>NW_026695202.1:5640000-8040000 GCF_021218885.2 Marmota monax
CAGGGCCACCTCGTTGATAACAGAAAGTCCATGGCAACCGCGGATGTTTGCTTCAGGTTGAAAAGAGACAGAAGGAACAGGCCCCTGTCTCCCCCTACATGGAGCAAGGCCTTTTCCTCCGTCCAGCAGAGATGGTGATGCTGGAAACGGTGTTGGGGATAAGATGGTACTGAGGCCGAGCGCAGGGGTGTACGCCTGTGATCCCAGCAGCTCAGGAGGCCGAGGCAGGAGGATCGCAGGTTCAAAGCCAGCCTCGGCGACTTAGTGAGGACCTAAGCAACTTAGCAAGACCCTGTCTCAAAATGAAAACTAAAAAGGGCTGGGGATGTGGCTCAGCAGGTAAGCACTCCTGGGTTCAATCCCTGGTACCAAAAAAAAAAAGAAGAATTTACTGAGCCACTTCTGGGTTCCAGGAGCCAGGCTACATATATCGTCCCGTCCAGCTCTTACAATAACACTGTGTGTTCCCTGTGTCTGTGATAAAGACCTTACCACAAACGTGGAGGCTTAAAACAACACAGAACTACTATCTTGCAGTCCTGGGGGTCAGAAGCCCGAGGTCAGGCTCGCTGGACTAAAGTCAAGGTGTCGGCAGGGCCGGTGCCTCCTGGAGCTGGGGGACTCTGTTCCTTCCCCTTTCTGGTTTCTGGAGGCCACCTGCCTTCCTGTCCACTCCTCACCCTTCCTTTCATGATTCCGGCTTCGGGTGTCACAAGTCCCCCTTCCTCCTTTGGACTTCTGGCCTCCCTCTTGTAAGGATCGCTGGGATTGCACTTGGGGTCCACCCATATAATCTGAAATAATCTCAAGATTCTTAGTCTCATGAGCAAAATCCATTTTGCCAGATAAAATCCAGGCTCCAGGGATGAGGATGTGGACGACTTTGGGGGCCGTTATTCAGCCTCTGAAGTAGACACTGTTGCTATCCCCATTTCTCCAATGACACAACAGGCATGGCAATTGAATACCTCACTCCATGTCTCTCTGTTTGTGTCTCAGACCGTTTTTGCGACTGTAACAAAATACCACAGGCTGGGTGATTTATAGACTGTTGGTTCTGGAGACTGGAAGTCCGCTCTTTGCTTCCAAGGTGGCGCCTCTTCCTCCAGAGGAAGGAAGTTGTGTCCTCACATAGCAGAAGGGAAGGAAGGATGAGAGCACTCTCCTCAACCTCTAAACCCAGTCATGAGAGTGCAACCCTCATGACTGAATCACCTCCCAAGGCCATCTCTGCTTCCAAGATGGCGCCTCTTTCTCCAGAGGAAGGAGAAAGAGACGCCATCTTGTGTCCTCATGTGGCGGAAGGGAAGGAAGGATGAGCGCCTCCCCAGGCCCTACCTCCTAGTATGTTGCACTGGGGACTGAGTTCCAACATGAAGTTTGGAGGAACAGAGACATTTAAACCATAGCACACAGCCCACAGCGGGGAGCTGGAGTCCAGCTCTGGGCCAGCCATCTCCAAGCCCATTCCCTAACCCCCTACAGCACAGCCTCCGAAGGCTGATGCCCACTATTAGCCCTAATTCAGATGAGACAAGCCAACATCCATTGGGCCTCTGAAGAGGCTGAGCTTCTAACACAGCCACTCTATCCCACGCTGAAATCTCGGGGGACGGTTCCTTGGGTTTGGGAACCCTTCGCTCAAGTTATTTCCAAAATGTCAAGCCACAGTTGAGAATTTGTTTTCTGGGAATTTCATCCCAAAGTCCCACAGATCTGAACACTGGGGACTCCTTTTCTCTCCACTCTGGAGGCTGAAGACTAGGATGGAGCCGTCGGCCTCTCTGAGACCACTCTCCTTGGCTTGCGGAGGGCCACCCTGTGCTGCGGCTCCACCCCATCCTTCCCCTGTGTGCCCAGGGCCCTGGTGTCCCTGGGTGTCCTCCCTGCTGTTAAACAGCGGAGCCACAAGAGCAGGCCTGACCTCAGGAGCAAGGCAGTCTGGAGGGAGGTGACGGCAGGGCCCCGGGGTGGCCTTGCTCTTAGCTCTAGTACCTGCTCAGTGTTCTTCCCCACCGTCTCCACCTCACCATCAGTGACCCTTTCCATATCTGGTTCGGAACTGTGGTATTTCCTGTGGCTCCTCTAACAAGTGACCACAGGCCTGCCTAATGCAACGCAGGACGATCACTGGCCCCTTCTGGAGGTCTCGAAATGCAAAGTAAGTCTCATGGGGCGGAGGTCAAGGTGTGCGCGGGTGCTCCCCTCGGAGGCGCTGAGGGAGGAACCGGCTGCCTTGCCTCTTCCAGCTTCTAGAACACGCTCCTTGCTTTGCTTGGCCTGTGGCCTCTTCTCCATCTTCAAAGCTGGCAGTGGTGCATCTCGCCTGGGTGTCACATTCTTCTGTGTCGGTCTCCTTCAGTCTCCCTCCTATAAGTTCCCCTCGCATTTAGGGCCGGCCTGGATATGCCTGGATACGTCTGCAGGTTACTTAACTTGATCCCATTGGCCAAGTCTCCTTTGCCATCAGCATTAATTCAGCTTTCTCTTCTGTCCTGCCTCCCCATCTCCACTCCAGCTCTCCAGATTGTCTGAGGAGGCAAACAGGAGATGATGCATAAAAAAAGCCCTTGATGCCCATAAAGTTCTTTTCTTCCTCAGGGGCTTTGCACAGTCTGTTCCTGCTACTGGACTATCCATCCCTCTACAGGCACAGTCACATATGGCTAACCCTTCACATCTTTGAGGTTTTGACACCTCCTTAGAGAGGCCTTCCCAGCACCCCCACCTCAACCTTATCTGTTCTCTATTTCAGCACCCTGGCACCCACCACAATGTGGGACCACTTTATTACATGTTGGTTTATGTATGTATATCTGTCACCCCGTCACACTGTCAGCTGTACTGGAGCAGAGGCCTGTGAGTCCTGTCTCTGCTACATACCCTGACCCTAAAATCCCACTGGGACATGGGTGGTCCTTAAGGGATTGTTGAGTGAATAAAAAACATTAATAATTGATGCTTCGTTGGTCATACACTCCTGGCCAGGTCTCGAGTTCTGTCTTTTTAAGATCTAAATCTGGATATGCCTGTGGCTCAGTATTCCCCAAATCACCCTGACCTCTTTGGGGAGGATCCCTCTCCTAAATCCCCCAAAGCTTTCTGCCCTCTTTACTGGGACCTTCCTGAGCAACCCCGCATCTTCCCTCAACCACGCATGAGATCCTTCCTAAGTGCTCAGGCCACTGGCCATTCCACTCGAATCAAAGAATACCAGCCCTCAGAGGAACCAAGCAGACCAGAGCTGGCCAACCGTGACCCACCGTCTGATGTTATAAATAAAGTTTTATTGGAACACAGCCCAGTTCGCTCACTGGAGTATCATCTAGGGCTGCTTTCTTACTACAACGGCGGGACTCAGCAGCTGTAGCAGGGACTGTGTGGCCCACGGAGCCTGACATACTCACCAGCTGTCCATTCACAGAAGTGAACTAGACCCTGTGACCCAAACCCACTTTGCAGACAAGACTGAGGGCCAGAACACTCACTGGCCAGAGCCAGGACCCTGCAGTAAGGCCTGGAATTTGGTTCTGCAGAATTCCAAACCAGATTTTTCCCACAAAGCATGTTATCTGTCCTTAGCACCCAGAATCCCCCAACTCCCTTTCAGTCCCAGGCCATCTCCCTCACTCCCAGCTCGCTCTTTACCCTTTCAGAGAAAGGCCGTGGCCGTGTATGATCTCCACCTCCTGCTGCCTTGACCCTGCCAGGGGCCCACCTAGGTCACCTCTTCCCTTCCAGATCCTCCAGTCCGTCCCTCAATCCTTCCCCTCATGCCATAGAGAAGATTGAGATGGCCAGGGCCCTGCCCGAGTGCACTACTCCCTCCTCTGTGCACTCCAGGAGGGGCTAACAAACCCGGCTAGAATCCCAGGGGAGCCCCTGTGAGATGCAGGGCCCAGACCCCGCCCCAGGTTCTACTCATCCAGAACTTGGAGTGTGAAATGGGGGCCTTGGCAAACTTCACCTTACCATGAGCTCCACAGGCGGCTTCCGGGGTTTAGTGGATACAGACAGCATCGGAGTGAAGCAGCAGCCGGTGGAACGTTGTTCTCTAAAAAAATATTCAAAGAGAATGCAATATTCTTTTTCCTGGGCATTCTCCACCCTCTCCTTGACTCCAGGCCCTAGAATTCTTTCCCATCTCCAGCTCCTCCAAATAAAACATCACAAATAATGCTGGCTTTTCCCTCTTCTGAGCAGACAAGATAAGAAGATTTTTTAATGAGTTGCTGGCAAAGAATTCTTGAGCTGATAAACTATTGAGGTCAGAGTGACTAAAGGAGACACCGTTGAAAGAAGAGAATAGGTACATAGGAAAATCCCAGAAGAAGCCGGACCCCTGGGGTTCAGGCTCTCTTCTTCTGGGGCTCGCCAGCTGTCTTGGTAAAGGTGCCCCTGCCTTGGACAGCCGCAGAGCCTCTCTCTGCTTCCCTTTGGGATTCTTCAGTACCACTGTGTTCCCTGGGCCTCTGGCATGAAAGGCAGCAGCCCAGGGGCCATTCGGTGAGAGAGACACAGCCCTCCAGGGACTGGGGGTCGTGGGCTGTGCTCAGGGGGCCACAGAACAAAGGAAAAGAGGGGGTACAGCTCTGCAAAACAACCCAGGTAGGCTTCTCTGAGGTCTTGGGGCTGGTTTCCAATGGCGATGGAGACCCAGTGACAAAAATAAGTTCCACATCACCCCAGACAGTAGAATCCAATTCAATTTCAAGTCACTGTGTGTTTATTGAGTGCCTGATTCAGTTTAGGTGATGGAGAGGGAGAAAGAATGAGGGAGACAGCCTGAGGAGCAGGCAGACGCAGGCAGAAATTCCCCGGGCGGCTGCCCCGCAGATCCGTGGGTCCAGAAACTCGATTTTATTAGTTTCACCCAGTAAGAAATTGGTAAGTCAGTCTGTTTCATGAACAAATATTTATTAAGTAGCTACAGCCTGCTAGTCACTGTCCTGGAGCTGTAGCTAGAACAGCGACCTGAGCAGTCCCAGGTCCCTACCCTTGTGGAGTTCACGTGCCAACAGGGCATCTGCAGGACCAGCATCTGCATGGGGCAGAGTTATCAGGACAGATATTTAGGAAGAGGTGGGACTTAACCTACAGTTTGAAGGCTCAGTGGGGCTGCAGGCCTTACCCACAGGGAACAGAATGCATGGCTGGGTATGAACATGGCACACCACTGGGGCTCCATGACCAGATCGGTTCCCCTAGAGGTAACAAGGGCATGCTGGGTAACAGGGTGCATGCTGGGGAGCTGGAGAAGAGAATACTGATATCATAAGGAATTACAGGCTGTGTAATCTTGGGTCTGACTCCCAGCTTTCACATCTTTGTGATCCATGCATGTTTCTGAACCTCAATAATCACCCCCTTCTCCGTCTATGAATGGGTGTACTCACAACTAGCTCGGGGGCTGGCCCTGTACTTGGACGAGATCGTGAATGGGGTTAACTGGGAGGAACGGAAAAGGCTGAATTATAAGCATCCTCTACATAGGTTCACTCCAGGAATCAGCCACCAACAACTTTATGACATCTGTGTGTCACAGTGGGTCAGCTACCTTGTGAACCCTTAAGTGCTCCCCTGGCAGCCATGCGGAGCTGAGTGGCAGCCCCAGAGCCAGGGGAAAGACAACAGAGGTGCCTGAAACATGTATGGATCCCCTGGTCTCCTTAAGTTTTGCTCCCTAGCGCCCCCTGGCTTCGCTCAAGTCCAGGCCCTGCAGAATGGCAGGCCATCTTTGGGGTCTGCATGGTGTATTTCTCAAGGCGCTGCCCTTGGCCATCCACCTAAATCAGAATCCTACAGGCTGCTTTTTAAAAGTGTGTTCTTGGCCCCTCTACAGTCAGCATCTCTGGAGCAAGGGCCAGGACTCTGCATGTCAGAACCTCTCTGGTGCCTCAGCCGATTACATTAGAGTGTGCGTTCTTTGAAGGTAACCCCAGGCCAGCAGCACTAGTATCAGGAACTGGTTAAAAATGCAAGTCCCAGATCTACCAAATCAGAAACTCTGAGGGGCGGGGTTGGTCATCCGTCTTTTAACAAACCCTGCAGGTAATTTCCATGCACATTAAATTCACATGGTTGGTATTAAAAACTACTGCTGCTTTTTCCACTCTGTACCAATTAAATCAGAATCCTGGGAAAGGACTAAAGTATGGGTATTTTTCAAAAACCCTTCTCCCCAGAGTGAGCCTAACAGGAGGACAGAGTTTATAATCACAGGAAGGAAGAGGAAGACATCGACATTCCACACACACAATGCACACACGCCCTGAGGTAGCTATGGCTGATACAGGACATTGTCTCCGTCAACCCCTGTGACAATCAGGACCCTACCTTCACACCCCAGTGGCAGGAGACATAGGAGGCCCCCAGTTTCAGCAGTGTGACCAGGAGCCCAGCTCTGCTGGCTGTTACTGGGCCACCACCAACAGCGGGGTCCCCGGGAATGCTGGGCTCTCTGTGCCTCTGCCAGGTACCACCGCCTTTTGGCACCTGGTGCTTGGGCAGAGCCGAGCCCTGGGAAAGTTCCCGAGGGTGTGCGGAAGCAAGCTGGGGATGGAAAGGGACATTTAAAGGACACCTTAGAATTGGGCCCCGAGCCAGGAGCCCCAAGAACCCTGGCACCAGGTTCCCGGGCCTTCTGCTGGCTCCAGACCTTGTGCTTGGTGCTTTAAGTGACTCATCTCCTTGACGTTCACATGATGCTGAGAGGCACAGTGTTCACAGCCTAGCTACCGCGTAGGCTTTCGTGGTCACAGGGTCCCCGTTTTACAGATGAGGAAACTGAGGCCCAGCGATTCCGGAGAGCCTGCCCCGGAGTCCCCGGTGGGGTCGGGATGTCTCCGCAGGCTCTCCCACCTCTCGGGCGCGCAGAGCCAGGGTCTCCAGGGAAGCCGAGGGGGGGGCGGGGGCGGGGAGGAGGGGTCGGCCCCGGCAGGGGAGGGGCTGAGCGACAGCCACCACCGCCCTAACTGCGCGTCCCCGCCACCCTCCGCCCGCTGCAGGCCCTTCCTCGTGCTGCCGCCGCTGATGGAGTGGATCCGGGTGGCCGTGGCGCACGCCGGCCACCGCCGCAGCTTCTCCATGGACAGCGACGACGTCCGCCAGGCGGCCCGGCTGCTGCTGCCCGGCGTGGACTGCGAGCCGCGCCAGCTCAGGTAGGGCCGGGCGCGCGGGCGGGCGGGGATCCCCGGAGCGCGGCCACGGGGCCACCTGCCCTGGGGCTGCTCAGCGCTGCGCGGTCGCGGTGGCTGCGACTCCGCGGGTTTAAATGGCAGACGCGGGCTGAACAATGAACAGGTCCCGAGTCCCCGGGAGGAACGAGATCGCAGCGTGGCCGTTGAGGTGCCAGGGTGCCGGGTCCGCTAGCCTTCCCGGCTCCTCCCTCAATCAAATACTCTCTTCCCGGAGTTTTCTGACCGAATCTTGCAAACTCACTCTGTGGCTGGGGGAGGCAGCCCTCGGCTCCCCCACGTGCACGAGGACGGAGGGGTCCCCTGCATTTCTCACCTGTGTGTCCAGGTCTCCCCTACAGCACGGTGGGGACTACTCACGGGCTGCTGAAGCCCCCCCATCCCCCACCCAAGCCATTTATTGAGCAGCTCATTGTTATCCAAAGCAAAACCAGGGAAACGACTCACTTCAGTCATAAATACAGAGAGCACAGAAACCCGATTGTGGGCTTGTGCGCGCGTGGGTGTGTGTGTGTGTGTGTGTGTGTGTGTGCGCGCGCGCGCGCTTTCCTGGTTCCTTGAGCTGTTTCCTGGGATCCTTATCACCGTTTTCAAATCTTCAAATTCCCTTCCACCCACCTGATGAGAAGCTGTCCTCGCTCTGGTTTGTCTGGCTTGATCAAGGGCCAAGCAACAGAGATTTCTGCCCTTCCAGGATCTGACTGGGGTCTGCAAGGAAACTGAGGCCTTGCAGGATAAAACGTGGCCCACCCAAGCCCCGGACGGCCTCTGGGCCCAAGAACACAGAAGGCACTGATGGGTCTTCACTGCTAGCTCTATGAATGTTTGCGGCAAGCTGGGTCCTGTTTTAAGTGCTTTATATGGATTAATGTCTAATATTCTCCCAAATCCTATCAAGTAGTTGATTATTACACCCACCTCAAAGACAAGGAAACTGAGACCCAGGTAGGTTAAGTCATATACCCAAGGTCACTGGACTAGTAAATGCTCAGGATATGAATTCAGATAGCCAGACCCAGGCCTGTATTCTAACCCCTGAGCTTTACTGCCTTCAGGTTTCTCTGTCTAGTCCGTTCCTAGCTGGTCACCATGCCTTACACCTTGGCACCTAGAACAATAGTCGTTCTCAGGGAAAGGCTGGGAGCAGCCGTTTATTGAGCAGGTACTATGTGTCCGTTATCAGCTGCAACGAGACATTTGCACTCATCGCCTGTCTGGTTTAATCCCTGCAGCAGCCTCATGAGGTTGCTTCCCATGTTGCAGATGAGGAAGCCATTGATGGGGCAGCTTGTAGGTGGAAGGGCCAGGAAGAGATTATAGTGACTCTAGGCCAAAGTTCAGCCTCTGCCCACCAGACTCTCCTGTCTTCTGTTTCTTAGGGTGGCATTCTACCTGTGGCTTACTGTCCCCAGCTCCAACCTGGGGTACCCTTGGGGCTCCAGCTCTCCTGGTTGAAATAAGCCCTGATCCACTGCAGGGTGGGGAAAGTAAGACATTTCCTTAATGTTTACTGACAGAGTGTTCTTTGTCGTCGTGCTCCCAGAAGTCAGAGCCTAAGGTTAGGAGCCTGGGCTCCAGGGTACCATTGCCTGGATCCAAATGCCACCACCACAGTTAATTTAGCTGTGCAATCTTTGGCAAGCTAGTTAACCTCTCTGAACCTTAATTTCCCGGTCAGTAACTTGGGGGTATTATTAGCAGCCCCCCTCAGAGGTTAGTGAAAGCACAACATGAGGTCATGAATGTGAAGCCTCCATATAGACAACACCCAAAAGGAAATAAGTAGAATCTCAAAGTCTCTACTACCCTGAAAAGCAATAGAGGCTCATACTCGGGAATGTTGCTTTATGGTTTTGGAAAGCCTTTAATGTGTTCTAATATGAACCTCAAAATAAACATTGTTGTCCAGAAAAATAATGCTTCTCCATTTTACAGAGAAGAAAATCAAGGCCCAGAGACATTAGGTAATGCCCAGGATCACACAGATATTAAGTGACTGGGTCAGGAGTTGGATAACAAACCAGGCACCCAAAAGTAGAACCACACTGGCCCTCCATATCCAAGGGTTCAGCCAGCTGCAGATGAAAAATATTTGAAAAGAGAATTCTGTCTGTACTGAACATGATCCAATGACTTCTTCTTGTCACTATGCCTGGACATTATAGTCTAACTGCTGTTTGCATAACATCTTCATTGCACGAGGTATTATAAGTAACGTGGAGATCATTTAAAGTGCACAGGAGGATCATGCTGGTGACGTCAGATGCTGCACCATTTTATAGGAGGGACTTGAGCATCTGGGGATTTTGGTGTCTACAGGGGATCCTGACATCAATCCCCTATAGGTACCAGGGATGGGTGATGTATAGCTTTTCTGCTTCCCCACCCTAGAACTAGATAGTCCTCTCAGAGGACCCTGGTAGCCCTCTTCTTCTTTTTCTTTTAATATTTTTTAAGTTGTCAAAAATGGATCTTTTTATTTTATTTATTTACTTATATGTGGTGCTGAGGATCGAACCCAGGGCCTCGCACATACCAGGCAAGTGCTTTACCACTGAGCCACCACCCCAGCAGCCCTCTTCTTGATGATTCTGTTCCTCCTCAGAATTCCATACACCAAACCTGAGCCTCGGAGAGCTATCCATCTCTGCACGCCCCCTTCAGCACAGAGCATGGTCTAGTGACCACATGAGTGTCATTCTGACAGTCACACCAAGGATTCTGTCTCTCATCTGTCCAGTTTGAGGCCTCAGCCCTGGCATTTGGGATGTGAATGTGATGAGCTTAGAAGCCAAAATGCACAGGGGAGCTAAGAGGGTCAGTTTCACAGGAGGCCCTGGGCTCTTTTTAGTCATTTATCCCTCCATCCTTGACTTGTGTGTCTCCTGAATGACAATTTATATATAGAAAATGTACTCTTTGATTGTTCAAGCTAAAATTTCATTAAATCTGGATGGTCATCTTAAAAAAAGACATAACTGAAAGACCGTCGACCCTCCAAACCTGCAGTTTCTGAGTCTGCAAATTCAACCAACGGCACATCAAAAATACTTTTGAATTTTTTCCTGTACTGAATATGCATATATTTGTTATCCCCTAGATACGGTAGTACAACAACTATTTCCGCAGCATTTACATTGTACTAGGTATTATTTACATTGTACTAGGTATTATAAGTAATCTAGGGATTATTTAAAGTACACAGAAAGATGCACATTAGGTTATGTGCACATACTTTGCCGTTTTTATATGAGGGATTTGAGCATCAGCAGATTCTGGTGTCCTCAGGGTGTTCCCACAGATACCAAGGAGCACTGTATAGTATTTTGTTAGCTTTTCTAAATAGTAGGTATAAAACTTACAAGTTACGTTAACTTGAAAAAAAAATTCAGTTCATGGAAAAGAGTACTTATTTTTCAGTCTGATCAGTGTGTGTGTGTGTGTGTGTGTGTGTGTGTGTGTGCGTGCGCGCGCTTCCAATCTCTTTTAATGTGATGTGAACAATTACCATCTCCATTTTGCAGGAATGAAATTTTGTTCGTTCAGACACCCAGCAAAAACACTAAGGACCCACTCTGTCCCTTATTCTAACTGACCTCGTGGCTTGTCCACAACCATCTGCAACAACTTATGCAAAATAGATTCATTACCCCATTTTACAGAGAAGAAGGCCAAGGCTTCTTGGGGTTATGGCACCCACCCCAAGTCACTGAAGCCCAGAGCAGGTCTAGAATGGAGGACTTCCCCAGAGGAGGTATCAATAGTCTCCTTGTTTCTCTTCCCAGTCCCTCAGCCTAGACGTTAGCAGGCGGGCTCCTGGTTCTGGGAGAGAGCCTAGCTCCCCTCCCTAAGCATAAACAAGCCAGGAAAGGTGAGGGTCATTCGGTGTTCTAACAAATGCGGGAAAGTGGCCTTGGCGGCTGGAGTGTCAGTGACATTAGCACATATAATTGCCAAGCAGCTGGCGCAGGCTTCCTGGAGGGAGGCAGCCTGGAGCCGGAGTCAAGGATCCCCAGGTCTGGCACTAGTGCCAGATCTGCAGAGCGACCTTGGTCAAATGCTGCTGGAGCTCTGTCTTTGTCCCCACTTAGCGACAGCAGAGCCTCACCATGGTGATCAGGTGTTCAGAGGGATGCCACTCTGTGCGGCTGCGGCTTCTGAGCCAACAGGGTGACCCATTTAGTCTTCCTTAGTCAGAGTGTCAGGTAATCCAAACGTGGTGAAGCCAGCTTTTTTTTTTTTCCTTCTTCTTCTTTGTGAGGTGAGGGAGTCGGGAGCAGAGGAGGGGAAGGACAGAATGGTTAATACACCTTGGCAGGATTCCTTGTTTCCTTAATTATGGGTTTTGAAACTCTTCAGGAGATGCAAAAATAAATGCTGTGGGTTCCTTCATGTTTGTAAGAGGCAGTGTTTCTGTTCTGGCTGTGTTGATAGAGAAGAAGTCAGGGGACCTTACTAGGTCCTCCCTCAGCTGATAAATGGCACCATTCAACAGGATTTGGGGGTCATTAGAACTGTGAGCCCCTTCCAGAAAATGCCTCATCTTTTTACAAGTGTTTCAGACCAGAATTTGAGCTGTCCCCACACAGAAAAGCCCAGAGTGATAAGGTGCAGCGTATTAGAGGGGACTCGGGGGACCTGGGCCATTGTGTTCCTGCCTTGGCTTCCCTGTGGTCTTTAGTAGCGCCTACTAAGTGCCAAGACGCAGATGCTGTTGTCTAGGTCTGCTGCTTTCTACCAGGTGACCTGGAGCAAGTCACTTCCCCATCACACAGGGCTTGGTCCATCCTCTGTAAGGATGGGAATGGCCACTGCTCCCTGGGCTAGAGGACCTTGGCGGAAGGTCAGGGATGAACTGAACAAACAGGTGGCACCATGGACCGACCTGCTACTTTCCACCCTTCCCAGGTCTCCTGGGCACCTGGAGTCTGGCAGGTTTTATTCTTTGTTCAGCGTGGGCCCAGCTGAAATGCCACCCTGTGATGACAGCTGGAAGTTCAGGTTCATCGCCAGACAGGTCTAGGTGCCGATGGCTTTCGGGGCCCACACAGGAGAACATCTCTCTGAGAAGATCATCCAGACCAGGGGAAGGCTAACCCTTGGCCTCCCATAGCCATCCCTGGGTATGTGCAGAGGTACCTCCTGGATGCCAAACCTATGAATGCTCGGGCCCCTTATATAAAATGGCACAGTAGTGATGTAGCTGCGCATAGCCTGTGGGCTCTAACTCCTCTCTAGGTTTGCTCACTTTCCGTGTGGTTTGTTGTTAAACTGTATTCTGCAGGGAATAAGGACAAGGGGAAAGTCTGTTCGTGTCAGTCCAGATGCAATTGCTTCCCTAATTGTTTTCAGTCCACGGTTGGTGAAATCCACAGAGCCACGGATCCAGAGGGCCACTGTGCCACCCACGCCCTCCCCAGGTCCATGGGGTCCCTGATCTTGTTCTGGGCTCTGAGGAGACTATCCTCCTGCCACTAGAAGGATGCAGTAGTGAGCAAATGAGCTCCTCAGGTCCCACAGAGCCTGAGCACTAGCAGAAGGGAGAGAGGGCGTGGGGCAGAGAGGAACCCAGTGAGAGGAACAGATTGGGCGTTCGGAGGGCACGTCAGGACCCTGGGAGAAGTGACAGTGTCACACGCCTGCCTTAATGAATATTCGACAAGGGCCTAGGGAGAAAATACAGGTGGAAGGAGAGTGGGTGTGGAAGCCCAGCCCCATCAGCCGTTTCCCTCCGTCAGGTCCATGGACACCCCTGAAGCCTGACCTTGGGCCTCCCTGTTCTCTCCCCCAGAAGATCCGCTGCAGAGGCTGAGCACCTGGGCCTATGTGGCTCCATGGGAAGCTGGAAAGCTCCTCAGCCCTTGCAGTCTGCTCTCTCCTCTCCCTTCTGTGCCCTTGTCCTTCCCGCCCTGGACACACAGCTCCCCTCGGACTCTCAGCTGGGCTGCTGTGGAGAGCATCCAGGGAAGGCCGGCCCCTTCTTCACCTCCAGGAGATCAGCCTCCATGCTGTGGGCCCCGCGGGGACCCAGCATGGAGCTGCCTTCCCCCCTCCCCCCCCCCCCCACTGAGGTCAGTGCATTAGCGCCTCCTGGAAGCAAGGGAAAAGCCTCCTGATCCCAGGGGAGTCACTCTGGGGCGTAACTGTCCTCCCCAGCAGGGTCAGGGACAGGACACAGAGCCTGCTCAGGGAGCTGACCTAGACGGACAGCCTTGCACTCTGCAAGCACCTACCGAGAGCCTGCCATGTGACTGGCCTACCATGTGCTCAGCTGCACAGAGACATCCAGGAATAATGACAGAAACCCACGGTGACTACCGACAGCTGTCAGTCAAGATCTAGGCTCGGGGGAGCTGGTGGTGACCTCCCTGCAGAGGTGCTACTTGATCTGTTTCCTGAAAACTAAACAGGAGTATATCAGGCGGAGAAGTGAAAAGAGGAAATAAGGGAGGAAAGCTTTAGAGCAATAAATCCATGTAGAGGAAGAGCACACGCTCAGACCTCCAGGTGGGACCGCGGATGGAGGACGCACAGGAATCCAGAGAGGGCACAGGTTCTAACAGCCACTGAGGACCGGCTCCCAGCTACTGGCTGCAGAGCTGGAAGCAGGGCCAGATTCATCCCGGAAGGGTCCTGTGTGCCATGCCAAAGAACTCTGACTTATCCTGCAGGAGGCCAGAGCTGTTGCAGATTTTTAAGTCAGGAAATGACATCAGATTCATATTTTTGCAAGAGTTGCCTACCGGCCAAATGGAAGATGGACCCAGGTAGCAGGATCCAGGGACCCTGGGGTCCAGTGATCCAGGTGAGATGCTGGCAGTCAGAATGAAAGCAGAAGCAGAAGATGGAGAGAGGAGAGAGGACCAGAGAGACACAGAGGGGACAAGTGGCATTCAGTGTTAGGCTGGGGGAGGGGCGTGACAGACACAGGGTTTCAGGTAGAGCTGTCTGGGTGGCCAGAATTGCACCATAATGGGAATAGACTTAATGCCCCAGAACTAGACACTTTCAAGATGATGAATTTTATGTAGATTTTATCACAATAAAAAGAATGGCCCTGGAATGTTTTCAAATAAGAAAAACCATTCAGAACAGTGTGGAAGGTGTCAACGTGGTACCTAAGCCATCTCTGTAAGGAAAGATACAAACAAATAACCCCTTAGGTGATGTGCATGTACATGGATGCACGTGGCACAATGGATCCCACTATTAGGTATAACTATAATGCACCGATTAATAAATGAGCCCAGAGTGGCCTCCCAAGAGGAATGGGAAGCTGGGTGTGACTGAGCTAGGGCTGCCCTAACAAAACTTCACTGCCCAGGGCTCGGAAAACAACAGATGTTCATTGTCTCACAGTCTGGAGGCTGAAAGTCCAAGATCAAGGGGCAGGAGGGCAGGCTCCCTCCAAAACCTCTAGGCTGGAGTCTTACTGTCCCCAGCTCCCATAGCCCGAGGCAACATTCAGCTGTGGCAGTGCCACTCTGGTCTCTGCCTCCATCTGCACAAGGCTGTCTTCCCTCCGTGTCTGTGTCCCACATTTCCATCTTCTTTCGAGGACAGTAGTCATAGTAGCTTAGGGCCCACCCTAAGTACCTCGGGTCTTTCTGGCAAAAATAGTTAATCCAGACCACCCGGGAGGAGAGGCTAGAGGGAAATACCCTTGGCTGTCGGGTTTTGTAGCCCATGTGTGTTCCCTACTCCACTCACCAAATTTTTATGTTAGAAGTTGACTCTGGGCTGGGGTTGCGGCTCAGCGGAAGAGTGTTTGCCTAGCATGAGTGAGGCTCAGAGTTCCGCCCCAGCTCACAAAAGAAAACAAAAATTGACTCTGCGGGTGTCTAGCTTGGGAACCTGTGCCGCTAGGGATGCTTTTTTCAAAGGGCACTGCAGGAGAAGTCGCCATGGGTTTGGTTTGGAAAATGTCCCTTATTCATCTAACTGAGAGGTCGTTACCGGGCTTCCCCATCGGAGCAGGGTTACCAGGGAGTAGTGCTCACCCACACTCTGCTTAAAGAGGAGGCAGAACACAGGCCTTGCAGCTGATGACCTGGATTCCATCCTGACTTGACACTTATTCTTTGTGTGACCTTAGGCAAGTAATTCATGCCCTCTGGGCCTCAGTTTCTGTATCTGTAAAATGGAGACAATAATATCCCCATGTCTTAAGATTATGGGGAGGATTCAATGAAATGATTTGTAGAAACCATTTACAAAAGGCTTGTGTCATAGTAATGCCTGTTAAGGTTTGACTATTACCCTTATTTCCTCCCCCTGGACCGTGCAGGCCAGGAGGGCAAGGGAACAGGTATGGAGGCTGCCCTCAGGGAAATGATTTGTAGCTCAGGGCTGAGTCTGCCACTGGGTCGGTCCCCAGGAAGCAGGAAGAAAGTCAGCCAAGGATGGCTGGCTTGGGAGCCACTGTCCTGTCCTCTGTGATCCCAGAGTTCTTCTGTGTGACTCATCTCTGAAGTTTAAGATTCGGAAGGCCAGCGTTAGCTGGAGTCCCCAACCTTGTCCAGAGCAATTGAATCCTCATGACGGGGTCACTAATGGGAAGAGAGAGCAGACGGAGAAGAGAAGATGAACAGACAGCAAATGTGGCCCCGGACTGACTGGGCCTTGTCCAAAGTGAGCAGAGCTTGGGGAGTTACTAGGGGTGTACAATCTTCTGAAAAAAGGGGTCACAGCATGGACTTTCATCTAAGACAACTGGCTTCTTCTTCAGGACGGCAGAAATCAGTTACCTTAATTGTGGAGCCAAGCACATAGTTGGGGCCGAGTAGTCAATAATGAATGAATGGTCCCCAGGGCTGTCATGAAGTGCATTGATGGTACTGTAGGTGACCAGACTGGGCTTTTCCTGGACTGATTCATGTGCACAAAGATTTCAAGGAGAGAGACTAGGAGGCAGCTGAGAACTCGGGCGAGATCTCAGAAAAGAGAGTCTTAACTAGAGGAGCCTTTGGGGTGGGTGGGGGGCCACTCTGGCAAACAGGCACTATTGAAGTCATGGGTGTGGATGAGATCACCCCCAGGAAGCGACGGGTGAAGAGGAGGCACCCTGAGACAAGGAGGAGTGGTCCAGGTCAGAGAAGAGCCTACAGAAGCTGAGAGACAGGAATCTGAGACGGAGCCGGGTCACCAGCATCTAGAATGAGACACTGCAGAAGCCATGCAGGCTGAAAAGAGGCCACCAGCCCTGGCAGGAGGGACGTGCCCTTCACAGCAGTGCCTGAGCAACAGCCTGGTGTGGGCGGAAGCCAGACTGCGGGCCACAGATGGTTTGCCAACACTTGGAACTGGTTCCAAGCTTTCAAAGTGTTGAAACCAAAACAGAAACACATTTGGCGCTCACAGCCACACGGAGAACTGCATCTTAAGTAGCACCGGGGCTTGTTTCCAAATCAGGGCTTTGGGTCCAGGCCGACGGTTTGAGGGTCTGTAGTTTTGCCACGTGGGATCTGGCTTCCTGAGAAACAGAGGTTTATTATCTGTTGATTTGGTGGCCCACTCTTGGTTGTATTAGCTCTCTACCCAACGTGCTTATTTCCTCACAGGCCAGCAGAGCTCCCCAGCTCTAGTTTAGAGTATTAGTGACTCAGGGTCATTATCTTTCCTGGGCAATGAGTCAGGTGACCAGGACTTACTGCAGAGTCTTGTATTTAGCACAGAGAGCTCAGTACAAAGCCAGGGCAGAGGTGTTCTTGCTAACAACGAAGGAGCGGTCCCATCCTCCCCAAAGCTCAGAGACATCACCACGCCACTGCGTATGTGCCGTGTCTCCAAGCCATTCTGCCCTTTCACCCCCCATTACATCACCCTCTGGAAGGTGTGGGTCCACCAGAGGTCCCCAGGGTCTTTTCCAGCTCTGGAAGTAATTTGGTTTTGCAGTCAGACATTAGATGTGCAGAATGACACTAACGCCCTGGCCTGTGGAGAAATGAGACATGGAGAGGAGAAGGAAATAAGAGTCGCTTTGACTCACTCTCTTAAATCTCTATGAGATGACAGATCACTCAAGAGCCTGCGGGGACCAGGCCCAGTCCCAGGTGTTTCTTGTGCACCCTCCATTCAGCAGTCCCGAGCCCTCCAGGGGGGGCTCCCTCCCTCCCCACCCCCTGCCTACAGCTGAGGAAACTGGAGCATCAGGAGGCTAGGAACCTCCCACAGTGACATGAAGAACGTGTCCCATCTGGCACTTGAACCCAGTCTGCCCGACTCCAAAACCCACATTCCCTTGCTAATCAAGGCAGCCTCAGTCAAAGACTCGAGGGAAAGGTCAAAGTCACCTTTGTGACAGACTCACAGGTTCATGTGGAAAGTCTCAGCCACCAGCCCCAGATCCTTTTAGGAATTCAGATGCACCTGTCAGCTTTGGCCAATGCCAGAAGTCCCTGAGAAGACTTGAGACAGAAATATCCTACCACGTGGCCAAGAGAGATGGGAGACAGGCTCAGCTGGGAATCCTGCAAATGTAAATCAGAACCTCGCCCAGGTATGCATTCCATACTCTTCAGGTGGCAAAAAAAAATATTAAAGTCTGATAATACCAGATCTGAGTGAAGATATAGAGCAGTGATAACTCTTAAACACCACTGGAGGGGACTCTGAATCCACTTTCAAGTAAACTCAAAAAACACATGATTCTACTCCTATTTCTACACCCCAGAGAAACACTTCCACATGGAAATAAGGAGACATGTACAAAGATGTTTATAGGCTCAGTGTGTATAAAAGCAAAAGAGAGAAATAACAAGCTTTCTCTAGGCAAATGGATAAATAAATTATGGTATGTTAATTTAACAGAAAGCCAAGTAGCAATGAAAATAAATGAACTAGAACTATATGTTACTACACAGCCAACTCCCAAATGTTGTGCAAAAACAAAAGATTTAGATAAAGTTTGCCAACAAGCACAAGAGAGTGTCTAGGTTGTTAGGAATTTGTGAATATATACTAAAAAGTAGAAAGCATGCATAGGGATTATAAATGACAAATTCAAGAGAGAAGGTCCTGTCAGGAAGGTAGAATCAATGATAGAATCCAGAGAAGTGTGTAAGACCTTTGTTCATACATGTGATGCTTTATTTTTTCGTCTTGGTTGGATGGTCAACATGCAGGTGATTAACATATTAGTCTCTATTTTACATGTGCCTAAAATGACGCATTCATGATAAAAGTTATCTACTTGGCCAGTATTTGCAACAGCACGTTCAGAAGGCCAGTTCTGGGATATTAATAAGCATTAAAAAACATGTTAAGAGGTTCAATAAATTTGGGAAACACTAGCTTAAATGAAATTAAGGAGGCTTTTAAAAAATTCTCAGATCTTTTAACATCTTATATTTCTTATAAATCTCAAAGAGAAGGCTGTTCTATTAAATATCTAATATAGACCAGGGACCAGCAAACTCCAGCCTCCTGTTCCCTCTCTTTATAAATAAAGTTGTATGAAAAGCAGCCGCACCTGTTTTTTAGTATTTTCCGTGGCTGCTTTCCCCCTACAGTGGCAGAGGTAGGTTGCTATGGGAGAGACCATGTGGCCTACAAAGCCTAAAATATTTACTACCCAGCCCTTTACAGAAAAAGAGTGTCTTAGGGGGCTGGGGTTACTGTGAGGACATTTTAGGATTGTAACACTGGAACTTTGTCCTCATACCTCAGGAGTTGGTTTGTTTATCCATGAAAATTGTTATTAAAGAAGATCATCAGCTCTTTCTAGAACTCCTTGGAGGATGTTGTGTGCTTTTATCTTTGAATCTGTAGCACCTAGCACAGTAGCTGGCTATACTCACAGTTTCCTGTGTGCTTCACGAGTTTATTTAAATTTAAAAGCCATTTGTGGAATGGATTATTTAGAATATAAATTCGTTAGCCACAACAGATAGGCAGAATACCTGGGCTTGATAAGACAGGGGGTTAAAATTTTCCCTCTCGTAACAATCCAGACAAGAAGTCTGGGGCTGTCCCAGCAGCTCCACCAAGTCAGAACCCAGGCACCTTCCCTCTTGTTGCTCAGCTGTCCCTTGGGCGGTACCTTCTCTGCATGCCCCACCCAGCAGGACATGTCTACCCAATGGGAAGAAGGAAAGTAGGAGGACTTCCTATTGGCCAGCACTTAGTCATGTGACTGGGCATAGCCACAAGGGAACCTGGGAAATGTAGTCTTTCTTTAACAGCCATGTGGCCAGTTAACAGTCCTAGTCCTACAACAATACAAGAAGATAAGCAACTCTGGAGGACAACAACCATTCTCTGCCAGAAGGGAAGCATTAAGAGCTCACATCCTTAAACAGGGGTGACTCCTTTCTCTATAGGGAGACCCTATTTTTCACTTTTCTTAATAAGCCATGGTGCCAAAGCAAGACCTCTATAATGCTGCTTCATCATTGTCTACTAATGTGACAAGACATTCACGTCTTGTGATATGATATGAGCACACTCGTTCCATTCTGCTGGGTGTTCGCAGCCCTTGCTTTTGAGATGAACCTTTTAAGTATATTCAGACAGACCCAGAATTTCCCAGGAGGCAAAGACACTGGTTTTTGCCACTAACTGGGCTTCCACTTCTAAAGGGGAAAGAAGGGTCCAGGCCCCTTGATGTCTTTCCCAAAGCAGACAGGCTAGCCACATGCGCTTTTCCTTATCCAAGGCAGGTTTAATGAGCTGGTTCTTTTCTGTACTTTAGTAGCAGCATTAAATAGCAAGTAGGCACAATTTTGGGGCCAAGATTTCTCCTAGGAACTTCACAAGCATTATATGTTCCATTTGCTGCAATAATATAATTTTTTTCTTTATTAGAAAGGTGCACAGAAATCTTGGTGTAGCTTACTTCAGCACAAAGGACTCTCAATTTGTTAATCTTTTTGCTACCCAAAAGAAAAGGAAAAAAAAATCATCAACTCTAGAGCATGAAGACTGTGAAAGGGATTTAACAAAGGTTGTATAAGGAGGGGCCTATCCAAGACAGGCCCATAGTCTCCAATTTGCCATTTCATGACTCATTTCTGAAGGCACCATTTGATTGTCACACTTACAGAATCCTGTAACGGGAACGACTTGATATGTAAGAAGTGAGGCAAAAATGTTTTATTATCCTACACCAAGGTTTCTCAACCTCAGCACTATTGATTTTTGCAGCTGGATAATTCTTTGGTGCAGTAAGGATGGGATGTGGCTGCCTGGGGCATTATAGGATATCAACAGCGCCCTCGGTTCCACATAGTAGGTGACAGCAATGATGATCAAAAATATCTTAGAAATTGCCAAATGCACCTGAGTGTAGGAATACTCCTGCTTTTAAATAAGAACCCCCCTGGGGTCCTCCCTCTGTGCCCCAGCAGGCACCTCTCCCTCCTGCCTTCCTTCCTTCCTAACTCCTCACCCCTCCACCTTCCCCCTTGCTTCAGTTCTCTTCCCATCTTGCTTCCTCACAGCAAGATCAGAATGAGACTTTCTTTGTGACTCTCTGGAAACCACTGGGCCGCTTTTAAATAAGAGTGTAACCAGCAACTCTCAGTCTTGTGGCCCCAGCAGGCTGAGTTTTAAACTGGAAAATAAGAGCCACACACAGTGGGACGCACCTGCAGCCCTGATGCGTGCCTCAGTGTCCTGCCAGACACCTGGGGGGTCACCTCAGGCACACTCAGCACACACTGTCCCTGTGGGCCATAGAGATGTCATCAGATTCCATGGGACAAAAGCCCT
Source organism: Marmota monax (assembly GCF_021218885.2). Classification (NCBI taxonomy): domain Eukaryota; kingdom Metazoa; phylum Chordata; class Mammalia; order Rodentia; family Sciuridae; genus Marmota; species Marmota monax. The sequence continues at coordinate 5,660,907 of NW_026695202.1, forward strand.
GCTCTCCTGGACACCATCTGCTTAGGTCTGCAGACACCAACCCTCTCCCCAGAGGTGGAGAAAGCAGCCAGATTGGGCCTTTTCAGTTCCAGGCCAAGCGTGTGTCCACCCTGCCTAGGAGGAGAGGAGCCACAAGGGGCATTTATTTTCTTAGTTCAAGTATTGGACAGGTGACAGCTGCTTACAGGATGGCTCCAGAGTACGGCACTTCCCTGTAACATTATTTCTCACCTATGTAACAGGTCAGCCTGGGCAGGCTGATAGACTAACTGTGCCACACAGACCTTAGGAAGACCCAGCTTCCCTTCCTCTGGTTGCCTGGCAGTTCCTTTAGAGCAGAGGTCAGCAAACCATGGCCCCCAAGTTGTCCTCCTATATTGTTGTTTAAATAAAGTTTTATAGGAACATAGCCATGCCTATTGGCTTACATGTCACCTATAGCTGTTTTCAGCCCAGTAGCAAGCTGAGAAGCCACAACAGAGACCATGTGACCTACGAACCTCAAATAATGACTGTCTTGACTTTTAAGAAAAAGTTTGCTGACCCCACCCTAGAGCATTGGCACCTGTGTGGTTAGAGCAAGGACAGGGACAAGTCCACTTACTGGTTAGAGAAGGGAACAAATGGAAAGCCACGGCTGGAAGCTTCCTCTTAGGCAATGACGTAAACAGTGGTATTTGGTAAATGTTCTTCAAACAGCTGTCCCACGTCCCATGTCCCATGTCCCAAGAGCCATGATCTGTAGCGTTTTCCAGTTTCCATGGTCTAGATAACTTACTAAGGCTGATTTCAAGTCAGCAATGAGATGTCACTGGACAGGGGGTCAAGGAGAGGCACATAGCTGGCTTTGCAAGCCAGTAAGATCCGGTTCCAGCTGGACCAGAAGTCACTGTGTCACTCCTGCTTCTGTTTTGTGGGTGAGGACTGAATCACTTGGCCATAGCTAGCCACACAGGGTGGGGACATGCCATCCCCAGCTGAGTGCAGTGTGCCCAGCGGGACTTGTGAGGGCAGGTGATTCTCTGTTCCTATAAGAAGAAGTGGAGAACGGGTGCCGAGGTGGGGGTGGGCAGGTAGATTGCCACCCCTTCTTCCCCAGGTGATAAGTGCTTCATGACACCAAAGCAGGACAGGGAAGCTGAGATGTGGGCTGGGCCAGGGAGAGAGGCCACTGCCTAGGAAAGAGTGGAACGGAGCACCAGGCAACTGTCGTCATCTCAGAATGTCCTGCTTGGAAGCACCCAAGAGCTCGCCAGCCCTGCCCGCATTTCATAGATGAGGAATCTTATGAGAAATAAGGTGACTTGTCGCCTGCCTGGTGGTTGATAGAGCCGTGACAGAACCCCCGTTTTCCCGGCTCTCTTCCTGCCTTGCGGGGTGCTTCCCCAAGTGTCCTGCGGAGCCTGGGTGTTTGTCTTTCCTCTCTAACTCTGGCCGTGCCTCAGAACCCCCCTGTACACCAGGCTGCAGGCAGCCATGTCGGCCAGTCAGAGCTGCTGCCCGAGAGGTGACCCGTTGGCTGTCCTTGGCTTGGGTGTTGTTTGGCGCCCCGTGGGGTTCCCCAGAGACCCTGGAGAGGGCGCTGTCTGTTGAGCGCCTGGAGTGCTGCAGACAGCTGGCACAGGGCCACATCAGCCTAATCCATGGTCATCGTCAGCGTCGCACCTCCCACCCAGGTGCGCATCCACCTTCAGAGAGGGTCCAGCCTGGCCAGAAGGGACGCGCATGCTCAGTGCACTCCGTTCCATGGAACCCTTCCGCACACTTGCTGTTCTTGCATCTTATAGAGGAGGAGGCAGAGGTCGGGACATTGCTCAAGGTCACGCAGCAAAGCCTAAAGAGGTTGTGTTAGCAGCAACCTCCAACCAGCGGCTCTCCCTGCCACCTGCAGCGAGTTCCCGAGTGTTCAGAGGCGACATCAGCTTTATCGTCCTCCCCTACAAGTCAGAGTGCCCAGGGAGAAAGGGAAAGGCTGGGGGCGTGGTCCTCAGTTCCCATTTTGAGTTAGAGCTGTTTCTCTCATTCTTGTCCCCCGGGGACCTTCGTTTTCAGTGGCACTGTCACCTGTGCAGCCTCATACCCTCCTTGTTGGTGGCCCCCTCGTAAGGATAGGGCCATGTCTGATGCACCTGCTGCTGGACGCCAGCATCTAACCTGGTGCCTAGACCGTGGCAGGGGCTCAGGACGGGCATATGGGTGAAGGAAGGAATCCCAGCGCTTGGCTTGGACCGCAGCCTCTCCAGCGTGGAAATCACTTCCTGTCCGTCTCTGCATCCACAGGGTGGGTACTTCCCAATGGTGAACTCTGGATTGGGCAGGACCAGAGCGGGGGGACTCGCACAAACACAAGGGCAACTGAAGCCTAGACTGTGGAGTGACACAGATCTGGGCTGATGGAGGGACACGGAGCCAGGTGACTTAGGAGGAGATGCTTTGCTCCTTGGAGTCCCCGTTTCCTAAGGTTGTGATGGGGATTCTAAAACTTGCCTTTGAGTTTAAGCCAGAGGTAAGTGGGGGCAGAGTCCAGCTGCCTGGGTTCCCTGCCATCTCCACCACCTAGAGCTGTGTGACCGTGAGAAAATGGATCTCAGAGCCTCTGTCTTTTGTTCTGCAGTTTGAAGTTTATTTTGGAGATTAAGTGAGGTTAATCTTAATGTGAAAAGCTTAGCAAATGGAGCACTATTTACAGATGCCTGTCATTGTATTAACTGTAGTGTGTTCAGGCAGCTGTTCTCTGTTTACTGTTTCTCTGATTGTTCGTACCCTTGCTCTCTTCCCAGAGAGCTAGTCTGACCAGTGACCTTGGGGAGCCAAACTGTAACCCACATTAGGGACCCTTGGGGCCTAGGCAACATAGTGGGGCTGTGTCCTCTCATTTCCTTCCCAAGACAGCCAAACACCTCAGACTGTACCCTGCAGTGGTAGGCTTCCGGCACTTTCTGTGTGAGCCTCTCTCCTCATGTGGTGGCCTCTCTCCTCATGGGGTCCCTGAACAGGCCCCTGGCTGTTGCCTCAGAGACAGGCCTTGGAAATCTCCCAATCCCAGATGGCCAGCCTGTTGGTGATGCCCGGATGAATGGGAGCAAAAGCACGTGGGCAGTATGCATGGAAAGCTACAGCCAGGAGCTTGGGCCCAGCAAGTGAGAGGCCTCAGTGGGGCTGGGCCCAAAGTGACCAGGCTACAGAACAGCTGTGAAAGGCCTGGGCATCCAGGAAGGGCCTGCCTGGGACTGGAGGATGTCGAGGGCTGGTCAAATCCCTGGAGAGAGGACCCACAATTTCAGAATCCTAGTCATGAGTGTGTGGTTCAAGTTTGGGGCAGCTGTTACCCCATTACACATGGTGCTGAGTGGTTCAGGAGTATTTTCCCTTTACACTTCTTTATAGGTTTTGTCAGTGAGCACTGTATCATCATCCCTGTTTTGCAGATGGGGAAACTGAGGCTTAGAGAGGCGACCTGCCTGAGGTCCCAGAGCCAATAAGAAGGAGTTTGGGGATGTGAGTGCCCGGCTCAGGTACTGGGCTGGACTGCTCAGTGAGAGCACAGGTCAGACACTCAGCCCTGCCAGGTCCCTTGCTGGTAGAACTGGACAATGGTCATCCTTAAGTCCTCCTAGGAGAGGATCAGTTGAAGTAGCAGAAACTGAACACTCAGCACAGTGCCTGGCCACAAGTAGTGTGCAATCAGGGGTGGCCTTTGTAATTTCTCACTGTGGGGGTGGTCTCAGGGGCCTCTGGCATACAGATTTCTGAGATCTGGTATGAGGATCCTGTGGAACCTGTGCTTCCAAACCAGAGCAGCCCCTGTGGGCCAGCGGATTGCCCAGCGGGGACGTGAGGAGTGACTCCATCAGAAGCCAGTACTGGGTTCACATCCTGACTCCTTATTAGCTGTGACCGGGAGCAAGTGTTATCACTGGGATAGGGTTTGTCCCCTGCATTCATACGTTGAAGGCTTGGTCTTCATTGTGATAGTAAAAGCTTTCAGAGATAGGGACTCAGAGGTCACTGGGATGGCTGCCCTCCAAAGTGATTACTGTTGTTCTCCTGGGACCCTGGTTAGTTCTTACGAGATTGTGATAGAAGAGCAAGATTGGCCCTGCCCCACTCTGGTTCCTGTCCTGACATGTGATCTCTCCCTCTTATGCACGCTCCTGCCACAATGGTGTCTGCCACGATGTGTCACATCAGGGAACTTTACCAGAGGTAGAACTAAGGGGGTCTCCCAATCTTGGACTTTCCGCCTCTAGAACTGTGAGTTAAATGAAGCTGTTTCTTTGTAAGTACTCAGTTTCGGGTATTTTGTTATAGCAGCAGAAACAGACTAACACAACCAGTTCATTAACCTCTCTGTGCCCTCTTTTCCTTGTTTGTCAGATAGACTTAAAATATTGTCCAACTCACAGGATAATCATGAGAATTAAACAAGTTAACACCTGTTAAAAGCTTCGAGTGCACTTGGTGTGGAGTTAAGTGCTATGTGAGGGTTTGTTCAATAAGTGAAACACAGAAAGTAATGTATGAGAAAACTAAAGGAGAGGAAGCAACCTGGCGCAGGGTGACCCAGCCTTGAGAGCAAAGCCCTTGCTCTCTGGACACGCTTCCCAGAGTCACACTGCATCTGACCCTCAGGGTGCCCAGGAGCTGCCAGGTACCTTCTGGCACCAGAGGGGTTGGGATCAGCCCTAGAGCAGACACGAAAAGAGAAGGATCCCTGTTGGGCAGGCCCACAGTACCCTAAGGGCTCTGCCTTTTCTCACTTTCCGGACTGTTCCAGAAACTGTGTTTTCGTGTGATACTCACTCTCCTGAGCCTCTGTTAAATCACCTGCAGTTGACCTGCAAAACCATGTGGGGCCGGGGGGCAGCCTTTCTGGGAGCCGGACTTCCCCCATGGGGAGAGGATTGCCTGGATTCTGAAGGTACTTGTTAGACGCAGTGTCTCATTTGAGACCTTAAGAAGCACAATGATGAGGATCGCAAGTTCAAAGCCAGCCTCAGCAACTTGGCAAGGCCCTAAGCAACTCAGCGAGGCTTTGTCTCAAAATAAAATATTTAAAAAGGGCTGGGGATGTGGCTCAGTGGTTAAGCACCCCTGGGTTCAATTCCTAGTGCCAACAAAAAAGCAGCAGCAGCAGCAGCACTAGGAAGGCAGTGTTCTGTGTGTCGTCTGTGTATGTACTTCTCCCAGGTATGATATATTCTTTCCAAACAGCTGTGTTTGGCTTTGTAAATTTATAACAGTTGTGATATGAGGAATCTGACGTGTAACGAGAACTGCGTGCTAAGCACGGTACGCGGATTATCTCGTTTGATCGACACCCAAAACCCTGTGAGGATGGCATTATTACTAAAGCTTCTTTTACAGATGAGAAAATCAAATCACAAAGTGGCTAAGTAACCGGCCCCAAGATCACACAGTCACTGTGTCACAGAACCGGGACTTGAACCCAGGGAGGGAGAGTTGGCGCTTATAGCTTCTGTACTGGCTTTAAAGGATAGTAACGCACACGGGGATCCGGGGGTCACCAGCCTGCGTCTGTCTCTTGGAAGGCATCGAGAGATCAGCCGTCTGCCGTCTCCTGTCTTGGGGGGAAAAGGCAGCCCAGTCCCTTGCCGAGCCAGGCCCCCTGCAGGCCTCTGGAAAACATCTTTCTCAAGTCACTCACATCCCTGAAGTGGTGGAAGATATTGAGCAAGTCTCTCGGGGCTGGACCACTTGAGAAATTAGAAAAATTGACCAGCTCGGGAGCTGAACTTCTTACTTAAATTGATCAGCTCTTTGATTGCGCTGTTGAAAAGCCACTCAAGGGGAAAACCACAAAGCTGGTCAGCTTCTGGTGAAGCCCCAGGTGACTGGCTTAATAGACTGCTGCATAGATAAGTCAGGCACAAAGGAGAGCACACAGAGTTGTTCGGGCCACCGGGGGACCTGCTGGTTGACAGCAGTGGAGATCCTACAGGGACTTCCAGAGAGAGTAAGTGGAGCTCCGGGCCCTGTTCACAGGAATGTTGCAGGATTAAATTCTCTAACAAACTGGGTTGAACAGAAACCTATGTTTTCACACTTTTGTAGGAAATGTTTCTTACCTGTTTTGCTTTTCTTGTTCCGTAGGCAGAACTCTATTTACTTTGTGGGTCCAAGGGAATCTTGATAAACAGGTGGTTCCTGGGGCCTGCTTTCAGGAATGATTGGTGCCAAGACCTCCAAAATGGGGAAAGGACCATCTCTTTAAAAATACCTGGAGTTGGACTGGGGCTGTGGCTCAGTGGTGGAGCGCTTGCATAGCATGTGTGAAGCACTGGGTCAATCCTCAGCACCACATAAAAATAAAGGTGTTTTTTTTTTTTAAAAAATAATGCTTTTTTTAAAAAAAATACATGGTGTTGGGAAGAGTAGATATCAGCAGACAAGAGAAGAGAATTAGATCCTGATCTCACAGCATAAACACAGTGGCACACACCCCTAATCCCAGCATCTTGGGAGACTAAGGCAGGAGGATGAAGAGATCAAAGCCAGCCTCAGCAACTTCACAAGGCGCTAAGTAACTCAGTGAGACACTGTCTCTAAATAAAATACAAAAAAAGGGGCTGGGGATGTGGCTCAGTGGTTAAGTGCCCCCAGATTCACTCCCCAGTACCAAAATAAATAAATAAATAAATCAAATCGAAATGGATTCAAGACTTAAATGTAAGACCTGAAACTGTAAAACTACTAGAAGAAAAACTTAAGAGTTTTGCTCCATGACTTGGGTCTTGAAAGTGATTATGTGCATACATTCCCCAAAGCATAGACGACAAAAGCAAAAAATAGACAAAGGGGATTGAGTCAAATTAAAAGCTTCTGCACAGCAAAGGAAACAATCAACAGAAGGAAGAGAAAACCTACAGAATGGGACAGAGTATTTGCAGCCATACACCTGATAAGAGGTTAGTATCCCCAAGACATAAGGAACTCAACTCAGTAGCAAAAAAACAAATAATTTAAAAATGAGTAAAACATCTGAATAGACTCTTCTCAAAAGAAAACATGCAAATGGCCAAGGTGTGTTTGAAAAATGTTCAACATCACCAATCAGGGAAAGGCAAATTGCAACCACAGTAGGGGAGGGAGCACCTCACACCTGTTAGAATGGCTACTAACAAAAAAGATGAAAGATCAGTGTGGGCAGGATGGTGAAGAAAAAGGAGTCCTCGCATCTGTTGGTGGGAGAATAAATCCATGAAGCCAGAATGGAAAACATTACGAAGGTGCCTCTGCGGGCCCTGGGTGGGGGCGGGATTTTATCCTCAGTACCCTGGCAGCCTTGGAAGGCAGTAAGTGGGGCATGCCGGGTCCTGTTTATGCTGGCGCTCACTCTGGTCTTGGGTAAGAGAGGGGGTGTGAGTGGGGAGAAGATTGAAAGCAGGAGGCTCCAGGAGGCATGGAAGTGGTCCAGCCACAGGTAGAGGTTCAGCACTCAGGACCAGGGTAGGGGCAGGCGGTGGAGAGAAGGAGATGGATTTGGGAAATGGATTTGGAAAATCAACAGTCCATGGAATGGATACAGGATCTGGGTGGATAATGTGGTGGGTGATCAGGGACAGGCTTGGAGGGTGGGACCAGGGGTGTTCATAAGAACTTCCATTTGGGACATGCAATTGGAGGGTCTGAGAGACATGGAGAGATTAGCTCAAGCCGGAGCTGGATGTATGGAGACGTTGGCATGATGGAGCTTGCCAGGTCCCGCCGAGCAGGATGGGATGGGATGTCAGGTCACCCAGCCAAATCCTGGCTCGTCCCTTAATCAACTCTGAGACCTGGGTCATTCCCTGTCCTCAGTTTCCCCATCTCTGGAGTGAGTCTTCTAATAGCACTTAGATCACCAGCTTGTTGTGATATTTGTATGAGTTAATACACAGAAAGAGCTGAGGTTTCAGTAATAAGTATTCAATAAATGTCAACTTCTCGTAATAACAATTATCATCATCAGCTTAGCTGCAGTAATTTTTTTGCCATTTGTCTATTTCTAATTAAAATCAAGGACCTGTGAGGCTGGTAAACACTTCTGATTTTCTTGGATTTATCTGTTTATGAACCTGTGAGCTCTGAACAGAGGATCGGTCTCCCTCCCCCAGGGCTCCTCAGCACGAGGCCTGGTGCACAGTAGGTGCTCAGTAATGTTTACCCAGTCACGTGGAAGTAGCCTGACTGCAGGGGGAGAAAAGCTTACTGGAATGAGTCCATGGAGCATTGATGCCATCACAAGGGACTCAGGAGACAGACAAAAAAGAGGAAATGACAGGAAGGGTTTTTCCGTGACAGTGACAGTTGATAGCATCTTTGTCCCAAGATGGAGCTCTGGCTTCCATAACGCAGCCTCTTCCAGATTGAGTAGCAGTCTGTTGGGAGAAAGGTTGTCCCTGGAGGGAAAGGGGAAGTACTGGAGAATGATATTGGCCAAGTGATATCGTCATATACTGTGTGTGTGTGTGCTAATATGGAACAACAGATCACACTGTTACATGTGACCCATAATGCACCGATAACAATATGGAAAAATAAATAAAGATGAGATGGAAAATTAAATAAATACAATAAAAATTGGTGGAGGGGGCAGGAGGTTGTTCCTGCAGTGTGTCAAGTCTGATAGCTCTCCAAGATTTGGGCACACACACACACACCAGTGTGAGGTACAGATACTTCAATACAACACACACAGGCTCCACCTTACCTTTCCCAGAGTCCTCTGCGATGGAGAGGATCTTGCCCTGTTACTCTTCAGCCATCATTAAGGACCATTGGTCCCTTGAATTAAGGCTTCTGCCCCACCAAGGATCCCTCCCCTCTGGAGACAGGCAGACACTTTGGAGGGATCCAGGGTTTCTCTGTGTATTCTTCCTGGGAGATAGTTCTGCCTTTTCCCAAATAAAAGATGGGACCGCCAGTTAATTTCAGACACAGTGGATCACGTTTTAGTATAAGTGTGTCCCGTGCAATATTTCTTTGGTATTTTTTAAATTGCTTGATCTGGTAACCCTAGCTGCAGGAGACCCAAATTCAAAACCTCCGTGAGTAAGCCAAGAAGCCCTGAGGCACAGCCCGGTCTGTGCCCTAGAAGCTTATGTCTTGGTTGCTGATGCCATGTCTGAAGCCAGGCCTGTGGTCCGATAGTCCTTCCCACCTTGACCCAGGTGGCCTCCTGGAGACCCTGCCAGCAATGTTGGGGTGGTTGACTCTCCTACCTGCCACGGAAAGGCCTTGATCCTGGAGTCCAGGTCCTGGCCAGTTGTAAGCTCCCCAATACTCTTCATTGTCCCTCCCAGGGCTCTCATACAAATGGACCCCGGGAGGCCTGGCTGGACGCCCATTTCCTGAAGTGTGGATGCAGGTTAGATAGACCCCACCCATCTCAACAGCAGGCCTCGGGTCTCAGGGCCCTGTGTCTATCTGCTCCGCATCGGCTCCCCCTGGTGGCCAAAAGCCCGCTCCTCGGGTCTGGCATCTCCTCCAGCAGGGTCCCTTTTCTGGGACCTCCTTCTGCCCAAGGCTCCACAGCCGGGCAGGGATGAATGGTAGCCAGGTAGCCAGGACCTGCAGCAGGCCAAGGGCAATCGCCTCCGTCCACTTCCCAGGCTCTCTGGGTGGCTCAGCCCCAGATCCCGGCCTGACTGGTGAGTGGGACCCTCCGTGCCATCAACGCTCTGGAGGATCAGCCCCTCCCATGTCCTCCAGGATGAAAAAGAAGGTGGCGGCCCACTGGCTTCCTGCCACCACAAGCAGGGTAGGTTCAGGCAGGCACCCTTACAACCAGCCTGGAGTGTGAACGTCTGGCCTCTTTGCTCAGCTCCCCGCCTCTGACAGCAAGCAGAGGGGATTTGAAGAGGTCAGGGTCAGCTCCAGCTCCTGCTGACACAGTGGGCGTCAGCTGGCCTCTGGGCCAGCCTGAGTCTGAGCAGCAGGCACCCTGCAGGGTGGAAGGCAGAACCTCGCGCTCAGTGCCAGCGCAGCACCCCTGCCCTCCCTCGGCCCCTGCACTCTCTGCCTGGTGGGCGCGGCTCTGCTCAGCGACTCACTCAGCACTGACCCATCTCCTGCTTTCTCTCCCATCCTTCCTGCCTCTGAGGACTGCCGGCCAGCCATGTCCCTCTGCCTGCTCAGCCACCCTCACTGGCCTTTGAAGATAAAGCCTGAGCCTTGTGGACTAAGCAGAGGTCCCCTGGCATCTTGCCCCTGCCACCGTCGGCTCTGGCACTCTCTGCCCAGAAGCACTGAATCTCCACGGTGACCCTCACTCTGCCTGCCACGTCCCCCCTCCAGACTTTGCCCCTCTCTTCCCCAGTCCCCTTAAGGCACAGCTCAGGGTCAACTCTCCCAGGAAGTGTGGCTGGATCCCCTGGACTCTGGTCCAACTTCCTCATCTCCCCACAGTGCACTTGCCCTGGGGCAGTGCCTGTCTCTGAGCCCTCAACTCTTGCGTTTGCCACATTGAATGACAACAGCCCGTGCCTGCATCCCCTCTCCTTCCAGGGAGTGGGCTCCTAGAGGAGGGGCAGTGACCTGTTTTCCTTTGTGTTCTCAGCACTTAGAGCAGAATTTGATACAAGCTTAATAAATGCACAGTTATTTAATAATTAATTAGTGGATTCATTCTCCAGGAGAAGGAAGTGACATCCTTTATAACCAGAATTTGTCACCAGTTTGATGACCCTCCCCACCCCCTCCTTAGCCTCGTTCTCCTGCCATTCCACCAGCTGACAGTTTCAATGCACCTTGTCAAATAGGCTCTTGAGTCGTTTCACAGGTTCTCGTTTTGTTCTTGGAAGGTCGGGAACACCCATTCTGTGTCCATTCAACTCGCATTCCTGAGCACCCCACGTGCCGTGTGCCCACTGGCACTGGGATGGAGAGAGATGTAGACAAGGTCCCTACTCTCAGAACTCCCCAGCCTAGTGTGAGGAGCAGACAGGAGAATGGGTGAACAGCAGATGCTGACTGGGGACAGTGTCACATAGTAGATACACAGGCCCGCTCTTCACACGGACTACCCCGGTCCAGATCCCAGCTCTGCCACCTGCAGACCACATGGCCTTGGGAAGGCCCCTTACATGCTTCTGTTGCCCCAGGTTTAAAGAGAGGTAATGACAGTATCCAACTCTGGTTTTATGGGCATTCATTGAATTTTTTCTCTCCAACAGTTTAGCAGAGCGCCTACCCATGTAGACATTCAGTAAATATTCTCCATATGATTCTTAGGCCAGTGTACTGCAGGAGCCCAGAGGCGGTGGAGCATGCCTGTCATCCAAGCAGCTCTGGAAGCTGAGGCAGGAGGATCACCAGTTCAAAGCCAGCCCCAGCAAAAGCAAGGCCCTAAGCGACTCAGTGAGACCCTGTCTCTAAATAAAATACAAAATCGGGCTGGGATGTGGCTCAGTGGTTAAGTGCTCCTAAATTCAATCCCCAGTACACACACACACACACACACACACACACACAGGATGGCAGCAGTTATGAAGGACAAAGATCAGGATCAGGAGGAAGTCTTTTTCAGGGCAGCCTAGGAACTGGCTAGTTACATGAAAAGCAATGCAAGGGCCTCGTGCTCCCCAAGGAGTTTGCTGGGCAAGGACCAGGCCCCCGGGAAGCTGCCACACCCCCATGACCTTCTCTTCCTCCTTCAGGGCAGACGACTGCTTCTGCGCTTCTCGGAAGCTGGATGCGGTGGCCATCGAAGCCAAGTTCAAGCAGGACCTGGGTTTTCGGATGCTGAACTGCGGGCGGACGGACCTTGTGAAGCAGGCGGTGTCTCTGCTGGGGCCTGATGGGATCAACACCATGAGTGAACAGGTACAGGCTCCAGGGGTCTGAGCCAACGCCACCGCCTCCAGCACCATCCCACAGCCAGATGGAAACAGCCGTCGCTGGGTTGCGGCGCCCCCTGCTGGCCGCTTAGGTTGCCCTTTTTTAAAAGGTTTTTTTTTTTTTATGTATATATAGGGTTTTTTTTGGTTCTGCCTGTCTGCTACTGCACAGGACACATCCAGGCTGGTGTCACCAAACTTTTAGACTATACTGAAGAGACACAGTCAGTCTGTAGACCCTAAGAGGCAGCTCAGAAATAGGCAGCATCCCCTCTCCACCACCAAAATCCTGAAACTGGTACAGGGAGAGTGGCTGGTGTCTCTCACTCAAGGAGATGCCCCGCGAGGGGAAATGTCAGGGACAGAGAAACAAGCAGCAGTGAATTCCAACGGGAAGTGACTAGGGACAAATGGGGTTGCTTTGCATGGGCAGTTCACACAGTGAGTTCCAGGAGGGGAGGGCAGGGATGATTTATTTAATTACAGCTAACAGTTTTCTCGAGAAATACTAAGTCTCCCTGACACACAACAAACACATACTTCCATTATTTAAAAATTATATTCTATCTCACTTTTTTGACATTTTACATTAAAGATAATATTATTGAATTTTTTTAAAAAATCATTTTTTCATTTGCTGTACCTCGATGATGGATATTTAGGTTGCTTCTAATTCCTTTTATTAATGATGCTGAGCTAAATGTACTTGCAGAAGCCTTTGTGCAACTCCCTGATTATTTCATTATGGAAATTCTTAAAAATGGAAGCAGTCGCTTGAACACACCAGCCTTTCTTAGGGTCTCAGTCTTCAGTTATTTCCAGAAGCTGTTTCCCTTTCCCCACCCTCCAGCTAGCTTTTCTGTTTTTTTTTTTTTCCAATCTACTTAGAATAACTCTTTATATATTAGACACAGCCCTTTGCTATAATGTGACAAAAATGTTTCCATGTACGTTTTATGTGAATTTTGTCTATAATGTTTTCGATTTTATTACCTCATTGCTAGGATGATTTTCCTCTGTGATTTCTTCCATGAATTTATGTTTAGAAATGGATCCTGAGACCAGTTAGATATCTTTTAGGGTTTTAATTTTTTCTCTAGCTATCTCTAACCAAGCTAGAAATGCGCATGGTGTCTGGTGGGAGATAAGGTTCTAACTTGGATGGTTTTCCAAATAGCTGCCTTCCCAATACCGTTGGTTGGAAAACCCACCCCTCCCTTCTGTGGGCTGTGGTACTTGGTTGGTGATGAGCAGGAGTCGGGAGCAGCTGTGGTATTCCTGAAGCCATCTCTCCTTGGCTTGCCTTTTGCTTGTCAAAGACAATGTCAATCCACTTTCAGTGAAGGGGGACACCACATGCTCAGGGGCATCCGGTTACCCTTGACATTGACCAGCTAGTTTATACAGAGCCAGGAGGATGCTTGTTATATCATGAGAGAGAAAGGATGGAGGAGCAGCATTCATCGGTTAAATAGCTGAGGGCTGATGTCACAGAATCCAGAAAGTCCTAAGAGTCCTAAGTCAAAATCAGCCACTTGTTTTAGGAAATGCTCTGAGGTCTGTTGCACCCTGAGTCAGACAGACAAACCAAAATCCTCCAAACTCAGCAAAGACAAATACCCAAAGGGCAACGTGAGCTCCCTTTCCCTTCTGCCGTGGTTTCCAGAGTGCACAGGGCTGTGGTCCTCAAATCACAGGGCTGCACATGTGCTTTAGACCTGCTGGATTTTGAGCCCAAGCAGCTCCCCCTGCAGTCACATAAGACGTTCCATTTGTTTCTGTTGCCTGACCACAGCCACCTTGTAAACCTCTCCATTCTCTGGTTTTAACTCACCGCAGGGCATGACCCCCCTGATGTACGCCTGCGTCCGTGGGGACGAGGCGATGGTTCAGATGCTGCTGGATGCCGGAGCTGACCTGAATGTGGAGGTGAGGGTGCAGAGGACTTCAGGGCCCCCAGAAAACCATGAGAGGGGGGTTTTGCCTTCAGGAGCCATGGCTGTGTGCTCATTTCCACCAACAGATCCCTCCTCGGCCCTGTAGTGATTGTGGTCCCACTGAAACTGCCTGACAGATTCTGTGCGTCCCGAGGCTGCAGCCCAGCCATGCCCCGAGGGGCGTCCTGCATGTATGTTCCATCTGAAAAACCATCGAGGCTGCAAGGAGCAGTGGCCACTGTTGGCTCAGCAGTCCCACACTCCTGCCAATCCATTCCTTCAGGCACGGGGCAGAAACTGTCCGGAGCCGTCAGCCGGTTCCCTCCACCTGATCAGGCCACAGAGGATGCTCTGGCCATTCTCCCAGGCTGAGGCTTCCCTGCTCTGATCCTCTACCCTCCCCACCAAACCCTGATTGGCTCACCTCCGCTGAATTGACAGGTCTTAAAGCTCATCCCAAGGCTTCCTTGAAGCAGTGGGGTACAGCGGCAAGTGTGGTCCCCCACTCCCACAAGCGTTAGAATTTGACAGACTTGAGTTCAAGTTCTGAAATCACCTCCTCCATACTGACCTGCTTTGGAGCTGGGCAAGTGGCGTAACCTCTCTGTCTCCATCTGCAGAGTGGGAGAATAATCACAGCTTTGCAAATGGTTATCAGAAGAAATAAATGTGATCATACCTAGCACAGGTTGGCGACCTCATTGAAGTATTGCTCCATCCCACCCCAACCTTAAAGTAGGGGAAACCCCATTCTTCCCCCCTTTCCTGTGCTTTCTGAAGACCACTCCCCCTGGAAGACAGATAGTGGCAGTCTCAGACACCAGAGAGATTGGCATGCTGCTATCATCTTGCCTTAATTCTGGAAAACCTGTTTGGTCCAAATTTAGATGCCCTTCAGTCTCATTACTATATTTTTTTTAATTAACGAGTATGGTTTTGGATCTTACAAGTTTCACATATGTGGAGATTTGCCATCCCCAGGGTGAGTCCTAAGCACCGTGCAGACACTGGGGGGGCTTTGGGTCCTGGTGGGGTTCTGGGCTGCTCCCCTCCAGCCCATCCCACGAGTCTCGGCTCAGCGTCTTCATCCAGCACAGTGACCTGAAATGCAGGCATCGAGGTTGCGTGGCCCCAGAAGCGCTGGGGATGAGAAGCACATGTGATTGCGAATTGTGCCAGACCCCACTCACAGATTCCCTGCTGTGTCTTGGCCTGGGGTACATTGAGACCCCCATCCCGAAAGATCTGTCTCAGATTGCCCGCTTGCGTTGTGTCCAGGGAAAGCTGCGTGTCCCTGCTTCCAGTAACTCCAGGGTCCCTATCAACTGGAAGCCAGCAAGAGGGTGGAATGAGGAAAGCGTGGGGTGAGCGCGAGCAGTCCGTGAAGCCCCCTCCTTCAGAGGGGTGACGGTCTTCCCTGGAGTGAAAGCTTCGAGTGGACTACGGGGGTGGGGGAGGGGGGTTGCTGCCCCTCTTAAAAGTGCGGATGGAACATAGTGATGCTTCTTTGCTGTCTGACATCCTGCAGCCCTCAGAACATCCCCCCTCAAGCAGAAAGAGGAAAGGGACACTCAAGGGAACTTGCTCATTCAGTAGAGAAGCGTCATTCCTGCTTCCCCAGGGATCAGCAGTCACCCGTTCATTCCCCTCAGAGGAGGAGGGAAGGAGCCCTTTTTGGGCACGGGGGATATAAAGCCACTGAGAAATTTTCTCCCTGCCCCATGGATAAAAATCTCCAAAACAGTTCCCTGACTTCGGGGGGTTGCTCCAGCCTCTATTCCTACAAACACAAGCAGGTTCAATGCCCACTTGGTAGGAGGTGTTTGGGGCATCTGCCAATACCTCCCAGAGCACCCTCCAGGATGTCTTCTTTATCCATCTCTGACCTACATTTAGGTTACAGATAGGTCAGACTTGTTAGCCTAAGTATTGTGAAGATCACATTTTGAAAATAACTTCGATTTGTTTATAGGTTGTCAGTACTCCACATAAATATCCATCCGTCCACCCTGAGACCCGCCATTGGACGGCTCTGACTTTTGCTGTGTTGCATGGACATATTCCTGTAGTTCAGGTATTAATGGATTCCACATCTGACCTTTCTCCTATGTGACGCAAATCTAAACCTCTCCCAGCATGCATATCCCATGAGATTCATATTGGTTAATGGCAATTACCTGCAGTGTATATTTATATCACATGAAAAAAAATATATCATTTGTCTTGATCTGTTTGGCCCAGCTTTAACCAATATGAAGTGACCACGTAACCACACAGCACCTCACACACAAGCGGCAAGCCTGCAGAGTTCTTCCTGGCCGCTCTGGGGTGGGGTCTCGACTGTTGTTTTGTGGATTTGCTCATTTTGTTTGTCATAATGTGAACATGAGATCAGAGGTGTGACTCTGGCGTTTCGTAGAATATAGTGGTTTCCAACCAGTGGAAAGAAGCATCCAGATCACCAAAAGAATGTTTCCAAAGAGCGCTTGCTTGGGTCCCCTCCTTGAGAATCAGGAGGAGGAGGTCTGGAGCAGGGTCTTAGCACATGTGTTCTGAAACAGCCTCAAGTATGGGGACATGCATATAAATAAGCTTTTTATGGCTGTTGAGGAGTTGGTGTTCAATGAATAGAACACCTAGCATGTTCTGGGTTTTCAACTGGGTCTTTACTTTATTGGAAAAGAAAGATCAACTTCCTGGTCAATGACACCTGGCCCCATAGTAAGTACTGAGCTTTGAGGACAGCAGGAACTTGCCTCCTTTAGTGTTGTGGCCCCTGGCTCTGAATTCTGTGCAGAGCAGAGGACAGCGTTGCAGGGACAGCTCAGCAAAGCCGAAGCGTCACAGGATCCCTTTGTTGTTTCCTGGGTCATGAGCATCCTTAGGACAGATCCAAAGTGAGGTTTCAGGAGGCTGGGTGTGTGATGTGTCACCCTGAGAGCTGGCTTCTGCCCACTCCCCTCCTAACAGAGGAACCCAAGAAAGAAGGGGTCAGATGGTGGTCTAGTGGACACAGAAGCCATCCTTTAACAGGCAGCATGAACCTTTAAACCAGGAGTGGAAACATAGGAAGCCAAGCAGATCCTCACAGAATTCAGGCCACCTGTTGAGGCGGCTATAGGTGCAGGCAGCGCTAGCTAGGTAGTCAAAATGGCGCATACCATCCCCACGTTACATCAGTGATGTTAACAGCACCTTCACTGTGAACACAATCCCGCATGGACAGAATCTGCCTCCCTTAAGATATCTTTGGGAATGCCCAGAATGGAGTCATTGAGAGGCATACCTTCTGGAAGCTCACTCTGCCACCTTATAAAACTTAGCATTTCCTAACCTGTCCTGAAGCCCATCTGCGGGGGTTCTCGGAGAGACTCTCATCCTGCTTGATCAAGAATGTCCCCCACATTAGTCAGGACTCCTGAGAGTCTGTGGCTATAAGCGGCCACTCCAGTGTCCTCTGAGGCTCCGAATGAGGGAGTCCCCCCAGCAGTCTGGTGCCAAGGACTCCTGACTTAGTGCTTCCAGAAACTTTAACGTACCTCCAAATTCCCTGGAGATGTTGTTAAAGTGCAGACTCTGGTTCAGTGGGCCTGGGGTGGGCCAGACAGGCAGTCTTTCTAACAAGCCCCCAGGTGAGCTTGACGCTGTTGGGCATGGAGCACTCTGGGTAGCCTAAGGTTCTAGAAGACATGAGAGACCCTCTGCTGGTCCTCTGAAGTACAGTCCTCCGGCCCTGTCTGTGCACAGTCACTGACCCAGAGGGAGGGAAGGAGCCTGGCATCTTACTGGTCTCCACCAGTCTTCAGACGACCCCTCAGGGCACACGTCCTTGAAACATCTCCATGGCCACTCTTCCTGCTCTTCCTCCACAGCTCCTCCTGGATGCTGGGGCCAAAGTGGAAGGCTCGGTGGAGCACGGTGAGGAGAACTACTCAGAGACGCCACTCCAGCTGGCAGCCGCAGTAGGTACGTTGCGCTTCTCACCTGGGCCAGGGGTCTGCACCTCCCTGGCCCTCCATGTGCCTGTGACTCTGTTTTTTTTGCTTTATTCTCTTATGAAACCCCCTTCTCTGGGCTTGCAGGAAATTTTGAGCTGGTTAGTTTGCTGTTGGATCGTGGTGCGGATCCCCTGATAGGAACCATGTACAGGAATGGAATTTCTACAACCCCCCAGGGGGATATGAACTCTTTCAGCCAGGCTGCAGCTCATGGACACAGGTAGGCTAGGACGGGCCAAGGCCTCAAGGTCCCAAGCGGTGCTTGTTAAAAATGCAGATTCCCAGGCCTACCCCAGACCCATTTTATCTTTGGATGTGGAGCCCAGACACAGCGGGAGGTGGTCTAGGCCCCAGGCCTGGCCAGAGTGACCTTTCCTGCCCGGTTTCTGCTAAAAACTGGCTCGTGGTCACATCCACACAGACTGGCTTGCTGTATTCAGTCTCAACCAGCTGCATCCACAGAGACACCTCACTCTTTGCCAGTTTGGGTCAGAGGACATCACGTCAACTGTCACGAAGTGACAACAATCCATATAAAAAGAATAGAACCCCTCTTCTTTGCCTCCTTCTGTTCTCGGTTCCCTTCAGGATTTCCGTCTGATTTTATTATACACGACCCCACGTGAAGCAGAGTCACTGGAGGGAAGGCCGGCGAGCCATCAGGAGGACGGAGTTCTAGAGCCTTCTAGATGTTTCTTAACTCCAAGCTGTCCTCTCAGGAAACAAGGATGGTCATGTCCCATCCCCTCCTCCATCCCCAAAACATCATTCCCTGGTCCAGAGTGAGCGGCCTTCCACTCCCCACCGCGCCTCGGCCCCAGCCACGCCATTTCCATCTCTGAGTGTCTTCCTCTCTGGGTTTATGATTGACAGGAATGTGTTCCGCAAACTGCTCGCTCAGCCAGAGAAGGAGAAGAGCGATATCCTGTCCCTGGAGGAGATTCTGGCCGAGGGCACTGACCTGGCAGAGTCAGCCCCGCCCCCCCTGTGTGCCAGCCGCAACAGCAAGGCCAAACTGAGGGCCCTGAGGGAGGCCATGTATCACAGCGCTGAGCATGGCTACGTGGATGTCACAATTGATATCAGGAGCATAGGTCAGTCGGACACTTCCCACTGCTGGGCACGGCGCTGCGGCCCCACTCTAGGTCTCTCTCCCTCGAGTTCTGTCTCTCTCTGTCTCTCATACACACACACACACACACACACACAGACATACACATACACACACACACCCAGGGGACACAGGAACATCCCCTTCGCTGGTTGAACACTTCCAGTCGAGAGGCCTACATGGTCCCCATAGACAGCAACACCTTGCCTCTCTGAAGACCCATCCTCAGGTCATCCTGCCCTGATTCCCAAACTCTGGACTCGGGGTCAGGAACTCAGATCACCTGGGGAGCTTGTCTGAATGCAGATTGCCAGGCCCGACACCCAGAGGCTCTGCTGTTGAGGGTCTGTTTGGATCAAGGCCGGAAATCTCTATATTTAACAATCACCCCAGGTGGTTCCCAGGGGCTGAGGATAGGCTGCCTTAGGGCCATGAAGTGGCCGGCAGGGCGAGGGCACCCTTTCCTGTCAGGACTTCTTCCACGAAGCTTCAGGGGCTAAGGCCACTCTCAGGGAAGCCGGGGCAGCTCTTCCTAGAGTGAGCCACCCCGAGCCATCTTCTCTGCAGTGGGGAATGAAGCCAGCTTAGCTTTAGGGCCCGTGAGCCCTGAAGGGATCTGACAGTGGGTCCCTAAATGCAAGATGTGGCCTTTCTCACAGCTGAGGGCTGAGGGCAGGTCTCTGGGTGGCCGTCCTGGCCTCTCTCAGGAGGATGGCTATTGGGCATGTGGGACATTTCTGTCTTTGCTCGAGGACCTATTTTGCTCGATTACAAAGCTCAGAGGATCCGGATGGTTGTCCTGTTGTGAACAGGGTGAGACGTGTTCCCCTTCTCTCGTCTCTGCCTCTCCACGAGGGGAAGAAGCAAGTGAAAACAGTCAGCTGCTGGGGGGGGCTGCCATTAAAGGCGGAAGGCCTCCTGATGCAGACGGAAACGTCTCGCCCAGGGGACCTGCAGCGGTGTCCTCCAGCTGTTCTTACGCAGATGTGACTCCCCACCCTGTCCAGTGTGGCAGACAGTGAAGCCACTGGGGGGTTTCGGCAGGTCTCATCTCATCTGGGCGTGGCCGTGTCACCTAATCCAGCACCAGACTGTCCCCTCCCTGCCCCTCTCTCCCAGTAAGTAGCCAGGATGGAGCCTCTGAACTCAGCCCTCAAGTGCACTGGGCACTCCGTGTGTGTGTGTGTGTGTGCGTATGACAATTCCAGTGTCCCACACAACGGTCACGCATTGTGCAGTGCAGCCCTGTGGTGCACATTCGTAGTGCAGAGATCCGAGCTGTGGAAATAAGGCCTTCGGTTTCAATTTTGGCAAGTCCTGGCTCCGTTCGTGGGTTGTCAGCACCTTGGTCTCACGATTGCCCATGTCCTGGGGAAAGGCCGACTTCCAGATAAAAACAGACCTCCTCCTCTGGTTGTCTTCTTCCTCCCCTTCCCCTCCCCCTCCCGCTCCTCTTCCCCTTCCAGGCGTCCCGTGGACTCTGCACACGTGGCTGGAGTCTCTGCGGATCGCTTTCCAGCAGCACCGCAGGCCTCTCATCCAGTGCTTGCTGAAGGAGTTCAAGACCATTCAGGAGGAGGAGTACACGGAGGAGCTGGTGACCCAAGGCCTACCCCTGATGTTTGAGATCTTGAAAGCAAGCAAGGTACGGTGGTGCTTGCCGCAGAGAGCGAGGCCAGATTCCAGATCCCAGGTCTCAGCGGCCCCTTAGCCTGACACTGCCCTTTGGTAGGACGGCTGTGGCCAAGGCCACTTGTGTCACAGGTGCTTCCAGCTGCTGCGCTGCATGTGTGATTGTTTGGGAAGCAGCTGTTTTGCTGAACGTCTGTTACGTCCCAAGGCACCTGGGCCTGTGGGCCAGTGTGATGTCTTCTAACTCAAGGACTTTGCTCTAAAGCTGGGGACGACATCCACAGCTAGGTGCCCCAACAGCATATGGGCAAGTTTGGAAGATGGTTCAATTTGCACAGAGAGGTGTGAGTGTGGCCGGAAGGGGAGGAGGGTGGCTTCCCTAAGGCACTGTCCCGGCACCAGGCCTGCATGGACAACAGGAATCAAGCAGGAAGAGGGCAGTGGGCGCAGCTCCCTGGAAAACAGAGGACAGAACCTGCGGTTTCCAGAAGCCAGGCCCTGGGGGAAGGCCTTCAGGTGGACAGGGCCAGACACCCCCACTCCCAGCAACCACGAAATGCTGTGCCCCCTTCCGCACATCAGTCTTGGGCTATTAGGGAATTCATTCTTAGAAATCTGTCTTGGGTCATGGGTTTGGCAATGCCAGGTAGACACTGCAGTCCATGGCAGGGGGCTGTGTGGCCCTGTCCTGTGTGTTGATGGGAAACGTAAGGGATGAGCAGCCTGGATGCACCGTCCCCCACCAGCCCTCAAGGTCAATGGGCCTGAGGCAAGGCACTGTGATCATGGGAAGCACCAGGGAGGGCCACTCTGCCTACAAGGCTCTGAGGAGTGTGGCGTCAACCATCCCATGCCCCCAGGGCTTATTGGTGAGCACAGGGCCAGTATAGCACAGTGGTTGGGGTCATGGACCCTGGAGCCAAACGTGAGGGGTTCGAATCCCAGCTGTGCTCTTTACTAACCTTCTGACCCTATTCCAGGTACATCTTTCTCTCTGCCTCAGTTTCCCAATCTGAAAATGGGGACAATATTTGTACAAACCTGCTCAGATAAATGTAAAATGAGTCTATACCCTAGTGCCCTTTGAATCACCCCCAAGTGTCTGTCCCATAAAGATGGGCTCTCCAGGGGAGGCGGCACCTCCAGGATTTCCCAAAAGCTATAAAGGCCAAAATACTGAACACTCCAGTGCAGCCCAGGCCCAGCCAGGATTGAAGGCCAACCTGTGCACAGGCCTGATTTCACCTCCTCCCCCGGGAATGGCAATGCCCTATGAAAATTTCTCTCCATGGAGCCTTGAATATCCTGCTTCACCAAGGGAATGAAGTGTTTCCCAAACTCATCGGACCTCAGAACCCTTTTACAATGAACCGTCTCAAGACACAAATTAGAATTCCTTACGCTAAAATTTATATATTCTGTTGGACGATGTGCCCAGCACTACTCTCGGCATTTTACGAGGATTAACTCATTCAACCCTCATAAGTGACTTTTGAAGGAAATACTCTTCTTATCCCCATTAACAGACAGGGAAACTGAGGCGTGGAGAAGGTCACACAGCTGGACCCAGCTGGAATTGGCCTCTGTCAGTCAACTTCCAGGGCCAGCCCTCTCACCTCTTCACCCCAAAACTGGCTCCGTGGAGCTCTGGGGTCCACAATGGAGCTTATGAAGTCTCCAGGAAAATTGACCTGTGAATGAAGGGGGCATGGGATCCCTCCTGGGCCGGGCTAATGGGCTGTGCGCCCACGGTCTGGAGGGCACGTGGGGCAGGCAGAAGGGGTGTCTCCTCAGTGAGGAAGCAGCAGCCCATCTGCTTCCAGGGCGTCTCTGGGCTCCTGGCCTCGGGTCTAAGCAAGTCCCCTTAGTTCTCATGAGCATCCGTCCTTAGCCCAGCGTCTCTGGGCCCCTGCGGCTGGATCTGTACTTGGTGTCCAGACCCACTGAGTCCCAAATGGGAGCAGGTGCTTCAGCTCTTAGAATAATGAGCCTCCGTGAGTCCTTGAAGAGCAAAACCCGCTGGCGGCATTTCAGGCCCAAACTCCTCCTCCCTCTCCTCCAGCTCAAAAATAAATAAGTGAATCAAAGGGCTTTTGCTGCACTTACCTAAGAACACACTCTGGTGAAAGTGTAGCTGGTCTCTTCCCTTCCTGGGTTCTCTTGGGGGTTTTTTTGCTTGTTTGTTTGCCTTTGCTGTTTTTAACTTTACCTCGGGCTATAGTAGGAATTCCAGAATTTTCTGAGGCATCCTGTGTATTTAGAAAACCCAACCTGTGGGGTTTTAAAGGAAAGTTCACTTTGAGGTATGACAGCCCACACAAACGTTCCCAGGCGGTACCTACAGAGCCTAGTGGGTCTTCACAAGGTGAACACGCTGTCATCAGAAGCCAGACCAAGAAGCAGAGCTCGCCTAGCGTCCTGCAGCCCTTCACCCCCACCCAGCCATGTCCTGACTGCCAGCACCCACCGTACTACTTCATTTTGCCTGGAACCAGGCTTGTTTGACCAGGAAAACTCATTAGATAGGAAATAGTTCTCAAGAAGTATTTGAGATGCGTATGAGAATCTGGAGCCTGGGACAGAGACTACCCTCAGCTCATGAGTGGTGATGCCCTATCACCTATAGCCCTTGAAAATCAGACTGCATTTTTTTTTCCTGCAGAGATAATTCTAGAACAATGGTCAGAGGTCCAGGTCAGCCCCTGTGCCATTCAGGGTGTAACTGGAATTGTCCCCATGGAGAACATGAGGCTACCTGAATTTCTACTGGTGTGTAGAGGTTGGGAGCCCCAAGGGGGCATATGTGTGTAGGACCAGAGGGTCCAGGGATCTCTTGATAACAATTCAGCATCTGACAGTAGGAAGTAGGGTGGGTCATGCAGTGGAAAGAGGTGAGGGGTCGCCAGTAGCTTTGACAGCAACAGCTGGAACACAGGAAGAAGGAATGGCCTTTGCCAGACGGGGATCAGAGCCTGCTCCTTGGCAGCTATACTGGTGTCTCAGACTGGAGGAGCCAGAGGTGGGGCACCAGGGTCCCTCCAGGAGGAATGGCACTTTGGGGTGGGGATGGTCCATGGCACCCCTGCTGGTGAAACGTGGTATTACACATCACACCCCAGGCGGACACTCCTTCCCTGTCCACCTGTTCTGCCTGAGTTCTGATGGAATGGTTTGCTTTTCACTGTTGAACTTGGAGAGTTCTTTACATAGCCGAGGTCCTAGCCCTTTGTCAGCTCTCCGGCCTGCACATATTTCCTCCCACCTGTATGCAGCTCCTCTTTCCTCCTGTGGTCCAGGTGGGCACCGATGGATTATCTTCATTCAACCACTTGGACACCTTCCCGGTCCTGGATGTTATGGGTGATTTTCAATGAAAACCAGGGCGTTTGCTGAGATGCTGGATCTTCTGTAGAGCTTCTGCTCTTGCTGGCTTCCTGACACTGCTCTGCAGGGAACAGTGGCTGCCAGGTGCAGGTAGAAATCCAGGTCCCACTCTCAGCCTCTGTGACACCCAAGGAAGAAGCTTTTTATTGGTGGGGAGGGCATTCTTGCTCCCCACGCGGTCTCTTCTGATACACCCCAACAGGAAGTGGGAGGGTTGCCTCCTTACTGCCAGGTGGGAGTGGAGTCCATGCTTCCCCCGTCCCTCCAT
This sequence comes from Marmota monax, assembly GCF_021218885.2. Classification (NCBI taxonomy): domain Eukaryota; kingdom Metazoa; phylum Chordata; class Mammalia; order Rodentia; family Sciuridae; genus Marmota; species Marmota monax. The sequence goes on from NW_026695202.1 coordinate 5,685,077, forward strand.
GACACCAGCTCAGTAGAGGTTTGGAGGTGCCTCCTTGTAGCCTGGTGAGCATGGACCTCTGGGCTCCTCCTTGACTTCTGTTGGAACCCTGGTTTTTCCTGTTGTGTCTGGCAAGAGTTGAGCAGCTGCCCTCTAGAAGTTTCCTGTCTGGGCAGGTGGCCCCTTTGGGTAGGCTTTGGTTGAGGCTTTCTTGTTCTGTGCCCATTGGCATTTCTCAGTGGCCACTTCTTCAACATCAAGAATAGGACCTCTGCGGCAAAAAGGAATTCTGGGGACCTCGTGATTGTGTTACCCCCTCCAGTCCCAAGATCCCTAGCTGGTCTTCCTTCTTCCCTCCACTTCTGAGTCTTAGGATTCTTTTCATATATAACATCCAGGGGTTTCAGTTTTACTTGTGTCTTAGTTCTGTTTTCTGTTGCTATAACAGAATGCCTGAGACAGGATAATTTACAAAGGAAAGAGGCTTATTTTGAATCACAGTTCTGCTTCAACTCCGTTCTAGGCACTGCTTTCTCACCCACTCCTCAAAAGGGACCCTGTGAGGAATCTGGGTTTATTATGATGATCCCTATTTCAGAAGTCACAGACCTGGGGCTCGGCAGGAGCACCCACCCAGCAGAGCCAGGATCCTGACTCAGGCAGCCTGGCCCCAAAGCTCATGCTGTCCACCGAGAGCTCACCCCTTTGCTCCCTTTTGGGGTTTTGTGTGCAGTGCACACAGCTCACTGTGGAATGACAGCTTCATCCTTTTCGGTAACAAAAGCAGGCACTGGTGTGCAGCCATGGAAACTGGTCATCCCAAGGTCATTTCAAGTCTGCTGAAGCCACAGACCCAGGAAGTCTGCATTGGAAAGAGCCTTGGAGACCCTCTAGCCGAGGCGTCCCCAGACCAGTCATCTGCACCCCGCTGTCAGGACTTTGCCCAGCACTGGACAAAATACTATAGGAAGCCCTAAGTAGATGAGATTATCACCCCATTGATGATTGACGTGGTCTTTTAAACTAGATCAGCTTGCTTTCCCTGAAATGCCTTTTAAAAGGAAACATTATATTAGTACTGCAAATAGAAAGCTTTCCTCACCTGCCCTGAACAGAAGGTGCCTATCAAAGTAAATGTGCCTCTGCCCCCCTGCAGGGGCTCCGGTGGCGCCCTGGGGCTCGCTGCCTCCTGCTCTTTCCCAGGTGTGCAGCAGGGGTGGGCACTGTGCCAAAGGTAGACTGGTGTGTGTCTGCAGGATGAATCGCTGTCAGTGTCCCCACAAAGTAGCCGTCACTGCACACTCCCTTGATTCTGAAACACGGCCCTTTTCACATTTTAGCATTTCTCAATTTGAACTGGGTCTTTCAATGGATGTGTATATTTAATGAGTTGAGGTTTGGGGTTCTCCCCCCCCCCTCCTAAAATCTACCATTCATTTTATGACATTTTAGAACCTTAAAAAATTGGGATTAGGTTCAACTTTGGGGTTAAAAAATGGTCAGACCTCAGCGCTTTCTTTGGTTCCTTCCAATGGTGCCCTCATAATGGCCTCATAAACACGTATTTTGAATCCACCGTGGAAGAGAACACCAAGGCCCAGAGATGCTGAGTGACTTCTGCAAGATCACAGAGCTAGTGAGTGAGGAGCCAGGACTGGGACCCAGCCCCACATGGGCCACTGTCTGTGTTTGTACCACCTCAGAGCCCCAGCTTGAGCCACCCACAGAGGACCTGTGGGATTAATCCTGGTGCTCCTTTTGAAAGAAATGTGTTGCTGCATCTTTATAGAAAAAGAGTGAAGGGTCAAGGAGAAAGTGGCAAGAGCCCCAGATCCTCGGGAGTTCGGCTCACCACGGTAACATGGGTCAAGAATTCGTCCTCATCCCCCTTCAGTTCTTCCACAGGGCCGCCTGCTTCTGAGTCCTAGGACCCAGGCACCCACCCAGCGATTCACACGAGACCTGAGTGGCAGGTACCCATCAGCATGCCCATAGCAACTGCTAACAGCTGCTGGGTCCTTGGGCCTGGCCAGACCCACCTGCCACCCTGCCCCAGGGCAGGGCCCGTCTTGGCCTCCAATATTGGACCCTGTCTGCAAAGGCCGGATGCTGCCTCTGAGATCTGCCTCGGGGAGCGTCTGGTCTGAAATCCCTGAGCTCGCAGGTGCCACTCAGCGGAGAATGCAGGCAGGTGTCTGTCCCAACACAGCCACCTCCACACGCCACGCCTGTCTCCAGAGGAGAGTGACCCCAGGCTGGGCTCGTTCCTTTCTGCCACCTGCAGGGTCAGGTCCAGAGCTTAGCCTGGCCATGTCTGCACAGTGGTACCCTAATATGCTGGATGGCCACCCCCTCATGCCCAGAGGAGCCCTCCTGAGCCCTCATCCGTTTGGGGTGCCCAGCAACCAGAGCGAGTTCCACCTCTGGTCCCACGGCCTAGGGACGGAGTATGGAAAGGGACCTGGAGCAGACACCTCCACAAACACCAGTGACTCAAGGACACAGTGGGAACAGCAGTGCCCGGTGCCTGTCATTTAGTAGGTGCTCAAGAAATAGTTGAAGGATAGATGGACGGATGGACGGACAGACGGATGGATCATAGCTGGGCGCGTGTGAGAGAGTTCACGTTCCTTAAACCTTTGGGGATGAATGGAAAGAGCCCAGGAACTGCTGGGGTTCACAGTGGCCTTGGCCCTCCCTCTTTCCCTGTCTCTGCTCAACCTCAAGTTCTTTCATCACAAATATCCCGTGTCCTCAGATGTCCTCAATAGACTTCATCTTTTATAAAAGTTTTAGATTTACAGGAAAATTGATAAGATGGTACAGAGTTCCGGTGGACCCCCCCCTTCTCCCGTGATGAACAGCTCACATTAACGTGGCCCATTGGTTATGATTAATGATTTAACACTGATACATTATTACTAACTAAATTCCAAACTGTTCTCAGATCTCCTTGATTTTTGCCCAATGTCTTTTCCGGCTCCAGGATCCCATCCAGGTCATCACCGTGCAGTCAGTTGTCAATTCTCCTTAGGTTTCTCTAGACTGAGATGGTTTTTCAGATTCTTCTTGCTTTTGATGCTTTTGATGATGTTGTTGGTACCAGGGATTGAACTGAGGTGTGCTTAACCACTGAGTCACATCCCCAGCCCATTTTTTTTTTTTAATTTTGAGACAGGGCCTCACTAAGTTGCTGAGGCTGACTTTGAACTTGAGATCCTCCTGCCTTAGCCTCCCGAGCTGCTGGGATTATACGCGTGCATCACCACGGCCTGACAGTTTTGAGTATCAGTTCAGCATCCTGTAGGCTGACCCTCCAGTAAAATACATCCAAAGTTTTTTCTCAAGTTTAGACTGAAGTTCGGATTGGGGTGGGGACACCCAGAGACACAGCACCATTGTCATGGCATCCTCTGGGGGGCACAGCCCCTCAGTAGGCATTATGGCCTTTGATGTTGCCCTTTCTCAGTGGTTGGGTAGTGTTTGTGGGTTCCTGTTCTGTGGATCTACTTCCCTACTGTACTCTTGGGATGAAGTCAGCGTGTGCAGCCCTTGCTTGAACAGGAGCGAGCTACGCCTCTCCAACTGAAATGTCTGAAGGTCATCCATTTGGGACAATCATGGCACCCCTCCAAGTTACTTCCTTGGGTGACACAATCCATCTTGAAGTCAGAGAGAGAGGTCAGGTTGGGAGTTCCAGGGACAGGAAGGCCTGCCTTGGGGGCCCTAGTACACTCCTTCCGTGGTGTGAGAGACCTCAGATGCTCAGTAAATACCTATCAAATCCAATTATAATCAAAACCACACACGCAGACCCTCCCGGCAGGAGCCACCGCTGCTCAGGCCACCAGTCTCAGAAGTGCATTTCCATTTCTTCCCTCAGAGTGGGGTAAAGGTAACTCCCAGCAAGACTCAAGGCAAACCCCAGGCAGGTGAGCAAGCCCAGGGACAGTGGTCACATGGTCTGCACAAAGACATCTGCAGACAACAGGTCCTGTTGTCATCCTAACCAGCAAGCCCTCCTCTAGCATCCTCCATGTGTCTGGCCCTCTGGGGTCTCAGAGGTGAGGAAATGTGGTCCGACTGATGTAAACTTAGACAAGGGGTATTCCTAATCTTAGGGGCCAAGACCGCAGCTGTGTGTTACCTCATGGTTTCTGTGGATCAGAAGTCTGGGGACAGTGTGACTCAGCAGACTTCTCTTCTGAGGGTCTCAAGGGCAAGACCAAGGTGTTCCCAGGATCGTGTTTCTTTTCAGAGACTTTGGGGAAGAACTGCTTCTCCGCTCACTATGCTCCTTGTGGTTGTGAGACTGCGGTCCGTCTCCTTGTGGCTTCTGGCTGGAGTCCCCTGTCTTTCTAGAGGGGTCCCCTTTCAGGCTGCCCTGTGGCCCCTCCACCTGACGCCAGCAACAGAACAGAGCCCTGTGACTTCCTCTTGACCCCACCCCTCTGGATCCTCTTCTGCCTGGATTTTTTTTTTTTTTTTAATTTTTTATTGTTGGCTGTTCAGGGTTCCTGTGATTCCACTGGGCTCACCCACATAGGCCAGGATACTCCCCCTGTTTTAAGGTTACCTGTGTGTCACTGCTGCGTTCTGAATGCTGTGCTTCCCCCAAGTTCCCATGTTGACCCCCGAACCCTCAAGATGATGATACTGGGAAGGACTGCCTTTGGCAGCTGACTGGGATATAAGTGCCCTTATGAAAGAGGCCCCGAGAGATGTCCCACCCCTTCCACCACAGGAGAACACAAGAGGGCCCTCACCACACAGTGAATCTGCCCTCACGTTGACTTTTCGGCTTCTAGAACGGCAAGAAATAAATTTTTTGTTGTCAGAAGTACCCACCTTGAGGTGTTTTGTTATAGCTGCCCAGACCAAGGCAGCAGCTTTAATCACCCTGCGCAGTCCCTTTTGCCTGTGTGGGGACCTCTTCATGGGTGAGGAGTGGCTCTTGGTACTCAGTGCCAGGGATGACAGCACTCTCTCCCGTGGGGGCCGTGATTCTGCCCACTGAAGTGCCACTCCATGCCCGTGCACGGGGGCCAATATGGAGTGTTAAAATGTGGATTCAGGCTCTGTGGCCGAGGGTGAGAGTGTACCTTGCTCACGGGCTCTCAGACATGCCGTTGAGGCTGCTCTAGTAGCACACGGTGAACAACAAGGCTTCAGGTCAGAGAAACCCTATTGTCAGCCCCCAGCACAGGTCAGACTGCAGAGAGAACTGCAGCACGTGAAACCCATGGTTCTCAAACTTATGGGAGCTTCAGCAGCACGGGAAACTATGGATCATACAGCTCTCTGGACCCCACTCTTGAGCTAGAAGGTCTGGGGTGAGATCCAGGAATTTACATTGCCACAAACTTTCAGGTGATGTTAATGCTGCTGCTCCAGGGACCACACTTTGAGAACCAGTGCATTCAGCCACGCGGGCAGTCACTGCTTTGAATGTTGAGTGAGAGGAGCGCCAGAAATCCTTTGGTTATAAGCCATCCTCCTTGGAAACAGTTCCTATAATTATACCTCTGTGAATCACATCTGAGGTGACATGATGCCTTCTGCAGTCTAGCCGCTTTAACTGAAGAGTTTGGATTTTCTTTTCTTTGTATCCTTTTGTCTTGGGAGCACCATGAATTAGATCCAAGAATAGCTTGAATCCCTGACATCGCTAGTGGTCCCAAGCCCATCTTTTAAAATCCAAAATTTTATTTATTGTATTTTATTACAAAAGCAATATTCATTTGTCATACCAATAAAAAGAAAAGAAACAATCATAATCTCCCCCAAAGGCGACTGCTCTATTCCTCTAAACCTTTTTGGGTGTTTTATATCCCCCTCCAAAAAAAAAAGAAGAAGAAAGAAAGCATGGTACAAACTGTGTTGCAACCACTTTTCTTATTTAATATGTTGTTGTTTGTCAGATTTTTGTTACTATAACAAAATACCTGAAACAATCGATTTAAAAGAGGGAAGGTTTATTTGACTCACAGTTTCAGAGGTTCCAGGCCCTGCGTCAGTGTGCCCCATTCCTTCTAGGCCTGTGGCGAGGCAGCTCCTCATGGTAGGAGCCCATAACGGAGAAAGCTGCTCACCTCCTGGCAGCTGGGGAGCAAAGAGGGAGAGAGCAGAAGAGACCAAGCTCCCATAACCCCCCTTGGGGGAGCATCCTCAATGACCTAAGAACCTAAGAACCACTCCCCCCATTTAAGTCCCAACTCAGAAGGGGCTTACTCACTCATCACCTCCCACTGGTGTCATGGCTGGGGACCATGACACTTTAACAGATAGGCCTTTGGGGGATACTTATCCAAACCATAGAAACCGTAAATATTTTTCTAACCGCTATTTCCACCCCCTTCCTTTCACCCTCCTTTGCCCAATAAAAAGCAGTTCATCGCTGTGAGTCCCTCTTGCCTCCTGCAAGCTGCAGGTCAAGGGAGATGGATGAACACAAAGGCTCCAAGTGGGAAGATGCAAACCGTGAGGGCTCAGGGGGGTCACAAAGCCGCCAAGCCCTGAGCCCTCAGGGGCGGCTGGAATTCGGGATCACAGAACTGACCCCTGCGCGTCTGCTTTTTTTTAGGATGTGATTTGAATGCTTCCTCCCAGACCTAGCAATGCTTCAGCCCCCAGAATCTAGCCCATGAGAAAGCAAGACTTAGGAACATTTGCCGTGTTCCTGGAGAGAACCCAGAGGGCTTCCCACTACTCAGGCCAATTCGCGGCTTCCAGAATTTAAGATTAATTGTAGAGGTGGATTCGAGATCAAAAACTTATTTTCTGTTCTCTGAACTACAGACCCCTGCTTTCCCGTGGATAACAGACGATCATGGCAAGACCGAGGAATTTCATTAAAATTTCTCAAGCTTGCAGCAGAGAACTCACTAGAAATAGGGGACACACAGAGCACGTCCCCCCAGGGCCACAGGCCAAACGGAAGGTGTACTCTCCAGGGGATTTCTCATGGAACCTGCCAGGTGTAGGCTCCTCTCAGCTGGGGACACACTCCTGTAGTCACAGCCCCAGTTGTCACAGCCCCCCGTAATGCAGCTCCTCTTTCTCCACAGAATGAAGTGATCAGCCAGCAGCTCTGCGTCATCTTCACCCACTGCTACGGGCCATACCCCATCCCCAAGCTGACGGAGATCAAACGGAAGCAGACCTCGCGCTTGGGTGAGTAGCACCCTGAGGCCCGCCTGGGCTGCTCCTCCGTAATGCAGGGACAGGGAGCAAACACCATGATAAGAATAAAGGACACAGTGGCACACGCCTCTAATCCCAGAGGCTCAGGAGGCTGAGGCAGGAGGATGGCAAGTTCAAAGCCAGCCTCAGTAACTCAGCAAGGCTTTAAGCAACGCAGAGAGAGTCTGTCTCTAAATAAAATATTAAAAAGGGCTGGGGATGTGGCTCAGTGGTTAAAGCACCTCTGGGTTCAATCCCTGACCCCCCCCAAAAAAAATGGGGGTGGGGGTGTTTCCAGGGCAAATGAATAGATGGAGAGTCAGGCGGATGGAAATGGGATTAACCCCCACATCAGGCATCTCTCTGGAGAATCTCCCTTGGGAATGTGGTCAAGGAGACTTCCCAGTGCCTAACCTTCAACAGGTAGACTTTTCTCCCCTGGTCACAGACGTGGGGACAGCCGAGGTCTCCTGATCCACACATGTCCCCCGCACAGTAGGCTGTGATCGAGGCCACGCTGCATGTAGTGACTCTGTCCCCCAAACTCCAAGTCCTCTAAGACCCTCCTCTTCCCTAGGGAGGAAGGAGCAGGGGACACTGAGGAGCCGGCTGTGTCCACTAGAAATCCTCCGTAGGGAAGAGGAGAGAGAAACGGCCCCTCCACCACCACACACCCCTAAAGACACGAGGGGCACATACCTGAGTTGAGGGGGCTTCATGCTTCCAATCCACAAAAGTCACTCCCTGTTCACTTGCACTGGCCAGCTTGAGCCTGCACCTGACCTCCTCTATCTATAGTAACCCTCAGGCCCTGGCGAGGTGACCCAGCCCATATTACGGCTGGAACTTGAAGCCAGCTCTGCCCAAAGCCGTCACTCCACCATTGTGCAGAACCAGCTTCTGAGACTTTGTAGGAGAAAACCGTCCACCAGGCACTGGGCTCAATCAGAGGACCCGGGGCTGCTGCGGCCTGGGAGGAAGGCAGAGAAACACCCAGTGCTTCAAGGCCTGAAACCTGAAGCTACTTTTGTAAGGGTCTGTCCCCTTGCTTGCCTGGGGACCTATAAAATATTAAAGAGAAAGGATTCCTGTGGCCAGGAGGGGACATTTGAGAGATGGGAGCATCTGAAAATTCTCCCCTGTAACTAAACCACTCATTGGCCAGGGCATGAGCCTGTGAAAGTTGTTAAAAGGCTGAGTTCATGGAACTGTTCCAAAGTATTTTCATTCCTGTCGTGATAACTTGTGAAGGTGAACGAGACTCAACTTTTTGCGAAAAAGAAAAATCGAGCAACTGAATCAAAGGTTACTATTTATCTTTACGTCTGTGCATGTGAGAAAACTGGGGTGTACCAGAGTGGCCAGGGTGTACCGGAGTTGGAGAAAACAGGTGCTGGTCAAATATTACCAGGGCACAACTTGTAAAGATCAATTGAGTGAACAGATGTTAGACACTAAGGGTCACATTCCCAGGACATGGGAACAACGTCTTATGCCTTACAAGGTGTCCTCATTGGGGCCAGCATTTGCAAGGGTCACATCAGTGGCATGGCATAAAATCTGCTTTCCTGTGGCCACGGGGGGCGGAGGGGAATGTTTTCTCCCAAATCTGCAGAGATTTCTCTTGCCAGCATTGAAAAGCACCTGGTTTTCAGCCCAAGCACTAGAATTCCAAGGTTAGCACCAAATGAAAAAGAAAAAAAAAAGGCGGACCCACAACAAGGAAGAGAAAGGCATCTTAGAATTATGAACAAAGGAAACGTGATTCTGGATTGGTTTGCATCTTTGAGACTGCATTGCAAGCTGGGGTCATTAAAGGTCGCCCGATAGTCATTCTTTAGGGACCTACCTTAAGGGAGAGGTAGGAATGATCAGTGACAAGGGTCTCCCCTGGCCTGGCTGCAAGCCCAGGCAGGTGATATCAATGAGTGAAATGGGTTCCACGGGCGAGACGTCAGGGAGTGGTGGGGCCTGAGGCGAATGTGGGAGCACATGCCTCGTTTTTTGCGGCACAGGGTCTTCCAGCCCTCCCAGTGGATTCTGGGAGAGAACGGTAAAGAGAGCTGGAGGTAGGAGTTACTCACCAGTTGGGGAACAGGTCGGGGGGCTGGTTGGAGATGAGCAATAGGTATGAATAGCAGACAGATGCAGGTCGCTGAGAGGCAGGAGAACAGCCTTCCACGCTCGTCTTCAGAGCAAGTGGAGGAATGAGGTTCAGTCCCCTGAGGGCTCCCTGTGGCTTCTCTTCCCTTTACTGGGGTGGTTTCAAGATTTTGAGGGACTTTTTTTAATTAAAAATTATAAAAGAAAGTGGGATTATAGCTGACTTCAACTTTTTCATGCTTTTTTGACATTTCTAAAGTAAATATTTTATCTCACATGGGAAGAGGTGTAGCCAAGTTCCCACGGAGACCAACAAGCGGGCACCCTGGGAACCTCCAGCTGGGCAGCACAGGGACCCGGGGGGCTCCGTCTCCGAGTGAGAAGAGCAGCAGGAAGGCGTATTCTGTCCAGGAGGCAGCAGAGCCTGGCACAGCGGCACCAAGGCAGGGCCCCAGCCCGTCAGCCGGGGGGACCAACTGCTGAGGGGTCAGGAATACAGGGGCCTGGTCCCTGTCCTCCACCACCTGGGACAGCCTCAGCCAGCCCAAGGAGGCCACCAGCTTCCTTCCAGGACAGCTCTGTAAGCCCCGGGGAAGGTGCACCAGTGACAAGCAGGGTCCCGGCTAGGAAGGGGCCTGACGTCCTCGGCACTGCTTCTAGAAGAAAGAGGGTCCCCGTCATCTTTCATTCATCCAGAAGATACTGAGCGTCTATTGGAACAGTTCTGTTTGTGGAGCCGCCACCGACGGCCATTCGGCTCAGTTAATGATTTCGTCCTCACTCCTGTCCTGGGATCTTGGCCTGTCGTGAGCATTACCGTTCCCACTTTATGGAGGGGGAAACTGAGGCACAGGTGGACATATAACCCGGCCAAGGTCACGCAGCTGAGACTCTGGCTCTTCCTCTTCCTGAAGTCAGTATGACAGGGACAGACAGGGATATGCTTTCCTGACGGGAGGCCCCAACAGCGGGGAGCAGAGGCTGTGGGAGACAGTGGGATACTGGCTCAGAGGGAGGAGTGGGGGAGTCAGGCTTGGTGAGGTGTCTGTGCTGACCCAGCAGGGAAGAGCCAGGCTGGGCGGGGCTGGAGAGAGGACGGTGACATGGCCCAGGACGGCGGGGTGGAGAGGACGGAGGGAGACGGGATTTGGGAATGCTTGGGGGAGCACGGAAGCTGTTTGGGGTGGAGGTTGTGGGTGGCCCTGCGAGAGGAAGCTGTCCTGTTGCCTTGGGGTCCCTGGTGTAGGCAACTACTAGTGACATTCTTAGGGACCAGAGCCACATGTTGCAGGGAGAATCTTTTCTTAGGTGAGTGAGGGATGTGGTGGCTGTTCAGACTGGGGAATTGGGCACAGCCGTCCCCAAAAAAAAATCTTCAAGGAATCTTCAAGGTCGGCCTTGGGGTGCTGCCGTTCAGCCAGCTATTAGGGGGTGACCTACTGCAACCCCTCTAGAGGTTAGGGTCACCTTAGTCTCACCTGCTTGGGGACTGACTCAGAGATTGGGGGCCAAGGGAGATCCGGATCCCCAACTAGACACAGTGCTGGGCTGGGGACAGACTGGCACCTGCAGGAGACTGGGGTCTGCATGGCTCAGTGACAGGTGAACTGGGGGATCCTTGTGTTTGACGAGGCCACCGGATCAGAGTGCCAAGTTCCAGTCCTGGCTTCCCCACGTGTCACTGGCTTGGACAGGTCATCGTACGCTCTGCGTGCTCAGCAGCCCAGCTGCACGTGGGGTCGACGTGGGCTCTGCCAGTTTGCACAGGGCCCGGCACACCAAGAGCTGAGACCCAGGAGTGCCTATGAGCTCCATCATGTCTGTTATTATAAAAGATGATGGCCGGGGACAGGCTTATTTCTCACTGACCCTGGGAGCGAAGGACTGATTCTCAATCACCTGCAATCACAGGGTGGTGAGGGGCAGCTCAGTTGAGGGGGCACTGAGCCCAAGAAGAGGGAGTGGCACTCTTAGAGATGGGCAGGTGAACTCTGACCGCGGGTGGGTCTTCTAAGGGGAAGTACTAATTTTTAACGGCAAATGAGCATCTCCTGCGCCAGACGGAATCTCAGTGCCCCGCGCCTTCCTCTGATGGATGCTGCCTCCTTTGGTCACTGTGGCTACCCGTGGCCGTGGTCTCCTCGGCTGTGCTAACTTGTGCTTTCTGCAGGAAGAGTCCCAGCTTTCTTCCCACTGAAGCCTTTCCCTCCTTCCTCGTTCTAGATCCTCATTTTCTTAACAATAAAGAAATGTCTGATGTCACCTTCCTGGTAGAAGGAAGACCATTTTATGCTCACAAAGTGCTGCTGTTCACAGCCTCCCCAAGGTATGTGTCATCGGGTTTGCATGAAGCTCAATGAGGACTGTGTTGCCATTGCTATTTTTTGAAGTTCAATATCAATGGTATCTGCTGGACTGACAGAGTGTCTTCTCAATATCAAGGATTCCAGAGTACAGGGTACCCCTTTGTGCAAACCAGAATAAGGCACCATGGGCAGAACTTTCTATGCAGAGCACAGATTGGATTTTGGCTCCTTCAGCCAGGTGCCTTTGTGCAGTGAACAACTGAGGCCCCTTGCATGGCAGCCGCGAGAGACCCATCCTTTCTTAAGTGTCAGGGCACAGACTTAAGCCACCAAAATACAAAGGTTCTACTCTTCCTTTTCATTAACTGTGGCGTTAACAGAGGATAGTATGTAGTAATAAAAGAAGAAACTGCCACCCTCTCTGCTAGCTCAACTGTACTGCCCTTTCTCCTACTGATTTGATGGAGTTGGGTTGACACTTTAGAATCATGGTACCTGAGGTGGGTAAGGACACTGCGAACCCAGAAACAGAAGCCCCTTTGAAGGACTTTGCTAAGGGCTATGTGACCAGCACTCTATGGGTTCCCCAAAGCACGCTGGCATCTCCAGTGCCCCCAAAACCAAACACAAATCCCCGATGTCCCCTTTGCAGACAACAAAAAGCACCTGTGCCTCGCGTAGCTCTTGTTTGTGACACCAGAGAAGCTGGATCGATAGTGAAGTCAGTTTCTTGGTTTTGACGAAGGTCCAACAGCCACATAAGGTGTTAGCCCTGGGGGACACCAAGGGAGGTAAACAGGCCCTCGGCACCATCTCTGCAGCTCTCCTATAAATCCATCAGCATTTCAAACTTAAAATTTTAGAGAGAGAGGGACAGCCATTCCTAATGTTTTTTGATGCAGTGTGTTCTGCTGACAGGGTCTCTATCTTCAAGGAACTTATGGTTTAGGAAAAGCCAGGACAGAAAGTCCCCTGTAGGGAGACCCTGAGGGAGTCAGCAATATGTCAGGCTCCTACAGAGGGCGCAGAGGGACAGGCAGGGGGCAAGCTGATCATGGCCCGGGTGAGAGGGGAGCCATGGCCACCCTCGGGAAGGGCCTGCCATGGGTCCTGAAGGAAGACCGGGTTTTAAAGGCACCCATTCGTTTCCAATCACCAGGTCGAGAAAGGATGGACTAGTTCAAGACACTTCTTAGCTTCCGAGTTTTAGCTTCCAATTCGGTGCTGATAGAATCCAGGGAGGGTTTAACTTTAAAGTCTCGGGCACTGTCCTTGCTGTAAAGGACTTCTGTCCTGAGCAGAGCTGAGGTCTTGCACCCCGGGGGTGTGCGTGGCTCTTGACCTCCCTTTGTGTCTTGCCAGGTTCAAAGCGCTCCTCTCCAGCAAGCCGGCCAACGACAGCCCCTGCATCGAGATCAGCTACGTCAAGTACCCCATCTTCCAGGTGAGCCCTCAGGTGGCCTGGAACTCTGTGCTGGTGGCGCAGAGCACACACGGTCGCCTTCTTCCCCCAGCCTGGGGGTCTGCCGTTGGAGAAGCCCCCACAGAGAGCTGACCACTTCCAGCGCTCTGGGCTCCTGCCCACTTAGCCCTCCAGAGACCACGGGCACCTGCCTCTCCCACGGAGCTGGAGGCTGGGGACACAGAACTAAGGGACACCCTCTCCCAGAGACCCACAGTCTAGAGGGGTGACTGAGCAATTAGTTGATTACGGTACGTGAGAGATGGGGGTGAGCCAGCGTGCTGTGGCCACTCAGGCAGGACAGTTGGGGAGGCCTCTCAGATGAGGTCCTAAGGGCTGAAGGATCAAAGGCCAAGGGACAGCTGGGGAGCTCAGGAAGGTTTAGTGCTCAAGAAAGAGGGTTAGAGCGAGGAGAACTGCAGGCACGATGTCCCCGCGTGGTGGCTGAGCAAAGCATGATGGGGAACCCGCGGGCTTTTAGAACCCAGGGTCGTTTGAACCTGAGTCTGAACCCAGCATAAGCAGGAAAGAAGCTCGGTGCCGTGGGCAGTGGCTGGGTATGTGGCTTTGAGGCGCACGGCAGCCGCTTCCCTTCTCCTCCCTCCTGGTGCCTGGTTCCTAAGCCTCCCTCGCAGACGTCCTGCAGCCAGGAGGGATCCACGCCCCCAGCTCCTTCAGAGCCGGATTTCCAGAGCTCCGAGTCCCACTGGGGCACCTGAAGGCTGGCCGGCTCCTTACTGCCACACAGGCCAGGCCAGCAGGGAGACCGGGGTCCCCACACTGTCTTCCCCTAGGGTGGCTGAGGATGGGGTTCACAGAACTCCTCAGCGGCACCTGGTTCCTCCAGCTCAATTCAGGAAGATGACCCTGGAGAGAGTCCGCCATGGGGAAGACTCAGGCCTCCCCGGAAGCCTGCTCTTCTAGAAGGGCTGGTGGGCGTTCAGAAAGCAGGAGGCAGGACTGACCATGAGCAAGGTCATGCAGAGGAGGTCCTGACCTGGGTCTTGAATGACAGGACCACACTCCAGGAGGCCCCTGTTTAAAACCTGTGTCCCCGTCACAGTAGCATGCACCTATAATCCCAGCTATTTAGGATGTTGAGGCAGGAGGATTGTGAGTTCAAGGCCAACCTCAGCAACTTAGCAAGACCCTGTCTTAAAATTAAAAAAAATAATAAAATAAAACAGGCTGGGGATGTAGATCAGAAGTGAAGCATTCCTAGGTTCAATCCCAGTACCAAAAAAAAAATTAAAATCAGTGCCCCTTGTGTGAGCTTGAGCAAATCATCCAATCTTTCTGAGCCTCAGTTTCCTCATCTGGCTAAGGGGAGAGAGGGAGAGTGTTCTAGAGAGGGAACAGCTAAACCAAGGCACAAAGTGGAAAGCTGCAGGGTGTGTTTGAGGAAAAGTGACCATTGGTCTGTTCAGCTGGGTAACACGGTGTTTGGGAGGCTAAAGATGCATCGAGACCACACAGTGTGGGAAGAAGGAGAGCCAAATGGCGGCTCCTCCCTCCACCATTGAGGCCCAGATCCTGCTGTGGGGAGGGCCACTAAGAAGGCACCATGCCTCCCACTAGCCCCAAAGCTTGCTGCTGAGGTGCCTGAATTTCCACCATTAGAGATGCACTCCTTGGTGATGACTGAAACTTCAAAATAAAGAACTCTCCCTAAGTAACCAAGAACAAAACACTCTAAACCTCTTTTTTAAAAAAACACCAGGGGTTTTAACCCAGGGGTGCTTTACCACTGAACTATATCCCCAGCTTTTTTTTTTTTTTTTTGAGACAGGGTCTCACTAAGTTATTGAGGACTTCACCAAATTGCTGAGACTGGCCTTGAATTTGCAGTCCTCCTGTCTCAGCCTCCCTATCGCTTGACATATTAGTCATTGTCACCTCTGTGTCTTGGGTTCTGGAAGAGATTCGAATCCCTTGCAGAGATCAAATAAGACAATGTGAGAAAGCATCCACCTTGCACAATGGGCACACTGTGGCAATCTTCAAGTAGGTGGTTTTCTAAGCTGCAACTAATATTATCACCTCCCTGCTATGCCCAAGACATAGGAGGTGTCTCCCACTAACGTGGAGGAGGTCCGGGATCAGAGAAGACACCGCAGCCTTCAGGTGGGCTGGGAATGGGCTCACTCCAGGCATCCGCAGGCCTGTTTCCCCTCTCCCAGGCTGAGGACCTCTGAGAGCAAAGCAGCCGCAGCCCCGTCCTGAATGACAGCTGGTAGATTCGGAAGCTGCCGGGAGATCATTGCTTTGCCTTAGGGTCCGGGGTGAGAGGCATGGAGACACACTTCAGGAGCTCTGTGAGGGCCTGGCCTCTGCCCACATGGGTTCTCGGGCATATTATTCCTGGCATTTCTATACGTGAAGAAATTGAGACCCAGAGAACTTCACAAATGTGCCCAAAGTCTCAGTCCTAATAACAACAGACAGAGCCAGGATCTGAACCCAGTCTGTCCGGTAGCAAAGCTTAGGAACCTTGTTCGGGAGCATCTTCTCTAAATAGGAAGGACAGTTTCCCTTCCTGAGCTTTAACCAGGTGTGAGGCTTGAAGCCTGCTTCTCAGCCTCAGCTGGCCCAGCAGATCTCCCAGGGGGCTCTGAAGATCCCCAGGGAAGGCCTTGGCTATTCTTGAGACCTGTTAAGTCAGAACCACAGGGTGGGGCCCAGCATCGGCATGAAGCATCTCCCCATGGCAGCCCAGGTGGAGAACCAGTGCTCTGAGGTACACCATGTTCTTGTACATCAGCAGGTGTCTGAATCACCTGGGGACAGGTACGAGACGTGAAAACACAGAAGTCGTGATGAATGCAGGCACCTGGGCCGCCCCCCACCCCAGCTGATTCTGCAGACATAAGAATTCACATTTCTAACAAGAACCCTGGGGGATGCTGCTGGGCTGACCCTGGAACCACTCTGAGAACCGCTGCTCTGTGAGGGAGCTCTTTCACGAGGCCCCTGACTCCGGGCACTCTGGGGGATTTTCTTCCCTCTGGGAGGGCCCAGGCCCTCCTTAGAGCCGCCCAGCCCTGCAGGAGACTCTGACAGCCCATCAGAGTTTGGAGCTTGAGCTAGAGGCAGAGGAACGTGTGCTTCCCCAGCTCTCCAGGTGCTCGTGAAAGGGCCACTGCTACCATTAAGCCTGGGACTAATTGGGGAGGTTCCTGGAATAAGAAATTGGCTCGTAGTAGACACTCAATAAATATTCGTCGAGCGGATCCACTGAATAAGAGCCTGCGTGGGAACAGACTGCCTGAGCAGAGTCCACAGGCCTGTAATTGCTTTCACTGGGGATGGTTTCCTGGCCACATTAGCCTCAAGTTACTGTAATGGGAAAGGACAACTTAACAGGCTCTGGGGACTCGTCCCTGTGCAGGCCCCTTCCCCATAAATGAAGAAAAGCCCCATTTGTGGCTTGAAATAGGCGGAGGAAGGCTGCATGCAAGCCGGAGGGAGGCCTCCCGGGGCCTGTGCGCTTCACTCCGTGCTGGTAGAACTTTAGCAAATGAGCCAGCTTTGGGTTTCCCCACACAACCCCGCCCCCCAAGACTGTTTAACATCACAGGCAAGATCCCAGCAGCTGAGGCTGCACCTGGAAGCCTGGGCCTCTGCGAGGCTGTGAATACCATTCTGCTCCTTGCTTCCTGCAGGTTGGCTGCTGCCAAGAAAAACAAGTCCATAAATAAGCCCCACGGCCTAATAAGGGTGCGTTTCACCCCTGCAGAAGGGTGTGCTGCCAGCGGCTGGCAGTGGTCTGGGACAGCCCAATTTAAATTCCATTAGCCCCAGGACCTCCAACCGCTAAGGAGAGCATTTCAAGTCCGTGGCTCAACCTTGACTAAATGAGATAACAGGATACAGAAGTGCTTTGTAAATGAAGAGGCCCTCCATTTTCCATGAGGATGGGGCCAGATATTACTGTTATGCTGCTTATGATTGTTGTTTGGGCCTGTATGAAAGAGAGGTGCTCAGGGAATGAAAAATTGATCTCAGTAAGGCCAAGATCCCTGCGTTCGCTGACTTGGTCTTGTGGATGCTTATGAGCCATCGGGTGGGAGAAGGGAAGGTAAAACCATGCCGTGTTATTTTACAAGGTCTTGCTGCCACCAACTCTGTCAAAAGCCTGGCATCAGTATTCCCAAACACAAAAGAGGCAGGGGAAGTTCTATGTTTATGGCACGTGCGGTAGGGAGGGAGAGCATGGGTGAAAATTACCTCTAGATAGGGAATAGGGGTGGGAGGGAAAGGGAGGGAGGATGGGAATAGTAAGGATAGTGGAAGGAGACGGTCATCATTATACAAAATTCATGTATGAAGATGTGAATTTGGTGTCAACATACCATGAATGCACTGTCCTCTTTAAATGGTGGCCCCGAGGGTCCTGACCCAGGGGAACTCGTTCCGTCCTCATCATGACCCCGTGAGGGGTGCACTCCCATCCCCACTTTACAGAGATGAGCCAAGTTTAGGCATAGCTTGGCCCTGCTCGTCGACGTGCCCCGGGGCGGGGAGCCACAGATTTCAGTGTACCACTCAGGAAGACTCTTTCCAAGTGGGCCTTCCCGCACGAGGCAGTGGGTGGACGTCCCAGAGTGGACGTGCCTGGACAGCTTACTAATGCGCCTTGTGACAGAGGCTGGCTCACTGTGTCCTCTGTCCCTTCCAGTTGGTCATGCAGTATCTCTACTACGGAGGCCCAGAGTCACTTCTCATTAAAAACAACGAGATCATGGAGGTAAGGAGCCCACGGTGCCCTTGACCCCTAGGCTCCCCTGGGGTGAGGGGCAGCTCAGCAGCCTCTCAGGACTACACTGGGTGAAGGCTTTGAACTGCTAGTCCCCCAGGGGGCCCTTCCAGTTGTCCTCAGTGAACCCAGGTTGTAACTGTCACCAAGAAGTCGGGGGTAGCACCGGGCCCGGCCCAGCTGGAGCTCCAACAGCATGTCCTGGACGATGTCTTCTCCCTTGTCATTTGTAAAAGAATCACATCCACTGTAAACATTCCTTAATCCCAGGCCATCCCTCTCCCAGGAGGCAGAAGCCAAGGCAGAGCACTGATCCCTGCCGGCTGTCCTCCTCCAGGGTCCCTGTTCCTGTCCCCTCTGTCCCAGGCTGAGAGCGCCCCCTGCTCCTTTCCAGAAGTGGAGCCCAAATCAATCTTCCCAGTCAAAGCTGGGAGTTTCCAGAAGCCAAAACTCACTGCCATGATCCTTAGCAAAGGAGCCAGACCTCCCCCTCGGGGGCTGAACCCCTGCACCTGGCGGTTAAAGGTGTCAGCAGGATCCCTGTTCAGGAGGAGACCCCACGGTGGGTCAGCTATGGACACAGGGCCAGACTGGGACTGCATTCAGGCGCTGCCACTCCTGAGCCATGTGACCTTGGATGGGTTATTTGACCTCTCTGAGCCTCGGTTTCCTTGCCTGTAAAATGGCAGTGTGGTATCTATCCCACTGAATTTTCTAGAGGAGTCTAAACGCATCTGTTTTTCAGTTGCTGGGCACAGTTGCCACGTCCTTTTCTTCTTGCTCTTTCCTCCCTGCCTCCCTGCCCTCCTCCCAGACACACAGCGACTCCCTCGTTTCTCTGGACCCCTCCTCTGATACTTCTCACCCATCTGAGGACCAGGTGACAGGCTGAGAACACAGGCTCTTTTTTAAGCCTTTTTTTTTTAATTACTTCAAGATCAAAATAATAAATGCTTTTTTTATGTTTTACATTTACTATAAAGGACATAGATCCACATCCAGCTGAAGAGGTCCACAGAGCAGGATGTGGAAGGGTCCCAAGCCCAGGAGCATCTGTCCCCACAGAGCTGGGGGTACCCCTTTCCAGTGCAGGGCTGTGTTTGCCAACCAGGATGGTCTCTGAGCCTGGTCCGTTAGGGATTTTTTGGAGGCAAATGCGTGTGCATTTAAACTGTTCAGACCACGCAAGAGGATTGTAATGAAAACGCAGCCCCCGCCCCACCCTGCCGTGTTCACGTCCATTGCTTAAGTAACACCACTCACCCTTATTTCTGGACATCTCTTAGGCATTCCGGGCTGACCTCCGGCTACACCAGATGTGCATGGGGCTCCCTGCCCCCCCGCTCCTCCATCCTCCCCGTGGAGAGCTCTGTCACTCTGTCTGGTTCCTCTGGTGTCACCTTTCTATAGGGACAGCTTTATTTCCAGTCCCTCCCGACACTTCTGTGGCTTGTCCTCGTGGCTCCGTATCTTCTCGCGGTTTCTCTCCCCCCACCCCACCCCCACCTCTGACCTTCTGTGGTTTTAGCTTCTGTCTGCCGCGAAGTTTTTCCAGCTGGAGGCTCTGCAGCGGCACTGCGAGATCATCTGTGCGAAAAGCATCAACACCGACAACTGCGTGGACATCTACAACCACGCCAAGGTGAGCCACCCTCCCCTGCCCCGTCCCTAGTAAGCACCTGCTGCTTCTGGTCTCTGTGAATTTGACTTCTCCAAGGACCTCACATAAGTGGAAATACATAAAATGCGTCCTTTTGTGACTAGTTTATTCTACTCAGCACAACATCATCGATGTGTTACCACGTGTCAGAGTACCCTTCCTTTTTAAGGCTGAGTAATATTCCATTCCATATGTGTGTGTGTGTGTGTGTGTGTCTGTGTGTCTGTGTGTCTTGTATTTCATCTGCTCATCTGTCAGTAAGCACGTGGGTTGCTTCCACCTTTTGGCTGCCATGAATAATACTACTGTGAAGATGGGGGTACAAATATCTGTTTGAGTCCCTGCTTTCAATCTTTTGGGGGTACCTACGCACAAGTGGAGTGCTGAGATTTGAACCTGGGTTAGTTTCATTCTAAAACTCACGTTCTTAACCTTTTGTTTACTGTCTGGCCTGATAAATGTTTGAAATGGTTCCAACGATCATCAATCCTCAAAATAAGATTTTCTGATTGGCTTATTGGTAATGAGAAAGTACAGGCTTCTTCATACACATGGACATACAAACCTACTCTGAGTGTTAATGATTATATCAAATTCTGGTTTCTCAGGACACATGCAAATTTTTTTCTATCTTAAACTAACTACTTTGTAAATGAGCATCCAAAGGCAGCATCCTCTGTCAGCCCAGGAAGAGAGTCTGATTGACCTAATGGTTCTATGCCCTCCTCCTTGGGTCATGATCATTCAAATTGCCCCAAATCTGATGTCCACAAGTGGCTTTCCCACAGCCACCCCCTTGGCAGCAATTTAACCCTGGCAGGCTCCTTAGCCCTGCCCCATGACTCATTATTTAACATGAGTCCTGATGCGATGGGAGCCCAGCTGGGATATGGGCTTAGAATTCCTATGGTGGAAGAAAGGTCTCTGAGAGAAGGCATCTCTGCAGCCAAGGCTTTGACTTTTACAGTCACCAGCCTCCACCGCCACCTTCCAGGTCACATCCTAGAGGGAATAAACACCTGCCCTCTGTGAGGAATGCGTGAAGGACAGGACAGAACCAGCAACCTCCTGCCCTTTCTGTCCCCTGCTTCCCTGTGAGGTGGAGGCCACAGCCCCCATGATGATCCCGTGCGCTTCGGTGCTACAATCTGAGGCTAGTTTAATAAAAAGAGGTAGAAAAACAGTCGAGGGTGGTGGCACACACCTGTAATCCCAGCAACTCGGGAGGCTGAGGCAGAAGGATTGCAAGTTTGTGGCCAGCCTCAGCAACTTAGCAAGGCCTGTCTCAAAAGAAAAAATTAAAAGGGATGGAGATTTGGCTCAGTGTTAGAGTGCTTGCCTAGCGTGCGCAAGGCCCTGGGTTCAATCACCAGGAACACACACATATAGCAAGCACGCACGCACACGAACACACACTCACACACACACAGAGAAGCAAGAAACCAGCATTTGGTTGGAAACCCAGGAAATGCAGGCATTTAGGTGCTAAGAGCCATGTTCCGAATGTCCACAAGATTTTCTGATTGACTTATTGGTAATGAGTTGGTAATTGACTTATAGCAGCTGCGCTCCTATACTTCATCTAACCCGCTGATACAGCTGCAGAATTTTAGACAGACGAGAAACCCGTCCCATCTTTATTGCCCCATCAAGGCATCCTGAACTATTCAGTCTTGAAAAAGAAGCCCAGGAGCTTCTGATGGCCCTTTCAGGGTATCTCTCCACTTGGAACAAAAGAATAAGCTGGCTCATCTCCCTGAGTCTCAGCTAAGAGCAGGCTCAAGTGCACCATGATGGGAAGAACACAGGTTTGGAAACCAGAGGACTCATTCATTCCTATTTATTGACCACCCATTACTTACTAGGAACTGTAGTCGTCATAATATAGTAAGAAATTAGTAAGACCTTGAAAAATTCATAATCTAGGACAAGGATCCGCAGACATGTTCTATAACGAGCCAGATAATATGTTTCAACTTTCCAGCCCCGTACTTGCTTTTCACTTAATTCCACCTTTGCTGCGCAAAAGCAGCCATATATAATATGTAAACAAATGGTACAGCTGTGTTCTAATAAAACTTTATTGACAAAAACAAGTAGTGGGCCACATTTGGCCCAAAGGCCTGTAGTTTGACAACCTCTGGTCTAGGAGATGAGAGTTCCAGTCCTAGTTCTGTCAGTAATCCATTGTGTGGAGATAGGCAAGTGGCTAGCATAGTCACCATTCAATAAATTATATCACCAAGTGTTAGAAATGTGTCTATTATGCTTATGACTCTCCATTTATACTGACTTGTGCTGAGTGACCCTAACCTAAAAGCAAGTACCAGGTGTGGCAAGGGGTGGGGGGCTCTCTGTGACTAGTGAATCAGATAGGCAGCTCTGAGCCTCAGTTTTTCCCCTCCTAGAGAATGAGGCTTGTCCTCTGTGACTCCAAGAACAGGGTTCATGTTGAAATGATGAAACCCTTCCTGAGCTCTCCCCCGGCTCCAGAACTCTGCACATCCGTGAGAACATGTGTGTGATCAGAAGCCCACTTGTGATAACTTCATCCAGCCTCGGTGGTGGCCTCTCAGAAACCACAGAATTACCTTGTGTGTCCATGTCCGATGGCAAGGGAGAGCGTGGTGCCTCTGTGACCCACCCCTTCATTCTGCAGCTCAGAAAACCGAGGCTAGAAAGGTGATTAATTTGTATAAGGCCCTGAAGTGGAGGAAGGAACTCACCCCAGTCCTCCCTTCAGGGAGGAGCTCCAAGGGTCCTGCAAAGGGTGGAGAGTCAGGGCTGCTTCTGCAGACAGCCCAGTGCATCTCCGAGGCGTAACCACCCCACTTCTCTCTGCCCCCCACAGTTCCTTGGAGTCACAGAGCTCTCTGCATACTGTGAAGGCTACTTCCTCAAAAACATGATGGTCCTCATCGAAAATGAAGCATTCAAGCAGCTCCTATATGACAAAAATGGCGAAGGAACAGGCCAGGATGTGCTCCAGGACTTACAGAGGACGTTGGCCATCAGGATTCAGTCCATCCACTTGTCGTCTTCCAAAGGTTCCATCGTATGAACCCCAGCAGAGCAAGTGCTTCCCAGGTCCTCTCCGATTCTCCTGCTGCAAAGGCTTCCCACAGACACGTACCAATTCCACCTGGCGTCTGTTTTTGGCTGAGCCAAGGAGCTGCCCCAACTGCCAGCTTCTCTTGAATAAGCAAACTCGGCTCCCACGTGCTCCAGTTGAAACCCAGAGACGTTTCCCTGGCGGGCAGATTCAACCGTGGTGGGGTCCAGAGCTTGAAGGTCACCATGGGGCCGCCAAGCCAACTCCAACCTGGGACCGTGGAACCCACTGTCAAATGAATGGATTGAGGCCTAAAAGCCTTTGGGGTTCTGACTGACACCTGGAGGACCTAATAATGGTACCAATTCCGACGAGCCTGGTATTAGATGTTCAAGACCTTGATAGCCGCATCTGGGCGGCTGTCAATCATGGTAGCTAATCGGTGAGGCTGTTACCCATAATGAGGAAATCATCTGGCCAATTTTTAGGGGCGGGAACTTTTTAAAATGTTCATAATATAACAAAACAGGGCAGTCTTGTCGTTTCAAATATATTTCTAAAAGCTTAACAGTTCATTTTTAACTGAATTGTGTTTAGGGATCTATGTTTCGAGATTACTGTCTTCCTTTTTTCTTAAAGCAGTTAAGTCGCAGGTCCACACTGCATCTGACAAATTATTGCTGATATTCTACACAAGGTGAGATCATCTTGCCTTAGTGCTCATGGTTACACAAAAGAGGTGCACTGCCAATAATTATCTCTAATCCAATAGTTGAAAACAACCTGCATGCTAATCGTGGTTTCGGGGTGAGAATAGAACACCCCCACATAACAAGACATGCATTTGCATGGACCCAAACCTGTACCATGTTATGTTTTGTGCTTCCCTTTTTCGGCAAGGTCAAAGTGTTCCACCACTTCTTGCTAAAAGTCCACTTGGTGAGACTCACATATCCATTTCTTCTCCTGATTATGAATGATTCTGGGGTGCTTTTGCAGAAATGTGTTCTTAGATGATGCTGGATGGGGGGTGGGGGGTGGGGGGAGCACGTCAGAGAATTTATTAATCCCAGAGCTTTCTCTGTATTCTCAGAAGATGTTAATAGTTTGTTATAGCCAGAGAGTATGACTATGTTAGATTATTTTTAAAGACCAAACATGTATGATAGAGTGGATACTTTCTGTATTCTGAGAGTGTACAGTATAGGGTTATCTATAATGAAAGTTTATATAGAAGGGTTCCGTTTGCTCTGCCATATATTATATATATACGAATATATATATATATATATAAGCAAAAGAGATTGGTGAAGTGCCACAATATTCCAAATAATTTTTGAGTTGCGGCCTTTTTTCTCATTCTTTGGTTGAAAAACCTAGGTACAAGCACTTAAAACTAAGAGAAGACTTTTACCCTTTGGGATGGCAAAGTTTTATCAATAAAACTATTTCCTAGCATGCCCTTGGGAAGTTGCGCCAGAACCTAGATTCTAATGGAGCTGCTGTCTATCTGTCCTGTTTGCTCCCTGAGCCTTTGATCGGAGCACCAGTGTCAAGTCTGCTTTAGGCCACCTGTGTCTACAGCATTGGCTCCTCTGGGACACACACACACACACACCTAAGGCCTGTCTCCCACATGGTCATCTGCAGACTTGCCCCAGCCCTTCCATCCTCGGAGGAAGGAAACAGCTACCCGAGGAGAAGGCCATGTCACAGATACACAGTGTGTGCATACCTGCTGCCTCTGTCTTCAGAGAGGCGGTGGGGACATCCCTCCGCCTCAGCTGACCCCTCTGTGGATGTCTGCTGCTAGTTCAGGGTCCCCAGGCATTGATTTGTACCTTGGCAACTCCCACTAGGGCTTCTGTTAGTTTGGTGTGCTTTCTCTGTCATTAAAAGAAATGATTTTTCCCAAGCCTTGCGTCATTTATATGGTACACGTGAGCTTTTTACCCAACAGTTGAAGCCTGAGAACTTCCTCCCAAGATTGGAAAATATGACTCGGCAGAAAATTGAGGGGCCTGGAGAGACTAGATAGAAGGTGGCTTCCCATGTTGCTGGTGGGGGCAGGGGGCTGATTGGCTCCAGGGCCCAAGGTCTGCTTCTGGGTAATGGCCTGGGGTTTCCTGCCATCAGGCAGAGGGGCTACAGGTACGGCCACCTGGGCCACTGCAGTGGTACTATTGCCCACTGTGGGGCGCTTGTTCTGCCTGTCCCTCCCGTACCTTGATGACATTTTGTGGGGATGGAGGGACAAAGAAAGACAAGCCACCTCAACATCATGTACACTCCCACTGAGGACAGCATAAGCTGATGCCACTGGACAGGGTGGGGGCCTGGGGTACAGGAGGGACAAACAGCTTTATTCTTAAGTGTCTTCCTCCTGAGGTCAATCCTGGTCCCCAGCTGTTCTGTCTGGTTCCTGGCCCCACCTGAGTCTTACCTAGTCCCCTGGCTAGGCCACAAAGGCCCACCAGAAGCTAGGGAGAAGCCAGGCTATACAAGGACACTGAGCCATGCAGAGCTGGCTGGTGCAGAGCTGACCCCACCCGCTACCCCCAGAACGACTGCTCACCCCTGCAAAGCAGCCCAGATCTGTTTCTTCTTTAAGAAGCAACCAAGTGCCACAGGCCAGAACTCTGAGTCAGGCCAGGAGAACAGAGGTCGATTTATTTTTGACAGTGCACCACCCTCTGCCCAGCCTCGGGTGAGCAAGCATTTGAACCATTCCTTTCAGGAAGATCAAGTGCGTGCGGTGGCATTTGACTTTTACTGTCTGATAGGCAGCTTTGTCTTTGGGGCCTCAACAGAGCCTGTCCAAGGGCTCCTTAGCATCTGGGAGGTAGGGAGGCAGGGAGCCCTGCCTGCCATGAGCCCCCTCCACCCCGCTATTTGCAGCGGGACCCTAGAAACAGTGGGTGTGTGTAGCTGGCCAAATAAACCTTGAGGCCCAACTCCGACTCGACTTCTGTGCCCACACCAGAAGCAATGCTCTTGTGTATGCTGCCTGAACATCCATCATCCATTCTACTCAAAAGGGGACACCTCACCACCAACAGAACAGGGAACAAGTGCCCCTCACAGAGGCCGCCTGCAGATATGGGAAGGAGGGTCAGCCCCACAGGAAGGCAGTGGGACAAAGTACCCCAGAGATCCCCACCCCTGAGACTCCATTGGAGTGTTCTTAGTTTGAATGTCACATTGCTATTTCCTATAAAGCTCCAGGCAAAAAAAAAAAAATGTTCCTCCTGGGGGGGGGGGGGGGGAGTCCAGACCTTTTATCACAGGGTTAGGATTAGGGTTAGGGTTAGGGTTAGGTATCTTACTAACCCCAGGATGTTCGAGGATTTCACTAGTCATCAGGTCTCTGTCTTCAGAATTCAGTGCTCACCTCTCTCTACCCCACCTTGCATGGGCCACCTTGAGTCACAGATAAAGGTGGCAGAAGTACCCACCTCCCACCATCTCTATCTTATCTCCCTTTCCAGCTGACCCCTAGCAATCCTTTTCCTGGGTCCCTCCACTTGAGAGCTCATTCAGGAAGATAAGTCCAGGGGAGACCAAGTCCAAGTGCCTAGTTATGGACTCAAACACAAGCCTGTTCCCAGCTCTTCAGCCCCAGACTAGCTTTGAGACAGACACGGGACAAGTTACTCATCTAATTTGCATTTTCTTCTTGAAAACTTGGGTTTCACTCTCATAACTCCTTAACAGGGCATTGAGAGGGTTAAAG
The DNA here is from genome assembly GCF_021218885.2 of Marmota monax. Lineage (NCBI taxonomy): Eukaryota > Metazoa > Chordata > Mammalia > Rodentia > Sciuridae > Marmota > Marmota monax. The sequence goes on from NW_026695202.1 coordinate 5,711,310, forward strand.
GAGGCATTTTGCATGAGTCCCGCACTGTTAGTAACAGAGAAAAGTTATTTCCAAGCTTCTAAGACTGAGAAGAGAGAAGGAGAAAAATGCCAATTCATACCAGGAAAGGAAGCTTAATGATTTTTGCCTTTAGATTCTAGAACTTTTTGTAAGAGCACTTCCCGCAACAGTTTGGGATCCCTAGGATTTTGCTACTTATTCCAGAAGAATGGGAAAATTCCCCCAAACTGGGCTCTTTGGTAATTCTTCCCTAGAACAGTGCCTCACCCAAGGTCATCTCTCCAGAAATGTTTTAAAACACCCAAAGCCAAGTTCAACTTGTTTTGCTTTCTTGTAAATATGGTATTTCCTAAATATTAGCATTGCGGGGGTGGGGGGGGGATGAGCTCTTGGAAACTCCCTGTGGGCTCAGGAATGTGAGGTTCACTCTTGGGACTCAGGTGACACAAGACTCCCGTGCTGTAGGTCGAAGATCCGAGGCCCCTCCAATGGCCAAATACCAGAACCAGCTCTTAATCAGGGCTTGAGGCTCAAGTTCTGCAGAGAGAGAGAAGGCAGTCCCCTCCCCAGAAGCAACCCTACTGCATGTCAACTCCAGGAAACCCTGGGACAGCTGCCCCCATCCGTCGCAGCTAAGTCCCCGCAGCCTGTCCTGCCAACGCAAGCATGTGGACACAGACCCCACCCCGCCACCCAAAGGCTCCCTGATGAAGCTGTCACCTCCTTTCCTCCCAGATCCACCAGGGCCCCGAATAGAGCAGCGCGTGCCTTCGGACAGCGCCACTGCAGACGGAAGCGGGTGTGAGCCTATTTTTTCACCCCCTTTAAAAATAACCCAGCAGATTTGGAACTTCCTGCTTGAGAGGAAAAGAAAATAGAACTCACGCTCCGTAATCACAGCGCACGTTAGCTCCCATTCCTGATGAGCACTCAGAGAGCGCCAGGATTAGCTCTGAATTTGAAAAGACAAGCTGTCGGCGTGAATAGGCAATTAAAAGAGATGCCCTCGCCCTGCCGCTTCCTGGCTGCTGCTCCTCGGAGCTGACTTCTGGATGAGTCCGGAATGTTAATGCCACCTCCAACCTCGGAGATGAGGGGCTGCCAAGGGTGGAGGCTGGTGGCCAGGAGGGTCCCACCCCTGGTCCTGCTTCCTCCTGGGTGACCTTGGGAGCCCTCTCCTCCCTTCTGCACCCGATTCCTCAGCTCTAAAGTTAGGGTGTCTTCAAGTTGATGATCTGATGGGGACATGCCGCCCTACCCTTACCACACTCACATAGGAGCCTTGTGATAGCCCCAGGTAACGGGATAGAACATTCCGGATCACATCCAGGAAGACGTAGAGAAAGGGACCTCAACCTTCAGGAGAACAGGCTTCCATCACGAGAGCAGATGGAAACCTCAGAACAGGCTCCGAGGCCATCTTACTCTAAAGATTGTATCTCAATAGACCATGGCCACAATGCTTCTCTCTCTCTCTCTCTTTTATTTTAATATTTTTTTAGTTGTAGATGGACACAATATCTTTATTTTATTTGTTTTTATTTTTATGGGGTGCTGGGGATCGAACCCAGTGCCTCACGCATGCTAAGCAAGCGCTCTACCACTGAGCCACAATCAGGGTCTCCTATTTATTGTCTCTTTTCATTGCTTGTTTTTGGAGGGAGGGCGTCCTTTTTTTTTTTTTTTTTTTTTTTTGGTACCAAGGGTGCTTAACCACTGAGTCACATCCTTGGGCCTTTTTTATCTTTTTTTTTTAATATTTATTTTTTAGTTGTAGTTGGACACAATGCCCTTATTTTAATGATTTTTATGTGGTGCTGGGGATTGAACCCAGTGCCTCACACATGCTAGGCAGGCCCTCTACCACTGAGTCACAACTCCTCCAGCCCAGGATCACTTTTTATTTTGAAATAATTACAGATTTAACAGGAGGCTGCAGATAACACAGAGGAGTCCTGTGCATCTCACCCAGTGCCCCTGGGGGTGGCGTCTTATGTGAGTCTAGTACAGTATCAAAACCAGGAAGCCGACATGGGTACAGTGTGGGGTTGGACCCTGTGACAGCATATGCAGACTTGTGTAGGCACCACCACAAGCACTACTCCATCACAGAAAGATCTGCCTCCCCTCACCCCTTCCTCCAGGTACTGTAGCCCGTACACTGGCAGCCACTCATCTGTTTGCCATTTCAAGAATGTGACATAAAAGGAACCATATAGCAAGTCACCTTTCAGGACTGGCTTTTTCCCACTCAGACTAATGCTCTTGAGATCCAGCCGAGAGGCTACATATATTATTATTATATTATACATATTGTTCATTCCTTTTCATTGCTGAGTAGTATTCCCTGGAGTCGCATCTCATTCTCTCACTTCCTCTCAGTCTCTGCAATGCTGGGGATGGGGGCCTGGAGAATGCTAGCCAACTGCTTTACCACTGAGCTACAGCCACTTAAATGAACACAGGAGCATGTCAAAAAGGGTGGCAGAGAGATTGCTCAACTCTGGCAGCCAAGTCTCTTAGCCATCACTCTCAGAAAACAATTGTCCCCTGAGCACTAAACACGGGTTCTTCCTCATCCTAATGAGCATATAAAAAGCACCTGTAGGTAACAGTGTTCCGTGATGTTAGTTCAGTACATCTGAGTCGATGATAGGTCCCTGAGGTCCAACAGTCCACCTGGGCTAAATGGCCTTCAGCTCTGCGACAAGGTCCTTCTATGGTCCACCGACTTTCAGACATCTGGCTGATGGTGTCAGGTGGTATTTCTCAAACTTACTCTGCATACAAAGCCCTGAGGATCCTGTGAAACGTGAGTCCTGGCTGAGTGGGCCTGGGTTGGGATTTAAACATCCGGGTGCCACGGCTATTGCAGCTGGTCCAGGGACCACCCTTTGAGTAGCAAAGGTATTTAAAAAAAAGAGAGAGAGAGATCAGAAATTGATCTCTGCTGTCAGACCCAGCTGCAGCTTCTGTGCTGTCTCCTGGCCTTCCTAGAATCTCCACCTGGAAGGTTGTTAGGACATGGACAGTCAAGACATGTTAGCAGTACCTATGAGAAAACCACTGGCAATCCTAGTTTGCAGGGCGAGGATTCAGTCTGTATTAAGCCTAAGGAATTACTTACACATAACCTGCTTCTCCCTTCCCTTTCCCTGGTCTACCACTGGTCTACATGAGACTTATCATTTCACAGGTACACACAGACTCCCTTGTCCACGTAAGGGACCCACCTCTGCTGTGGCATTAAGCACCCACTCTCTGTCCCTCTTGTATTTGTTCTTTGCCTCTGGGTTGGCAGCAGAAGAAGATTCTTGTTTGTTTTAAGACTGTGTTGGGAAGCTTCCTTGTGCCCTCCCTGGGACTGGGAGGGACACTCGGGAAGATCAGGAGGGGAAGAATCAAAGATGCTGTCCCTCCCTCGTCACGTCCACCGTGGAGAGGGCTGAGTGACGCATCTGGTTCAAAATGGCTGAGGATGACCTTGAGCTTGTCAGTTGTGTGCTGTGGGGGATGAGTCAGTGGGGAAGAAGAAAAGTGGCAGGTTTGATCCTTAATGCCTCATTACTTCCTTTCCTTGTCAAGGGAAGGGCTTCAAAGGAATCACTCTTCATGCATTAAAGATCGTGTCTGAGCAGGGAGCGAGCTCCCAGGCTGTTTTCTGTTGAACAGGTAATTAAGAAAGTACGGAGAGTCTGTTTTATAAAATTTTCTGGACCAAGCAATGAATCTCTGCCTCTTAACTACAAGGGTTCAGATAACCAGTGAGTTTAATGGAAGTCGGCTGTGCGGTGGGGTCGCCTAGAAGAGTGGCTGCAGCCATGGGCCTGGCTGCTAGAGTGAGGGAATGGAGGTCCCCTCCGTGCACGGGAGTCACCTCTCCACAATTACACGCTCAGCTCACGATTCATGTGAGTCAAGATTCCCAGCTAATCTTAAAATGAAAGGGGGTTTATCCAAGGATAGTAGAGGAGCCATACAACTGTTGACTGGGCTGGAGAAACCATTAAAGGCAAAGCCTTAGAAATAGCTAACAAACCCTGATTCAGAGCTGGCGCGATGAGGTCATTGCGGTCGCCGCTGCCACCAAAACTACAGAGGCAGACATGACTAGTGGCAGTTCTGCAGTTACCAGGAACTGAACTTCAGTGCTTGCCCCGGCTGCAAGCCCCAATGCTGTTCCTGAACCAGGGATCAATCTGTGCCCCCCCAAAAAGCTCCATGGGATGAGATGCAAGCTCCCTTGGCCCCTGGCGTCCCCTTCATAATCCAAGTTCCATTTGGGCGCACCCATCTGGCAGAACCAAGGTCACATGACCACATCTTGGCAGCAGGGAAGGCTGGCAGATCCAGCTCTCCCTGCTGTAAGGGAAACAGGACATAGACTGTGGGGTTTCCACAAGTAGAAAGTTGATGGGTAGCTATGAACATGACAAGGGTCCCCTACACTTGACAAAGGTCACAGAGAAACTGCAGCCTCACCAGAAGGAAGTAACTGGAAGGTGGAAGAAAGCTAAGAAAGCAGGCTGTTTGGCCTGGAGAAGGGAAGATAGCAATGACCATCACGGCCATGCTCAGCTGGCAGAAAAGGCTCGTAGATCAGAGGAATCTGCTTCATTCAGGGAGGCCCAGGTATTAGAACTGATCCAACCGTGCACTCTTCCAAGAGTCAGATTTCACCCAAGTATAACTAAGAGCAAATGAACAGGTGATGAGCTCCCCATCACAGGGAGCATTCAAAATGCTAGTCAACCCTTTGATAGAAGTTCAAGCAAAAAAGACCTTTAGGATTTCGAGGTCCCTATAACTCAGGGATGTCATCATAATTCATTGTCTCCTGATATGAATCATTTATTTGGTCTCAGAAAACGGGAATCAATCTTGATGGAGTTCATGTAGGATTGGTAATGACCTCTCTCTGCCTTCATTTCTTTTCTTTTTTTTGCCAGCCCTGCGTTTTATTAAAAGCTGCCACCCTATTTATCCTCATCAAGTTAGTGAGGCAGCAGATCAATTCATCATTCTTACTTATCTAATGCAGGAGGAAGAGAAATGGGCCACAAAACCTCACCAGCTGGGGAGAGAACAGTAGCCAGAAGCAACCCAGGCACTGAAAAATGGGACTTCTTTTTATAAAGGGGAAAAAAAAAAAAAAAGATGTCCGTGAATCAATCAAGTTAGGAAGGGGCCGTTCTGAGAGCCAAAGGGAATCTGGCCTGTGAACTTGCACAAATACCTCTTGTGCATTTCTTATTTAAAAAAAAAAAAAAACTTTTTGTTTGATTTGTTTTGCCAAACAAACACAGTGAAAACTTTAGTCTGACTAATTGTACAGAAAATAGAATTTGTAACCAGTAGCAAACATAACAGGATAAACCTAAGTCCCTGGCAAGCTGGATCTCCATCAGCAGGTCACCCAAATCCCCCTCATGGATGGGGAGGTTCTAGGAGACAGAGGCGCAGATCAACTAGTCCCCATTAGAATCACAGGCTGCACCTGAAAAGGTCAACCATGAAAAGGAAAACTGATGTTATCTGGATCTTTATCACTACCCACAGTAGAGTCCTCTCTGTTTGCTGGCAAACCTTAAGGTGTGGTTTTCCTAAACCCATAGTCGCTGGGCATCCCACCTGCATCCCTCCAGGGTAGGTTTAAAGTTCAGTGATCCTGAAGCCTCTGCCTAACCGGAATCTGCAACATAAACTGGGGAGAAAGGGTACACAAAGTCATAATTGCTGGTGTCACCAATTAAGTCTGAAGCCCTAAGTGAAGGTGCCAGATCACCAGCCAGAATCCAGCTGCCCTAAGCCTCAGTACTGTCAACCACACTACGGGGGAGTTCCAACACCAGCCTGAGGATTCCTAGGGCTGCCAGGTCCAGGAGTTCTGCAGGCCGCAGCGGAATCCATGCACATTCCGTGCTTCTCGATGACGGCCGTGGCAAGCTTGGTGATCCTTCTCCCCAAGTTCTTCGCGCAGCTTGGCCTCCGTGAGACGCCAGTGGCGGATGCTGCCCTCCGGGTCTTCGGGCCGCTGTAGACAGCAGCCAAGCTCCGGGATCCGTGCCGCCTGCGCCCACCACTCCCACGGGAGAAGAGGTGACGCCCGTGACCTTTCAGCCGCAGAGGGCGCCGCCCCCGCAGCCTCCGCGTCGGAGCTAGAGGCTGCTACCGCGGGTCTGGAGGCCGCGGAGTGCCCCACGGGCCCCCGGTTGGTGGTAGTAGGGGAAGAGGGCTTTCCAGATAGTGGCTCCGACCATTTGTACTCGTTGTCGTCTGGCACCACGGGGGAGGAGCTCCGCGCAGACTGAGCAGCGGGACATCCCGGCGCTGGTGGAAGTGAAAAGAGATGAAGGGTCGCATCTTGTGCATTTCTTAAACTGGACTCAAGAGAAAAACCCTGAGTTGGTATTAGTTGGACGCAAGTGCGGGCAGGTTGGTGCCCTTCCCAGCCTCAGTCTTCCCACCTACAGAATGGGGATGTTGGGCCTTGGCCCAGTGGACGCAGAGGCACTTTGCCACAGGGGTGAGGGGGGCGCTCTGTGAAAGTGCAGAGGCCATGTCCGCAGGGGGCCGTGTAAGCAGGAGAAGGGAGACAGGGTCCAGGGGCAGTTCAGGGCCCAGGCCCGGAGCTGGCAGCCTGCAGTCTCATCACTGATTGGTTAAACCCACCTCCCTGGCAGCCTCCTGTCCTCAAAGGCCAGCCGCAGCCTGGGGCCACCTAGGAGCTCCACCCTCACACCCTGTGGAGGAGGCGGAGTTGCCCGCCAGGTTCCAGTGTGACTCCTGACACTCTGGACCACCTCACCCTCTGGAGCCCCCAGCCACACCAGCCTCTAACTACGTGACTGTCAGCTGGTTGTCACACTCCATCGCAGAGGCAATGGGGACAATGCTGAGTGGGTGCCCACATCAGAGGTGCTTCTGTGTCACTGAAGTCTGGATCATTCTCAGTGTGGTGGGCACGTTTGCTTCCCGGTCCTTTATATTCCAAGTTCCTCTTCATATGCATGATCTCAATCCTCAAAAAACCCCTGTGGCAAGAATTTTTATTTCCTTTTTCCAGAGAGGAAAACCGAGGTATAGACACTGGCTAAAAAGTAAGTGGCATTTTTTTTTATCCATTCATCTATTGAAGGGCATCTGGGTTGGTTCCACAGTCTAGCTATTGTGAATTGTGCTGCTATGAACATCGATGTGGTAGTATCCCTGTAGTATGCTCTTTTTAGGTCTTTAGGGAATAGACCGAGAAGGGGAATAGCTGGGTCAAATGGTGGTTCCATTCCCAGCTTTCCAAGGAATCTCCATACTGCTTTCCAAATTGGCCGCACCAATTTGCAGTCCCACCAGCAATGTACAAGTGTACCCTTTTCCCCACATCCTCGATAGATGAATGGATAAAAAAAAAATGTGGCATTTATACACAATGGAGTATTACTCTGCACTAAAAAATGACAAAATCATGGAATTTGCAGGGAAATGGATGCATTAGAGCAGATTATGCTAAGTGAAGCTAGCCAATCCCTAAAAAACAAATGCCAAATGTCTTCTTTGATATAAGGAGAACAACTAAGAACAGAGCAGGGAGGAAGAGCATGAGAAGAAGATTAACATTAAACAGGGACGAGAGGTGGGAGGGAAAGGGAGAGAGAAGGGAAATTGCATGGAAATGGAAGGAGACCCTCATGGTTATACAAAATTACATATAAGAGGAAGTGAGGGGAAAGGAAAAAAAAACAAGGGGGAGAAATGAATTACAGTAGAGGGGGTAGAGAGAGAAGATGGGAGGGAAGGGGAGGGGAGGGGGCATAGTAGAGGATAGGAAAGGCAGCAGAACACATCAGACACTAGTATGGCAATATGTAAAACAGTGGAGGTGTAACCGATGTGATTCTGCAATCTGTATACGGGGTAAAAATGGGAGTTCATAACCCACTTGAATCAAATGTATGAAATATGATATGTCAAGAACTATGTAATGTTTTGAACAACCAATAACAATAATTTTTAAAAATAGGGAAAAAAAGTGGCAGAGCTGGACACAGACCTCCACCTACTCCATCAGTCTGGTTCCTAAGACCTTCCGCACCGCTTCATGGACCGCCTCACGGAAGAGGGACGGGAGGAAAGAAGATGAGATCTTCTCTCCCCTCCTGGCGAGAACGTCATCATCCGGATAACTGATCAGGGAGTAAGAGGAAGCCTCTGCCCTAAGACAGACATGCTTATGTGTGTCTTGAGGAGCTTCTGTGACAAAGCCAATTGTTACCCACTGAGGGTGCTGGGTTCTTTGTCTGTGTTCAGCAAAGAATTGAAGAACAGGACACAGAGATACAAGCAAGAAGTGGGTTTATTGCAAAAGCGACAGAGACTTCTCCTAAGAGAAGGGGCCCCACAGCTGGGAGTCCAGTGGGGGAGTTTTGAGTCTCTGGAAGTTCCTCCTTTCTCTATCTCCTCCCGTGTCCACATGGTCCTCACTATTATTGATTGGTGTGCCCTCTGACCTTGCGTCTGTTTTAGTTTTTCTGTTGGATCCCCACTTAGGAGCAGGAGTATGGAAGTGTCTGTCTGGTTGGGTTCCCCACTTGTGTCCCCGGGCGCTTTCCTCAAGCAGGAAGTTGACCTCATCCAAAGACCCTCTCCATGCTCCTTGGTTCTGGCCCTGCCCCTCACCTCCTCACTCACCACCTTGCCCTGGCTGCCCGAGCCCCTCTTCATCTCCCTCACAGCGTCCTCTGGGTGAAGATTCTCTTGTGAGTGCTGTTTGGGTTAGAATGGAGAGTTGAGTGGTGGAAGGACTCAGTTCAGATTGGCCAATATTTAACAGGTATTGATTATCACTGGAACCACAGAAATGCTCCCCACCCTGCAGGCACAGCCTGGGGACCCAGGTGCTGTCAAGCCAACTCTTGGTGTAAAGCCCTGAACGTCTGGCAGATGAGCCTGAGGTCACTGAGGTCGTGGGCTAGCTCTGCAGGGTGCTGGGACCAATAGGAGATGGGCCCACTCTCCGCTCTGGTCCAAGCAGCTTCTTTCCCAACTCAGATTTGGGCTTTTCCCCTACCAAACTGGGTCCCCAATCTCATGGTAAATAGAGAAAGTATCTGGGCCAAGTTCCCAAAAGGCGGGTTTCACCCCAGCAGCTCAGTGTGGGCCTGGCTCCCCAGGAGAACGCTCCCCAGAGGCCTCTCCTGGGCTGCCGGGCTCACTGTCACCACAGAACTGGATGGGACACCTCTTTCTAGCTCCAGGGAACAATTATAATTTAGGGAGTTTGACTTCTAGTCTCTTATGAGAGCTGACAAAGAGTCAAAAACTCAACTGTTCCTAGAGCTTTTGACATGAGAAACGACCCCCACCCCAGTGCCTGCTCACAATCCCTTCCTCTAAGGAGGAAGAAGGCCCATCTGTGGCCAGTTCCCACAGAGCAGAGACCCACCCACCTGGCTTCCTGTGTTCCGGATGACAGGTTCATTTGCTGCTCTAAAAACAGATTTTGCTTTTAGCTGTAACTGTCCAAAAGAGAACTGAGACTAAGCCACCCCCCCCAAAAAAAAATCCTTGGGGTCCCTTCTCTTACTGACTTTAAAAAAAAATTGACCAGTCTGAGCTGAAACTCTGCTCTGTTCTCTTGCATTTCCTACTATACACACAGCATCTTCGAGAGGCCTGGATTCTTGGGCGGAAGAGCACATGAGCAGATTGAGAAAGGCCAAGACATGAGGGTCCCTCTCTTTCTTCCTCTCTTCTTTCTCATTATCTCCTCTCTCTCTCTCTCTCTCTCTCTCTCTCTCTCTCTCTCTCTCTCTCTCTCTTTCTCCTTGCAAAACCAGGAAATAGGTAAATAGCTCTGCTGTCCACGCAGCAGGAAGTCAGGACATTGGCCAGCCTACCAGTGGGGTTGTGGATTCAAGACTGAGCTGCAAGAAGGGGTCCTCAGAGTAGAAGCTTCCAGAAATGCACCTTGAGTTAGAGGGTCCAACCCTGGATTTATGATCACTGTGTGGGGTTGTCTCAGTACCCTGGCATCGCATGGTGGCTTTACAGGAAGGCAAGGGCTCATTTAGGTAAGATGAGCAGGAAGTGAGGATTTCTATCACTGGGAAAATCCTCTAATTGTGATGGGGAAGGGATAGTCCACCTGTGGCTCTGTCCACTCGGAACAGAGGGAATCAGCAGAATTGACTTGAGCACTGGCCTAGGAGCCAGGGAGTCAGCCAGGCCTAGCTCAGGCTCACTGTCACTTGGGACTTGGGACAAGCAGGCAACTCCTCTGTTGCCCCCTCCTCCCGGTGCTCCTCCTGCTGCAAAAGCATGTGTAGCTTTTTCCAGAATAAACACTATACTCTCTTGCTTCTCAAAGTGGGGTCCACACACCAGAACGCCGAGCCCTGGCCTGGATCTACCACCACGGGCCCAGGGCTTGCTGAGCGCACTGAGGTCTGAGGACTGAGCTCTGCTCTTGCGGGTCTCTGTGACCTGCTCCTCTCTCCCGGAGGATACTTCAAACAGTGCCCAGAAGCACAATCTGCATGAGGTCAGGACATGGGTAAGGAGGAGTGGGATGTGAAAGAAGATCCTTAGATATTCTCTTTATTCATCCATGAGAAGTCATTTTAAGAATTCCATGTTCTCAGAAACATTTTCTGATAGCCATGTATGTGTCCTTCTTTTGCCAAGGATTTCCCCCCCTGTGGGTGTGAGATGTCTTTCAAGCCCTCTGTGAATGTCTCTTAAATCACCTTAAACGCTGGGTGGCCTTTCCCCTGCTGTCTCCGCCAAGGGGGGTGTTATGAAGGGACCCCGACACACTGTGTATGCAGTCACCGTTCCCAGCCACCTGTTTCTGCTGACCACTTGGTGAATTAGCAGCTTTACCAAGCTTTAGAGAGCACTCATTCCATCCTGGGGAAAGAGGCCACAGAAAGTTAGTTTCATGAATATACATGAGATTTGCCAAAACCCGCTTGTGTCCAAAGCAGGACCGACAGGCCATAAAGGGGCAGGAGTGAAGGAGGAGGCTTCAGAGAAGGAAGTTTCTGGAAGGCTCGTGCTCAGACTGGATATAGAAAATTCACACGTAGAAATCCTAAACCCCAACCCCAACACAATGGCATTAGGACAAGGGCCCTTCAATAGATGATTAGGGAATGAGTATGGACCTCCCACAAATGAGATTAGTCCCCTTATAAAAGGGACCCCAGAGAGCTCCCTTGCCCTTCTGCCATGTCTATGTGGGAAAACAGCTGGCCGTGAGCCAGGACATGACACCTCATCAGACATGGAATCTGCTGTCACCTCAGTCTTGGACTTAGGGCCTGCAGGACTGTGGGAAGCACATGTTTGCTGTTTAAGCCACCCGTCTATGGTATTCTTGTTACAGCAGCCTAAACAGACTAATTTGAATGAGGACTCTTAAATGGTACCTGTTGAGAGCCACAGCCGAAGGGGCCCCAGCAAACTTCCAGCTGCTAGCAAACTTCCAGCTGCCGGCTGATGATTGGCTCACAGCGGCCCCAGCAAACTTCTAGCTGCCAACTGATTGGCTCCCCAATGATGGGCTGTTTCCCCGCCCTTTCAGACCATAGAGCTGCTCATTGGGGGACTTTTTTTGGCTCCGCCCATGTGACCCAGCCAATCGGCCTCAAGAGAGGAGGATTGTGGAAGGTGGAGAGGCTTGTGGTTGTGAGAGAGGCTTTTCGGAAGCCAGTGGTGACAGTTGGGCTCTGAGGGTTTTTCCTGAGGAGCTGTGTGGTGTGGTGTGTGTGTTCTAAAAATAAAGTTCGTTTTTTGATAATGGAGTACCCTCTATGGTGGTTTAAGAACGGCACTCATTAGGCAATGTCTCCCTCTACGGCATCGTGGGCAAATACCCGTATTCTACTCCTTTGATACCTAGTTTTGTTAAACCCTCCTCCTATGGGGCAATTCCTTTTAAAATGTCCTGTTTGTTCACAATTGTAGCATGCTCTTGGCCTGGCATCTAAAACCTGTTGTACTGCAGCTGCCACGACTTGTCCTTGTTCATTAATGTCTCTACATAATTTAATATATGTGTTTAAATCTCCATGTTTCCATGGTCTAATGACTTCCCTGCACCAACGATTCGCTTGCTCATAAGCCAGTTGTTTTATTAATGGCATTGCTTGTTCTGTATTCCCAAAAACTCTGGTAGCTGTTTGAATAAGCCTATCTACAAATTCAGCGTAAGGTTCATTAGCTCCTTGTATTACCTTAGATAATTGACCTTGTAAATCTCCATGTCCTTGTAAAGTCTTCCATGCCCTAACTGCATCTACAGCAATTTGTGCATATACACCAGGATCATATGCAATTTGTTGCTGCTGATCCTTATAAGGTCCCTTTCCTAACAACACATCTAGATTTCTCTGAGGATAACCAGCTGCTGCATTTCGCCTAGCCGTCTCCTTGCAAAATTCCTCATTGGCAACCTTCCATAACAGGTATTGTCCTCCATTTAGCACAGCTTTACACATATTAGCCCAATCTGCTGGCGTCATGTTCAAAGTTCTTAATGGATTCGACCAAGCTTACAGTGAAGGGTGCTTGAGGACCATAGGTTGTTACAGCCTCTTTTAGCTGCTTCACTGTTTTGAAATTTAAAGCATGGTGAATTCGCTGCCCTCCTGCCTCAAATACAGGGCATGTTAATCTTTGAGGTCCTGTCTCAGGATCCCATCTATCAACTGCAGGGGTTGGGGGCCTCCCAGCATATGGAGGTGGCCTTGTTTGTTGGACACTTACGCCCTCTGGTGATAGAAAGGTGTTAGTAGCAGTCTCCTGTTGTAACTTTCCCCCTGATGGCTTTTTCTGCTCTAAACTTTCTTCCTCTGTCTGACTAGTTCGAGAGACCTTCTCTTTTACTTCAATATTTCTACTATAACTGTTGAGAGCCACAGCCGAAGGGGCCCCAGCAAACTTCCAGCTGCCGGCTGATGATTGGCTCACAGCGGCCCCAGCAACATCTAGCTGATTGGCTCCTCGGCCCCAGCAACATCTAGCTGATTGGCTCCTCTGCGGTGATGCTCATTGGGCTGTTTCCCTGCCCTTTCAGACCACGGAGCTGCTCATTGGGGGACTTTTTTGGCTCCGCCCACGTGACCCAGCCAATCGGCCTCAAGAGCAGGAGGATTGTGGGAGGTGGAGAGAAGCTTGTGTGGGAGAGAGAGGCTTGTGGAAAGCCGGTGGTGGCAGTTGAGGCTCTGAGGGTTTTTCCTGAGAGACTGTTTTGTTTGGCGTGTGTGGTTCTAAAAATAAAGTTAGTTTCTTTTGACAAGTGGCTCCTGATTGTGCCCAGCCAGACTGCGGCATTTGGTGGCTCGCACGGGGAGCAACTGAGGGTAAGTGATAAGGTAAACTGCTCGCCCCTGAGGGCAGGGCGAGAGGATGGGTAGCCATTTTAAGATTCCTCTTTTATTTTGCTTCACTTTTGTTTTAAGTTGCCTGTCCCTGGAGATGAGTGAGACGGAAGAAAAACCGCTCACATCTGAGGAAAAACTATTTATGTCTGAGGAACAGATAGGGAGAAAGGACGGATGCACATGTCAGGAGGATAGAAAGGCTATAATGACTTTTTGTTGTTCCCTTTTTATTTCATTCTGTCTCGGTTTTGTTTGGTGTCATCTTGTTGGGTTGTATTATAGTAGAAATACGGGATCAGAAATTAGCAAAAAACAAACTGAAAGAGTGTTAAGTAAATTGTTAGAGGAAGGAGGCATCTCAGTAAAATCAAGAACAGTCAGGGCATACATTGATACAATACAAAAATGTAGCCCATGGCTTTTTAAGGAGGAGTTGTTAAATATATCACAATGGAACCATCATGGTGAAGATTTAAAAAAAAATAGAAAAGAAAAGCCCAGGGACTCTGCCAGTTGGCACATTGCCATTGTGGACGTTCGTATCTTGTTTGCTTAGTCCAAAGCCTTCAGTTCAGACAATGGTAGAGGAAGGAGAAGACATAATGATTCAAGTAAAAGAGAAGGTCTCTCAAGTTAGTCAGACAGAGGAAAAGATTCAAGTAAAAGAGAAGGCCTCTCAAGCTAGTCAGACAGAGAAAGAAAGTGTAAAACAGAAAAAGCCATCAGGGGGAAAGTTACAACAGGAGACTGCTACTAACACCTTTCTATCACCAGAGGGTGTAAGTGTCCAACCAACAGCACCACCTCCATATGCTGGGAGGTCCCCAACCCCCGCAGTTGATAGTTGGGATCCTGAGACAAGATCTCAAATATTAACATGCCCTGTATTTGAGGCAGGAGGGCAGCGATTTTACAAAGTTTTAAATTTCAAAACAGTGAAGCAGCTAAAAGAGGCTGTAACAACCTATGGTCCTCAAGCACCCTTCACTGTAAGCATGGTTGAATCCATTAACAACTTGAACATGACGCCAGCAGATTGGGCTAATATGTGTAAAGCTGTGCTAAATGGAGGACAATACCTGTTATGGAAGGTTGCCAATGAGGAATTTTGCAAGGAGACGGCTAGGCGAAATGCAGCAGCTGGTTATCCTCAGAGAAATCTAGATGTGTTGTTAGGAAAGGGACCTTATGAGGATCAGCAGCAACAAATTGCATATGATCCTGGTGTATATGCACAAATTGCTGTAGATGCAATTAAGGCATGGAAGACTTTACAAGGACATGGAGGTTTACAAGGTCAATTATCTAAGGTAATACAAGGAGCTAATGAACCTTATGCTGAATTTGTAGATAGGCTTATTCAAACAGCTACCAGAGTTTTTGGGAATACAGAACAAGCAATGCCATTAATAAAACACCTGGCTTATGAGCAAGCGAATCATTGGTGCAGAGATATCATTAGACCATGGAAACATGAAGATTTAAACACATATATTAAATTATGTAGTACTCTAAACTTTTTAAATTTGGATTCATCAGGACTTAGTGCTGCGGAAAGGCATAGTGTCCAAAAAATGTGCATAAGCCCAAGGTACTTTGGAAGGATATTCTAACAGGACAATGGAAAGGTCCTGACCCAGTAATTGTCTGGAGTCGGGGGTCTGTTTGTGTGTTTCCACAGGGAGAACAGCAGCCGATTTGGATTCCAGAGAGATTAACCAAGGTCCTGACCCAGTGATTGTCTGGAGTCGGGGGTCTGTTTATGTGTTTCCACAGGGAGAACAGCAGCCGATTTGGATTCCAGAAAGATTAACTAAAGCGATTTCTACAGACCAAAAAGAAGATGATTTGGCTCAAATCCATAACAACTGATATCCAAAACTCCAGTTTGGCTATTCTTACATCTGCAACAGAACCAGGATGCTTTTTTCAATATCTATTTTATTATTGCCCTTTGCCATATCATGAAGTTCTATTTTGTTTTTTGAGCTCATACAGACCTAGGTTAATGTTTTGCTGATCAGTTCTATTTTTTGACTATAGAGTTTTTAAACATTGCAATGGAGATTTCACCTGTAAAAAGTTATAAGGCCTTTACTATAATGTTATGTGTTGTATGTATTATATTATGTGTGCACACTTGTGTTTTGTGTTATATGTTTGAATGTATGTATGTCCATATATCATATATGATGAGCGCTCATGATAAAATGGATCCAAATTTTTTTTTCACGTGATTTATATGGTTTAATTTAAATTGGGTAAACAACTGTTGAGGATTGTTTTAATATGTAAACAAAAAAGAAGGTTAACAGATCTGTTTGTTTACTTTCACCTTTCCTTTTCATTATATTTAATAATTCTCTTAAAGATAATGTAAATTGTTAAGAAAATTGTTTTCTTTTAGTGCCTTCTGTAATGTTACATAATTTTTTCTTTAGCCATTATTGCCAGAATTCCTATCTTCATCCCAGTGCCGGTGAAGACAATGTAAATTGTTAAGAAAATTGTTTTCTTTTAGTGCCTTCTGTAATGTTACATAATTTTTTCTTTAGCCATTATTGCCAGAATTCCTATCTTCATCCCAGTGCTGGTGAAGTCAAAGATAAAACCAATCTACAGCTTCTACAATAGCCATCACTGAACTGCTTGCAGAACTTGCCTGGACACATTGTGAGCTCACCTGTATGCATTGTGAACTATCTGTTGGTGCAGCGACTTGTGGTAGTGTTGGGGTATTTTTGCTGATGATGTCATTGGTGGTACAATTTTCCCAAAATGAGCCGTCAATTGGCTTGGTGTATCTTCCTCCCTTCTGCTTGTCATGATTGTCCAGCTAAAATTTGGGGGCCAACAGAGGTGAGGCAAAGAACCTCACCCCCCTGCTGGTACAAAGACCTCTCCACAGGTGTGGCTGTATACTGGACCGGTAGTCAGTGATGGGTAAGATCCAATTGCAATGGTACCAACCTAAGGACCATATGTACTATTGGACAACCTAAGGCAGGCACGGTCCCTAAGCCACATGCTTGTTGTTTAAACAGAGAGGGGGAGATGTTGAGAGCCACAGCCGAAGGGGCCCCAGCAAACTTCCAGCTGCCAGCAAACTTCCAGCTGCCGGCTGATGATTGGCTCACAGCGGCCCCAGCAACATCTAGCTGATTGGCTCCTCGGCCCCAGCAACATCTAGCTGATTGGCTCCTCTGCGGTGATGCTCATTGGGCTGTTTCCCTGCCCTTTCAGACCACGGAGCTGCTCATTGGGGGACTTTTTTGGCTCCGCCCACGTGACCCAGCCAATTGGCCTCAAGAGAGGAGGATTGTGGGATGTGGGGAGAAGCTTGTGTGGGAGAGAGAGGCTTGTGGGAAGCCGGTGGTGGCAGTTGAGGCTCTGAGGGTTTTTCCCGAGAGGCTGTTTTGTTTGGCGTGTGTGGTTCTAAAAATAAAGTTAGTTTCTTTTGACAAGTGGCTCCTGATTGTGCCCAGCCAGACTGCGGCAATAATTATAATACAACCCAACAAGATAACGCCAAACACAACTGAAACAGAATGAAACAAAATTGGAACAACAGAAAATCATTATATCAGCCTTTCTATCCTCCTGAAATGTCCATCCGTCCTTTCTCCCTATCTGTTCCTCAGATGTGAGCAGTTTTTCTTCCATCTTACACATCTCCAGGGACAGGCAACTTACAACAAAAGCGAAACAAAACAAAAGAAGAATCTTAAAATGCCTACCCATCCTCTCGCCCTGCCCTCAGGGGCGAGCAGTTTACCTTATCACTTACCCTCAGTTGTTCCCCGTGGGGGCCACCAAATGCCTCAGTCTGGCTGGGCACAATTCAGGAGCCACTTGTCAAAAGAAATGAACTTTATTTTTAGAACACACACACCACACCACACAGCTCCTCAGGAAAAACCCTCAGAGCCCAACTGCCACCACCGGCTTCCCACAAGCCTCTCCACCTCCCTGACTCCTCCTGCTCTTGAGGCCGATTGGCTGGGTCGCATGGGCGGAGCCAAAAAAAGTCCCCCAGTGAGCAGCTCTGTGGTCTGAAAGGGCAGGGAAACAGCCAAATGAGCATCACCGCAGAGGAGCCAATCAGTTGGCAGCTAGAAGTTTGCTGGGGCCGCTGTGAGCCAATCATCAGCCGGCAGCTGGAAGTTTGCTGGCAGCTGGAAGTTTGCTGGCAGCTGGAAGTTTGCTGGGGTCCCTTCGGCTGTGGCTCTCAACAGGTACCTTTAGGGAAGAAAGTCACCATCTGAAATATCTCCTTATAAATGTCCTTTGAGAACATAAAACCAGTAACAAGAAATTGTTAGGTTTAGAGAATGTCCCCAGTTGCTAGCAATTCAGCCTTTAGGTTATGCCCCTGTATCTCTACTAGTGACCTTTTAAGTGGCACAAAAAAGAGGTATTTACATCCAAAAGAGACCTCAGTCCTGTTTACAATGCAGCATGGAGAAAGAGTATTGATCAATTTTCCAGATAACTCCAGGCCACCCCCACTACTCCAACTACCCCTGTACATAAACCATCATCATGGCCTTTTCCAAAACTATCTGGCTGGGAAAATCAATCATGTTATTTGAGCTAGGTCAGCACATGCTATCTCCTGGTTGTGAAAGTGTCCCCACAAAACTCCTGTATTAAAAAATATATATTCAAGAAGAACTAACACCATTCCTCTTCAAATTATTCCATGAAACAGAAAAGGAGGGAACCCTTCCAAACTCATTCTATAATGCTAATATCACCCTGATACCAAAACCAGACAAAGGCACAGCAAGGAAAGAAAACCTCAGACCAATATCCCTGATGAACATAGAGGCAAAAATTCTCAATAAAATACTGGCAAATCACATACAAAAACATATTTAAATGGTAGTGCACCATGATCAAATGGGGCTCATTCCAGGGTTGCAAAGGTTGGTTCAACATTCGGAAATCAATAAAGTTAATTCATCACATCAATAAAGACAAGAATCCTATGATCATCTCAATAGATACAGAAAAAGCATTTGACAACATTCAGTATCCATTCATGTTCACAACACTAGAAAAACTAGGGACAGTAGGAACATACCTCAATACCGTAAAAGCTATATATGCTAAACACAAGCCAACATCATTATAAATGGAGAAAAATCAAAAGCAGTCCCTCTAAAAACTAGAGCAAGACAGGGATGCCTTCTTTCACCACTTCTATTCAACATAATCCTTGAAACTCTCGCCAGAGCAATTAGGCAAAAGAAAGAAATTAAAGGAATACAAATAGGAAAAGAAGAACACAAACTATCCCTATTTGCCAATGATGTGATTCTATATTTAGAAGACCCAGAAAACTTCCCGAACTCACAAATGAATTCAGCAAAATAGCAGGATATAAAATCAAACCCATAAATCAAATGTTTCTATACACTAATGACAAATCAGCTGAAAGAGAAATTAAAAGAAGTATCCCATTCATAATTGCCTAAAAAATAATACAAAGGAAAAACATAAAATACTTGGGAAAATGGGACTATTTAGAGGTGATATAATTAGATTATTGATGAACCCAGCCTAATTCCGTCTTAAGATTGGGAGTCAACTCGTCACAAGGTTATGAGAAGTTCATTTCTGTTTTACTATAACACACTAAGATTTCTATTGGGCCTGATCATCTGATGTTTAAACTTGTTTGGAATTCCTGCCCATGCTCTGAACTCACCCATGCCTGGCTCTCCTTGACCAGATAACAACCCTCCCCAAAAACTCAGGGGCACCTCATAAATTCTGATGTTGGAATCTCGATTGACTCTCTGCCTTGAAATGTTAAGCCATGTAGATCACTAACCTTTGCCAGAACCCCGTTAGCTCTAAGTTCCCAAGACACCCCCTTTGTAACTCTTTGTGCTATCAAAACCTTTCTGGGCTGTTCTCTGGCCCGGCTTTGGGTGAGACAGCCGCTGGCCAGCTCTCTTGGGTACACAATATAAACGTGCTTCAATTTGGTTGAAAATTGGAGTTGATGGTCTTTTCTTTGTGTTGTGGGTCCAACAATTATGAGAGCTGTGACCTAATCAGTCCATCCTACTTTGAGTGGTCTGACTGGGTGGTAACTGGACTCAGTGGAGGCATAGCTGGAAGAGGTGAATCCCTGGGACCTGTCCTGGAAGGGGGTCTTCTCTATGGTCTCTTCTCCCCACCCCCCACATCCTGAAACAATGGAGAATGATGTGGCCCTGAGCATCATGGTGCCAAGGTCACGAAGCTTGGTCTGGGACATGGTTGGAGTCTCCACTCACTGCGGATGACAGTAGTACTGAAGGACAGACGCAGTGCCGCTTCCCTGTCATTTACTGGAACCCAGGAGACGAACCAGGTCACAGCACCTTCAGGACTTGTGTCCAGTCACGCTCTGCAGCCCCTGTGGGCCATCCCACAATGGCAGACCTCTTATCCACACTTCAGTCCCCCAGAGGGACTTCTGGGACTTAGCTTCTTCCAATCCTGGTATCTTGGAATAGATCAGGGTTCTGGGAGGTCAGGAGAAGCCCAGGTCCCATCCATTCCCCAGGCTCCAGGTATAAAAATGAAGAAAGGCAAAGCAAGGTTATAAAAATTTCTGTTCACTTGAGATATTTGCATATAAGCAATCAATACTTCTACCTCCCAAATAATGGAATAGAATATGCTTGTACCATTCACGATACAATTTTGGAATTCATAAAATTGATATAATTTAATTCATAGTGCCTGGGGGGGAGGGCAATAATGGGACCCAACCTCTACGATGCACGGAGGAAGTTTTCTTTTCTTCAGACCTGTCAGTGTGTCTCTGTAACTGCAAATATAACCTTTCTTGAAAATAATATTAAAGATCTAAATTTATAGCTCCTTCAGGCAATGTCAAAAACAAACTGCAAAAGTTCAGAGGCAGAAAATAACTGTGAAGGCATGAAATACTTACATATTTGAGTAACTCTGAATTTATAGTTAAAACAAAGACTGGAAATGCTGGGGAGTAGTCTAAGTGGTCTGTGGGTGGCTGCATAAAATTTTATAGCAAAACTTTGGTGTTGTTATCCCATTGCACAGATGGAGAAAAGAAAATGCAGAGAGATTAAGTGACTCACCCAGGGTCACACATAGAATCAGAAATTCACACTAAAGGAGCAAGGCTTCAGAGGTCACACACTAAACCATTTGATACAGAGCCTCTAAAGAGCAGTACGGTGTAGTGCTGAGGGTATAGGTGCTAGAGTCAGACAGTTAGTTTATGGTTTTATTTTTTTGTTGTTGTTTTGGTTTGGTTTTGGTTTTGGTACTGGGAATTGAACCCAGGGGCAGTTTACCACTAATCCACATCCCAAACCCTTTTAATTTTTTTTTTTTTTTTATTTTGAGACAGGGTCTTGTTAAGTTGCTTAGGGCCTCACTAAGTTACTGAGACTGGCTCTGAATTTTCCATCCTCCTGTCTCGGCCTCCCAGGTTGCTGTGATTACAGGCATGTGCCATCCAGAGCCCTTGAGTTCCTTACTTTATCTAAAGCCAGTGTGCTCTACTGTAATATGAGCACAGTGGTCCCCCTATGGCAATCGAGGGCATGTTGAGATCTGAGAACAAGCCCAGGGTTACACAGCAAGGATTCAGTCATCACAGCTGTGCTGAGCTCAGATCCTGCATCCCCAGATTAATTAAAAATAAAAACAAAACAAGGGTCAGAGACAGCAGGTGGGTTGGTCAGGGCCACACAGCAAACCAGTTATGGGCCTCCGGACATAAGGTCCTTTGCACATCACCAGCAGCTCTAAGCAATTGATCCAGTCTAGTCCACGCCGTCCCCTAACAACATCTTTCTCAAGTTGCTCCTTCCAGGACTCCAGATAGTCTTCTGCTGACTTGCAGGGCCATGCCACCACCCTAGGTGGTCATGTGCCAAAGTGAGTAAAGCAGGAAGGAGCAAGGGCAGAAGCCACAGAACAAAAGGAGCCAGAAACCCGGTAGAGATCCAGGCATAATCTTGGAGTGTCCACTAGGTGGAGCCACACTCCAGCATGAGAGAGATGAGAGAGAGAGAGAGAGAGAGAGAGAGAGAGAGAGAGAGAGAGAGAAAATGAATGAATGAATGTGTGTGTGTGTATGTGTGTGTTTCCATGTTTCAAATGAAGAACATGAATCTGTCCTGTGAGGGATTGAGAGTTTCACTCACTCACTCATCCATCCATCCATTCATTCATTAAATATTCACTGAGCATGGGAATACGTACACCCCAGGCATGTGAGCTTGTAAGCGCTGTAATTTCAGTCTGGCAACTTCTCTGCTTCTGTGAGGCATCTCCCAGCAATGCGGCAACTCCACGGTTCCTTATCCAGCATTAGCAAGGGTCCAGAGATACTATTCTTCCCTCTCTCCTCAAACATTTATGCGGCCTGGACTCTCTGCCACCACCTAAGGATGCTAGGATTGACAAGATGGTGAAGACAAACGTGTGACCCAGGTCAACTTGGCCTGATCTGCAGAAGGAGTGCTGTCGAGGAAGCTGGACTGCAGGAGTCCAGAAATCCTGCTCAGGACCCTTTGAAATAAAGGCAAGGCCTTTCTCACTTTGGCCTCAAAGGAGAGATCAGAAGTTCTGTCCAGTCAGTTGTTTCTCTGCAGACTGTAAATGATGTGGTCCATGTCCCTTGAGAAATATCCCTGAATGCCACCTAAAAAGTGGGGTTTGAGATGACAACACTGTGACGGAGTTCATTTTATCTTTGGCTTTGGGTAAAGCCTTCACTTTTCCCTGGGCACACAATTCTGTGTCTTCCTTTCCAAAAGAGGCTGCTCAGATGTGGAAGGAACCACCCGGGACTGAAGGGGGAGATACTAAGCTCTGTCACCCGTTTTGACACTTACATGATGTGTGGCCTTAATAAGTCACTTCCTTTTTATGGGTCTCACTCTTCTCATCTGTAGTAAGTTAAATACGGCCTCAGATGCTTTACAGAACCTTCCATCAGGAGATGGCGTCTCTCTCCACACTTGCCTTGATCCTACACGGGCCCACACTAGCCCAAGTTGCCAAGAGGCACAGAGAGAAGCAGAAATAAATGCAAGTGCTTTTCAGCTCCAGGCCTGAAGTTGCTGAAGGCTTGAAATTAAGCTAACATATTGGAGGACAGTAGAAATATGGAAGAGAGGCCAAAGCTTGATGACAATGGTCTAAGCCCCTGGCTCCAGATATGTCTGAAGCCATTTATGTCATTAAATTCTTGAGTCATCCTAGCATAAAAATTCCATTTCTTGCTGAAAGCAATTAGAGTTGGGTTATCTGTCACTTGCATCCAAGAAAATGAATGAATGAACTGACAAGCAACTCTACCAGAAAACTTGTATGGCATAAAGGAAAGGAGGGTCCTAGACTGGAACTCAGTGTCTTGCCCTTACTTTGTGATGCTAGGCACATTTCCTAATGTCTGTGAACTTCAGTTTAGAATTCTGACTCATTCATTTTTTTGGCAAATACTTATTGGCATTTGCTGTGCCAGGCACTCTGTTAGGTATTGGCAATGCTGAGGCTGAGATCCTCATGGTTCTTATTCTTGCAAAATTAAGCCCAGTTCTGGAATAATAAAGTTTCCATTTGGTACGCCTGATTTGTCACCGGTAATGACATGGTATGAGGCTCTAACACTTGGAAATTGGTAGTTGTTAGTATTCCTTCAACTCTGTATTAGGTGATATTGTAGAGTTAGCTAGAGAGCGGGCAAGAAATAGGGCATAGTACAATGGGGAGGAGAGTACTACAGACTTCACTGCCTTCCCAGAACTCAAGGTTAGTTATTAATAATGCTGACGAGCCTAATTACACACATCACTGAGCTAGAAGGTGTACAAGAGCCTGGCATGGACCTAGGTTCAATCCTCTGGGACTTTTAACTCTTCAGAATAGCCATCATGCTACCAAGCATATTTTTTCTGACCTCTGGCAAAGAGACTTTCAGCGTTAAATAAGCTCATCAGTTCCCAAGAATAAGTGTTAGTAATAGAGGTACTTTGGCTCTTGTCAATTCTTGTTATAAATAATTAATTAGAGGAGAGGAGAGGGAGCATGGAGTCAGGAAAGATAGCGGAATGAGATGGACATCATTACCCTAGGTACATATAGGACTGCACATATGGTGTGATGCTGCATCGTGTAAAACTAGAGAAATGAAAAGTTGTGCTGTATTTGTGTACAATGAATCAAAATGCATTCTGCTGTCATACATATCTAATTAGAATAAATGTATAAAGAAAGAAAAGAAAAATACATGGGATAGGCGAGATATTGGGTTTGACCATTTCTGGCAACTTTACCCCGAAACAAACATATTCAATATAGGTAAATTAATTCTTTAAGGAAAATTAAAACTGGTTTGCTTTATTGGGGTGGAAAACAAGGCAAAAGAAGAACATCCCACACCATCCTAAAATAGTCATGGTATTCATAAATTTCAACAACTTTGCATGCTATGAATAAAGTTACATACAGAAAAAAGAAAGAATTAATTATGCCAGCTGCATTTGGATTTTCATTTTCAAAGGAAATTCACGCCTTGGGCTGAAGTGGCAGAATGTAATAAGTCCAGTAAAAGACAGTAGGTTTGGCAGGCCCCAAGAGACCACAATCTTAGTCCACCTTCTATTCTTTAATTTACTCGTTTTTATTAAACATTTATCAAGTGCCCAATAGACACTGGGCTGGGTGTAGCTCAAAGAAGTCAGGATCTGGCCATACTGGAGCAGCAGGTGGCTCATAACTAGGCAATCCCCAAGGGCAGTGACCCAGAGAGTCCAATACTCAAACACGAGCCCATTTCCAAATGCCAGGAGGGCCCACCTGACTAAGCCTAGCCAGACGTTAATAAGCCCACCTATAGGAATAAATCCGTTTATGTACTTTTCCCTAAATATAGCCCGGTTCCTGCCTGTTCATCACTCTTGTTGCATTTAAAAAAAAAAAAAAAAGTTCTTTCAAACTTAATGCTTCTAAACTGGTACGCTTAAAAATGGTCAAAATGGTAACGTATACTTAGAATTTAACAGGTGCTAAATGTTTTAAGGTGAGACTGTTACATTCAAGAATATGATGAAGGGGAGACTGCTGGGCCCGGGATCTGACCCCAGCACCAAAAAAAAAAAAAAAGCCACACACCTCCCTCTGTGACCAGAAGTCAACGGAACGGCAGGGAAATACCTAAAGGTGGGTGGCATTTTGTCTCTGATTAACCCTGCAGTTCTAAATATTTTCTTTGATCCCAAGAAGTCCGCAGATGCCGCCACAAGCCGGACAGCCGTGAAACACCCTTCACCCCGCAGGACACATGGCAGCACGCCACACGGCCACGCCCCGCGGGGGCCGCCCCTTTGCCTTCGGCGCCCGCGAATGACATCAGTCGCGAGCGCCGCCGCGAGTGCCCGCGCCTGCGCTCTGCCTGCCGGCGGCCTCGCGAGCTTGCGGGCCTCGGTGCGGCGCGCCACCTTCCCCTGCGGCCCGGGTCTTTAACCTTTGACGCCCTTGAGCTGAGGACCATGAACCGCAGCCGCCAGGTGACGTGCGTGGCCTGGGTCCGCTGCGGCGTAGCCAAAGAGACGCCTGACAAGGTGAGGCCTGGTCGCCCCGAGATCGCGGGGAGCGGCTTGCCGGGTCAGTGCGGCCTGGGGACCCCGCACCGGCTCTGGCCAGGCTGGTGTGACGGGACCGGCCGAGGCCGGCTTTGGCTTGGTTGTGGTGACCAGAGCCGTGGCTCGGTCGGCCCGGGTTTCCTGGGACTGTCTGGACCTTGCTCCTCCGGGCGGGTGGGTCCAAGCCCAGCCACACCCCCAAATTCCCGGCACGTGGACCTCGCGGAGTGGGAAGGGGCGGGGTGCTGCTTCGGGTGCGAGGTGGCGCCCAACGCTGATTGACAGCAGCCGCACTCCCACCCCAGGGCACTTTCAGGCGGAACCGGGAAGGGAGCACCTGTGACCGGACGCCACTTTGCACTCCCGTGCTTTGTGCTCGGAGGAGTGACGATGGAAGCTGCCGTGTCGTGAGGCTGGAGTCAAATTAGGAATTCCTTGAATTAACCCAAATGAGGTGCTGATGGGGCGGTGGGGATGAGGAGTGAACGTGACCCATGGATGAAAAGCCGACAGGCGCACACACTGAGTCTGTAGCGCACATGAAAATTACTTAAGTTGTCCATCACATACATACTGAGTGCTTTCTGCAGGCCAGGCCTTGTCCAGGATCCCGAGATACGCGAGAGTCCAGAAAAGGCCCTGCCTTTATGGACTTAATTATGTGCGTTTATTGTATGTCAGTGGGAATAGGTTGTAAAACGGGTCGTTTTGAATGTAATTGGACCAAGCCAATGATGACAGATTGGGAAAATGATAGGAAAGTGAGTGATTTGGACAAGGAGTGCACAGGAGTAAGGGGTTGGAATAGTCCCAATAGATGTACATTCCCCCAAAGCAGGGGCTGTTTTACTCAACTTTTTCTCAGGTGTTTGGCTTGCAGCAGACATTCAATACATATTTATAGCATAGGGACAGAAAATTATCTCGCTGAAATTTGTAAAATGTGGAAACAGTTCTTATTAAAGGGAGACATACAGTCTTTCAAATTTTTGAAAACGGTGATTTTCAAATGAGCCTACACATTGGAAACACTTGGGGAACGTCACATATTACAGAGGTCCCACTCTGAAGTATTAAGATTAGAGTATGGCCTGAAATATTTGTTTGTTTGTTTTTGTGAACTTAGGGCCTCACACACACTAGGCAAATGCTGTACCACTGAGCCATAACTCAGCACATGGCCTGAAATTTCTAAAGGTCCCCCAGGTGATTCTCTGGTGCAGACAAATTTGAAGAGTTTATAGAAGGAAGTAGTTGAATTCTGTGAAATCCACAAAAGGAAAAATTACACAAATAACTATTTTTAAATTAAACTTAAGTGTTTTCTGGAGCTATCCCACAGTGGAATGCCATTCTCAAAGGCTTTTTTGTAGAAACGGTGATTGATTGGATTCATCATCAGTTCTTAAGCATCACCACATGGGCCACTGAACTATGTACTTAGATATACAATGACATGTCAGCCTCCCTCTTCAAGGAGCTTGTAGTTTGGTAGTGTTCTGTGTATTTTAAAGGTACTAAAGCACTGCTAAGGTGAGGGAATGCCAGTTTCAAAGTAAAGAGAGTGACCTGAGTTTTGAACTCTTATTAGGGTAAAGGCTATTCAGGTAGGAAGTCTGGACCATTTTAGTGGGAAAGGATCTTGATTATAAGGACCTATAAAAATTATTAATGTTAAATTGAAAGAGGCTGGATTGATGTTTGGTTCTCATCTTGATGATGTCTCTTGAAGTTATATTTTACATTTGTTCACAAACTTATTAATTCAAAGACATCTAATGATTTCCTTAAATATGTTATAATGAAATGCTTTCTCTCTTACAGGTAGAGTTAAGTAAAGATGAAGTAAAACGTCTCATTGCTGAAGCAAAGGAAAAGCTACAGTAAGTAGCTTCAAGAATGTTGCTATTTGTGATCAAATCCAGAAGAGATGTGCACTTTAAAAAATAACTTAATGGTCTTGTTATTGGACAGTGCCATTTGGGTGATTGCTTTTTTCTTTGTGTTCTCATAGAGAAGAAGGTGGTAGTGAGGAAGAGGAAATAGGCAATCCTTCAGAAGATGGCATGCAGAGCGCCCGCACCCAGGCACGACCAAGGGAACCCCTAGAGGATGGTGACCCAGAGGATGACCGCACCCTAGATGATGATGAGCTGGCTGAGTACGACCTAGATAAATACGATGAGGACGGTGACCCAGGTGAGAAATCAGTCACTGCTGCTGTTTATAATATATGGGCACAGTGCTCTCTACCATGCTTGTGGTATTCCAAAGCATTACTCCAAGTTTTATTATCTCTGACTTCAATTAAATAATCTGGTCCAAGATTTAGACAGCATGTTTTTAAACTAGTTTAGAAGATAAGTTCTAATCCACTGGTCTAAGGTATAAATCTAAGATCTTTTTAAAAAAAAAAAAAAGCATCATGTATTTTCTTGCATAAATTAGGTATATTAATCTGTAACCCATTTGTGAGTTCTTGTATTTGGTTATAATGTACTTGAACTTATCTCTTTATACCTTTTCCTCAACTGCATTGACTTTTTTCACAATATGTGCATGTTGAGACAATGTTGTGGGAGACAATTTAAAAATTTTTAAGAGAAGAGAAAAAGGAGAGCAGAAGAGCAGTTCAGGGGGAAATAAAATGAACTGAGAAGACATAAACAGAACTTTATTGCTCTCTTTGGAAAGGAAGTGTGAACGTGTATGTAAAAGGAGCCAGTGGAAGCTTGGACACCGTGCCATGGTGGTCTTCTGGTCTGCTGCCCTGCTTGGCACTAACACCAGATCTTGAGGGTTGAGAAATAAGCATTCGTGTTTGGTGCATGACTTAATACTTTTATTTATTTAATTTCTAAATTTCAGTTGCTCTGCATTTTGGGGACTTGGTGGGACTCTGACAGAATCAGCAACTCCCAAGTTAGAAAATCAGAAAGACATAAATGACCCAACACATAAAAAATCAGTTCAATATGAATGTTATCTTCAGCAAAGCAAAATTACTACCATTTCATGATTACAAAGGAACAACTCTTGAAGGATTTCTAATGAGTGAACAAAAGTTGGTCCTTATATGATGTACAATATGTAAAATCCCAAAGATGAAACCATTTTGATTTCATGTATACTTCCTATTTCGGTACTTTTTAAACTCTGATCCCCTTTTCTTATAAGTTTTTACCTTCCTTAGCTTGGCTTTGTCAATAGCTGGGTGGGAAGGGAATATAAGTAATAATCTGACAGAGTATCATGCTAAGTGACACTGAGGAGAGTCAAAGAATCTCTGTTTCTCTTCCTCAGAGTCTGGATTTGTGCAACAATTCAGTGACCCAGTATAAAGTTTTATCAATTTTATTAAATATCTAATCTTATGCTAGATTTTCTTGGGATGATAAAGTACATTTAACATAGTACATTAAAAAATTTCATAGCTGTTATAATCAGGCACCAGAAATAACCCCATTGGTGAGAAGTTCACATTGAAAAGTCAAGTAAAATAATATGCTCTCTAGAATTTGCTCTAAAAAACCCCAGAGATTGGGGTGGGGGTAGGGAGAATGGGTGGAAGAAACAACAGTGAGAAAATATTGTTAATTGTCAAAGCTGGGGGATATGCCCTAGGTTTTTTTTTTAATGCACTCTCTCCTTTTATTCCTGCTTGGAAATTTCTATAATGCCAAGTTTTTTGTTTAACTGGGCACATATGAATTAATGGAGAACACTCTAGGGTGCCCAGAGGGCAGTTAGCATGGTGGAGTGCTCGAAGAATAGGACCTGGAGATGGGGTCTGTGCTGGGCACAGGAAGATCAGTAAAGAGGGCAGGTTAAGGAGAAATGAGGGAGTAGGTTCTGGAGAAGATGGAATTGAGTAAAGCAGTGAGTGAAATTTAGCAGACTTGGCCTGGTCCCTCAAACGGGCATGTTCAAATACTGTAGAGGTAACGTTGTGGAGGTAGATGTTAACCTAAGGAAAGGAAAATTTAGTGCAGTGGGGCAAACTGTAGAGAGCCTGTAGTGTCACAGCAGGGCTGAGCTTGGGAAGTGATTGATGAGGAGAAGAAACACCGGTAAGTCCATCTGTGTGAGTGAAGATGCAGGAGGTGCGTGGGGAGTTGGTGAAAAGTCTAGAGTGACCAATTGGGTCTTAGCCTGAATGCCAGGCTTAGGAATCACTGTTCAGGGGATCATTGAAGATCTTTGAGCACAGGGTGCAGAACAGCTTGGTATGAATCTTGGGGAGTTGCCTGAGGCAGCAATGGAGAATGAGTTGGGAGATGGGGTGAGCCTCTCCCAGGAGAAGCAAGGAACTTCAAGATAAATTAGGTCAGAAGACCTGGTCTGATCACGAGGAATGAGGAGGAAGAAATGGAAGAAAGAATTGCAGAGGCAGCTGGGAATTTTGCATCAGTCCTGTGGGTGCGCTTTCTGTCAGAATTGGTCCCCCGTGTCAGTCTTACTGCTGGTGTACCCCTTTTCCTTAAGATAAGTAACCCTGACTTACTCCATCTGTGTCAGATTCTATTGTCATTTATCCCTTTTTCCCATCTAGATGCTCATTCCTCCTCATTCCTCATCCCCTGGCCTTGTGTCCTGTGCACTGCTGTTTACCTCATTTTTAAAATCAGAATATCACCTCCATCCACCAGTGTCACCCAGTGCCGGGGAAGGTGGTGCTAAGGTTTGGACGCTCTGGCTCTAAAGCCTTCATTTTTTTTCAGTGTGTTCCTCTTGGTGTGACCCATCAGCCTTGGGTCGTGGGCCCCACCTCATTAAGGACATGGTGCTATGGGAAGACCTGTCGGTCCTATCTTCTTAAAGTAGCTTCCCTAACAATGAGTGTGTCTTCCTTATCCTGAGTTTTATGTCACTCTGGGTCCACTCTATGTTATATTTGTAGATGTGCCATAAAAGAGTGATTCCGTTTTCAAGTCAGTTTAGTGAAAAGGGCATATAGCATTTTTTTCCCAGATTCATGAGGCACAATAGCATGTCAACAGTTCTGAGAATACTTGCACTACAGCAGCTGCTTACTCTGAAGCCATCCTTTCTCAGTTTTGACCAGACAGCCCTTATTTATTCTGTGTTGATTTTAGTGTTTCAGGGCAATTTATTTCCAGGTCCTCAAAACTACCATTCTGTAGCTCCTTGAATTATGATTGCACCAAGCAAGCTAGAGAGTCTGAGCACAGTTCTAATATTTTATAAAAGGGGCGGGGGTCTTTTGTTGGTTGGTTGGTGTGGTACTGGGAATTGGACATAGAACCTTGCACATGTTAGTCAAAAGCTCTACTACTGAGCCACACCCCAGCCCTTTTGATTTTTTAAGACATGGTCTTAGTAAGTTGGCTTAGGCTAGCCTCAAATTTGTGATCCTCCTACCTCAGCCTCCCAAGTAGCTGAGATTACAGGGTGTACCACCATGTCCAGCAGATTTAATTCTTTAATTCTTTCATTGGAAGATTGTGAATCCCAAGACTATTAGAAACATACTCCAAATCGGGTAGAGAGAGGTGAAGGGAGTGGGGATAGGAAGGGCAGCAGAATACAACAGACACTAGTATTGCTGTATGTATAAGTGTGGCTGTATAACCAATGTGATCCTGCAATCTGTACACGTGGAAAAATAAGAATTCATACCCCATTTGAATCAAATGTATGATATGTCAAGATCATTGTATTATCTTGAGCAACCAATAAAATATATATGTGTGTGTGTGTGTGTGTGTGTGTGTGTGTGTATATATATATATATATATATATATATATATATATATATATATATATATATATATAAATGGATTTTAAAATTCCTGCAGTTTCCTTTCTGTACTATGGATAATGTGTAGTTAGTATAAAATTGGGTCTAAGTCCACAGATGGATGTCTTCAGAAAACTGTTTTTGTCAAGATGACCACTTTACTCATTTTGATGAATTCCTTTAGATGCTGAGACGCTTGGTGAATCTCTCCTGGGTCTTACAGTCTATGGGAGTAATGATCAAGATCCTTATGTTACTCTGAAAGATACGGTAAATTTTAACATCACTTTTCTAATTGTGCTCGTGAGTGTCTGAGAAACCTCACTGGATCTCTCCTTTAGCCATTGACTATTTTTTTCTGCCCACTTAGGAACAATATGAGCGTGAAGATTTCTTGATTAAGCCCAGTGACAATCTCATAGTTTGTGGCAGAGCTGAACAGGAACAATGCAATTTGGAGGTACATGGTAAGTGAAATAAGTCCTCCACTAAGAGGTTTTATAAGTAATATTAAAATAACTGTTATAGTTACTGTTATGAAGTCTTAAGTGCTAAATTCTGCTGTACCTCATTTGAGTTAGTTACAGAGTTAAATTACTTGTCCTTTTCCTGGTGGTGTTCTGGGCAATGTGTAGTCTGAGCTGTCATTTTGGTACCTTTGTTTTTTTAGTGGAAATTGGTCCCTAGAAAGTTCTAATAGGGGTTTTTAATCTTTATGTCAATATGTTCACCAGTTTTTTACTTTTCCCCCTTCCCAAGGTAGACATGGCAGCAAAAAAACTTACAAAAGTAACAGAATTTTCTGACCCCATTACCCTGAGGTGACCACTTGCTCCCCTGGGTTTTCATTCTTGCCCATCATGGCCCAGACATTTTTATGTGATTACAATTATGCTGGACAAACAGATGTTTATCCTGCTTTTTTGAGAGTTGTTTCAGATATTTGCCTTTGTGAAACACTTTATTTTCTGCATAATAATTCAACAAAGAGAGCTGTAGTTCTCTTTTGGAACCAAAATTTCTTGCTCGCCTTCCCAGTTCAGAAATGTTTATACCAAAGCCAGAGGCAAATGTTCTCCAGTATTCTGAGGTGTACAGTGATATGAAGTTTTAAATCAGATGTGGTTTTGTTTTGTTTTGTTTTGTTTTCTGCAATACTGGGTATTGAACCAGGTATTAGGCTTGCTAGGCTTGCTGTGCTTCACCCCAGCCCCCTGGTTCCAGCTTAGATTTCTGTGACTCTTGGGAATCTTCAGGGCTGCCTGCAGCAAGCATATAGATTAGGCCAATTTTATTCCATGACTCATTGTGACCTTTTTAGGAAATTTTTCTTTAAAAAGGCTTCCAATAGCAGGCACTGTAATGTGAAGTTTTTCTCACTCTTGATATCTTTGAACTGTTGCATATTTCAGATGAGAGCCATGTCATTCAAATTTTTTTTAATATTTTATTTTTTATAATTGGACACAATACCTTTATTTTATTTATTTACTTTTATGTGGTGCTGAGGATTGAACCCAGGGCCTAACACGAGCTAGGCGAGCGCTCTACCGCTGAGCCACAACCCCAGCCCCTCGTTCAAATTTTTTAAGACCAATTCTAATTTCAAATAATTAAAATTATAAGATAGTCTTTTGTCATTATTTGTAACATTCTCATCTAAGAACATTGTAGTCATTCCTTTGAATTCAGGATCAGAGTAGTAAGAAGTTAAGTAAGGCAATTGCATTTCCATTCCCCACTAAGTTAGGTCATTATGGATATGCTTTATTATTTGGGTGTGGAGGGTATCTCTGGATTACCCAGCATATTTCTAGTGATTTCAAAAATTATATTCTAAAGCTATGTACCGGGCGTGGTGGTACACACCCATGAGCCCAGCGGCTCGGGAGGTTGGGGCAGCAGGATCATCAGGATCATGGGTTCAAAGCCAGCCTCAGCAATGGCAAGGCGCTGAGCAACTCATTGAGACCCTCTCTCTAAATAAAATAGAAAATAGGGCTGGGATGTGGCTCCGTGGTTAAGTGCCCCTGAGTTCAATCCCCAGAACATAAATAAATAAATAAATAAATAAAGCTGATCTATTTGTTGCCCTGATGTGGTTAAAAGAAGAATGTGTTTTAAAGTATCATCACCAGTTTTATTTAAGATGAAAGATAAGTACATTGGCCATGCTTGAGTCTTTTATAGGACCATAGTCTGATCATTTTGAACCTGTATTCTCATGGTAGACAGATGTGATAGAACTTCACGTAGAATCTGCTAATCCCACACCCATTTCAGAAGCAGAGGCCCAAGGAATTGAAAAAAAAAAAAAAAATCCACAGCTTATTTTATGGTCTACTTCTTTCTTAACAAAAAGCAAATCTGTAGGAGGTGGACATTCTGATATCTAGTGTTTCATTATATAATTTTTTTTTAATCTTTATTTTTATTTATTGATATGTGGTGCTGAGGATTGAACCCAGCGCCTCACACGTGTGAGGCGAGTGCTCTACCGCTGAGCCACAATCCCAGCCCCTCATTATATAATTTTTAAAAGACTTCCTAATTATGGATTTTAACAGTTTTGGTTTTGCTGCTTAACTTTATAACAATGTTAAAGAGCTTTTTTTTTTTTTTTTTTTAGTTGTTGATGGACCTTTATTTTATTTATTTGTATATGGTGCTGAGAATCGTACCCAGTGCCTCACATGCTGGGCAAGCACACTACCACTGAGCCATCATCCCGGCCTCTAAAGAGCTAATTTTGTTGGTTGCCATATTCCAATAGGAGGTCTTCATAAGTTTTGTTTACATTGTTGGTCTTTATAAACTTCTGAATATTGTATTTCCGACTATGAATTATTTTTCCCCAGTGTGGTCCTTTGTTTTTTCTGACTTATAATCAATCAGTTAGACATTTAAGAAAATCAAATAAGTGCTCCTGAAGGATCCATCATGAATGTTTGTTTTCTGTCATGAATGAACTAGAAGACAAGACCATTTACCTGGCAGGCATGTGGGTGGGGGACTGTGGGTGTCGGTGTTCCGCTATGGGGCATGCTAGGTAATGGGCAGATATTAGACGTGAATAATTTTCACCTGGCAATATTGACTATGGATCTCCTTTTAATGTCATCCAATGTGTCTCTAGTCGGGAAAGTGTTCTTTTTGTGGGTGTAATTTCTGATGACTTACTCTGATGCAGAAACTTTTTTTTCCCAATCTTTTCAGTTTATAATCAAGAAGAAGACTCTTTCTATGTACACCATGATATACTTTTGTCTGCATATCCTCTCAGTGTGGAATGGCTGAATTTTGATCCCAACCCAGATGATTCTACTGGTAACTGGAAAACTTAAGGTTGCCCTCTGGTCCCTAGCCCTGTTGCATTTTCCTAGCTAATAAACTGTTTTCTGTATGTGTGTATTCAGAATTATTGCTGATACGAAGTTGCTGTTATTTTCTGAAGTTATGGTTATGAAGTCCTTAACACAGCAATGCTTAATTTCTTGGGGTATGTCTATCTTCAGACTTTAGCTCCACTATAGCCTGAGGGACAAAGCTTGAAGCTTTTTAGACTGTAGAACTATTGAGGTCCCATAAAAAAACCAATATAAAGTGGTAAAATGTGTATGTTACCTGCTAGAGTTTAGTGGCATGATCTGTTTCAGAAACATGAGGTGAAACTAAAATGAAGAGGCTTGTCCCTAATTGGTTTCTTATGTTGGCCTTTTTGGCCACATCTGCACCCTATTATGTGCTCTGGTAGTACTTCTTAAAAGAGAGGTAAATGCTGACAATACCGACATCATCTCTCTTGTTTGTAAGGCCTTTTCACATTCATGAACCAACCTGACCCTCATCCTTACATCAGCCCATGAGGAAGGAAGGGTGTTGGTGGGCCTCAGTTATCCCCACTGTGTTGGTGAGGACACTGAAGCCAAACAAGGCAATTCATGACTCAAATACCAGTCCTAAAACCAGCAGCACAACATTGGTATC
Source organism: Marmota monax (assembly GCF_021218885.2). Lineage (NCBI taxonomy): Eukaryota > Metazoa > Chordata > Mammalia > Rodentia > Sciuridae > Marmota > Marmota monax. The sequence continues at coordinate 5,746,082 of NW_026695202.1, forward strand.
ACCTGGGAGCTGTTAGAGATGCAGACTCAGGCCCGCTCAAGGTCACCTGAAATACAGTCTGGATTTTAACAACTTTTAGATGGTGCATATAGAAGTTTGAGAGTACCTGCTCTAAGCCATTGCTCACTTAACCTACAATGTAAAATATTTGCTTAGAAGTTATTTTGGGGGGCTGGGGATGTGGCTCAAGCAGTAGCGCGCTCGCCTGGCATGCATGCGGCCCGGGTTCGATCCTCAGCACCACATACAAACAAAGATGTTGTGTCCGCCGAGAAATAAAAAAAAAATAAAATATTAAAAAAAAAAAAAAAAGCCCCCTCTTCCTGATGATGGGCAGAATCATAGCCTCTGGGACAGGAGTCCCCTGTGCTTCTCCTTTGCTAGCAAAGCAATAAACTTCCTTTAAAAAAAAAAAAGAAGTTATTTTTGTCTTTTTTTTTCTCTTTATAATCACAAGCACATTGTTTCTTCCTGCAGGAAATTACATTGCTGTGGGAAACATGACCCCTGTTATTGAAGTATGGGACCTTGATATAGTGGACTCTTTAGAGCCCGTCTTCACACTCGGGAGTAAACTTTCAAAAAAGAAGAAAAAGAAAGGAAAGAAGGTAAAAAGTTAGTAAATACTTTAAAAACAAATGCAGAGAAGTTTATTGGAGAATATAAGAACATACTTTTTCAATCAGATATTCTTGTTGGAATAAGACAGGTAGTTATGAAGGTATTATAATTTCTACTTTCAAAAACCCCATCCAGGGAAAACATTTGTTTGCATAAAACCTCCAGTGTCATATTATTTCCCACCCAAAATATGGCTCAGGTTGTGATTCTTCCTCATATATAATAACTATTCATACTAATATGCTAGTTTTGCACTTTTTAAAAGTTTCTATTTAGCCTCTTATGTGTTGTATTCTAAATATCTATGTATTAATTCCTGTTGTATTTTAAATCGTTAGGTTTGGGGGAGGCAAGTGGCAATATTGCTGTTTGTAGGATTAGTGCCTACATTACGTGCTCATGTTTCTTCCCTGTAAAGAACACTTATCCTAGGTATCAATGGCAATAGGCAGTCAAAATGTTTAGTTCTTCAAGCAGGTGTGTGTTACAGCAGAACAATAATCTTACGATCTAAAGCATCTTGCAAATTAATATATCAATTTTATGGAGGGGAGGCTTTTAATACAAAAAGTAACTAAAACAATTATTGCAGAGTTCCTCAACAGAAGGGCATACTGATGCTGTCCTTGACCTTTCATGGAACAAGCTCATCAGGTAAAAAGAAATGGCACTTGCTTGACTGTCAGATCTGACCCTGGTGACTTGACACCTGTCCCTGTCTCTGCTGGGTGTGTCGTGGGCCTCTGTTTCCACCCCCCTCGCTGCGGTGTCAGGGCAGCAGTTCTGCGTTCTGTCTGTGCATCCCCCACGTGACCCGCCGCTTCTCACCAGGGAGCTTCCTGCATGTTGTGACGTGGCTCTCTCTGCTCCCCAACACTGGAAAGACGGCATGTAGCATGGGGACAGTGGGACAATGGGCTTTTTCACAGAAGACATTTTTCTTACTTCATTTTTCATATCTCTACTGCTTGCTTTTTTTTTTTTTCTTTAAAATATCCATAACATAAAATTACCACTTAAACCACTCTAAGTTTTGGTGACTTTTTGGACATTCACATTGCTGTGCAACCATCACCACATCCATCTCTAGAACTTTTTCATCTTCCCAAACTAAAACTCTGAACCGTATAAACACTTCAACAATAACTTCCTGTGTCCCCTTTCTCCCAGCCTTGACAGCCACCCTTCCATTTTCTGTCTCTATGAATATGATTATTCTAAACACCTCACATGAACATACAGTATTTGTCTTTTTGAAACTGGCTTACTTCACTCAGCATAAAGTCTTCCAGGTTCATACATGTTGTTATTCAAGTCAGTTTCCTTCTTTAAGGCTGACTTATATTCCATTGTGTTTTAATACTACATTTGTTAATCCATTCATCTGCAGACTCTTGGGTTGCTTCCATCTTTTTGCTATTGCAAATAATGCTGCTGTGAATGTAGATGTACAGAATCTCAAGTCCCTGCTTTCAGTGCATTTGGACATGTCCCCAGAAGTATTGCTAGATCATATCATAGTTCTAATTTTTTGAGGAACTACTATACCATTCCATATCAGTTACACCATATTATATTCCTACCAGCGGTGCACATGGAGTCCAGTTTCTCTCTTTCCTTCCAACATTTATTTTCTATTTTTTGATACTAAGAAGTATGAAGTTTTTTTGTTTTGTTTTTTTTTTTGTTTTTGAGAAAGGGTCTCACTTGAACTGCCCGGGCTGACCTCAGACTTGTGCTTCTCCTGCCTCAGCCTCTTGAGTCCCTGGGATTATAGGCATGTGCCACCATGCCTGACCTTTGTTGTGATTCTGATTTGCGGTTCTCAAGGATTAGTGATATTGAGCATCTTTTGGTCACTGTATTTAATCTTCCTTGTAAGAAATGTCTATTCAAGTCCTTTGTCCGTCTTCTGAGTTGTTTGAGTTCTTTACATATTCTGGATATTAATGCCTAATCAGAAATATTGTCTTCAGTTCTATAGGTTATCTTTTTGTTTTCTTTATAGAATACTTTCCAGCACAAGTGTTTCATGTCAGTGATGTCCAGCTTATTTTTGTTTCTGCTTTTGGTGCTGTATGTAAAAAACCATTGCCTAACCTGGTATCATGAAGGTTTATACCTGTGCTCTCAGAAGAACACTTCTGAGAGTTTCATAGCGTTAGCTCTTAACACTTAAACTTGTGGTCCATTTTGAGTTATTCTTTCATTTGTGATGTGAGGTGTCGGGGCCTAACTTTTGAATGCGGATATGCGTTGTCCCTGATCCATGTGTTGAAAAGACCATTCTTTTGAGCATTAATTATCTTGTCACTTTTGTCAAAAATTCTATCCTGTTAACGCATAGATCTGTCCAAATGTCAGTAACAGACCACCATAACTTTTTAAGTTTTGAAATCTGGAAGTATGAGTTTCCCAACTTTGCTCTTAAGATTTTTTGGTTATTATGGGTTATTATTTGCATTATCCCATGAATTTTAAAATCAGTTTGTTACTTTCTGCCAAAAAAAAAAAGTCAGCTGGGATTTTGATTTTGAAAGGGACTGATGTGATTCATTCTGTAGATCAGCTTATAGCTCAGTCGGTCGATGCCCTGTTTCCATCTTAACCAATATTCAGTCTGCAGTACAGGAACAGGGGATCTTCCGTGTAATTAGACTGGCTTTCATTTCTTATGATAATCTTTGGTAGTTCGCAGTGTATTGTTAGTTGATGGTATATAAATTGCATTTCTTTTGTTAAACTTATTTTATTCATTTTGATGCTATTTAAATTGATTCCTTTTCTTAATTTAATGCTCTGATTTTTAGAAGATCATATCTAATTTATGTGTTCCCTGTCTCAGAAATGTGCTGGCAAGTGCGTCAGCTGACAGCACAGTAATTTTGTGGGATATGTCCGTGGGGAAACCAGCAGCTAGCCTCGCTGTGCACACAGACAAGGTATGGTGACTGAGTGAATGAAGAGGATTCTCAAAAATCTGGGGCATTTACATGTTTTTTGGTTTACAAAGTGCTTCACTGTTATCTCATGGGATCTTCACAAAGCTCTCTGCAGCAGGTATAATGTCATCTCAGAGATGTAGAAATGGGTCCAGGAAGGTATAGTGACTGGGAATATTAGTGCCCTATAACATGTTTACAGAGGATCCTAAAAAGGGGCTGGGATTTCAGTCAGCGTAATAGAACAGCACGTGACAGATCATGACTGCACTGGGCTCTGTAGGACTTTGAAGCCGGTATAGTTGCCCAGATACATTGGACCATTCACCCTTTTTCTTCTGAATATCTTTTAACATTCAAGGGACACACACACACACACATTCTCATATATAACAAACATTTTGGGAATACTACATTATATCTTTAAGTGCTGGCCTTTATTTGGGAATATAGTTTGCCAAACATTTGTTCCCTTTTTTGGCACCGGGAATTGAACTCAGGGCACTTTACCACTGAGCCACATCCCCAGCCCTTTTTTAATTTTTTTATTTTGAGACAGTCTTGCTAAGTTGCTTAGGGCCTTGCTGAGTTGCTAAAGCTGGCCTTTAACTTGTGATCCTCCTGCCTCAGCCTCCCAAGCCACCGGGATTCAGGTGTGCACCACCAAGTCAAGCCACAGATTTATGTTTCTTTATACACTACTAATTTTGAAGTGAATAATTTATAGAAATCAGTTCTTACACGTTAGGTAATGGTACCAAAAATAAAGACACACAAATCTCTTCATTTATCTTTCCTCCCCTTAGGTCCAGACTCTGCAGTTTCATCCATTTGAAGCACAGACTCTAATTTCTGGATCATATGATAAGTAAGAAAGCACTTCAAGAATTATTGCTGCTGTTTTTATCCTCTTGAACTAATTCAAAAAGTATCCCTTGATACCCAGACTGAATGAATGTACATACTAGTGAGGCGCCTACTTTCCTTTTCATTATGGCCCTTCCAGTCTAAGGATGTGTGGTTTTATCATAATAATGTAGCTATAGGAGTTTGTAACTTCAATTTTTTAAGCATGTACATGTTAGCCATTATTATGAAACAGACATCCCCAAATCCAGTTACTTTCCATAATAACCATTTACCCTTTCTGCCTGTGTGAGGTGGGGCAGTGTGGGCTGAAGTCAGCTGGCCGTTCTGCCTGCAGTAGGCTAGGCCAGCAGGCTAACCCACACGCGTTCTCATGACGAGGTCGGACGTACAAGAGATACCAAGACCTCTGAAGATGTAGGTTGAGAACTAGTGCCCTGTCTTGTTTTCTTGACCAAAATAGATTACATGGAGTGGGGGATGTTCACTGCCTTTATGAGGAATGCCCACATCATGGGCAGAATTCATGGAAGTGGGAGGTTGGGGGCTGAGAGACCCTGCAGGCAATCCAGGAGCCTCCTTTGTGCAGACTGGGTCTGAAGGTGGGAAGTGCAGCAGTAGAATCACCAACTTATTTGATGCCTTACCTTTGAAGAGTGGTACGTTGACATTTCTTATGTGTCCTTCACTCAAAATTACAAAAGGGTATCCCTCGGCTCCCCCAATATAGTAACCTGATTGGGAAGAGCATCTGCAGCTAAGACATGAGTTATGTGGCTCTGGGCTCTACCCAAGAAAGGGTATTTTAGGAATCGTCCTAAAGGGTATTTTTGAATTTTTGGAAGTAGGATTCATCTGATAAGTGTTATAAAGTAAAGCCACTGTTACATCAGAGCCACCAGTACCTTCAAGTGGCAAGACCAGATGTGTGGTCTTGCCACTTAAAGGTACCTATTAGGGAAAATCAACTCATTTTTTCCTACTTTTAGAACCTTAAAACAGGCTTTAAATAATGGGCTTTTGACTTCACACTCTGTTCTGTTAACCATGTTATTAAGTCAATATCTGCTAGGCATGATAGTTGCACACCTGTCCCCAGCTGAGCACAGAGAATGTCAAGTTCAGGCTAACCTGGGCAATGTAGAGAGGCTCTGTCTTGAGAAGTAAATAAATTAAAATACTAATCTAAGAACTCTTCAAACTCTAACCGCCTAAATGTGTCCAGGTCGGTGGCTCTGTATGACTGCCGAAGTCCAGACGAAAGCCATCGGATGTGGCGATTCAGTGGGCAGATTGAGAGAGTGACTTGGAATCACTTTTCACCTTGTCATTTTTTGGTAAGAATGTGAATGTTACTGTTGTGATTTTCTAGGTTTCTAACAGCTTATTTTCCTTAACCCTATTGTAGAGAAATTCTCTGAAAATCCTTTTCTGTGTTAACTGTGAAGGAAGTGTTTTAAGGTTGAAAAAACAAGTTTGGGGTTGTTTTTATTTGTTTTAAACAAGAGAATGGCTCAGCCACAAAAGCATTAGTGCACATGTGAATGATTTTGCTAATTGCCAACCACTCAAAAGTGTACCGCATCTTATTTTTACTTACTGATTTTGATCACTTTTTTAGTATTTTTTTTTTTTTAATATTAGGCATAGTTAATATTCCTTATTTTTTAATGGTAAAATCAGTCCAGGAAGATATTCTTATTCATACTTAAATGGAGTTCCAGTGATGAGAATGCTAGCAGCTTTCAGTTATAACCCTGTATCCCAAATAGGAAAAAAGTATAAGACCCTTCAATAAACACCCTTACTGTATGAGGGAGGACAGTTTTCCACATAACATCAAGTGATTCCACCAACATTTGCATCCAGGATAAATAAAATCCCAACTTTCCTCCATAAGGGAATATTAATTAAGTTGTGATACCTTCATGTTTCCCAATTTCCCTAAGTAATGAAAAGGAAGTAAAGTGTTTTAAAGAGCCACTGGGAGGCTGAGGCAGGAAGGTTGCAATTTTGAGACCAGCCTGGGCAATATAATGAGACCCCATCTCAAATAAGTCCTGTTTTAAAAAATAACTTTCTTGGGGCTGGGGTTTAGCTCAGTGGTAGAGCACTTGCCTAGCATGCATGAGGCACTGGGTTCGATCCTCAGCACCACATAAAAATAAACAAATAAAATAAAGGTATTCTATCCATCTACAACTACAAAAAAAATTTTTTTTTAAATAACTTTCTTAAAAGATGTGGACACTTTTAATAAGTTTCCTGAAGTAATAATTCTGAGAATCGTCTCAACTCTGCACCTTGAGTACATGTAGATCCCAGCTAAGCTGCCTGCCTGAAGCCAGATGTTAGTTACCAGGAGTGAAGCCACAGCTGTACTGGATGCTGTGTTGTACACTGGCCTTCAGCAGTCAGGCGCAGATCGTTCCTGAGGTTATTTGATGGCAGATGGTCATAGATGCTAAAGTCACAAAAATGTAGGGAAGTGAGAGGTGATAAAATGGTCACCTCCTTCCTCTTCAGTTTTTGGCCCTGTCTCCAGCCTTCAAGACTGCCTCAGTTGTCCATCCTCCTTTCCTCCCTTGGCCTGTATATAGGCTTGGTTTCTCACCCCGTCTTTTTTTTTTTTTTTAATCTGTTTATTTTTATTTTTTAATGTGGCTGCTAGAAAATTTTAAATTACATACATGGCTTAACATTATTTTTATATCATAGCAGTGCTATAGGATAGAAAAATATATGTTAATATCAACCCCACATTAAATTTTATGTTATGATGACATTAGAAATAACATCTAATATAGTCTCACAAGTTTCCCAAGTTTAAAAATCACACACACCTGTACTCTTATAAACAAAACCAAAAAAGACTGATTATAATCGTCTTCATCATCATCTTTATACTAGTACCTGCAGTACACTTAGGTCTGAGTCTACAAATGCCCGCTCTTGACTGAGTACCTGGTTCCTCCATTTCCTCCTTGCTGGAGAGAGCAGCAGTCCACCTGGTTTGCCTTTCTGCCCTTCCTGTTGAACCGCTCTGCCACCATACTGACCGCACTTTCTTCAGAAGCCATTTCCTTTGTTTGCCTGATCTCTAGTCCTGATTCTGTGAGCTCCTCCCCAGCTGTACTTTGAGTAATCTCTGCTCCCAGCCCTGCTTTTAGACTTACACTCAAGGTCTAGCCCTCTGCCCTGATGGGTGTGACTGACCCCTCTGTGCTCCCACAGCTCTGTCACCATTCCATCCACTCACCAGAGCTTTGTGTTCCCGACTCACTGCCATGGGGTCAGTGCAGTGTACCTAGTCCATATGGGTGTAAACTGGCTCAGCTAAAAGGAAGTTCTTTGTGTCTATGTTAATTCTCCACAGGTGAGATATGAAACTGATTTCCACTGTGATTTATGCTACTTAACCATTGCTAATTTTATTGGCATCCTCTTTACTCTTTGCAGGCCAGTACAGATGATGGCTTTGTATACAATTTGGATGCACGTTCAGATAAGCCAGTTTTTACACTCAATGCACACAATGATGAAATCTCTGGTGAGCAAGAATATTGTCTTTAATTTCCATAAACTCAGGATGAAGTAAATCTGAATTTCAAAGTTAGAGACTCTGAACTAATCGTTATCTTCCTTTAGGTCTTGATCTCAGCAGTCAAATCAAGGGCTGTCTTGTAACAGCTTCAGCAGACAAATATGTGAAGATTTGGGACATATTGGGAGATAGGCCAAGTCTGGTTCATTCCAGGGACATGAAAATGGTAAGAATTTCCTGGGCATCTTTATTTCCTGTTACTCTGATTCTTGCTTATCTTTTTCTTGGAATCACTGCATTAAAGAATGTATTGAAGTTAATTTTGAGCTTTAAGTTTTCTAGAAGTTAAATGACTTAGGAAAGTTCTGGGAAATTCAGTGATTATTTTGGTTCCCTTTCTAATTCACATGATTATCAGTCACTTAGTAAGACCACAAAGGATGGGGAGAGGACACAGACAAGTGAAGTGGCTATTATTTTACCCTAAAATCAGGAATCTTTGACCTTAAGACAGCAGAGCTCTTGGCGTCAGTGTATTCATCTCTCACTACCTCACCACATAACTAGCTCTGAATGCACTGAAGTTGATACGTCGTAGTAGTAGTAAAGACTTCTGAAATAACCAGTATTCTTTGAACAAATATTAAGCACATCCCATGTGCAAGGCACTGTTATTTAAATTAGACTGTACATAGAACACTACACAGCTATTAGAAATCATGTGTGTGTGTGGGTATTAACTAATGGTAAGGCAGGTTTCATAGTATCACTTTAAGTATATTTTATAGCATCATGCATATTTCCAAATGCTTGATTATTTAAGTCTCTATATTTAAGTATATTACATCCCAGAATATGAAGTTGCTGTCTTCCTATTTTTCTTATTCATATTTCCTATAATGCATATGTATTATCTAGTAATATAAAAGTGAAAACATCACAAACTCAAAAATAACTTGAGGGCAAGGGATGTACCTCGGTGGTTGAACAAGTGAGGCCCAGCGATGCAAAGGAAAAAAGATCTAAGTGACCTGTGGTATTAGTTTCCTTGTTTGAAAGGAGAGCTTCTGGATCTTAGCGGATTCGATGTCTTAGGAAATCACCCCTAGGATAATGAAGAATCAGGCGGCTAGGGCGAGCGCCAACCTCCACGGCACCGCCTTCCTGCTGCACCCTTCCTGCTCTGACAGGCAGCACCCCTCCCCTCGGGACTGCAGGCCACCTTTGTGGTGGTAATGTGGCTGCACCTGCTCACACTGTGGGACCTTAGAGAGACAAGGGCTCCACTGACGTGCTTTTCTTTCTCCCTAGGGAGTTCTCTTCTGTTCTTCATGCTGTCCTGATCTGCCATTCGTTTACGCCTTTGGAGGTCAGAAAGAAGGGCTTCGAGTCTGGGATATAAGCACCGTATCTTCAGGTAAGAATCTGCATTTTCTCACTCTGAGCTCTGTGAATACCAACCCAGGATGCTGCCGGAACCCATGAGGGAGATTGAGTGTCATCCTTGGTGTGGTCTCCTTTGGAATGTTCGTGCCCACAAATACTTTTGTTTTCACACTTTTTAGTTTTGTTTTCCTAGGGTTTTGAGTGGGGGGGAACTATGTATTGAACCCAGGGGTTCTTTACCACTCAGCAATCCCCAGCCCTTTTATTTTTTGAGACAGGGTCTGCCTAAGTTGCCTAGGCTGATCTTGAATTTGTTATCCTCCTTCCTTCCTCAGCCTCACAAGTAGCTTGGATTTCAGACATGCAGCACTGTCCCCGACTCAAATGTAGAATTTTTTTTTTTTTTTTTTTTTTTGGTACCAGGGATTGACCCCAGGGGTGCTCTACATAGAGCCACATCCTCAGCCCTTTTTGTTTTTTTTTTACTTTGAGATAGGGTCTTGCTAAATTGCTGAAGCTGACCTTGAATTTAGGATCCTCCTGCCTAGATGTGCATTACCACACTCAGCTCACATGTAGATTATTTTTAAATATTTTAAAACCAGAAGATCTGGGAAAGCTGGAAGGAAATGTAGCATGGTCTACCAATGTGACTCAATCTGCCCTTTTCTCAAGTACTATCTATAAGATTGTTTTCCTAAAGAGACCAGTCCCTGTCCTTCAGGAGATCCTATTTGCTTTTTTTTTATTATTCTGTGTCCTAGACACGTAGAGATACTGTGTCCCCGCTATAAGATTCCTGAATCTTTCTTTCCATGCAGAAGGATCGTGAGATTTCTCTCCGGGTTATTCTGATAAGAATTTACATTTAAGGAATCCTAAATGCCAAAAGTTCTCAACTGGTCATGATATAGAAAAAGAGGAAAGAAAACAGGAAACAATGAGAAGTAGAATAAGGGAAGGACAGTCACTGTTAGAAGGGATGGGACAGCCATTATCCAAACATTTTAGGTTAATACAAGGCAAGCTGAAGTAAAGTACAAAAAATATTTTTTAAAAAAATCAAACTATTTGCTTTAAAGTTAAAGCATATTACCTTTAACTTCTAAGTTATTTACTTACTTTCTGATTTACTAAGTTACCCTGCCACACACCCAGGTACTAAGAATTAAACCCAGGGGTGAGCTACACCTGCAGCCATTTTTGTTGACATTGATTTTTGATGCTGAGGATCAATCCCAGGGACTTGCACATGTGAGGCAAGTGCTCTACCACAACTATATCCCCAGCCCTTCCCCACCTTTTTTTTTTTTTAAAGAGACAGGATCTTGCTAATAAGTTGCTGAGGCTGGCCTCAAACTGGCAATCCTCTTGCCTTAGCCCCCCAACAGCTGGGATTATAGGAATGTATCATCACACCAAGCATAGGGTAGAAATTCTGTTATGAAAATATATTCACCCCTTCTTGGTCTATTCCCTAAAGACCTAAAAAGAGCATGCTACAGGGACACTGCTACATCGATGTTCATAGCAGCACAGTTCACAATAGCAAGACTGTGGAACCAACCTAGATGCCCTTCAATAGACGAATGGATAAAAAAAATGTGGCATTTATACACAATGGAGTATTACTCTGCATTAAAAAATGACAAAATCATAGAATTTACAGGGAAATGGATGGCATTAGAGCAGATTATGCTAAGTGAAGCTAGCCAATCCCTAAAAAACAAATGCCAAATGTCTTCTTTGATATAAGGAAAGTAACTAAGAACAGAGTAGGGACGAAGAACAGGAGAAGAAGATTAACATTTAACAGGGATGAGAGGTGGGAGGGAAAGGGAGAGAGAAGGTAAATTGCACGGTAATGGAAGGAGACCCTCAGGGTTATACAGTGGAGGGGGTAGAGAGAGAGGAGGGGAGGGGAGGGGAGAGGTGGGGAGGGGGGAGGGTGGATGATGGGAAAGGCAGCGGAGCACAACAGACACTAGTATGGCAATTTGTAAATCAATGGATGTGTAACTGATGTGAATCTGCAATCTGTGTATGGGGTGAAGGTGGGAGTTCATAACCCACTAGAATCAAAGTGTGGAATATGATATGTCAAGAAATTTGTAATGTTTTGAACAACCCACAATAAAAAATTAAAAAAAAAAAAAAAAAAAAAAAAAGAAAATATATTCAGTACTTTCTAGCCGGGCACAGTGGCTCACACTGTAATTCAGCCTACTCAGGAGGTTGTGGCAGGCATGGAGGGAGGGGATATCCACCCAAAACAGGATTTTATTGCTTATTTCTATATCTTAGTCTCTTTTTGTATTATAGACTTAATTTCCTGATCTGGTGGTTTCTTAACTGTTGATTTGTGTTTTAGTAAACGAAGCATTTGGAAGGCGAGAGAGGCTCGTTCTCAGCAATGCAAGAAGCTCATCTATTAGTGGCCCTTTTGGGAGCAGGAGCTCACACACGCCAATGGAGTCTTAATGAACATCATAAAGTGGCCTCAAAATGTTCCACATTGTGGGGTTCAGCTCAGTGGCAGAGCGCCACCTAGCATGTGCAAGGCCCTGAGTTCAGTCTCAGCCCTGAAAAAGAAAGAAAAGGAAAAAAAAATGTTCCACATGCAGCTAGAGACATATAGTGATGGAAACAAGATTGGTTGCCTACTGCCTCACGTCCCTTTGTGCAGCTGTACTGGCAATACAGAGCAGGTCTTTGTGCTTGCCTCCAGGTGGGTGGTGTATGGGGTTATTGTTGGATTTCTTGAAAATGATAATAAAAAAGGTTTTTAAGAACTTATTCCCTTAGGGAAGAATGAAGGAACTTTGGTTTGTATAGAGGAAAGAGGTGGGGTTGTGGGGACGGGAAGGACAGTAGAATGAGACACATTACCACCCTACATACATGTAGGATTACATTAGTGGAGTGACTCTGCACCACGTACAGCATGTCAGAATGCATTCTACTGTAAAATAAATTAAGTTTAAAAACACAAAAAACTAATTCCTTAAACATGACATCTGTTGCAGGAAATCTAGGTTAGTGAATTAGGTAGTAACTTATGAGTTCTGTGGCTGTTAAGTCAGGATGTGCTGGGTTGCCCAAGGCTGGCTCTGAACACCTGGGCTCAAGTGATCCTCCTGCCTCAGTCTCTTGAGTAGCTGGGGTTTCAGGCGCACACCAGGCCTCAGAATTTTAAGAGGGGAAAAGCCTGTGGTTTTAACAGATGATGACCTAGGCCTGGAAAGGCAGTGATTTGGCCAAGATCGCACAAGCCATGAGCAGAGGCAGACATCCCAGAGACTCCACTTCTCTGACTATTGATTGAATGCTCATGACTTTAAAATGTTCTCGGTCCTAAAGCCACGTGCCATTTTTTCCAGAATGTCCAAGAGAAGAGGCAGACTGTTTATTCTCAGATGTTGAATGCCCTTCAGTCTCTGTGCCTTGTGCTGTCCAAGGGAAGAGTCCGTGTGAATAGGAAAGGTTTCTTTGCTCTCCACCCAGTGGAACAGTTCTGATTACAGACTGTCTTCAAGTGTGAATGCTCAGAGGCAGCAAAAATCAATTTGATTTATGAGATCCAACCCTAACTTGGTAGAGCTGCTGTCAGTGAATCACTGTCATCTCCTGTGTAACTTACGAAGGTGACGTGAATGTCATTCCAGTTTCAGACACTGGCATGAAGTTGTTGCAACTTGGATTCACCAGAACACCTCTGGAATAGCAGATTGAAGGCTGGATTAACTATTTCTTTGTTTTGATTTGGCTTTTAATCCAATATCAAAACAAACCCTAGATTATTCAAAATTAATGAGAGCAATAACAGGTAATGAGATTTTCAGTAATAAAGTTCCCAACAACAAAAAAGCCCAGAACTAATGGCTTCACTGCTGAGTTTTACCAGAATTAAAGGGAAAGGAACTCTTACAAACTCACTCTGTGAGGCCAGCAGTACCATAAAAAAAACTGACAAGAATACATTAAAAAAACTGTAGACCAATGTGTCTGACGAACATGGATGCAAAAGCCTTCAGAACATTAGGAGACAATTCAAGTGCACATCAAAGTGATCGTCACCATAAAGGTGGTATCATTCCAGGGATGAAGGCTGGTTGAACATATGCAAATCAATAAAAGGAATACATTACATCAATAGAATGCAGGATTAAAAATCTCATCAATAGATGTAGAAAAAGCATTTCATAAAACTCAGCAAGCTTTGTGATAAGACCCTGAACAAATTAGATAGAGAAGGATCGTACCTCAATGTAATAAAGGCTGCATGTGACAGGCTCCCAGCCAACAACATATTGAATGGGGGGGGGGGGGGGGCGGGGGCGGAATCTGTTTCCTCTAAGAACAAGATAAGGGTGTCTACTCTCACCACTCTGAATACAGTACTAGAACTAGGCAAGTGAAGGCCATAGATAAGGAGGAAGTCAAATTATCTCTGCTAATGCTAAGATTCCATACACAGAAAAGCCAAAAGACAGAACTGATAAATGAATTTAGTGAAGCAGCAGAATACAAAATCAGTAGTTTTTCTTCACACCAAGAAAGCAGTCCCAATCACAGTAGCCACACAAAAATGCCTAAGAATAAACGAAGTGACAGGCCTCTATGGTGAAAACAACAAAACACTGATAAAAGAAATTATAAATATTGTTAAGATGTCCATACTACTTAAAGCAATCAACAGATTGAGTACAATTCATATCAAAATAGCAATGAAATTCTTCAGAGAACTAGGAAAAAAACAATCCTAGAATTCATGTGGAAGCACAGAAGACCTCAGGTAGCCAAAGCAATGGGCAGAAAGCAAACTGGAGGCATCACAATACCTGATTTGAGACACACCACAGAGCCAGGCTGCCAATAGAACCAGACAGTGGGACAGTAGAGAGAACTCAGAGAGGAACCCTCACATCTCCAGCCAGCTGCTCTGACAGCCAACAACAGTGGAGAACGGGCAGCCTCTCCGATGAGTGGTGCTTGGAGAACCAGATATCCACATGCAGAAAGACAAAACGTGGCCCCACTCTCACCCTCTGTAACAGTCAAAACGGATCAAAGCCCTCATGTAAGATTTGAAATTGCTGTAGGAAAGTGGGAAACACGATATTGGTACAGTGATTTTCTGTAGGATTCTAAAAGCAGAGAAAACAATTGGTAATAGGATTTGTCAAACTAAAAAACTGCACAAGAAAGGGAACAGCGAAGAAGCAATCTAAAGAATTTGAAAAAAAAAATATTTGCCAGCTATTCCTATGGCAGGGTTATATCATGAACATATATACATAAAGAACTAAAAAGCAAATAATCCAGTTTTTAAATGGGCAAATGATTGGAATCACCATTTCTCAAAAGATACATATATGAAAAATGTTCAATATCAGTAGCCATCAGGAAAATGTAAATCAAAACTACAATAAGATACAATTTCAGCCCAGTTAGAATGGCTGTAATCACAAAAAACAACAACAAATGATGGTGAGGATGTGGAGAAAAAGTAATTCTTAAAAACAACTGGTGGGACTGTAAATTATTGCAGGCGCTAAGGAAAGCAATGTGGAAGTTCCTCAGAATGCTAAAAATAAGCTGTGTGCACTGGTGCATGCCTGTAATCACAGCAACTCAGGAGGCTGAGGCAGGAGGATCATAAGTTTGAGGCCAGCCACAACAACTTAGCAAGACCCTGTCTCACAAAAAATATAAAAAAGAGCTCCATGGTAAAGCATCCTTGGGTTCAATCCCCAATCCAAAAAATAAAATAAAAGAGCTAAAAAATATGGGCTGAGGTTGTGGCTCAGCGGTAGAGTGCTCGCCTCACATATGTGAGGCCCTGGGTTCAATCCTCAGCACCACGTAAAAATAAATAAGTGAAATAAAGTTATTGTGTCCAACCACAACTAAAAAATAAATATAAAAAAGTTAAAAATAATGATCTAATCCCACTCCTGTGTATATATCCAAAAGAAATGAAATCTGCATACAAAAAAAAGCTTCATGCCCATTTTTATTATTGCACTATCCACAAAAGCCAAGATTTAGACTGGATGTAGCTGCCTGTCAACAGAAGAATGGACAAGAAAAATTTTATATATACATGTGTGCGTGCACAGTAAAATTCTGTGATTTGCAGCATAATAGATGGAACTGGAGGATATCCTCTTAAGTGAATAAGTAACAGAAATAAAAGTTTTCATGAGGAAACTAAAGGAGAAAAGTTGACCTGAAAGTAGAATAGTGACTATTAGGGACCAGGAAATTTCTGGTAGGCAGGAGTGGATATGAGCAGTGCACATTGTGTACATGTAAGGAAATACTACAGTGAATCTCGTGTACAATTAATGTGTTAATAAAATAATAAAAATGACATCTAGAGGGGGATACATCTCTGATCAGTTTAAAGTCAATAGTTCATTTTTTCTCAAAATCTGCTGTGTTCTATAAAGAATAATAGCTCTTGGCCAGGCACAGTGGGGCACAACTGTAACCCTAGATACAATACTCAGGAGGCTGAGAGGGAAGGATCACAGCTAGGCAACTTAGCAAGACCCATCTCAAAAGGGGCTAGGAGGGACTAGGGATGTAGCCCAGTGCTTGCCTAACATGTGTGAGACACTGGGTTAGATCCTCAGCCACATAAAAATAAATAAATAAAGGTATTATGTCCATCTACAACTATAAAAATATGTATTAAAAAGTGGGGTGGTGGTGCTGGGATATAGGTCAGTGGTACAGCCCTGGGTTCAATTCCTAGTACCTAAAAGAAAAAAAAAAAAACTTTAAAAAAAATGCATCCTGGGCCTCATGTTCTTAGGAAAAATTAAATCCATAAAGAACTTTCAATGTTTCATGTAGACATATGAATCAGCCTAAATACATGTACAATAAAAATTCCCAATATCAAAAATTTTAAGTAGTAAAATAGGATGGACACTTTTCTTTTCGATTTGAAATCACTAGGCCTGCTGAATGCAAAGCGGGGAGTGTGTTCAGAGCCAAGAGGGTGCTCTGAAGCTACTTGTTAGAGCACATCTGGACATGGGCACCGGAGCACTGGCTAGGTGTGCAGTGCAGGCGGTGGGGGAGACCCCCGAGTACACCAGAACAGCAGCAGCACACCCCGGGGATTTAAAAGGAGGCTCCACTATGCCACACGGACTGAGGCGAGAGTTCCTGTCACTTCCTACCATGGGAATGGATTGCACTGAAGTGAGGCTAAATCCAAGCCTGAAGAATTGTGGCCTAGAGAGGATGCCTTCCTGGCTTGAAAAATGGGGGAAGGAACATTGTTTTTATCACTGATGGTTGTTGTGATTGGTTTTTCATCAGGTAGGATATAGAGTGCTTAGGGTCAAGCATATCTGTCAAAGTGAAAAACCAATGTTAACGTTTAAAAAAGCTTTACCCAACTATAAGCAGCCTCCAGCTAATTATAGCCTAAAATTCAAATTCAGAGTCCAGTTGTTGTAAAAGGTAGAAACACAAACTTACATGAATAGGTGGAGCATTATATAGGTGTAACCATAGGCCTTAATTTTCAGGACAATTCCAACTACATATTATGAAGCCTTTTTCAATAAGGTGAAATATTAAATGCATGTGGCACTTTGGGTCGGGGGGGGGGGGATGGGGAAAAAGAGGTCTTTGCAAGAAAACTTAAAGGAAAAAATACAGTCAGCAAATATCCAGAATTTGAGTTTAAAAATGACTTGCTATGGATACTCTCTTCCCTTGGTGTTTGTGGGGTATGCCAGGGGTGCTTAAGTCCCTCCTAGGTATTTCATGTAATCTACACACATTCTCTCATCCACTTTAAATTATCTCTACATTACTCATAATGCTAATGCAATGTAAATGCTGTACAAACAGCTGTTAGTTACACTGTCTGGTTTAAGGAATAATAACAAAAAAGTCTACACAAGTTCAGTACAGATGCAGGTTTTGCTTTCAAGTAGTTTCCCCCATGGTGGTTGAATCCATGGAGGCGAAACTCACAGATACCCTCATAGTTGGAGGGCCAACTATGTCCGTTCCAGCTGACAGAACTGCTTTAACTGTCCGGCCACTGGGAACAAGCAGGAAGCTGGACAGACTGCAGGCAACATCTATTTGAAGTCACTGGAAAACTTTTAAGGCAGCCAGGATCTGCTGGACGAAAATCCTTGGAGAAGAGATGAGCAGAGAAGGACCCTTCACACTAAGCTGATTTTCTTCTCAGGCATTTACCCATTTTTATGTTCTGCAGTGATAAACTTTGGGACGGGGGGATAGAAAATGCATCAGAGCGTTCAGCAGTCTCAATACTGGGGGTAAAAAAAAGTTGAAGTACCCGAGGTAGCACTTGAGGAAGAGCTGGAGGAAGGGTCTAAAACACTGCAGGCTCTCCTGGCCGCCCTGAGGCTGCACCTGGAAGGTGAAGGAAGCCAGAGGTACAAGAGCCAGCCTGCAAAACCTGAAGCCCATCCTTGAGAAGTTTGATTTGGGTAGAAGATGGTGGCCCTGCCCTATTTGTGAAGAGATGAGGGCGAATCCTCTCTGGAAGAGGGCAGTTTCATCCCGCTCCTTCCAGAGTTTTTCACATTCAATCTCCACCATTCCATTAAAAATTACCAGGAGGGCTGGGGATGTGGCTCAAGCCGTAGCGAGCTCACCTGGCATGCGTGCAGCCCGGGTTCGATCCTCAGCACCGCATACAAACAAAGATGTTGTGTCCGCCGAAAACTAAAAAATAAATATTAAAATTCTCTAAAAAAAAAAAAAAAATACCAGGAATACGAAAAAAATAGGACCAAGAAAGAAACAGACCTACAAGAAATACACACATTGGATTTACACTGGACATTAACTTTGAAATAGCCAGTACTCATCCATCCAAGAAAAGAGAAAGCAAGATTGACTATGTCATAAACTTTAATGAATCAAATGGGAATTCTACAACTGAAAAACATTATATTTTATACTTGGGATTGATGACATATTGGCTGAAGAAGTATTCTTTTTTCACACACAGAGGAAAAAGTACATAAAAAAGCATAAGACACCTGGGCATAGTGGTGCACACCTGTAATCCCAGTGGCTCAGAAGGCGGAGATAGGAGGATCATGAGTTCAAAGCCAGCCTCAGCAAAAGGGAGGCACTAAGCAACTCAGTGAGACCTGTCTCTAAATAAAATCCAAAATAGGGCTGGGGATGTGGCTTAGGGGTCATGTGCCCCTGAGTTTAGTGCCTGGTACCAAAAAAAAAAAAAAAAAGCATATAGCAGACAGTACGAAAGTCTAACATGTAATTGCAATCTGAGAGTGGGATGAGGAAGAGCTACATTCAGAGAGCTTATGACTAAGAATTTTTCCAAAGTGACAAAAAAATTTGAAACAATAGGTGTGAAGAAAGACGAAAACATCATTGGTCATGAGGAAAATGCTCATCAAAACCAAAATGAGATGCCTCTTCTCACCATCCAGAAAGGCTACACTTAAAAAATCATGGAGCAGGTGTTAGTGAAGATGTGGGAAAACTGGAATCTTTAACTGTTACTAGTAGAAATGTAAAGTGAGTGGCCACTTTGGAGAAGTTCAGCACTTTCTTAAAAAGTTGAGCATAAATTTACCATATGAACCTGCAATTCCACTCCCAGGTGCACACTCCAGAAAAAAAAAACATATCCATACAAACATGTATACAAACGTTAAATGCTAAAAAGTAGAACCAATCCCAACATCCATCAATGGATTTCTGTTCTGATAAAAAGGAATGAAGTCGTCTACTGCAGCACTGATGAAAACTTCAAAAATGCTCAAGTAGCTGGCCACAAGAGGCCACAATGTTCTATGATTCCACTTAGATGACATTTTCACAGAAGACAAATCTATAGACCTGGAGTAGCGATTTCCTGGAACTGGGAAGGAATGACTGCAAATGGGCACAAGGGATCAGGGATGGCAGGAATAAATAAGACAGTGGTGATGGTTACGTGACTCAGTATACTAGAGACCACTGAATTTTGCACTTAAAGTGGGTGAATCCCAATAAATCTGATTTTTATTTTTTTGTTGTTGTTGTTGTTTTTTTAGAGAGATTTTTTTTTAATATTTATTTTTTAGTTCTCGGCAGAAATAACATCTTTGTTTGTATGTGGTGCTGAGGATCGAACCCGGACCACACGCATGCCAGGCGAGCGCGCTACCGCTTGAGCCACATCCCCAGCCCCTAAATCTGATTTTTAAAAGATTAAGACACTTTTAAAACACAAAACCTACACTAAACTTAGAATGAAAATGATTCCAGATAACAACATGGAAACATAAGAAGGAAAAATTATCAATCTGGTTAATTTAAATGAACATCACTATATAAAATAATAATGTGTAGAGCTTAAAATGTTTGTAAAACTAAAATGCCTAACAACATAAAAGGGTGAAAGGAGATGAAGTTAAGGTATTTTAAGATGGGTTAGAGTCTTATCACCACATATAAATAAATAAACATCCACTGACAATTTAAAAAATATTTTTAAAAACGTGTTGATAATACACTTGATAAGTAAAGATGTTGTGATCTCTAAGCTAACCACTCAAAGGTTACTGAACAAACATAACAAGCCATAGGCAAGGAAAGTGAGTAAGAAATGCTTGACTAATCCAAAGCAGACAAGTAGAGGGAAATACATACAAAATGGGTAGAATGAGTGGATGGAAGATTTAAGCCCAATTCATAATTATATGTAAATTAAGTAAAGTGAAAGGTAGATTATTCAAATATATAAAAACAAATATAACTACATGGTGCTCACAAAAGCCATAACTTAAGAATCAAGACACCAAGTTTGAATGTAAGAAAGTAGAAAAATTCATACTATTCAAATCACAAAATTCGGGCAGTATTCTAATATCAAAATAAACTTTAAGGAAAGACATAAAGGTAGTTTGTTTCCTTTGTATAACGATAGTAGCTATCAGCCAACATGAAAGATAACATTTTTAAATTTTCAATATCCAGTAACATTTTCCAAAATAGGGGAAGCAAAACTGGCAGAACTGAAGCAAATCTACAATCAGAATGGAAGAGTTTAACATAACTTCCCAGTAACTGATGAAATAAGCAGACAAAAACTTCAGCAGAGAAGCCTAAACAACATGATTTACAAGTTGATCTAACTGTGATTCATAGAAGACTACCCCAAAATAACAATATACATTCTTTCCAAGGAAACACAGAACATCTTCTAAAATTGACCACATGTAGGACCATAAACCAAGTATCAACAAACTTTTAAGAATAAAAATTATTCAAACTGTGTTCTCTGTCCTGACATTAAGCTAGAAATCAGTTTGAAAATAACTAGAAAATTCCTAAGTATTTGGAAATATGTCATTCATTTCTTAATAATCCATGGGTCAAGGGAGAGGCACAACAGAAATTAGAAAATATTTTAATTGAATGAAAATGAAAGTATGGCATATCAAATCTTGTAGGATGTAACTAAAACTGTATTCAGATTTTTTATAGCTTTAAATGCATTTTAGAAAAGAAAAACTGAAAATCACTATCCAAGTGACTATCTTACAAACTTACAAAAAGAACAAAAATTAAATCCCAAAAACGTGAACAGAAGGAAATAAGGAGAAATTAATGTCATAGAAAACACACATACAGTATAGGAAGTCAAGGAAAAAAGCCTGATTGTTTAGAATGAATGATCACAAGTGGGTAGGAAAGAGGATGGAATGAGATGGACATCATTAGCCTAGGTACATGTGTGACTGCACATATGGTGTGATGCTACATCATGTACCACCAGAGAAATGAAAAGTTGTGCTGCAACCAAAATGCATTCTGCTCTCATATATGTCTAATTAAAATTAAAAATAAATAAATAATTTTAAAAAGAATGATCACAACAAAAAAGTAACATTAGAAGTAAAATGGGGTCATCACTATGGACTAAGGACAGAACATACTGTGAACAACTTATGTGACTAAATATGAATATGTATATAAAATGGACAAATTCCTAAAAAAACATCTTACCAAAACTGATACAAGAAATAGACAATTTGAACACTGCATGCTTCCTATTCATATCCAACTGCCTATAGACAAGCTAAGTCAGGGATCAGGGAGTTAGTTATCATATCATTGCCTTGGAGTTTCTTACTCCTGGAGCCATAAGACTGACACAATAATGAACCAGAAAAGAGTCTGATCCTCAGATTAAAGATGTACAGGTTGAATTCACACCTTCAGCAGTTTCTTGAATGAAAATTAAACAATTTTGAAGGAAAAACAGCAAACCTAAAAAGTGAAATGGTGACCTCTGAGAGGATTCCACGGTTCCAAGTACCCAAAACCCCAAAGATTTCCTTTGCCAACAAAAGAAGCCCCTCTTCTCCCAGTTAATGAGACGTGCTCTTTCTTGAAAAAACCTTGTCACGACCTCACCTCGAGGGGTCATCTCCCCAAAGACCTTCCACTCTCACCCACCACTCCTACCGCCTCTGACTGCCTCTGACCTGTGACTAGATGAGACTCTCAAATTCCCTGTAACTCCAAAGTCAAATTTGGGGGAATCTATATATTAACAGAATTGCAACAATTTCCCAACAAGCCAGCAAAATCTTGAAGAATATTTGTCAAAACAGATCCTAAGGGTGCAAGACCAGGAAAGCAGACACAATCCAGATTAGGCTAAATTCATCAATGTAGATACTTTTCATTCCAGATGACAATCTAACACATATACCAGCCATGGGTACCAGCTACAATTCTATGTCCCCCTCCTCAATTGTATCTAGACCCTTGTTGCTTTAAAACCCAGCCAGTCAGACAACTAGACCAGGATGCCATTTCCTTGAGGATCTGTTTCCTACATTTCCTAAGTCTATTGTTTGTTCAAGATTCTTGTGTATTGACAACAAAATCTCCCTAGTTAGCTGAAACAAAAGGAATGTATTAGAATGAATAGCTCACAGCATCTTCCAAGGCTGAAGCAATGAATCCAAGCTGACTCCTAGGAGTGACCTCCAATTCCATATCACAAAGGTGAGCATGCAAGGTGCAGCTGGGTCAGGAGGCTGCAGGCCACACTGGAAAGGCTCCATCCACCATAACCACCAGCTCTAAAAGTGAAAATACACCACCCCAGTCCTATAACAAACCGGCATAGTAGATGCCTCAGACCCTGCTTCTCTCTCCCATGTAATTTAGTTTCAAATCAGTCTTATACAATAAGGTATTTTTTTTTTTTTTTTTAGAACTGGGAGTCAAACCCAGGGCTTTGTGAATGAGATGCTTTGCTACTGAGCTACATCCCAGCCTTAAAGGTATTTTTAATTCTGTTTGGAATCTTATCCAGAAAGGAACCTCAGAGTTTTTTAAAAAATATTTTTAGTTGTAGATGGACACAACACCTTTATTTATTTATTTATTAGGGGGTGGTGCTGGGGATTGAACTCAGGGGCACTCGACCACTGAGCCACATCCCTAGCCCTATTTTATATTTTATTTAGAGACAGGGTCTCACTGAGTTGCTTAGTGCCTCACTTTTGCTAAGGCTGGCTTTAAACTCACGATCCTCTTGTCTCAGCCTCCTGAGATGCTGGGATTACAGGCGTATGCTACCATGCCTGGCTATTTATTTACTTTTATGTGGTGCTGAGGGTAGAACCCAGTGCCTCACACATGATGGGTAGGCAAGTGCGCTACCACTGAGCCACAATCCCAGCCCCTGACAGTTTTTAACTTTCTCATCTCTACAGTATAAAACATCAAAACGAAATGAAAGAAAAGTTACCTTAGTTCATTTCTGTTGCTATAACTGAACATCACATTCTTAGCAATTAGTAAAGAATAAGTTTGTTCAGCTCACAGTTCTGAAGACTGGGAAGTTCTGGTGGCCACATGTGGGGAAGTCCTCTGTAGTCCCAAGGCAAGGCAGGGAATCACATGGCATTCTAAATCAGGTGTCTCCTCTTCTTACAAAGCCATAATCCCACTGAATCAGAGCCCCACCATGAGAGCCTCCTTTAACCTTAATTACCTCCCAAAAGGCCCACCTCCAAATATCAGAGTCAGACTAAGTTTCCCCCCTTTTCACACTTCACAGTAGGGATTAAATTTCATTAATTAGTTTTGGTGGGAACATTCCACACAGCAAAACAGGACTGACTTCTACAGAGCCCTCTGTACAGTTTGTGTTAATACAGACTTAGGGATAGACGATAATCAGGCCACATGCTCCTCCATTTAATGTGTCTTGTTGGTATTTCTATATTAGCACATACAGATTTGCTTCGTTCATCTGTCAGCATTATATTGCTTAGTAAGGATAGCTTAACATTTTCTTTAGGAGAACACTTAGGGGGTTTCGTTGTTTTTTGTGTTTGTTTATTGTTCTTTTTCCATTTTCACTGTTACAAATACTGGCATAGCCTCATCATACACCCATAAGAAAGGCTGACGATACTGTACATACCTTTTTTGCATGAGTATTTCCACAAGATAGATTTCTAGAAGATAACTGAATCAAAACGTATAGTTTTTTATACTTATTTATATTGCCAAATTGCCTTCTAAAAGAGCTTTTAGCAATTAACATCCCCAAAGTATTCTTTTTCTCAAATCCAGGTTAAGAATGGATGGTACTGGGGCTGGGGATGTGGCTCAAGCGGTAGCACGCTTGCCTGGCATGCGTGTGGCCCAGGTTCTATCCTCAGCACCACATACAAACAACGATGTTGTGTCCGCCAAAAACTGAAAAATAAATATTAAAATTCTCTCTCTCCTCTCTTAAAAAAAAAAAAAAGAATGGATGGTACTGATCATATACATCTTTACCACCTTATAGGCAAAGTCAATATAACTGCACTTTATTTATTTATATGCGGTGCTGAGAATCAAAGTCAGTGCCTTACACATGCCAGGCAAGTGCACTACAGACGAGCCACAAACCTACCCCTGTATTTTTTATCTGTTATTTTGCTAATTGTTTTGTGCTTTTAAAAATTGATTTGTGGGGCTGGGATTGTAGCTCAGTGGTACAGCACTTGCCTTGTAGGTGTGGGGCACTGGGTTCGAATCTCAGCATTGCATATAAATAAAATAAAGGTCCATGGACAACCAAAAAAAATATTTAAAATAATGATTTGTAAGTGCATTTTTATCTCTTGCACGTTACTTTTCTCCACTGTGTCATTTGTCTCTTGTGATTGTAAATTCCTATTCTTTATGCCTTCATTTTCAAATAAGCTTATTAAGTTTCATACAAATACCTTTGGGGCTGGGGATATAGCTCAGTTGGTAGAGTGAGTGCTGACCTCGCAAGCACAAGGCCCTGGATTCAATCTCCAGCACCACCACCAAAAAAGAACCACACACCCCCCCCACCAAAAAAAAAAAAAAAAAACCTTTGGGATATTGAATGGTGTTGGTGGATTTACAGTTATAGAGAAATTTTAAGAATTCCATGCCATTAAATGTGTCCCATTTAGATTCATAAGACAACTTTGCATTATATCCTTTCATATTTTTCAATGAAGTTTATTTTCTTTTCATAAACTTTGCAGTTGTTGAATTCAGTCCTGTCTTATGACTTTAATACTAATGTATATAGGACGTTCTTCATTGTATTTTTTTTCAACCAAGAGATTTTATTGGGGGCGGCCCAAAGAGAAGAAAAGGAGAGGCGGAGAGGAGAGGAGAGGAGGAGGGCAGAGAGAAGAGAGGAAGAAGGCAGAGAGGAAGAGGAAGAGGGCAGGCTTCCTTGTATTTTGAAGTTGGCTATTCCTAATATAGAAGAGCTACTGAAATTTTTATGCTTTCTTTGTACTGGGCACCTTATTAAACTCTCTCAGTTCTTAGTTTTCAGTTAATTTTATTGATATATAATAATTTGTCTGCAAAAGGGGCTAGTTTATATGCCTTATTTCATGGAATACGGTCTCTGGGACAATGAGGAAGAACAGCTACGAGAGGACCACAATGTCATGTCCCTTTTATGAAATGTTTAACAGTTCCCCACTTCATGCAGTTTGCTGTTTCTGATAGAACCTTAACCAATCATCCTGCTCTTCCTTCTGTATAGAAAATATTACTCATTCTTTGGCTACTTGCATTCATCCATCAAAGTTCAGCTTAAATGTCACTCCGAGAAGCTTCCCCTCATCCTTCAACCTATGTAGATTTCCATGCTATGCATTCCACATTGATGTTTTATAACTACTTAATAGTCTCCCTCATTAGACTTAATGATTGTGATTTCTGTTTTATGTTATAAAATTCAGCTAAATGGGATGCCTCACCACTTGGAATTTTTGCAATGTCTGTTCCCACCATTCAGTCTCCAAATTTCTCAAGTATACTTATCAATCAGAATTTGAATCATCATTATAAACTACCAAAATAAGTACAAAGTCATCCAAGTTAAGTGACTTTCCCACAGTCACACTAATAACTGGTGTAATTAGTGGGGGAAGCAATAGGATGCAGAAGTAGGACTCTAATTCCACTCCTAGACCTTAATAGCTGGATCAACTTCTGTGATTCTCTGTGGCTCTAGAAAACAAGAATATTAAAACCTACTTTATGAGGTTGTTATTTTGAAAATACTTAAGACACTGCAGGATTATATACTGGAGTTATCTTCCTTTATAATGGATGCTTTGGGCTTGGAACTGAATTTTCTGGTCACCACCACTATTTCTTACATATGATCACCCACTTCAACCCCTTTAATAAGTCTAACATCTTCCTTTACTAACGAAAACAAATACTTACTGAATGAGTGGACTACCCTGCTTTTCTCTTGCCATGAAACACACTATTTGCATGATGAGAATTCCAGATGCAATGCTTTATGCAGCTGCTACCTAAGTCATCTTTAAAAGTCTTTAAAAGTCCCTAAAACAGAATATTATGTTCTCTCTCACACTTCTGAATAATTCATATTTCATAGCGAAGTGTCAGCTGTCACTAACCAACTGGAAGCAAAGTCCCACAGAGGTGTTCTTTGCTTATGAAAAATGTATTTCATAACCCCAGTGCACATATGCGACTAGTGCAGGGAACAGTGTGATGCACCCTGGAAGAGATGTCAGAACAAAAGCAGAGTCAAAACATTTTGCTGCTCCGTGTAGATTAACATGGAAGAACTCCTGAAAAAATACATATTTTTAAAAGTACTCCCGGGCTGCAGGAAACTAATTTTTCTGAACTTCATTTCCAACATCTAGAAAACTGCATAAGCCTACTTTTATAATGCTCTGTGAGGACTAAATGATAAGAATGGACTACATCTGCAGGCAAATGTGTCACAAATGCTAGCTAAGGGGAACCAGAATTATTAAATATTGATCAATGACAGATCATTCAGGACCTAAGTTTTCCCAACATAAATACCTTTCACCCTAAATGATTCTCTCCCCCTATTCTGGCCATAAATCTATTCTCTCCCCCTATTCTGGCCATAAATCTATCTTGATGTTTGTCCTATCCCAAGATTTGTTTCCAGCCTAAGCATCAGCAAGTATATAGCAGAGTACAAAGGTGAGTTTGGAAGTGGGAAGGTAGGCTGCAGAGGAGCAGAAAACACAAAGAACAAAGCATGCTTCCCGTGAGTCCCCACTCATGACTATAAACAGGCTGTGTCTAAATGGCATAGTTCAGATCTTGATTAAAGAATCATAGCATAGTGTGTCAGTCAGCTTTCCTCACTAGGACCTGAGATCATCAACCTGTAAACAGGAAAAATTTATTCTGGCTCATGGTTTCAGAGATTTCAGTCCTTGGTTGTTAGCTCCATTGCTTTTGGACCTGTGGCAAAGATAGCAGGGAACACAAGGTAGAGCAAAGTTAGGAAGAAGAGGAAGAGAAGGGGCCGGGGTCCCAACATTCCCTTCTAGGGCGCTCCCTGCAATGATCTAACTTCCTTTCACCAGGCTCCACACATCTCCCAATAGTGTCATCAGCCTTTAACACACGAGCCTCCGAGGGACATTTAAGATTCAAACCATAATACCTAGATATATGCTTTGGTGAGATCCCAATTCCAAATAAGCTACTACTGGACAATCAGTAAAACTCCGTGGGGGCGGGGGTTGTGGCTCAGTGGTACAGACACCAAGTTCAATTCTCAGCACCACATAGAAAAACGAAGTTTAAAAAAGTAGGTTCATTTGGGGTTGGGGTTGTAGCTCAGTGGTACAGCACTCACCCAGCACATGCGAGGCGCTGGGTTCAATCCTCAGCATCACGTAAAAATAAATAAAATAAAGGTATTGTATACACCTACAACTAAAAAAAAAAAAAAATCATGAAAAAGAGAGTATGTTCAGGCTGGGGATATAGCTCAGTTGGTAGAGTGCTGGCCTTGCATGCACAAGGCCCTGGGATAGATCTCCAGCAACACACATACACACACACACACACACACACACACTCTCTCTCTCTCTCACACATATGTTCATTTAAAAAATAAGCTCAGGGGCTGGGGTTGTGGCCCAGTGGTAGAGTGCTTGTCAGGCACGTGCAAGGCCCTGGGTTCGATCCTCAGTACCACATAAAAAAATAAAATAAAGGTATTGTGTTCAACTACTCCTAAAAAAAATAAATGTTAAATAAATAAAATTTAAAAATAAGCTCAGTGGTTAGACACAGACTGAGTCTAGGCTCTGCCTCTTACTGTAACTGTAACTGTGGACCAATTTCTTAACCGCTCTGTGTTTCAGTTGCTTCTGTAAACTAGGGATAGTCCCAGATCATCTTTGCAGAGTGTGTTATTTATAAAGCATTATAACAATGCCTACCACAAATAAACACTATAACTAATTTAAAACGATTAAAAAATGACTGATTTGGTAAACCCAGCATTCTGTTTAGTCCTGTACTCCCAATGTGTGATCTGGTTTTCCAAACACTCCTCCTTCTCTCCCCAGAGCCAGCCTTCTCTTACCACACCCACGAGCAGGCTCACCTTGGCTGCCTTTCCTTGCTCACCTTCTGTTCTTGGGGTGCCTTTTTCACTCCTGCTCCTGGATCTTAAAAATACTTTGCACCTACAATAATGGGCAACACGATGACATTCCTGTCACAGAACAGGCTGGTCCTGCTACAATGGAGCTGAAAATTCCTACTCCCTGGCAACGTCATCTGTGTCATAACCTCACAGAAGGACACGTTGCTCGTTTGTGGTGATGCTGGTAAGCACACCTACTGCACTGCCAGTTGTATTACAGCACACACACTTATGGACGATACACAGTACATGTCTAATGACTGCGACTGGTTTTGTATTTACTGTGCTTTTTACTAGTTTAAGTACTCCCTTTATTGTTGTTGTTGTTATTTTTAAGTTTGTTATAAACCATGCTGCAACAGCCTCATACATCAAGGTTTTATTCCCCTGATCACATCAAGAGGCCACATGCAGTGACTGACCTATGCCATCTAGGTTTAAGTATACCCTAGGATGTTCACACACCATCAATCCACTGACAACGCATTGCATGGCGTGTGTTCCCATCAACAGGTGAAATGTGACCAACAACACTGCTAGAGCCTGCCCCGCCTGAGAAATCATCTGTATCTTGCCTGACTCCACAGAAAACTCCAGTGGGCTACTTCAGAACCACCTGCAGAGCCCAGCTAGGGCCCACTGGACCCCGATATGCTTTATTTCCTTCAGTGATCTAGATGGGAACCCAGATGCTGGAGGCACTGCGAGATCTCAAGGACCACAGGGAAGGGGCAGAACGCTGGTTATTTCTCCTTTTCCCCTGAAGTGCCTTAAACAGACAGCACTTAAATGGTTTCTGAAAAGAAAGCTGTGCTTTGTCTGATGTTTTAACAGACCTGAGGACTATGATGCCTCAAGCGTGTTAGGCAAGAAAAACTAAGGAGACTGTTGAGCTAGTCCATCCCTTGGACGGCAGAGAAATCTGCTGGTGGAACACAGACCACAACTAATTGTCACCACCTTTCACGTTGCCCTGCCGCATCTGTAGGCACTATTCTGGAAGCTGCTCCTCTTTACACAATCATTACACAGGGGCATGTTTGCTTAGACGGGATTTGATTTGCAAGGCTGCCCCAACAAAGTACTTCAGACTGCAGGGCCGGAATGACACATACCCTCCCACAGTTCTGGGGGCCCTAAGTCCAAGACAAGGTGTCGGAAGGACTGTCTGTGGGCTGTGAAGAAAGGACCTGCCCAGGCCTCTGCCTGGCTTGCAGGTGTGCACCTTCTCCCTCGTCTTCACACTATCTATCTCTGTATGAATCCACCTGCAAACCTTCCTCTCATGAGAACACCAGTCACATTGAATTTGGACCCATCTTAAGGACCTCATTTTAATTACTTCTTTAATCATATCCCAGTATGGCCACCTTGTGAGATACTGGAGGTTATAACTTCAACATATGAAAGGGGTGAGTGGACAGTGATCATCTGTGTATCTGGAGCAAGGTTGTTCTTCAGTGTGTGCCCCTGGGATGTAGTTCAATTTTCAGATAATGTAAATTCACCTGTGTGATGTAAACGCTTCGGCTTGTGTTATACTCTCAGGACAGGTAAAGGATTGCTTACTGCAAGGTGTGTATGCATGTAAACAAAGTGAAAAGGCTGACCGATTAGTCCGCAATACTGGTGCCTACTGATGCTTCTGAGGTTGCCGAGCACCTCAGCACAACATAGAATTATGAGCAATGGCCTTTTAAGGAAGGAAACGCCAACCACACACTGACCCTTGAGAATACTATGAGCCAGTTTCTCAGCTTTGGCCTTAAAAACCATTTATTCCAGTTTTACTGTATTTCTAAAGTTTAGAGCTTCTTGGGTCATCTACAGTCAATGTTTCTTAGGATAGAAATCTAGGCTAACGTGAAAAATCTAGGCTAATATGCAACTGAATGATATTAGCTGTTGTTTACTGTGCGTCAAGCATTGTGATAGCTGAGGACACATGTCAACTAACCTAACACCAAACAATATTAACAAAAGGGAACCCCTTCATTCTCTATTTACAAATTAAAAGGCACCAGTTACATAATTTGGCCAAGGACACAAACCATCATGCTGCAAAGCCCAGAGAAGACCATTCTACAGACTCCAGAGCCCACATTCATAGTCTGCCTCCCAGCGTGACCACTTACCCAACAGCAGCAGTGGATGAAGCCACCTGCAAGGGCACAGAGAAGGCTCAGAGAAAAGGCCTGTCAAATGAGAGGTTACTAATTTATCATCTTAAGGTAAAAAATGGAAGAGAGTTGTAAATAAGCAATACTGGCTTCATTCTCACTTAAATATCTCAATTTCTTCTTGCTTTGGGGTTTTGGCCATTAGGTTAACTATCTTGTGCAGTATTTCCATGTTAAAGGAATTTAACCCAGCGTGTGCTGAGATAAATGAAGAAAGTGGGTCCAGCACCAGTGGTTTCTGGGGAACCAGAAGAGGTGGGGGCTGCCACCCCTCTTTAGAAGACTGACCTTGGAGCTGCCCCAGGCACAAGAACTACCCTGTTGAGGCTTCTCAGCAGCTAACCCTAATCACCCAGAACACGTCAACCATGTCCTCAACTACAGACTCACCTGTTGTGCAAGGAGGCAGCAGAGTAAGGTACCACCTTAGGAAGAGGATGGGGAGGGGGACGGGGGAGGGGGGGGTGAGGTGGGGGGGCTGAGATACAGGAAGCACAGTTTAAGCACTATCACATAGTAACAATCAGAATATGATCTCAAAGTTAAAACATCCAAGAAAAGCTTTCTTCCCTTCTAACCTTAGAAAAACTCAAGTCATACCTAATTTTCCCCTAAAAGACTCATCTCCTTCCTCTACAAAATGAAATTAAAGAGAAATCCTGTATTTAAAAAAAAAAAAAATTTATTTTAATCCTTCCTAGAGGAATACAAATTTGAATGAAATACATTCATTCCATAAATACATTAGCAGCAAAACCTTCGTCTCCAGCTCAGAAGTTGTGATTTCAAGCAGAAGGGCATGCTCCATCGACTGTAAACTTAAGGATGTGTCTGCTTCTTGAGAAAAGCTGGGTATGCATGCTCCCTGGGACCTGAAAACAGATCCATCTGGTGACCATTAAGACTTTTCTCTACCTTCCAAATCCTTTGGCATCCTCCATAGGTCCTTCAGCACAGACAACTGGGAAGACCCAGTCTTGCAAATGCACTAATGCCTTTGGAGTCATCTGTTGCTTTGAGCTGGCAACAATTTTAATGGTGTCCTGATACTTTCCATAGGGTAAACCAAACATAAAGAAGATCGTTCCCTTCCTTCTCTTCCATGAACGGAGGTTCCACTCTGCCAGGCATCTACTCATCTGTACTTATCAGCAGACAATCCGTCAGGCAGTATTTGGGCACTCTGCGCTCCCAGTCCCCTTCATCTGAATGATTGGAGGCTTTCCTGGAGACCAAGACACGGCTATCCTTCAAGGATCTCTATGTGACAATAACCAGGTGACTTACCCTGACTTCCATGAAAATTCCTTTCTCCATCAGCAGCCAGGCATCTCTCCTCCTTTTCTTCTCTCAATCACTACCTAGTGACAGATGGGTCCTTTCTTATTTGCCCTCTAGGCACCTGCTGAAAATTTGGGAAGCATGATTTACCCTAAATTCCCAAGTGGCCAGGAGAGGTTAAGGCAGGTGCTGCTTTCAACCTGTGAGCTGCAGGTTCCACACTTCCACGGCTACGCTCCAATCCGTTCTGTGATGCATATGAGTCACAACAGTCTGCGTAAAACACAGTCAGCACTTAGGATGGCAAGTTTAGAGAGTTATCAAGTCATAGGACTGGGAGAAAAATGGAATAATGGGAGAAATTTAAAATAAATCTGGTTAGTTTGGGTCGAAGACTGCTTTCACTCAGGCATAAATGCTTCACCCAAATTATCAAAGAAAGAACAGACCCCAAAAGTTGACCCTTTTCTCCCTGCCCATCACTTAAAAACAGCACATGCTGCTCTCTCCTCCCAGACTGCTCTAAAGTGTTTCCATTCAGATGCTCTTTTGTAAGTGCTTTATCAATTCCCATTCAGTCCATTTAGACTACTGGCTGGAAGGAAATCAGAAACCACTTCATATAAAAACCACTGTAGTGGATAACTCATTAAATGTGTTTTTCCCTTTGTATTTTCCATCTAAAGCAGTTGCTTTTTTATTTATGAGAAGTAAGAGACTCGTCTGCTGAAAACATAGCACTGTTAATCCTACAGTCTTCTGTTGCCACAGAGTCTGCTAGATCTTCCTCCTCGGAGTCCTCCTCCTCCTCCTCCTCTTGTGCTGAGGAACTGGAGGTGGGTCCTTTACAGGTCTTCAGATGGCGGGTAAGATGATATTTGGTTAGATATGCCTTTGTACATTTTTCACAGACATAATCTCGCTTTCCTTCATGAGAATTGAGATGCTTCTTCAAGTGATTTGTTCTCAAAAACAGCTTATCACACTTGGGACACTTGATCTGGCGTTCTCTAAGAGGGACAAAAGAAAAACATTTGATTTGGGGTTACAAATGACATCTGAGGCACACACTGAATTCTTTATAACCTCAGCCTTTGTCAGAGATGTTCTACCCCTTTAGAATCAGGTTTAGTTGTTTTTTTTTTGTTTTTTTTTTTTAACCATTATTTCACTCATTTATTTTTTATGTGGTGCTGAGGATCAAACCCAGGGTCCCACGTGTGCAAGACAAGCACTCTACTACTGAGCCACAACCCCAGTCTGAGGTTTAGTTTTTTTATAGGAGACACAGAGATTATAAAACATAGGTACAGTTTGAATAGCATATGCTAATTTTACCCCTTTTAGGTTCTTCATAAACAGAACCACTCTATTTGTATTTCTTCTGTGTCTTGCTTCTTTCATTGAATATGAAGCTTGTGAAATTCAATCACGTATCAGTAGTTTGTTCCCTTCCATTGCTATATATTATTTATAAACAGACCACAACTCTGTGGTACTGGGTTTGTCTATTATGGATATTCTGATGATTTTCAGTTTTTTTATTAACATAGGTAAGACTGTTATGAACATTTCTACCCTTTCAAATTATTCTGCAACATGTAAGCGTTTCTCCAAGAACACACACAAGAGCAATATAATTGGATCCAAGGTCAAAAGATACACACATCTTCAAGGTCAAGGAAAATAGTAACTTCACTGTTTCCTGAAACAAATGTGAAACAAGGTGATATGATAAAAAGTTACAGAAACTAGGGACATTTGGTCTGACAAAAAGAAGGTTAATGGGATAATGGCAGTGTCCATAAATTGCATAAAAGGCTATCAATTTAAAGAAACAAGTTTACTTGTGTATTCACTCCAGAGAGGAGTTATAGAGTGAAAGGATGGGGCTGATGTCAGCTTGACTCAAGCAAAACTTCCACAGCTATGTGACAGTCAAGAAACAACAATATGTCCACTTGCCAGAGATATGGTACAAATCAGTCTTTTGTCTGGAGGAAGTCAACAGTTCTCAACCCTGGCTGGACACCAGGCACCTGGGGAGCTTTCTAAACTAGAAAGGCCAGGGCTCCACCCCAGACCAATTAAATTAAATCCCTAAGGGTGGGTCCTGGCACCAACTGCTTCTCACACTCACCAGCTGGTTATAACGGGCAGTGCTAGTGATAGAATGCCTCTCCATATCCCCCAGTCACAGGTTGAAGGCCAAACTCCAGCATGAGGAAGGGACTACAGGAAACAATAAGACTGAGTTCGAGACCTCCATGGTGGGATGAGTGGTCTTACAATAAGAGGAAGACACCAAAGATCTCATTTTCTCTCTCTCATGTCCCTTTCTCCCTACCTACTCCCAAATGGAAGACTGGGTGGCTTAAACAACAGAAGGGGTTTCTCACCGTTCTGGGGTAGGCAGTCAGAGATCGGGGTGTTGGTGTGCTGGGTTCTAGAGAGCGCCTTTTTCCTGGCTCATCATGGCTTTCTCATTCTGCATTCCTCCCCTGCTATTTAAGCCATTCAGCCCGTGGTATTTAGTTGGGGCGACCTTAGGTATCTAGGCTGTTTGTCTAGATGATCCCAGAGGTCTTTCAGCTCTAATCTTGTACAATTCCATATTTGATAATTAGTATCTAATCTCCCAAAATTTTATAATAATAATAAAACTAAAGACTATTTTAAAAGGTCCTTTACAGCCAGGCACAGTAGTACACACCTGTGATCCCAGCTAATTGGGAGACTGAGGAAGATCAAGAGTTCAAAACCAACCTAGGCATAGACCTAGGTTGCCTAGAAAGACCCCCATCTCAAAAAAAAAAAAAAAGGTCCTTTTGAGAGTTGAGATGTAGATTCAGAATCCCTGGACATTTAGCATTTCAGGCTGCACTGTAGTTAGGTTAGAAAGCAAACATAAGAGCTGATACCAAAGCATTCTGTAGAATGTTCTGTAGAGTTTGGAGAAACACTTTGCTTTGGTATCAGAAAGCCTCCGGTGAATATGGATCTCTTAAGAGCAACTATAAAATATTTTCTCCCTCTTCCAAACTCACTCAAAGGGACAATGGTAAAATCTGTTTCATCTACTACTACTGTCACTAATGCAGGTTGGAGAATTTATTACACTTGGATTCAGCAATAAATTCCTAATCAATCTCCTGATATTTGGTCTTTTCCTCTTCATTCTCCGTCCAGCTATCAGAGTAATCTTCATAGAATGGGTATGTCACCACAACTCGACACCCTTTCCTTAAAGTCCTGCAGTGCCTGCACAACCACATGAATATAACCAATATTACTGCTCTGAATACCTAAAAATGGCTAAGATGGCAACTTGTTTGTTTTCTTGTTCTCACACACACACACACACACACACACACACACACACAGCACAGAACAGTTCCTGATACACTGCAGTGGTTGGGGAGCAGATCCTTCCCTGGCCTGCCATTGTTTACATAATAAAATTAATTTCTTTGTAGAATAAGAGGCTCTTCATGGCACGGTGGCTGCCTCTCTCCCCACTCTTCTCTCATATGCACACTATGTTCTAACTATAAAGAACCACATTCAAAAGTCCTTTCTGCATCTGTTTCTGCCTGACATTCTCCCCCACCTACCTAGAGTACCATTCTCACTCCTTACCCTTATCTGCCTCCATGAATACTTCTAATTTATCTTAAAACTTAGCTCAAACTACCAAGAAGCCTTACCAAACCCCCAAACTGGCTTAAGCGCCCTTCTCCTATGGTTTTTCAGCATCCAGTGCCGCACACCATGGTAAATGTTTATTTGCTTCCAGGGTAAAACCAAAAACTCTGCTTGGCTATGTAGAACACAGGAGGCATCTACCATGCACCAGGGCAGTGAACAGATAGCGTCAGCACCTGCAAGTTCTGGAGCTGGCAGGCTAAACCCACCCCCCAAGGATGGCATCATGGCTGCAAGGCTACTTACTGTGTGTGGATGAGCACATGCTGCTTGAGGTCCTGCCTGCGCATAAACAGCTTATCACAGTAATCACACTTGAGATTCTTCTCACCCGTGTGGATGACCATGTGTGATTCCAGGTGAGCTTTCTGGGTGAAAGACTTGTCACACAAAGTACATCTATAGTTCTTCTGACCTGAAAATTTACCCAAAATATCACACTGAGTATAAAACAACTACTAGCATTCTCAAAGATAAATTATATATAGGAATGCAGCAAGGCAAGAATGTAGCAGAACTGGCTGATACCTGAACTTTGCTTTCTAGGACTGTCTCCCTAGAAACACTCATAGCCATTTAATTTATATTTTGCAACTAAAGCTAATAAACCTGCTCTACTTATAGGACCTCTTATCTCAGTATGTATTAATGTTTATAGCTGACACGTGAAACCAAATTGGTGAGAACAATACTAATAATCCCAGTGCCCTACCTAACAAAAGAACAGCTCATGAATTCTAGCACTCATCTGTAGGCAAACATATTTTTATACCTACAGTTTCTACTATTATCTTTTTAACATATAGTATGACCCCATAAACCATACAATCCTTTTAAGAGTACATAAATATATCCAAGTCCAAGGGCTCAGCAAATCTATTCTTAAAGGCTAGAAAGAATCAGATTTTGTTGGGTCACAGATCTCAGCTGCAGCTACTCAGTCATAACACAAAAACATGGAGAAGGTCAAGTGTGGTGGCACACTCCTGGTAATCCCAGCTACCCCAGAGATGGAGGCAAGAGGATTACAAATTTGAGGCCAGCCTGGGCAACTTAGGGAGACACTGTCTTAAAATAAAAAGGGTTGGGGATATAGCTCAGTGGTAAACTGCTTGTCTAGCATGTGTGAGACCCTGGGTTCAATTCCCAGTACTCAAAACAAACAAACAAAAAAAATAATAAAAAAATAAATTAAAAACTTCCTTCTGAAGACTTAGAGAACAAATCACCCAAGAAAGCAAAAATCTCATCAGTTCTAGAGTCTATTTAAAAAATAAGAGCTGAAAGACAGGGTTGGTTTGT
Source organism: Marmota monax (assembly GCF_021218885.2). NCBI lineage: Eukaryota > Metazoa > Chordata > Mammalia > Rodentia > Sciuridae > Marmota > Marmota monax. Next base: position 5,782,925 of record NW_026695202.1, read on the forward strand.
ATGGAGTTTAGAAGATAGAAATGCAAAAATCAAATCTGGGCAGTTTACAGAGCACTATTCAAAGAGGCTCGTGACCAGGGCTGAACTATGTAGTGGGAAGCTCAGGCTACTTCTAGGGAATTCCCTTTGCTTTAAATCCAAACACAATGACCAACTTTCTGATGAACTGCATTTTTCCAAATACATTCCAACTATTGGTGGAAGCACCTAGAAAATCAAGCACCACACATGCCTATAATCTCAGAGGCTCAGCAAAAGTGAGGCACTAAGCAACTCTGTGAGACCCTGCCTCTAAATAAAATACAAAATAGGGCTGGAGATGTGGCTCAGAGGTCAAGTGCCCTGGTACCCCTTGTCCCTTCACCCCCCCCCCCAAAAAAAAAGAAAATCAAACACTTTACTAACCCCTCCAAGGAGTCTCAGTTATCCATCCCACAAAGGTCTACTACCCAAGGAGGTCCCATCAATAGTCATCTGGATTCTTTCTCTGACATTGTTATGGTTTAGATATGTGGTATCCTCTAAAGCTCATGTGTTTGACAATGCAAGAATTTTCAGAGGTGAAATGATTAGATTATGAGAGCCTTGACATAATTAGATCAATTCACTGATATGGATTCACAGTATGGTAACTGTAGGCAGGATTATGAGAACCTTGATGTAATCAGTAGATTAATTAACTGATATGGATTCACTGGATGGTAATTTAGGCAGGGTGTAGCTAAAGGAGATAAGTCACTGGGGGCGTGCCTTTGGGATTTATATTTTGTCCCTGGTGACCGGAGCTCTTTCTGTGTTTCCTGATTGCAATGTCCATAGCTTTCTCTGCCATGCCCTTCCACCATACATTAGCCCTCACCTAGGGCCCAGAGCAGTGGAATTGATTGTCTATGGACTGAGACCTCTGAAAACTATGAGCCCCTCAAAAAATTTTTCTTTTTCTATGTTGTTCTTGTCAGGTCTTTTGGTCACTGCAATTAAAAACTAAGTAAAACAGACATTTTATTTCAACTCTACCTGCAATCTCAAATTGTTGCAAAAATTCCATTCTGATGGTCAGAGCTTACCAGTATGTATCTTGAGGTGGGTCCGCAGATTGCTTGGATCACTGAAAGCCTTGCTACAGAAGTCACACTTGTGGGGCTTCATACCCATATGACCCATAAAGTGGACGTGCAGTTTGGAAGGAGAGATAAAAGCTTGGGGGCACATTGAGCACTTCCATTTTCTTTCTTTGCTGTGGCCTTGACCATGATTGCTGCTGTGACCCTGGCTAGGGAGATGGTTATGGATGTGGCTGGTCAGATGAGCTTTGAACTCTGAGTAGGAATTGCATTCCTTGCCACAGTTACAGAGGTGCACATCTGGATGTTCAGGAACACCTTTAAAACAAGAATTACTCAATGTTTCCTGAGACTAAAATTTCAAAACTGTCCTTGATATTAATAATTGTTCCTTACAAATCTCCTAACAAAATTTCCAACTTGTCCACTGCCCATAAAATTAACATGTCTTATTCAGTGCTCTATCCCTATCATTTCAAATAATGTACCAAGCACATAAGAAAGCACTTGGTAAACATTGCATTATATGGCCTCTTTAAATATCACTGTCAATGGAACAGTAGAAAGAGCTTAAATCTGAATATTGCTGGCTTAAAAAGTAATTTTAGAAGCTTAAAGCTCAAATCAATGTTGTACCATAAAACCTCATTTTACATTAATATTGGTTGGTCAGTAACATTCACCTTATGATGGACCTCACAGATTTTAACGCCCAAATATAGATAGTAACAGCTTGCATTTACATATAAAAAAGTTCATGATTTACTTCAGCTGTCGTGTAAATCATTACCAAAGGATATTCCTGGTCCTTGGCATTCTCACTATGCTAGATTCATGACAAATAAGTCTTACAAACTTACCAATCTGCTGAGCATAATCCCGACTATAATAGAAAAGCAGTTCATGTTCAGGAGGGATGTCTTGTGAGGTGCAGAAATAAATTTTTCCATCATGGGGATAAGCCACCAAATTTTGCTCTTCCCGATTCCTAAGTCATCACATTTAATAGATTAAGCATATTATTTTTGGCTTTTTTTTTTTTTTTGGTGTCTCATTATATTGTCCAGGCTGGCACCAAACTCCTGGCCAAAGCAACATTCCTGCCTCAATTTCCCAACTAGCTAGAACTACAGGTATTTACCACCAAACCAGGCTTAGCGTATCTTTTCCCCCCAATGCTGAGGACTGAACCCAGGACCTTTTATAAACTAGGCAAGTGCATTCCCAGGAACTGCATTCCCAGCGCCTTAAGCATATTAATTTTGAAATATATATTCAGTATCTTGTACCCCCTGTAGTGAATTCCTATATGAAAGCTTAGAACTATTTTCTCTAAATCATTTTTGTAATTCCCTATCCCACCTATTTATTAAGAGCAATTTCTAGAGAAACAGAATTGTTACTTAAGTGCATTAGTTGATTCTTTTATAGTCAGAAAAACTGCAGTCTACTACTGGAAGCAAAAATTATAAATGAAATTTAGTCTTAAAAAAATATTAAGGGCTGAGGTTGTGGCTCAGTGATACAGTACTTGCCTAGCATGTGTGAGGCACTGGGTTTGATCATCAGCATCACATAAAAATAAAGTTATTAAAAAAATAATAATTAAAAAATACATATTAAAGACAAAGACACAGAGACTGCTAACTAACAAGAATTAACTCCAGCCAGGCACAGTGGTGCATGCCTGTGATGCCATGACTCATAAGGTTGAGGCTGGAGGATCACCAGGTTCAAGGCCAGCCTGGGAAATTTAGTGAGAAACTATCTCAAAAATAAAAATTAAAAAAGACTGGGGACATAGCTCAATAGTAGAATTCCCCTGAGTTCAATCCTCAGTAGTGCACATTTGAAAAAAAATTAACTCCAGCAATAGCCTAAAGGGTTGACTAAGAGCCAATATAAAGGAAAACTTTGCAAATTCAATGACTATACATTCCTTATTACATTGGTAAGCTGAAGAACCTATTAAAAAAGGGTAGTGCCACAGTCTGGCTGGGCACCAAATCGGAAGGTCATGAGGAACTCCTTTATTATCCGAACTCCACCGGCACTCCCCACGCACTCCCCTCCCCACGCACTCCCCGGGAACTCTCTCCCCCTTCCACTTAAAGGGAACTCCCGAGGCAGCAGGAGCTGCCCTATTGCCGGACTGCAGGGGTCTATATACAACTGAATACATAGCCTGTTTCAATCCAGCATCATCCAGTCATAGCAATTATACACAGCTTAACTTAATTATCATCATTTTAATGGCTCGCTGGCATCACCTTTCAACCACTCCTACTGGCAAAATGCTAGGCGCCATCCCGACTGGGCTGTGGCTCTCAACAGGGTAGTTCTGGGCTGGGGTTGTGGTTCAGTGGTAGAGCGCTTGCCTAGTACGTGTGAGGCGCTGGGTTCAATCCCCAGCACCATATAAAAAACTAAATAAACAAAGGTGTTGTGTCCCTCTACAACAACAAAAAAAAAATTTAAAAATTGGGTAGTTCTGTGTGTTCTGATTTATAAAAATCACCATTATTCAACCACCACTAGAGTGACGATATTGAAAAGTCTTAGTTTTAAATATGTGCAGGTTGGGGCTGGGGATGTGGCTCAAGTGGTAGCGCGCTCGCCTGGCATGCGTGCGGCCAGGGTTCGATCCTCAGCACCACATACAAACAAAGATGTTGTGTCCGCCGAGAACTAAAAAAAATAAATATTAAAATTCTCTCTCTCTCTCTAAAAATAAATAAATAAATAAATAAATATGTGCAGGTACTTATGTAACGTGGATTCTTCAGTCCTTTCATATTTTATACAAAGTTTCTTACTGAAAAATACCAGAAGGGAACCAACTTCTCTCATCCACAACTACTCTTACCTGGCTTTGCGCACAAACATCATCCAATTACATTCATTTTCGTCAGTTGTAATGATGCAGAATTCTAGGACACCATTGTGGTATATCTGCCAAAAGAAAGCAGACACACGTCACATGAACTGACAAGTGATAAAGTACTACACTAAATTTTGGTCAGCAATCCATTCATCTGCTCATGTACAGTAGATCCCCACTTTCCTAATCAGTGTGAAAATACATGACTGCCTTCTCCACATGCTTATCACTTCACCAATCCTATCTCACAACAGATTAAAGAGCATCAGAGACCTCCAATTAGCACTCAGAGTACAAAATGACTTTGTTCTTGATTATTCACTTTTTAGTTAGAAAATATACAAAAAAGAAAAACAAAAGTCTTCTTATCCAACCATATTCATCACTACCACAAGGCAGACATAGAGTAACTGACTATTCACTATAGGCAAAAGACCACCCCTCCTCGTTTTTCCTGTTGGACCTAGCATTGTTTTGTGTTCTATTTTGGACATCAAAACTGAAGTTCCCAATGACAGTGGCACCTTACTTTTCTGATTATCATAAGACCTACTTTCTCACCACTTCAGTTTTGCAAGCATTATTTCCAATTCATTGAGATTCTATCAAAACATGTTATAGGAACAAATATGTAAGTCAAAATTTTGCATTTCCATTAGAAAACTAGAGAAATAATCTTAGTTTCCAATCCTAGAATTGTTTCTTAAGCTAAATATTTAAGGAATGTTTTAATTAAAAACATCACATAAACAAATTTCTCAGCTGCAGCAAGTAATTAAAAATGCATAAAAAGGATCAAAATGGTTGGATTAGCTCACAAAATGGAGATGAAAACAGTTTATCCTGTTTGTTCAGTAGCTGGTATTGTGCTATAGAATTTGACCATCAAGAATAACAAAAAGAATGTAATATTAAAGAAAAGACTGACAGCTAAATGGCACTCACTGCATTAGTTCTGGCTAATTCTTACTTTATATCACTTTTTAAAACTACCACATTATAATAAAAACAGCCAAAATTCAGAAAAATTACATCAGCACTGACCTTCCAAATATGGTTAACAGCCTTGTCTGTCCACTCTGCGACTTCCATGGAGTGACTCTGCTGACCAATAAGGGGCCCAAAGCAGGTGCGCACAGGAATGGTTTCTCCAGTCCATACACCTATCAGTGGACGGACACCAACTACACAATCAATGACTTTAAAAACTAACACAATACTGACACAGGTGCTTAACTCATTCAAAGACTCATTTTCAATGACCTTAAGTACTACAAACAAGTCAGCACTCCTGAGAGGTAGCTAAGGCCTGTAAATAAGTAAAATGCAATGAATGGATTCAACAGCACTCAGAAGAAATGCAGAGTAAGAAGCAGTATCAGAAATTCCTAAACCTAGTTGTATGTATAAGGAAACTGACCTTGTCCTTCCAAATACATTACTTTAAAGTTAATACACAAGAAAGTACAGAAAACATTGTTCTATTATAAAAATATAAAGCAATTACTATAAAAAAAAATCAAACTTCTAAAATCTTTCATGCTTAAGGCACTGCTCTATATTATATAAGCCATTTAGTACTTTCAAGGCTTAAGCCCAAGCCGTAGCTGAAAGAATAACAAACCTAATTTCATATCTTCAAAAAACAGCATAGGAACTTGAAAGCCACGTTAAATTCACATATGGGAAAACGTACTCTGACAGTCCACATTCCTTATTCCTTTTTCCGAAGGAGTATTAGAGAACTTAAAATATCTGATCAAACATCTTTTGTGCCATACAATTGTCCATGGTAAATTTTTGATGTTTTTAATACACAAGTTTCAAGGAGTGTGCTGTTAGTATAATTGTTAGTGGATGAAACAGCTAGAATAAAAGTCAAGGCTTCAAAGACTCAAGCCAGGACTCTTTCCTCTACTTAAACCTGATTCTAAAAAAGGGGAGGTTGCCCAATAAAGTTTGCAACTTTATTTACTGCACCCTAAATACGACAAATATTCTCTAAAACTATCCTAAGCCATAAACAGATTTTTGGATCAATAATCACTGAATAATATAAATTATACACATCCATTCTTACAGCTCTACCCTATTAAAAAGAAACTTGATGTGCCAAGATTCTTACCAACTTCTGCTCCCATAATTGACTGTCGAAGAACAAGCTGCTTTGGGAGAGAAAGTCTTGCTCTGCTCTCTATTGGAGTATCAGGAACAAAAGTCACTGGTCCATGATCAGGGCAATCTGAAGGATAGGCTCGGTCACAAAGAGTGCACCCTATAAAGACCAAATTTGAGAAACACAAATGGGTGTAGTTCACAGGTTAAATTATGACTTTTTTAAATTTAACGCTAATTCCTAAAATGTAACCAGTAAGACATAGTTCTAACAGAAATACTGTAATCAAAGAACAACTTTCTTATATTAAATATATATGTCCATGCTTATACTTCTTCAGGATTCAACAAAATCTAATTTTCTTTAGATGTGACAGGATAAATTTCCTATTCAGTGCATAAAAGAAAAACTGATAAAAGAGAAACTGGAGAAATAGCACTATGGTAGAGCACTTGCCTAGCACAAACAAGGCCTTGGTTTGATCCCCAGCACTACAATAAATGTTAAAAAGTAACACTGTATTACTTCAACAACCAAGTATTATTATCCCTTACATTAAGTAGATAAGCAATACTTTTGGATAGGGTACCCTAAAGTGCAAATGATTACAATTCTGAACTGTAAGAGAAAACTGAATTGAAATGTTAGTCATGCAGAGTGGGAGAAAAGATGGCAGTATGGACAGAGGGGTTGAGCCAGCTACACCAAGCCTAGTTTTGACAACACATTCTAAAGAAGACAAAAAATAAATTAAAAAAATAACCAATGATCCACTCTTGTGGAGAACAGGAAAAATCATATTCTTGCAGACCTACGTGCACCAAATTTTTCTTATTTTTCATGCACTCCATCTTTTTGCATTGTTAGAGAGGGTACTGCCTTCATTCACTGTTCTTTGGGGGTTTTGTTTGTTTTCAGTCCTGGGGATTGAACCTAAGGGTGCTCTGCCATTTAGCTACATCCCCAGTCTTTTTTCTTCTTTGAGACAGGGTTTCACTAACTTGCCCAGACTGGCCTCAAAGCCTGTAATAGTCTTGCCTTAAACTCCCCAGGTGCTGGCATTACAGGCATGTGCCACCATGCCCAGCTCATGTGGTGTAACGAGCGTGCTTTTCCACACGTTTTGTTCTGTTCTTTAAACTTCCCTTTCTGTGTGTTAAGGAACAGTATTCATGACACTGTTATTCAATGACTGAGTTCAGACTTTCCAAATTCATTCACAAAGTAGCTGAACACAAAAATAAACCTTAGAACCACAGCCATCTGTCTTATTTTGCTAAACAATCCATCTGAAATTTGCACTTCAGTGGAATAAAATGTCCAAGTTTTCATATTCAGGAAAAACAATAGTATAGCTACTACTTCAACTACTACTTGATTAAAAAAAAAAAAATGTGACTAATCAGATTAGAGATCCCCTACACCTGATGAGAACTGAGTCTCCATTGTTCTTAGGAGAAATAACCTCCAAAGGAGATTCAGACTTCATATTGAGAAAAAATGATTAAAGGTTTCTCCAAAAGACACACAAACGGCAATAAATACAGGAAAGATGTTTAGCATAATTAGTCATTAGGGAAATACAAGTAGAAACCACAATGGGATACTACTTCACATTACTAGGCTATAATAAAAACATAAAGAAATGATATATGTGGGTAAGAATATAGAGAAATTGGAACCCTCATATATTGCTAAGAATGCAAAATGGTACAGCCACTTCAGAAAATAGTCTGGCTGATTCCCAAGAGGTTAAATATAAACACTGTACCCCATAAATATGTGTGTCATATACTGTGTGTCAATTAAAATTTGTAAAAGTGTGTATTTATTTATGTATCTATACTGCAGTGCTGGGCTTTAAACCCAGGGCCTCATGCATGTTGGTCAAGTGCTCTACCACTGAGCTATTTCCCTAATCCAAACTTTTTAAAGTCAAAAATAGAGTAATTCCACTCCTAGATGTGTATCCAAGACAATTAAAAACATCTGTTCATACAAAAACTTGTACATGAATGTTCATAGCAGTATTCATAATAGTCATGAAGTAGAAACAACCAAAAGTACATCCACTGATGAATGGCTAAAGTGCAGCATATTCAGAGTGTGAAATAACAGTCAGCTATAAAAAGAAATGAAGTACTGACACATGCTACAACATGGATGAGCCATGATAATAATATGCTAAATAAAGAAGCCAGAAACAGAAGGTCACATATACTGATTCCACTTACATGAAATGTTCAGAATATACACATCCATAGAGATAGAAAGTAGATTAATAGTTGTCTGAGAATTGAGTAGAAGGAGGGCATGAGGAATAACTGCTAATGGGTATAGGCTTCGTTTTTTTAATATTTACTTTTTAGTTGTAATTGGACCCAATACCTTTATTTTATTTATTTATTTATTTTTTATGTAGTGCTGAGGATCGAACCCAGGACCGCACACATGCAAGGCGAGAGCTCTACCACTAAGCCACATCCCCAGCCCTGGTATAAGGTTTCTTTATGGGTTGATTAAAACGTTTGGAATTAAGACAGTGGTAATGGCAGCACAACTTTTGAATATACTGAAAATTGCTACACTGTATACTTTAAAATGTACACGTAAACCAGGTGCAGTGGTACATGCCTGTAATCCCAGCAACTTGGGAGGCTGAAGCAGGAAGATCCAAAGTTCCAGGTCACCCTTAGCAACCTGGTGAGACCCAAAAAACAAAAAGGGCTGGAGATGTAGCTCAGTGATAAAGTACTCCTGAGCTCAATTCCCAATACGAAAAAGAAAAAATATTTACACCTTATAAACTTGAGATTTTAAAGGTTAATACAACATAATCAACATATTGACTGACTTCTGCAGCCCACACCATGGTGGGCTTCCTCCTTTTTGACTCTCCTGGGCAGTCTACTTTGGAAGCTCTCCCTCCATTGCTTATCTGGATACCCCTTGCCCTCTTCTCTTCTCATTGTACACTTATACTAGACAGTTTAGCCACAGTCAACATCTTGGTCGTCATACTCTCTAAATATTTAGTCAGATCCTTCCTGAGCTCCAAATTCAACATTTCATTAGACATTTCTACTGGGCATCTTATAGACACAAATCAAATGCCTAAAACTGAACTTACCCTCACTCTAAAAAATGTAATAATCCAATCTCTTCTTTCATTATTCTATCTACCTAGATTCCCATGCCAAAAATAAGGGTTTTCTCTTAAACTTTTCCCCTTCCCCAACTTTATCCAGTCCACAAGCTCTGCTGAGTTCTTTGTAAATGATCTCTAATTTCTTCATCCTCAATATCTCTACTCTCACTTGGAAAATCATCACCCCTCACTTAAATTGTGGCAGCTCAGTACCTATTCACTTATCTATGCTTCCCATCACAGAGGCTCTCTAAAGACTACTCTATTCCCAGCATCTAGCACACAGGTTGGTATACTAAAAGCACAACATGTTGTTTGCATGAATGAGGCACACAGTGTGATCACTTTTACAATTTTTTGTTATTGTTGCCCAATAAAAAGAACTTCTACATGATATGTATTCTAAGGAAAAAAAAATGCATTGACATCCACTTATATTTTCCATTGGGTTATAAAAGTGATCTCATATATTTTTTTTCTTTTGGTCTTGTGTTGAAAGTACCCAAGTCATGTCACACAATTTAGCTTTAGGACAGTTTACTCCTGGAACTCTATTTGTAAGACCTTGGAAACACCTTAATACTTATCTGTAAAATACAGAAATGATTACTTTTCTTCAAGTGGACACTGGAAGAACCAGTGAAGTATACACCATTTAGCTTAATTAAGAAAAAGGAGCCACAATAATCAAAGGAGATTACAAAGGAAAAGAAAAATTCCAAAGTCTAATAACTTTCCATACTCCCTTAATCTGTACCAGATTTTGTGTCTAAACCTCTTAGGCATGATGGCCTTTTAAAACCAATATTTCCAAAAAGAAAAGCTAAGCACACTCACAAATTGTAAACAAAGTTGCCATGTTTTCCTTGTTTGAATTGGAGTCTTCCATTTGCAGTGTCGGTGGTACAAAAGAAAGACTGTCTGAAGATACATCTACATGACCTGTACCCATGGCAACCTCCTGGGTGATAGAGGAGACAGCCACAGGTTCTAGGCTGAGGCCAACTTCATGGAGGGAAACAGATTCTAGGGAGGCGAGGTTGTGTGAGGTAGAGAGTGCCACGCTTACAGAGTTGGTGCTCATGGCCACGGTGTGGATGGAATCACTGAGAGCACTATCAGACATCCCGTTGACTCGACTTGCAATGTGGTCTGTTTCCATGACCACAGGGAGCTCCAGGCCATTCCCATGAATGGGTATCACACCACCATGTCCTACTGTGTCTGCTGCAAGGTTGTTGCTCACAGAATCCACAGAGAGAGGTTCATGACTTCTGGAGCCATTTGGGATTTGGGAATGCTCGCCTGCAACACCATCCATGGTAAGCTCCTCTGCCATTCCGTCAGTAGAGATTGGGCTGGTAACTCTAGAAACGTTCTCCATGGTGATTGTTGAGTCCAGAGCCACCTCATGGCCATCACTAGGATGAAGGCTTTGGGCGCCATGTGTGTTCACAGAACGAGAATCTATTGAAACAATGCCTGGTTCTAATCCAACATTTCCATTGGACTGATAGGGATCAAGTGCTGATGGGTTATTGGCGATGGATAATGGTGTATTACCATCAACGTTTATAGAGTTGGGATGAATGTACTGAGGAGGTGGTCTGTCAGCTAAATAAGATAAAATGCCTGAGAAAAACAAAAGATTAGGTATCAGAGACTTTTTACATTGCTATATATTAAAAATTCCAAGTACTAGAAACTATTTTCCTTATAAATGTAACTAAAATCTACTTCAATTTAATCAATATCCATATTTTATAAATAGCAACCTACTTACAATATAAATAAGTTTTTTCCTGTGAAATCCTAAAAAATTAGCCATATTCCTTTGAGGCCAGGTGGAAATAAGTCATTTAAATGCTTCCTTTAATATTTACATGGTTGCAATTCCTGAGTCCTAAGATGCTAAAATTTGCTCTATTAAGAAACTAATGATTTGAATGCAGATTTTGTTAAAATCTTCTACTAATAAATTATATTTAACTGACTAAACTATCACAACACATTAAACTCTACCCAAAACAAGTCACGAATGTATCAATTCTATTGAAACAAAACATAAAGAGTGTAGTGTTGGGATGGAAACCAGGGCCTCAAGCATGCTGAGCAAGTGCTCTACCATATTCCCAACTCCAAAAAAACTTTTGAACTTGTGCTTGTAAGGACGTAGTGAAATGGTACTTGTTGCACTGCTAGTATAGTGTAAATTACTAAAACCTCTTTGAAAAGTACATCTATGAAGAACCTCAAAAATACTCACATCTTGCACAAGAAATTCTGATTATGATGACCTTCCCTAAGTGCATTTTTGTAAATATTATACACAAAGATATTCATAACAACATCAGTTACAATGGGAGTAAAACCTGGAAAACCAAACTGTCCAGCAATAAAGACTAATATAATGAACTACAGAATATGTGTTCAGTAGAATGGAATGAGTCATTAAAAAGGATAATTATGAAAAGCACAGAGCAGCATGGAAAAATATGCAAAGCAGAGAAAACTACTAAGTTAAAAAGTAAACAATCATGCATGCAATCATTTACAAATACGACCTTAATTATGAAAAACAATAAAAGCCTATACCCAAAATAAAAGACAGGAAGTACACTAAAAATATGTTCGCAGGGACTTTGAGAGTTTCCCTCTAACACTTTTCTAAAGAACAAAAATTCAATAAATTTAAAAAAAACAATGGCACTGCAGCAGGGTATGTGGTGGGTAGGTATTAGAAACACTGAATCAAAAGCCCAATGAGGCGGCAACCGCCTGTAATCCTAGCAACTCGGGAGGCTGAGGCAGGAGGATCACAAGTTCAAGACTAGCTTCAGCAACTTAGTGATATCCTGTCTTAAAATAATAAAAAAGGGGGCTGGGGTTGTGGCTCAGTGGTAAAACACTTGCCTAGCACATGTGAGGCACTGGGTTCGATCCTCAGCACCACAATAAAAAAATAAATAAATAAAATAAAGGTATTGTGTCCATCTATAACTGAAAGTATTTTAAAAAAAAATAATAATAATAATAAAGGGATTGGGAGATATAGCTCAGTTGGTAGAGTGCTTACTTTGTATACACAAGGCTCTGGGTTCAATCCCCAACATCATAAAAAAATAAAAAATAAAAATAAATAAAATAAAATTTGATTAAAAATTAAAATGTGGCTCAATAGTAAAGCACCCCTGGATTCAATCCCCAGTACCCACCACCCCGCCAAAAATAAAGAAAGAAAAAGAGAAAACTGAACCAAGAAGATGCCAAAGGAGGAAAAAGAAAAACTGTTTATGTGCAATTAACAAATTCAGGTTAGTCGAACTGCTATATGAAGAATACATTAGCCAGGCATGGTGGCACATGCCTATAATCCTAGCAGGTCAGAATGCTGAAGCAGGAGGATCACAGATTTGAAGCCAGCCTCAGCAACTCAGTGAGGCCCTAAGCAACTTGGTAAGATCCTATCTGAAATTAAAAAAAAAAAAAAAAAAAAAAGGGCTGGGGGCTGATGATGTGGTTCAGAGGTTAAGCATCCCTGAGTTAAATCCCTGGTACCAAAAAAGAAAGAATGAATATGTGCACATTCTTAGAGGAAAGAACATAAATATAAACAACCCCCCCAACCTTGGCATTAATATCTAATAATGACAAAGAAAAAAGAGTCGTATTCAAATCTTCAAGAACTGTGTTTAAAAGTTGGCTCTGTGCTTTTTTTTTTTTCTAACAAAGAACTATAAAACTTACCAGGTAAAATGGTTCTGAAGTAACTGCTCTCCAGGTGGGGGTAAGGTGGTGGAGGTAGGGTATAGTTTCTTTCAGGTAACCCACACATCACCCCTCGATCCCCAATACCCATTGGGAGCATCAAAGACAAAGCAGAAGGCAGAGAGCTCAGGGAGGGACCCAAGTTTGGAATTGCCACTGGCAGACCTACAAAAAAAAAAAATTATTTTTTCTTAAAGAAAATAAATTTTAAAAATTCTCCACAGCCACTGACCAAACTCACAAAACTTCTTGCATATGAGCAAAAATCTTAATTTAGTAGGCTTTCTCATCCCTAGACAGACAAATATCCAAACACATGACAAAGCAAAATAGCTTTAGTCCCAGAATTAGTTCCCAAGTTAGTTTATAAATAAAAGATGATCCTCCAGTTGTCTGCACTGCTCTTAACCCATTAAGTCCCAAGTTTTCAATGCTGTATTATAATGACAACAATGTATTAAAATAGCTTGAAAGTCATAATATATATAATTATATTAATATAATTATTATTAAAATTGTGTTCTTTTCATTTTATAAACACAGTGTGTGTATATACATATATATATACATATACATACATACATATACATACATACATATATATACACACATATATACATACATATATATACACATATAAAATATATTGTTTTTAAGTGTTTACAGATGTTTCACAACTAGAACAATGGGACAAAACGGTTAAGCACCAAAACATTTAATTTGTAATTAAAAACCTAGTTTAAAGAACCTTTAAAAAGAGAACAAATTATATTCAGGAAAAAAAAAGAAAGAATTGTTCAAAGGAGTGGAGTATGGTTTTTCTTTTTTACTTTGTATTTTCCTTTCTATATGGTGGAATGGTTCACTTTTTAAAACATTCAGATATGCTTCTACTTGTAAGAGTACAATTCAAAGTCAGATGTAAAATCATACATATACACTTTCATACAGTCTTTTGTATATATTCTGTGCCTCACAATCAATAAAAAATTTAAAGCTTAGATTACATCTATCTTGAAACATATCTACTTTCGAAGTGCTGAAGTGGCCCTTACTATGCCTAAGTATCATGATGAATACTCACCCACCTGTACAGTGCTGATTTTGCATATTTGTGTCAGGAGCAATATTTTTTAAAAAGCTTTTTCTCAACAAGAGTGTCCACTAAAAGGAATGCCGAAGAGACAATCAGCTGGGTTAACCACTAATAATTTTCTTTTTAATTTCTTTTGCGGACACTTAAGTGTAAAGAGACATTAATTTTGATTAATCTTATCCAACTGCTGTATTTTACTAATTAGTCAGATAACTCTCTACAGAGAACTAAATAGATAACTTATAGATCTATCTAAAATAATCCTAATACTAACTCCTATTTTGATAAAAGTCTAGCATATTTCAATGTCACAGATCCTTAAAAATCAATAGCTTATTCATTTCTTCTCCACTTCAATAGGAAAAATAAAACTAGACAAAAGAAAAATAGTACAGCAACAGGGAAGAATGAATTCTTCTTGTATTATTCTCTGAGTGACAAGGCTCATAGGGAGCTCTCCAGAGGAGCTACATCTCTGGGACCACCTCTTTTCCAGAATTCCATGTCTGGCACATTTCCAGTTGTTCAGTTTCATATCTAGCAATAAAGCCCCATTCCCTGTGCTTCTGCGAATTAAAGAGTAAATTTAACTGATTCTCTTTATTAACCCAGGGACAAGGTACCAAGATGAGAACCAGATGAGTGGATAATCCAGAAGGAATGCCAAACTTTGGACAAAAAGAGACCATAAGACAAAAAAAATAATAACTACTACTCCTCTTATCCACTAGAACTCTGCAACTCTGCAAAATATTTTCTTCTATGCTACCCCATGTGGGACAGCCATTCAGGTCTTTCCAGTTATTTCCACCCTTAAAAGCACTCCAATCTCCTCTAGGCTCCACTTGGCAGTGTTAAGGTGATGAAGCACTGAAATGCAGAGGCACTCCCTTACCACTCACCTGGGGCAGGGATGGCACTGTGAGTAGGTGAGGCAGCCAAACCCAGGTGACTTCCTGAGACTGGCAAGGCATTGCTCACAGAGGGTGAAGTCAGCTGCTCCATCCCCACTGGGCTCAGGTTCATTTCATTCATCCTAAGAAAGATCATACACAACCAGTTATACAGAAAATTACCTCAGTGACTTCATGTTAAGATGTCCAAGAGGGGCTAGAGTTGTGGCTCAGTGATAGAGCACTTGCCTAGCATGTGTGAGGCCCTGGGTTCAATTCTCAGCACTTCGTATAAATAAATGAATAAAATCAAGGTCCATCAACACCTTAAAAAAACCTTGGGAGGGAAAAAAAAAAAAAGATGTCTAAGAATCTGAATTTGTGGGGATGGGGACATGGCCTGATCAACTAACTATTTGTTTCTATGCTCTGAACTCTCTGAGATAGCTAATGTGATATTCTTTCTGCTAATAAGAAAACTAGGATTCAGAGAAGTTAATTCACATGAATGTTATATAGCAGAAACAAGATCTGAATTCAGATCAGTCTTGTTCCAAACCCCATGCATATCATTCAAAGAAAAGTCTGTAATCTGTACAGCATGTTGGCAATGACTTTCTTCTCACAATATTTATTTTCTCTAATTGGTTTATTACTTACAACTATTCAAAAATTTTTACTAATCCTTTTTACCTGGAGTTGAGGCAATAATGGGTCTGATTCAGATCACCAATGGGGTGAAGAAGCAGCATACTTTTCCCAGGGGTCAATATTTTATTTTATTAAAAATACCTTAGTAGGGGCTGGGGTTATAGCTTAGTGGAGAGTGCTTGCCTACCAGGTATGAGGTACTGGGTCTGATCCTCAGCACCACATAAAAGTAAATAAATAAAGCTATTGTGTCCATCTATAACTTAAAAAAAAATTGTTTAAATACCTTAGTAATCAATCAATACTCTTAATATCCCTTAACTATCAAGGTTCATTACATAAACTTTGCTAGAACATTACTAAATATTACTCTGAATCCTCATACCAGTTCTGCAAAATAAGGTATATGAGGAAACTGAAACTCAAAGGTGGAGTGGCATGTCATATGCCCCAAATCATAAGAGTGATTAATGAAAGAACATAAAACATCTTGCAAAATTCTGCCCAAAAGTTTACTTTTTCAATATACCAAACTGTTTTCTAATACACCAACCATTTTTGGCAGGCTAAAGAATCAAAAATCACCTTTTCTACGCAATCCATCTTGCAGTGCCACTAAAAACAACTTAAAAATAAGAGTAACACTGATTTGAATAAGGCATTATTGGAGGTTATTTTTAAAAAGTATTAGTTCTTAATCAGAATTCAGAGATATCATATTATAATCACTACCATTTAAAGAGGCTAGTAAACACAACAGTAAAAGATCTCTACGACTTTTAATCCTTACAATGGGTAACAGTGTTAGGCATTCTTCTCTGTATATCTACCTATATTTGGAAGCGGGGAAGGGAATCCAATGGGGCTCCATATTCCTTAGCAGTGAAGTCAAAACCAAATAGGTTTTTAATTTTGAAAAACAGCAATGATATTTTAACAACCAAACCGGAACTAATAATAGCTAATACTTATTACTCCCTTATCATGAGTTAGGCACTGAGCTAAGAGATTTACATGTAACTATCTCTTCTAATAAACACCGTAAGATAGGGGTTTTTTTTTGTCTTGTTTTTTGGTAATCTCACTTTAAAGATGAGGAAATTAGACTCAGAGAGCCTAAAAAGATCACATAACTTTGGGCTGGGGATGTGGCTCAAGCAGTAATGCACTCACCTGGCATGCGTGTGGCCCAGGTTCGATCCTCAGCACCACATACAAACAAAGATGTTGTGTCCGCCGAAAACTAAAAATTATTAAAAAAAAAAAAAAAAATTCTCTCTCTCTTTAAAAAAAAAAAAAAAATCACATAACTAGTCAGAGGTAGTGTAGAGTCAGGATTTAAACCCAGATCTAATTTAAGAAACACAAACTCTTGCTGGGTGTGGTGGTGCACACCTGTGATCCCAGCTTCCTGGGAAGCTGAGGCAGCAGGATAGAGAGTTCAAAGCCAGCCTCAGCAAATTAGACTCTGTCTCTAAATAAAATATAAAAATAGGGCTGGGGATGTGACTAAGTGGTTAAGCACCCCTGAATTCAGTCCCTGGTAACAAAAAGGAGGAGGAGAAGGAGAAACCTCTTAACTATGATAAGAAAATTACAAAAAAAAAAAAAAAAAAGAATTGCTTTGGGGGCTGGGGTTGTGGCTCAGTGGTAGAGCGCTCACCTAGCACACCTGAGGCCCTAGGCTTATGTGAGGCCCTCAGCACCACATATAAATAAAATAAAAATGAGAAAATCTCTTAGGTCTATAATATAAACAAATATCTTAAAAAAAAAAAAGAATTGCTTTGCCTTTTATACAGTTTAAATGCATTAGGACCTATTTTGTAGGGTATATCTTAGGGTCCCACAAACACCTGCATCTTAAATTATTCTACACTTACAGAGTTCACCCTTTTTCCTAGCCAGGTTATCTCATAAAATTAAGCTCTTGGACACCAACTAAATATACAAGGTAAACCTAGTATAGTCTCTTGCGTAGAAAAGGCACTCTGAACATTTTGATTTGATGGAGCAATGTAAAACTCATCATCCTTGCTAGAGAGACATCTAGAATCACATGGCAAATGAAGCACAACATATGGACAGTACACTGATAACAGTACTTTATTACAAAAGAATGCAAAACTTCTTGTAGCCTAAAGAAACCATAGCTACCTTAAATTCTGAAAGATTTTGAGCATGACTTGGTTTAAAACAGACTTTTCCCATAACTTTTTATAGCTATAACCATAACTAAAACACAACAATCGCTGGAACATTTAAGAGCCCACAACAAATTGGTTACAATTATTTTTTAAAGCAAAACTTAATATCTTTAGTTTTAACTCCCATTCTGAAAATTCCTGAATATTAATCTAAAAACCAAAATGGTGTTTCTAGGTTGACTTCTGGGCCTTCTCAAACCAGTTCCAACCAGAGTTTAATGTAACAGGCTCAGCAGATTTCTGCTTTGTTCTGAGTCACTAAAATGTGATGATCTCAGCAGCCATAAACTAGAGGTAACTAAAATCCCACAGAGAGAGGCAGAGGAAGGGAATGTACAATACGTTCCTCATAAGATTTTCTTACTCTAAAGGGTAACTGTATTCTAATTACCTTTCTCAGGGGGGATTCTAAGAAGCAATCTTGGAAGAAAGGGCCACTTCCCTACTCATTTCCTACACTCCTGTACAGTTTATGTATTTTTAACTGATCTGTGTAAACACTGGCCAGTTATTGGTCTCACACCTTTTCCTGGAATGACATATAAGAAGCTAACTGAAATGCACACTTTGCAATACAAACGGACAATCTGGATAACTTCAATGAATTCGTGTTTTATCTTCCTCATTCTAAACACACAGCCTTTGAAAAGATCCTGAAAAACAGGAGGCGACCCTGGCTGTGCCTTTGGTCTGCTTCTGTACTGTACAGGTATGGTTCCTAAAGTACTTTAAGCATCCGCATGAAGCCTGCAGGATTAAGAACGTAATCTCCCCTCTCTACCATCCCTGCCACAGGGTAACCAACAAAACTCACGGTGAGCACGATGCGGAAGGCGGGCAGGCAGGAGGGAAGGGTTGAAAAAAAAAAACAAAACACTTTCCTGATAAAGATATTATTAAAGCTCAAATAACTCAAACACATAGGAGAAAGGGATCAACCAGCCAACAATAAATGTCTGTATCTAATTTAGAACAACTGTTCACACTCAGAGTAAATCAGGACGGAGGAGAGTGCCTTCAACCCAACGCTAGTTTCTGGGTTTTGTTTCCTTAGGGACACAAACCCATATGCAAATCACACCTGTAGTCCTCTCGTTGACACCAAAAACAAAAGCACCAACTCGGACATTCATCTGCCAGATGCTTGCCAACGATGTCACCTGCGCTGCGCCCTCGCCCTGACTCACCTGTGATGCATCAGCTTCGGGCCAAGCGTCGCAGAGAAAAGCGCTCCGGGGAACCGGCATCAGGGTTTGCGTTCCAGCGTCACGCGCTACCGCATCTTGCTCACAACCGCTGCACGACCGCGGCCACTCGTCCTCGGGGCCGCCCGGGGCCGCCCAACTTCTCCCGAGGGCCGGTGGCCGCGCACCCCGCCGCGGGATGGGGCATGCCGGGGGACACCCAGGACCTTTCCTCCAGAAGCTTCGGGGAGGAGCTGCCCAACCTGGGGGTGGAAAGAGCGGTCACCAAACACTGGGAGCTAACAGACCCAGACTCCTCGCCACTGCAGAGCCGCAGGCGCCGCGACAGCGCCTCCAGGGAGGCCACCTAGCCCGCCCGCCGGCCTCGGGCCCGCAGGCCGCCCTAGCCCGCCCGGCCCACGCGCAGCCCACCTGCCGGCCGCGAGGGGGGCGCGCACCTGCCCCTCCGCTTTGTTCCTCATCGGGCAGAGCTGGCCTGGGGCCCTCCCCGCCCTCGACCCCCGCACTCCGGGGCCGCTCCCCTAACGTTTTCCGCCCGGCCCCGCCCGGCCCCGCCGCCGCCTCAGCGCCGCACCCTTCGCGGCGCGTTTCCGGCTCCTCAGCCACTCTCGGCGCCCCCCCGCCCCGCCCCCGTGAGCGCGCCCCCCCCGCCCCCGTGAGCGCGCCCCTCCCCCAGGCCGGCCCCCTCCGCGCGTGCGCACCTCGGGGACCCGGGCCGGAGGGGGCGGGCCGCGAGAGGCTCCGCACGGAGCGCCGCGTCTCCAAGCCGGCCCGATCTGGTCGAGCGCCGAGCGATCGACCCGCCGTTGCTAGGCGACCCGTGCTGCGGTGAACGCGGCGTGAGCATTCTGAATCCACGAAGTTCTCAGATCCCGGGCTTCGCGTTTCGCGTTTCGCGGCTCGCTCCTAACAGGGAGGCATCCATGGGTCCACGCAAACCCGAAATTTTCGAAATAAAGGGCTTAACCAGGGAGTTGGCTGTGCGGCCCCGAGGAATTGGGGTTCCATCCCCAGTGTTTTTCACCGCATGTGACGCCTGAAGGTTGCCCAATGGTGGCTTTAGGACTTTGTACAGAAGTTCTCATTTTGCTCTCCGTTCCTTACTGCATGCCAGGCGCTGTGCTAAAGGCTGGGGCGTACTACGAAGGCTTTAAATATTGCAGGAAAATGATTCTGAACTTAATGAAGAGTGGACATGGAAACTGCACCACACCTTCTGGTATCTTCCATTACAGCAGAACAGCAGACCCAGGGAGTCTTCCTGTCATCCAGAAGA
Organism: Marmota monax; assembly: GCF_021218885.2. Taxonomy (NCBI): domain Eukaryota; kingdom Metazoa; phylum Chordata; class Mammalia; order Rodentia; family Sciuridae; genus Marmota; species Marmota monax. Next base: position 5,803,230 of record NW_026695202.1, read on the forward strand.
TATTTACTAAAATACGTCTCAAACACAGAGATAGAAAACAAGACACCCGAATCTGCCTTGGATAGCTTGCAGCTTAGTGGGGAATTCACCAATGCAGAAGTAAGCAAAACGTTTTGGATGAGAAGAGGGGTGAGGTCAATTTCTGTAATGTGTTCCTAGCTTGACTTCCCATAAGGAGAGAGCACATTCCTATGAGGGAACTTATCACTGAATGGGACAGGTCACACTGGTTTCCTTGTCTTGTTGATCAGATAGAAATGTCAATCACACTGCAAAGAGGTGCCACAGCATTCCCTAAAATACCTGGGGCCTAGAGAACGGCCACCTGTGTTAATGTCCAAACACTTGCAACAGGTTTCAGCACCTGTTTTTTGTTTGTTTGTTTGTTTGTTTTGGCAATATTGTTAAGCACAGAGATGTAAAGATGAATTGGAAAAATCAGGTCAGATAAATTTAAGAACTAAAACTATCATATTTACATAGAAGAAAATATAGCACAAAACAAACTAAAAATTTACAAATTGAATTTCATCAAAATCAAAACTTTTTTTCTTGAAAAGACACTGTCAACAAGATGAAGAGGCTAAGAGAAAACATTTTTAGAACAAACACAGAATTTGTGTTTGTGTCTATAATAAATAACCTTTTAAAGTCAATAAGAAGACAAGCAACTCAGTTTTTTAAATTGTGCAAAATATTTGAACAGCCACTTCACTAAAGAAAATAGGTAAATAGTAATTAAGCAAACAAGATGTGCAGCATCTTTAGGTATTAAGGAAATGCAAATGAAGCACTGGAGGTAACATTACATGAAAGGAAAGTGACCACAACACTCAGAGCGACCAAGAGATCTTTATTGCAGCAGTGCAAAGGGGGAGGAAAAAGAGAAAGCGAGAGAAGAGACACAGCAAGAGATAGAGCAAGAGAAGAAAGAGAGGGCAAGAGCAAGAGAGAGGGGCCCAGCAGGAGGGAGTTTTTAGCCAAAATCTAATGGGGTCTTTGGGTTTGCAAGCTGCCTTGTTGGCGTACAGCGATTGGATAATACAGTAGTTGCTAAGGGTGTCATCTTCTGCCTTCAGGCAGATGGGGCAGGGGTCAGATGTGGGTTTCTCTTGTACCAGATGGGTGGGGGTCGAGTGTTCAGCCTTGAGTGGGGTTGAGTGTTCAGACTTGATGCAAACAGGTGATAAAGGACCAGACAGAGTGGGGTTTGGGTGTGTGGGCTATCCTGCAGCTAACATTTGTTCAGCCTGCCCTGCACACAACTTAGTTCAGCCTGTCCTGCACCTAACATTACACACCTTCTACAAATGGAAAAATTAAAAAGAACTACCATAACAAGTACTAGTGTATACGTGGAGCAAATTCCTGGACCCCTCACACATTGCTAACAGTACACAAACTGCTCCAGCCCCTTTCAAAAACAACTTGACAATTTCTTAGACCATACAATTCAGTAATTACACTCCTAGGTATTTACTCAAGAGAAATAAAAACATAAGTACAAAAGCATATACACAAGTGTTCATAGTAGCTTTATTCACAGTAGCCCACAACTGGAAACAACCCAATGTCTAACAGCTAGTGAGTGGAATAATTATAGTGTATTAATATTGTGGAATCTGGGCTGGGGCTGGGGCTCAGTGGTAGAGTGCTTGCCTGGCATGCATGAGGCCATATGTTTGATACTCAGCACCACCTAAAAATAAAATAAAAAATAATAATACTCCTACACAACAATAAAAAGAAACAAGTTATCAATACCTCTATGGAACTCAAAAAACTTTATTAGGCAGAGAGGAAGAGCATGAGAAGAAGATTACCATCAAATAGGGAGGAGAGGTGGGAGGGAATGGGAGAGAGAGGAGGAAATTGCACAGAAGAGGGAAGGAGACTCGCATTGTTATACAAAAATACATATAAGAGGATGTGAGGCAAAGGGGAGAAAAAAAATGAGAGTGAGAGAAATGAGATATGGTAGATGGGGTAGAGGGAAGGGAGGGGAGGGGAGGGGAGGGGAGATAGGAAGGGGATAGGAGGGGCAGCAGAATAAAACAAACACTTGTTTGGCAGTATGTATAAACGTGGCTGTATAATGAATGTGATCCTGCAATCTGTACATGGGGGAAAAATAAGAATTCATACCCCATTTGAAACAAATGTATGATATATGATATGTCAAGATCAATGTAATGTTTTGAGCCACCAATAAATTTCTGATGTTTAAATAAATAAATAAATAAATAAACCAATTTAAAAAAAACACTTTATTAGGCTAAGTGCAAGACACCAGACACAAAAGATTACATATTATGGGTCCATTTACATGAAATTCTGGTAAAAGCAAACAGGCAGAAAATACCTGGCCTGATGGAGCTTAACATTATAACAGAAGAAGACAGAGAACAAATAAATAATTCAAATATGTAGTACTTCAGATAGCGGGAAACACCATGGGGGGAAAAACTATGGCTGGCAAAATAGGTGGAAAGGCTCAGGGTTAGGGGCTACAATGTTAAAGAGCGCTCACTTAACATGTGTGAGGCAATAGGTGTGATCCTCAGCACCACATTTTTTAAAAAAGTAAATAAACAAAATAAAGGTATTGTGTCCATCTACAACTAAAAATTTTTTTAAAAAATTAAAAAGAAGAAGAACCTTTCCTTAATTTGGTAAAGAATATTTGTGAGCCAGGTGCAGTGGTCATGCCTATTATCCCAGAAGCTCAAAGGGCCAAGGCAGGAGGATCGCAGGTTCAAAGCCAGTCTCAGCAACTTAGCAAGACTCTGTCTCTAAATAAAATATAGAAAAGGCTGGGGATGTGACTGAGTGGTTAAGTGTCCCTGGGTTCAATCCCCAGCACCAAAAATAAAACAAACAAACAAAAAACCTGTGAGATGGTGAAATATCAGAAGCTATCTCATTAAAATAAAAGGATGCCAGTGATCACTACTAGTGTTAGCATCAGAATGGAGATCTCAGGCAGTGAAACTCAATAAGAAAAAGGAATGATTTATATTTCAAAGGGAAATGCAAGACTATCAGTCGTCCATTAGTAGACAATATAGTTACAGTTTAAGAAACACTACAAAATCATCTTTTAAAAACACCTGCTAGGGCTGGGGCTCAGTGGCAGAGAGCTTGCCTAGCATATGTGAGGCACTGGGTTCGATCCTTAGCACCCTATAAAAATAAACAAATAAAGGCATTCTGCCCACCTACAACTACCAAAAACAAAGGAAAAACTCCTGCTGGAAGCTGGGTACAGTGGCGCATGCCTTAACCTCGGCAACTCTGGAGACTGAGGCAGAGGGTGGCAAGTTCAAGACTGTCTCAAAATGAAAAATAAAAAGGTCTGGGGGTATAGCTCAATGGTAAAGCTCCTCTGGGTTCATTCCTCAGTATTAAAACAAAAAATAAAAAATGTTTTATGGGCTGGGGTTGTGACTCAGTGGTAGAGCACTTGCCTAGCATGTGTGAGGCACTGGGTTCAATTCTCAGCACCACATACAAATAATTAAATAAAATAAAAAATTTCATCAACAACTAATAAAACTATTTTGAAAACTTTAAATTTCTATCTGACAAAGGACTGCAGAGACAAGTTTAAAAATTCAAATAGTGCTTGAGAACAGCAAAAACAGTAATAAGTTGTACCTAAATACTTATGGTTCTTTGAATTTTTCTGTAAATTTTATATATATGTATATATACTCTTCAGAGTGCAATGATATGTGTAAGGATTAAAACAGCTTTCCGGCTCTGATTGACAATTGACCTTCTGTTCTCATGTCCTCTGAAAACCTGATAAAGGTAGAAGGTCCATTCTGCTGCTAGGTAACCTCACCCACACCAATCACTTGATTCATGAATTATATGTAGATTGACACAACTGTAAAGGCCTGTTGGGGAAAGATAGTTTGGGGCTTCTCTGTGCATAACTCAGCCCTCCAGGCTTCCTGGAAACTGTTTGTGGAGAGGTTATATGATGTATTGGCTCCTAATGGGTAGGTGACTTCTCAGTCAGAGCAGTGGCCACACTCTGGTGTGAGTCTTGTTCCTTTGCACCTGTGTGGTTACTAGGCCGTGGTGGGGCGGTGGGGAGCAGTTGTGTGGGTTGCTACCTAGATTAGCACAGTGATTCCCAGGGAGGTAAATGCCTAATTATGCCCTACTCCAAGCTGTCATTCCTGACCTCTCCTTCCAGATGAATCTGATGATGCCAAATGTGGCCCACAGTACTCTTAGGAGTCTAGAGATTTAGTTATATTTGGTGGCTATTGCACATGGTTCTACAGATAGTTAATACTTGAGCTATATAGAAAAGGACTTGTTGAATTCAATCATGGTAGATGATCGATTTGAGATTTAGTTAACTACACATAGGAAAAGACTTACATCTAGCATGAGGTCGTAATATATGGATCCCTGTTCCCCACTTCTCATACCTGAGGCAAATTACAGGCACAGGGTCAAAAGGGTGTGTACACCTTGGTGCCATGAGCCCAGGAAACCCAAATCTGTAAGACATCATATATAACGAAGAAAGAGTCAACCTCAATCTTTTTGACTCTCATGTTTTAAGCAGGTAATGAAGGATCTGAGTGTTAGGGGTGGAAGGGTTCCTCATCCTTAAAGATACTTTTTAAATCTGTTGAGCCCGACCTTTAGTGAGTGCCCATCCTTCCCTTTATGAACACATCTAAAGAGGATCACACACATTGGGGTTGGGGTGGTGGCCCAGTGGTAGAACGCTTGCCTAGCATGTGTGAGGCCCTGGGTACAATTCTCAGCACCGCAATCATAATAAATTAATAAAATAAATAAAAAAAGGTCCACCAAAAACTAAAAAATATTAAATAAAAAAAAGAGGACCACACACCAGTCCCAAATGTTCCTGTGGTTTAGTATATCTGTAATCTGATCTCGCCAGCTGTGTTACTCAGCTTTTCCTCACTGTGACCAAAAATACCTGACAAGAACAACTTAGTGAAAGACAGATTTATGTGGCTCATGGGTTGAGAGGTTTGAGTCCATAATCAGCTGTCTCCATTTCTTGGGGCCTGAGGTGAGCAGAACATCATGGTGGAAAAAAGGTGAAGGAAACAGAGAAAAGCATCTGGAAGTACAGAAAGAAAGCGGGGGAGGGGGTAAGAAGAAGATATACAGATACCACCTCCGCCTCCCAGTGCTCCAATCAGCTATCAGAGGATCAATCCACCAATGGGGTCAGAGCCCTCATGATCCAATTATTGCCTAAGAGCCCCACCTTTGTACACATGAGATCCTGGGGACATTCCAAATCAAAACCATAACACCAGCCTTTATGTGAGATATCTTTAAGTAGGAGAAAATATTTATCTGGGTCAAAACTGTAGAATGAAGATCTGGCCTTTTTGTGTGTGGTATTGATGTGTGTGTGTGTGTGTGTGTGTGTGTGTTCCTGTACATACTTCTTCCTCAGAGACAGAATGTTTAAGGAATTGGAAAACCTGGTTCCGGTGCTTTAAACTGTCAACTATATTGATAAATCTGTTGGCTTGATTTTTATTAGTGTCATTTGAGTGTTCTATCCATTTTCTCTTATTATATTAAACTTAGCTTTTTAAGAAAGTAATATGCACTGTTTGAAGTGAGTGAAACAGTCGAAAGATCTATAAAGAAAAATGGACACTCCTCCAGCCCCAATGCCACAATTTTCAGGCAGCCACTGACCAAGTTTGTGCCTTTCCATTTCATTCTCTGTGCTCACACAAACGCATAAAGACATATGCATCAGGTAGGATTGTTTTATGTTCATGCTATAATTGTTACTCTATGATTTTTAACACATCATAGATATATGCAAGTTCTTACATATAGATCTCATTATTTTTAGTAATAGCATTATAGTCTAAAAGTATTAACCCTGTCCCTATGAGTTGGACATTAAGGCTATTTCCTCCCTCCACACCTTTTTTTCTTTTTGGCTACCACCAATGGTACAGTAAACATACTGTACCTATAAACCAATACTGGTACACTGTTGTACCAGTATTGTTGTTATTTTTGTGCTGGCGATTGAACCCAGGGCCTCCCACATGAGCGCCTTTTTAAACTTTTGAGATAGGGTCTTGCTAAGTTGCCCAGGCTGCACTTGTGATCCTTCCTGCCTTAGTCTTCCAAGAAGCCAGAATTACAGGCGTGCACCACCACACCCAGCTTGGGGCATTCGTTTTTGTAAGGCAAAGGTATAGAAATCTTTGGATCAAAGAGTATGTGGTGTGCACTATTAATTTCAAGGGCTAGAGATATAGCTCAGAGGCAAAGCATGGGCAAGGCCCTGGGTTTGATCTCTAGGAGTGCGCACATGCTTAAGTTTGTTAATGTCAATAGTTTCCTTCCCTTAAGCTTGCAGCAATTTATGCTTCAAGTCCTTCGTCTCATCCTTGCCTGACCTGGTTGCAAATGTTTTTCTCTGTGCTCCCCTCCAAGCTACTCTTCACTGTGCAGAAGAGTGATATTTTTCTTTTTTTTCTACACTACAGATTGAGCCCAGGAATGCTCTACCACTGAACTACATTCCCAGTCCTTTTTATTTTATTTTCATACAGGATCTAGCTGTGTTGCCCAGGCGGACTTCCGACTCACAATCCTCCTGCCTCAGCCTTCCTGAATTGCTGCGATTACAAGTGTGTGCCACCATGTTCAATTTAAAATGATTTTTTTGAAATACAAATCTATGTCACCTCCCTGTTTAAAATACTTCGATTTCTTCTTGTCATTCTTAGTATAAAGAGCAAAATATTTGACACAACCAAAAAAAAAAAAATAGCTTGTGACTTAAAAGCCTACCTGGTTCTCTGAGGGGCTTTTCTCCTAATAGGAAGAGAGTCCTCAATTCTACGGAGAAATCGCCACAACAGGGTAGGTTGTTTGCCAGTATAAGGGAGCTACACTTTATAAAATGTGACTGACTTATGCCTGAAAGGAATAATTATTTCTCTATTATTTGCCTTGATGGAAATGTTTTTCCAGTTGCTTGGGGCAGATCATCTTAGAGTAAACAGGGAAGCACAGGACTTGTCAAAAAAACATGTTAGGGCTACACCTTGGCTCCCAAGGAATCGACAAAAGGTCTGATCATAAACGTAGGGGGTTTTTGCTTCTCTTGTTTTTAAGTTGGACTTTTAAAGTAGAAGATGCTTTAATGTGCTGGTTTGCAGAACAGGAAATCTGATTTTCAGCGTGATAACACATTCTTTGACATTAACCAGTACAGTTGGATTTTTAATGACACTTTTATCTTCAAAGCCCTTTACCAACACGAATGGATTAATTATTCATTTTTTGGTCGTGTGTTAAAAAGACAAGTCTTCAAAGCCATCCTTTTTTTTTAAATGTGGAACTGGGGCTCCCCACTTTTCAAACGTTGTTTCTCTGTCCTCAAGGGAGAAAATAAATTGTTGTTGTGGTGGTGGTGGTGGTGGTTGTAAGAAGAATACAATGGAAAAATACTCTGTGCTAAGGAAAGACGATGTCCTTACATCCTGCGTGGGATTAGAACAGGTCGGGAAACTGTACTGAAATTGTGTTTACAGTAAGCACTGTGAGAAATAACAGGCTAAAAGTGTCTGTTACTGTTCAGTCTTTTGATGTTAAAAAGTAGCCTGGAGACCAAAGCACCCTGAGTCAAACAGACGCTGGAACATAATATGCGGGCCCTTATATTCTTTTCTAAAGAATGTATTTTTTCGTGTTCCTTTCAAAAAGTGTCTAACTGGGTTTTTAAAAGATTTGGTTTGGGAGAAGAAAACGAGCTTCCCCGGGGGTCCTCCTTGTTTTGACACATCTTCTAACCACAAGAGAGCAGTCTTCCCTTTGATGAGCGCTTCCCTCCACCTCCCCAGAAATGAAAGAGCAAGTGTAAGTTTGCAAACACTCTAAAAGCTCTTTCCATTAGACCTGGACGCCGGAAACCACGGGGCAGTCAAGTCTTGATTTTCAAGGAGAAAGCCTCGGGTAAACTTTCGCTCCCCGCCAGGAGACCGGTAGGTTCCTAGGAAGAGTTCTCAAACCTTCAAGATTCCTAGGCTGCTTGCAAAAAAAAAAAAAAAAAAACCCTCATCTCTTGAAGCCCCAGAACGGTGTATTACAGGAATTGAAAAGCGTTGGTGGCTCTGGATGATTACTGTTTGGTGTGCGCCCACATATCCAGGCTAGGGGAACGAGCAGAGGAGCCCCCCTTTCTTATCTTTTGAAATAAGATCAGAGGCGAAGACGGGAATTCAAGAGTGGATTGGCGCGGGGGAGGAGGGTCCTGTATCTGTCTACCACTTCTGGCCTGGATTTTTATAGCGATCGAGGAGTGCAGTGAATTTCGGAAGCCATGCAAAGTTTCCTTGAAGCCTGTTCTGGAACCTAGTTTCCAGACCCCAAAAGAACTTTTCCAAAGACAGACCAGCGGTGCCAGGCTGTTTGGATGGACCACAATCTGGATGAGACCAGGTTTTAAGCCTCATTTTCGGTTGAGAGATTAATTTCTTGAGTGATCTATTTGCTTTTCGGCAAATTGATGGAGAAACGGAAGTCAGCCGGACTGCTGGGCCTTCAGTATGCGCTGCGCACCGCGCCCCTGGGCGTGCCAGGGACCCTGCCTCTGCTCCCGCCGAGGGACCCCTTCAGGGTTTCAGTGCGTCTGGACGCCGCGTGCTGGGAGCGGGCGCAGCGGGGCTGCGCGCGGGGACGGCCGCGCCCCCCCACACCGCTGCGCGGCGCCCTGGAGCCCGCCTTCCTCCGCCAGCGCAACGAGCGCGAGCGGCTGCGGGTGCGCTGCGTGAACGAGGGCTACGCGCGCCTCCGAGACCACCTGCCGCGGGAGCTGGCCGCCCGGCGCCTCAGCAAAGTGGAGACGCTGCGCGCCGCCGTCAGCTACATCAAGCACCTCCAGGAGCTGCTGGAGCGCCACGCGCGCGGACACGAGGGCCCGGCCGGCCCCCAGCGCAGGGCCGAATGCAACAGCGACGGCGAGTCCAAGGCCTCGTCGGCGCCCTCGCCCTGCAGCGAGCCGGAGGGTGCGGGCTAGCGCCCCGACCTCCCGGCCTGGCCCGGCCCCGCGCCCCCCGCCGCCGCCGGGGCAGCCTGGACTCCTCTCCAAACGCGCTTCGCATTTTTAATCTGGTTTCTTCTCCGGGCCTAAATCTTAGGAAAAATAAGTGATTTGCTTATGGGGAAAAGGGGGCCTGCCATTTGGGGGCTTTTTCCCCCGCGTCCTTTTTGCTTACGTGCCGGCGACTTAGAGGTGCTTTTAGGGAATTTTTTTCCCCTTATTTTTAAACGCAAATGCAAACTGTTCCAGGTTCTGAGCGCCTCGTTCTAAATAGGATTATTCTGACGACTCAGGGCGGTAAGAAGTGGAATTTCCCACAGTTCGTGATATGGGTTAAGTTAAACATTAACCCAAGAACGTTACCCTCACCCTACCCCCCCACCCACCCACTCCCCCGCGCGCGACCGTCCTTTAGGTGAGAGGACCATTCTCCTTGCACTCCTTACTTTGGAAATTGCTTCAGAAATCTAATTGGCATGGCGCTTTGGGGGAAGGCGACTCTGAGCCGAAGTCCTAGGGCACGCTGCAGGACTTCAGCACACACCAATGAATCTGTAAATGATGGTCCAGCCAGGACATTCTGTTTGGTGCACACTGTTTTTAATCAATAAGTGGCTACTTGAAAACTTCGTAGCATTTAACCAACAGTACGTCTTGGTGTTAACGAGCTCTTTGGAAGAGAACCCAGATTTGTATGACTTCTTTTCCCACTCAGACGCTTTTGTGTTCACCTTTGTAGTTCTCACTCCACCTAAGAATCTGATTAAAGTGACACTGGGACTTTAAAATAAAATGAAAATATACTTGGTGCTTTTTGGGGGGGCAGGGGGGGACTGGGGATTGAACTCGGGGCAGTCAGCCACTAAGCCACTTCCCCAGCCCTATTTTGTGTTTTATTTAGAGACAGGGTCCCACCCAGTTGCTTAGTGCCTCGCTTTTGCTGAGGCTGGCTTTGACCTCGTTATCCTCCTGCCTCAGTCTTGGGAGCTGCTGGGATTACAGGCTTGTGCCACTGCACCAGGCATACTTTACAGTTTTTGATAGTAGAACTGGATTTGGGGAAGGAATGTGAGACAAGGGATGGATTGAGCTTGGCACATCATCAAACGTTTTATCCTTGAGGGCTTTCAGGCATATTGAAATTACCCAGTGATTTTGGTTGTTACCAGTTACTTTAAAAATATTCAATCTAGGGGCTTGGGGATGTAGAGTGCTTGCCTAGCATGCCCTAGGGTTCAGCTGTTACTACCCCTTGGGTTCAGTTGTTACTACCAAAAACCAAAAATTAATCCTGGGTATTTTTCTGAGAAGCATGAATTCAGCAGATAAATTAGATGAATATTAACATATGAAGATAAAGTCAGTCTCTCTCTCTCTCTCTCTCTCTCTCTCTCTCTCTCTCTCTCTCTCTGTAGCAGGGATTGAATCCAGGGGCATATTACCACTGAGCCACATCCCAACCCTTTTTATTTTGAGACAGGGTCTTGCTAAGTTGCTTAGGGCCTCGCTAAGTTGCAGAGGCTGGCCTCAAACTTGTGATCCTCCTGCCTCAGCCTCCCTTGAATTTGTGATCTTCCTGCCTCAGCCTCCCTTGAATTTGGGATCATCCTGCCTCAGCCTCCTGAGTCATTGAGATTACAGGCATGCATTTATAAAGGTGCCCAGTTTATAAAGTTCTCTTTAGTGTCTTCCAATGTGCTGAGCTTCTCTTTCCCTGGAGGAGGCTTTGGTAAGGGGCATTTAGTAGGAGAAGGAATGAGCACTTCCCGGGTGTTGTTTCACTTCATCTCCACATGGGCTTCATGAGGCAGGTTTTATAGATGTTAGGGAAGCTGTTTTTCACTGACGAGCTTTTACATGCCAGGACTTTAGTTGTGTGCTTTTCACATTTTGTCCCATCCTCAAAACTCTGTAAGACAGGGAATGCTCCTATTTTTGCTTTAAAAAAATGAAACTCAAAGAGGGTGATAGACCCAATCCTGAGTCTGTCTGATCCCCAAACCCAGGATTTCTTCTGCACTGTGCTCTCTTGCTGTGATTTGCTAGCTGGGTGGCCCAGCGCCCTCTGCTACTCTTTCCTCATCTCTTCTCTTTGCAGGAGGGGGAGGGGGAGGGGGAGAGCCTTGATAATCTGTAAGGTGCTCATCAACCATTAGCTTTTGTCATATTTGGAGAAAGTCCTGTACTATTTCTCAGTTGCACAGAGAATAAAGTTGCATGAAGAATAACTTCTGGGTGGGGCCAGTGTGATCTCTTCAGTGTTTAAAAGGAGAGAGTGACCAGGTTATTAGGATTTCGCCTTCTTTGTGAAGGTTCCAGAGAAATAAATGATTTGCCCCTGGAATGCTAACTCCATGTTAAAATATATAATTGCTGATATAATAACGGCTTGTTGTGGACCACAGAGAAATGCTGTGTAATGAATGATTCATAACTAAATTTTTTTCTTAAGAACGGTGCCTTCTTGGTGGATTTAGCAAGATGCAATGGCTAACTTGTCTCACAGATTACTCAGTCACATACACACACACACACACACACACACACTCTCACACAAATCCCTCCTCTATTTTGGTCTCTGGGCTGGTTGTTATTCCAAAGGGGGACTTCCATGGAGCCAGCCTAAGGGAGGTGAATTTGCTAATTAGGAAAAAATTAGGAAAACACCCAGGTTACCTGCCTGGCTGAGTCAGAGGACAGTCAGCCAAATCACTGGGAGACTTAAGGTGGTTGTGTTTGAAATCCTATTGAAAATAAGGCAACGATTTGGAAAAACCAGCTTGGTGGGGGGTCCCATCTTAACCATAGAATCTTTTTAGAGGAAAAAAAAAAAACAGGCAGTTTTTCTGGAACCTTCCTGGTAGCTCACTGGAGGAATGCCATTGTAGAATTGAAAGCTTTTAAAACATAAGCCTCAGCAACTCTGTGAGGCCCTAAGCAACTTAGCAAGACCCTGTTTTGAAATACAAAATAACAATCAGGGGGCTGGGGTTGTAGCTCAGTGGTAGAGTGCTTGCCTCGCACGTGCAAGGCACTGGGTTTGCTCCTCAGCACCACATAAAAATAAATAAAATAAAGGTATGGTGTCCAACTACAACTAAAAAATATTTTTTTTTAAAAATCGGTAGGGATGTGGCTCAGGGGTTAGTTAAGTGCCCCTGGGCTCCATTGCTGGTACCAAAAAAAAAAAAAAATTTGAACTTCACTCTTCCTGTGCCAATCACTACATTAAACCAGAGAACAACTATGCTTTCCAAAAGAACAAGATAGGGCTGGGGATGTGGCTCAAGCGGTAGCGTGCTCGCCTGGCATGTGTGTGGCCCAGGTTCGATCCTCAGCACCACATACAAACAAAGATGTTGTGTCCGCCGAAAACTAAAAAAAATAAATATTAAAATTCTCTCTCTCTCTCTCTCTCAAAAAAAAAAAAGAACAAGATAATAAATTCCCAACACATTCTGTGGAAGCCACGGAGCAGAGGGGCGTGTTGTGGAAATGACACTCCAATCCTGAGCAAAAAGAAGAAGGAGGGGCTGTGGCAGGGTGTGCCCTGGCCCTGGGGCTGGGTCTCACTGACTTAGTGACTTGGGCAAGTCCCTGACTACTGTGGTCTCAGCTCCCTGCGCTAGGACACCTGAAGATTGGACTGCAGTATCTTTTAGCCTAATCTAGCTCCAAAACACCAGCATCCGGTGTGTGCAAAGTCCCCTACTAAGGCACACTGCTTCCTGCCCAGGGCACAGTGGCTTTCAGTTCCTCTATTTCTCTTTTCCCCACTAGAATGGGACAACCTGGAGCTGAAGCCTACTCCTTTTATTATTTATTTATTTATTAGTCCTGGTTGCTGTTATCATTCCTATTTTTTTAAAAAAGCTTTATAATTTTTTGTGGGATTGGAACTTGACGAATTTTGCGTACTGGTGGGAAAGCAGGGCCATTTCCCCTTAAATTGAAGAAAACAGGTACGAGAGGTATAAGTGATGTCTTAACTGAAAAGTGCTATTGATAGTTAGTAGACAAGAGTGGTGGTATTTCAGAGCTGGGTCCTTCCTGGCAACTGAGATGATGCAAAGACCCTTCCTTCAAACCCCGATTCTTGGGACCAAATCAGAAAGATTTCAGACATAGCACTCAGAGGAACAGGAATGGGTGTATTGAAAGGATGGGAAAAGGGAAAAGGGACACTCACTAGGGAGAAAGTGGGGCCTCTCAGAGAGGAGAGAGTGGACAATGTGCCTCTCCTGCACTCCAGTTTTATTAGGGATCCCAGAGAAGTTTCCAGAGAGTTCCACCCAGAGCCACCCACCCCTCTCCCTCTCCCTCTCCCTCTCCCTCTCCCTCTCTCTCGTAGTTGTAGATGGACATCATGCCTTTATTATTTGTTTATTTTTGTGCAGTGCTAAGGATCGAACTCAGTGCCTCACGTGTGCGAGGCAAGTGCCCTGCCACTGAGCTATGTTCCCAGCCCCCAGGTTCATCTCTTGACTTTTGACTGACAGCAGGGTGACATCAGACTTTCAAGACCTCAAGGCCAGACAACTCAAGGTCACCTTGGTCTATGTTGACTTCTAATTGGCTTATTAATCATCCATTCTTATAGATTCTATAAGAATTAGGATGAACTATCCTTATCTCCCAGACTTTCAGGATCTGGTCTGTGAAAAGGGTAACAAAAGTCTCCCCTTTAAGGGTAACTTGAGCTCCTCTGACCGACATGACTTGGGACCTGCATTTCTCCTGCAGTGAACAGGTAGTTTGCTGAGGAATATGACATATCCTGTCCACTGAGGCCAGGCAGGGCTGCAGGTAAATTGCTTCTTGGGAAAGAAAGCCTTTGGGGGTCAGCACCGTGGGCCCGTTTTATAGAATTCTCTTGTTCCCACCATTTGCACCTGTCTGTTCCCTAAAAGTGGGAACATGAGGTTAAGAGGGTAATTCTATAAATGGGACCTGCTGTACTGACCCCACATGCTTTCTTTTAAAAAGCAATTTACTGCTGGGCCCGGTGTCGCATGCTTGTGATGCCAGTGGCTCAGGAGGCTGAGGCAGAAGGATCGAGAGTTCAAAGCCAGCCTCAGCAAAAAGTGGGGCACTAAGCACCCCAGTGAGACCCTGTCTCTAAATAAAATACAAAACAGTGCTGGGGATGTGGCTCAGTGGTTGAGTGCCTGAGTTCAATCCCCGGTAATCCCCACACCAACCAAAAGCAATTAAGTCACACCCCTGCCTGGATTGAATCAATGTGACATGCTACATTCCTCAGAAACAACCTGATTTCTGCAGGAGAAATGCAGGCCCAAAATAAGACTCCTCCCTGCTGATAAGAAGAACAGTTTTCCCCAAAGCAGAGACTCTTGTGATCTTTAGGCAGATCAGATTCCAGGACTTGGGGAGACAGGATAGGTAGAAGCAAAGCCTCCTTAACATGAAGTCTGTAAGAACAAGTTCCAGGTAGAACCGCCAGTGTGGGCCAAAGTGGCCCAGAGTCATCATAATAGTAAAATCTCCCCTCTGTGGGGTAAGGCCACACACAGTGGGGACTTGAAAGTCTGATGCAGTCCTACTGTCAGTCAAAAGTCAAGAGGTGGACCTGGGGAGGACTCTGGAAATTTTCCTGGGACACCCAATAAAACAGGAGGGCAGGAGGGACACATCACTCTCCTCTGAGAGGACCCACTGTGTCCCTTTCTACCTTGAGAGTGTTCCCTCTTGCCCTCTTCCTATCTAGTCTAATAAAGCCCTGCATTTAATATGTGCAAAGCATCTGAAATCTCTTCAATGTGGTTACAAGAACCGGTAGCTGAGGACTGCGGCCCAGGCCTCTCTGCACGGCAGGCCCCTGCTCTGGAACATGATGAGGATACAGGATACGGAGAAAAGATTGGTTTGTTCCAGCTTCAAGTGAGCAGAGAACAAGGTGAAAGACCTCCGGGGAAGAAGCATTGGGCAGCTGAAAATGGAATGGGAACTGCAGGCAGAGGGCACAAGAGTACCCGGGAGGTTGAAAAGGCAGGAGTATGTCTGGAGAACAGGCTGAGTAACAGGAGGCTAGAAACCATGAAATGATGCCTAAGGTTCTAGAAGACATCCAGAGCCTGGCAAAACAGCTTGGATTTTTCCCCCATGTACCGGGGATTGAACCCAGGAGTGCTTTACCACTGAGCTACATCCCCAGCCCTTTTTGTTTTTCATTTTGAGACAGGGTCTTGCTAAGTTGCCCACCCTGACCTCAAACTTTCAATCCTCCTGCCTCAGACTCTTGAGTATGGACTTTATTTTTTAACCAAAGGAGAAATGTATATATGTGTGTGTGTGTGTGTGTGTGTGTGTAAGAACAAACTGCTCTCTAGTTGAGGACCCAACTCTGGTGGCTGGAAGCAAAGGCCGATAAGGTATTTCAGTATTTAGAGAGAGGAAGTGACGTGGGGGCCTAAATTACGGCAATGGTTGTGGAAATGGAAAGGGAGGGAGGGATTGGGAGACAACGTGGTAGAGCTGATAGGTCTTGGCAACTCAGAGGATGGGGCTGGGGGATGAGGAAAGGAGAGAAGTCAAGACAGTTCTAGGGAATTCCCATCAATTGAAATCAGGAAGAAAAGCATGTTTAAAAGGTAATTGTCTTGTTTTAAGGATGCCTAATTTATAATGCTGATAGGCTACCTACTCTTGCCCACAGGTAATCAGAAAAGCTACTGTCATGGTAAGAGGGAGGCCAAGGTTACTGTAGACTCGAGGGGCATGAACGTAGAGGTAGTATTCGCAGTAAATAAGATCTCCAAGGGAAAATATTGACGAGAAAAAGAGAACAAAGTTGGGGCAGGCTTACACTGAAGGGGGGACAGAAGAAAGCTTTCTGAAGAGGACCAAGAAGTGGGAGTCGGAGGAGTTGGAAGGAGAACCAGGCTAGAATGAGATCAGGGCAATTAAACAAGGATATAAATTTGTATGAAGGAGCGAGTGGTTGCCAGCAGCATATGAATCAGAGGTATCAGGTGGTTTACATGTGAGGGAAACCCACTGGGTGGAGCCATTTAAAGATCACTAGAGACCATGGCAAAAAGGTGCAGTGGACTGAGAGCAAATGCAAGTGAGAAGCAGAGATGAACTTGAAGACTGTGCTTTCTCAATGTTTCATGGCGAATAGAATTGGGATGACGTAACAGGACCCAGGGGAGGAAAGGATGGTACATCAAAGATGGTTCTGAGCCCGAAGTCTCCAGGGTCAAACAGCTCTGCTCATTTCAGAGACCCACGATGACACGCATGTCCTCAAGGACTCTGAGCTCCAGTGATGGTCCCAGAAACTGGAGAGGTAAAGAGCTGGGAGGGCAGGAGCTCCTGCCTACTAAGGCAGTGAAGTCCTTAAAGACGGAGTTGGCTCTGCTATTTATAGGCAATGGCAATGAAAACAAGAGGAGGGTTGTATAAAAAGTATGACCACATGGGTTTAGTAGGGGTACTGACTGGTTTCCGAACATTGAGCTAAGAGTTTTTAATGACTTGAAAAATTTGCACAAATCTTCCCTGTGATGAAATGAAACAGTTAAAATTCTTACAAAACTTATTTAAACTTATAGGTTAAAGTTTTATGGCTGAACTCTGGAAAGTTCTATAGTATTTAGTATGTGAATTAATGATATGTGCAACACATATTCCTCAAGAGTGAAGCAGCAAAGAATAGGTGCTCAAAAATTTATTCATTTCCTTTTGTCTGTGGCTTCCTGGGATAAAAACCAAAATACCCTTATTGTCATGGCTTGGTTTGAGGAGGCCCCCCAAAAGCTCCTGTGCTAATGCAGGACTCTTCAGAGGTGAATGATCGGATTATGAGAGCCATGACCTGATCAATCCATCCTAGTTTGAATAGGCTGGGGACTAACTGTAGGCAGGTGGGGAGTGGCTGAGGAGGTGGGTCACTGGGGGTGTGCATGGAAGGGTTGTTCTTCTTGTGGCCCCTTCCCCTCTCTCTCACACCAGGCCCACACCCCATGATGTGCTACCTCGCCTGGGACCCAGAGCAATGGAGTCAGCTGTCTATGGACTGAGACCTCTAAAACCGTGAGTGCCAAATAAGCTTTTCCTCCTCTAAGTTGACAGGTGTTTTGGCCAAAGCAATGAAAAAACTGGCTAAAACATTTATCATTTTGTAAAAAAAAAAGTTAAAAAGCAACCAGTCCAAAGTAAGAGCAGTAGAGGAAGGGCTGGAGAGAAAGAGGGAAAGAGGACCTTCTTTTCTTCCCCTTGTGGAATTTCTGGGGAGGGGGAGGAAGAATAAAAACTCAGGAAAAAACAAGGTTTGAAGGAGAGTAGAACTGAGATGCCCTCGGTCATCTAGATCTGGTGAGGTGGCGTCTGTGCCTTTCACAAAGCAGTTTTGGCCCAGGGTGATATCAGTCATGGACACTTGAACTTAACTCCCG
Source organism: Marmota monax (assembly GCF_021218885.2). NCBI lineage: Eukaryota > Metazoa > Chordata > Mammalia > Rodentia > Sciuridae > Marmota > Marmota monax. The sequence continues at coordinate 5,820,738 of NW_026695202.1, forward strand.
CCCACCCCACTCCAGGTGCTGTACACCTGCAGTGCACTGAATGTCTGTGTCCTTCCTCAATCTCAAACAGAAATCCTAATCTCAAAGGTGATGACATTAGGGGGTGGGGCCTTCAGGAGGCCATGGGGTCATGAGGGTGGGGCCCTTGAGGCTGGGATCCGTGTCCTTATTAAAGAGATTATAGAGCATTCTCTCACCCTCTGTCCCATGAGGTGCAAAGAGAAGATGGCAGTCTGAGAGAAAACCCTTACCAAAGCCCAACTGTGCTGGAACTCTGACCTCAGACTCCTGGTCTCCAGTATTAAGAAAAATAAATAATTGTACTTAAAGCCACAGGGTCTCAGTTACTTTGTTATAGCAGCCCAGACTGACTGTGACAAATCTTTAAATTGAATTTGAGAGCCAAGTCCCTTCAGTCCGAGGACAGGATGTATAGGACATCCCAGTATGACCAAGTTAACAAAGGTGTCAGACAGATGATGTATGTCAAGGCTTTCTGAAATGCTTCTCTTAGGCAAAGGATTTCTTCAAAGCTCCTACAGTTAGGATTGCCATCTCCAAAAATGGGTAGCAGACCCGTTTGTCACCCTGGGAATGAGAATTGGGTTAGAAATGTGGCCCAGCAGAAACCCCGGCAGGGTGGTGCTGTCAAGGCAGGCTCTCCCGCTGGGTGACCCTCTCACCCCTCATCAGTACCTACCCAGTCATCTCCATGGCAGGCAGACAGGCTGTCAGGAGAGGCCAGAGGACCTGAAACAGCTTTAGATTTTCTTTATTGAAGTTGTAAAATTGGTTTCCTCTTTGATCCTCATCTCTGAGGTGTGCGTGTGTCTCACTCGCAGACGCTCTGGGTGGCGAGACTGGTTTTCAATCCTCACACAGCTATTTAGCTGGGTCCTCTGGTGACGATCTGTCAGAGTCAACCGTGACCAAAACGAAAACCTCAGAAGCTGCAGGAGGATATTCATCCAGATGACAAAAGTCTCCAAACTGGTTTTTACCCACAGAGCAGGCCTGGAGGGGACCACTCCTGAAGACGTTTCTCATTTGCTCCACAGAAGAAAATGATCTGAGGAATTCTACCTCTTCGTCATAGGACTAGGAAGGGCTTTGAGGAGTGACCAGACCCACCTCCAAGGGTTTAAAGAAATGAAGATTAAATTGTGCCGGGCATGACTGTTCTCTCTTAAAAGAACTTTAAAGACTGAGAGTCTTTATAGCTAACTTTTCCTGAGGAGGCAAGGTAGGCAGGCTAGCTCTTGGGCGTATCGTGCTCATCAGATCTGCACAACAATACCACAAGGTCTGAGTGTATTATATACTGTTTCCATTTTAAAGATGAGAAAACAGGCTGAAAGAGGTAAAGTGACTTACATCAGTAAGTGACAGAAAGCCAGGTCTGCTGGCAGAACCCAAGCCCCGAGTCTGTCTCCTCTGTCACTCAATTGGTCCTCATCCATCTGACCCTGCCTCCATCCACCCATCCATCAGGAAGTAGTTACTGATAGCCCACATGAAACTTAAATCTAGTAAGAGGAAGAGAGTCAATTAAAAAAAAAAAAAAAACACCAATACATATGTTTCACATGGTGATAATGGTTAGGAAGAAAAATAAAGCAATGATCGTTATAATCCGATTACTTTTTTCCTTGTTTTTAAACCAACATCTTTTCTCCTGCCCTCTGCTGAGGCTCAGCCCTGTGCAGATGCAAATGGTGAGGAAACTTGGAGTCGTAATGCTCTATTTAAGATAGTGGTTCCCCTCTAAACTCTTCTTGTCTGAGACCCGTAGCTGCCATATTCAAATTGCAGTAAATATGTTAAGAAAAAAAATGGACAAGCAGAATAAAGTGCTCTCATGGTCCTGGCTGATTAGTGGATCGTCATCAAGCCCAGTTGGTATTCGTAGCACCAAGGTAGATTTAGGACATTCCAATTTGACACCTGAAAGGAGAACACAATATTCTCTTCAGAAAGCCCATGACTTTAGGAAACCCCAAGACACAGTAGGAAGGACCGAGGTTCCAGTCTTGACTTTAACACTTACGGGCTGTTTACTTTGACAAGTGACGTGACCTCTCTCAAACCATTTCCTCGTTTTTCAGATGAGATCAGTTGCATCCAGAGTGACGGCTATTGACTGTTTTCCTCCATTTTTTGAATTAAGTATTGTAACATTTATTCCATCTCCAGGGCTGTGGTAAAGGTGGACTGAGGTTATATCAATAAAAATCTCTGCCAGCTATGAAGTACTGCCATCATTGTTAATCCATGTGCAAATAGATTCTCCAATGGAAAAAAGGGGCCAGGTTTACAGAGAACTACAACACTCTGCCATATCCCCATATCTGTCTGGTCTAAGGAAAGATTCTATTCAACATGAAGGCAGTTGATGTTAAGATCCGAATTGTAATGATGAAAATAGTAACATACTAGGTAATCTACTGTTGCATAACAAACCATACCAAAATTTATAACAAGCTGGGCAAGGTGGCCCATGTAATCCCAGCTACTTGGAAGGCTGAGGCAAGAGAATTTCAAGTTTGAGACCAGCCTGGGCAACTTAGTGAGACTCTGACTCAAAATTTTAAAAAATATAATAAAAAGGGCTGGGGTGTAACTCAGTGGTAGAATACTGCTGGGTTCAAACCCTGGTACCACCAAACAAACAAACAAATGAAAAAAGAACAAAGAAACAAACAAAAAGAGACCTTTACAGCAACGATTCATTATTTCTACCAATTCTGTGTGTTGAGCAGAGACTCATATGACCTGAGGTTCCTATCTGTGGTTACAGACAACGCAGATGGAGTGGCCGGTGGTCACCTGTCAGATGGCCCCACTTGGGTGTCTGATGGTTGGGCCTCTCACTCTATGTGGTGGTTTGACTTCAAGGAGAGCAAGGCTTCTTTCCATGATCTCAGAGCAGCAAGAGGGCGAGAAGGAAGGCTGCAAGACCTTGGGAAGCCAAGGCTCAGGAAGCACATAATCTCTGAATTCTTTGGTCAAAGCAAGTCTAAGGCAGCCTAGATTTGAAGGGAAAGAAAATAAACTCAGCTTTTTTTTTTTTGGTACTGGGAATTGAACCCAGGGCACTTAACCACGGAGCCACACCCCCAGCCCTTTTTAAAAATATTTTATTTTGAGGCAGGCTCTCACTAAGTTGCTGGGGCCTTGCTAAATTGCTGAGGCTGGCCTCAGACTTGCAATCCTCCTGCCTCAGCCTCTGGAGTTGCTGAGATGACTGGTGTGCCCCACCACACCTGGCTAAACTCCAGCTCTTAATGGGAAAGTTTGCAAACTCACATTACAAAGAGGGGACAGGACAGGAGAAATTGTGGCCACACCGGCAAGTGACCTATGCAAATGCTTTGAATATGAAGTATTTTCTTTGTGCCTTTGTCTCTTTCTTTTTACTTCATGGTACTGGGGATTGAACCCAGAGCCTCACATGAGTACTGTACTACTGAGCTACATCCTCAGTCCTGTTTGTATCTTATTTTGAGACAGGGTCTTCTAAATGCCCAGGCTAGTCTAGGACTTGGGATCCTCTTGTCTCAGTCTCCCTGGTATTGAAGGGAGTAGCTGAGATCACAGGCCTATGTCACCGTGCCTGGCTCATTCCTTGATTTTTAAATAATTAATTTTTAAATAATCTCATACTTACATTAAAGTTTCCAGAGCAATACAGAAAGCTCCCGTATCTCCATTCATCCACATTCCACATATTTAACGTGGGTTGCTCCTTTGCCCACCCATTGTAAATAAGTACTAATTATGAGTTGTTTTCTGAGTTAGTAGGCAGGACATGCCATCACCCTTGATCACTCCAGTATGCCGGTCTTGCAAACAAGGACGCTGCCAGTCAAGCAAATCAAGAAGCCAACCTTGGTAGACACGGCAGATCCGTTCACAGGTTCCGTTCACAGGTTCTGTCCCACAGGTGTCGGTTCTTTAGTCTGGTCCAGGATACTCCGCAGGAAGGCCTGTTGCCTTTAGACTCCATCTGTCTTGTCCCTTCAGACTCGGTCTGGAGCAGTCTGTGGGCCTTTCCCTGGCAGTTTTAAGCACCCAGGCTTTGCATTCTGTAGGACGACCTTGAACCGTGGGACATTTGCGCATAGCCAGGCTTGGGCCCTGCATCCTTTTTTTTTTCTTTTGGGGATTGAACTCGGGGGCACATAACCACTGAGCCACATCCCCGGCCCTTTTCCATATTTGTTTTAGAGACAGAGTGTCACTGAATTACTAAGGGCCTCACTAAGTTGCTGAGGCTGGCTTTGAACTCATGATCCTCCTTTCAGCCTCCTAAACCAGTGGGATTACAGGCGTGCGCCACTGCACACTGCTCGATATTTATTTATTTTTTCTTTGTGGTGCTGGGGATTGAACCCAGAGCCTTGTGCAGGCGAGGCAAGCATTCTACCAACTGAGCCATATCCCCAGCCTCTCATTGTTTATTTATTTTTATTTTTTATTTTTAATATTTATTTATTTTTTAGTTTTCGGCGGACACAACATCTTTGTTTGTATGTGGTGCTGAGGATCGAACCCGGGCCGCACGCATGCCAGGCGAGCGCGCTACCGCTTGAGCCACATCCCCAGCCCCTCATTATTTATTTTTGATGTTTAATTTGACCAGGGGAAAATATCTTTGCTATGGTTCAGATATGAGGTATCCCCCAAAAGCTTTTGTGTGAGACAACACAAGAAAGTTCAGAGGTGAAATGACTGGACCATGAGAGTTGTTACCTAATGAGTGGATTAATCCACTGATAAGGATTAACAAGGTGGTAATTGTAGGCAAGTAGGGTGTGGCTGGAAGGGATAGGTCACTTAGCAATAGGTCTCTTTATTTTGTCCCCAATGAGCAGAGATTTTTTTTTTTCTACTTTCTGGTTGCCATTTCCTGAGCTGCTTTCTTCCTCCACACCCTTCTGCCGTAATGGGCCCAGAGCAACAGAACTGGCCACCTATGGACCGAGACCTCTGAAACTGTGAGCCAGGTAAACTTTTTCTCCTCTAAATTGTTCTTGCAGGTCTTTTGGTCACAGCAGAGAAGGAGCTGACCAAAACCTTCACACTGGTTCTTGTGATGTGTCCCATCATTCACTGAGCATTTCGTTATTTTCTTTGTCAAGATGTTGGGGGCCCTTGCTTTTTGTCCACTGAATGTGGGTGCGCACGTACACGTACACACACACACACACACACACACACACTTTGGCTTAACAAGGTTGATTTCAGTGATCCCCATGAAGTGTATGCCAACTACTATGTGCTTTTTTCTGAGAAATGGTTCATGTTTCTGGGAAAGCTTACCTTAGCTATGATCAAATTCTTACAGAAGATCCTTGGCCTCAAGACAGTTAAGGACTAGTGATGACCATCTCCAGGAACTCTAGCTCTTCTTCTAGGGCTGCCATTCATCAGGCTCCCAATGACAGGGCAGCTCTGAAGGGATTTGGCCCTCCTCCTGTTTACTACTGCCAACTGATAGTAAATACTCAATGAACATTACTATGAAGATCATTTAAGGAAGAGTCTCCTGCACCCGTGCTTGGCCCTTCAGTATGTGAGTTCTGAATATTCTAGTGGCATTTCCACTTCAGAGTGTTATAGGACTTATTAAAATAGAGAGGCCCTGGCTGCTTCAGCCCCTCCCCCATGACTAGCAGTAGCTGAGTCTTTCAAGTACCATGGGAAATACATGATGTCCCAGGACCCCCATGCCCGAGGTGACCTTGATCCCTCTCTGTCCTGAAAGACCAAAGCATACGTTGTTTCGCCTCCAGTGAGTCCTGAATTGCCTCTGGCATTCATTTCCTGTGCTGATTATTTGCTACTCCTTCTAATTTCAGGAGTAGGGCTTTCTATTTTCTGAATTGTAAGACATTGTCCGATGTGAGAAAAGCTTTCAACAAAAAGGAAGAACCCTTTGCTCTGGCTTCAACTCTTTAACAATGTGCTATGTGAGGCCAGACAAGTTACTTGATGTCTCTGAGTCTCATTTTCTTGTCTGACACAGGGAACTGCAACACAAGCTTCCTGCAAGCTCAACATTTTGTAAGTCTATCTCAGCTAGCTCTTGTGTTATTCAACTTTCAACATGTTTATCCTTTTCCATGAGGAGCACCATGTATAGTTACTTCCTCTGTGAGGGATGGGACCCTGTGTCCCACTGTTCTCTGTGGGATCCCCAGGACCTGCAACAGTACCTGGAACAGTACCTGGAGAAGACACGGTGAACAAGACAGGCAAGATGCAGCTCTCAGGGTGCTCATGTTCTTCCGGGGAACACAGAAAACAAAAGTAAACAGGCTGTCACATAATGATAAGGACTCTCTAGTTCAGAAATGTCCTTCAGGTCCATGTGCTGGGAACTCGATCCCCAGTGCAACAGAGTTCAGAGGTGGGACTGCTTTTCCGCCAAGTGCCAGGGAATCAAACCCAGGGCGCTGTGCATGCTGGGGAAGCACCCCACCAATGACACATCCTCAACCCCAAGAAGAGTGTGACCTTTAAGAGGTGATTGGGTCACGAGGTCTCTGCTCTTATGAATGGATTGGCACAGTTGTTGAGGGAGTCACTGAGCAAATCTACATATAAAGAGAAAAGGTTTATTTTGGCCACAGTTTTGGAGGTTCTGTGATTGGCTGGCCTCACTGCTTCTGGGCCTGTGGTAAGGCAGCACATCATGGCGGGAGTGTGAATTGGAGGAAATTCATTTACCTCATGCCCTGGTTGTGAAAGAGTCAGGAAGAGACCAGGTCTCCAATTGCCTTCAAAGGCACACCCCCAATGACCTGAATGCCTCACCTTTCAAAGTTTCTACTGTCTCCCCAAAGTGCCAACCTGGGAGCAAGTGTTTAACACAGGGGCTTTTGGGGACACCAGATCCAAATTACAGAAGGGGTGTAGCAGTCTTCTCTCTGACATGCATGCATGCTTGCTGGCACTTCTGCCTTCTGCCACGGGATCGTGCCGCAAGAGGACCCCTGTTCCGACTCCCTCGTCTCCACAACCAAAACAAATGGGTCTCTGTTCTTATGGGTTACCTGGTCTCCAATATTCTGTTAGAGCAACCAAGAAATGGACTTAGGGCCAGGTGGAGAATTCAGCTGGGCCTTTGGGTTCAAGTAACTGTGACTAGCTGTAGTGAGGGAAGCCCTGTCGAGGAGGTGATTCTAGGAGGTGATTCTAGGAGGTGATTTAAAAGCTGAGAAGCAGAGCTGTATTTTTTTTGGTACCAGGAATTGAATCCAGGGGTGTTCAAATCACTGAGCCATATCCCCAGCCCTTTTATATTTTCTTTAGAAACAGGGTCTCACTGAGTTGCTCAGAGTCTTGCTAAGTTGCTGAGGCTGGCTCTGAACTCGCCATCCTGCCTCAGCCTCCTGAGTGGCTGGGATTAAAGGCATGCGCCCAGACCTGTATTTCCATGAGGTGTTCCCATCACAGGAAAGGACACTTGTAAGAAACTCAAAAAAACCCCAATGAGAAGCTAGACAAGACCAATGGAGCTGCACTCAAAGAGAAAGGGTGAGGGGTGGCTTAAGAAATTAGCGAAGTAGACTATAGTCAGATTATGTAGAGCTCTAAAGGACAGAAATTACACAGGGTTTAATTCTGAGTGCACAGATGCACAGGGAGGCTGCTTAGAGGTGGGCAAGGGTGTGGTGGAAAGCCATTTAAAAGGAGGTAGCAATGAACAAGGAGATGGGATACATTTTGGAGGTAGAATTAGCAGAATTTGACAATAGATTTGTTGTGGTATGAGGAGGGAAAGAGAAGAACCAGGGACAGTTCTATCCCAATGGACAACTGGGTGTCTGCTATAGTCTGGGAGCTGGGAATGAGGGCCCATGGGCCAAGTCTGACCTGTTGCTTGCTTATGCAAATAAAGTTTTATTGGAACACAGCCAGGCTCATTGCTTTGCATTTTGTCTACAGCTACTTTTGCACTATTGCACTTTTGCCTTTTATGGGAACAGTCAAGTCTGGAAGACTAGAACCTTTCCAAATGAAACCAAGGTGCTGTTAGAAAGAGGAGGAGAATCGACATTGACAAGGCAAGGTGGCCAAGGGGCCCCACCCCTAGAGATTGTGTTGTGGCTGTAATAGGGCCCAGGATTTCAGTTTCACAAGATCCCTAGGTGATTCTGATGACCACCCAGGTTTGGGAACCAGTGGCCTAGCAGAGGATGAGTCAGGGCTGTAGAGAGTGAAGAAGAGATAAGAGGAGGGGGTACAAGGGGCAGGAACATGACAAGGGCCCATCTGCACGTATCTTATCTAGCTCTCATCAGCTCTGGAATTCCCCACATGCACATGGAGAGAGGAAGAGAGATAAAAAGCAGGTAATAGCAGGAAAAATATTTCACCACGTAGTTATTGCCACTGCCTTAACATATATTCACATGCATCCTAACCTTTCTCCATAGTGATTGCATCCTCCTTTTATTTGGAAAAAAAAATCTGCAACTATTATGCAGTGAAATGTGATATGCTAATAGTTTTGCATTATTGTCACAAAATGCCTGATATAATTAACTTAATAAGAGGAAAGGTTTAGTCAGATGCCATGGCACAGGCCTGTAAACCCAGCTACTTGAGAGGCTGACGCAGGAGGATTGCATACTTGAGGCTAGCCTGGGCAACTTAGCAAGACCCCGTCTCAGAACTAAATAAAAAGGTTGGGCATGGTGGTGCACGCCTGTAATCCCAGTAGCTTGGGTGGCTGAGGAAGGAGGATCATGAGTTCAAAGCCAGCCTCAGCAACTTAGCGAGGGCCTAAGCAACTCAGTGAGACCCTGTCTCTAAATAAAATATAAAAAGAGGCTGGGGATATGGCTCAGTGGTTAAGTATGTCTGGGTTCAATGCTTGGGGGAGAGAGAGAGAGAGAGAGAGAGAGAGAGAGAGAGAGAGAGAGAGAGAGACAGAGAAATATTAAATAAAAAATGCTGTGGAAGAGCACTGATCTACACATGAGGCCCTGGATGTAATCCCTAGCATCACACCCCCTGCCCCTGAAAAGAGGAAAGGTTTATCTTGGCAGTTTCAGGCCGTGGTTGATTGGCCCTATTGCTTTCAGACCATGGTGGGAGCATGGGGCAGAGGAAGCTCTTACCTCATGGAAGCTATTAAGCAAAGAGGAAGGGGCGGGGTCCCATTATCTCCTTTGAGGTAATGCCCAAAGACTTACGACAGCCCACTAGACCCCGCCTCAAATGTTTCTACCATCTCCTAAAAGTACCAAGCTGGGGACTGAATCTTCAACATTTGAACCTTTGGGGACACTTTCCAAACCACAGCAAACTCTGAATCTAACTTGTGGACTCCTCCTCCGAGGCCCACTCTCAGCACACTCCACTCAGTTAAACTTTATTTATTTTTTTGGTACCGGGGATTGAACTCAGGGGCACTCAACCACAGAGCCACTTCCCCAGCCCTATTTTGTATTTTATTTAGAGACAGGGACTCACTGAGTTGCTTAGTGCCTCACCATTGCTGAGCCTGGCTTTGAACTCACGATCTTCCTGCCTCAGCCTCCTGAACTGCTGGGATTACAGGCATGCACCATGGCGCCCAACTCAGTTACACAGTTTAACACATAACTTGTAATTACATCTCCCTAACATGTACAACTTGTAGGTAAGTCCTTGTAAGAGGCAGAGTGTTGGGCATCAGAATAGGACAGTAATGTACAGTAACAACACTAAAACCTCAGTGTTGAAATGAAAAGGCTTTTTCCCCTTCTCATTTAAGCTTTATGTTCATCAAGCAATTTCTAGGATGGGGAGCTTTGCTCCTCAGGGTCATGCAGGGACCTTCAACTGCTTGAGGTTCCTCTTCTGCCTGGGCTTCCATGGTTTCAGAGGCAGGGGAAAGAATATGTGCTTGTTCTTAAAGCTTCTGCTTGTGACATGTGTCACTGCCCACATACTTTGGCCATGGCCAATCTTATACCCATGTTTGAGTACGGTGGGGTTGGGGTAGAGTCTCATGGAGGGAGAAGTGCCGAATATTGGTGAACAATAATAGGTTCTATCACATTGATTAGGTGAAACAACCCTTAATATCAGAGGTGTTTGGAGTTCAACCTGAGTTATCTGGATGATGATGATGATGATGATGATGGTGATGATGATTTGGTACTGGGTATTGCACACAGTACTGTTGTACCTCTGAGCTATGACCTAGCCCTTTTTTAAAATTTTGAGAGAGGGTCTTGCTAAGTTCCCATCTTGGTCCTGAATTTTTGGTCCTCCTGCCTCAGCCTCCTAAGTAACTGAGATTACAGACATGCACTACCACACCCAGCTGGATAATTAAAAAAATATATTTTTAGCAGTAGATGGACATAACTTTATTTGTTTTTATGTGGTGCTGAGAATCAAACCCAGTGCTCCCACGTGTGAAGCAAGCGCACTACCACTGAGCCACAACCCCAGCCTGGATAATTTCTTACTCAGCTTAAATGATCTGAATAAGGAAGGTCTTGACTCTTTCCTTCTCAAAGTTTGCAGATATGATCTGGGTGTGACTTTGAGAGGCTCCCAAGAGAAAAATATTGTTTTTATATCAGATGTTATAAAGATCCAACTTTCCAAAAATTCTGTAGCTGGTTTATATCACTTTGGAAAAATGGCTTTAATCTTTTCCATTTTCGTGTGTCTTCTCTCCCTTTGCTAAGGTGAACTGTGCTGCTGATTAAGAACACAGGACCAAGTTGAAAGGGGAAAACAATGAAGGCTGCCGACTGTAGGCATGAGGAGAGAGTCAGTATAAAGAACACAGCATGAGCTTTTGAGCATTCTTTCCTTCAAAACTTTGCCACTTTCTTGCATGACCTTGAGTGAGTTGCAGCCTCAGCCAATTTCCTCACCCAGGGATGAGGAACACTTCTAGTTCATGCTAGAGATGTTTGCCAACAGCCTCCTGTTTAGTAGTTGCTGGAGAAATGCTCTGTGCTGTTCTCAAAGGAAGTAATGAAAATGGCAGCTCTAGGAATGGTGAAGTGATGGGTGGCTTCTGACTGGTATTTTGCCTTTCATAGACCTGTTTATACATTTGTAAAACGTGGAGCCATCACATGAGTCATGGTCATGATTGCATAAGACCTCCTTGTGATCCATTTGCTGGAGGGCTGGGTTCAATCCAACAGAAAAGTACCATGGTCTGCTCATGATGTACCTAATAAACAGAAGGAGTCACAGTGATCCTTCTGTTTCATGTGGGCAAGGGGCACAGAGGCAGCCAGGTGTGATGGGTTTTCATGTAGTTGTGGCTTGTCTCAGTCAGATTGGCTGAGTTGGGCTCCAAAGAACTCTAGGCGCTGTGTGGCTAAGCAAAAATTTTTTGAGAGTGCACACTCTTTGAGAGCACCATATACCCAATGGGCCGATTCTCTTTCCAGTATCAAGCACACCAAGAAATCCAACATCATGGATTTCTTTCCAAGATCCTGACAGATGAAGCAAAGTATAAATATCTCAAGAACATCCTTTGGTTGAAATTGCACTGCAAATTGAGCTTCCAGGGGATTTTTCATTGGGTTTGTACTGACATGAAATCTTCAAGGGCATAGATCATTTGGCAATCACTTGGACATTACATTGAGGAGTTCATGTTCTTCCAAGTTTGGAAGGAAAACATTTATCGTCTTAGGGTAGGGAAGTGCAAAATGAAAACACATGCAAAACAAGATTAGCATCTACTTCATTAGAATTTTTTTGAGGACAGTCTTTTTTATGCATAAAAGGTTGACTCCATTGCTTGGTAGTAAATGCTATGTGATGCTAGCTATTGTTTTCGTTAAAACTTTCCAAGTACACTATTGAGACTCGTGATCTGTTAATCACTACATCCAATAGTTCTTTCTCAGGGATCTCCTTTTCTCTGCAGGCTTGAATGAGGTCAGTGTTGCAATTTGTGGTACTTGCTTGCACTTCAGAGTTTACATGGTTTATAATGATTTATGTATCCGTTCCCTTTGAGCCTTGAGGGCTGGCACCATATCACCAGTGCTCAGGAACTGCTAACTAGTGAACTACTAAGGGAAAGATGGCTGTTGGCTGCTGTGTCTGCACTTCGGCCTCTCTTTAAACCCTAAGGTTCATATAAAGTCAGTTGCTCTTCTTTCTTTATGCTGGTTCTCTTGGAAATCTCATTTGCTCTGAAATTGAACGCTCCATTTGGGTCCTCTCTTTTGACTCCTGGGATCCTGAAGCACTTTGAATTTTACATGGCTAACTACAAAGTCATGATCTATTTGGAATCAAATTTTCTTAGCACTTCCTTGTTGAGAGGGAGGCTATCCTTTCCATAACCCTGGTACAAAATTGTGGAGATATATATATATATACATAATCTTATTACTGTCAGCCAGGAATCTTTGGTTGTAAGACAACAAAATTCAAAACTGAGTTAAGCACAAAGAAAAATTTTCCCTCCAGGTGGGGTGCATATCTGTAATGCTACCTCCTTGGGAGGTTGAAACAGGAGGATTCCAAGTTTGAGACCAGCTTTAGCAACAAAGGTAATTTTCCTGCCCACCTAGTGGGAAGTTCTTGGGTGTCCTGATTCCAGAAAGAGACAAGTCCAGGAGTTTGAATCTAATGCCACAGGGACTCCTGTTTTCTCTACCCTTCAACTCTCCTTCATGTGAGTCTCAGACAAGTTTGCTTGTGTGGCAAGATGGCTATCTACATCACATCGTCTTAGCAACACTGGGGGAGAGAGTACCTGGCTCCTGGGCAATTGAGAATATCCAGGATTAGCTCTATTCTAACCAGATCACATGACAGTTCAACCAGGACTGGAGGAAGTGATGCTCTGAGTGTCCAGGTCCCAGTCTAGGGATAGAGTCAGCCTATCCAAACTCTATGAACTGAGAATGAGGGAACAGCTGGTTCTCTAAAAAAATGGGCTGTTACCAGAAGGAAAAAGGGCTTATGTGGAGCACTCTACCAACTGGAGACCCTAAGAGATGGCAGATAAATCTCTTTAATACTGAATAATGGTGTAGGAACTGAAAATGGAGACAAAGATTTTTTTTTTTTTCTTTTTGTACAGGTGATTGAAACCAGGGGTGCTTTATTGAGCTACAGCCCCAGTCCTTTATATATTTTTTGAGACACAGTTGCTGTGGCTGGCCTTGAACTTGAGATCTCCTGTCTCAGCCTCCCAAATTGCTGGGATTACAACATGAGCCACTGTGCCTTGCATGAGAGGAAGGATTTTTAGAAGTATCCAGAAGTTAGAATTGACAGGGCTTGGAAAAAAGGAGGGGAGGGACAGGTATAAGAGATATCAATTTCTGGCTCAGATTGGTGGGTAGTACCACCTTCCCTGAGACTGGGAAATATAAAGAAGGAAAGACAGTAAATTGAGTTTACCTGTGAATTTTAAGATGCTTATGGGACCTTTGGATGGGAATATACAGCTGATGGGGGCTCTTTATATGAATGTGGGGTCATCAGCCATAGATGATGGTTGAAGTTATGGGAGGAGGTGAAAATGAGCCTTGAAACATGTGCACGAGGGCCAAGATCTAGTGCAGTGAATACATTAATTTTAGAGTATTTTAAGAGAATGATTAGTAGAATCAAATACTGTAGAAGGCATATAAAAACTAAAATTGACTCATCTAACTAGTGACGAGAAGCCAACTGGTAGCTTTGGTTGAGTGCAGTCTCACTGGAGAGTTGAGGGCACAGCCAGGACTAAAGGGAATCAAGAATGGAATGAGAGTCGAGGAAGCGGGGTCTGAGGCTGTCCTCTGAAGCAGCCACCTGTGTCCAGAAGACCGGTCTTCCTTCACTGTCATTTCCCTGTAGAACTCATTCCTTTCCACATTCCCAAGAAATCTATAACTTTTGGAAGAAAGACTGTAACTTAATGTTTGTGAACGTCATAGGGACTTGTTCACAGAAAGTAAATATTTGCCAACAAAGCAATGACTCAGAGTCTGGAGCACATTCTATTTCAATCCTGAGCAAGTGTCTTGGCACATGATTACACCGTTTTCCTTCCACTCTGGTACACAGACTTGTTTTAGTTAGCTTTGTATCATTGTGACCAAAAGACCTGACAAGAACAATTAGACGAGGTAAAGTTTATTTCGGCTCAGTTTCAGAAGGTCAGTGCATGGGGGACAACTCCACAGCTCTGGGGTCAACATGAAGGAGAACATTCTGGCTCAAGGTCATGGCAGCTCAGAACTTGGCAGAGAACTCAGCTCACCATGGACAATATTCAAACCCCAAAGCTATGCCCCATTGACCTACTTCCTTGTCCATACCCTACTTGCTTACTGTTACCACTTAATTAATCTATGTATAACTCTTATAATCTAATCATTTCACCTCTGAACATGCTGCATTTTTCTCACACATTTTGGGGGACACCTCATATGTAAATCATACCAAGACTTGCAGCAACAGATGTAAGGCAAACTCCAGGAAGACATCTCAAGCTAGCACTGAGTTGGGCAAACAGAGTGCTGGATCTCTGGATAATCCTTGTTTTGAGGGCTACCTGGAATTTACTGATTTGTGGAATGCAAAACAAGGCAAAAGTAGAGGGCTGTTTTACAAACACTGAGCAAAATAAAATCATCTTTTTATCACAGAATTCTTCATAGGGGTCAAGATCTTGCTCTGCCTCAGAAAGCCAAGCAGGGGGATGAATCCTATTCAAGTGAAAACGTGTTCTGCATTAAGTCAGTTTCAGATGGAACTGGCTGGTTATTGTACTGAACAAGGACAGCACCAAATGGCAAATGAGACAGTAAGACAGCAGGACAACAGAGTAGGGAACAGATGGTTTTGCTATCATTGGAAGCCCTTGTATAAGCTGCTAGACTTTTCTGAGGCTTTGCTCAGAGGGGATAATACCCATCTTCCCAATCTCATTAAGTTCCAGGAATGGCTCCATAGTCTTCTCAACTGCCATTATTCATTACTAGAACCAAAATCATACATAAAAAACGCTTGATCGACCTCAAAGCACCAATGGTGATTTTTAACACCAAGCATCTATAATATGCTTGGCATTGTTATTTCATTTACTATCTGCCTGCAAGGTACAACTGAAGTCACTACTCACTTCTCTTGTAATTTTCCCAGAGGAAGTCTATATTTTCCCCTCCGCTTACCATACTATCTTCTCCTTGAATCTACAGTGCTTCAGATATCAGTTTTAGAGCAAGAACTTTTTTAAAAAAATCAGCATTTGTCAGAAAGACAAATGGTACCTGACTGAAAATGAATAGCACCTTCATACTTAACCAATCCAGATGGGCGCAAATCTCATGCTCTCTGGACAGCATGAAAATCCTCACAGCAAAGTACTGGGACAGATGCAAAAAAAAGGGAACAGGCCATAAGTAATGAGGACAGGAGCTGTGTTAAGCTGTGCACTGGACTATCAATTGGCATGTAAAAATGACTGTTACAGCAAGAGATGATAAATACAGTCTTAAACAGAAAAAAAGAAAAGCTAAAAAACAAAAAACATTTTGTTATCTTGTACCTAAGCTTTCAAGTTACATCAAATATTAACATAAAAATGGGAATATTTTAGGATTTTGATTATATCTTAATTTCTTTGCTATTCCAAAGAATAGTCATTTAATTAGAAAATCAATGGCATGAGTTTGGTTATTTATTTATTTTTTTCATTCACATGCTGATAACATGAATGATACAACCTTTAGCAGTGTGATTATAAGTACTTCTGGGAATATTGTAAACCAACTTTAGAGGCCTGGGATTTAGCTCAGTGGTAAAGCGTTTGTCTAGCACGCATGAGGCCCTAGATGTGATTGCCAGCACTACAAAAAATAAAGAAAAAAAGGACAAGGATGTGCCCAGTAATAGCAATCACCCTTCACAACTGAAGGAATCAAACAGATACTTCAAAGGTATTCCTAGCTGTGCAAAGGTATGAACTCTTCCTCACATCAGGGCAATAAAAATGCTGATTAATTCAGTTTCATTTGAAGATTTATTTTTGTGGTACTAGGAATTGAACCCAGAGTGCTCTACCACCAATTACATGCCCAGCCCTTTTCAAAACAGGATCTCATTAAGTTGTGTAGGCTGGCCTCCTGTCTCAGCCTTGCTGGGATTATAGGTGTAGGGCACCATGCATGGCTGAAGATTTCAGTGACTTTTCCCAAATGAGAAAATTATTTTATTATATATTTTTTAAAACATTTTATTTTTTGGTAAAACAATTTTAGAATAGGAAAAACAGGGCCAGGGATGTGGCTCACTGGTAAAGCCCTTGCCTAGCTATGAGTGAGGCATTGGGTTCGATCCCGGCACCACACAAAAATAAATAAATAAATAAATAAAATAAAGGTATCATGTCCATCTACAACTAAAAAAATATTAAAAAAGAAAAACAATGTACCTTTTTTGAATCAAAATATTGCTTTCTATGATCATAGATAGTGCCAAGTTTGCTGAAGAATGCTACATACAGAAAAAATTTATTAAAGAAGCAAACTGCATTGGATAAACCATTCTTCCCTTCATTTCCCCTTTTCACCTGACCTCACCACAGAGTACCTTTCAAAGCATCTAATAAAACTCAACTTACGTATATAAGATGATCTACAGTATTTCCTGCACTGACATTATTTTTGGGAGGAGTCCTTGCTTCGAATTCATTTTGAATGAGACATCAGGCAAGCCCAGCTAGAGGAAGCCTGCAGAGGCCCGAAGCTGCCTCACCTCAGAGCACCCACACCCTGCCAGAAGCCTGTTTCTCATCTTTCAGGGTCCTCCAGCTTCACTGTGGATTTGCATCCTCAAGCCACAACAGTTGCTGGTCCAGCCTAAAGGCATGAGTCACCCATAATTATCACAGAGACTTAATTATTTATTGATAACTTTCAAACTCTACCGTTAAGAGGAAGTCTGTTTTCCCCTCCCAACAGCAGGATCTAGAAGATATCCATGGGGGTTTTTCAGTATAAGCTGAGGGGTAAGTTCTGGAAAGAACATTTTTAGGATGGGAGAAAACCAGAAGATAGCAACACTAATTATAATACTAATATTATAATTAGTATAAATGCTAATTTTTCTAAGGTATAAAATATTACACACAAAATGTAAACAACATATTGCAACTTTATTAGATTTTTCTATTTTATGTTTGGACTCAAGCAAGGTCTTAGTAACCTATAATGATGGTCCTTTAACATCTTTGAGACATCACCATACATAATGTAAAATCCAATTAGGTGACATAAGACCATCAACAAAGAGCAACTGTGAATGTTGCAGCTGGCCACTTAATGCTTTTATAATAATTCAACCATGAAATGTAAAAATTAAGTATTATAAAGAAATGTAAAGGTTTTCAGTTTTATTTTTTTGCTGCTGCTATGCAATTGCATTACTTAAAAGAAAAAAAAGTTTGCCAGGTTGGACCTAATTTAAGTCAGATAACAGGTACGATGCTGCAGGCAACTCTGTCTTTAGTATGCAATTGTAAGGCTTTTAAAAATTATTTTCTCTTTTGGGCTCTATTCCTACACTTCCACACATGCCCTCCTCAACATGTTTCATTATTTAATCATCCAGTGTCCTAACTACAAGCCCCGGGTGTTCTGCAGGTAAGAGGGATATTTAGATTTTGTTTAGTGCAGGGGTGGTTGGTAGATGAGTCAATGAATGAACAAAGTGAGGGGAAAAAAGAGAACATTCCAAAATTATATTTAATAGAATGTTCTACATTACACCTATTAGGATGTAAACAGAATCTGGTGTGAAGGAGTTAGTTCATTCTGATGATTAAAGGGAGTTTCTTGATACCTCCCCCTAAAAGATTTTCCTAAAAGTCTATGGGACTACTGAGGAGGAAGCACTTTCAACCTTTCCAGATGGTCCCCCCTCTGGAAAGTTATTTCACAACACTGGCTCTGGGGTCAGCAGCCATTTTGGTATGGACAGTTTCAGCAGCACACTTTGAACTTGCCAAGTCTCAAGTCTGACGTCTGAAGAGTGTTGCAGTCCACAGCCACTTCACTGAGGGTCAGTGGCGTCCAGAGGCTCCCATCAAGGTTCTACCCTTTGATAACAGCAATGGGTCTCAGTTTAATGGCCTTCTTGCTGATTCCAGCATCATGGCAGGTATTTACCACATCTGTAACGTTCTTATAGGACTCAGGAGCCTGCAGGGGAAGAATCAAACATTGTAAGTGTACTGAAAAGGGGACCTTTAAAAGTACTCCATTCCACTTAATGTTTTTATAATAATTCAACCATGAAATATAAAAATTAAGTATTATAAAGAAATGTAAAGGTTTTCAGTTTCATGTACTAAACAAATGTACATTAAAACAAAGCTGAGGGTAGGATTTTTTTTTTTAATCTATCAAATAAACAAAGATTAAAAAACTGAGTAAGGTCATTGTTGGGAAAGTGAGATAAACACTGTTTTTGTTCTTTATTAAAAACTTCTCCAAAGATTGCAAATTGCTTGTATAATTAAGAAAAGCAGGGCTGGGGCTATAGCTCAGTGGCAGAACGCTTGCCTAGCATATGTGAGGCACTGGTTCAATCCTCAACATCACATAAAAGAAGAATCATCTACAACTACCAAAAAAAAAAAGGCAGTAAATGCAATTAAATCAAACATATATTCCCAAACACATTATCTTTGAATAGTAGAATCATTGGTAATCTGAATTTTCTTTATGGATTTCTGTAGTTATCCAAATTTCTTAAATGAACATGTACTAATAACTTTTTCTTTATAGCGAGAGAAAGTTAATAAATTCATATATAAACATGTGCAAAATTATAACTACCCCAAAATGTTTATGTAGATGTGTGTGTATGCACTCACAATTTACTTCTGTGAATTTTTAGCAAGGCCCCCACCCTTCCTCCCTACCCATATCCTCTTGCCACCATCAGAATTCATCTCCTCACATCCCTGCTTTGTCTCTATTTATGTCAATACAACCAGGCTAGGCCTCCCGGACCAACCCCCACAGGGCTCTGTACAAAGTGTTCTGGTGCATCTCTCATTCCTTTTCAGTTCCTACAACTTTCCCACTATGGCCTCTGGAATTCCCTCTGGTGTACTCAAGTGCAAAATCCCTCTTTCCTTTCTCACCTTGTTCTTATTGAAACATACACCTCCTCTGCTCCATTTTTACTGTATAGCACTTATATGGTCTTTAAAGCATAATACATGGTAAGTTCACAAGAAAGGAACATGTCAGTTCTGTTCACTGTATTATCCCTAAGCACCTAGATCTCTAGTAAGGATGCTATTCATGCTATTCAAGAAAACAAACAAACAAAAATACCCAACCAAAAAAACCAACAGTGGCAAATTATTTCTTGTTGGTTGAAGTCTAGGTGTTTTTGTTTTCTCTGTATTTCTCTTTTTTTTGGCAGTGCTGGGGATTTGAATCCAGGTCTTGTACATGCTAGGCAAGTGCTCTATCGATAAGCTACAACTGCAGCCCTTTTATTTTGAGATAGGGTCTGGCTAGGTTGCCCTACCTGGCTGGTCTCCAACTTGTGGTAGTCTTGTCTCAGCCTCTGGAGCCACTGAGAGTAAAGGTGTGTGTCACCTGCTTTCATATATATATATATTTTTAACTAAACATGTATTATTCTTAAGAACAGGGAGAAATTAAGTATTATAAAGAAGGCTTTGTCTTACTCTGACTCAGTAATTCTACTTTTGAGACTTCATTCTAATTATTTTAAGACCAAGAAAAGTTTCATGAAAGAACATCATTATAACCTACAGTAGTAAAAACCTAGAAGATACTTATATGTACAGAAATCAAGGTACTCAGCTGGCAGAATATTCAGAAATGACTAAAAAGTGATTCAATTTTATAATGTGCTAAATATAAAAAGGGACTACAGAATTCGTAAACTGCAATTGTAACTAGCTTTAAATCACTATTTAGGAGTCAGGAATGGTAGGCTACCCCTGTAATCCCAGCTACTCAGGAATTTGGGGCAAGAGAATAACAAATTTAAAACTAGCCTGGTCAATTTAGCAAGACTTTGTCTCCAAACAAAATAAAAAGGAGTAGGGGTGCAGCTCAGTGGTAGGTGAGGCCTTGGGTTTAATCCCCAGGACTACCAAAAAGGGGGGCAAAGGATTTAGGAAAAAATATGGCAATCAATATTCTAAAAGAAGAGGTGATAGCTGTGTTAGGGCTATTTCTGAATGACTGTAATTTTCTCTTAAATTTTTAAGAAAGAAGTCATGTTACTTCTAACAAGTATGTATGTATGCATACAGACACACAAAAATAATTTAAACAAAAGCTTTCCTACTCATGAATAAAACAAAACTGTTTCTCTAAACATTTTCCCAAAACTTGCTTTTAAACTGAAACTTAAGTATAGAACTTACAAAAACCAAGTTACAATAGGTCAGCTCAAACTATTTTTAAGTTTACCATGTAGACAGCTAACATCACTTTTAATGGACTTGGCTTGAAACTGATCTCCAATCCAAACAAAAGAGAAGACAATACTGAAATGAGATGAACCAAGGAAGAGAAAGCAAACTGAAGTCATCAGAAATGGTTTGATGCTACATATTTATCAAAATTTCACTCACCTCTTCCATAACCAGTTTGGGTGAGGCAACACGGATTGCAATTCCCATATCTGCCAATTTGTCTAAAACATCCTGGAAATCTAAATTACGCCGAGATTTTGCTCGGGACAATGCACGGCCCTAGAATGAAAAGGAATGGGGACAAAATTAACTTCAGTTTATAAATTCTGAGCTGATTTTATGTTTGATCTAAGCAATTATTTAAAACCTTATGATTATATGCTTTCCCCTTTATTTTTAAGACTAAAAAGAGTTTAAAAAACAATATTTCTTTTAACTCTATCAACCATATTATGTGTTAAAAACCTCATCATATCCTTTTGGAAAATAAATTTTTATCTACTTTTATAAAACACTGTGTATTTAAAAATTCAGCTTTGTGTATCTCTCTCACTCTTTTTTTAAAAAAAATATGTTTTAGATGTAGACAGACACAATACCTTTATTTTATTTGTTTTTATGTGGTGCTGAGGATCTAACCCAGTGCCTCACACATGCAAGGCAAACCCTCTACCAACTGAGCTACAAACCCAGACCAGTTTTGCATATTTCTAACTATTGTCAATTAGTACTTCTATTTAATATGTGAATTAACTGTAAAAAGTGTCTATCAACATAAAAAACTCTTTGTTGTGATCTGAAAGTTTTTCCACCTCAGCACTACTGACATTTTGAACCAGGTAGCTCTGGTGTGGGGCGTCCTGTGCATTGTAGGATATTTAGCAACATTCCTGGCTTCTACCACTAAATGCTGGTAGCACTCTGCCTCCTTCTATTCATGAGAATCAATAATGCCCCCAGAAAGTGCCAAAGTCCCCAGGGGCTGGTAGGAAGTTCTGCCTAGTTGAGAACCACTTGGTTAAACTAGGAGTGGGAGGCAGTTGGAAATGAGAAATAATCAGAGAAAAGAGCAGGGTTAAAATATACATGTGACAGTCTGTCCTATCAGAAAGTACAGTATACAGTTTCTATTTCCCATTCCAACACTGACTAAGCACAGTCATTCAGAAGATGGGTTGGCAAACTGCAGTTTAACCCAGCACTTATTTTTGTAAGTAAAGTTTTGTTGGAAATGTCTATTTAAATAGTACTTTTGGCTGCTCTTGTGCTAAATGGAAGCTGAACAGCTGGTACAGAGAACACATGATATAAAAAGCATAAAAATATTTACTAGTATGGTTCTTAATGGAAAAAGTTCACTGATCCCTGGCTTTGTAGATAAAAGGCAATGTGGTGAAAACAGAACATGTGCCCTGAATCTTGAATGGGACCACAAAAGGAAGAACTAAATTAGGCAAAAGAGCAGGTCTAGGGAATCGCTGAGATAAGCTGTGATGTGAATTTGCATTGGTTACAGTTATGTCACTTATAAACCATTACGATAAACTCAACTAATGTAAGCTTATTGTCCCAGTATGGATTTTTCTGGATTTGCAGAACAGTTCCTGTCCCTACCATGACCTGCCTAAGGATGAGATACTAGGTGATTTCAGTCAGTTCACTAAGTAGTATATACTGTGAGAAATAATTTCTAAATAGAAGCCACAATAAGCCCAAATCTTAAATTTACTAATGGTCAATGAGGTGCATTTATCTGTCAAAATGCAAAATAACAACTAACCCAAAAAGTACATTTTTAAGGAAATTTTCTTTTCCTTACCGCTCCATGACAGGTTGTTCCAAAGGTCTCAGTCATGCCCTGTTCAGTGCCAGTAAGAACATAACTACAAGTTCCCATGGTGCCACCAATAAGTACTGGCTGTCCAGTGAGCTGAGGATCACACAAATAAAAAATGTTAAATTTAAGTTCCTCTTGCATTGTAGAATTGTGGGAGAAACTTGGGCCTCTGAACACACTGCTCTTACAACTATATTAAGACTACTCTGATTCTTTGACAACAGGGAGACAATGGAAGAGGAAGGGAGTGAAAATGTGAGGACCAGAAAAGACACAGAAGCCAGACTAAATGTTAGAGCAAAGCAAAATCCAAAAGTGTAGAGACAAGTTGTTACTAGAACCATGCTAAGCAAGTATCTGCCCTCTTTTGGCTTTTGTTTCCTCATATGCAAAATGAGAGAACAGGCTAAAGGTCTTTCCAACTCTACCACAGGCAGACACCAAAAAAGTAAGAGGAAATGAAACAGACTGAGTTTAATCTTTATCCTTCTTCTAAAAATATGAAGGCTTTGATCATCTTAGTGGAGTAGAATACACTTAGTGCAGCACTTTTTAGACAGCACACTGCAACCACATATGATGGGGGCAGGGGTCACTGCTTCAAAGACAGGGGATCCCTGTTCTCATGGGGAACAGATTACTTTCTCACAACTGCTGCTTTCCTTCATCCATATTCAGAATTAGTCAAATTATGACCTATTGCTTAAAAAACACAAATGCAGGGGTACATACTTGGTAATCAACAGCAATGAGGGGGTGGTGAGGAGGGAAAGCACGGGTGGATCCCTTCCTGTGCACCAACAGTGTCCGTTCCTTTCCATCCACCACATGCTGCTCTACTTTGGCAATATTGTGAGAAACATCATAGATAACATGCAGGTCCAAGTCGTCAGGGGTTGTGTTGAAGACCTTGGCAAAAGCCTTAGGAAAAAAGCTTAAGTTAAAAAAGTAGTCAGAACTAGCACTTCAGAACTTATCTTACTGACTTCAGCCAGTCTGTTCCTGAAGGGAGTGAGGGATTAAAGAGTCCAAAAATGGTAGTAGTATTAATTTCATGAAAAGGACAAAAAAACTGCTTTAGACCACACTCCATAAATTCCATATATGATTAAAAAAGCTGCCTGGTTCCTCTTGATACCATCCTTTAGAAATGCTTCTTCCCAGCCTTCTCAATCTCAGTGAATGGTACTTATGTTCTGAGACTCAAGGAAAATCCTATCAATAATTTTGGCTTCTCTTTTTTCTTTTTTTTTAAATACTTTTTTTAGTTGTAGGTGGAAATGGTAACTTTATTTTCAGTGGTGCTGAGGATAGAACCCAGTACCCTCCACATGTGAGGCGAGCGCGCTACCACTGAGCTACAGCCCCAGCCCTCCTCTTTCATTCTCCAGGACTGCCGGATTCTGATTTAGTTTAAGAACACACCAAATTCTTAGATGCTTCTCCAGTATTTTGAATAGGACATAACATTTCCAAACCAAACCCTATAGGCTTTGATCTGACTACACTATACTTTATCATGAAAAATTCAGAAGAGACCTATTTTACTGTACCTGACGCGTTAAGAAGGTCATAGACGAGCGGTTGACCCAGGCATAGTTCCCAGCTGCTGCCATTCCCTTTAGGTAGTCTTGACCCTCTGCAGAAGCAATTCGAGCACAAGCCAACTGACGGTCATTGACTATGATCTTGTCTCTCTTCATGGCCTTTTCCATAGCTACCAGTGCATCTGGAATGAGAGAGGAAAGAAGGCCCAAACCAGTTAGGTTTCCTGAAGTAAATCATTCAGATTTACTGCAGAAGGTAGGCTACATTCAAACCCATTCTATTAAAAAAAAAACAGTAAAACTTTTTCTATAATGTGCTTCTGACTCATCTATTCCCTTAATCAAGATACATTTGCCAACAATCTCCTCTTTCAGACTTCAGTGATACAAGCTGTGTGGGACACAAAGACTACATGTGTGTGTACTAGAACTTGTAATGAGAATGATATGTGCACATAATCAGTAACATTATAGCCTTAGTTATTCCTTTCCTAATACATGAATGAATGAGAAGGAGTAAAATACATTTTATTGCCATCATGGTTTTTAAAAACAAATTTAGTGCTTTAATATAAAAAAGAGGGGCTGGGGTTGTGGCTCAGTGGTAGAGCACTTGCCTAGCATGTGTGAGGCCCTGGGTTTGAGCCTCAGCACGACATTAAAAAAAAAAAAAAAAGGTATTGTGTCCATCTATAACAACAATTAAAAAAAAAAAAAAATATATATATATAAAAGAGCTGGAGACGAATTGCTAGCTATGTATGCAAATCAAATCCATGATAAAATACAGAGAACTGCTCAGCAGAAAGTTCTGAAATACTAGTTAAGGTTTCGTACAGCTGATAGAGAAAATAAAGGTTCAAGCTGGCCCAATTAAATTCTCACAGGATAAAATGTAAATACAAAGTTGAACTATAACATGAAATTTAATGCTGTAATTTCCATGTGTCCAATTACCTTTTCATACATTTATTAATCCTTTCACACTCTGCAAGTCATCCAAAGTGACCCATGTTCTGGCTTCCTGCTTTTGTTCATGCTGTCTTCTTGTCACGAGGGCCCTAGGTGTGACTGTTCAAATTGCAAAGCCCCGCTCAAATACTGTGCCCTTGAAGACATCTCTGAAATCTTTTTCCTAAACTCACTGTATTTGTGTCTCTTATAATATTTTATCAATTACTACATTTTACCCCCTACTTTTATTTTAAATGAACATGATCTTTCTTTCATGAGAAAATCTGGGATAAAGTATCTGCCTATTTCATAACCAAATCTACCATAATACCTAATCTTGCAGAGTAGGGATCTACTACATGAATGAATGCATTCTTTATCAACTTTGCAATTTAAATCTTTTTTGCTCTTTTTGGCACGAGAGCCAACAGTAACCCTTAAGTTAAACATAATAACTAGGGCTAGCATTTATTGAGTGCTTACTATGTTTGGGGCACTGATTTAAGTGCTTTACATATTATTTATTAACCTTTCGTGACAATATCATACAAAATAATTAAATATGTTCATTTTTCTCAGATGAGAAAGTTAAGTCCTAATGAAGTTATTTAATTTGTTCAAGGTTACAAATTAGGGGCGCCGGGATAAAAATCCATGAAGTATAGTTCCAGGTTTAAGTTTTCTTAAGCCTCTACATAGTTTCCTATAAAATGTACATTTTGGCATGAAGTAAAAAATTAACTACTTTATATACCTGTGGCTACTTGGTGGCCCAAGCCTCTGCTTCCACTGTGGATCATTACACACACTTGTCCCTTATGGTCGATGCCCATTTTCTTAGCAGCATACTCATTGAAAATCTCATCTACAACCTGGATTTCTGCATAGTGGTTGCCTGCTCCTAGGGTCCCCAACTGCAAAAGTAAAATATCTGGTAAGAGGTTCTATTCTTGTTTTTTTAAAAAATCAATTTAAAAAGCAAATAGGTAAAAACAAATGAACAACAAATAACCACACAAATAGTGTTTTATGTAACAAAAAATTCTAAGCCTTAGAAATGCTTTCATTTAAAACAATATTCCACACAAGAACAACAAAAAATATAGACCAAGCTCCTGAAGTCTGTTGTGTTATTAGATGCTTGAAGTATACAAACATAAAGAGCTTCATCAAAAAAAGTCATGCCATTAAGTGGTTCATGGGACATTTTAAACATGAAGAGAAAGTTTCAAATTCTGGGAAGAATGCTAGTGAATGCAACAGATGAATACATGAAGACAATGTGGTACATATACACAATGGAATATTACTCAGCCATAAGGAAGAATAAAATTATGGCATTTGCCAGTAAATGGATGGAACTGGAGCCTATAATGCTAAATGAAATAAGCCAATCCCCCCAAAAAACACAGCCAAAATGTTTCTCTCCGATATGTGGATGCTGACTGACAATGGGAGTGGGAAGGGATGGAGATTCACTGGATAGGACAGGGAGGAATGATGGCAAGTGGGAAGATGGGAATAGGAAAGACAGAAGAATGAATCAGACATAACTTTCTTATGTTCACATATGAATACATGACCAGTATAATTCCACATCACGTACAACCACAAGAATGGGCAGTTATACTCCATGTATTTATATGTCAAAATACATTACACTATCATGTATAACTAAAAAGAATATTTAAAAAAAAGTTATATGAAAAACCAAAACCACAACCAAAACCCTGAGGATATGTTTGTTTTTTTGCTAACTGAAAGATAACAGATTTCATCCCTTAATTAAACTAAAATATGAGAAATTAACATGTCACCCCTGCAGAGTAAGTTACCTGAGGAAGGCCTCTTTTCTTGGCCCTTGCAGAGACCTTGTTGGGGTCAGCTTGCAGCATCCTTCCATACTCCTCACAGTGCTCCTTGTCTTCAGCCCAGGCATAGCCTTCCCTTAGGGACCAGTCCACGCCCATCTCCAAGGCCTCCTCCAAGTCTCTGGGTGAGTAATAAAAAAGTGTTACTCATTTCACAGCAAACAACATCAATTCTAAAAAACACCTCATCTCAAAGGGCAGAGGAACACGATGCAAATACTATCTTCGATGTACCTGGCTCACGCTGAATTTCATGCTTAGCAACTCTTAATTTCAATCAGATATTACCATCTACCAATACTTTTACCAGATACATGCCTTCAATAACAATTTACAGCTTTCAATGTTCCTTTCCCTACCAACCCAGATTGTCAGTCTATTTCAAACTTGTTTTTAAATCTTAGGGTGTTCTATCATTGAGGCACATCTCCAATTCTCTCTCTCTTTTTTTTTAATATATATATATTTTTTAGTTGCAGATGGACACAATATCTTTACTTTTATTTGTTTATTTTTATGTGGTGCTGGGGATGGAACCCAGGGCCTCAAGCGTGCGAGGCAAGTGCTCCACCACTGAGCTACAACCCCAGCCCCCTTCTCTTTTTTAAAAATAGTTTTAGTTGTCAATGGATCTTTATTTATTTATTTATGGTGCTGAAAATCAAACTCAGTGCCTCACACATGCTAAGCAAGCACTCTACCACTGAGTCCCAGCCCTTTCTTTCTTTCTTTCTTTTTTTTTTAATCTTTATTTTTATTTGTTTTTATTTTTATGTGGTGCTGAGGATCGAACTCAGCACCTCACATGCGCTAGGCAAGTGCTCTACAATCTCAGCCCTCTTTTTAATTTTTCAAACAGGGTCCAAGTTGCCCAGGCTGGCCTTAAACTTATGATTCACCTGCCTCAGCCTCCCAACTTGCTGGGATTTCACGCTTGAACCACAATGCTCAACTAACATTATTCATTACAACAAAACTTCTAATCTAAAACATTTGTAAAGATGCTTGAAATTAATCTGTGTTACTTGGAAGCTTCTCAAAATGAGGTTACTTGTCAGGGACCATGTGAAAACATGGAACTGTCATCTTACTCCATGTGTTTTTAGTGGGAGGGAGTTGCAAAACAGGCAATAGCTAAAAACATTTTTATATTAATGTGTACAAATTTTTGAAAAGAATGAAAAAGTCACATGAATTTTAAAGACACAACAAAGGTGGCAAAGAAACATCTTTGACTCTCCTTGTTAAACACACTATTTTGAAAATGAAGTTCTCTGCAAAGTTTAAGGTGAGCTGCTTTACAGGATTTATGAAACAGTATGGTAGAGTTAATGGCCACCTGAGAGGCAGTTACACTTAATTCTCTACTTAGTTGAAGAGAAGATTCAGTGCTGGCATTCAACAAGAAAACTGGATAAATGGGTTCACTGACAAAAGGCAGTGGGATTCAGAATATAGCCTCTGAAGAGTCAAAGGCTCTTTGGTTTGAATCCCTACATCACTTATTAAGCTTATTATCTTTCTTAACCTCAGGTTCCTTGTTGTAAAACAGGGATAATAAGAGGGTTATTGTCTACAAGAAACAATACAATGCATAGTGCCTTACATATAAGAACTGCTCAAAAATGTTAGTGGAACTTACTCTACTATAAATATCCACATCACAGACTATTGTAATAAACGTCAGTTGACTAGCATCCACTCTAACAAATGGGCTGGATCTCAAGCTTAACAAAGCAGTTCACTTCTACTTCCAGAAAGTGACTGAGCACTCCCCATCTCGAGTATCCTACACTGTAAATGAAGCTGGAGGTCATGTGGTTGTTCTCTCTCCCATTCCATATCTGGGAAATGTGTGCTCTTACTTGGCATTCATTGGGATCACACCTTTTGATCCCACCCCAACAGGAATGTGGTCAAACATAGCTTGGGCGAGTTGCTCTTTCACAGGCTGGACATCACTCTCATCCAAATTGGTTCTCAGCAAGCGCACACCACAGTTGATGTCAAATCCGACACCACCTACAAAATACAGAAAAGCTGGTCAAATATAAGTAAATCCAGGTGATCAGACAGTCATGCGTACCTGCAGTTTCTCTTCATTAACCTAGCATTAAAGAGATACCCACTCTTTTTAAGATTACCATATTTTAATGTATTAGTTCTCTGAGGGGTGAAGTGTGATGACATTGAAATAATGTGAAGTAACATATATACTGTGGGCCTGGGAGACAGCAATGAACAGTAACAAGTAAAATCAAGATAAAAATGAGTAAAGCATCACTCTTTTCCCCTTAATTAGTCATCAGAGGTTGATAGATTCTATTAGTTTTTTTTTTTTTTTTTGTACCAGGGTTTGAACCCAGGGGTGCTTAACTACTGAGCCACATCCCCAGCCCTTTTTATTTTGAGACTGGGTCTTGCTAAGTTGCTTAGGACCTGGCTTAGTTGCCGAGGCTGGCTTTGAACTTGCGATCCTCCTGCGTTAGCCTTCTGAGTAGCTGGGATTACAAGTGTGTACCCCTGGACCCAGCTCTATTGGTCTTTTGAAATAACCAACTTTTGGTTTTGCTGGTTCCTGGCTCGCCTCTCCTCTCCTTTTTTTTGGTGCTAGGGACTGAACCCACGAGTGCTTTATCACTGAGCTATGTCCCCAGTCCTTTTCATTAAAAAGAAAATTTATTTTTAAAAAATTTCTGAGACATCGCTAAGTTGCTGGGGTAGGACTCTGTGTTCATTTTTCACTCAGACCCTTTGAAAGTAAGGCTTTTACTTCTGGTGTAGAATGTTTTTACTGAACATACTCCGTAGCTACAGCAGTCCTGAATGTATAAACTACAAATGACCACAGATAAAACGATGAGAACAAATGCTTACCAAGTACCTGCTGTGTGCTCAACACTTGCCTAAGTATTTGACAAGGATGAACTCAATCTTTTTTTTTTTTTTTGGTGGTATATGGGGATTGAACCTGGTTGGGCTTGTTGGGCAAGCTCTCTTTCAGTGAGCTACATCCCCATGAACTCGGTCTTCATAACAAGGCTATGTGGTAAATGACAGTTAGACCTCATTTGTCTACAAGAATATAAAATTAGCTGAGAAATATTTTGGTTTTGTTTGGTAGCCAATGTCTGAATAGCATTTGGCATTTTAGCGAGTGTCCAAAAAATTTTAAAAATGTATACTTTTGATGTTTTAATAGTCTCTGAATGTTTACAACCAATTTTCTCAGTAAACAAGAGGAAAGGTAATAATAGGCTGGGTGTGGTGGCACAGGCCTGAGGTGGGAGGATCACAAATTTGAAAGTCAGCTTAGATAACTTATCAAGATACTGTCTGAAAATGAAATTTTAAAAAAGGTTTGTGGCTACAGCTAAGTGCAAAAGTATTTGCCTAGCACATGTAAAGCCCTGGATTGAATCCTAGGTGTGAACACATGCATGTGCATTTAGATAGATAGATACATACACACACACACACACACACACACACACACACACACAATACAAGACTGAGATTAAAAAAAAAAAAGTAGTTCTCTGTTTTAAAAGAGTAGGATCGATGGAGAGAAACTACACACTTACCTGGGGATACCACCGCTTCAGGATCATTCATATCAAAGGCAGCCATATTCCCAATAGCAAACCCATAGCCTGAATGGACATCAGGAAGCCCAATAGATCGCTAGAAGAGAATCAGACAGTGAAATGTAGCTATTTTAACCTGGAACTCTGGTTGCCAGATGGGCCTGATACTGTTTCTCAGGTTGCAGGCTGAGCTTTCCCAAGATCAAGATTTTTTTCACAAAATTCTATTGGTGAAAATTAGGTATAAGAACTCCTAATCACAAAACTAAATACAGTGAGACAAAAAACAAAAAAACTTTCTCGTACAAGTCTAATTATTAACTAAGGAAACCTAAGACAGAAAAGCCTCAGACTAACAGGTACAGGAGAACCATACGTAGCTTTAATATTTTAATACCTTTTAAAGGTGAGCTCAAGGATGACATTGACAAATCACAGTTGTGTCAAGTTAAGAAGAGGTAAATATTCATTACATGGCCATTAGAACTTAAGTAATCTATGAATATCACAGACAATGCACAAACCGTGCCTTTTCAACCTCTTCACAGCACAGTATAATAACTGGCATGAAGGACTCAAAGGGGCTGAAGTTGTGGCTCAGTGATAGAGCACTTTCCTTGCATGCATGAGGCACTGGGATCAATCCTCAATACCACATAAAAATAAATAAAAAAAATAAAGATATTAAAAAAAATGTCTGTTAAATGGATCTGTTTTCCACATGTACCTTTAGGTGAAATCTGAATATTTGACTGTGGTGGGGCCCACTCATACTACCCACTTCCATCTGTTATTGCCATCGTCTCTTTTTTTCTTTTTCAGTTGTAGATGAACAGAATATCTTTATTTATTTTTATGCGGTGCTGAGGATCAAACCCAGTGCCTCATGCATGCGAGGCAAGCGCTCTACCACTGAGCCAGAACACCAGCCCCTCTTTGTTTTTAAAACTATTTAAAATATATTATTTAGTTGTAAATGGACAAATTACCTGTATTTTACTTATTTATGTGGTGCTGAGGATCAAACTCAGTGCCTCACATGTGCTCGGCAAGCATTCTACCACTGAGCCACAACCCCAGCCCCTGCCCTCTTTTTCAGTCATGTCCAGAACAGCTATCACGTTCTCTCTCCATCATTTCAGTGTCCCAATCCTTAAAACTTTTTCTTTCTATTCCTTCCCCAAGTATTCTCTTAAATGGGGCCATGGCAAAACCTACAATGTTATGGTAGACTAATGCAGGAGTAATGATGTTTCTATGACAAAGAAATAAGAAAACATAAAAACTACTTTAAAGGTTATCAAATGCTTATAGATTCGAGCCAAAGGCAACCAGAAACTGAGACATATTAGCCAGGCCCAATTATTTCTTAGATCTCATGGTTAGTACTATATGCTCAAAGGTTACTGTTTAGATGACACCACTTTGAGTTAGGAATGGTCATTCATCC
Organism: Marmota monax; assembly: GCF_021218885.2. NCBI lineage: Eukaryota > Metazoa > Chordata > Mammalia > Rodentia > Sciuridae > Marmota > Marmota monax. Next base: position 5,852,445 of record NW_026695202.1, read on the forward strand.
ATTCAACATAATTCAGACAAGAAATATAACTGATTGGAGTTCTGAAATCTAACTCACATGAACAATTCCAGGCAAGGCTGCCACGTTGCCAATCTGTTTCATGGCTGGCAAGAAGCCACCAACACCTGAAAGCAAAAAGTCAGTCTTAGAAAAAAAGATATGTTTGATTTTCAGCATTAGTCACATTCATATTTCTAGACTGTATTACATGTTTACATGAATAATCTATGTAAAGAACCTAAAATGTATGGCACATGGTGTAGGATTAATGGTGGTAGCTTTGATATTATTATTTAAGGGTTAGCTGAGACACAAAGCAGGCCCACCCAGCTCCAAATCCTTTAAGTGAAAATGGCTAACAATGTGATCACAATTCAGGACTTTGGTCTCATTATGTCTTTTTTTTTTTAAGTTGTAGATGGACAGGATACTTTTATTTATTTATTTATTTTTATGGGTGCTGAGGAGCGAATCCAGTGCCTCACCCATGCTAGGCAAGCGCTCTACCACTGACCTATAACCCCAGTCCGTCACTATAAGTCTTGATCATTTCCTGACAATTATCATTTATTCAGGCCACAGGTTTAGGCAGATATTTGTAATACAACAAATGAAATGCTAATGTACTTACCACCACCTCGACAGGCATTCCTTAATTCCTCAAACATTAATTTCTCCAGAGCATCATTCACATAGAAAACTCCTTCAACCTGGTACCAAAGGAAAGGAAAAATGCTTTCTAAGCATGTGTCCGTGAAGTATAGGCACACTGGACATAATACATAGTATATAATACTTATTTTATTTTGCTTTATTCTTTGTAAAACTTTCACATTAGCTCAAGCAAGAAAAAAAACCCAACTCCTAACAAAGTCTAAAAGATGTTCAAAGGGTTTCAGATTTAGGAGTATTTTGAATTGTATGGGTCAGGGCTGCTCAACCAGAGAAGTTTATGCAAATATGCCAAAATTTAAAAAAACTGGGGCTGGGGATGTGGCTCAAGCAGTAACCCGATAGCCTGGCATGCACGGGGTGCTGGGTTCCATCCTCAGCACCATATAAAAAATAAAATAAAGATGTTGTGTCTACCGAAAACTAAAAAATAAATAAATAAATATTTTTAAAAAATTCTTTCTCTCTTAAAAAAAAAACAAAAACAAAAAAAAACCCCCTCCAAAATCTGAAACTTTTCCCGCCCCAAGTACTTCAGATAAGGGATATTCAACCTGTAATTTGCAATGCTCAAAAACTGTTTTGTTTGAGGGGACAAGATAAATTTACTGTGAACATTATACAACACATGTGTGTAATAAAACATCATATGGTGCCCCATAATATGTATTATTTTTATTCACCAATTAAAATAAACAAATGAACACCCTGCCCCCATCAAGAGGGAAAACAGCACTGTTTTGTCACCGTGGGCTTTTTTTCTCCTTAGTTTGTAGCTAAAGCTGTGTGTGAATAGGGGTCATTTGATAACTTTGACACTGATTAAAAGAGTGGAAAGGTTCTAGGAACTTTTTACCAGGACACAGGACTGCATAGCCTAGGGCACTTGCACAGCACCTTAGAGGGTTTCAAAGCAATGTCACCCACAGGTACCAAAACCTCACGTGCTTTGTCCTTCACGTTAATGGAAGCCATGAGCACACTAAGAGACAGCAAGCTCAGCCTTTCACACTCTAGAAGTGGGCTCCCGGGTCTCCATCATGATTTTGGCACAGAAAGAAGTAAACTGGACGTCAGGCCCCGGCTGAGCATCTCACTAGATGGGTCCGGAGAGCTGATCCTCAGGGCCCCCTGCAAAGCGCAGAGCAAAGACCAACCAACCCTGCCTTGCTACTCCTGACGGGTGGGAGGAAGGGAGTCACTGACGGAGAACCAACATGGAGCAGGGAGCGCTAAAGACTTGGCGGAGCGCAGAGCGGTCAGCACGCGTCAGAGGAGCGGAGTTCCAGTCCTGGCATCTCCCCCCGCGCCTCGGAAAGCCCGCGGAGGTCTCTGAGCACCAGGTACGAGACGCATCTTCAGACGCCCGCGAAAGCGCTCCGTGAGCGCCCCGCTTCGCTGGTCCCGGTGGTCGCGGGACCTCTCCTGCCCGAGATGGAGCGAGGAGGGCAGGGGAAGGGGGTCAGCCTGCAGGGTCGGGGGCGGACCCGGGCTCGGGTGGGTTCGGGAGGGCTCGGGGGAGGAGTCGGGAGGGCTCGGGGAGTGGCCCCGGGGAGGGGTCTGGAGGCTCGGGGAGATCTAGGAGGTCGCCGAGACGCCGCCCGGGATAGGGAAGGCCCGGCCGCCGGGTCCCGCTCCCCCGTCTCACCTGCATGTTGGGCACGAAGCCCTTCTTGATTCTCCAGCAGTTTTTATTGATCTTTTCCAGGAACTGTAACTCATCGTTGTAAGTACGACTCATGGCTGCGACAACAGTAGCAGACGCTCGGCGTCCGGCTCTTGCCGCGCTGTCGGGTTCCGCGGAGCGCGCCTTCTGGCGCTCAACGCGCAGGCGCGATCAGCTCCGCACGATCGGCGACGGCGAGCGCCGAGGCTCGAAACTCTTCGCAGCAATCGCTTTTTTTTCTTGTTAGACCGCCCTCTGGAGTTTGCTTTATGAGTTGATCTCAGCCAAGCTACATCTAAGCGAAAGCTAAGCTAAATCCAGTTAATGTTTCCTATGATCTAGTTATCCTTCATTTTGGAAGTGTTTTTGAGCAGCTGTCGAAAACACCTTGAATCCGAGTCAGATCCAGTCGCTCTATAGAATACTTCGTTTTGGAGTTTACATCCCCAACAGTGAAAGGAAAATATATGCTTGCAGCTGAGAAAGACAATCCTGTTTGAAAAAGCACCACACCTGAACATTTGTAATGTCTCATAATGAATCTGTGGATATACATCAAGTAACTTTTTTGGTAGAAAAGAGCATCCCAAAGAATGAAACGTGACATTTTATCATTTATTCCCGCAAACACTTATAGGGACACCTTTCAAGGCCAGAAATATGCAACAAAGATGAATCAACCAGTGTCCCTATGGATGGTCTGGGCTTCCCCATTTGGCCTTCTTTGGTGATTAAATCTTCTACGGTCATGCTTTTATTCTTGTTTGTTTGATTGGTTTTGTTTTTTGAGACAGGGTCTCACTGAGTGGCACAGGCTGGACTTGAAGTCCTCCTACCTTCAGCCTCCCCAGTAGCTGGATTATAGGCACACACTGCACCCATTTATGATGGTGCTATTAAAGGCAACAACTCTTGCTAATTGAGATAAGTAAAGCTCTAAGTGATTTCAGTTTCTAGCGCTGCCTCAGGTTGAGAACAACAGTTTTGGAGTCAGGAAGACTTGGATTTAGTTTCTATCTGTGCTATTTTCTAGCTTTGTGTGATCTATCCCTTTTAGTCTCTATTTTCTCATGTATAAAATGGGGTCACAATTCCTCATAGAATGGTTTTGAAGATTAAATTACATGATACTAAAAAAGTAACCAGCATAGGGCTTGGCTGATGGTAAGTGGCTTTCTTCCACCTTTGCCTCCCAACTAGACTGTAAGGCCTGCAAAAGCAGCTTGTAGTTTCTGTTAATTTCGTACATTGTTCACACTGGTTCCCCTCTCCTCCTCTGCCCCAGTTTCACCCCATTTATTTGATGCTTTGACACTATCATGATCCACTGTGAATTGTCTAGGTCCAGTACTTTTTGCTGCCATTTTATTGAGTGGTGAGGGGAAACATCCCCAAACTGACCTCTAGAGTGTCCTATAGTTGCCCTCTCACCAGAAAGTTTTAAGAGGAAAAGGAACTCTTTTAAAATCAAGCCTTGATATCTGCATGGCCTCAGTTTTTTTGTTAGTGTTAAACTAAATCCTTTCCTTTTCTTTGACATATGTTATTAAAATACATTCAGGACAGGAAATCTCCCAAATAATTAAAAAAAAAAGATTGACATTGATAGAAAACAATTTTAATTAACACAGGGGATGGTAACAGTGAATATAAAACATAAAATCCAACATGCAGGTGGGGGAAACACTCGAAGGAGCTGTAAGATCTGCACAGATAACAACCCATACAAATACAGACTTTGAGAGTTCCTGACGCCTTGGTCAGAAGTTCATGCCTAGCTCTTGTCCCTAGAACCTTATAAACACAGGCACACAACATGCGCACACTCACAGTCAAACCCCTGCCCCTCCACATATAGCGCGCACACACACACACACACACACACACACCCATCCCTCCCCCCCCTCATTCAGCCCTTTAACAGGCCTTGCTCTGTGTCCCAGAAGCCTCCCAAAAGATAACTTTCTGCCTAAGTAATGCACAAGGTGTGCCTTGTCTTCTCCCTCCTGGTTTACAGTAGCTGTGGGACTAAGAGTCATTTCCTTCCTGGGGCGCCGGGTGAACAGGCAGTCAAGGGGTTGCCCTCCCCGTCCACTGTCCATTTAGCAGGCTCAGGTCTTCCCAACCATGGAAACTTGGCTGCTGTTTTGAGGATGATTCATACTTCAGGTCGGTGGAAATTAACAGGAAACCCTGAAAAGGGGACACCAATGAAGAGAGCATCAGATTTGGGGCACATCTAGGTTTGCCTAAGGGTGGTGTCTTTACTGCATCCTAAGGTACCAAGCCTTTCCCAACATCTGGCCCTCTTTTTGAGGACCTTGGATATCGGAGGAAGTTATGGAAGATTGTCATCAGATGTGACTTAAGTATTGGGAGTTGGGGGGAGAGGGAGGCAGGGAGGTGAGAAGCACTGGGGAGTGTAGAGGATTGAAGATTCCTTCAGAAGCTTATTTCCACCTCCCCAATCAGACAACGCCAAAAAGGGGGAGAAGATATTATGAAGTTAGTTAACCATGATTAGCCAGGAAACAGTTCTCAACGGACCTCGGAGCCCAGAGAAGGGTCTTCAGGGGAAAGTCATAGGGAGAACTAGAAGAGCCAATCTGAACCCTTTTCCAGCTACCTGAACCACTTTACCACTTCGAATCTCATTGTTCTCATCTGTAAAATGAGATTAATAATCTCTGCCTTATAGCTTGTCTTTTGGAGTAAATTGTGTAAAATGCATCAAAGAATATTTTCTTGTTGAATGCAGTGGCACAAGCCTGGAATCCTAGAGATTTGGGAGGTTGAACCAGGAGGATTGCAAGTAGGGGGCCAGCCTCGGCACCAAATAAAAAAGTGAAGGGCTAGGGATATAGTTCAGTGGTAGAAAGCCCCCCTTTTTTGACAAGGGGTGGGGGGAAGAATATCTTCCCTATACTGTGGTGTGAATAAATTTGGCTAAGCAAAACTGAACTTGATCTGATTTTTAAACATTTCATTGGTAATTGCAAATGTTAAGAGTTGAATGTTTTATTTATAAAATTCCTTGGTTTGGGAAAAAAAACAGAACATATGAAACTAAAACAAAAGGTAAACAAAATAGAAGCAAGCTTATTCTATCATGAAAAGAAATGGATCAGTTAGAGGAGATTCAAAATCTTACCTCCAAAACTTCAATGTCTGAATTGATGAATGAGAGTTTATGCGGGTTGGGCAGAGGAAATCCCTGCTGCAATCTTGCTAAAATATAGAAAGATATAAGATAACTAGGCATGGGCACAGACATTTTGGCAAACTTTTTAGCAAGAGACATACAAGAAGCTTTTAAATAATTCATTTCTTCATTCCTCCTGATAAGTCCCAAGGATTTTTCTGGAAGACTCGTTAATTCCCCTTTGTTTAATAAAAACGCATCTGCAATTATGCGCATTTGGACTTCAGAAACGACTTTATGCTTACCCAATATATATTTTGAAAATTCCTAATTGGTGGGTCCTGAGAACATTTTAGTGTCTAATATAAAAAACAGTATTTTAACTAAGCTGAACTCCAGATGCTGCAGTTTGAGAATAATTGGAGGGCAGGGAGAGGCCCTGGACTGTCATTCAATAAACTGTTTATCCAGATAACCACAGAGATACTTCGTAGGGAGAATCATCTCATTTCCAATTGAACTGAGGGACACTCTTCACTAAGGAGCGTGGTTTTGATCTCGTTCACTCAGCCAGAGTTGATGCTGAATTTACAAAATGAGTTGCTTACAAGGCTTGGACCTAACACAAGTAATTTCAGAACCCTATTGTGGAGGGTCCACCCTGTAAATTTCTGGCTCTGGTCTGGATTCCTAAAAACGTTTTAAAAGTGGAAAGTCCCAAACAATCCCCAACGGTTAGCCATTATCAGAGTCGTGTCATTTCCCAAGAATCCCTTACTGTTGGCCAGGGGAAGGACTCCAAAGTGAAGGATGGAGGACAGAATATTCTCAAACCTCACGACCTGAAAAGAAAGAGGAAACCGCATCAGTTGCCAAATCGGGGCCGTTTGCAAATCCCACGCCCGGTTTGGACATGCCCTTTCCAAGAACTCACCAGGACAGAAAGCAATAACGAGAGTTTCTCACCAGGATATATTTTCTTTGTGGGAAATCTTATGACAGTTTCCTAACTATTTTTCCCATTGGGGATAAGCATTTCTGTTTCCCTTTACACTGGACCTTGGTGACTGCAAATGCACAGAACCACACGGTGGCAGCCAGTGCAGCAGCTTAGCTATCCACCAAGAAGGATAATCAAGAATTAAGAGAGTTCCCAAATAGCAGTCTTCTCTTTCTTTATCGGAAACCTCAACCACAGAAATTCCTTTGCTTTATGTTATGCGCTGAAGTTAGTTGCACCATCAGAACATCCAGTTTATCTTTAATAAACATGTTGGCTCTTGGGGAGATTTAGGTGTTAAAAATAAATGAATCAAAGCCAGTCGTGGTGGCCAAAGCTGTAATCTCAGTGGCTCTGGAGGCTGAGGCAGAAGGATCTAAGTTCAGAGCCAGCCTTAGCAACTTAGCGAGACCCTGTCTCTAAACAAAACCTAAAAAGGGCTGAGGAGGTGGTTCAGTGGTTGAGCACTCTTGGACTCAATCCCCAGTACCAAAGAATAAAAATTAAAAAAAAAAAAAACAAAAGAATCAGGAAGAACAGAAATTCATTGGGTGAATCCTTTTCAAGCATCCTATATGCTGAGCAATAAAAACCTCCTTGTCTCATAGCAATCATGGCTTTGAAGCCAGACTTCCTGCATTTCCTCTTTCTCTTAACATTCACTATGTGATGTTGGGCAAGTTACTCAACCTCTCTGTGCCTCAATTTCCTCAACCGTAAAATGAAGATAATAATAGTTAACTATATTAATAATCTCATAGGGCGGGTCATCAGGATCGAACAAGTTCATAATATATCAAATGCCTCTTATAAACAATTGCCATCTTATCCTGAAATGCCCCATGGTTAGTACATTCTGTTGTTGATACTAACTAGTTTACTGGAATCTTCCAGGAAGAGTTGGATGCCTTTTGCCTCCCCATTGGTTTCAGGAAATAGTATTTGTGAGAAAGTCACCTCTGTCTTCTCATTGACTAGATTCTCTCTTATCATGCTCAGAATGCAGGACAGTCTCTAGTTAGGCTACGCCCTGGGGTGCTAACCAACAGAGCCTAGGATGATGCTGGTATTTTAGACCTCAGTGTCTCCCATGAAAGGTCTGACTCATTTTACAGCTTATGGACTCAATCCTACTGAATTCTAATTTTTCCAAGCTGAAAGTTAGGATGCTTCTCTAAAATTAAACAAGCAAACAAAATCTTGTTTAGCCTCCTGGTTCAATTCTCGGACTTTTTGGCTTATCCCCCTGCCCCCATGTATTCCTATCTTATTACCATGTTTCTGTTGAACATGGCAGTTCCTCCCATCTCCCACACGCTGCCTTGGTGTGAGGTTAAGTGACTCGTCCTAGGCCACATAGCAGCCAATGTGCTAAGTTAATTCCACATGTAGTTTCAGCTAATCTCTCCACAACACTGACATTTTGATCCCCAGCTCCATACTTGCCTGCACTGCCCATTCTGATGTATTTTTTCTATAGTATGTTTCATTATATACAATATATATTTGTTTGTTGTCTGTATCTTCTCTCAGCCACATACATATATGCACACTCTCACACCTTCTAGAACAAGGTTTCCAAATAATGGTACTATTGGCATCTGGGTCTGTCTTGTGCACTTTGGGATGCCCGGAGGCACCCCTGACCTCTGTCCCTAGAGTACTCCTCTTCCTACCCCAGGCTATAATAATGAAAAAGTTCTTCAGACATCGCCAGGTGTCCCTGGTGGGCTTACGTGGACCCTCGTTTAAGCACTACCCTGGAATATAAGTGCCAGGAGGGTAGGCATTTTCTGTTTTCTCTAGAACAGTGCCAGGCTCCCTAATTATTTGTAAACAAAATGAATGATATTAAGAGTCAACATTTGTACAGGGTTGAGAGTGAACTAGTCACTGTTCCCCTCAGGTGTTGTGACACTGAAATCCATGTATCAACTTCTGTATGATAAATGGAAGTAGTGATTCGACCTTGAAGCCTGAGGGCAGGGGTTTTCCAAGTCGCTTGTTGGGGTGTCCACTCCCAAGCAGGAGGTACCCAGGCTGGGCTCCCCACTCCACAAAGGCATCCACACAGCCAGCCTTGGTCTAATTTTAGGAGATGGGTAGAAGGTGTTTGAAGAATAAACCTGATCATGGCCCCATAATTTACCATAGCCTCTTCCTTTGGGATTCTGGATCTTAAATTTAATTCTATAGAATCATTTTTATGGAGAAAATGGGACCTTGAGAATACCTGTTTTCCTAGCATTACCCAATCTTAACAGTCTCTGGAGTTCTTTTAAAAGTGTTTTTGCATAAATAGAAGCACATCAGAGAGCTAAGGGGCTCACTAGATGAGCAGCTGCATCAAGAATTTCAAGGTTAAGATGCGCAGTCCTGGAGAATGTAGGCATTGTATAGAGTTCTCAGTCTTTCCTTGCCAGGGAGCCCTGAGGGGTCAGATCCCTACCTTAATATCGTTGCGATTGGACTCTGGCAAAGACAGGCGGAATCTGCAAGGAAACAAGAAAAGCGAAGGAGGGATATTTAAAAAACATAAAAAGCAGAACAAGGAAAAAGGGAATTTTTTTAAGCTCAAAAAGTCACTAGCTTTTTTTTTTTTTTTTTTTTTGTGGTGCTGGGATTGAACCCAGGGCCTTGTGCGTGCCAGGCAAGCACTCCACCAACTGAGCTATATCCCCAGTCCAGTCACTAGTTTAAAAAAATAAAAACAAACTTGAAAGGGCATCGATTACATCTTCTACCCCTGAATTTTGCTGCTTAAAAAGCAAAGCAGGTGTATTGGAGCTTCCCATTCATATGTACAATTTCCATGTTTTTGTGTATCAGCTAAAAAGTAAATAAAGGGGCTGGGGTCGTGGCTCAGTGGTAGAGCGCTTGCCTAGCATGGGTGAGGCACTGGGTTCGATCCTTAGCACCACATAAAAAAGAAAAAACCCTAAAAGTAAATAAAATAAAGGTATTGTGTCCTACAACAAAAATAAACAAAATAGAGGTATTGTGTCCAACTACAACTAAAAATAAATAAATAAACATTTAAATAAAGAGGGCTGGGGCTGTGGCTCAGTGGCAGAGCACTAGTCTAGCATGTGTAAGGCACTGGGTTCTATCCTTAGCACCACATAAAAATAAAACAAATGAAATAAAGATATGCTGTCCACCTACAACTACAAAAAAAATTAAAAAAGTAAATAAAGATAAAAATATATTCTCTTAAAAAAAAAAGAAGCAAAGCAACAAGCAGAAGGCTTGAGCATGTAGCCAGGGTGGCTACCCAAATACACTTGCTTACACATGGGACTTACAGTTTGCAAACTCAGTGCGGAACAATGGTAAGAAATAGTTTTCAGGCCTGTTGGCTCCGAACTCAACCTTAAAACTTCCTTGATCCTTTATTATAATCCCAGTAACCTTATCTGTGATCAGTCTTGGTGACACCCCTCAGAGGGCTGTGTTATTCATGCCATTTAGAAAGCAGCTCCGTGGTAACACATAAGGGAACTTTAGCCAAGAGCCATCTGATGGGCACAGGTGCAGGGTGATTGCCAGCACAATGCCTCCGTCTCAATGTCATTTCTGCTTATTCCCTAATCTCTGTATCTTAATTTTCTCAACTATAAAATAGGGATAATATCTAGTTTATAGGGCTGTTGTGCAAATTGAATGAGATAATGCACATAAAATGCTGAGTCTCTATAAACATGAGCCATTTTTATCATGAGCAGAAATACCAAATGCCAGCACATATTGTCCTTGATACTCTTGGTCAAATATCAAGAAAGTGTTTGCTATAGGTCCAAGAAATAAGATACTCCCTCCCCAATATGCCTGGTAAGGGTGGATGTCAGCATGTCCTGATGTTTGATATTTTATGGGAACATTCAGAAGACAGCTAACAGCCAACATTGTCCCTGTTCCAGTTTTGCTAAGGGCTGATCCCTAGGTAGCTCCCGTAACATGCTGGCTTGATTTCCTGTGCAATAGTAATGGGAAGAAGTAGTGATCTGTAGGCAGGACCACTTCATTTTGCAGGTAGGAAAACTGACATAGAAAGGGGGCAACATGAATAGCGGATTTTGGAACTCAGATCTCTTGGTGTTCATTTTAGAGCTCCCTTCCTTTAAAGGATGTTACTTTGTATTGCTTTCCTCCTTAGTCTTCTGTGGCTCACTCCTGCCCAGGTCTAGGGCCTCCCTTCTGCATCAGCCTTCTGATGAGCCTCTCGGTCTCCTGACTCGAGGCTCTGTAATCTGACCTCCACACCTTCCCAGAGTGAGGGGTATTACAGGCATGTCTGATGAGCACACTCCTGATCAAAATTCTTTAATGGCTTGTGATAAAGTCTAAAAAATACGGCACATGAGACTTTCTGTACCCTGGCTCCCAGCTCCCTTTTTAGCCTCATCTCTTTATTCTCTATCTTGAATTTTATCCTCACTAACCCAGAATTGTTTGGTGCTATTTTTTTTTCATTAATTCACTGGACACTGTAGACCTGAGGTTAAAAAAGGTAGTGGTTTCAAAACATACCAAAAAATCCTGAAAAATTAATATGTACAAAAAGTAACACTATGGGGCTGGGGTTGTGGCTCAGCAGTAGAGTGTTCGCCTAGCAAGCATGGGGCCCTGGGTTCGATCCTCAGCACCACATATAAATAAATAAATAAAATAAAGGTATTGTGTCCAACTACAACTAAAAAATATTTTAAAAAAGTAACACTATGGCCATTGATCACTGCCCTCAGCACCATTCATAGTTAGATACAAATTAAATTTAATGCTGGCTACATCTGAATATATGCAATAGAATTTTGGGCTGGAGTCTCCAAACATTAGAGTAACCAAGGAAGATCTTAGAAGAACTTGGAGATATGTCCCTGTATATTCCGCAATACTTTGCCCTCTCTGCCTGGGCTCACGCTGCTTCATGATCCTTGTCCTTTCCCTTTCTCTTTCGCTGGTTAACTCTTTTTAATCAATTAAAATTTAGCTCGAGATGGTGGAATGTGACAGACATCATTATCCAAAGTACATGTATGAAGACAGGAATTGGTGTCAACTACTTTATGTATAATCAGAGATATGAAAAATTGTGCTGTGTACGTGTAATAAGAATTGTAATGCATTCTGCTGTCATTTATTTTTTTTTAAAAAATCAATTAAAAAATTTAGCTCGAGTGCTACCTCTTTGAAAACTCTTTCTGTGACCACATTTAAAGAACAGATTTTCTTTCTTTCTTTCTTTTTTAAAGAAGAGAATTTCAAAGAAGACTTAGTTGCTTACTATCAGACAATATCATGTTGGCATGAATTAGGTTTTGAGATAGCTTCAGATTAATAATTAATTACAAACAAAACAAAACAATCAGTGAAGTCCAGCAAGGAACAGATATGATATCATTAGCTCTGGGACTCAATGATCCCAGTGGAAAGTGAGGGCTAGGATCTGTAGGGTGTCTTTGACCTGGCTGAGGGAATGTGAGGTTTCTCTCGCTGGTAACGGCTGTCTCTTACGTGTGCAAACCTCTTAAACTTAGGAAATCCAGGGTACGAACGGTAGAGCACACTTAGGAGTTCCCTCTTATTTCTTTCATTACAAGCCCAAGTCCTGGCTCAGGACCGTCCGTGATGAGCGAGTTTGCCTGGGGCTTCCCATGAACCAAACTACCCTTTTTCCCAGGGCCAGCTCCTGTCTGATTTCTAACGGACTGCTCTCACTAATTGCAGAAAAGGTGGTGGAGCTAAGAGCAAACTCGCACAGCTCCTGGTTCTAAAGAACGCATGAACTCAACTCTGGCCACTAGGTGGCGCCTGACTCCCGTCCTTTGACTTCATCCTTCAGGCCAACTCGTTGAAAGTCCTGCTGCTGAGAACTTACTGCAGAACCACAGAGCCTTTGGGGAGGAAGAGAGCTCAAATAGACCTACCCCGAAGACATATATGCATCATTCTTGGGCTGGGGATGTAGTTCCATGAAAGAGTGCTGGCCTAGCACGCATATGCCCATGCCCAACACACACACACACACACACACACAAAATAGCCTATTTAAGAAGTTTAAGAAGTTTTATTGCCTGGCTTGAAAACTAGGGCTAAAGTGAAAACTCAAGCACAGCAAAAAGGTCATTCATGATCTGAATCATTATAGCAGTTGGGACAAAATGAAGGCTAGAGTCAAGGTCAAGTGTCACAGGTACTGACAATATCACTCCTCCAACATGTGCTGTGGCAGACAATGACAATCACTCCTACTTCTCCATGCCCCGTGAACTCTTGTTTCTGTCTTTTTCTGCAGCTGTGAACTCCCCGAGGGTAGAGGTCCAGTCTTACTTATTGCATCCTCAGGATTTAGCCTGGTAGATGTAGGAAGGTTTCCAAGGAAGGGACCCTTGCACCGATACAGGAAGGACAAGCAGGATTCCAAAATGAAAATGGGGAAGGGAGAGGCTTCCAGGGCCTTGTGCAGGAAAGAGAGGGCTTCTGGGAGGGCACAGCAAGAGGATGCAGGAGACGCAAATGGGGGTTAACCCGGCTGGGTGACTCAGCCATGATGGGATTTTTGATCTCTAGCCTAAGAGCAAGGAGTCCGTTGAGGGTTTTTAGGAAGAGAGGCCACATCTGTGTTTTCTAGAAACCACTCTGGATGCAGTGAGAAGGGAGACGGGCAGGACAAGATGCTTCCTCCAGCAATGTGCTATGCAAGACAAAGAATTCAACTTCTGTTTGTAATTATGGAGGGAGGAGAGAGAAACTATACACAGGGAGCATTTAGAGGAAAATAAAAAGCAGTGTGGACAATGGCCGAATTAAGGAATCAACCCAGGTGCCCTTCTATCAATGAATTAAGAAATTGTGGTGTGTGTATATATATGTATACTGTATTGTGTATATATATATATATATATATATATATATGTATGTGTAATAAGAATTGTAATGCATACATATACATACACATACATATATACACAATAGAGTTCTATTTAGCCATAAAGAAGAATGAAACAGGATAATGAAATCATGTTATTTGCCGGTAAATGGATAAGTGAAGTAAGCTAATAATGCTAAGTGAAATAAGCCAAACTCAGAAATATCAAAGGTCAAATGTTTTCTCTCATATGCAGAAGCCAGAGTAAAATAAAGAAAAGAGAGAGGAAAGGATAAAATATTACAAAGATACAGGGTAGATGAGTAATGCAGAAGAAGAGCAAGAGGCAGAGTGGGGGGATGGGTTAGGGGAGCAATGCAGAATGAATTCTTTAAGCATCATGTAATGTGCATATAGGAATATACAACAGGGAACCTCACCTTCAGGCACAGCTAGGAAGAACTAGTCACATATAAATTAGAAGATAAGTGGAAGGAAGTTTCGTTGAGTAGAGGAAGGAGAATGGGGGGAGGGTGGGAAGGAAAAGGGGGTAAGGAGGGAATCATGAGCTGAAATCCAATTCCATTCAGGTATGAGTTTGTTGAGGTGAACCCAACTATTACGTATAACTATAAAGCACTAATCAACAAATAAACACAAAAAGCATTATGGACTCAGATGCTCATTCATGGGTTTACACACCACAAAATTTCAATGCAGGGATTCTGAAAAGGTGAAGAAACCATCATGGGCTAAAGGTGTGTGTGGGGGGATCATGTCCTGGGGGAAAAGGAGTTGCCCTCTGGGAGAAGCACTCTGCACATCTCTGTGCACCTCTCTTCCTGTATCTGCTAGCATGTCCCTTAGCACCCATTCTTGTAATTGCCTGTTGATCCGAGTATTTTTCCCCTTTCATCTATATTGGAAAGATTTTTTTGAAAGAGAGAGAGAGAATTTATATATATATATATATATATATATATATATATATATATATAGTTTTCGGTGGACACAACATCTTTATCTTTATGTGGTGCTGAGGATCGAACACAGCGCCGCGTGCATGCCAGGCGAGCGCACTACCGCTTGAGCCACGTCCCCAGTCCCTGGAAAGGTTTTGAGGGGAGAAATGTGTTGGACCCATTCCACAAGTAAAAGCACCCTCTCGATGGGTAAGAGTTCCCCAGTGTTTTTATCTAAGTACCTCTGGAAACCTGGAGATCTTCTCCAGGATCCCTGGGAGAAGGATCCATTTGGGGTTTCCTCCTCCGATGGGATGGCACCCCACCTTAGCATTCCTCTGCCTGGCTCAGCCGGGGCTCAGAGGAAGGGTTCAGATGGGGGTCATCCCGGATGCCAAGTGTGCGTTCCATTGACCTGTCCAAAGTACCATCCTGTAGAAACTGCAAGTCCATTCTGCCTGACAAGCTTCTTTCCTGGGTTTCTGTTCAGGTGGCTCAGGCGGGGAAATGTTCACCCTCCCCAAGCTGTGAGGATGGAGTTAGGCAGCGATTCCATCTGCTTGTGGTGGTCAGCTGTATTTGCATTCTCTGATTGTGTCCATTGGGAGGGGTTGCAGTGTGTGCGTGTGCTGATGGGCCTGGAGTAGGGTGCAGCTGGGGACATCAGAGTCTCAATCGTAGTAATGTCAAGAAAAAGTTCCAAAGTTCTAACTGGTTCAACAGTAATATGAATTTGATTGTTTTGAGTTTTGAATGTGATTAAGAGGGTTAGAATTAAGCCACCTGGATGAGGACCCAAGCAGGGAAAGTGTCATTAAGGTTGGCCTCTGTATCAATCTACAGACGTCTACCGTGTGGGCCAGCCTGTTCTGGAGCTGCCTTCAGACAGAATCATGCTGGGAACAAGAGACTCCATGGCAGATAGAGCTTCGAGGGCCAGCCCTACAGCTTTTAAGACCAGCCTGACTTCTCATATCCCTTGGGACCAGTTTCTCCCTCCTGGGGGTGAGACTTGGATCTTAAAATGGGAAGAGAGAATTAAACTCTGGGACTGCTAGCCACGAACTGCACAGGGCATCGTGCTAAGGGCTTTACATCCGTGATCTCCTCACCCACAGAGCTGCTTTGCTGATGAGGACATTGACAATTAAAGAGGTTAAGTAATTTGATCAAGGCCACCCAGCTGGCAGGAACCCAAGGTTCTAGAATCCAAATCCAGATACGCCTGACTCCAGAGACGGCTCTTAACTAGACGTGCCCAAAGAAGTCAGGTTTGTTATTAGTATTCCTAGATTTTTTTGCTTTCTTTATTATTTCCTCCTCTTTATCCTGGCAATGAAAAGAGAGCTGTGTGTCTTTTCCATTTCAGGACACCCAGTGTCTTCTCTTTGGACTTTCAATATTGAACGTGGGCAGGCTGCCTGATTCAGTTTTGCTTAACTCCTCACTTGTGGGTTTTCTCTTCTGAGCAAGGATATTGGCTTCCTAAGTCCTAGGCCTAAGTG
This sequence comes from Marmota monax, assembly GCF_021218885.2. Classification (NCBI taxonomy): domain Eukaryota; kingdom Metazoa; phylum Chordata; class Mammalia; order Rodentia; family Sciuridae; genus Marmota; species Marmota monax. The sequence continues at coordinate 5,868,260 of NW_026695202.1, forward strand.
TTAATTTCTGAGTCTTAGCTCTTCACTAGCTCAAAGGCAGGATAATGTAGTAAGTAAACACTAACTGGGGGTGTGGCTCAGTGTTACAGCACTTGCCTAGCAGGCACGGGGTCTGGGTTCCATCCCAGCACCACAAAGCAAACAAACAGAAAACCACCCAAGGCTTTGGGAAAAAGTTCAAGTTGTACTCGACCAGTAATAGCTCTGTGACCTTGACTGAGTTATTCCACCTCCATGAGCCCTCAATAATACCCACCTCCAGAACCGTTCGCTTAATCTACAGCACCAGGCCAGGCCCCAGAGACCCACAGTTGTAAGGTTTCTGTGAAACAATATAGGTGCTGTGCTGGGCACAGGACCTAGAAGACAATAGGGGCTGGATAATGAAGAGGAGACCCAAATTGTAGAACAGCCATCACTGGGCAGGAGACAGGGAATGAGGTGTATCCTGAGTAGGGACACTCTCGAAATGACCTTGTAGGGGTCAAGGGTGTAGTCAAGCTCAGTGGTAGAGCGCTTGCCTGGCATGTGCAAGGCCCTGGGTTTGATTCCCAGCTCTGCAAAACAGACAAAATATAAAAAAAAACCCAGATCTCATATAATCTTGCATAATCAAATACCTCCTTGCCCTGGCTGAGACTCAAGAATAGTCATAGCCAAATTTTCTTGAGCACCAAATATACACTTTACTTGTATTAGTCCACAATCCTACAATAACCTTCTAAAGTAGCCTTTACTCATTTATTTAATCTAATTTTAATTTTTTTGCAGACCTGGAGATTGAACTCGGGGCCTCTCCCAATCGAGGAACTCTACCATTGACCTACATTCCTAATCCCTAAAATAGGTTTTATTAGAGCTTCATTTCATAGAGGAGGACATGGAGACCCAGAGGGAGAAAGTACATTTCCTGACACCACACAACTAATAATCTGAACCCAGCCAGACTGACTCCACAATTCATGGTCTTACTGCTTGTCAAACCTGTCACACAGGGTTTGTCTGATTTTTGCATCAGATGCCTATGCAGCAGCCCTGAGTGGCTCCAGAAGGGACACATTGAGGCAGGGGTGGCAGAAAGATGTGCTGGAAACTTTATTTAGAGATCCTGTGCTCCTGGGTTCTTCTCTGTCCCACAGATCCCCACCCACGTTACACCTTTCCTGCTGTGTCTCTCTGACATCAGCCAGGGCCAAACCAGCTCATCCTGAAAGGCAGCGCTTGTGACGCCCAGGAGTGGAGAAGCCTGCTGGGGTGGCATGTGGGTGGCCTGGCCACTGCTCTTACTGCCAAAGGCCCAGGCTGGTTCAGCACAGTCTTGGAGACTTCAAAAAGGCTAGAGAGGCCCTGCCCACCTGCTTTGCTCCAAGATACTCACTGCCTGAAGGAACCACCCTTGCACTGGGCGCAGCCTGGGCTGTTCCTACCTTCTCCAGATGCTTGCTGCTTTGGTTAGCACCTGCCTGCATTTCCCCCATCACTCTGGCCCTACTGCCTCTTTCCTCTGTCTTCCAAGAGATTGGCTCTCACCTTTACTCTCAGTCCAGCAGTTCAATCCCAATCCATTGCCTTTCTCTGGTGGCCTAGTTGGGATGCCCCAGCTTCTCACCCTCTGGCTTTTCCCTCCTCCTCTTCCTGCTCTCTGGTTCACATCCTCTCACCTGGTAGAACCATTAAATCAAAGATCACCTGCCATGCCTCTGGGTTTCACCAGCGATCCCTGAGGATCCCATAGGTCCTCCTGTGACTTCTGGGGCCTGAGGCACTGGTCTTCTTCCTTACTTTTTTTGAGGTGCTGAGGATCCAACGCAGGGCCTCACAAATTCTAGGCAAGTGCTCTGCTTCTGAGCTACATCCCCAGACACCTTGGTTTTATTTTGAGACAGGGTCTCACTAAGTTGCTGAGGCTAGCCTCGAACTTGTGATGCTCCTGCCTCAGCCTCCTCAGTCAATGGGATTAGGTGTGCACCACTGCACTTGACTCTTAAAATATATTTTTAAAATTATATTTTACAACTGCATTGGTATAAAATAAGTATAATCAAGTTTGGAATATATTCTTTTTTAAGTTCTTATTTTAAATATATGAAAACATTTTCTTGGGTTCCTAAAGTTGGGTTCCTGGGGCACCAGGGGCTATGCCTCTTGGGCATCATGGCAAAGTCAGCTCTGCATTGAGGGTCAGTAAATTTAAGTAAAGCCCCTTGGATTTTTTTTTCTCTTTGGAAAACATACTTTGAAATTTTGTATTCTTTTTATTGGAAAAACAATATAATTACTAAGAATATTTTTATACACTCCCCCAGATCTCATAATCTCATATTCTAACATGACTCTTTTCATGTGAGGGGTTCACTTCCTTTGTCAGATGTGAAGTTATTTCACACAACCCCTCACTATGGTGCTTCTGCAGTTTTGCACTCTGTTTTTACCATTTACCATTATTTTATTTTAAAAAATATATGTATACATTTTATTTTTTCAGTTTAGTTGGACACCAATACCTTTATTTTATTTATTTTTATGTGGTGCTGAGGCTCCAACCCAGCACCTCGCACGTGCTAGGCGAGTGCTCTACCACTGAGCCCCAGCCCAGCCCCATTAAAAACGTTAGTTTATTGAAAACATTTTCTGTGTTTCCACAGCACTCTTCCTACCCGTCAGGTTGACTTGTGGCGCTCCACTGACTTCCCCCTGTTCGTTTCTTTTCTGACTCTGCCTTTATTCTGTCTTACTGTTTCCTCTTCTTTCCAAGACTTAGTCTGGGACAGCTGAGCTTTCTGTAAATTCTCACCCCATGTCTCAATCAGAACTTCAACTATCAGGTTGATTGCACCAAAGAAAATGCACTTTGAAGACAATTTTTCCAAATGGCAATTGGCGTTCAATGACCTGCTTGCCCCCCTCCATACTGCATCGCCTGCGTTTGAGAGCCATCTGGGCCACGGGCCAAGGTCCTGTTGAATAAACTGTGTTCTAGTAATGGGACCACATCATCAGAGTCTGAAGGTACCTTGGACACAATTCAATCCAACTTCATTTCTTTACAGATAAGGAAACGGAGGCTCAAAGAGGTTACTAGACCCAATTGGGATCAGAGAACCAAGAAGCGATTTGAAACTTGACTCTGTAACTCTAAAAGATTTCTGCCCTTTCCTAAGACCATGATCTCTGAATTTGATGAAGGGGAACTTGTTCCTATTGCTGCAGCATAGACTGAGCAGTTAGATTATAGATTTTTTTTTACAATTATTTTGTTCCCTATTTTATCTTAGTAGTATTCTAATGGGAAGAAAAAAAGGAAAACTTCACAATGCGATTTTTAGTGAAGTGCATACTCTGAAGTGATCTGAAGAATTTGTTCACACAGGATTACCTTCACCTGTTCTCTGTGGCGACTTTGAATCTGGGGTCTGTCGATGCATTTGTTCAACTGATCTTACCTTTTCAGAGACAATGAGCAGATCAATCTTTGTCCCAGAATAGCCAGGCCCACGCTGGTACTAGCAACCTGCAGACAACAAAAACGTTTGTCACTAAGGTGAATGAATCTGTCTGTTTGGGCCACACGTTGAAGTTTCCAATAGTGGAAGCATCATCAACCAAACTTTCCCTCTTATTCAAAGAAGCTGGCAAGAAATAGCTCTGAAAATCCTGCCTTTCAGCTAGGGAAACTATAAAGATTTATTATTTGAGGCTCTTTAGATTATTCTTCTCTTTTCTCCTAACCTCTCTTCTCTGTGTAGGCCTTGTGATTTTGCTTAGGTTCATTGTATTCATTCCCTCCTATCAGACTGCACTTGGACTTCATCTGATCAAGTGAACTTGAGTTCCACCTTGATTGCTTTATTTTGAGGAAAAAGGAAATCCAGCTATCCATGTAACTGAGGTAGTGGGGAGGGAACACAGGATGCAGAGATTGGAGAGAGATTTGACATTGCATGGGGGAGTGAGTCTGGCCTCCCACCCCTCCACACCCCTCCTCTGAAACTGAGGGAAACTCCGAACAGACCACCTGCTCTTGGTTCCCGAACAAGTCCTCTAGACCTCACCTGTTCTTAGTTGCTTTTAGTTGACTACAGATAATACCTCTGACATGTAGGTCCCAGGGGTGAAGTTTGATGAAGTCTGAGCCAATCACCTTTCCCCACTCCTCAGCCATAAGTATCCCCAAACCCTATCCTTGGGGAGATGCATTTTTGACTTGCTCTCTGTCTCCACATGTGGCCGCCTCATGAATAAACTTTCTCTTCCCAAACTCATTAACAGTGATTGGCATTCTGTGCAGTGGGCAAGTCAGTCTCACTGAGGCTGGCTTTGAAATTGGGATCCTCCTGCCTCAGCCTCCCGCACCTCTGGAATTGCAGGCATGCGCCACCAAGCCCGGCTTATCCTCACTCTTAATCGATGCTTCAGCCTTTTCCTCCAAACACTTAGAAGCTGCTGGTCAATGTTCCCTGGCAACAACGGGAATGGCGCCCACAGGCTGCCCTCCTGGCCCCCAGACTTACAAAGTCCATGGAGACGATGGATTGGAGCGTCGAGTTCTCGGGTTGGGTGAGCATCATGATGGAGGCAGGGATGTCCAGGGTGAAGTTGCCCGGCTGCAAGTTGACCATGGGAGGCTCCGTGGCCATGATCTGCAGCATGAAGGGCTGGGACAGGATGTAGATCTCTGCAATCTGCCCCGTTCAGGAAAGAAACAGAGACTGAGTGGGTGAAGGGAAACCGTGAATGTGGGGTGGTCTGGGAGAACTGGATTTTACACCATGGAATTAGAATAGAAGAAAGTTCTTTTGTAGTAATAAAAATAGCACGAGAAAACCCAACAGAAATTACAGCTGACGTTTATCATCCATCCAGGGTGCCAGCTACCGTGGCAGGGGCTTTAGGTATTATCTCCTCAAATCTTCAAAAAGCTCCTGAGGCGGGTTCAGTCTGTATCTGTACCCCTGATTCATAATGGAGAATGTGAGTCGTGTGGAGGTTAGGGGATTTCTCAAGGCTCAAGCTAAAGTGTTGTGGAACTGAGATTTGAGCCTAGGTCTGTTTGAGTGGAGCTTCTTTCTCTAAAGTGTCATCATCCTTGAAGGCAGACCTGAGCCTGTAGGTCCCTCGTGTCCCAAACTCAGTCTGCCATAAAGGTATGCTGTTAATAGATGCTTCACTAAGGTCACAAGTGTGGGCATCTACCCTTCACTCAAGGATTGAGTTCTTCACTTAAGCTAATAAATAAAACTAATTATTTCAGGTGTGGTGGAACCATGTGGAAGGAACTGATTTATTTTATGAACTCACAGGCCTTTAATAGTATTTTTTTTTTAAAAATACTTTTTAGTTGTCAGTGGACCTTTATTTAATTGATTTCTATGTGGTGCTGAGAATTGAACCCAGTGCCTCACACATGCCAGGCAAGCACTCTATCACTGAGCCACCACCTCAGCCCCCCTTTAATAGTACTTTAACCTATACTTTAATTCTACTTTTCCAGATACTGGTTAGTAAATATAGGTGGATATTTGATTAAAAAAAAAAAAACAAAACAAACAACCTCTTAAGAACAGAAAGATGAACCCATGCTGGGATCAAAAGAAAATACAAGAACCCACAAGCCCCCCCACCCCCAAGTGATTTCAGTCAAAACAAGCCTACAACCAGGGGCTCCAACCCAGAGCACTCACCTGGGAGAGCACGTTGCCAAGGCCTTGGGAGTTTTGAATGAAATGCTTGGAAATCTGAAACACAAGCACACCACGTCACTGTAAGGCTTTTACCCTGATGTCTTTTCAGGGCAAACGTGGTGTCCCCTATAATTTTATGAATTATGAAGATAAAACATTTAGGGTGACCTATTGCTTTAGAGTCCAACCCCTGGGAACCTGAGGCCCAGAGAAGTAAAGTAAGTCACCCAAGGTCAGACAGGGGTTACAGTCCATCCGAATAAGCTGTACTCTGTGTGTATCCTATAGGGGCACCCGTGTGGGGATATTCTGCAACAATAAGGCTTGTGTGGTCATCTTCAGAGATGACTGAGAAGGAATGCTCATGTAATTTACCTTCACAGATAAACAGCCTTCGGTCCAAAGGTAGAAGTGTCTAACTTTTAGTGCATAAAGTAGCTGTTGCTGCCACACTTACCACCTTGAACATAAGACTTAGAACTACCCGTATAACTAAGGCACAGAGGAGGAGGAGATCTAAGAGGGATGCTCAAGAAAAGGTTTTGACTGGCTGGAGGGAGTGTTCTCACAGAAGGGAGGCACACGCGCTTACTGCCAGCAGGAGGGCTTCTGTTGACCCAGCCCGGGAGTCCTGAGGACGACCAAGAGCTACACAGCACCTGCTCTGTGCTGGGCCTTGGTCTGGGGGCTCCACATGCACTTAAACTTTTTAGTGCCACCAAAAGCCTGCGAGTGTGCAGCTCCTTCCCAAGTGAGGACACTCTGGCACAGGGATGTTAAGTAAGTTGAAATGACCAAAGGTTGTAGGTAACACGTGGCGGAAGGCAATCTTAGCATTAGTTAAACTCAGCCTAGAACAGTGGCCAGATATCACGTAAAAACAAACACACGGATCTGGAAACCCAACAGCCCCCCACCTGATCACAACTTGCATTCCATGTTCCTTCATTCATGGTCCTGCTAGGAGCGATAGCCCCCAAAGGCCCAGAAATCAACACTAGGACCCGAAAATCCCAGAATGTGATGCTTAGAAAAAGGCTAAGCAATGGTGCCAGTGGTCACCATCCGCCAACTCTGCTCACCTCCTTCGTGGAGAGGGTGATGCCGAAGGCCCCGGCTATGAAATGAGCGAAGGATGCAGATTTAAAGAAATACTCGGAGACTCCGATGTAGATCATGGAGTCCCTGCGTTCCGGGAGCTCAAAAGGAACTGGAGAGAAGGGGGGGTCCACGAGGCTTTCCAGAGGGTAGAATACGCCCTGTGGGAAAGCAAAGGCCAGTTACCAGAGGAAAACTCAACTGTGCGGGAGTGAGAAGGTGGACCCTGTCACGTCCCAATATGGAACATTCCAGAAACTCGGCAGGGATGAGAAAAACAGCAAGGCCTGCTGACCCCTGGGGCCGTGACTGTTTCAAAGCTGTGCTGACTTGTGCACCTTTGGACGTGTCTGTCCATCTGGGGGTACACAGCACAAGCTCCTGGCTGGTACTTTTCTCAGATAAAGGAAGGAGGGGCTAATGGGGCCACCTCTGAACAGTTCCCAAGGTATCAGACCCTTGACCTTCAAAATCTGTGACTACCAGCTACTTGGGAAATTGTGAAAACACTCAGAAGAGCCCAGAACTCCAAATGGCTTGAAGCATTTTGGGGCATTCCTAATGCTGCTCTCATTAGCCATCAGGTGTCATTGAACAGCATTCAACGGATCTGAAAGACTCTGAGTGAAAGGCAAGCCAAAATGCACTTTAAAGAACAAGGACATTCACCTTGAGGCAAAACTGAACATAAGCACGAGGAGGAATGTTTTTCCAGGCTCAGGGACAGCCATTTCCATGGACATACGGCCTTGACAGAGGCCAGCAGCCCTCAGTTAAACCCACCAGCCTGAGTCGTGAACAGAAGTACCAATATGTACGACCTGCTCAGGTGTTAAGTTCTAATAAAGGCAGGCCTCCCTACTTTCAGGCTCCTAGTCTCCCACGTACTCCCCGAGACAAAGACCTCCTGATGCTTCTCACAGAGAAGGCAGACATATGTTGTCTGCAAACAATCATTAAACCCATCAAGAAAGGGTTCAAGAGTCTTTTGAAAAGGCCCGAACATGAAGGAGTAGCTAGAAAGAAGATAAAATTATTTGAAGAGCATGTTTGCATATTTTCTTCTGCATAGAATCTTTGTTCTCCAAGTATTAACAGCCAGGTGAGGATTTTGAGAATCATAAGTTTACCTTCAGGTTCAGGTCAAGGTAATGCTCAGTGATTTCTGGAGGACCAACCAGGGAAAAATCCACCAAAGTATAGTTGTCGATCTTGGTGATAACTAAGTGAGCAAAAGAGAAAAAGGAGAATTTATATTCACTAAAGCATACTATAATACATGAATAATGTCTAGAAAGACAGAACAATGTTTTTAATTTTCTATTTAAAATAACAGTTCCCCCCCCCTTTTAAATAAGTAATACATGTTTACTTTTAAAAACTGTGTCCTAATCATGTTACACTAATAAAAATTAGGTAAAATTTTGGTGCACACCTGTTTAGGCACTTCCCTCGATATCTTCGTGAATATACACACAATGAAACTATAGAGTTTCATTTTTATTTTTATTTATTTTTTTGGTACCAGGGATTGAACCCAGGGGCACTTAACCACTGAGACACATTCTCAGCACCCCCCCCCCTTTTTTTTTGTATTTTATTTAGAGACAGGGTCTTGCTAAGTTGCTGAGGCTGGCTTTGAATTCGAGATCCTCCTGCCTCAGCCTCCCAAGCCTCTGGGATTACAGGTGTGTGCCACCATGCTCGGTTTATAGCTTTGAAAAGGAAATTAGCACAGGGGCTGGTATTGTGGCTCAGTGGTAGAGTGCTTACGTAGTGCGTGCGAGGCCCTAGGTTCAATCCTCAGCACCACATAAAAATGAATAAATAAATAAACAAAGGTATTGTGTCCAACTACAACTAAAATAAATGAATAAATACTTTTTTAAAAAAGGAAATTGGCACAAAGTCCCTTCCAAATATCAAGCCGTATATATTGGATTGAGAGACTTTCGAGTTCAATGTTAGAGTTCTATGTAGCTAGAACTTCATTTTTAAAAATAATAAACACGCAATTACTATCACAATTAGAAATTTTTTCAGAGAAGTGATCTTGTGAGAGAGAAGATAAAAATCCATGAAGTTAAAGTAACCAGGAAATTCTCATGCAAAAGCTATTAATTTAATTAAATTTTTTTTGTATTAGCATTTTCGAAACAAAAGCAGAAGGCAAAGGAATCAGGGGATAGTGGTGGGTGAAGTTCTTGGGAAGAAAGATTGCAGAGTCTGAGACAAACAGTAGGTGTGGCAAGGCAGCCTTGGCTTAGGGAGAGCTGCCTTCTGACCACGGTGCTTGGAGGTGTGAAGACTTCCTCTCTGTTCCAGGGGAAGCTACCTGAGCATCACATCTGCTGGGGGAGATGTGAAGCAAGAAGAGATGAAGCAACTTGCTAAGGTAGGTGCACAACATTATCCAACCTCATTATGATTTTAGAAATGTGTCTGAGTGTCCCATGTGGAGGGATCCCCCACCACTCAGCCGATGAAGCAGGAGAGGAGAATGAGGCTCAGAGTAGGCAGGCCAGGATGTGGGAATCCTTGGCTAGCTCCTTCTCCATTCCATCTTCTTTGCCTACTCTCCACCCCATTCACATTCTTCCATCCATCTGTCTATCCACTCATCAATCCCTCAGTCCTCTTACCCGTTTCCTTTTATCCCTTCACCCATTCAGTCTTTATTAACCTGGTAGGGGCTGGGTGGGCCTGGTACTGGGGACATAAAGAGGAGTCAAAATTCCAGCTCATAGTCTGAGGGAGGAGGCAGACATAAAACTAGGAAGTTATAATGCAGTCTAGTAAGACAGGATCTAAAGCTGAGCTGAGGGTCCTCGTACCCACCTGCTCTGACTTTCTTCCTCATCTGAGTAAATGCTAATTTCATTCTTCCAGTTTTCCTTTGCTTAGGCTGAAAACCCAAAGTGAGCCTCGACCAGAAGTTCTCATGACCCACATTTGGGCTGCTAGCAAATACCACCGTCTATTTTCAAGGTGTATCCAGGAGCTGAACATGTCTTCCCATCATTACCACCCACCCTGGGCCAGCTGCCCTGATACCAGGTCAGGACTTCACTATTTCTAATTCTATCCTTGTCCCCACCCAACCTTCCTGGGTATTGTTAGCATAGTAAGTCAGGTCATACGGGCCTTGCTTAGAACCCTCCAGAACCTCATCTCAGACCAAGCAGACTTTGCAGTGTCTCCAGAGTCCTGAAAATTGAATCATCCCTTTCCCCATCTCTGACCTCATCACCTGCTGTTCCCCCACACTCCCTCTGTCCCTAGTATGGCCTCCTCACTGTTCCACCAACACCCTCGGAGGAAGGCCCTGCTTCACAGCCTTTTATTTGCTTATTTTTTTGGGACCTGGGATTAAACCCAGGGGCTCTTAATGACTGAGCCACATCCTCAGCCCTATTTTGTATATATATATATATATATATATATATATATATATATTTTTAGAGACAGGGTCTCACTGAGTTGCTTAGCGTCTTGCTTTTGCTGAGGCTGTCTTTGAACTCGTGATCCTCCTGCTTCAGCCTCCTGAGCCACTGGGATTACAGGCTTGCACCATCATGCCTGGATGCTTCATGGCCTTTAAGCTTGTGATTTCCTCTACCTAGAATGTTCTTTGTGCATGCTGTGGTCTGAATGTTCCTCCAAACTTAGGTTGAGACCTAATGGTCAATATAATGATATTGGTATGTGGGGCCTTTGAGGGTTCCTTAGGCCTCGGGGCTGTGTCCTCATGAATGGATTAGTGCCCTTTTCTCAGGAGTAAATTAGTTTCGAATGCTGCTAGATTTCCTCCCTCTGTCTCAGGCACACTCTCTTGCCCTTCCGCCATGTTGTGACTCCACTTGGAGGCCTCACCCCCAGGCAGCTCCTCTATCTTGGACTGTCCAGTCTTCACAACTCTGAGATGAACAGACTTCCACGGTTTGTCATCTTACAATCTGTGTAGTTCTGTCGCATCAGCAGAGTCAGGGTGAAGACGATCCAGCTCTGGGGGGTGCTCACTCTCTACTACCTTCAGGTTCTTCCTGCAATGCCACCTGCTCATCAGTGCTTCCTGGCCACCCTGTCTGAAATGGAAACCTTCACCCAGCTCCTCCCTTGCTTTGTTATTCTTCTTACTACTTATCACGGCCATAAACCAGATTTTACTTGCTTATCTTGCTTTCTGTCTGGCTCATCCCTCTAGTCCTGTGAGGGTGGAGATTTCTGTCTCCCAAGTTGACTGCTACATCCCCAGCACCAAGATCAGTGAGTGCCCAGCCGATTTCAGGTGCTCCTACACCATCCTCGGGTGAATGCATGGAACACGAAGGAAGAGATACATATAAAGTGTTGTGCAAACATCGAGAGGTGTCACTTTGTAGGTTGGGGGTGGTCAAGTAAGATTTCTTGGGAAACACAGTGATTGAGCTGAATCTTAAAGAGGAGTGAATAGGACTGAGGGCAGAGAGAGGAAAGGTTGTGATCTGCAGGGATCAGCAGGCTGCTGGTGCAGAAATATCTATTAAAGGAAGAAATGGAGGGAGGGGAGAAAGCGCTTCCAGGCAGGGTGGACAGGCATAAGCCCAGGCCGGGAGCGAGAGAGCACTGGGAACAGTGTGGTTGCAGGTGCAGAGAGAGGAGCAAGACGAAGCAGAGACAGGTAAGCAGAGCAGAGTCTAACCAGCCTTCAGTCCAGGTGAAGGTGTGTGGACTCCATGCTGAAGGCAGACACTGAAGGGGTTGGAACAGGGGAATAATGTGGTCAAGGTCAGTGTCACTCATTTTGAAGTGGATGGATTTAATGTCAAAGCTGGAATTAGAACTTGTGAGGGTTTAGCTCCTGGAATTGCCTCTTGTTCCCTGGAGCAACCCCCTTCTGCACGAGGAAGCTGGTTAGTAGCCCAGGGGACATGCTCTCTGCAGAGGGAGCATCCTGCCACTTGAAGTCCTGGGACTTGAATCTGTAGGGTGGAAGGAACAGAGAGGAGTGGGCACTCGCTGCCTTGCCAAGCAAATCTGTGAAGCAGCAGCATTTGCAGGTGGGAAGAGAATCACCAGGAGACCCGGTTCTGAGACTCACCCTCCAGTGTGCTGAGGTTGACGTTCAGCGCTTCCACCTCATTTGTGATAATGGGACACAGCTGGCCACCAAAGAAATCGGAGAGAAAAATAAAAAGCATGTTATCATGTTGAAAGCAAGCCTTCTGGTTAGGAGACATTACCCCTTCGGTCACTATGATTTTCCCTTAAGTTATTTGACACCCGTGGGCTTTGAGTCCTGTCTATTTGGGCAGCACGTCATTGAATGCTGGCTAAACTCCATAGCAACTGAGACCTCACCCACTTAGCCTGAGGCTTTCCTCCTGTGGCAGGGGAGGGCATGTGCCCCAGTTCATGCTGCTGCTGTCACACCTGGAGAACGTGCCACTGGAGCGACTACCTTTCCTCACTGCTGGAGGTGACGTCTCCTCCCTCCACCTCTATCAGCAGCTCATGCCCTGCCTGGACAGCTGGAGCCACTTGACTACCCCCGGGCAAGTTGGAGAGCCCATGAGATCAGAGACCTGTTTAGGGAATGTTGTGAGACCAAGTGGGGTTGGGGTGGGGGGGGAGGTTCGTATTCATATCAGGGAGCCTCGAGCCTGGGGTTGAATCCCTTGGGAAACCACTTCTGCTCTCTGACCTCGGTTTCCTTATCTGCAACATGGGGGCAATAATTATATCTACCTCATCAAGTTATAAGTAGAAATGCAAGTAATCGACATAAAATCGCCCAGCGTGGAGTAAGCATTCAGTAAATGTTAGCAATTACAACCTTAATTCCATTTTAGTATTGCTACAGCCTTGAGATGTAGGCACTCTTCCTCTGTTTACAGATGGGAGAAGCAAAGAACAGAGGGTGCCACAGCTAGACAGCTGGGGTCTGAACATTCTCTCTTTTTTTTCCCCCCAGCGGCTCAGAGAGGATCATGGATGCAAAGATCTTTTATCTCCAAGCCACATAGAAATTCCAGGGAAGCTTAGCTGCTGTGACATAATTCATTTATTGACCTCCTGTCAGAAGCTAAAAGACCACACCCTGTTTTTAATAAGGGAAAGGTCACCTTGGAGGTGACATCCTATTTGCCAGCCATCCCTGCCAGGTCGGGATGGAGAAGACCATGAAACTCCAGAGTCCCCTGACCAGCTCTGCAGCCTCTGGGGGGCAAACAGCTTGGTGTTTTGGAGGGTTGAGCTTCTTACTGACTTTCATTAAGCACCTACTGTCTGACAAGCACAGACCTGAGCCCTGGGGAGATGAGGGAGCCAGACCCCATCATCCTCATCCTTCTGCTCGGGTCCTCATCTCTGTCCCTGTCTCTCCCCGAAATATGAGAATATGGTTCAGAGAAGGTAAGATGATTGGAAAGAGCACACAGCCAATTCCATCCTTCCCTTCCTCAGACACTGGAATCAGGATTGTTATAGCGTTAGGAGGCATCCTGACATTCTGCTTTCTTAATTTATTCTTACACCATAATCTGGAAATAGCTTTTCTTCTCCCCTGTTCCTTACGTATCCGAATTCTACCTAGAGGCACTACTCAGTCTTGCATCCTCTAGTTCAAATTTTTTCCATTTCTTAAAATGTCTTAGATTCAATCTAATCATCATGTAATTATGTACTAGATTCAAGTCCTCATACAATTGTTGCTTCACAAGCCTAAGTTTTGTTTGTTTGTTTAAATAGACAAGTTTATCACTCTCATGTTCCCAATAGATCCTAGACCAGTGTGGGGCATGCAATAGATACATAATAAATAAATTTCTATTGGCTGTTTGCCCACTGTAGGGTGAGAAACTGGAGAGGGGAGTAATTTCACTCATCTCCCTAGCACCTACCATGTGGCTGGTATAGAGTAGGGACTTGAGAAATTGTTACTGAGTTGCAAAGGATAGTGTGTAAGGGCCTTGCATACAGTAGGTGCTCAGTGAGGGCTTACTGGTAGACCTACTGCCAATGCTGTTTTACGGAAGACTTACCATTCCATTTAAATTTTTTAAAATGGGTTTCTCCATGGGTTCAGCAAAGGAGTTATACAGGACACTAGGGGGGGAAAAAGAAAGAAGAGTTTACCGGGGCCCACAATCTGCCAGTGGTGAACCTCCCGCGGGTGCTGAGAACCAGCCCCGGATTAGCCATGCCCCACCACTATGTTCCCACTCACCTGAGTTCCCCAGAAAATGAGACGTGGGCATGGCTGGCTTGGGCATAGCAGTCTTGGAGCTTCAGAACCGGGTGGCCAAAGTCATTTTGGGTCAGGATAATGATACCAGTAAAGTAGATTTCAGAGAGAAACAGATCAGCTCCTCCCGAGTCGTGGCTGCTCCAAGAAAAAAAAAAAAAGATGTAAGGTTATCGCAGTCTGGGCGAGGCACGGAGATGAAGCCTGTTTCTCGGAATGTGTTGCCTACAGGGAGACGATGTCATTTCTGTACATTCTAGAAGACTGGAGTTCTTGAGATGGGGAGAACTAGTACACAGTAGGCACTCAACAAGCGGTTGTAGAATGAATGAATGTGGTATTCTGGGGCACCAACCAAGGTATTTGAATTTGACCTCTACTTTTCTGTGGGCTTTTGGTAGGAGGAGAGTGGGGCTCATCTACCTACCATCCTCCGGCCTCCACGGGAGCTAGGAAGCTCCCTTTCCCATGGCTGTCCCTGTAGATGGGGAAAGTGCCCTCCACGAGAGGCTTAAGGTCATGCAGTGATTTGCTAGTGGACCTAAAATGGGGCGCACATTTGTTCCTCTGACACTCAGGGGCCTCCAGTTCTTGGGAAGTCTTACATGACTTCGATCAGCTGCTCTGCACGCTCTCAATCTCTCTCTCTCTCTCTCTCTCTCTCTCTCACACACACACACACACACACACACTGCAAGCAGGGAATTTGCTGATTTCGGTCTCACTCTGGAGAAGGATTGTTACTACTGAGAGAAGACCAACCTCGCCGAGAAAATCGTGGTGAATTTATACATTTTCCCATTTTTGTTCCGTTTTGCCCCAGATCAGCAGCAGGTGTTCGGTGGGATACTTACAAAAGTGGAGACTTTATGGCCCAGTTTGTGCTGATGTTGGTTGTGCCGTGGTTGGTCAGTACTTTAATTCCCACCCCAGGCACAAAGGCTAATGAAGTATTTGGAAATGAAAAGGCGTTGATTTTTATGCTGTGAGACAAGAAACAGGAAACCGAGTTAGAGCAAAGAGAGCGTCCGCACGTCTCAGGCCACACTGGACCTGCAGTTGTAGAACTGCCCATCCCCCGCCCTGGGTGACTGTCCACCCTCCTGTTTTCGGGGCAGAGTCTGGGCACTGCCTCCTGATTCCACTTAGCCTTGGCAGGAGGCGTCTGCTCTCTGGTTGAGCAGGGTAGTGGGCAAGTTCAGAATTAAATTAGTAAATAACCAAATAAACCTACTTCCTTGAGTCTCTTTAAACACAAAAGCAGGTGCAACATCGCTGTCATTATTTTTCCCTTCAGCAGCTGTAGTGTTACTCAGAGTGGGTGACATCAGTGTTCTGGAGGGAACAGCTCCTTGTAGGGGACTATGGTGCACATCAGAGGACGTCTGCACAGGAGTGTCGTTCCCTACTCATCACTGAGACAATGTAAGTCACGCCCTCCTCCTGCTCCCAGTTGCCCTCTGGGTGGCCGGTACCTTTCCTAGCTGAGAAACTGATTTGAGAGAGTTGTCTCGCCCTGGGGTTCTCTGGGCTGTTGAGCAGGTGACCCCAGGTACCGGTGAGGCCCTGGGTTGCTTGTCATCGAGATGGCCACATGCACAAGGACGATATCGTGAACACCCACTGAGGGAGGACTTCCTGCCAGGCGTGTGCAAGCCTGTGCCCGAGCTCGTTGTAAGCCTCCCCGTGATCCTGGGAGGCAGTTGCTGGGAAGTCACACGTAAGTGGTGGAGGCGGACCTGGGACCCTCCTCAGTCTGACTTCAGACTGCTCTGAAGCCCCAGCTGGGCCATTGGAGTGTGGTGCAATGAGCTCTCAACTTGCAGCCAGGTTTAATTCTAGCCCTATGACCTTGGGCAAGGCACTCGACCTCTTTCACTTATCACTCAAGAGAAGAGCTACTCGCAGGGGGGCTGGGAAGACGTGCCGCAGGTGAGCTCATCCCAGGTGAGTTTGTCTGCGTATGATTGAGCACAGGGAAAGGCCCAGCTGTGAGCTAAGATCAGGAAAAACTTTAAAACATGAACATGATAGTGATACAGGATTATTTGCCATGTACCTATCTGTGCATTTTTTCCTAGCTACTCCCCACCATCCATCCTGAGTCCCACCATGGAAAGAGAATGGTGGAGATTTGTTTAACATAGGTCTTGGAAATAGTTTCATTTGGACACATGTAGGCCTAGCCAGCTCTTCATATCTGCTGCACAGTATTCCAAGCTGTAGATGGAACATTTAAGATTTCTTCCTTCGTTAGGAATGATTATTTATTATTATTTCCAGGGTTATTTCCAGGATGTCTGTATTATAAATGATGCCACAGTGAACATTCTCACTCACACTGCCTGTGCCCAGGAACTTCTCTAGGGAGGATGCTGAGGAGTGAAATTATCAAGTCCAAAAAACACATGTGCATATATAAATCGTAAATCACCTTCTAAAATGGCACCGCCCCATAAAAATAGGAGATATACATGTAATTAAAAATTATAGGAATCACATTTTAGAAAGAAAATAAAACAGTTGAAATTTATTTTATTATTTTAAAATTGGCTCATGGGGATTTACATATTATGGGGGCAAGGTGTAGAATTTCAATACGTGTCTACAATGTGCAATGATCAGATCAGGGTACTAAGCTTATCTATCACCTCAGATATTTATTATTCTTTGTGTGGGAGTGTTCAAATCTTCTCCACTGGTTATTTTGAAATATTCAATTAACAGTTACCAGTCCTAGTTATTCGACTGTGCTATAGAATGTTAGAGGTTATTATTCCTATTTTAACACACTCCAATGTCTGATAACCACACTATCTCCATCCCCTGGACCCCACCTCAGATTCTCCTCAGGCTTTGGTAACCACTATTCCATTATCTACCCCTAAGAGATAAACTTTTTAATCACACATAAAAGTGAGAACATTTGATGTTTCACCTTAATGCAACATCCTCCAGTTTCTTCTACATTGCTACAATGACAGGATTTCATTGTTTATGGCTGAATAATATTCCATTACATATGTTTGTATCATATTTTCTTTATCCAATCTTCTGACAATGGACACCTATGTTGATTCTGTGTCTTGGCCATTGTGAACAGTATCGCAACACAGATGTTGAGTGCAGATTTCTTTTAGACATGCTAATTTCATTTCTTTTGGATATATACCCAGTAATGAGACTGCTTGATTATATGGTAGTTCTACTTCTAGTTTTCTTAGGAATCTCCGTACTGTTTTCCATAAGGGCTATAACACTTTACATTCCCAGCAATAGTGTTTGAGTTCCCTTTTCTCTGCATCTTCTCCAACATTTGTTACCTTTTGGCTTTTTTGGAATAGTTGTTTTATCTGGGATAGGAGGACATCGAATTGTGGATTTGATTTGTTTCTTCCTGATAATTAGTGACGTTGGATTTTTTTCCCCTCATCTTCACTAACACTTGATAGTATATGATTCTTTCTGTATTTTTCTGCTATGGCATTATCATTATAATTAAATAATTAGCTTAATTAAGGAAGTTGTGAATATATATTTAATGTCCAACTCTCCCGCTGGACATTAAGGGTAAGAGATGTGTCTGTATTGTTCACTATATTATTCCCAGTGCCTCAAACAAAGCCTGGAATGTAGTAACTGCTCAGTAAATACTGCTGAATGACTGACTTTCTAATAGACTAGGAACTTTCCCTAGATCACCATCTTTCTTCCCCACAAAGAAACCTCTTAGTTTTATAGAAGGTCGTTGTTGACAGCAGGGAAATGATTCCCTCAAAGAGTTGGAATAGCAGGGAATTTTCTTTGGATTGGAAAGGTGTTTGGGCAATCTGTGATTCAGTCACAGAGAACTTCTTATAAAAGCCTGACCCCACCCCCCACCCCTTTAAGATTCAGTTCATGATTGGCAAAGGCATCTTCTCCCTGTGCCGCCTTTGGGGATCTTGTCAGCAACTACAAAAGAGGTTGCAGTGTTTTCTGAACACCCATTTCTCCCCTTTCCCTAAACTTCCCTGAATTTGTTGGAGATGACAAAGTTGTCTGGTTGGAAAACTAATTTTCCTATCTCTCTTGCTGGTACATTTATCTATTGTTCATAGGCACGATCTTATTAGGGTAGAGTTTCCGAAAGAACTCACTAAAAGAGAGACACTGACTGAACTTTTAAGGGTCCTTTTACCCTTTCTGTTTCCTTCTTCCAGCTGCATAAAACATGGATTTGATGGCTGGAACTGCAGTGGCCATGTTGGGCCATGAAGCAAACTTGAGAATGGAAATCAGAGATAAGGATGGCAGAACAGAACAAGACAAGGAAGCTGAATTATGACGAAGTGAATCTTTTTACATGAAAGACAAAGTGCTCTTGATGCCTACTTACTTTGAAAAATTGTAGTCTACATAATCAATCTTCAGAAATTCAAGAGACTCAGAACCATTTAAATCTGGGAGGTTCTTTTCCTTTATCATATCCTCAATCATCTCCAGCCCAGCTTGAACAGCTGTGAAGGAAACAAAAAAAGCGGTGATAATAACCCAGGTGACAGTGATGTAATGATATTAGCCACATAAATGCAATTTATTGAGCAGGAAATGCTCTTAGGTAAGAACTCAGTGGCTCTACAAAGTGTGTATTGTTGTTTATGCTTTACAGATGGAAACACTGGTCCTCAGAGAGGCGAAGGATCTGGCCCAGGACCATGGAGCTAACATCACGAGGAATTTCCATCATGTGGCCGGGGTGACATTGGATAAAAGACAGTGAGCTGCGAAGGAAGAGCTGAAATATTCTGCAGGGGACGTTGCTGTCATCACCTGGCACACCCTACAGAGGGGAACGCTGTTCCCAGGGGACTTAATTCTTGACCAAATCATACAGCTAAGAATGAGGGGGTGGGGAGACAGTCGTCAAAATCTCAGCGGTTTTGCTCCAGAATCTGTGTGCTGTAGTCAGTTCCAGAAAGTTCCTTCTCATTCTTCTTTCTTTCCAGATTCTTTAAACTCAAGGACTTGGGGCCTGAGGGCCACCGTCCACGGGCCACTCTAGAATGACCTGAAATCCTAATGAGAGACGGTGGGTGGGTTGCGTGTGCAAATGTGCCTCAGGTTTTTCCAGAGACAAGGACCCACGTTTTCACCCGGGCCCCCACGGGAAGGATCCCAAGGCTCAGGAAAGGTTAATGACCTCTGCTTTAGTTTCACCCTGGGAGTCGCCGGTTGGCTTTTCCTATGGAAGCACCCGGAACACATTTCTCTGAGCTCATGGGGGAAGAGCACTCTCCCACATTAAAGAGCTTGAGAGAAGCCACCTTCATAGTTAATCAAGAAAGAACTTTCACGTGTTTTTATTACTGCGTCATAGTCACACACATGGTGGGGTTCTCCCAGACGTGCATGGGATGGAATTTGCTCCCTTTCATTCCCTGGAACTTCCTCTTTCTCTCCTTCTCCTTAGGACGAGTTTCTATCCACATTGTCATTCACATACACACTGGGCAGGATGAATCAATTTTAGGTGGCCCTGCGGCCTAGTGACCACTCCTAGTGGCCAAGAAAGTCTCTCCCAAATTCCCAAAGCAACCCAGGGACATGTGTCTCCTTATCCCAATTTCACTGGGAGGCAGCTGAGGGCTCAGAGAAGTTCACGAACTTGCTGGTGAGTCCACAGCCAGCGAAAGAACGGTTCCTCTAGGACTTAGAGCAATTAGGAACAGAGAGCCGAGGGCAGGTTTAGGATCAGGCAGAGCAGACCTGCAATGGTTTGGATCTAGATGTCCCCAAAAGCTGCTGTGTTGAAGGCTTGGTCCCCACTTGACTCAGGGGCACTCGACCACTGAGACACACCCTCGGCCCTATTTTGTATTTTATTTAGAGACAGGGTCTCACGGAGTTGCTTAGGGCCTCGCATTGCTGGGGCTGGCTTTGAACTCCCAATCTTCTTGCCTCAGCCTCCCCAGCTGCTGGGATTACAGGCCTGTGCCACTGCGCCCGACTTGTTCTTTCTTTTTTGATATTTTTAGTTGTAGATGGACATAATACCTTTATTTTGTTTATTTAGTTTTTTTATATGGTGCTGGGAATCGAACCAGTGCCTCATGCGTGCTAGGCAAGCGCTCTACCAGCCCTTCACACGTGTTCTTAGTGTGTAATTCTGTACACATCATCCTTCACACAAAATTGTGCAAGATGGATCAGTTTTAGATTCCCTGTGTCCTGTGAGCTACTGGGAAAAGACAAAGAGTTTCTCCCCAATTGACTCTTCCTTTCCTCCTTCTTCCCCCTTTTTTCTTTCTTCCTTTCCTCAATCCCTCATTTATTTCTTTTGCATTATCACTGGAGAGGAATTTCTTGGTTAGATGTAAGTATTTTCAGGTTAGACTAGTAGTTGTTGGATTAACTACTTCAGTTAAAGAGTACCAGGAAGCTGGGCAAGGTGGCACATGCCTATATCCCACCAACTTGGGAGGCTGAAGCAGGAGGATTGCCAATTCAAGGCCAGCCTCATCAACTTAAAGAGGCCCTAAGCAACTTAAAGAGATCCCTGTCTCTAAATTAAAAAAAAAAAAAAATATATATATATATATATATATAAATGGATGGGGATGTAGCTCAGTGGTTAAGCTCCCCCCCCCGCAGAGCACCCATCTTTAATCCCTGGTGTGTGCGTGGGCGCACACACAGTACCAGGAGAGCTCTGCAAAACTACATCCAGCTAATCTCAGGAAAAATCTCCCACAGGAGAAATATAGGTCCATATACTTTGATTTTGCAGTCTCCTTCCTTGGTACAATCTGCTCCCACCTCAGTTTAGCCCAAAGAAAACCACGTTCTAACATTTCTCTTCTCCCTATTAGGTACAAACAACCTCTAAACCAGGGCCTTTTAACCTTTCAGAGTCCCCGGCTCCTTTGCATATCAAATAAATACAACAGAGTCTCTATCAAGAAGCACAGAATCATCACCCACATTAAATTTTGCACTTGATTGGAGAAGACTCCAAGTCCCCTTTGAAGTCAGACATTTTCTAAAGCTCAACGGAGTTGCTTTTACTCTCACATTTCCTTCCTCTCTCCTACAGAGCTGTTTACTCAGCACCCCGAGGTATCCCTCTTGCATGTGTGTGGGAAGGCGGGGTGGGAGCCTGTGTGTGGGTGTGCCTTCCAGGGGGTGAGCACTTAGCTTCCATATAAGGGACGGGATCACCCCAAAGGGGAGCCTGTTGCAGTCCCCAGACAGTCCAAGCCATGAGCTGCTGGGCGTGGGTCCTAGACTCCACGGGGCAGGGCTGAGGCCGGCTGCTGAAAGGGTCAACTCACCATAGTCCAGTGCCCGCTGAGTGACCCTCGCCTTGATGCCAGGGTACATGGTCTGAGAGGAGGAGGTATAGAGATTCCACAGGAGGAAGCATCCCCAGAGGACCGGCACTGCCTTCATTCGCATCTGCAACGAACAGACATTTATGGCTCCTTTAATATCCTGGACTCGCTCCTGGGTCAGTCCCACTCAGAATCCCTAGCCCTCCTCATTTTCATGACTGATTTCCAGAACTTCATTCATCTGTCCACGTGTCTATCAGCCCATTCATGCTTCCATTTATTGAGCACATCAGAATGTGTTGTAGATGCTAAGGATGTCGAGGTGACCAACATGTGGCCCCTGACCTCTGTTTCCCATAGACTAGGGAGTGAGACGTGTGTGAACACACACACACACACACAATTATAATATGATACAACACAACAGCCTTATAGTAAACTCAATGTTTGGGATGTGCCCTGGAATGGACACTGGGTGGGGTGGGGGAAGGGATTCTTGGAAGTTTTAGAACAAACAAGTTGGTAGATTAAAAAGATGGTCTTTGTGGCTGTGAGGAATCCCTCATGTGCTTAGAGACCCTTGCCAAGTCCCCTTTGCCTGCAAGACTGGGCTTTAGCTCTTAGCTTGGTGATCAAGACTTTTCACAGGTGACTAGGTAGTCACTGTGCCTCCTCTTCCAAGTGGTGGTGTTCCAAGCAGGCCACTCTGGGCTATTTGCTCTTCCTTGGTTTGCTAAGTTCTCTCATTCTTGGGGACACTGTGTTCAACTCTCCCAACAGCAACACACACGCATGTCTACATCTTGCACCCCACCACCTGAATCAGGCACCCACATTCTGCCTGGCGAAGGCATCCTCCAGGCTCAGCTCCAATGTCCTCCTCTGTGAGAACGTCCCTTACCGTGTCACATCCCTCTGGGCTCAGCACACTCTCCTCTGTGCCTCGGCCACATTTGCATGATGCGGAAACGCACATTGGACACATGATGCTATCTGACTCCAGGGGGGCACCCCCACCCCCTGGTTCCAACCAATATCACTTCGCGTGGGTGTTTGCCATGGCCTCCTTGCTGGTCACCGGGCTCCAGCCTTTGTCCCTTTCTGGGTTTTCACCCCACCTCAGCCAACGCAGGCTTTTATAATAAAAGTCAGGTCGCGTCCCACCTCTGCCCCACTGCGAAAGCCCTTTGGTGCCTTCCTTCTTACTCTGTGAAGGCCAGAACGCTTCCCCCTGCCCCTTCCCTTGATTCATTTTCCCCGAAGCACTCGTCATCTGGCATAGTGCACGGTTACTCCTGTGTTTTCCCTACGGAAACCGTTAGTCTTCACAGGGAAGTACTTCAGCAACCTGGACAGCGACTGGCACACAGTAGGTGACATACTGACTGACTGGGATGAGTGCATTCACGGCTCCTTCATGAGGCTGTGAGTTGGGTCAGTGCGCCTGATGGGTTTCTACTGGACTCAGGACAGTCCTTGACCTTCGTATGTATTGCCCTGTATTATGAGGTCTTTCCACCTGTCTGTCTCTCCTCCGAGGGGCTCTGTTTTCCTTTTGTAACTCCAGAGTTGAGCACAGTGCTCGGCTCCCACTAGACAGACAGATGAGTCTTTAAATAAACACCCTGTCCAAGGAGAGGGATGGCGTCTATTCACCCTTATGTCTCTCGTGCTTAGCGTATGGGTCAATCTACGCCTGTTGAATCAATGCCACCCTATTTTCTTGCCAGAAGAAGCACAGGTGCCCACAGCGACAGGGATGTAGATTTCTTTTACTGGCAGCCGAGTGAGGGATGGCTCACAGACCTTGATTCTGGTCTTGAGGTTTCCCATCTGGGTGATCTGTCCCTGCTGCACTCACACATGCCAAAGACCCACAGGTGACGGGTGCCACTGAGTTCACACACACCCCTGAAACACATCGAGGCAGGGGCCTGGAGGAGGTGCTCAAGGAAGAGGAAGCCCTGAGAGCCACGTGTTCAGGCAGAGGGAGGGGAGTGGCCTGTGGCCAGGTAAGAGTTAGGAGAGGACCCAGGAGGTTGGACGTTGGATCATGGGGGGGACCGGCGAAGTCTTGGAGGAGTGGCCAGGGTAGTTGGGAGCACCGGTTAGTGACACTGAATCAGGCACCCGCATTGGGAGCACCGGTCAGTGACTCTTTACTATCAGAGGCTGAGGCTTTTCAGTATTTTAAGCAGGTTTGGCCTTCTGTGTCCGTGGATGTTTCAACCCTGCAGGGTAAACTGGTCTGGTTCTGCAGGGCCATCTACAGAAAGGAGTGGTGGCCGGGCTGGGGGGGTCCTGAGGACAGGCCAGGAGCAGCAACCCCAGGGGACGCCTAGAGGAGTGGGAATGACAGCATCGGGAGGGAGAGGAGGGGCTCTGCCGAGCAACCAGCCATCTGAGGGTTGGAGGAGAGATGAGGAGTGGGCAGGTAGGTGCTGTCCACACGGCCCACGCTCAGAATGGAGGCTGCTCCAGGGCCTGTGTGGGAGCTTCCTTGATCCTTTACTGTTCCGGAAGGCCAAGGGGTCCTGGAGAGGAGGAGGTCAGGTTGACATGAGTGGCACCATGGGAAGGAGGGGGACAGTCCAGGGACTCAGGTTGGTGGCTGTTTGCCTATTGGTATGGAACCATTTCCACATTTTAACTAATGGTGAGGCCACATGGATGTGTGGTCACAGTAATATCACTAGAAGAGAGAGAACTGTAAGTGGCAGTGTCTTTTTTATCAAAGAGCAAACTATTTTCATAGCAGTGGAAAGAGATAGGAAAAAACATTAGACCGAAAAGTCGGTGCCCCCTAGACTGGGTGAAACGAAGGAGCAGAACCTCAGTAAATATTTGCTGACTGGCTTACGAGATTCCAGTTAACTAAGAAAAGTTCTAGAAAAGGTTGGGAAAAAAATTATATAAGATAGTTTGATTTTTCCACATCCACAGTGGAAAAAAGCCAACTAAACCAAAGCCGAGATAACACTCACTAACGGAACAACGACCCAGATCATAAATTTATATTTCTTTACCATTTACAAAACTCACAAGGTAGATGTCATTTCTTGCCCCTATTTTAGACACCCGGACCTGGAGACTTATAAAGTCCAAATGACTCATCCCAAGACCCCACAAGTACCTAAGAATAAAAATCTTCTGGTTCCCAATTCTAGTGTTTGTGAATGGTTTTCCTATAGGAATGACTTGATAAACGCTAGGTTTTCTATTTTCTTCTGGGAATTTTAAATAGGAGTCACTCAATGCCATCTTTAAAGTGGAAAAAATTCAGTAAGCAACTGGAAATTTCTAAGCATCTGACCGCATTTCTGTGTTTTCTTGGGCATGGATAGTGTTTAAAATTCCCTTCTGGCAGTAAAACCTGTTTTTCTTTCCTGGTCAAAAGAAGTTTCCGAACTGATATTTTTGGATGGAGATTTAGGAACGGAAAACTGTCTATAGAAAAACATATATATTTTTTCCCTCTAGAAATTTTATGAGTGAAGGAAAGGGATGGATTGTACATTAACTTTCAGTTGATTTGTTTGGTCAGGATGATAATTTGTGGGCAGGGGAGGACAGGAAGCCTGTCAAGCAAGGTGGTGACTCCTAAAGGTTAAGTAATTTGGCTGGCAAGTAAGGGCAGGGTGCGTGGCTTGTTAAAAGAAAAGATCCAAGATGACTTAGGAGCCCTCTCGGCAGCTGAGGAACTGCTTCTTTCCAAGATTCAAAACCTCAGTAGTTAAGAGTTCCGTGCCAACATGCAGCTGGAAGAGCTCCCCTAGATGAAATGGTTCTTGTTTGAGCCACTGGTGACCAGGAATAAGAAAACACCAGCACAGTGTAGAACATTCCCGAGACTCACAGCTTGGCTTACCACTGCGGCTCGTTGGCAAGAGCTTTGACAGATCTGGAAAACTTTGAGTAAGGGAGCGAGGAGTGAGTGAAATGTAGCCTTCAAAAGCAGAGGCACACGTTGAAAATTAAGTTCACCGGGTTTAAAGACGTCGATGCTAGGAGGATATTCCAACGTACATTGGTTAAGACAGAACGAGTGCAGAAGTCTCCACCAACAGGAACGGAATGTGGGCAGCACTGGAGACTGTTTCAAGGGATTCCACCCTCACTCACATCTGATTTTATAGCAAGATCTTCAATGACAAAAGGACCCTGAAAAATCCTGTAAGTCTTTCCTCCCCAGACCCCAAGGTGAACACCGACAGGTTCAACTATTCAGGCCAGTGAGAGGGCAGTTTTGCTCTGGCAAGATCCGGGTCACTGACACAGTTTAAGGCCTGGCTCCAAAGCAGAGATCATAATAGCTCCTCTGCCCTAACCACCCCGATGGAGAAATGAGATAGAGTTTTTCTGCCCCTGTGCTGGGTTCCTCCCTGAAATGGAGGCAAAACTCAGTCCAGACCATTGAGCAACCCTCTTAACTTTGCTACACCAGACGAAACTAAACAGATAGTCTAAACTGACACTTGGATCTTCCTGAGTCTGGTCCAGTTTTCATTAAACCTTTTGCCTAGGTAGACACCAAGTGGACATGAGTGACATAAAATGAATAAAACACAGAAAAGCCTAGGCAGAGGGTAGTAGTAACTCAGGACTTTTTACAGCTGACTTTTCAAAGGGTTCTACCAGATCTGAGACACCCCAGCGAGAGATCCCTGTTCCAAGATGGGTGCTGGCAGAGACCTGAAGTTTGTTGATTCTTACTTACCTCAAGCACAGGAGGTGTCCAAAGCTGGGGAGCACCTTCGCTGCCCTCTGCCTTTGAAGTCGATGTGTTCTCCAGCCTTAACCCAGCTGCCGGATCGCGGGGATAATTAAGTCTGAATCACTGCCCTGGTGGATTCTTTCAAAATGTGACACAGGATTGCTACACTACAATTACCCAATGGCATGAATGAACACTACAGTCTCTACCAAGGTGAACAGCCAATACCACCTAGGCGATAGTTACCAGCTGGAAACACACACACACACACAGACATACACACACACACACACACACACCACTTGTGAAATTGTTTCCACTACTTCACCAAAATGACTAAGTCAAGACTCCTGATGTATTGAAAAAGGTGCAAATCACATTGAATTGGAAGAGGAGGAGGACATTTCCTTTATGCGATAAGAAGCCAGTCTACCCAGGTCAGGGTGCCTCGCCGGGTGTTGGTTCTCCTGCCACAGAGAGTCCTGAATCATCAGATTCAGTCGACCTGACAACCAGGCTGACCTAGTTGGCACCTGTATTGTTGTGGGCAGGACCACAGGTGCCTCTCGGAGTGTCTGCTCCTGTTTAGAATGTTTGTTAGTGACTTCCTGTCCTGATGCTTCTTGGATCTAGTTAGAGGGGGGCATCAACTGTTAGATAATCTGATACCTTTGGCTTTAAAACCCCACCCCCACTCCATCCCTTACCTTTTGGTCAATGCATTTTATTTTATTATTAGTCAATGCCTTTTAGATGGCCAGGGACCCGGTTACATGGTGTGTCTAGGTCTTTATTTGCAATCTTCTTAGTGAGATAAGGGGATTAGTTGCCCCAGTTTTCCCAGGATGCCGGATTTGCAATACAGGACAGTTTGGGGCAAGTCAGGAAGTTTAGTCCTGCAGTAAGAAGAACAGGCACTTTCCTGGGCACTGTCCCCACCTCTGACAGAGGGTCAGGTTTCTCATCTGAAGTACCTCAAGCTATGTTTACCCATGTAACCTGAGTTTTCTTAGGGGTAAAGTGGGGATAGAAACAGGATCTACAGTGAGAGGCTCTGAGGAAGAGGAACATTGATAATATATGAGATCATTCCATAACACCATTAAGTGCTATAATATTTTATTTTTATGTGGCCGTATGGTGGTATGAGCCTGTAGAGAGTGTCCTCATATAATCATTTACTGTCAGTCATCATACATCAATTCATTCACTCAATCAACAAACATTTATTGAGGGCCTACTGTGTGAAAAGTCCTCTTTAGAAAAAAAAGATAAAAAGATCTTTTGGGTGGGGCAGGGGATGTGGCTCAAGCAGTAGCGCGCTCGCCTGGCATGCGTGCGGCCCGGGTTCGATCCTCAGCACCACGTACAAATAAAGATGTTGTGTCCGCCGAAAACTAAAAAATAAATATAAAAAAAAAGATCTTTTGGGTATAGTCTGAGAAGAGGAATAGCTGGGTCAAATGGTGGTTCCATTCCCAGCTTTCCAAGGAATCTCCATACTGCTTTCCAAATTGGCTGCACCAATTTGCAGTCCCACCAGCAATGAATGAGTGTGCCTTCTTCCCCCTGCACTTGTTGTTGTTTGTCTTCATCATGGCTGCCACTTTGACTGGAGTGAGATGGTATCTTAGAGTAGTTTTAATTTGCATTTCTCTGACTGCTGGAGATGATGAGCATTTTTTTCGTATATTTGTTGATTAATTGTATATCCTCTTCTGAAAAGTGTCTGCACATCAATGTTTATAGCAGCACAATTCACAATAGCCAGACTGTGGAGCCAACCTAGATGCCCTTAAATGTATGAATGGATAAAAAAAAATGTGGCATATATACACAATGGAATATTACCAAGCACTAAAAAATAGTAAGATCATGGCATTTGCAGGGAAATGGATGGCATTAGAGCAGATATGCTAAGTGAAGTTAGCCAATCCTCCCCAAAAAACAAATGCCGAATGTCTCCTCGGATATAAGGGGGGTGACTCAAAATGGGAAAGAGAGGAAGAACATAGGAAGAAGATTACCTCTAGATAGGGAAGAGAGGTGGGAGGGAAAGGGAGGGGGAAGTGGAATTGCATGGATGGTGGAAGGAGACCCTCATTGTTATACAGAATACATGTATGAAGATGTGAGGGGGAAAAAGAATAGTGTTACCTTAGATTAGGTAGAGAGTAGTGATGGGAGAGGAGGGGAGGGGAGGGGGAGATAGGAAGGACAGTAGAATGAAACAGACATTATTATTACCGTGGGTATATATGTGACTGCGTGACCAATGTGATTCTGCAACCTGTACACTCAGAAAAATGAGAAATTATATCCCATCTGATTCAAATGTATGATATGTCAAGGTCATTGTGGGGTCATGTATAACCAATTAAAACAAATAAAAAAAGACAAAAAGAATCCCTGTGCAAATAGAGACAAAATGGACAAGTATATAATAAAATAAACAAAAATGTGACATGTACTATGCCATATTTTGGATGTCAAATATCTCCAAATGCTCATTTGTTAAAGGGTTGTCCCAGCAGGGGACATGGGAAGTAATGGGACTTTGGGAGGTGGAGCCTGGTTGGAGGTTCTTATGTCACAGGGGGGCACACTCTTGAATGGGATTGTGGGATCCTAGCCCCTTTCTTTTTCCCTCTGTTGCTTCCTGGCTGTAAGTTGAACAGTTTTGCTCCATCCAAAGCTCCCCACCATGATGTGCCCCCTCATCACAGGCCCAAAGCTAACTAGCATAAACTAGGATCTCTAGAACTGTGAGTCAAAATAAACCTTTTTGCTTTATAGGCTAACTATCTCAGGTATTTTGTTATAGTGACGAAAAGCCGACTAACACCTACTATGAAGGGAATAAGAAAACGTAGTTGGTGGAATGGCCAGGCAATTGGGGGAGGAGGCCTGCTCACTTTGTTAGGATAGTTAAGCAGCCATTTCTGAGATGGTGAGATTTGAAGTGAGATCTGAGCAAGTAGAATCCAGCCAGGCAGAACCCTAAAAAGGAAAAACATGGAGGGAATAGCAAAGGAGGCCAGTATGTCTGGAATAGAACGAGGGCAAATCAGTAGTATTCGACATTGATATGGTGACATCAGAGGGGACCTGGAGTTCAGAGCAGAGGTTGCCTGAAGTATGAATTTCCAAATCAGCATCTAGAAGTTGAAGAGATCATCTGAGGCAGTTTCCCATGGTGCATGTGCTCTTGGAGGCATGGGAGGTAATTTCAGACGCTATACAGATAGGCTCTTGAAATTGTACTGTGGTTGTTCTCAGTGCATTAGAAAAATACGAGCAGATATAGATGATGAGTGACCTCACATATCATGGGGAAAAAAATTCATGAATTTCAGTATCTTCCTTAGATGGTGACACCAGTTTCTTCTCTTTCTCCTTCCCTATCTCCCCCATTTTAAGAAGTATACAAGTTTAGCTTTTATGGTACAATCATCCTTTGGCATCCATGGGGGATTGGTTGCAGGATCTCCTGCTACCGGAATCTGTGATGCTCTAGTTGTTTATACCAAATGGTGTAATATTTCATATAGGCCAAGCACACCCTCCTGTATACTTTAAATCCTCTCTAGATTACATAGTATGAAGGCTAGGTAAATAGTTGTTTACTGTGTTTTTTAGGGAATGATGACAAGCAACAAATTCTGTACACGTTGAGTGTACCATTTTAGCTCAACGTTAGTTGAATGGATGGATGTGGAACCTACAGACATGGAAGACCAGCTGCATTTATTTTTTTACAGTTACCCTCTTTTGGAATTAGTTTTCCCTTTACATTTCACCCCCTTTTACATAATTTATGTACATTTAAAGAAATGGGGAAAACAGATCAAGTGGAACGCAGAATAACTTCTGAAAGGGGGACTGGAATAGTGAAAGTTCAGGAAACAAAGATCTAAGAAGAGAGCGTGGTTTGCTTTGTTTCATTTGGAAAGGATTGTAGAAACTGACTTTCCTTTCTGTTCAAGGAATTATTTAGGGCAAATTTGCCGAGTTCATCATTAAAAACAACAACAGAATCCAGGTTCGTCTTTGGCCTTAGGTTTCCCTATTTGACTGAAGATTTGCTGGAAACTCCTGTTTATTCAGCCACTCATGATGGCAATCTAGATTAATTATTTCACTTACGGATGGTTGACAGGGTATTATATTAGTCTTTGCAGGTCAAGGGACACCTTTAATTAAAACTCCCAAAGAAAAGTCATAATTAACTAGGTAGAAATAATTGTTCATTAAAGGGAGATGCCCAGATATGGCGTGAAGGGACTGAGCACCCTTAGTTCTTTGTTTCTACAATGTGTGGGCTAATCACACATAGAAAGCCGCTGTCTGCAAATCAGACTTTTTTGAAGACAAATTAAGCTTTCATTTTTTTTAAATGGGAGTCAAATTGGGAGGGGACAGAATTATGTGTAGGTTTGGAGGACAGACGGGACAGTTTTGGAGCAAAAGCCATTATGAGCTCAATATTTGTCTAAGTGAAATATGGTTAAAAGAAGACCCTGAGCTGGACTTGGTGCTGAGGAGGCTGAGGCAGGAGGGTCTCAAGTTCAAAGTCACCCTTGGCAATTTATGGAGGTCTTAAGCAATTTTGCAAGACCCTATCTCAAAATAAAATATTAAAAGGGCTGAAGAGAGATGTGGCTAAGTTATTAAGTGCCCCTGGGTTTGATCCCTGTACTAACAACAACAACAACAACAACAATAAGGCGACCGTTAAAAAGGGTAAAAGAGAAAAATGAGAGCTGACATTTATTGAGCATTGGTTATGTTTTGGATGGCATCTGTATATCAACTCACTAGATCCCTACTGAGACTGTGAAGAACCAATACAATCTCCCTTCCATAGGAGAGGAAACGGAGAAGTGAAGCCACTTGCCTGAACTTGGGATGCAGGACCTGGGCCTTCTGCTCCAGGAGTCCTTCCTGTTAACCACTATCCTATGCTGACTTTTTAGGAAGGTCACTAAAGGGCAACCCACAGCCCAGAGAGAGGAGGATGCTGTTGTTGCTAGGCAACCCATCTGGTTTGCCCAGCTGCTGAGTCTGTGTGAGTGACAGATACATGTGTGTTGAACCACTAGTTTATTCCTGATTAGAGGAAGTGGCCTCAGTTCATTTGGTTCCTGAGACTGAGTGACCCTGCGGTCTGGCAGGATCATCCTGTTACCTGGCTGTAGCTCCTCCTCTCTCCCCTGCTCTGTCCTAGGCCACTCTCTCTTGAGGTCCGTGAGGATGTTTCCAGGTGGACACCAAAGACAGATTCAGACCATTGCCTCTCCCACCAGTGACACTCTGGGACAGTTCCCAGTACTGACTACCTCTTGGTTTAAAAAGATAAACCTACTCACCCTAGTTCCTTCCATTATTATTAGTTACCTAAAAGGGAGTCATATTTTATTATCACAGTTTAACATGAGTTTAAATTCATGCTAAAATTTAAATTCACCGATGCATGACTGTTTAGAGCTATAAAGGATTTTGGCATCAGATAAACAAGATAGTGTGATATTACTCGGAAAAGTCTGGGAATCACCGGTGTGAGTCCAGTTCAAATAGAAGAGGATCTCTCCATTTCAGCCAAACAGAACAGGATTTCTGCACTTCCTTATGTCAGTTGCAATTCACATACTAATTCATAATTATGTGACTTATTTGGGCTACATAATTCTTGAATGTAGGGGGCTGACATGTACACTATAGAATATTTGGCAGCATTTCTATCTCTGCCTCTTAGATGCTGGTAGCAATACTCCTTCCCACCCCAGTTGTGACAAAAATGTCTCCAGATGATGTTAAGTGTTTCTTGGCCGGCAAAGTCATTATACGTGAGAACCTCTGAGATAAAGTATAGTCATGTGCCACATAACTACCTGTCAGCCAATGATGGGTGGCATGTAGGATGAGGGTCCCATGAGGTTGGAACAGAGCTGACAAATTCCCGTCACCTACTTAAGTTGTAGCTATCATAACGCAGAGCAATGCATGACGCTCAGTTTTGTGGTGATGCTGGTTGAAAACCCGCTGCACAGCCAGTTGTATAAAAGTACAGGGCACACAATTATGTACATAATACGTGAATAATAAACACCCATGTTATCAGTTTATGTATGTCACTGGTTTATGTTTGGGTTTGTGTGTGTATCCTTTCATCATTATTTTGGAGTGAATACCTTCCACTAACAAAAAATGTTTACTTTAAAACATTTGCCACACCACACCAGCAGGAGTCTCATACGTCTCATGTTCACTGTGTTTCTTGATTGTATCAAGAGCTCATGTCAAATGATTTCCTTATACCTAGGTTTGGGTAAGTACAATCTGTGATGTTTGCGCAGCGATGAAATTGGCTAATGACGTAGGTCTCAGAATGTGCCCCCATCATTAGGCAACACACGAGGGTATTCTAGATGGTGGTTGCAGTAGTAAACAGCATTCTTGAGAATCAGATGCCAGTATTCCTGACATTTTTCTTATCTTCCTAATAAATACATGAACACATTCTTGGGTAAAAGATGCAAATAATATTGGTTTCCAGATCAAGCTGAACATCCTTAAGCACCCTCGATTCTCTTCACCCCTGTCTCTTTTACGCTTCCTAGTAGTTTGTTTTCTAAGAACTGTGTTTTTATTTATTTTTTCTCAATAGGCTCCAGACATCTTCATTTGGTCTGTGGATAGAGCTTTAGCTATTTCAACAACAGCTGGAGATTCTTTTTCTAAATTGCACTGTTCTGATCTCTCCTCATATTTTAAAAGGCTGACTGCAATTTCTCACCAAGCACAGCTACCTCTAAATCTTTTATATTATTTAAAATAAAAACAAAAACCACAGTGAGATCACATGGTTCTCAAAGTGTGATTTTACTGCAGCATCAATGTCACTTGGGAATAATGAGACATGTAAGTCTCAAGTTCCTTTCCAGGCCTGCTAAATCTGGAACTCTGGAGGTAAGACCTAGAAATCTGTGTTTTATTTAAAAAATTTTCTTTGACAGTGCTGGGCCTTGAAGCCAGGGCCTTGTACATGCTAGGCAGGTTCTTTACTGCTGAGCTAGGTACCCAGACCAATCCATGTTTTAGAATCTTTCCGGGTGATTTTGATACATCTGCAAATGTAAGGGCTTTTGGTATGAAGCTTCAGAATCAGAAAAAAAAGGATTGGATTTGTAAAACAGCATCCCAACCTAAGGCCACCCTGACTTTCTCTAACAGAGACAGAGTGAGGATTTCACTTTTTCAGAAATACTAAGAACCCAGAGACAAGCAAGAATACCTTTATATACTTTTTATTTTTTAGTACTGGGGATTAACCTACCACACGAGAGGCAGATACTCTACCACTAAACTACATACTAAGCTCTTTTTATTTTAGTTTGAAACAAGGTCTTGCTAAATTACCCAGGTGGACCCTGAACTTGGGCTCCTCCTGCCTCAGCCTCCTGAGTAGGTGGGATTACTGGTGTGCAGGATCGGAGAAAGGCTGGTGAGTCAGTGAGCATCCCGTGCCCTGACAGGTAACGTTGAAGTATATGTTCCCAGTGCCTTTGGAAGGATAGCAGGGAACAACACACTTCACTTGGAAGGAAAACTATTCCAGGTAGAAGGATCCTATGTGCAAAATCAGAAGCATGTAAACTGACTTGGTTAGTGGGGGTGCTGACTTGGTTAGTGGGGGTGAGTGGAAAGGGGAGGTGTTTGGGAGCAACGCAGTATGAATAGTCTGTAGGTAGGAGTCATGGGACAGAAGGAAAAAAGTGGTTTCTATCTGGATTATGAAGAGTTTTCATTATGCAAAGAGATTTGAATTTAATCTGGAAAATTAAGGGAAACTCAAGAACAAGAAAACCAAAAACCAACTAAAAAGTGGACAAAAGACCTGAACACGTCTCACAAAGAAGACAGACAGATGGGCAGCATATGAAAGGATGCTCAGCATCATTTTTTTCTCTTGGAATTGTAAATTAAAGCAATAAGATGTTATTCCACATCTACTGGAATGGCTAAAACCAAGCCAAACCAAGTCCTGTTTCTCTGTCCCCTTGACATCACAAACCGATGGCAAGGGGTCAAAGGAACAGGACTTCTTGTTCATTCCTTGTCCGTGGGAATGCGAAATAGTACAGCCACTTTGGAAAAGAGTTTAGCAGTTTCTTAAAAAATGAAACGTGGTCTTACTCTACGACCCAGAAATAGCACACCTACTGATTTTAAAAGTTATCTACCTGATCGAAAACTCAAGTCCACATAAAAACCTGCACACAAATGTGTCTAGCAGTTTTATTCATAACTTCCCCAGCCTGAAAGCAACCGTGAGGGCCTTCAAAAGATGAACGGATAGACAAACTATGGTCATACAGTGAAGGTTATTCAGTGATTTTAAGAGAGAGAGAGAGAGAGAGAGAGAGAGAGAGAGAGAGAACACACTATCAACTCACAAAAAAGGCCTGGATGGAGCCAGGAGCGGTAGCTTGTGCCTGTGGTCCCAGCTACTCTGGAGGCTGGAGACAGAAGGATCCCTTGAGTCCAGGGTTTTGGAAAACACAGTGAGACTGTCTCCAACAAAATAAAACAAAAACAAATAAACAAAAAACAAAAACAAAAAACAAACAACAACAAAAAACATGGATTAATTTTAAATTCATGCTGCTAGTGAAAGAAACTGGTCATGAAGCTAGAAAATGCTACACCCTGTGTGATTTCAATCATGTGACATTTTTAGAAAAGGCAAAACTAGAAATGTTAGATCAGTGATTGCTAGGAGGTGGGGTGTGGTGGAGGAGGAGTTGAAGCACAGTGGAATTTTTTTTAGGGTCGTGAAACGTTCTATTTGATACTATAATGGTGAACATAAGACATTAGGCATCTGTCAGCTCACAGAATTTTACAGTTCAAAGAATAAACCATAATGTATGTAAATTAATAGGGGATGGAGGGATCTCAGATACAATACAGGATGTAACAGAAGCATCTCAATGTTTGAAACAACATTACAAATGTTGAAACATCCTAACTGAGAGGTTAGCTGGGAGTAAGGTGCAGGTCTGAGTAACTTCTGGAATGAATGGAGTCTGCCAGATTACAGGCAACCGGAACAGCACACATTATTATCGGCTAATAATCTTGAAACCACTAGACATGCAAACTAGAATTAAGCAATTAACTAAAAGAATGGTGGAATGTTGGAGCCGGGTCTCTCATAGTTGGATTGGGAGGTTACAGATAAGCAAGGGAGGAGGCCATATGACTCATGTAGTAATGGATCAGAGCAGGATGCATGGGGATGATCTCATGCTTGACTTAACATAGATACAGATGGTTACATACAGAAACAGTATTCTATTATATGATAGTGCATATCCTTGCTCTGTCAGCTGAGAAGCCTTCCAACTTAAGGAAACTCCAGCAGCAAAGAGCATACCTCCTACCCAGATCTTGGCTTCTAATACCATTCCCCCCAAAAGGAAGTAGCTAGGGCTTCTTGGATAAAGGGCCAAGCCTAAGACCGGAACAGGAAGTACACAAAATGATCCTTGAGTGTCTTGTAGCACCAGAAAGCAAGAAAATTCTCAAAAGTAGGACAGAACAAAATACATAAATTTATTTCTTAAGTACATAAATCCACAATGATGTCAAATGAATATAAGAGTGAATGGAAAGATCTGAATAATAAAAAATGAATTCGTATTGGGTTATAATGCAAAATATAGAATAACAAGTTCATACTGACATAGTAAATGATAAAATAGAGAGGGGAGGAAAGAGCAAGACAAAAAAGTCCTGGACAGAAGAAATCCCAAGCACTTCACGGAGACACTTTACCCCTGAGGAGGTGGAGCAGAGCTCCTACTCAAATTGTGGGCTGGGCACTGTGGCTTTCTTCCAAGGGACACAATATCAAAGGGAGAATAAAAGAGTAACTCTACAGCGAGAAGCTAAATGACAGGGATGACACCAGTGAGGAGTCCTGTGGATGCGTGCACTGCGGATATGCTGTGGAAGAGTGGAACTTCACCTCTGAGGTCTTCCTCCCAGGAACACATGGCCTCAGTCTAATCACGTGATGAGTGAGCATCAGACAAATCCCAACGGAGTGACACTTTACAAAACACCTGACCAATACTCCTCAAAACCGTCAAGGTCATAAAAAACAAGGAAAGTCTAAGAAACGGTCACGACAAAGAAGAGCCTGAGTCTGATGTTGGAATCTAATGTGCTGCCCGGATGGATGGGATCCTCCTGGAATAGAACACGGACGTTACCTAAAAAGAGGAAACCCCAACGGAGTGTGGACTTTTAAAAAATGCATCAATACTGGCCAGGGTTGTGGCTCAGCGGTAGAGCGCTTGCGCAGCATGTGCGGGGGCCCTGGGTTTGATCCTCAGCACCACATAACAATAAATAAACAAAATAAAGGTATTTGTCCATCTACAACTCAAAAAAAATTTTTTTAAAAATGCATTAATACTGATGGATTGTGACACATACTAATCTGTTAATAGGCAAAAATAGATGGTGTAGGATATTGAAACTTAAGCTGTTTTTAAAGTGAAAGTTGATTAAAAACAAGCAAATGAACAAACACTTGAAGGGAGCCAATGAATGGATTCCCACAGGAAAACAGGAGTGTTCTAGTAGTATTCTATGAAGTGGTCCATTTTTTTAAAAAAGGAAATTTAAGTTTCTGAACTCTTGGAAAGTTTCCGTGTCCGTAGCTTGTAGACACTTTTAATGAAGGCAGCATCCTGCCAAAATATATATATGAAAAAATCCTCAGGGAATGTTCTGGTTTGAATATAGGTGTCCCCCCAAAGCTCCCATTAATGCAGGGATGTCCAAAGGTGAGATGATTAGATTATGAGAGCTGTAACCTAGCCGTCCATCCTAGTTTGAATGGGCTGACTGGGTGGTAACTGTAGGCAGGTGGGGCATGGCTGGAGGAGGTGGGTCACTGGGGCCCGCCCTGGAAGGCTGCATCTGCCCTTTGGTCCCCTCTCTGCTTCCTGGCTGCCACCAGGGGAGCAGCTTTCCTCCGCTGGGCCCTCCCACCTCATGTGTGGCCTCACCTTGACCTAGAGCAAGGGAAACTGAACCCTCTGAAATGGTGAGCCCCAAACAAACTTTTCTTCCTCTAAGTTGTTCTTGTCAGGTATTGAGGTCACAGCAACACAAAAGGCGACGAAAGCAGGGAGGGCGGTAGCTGAAGGAGGATATCTAAGGTTCTCTTGGACCTTTGGAGGACTGCTCCTCCAACCACTTCAAACCTTGGCAATGCCGTGGGGGGTGCTGGTTCTCTTCAGGATCCTTCCACACTCCTGTGGTCGCACCACCTCTGCCACTGACATTGGTAGTTACACCGTGCAGGGCAAAAAGGACTCTGACAAAGATCCCCGGTGTGTTAGGTTTTTATTGTCACCCTAACAAATTATCACAAACTTAGTGACTTACAAAAAAACAATAATGTATTATTTCTTTAAGCTGTTACAACACAGCTGTCTGACATTCTTGTTATTATTGCCTTTTTTACAAGTGGTAACTGATGCAAGTTTACATAGTCCTCAGGGGTGGACTGGCCTCCAAAGATGGCCACCACATTAGCCTTGCACTGTTTTCTCCGAGTGTTATTTCAGAGAGAAATACTTTCATCCACTGTTGTGTGGATCTGTTAGAGCAACTGAAGCTATTCCTAATATACCTCCTGAGCATAGTCATTTTCCACATTTTCTTATTTCTACCTCTGCAACATCTTCTCTATGCATGATTGCTGCACCCCATCATTCCATGAATTCCTTTCTTCTCTCAGGTACCAAAAGAGTCTCCTAACTGAGATGATTTCTACAGTGGTTCTTAAGGTGACTTTGCCTCTCACGGGATATTTGGCAGTGCTATGATACATCTTTGGTTCTTACAACTGGGGAAGGAAAGGGTTCTACTGGCATTTTGTGGATAAAGACCAGAGATGCTGATAAACATCCTACAATGTACATAACAGTTTCCCAGAACAAAGACTTATATGGCCCAAAAGATCAATATTGTTGACGTTGTGAAGCCCTAATCTAATCCACCATTCTCTACCACTGATATATTTTAGATGTGAGCATGCCCTTAGGGGTTCATGGCTTCCTATCCTCTTTTGAATAGCTTTCCCTAAACTTGGGTGAGTTCCAATATTATGAGTCCTGCCTCCCCAACGAAGGAGTTCAGATTCTGAATCCCAGTCTCCTTTGTAGGCAGGACTTAGGTGTGGGACCCACATTTCCTCAGTCAGATGCACCCCTGTGAGTCTTTGATTTGGAAATGAGGTGGGAAAACACAATGATTTTGGAAACTTGGAATTTTATCAGTACAGGTGGCTACAAACAACAACAACAACAACAAAAATACCTGTGGCAGCCATTCCCCAGTGGTTCCTAGAAGCAGTGACAGCAATGTCCTTCAGCATGGGGTGGGTAGCAGCAGCAATCTCAGACATGGTAGTCCTCATGAGTTCTTCTGCATGGTTCTGAGCTTTGTTTATGGAAGATTAGTCCGGGCCATTTCTCTAGTCCTCCCTAAAATTCCCTAAGCTATATATATATACAGTACCCTTCAGATATACCCCTTACCTGTGTAGTTTCCCAGAGTCAGCTTCTGTTGACCAGATCTATGGACCATGATAATAAAATCATCCCCTTACAAATCTCTATCAGCTTCTCATATAGTCTAGAATGCATCCTAAACCCTTTACATAGCCGAAGGCTTATTATTTATTTTTTTGGGGGGATGCATTCACTCTGTCATTTATTCTGGTCACACAGAGTCACTCTGGTCCTGCCACCTTTTCTCAATTTCATATTTCTTGCTATTAAAGAATCCTCCTGCAGAGCATCCCCCCTCGATGTATCTATCTGTATTATTAATGGGACATTTTACACGACTGCAAGAGTTGATTCACTCAGTTGTGAACTGCATGGGCAGGACTCTGTCTACAACACTTGGTATGTGATCTGTCACAAGCAGGCAATCAAGACGTTTAAGGAGTGAAGGGCAGGACACGGACAAGTGCTGCCACCTATGGAAGAAACTTTTAAATTTTTTTAAGTTGTAATTGGACTCAATTTTTAAATTTTATTTATTTATTTTTGTTTGGTGTTGAGAATCCAACCCAGGGCCTCGCACGTGCTAGGCGAGCCCTCCCAGTCCCTATTGGAAGAAACTTTAGTCAACTCTTATGAAGACTTGGACAATGGTTCTGAGAACACAGATGAAATTTGATAATCTCTCTCATCTAAGTTGACCCTCTAAGTGTAGCCAGACTCCAGGATGGCCCCCAGTGATCCCCTCTATGGCTAATCATGCCTTTGGGTTGATCCTCTCACACTGAAGGGCTGATTTGGCTATGACAGAAGCAAAGGTGACTTGAGGCTAGCCCATAAAAGACATTGTGGCTTTTGTCTTGGTTTCTCTCTTGGGTCACTTGCTCTGAGGGAAGCCAGCTGCCATGCTTTAGGGACACTCAAACAGCCATCTGGGGTGATGCATGTGGTGAAAACAGGTCTCCTGCCAACAGTCCTGTGAGCGAGGCATCTCAGAAGCTGATCCTGCGGCCCAAGTTCCAATTCTCAGATGACAGCAGCCCTGGCCTACATCTTCACCGTAATCGCACGAGACCTTGAGACAGCACTAGACAGCCACACCACCCCCAAATTCCTGAACTACAGAACCCGTGGGACAACAAACGTTTGCTGCTTCAGCTAGTAAGATCTGGGGGAGACTGTCAAGCA
Source organism: Marmota monax (assembly GCF_021218885.2). Taxonomy (NCBI): domain Eukaryota; kingdom Metazoa; phylum Chordata; class Mammalia; order Rodentia; family Sciuridae; genus Marmota; species Marmota monax. The sequence goes on from NW_026695202.1 coordinate 5,908,072, forward strand.
GCAACAGATGACTAACGCACGGTCCAACCAGAGCAGCGACCACGGTGTTTTACGTCCTGTAACAGGACACACCCGGAGCTGCACTCAGCCTCACGCTTCTGAGGGCAGTGCCACGGGACACGGGGTAGGACCTGGTCCTCGGGGACTGGTGAGCGGTGCAGACCGCAGCATCCTTTCCGGCGCCAACGTCCCTCCAGCCACAGCGCAGCAGAAACTTGCGGACGGCCCCTAGCTGCGGCGGACTCTGCGCCTGCGCAGTGCGCTTCGCGGCCCAGACCGCGTCGTCGAGCGCCGAGCCATCGATCGCAGGGGCCCCGCGGCAGGCTGGCGGCGCGGGCTCCAGGGGGCGCCCTGCCTGGAGCGCCAGAGAGCGGGCGTTCCAGAGACACGGCAGGAGGAGCGGCCTGCGCCCGCTGCACCTGAGCACCCCCAGTCAGCTGCGGCGGTCGCCGCCGCCCAAAGCCCCGCGGCCGAAGTGGGACCGCCGCCGCCATGAAGCTGCGAGTGCGGCTGGAGAAGCGGACCCGGCCGCTGGACGTGCCCGAGGCGGAGCCGACGCTGGGGCAGCTGCGCGCGCACCTGAGCCAGGCCCTGCTGCCCACCTTGGGGTACAGGTAGGCGGGCGCCCTGCGGGAGTAGCGCGGGGCGGGCGTGGCCGGGCGGCTCGCGGGCGCGGGACCGGGCTGTCACGTGGGGGCTGGCTCTCGGGGCGTCGCCGCCCGGGGGACCCGTGACTGTGACGCGCGAGGCCGGCGGGGCGCTGGGCCGCTGCGCGCCAGGCCGCTCGGGGACCATGGCCCAGCCTCCCGGGGGCGCCGGTCCCCTCCCGGGTGAGTAGCCGGCGGCGTCCGCGGAGCGGAACCGGGAGCCGGACCCACGGCGTGCACGCGGCTTGCGGGACTCGAGGCTGGAGGCGAGCGCGCTCGCGCCACCCTACCGTTAGCCCGAGTCCTCCTGAGCTGCTGGGGTAGTTCAGTGGAAAAGTTCGCAAAGTTTTGCGCCCAGAGTGAACAGCCCGGTCCCCGTCGATGCCGCCCGCGCTTGTCCCCCGCTGCAGGGCCACGGTAGTGTTCAGCCTGTGGAGTGCGCGGGTGCCGCACCGGCGGGCTCTGACTCTCCCCCTGCACTTTAGCCAGGGAAGCGTGCAGGTGGGATTCAGGTCTGGGAGTTTTCCTGGGCGTGATGCACTTTTTTTTTTTTTTTTCCCTCCTCCTAACATGGAGGTAAACGTTGTCCTTGTCCCCGGAGAACTTGAAATTTGGGGCCGAGAGGTTGAGAAAGATCAAAATTGTCATGAACTTAATGGGGTTGAAGATGAAGCTGCTTTGTGTCCTTGGAGGATACGTCTGGGAATAATGATAATCTGGGGGTAGAGAGGACGATGTAAGGATGGCCTCTCTTCAAATGCAGAACTTGTGAATTTGAAATTTTATTGTGCCCAGAAAAAAATATTTGCTGGGGCTTTTTAGGCGAATTTTTCAAAAGAAAACCTTTTGAAGAGTATAAAAATCTTTTATAAGAGTTGTACAAAGACAAAAAATGAGGTATTATCATAACTCCTTTGAAACATTATAGTCAATGATATGTTTATTGCTACTGCTTGGGGTCAAGCCTAAGTGTATGTGCTGGCATCATTACCCCACCAAGCATTTTTGAAGTTCTCTTGAAGATGTGTGTGTGTGTGTGTGTGTGTATCTACATGTGTATGTATAGACATACATGTTTTGTTATTTTTTAAATAGGCAGGATAGTCTTAAAAGGATGTGTAACCTAAAAGGATATGACTGCTTGCACAAGAACCCAAGTTAGTTTCTCTTTCAGGTTTGTTTTTGCAGTTGAGGCTGGTTAACTGCCAGGAATTTAAGTTTCAGTTTGTGAAACTAAATTCATTCTTTTCAAAGTATTCATTTGTTAATAATGTGTTCATTTGATAAAAATATGACATGATTATTTTAAAGTGTCTTTACTGAGCAAGTGGGCTCAGAATTACTATAAAATATTTTTTAAAAGCCTGGAGTTTCTAGAGTTTCATTTTTCTGCTAAAGTTAACCCCCCGCCTCAGTTTCAGAAAATAGAATCTTGGAAAACTACATATAACTTTAGCAGTAGTTCTTCCCTTTTTCTAGAGTGGGAAGGAAAGTTGACATTTTTATTAGGCAAACCATTTTCTACAAATAGGTATTTAAATATACATTGTACTAGATACTGCTTGTAAAAAAAAAAACTCACCCTTTTGCAGTGACTAATGCAACACATTATTCATTTGAGGTGTTTTTTTTTTTTTTTTTTTTGTCAAAGTTGGAATGGTGTTTCATGGGCAGCTTGCAGATTTTCAACTTTTTGTTTATTAAAGCATTTAGAAAAAGCAGAGCCACTTGTGTTCTAATGAACAGGAATAGTTTCTACTTTAGTAATTTCTCTATCAAGAAATGTATGTGAAAGAAAAAAATGAATTACTTTGGAGCAACTTTTCAACACATAGAATTTTAAGAAAAACATAGAATTTGATTTTCAGAGGAGTACATCTTCTGTTAACCTCTCCAAAAATTAATCACAATATCATTGCTAAGTGTAAATGTCTTATAAAATATTTTATAATGCTTTGGTAATTATGCCTCACCACTATGTGATAAAAAACAATGGTATTCTTCCCAGGTCTAACAGTCCGTTATGCAGAATGGAGAGGTGTTCATTGATTTGTGCTTGGAGTTCTTATCTTGTGTAATAGTGGTTTTTGGGTTTGTGCTGTATTCCATATAAAAAGACTTTTTTGCTGATTATCAGTAGGAAGGATGAACCTTGTCTTTATTTTAAAAAAATATATATATATTTAGTTGTAGTTGGACAAAATACCTTTTTTTTTTTTTTAATTTATTTTTATGTGGTGCTGAGGATTAAACCCAGTGCCTCACATGTGCTAGGCAAGTGCTCCACCACTGAGCCAGAACCCCAGCCCTAAACCTGTACTTTATATCAGTAGAAGGATGGATTTGTAACCAGTTATTTACATACATTCATCTAACTTTTTATGGTTATGAATATTTGGGGCATGGTTTGGTTATTTTGGTATCAATGTAAGCATATTGTTCTGTAAGCACATTGAATAGGCAGCCATAATTTTATCATCATTCCAGTCTTCCAAACTCATATTTGGTGGTGTGTCCATTCCATAAATACTTTATTTGCCAAGAGCTGGATGTACAATTTCAAACTAGATACAGGAGATCCCTGATCTGGATCCTTTTTGATTCATAAGCGTGGTGATTGGGTGTTCATGCTATTGTGTGAGATGTGCCTCCCTCTAAGCCTGTTACGAAGTTGGCCTGTTAACCTGTCTGACATGGGAAAAAAAAAAAAAGATCCCTGATCTTCTGAAACTTAAGTTCTAGTGGTAGGTGTGGGGAAGACGGAAGATAGACAAGTAAAGGCCTTGTTTTTATACAGTGGTGTTGCAGTAAAAATAAAACTTGAGAATGAAATAGAGAGTGCTGTAGACTGGGTGGAAACCTTTTCTGAAGTGACCTTTGAGCTGAGCCCTTAGTGATGAGAAGGAGTCAGTCATTTTAAGATCTGGAAAAGCTAACCAGAGGCCCAAAGGCTGCAGTGAGTTGATCTACTCTTCTGAGTGGCTGGGTGGAATCTCGTGACAGAGCCCAGTGAGAGAGAGAATGAATGGCACAGGTGTGGTGGTGGTGGTGGGGGGTTGGGTTTTGGAAGCCTTGGTGAGGATTTCATTCAAGTTCAGGTCGGAACCCTTGGAGGGTTTTAAGCAGAGGAATGATGTGATCTCATTTATGTTTTAGAAAGAGTATTTCATTGAATTTATTTGTAGCCAATTATAAGACACATTGCTTTACTTAACACTAAGGGGAAAATGCTGTGAATTAAACTAGTATGTCATTGCTTTTGAGAAGCATCCCAATTTCAAAGATGTCAAAATATAAAAAACTATGTATCTTAGAAGTGTTGAAAACATGTATTGATGGTAGGGAAGTAGGCTTAAGTTTTAGCCATTAGAAATCTATAATCTAGAGTCATGCCATATACCTTATATATATTCCAGCTGTATCATTTAGGGTGGTGGTAATAGGTAGCTCTTACTATCCTTATCCGTCTTTCTTGGCAGTTCTGATACCCGATTTGCAATTACATTGAACAACAAGGATGCCCTCACTGGAGATGAAGAGACCTTGGCTTCGTATGGGATTGTTTCTGGGGACTTGATATGTTTGATTCTTGAAGATGCCATGCCAGCACCTAACTTACCTTCATCCACAGATTCAGAGCATTCCTCACTCCAGAATAATGACCAACCCTCTTTGGCCGCCAGCTCCAGTCAGGCCAGCGTACCTGATGAACAACGGAATGATTCATTCCAAGGACAGGCAGCCCAATCTGATGTCTGGAATGACGACAGTATGGTGAGTATAAAAGACAAAGAGAGTAAAGTAGTTGATAAGTCGTTGACACCTCAGCTAACTTCTGTGCTAGTGGGTGTAGTTGGCATCAGTATGTTGCAAATCACGTTCTCATAGAACATTTTCTTTTTAACTTCTAAATACCTGGACCAAGGTATTTGGGCTGGCATTCTGAAGTACCTAGCTTTGCTCCAAGTATTTTGTTCAAGTACTTACTCCTTCAGATCAATTATCCTTTGGTTTCTGTCACTGTCTCTAAGCTTAGGGTGCCCAGTTTTTCTTCTCTGTTCTATTCCAAGGATATGTAATGTTCTGAATTAGGAAAATCATCTGTGTCCAGATATTTGGATATCAGTTTATTTTAGAAGAGTTATTTCTGCCTTATGCAGGTAATCTGGGGGAATGAGTAAGGATATTTAGCTATATATTTAAATTACATTTCTGAGTCTTTTTTTTTTTTTTTTCTGATAGACTCACTCAGAGATAACTTTAGTAGAAGGGCAATTCCCTTTAACTTCTGTGTACTTTTTAAAATAGTTCATCTTTATAGGATATGTGATAGTTACTACTTTCCCTTTGAAAAATTTTGACAAATTAATGTTGCCACAAGCTAGTAATTTCTTAAAATCACATTATTTTGTATTCTAAGGTTTGTATAGGGTAACTGTAAAATTGTAGCAAGAAAACTGAGCTTGATGCTTTAAGTCCTTGAAGCAGTATGATCTGCTAAGTAAATGTGGAAGGGAACATTAAAAAGGGAAGTAACACAGATGAGTAAAACTTGAAACCAAAGGAGGTGAATTTTATAAATTAATATAAATTAATTCCTCAGTTCATTGCATTTGGTCATTCATCCAGTGCCTGGTCTTTAAGGAGAAACGGGGATAATACATATCAGAGCTGAATGCTGTTCTAATGCAGTTTGGTTACTGCTTTCTGTGTCTTGTAAATGATCTGTGGCAAAATGGTCTGTGTAGATGGTGTCAGTGTTTTCTTCATGTCCACCCATGGGAAGGACATGATAAACACTCCTATCAGAATGGCTCAGAGGATGGCAGTTGGAGAGAGGAGTTAGGAGTCAGGCTGATAAGCCCATGGGGAATTCAGATCTCTCACATGTAGTTTTCAGCTTAGTGTAACCCTTTGTTAATTTTCCAAATATATTCTGTCTCACAATACTGTGAGTAGTAAGTGGCCCAAAGTTAGACATTATAAGCTCTTATTTTTCATAATTTAGCTTCATGTTAAGTGGTTTCTGTTTGCTCAAAAAAAAGAAAGAAAGAAAGAAAGAAAGAAAGAAAAATCCCAGACAGGGTTTTGTGCATATGTTTTATGTAGACAGTGTGAATTGTCATTGGCCTCTGGGCTTCAGCAAGTGGATTTGGATCGTTCCACAGTAGGGCTTAGATCCTCAGAGATTTTGGAATAATGTGAAGTATGTATTGCATATAAGAGCCTTAGACGGTGAGTCTGGGGATGTGGGTTGGTTTCAAATTTTTATTAGCTGGCTACCTTGATTGTGTTATATAATATTTCTGCATTATATCATCTATAAAAAGGCATTATCATCTGTCTTGCCTAATTTATAGGATCATTGTAAGGCACAAATGAGAAAACACTTTGAAATCAAAAACATTATGCAGTTGTGAGATGTCATCCTCTAACATCTGTTTGACAGGCATTTATTGAGTATATTACTATGTGTCAGGTACTGTGTTGGGGTTACATAATGGGTGACTTGTGGTCTGATCCTAGAAGAAAGTGAATGCAGGATGGGTGAAGGAGCAGGGGATGAAGGGCCTTCTTTGCTAAAGAGTTTAGGAATTTTGATTTAATTTTTGTAGACTTGCATTTCTCAGTGTGTCCTCTATGAAAAGCATGTTTTATGGGATTTTAAGTGTCACAGGGATATTGAGGAAGGACAGTGTGTCTTGGTTAAATGTTACACATTGCTGTTATTTTTAGACTTCTCAGAGCTTTTATAATACTGATGTATTTTATGAATATGGTGAGTGAGGTTAGCTGACTGTAGCTTGGAGCATTTTCCATACTTATTTGATTGTGCACTGACTTTTTTCCTAAGAATGTCAAGGGGCACCAACTAAGCCATGATTGAGGGAAATTCTGGTGCCTGTTTTGGGGAAATACTGGTGAGTTTTAAACTGGGACATAGGACATGATTGGATTTTTAATGGCCAAGAAACTGGCAGCAGTGGGTAGAATGTACTAGAAGACAGAAGGTGGAGGCAGGAGGAAGCTGCTGGAAGTCAGGAGACAAGAATGAGAGGATGTTCCAGTGGAGTGGGAGGGGCAGCTCGTGGAGCCGCTCACAGTGAGTGTACTGGTTTGGGGTGGGTTAGTGAGGTGGAGGGAGGACTCAAGGATGACTTCTAGGGTGTCTTTGGCATGTCAGCCAGAATTATTGCAGTCACAGGACCTGGGGTGGAGGTTAGGTTCCAGGCTCACTTCTTCATGAGGGCTCCCTTAAAATGTCATCTGTTTCTAAACCCAGTGTTGTGCTTTGGCTTTGAGCCTAGGATGCAAAGTGTACTGTATAAAGATAAGTATTTTGAATGAATTCTTTTTCCTTATCCTCTTCAGTCAGGGCCTAGTCAAGCCTTTGAAGCTGAGTCAACCCAAGATGTCGTGAATATGGAGGAGGGCTCAGGCTTCTGTCCCTCAGAACCCATGCTCTGCAGCGAAGCCACGGAAGGGCAGGTGCCACATTCCTTAGAGACCTTGTACCAGTCAGCCAGTTGTTCTAATGCCAGCGATGCCTTGATAGTGTTGGTCCATCTCCTCATGTTGGAGTCAGGGTACATACCTCAGGTAGGTGCCACTAGCAGCACCCACACACCTCATGGGTGTGTGTCCACTGCATCAGTAAACGTCACCAGGGCGTTGTAGTGTTCAGGCTTCTTTATTTAATGGGGTTGGATATTGAGCATAATTGTCGAACACAGTGATAGGCATTCAGTAAATGTGCCCTTCCCTCTTTTCCTTCCTATTTTTTTTGATTCTTCATTTCCTTTTTCAGTATTTAATATTGCAGAGGTAATAGTAACTATAGTTTAAAAAAGACAAAACATTATGTATGATAATATGTACTGAGTGTGGGTTGGGTGTGCCTAGACAGCTGGTTATTTTTTATGTTAATGGCTTTATGAAATGCCAGTAATTTAATATGACTGAGTTAGGAAGAGAGACATTGTTCTTATGTTGTAGTTGTTTATCTGTATTCTCTCATCCATTTGTTAACCGATAAGCATCTACTGATGTCAGGTGCAGGCTTTGTCCCTGCTCTCTGATTGCTCATACAAGTGGGTGATCCCTATTTGCAAGTTGCTCAGAGTCTGCAAGTGGCAGAGATAAGTAAGCATATAAACTGTAATATGGTCTGGGTTAAGTTTTAGGAGAGACATGATGTATATGGGATGCCAGGGATCACAGAGGAAAACATTTTAAAGTAGAGCTTCTCAAACTTTAATGTGCTAAAGAATGTCTGGGGTCCCATTAGAACACATATTCTGACTCAGTAAATCAAGGGTGGAGTTTGAGCTTGCATACTCCTGCACATGCCCAGGCTGCTGGCCCCTGGGCCACGTGGTGGGTTTCAAGGTGTGGTCATTCACAGATCCTTCACACACGTGGTGTGCTGTGTACTGGGCCAGGAATTAGAAAATCAAAATATTGAACACCCCTGTGCTCAAGTCCATAAATAGATGAAAGAGATAAATAAAAGGAATTATAATATAAATAACAAATAAATTGAGAACATAATAAAACTATATAAAAATACAAACAGAATGTGAGGGAATGACAGGTGTTTTGAAAAGGGCTTTACAAAGAAAGCGATATTTGAAGTTGGGATCTTGAATAATGCCTGCTTTGCTGAGGGGAGAAGTATCTTTGAAGAAATTAACCCTTATTTCTATGATGTTATTTTACCTATTCAAACAAAAATTTTAATAGAAAAATGTTACAATATTCTGTTCTTCATTAATGGTAGGATTACTGATGGGGGGGCACATTTTATTAAGGGAGCTGTAAGGAAGGCTCATTTTTAAACAAGTTAGGGGTCTTTTGGATCTTTAATTTTTTTGAGAGTAATGCTTTTCTTCATTGTTCATTTTCCTTTTATTTTATTCCTCAGGGGACTGAAGCCAAAGCTGTGTCCATGCCAGAGAAGTGGAAGTCGAGCGGTGTGTACAGACTGCAGTACACACACCCTCTCTGCGAGGGTGGCTCTGCCGCACTCACCTGCGTGCCTTTGGGAAACCTGGTCATCGTCAATGGTACCTGGATGGCACAGTCATGGTTGCTGGTTCATGAATTAAGTACAGAGCTTAGGAACTTAGTGTGTTTCTCTTCTGAGTCACTTCAGTGATTGGTGATCATGATGTAATTGAATCTCTCAGCTTTCTTTAGTTTCTAGACCAACGACAACATGTGTCTGAGAGATTATAGAACCTGAGATTGATGTGTAGGCCAGCAGCCTTCAGTCTTGGGGCAGCCATGCTCTTTTGATATCTTCACCTTTGCTTTGGGAGCAGCTGTGATAACAGGAGTAAGATGAGTCATATGAACTCTTCCAAGAATATTTTTCTTTTTTTATGCTTGTCGCATATGGCTTTACTTTATATTTTTAATGAAAGTTTTGAACTAGGCTGGTGAGATTGGGCTGAGGCCCCTCTTCACACAGTTTGGCATCTGTGTGACTAGCAGTGCATAGAAACACTGCTAAGAGTTCTGAGACTTTAGTGTGTATGTTTTTCCTTCCCTTTTCCCCATGAAAGTTATTCTGAATGAACAATTTTTTAAAAAGTTCTCCTCTTTCATTGAGAAATCTCACTGAGAGACAGTACATTCCTTCTTGTATTTCATTTTAGCTCACATGCCACGTGGGTCCATACCGGCTTCCAGTATTCTCTGGGATTGTCTCATTATCACACAATCTGGGGGTTCATTTGAGTGACCAGGATTTTTTACTTTTATTCTGTTTTCTTTTTGAGGTTTGTCCTTTTAGCTGGTTAAGACGGTATGTAAGATTGGAATGACAGCATTTTTATTTGTTTCCCGTGTTTGAAAAAATGTAGGCATTAGGATGACCATCAGCATTTTGTCAACAATTCTTCACAGTTGGCCTTCACTGTTAGCCCGTGGAGCTTTTAGTTTGACATTCTTACTCGCAGAGCTTCAGTAGCTTCTGCCTTTATCTAAATGTTCCTCTGCGCACATCACGGTTAAAGTTACCAAGTAGTCAATGTGAAGTTGTAATTTTTGCCTCAATTTCTTAAGAAAGCACTTAATGACATGCATATAATAACCTCTGATTTCTTAATTTATGATTAATTTCTTATTCTGATGTTTTGTGCCTTCACTGTTCTTGGCAATTGGCTACTTGAAGGCTTGTGTGGCAGCCAGCCATTCCAGGCTTGGTACTTTGAAAAGGAACAGTGTCCTTAAGTCTCTCCTCACCCAGGGCAGCCTGCTTGGTGCACGTGTGGGTGAACACATCACTGGCTCTTTCATGATGTAGATGAAGTGCGCCTTTGTATGCACGATTAAAATTGAACCCTGTGGTGATGTCAAGAATATTGGTCCTTTGGGCCTAGAGTGTGATGATGCTGTGAAAACTAGCAGGATTCTTTTAATGAACAAGGATAGAACCATTGCCAAGGATTAAATTTTAAAAAAAGAAGAATGTTGTTTTTAGTGACTGCATTAGAAATAATGGTTTTATTGTGTTTGGCTTTCTCCTATTGACCTTGTTGCATATCTCTCAATTGCTAATGAGCGGCTGTTGGTGATTCTTAGTGGGCTGTGTATAAAGATGCTTACTGTAGTTTTAAAAGGTGGCGTATGAGGGTGAATTCACTTCATGCAGGTTTACACTTTTGACCTTGCAGTGGGAGAAAGAAATAGGTATAGAGCAGTTTGTTTTATATAATGTGTCCTTAGTGCTTGTGGGCAAGGAAATGCAGGCCTGTCTTAAAAAAGGAAGGCGATTGATAAAGTGACATTTAAAAATCATATTTCTTTTGCTTATTTATAGCTACACTAAAAATCAACAGTGAGATTCGAAGTGTGAAAAGATTGCAGCTGCTGCCAGAGTCCTTTATTTGCACAGAGGAGCCAGGTGATGTAACTGTGACTTGACATGGGTAAAGCTTTGAGAAGTTCACTTTAGAAAAACCTAGAAAGATAATGTTCAAAATAAGCTAATCCCACAAAGCCAAAGGCTGAATGTTTTCTCTAATATGCGGATGCTAATTCGCAATAAGGAGGGGGGGCACTAGGGAAGAATAGTGTTACTTTAGATTAGGTAGAGGGAAGTGATGGGAGGGGAGGGGAGGGGATATGGGGATAGGAAAGACAGTAGAATGAAACAGACATTATTACTGTATGTATATATGTGACTGCATGACCAATATGATTCTGCAACATGTACACTCAGAAAAATGAGCAATTATAACCTATCTATGTATGATATATCAAGTGCATAAATGCATTCTGTTGTCATGTGTAACTAATTAAAACAAAAAAATTTAAAATAAAAAGACTGAAACTTTTAAATGAGATTAAGATGACAGGAGATTGTTCATAATGTCTTTGGTTGAACATAGAACTTGGGCATTAGCTGAATTAAAAATCTAATGTGAGATTAGACCAGTATTAACCTTGTTTTTTTTTTTTTTTTTTCCTTTTTATTAACTCCCCTGAGGAGTGTTTGTAAATTTTTTTTCCTTAATTGCTCTCCTCCATTAAGCTTTAATACCACAAATATACTATGACCCTTTGGAAGGTCACAAACACTTATAGAGCTAGGGTATTGTTTGCTCTCCAGAACCAGGTTTTGTTCCCTTGGGGGCGATCTTGAATTGGATGCATGAACTAGACTGATGAATCTATAAAGGTGCCTTTCTATTAGAATCATAAAAACTTGAAATTCCGTGGCTGTATCACTATATTCATCTCTACCAGGGAGGACTTTGGTATGGAAGAAGTACCCTACACTCTACAGTAATTTTTTAATGACAATTTGATAGGTCAGTAAATAGGTCTAGAGGAGATTAAGTTGCTTCACAGGTATAGACCTAATAAATAGGGGGATTTAGAATTGGAATAGATACATCTGGCTGCTATAATTTTAAAAACAGCTTCTGTAGAGAATCTAGCTCAGATTCTTCTTAATCTTATTTCCCTTATGGAAAAAGGAAATGGAGGCAGAAAGTTAATACCTTTATATAATTTTATGGACTATTTCAATTAAGTATTTAAAAATTTTTTTTTAGTTGTAGATGGGCACAATGCCTTTATTTTTATTTGTTTTATTTTTATATGGTGCTGAGGATCGAACCCAGAGCCTCACCCACATTAGGCGAGTGTTCTACCACTGAGCCACAACCCCAGCCCCTAATTAAGTATTTTTAATAAGGTGCTTTTATGTTGGGTAGAGATTTGCTGTTTGGCAAGTCATTTTAATGAATTTTACTGTGGGTTATAGTGTAGACCCTAGTAACTTTCTGTAAGTACTGTTATTGGACCTTTTAAGTCCCTAATTATTTATAAGATAGGTTGCTAAAGGAAAACACTGAAAGAAAATCAGTTTCACACTTGAGGAAAGGCCTTGAAACAAGCTTATTTTTAAAATGAGGTCTGGACATTAGATTTCAGACTTGAGATTGCAGGTTCACATGGCAAAGATTTAGAGTTTAACTGCATCTATTTCCTTGTGCTTGTGAATCAATTGATAAATAGCATGTTGCTATAGATAGTGAAGTACATAGACATGGGTGGGAAGGGAGCAGGCAGGTGCTGTTGGTGTATTATGCACTATGTGTGGAGCTTTCCATTTTAACAACTCTTCCCAGGTAGTGGTGGTCTCTTCCTTAAACAGGTGAGAGTTTGATAGGTAGGTAATTTGTTCCAAGTTGTACACTTGGTAAATGGCAGAAGTAGAGTGGGAACCTCGGGGCAGTTTGGTGTGCTTCCACACCTTACTGTACTTGTGGATCCCCTGGGATCTTATTGAAATGCGGGTTCTGATTGGGCAGGGCTGACATTGCCTGGGTGATGCCAGTTCTGTGGGTCCATGGGGTAAGTTCTGTGGAGCTAGATACCCTTAGGTTTGTACTCTCCCTGCTCTGCCACTCACTGTGGGGCTGTGGACAATGCTTATTGTACTTTGTTCTATTTTTAAAATGGGAATAATAGTATCTGTCTTTTTCTTAGGGGAGAATTGCTGATGTGAGAAATGCTCAAAAAAATGCTTGGCACTGCTGATACCTAGTCATCATGGGATAAATACTGTTATTTTACTAAGCTCTGAGCTCCATCAGAGCAATTCCCTGCTGTGTGCCCAGGGTCCAGAACGGATTGGTGGACAGTCTGGAAATCCCTGCTTTATGTGTGAATCTCACACAGCAGTTTTCTCTGTGGTCATAGCCTAGGAGCTAGTGGGCTGGGCACAGCTCTGGTGATTTGATTTGGGAATTTTAGCTTTACCTCTGTGATCTATTTTAATCAGTCATGCACTCTGCCTCTTTCTCAACTAGGGACTTTGGTTGCTGTTTATCTATGAAGGAATTACTTATGAATATTGTTTACCACCTTGATTTGGTGGATACAGAAGACAGTCGTCATTTCAAGTTTTTCTACTTGAAAACACTTTTTGTGTTTTGATTTTTATTTTCTAAAAATCTTCTAGGGGAAAATGCAGCCAAAGTGTACAAAGACCTTCAGAAGCTGTCCCGCCTCTTCAAAGACCAGCTGGTGTACCCTCTTCTGGCTGTCACCAGGCAAGGTGAGGAGCGGTGAGGAGTCGCCCCAGTTTAAGACTGGGAACAGCAGTCAGGGGACATGGTATGCTTGGTGACTCTGATGTCTCCCTTCTCTCTTTAAGTTTCTCTTAAGACTGGGCTTCAGTTTACGTCTTCAGTGGTATTACGTCCTTTGTGTGTATTTTCGTAGCATTTTGTCTGTTTTCTTATTGTAGCTTTTTACAGTGTCGTAATTGTGTGATTTCTTTCCTTGTAAGGTTGTGAATGGAAAGTAGAGGTAAGTCTTACTCACTTTGACATTCCATGGTTTAGCACAGATCCCCAAAAGTGTTCAGGAAACACACAAATAACATTAATAAATAGCTTGTACATTGGGCCTAAGTTTTTTGTTTTTGTTTCTTAAGCCAACATTGACTGGGGACTCTGTCCAGCACTTTGTCAGATGTTTACAAGCTGGTGGATATTTAGTGCTAGTAACATTGAAGTAGATTTTATTACACTTGCTTTATGGATGACAGTATCGTGATTCTGTGAGATTTATAGTTCAGTCAAAAGCCTTGTTATTCGTTTTCTCTTATTTGTGTTGCAGTAAAAAATATTTTAAAACTCTTACTCACTTAAAGTGAGCATTTTTGTCAGTCGTGTGCATGTGGTGTGTGGTTTGCTTTCTCTCAAGGTGTGGTCTTTAGCCAGGACATGCTCTCCCTGGGGCAGTGGGAACAGTGAGCAGTGGCCCAACACTGTGTGGGATCTTAAAGCTTTGGCCCAGAAATGAAGGGTCACTTCCGCTCACATATCACTGGACAGAGTAAGTCAAAAGGGGCCAAACCTGATAGTAGGGGCCCATGGAAGTCTAATCACGGTGGGAAGTAGTTGAGAACCAGCATACGATTTACCACAGTCCTTCAGCTGGTAAGGAGTTTCGGACTTGCACAAACAGATACGTAAGCTTTATGTACTATTTATATGTTGAGAAATAAATATTTTTGATTTCAAGCTGCATGGTGCCCTGGCTATTATTTTCTTCTTTAGTTGGTGATGAGAGAATTTGAAATTTGAATTTGAAAACTCTTGTTTGTTGGGTTTTTTGTTTTCTTTGCTAGTACAGACTAGCATTGTAAATATTGCAGAGGAGCTAGTATAGGTTGAACATCCCCAGGTCTGAAAGTTGAAATCTGAAATACTAAAAAATTGGAAACAAGACCTTCAAAAGGTTTTGGATTTTGGATTTTTGGAATAGGGATGCTTGATCAGTGAAGTTTGTGCAAATATTCTAGGATCAAAAAAACTGAATTCTAAAACACTTCTAGTCCCAAGCATTTCAAATGAAAGATACTTGATTTGTAATTAAAAAAATAATTTTCTTTTGACATTGGTACATATTCTTCTTTGTTTTCCTTTCTTGGCTTTGCTTCTGAATTTCTCTATCTTCCTTTTTCTTTAGCCTGCTAAATGTCAGATAATAGTTATTTCTAACTCTTGAGTGCTTGTGTTACACCAAATGTTTTCTAAACATGGTGCTATTTATGCATTTAATTTTCACAACATGGTAAGGTAGGTGCTAGGTAATACTACCAACCCACTGTGCAGGAAATTGACTTAGTTTCACTTGTCCTGAGGCACAGAGCTGGTAAAAGGCAGGGGTGGCGGGGGTGGAACCATTTCTGAAAAGCCAGTGGGTTGTCCATTCACTGCAGCTGAATAGAGGGATTTTATTGCAGTGAATATTGCTGGAGGCAGAATAAGCCAGTGGCAAGTATTTAGCAGTTGACCCTGATATTTATTTAATCTGTATTAAAAAGTATATGTCTTTCTGCAAAATGTAAAGAGAGTGAGGAGCCTAGAGTTGTGTGAGTTCGTGGTAATAGAGTCAGGTGGGGTTAAAGATGTGTGTGGAGGATGCGTACTGGGATAATCGAGAATGACTAGTCTGTCACTGCTTTAGAAAGGAACAGGTGGCAGCTTTTGTGTGGGGAAAACCTGGATGCCCTTGACTCAGTGTACCTGCTGCTTCTCTCTTCTCTTTTAGCCCTGAACCTTCCAGACGTGTTCGGGTTGGTGGTCCTCCCATTGGAACTGAAGCTGCGGATCTTCCGACTCCTGGATGTTCGCTCTGTGTTGTGTCTGTCTGCAGTCTGTCGGGACCTCTTTATTGCTTCAAGTGACCCGCTGCTGTGGAGGTGTCTGTACCTGCGGGACTTTCGAGGTGATTTCCGTGCGGCCCTGTTAGCTTAGGAAGAGGGTCTTTCTCACTCTGGCTGTCAGGGCCAAGGGTACTTGGCTTTGCCAGATGGTTTGTTTTTTGAGTTGCGAATGATAAGGAACACCCTTAGCATAAAGAGATCCTAAGTCTTTGCCTGTGTTCCAGAAACTCTTTCCACTCATTTTTGTGTTCTCAGCAACACAAATAACCCCTTAGACTCAGTGTATTATTTGAGGATAGAGAAGTGAAAGTAAGACAGGTTTGTTCTCTAAAGCCCCCTTCAGCGTCTTGGAAATGAGCTGCGCTTCTTACCCAGTCAGTGGTTGAGGCCTGTTTGTAATTAGGGAGCTGCTCACCATTGACACGCTAGGGCAGTGCCAGGTTCATATGGTCACACTGAGGTGACCTGGTGATCATTTTGGTGGTGGCGATGACATTAGAATCTGTTTACCAGGTCAAGGCCAAAAGCCTGCTCGTGGCACTTCTTTCTGGTGCCTCTCGGTATGTTACTGCATGTGGTGTCTTTCAAACTGTTTGGCCCTGGAGGGAGTCGTGATGTCAACTTAATGTCATTTACAGAAACACATGCACCAAAACAAAGCAAAGCCACAATAGAAAAATCAGTATTTATTTTTTATAAACAGTATCTGTTTATAAAATAGAAATAGACTCCTATTTAGTTATGTTTTTGTAGGTATAGTCTCTGTTGCAGTGCAAAATACATCTTGTGGTTCATATAATAAAAATGGATGATAAGATTTAGCATGTCATCTCAGCAACTAAACATCTGGGGCTAGAAGCCTTTTTTTAAAAGCAGGATACCATGTGTAGTCATTTGGACTATTAAAATTTTTGTTTTTTTTCTTTTAAAACTTCAAAATGTGGGCAGTGTGCGTGCCCTGGTTTGTTCTTTTCCTTCTCCCTGTTACCTACTCTCCTGAATCTAAAGTCTAAAATGCTATTTTGTCATAATTGTCAGCAAATATCATTTTTAAAAGTTTTAAAAAATATTTTAATAAAAAAATAAAGACAAAGTGATGAGCACATCTGGAGAGCGGATAAGGATCGCAGGTTGTGACATGCAACAAAGGACAGACGCCCTTCCTTGCATGTTGCAGTCTGGGTTTCCAGGGGGATCCAGCTCTCTCATTTCCAGATTGTACTCACAGGCTCCTCCACCAGCTGCATGTCCCTGTGGACAAGTGTTGCAGAGTTGGAGCCTTGACTCTGACTTCTGTGGTTGCAATAATTGGTAGAGAAGACATCGCCATCTTTAATCCAAACTCTTCCGTAGTCCTAAAGTTGGTTGGTATCTTCTGTCCTCATGTCACATATAAGATATAAGCACACAAAAAAGATTTAATTGTGCTCATACTTTTGGTAGTTGAAATCATTCTTTGTGGTTGGGAGGAAATAATCTAACCCAAATATGGAAGAAAGCCTAAATCAGCTTGCCCTGCAGCAAAGAATGAGGATTATGATAGGAACCTTGTTTGGTGCAACAGGGGGAGCAGCTGGCACACCTGGATGAGGCTGGAGAGGACAGTGTGCATGTGACCGGTTGAAGGGTGGGGCGGCCACATGACCCTCCAGAGTCCTTGGGATCACAGTGGGAATTACCACAGTGCACTGGGCAGTGACAGCCGCCCCCCCCCCCCCCCCCCCCCAGTGCTATTGAGAAAGGGTTTGAATTAGTTTCAGGAAAGGAATGATGTGTTATGCAAATGTCCCGTGTTCCTCTTTATGCTAAATGGGTAAGTTTCAGTTTCTTTAGGACAAAAACAAATGATGTTTAATCCAGATGAATGAAATGTTTTAATTCCTCATTTTTTGTTTTACTTTCTAGATAGTACTGTCAGAGCTCGAGACACAGATTGGAAAGAGGTAGGTATTTTTAAATATCAAGGCCAGTGTGCTTGACCCAGAAGTATCCAGTAAACTAATGCATCAAGAGTATATTTTCACTTTTATTATGATGTAATGAAACCTAGCTTCAAAAATGAAAACGTTTTCAACTTTTACTTTAGATGTAGTTCTTGTGTTCCTGTAATTATACAGAAAAGAAATTTTTTTTACTAAAAAAAAAAATTATTTTTTAGGTGTAGATGGACACAACACAATGCCTTTATTTTTTTTTTTATGTGGTGCTGAGGATTGAACCGGGTTCTGCCTGTGCTAGGGGAGCACTCTACCACTGAGCCACAATCCCAGCCCCAGAAAAGAAATCTTAACAAAAAGCCTAAGATTGCTTTCATCTTTACATAAAACATTCTTGCTTTGTTGCAAAAAATAATTTGATTTGTTGTCCTAGAATAACCTTAACCATTTAGCTAGTTAGCATAGTGTATTGTGCAAAGAACAAACGATATTGATATTGTTTTATTTGCACGTGATTACTATAAAATACTTTGATAAGACTGAGAAAAATTCTTTAGAATGAAGGACTATTATTATTATTCTTATTCTCTATTCAGCACTCATCGGGTGAATAGAGAAGAATAAAATTCAGTGAAAGTTCTCAAATATGTAAAAAACACAGTACTATTATTTAGGATATGTTCCATACTCAAAAATAGGCACTTATTTTGTATTTTAAGTGGAGGTCCATTGGGGATGTAATTTAGGTGAAAAAAATGAATTAAGTGCTGCCCCTCATCCTTCCAATACCTGACTTTATGTTTTGTGGCATGTCATTTTAAACACATATTTAAATTTCCCATTTTCACAAAAAGCTAACCTACACTTGCGTATCAGCTGGGAGCTCTGAAAAGAATGCCACTCACTTGCCCTCTTTGGATTTACTGTGACCTCAGATTAGCCCAGTGGCTCAGTTGCAGTGGTGTTCAAGAGCAGAACTCACTTGGTGCTGCGCTGAGCGGGGCTGCTGCCCTGTCTGCAGAGACACGCTGGCCTCAGCTCTCCTGCGCACTGCTGTCTGCCTGGACGGTGTGGGAAGGAGGGTGGGGACGGGTGGACGCTGATCAACTTGACTGCTGGGGAAACATCTAAACCACTTACCATATCTTGTTCTTTTTTTTTTTCTTTCTGTAGTTATACAGGAAGAGGCACAAACAAAGAAAAGAAGCTCAGAGAGGGCGGCACGTGATGTTCCTGCCGTCCTCCCCCTACCCCATCCCATTCTATCCCAGCCCCTTGCACCCCTTCCATCCCAGCTCACTGCTTCCTCCAGGAATCATCGGTGGTGAATACGACGAAAGACCAACACTTCCCTATGTCGGGGACCCTATCAATTCACTCATCCCGGGGCCCGGGGAGACACCTGGCCAGTTCCCTCCACTCAGACCACGTTTTGATCCAATTGGCCCACTTCCAGGACCAAACCCTATCTTGCCAGGGCGAGGGGGGCCCAATGACAGATTTCCCTTCAGGCCCAGTAGAGGTCGGTCACCTGACAGCCGGCTGTCATTCATGTGATAGTTTGCAATCTCACTCTGAAGCTCGACTGGTTTTGTTTATGTGTTTTAAAGCTGCAGATGCCGTCTCCCTGGGGTGCCGATCTCTAGTGCTGATCCTGAACATGTGGTGAGAGTTGCACTCCCAGAGCTTTCTGTGGGTATTGACAGCTTCAGGGGTGGTGTGGCCTGAAGGCTGCTCTGTGGAAAGGTTGGCCACAGGAATAGTTGGCTACTGAGTTCCCTGATCTGGATTCCTCTCTAGAACGGAGTTGTTATACTGATAATGTGCAACAGATTAAAAAACCATCTAAGTTACATGGCTATCTTGACTTCTTTTACAGAAAGATATAGAATAAACATTTAGAACAAGTGCACAGTGTTACTTGGATATTTTAAAAGTATCAAAGAACCTACTGAGTTAAGTAGATTATTATTGCAGGGAATTTATATGTTTCTTTTCTTTTTCTTTTTTTAAAGTGGTCTTCCTTAAGTGAAAACTGAATTTATAAAATCAATAAAAGCAAAACTAGTTCTGTTAAATTTGGGCTGGGTGCGTGCTTTCCCTTTCTCTGTAGCTCTTTCAGGTTATGGTGGAACTTCTGGGCGCTGAAATAGCCCTGGCTGAACACTGCTGGCTTATGGGGATTCTTGGTACTGGAGCTGGCTGGAGCGAGGTTGTAGAGACTTCTCTCCCCTCATGTTTTGAACACAGTAGCTTTATTTATAATCTAAATAGATGTCTTCTTTTTACAACGGTTATGCTTTGAGTGCTGATCAGCTACTTGCTTTTCAAAGATAGCCTCTTATTTGAAGAACATTTGAAGAATATTTGCTTTTACACAAAATTCAAGGTTTATTTTTCCTACAACGAGAAAAAGGCCAAGCACAAGTGACTTATCATATATATACAAACAACCATAGAAACATGCTATAGACACGGATTATAATCTGAATCACAATAGGAATAAAACATGAATAGCATTTGCAGAAAATATTTAGGAATATTGCCAATGTCTTCCTGCTTTTTTAAAAATCTGTTTTGCATATAAGGAGATGGCTTGGAATGTTATGTGCTGCAAGAATATTTTGAGTCATATCACAAGCGTAACCTTTTTTTTTTTTGCTACACATGTACATTGAGTCTTTCCATCACAGTGAAGAAAGTCCAGTCAATATGATTTTCTAAAAGCCACAAGACCTTTAGTAGCTTAATGTATGAAAGCGGATCAGGGCTGTTGACTTTTCTTTCTGTGGTATTTTGTAATATCTGAGGTACAGGTCAGTCTTTTTAAAATGAGTTTCTGCTAGATGCCATATGGCTTTTTTCGGCGGGGAGAGGGTCTTGGCTAAAAGGGTCACCCCGAAGCTTTTATGGGCCCAGATATATTCTAATGCTCTGTACACCTCTTTGTGGCCATATAATGTTGAGTCACACTGAATAGATTCTGAGAGGGAGGGAGGTGGGCGTGGGAGACGGTGATAACCAGAAGCACTGGTTTTCGGGATGCAGTCATTTTTGAGCAGTCCTCAAGAGCCCACGATGGTGCTGGCAACCATGGGTACAGGAGCTGCTTCCCTGCCTCTGCTCAGGCTTACTGGCAGGTGTCACAAACCCTCTCAGTTTAGAATTTTGGCCACGGGCCCTAAACCTCAATTTGCGCATCTTTTACAATAGTTCATTACATATTCTTAAAACAATTTTCAACATTTTTGCTCATGACAGTAGCTAAATTCACAGAAGCTTGTGAAACCCTACAATCCTGTCCCTAGACTGAGACTTGTGAGCTGCACATGTTGCTGGTATGTAATGGGAGGGAAATGGCGGTTTGGCAGTAGCCTGTTCAGCGTGTGATTTTCTGACATCAACTTGACCACAGAAGCGAGATGGAGCTCCGGGGCAAGTGTCGAGTGAGGTGCAGATCTACAAGAAAGACTTGAGTCTGTCTTTGGTCCCTTAAAATTCCCCCTTTAGTTATTTTGAGTAACAGGTGCTTGCTCCCCTCTCCCACCCCTACTTATAAATGAAAATTATTGGTTTGGAGGGGCTGGTGATCCAGACATGGGAGGTGGGCTTGCTTTCCAAATTCTCAGTTTAGAATTTTACTGGGATTCCTTGTGTAAAACTCTTGGATTCTGACCTCTCTGGCTCTTACTTGGTTCTTTCCAATGGCTGAAACCACTGCTTTGCTCAATATCTCTGTACTACTTTCTTATTCCTCCCTCTGCTGTCTATTCTCAGGGCCCTGCTCCTGGGCAGTAGTGGCCTACTTACAGAGCCTCCCAGAGGAGCTGGGCAGCCCGCCCCTGTTCTCCTCTGTGCTGGAGCATGGGCTGACTCCTGGGTAGACTCCACCAGACTGGAGGGCGCAGGGTGGTAAGATTATTGCAGTGGCCTAGGTAAGTCACAGAGATTTAACTAACATCACTGTGTCCCCTGGGATTCCCTGACAGGTTGGAGGACTTGTTTCTGATATTCCATAGCAAAATGCTGATGGACAGGGAAATGTCCACTTGCTGCTTAATGGAAGACCGTGGATAACAGACACTTGCAATAGGAGAGTTTGGAGAATGAAATTAAAATTGGCAGAACCAACCGTGTAGATATTATAAAAGGTATTTAAGATTTTAAAGGATTCACACGCGTGCACACACACACACACACACACACAGAGGCGATGCTTCAGATGGGTTTTCCTTAAAGAAATGCCTCACTAATTCCAAAACCATTTCCCAACTCTTCTTGCCTTTTCCTCTTGGCCTATCCATTGAGAGCTGAGCACAAGGTCTAAGTGTCCACATCTCATCTCTGTGAGCTGCTTGTTTTGTTTGTGGAAACACAAGGGAGCTTTTATGTCCTGTTTTCACCAAGCTTGATCAATGGAGCGACTTGGCCTGCTTGTTGCCCCGCCGTCCATTTGTGTTCAGCCAAGCCCGAAGTGCCACCTCCTATTAGAGTCTAAATATTAATTAGGCTGAAACCGTTAATTTAATCAGTGGCCACTTAGGGGCCTGGACAGCTTTTGACCCTTGTCAGTGTGTTTAGTAACCAGCCAGCTCGCCCTCCAGGATAAATGCATGCTATACACATGAAAGGACTTGGGCACTGAGCTAGTCCCCGTGGATGAATTAAGCGACTCCTTGTATCCACAGGCTGGCTTCACTAGCCCAGCCCCTGACCAACCTGCGTCCTTAGTAAAATTCCAGATACACAGAACAGAGTGAGCCACCCAGCTGTTTAATGGAGCTGAGTAAAGTAGGAAAGATTGGCCTGCTTGCTGGTGCTGGGAGGGCAGGGCTGAGGCTGTGGGGAAGCTGTGTTCTGGGGAGGTGTGATCCATATGGCTTGCAAGAAGGCTGCTTCCCGCCCTTGGCCATGGCCTTGGCTGCACTGGCCTCGCGGCACCCAGCTGTGGCTCCCTAGTCCTTCTCCGGCTCCCAGCAGTGGCAGCCATGGGTCCCCTGGCCTCAGGCCCATGCTCCCCAGGATGGCTGTCTCAGGCTCATTCAGGTGGCTCCCCTTCCTTTTCAGATTCAGTTTAGAGGAGATCTTTCTGAGGTTAGAAAACTGTCTCTGATTTTTCCAGTTTCTTTATTTTACCACATTTTACTAATCTTTGGTTTGGTTCTAGGCAAGTGACTTCCTTACAATGATACACTTTGAAAGACAGCCTTTTTCTTCGAGTTTAATCTTTTATATTTTATTAACATCACAGTTTGCTAGGAGGGCCCACTTAAAACATGCCCTGAGCACCTACTACGAGCCATGCGTATACTCTGCCTCATGCACAAGGTACCCCACTACAGGAACTGCAGTGAGATTTCCTGATGTTCTGTTTCATGCTGCTGTGTCTGTTATCACGCGGAGAACACCCATCACCCCTGGAATTTGGGGAAGGTAGCACTGACTGCCCTATCTATGCGCAGGGTGTGAATATTAGGAGGGAATATAGTAATGAAAGAACCAGGGAATGGTGGGAAAGAGGATACACGCACTCTGGTGTCCCTGGAAAGGTGACTTGAACCTGTAAGCACAGTACCATTTTATCATGCTGATGCAGGAAGATCTGCAGGAAATTTTCCCTGGCTGGCGGGTGTCCTCTGAAGCTGTGTTTTTAAATCCCTACCATTGTGCACAAATTGAATGGATCTTTGTTGTATTTCAGCTTCAACAAGTCAGCTAGGAGGGAAAATGCTGGCCTTTCTTTGGGTCAAAGTGTAAAACAAAGCAAAAAACAACAAATGTAACCTTTCCAAATCTATATACAGTGACTCCCCTTTTCTTTCTGTCCTTTCCAGTTTCTAAATGCCACAGTTATTAAAGGTTAGATTTTTGGAAGGAACATGTGCTAGTATATGGGAGAAAATAGTCCATTTGGGGGCTCCAGGGTCTCCATCCATAGGCCTCTCCATCCCTGGCCTCTAGATGCATGTATAGACCCATGGAAAGCTATTCAGATTTGTTGACTATAAACTAATGTTGTTTGTCATGGATCTAGACATATCTGTGATGGCTGTAAAGTTCAGGATGATGAGGAGTTTAAAAGGACTGTTACTGTAGTTGGAGTATTAGGGAGGACATTTAAATGCTGAGATGTTTCTAGGAACAAGGGACAGAATATAGGAAAGCGGGAAAATTTAGGCCATGTGGTCACTGTTTATGGAGCCACGAATTTGGCTCCTCAAGGGACCAGGTCCCAAGCTACTGGTGACTGAAACACATCCAGACCAAACTGCCTCTCGTGCCCGGCCTCCCGCCCAGCTGAGCTCAGAGCAGCTGATCTTACTTCAGTAGACATGGAAACACCACCAGGGAGACTGGCCGAGGCAGGTTCTGGGCCCCTGACTAGAAATTCTGACTCCTTTGGTCTGAAAGGAGGCTTCATTTGCCTTTGTAACCACTCTGCACAAGCCACGGCCACACTGAGAAGCTCCCTGCAGCCTGTGACCACCTGGCTGTGTGTTTGGAGCTGTGTGGTATCACAGAGCGTTGGGGGGGTGGTTGTCAAGGACTGATGATGGCCACTGGGTGTCCCATGTTCTTCAGCTCCTACAGCACGTGGACTCTGCGGTCCCACATCCTGGGACCTACAGTTCTTCTCTCACCCTCTGATTCAGAAAGTAGCTCAGCATTATTTCTTTGAAGGATCTACCCATGAAAAATGGGGGCAGGAAATATACCTTGTAAAGTAGAAGAACCCAGACTGCAAGTCCTGTGACTCTGCGCTGGAATCATGTGATGGACACCTAGGGGCAGAGCCCCTTGGTCCTTCTACGGGAGCAAACTCAACTGCCACCATCAGGAGAGAAGCGAGGGCCCCAGGCCTTGAGGCCCCTGAGGCTGGGGCTCTGCTTCTCTCAACATGGGACCTACATGAGTGACCCCTAACTTCTCAGGGCCAAGTGGGAAAGCCGTGGGTTACTGAAGCAGTTGTCAGAGACCCCCTAGAAAGAGAACTACAAACTAAAAGGTGACAGGATTTTAGGATGTACCCGTGTCCATGTCCAGTGGTTACCTCGGCCTGGAATCGTGGGCACTGGAACTTCCAGGATCCTGGATCACTGACTGATCAGGACTAATGAGCAATCTTACGTGGACTGATATTTACATGCTCTTTGGCTAGGTGTACCGGGCTGGGCTGTGGCTCAGCGGTACAGCACTTGCCTAGCACGTGTGGGCCAGGGTTCAATGCTCAGCACGACAAAACCACAGCTTTCAAAGGCACCCGCCTTGGACACCACTGTCTTGTTCCCTTTGTCCTGCCCGGCCCGGTGTCCTCGAGAAGTTGTTAGGAAGAGGGAGAGAAGGAGGTCAGGTAGCAGAGGAGAGGAAAAGGAGGAAAAGCAAAGTTCTGTTAATTATGAACTGATCTGTTCCCCACCTTCAGATGACCTGCCCAAAGCCGGGGTGGGGGGGTGGGTGGGGCAAGTGTTGGCTCTAAGGCCCCCGCCGCCTCCTGCCTGGGGGTGTAGTGAAATATGACGAAGGTGATGCTCCCAAGGCAGCTGCGGCTCCCTCCAGGCGACAACGCTGGCCATCTCCCAATCTGAGCTGCCCCGGGATGCCCCTGTGGCTCCTGGCCAGTAGTGGCCTGCTTACAGTCCTGCCACAGGGCACAGGCTGAGAGGGGAGGAAGGAGATGCGGCACAGTGAGGTCTCCCGTGCCACCAGGGATCGTCCCAGAGACACTGAACTCAACAGGACACAGGCACAGAATAAGGGAGGTGGGGTCTTCTGGGTACTGGAAAGAGAACCAGGCCCTCACCAGCTGTCCCCTCACCTCATGCCACGGCTGGGTTGTTTTGTTTTGTTTTTTTTTTTTTCTGCTGATCCTAGTCAGGGCCAACCAGGCCTCGGCTGCCAAACCATGGCTCTGAGTGGTCACTGACAACAGGAGCTCTCTGATGTTTCTTATGCTGGAGCTGCTACTTATTACTGAATCCAAGACCAGGGATCCTGACCAGGAGGAGGAGAGGATCTCTAACGTAGCTCAGGCTCTCTTACTATCAACACTGACCTGATCATGAGGGAGGAAAGAGGGCAAGATGGGGATGACCCTAAGGTCCAAGTGGGCCTCTGTCAGCCAGTCAGGTTAGCACTTTGATACTGAGCCAGTATCAGTCTCTAGCCATTAACCCGTGAGGCCCAGGGTTCTAGTGACCCAATGCAGGAGAGAGTCTCTGTCCTTGTCCTCACCACTTCAGTCTGGGTGGAAAGGACACAAAGGTGGTGACTGTTTATGCTCCGGGGAACCTGGCTAGGCCTCAGCTGATTGCTAAGCAATCTGCAGGGCTGGTCATTACTAGAAGCCACTCCAGGCCACTTTAGTTTCCACCTCCTTCCCGAGGACAGTGAGGGGAAGACATACTCAAGTTTCCCAGTGGGCTGTGAGGAAAACATGGTGAGGTCACAATACTCTGGGACCGGAGGCTGCTTCTGCACCTATGATGTTTCTAGCACCAGGTGCTTGGTGACTCGGGACCGCTCTGGCTCCACTGATCACAGGAGGTGGGCTGGGACAGGGGAGAGAGTCCTGTCCACTCTGCCGTTCACTTGCTTGGTCAAATAAGTTGGATAAAATAAAGTTAGAGCTGATCTTTTGTCCTGCAGGAATTCCAAGAGCCTTTGCCACCTACTTTGCACTCTGCGTCTCCAAAGGAGTCCCCTAACAGCCCACTTGGCCATGGGACCCTCTTGGAATTGAGAGGCCCACCAGGGCCTTGCGGGCAGGGTCAGTGCAACGCTGACCTGGAGCCCTTCGGTCCCCTGTCTTGGTCCGCTGATTCTCCCTGGGTCCTGACACACGGGGAGGTGGCGAGGATGGTCAGGATTCCTACAAGAGCCTGTGCCCACCGCGGCCGTCCAGCTAAGGGCAACCCTCGGCCTGGGGGCACCCGAGGGCGTCTCTCTGCTTCTGTTGTTTAAAGGCCCCACCTGTCGCCCAGGTCTGGCTTCTTCCTGTTACCTCAGGTCTCCCTCCCCCGCCTGCCCTGGCCGTGAAGGGCCTTTGCCCGCTGCTCTGAGGGCAGGTGCCCAGCATGGAGGGTCAGAGCGAGCTTGGGCAGGGGGTAGAGTCCCTGCTGGGGTTTTTCTTTCTTTGCTGTTAAAAATTATTGCCTCCTGTGTTGCTAGGTCAACTCCAGGGGCTGCATTGGATCGGGGTGGCCAGGGCCTGGGAGGGGACCCGGCCCAAGGGCAAGCACAGCACTAAGGAGAGATGTGGAAACTGTGGAAACTGGGGCACAGACGTCACTGGTCGGGGCAGGGGAGCCAGCGAGGGGACGGCGGGTGTTGCGGTCTGTCTAGAGGCCGATGTCGGGGAGCCGGGCGGCTCTCCAGGGCCCACCTCTCATTCAGACAGCGCTGGGGTCATGACGAAGGACAGTGGGGACACATGGAGATGGTCAGTCAGTTCCTGGGTCGAAGACATTTAGAAAGTGTGTTCTCGGGCCCTGCCTCCTCTTCCTGCCAGGAACGAAGGCCGAGGAGGAGGCTGCCCTCCGCCCGGCGGGGCTAGTCCGAGAAGAGGCTGGCGAAGGACTTCCTCAGGTTGCGGATGGTCTCGGCCTTCGCCTCGTCCTCACTCGGGGTCCCGCGCTGGGAGGTGTCCGAGGTGCTGAGGCTGTTAGTCAGGGACTGAGATTTGCTGCAAGACAGAGGCCAGGAGGTTGCGGGGCCAAGGCCCGGGCTCCCGAGGACATGGGCCTGGGGCTGTCCCAGAAGCCAGAGGCCTGAGAGACCAGAACCCAGGTGTGGCAGCCCTTACCTGGGACTGGTGGGGATGTCACACAATCTGCAAGCGCTTGCTGAGATCCCCGCTTGTTAGGTACAGTGGCAGAGGCAGGTCTTGCTCTGGTGGACTCTCACAGCCAGAGGGGGCCGCCCCCAGGGCTCAGCTCCTTCCGCTCACCCAGGCTGCCCAGGCAGCAGGCCTCGCCAGGGAGGCCGGACCTCCCTAGGGAGGCCAGACCTCCCCCGGCCTGTGTGCTCAGACGTCCTGGGCCAACTAGGGTGCCCCACAGTGGGAATCCAGATCTGACCCTCTGGGCTTCTGTTCCCACCTCTTTCCCGAGGCCTTTACTGTTGCCCCCACCCCCACCATTTTGGAATTTTCATGGTCCCAGCTGTTGGGACCCCAGTGCTTCACAGGAGCTGGCCTGCAGCCATCCTGCTGAGCCCTTCCTGTGTGCCAGCCCCGGGGCCAGCTGATGGGGTGCAGGGACAAATGCAGCATGCCCTACCCTTGAGACCTTCACAGTCCAGGGGAGGTGACATAGGATGGGACGATGTGGATACGTCACGAGTTTAAAGGGTCTGCACACCGTCTTGTCAACACATTAAAAAATGGAGATAACTCTTCCAAGTGGGGACTAGTTTTGCCCCCCGCTTATGACCCCACAAAAGCCTTATCCAGGATGAGGCCCAGAGTGGGTATCTGGTAAATATCTGCCAACTTGAACTAAATAAAACGATACTCTAGGGCTACGGGTGTAGCTCCGTGGTGGAGCACTTCCTAGCATGCACAGGGCCCTGGGTTCATCCCCCAGCACTGCCAAGAAAATAAAGATGAAAAAATAATAAAGGATATGCTAAACAAGGAGTCAGGAGACGTATGGGATTCCAGCTAGATGACCACAAAGCCAGTGCCCAAACTGGCTCAAGTTCCAAAGCTCTCGCCTGCCCTGTGAATAGCTGCGGTGATCTTTGTACACGGGGACAGGCCGCGCATTTCCAAGCTTGCCTGGTGCCTTAACATTCTAAGCACACACTGTGCAGAAACTCATTTCATTCTTACAATAACCCCGTGAGATACTGTCTCCATTTGCATGTGAAGACACTGTAGCACAGAAAAGTTGAGCAATTTATTGGAGGTCATTCAGCTTTTAAATGGTGGATCTGGGATTGCAACCCAGGCAGTCTGATTGTAGAGCCTGTGCTGTCAGTTACCTGAGGGTCACTTGTTAATATCTATCAAACTGGGTATTTTTTTTCCCCACAGTGACAAGGAGTCAAGAGATTTATGAGTTTCTAGCTAGATAAACCACAAAAAAATAGATGTTCAAGATTGAAACATTGTTTAAATTAAAGCCAGATATTTACTTAAGTGGACTAATTAGATAATCATAGTACAACAATGTAGTGGAATACTATACAGCTATTAAAAATCTCAATGAACAGGGTGGAAGAGGTCTAGGTTGTATTGTTACTGAAAAGTAAGAAGCCTAGTGGTGTGGATAGGGCCATAGTGTAAGAAAGCGAGGAGGGGATCAGAGGGTACATATTTCTATTTGTATAAGGAAACACTGGCAGGACAGACAAGGAATCAACAAATATGGTCATCTCTAGGGACCAGGGGAGCAAAGCACTGGATGGGAGTGGGGTTGGTGTGAGGCTTTTCAATGTCTATCTTTTATATCATTAGTGTCTTTAAAATCTTTGAACCATGTGAATATATCACCTATTTGAAAAAAGAAACCATGTTATCACGGATGCCTTGGGTTCTGTCCTCACCCTTCTATCTACGAACAATGGGAACTCGGCCAAGTTCTGCAGTCTCCTTCTGCTTATTCATCTGTACGACGGGGATAGTGAGAGTCTTTAACTTCTAAGCTCACGGGGACCTAAGAAAACCCAACCTCACAGAGTGCTTGGCCCCGAGCAAGTGGGCGGTGGTGTGGTCTGGGGAACTGTGATGATCGCTGTTCGTGTCCAGGTACAGGGACAAGTTTCCAGGAGCCACATGATTGGGATCCCTCTTCCTGTAAACTAAGAGCGAGCCCTGAGGGGAAGCAGGATGTGCGTGTGTGTCATGAGGGTTATTTAAAAAATGACCAGGCCGGGCTGGGGTTGTAGCTCAGTGATAGAGCACTTGCCTAGCATGTGTGAGGCACTGGGTTCGATTCTCAGCACCACATATAAGCAATTAAGTAAAATAATAACCATCAATAACTAATAAAAATATTAAAAAAAAAATGACC
The DNA here is from genome assembly GCF_021218885.2 of Marmota monax. Taxonomy (NCBI): domain Eukaryota; kingdom Metazoa; phylum Chordata; class Mammalia; order Rodentia; family Sciuridae; genus Marmota; species Marmota monax. The sequence continues at coordinate 5,937,368 of NW_026695202.1, forward strand.
AGGTTCCTCCCACCCTGTGGGCCACCCATTTGCAAGGTGCTTCCTTCCGCCAAGACTCTTTCCCCACCTTGTGAATCTGGGCACGGCCAGGTGACCTGCTTGACAAGGGCAGGTATTCAGCTTCCCAGCCGGGTCCCCAACGCCTCAGGCCTCTACTTTTGCCCTGTTAGAAGCAATCCTACCAGGCGAGGAGGAGATGCCCTGGAGACAGGGCCAGCTGACTGCCAGCACCACCTGGCCCCAGTCAGTCCACCAATCCACAGGAGTGACCCGGGGAGGAGGGCTGCCACACTTGGCAGGGAGGAATTCACGTCACCCAATTCAATTTACATTTCAGGCGAAAAGCAAGTATATATTTTTAAAGTATCAACACACCCCATGCAAATACCCCAAATGATTCACGGTTATCTGAAATCCAAATCTACCCTGGTATTCTTCATGGTACCCGGAAGTTCTCCAGGAGACACAGCAGAAGAATCGTCCAGCTGTGTTAAACTCAGAGTAAACTGCCGAACCCCCAAATCGTGAACAAAGGAAAATGGTTGCTTTCTTAAGCCACAAAGTTTGGGGGAGGTTTGCTAAGCAGCAAGAGGTGACTAGTTCATGGCTTCTGGAGGGGCACACTGGAGCCCTTCCCCGTCTCCCTGGGCCCTGCCCCACCCAGGCAATGCCCCAGACCAATTTCCTCCCATTTAAAGCCCAGGAGAAAGGCCTCATGGGGTCTGTCTTTGCTCTGAGTCCCTGACCCTGAAGAGCCCGGCACCCAATCTCCTGCTCCCAATGGCCAGAGCACTTACTTGAGATGGGGATGGGGTGGTGCTGTCTTCTTGGACTCGTCGCCCTGCTGGGAGGTGCTGCGGCCCTGCACGGGGGGCCGGGGCTGCGAGGCGAGGCTGGTGCCCAGCTTGGAGGCCTGGTTCGGGGAGCTGCCCCCAGATGCCCGGGAGAGCTGTGGAGATCCTGGCGACCGCTGCTGCTGTGGGGATCCAGACTGGGGGCTCAGGGGTTGCTGGCCTTGCGGGGAGAGCCTCTGTTGGGAGGGGCTTCCGGATCTGGGGGTCTGAGGAGACTGGGCTTGACGAGGACCCCCTGCAGGCCGAAGGAAGGGTTAGGTTCGCATTCATGAGGCTCAACAGGGCTGTGCCCAAATTGTTGTTTACAACAGTAAACACTGAAAACGAAATAAATACAAAGCCATAGGAAGTCTTCAGGTGCCCCGAGGCGCATCTGTCCAGTGGAAGAGGCTGGGGTCATCATATCGTAGGATGTGGCAGAATAGCATTAAGTGACAGGGATGCTATTGATGGTATATGCTGAACACATACTGCTAATAAAAGTGGCTTATATGACAGCATAGATGTTTTATTCTTTTGGCACAAATACATAAAGCTATGTGGAAAAGAAAGATTGAAAGTTGTTCATAGAAAGTTGTTCATAGAATCCCTGGGCCTAAAACTCCAATGTGCCCATGGATCATTGGGGATCTTGTCAAAATAAAGAACTTGACACAGTAGATCTGGGCTGGTGATGCGGACCACATCGTGTACCCCCAGATTGGTACGTTGAAGCCCTAACCCTCAGTGTGACCGCTTTTGGAGGTGGGGTCTTTGAGGAGGTAATTAAGGGTGGAGGAGGCTATCAGGGTGAGGGCTGGTCAAGTGGGTGGGGTCCCCAGAAGAAGGGGAAGAGACATCAAATGTGGGTGTGCGGCTGGGGAAGAAGGAAGCAGTTGCCGTCTGCCAGCCAAGGAGAGAAGCTGCACCCAGAACCAGACCTGCTGACACCTTGGTCTTGACCTTCCAGCCTCCAGAGCGTGAGAAATAAAGCTGCTGTGATCTACGGCCCTGTCTACGGCTCTTTGTTGTTACGGCAGCTGGAGCAGAAAACTGCAGGCAGGACCCGCAGATCTGCGTCTCCTACAGGTTCCCAGGTGATTCTGCAGCTTTGAGTTACAAGGCCCTGAACATGACCGCAAAGGCGGGGGTCATGAGGGACTCGGATTCTTCTCTTGCTGTTGAGCAGGCAGAAGAGGTGTGGCTTTGAATCATCCCTGAGTTTTGGGATTGCTCTCTACATTTTTCTAAGAACTTTCGAGAAACTGGTGGAGAAGATGCGACTCTGCTCTTTGTGCAGAGGTGGAGACACAGTCCTTCCCTTCCCAGGGCTGCCCTGAGTCCTCACGACATCTTTGTGTGAATTAAGAAAATTTAGCTGCTTTCTCTGGTGGCAGCAGCTCTGGCCAGGTGCAAAGGGAACAAGGACTAGATTTTAGCTGACCCTTCCCCTTGGACACGGAGCCAGTTGGGCACATTTGCCGAGGGCATGACCTGTCTGACTGGTGGCCCTGACTCTCTGCTGGCCCCAGGAGCCCCAGGAGCCCCAGGTCCTGACTCAAGCCTTGTCAGGAACTTGCCACGTGACTGTGGGGAAGTCACACAATGAAGTCATTGGGCCATACACCAAACAGCCCTCCCAATTAAACATTTTTGTGTGCGTGGGGAACACTTTCTAAATTGGATTAAATTACAACCCCAGTTTAGCAAATGATGGCATGTGGCTTTGAACCTTGACCTCTTTCATGACCGTAGATGGGAGGACCCCTTGATTTCAAACTCCAACACCTCCGGGCCAGGCGGGTATGTAAATAAACAAAGTGGAGGAGTGTCAGAAAAATAACTGCTTTAAAAAACCCTTCCCTCTGGACATAATAACAGTTCAGAGAACTTTCTCTAAAGAGGTGCGAGCCTAAAGAAAATAGCCATTGACCGCCTGTCACCCTGGAAGTGACAACACAGAGGAGCAGGGCCTGAGGCAAAGGCAGAGTCCTTGCTGGGTCCAGGGATCAGCCCTTACTAGCCTGCAGCTGATGGCTCTATGTAGGAAGGCAGACTCACTGTTTCTAGAATTTCTGTATCTGTCATTCTAGTGGCTTGGGAGGCTGAGGCAGGAGGATCAAGAGTTCAAAGCCAGCCTCAGCAACTTAGTGAGGCCCTATGCAACTCAGGGAGACCCTGTCCCTAAAATAAAAAGGGTGGGGGGGGGGAAGGCTCTAGAAATTGACAGGGGGGGAGGGTGGGAGGCTTAACATAAAATCTAGATGTTTAAGTAAAAGTTCCCGATTTTTAAATGTTGGAAACTGTTTTATTTCTAAACCCCCTGCAGGTCAAATAAAACATCATGTTTTCTACATGGTTCTTAAACTCCATCCCCACCCTGGGCCAATAATATTTTGAAAACTCTGTGTGCTCAACTCATCAACTTTAAGTCTCTATATATCCCTTGGATTCATTAAAAGACACCCTCGTTATTTCTTTTAGTTTTTTTTTTTTCGGAAAAGCATACAATTTAGCATTTTTTATTTGAGCACAGACACAAAATATTATGTATAAAAAGTCTTTGCCGAATCACAGGATTGCTGCTAGAAAGCAAAGTTTATTGAAAGGAAACCTTCACTGTTACTGAGTTTGAACAATAATGTGATCTTGTCATTGGGGGAAATTGGTGAAAACCTCAGTCTTCAATTAGGCTTGTTTGAGAAGATAAATTAGCCTTGTTATTTTTAATCCGGATTGATAATTCTTGGAGCGTTTTCTTTAGTTACCTTAACTGGTTTTAAATCGATTATTTTTCAACGGACTAGAAGTGTGTTGAGCTGCATGTTCCTTAAAATAATCTCTCTTTATCCGGCGTGTTTCTGCTCTGGGCAGAGAGGAAACCACAGTCAGTAGCTCTCTGTTTTGAAAGGGGGCTCTGTTCAAATGTGTTTTTTAAAAGTCAGACCCGGGCATAGTGGGAAAGAGGGGGCAGGCAGAGCAGGCCAGGAGGCTGGGGGGTGACGCGTGTTGTTTGGAACATTTAGAACTAGGGAAGTCTTGCGAGGCAGACAGAGGGGTTGCGTGAGGTACAAGGATCCTTGATGATAACCAAGAACAACCTGGTTTTTAGATTTGTGAGTAAGACAGGTTACTACCAGTCAGAGGTTCGGAATGGTTGTTGACAGTGCGTGACAGTAGGAAGAGCTGATGTCTTTAGGCCTGCTCTCTCTGTCAGACACCTCGCTAACTTCTTCACCCGCATTATTCTGGGGACAGTTCCTCATCAATACATGTGACCACTGCTTTGTCCTCCTTTATCACTGAGGAAATTGAGGCTGGGAGAGGGGATGACGTGAGGTCACTGGGGTGTGTTCTTGAAGGGCCTGTTGGGACCCCGGACCCTTCTTCTCTCTCTGCCTCCTTGACTTGAGGGGAACAGGCTTCCTCAGCTAAGTCCTCCTGCTGTCCTGACGGACTGTGCCCCGGGCCCCAAGCACAGGCGCACATGTAGTTAACATTCAATAAATGTGGCTTTCTTTCAGCCCTGGGGTTGAACTCTGGGGGTGCTCTACTACTGAGCCACATCCCCTGCCCTTTTTATGCTTTATTTTGAGACAGGGTCTCTTTAAACTGCTGAGGCTGGCTTTGAATTTGTGATCCTCCAACTTGCAATCCTCCTTCCTCAGCCTCCTGCGTCCCTGGGATTACAGGCGTGCAGTACCCTGTGCGGCCCTAGTGTTACTGTTTTAAATTGTAGAGGGAACTGAGCATCAAAACTCTGGGGATTTGTCAGAATAGAGAATGAGAGAAAACTTCAGGACAAAGAAAAAGACAGGAGCAAGAGTAAGCGGGGAAAGCCTTCTCTGGCCTTTACAGTGGATGTGAGTCTGAATAAGCCATTGTACTGCGAGACCATGCAACTACAGACACGGAGGCTGAAAGGTCAACTAGCCCAGCGTTTTGACAAGTGTGGTGATTTTTAGTCTGTGGTCAAATATAATTTCGATAATTGTGCATATATTTTGGAGTGTATCGGGGGGAAATAGTGAACATCAAATTCATTTATGTGAAAAAGTGAGATAATATAAAAGAATACACTGAATAAATGACAGTAACAGAGAAAGGGAGGGAGGAAGGAGAGGAGGAGGAAGGAGAGGAGGAGAGAGGAAGGAGAGGAGGGAGGAAGTCCTGAGGAAGGAAGGGGCAATTTTCCTTAGATTTATGGAAGAGGAGACCATCTGCTGCCTAAGGTTGATTTTTTCCAAGAAGCAATACATGTATTGTGTTCACGATTGTGGCTGGGAGGCCAGACGTGATAGAAGCTCTTTCTTTCTGGTCAATTTTAAAGCAGATCTTTAGAGATTGCAAGGAAGCTGCCCGGCCTGGTGGCTCCCTGCAGAGCTTCTCTGGAGCTGCCGTGGACCCTGGACCCCAGGAGGGCAAGAGAGCAAGGAGGGGTTTCCTCCCTGCACCTGCTGGCTGCATGGGAGAGCACCTGGGCCGCACAGGTTCCCGGGAAGTGCTCCTAGCTGTTCTTGCCATCTGGTCTCATGGTGGTATCCATACTTATCCGTCCCCTGACAAAGGTGGCATTTATGTAGTACTGCTGGAATGTTTTTGAGGAAGGATTTCATTTGACAAGTCATGTCTTGTGTTCTGCTTTTTCTCCTCTCTCACTCCAGCAGGTTGGCTCATGCATCTGGGAGCTAGAAGTGAACACGTTCTAGAAGGTCTAAAAGGCCAAACTGTCCATCTGCCAATTGCTTCTGCCTCCCTGGGCAAAGCTTCCACGGCCATCGCAGAACAAAGGAAATACGGATGTCTCCCCCGTGGAGAGCTTGGGAGGCTAGAAAGTGCCTAGCCCCGTGCACAACCCGCACTGAAACGCAGGTCTACGTTCTCTTTCCTTCCTCCTTCCCTGTCGCTAAAGGTGTGTCGTGACGCACCTCACGGTCGGTGTGGAACAGGTGTAGTGTTAAGATGGATTCTTCCAGGGTGCCCTCTGGAGATCCCGTGCGCCACCCTCGACATCCTCCCTGAGGTTCCAGGGCTGTCCTGGCTCTTACCTTGTGGAGGTGGGCGTGGCTGGGGCTGTCCCAGCTGAGGCCCCAGCTGGCCTGGCCCAGGGGATTTTGCGGGTTTGGTCTGCGGGGCCTAAAGCGGAAGAGAAAGGAAGTCTGTTGCCATCCCCGTGGCCATTTCCTTCCTGGGTGGCGCCAGCTTTGGAGAGAGGGTCCTTTACTGAGGTGAGACCTAAATGCAGGCGTTCTTAAGTGTTCTGTGTAACAGATCTCACACAGGTACGTGTTGGGGTGGCCACTACCCAAGACAGAACATTCCAGAGCAGAAGGCCACCCGTGCCCTCCTCAAGTTCAACCATCAACCTGACATCTGTGATCATGATGAGGTCTTGTGGGGACAGCAGGATCTGGGTGGGGGCAAGAGCAAGTCTCGGATGAGACTGCAGCCAGAGGGTTCTCTGCAGAGTGGGTGGGTCCTCCTTGGTGGGGGCTGTGAGGGGAGGAGCCTTGTGGGAGCTTGTCAAATTTGGGGTTGGGGGCTCAGGAGCACAATAGTCTCCATCATCTGTGCCCTAGGAACACACAGGGGACCTGTGAACACAGGCTCTTGTTCAGGCCCAGGATGCGGGCAAGGGATTGTGACAGCTGTCAGTGCTCTCTGCCCACAGGTGCCTGAAGGCCAGGTGGGACCAGATCTCTCTCTCCAGTAGGGAGGAGGGGCCCCTAGAGACGTCCTGAGTCCCCCCATGGGGACGCCCACCTCTTCCCACCTCATTCCTATCTACCCACTGTGGCTCCTTCCCTGGGATCCCTCTGTTGGATCGAGAGGCTCCAAGTCCAGACATCCAGCATGTTCTTTATTCTGGAGAATCTTACCCATGGCTTCAGGGGTGAGGGTACTGTGCCCCCTGGCATTAGGAATTGGCTCATTTTGGAGACAACGAGGTCAGCCATCAGCTGCTTGTCCTCTTCCACATGCTCCCCGATCAGGGGCATTGAGCTGTCCATTACCTGTGGGAGAGAAAGGAGGGGTGAAGGACCCCATGCCTGCATAGCGGAGGCAGCAACGTCCAGGAGCAGCCCTGGGCTCAGGACCGAAATGACCACTAGATGGCGATGTCCTCCATGCAAACCACCCAGCCCTGCACCTCCAGCTGCAACTGGGCTCCTCGAAGACATTCTGTTCCCCCCTGTTCAGTCTAAACCAGCTCCCTGGGTTCAGCTCTGGTCTGCCTACAGATGTTGGACTAGGGCAACGTGACCATGACCCAGGCTGGGAGTCTTTGCTGACCTTTTCCGTATTTTTCTTTGGGGAGCTGGTATCCGCCCCCTCCTTTCCCACTGGGCCCCCTCCAAGGGTTGGGTCTGGCCTCCTCTCCTCTGGCCCAAGGTCAAGACTTTCCACAAAGCCGGAAACAGTAAAGGTGGGGGCTCCATCAGGACCAAAAAAAAAAAAGGGGGTGGGGTGGGGGTGGAGGTTGGAATTGACCCAGGGTTCAGAGAGAAGAGGAAAGAGGGGAGGGTTGTTCTGTAACACGCAGGCCTGGGGCCAAAGTCACTCTGCAGAGACCTGGCCTTTCTCTAAGGAGACAAAGAGGTGGCCTGAGAGGTGAGGACTGCCATTCTGCTCTTTCTACAGATGGAGAAACTGAGGCCCAGGGATAGAAGGGATTTGCCTGAGGCCACATAGGACAATGACCCGGGTGAGTCCCTGGGCAAGGGCAGCTATGGAAGGCCCTGAAGGAGCGTGGGCCTTGGCAGGCCTGTGAACTAGCTGTGTTCTCACCCTGTCTCTCTCTTCTACCTCTGGAATCCAGCCGCCAGTGTTCACCTGCTCCACCCACCTCAAACCTCCGGACTGCTCTCCCCTCGTCACTGGCTCTGGACCAACCAGCTTCTCGTCCTCTGGGTCCTCATGTTCATGATTTGCTCTTCCCACTCCTGGTGGCCTGGGTAGCTGCTCCTCCCTCAGGGAGCACCTAGCCAGCCCTTCCTCCCGGAAGCTGTCTCAGATGGAGGGAGCCAGCTCTGGGAGCTGATGCTCCTTCTGCCCTCACTGGTTGGCCCACTGGAGAGCTGTGCTATGGGCTGTGAGGTGGAGTGGGGGGACGGAGGTCCTGCAGCCGCCCGCTCATCATGCTAGGGGTGGGGCCTGCCCCGTTGCCTTGGGCACTTGCCAATCTCAGTAGCTCTCCGAGGCAGGTCTTGTTAGTGTCCTGATCACGGTGGTGGGGAAACCGAGGCTCACAGAAGTGGCACCTTCCTTGTCACCAGGAAAACTCTCACCGGCTCTCCAGGGTCAGAACCCAGAAGAGGCAACAAGGGTTCCAGGCCTGGTTCTGCCACAGACTTGCTGTGAGACCCTGGGCACGTCACTATTCCTCGGTGGGGCTGTTTTTCCCTTGGTGATAGACTGAGGGGTTTGAGCAGCTGCGAAGACCCCTCCAGCTGGACCGGCGGGATCTGTGAGTCTAAGGCACCCCCTGAGCCTGGGAGGCTGTGAGGCCGACTGCCCTGCGGATTCCTGCAGGGGCCTGAACACTCCTCAGGGGCTCCTGGTCTGTGCCCAGGTCTGCGATACCGGGATCCCAGTGCCCGCCACATGGACAGTCTGGGTTACAACAGCTGTGTTGAGTTACAGCTCTGGAGTCTGTCCCCGGCCTGTCCTGTCCTCTCCCCCTGACCCTGCCTACCCTCTTTTGGCCTGGTGCGTTCTCCACATTCTCTGCAATGGAAAATAGTGACCACGCAACCTCAGGTCACACAAGTTTGGAATCCCCACAGTGGACACAGCCGAGGAAAGTGGACACTTGGTGTCCCCAGGGAGACATGCTTCCAGTGAGCAATGTCATTGCCTGGACAGGTCAGAGAGGGCCTTTCCCCCGGGGATTTCACTGTGAGGATCCTCACCAACCATCACAAACGCTCTGTTCTCCCCACAGTGGTGGCTAGGAATCCATAATTTTGGATCTCTCCTGCCTTTTTCTTTCCTTAATAGGAAAAAAAAATACCTTTTAATCTTAGTGGCAAGCTTCCCCTCTCCCCTGATCCTACCCCAAACCCAAAAGGAAGGGGAACAACCCCGTAATGTTTCTGAGAGAAAAGAAAAAAAATAATTCGAAAGCCACTTTTTTCTGGAACATTTTTGAGAAGCTGTTTTCTTGTGTCTTGAAGTCCAAGCCCACTGCTTCTCTTTCTTTTTGATTTGTTTTTTGTTTTTAATGTGAACAGTCTTTCATCCCTGAATCTGTGGGGGCAGGAGCCTGGGCCCACGGGTGCACATTTTTCCTTCCTAAGAGTGAAAGTTGAGAAAACCCGGAGGGGCAGGCCCTCGGGGGACCCCTAGCTGCCACTTATGGATGGCGGCAGGGCCTGGGCGGGCGTCTGGCGTCCCCGGGGAGATGGGAGCGGGAGGGCCCGTGGGGTCCCAGGAGCTCTGATGTCCCAGGCAGAGGAGCTGTCACCCCGCGCTTGCTCAGAAGCTCCCAGGGTCTCCCCAGGAAAGTGGGGGACTGGCCCCTCCAGGGTACTGTGTCCCTCAGTGATTCTGTCCCTGGCTCTTCAATATCTCCTCTGAGGAGGGGACACTGGGGAATTTGAGGGACAGTGACAGCCAGACGGAAAGTGTTCTTGCCCGGAGAGGAGCCCTGTTTCCAGGGAAGGGCTGGCTCTCCACGGTAGGGGCCACTCATCTGCAGGGAGCCTCCTGGGGGCGCTGGGGACGCTGTCCGTCCTGGACTCCCGAAATCGCCTCCCTGGTCACGTGTCAGTGCCCACTGAGTCACCTGGTCCTGCTGCACTGTGGCTCCCTGGGGAGCCTCGAAGCATGAGGGCCTGGGGGATGGCTGGCTCCTGTGGTCACCCTGGCCATGTGCTTCCCATTAGCGGCCCACGCCCTGGGGAGGGGGCAGCCACAGGCCTGGTGTCAGCACCGGCCTCCCCTGTGCTGGGGAAGTGAGTCTCACGGAGGGGGGGGGAGGGCGGTGTGTGCGTGTGGGGGGGCACGTGTGCGTGTGTGTGTGTGCATGTGTGTGTGTGTGAGCATGGAGAGCCCAGGCCAGAGTGGACAGCAGCGGACAGCAGGGCAGGGAAGGAGCTGAGGAGAGTGGGGAGGGCTGGGGACCAAGAGGGCCACGGGGAGCCACGGAAGTGGGGGATTGAGGGGTGGGGGGCTGTGCAGAAGGAGGGTCTTGGGGGGGCTCGCCGCAGCCCCTCTGGGGGTGTCCCTTACAACTTCGTTTCCCAGCATCTTCCCCCGTCACCCCTGCACACTGTGCCCTTCTGGACATTTGACACCCGTCCTTTACCTGTTTGTCACCCTCTGCCCTGTCAGCCTGCAAACTCCATGTGCCGTGGGTTCACTGCTGTGTCCCCAGAGCCACACGCCGAGCCCACAGGAGCCCCTGAAGCTCATATTTGTTGAATGAACAAATGACAGAGTCTCTGCATAGTGGCCAGGGGAGTGTGTCTACACGCTTGGACACGGAGGTCACTGACAGGGCCCAACGGGACAGGATCTTGCTGACTCTTGGCCTGCCACTCTTCTGTTAGGGTCACAGGCCGGGACAGCTGTTCAGCTGTGTCCTGAGCTCTGGAGGCCGAGCCCCTGATGCTGCTGAGGTGGGACGGGGCGTACGAGGGGCGGGCAGAAGCTTCTGGAAGCTGCTCACTACAGCCTGGGCTGCCTGTGCCAGGCCAGGCGCAGGCGCAGGACACAGCTGACCGTGCTGAAGCCAGGACTGGAGTCTCCCCTCTGGCGCCTGCCAGGTAGAGCCAGGCCGGGGACATCGCTTCAGGCCTCACCTCAATGATGTAGTCCCTGCCGTCCTTGCTGTGCACGGCCTTGACGGCACAGATGTCCAGCCCGCCAAACATTTCTGAGCAGCTGTCCACCCACAGCCTGTACCTGTAGGGGAGGACAGATGGACAGAGTGAGTGCTGGGGAGGGCAGGGGGAGGGGTCAGGGGGAGGGGGAGACACAGCCATGCAGAGGCAGAGAGTCCCAGCTGACAAAGAGGAGATGAGAGACTGTGAGGGGCATTCAGGAGAGACAGGGACACTGGGGGTGGGGGGGTGGGGGGACAGGGAGCCACGCTGGGAAGGAAGGCAGAGGGAGAGAAGGAGTGAGTGTCCATGATCTAGAGACCCTCACCCCTGCAACCCGGGCCCCGCCGGCCCCCCAGCAGTGGGGAGCTTGTCCTGCTCCTGCCTGAGCCTCTGCAGCCCTTTTCCCTTGGGAAAGCTGCTCCAAGGCTCCAAACATCCCCCTGGGACCAAGGCCTGCGGGGGACAAAGGGCGCATTCTCCCCCAACTTGGGGTGGGGGTGGCCGGGCGGCCTGGCAGGCTGCTCCCGCCTGGCCCCGGGGCCTGGGCCTCTGGACCCTCGGCTTTTGTTCCCTTTCCAGCCACTCCAAGGCTCCAAGGCCAGTTTGCTTTGCTGGGGACAGATCTCAATGCTGGACTTTGACCTTGCAACAAGGGGCCGGTTGTATCTGGAGAAATCTTCCCGCCTGCACTTGGCTTCCCTTGTGGGCTGGATTTGGGAGTCACAGGGGACTCTGTGTTAATGTTCTTGCTTCTCTCCCCACTCTCCAGGGTCACACGGGGCACGCCTGCTCTCAGATCTATTTGTGTCTCTGAGCCGTGAGGCCCAGAATGAGGAGGGATCATGGCTGAAGTGCTCTTAGAACTCACTCTCTTATGAGTGCCACTGAGGCCCAGAGAAGGAGGGCGGCTTGCCCAGGTCACACAGCAAGGCAGTAACAGAGCCAGGATTACCTAGGTCTCCTGGTTCCTGGCCGGGTTCTCTCATTCAGCCTCAGCGAGAGTGCAGCACGATTAAAAGGAAGGATCCAGGCCTTCTGTGCCTGGGGGACCGACTCCTCATTCCTACCACAACTCCATTAGGGAGGTTTCAACCCCCCTTTATTGATGGAGAAACTGAGGTTCAGAGAGATTAATAGAGACTGTGTGGCTTCCAGCCCTAAGTCCTGTCTGATTCCCGATCTCACGTAAGCTGCGCTTCCTCTCGCTCAGGAAAGCCACAGCCCTCCTGTCCCTCCTCAGTCCAGGAGGCAGGGACGTGGACTATTGCTACTATTTCCTCAGCAGTTTAGGATGATCCTTTCCCTCTTGCAGCCTCAGTTTCCTCATCTGTGAAATGGAGTGGCCAGATGGGGTTCTGGTTGTGTGCTGGAATCACTGGGAGCATTCAACCAACACTCAAACAAGTATCTATTTTTAAAACGCTTCTCATGTGAGTCTGATATGTGGTCACATCGGGAGGCAAACCTTGGAGGCTCTCAGAGTCCTCTGTGTTCTGATCAGGGTCCCTATATTCGGTTCCCAAGGCTCACTCGTGGGGCACTAGTTTAGGGACAGCTGCTCTGAGACACTCGTGAATCAGGCCTCTGACAATGGAAGAGGGATGTCTAGACCTCAGGCCAGAGGCAATTGGCTTCCAGAGCCTGTTTTCAAACCATGAGTATCTGGGTGGCCTTTGGCTGCACCCAGGCGGCCGGTAGCCAGGGTCAAGGCAGGGACTGCAGGGTGGAACCCTGTGGGAGAGGCTGGAGAGCGCGGGGTCCCTGCCCGCTCTGGCCGGGCAGGACTATCACCAACCCAGCCTCATCCCTGGCTTTGCCCAGGACTCAGCTACCTGGTAAAACCGTGAACCAGGCGGAAGTAGGGGCCAGAGCCTGGTTAAAGGGCCCCAGGGATTTTGGCCATGTGGGCATGGGACTGAACAGGCCCTGGGGTACTGCCCTTGACCCTAAAGGGAAAGTGAATTCCAGGCCAGAGCAGCCCCATTCCTATGGTCGGTTCCTGCAGAAATGGCCCTTGTGGCTTGGGGCCAAGCAGAGCCAAGAAGATGGTGGCTTGCTGCGGACATCCATGAGCAGCTTGGGAGGCCCTGGGGAGGGCTGGGCTCCCATTCCTGAAAGGCTGTGGAGAAGGGATCCAGGAATGTCACATGAATACCCATGGGGAGAGGTGTGGGTCCACTCCAGTCCATCGGACTCCCTGGAGCCAGGTGATGAGCTCAGCCTCTCCAGGCTAGTGAGGGCAGGTGGGCTCCCAGGTAAAGGCAGCAGCTGCCAGGTAAGGTAGCTGGGAAAACAGGCTCTCCTCCCTGCCCCGGGCTGGACTGGGTCAGGCACTGCATATCCCTCTCTTCATCTTTGCTGGAGCACATAGCCTTCATCTTATAATTGAAGAAGTTCAGAACAGTTCAGAGCTTCTCCAAGGTCACACAGCATGGGTCAGGGCCACTCACTGCAGTTCATGGGGACTTTCTAGTCCTAGAACCGGGCCTAGCTCAATGACTGGCTCCCACTAGGTGCCCATCGAATAGCTGACAAAGAGATGAAACAAGTACCAGGTCCTCTGACTCCTCCATTCTTTAGGACGTCATCAGGCACCATGTCCTCGAGGGACCCTTGACCATTCCTCCCTGGTCCCCTCTGGGCGCCCCTTCTCTGAGTGCCCACTGCCGGCTTAGGGCTCCCTTCCGCCCTGTTCACCACCTCGCCCTCTAGTTGTTTCTTTGTCCCCGTTCTTAGTGGGGAGCCAGGGCAGGGGTGGCTGCTGGGCTCTGTCCCAGTCCGTGGGTCAGTTATTTTCCCTCCATTTAAAGACTCCTCGACGCCCCTCCGCACTGATCGGCCGCAGGGGGGCGGTCCCATCCGACCTCCAGGGGTGGAGCCTGGCCTGAGCCCATCCAATCACAGCACGCGGCCTTCTCGGGCACAGTGATTGGTTCAGGAAGGGTCACGTGCCTCAGCCCCGGCCAGTTAGTGACTAGGGCTCAGTCGCTGGCTTTTCGGTTGGTCCCTGGGGAGCTAGGTTTTCCGTCTGCCGGACCTGACACCCTGAGGGCCCAAGCCCGGAGGCTCCGGGGCCGCCATAGGAGAAGCACCCGCGGGAAACGCTCTCCTGAACAGGGTGGAGAAGGAGTGCCCAGGCCTCCCGGAGCCTGGCCCTCAGGAGGGGAGCCAATAAGTCCTCAAAGCAAGACCCCGTCACTTGGACCCTTCAAACGGATCCAGAGTTCTTAAAGGGAATGATTGGATCTTTCTACTGTGGCCTCTTTAGTGCTCAGCCCAGTAGGGCATGCAGTTGGCACTCAATAAATGTTTACTGAATACTTAGAGCTTTCTGACCCCAAAGCCCGCACTAAGTGCATTGCTACCGTGTACTTGTGAACAGAGGTCACCCGACAGGCAGGAAAGAATGTGGGTGATTGGCCCGGGAGCAGGTGACAGCCCTATTTCAAGTGAGGATGGCTTGCAGCAAGTGTTTGGAGGGAGAAAGGCCTGCATGAGGCGCTCAGCCAGAGTGCAGCCAGGAAACACTCGAGGAGGTCAGCCCTTCCTGCGGGGAGGATCAGGAATCTGGGAAAGGAGCGATTCCATTTCCCCTGGTGCCCTAAAAAGGGTGCTTCCTAAAGAGAAGCATGGGGACTCCCTGCTCCCTTCCCAGAGCAGTGGGCAGGGGAGGCTCTGGACAGGGTGGTGGCATGCTTCACAGGGCTCCTTGATGTCCCCTCCCAGGTCCTGCCACAGCGGCACACCTTGTCTCCCTGCTCCCCATCCGTCTCTTACCTCTCAGTCATGGCCACCTGCTCCAGCATGGCGGAGCCTGTGTTGGCCTTCCAGTTTCCAGAGATGGAGGTTCGCCTGTGTCCAAAGACAAAAACAGAACAAAACAAAAACAAAACCCAACAGTACATCAGGGACATTAGGGATCGCTGTCACTGGTCTATTTTCCTTCTTTGCTTTGGTTGTTAGGAGGCTCTGTTTCAAATATCTGGCTCACATTAGTTGTGGTATGCACCTTTTTGGTATGTACCCTGTCCTCAGCCTTTTTTTTTCCCTGTTTTTATTTCCTTTTATCCTGATTGCTTTATTTACTTGTGGATCTTATGTAACTGTTCTCTAGGAAGGTTTTGGAATATAAAGATCAAATTTAAAATATACTGATACCATCAGATAAAATCCCCCCAACCTTGGTGGTATAGGTTGGAGCTAAAGTGTTCCCAAGAGGCCCACATGCTAAAGCTTGGTCCTCAGCTTGGTGCTATGAGGAGGTGGAGGAATTTTTTAAGAGGTGGAGCTTCATGGAAGGAAGTTAGGGGGATACTGAGACACTGGTATTTTTCTTCCTTGGCTCCCTGGGTGAGCAGCCTCCTCTGCCATGTGCTTCTGTCACAATGTACTGTCAGCCCAGGCCCAAGGCAATAGGTCTAAGTAACCATGACATGAGATCTCTGAAACCAAGAGCCAAAATAAATGTTTCCTCTTTGTAGGTTGATTTAGCTCAGGTATTTTGTTACAGTAACAGTAAGCTGACTAATATACCTGGTGTCTCCTTTTTGAGGAGAACTAGGGCCATGTAGCTTCTGATGATTCTGGAACTTTTTGTGGGCCCCAAAATGTAGGAAGAATGATCCTTAGAGACAAGTGGTTACTTTTCCATGATGAAAAGCAGGACGTTCTGGCCTGTGCCTGATTTGACACCCTTCTCTGTTCCTTTTCTGCAGCTTGATCTGCTCCAGCAACACCTGACCTCCCTTCCCGTGCCCCAGTGCACATGGCCCCTCCCTAGGTCATGGCCTGCACACATTCTGCCCTGTACCCTGTGTAGCTTTTGCCTCCAGCTTGCCCACCCCACCCCAAGTTCTGATCATACTTAGGCTTCATCTGAAACATGCCTTCCCTCCAGTCTACGTTATCTAACAAACGAAGACTGCTTGGCACCACCCCCTGCACTAAGCTCTGCTGTGCTGATCCAGCTTGTAGTGATTGCTCTAGTGTCTTGTCTTTCCTGACGTGGGGATCCCCTGAGGGCAGGGGATCTGTTTCAGTGCATGCCCTGAACCCCCAGAGCCCAGTGGAACCTGGCATGTAGTAGGTGCCCAGTAGCTACTGAGTGAATGAAGGATAGTGTATGCTGTGGGGGAATCCAGAGAAGCCACCAACCACCACGGCACCTTTGCACCCACCAAAGACCCAGTGAGCTTAAGAAAATGGCAGAGGTGAAGCCGTCTGTCTGTCTTAGGGGCAAGTGAGGGTATGTGGTTGAGATCAAAGAGTGAACTGGGGAGAGGGATTGACCCAAGAATATGTCTATAAAGAGAAAATCAGATGTGTAAGTGCTGAGAATTCATGGCGGCCACAGAGTGGACACAAGTTCATTTTGGTTCCGTTCAGATCGACTTGATTCAACTCGGTTTGGCAAATGCTCACAGGGCCACCCTGTGTCCTGGGCACTGGATGAGTCTGAGTGTGCTGAGATGACTCCTTGGGCTGCTCACGGTCTTCAGGGTGGACCAGCCTTGGAGCCAGGGGCTAGTCACGGTGGGGTTAGCAATGGACACAGAGTTAAGGGCTCTGGGGAAGTCAAGGTGGTAAGAGAAGGTAAGAACTGATGGGAGTTATGCAGACGTGAGTTTGCATCTTGGTTCCAGGGTTTTCTAGCAATATAACCCTGGGCAGCATCTCGGAGTCTTTATATCCTCAGTGGTAAAATGGGAGTATTTGGAGTCCCAGCCTTGTAGGGACTTGTGTACGTGAAAGACCGCATTCCCATAGGCCTCCGAGCACAATGGGAGCTGCTATTATTTTTAGTAAGTGGACACAGGACAGGCAGGCAATCTAAGGACTGAAAACTAGCCAGATGGCGTTCCTTCCAAGAGGAGCGTGTAGTGATAGCTGATGTCTGAGGAATGCTTTCTGTATCTGAGACACGATCCAAGGGCTTTATAAGTCCTGGCCCATCTCAGCCTCTCCAAATCTCAGGGGATGGGCATTCTTCTCCTTTTTTCTCACTGTGTGGCAGAAGCCACCAAACTGTGTTCTTAACCTTGACTTGATCTTAACTTGTTCTTAACCCTGTCTTCTTAACCTTGACCTTGACCTTCCATGGTGGAGCCCAGGGGGCCCATCACAGAGGGAGGGAAGGAGGTCTTGTTCTTGGCCCGAATGTGACACTGTCCCTGGGATTAGGATGAATGGAGACTGTGACAAGAGCATCCACCTATACAACAAGTTGGCTTAGTCCACTTGGGCTGTAGAAAGAACAGAGATTCGTGTCTCCCTGTACTGGAGGCCAAGAAGCCAAGGTCAAGGTGCCAGCCCACTCAGGGTGCGGTGAGGACCCACTGTCTGGTCCCGTGCTGGAGGAGGCAGGGGTCTTTCTGAGCCCTCTTTAGAAGAGCATTAGAAGGATCCCATTCTTGAGAGCTCTGCCCTCCTGCTCCGATCCACTCCCAAGGTCCCTCCACCTCATGACATCACCTTGGGGGTTGGGATTCCACACGTGACTTTTGGGGGACAGAAACATTTAGAGCACAACATAGGGCTATGGTCTAACCTCATTGGAGCAGGTGGAGGAAGAGGTGCTGAGTGACTTTGGACCGAGTGGGGACAGTGTGACTGAAGATGAGAGGTACTGCACCTGGCTGTGTGCTACGGTGGGTAAAGTCATCTCCACGGCAATGGGTGGATGGGCTGGAACTGGACACATAGATAGATAAGTCAGTGGATGGCTGATGGGGGGAGCCAGGATCTCCTCTGTTGGAGTGGGAGGGTGCAGATAAGCAGTCAAGAAAAGGCCAAGAGGAACCACATCATGCCAGATAAAAGTCACAGACATCGGTGGGACTGTTTTGAGCTTAATGTCCATAGGATGGCTATGTAGAGAAATGATCGTGGACATACATGTTCGTGTGGGTGAGGAGTCACACTCCTATTTCTTTGCCATATCGGACGAGAGAATCTAAAAGCTGTGACACCTTAGTAGCAGCCACCACAGCCTGCCCCGGGTGCAGGGCAGGATGTGGGCCATCGAGGAGGCTGAATGGTCAGGGCAGGGAGGACATTCCTCCCTGAGCTCTGGCGTGAGCCGCCTTCCTTGGATGTGAACAGCCCAGGGTCCAGGAAGCGCCACGGCATGTGCCAAGTCGGAGCTGTCAGGCCAGCGAGGCTCAGATGAAGAATGGGGCAATGAGGTCATCCTCAAGAAAAGAAACTGGGACAAGGTGTCGTCAACGTCAAGTGCCAGCTCCAACAATGCAGACAGGAGGAAATGATATCATGAGGGCTGGTGGGGGCCTCAGGGACGTCGGGTGGCCTTGCTGCATGTGGCGTGACTCAGAGGGGCAGGGAGGGGATTTTATCACCCTGAGGACATCTGAGAGCAGTGGCAACTCTGGCTCTCCCTGGGGCTGGGAGAGGGTGATTGACGAGGCAGGAGAAGGATTCCTTCAGCAGGGGCGCCATCCCTTTCCTGGGACTATCTGCCATCATCTCCCCCAGTGCCCCAGGCAATGGCAGAGTGCAGTGGTGACAACAGAGACGGCAGGGTCCTCAGAGTCTGACATCACCATCTGGCCCTTCACACAGGTCTGCTGACCCCTGGCCTAGGCCATCCAGGTGTTGCAGAATCAACTCTCGGCAATCCAGGGGCAGACCTGCATGGCCGAGAACAGCAAGACTGTCTTTACAGAAACAGGAGGCAGCTGGATTTGGCCCGGGGACTGTGACTTGCTGACCTGACCCTGGGCACTTGCTGTCCTGTATGGAAACATGTGGACAGAAAACCTTTCCAACTGTCTGGGACAACCGTTGAGGCTCACCTACAGAGCCACGCAGTCCGAGCTCCGTACACCCTTGGCGGTCAGGCTCTCTGGGTCTCATCATTGCAAGTGGAACATTCCAAAGTGAAGACAGAAGTGGCGTAACAGCTGAGTCCTCTCCAAAGAACGAGATCTGGCTACTCCAGAGCTCTTACGGCCTCAGCCCTGGGGGGTCCAGCACTGCTGAGCCACGTCAGGGGTGCAGGTGGGCTGGGTCCTTCTGTCTCTCATTTCTTCCTTTTCCTTTAGATACGGGACCTCCATTCCCACTGGGGAATGGCCCTGAGCGCATGGCACACCTCCCCTCTGGGACGCCCCTAGGGGTTGTCTGCCTTTCTCCAACCAATAAGAGCATGGCCTAACCTGGCTGAAGCTTCCCTGGTCCTGCAACCGTGATCTTGAGATAAGCCCTGAAAACGATTAGGACAGGTTCCTCGCCAGCCGCAATGCCCTGGGAGCTGCCTAGTATCTCTGGCTCTCAGATCTTGGGGCCCGCTCTGGATCTTGACATTTCTAAACTTGGTAATTCAGAGGCTTTTTTTTTTAAGTTTCTTATCACCCATTGTTTTCTAGCCATTCACTTGAAAAAACAAAACAAAACAAAAAAACTCTTAAGATAGCCAGCTGTGGTTTCTGTTCCTTGCAGCCAGAGAAACCCATGTCACCTTTGGTCTTCTGGGATCCAGAGAAGCCCTCCTGCAGCTCACGGTCCCCAGTTATCTTTTTATATACCCAGATCGGATCATGTGCAGAAAACTGAAGAAAATCCTAACCCAGGCGTCCAAAGGCCTGCTTGACTTGTCCCCAGACTTTCAGTTTTGACTGCCAAGCGTGCTCACCCGCCTAGCTGCAGTCCCCAGACAGGCCAAGTGGCTTCTTTCTCAGAGGGGAGCAGCCCTTACTTGTTGGAGGTCCACCACGGTGTCCACCATGACACACTATGAGCCCCTCAGCCTCACAGACCAGAGAGGAAGGGCAGGGAAGGAGGCAGAAAGGGCCAGCCGTGGTGTGTGGAGGGAGGTGACCGTGTTTGGGTGGAGGAGATGGCAGCAGACACCCCCATCCCTGTCGCCCCGCCCCTCCTCCCAGCCCCCAGCCCTGCGGGGGACTCACATGTAAGCCTTGTAGTTGGATCCGATTTTCTGGATGCGGATGTCATACTTGGAGTCGATGAAGGCCTCGGTGGTGGCATAGGTCTTGGCCATGGCCACCACGCTGGTGATGTCCTGGTAGTCGTGCTGGTTTTCTACCTTGATCTGTGTGGGAGGATGAGGGTGTGAGGGCCACCCACCCCGTACCAGCTGCACCCCCCAGAGCCAGGATGGCGCTGTGGAGAGGCGGAGACCGAGAGGGCCACCCGCCCAGAAGAGGGACAGACGCAGAGGCAAGTCATCCCTCTACCTACGTGCACGAGGTAGAGGACGAAGGAGCCACCCCATGTGGGAGGTCAGGACCCCTCTGTGGAAGGGCCGGCTCTGCAGGGTCTGGAAGGACGACTACAGGGTGTGGATGGGCTGTGTCTGTCGCACAGCTGGTCTTTGGGGGCGCAGCAAGAGCCTGGGTCACAAGGTGTGGTGGGGAAGGGCCTGGCCCATGGGGACAGGAGGGTGGGGACAGCTGGGTGGGGACTGAGGCCGTGAGAGCTCTGATCAGGAGCTCAGCCTTTAGCCTGAAGGTTCTGGAAAGTCACAGGAAGAGTGAGAGGAGTTCAGAGAGCAAGTGGTTTACTTTGTGTTTTTGAAAAAGTCACTCAGGCTGTCAGTGAGTGAGAGGCTGCTCCCCTCTGAGAGGGTTAAAGGGAGGAGTGTGCAGGGGGCACAGAGAGAGCCGTTGGAAAGGAGTGTGTGTGTGTGTGTGTGTGTGTGTGTCGGGGGGAAGGGCCTTGCTGGGAGTTGTGCTTGATGTTCAGTGTGGGGAGCAGGTGTGTTGTGTCTGCCTGTGGGTGTCACATGCTGCTAGTGTGTGTGTGGGTCTTTGTGTGTTCGTGTGGGGTGTGTGTGTGTGTGGTGTTTGCTATGTCTGCAGAGTGTTTGGGTGCAGTATGGAGCATGTGATGTGTGGGCAAGCGCTGGGCATGCTGGCTATGGGTCCCAAGGCCTGGGGACAAATTCTGTTTACTGGGCTCAGGCTGGGATCACAGGGTGGTGTCCAGGGGTCAGGGAGAGGTCCTATCCCAGGGGAGCTCACAAGGCCAAGTGTAGGGGACAAGGCCAAGACTCCAAGACAGTGATCTCAAGACAGAGCAGAGGCTCCCAGCAGCCATGGACAGCTGGGTGTGCTGCCCCCTGTAGGTGCCCTGCAGCTGGCCATGGGGCCCCTGCTTGTTCAGGTGGCTCTCTCCCCCTTCTCGCCTCACCCAGATAATGGAGGACTCTGCCGGCCCAGCGCAGGCCAAGTCCAGAGGCCCTCAGAGGGCCGGGCTCTGGGCGGTCAGTGTGTGGGAGGCTCCCCCAGCCCTTTCCTGCCTGCCCCTAAGTCTCAGTGCTGACCAGCCATGCCTCCCCGACGATGCCCCCGCTGTGCGGGCCAACCTCAGAGCCTTGTGAAGTGACTTCACAGCTCTCCCAACAGCAGTGCGAGGCAGGCAGACTGGGCACTGTCAGGGCACTTTGCAGAGGTGCATCTGAGGTGCCTTGGCTTGTCCCAGGCAGACGGCAGGTAAGCCCAGAGCTGGGAAGGAAGCGCTGGCCTCCTGGGCACAGCTCTTCCTTGACCACCTCAAGGCCTGCGGTGGAGGCCTGCTGCTCTCCCAGGAGGGCTGAACCCCGGGGCCAGCTTGGAGAGAGGCTGGCAGGCCTTCCCTCTGTTGGCCCCCGAGAGCAAGGACTGGAGCCCCACTTTGCAGAGAAATAAAGGAGACCAGCAGGGCTCCCTGTTTCTGTCCCTATCGCACTCATCCGATTCCCTCCTCCCTCCCTCTACTCTTCGTTCTAATCTTCGGTGGCTCTGACTGCTGGCTGCTCCCTCTTCCTTTAGTAAGAGGACCCCTAAGTTTAAGTGGGTACCTGGTGTCCCAGCTAAATTACTTTGTTCCTGTCTCCTGTATAGATACGGTCAAGTTTCCAAATCCAGCCAACAAGAATTGAGCCCATGGGATGTGAGCAAAGATGAAGGGAAGCCTCCCTTTCCCTTTTTCTCTTTGGCTCTGGCTGGGATGTGGACGTGATGGTTTGATCAGGAGCAGCCTTCCTGGCCCCTGAGAAGGAAGCCCCGTGTTGATGATGGCTGAGAAGCCAGATGGTGTTTGGGCCTCCAGCTCTGTGGAGCCCCCTCTCCATGCTTGGCTGTTATGCTCAGACTCTTACAGGACACAGAAATCAGCTTTGATTTGTCTGAGCCACTGTGACCTTGGTCCTGGGTAAAGCGGCCACTCTGTTTCTGCCCCGTAGTTTGAGCCTCTTGCTTTTCCTTGGTTCTTCATCCTGGGGATCAGCCTGATGGAGGATCTACCGTCCTGCTTCTCGCCCCCAGTGACTCACCTCTGTGCCTCTCTGGCTGTCTCTACACCCTCATGTCCCACACCAGAGGCTCGCTCTTCAGATGTCACTCCTCCCTTCCCAAGAAAGTGCATTGGTAGAGGTCACCTTCGACGCCCTCGCGTGCGTCCTGCAGGAGCTCCCGGGTCTTCCTCCTGCTGTGGCACTCAGTAGCATCCAAAGTCCGTGAGCTTTTAGAGGTTTGGTTTCCACCCACCTGCCCTCTCAATCCTTTCCCTTTCTTTCTGGAACCTTCTTCCGTCTATCTTGCCTTTGTCCATCTTCAGCCGACACCTGGGGGTCAGGTGGGGGGAGTTGGGGGAACCAGAATGGAAGGTGGAAGCTCGCAGGGAGCCCTTGTCTAAATCCCCATCCCTGGTGGCTTTGGAAAAGACCGGAACTGCTCCTGCCCCTCGGCTTCCCAGGACAGCACAGCCCCGGAGGCTGCCTCGGAGGCGCCCATTGTCTTCACATCCATCTCCTACTTCTACAGCCACCGAGCATGAATGCTCCCCTTCTCCCTGGTATTTTTGTGTGGCCACGTGACCCCTTTTGGACAATGGGGTGTGAGCAGAAGAGGGGTGTGGACTTCCAAGGAGAGGAGGGCTCCGTGTCCTCTTCCTCTTCCCGCTGGCTAGGGATGTGGACGTCCTTGGCTGGTGGCTGAAGGACGGACGATCTACAATATGGAGGGGGCCTGAGGGCTGGGAGCCACAGCCCTGGGCAGCTGCTACTCCATTAGGTGAGAGAGAAAGTCCATTTTGAGTCTTTGTTGAGGCGGTTGAAGGCTCCCAATTGTACATCACCTGGGCACCACAGAGCCCAGTCCTGTCCCTGGGTCCACTGGGCCTGTCTCCCCATTAGAGTGTGAGCTTCCTGGGGACAGGGTGAGTCTTGTTCCCAGCCACAACCCTGAGGCCTGGAGCATTTGGGAGGAATTTAGAAGACGGGATGAGACCCTCTCATAATTGGGGGAGGGGCAGGGGACTGGAAGGGGAAAGAAGGACGCTCAGAAAGGAGGGGGGATGTGTTTCAGGGACATTTATGTTTCGTAAGGTCAATGCTTGGCCTGGATGCTACGGGTCAAAGGGACACAGCTTCGGTCCTGAGTCCTCAAGAACCTGGGGACAGACAGCTGGGTCCCTGGAGAAGTGGGCAGGAGGTCTGGAGCCTGGGTGGGCAGAGCTGGAGGGGACTCTGGGAAGGTCGCCAGGCCAGCGGGTGGCTGGGGTCAGAGGGTGGGGCGCTGTCGCGGCAGGGAGCCTCGCACTGTGCTTTATTAACTGGCGGGAAAACCTCTCCAGGGTTCACAGGGAGAAGCAGAAAACAGGAAGCCCCGAAGGAGCTGCGACTCAAGACTGTCCATGTGCTGCAGAGGGGCCCTGGGCGGGGCTGCCACCACCAACGGGGGCCACCCTGCGCCTCCCCTCCCCCTCCTGCTTCTCCTCTGGCCTCTTCCCCGTCCCCCACCCTTCGCCCTCCACCCCTTTCCTCTCTCTCCTCAGGTCACCTGTCCCTTGATCTTCGTCCTTTGTCATTTCTTCCTGGTTTTTCTCCAGTCCCCATGGCCCTCTCTCCCTCTCTCCTGATTTCCTGGTGCTCCTGGGCGTCACCTCCCTCCTCTGCTCAGCCTCCCGCACCCTCCGGCTCCTTCCCTTCACGTCCCCACTCAGGGTCGCGCACGCACCTCTCCCCACTGCGTCACCTCCCGGACCTGCTGACCTGTGCTTTGTCCCCAGGGTGACTGAGAGGGAGAGTGGACACAAAGAGGCAGAGAAACCACAGGGGTCAGGACCTGAGTGGGACTCAGCTCAGACTTCCAGCTTCAGGTAGGAAGGGCTCGTCATCCTCAGGGGCTGCCCACTCCTGGCCCCATTTCTGCAGCAGCAGGGGACTCTATGTCTGTCTGTCTGTCTCTCTGTATATCTATGCCTATAGATAGTTCATTCATTGTTTAGTCTATAATTACATCCAATATGCTCCAGAACTTCTGCAATGAGCCTTAGGATGCCCCAGAGACCACAGAGGAGGTCCAGGATTTGGATGATCACTGGGAGGTAGATTTGTATCTGGATGGATAATTGTGTTAAAGATATTTATTGATGTTTCGTTGTCAGCAAAGATGATCATAGTAGCGCTGGGGATGTGGCTTAGGGGTAGAGCACTTGCCTACATCTCTATCTGTCAATCTGGATAAATATAGGTAGATATCGATCTCGTTGTTTTGGTACTGGGGATCTCACCCAGGAGCATTCAACACTGAGCCGCATCCCCAGTTCTTTCTTGCATTTTATTTAGAGACAGGGTCTCACTGAGTTGCTTAGGACCTTACTAAGTTGCTGGGGCTGGCTTTGAACTCTCCATCCTCCTGTCTCAGCCTCCCGAGCCACTGGGACAGGTGTGCACCACCGCGCCCAGCTCAGGGAGCTCGATATTGAGCAAAGTTCCGATTCCTCTTTAGGGAATCTCTCTACCTGGTTCTACTGTATATTGTGCCTAGAATGAATGAAAGGTCCCAACTGATGGTTTTAACCCTTTACCTGTATTGTCAAGTCCACTGGGCAGGACAGCACAGAAGGACCTTATGCTCTGGTAGGTTATCATAGTAGTGAAAGTTAACTCACCAGGGGACTGGGAGGGCACCGACTTTCCCACACTAAGCTCTGTTACAAAGTCGCTTGAAATAATCCTGTATGACTAAGCCACAGTGTGGTACATGGTCAAGTTGAGTCACTTCATTTTGTTTTCTATTTTCAGGAATTGTTTTCCTATGTTTGATCTATTTTGTCTTAACATTATATAACCACATTTACTTGGTTCCAAAATTAAAGTTATAAAGCAAGGTACATTCAGAGGAGTCTAGCTCTCTTCCTTGTTAACTTCCTCCCAAAGCACGATAATTAGAGAATGGATAAATGATGAATAAATAAATGAATCTAATCATCCTCTAATCCTCCAAATAAACAGACATTTAGCCAAGTAATTTATTTAAGCCTATAATTATTACAATAACATCTAATATGTTCCAGAACTTCTACAATAAGCTGGATAAGCCTTATGATGCCCCAGAGACCACAGAGGAGGTCCAGAATTTGGATGATCACTAGGAGGTAGATTTGTATCTGGATGGATAATTGTGTTAAAAATATTTATTGGTGTTTTATAGTCAGCAAAGAAAATCATAGTAGGGACTGGGGGTGCGGCTCAGGGGTAGAGCACTTGCCTAGTGTGTGCAAGACCCTGGGTTTGATCCCCAGCACTGAAAAAAATTCTAAAAAGTCTTAATCCTGCAAAGTAGTAGTTATTATCACATGTCAGAGATAAGGAAGCTGACGCTCAGAGAAGGAACATAAGTGACATCAAACAGCCGGAATAAGGCATGGGAAGGGAGAGGGGCTCTTAGCGATTCTCACGATCCCTTCTCATCGGGTTATGGAGGGAACTGAGGGGGAGTCAGCAGGTCAGAGACAGAACCAGCGCCAGAAGGTGGAAGGACAGAGATGGACCCGAGCTGCCCTCCAGGGGGGTAAATGCACTGTCCTCCTCTGGAATTAAAGTGTGTCAGCCACTCCAGTCCACACTCAGGGAGATCCTGAGTGTCCAGATTTGTGTTTAAAAATGACCCAGAGGGGGCTGGGATTGTGGCTCAGCTGTAGAGCACTCGCCTAGTACGTGAGAGGCCCGGGGTTCCAACCTCAGCAAGGCATAAAAATAAAATAAAGCTATTGTGTCCATCTACAACTAAAAAATAAATAAATAAAAATAAAAAATATGATCTGGAGGTATTGTCTTAGGAGAGCTCCACATGGACCTTGGAAAAGCTGAGGTATTAGGCTGCATTAACAGACATGCGATGGTGGATGGGCTCAAAGCTCCCCTTGGACAGGAATCATAAGCCCTGCAGCTGTACTGCCCAGGGGACTTGTTCCCTGCCTTCACGCCCTCAGATACAGCCCGGCCACTACTTGTAAAGCATCTAACTGTCTTGGAGGTGATCTATAGGATACAGGAGGATGCATGTCAGTTGGATGAAAATACTTCACCATTGAGATCGGTGACTTGAGCCCCTGCAGATTTTGGTGTCTGGGGGAGGGAGTCATGGAACCAATCTCCCGTGGATACCTGAGATACTGTACTTAAGTATCATTAACAACCATTAAACAAATTCATTGAGTTGTTACAGATGCTTGTTATTGTTTGGATCTGGAATATTACCCACAGTCCCATGTGTTAGTGGCCCAATCTGTGGTGCTGTGACCTAGAGTGGGGAGGGGAGTTAGGTCACTGAGGGAATACCCTGAAGGGGATACTGGGACCCCAATCCCTTCCTTTCCCTCTTTGCTTCCTAACCACCACAAGGTGGGCAGTTGTGCTGCCCCCCGATGTGCTGCTGCGCCACAGGCTCCAAAGCAGCTGGACCAACTGACCCCAAACTGGAACCTCCCAAACTGTGAGCCAAAATAAACCTTTTTAAAGTAGATTATCTCAGCCATTTTGTTACAGTGATGAAAAATGGCCTACACAGTGTTTAAAATACAGCCCCCCCTTGCAGAGTTTATTTTCTAGTGGAAGAGTCTGGAAGAAAGAAAACAAACAAATAGATAATGGTGGGACGTGGTGGTTGAAATGCTATGGAGAAAAATAAAGCAGAGTAAGTGAATGAGGAATGCTGGGTGGGAGGAGGAATCTCACAGATGGCGCTTGTTGGGGAGAGAGCTCTGAGCACAGGTCTGAGTGGAGAGAGGGCGTGGGCCCGGCAGGCGAGGAACAGAAAATGCAAAGGCCTGGAGTCAAGAATATGCCAGATGCATTCCCGCAGGGACAGGGACAGTCTTGACTGATCTCTGCTGGTGAAACCACATCTGGAAAATGTTGAGTAATTCTGAGGACCATGTCGTTTGATAGATTTTAAGGCACAGAAGGTCTGGAGCTGGCTTGTATTGGGAGTGGGTTAAAGAAGAGGGAGACCCAGGTGTACCTGCGACCTGTGTCAATACTCGGCACATGGCACTTGTTCCCTGAGTATTTGTTCAATCAGGAAAAAACAAAACCTGATACAACGTAACTATTCACCCTTAGTGGAAAATATCCAATGGATTTTTCAAAATTGCTAAGAAATATATGATTTTATTCAGAAATCCTATTGTTATAATAATAATGCTGCTATTTAAAGACATTATAATAGTAATAATGTTGATGCTCTTAGGAGCCAAGATTTTTTTTTTCTGTGCTGGAGTTTAAAACTAGGGCTTTGTGCATCCCAGGCAAGCTTGGATCCAAGAGTTTTTCAGTGTAAATGAAAAGGCATGCATTTTGAAAATCAGAGAAATTAAGTTAGATCTGTATTACCTAAAATGTGAATTCAAAATGTCAGTATGAATTTCTAATGCATTTTTCTCTTAAAAACATTTATGAGTTTTCTCCTATACATCAACAATGCCTGGAAGCAATGGCCAATTGGCTTTTATTAAATTTTATTATTAAATTAAATTGATTTTATTAAATAGTAATGAACAGATTTAGCACTCAGATTGCATTCCCTAAAAAACTATATTTTTATTAAAGGCTCCATTGGGGAATGGCTGATTCCAGCTTTTAGATAGCAAATGTGCAAGAGGAGCTTAGAATACGTCACTGTGGTAGAAATAGGGTAGCTGTCCTGTCAAGATCATAAATCAGCTTGAAAGGCTCTTACTAGCCACAGAGGGGACAATATAAGAAAGAACGATGACTTCAATGGAATGATATATAGCAAATTGTTAAGAACTGTTAAGAAAATGTCATTGGTCACCTTTTGGTGGGTGCTAAGACACTACCTCATCATTCTGAACATGGGTAAATAAGGGGAGGAAGAAATGTTCTTTTTTGATGAATTTCAGGTAGTAAATGCAGGAGCCGAGGGTTAGAGAGTCGTCTTTGGCAAGCCCCAGAGCAGTTAGGAGGGAGGGTCTGGAGATCAATGAGAGACAATTGGGGAATGTGGATGAGGCAGGCAGCCCCCCACTCAGACCCACCTTAACATCAAAGAGAAGGTAAGAGAACCCCGCACCTCCTCCACCCGCCCAGCCCAGGGATTATTCCCCCTGCAACTCAGAGCTTGAGTCAGACCAAGTCTCAGGACCTAAGTGCCAGTTTACAGGTGATAGAGGAGCACCGTGGAGCTGCCTGCCTCCAAACTTAGAGAGTAGGAGATTCTGCAGGAAAAATGACCTGTTTCTCTCTCAGTAAATAAAGGGCACAACACACACACACAAAAAAAAAAATGGAGGGACTTACGTCACGCGGGTCTTGTTTGCATGTCATGAAAACAGATCCATGAACTAGGAGTTATTGAACGCCGACTAGGTATTAGTATTAAAGAATCATTACAGTTTTAGGTGTAATAGTGGCATTTGGCTCTGCTAAAGAATAAAGAAGGTTGGGCGTGGTGGCGCATGCCTGTAATTGTAGCGGCTCGGGAGGCTGAGGCAGGAGGATCGCGAGTTCAAAGTCAGCCTCAGCAACTCAGTGAGGCCCTAAGCAACTCGGTGAGACCCTGTCTCTAAATAAAATACAAAATAGGGCTGGGGATGTGGCTCCGTGGTAGAGTGCCCCTGGTACCGCCCCCTCCCCCCAAAAAGGAAGAACAGAGAAGGTTTTGTTTCTGGAATATCTATAGGTGAGATGGCATGCTCTCTAGGATCTGCCTTAAAATCATCCAGTGATCCACAGAGGTGCAGCAGAAGAGGGTTACCACGAACAGGGGGAGGGGGATGGGCACTGGCTGCGGGCGTGGGCCGAGAGGTGTCCTGGAAGGCTGGGGTGGTGATGGCTCTTCTTGTGAAGACACTAAATAGCTGCTGAATCACATACTTTGGAAGGGTGAATTTTATGAGGATCAGATCTCCTTTTCCAAAAGTGAAGAAAGGTCTCTGGTATCTGAGAGGAAGTGTGTGTGTGTGTGTGTGTGGGGGGCACGTGCAGGACCAAACTGGCCCCCAGGGGCTGAGGTTGAGCTTGGTGGTGGGTCTGGGCTGCAGTTTGCCATTTCCCTTTCTTTTGTGTGTGTTTGAGAATTTCCATAAAAAAACACGAGAAAACAGCAGGACTAAAGGAAAAAGACAAATGGGTGAGGACCCAAATCTGTGCCTAGAATAAGCTTGAAAGGGCGTCTGGTGATGTGTGGCGACGGGCTGACCCCTTTGGTGGGTGTCCACTGGAAGAAAGGCAGCTTGGGTCAGTTTCCTCCAAGAGGAAAAGGGCCGCGGTGCTAAGCGAACCCCAGCCCGGCTTCAGCAAAACCAGCATGACATGCTCCCAGCTCCTCCTAGGGACATGTCACAAGTGTCAGCCCCAGAGTGCTCGGCAGAGGCTGGATGGCCCCCGCAAGGCCTTTCTGTGCAGGCTCCGTTTGCTCTGGAGGCTGGAAGCCCAAGGTCAGGGGGCCGGCATGGTGGGGCCCTGGCTTGCAGAGGGCCGTCTTCTTGCTGGACCGGGGGGAGGGAGAGTGGGGACAAGCTGTCTGGCATTTCTTCTTATAAGGACACTGAGCCCATCGCGAATATCCCGCTCAGGTGAACTTGTCTGAACCTCCCACAAGGCCCATCTCCCAGCACCATCACGTTGAGCGTCAGGGCTCTGACAGATGAATCTGGGGCAGCCCAGAATTCAGTCCCGGCGTCTCACATCTTCACGTCCTTTTCTTAAAATACGGTTCAAAGAAGACAGTTCACAAAAGGCCAGTAAAATGCGATCCAGGGATCACTTTGATCTGTTTTTTATGAAGTTTTTTTTTTTTTTTGTACTGGGGATTGAACTCAACCACTGAGCCACATCCCCAGCCCTATTTTGTATTTTATTTAGAGGCAGGGTCTCACTGAGTTGCTTAGGGCCTCACTAAATTGCTGAGGCTGGCTTTGAACCCGCAATTCTCCTGCCTCAGCCTCCTGAGCTGCTGGGATTACAGGCGTGCACCACCACGCCCAGCATAAAGTTAAGTTTTTTAGTTGAAAAAACAATATACATGTGTGATAAAAAGAGTCCAAAATACAAAAAAAAAAAAAAAGAATCTGGAAAAATTCTAGATCTTACTGTCAACCCCAGGCATCCTGGTGATAAAATTTCTTTTCTTTTCTAGAAATATTCTGTGAACAAAGCAGGGCATGGTGGTACAGGCCTGTAATCCCAGAGACTTGAGAAGCTGAGGCAGGAGGATTACAAGTTTCCAGGCCAGCACTAGCAACTTAGCAAGGCTCTAAGCAATTTAGTGAGACCCAGTCTCAAAAACAAAGCATTAAAAGAACTGGGGATGTGGTCTGGGGTGGTGGCTCAGTGATGGGGTGCTTGCCTCTCATGTGTGAAGCACCGGGTTCGATTCTCAGCCACACACAAAAATAAATAAAATAAATAAAGATATTGTGTCCATCTACAACCAAAAAATAAAATAAAATAAAATAAAATAAAATAAAATAAAATAAAAGGGCTGGGCATATATCTCAGTGGTTCAGTGCCCCTGCGTTCAGTCCTCAGTACCAAAAATAAAATAAATAGAAAATGATATGAGTGTGCCTATCTTGCTTTGAGCTGAGGCAAGAAGACAAAGAAGCCACCCACCAGGCATGCTGTGGCGGGCGGCTGTGTCTGAGGGCTGGCAGCCTCGCCGGGCGGGTATGGCCAGGAGGCTGTTGCAGATTAGAGGTTTTTGAGATAATAGTTTATGGCAGCGCTGCCTCCCCTCTTCACACACCTGGTGTGAGCTTCAGGGGGACACCCAGCAAATAGTACGTGCCCTGCATGGTGAGACGGGGCTTGGTGGGCTGTGTGGAGCCCCCAGGCCACCTTCAGCCAGCACCCCACAGTTGATCCAGGCCCAGCACGAGAGCTTCCTGTGGACCCCAGTGGGAGAAAGGCCGGCTCAGAGCCGCTCCAGATCCTTCGTGGGGAAGCAACAGGAGAGACGGACACCTCCTGGGCCACCAGCCTGGCCTAAGCCACCATCCCTGGCCAGACCACTGTGGTCACCTTCTTAAAATCCCCCTTGTCCAGGCCAAAGGCCGGGTGGTCTGGAGGGCGCTGGGTGGTGCACTTGGCAGTTCTGCATGCAGGGCTGTGAGCAGCCCAGGCTGTGTGACTGGACCCGGCTTCTGGCCTTCTCTCCTTGGCCCAGCCCTGCTCTGCCCAGCCTCTGCGCCTGCCGCCTGCCTCTGCTCGGAGCCTCCTTCCCTGACACCTTCCCACCATCGGCTTCTTCGGGGCAGACCAGGCGACCCCTCTGTGGGCCTTTCCAGCTCCCTGGGGCTCAGCTCCTCCCTGCCAGCTGAGCACCCTGGTTACTGTGAGTTTCCCCATCACCTCCCACGACTGAGATCTTTGGTCCGTTGACTGTGCATTTACTGGAGATTCGGTCTGAGTGTCTCCAAAGGCTCAATGCTGGAAACCTCAGTCCTCAAAGTGCTGGCACTAAGAGGCGGCGTGGTACCCGTAAGAGGAGGCCCCTAGTGGCAGTGGCTGGTCACGGGGTGCTGCCCTTGGGAGGAGGTAGCTCCCGTGGGAGCCTGGCTTGTTCTTGGGGAGGGTGCTGTAAAGGAGCAGGTGGGGCTCCTCCCTGCTCTCCGGGGTGCTGTCCTGCCAGGTCCTGTGCCATCAGCTGTGGGGATCCTGTAAGAGTCCCCCAGAGGCCAGCGCCATGGTGTCGGACTTCCAGAACCAGGAGCCTTCTTTACAAATTACCCAGCATCAGATATTTTGTTGTCAAAAGAGAAAAAGAGACTGATAACTCCTCCACTGAAGGCAAGCCCATGAGACCAGGGACCTGGAGTGTTGCTACAGAGGCATCAGGAGAGCCTTTAAGAAAGCCAGCTCAGGGGCTGGGGATGAGGCTCAAGCAGTAGCGCGCTCGCCTGGCATGTGTGCGGCCCGGGTTCGATCCTCAGCACCACATACAAAGATGTTGTATCCGCCGAAAACTAAAAATAAATAAATAAAAAAATTCTCAAAAAAAAAAAAAAAAAAAAGGCCAGCTCAAACCCCAGTTCAAATGGGAGTTACTGACCTCTGTATCTCTCTTTCCTTATCAACAAGATGTGACTCACTCGTTGGCTTGCTGTTGAATGTCAGATTTTAGTTGAACATTAAATGAGATACTACATGCAAATAGTCTGAAAGAGCACTAGCTTATCACAAGCATTTCTTTATTTTTCTTCCTTCTTATACCACCATGCCCAGCATAGGGCTTGGCACACAGTAGGTACTCAATAAATATTTGCTGAAAAGATGAATGAAGGGGCCCATCATGGGACCTCCTGGGAAAAGGGGCCCTGAGCAGATGTACAATGGCCCTGTGGCCAGATGCTTTGAAAGAGAGTCACCAACCCTAGCAGAGAACCAAGACTTGACATCTCAGGGAAATCCAGGGCACATCAGGATCCTGGGCTGAAGAGGGGTGGTCCACTTCCCCTTTGGAATGAGCTCAGGGAAGGGGGCCCAGATCCTTCCCGGAAAATGGTTTGGAATCAACTCCCGTACAGAGACGCCTGAGCTTGGCTGAACTTCCCTGCCCGACTTCAATCCCCTAGAAAACACTGAAGGCGAGTGTGACCAGCTGCTCACTGTGGCCGAATGACCTCCATCAGGTCTCCACCCAAGACCCCGCGTGGAGCGTGCTCTTTCCCGGGAGGAGGCTGAGACACACTTGTTTTTTAAAAATGAAGAGAACCACATGAGATGGTTCCTGACCCAGGATATTGACACATCAGCTCAAAGCGGGAGGATGTCGACCAACAATAATAACCGAGGGCCGCCACAGTGCCCTGTGGGCTTTCTTTCTGGAAAAAACTAGCTGGCAGAGGCCGCTGGAGACCCAGGCGTCTCCTCGTTCAAGATAATAAAACCACAACCCGGCACACAACGCACAGTTGTTCTCTGTTTTTATAACAGGAAGGCAGGCACCCAGCACATTCCAAAGCACCATCAGCTCGTTAAGAACTAGTTAGCTGGAGAAAGAAGGAGGGGCTACCCTGTTTACCCTGGTGAGATTTTAACCAGTCCAGTAGCCCCTGGACTTGCAAGGCAGGACTGAGATGGACTTTGTGGACATAATATGGACATCAGGCCACGTGCACCGCAGAGCTCAGCCTCAACTCAGCCTCAAGAACCTTAAGGCAGTGGTTCTCGAACTTTCTCAGCTTAAGCCACCCCACTCAAGAATTTTTTCACAGTAGTCCCTGGACCAAAGAAATGCTGACCGATTTCACAATTTCATATATTAAGTAGTAAGAACTAACCAGCCTAGCATTTATGTAATTGTTTCAAATAAAAACAATGTACATAATATTGTCTCCTTTTCAAATAGCTATAATCACGTGCTAATGGGATGTGTGTGCATGCTGTGTACTGCACAAATTTCCAAACCACTGGACATCTTCACCCTCGTCTCCTGTTCCACACCTACTTTCACGTAGCACTTGCTTTTTAACACAACTGTCATTAGAAAACCTGGTTTACCCAAGGTGTGATGGTGTGATGGCATGTGATCTAATCTATGCACTCT
The DNA here is from genome assembly GCF_021218885.2 of Marmota monax. Taxonomy (NCBI): domain Eukaryota; kingdom Metazoa; phylum Chordata; class Mammalia; order Rodentia; family Sciuridae; genus Marmota; species Marmota monax. The sequence continues at coordinate 5,970,845 of NW_026695202.1, forward strand.
GAACTACTTTGGCCAGTAATCTGCCCAGTTTCTGATAGATGACAAGATGACATGATGCTTCTCTTGGGAATTTAAACTATATTGTGCTGCTCCTGTGAACGAGGGACTTCCAGATTGTCCTGATGGTGCATCTGGGGACTGTGAGCCTAGTGTCGTTGATTTCTTTTGGGGTTCTCATCCAGAAGCCTCTGCTGGAATCCCCCCAGTGGGCAAGCCTATCTGTTCTTCATGGAATAGGTAAGTTGGGAAACCGATGGTGGGAACATCCAATACTCTAGTCCTCACTTGAAACCTGTCTGCACCTTAGGAAAATCGAGAGGACGTCACTCCTTTAGGATGGTCTCAACGCCCTTCGAGATGGAGGCCTCAGGACCCTGTTCTTCAGCACAAACCAAGGTGGGTAGTTAGTGGGGCTGAGCTCACCGTTTAGACGAGTCCTCAAACATGTGGCGAGACAAGTCATCCAAGTGCTGTAGGAAAAGATACTGAGATACAGTCCCTGTGCACCCATGGAGGTGACAGCCCCTGGGAGACACGTGGAGGACACCTCAGTAGAGAGTGACCAGCCAAGGACAGAGGCCACGGCAGGATGCTGGGGTCCATCTCCGCACTGACATGAGCTGAGGGAATAGGGCCCAGATCCTGCCCAGAAAGTTATTTGGAATCAACCCCACTGTGGGCACGCTGCAGAGGCACCCTCACCCCCCAGCAGGGAGGGGATCCCAGGCGAGGCGAGGGACTCCATCTCACTTTGTCTGAAATGGACAATGGATGGTCTCTTTCCACAATGTTGGAGAAGAAGATGAGCCCCGAGTCTGCACCTGGGCACTCTGACAACTTCTCAGGGTCCTGCAGACAATGACTGAGGAGAGCCACATGTAGGGCCGGAGCTCTCCATCAGCCTTTTTCTGTATTGATACATTAAGACCTCGTCTGGAAGAAAAGCAATGTCTAGGGGTGCAACTCGGTGATGGAGAGTGGCCTCGTGTCACGGGGCCCTGGGTTCAACAAACAAATGAGCAAACGAAAATGGTGAAAATACTCTTCAGAGTGGGTGCTGGGGGGGGGGCTCTCATCTCAACATTTTCACACTCATTCTTTCAAATACCGCATCTATTTTTTTTTTTTTTTTTAATCGAGCACGGGCTACGTGCCAGGAGCTGCACTGGGCAGTTTACGTGTAGTATCTCATCTAATCTTCAAAAACAGCCCGGGGGCCTTCCGGCCACGATGGACCCAGACAAGCCCTGTCCTTGTAAACAACTCATAAAACTAGAAAAATATGATGAGGCAATCGTTTGTCGGCAGTGGGAACAGGAGATGCCAGGATGTGATGGCCGAGAGGAGGGACAGGAGGAGGTGGGCCCCGTGTGGCCCCATCCCGAGTTCGGCCCGGCCGCCAGCGAGATACTCATGTGCTGTTTCCCTGGCACACCCTAAACAACCCGAGCTCTTTCCTGCCTTTGGGCTTTTGTGTAGACTGTTCTCTGCCCAGAAAGTTCATCCCTCTTGCTTTAGTGCGCGGCTGGCTCTCGCTCATTCTCATTTTTCATCCTTGGCTGACATGTCACCACCTCAGAAGTTTCCTCTGATATTGGAGCCATGTCTTTCTCTCATTTAACAGCTTATTTTCCTGCCCAGGGCTAAGTAGAGATCATAACTTGTGTATTTATTTGCTCATTTACGTGTCATCGGTATCTCCCAGTGGATCATGATTTCTATACCCAGGAGTTAGTACAGTACCTGGCACGTAGTAGGTGCTCAATAAACAGTGCTGACTGAGTGGAGGAGAGAAGCACTGAATTGGTTCCTGCCCTTCCTGGGGGAGCTGAAGTTAGGAAAGTTGAGAGGGGGAATTCCTTTTCTCCTTTTACAAATGCCACCCAAGCTCAGAGACCTTGTTGGGCGGATCTGAGAAGGCTTTGAAGGATCTGGGACAGACAGGAAGACAGTCCACTCAATAAGTCCTCCCTGTGACCTTGAGGAGTACTTTTTATTTCACAGACAAGGCTCAGAGAAGTGAAGAACTTGTCCAAGGTCATCCAGGTAGTAAGTGGAGGAATGGGGACATGAATTCAGAACTCCGTGTTCTGCCCTGGATACTGCAGAGGAGAAAGGTGACGTTTCTCTTTTCTACCGACCCTTTCCCCTTTCCACTCACCCCATCTGGCTCTCGCACAAGCTCTACTGACAGATGTATCGGAGCTGGCCAAGTGCTCCCGAGAACACCCTGGGGCAGGTGCCCAGTCTCTTCCTGGAAGGACCCAGGAGGGCAAAGCTACCAGCCAAACCCCATGGCCAAGGTACCCCCCCGCTGGAATTGTGTCCTGATGATTCAACCTCAGGGCCCCTTGGCCAAGGCGGCCTGTGCCAGGGGACCCCAGCGTGGCTGAGTCACAGGGCAGGCTGCCACCACCTGAATCACTCACTCCACCTCTGGTTGGGGAGCCTGGGGTGGGGCACTGGCTGAGACCATGTGACTCAGCCTGAGAATAAATAATAATGATGATGATGACGGCAAGAACAACAGGGACGGGCGGTGACAGCTGCTTCTAATGGGTGCTACTTTATGTGCCAGGTGCTAGGCTACAAGCTGTGCAGTAATTCATTTAGTCTCCATGATAATCCTATGAGGTCAGTACTATTATTTTCCCGTTTCATATATGAGAAAAACCGTGGCCCAGTATGTGAGTCCTTTTTTCATTAGTGAAAGACCTGCATAGAGCAGCTTAGGGGGCAAAGTTTATTTGGGGTTCATGGCTTCAGAGGTCAGTCAATGGTTGGCTGACTCCTGTGCACTGGGCCTGAGTGAGGCAGAGCATCAGGGAGGAAGAGTGTGACCAGGGAAGCATCTCAGCTCATGCACCCAGGAAGGAGGGAGAGAAAGAGGTGGGGAGAGAGACAGGGGGGGAGGGAGAGAGAGAGAGAGAGAGAGAGAGAGAGAGAGAGAGAGAGAGAGAGAGAGAGAGAAGGGTTGGGGGAGCTCATGAGCCCAGGGGGCCAAGGAGCCAGGGACAGGATATAATCCCAAAGACACACCCACTGACCTGCTTTCTCCAGCCACACCCCACCTGTCTACAGTTCCCACCCAGTAGTCCCTTCAAATTATTAATCCATCAAGTGGATTAATCCACTGATGAGGTTACAGCTCTCATAACCGAATCATTTCACCTCTGAACGTTCCAGCATTGCTGAGCATGTGAGTTTTTCAGGGGACTGCTCATATCCAAATCATAAGACCCAGAAAGGTTCTGTAATTGGCTGCGTGACCTGCAGTTGGCATATGGAAGACTGAGCTTCCACCTGAGATCTCTTGGACTCTAAAGCCCAGTCATTCACTTGACAGATGTTACTGAGCCCCAGCTATGAGCCAAGCACGGTCGTAGGTACCAGGGATATAATGACAGGGTTGGGTGGAAAGACAAAGAACCCTGTGTATTAGGTGGCATGGGTGTTAGAGGAGAATAAGTCAGGCCAAAGGGAACGGGGATCACAGCGGGTCAGGGCAAGGCTACTTCCTGTGGGGCTTGTGGGAGTTTTCCCTTGAAGGAGGCATTATCACAGACCTAAGTGCAGCTCCCTTGAAGGAGGCATTAGCACAGACCTAAGGGCAGCTCCCTTGAAGGAGGCATTAGCACAGACCTAAGGGCAGCACAGGTACCGGTTGCAAGCCAATCCCAAGGATCCAGGCAAAGAACGCAAGTGCCCAGGTCTGGGGCTGGAGACAGTGATGTCCTTGAAGAATGCAGAGAGACCATTGATGGACGCAGTGAGTGGGCCAAGGGCAGTGTCGGGGGAGGCTGAGCAGAATGTGGGGTTGGGTCACACGGGGTCCAAGAGCCATGGCAAGGATCAGATTTTCCTCCGAACGGCTGAAGAGCAGGGGGACCTTGGAAAGCTGGTTAAGAACACAGCGAGAGTCAACAGTGGCCTGAACAGGGAAGCAGATTCTAGAAATATTTTTCAGGTGGTGCTGAAAGTATTTGCTGATGGGTGGAATGTGTGGTATGAGGGAATGCAGGACGGAAGGAGGGCTCTGGCTGTGGGCTTGGGACAACTGGAAGGTTAGGTCCTTTCCCCTTTTGCACATGGAAAAGGCTGGGGAAAGAGCAGGCTTTGGGGGGAAGCAATTGTCTGTGCATCCACCATCTGAGGTCCTTGTGGACCGGCCTCCTCTGGTGGGGAAAGGACATCTTCTCCAGGTCTGTATTCCTCCACTACAGGGACCTGAGCAGCCCAGGGTGCAGCCAGCACAGAGGACCTGGTTCGAAAGGAAGCTGGCCCTGGGGCTGGAGAGAGGAGATGGAAATAACCTGGGGCCTCTCTGATTTCACCCGCCCCGGCCCCAGTGGGAGGTGGAATTTCCCCTTACTTCAGCCAACAATCTCGACACAGGGTGGGTGTGCTCACTGGCTCCTGGCCCCCAGCTGGCTTCGCTGGCCTGCAGGTGTCTGTGGGAAGGCCTCTTGCTCGGGTCTGCAGTAGGATTTTTCACTCTAGAAGGCCCTGGGGGCCGGGAGTCCTTTTCTCTGGCAGCCAAGTACCTTGGGTGGCGAAAGGGAGTCTCTTCTTTCAAAGGCCTGCAGCTTCCTTCCATGCGGTGGGAGCGGCCCCGGGCTGCTGGCTTCATCCCTCCCCGTGGGGCCCATCGATTCCCACTGGAGGGTTTGCAGGAGAAACAGGGCGAGAGGAGCTCGGCCCTCCGCCTCCCCTTCCTCTTTTCCCACGATGAGTGTGCCATCTGCTCTGCTCTCCAATGGCAGGTTTTCCCAGGTCAGGCCTGGGAAGCAGAGGAGCTTTGAAGAAGTCGCATTGACATTGAAGATCAGTAGACTTGACCCCGTGTGAGTGGAACCTGTGATTGTGAGGAATGGAATGTCGCAGGCAGAGACCTGCGATTATCCTGGGCTATCTCAGGACTTTGAAGAAAAGCAGCCATTTACTATTAACCTTGGATTTGACCTAATATTCTCATGACTGTTAGGTGAACCTCTCAGAATGTGTTGTGAAGCCTAACAGACCTCCAGCGTCCCTAACCCATGGGTGTCCCACCTGATACCCGTGGGAAAGATCAGCGGTCGCCCACCCACCAAACGCTCCCACCAAAGGATCTTGAATGTGAGATTTATGATTTTTGTTCTGTGGCTTTAAACGTTCATGTAACCTCTTCCACAGCGGAATATGTCATCCAGAGTAACTGGAATCCATGTCCCTGGGCCATGGCCTCTCATATTTGACTCAGGAGAAACTACTTTCTTATTTCCTTTAGAGCAGAGTTGTTATTTTATGTCAACAGGCTCCTTTGTGGGGACACCCTTAGGGCCCAACGCTGCCTGGTTGATGGGCAAGTCTGTCTAATTCTGGGGACGGGTATTGAGAAGCCCATCGAATGCACAGTCTTCAGGATCTTTATTCATACTGAATGGTATATTTGGCTTTTCAGATTTCTTCCCCTGTCTCCTCCCACCCAGAGCCAGCATCAGGGCTGACCATTGGAAAAGCACTTTGTAGGGGTGAAGTGGAGCCCGAGGTGGGTCAATGTCCTGTAATGCAGCCTCTGATCTCTGTTGTCAGACAAAGAGAAGTGCCCGTTCTGTCCAAGACAGCTCCCCCACCCAGCCCCTCAATCAGTGGCTCCTCCTAAGAGACCACACGTGATGATACCTAATGGCACCCTTCCGGGAAGTTCTGAGAGATGCTGACACTTGTCCAGACCCCTGGAACTTGCCCCCTGCCCTTCACCATCCACCCTGCGTGGCTTCCTGGCTATGTCAGGCTGGGAGGCCAGAAGGCTCTCTGAAGGACCCATGAAATCTGTCCTTTACTCAAGGGGACCCTTGTTGTCTCCCCGTTGGGGTCTGAGAATCGTGCCATCTGGGTTGGTTTGGAGAAGCATCACTCACCCATGCAGTCCTCTGCCCCTGCCATGGGCCAGGTCTCTGTCCAGCACTCCCTATGTCTGATCTCTCATGCACAGTGCCCAACACTGGACACTGGACTTGATTGGCTCTTCCAGCACTTTTTTAGAGCTAACCCCACTCCTTCCTTTCCACTCAACAGGAGAATACAGGGGCTCTCTCCTTTCCAGCTGGGGTTCCAGGTTGCAATACAGATAGACAAAGCTAAGCAAATGGTGCCCAAGCCTGCTACGATTCCAAACTCCATTGCTCGGGGCAGGGTATGCAGGTGTGCTGCTCATGTGCCCTCCTCCCCGTCGTTGGAGGTCAGCCTGGGCTTTCATGGGAAGGACCATGGCCCACTCAGATGAGGAGAATGCACACTGGGGACCTCACGGAAGCAGCTCTCCCTCGGAACTGTCAGCCCAAAGTCAACCACAGGAGTTTAAGTTATAAAAGTAAATCGAGGCTGCAGATAGAGCTTAGTGGGATCGGAGGAAGAACACGTGCCAGGCCCCGAGCTGGATTCCCAGCACCACCGAGAAAAACGACAACAGCCAGAAAGTAAACTGAGGTTAAGAGTGCGGCATCTCAAGCCAGCTCGGCTGGGTTTGGATTCCGACTCATCAAATGCTGGAGTGAATTTCGCCAGTGACCCCTTCCTGCTCCCTCAACTGCGGAGTGGTTGTTAGAATCCACCTCAGAGGCATTACAGGAAGAGGGTCGGGTAAGTCAACCCAAGCAGAGGCCTCAGGCCGGTGCTTGGCACATAGTACGTGCTTAATAAATTCATCATCATTATTACTCCTAAGAGGCTCACAGTCCGTAAGGGAAATGAGACAGGCCACTAGTGTACGAGTGTGTTACGGATGGGCCCCGGGATCTGCGTTGGCACAATGTGGGTACAAAGTGTGTGGGGGGCGCTCATGCCAACTGAGGGACGGGGGAGAAGTTCAGGAAACTCTTGAGCTGAGTCTGGTGTCAATGAGGTCGAGACAGAGGTAGGGTAAAAATGAAGGGGAGAGACAGAGAAGCATGGGACAGTGAGACGCTTGGTGTGACAGGAGCACGAGGTGTGATTGAGGAGGTGTGTGCCCAGAGGACCCTGCAGAACTGGTGGGTTAGTGTGGATCTTTGTGTCCGCAGGTTTGACTAGGGACAGCATGGTGTCATGGTCGGGTTTTAAGCAGAGGGATGTGACAACCGCTTCTGAGTTTTGGGATCCCCCATTTCAGCAGCCACCCGGGGAATGGAGGAGGGGCCGGCCCAGAGCAGAGAGATCCCTGAGGGGTGACTGCTGAGCTTTGGACTCAGCGCCTCCACGCGTCCCGGAAGACCAGGCTGAAAATGAACATGGAGTCACTCCTGCTAAAGTCCCAGTCACCACGCGGGGACGAAGCTGTTAATCTCCCTTGTGAACAATCAGGATTAGAAGAGGATCGCCAAGGTTCCCAAATGGGTCATTTTCAATTGTCATAATGAAGTTCCCTCTTCCTCAGCCCTTCCACAAAAAAATGTAACCGGAGTAACCTGATATCAGTCTCGTTTAGGTTGTTCCCTGTCCCTGCCTTACAAGGTCAGTGACTTTGGAATGACCACTCCCCTCTTGGTTTTGTTTCTCTTTCCTCCAGCCCCTTGATGTCTATATATATATAGATGTCTATATATATATAGACTTATTCTATTTTGTGAAATGAAGTGTTGCCTGATTCTAGAATTGGAAAATAAGGCCCATGAAGACCTTGAACTTGTTATCATTTTGAGCACCCAACATGGAAGTCAACCGTAGAACCTTCTGGAGGGTCTTCCGTCTGCCAGGTATTGTTCGAAGTAACGTTCCCAAGTCCACTCAGCTAGCAAATGGCAGGGGTGTGATTCAAAGTCTGTGAGAGCTTTAGTTATAAATTAGAAATGATAAATTTTATAAGTTACAATTATGAATTTCAGAAAAGTTTTGTTTTCACACTAAAAGTATAAAAAGAAATGAGTGAAATTAATTTTAATAGTATATTTCATTTAACTTATTTATTGTGGTGTAGATATGAGGTGTCCCGCCAAAAAAACTCATGTGTTAATTCAGGAATGTTCGGAGGTGAAATGATTAGATTATGAGAGCTATAACCTCATCAGTGGATTAATCCATTTGATGGATTAATAATTTGAATGGACTACTGGATGGTAACTGTGTGTGTGGGGGTGTGGCCAGAGAAAGTAGGTCAGTGGGTGTGTCTTTGTGGATTGTATCCTTTCCCTGGATCACGAGCTCCCCCCACCCTATTCTCTCTCCTCTCTGCTTCCTGGGTGCCTGAGCTGAGCTGCTCCCCTCTGCCACACCCTCTGCCATGACGTTCTGCCTCCCTTCAGGCTCAGGGTTACGGAGTCACCCAATCATTGGCTGAGACTCCTGAAACCATGAACCCCAAATAAACTTTTCTTCCTTTAAATTATTCTAGTCAGGCCTTTTGATCACGGTGACACCAGCATATCAAAGACTATATATTCAGTGTATTAAAGTCACGAAACCTCCCTTTCTCCATGCCTTTGGAAATCCTCTTGAACCCTGATCCTTGGGAGCCATGAAGGGGCCAGGCCGAGGGAGCCTTCCTATGAAGAGCAGGACCACGACAGACTCATCATGCCGGGAGCCCAGGTCTGAGAATGGGGTCCAGTTCTTCAGCCGCCACTTGCTCCTGAGTCATGAACTAGAGATGTTCTGGGTGATGTTCTTGATTTCCTTCACCTGCCTGGCATCCAGGCAGTCCCCCAGGTCCGTTCAGTGCTGCCTGTCCCATGTCACTTAGCTGTATTGTCATCTTTTGGCTCACTGCTTCGGTTCCTGCCTGGAGTCAAACCCTTACCTTCTTCTCTGAACTGCTGTGGTTTCCTCCCTGGGGGTCCTGGCCCTCTCCTCTCCTTCTCCCCATCTCCACTCCTCTCTGAAGCTTGTCACTGCTGTTATCTGCCTGCAATTATCTATCTCATCTTTTGGAGGTCTTCCCTGGACCCTTCCAAGGCGCTCCCTGTTCCCTTGACATTTCCTTCTGTGAGGATTTAATTGCAGGTTGAGCGTCCCTAATTCTAAAATCTGAAATCCAAAATGCCCCAAATCAGAAACTTTTTAAGCATTTATGTGACTCTACCAGTAGAAAATTCCATACCATGAAACGTTTTTTATGCACAATATTATTAAAAATGTTACATAAAATTACCTTTAGGCTCTGAGTCTATGGTGTGTACTACACACAAATGAAGTTTATGTTTAGGCTTGTGTCCCATCCCCAAGATCTCTCATTATGAATATGCAAATACAGGTTGAGCATCCTTATCTAACATCTGGAATGCCCCAAAATCTGAAAATTTTTAAGCCTGACATGCTGCCATGAGTGGAAAATTCTATACCTGTCCTCAGGTGATGGGTCACAGTCAAATTCAGGGGCACCAAAAATATTGTAAAAAAAAAATTACCTTCAGACTGTGTGCATAAGGTCTATATGAAACATGAATTGTGGGTTTAGACTTGGGTCTCATTCCCCAAATATCTCATTACTTACATGCAAATATTCCAAAAATGGGACTAAATCTGAAATCTAAAACTCTTGGAGTCCCAAGCCTTTCGGGTCAGGGATACTTAACCTGCATTTGCTCACAGGGCTGCCGTCCCACCCCAGGGAGGCACGGTGCCTCTGGGTCTGACCGTCATGTCCGCGTGCCTCAGCCAGTGTCTCTCTCCGCGTCACCTGCTCTATGGATAAACGGGTAAATCGCCGGCGATCGTCCTCCATCGAGGCTCAGCTTCACTGTAAGCCCTTCTCAGTGCTTGGCTTGTATTTCTGCGGCAGGACTTATTTCATTCTGCTCTGATTGGGCACACGGTCTGCATGGTCTTCGGCCACCACCTGTCTCCCTGCCCAGAGCTCATTGCCTGCTCTTTCCTACATCAAACGTTGGCTGCAGCCCTGCCCCAGGGGCTCATCTGCTGGTGTCTCTCTTTCCCTGTCTTTCTCCACCCCTGGGTGGCCCATGCTTCCTTTGAAGAAAGCCCCCCATCACATCCCCATCACGCTCCCTCCCTCCCCGCAAGCATCTCTCTTCTTCAGGGCCCTTCTCGTCACCTGACATGTCACAGATTTGTTGGTCATTCTTTAACTACCTGTCTGTCCCCTAGAGTGTCAGCTCTGTGGGGACAGAAGCTTTGTGGTGCTGGAAGTTGCATCTCCAGTGCTAGAATTAGTGCCCGACATGTAGAGGGGAATCCATGGATGAATCCATGAACCAACGGATGTGATTTACTTTCCAGTAAACCCTGGGCTCTTCCAACTGTGGGTTTGAAATGGGTCAATCAATTGACTGGGTCACAACTAACATCTCAAAGAAAGAAATACACTGGGGCTGGGGATGTGGCTCAAGCGGTAGCGTGCTCGCCTGGCATGCGTGCAGCCCAGGTTCGATCCTCAGCACCACATACAAACAAAGATGTTGTGTCCGCCAATAACTAAAAAATAAATATTAAAAAAAAATTCTCTCTCTCTCTCTCTCTCTCTTTAGAAAAAAAAAGAAATACACTGGATCAGGAAATATCAGAATGGTGTGCACATGGTAAAGGCAAGTATTAGTCTGTGAAGCTTCTCTCTCTCTCTCTCTCTGGTATCTGGGAGTTGAGTGGCAGGGCAAAATGTATTACTCATTGAGGTTGCTCTACAAAATTTTGGAAAATCGTTGTATTAGGCCAGGGATTGGCAAACTTTCTATAGAGTCCAGTGGTAAATATTTTGAGCTTTGCAGTCCGTAAAAATGATTCAAGTCTGACAGCATAGTGAAAAAGCTGCCATCAGCAATATGTATGCAAATAAGCAGGGCCATGTTGCAATAAAACTTTATGAGCAAAACCAGGTGTGTGTGTTTTTGGGGTGGCTGGATTTAGCCTGTGGGTGGGAGTTGGCCAGGCTCTGCCATAGAGTATCCACTAGGTGTGTTTCTGACTTGTATAAGTAAATTCCCTGCCAGGAGCCATGTCTGGATCCTAATCAAGAGTCCTCCACCCGACATCTAGCACCCGGCTTGCATAACAAATGTTACAGGATGTTATTTGTTACGTTACTCGTAATGTAACATTAGGGAGGTAACAAATGTTCACAAAATATTTGTCAAAATATACGGTGAACATCTATTGACTCCTTAACTTTAAATACCTGGGCACCAAACCCCCCAATATTTGTTGAATGAACACAAGAGCCATGCCCTAATCTATGTGGGCTTCTCTAGGAAACGACCTTTAACTGTGACATTTATAAGTACAGATACTTATTGCTCACAGTTCTGGGGGTCGGGAAGTCCAAGATTAAGCTTTGCAGTCCATAAATACAATTCAGTGTCTGGTGAGGGTGTCACAGATGTGCCCATCCCTGCGTCCTCCCATGGCTGAAGGGGTGAGGGAGCTCCCTCGACTTCTCTTACAGAGCACCAACCCCATTCAGGAGGAGTCCCCCTGACCTCATCACTTCCAAAGGCCCTACCTCTCCATGGGGTGCCTCCTGTACCAGGGTCCAGCTTTAGAATTTAGGGAGGACTCTAACATTCAGACTGTCACAAGCCACTGGTCTCATTCTCGGAAGACTCTGCCCCTTCCTAAGGCTTCAGAAGGTCAAGAGACCCAGCCCAAAGGATGTGCTCAGCCCTGGCTGCCCGGTCAGGAGCTGCCAGGGGCCGGAAGAGGTGGTGGAGGGCAGCAGGAACAGGGAGGGCTTGATGGCTGTCGGGGACTATCTATTATCCTCTTATCAGGTTGCCGGTTCCTTCCATTGCTTTCCCCATAATAAATCAAATCTCCCTCTGTTGGTACTGAGCGCTGGGGTCACTGCTTCTTTCTACCACACTTTACAGAGTGACAAATGTGACTGGGAGATTGACTGGAAGGGAAGGGAGTTTCCAGGCCGGTGTCAGCCTGCAGCTCCCTGCTCCTGCTCACTGTGGAGGGCACCTGGCCATGCCCAGGCCCTGGCTGGATGGGGAGGGAACAGCGGGTGCAGCTTATGACCCATGGGGTCCCCAGTCTAGCTGGGAAAGAAGAGGACCAGGCTGAGTTAAAGATGACCCTAGGCTGGGGTGAGTGAACGGACCCCCGAGGGCCGAAGCTGACCCTTCCAGCCCTCCCTGTTGCTGCTGCCTCCTTTTTAAATAATGGAAAATAAATTAAAAGAGCGATGTTCTATGAAAAACATGAAACTGAGATTTCAGTGTCCATAAATAAAGTTATATTGGCACACGGTCACATTCATTCATTGACATATCGCCCGTGGTTGCTTTGTACCGCAGAGCAGACGGAGCAGCTATGATGGAGATCACAAGCTGAAATATCTACCATCTGGCTCTGTGCTGAGCCAATTTGCTGACCTCTGACCTGGATCACGAAGTAGCAGCATCAGCATTACCTGGGAGCTTGTTAGAAATGCAGAACCCCAGACAGGCACCACCCCAGGCCTAGTGGACAAGAATCTGCATCTTAACAGGAGCCCTAGGTGACCTGTGTGCACAGGGAAGTTTAGGAAGCCCTCAGGTATTGCGATGTGAACAGCATGTTTATCTATAGATTTTTAAAAATGCTTTACTCCCAGGGTAACCCCTCACTCATTGGGGGGGATTTGTTGGGGCCATTTTATGGATGAGAAAGATTCTAGTCAAATGCTTGTCTAAGGTTATATACTTAGAAAGTGGCTGACCTGGGCTGACCTGCCTTAGGCTCCATGGTCCCCTGTGGCAAGGTCAAACTCAAGTGTCTGCAGTTCGAAGCCTTGAACTTCTCCAAGATGCAGTGACTGTTTTATTGGACATAGACCATATTTTGAAAGACTTTAAGATTACTTAAGATCATATTGGAGATGCAGGAGATTGACTTCTTAGAATCAGAAGACCAGGGACCCCTGGGCTGTATGGTCTCTCGTGGTCCTGACTGGCTGGAGCTGAGTCGTGGTTGCCCTTGTTGGCTGGCCGTGGCTTCTCTTGGTCACCAAGTCTCCAGCTGGGCTCCTGAGTCATTATGGGAGTCGCCTGTTCCCTTGCGCATCTGAGTTTGCATCCCTGGGTTCCACGCTGGCTGTGCAGAGCAGCCCGGGACTCACCTGGGAATCTTGTTAAAATGCAAGTGCCGATCCCATCCAGCAGGTCTGGGGCAGGTTAGCATCCGGCATTTTGAGGAAGCTCCAAGTGTTGCTGAGAGGCCTGTCTGCCCCCCAGGCTAGACTCGCTGGGCCCATAACTCAACCCCTCCCAATAGGCGCCTTTGCTGTTATCTCTAGGTGGCCGGGGCCCCAGGCCCTGCTGGTCAGCTCCGGCAGCTTTCTCCATCCACCTGCTGAATTGTCTAAATGCCACCGTTTTCTACATGTGACATGAGGCGGAAAAGGCTGAACAGCATCCCCTGCCCCACGGCACCCCTCCTGCACATTTCAGGCCTCAGCCCTGGAGGGGGAAGGGGTGTTGGTGCCGAGATTTCCTGGGCTGAGGCCAGGAGTCAGGGCAAGAGACGGGCTCTGCGGTGCTGTGTCATTTCTTTGGTGGCTTCATGGCACCTGAGAACTGTGCTTCATTCAGGTAGTCGCGTCTAACACCCCCGCCCCCCCACCAGCACACACACTCACAGCGGAACAAACCCACAGTTTACAGCCTCCCTGGCCTTCCTGGACAAACATGCCTGCCGCTGCCCCCTGTCAGTAGCCCAGTGCCCCAGGCCCCAGGGAGGTGGGGCGCTGTTCCTGTCTCCAGACACCACTTCTCCTGCCCGCTGACAGTCAGAGGGGCCATGCCTGATCATTTGGGTCAGTGAAGGCCTCAACAGACTCATGGGCTGTGTTCTCAATGGGCTGGTGGAACTCTCTGGAGGCCCCCCTTTCCCTGGCATGAGCATCAGAACCCACAGAAAGAACGTGGGCGTGGGAAGTGCAACCTAATGCGGGTCTTCTCTCCTCCTTGATCTCAGCTTATCTCATTTGTAAAATGGGTATCGCGATAGCACCTCAAAGGACTGCCTGGAGCTTCCACCAGCTCCCAGGGCAGACTGTGGCGATGACAGGGCTCCTTACCCCGCAGGATGGGAGGTGCACCTCCTCTTTCTCAAGGTCTCCGAGGGCAAAGCTTTGCTGCCTTCATTATGCACAAGGCAGGCAGGGTGGACAGGGGTCACCAGGAAGCAGAGAAAAGGAAGAAGGCAATCTTGTGATCCTCAAGGTTGTCAGTTTTAAAAAAATAATGATACCCAGTGTATTTCACGGAGGGGGGGGGGTGTGTTCTGACAGCAGGTGACTTACTCCTTCCAAATGAGGTTATTCCTGGGCCTCTGTCCCTCTTGGGAAAATGGGGCTTGGAGGTGGTGGGGGTGCAGGCTGTCTTCAGAACACGGTGCCTGAGCTGGTAGTCAGCATCCTCGTCACCCCTTGAGAGGCGTGTTCCTGGTCTTGGCCTCAGGCCTGGTGTGAGATCAGTGTACCAAGACTCAAGAGCAGTTCATCTGTAAAGGTCAGTGCTTGTCTCCAAGGTACTGACGAGCTTCTGAGGTGGGGCCTGGAGGAATTCTTTATAAATCCACTCTGCAATTAAGTTGGCTCGTTGCCTTGCGATGGGAAGAGATGATTCTACTAGGGCGTCCCGGGGGGTTTCTGTCAGCCAAAAGAAAAGGGCCAAGGACCTGCCGGCCTTGGCTGCAATCCTGCTCCAGCTGGTACGTACCTGTGGCCTTAGCAGGAGTCTGTGCAGACCACGGTTCAGCTCTACCTCTCAGGGAGCCTCTAGGGGTCAGAGGAGAGGACAAACAGGCACACGGCCTGGCCCAGGGTGCTCAGGGACTGGGCATGCCCTTCCCTCTCAGCCTGTGTGCACCCTCTGATCTACTTTGAATTATCCCACATAATTGAGGCCCAGCGGAATTAAGAAATTTGCTGAAGGTCACAGAGCTGGAGAACGGCAGAGGCCAACTTACAACCTGGGGATAGCATTGAAGTCCAAAGCCCACACTCTCCTCAGCTGTCCTCCCCATACCACAGTTATGCAGAAGTTCCTGATATATATATATATATGCTGGGGATTGAACCAAGGACCTTTTGCACGCGAGGCAAGCACTCTACCGACTGATCTACATCCCCAGCCTGACCCCTTTTTTTTTTTGTTTCTTCTTTTGGTACCAGGGATTGAACCCAGGGGCATAAACCCTTGTACATGCGAGGCAAGCATTCTACCACTGAGCCACATCCCCAGCCTCTTTTGTATTTTTTTTACAGACAGGGTCTCACTGAATTGCTTAGCATCTCACTAAATTGTTGAGGCTGGCTTTGAACTTGTGATCCTCCTGCCTCATCCTCCCAAGCCACTGGGATTACAGGCGTGTGCTACCAGACCTGGAGAGCTTCCTGCTTTTAATGCATTCCCTCACCTGCTCTTCCAAGGGATGGGGTGAGGACAATCATGCATCACTGAGTGTGGAGAGACTGCATTTATGGTTATGTGACTGGCCCTTAGGGACACTGCTGGTCCTGGCGGGTGCAGGGCTGGCAGGACAATCCAGGCTGCCTGAACCCAAGCCAGGGCTCTTTCTAGTGAGCCAGGGGCGATGCAAGGATGTGGGAGGTGGTGGAGCAATTGTCGTTAAGTCAAAAAATGGGTCTGTGATCCAGATGATTCCACCTGAAACATGTCAGTTGTCAGGCTAGACAGAGTGACAGATTTCCTGTTTGCTCTGTGCTTAGAAGCATGGTATTTTAGCATTCACAGGCAGAAAGAAAACGTAAGGACGCTTTACGGGTTGTGTGTCTGTTTTTCTGTGTGACATACACAAAGTGATTATCTCTCTTCATGGCAATGATGACCTGTCCATCGTGTAGGCATGTTGTATAAAGCTGAATTAGCAAATAAGAAAGCATGGCTCCAAGGAGAAGTACAGGGTTGGGTTCCTTGAAGCCTCAGGTGACAACATGGTCATTGACTGATCATACATACCGTTGTTTTATGTGTATTTCTATTGAAAGACCCTTGTTTAAGATATACTGCTGATTCACCACCCTGAACTCACCACAGTGCTGCAGGGCGTACCTGAGCAAGACTGACTTACCTGTCCCTGCGTTTTTCCTGTAAAGAAATGGAGCATTGCTTAGGGCCACTAGACGGCACTTCAGCCCTATACTTGGGGGGTGTTTAAACAGTGGGAAATAAAGTATGAAGGTGGGTAAACACGGCACCAGAACCTGGGAAGGACTGTTTACAATACGAGAGCTGGAACAAGAAGGCAGAGGGGCACCTTGCTCCACTCAAGTTTCCCACCCGTCAGCCGATGTCCATGAAGGACCACGAAAGCCTCCTGAGGGGGCATTTTAGGTCACAGATGGATCTCGGGCATCGAGGTGAAATCCAGAACCACCAGGTCTGATTGTACGTCTCTCATTAGGAGGGACAACCTCATGCCGGAGGCTCTGACAGGGGACCCCAGGGCCCAGGATCTCGATCGAGTGGTGAAGGACCAACAGATGCCCGTCTAAGGGGCCATATTGCTCAAGAGAAGCAGAGACTCAGTGAGGCTGGTGGTGACAGGAAGTAAAGGTGAGAGGGCAGAGGAGGGACATGGGTGATGCGCGCCTCGCCTCCTTTCCTCCTGGGGTGGGACAGGGCCCCCTTCCACACTGCTCCCCTGCACACCACGTGGCCGAGGCCTGTCCTTGCTCTCCCTGGGCCTGGCCTCTGCCGACCATGAGACACACAGCCCCTCCTCTCTGGCGGCCTCCAGTTGTGATTCCTCACGGGTCCCCTGGTGCCACTTCATATTTTTCTGCTCTGTCCAGCACTGAGCCACCTCCTCCCACTTCAAAGCGGATTGTGCCAGGAAAGCTAATCAGGTGAGTCAGCCTAGGAGACGGATCCCAGTCCAGGTCGCCTGCAGCTGATGACAAGAGCAACCCGGGCCAAGGAGGCGATGCCGGGGCTGCTGGAAATGTCACATCCAGAGCTGCCGCTCGTCCTCCAGGACGGACAGGGCTGTTGCAGGGGTGACTCAACCCTGTCTCTCTTAGGAGGACGAGAAACCCTGTGCGTGCAGGCGGAATTGTTGGGACACAGGGGTCTCGGCTTACTAGCCTGTCATCTTGTCAGTCCTGAGCTCAGCCAGACCGTCTGGGGATGTGCTCCAACTCCACCAGAGCCTGTCTGTGCCTCGGTTTCCTCATCTGTAAAAAGGAGGTACCAGCAGTGCCTACCTTGTTGGCTTGTTATGAGGGCTGCACTCAGTGAATGTACATATCAATAGAGCATTCATTTTATTACTGAAGTGATTGTAGTCTCCTCTTACCTCTAGTTTTACCTTCTTTCTTTCTTTTCTTTTTCTTTTTTTTTTTTTTTTGGTACCAGGAATTGAACATCCCCAGCTCTTTTCATTTTTTATTTAGAGCAGGGTCTCACGAAGCTGCTGAGAGCCTCTTCGCTAAGTGGCTGAGGCTGCCTTTGAACTTGTGATTCTCCTGCCTCAGCCTCCTGAGTCAGTGGGATCATAGGCAAGCACCACCATGTATGGCTCTATAGTTTTACTTTCTATGGTCAACTGTGATTTGAAAATATTAAATGATCAGTTCCAGAAACAAATAATGCATAAGCTTTATATTGCACGTTGTTCTGTGTAGTGTGATAAAAAATTGTGTCCCGTCCTGTTCCAAGCTGCCCTGGGTGTGAATCCTCCCTTTGTCCAGTGTATCCATGCTGTGTACACCACCTGCCTGTCACTTGGTAGCTGTCTCAGTTGCCGGACCTACTCTGTAGGTACTGCATGTGGTGCTTGTGTTCAGGTGACCCCCTTTTACTTAATGATCTTAAGCACCAGGGTGGTGACTCTGGCAATTTGGACATGCCAAGCTGTGCAGTGCTGTAGATATGGGGTTTGCTACTGTCAATGGTTTCAGGCATCAGCTGGGGGTCTTGGAATACATCTCCCCTGGGTTGGGGGGACTATTATATTATTATTATTATTATATTTATTTATGATATTATTCTTGTCTCTAAAGTATGGAATGAGGCCAAATATTCCAAAGGGGTTTCTTGCCCTTCCTGTTTTTGGGACGCTTGTGGATGGGTGGCCCTGGGCAAGGCCCGTCCCCTGTCTGGTCCCGGGTTCTCATCTTTTGATTGAGGTGCTGAGGCTGCATCTCTGATGGCCTGAACCTATGAAATAAGCATCATGAACGGCCAGGGCGGGGTTAGCTTGCTATCTTGGCCTCACCCTGGGGATGTTAGAAGATGTTTTCTTTAGAAATTTACCCAGAATTTAATTAAATTCCCTGCCCTTTTGGTTTATTATGAACAACTGCTTATTTCAGCTGAGATAAACTATTAAGTCATCAAAATAACAGTTGATATCTGCAGTGGGCTTTGAAAGTCCCATTCACTCCATGTTTACCAGACACCTTCCTAAGTCTGGATCAACGTAGTCTATCATTATTACAACCCCCAGGAAGGACATTATTATCCCTGTAATAGAGGAAGTTGAGGTCAAAGAAATTAAGCAACTTGCCCAAGAACCCACAACTGTAAATGGCAAGTCCAGATTCAAATCAGAAACCCTGACTCTGGACTCTATAAACTTGGTCCCGTGAGTACTGGCAGTTGGCCTTGAACTTGACTTCTAATTCTATGATGGTAACCTGACATTATGCCGTTCCTTTCAATAATTAAAACCTCAGAATCTCATCATTGGAAGACAACAGGGATCACCAAGGTGTCTTAGTTGGGTGGCTCATAGGACACTGTGAGAAGCTGAAAGAAGTCCTGGACACTTTCCCAGCAAAACATCCATGTGACAGCCACAGAGGCACATGCGCACAGATGCGCCTCAATTTCAGGGGTTCAAACACCTCAGACGGAGAAACTCAGGTAGTTCCTCCTCTTCTGATAAACATTCACTTTTGCTTGGCTTTTCCGGAGCTGAGAACCTCCCACCTGGAGAACCTGCGGACTCCGCTGAGTTTGCCTTTGATTGCTACAAAGCTGCTGCTTCAACTTGATTGACATTCCATGACTTTGGTTCCACTCTGCCCAGCAGATGTTGGTACAGAATCAACCTCCTCCGTCTTCCTGCGACAGCCCTTCGTGATTCTGAAGAGGTGGGTCACATGGTCTCTGGTCCTTCATTAATTGGTCCATTCTTCATAACTAGTTCATCAATGTCCCTCTCAAATGCCCAGAATTGGGGACAACCCAGAATGGGACAATCTTTGGCCGTACACTGATCGGCATAGTGGAGGGCTCTCCCTTTGTCCTGGGTCTCATACCTCCATGAACACACCTTAAGAGTGGATTACGTTTTTAAAACTATCTGATTTTGAAATATAACAACTATGGAGAGGGGCACCCACAAAAAAGGACAATTCAATGAACCAAAACCAAACATCACATCACCACCACCCAAGTCAAGACACAGAATATCCACCACTTCTGCCTCATCTCAACGACCGTCCTCTTTCTGCTCCAAAGAGAACTTCAGTCTGACTCCTCTTTTTTTTTTTTTTAAGGTGGTGAGGTAGGAGCCCAGGGGCTTGTGCATGCTAGGCAAGTGCTATACCCTTCAGCTACACGACCAGCCCTTCTTGTGCTTCTTAAAAGTTTTATCACCTAAACATGTACCTCAGTCAACACTATGATTTTTCTGGGTTTTGAATTTTATGTAAATAGAAGTATAGGAATGGGCTTTCTTTGCTCGACTTATTTCACTCATGGCTTGTTTGTAAGATCCATTCATGTCGTTACGTGTAGTTTAGTTCATGCAGTGCAGCTGTTGCTGAAAATATTCCATTTGTATAAATGGACTACAATTTATATTTTCTGTTGTTGATGGGCATACAAGTTTTGGAAATTATAAACAAAGCTATTATAAATAAGTGCTTTTGTTCATACGCGGTTCATACATGTATATATTTAGGTTGGGCAAATCTGAAAGAATCCTGCACAACTTTAACTTAGCAGATAATCTTAAACTATCTTCCAAAGGGGTTGTACTAATTTATACTTTCACCAGGTGTGTATGTGTGTGTGTGTGTTCCAATTGTTCCATGTTTTTACCAACACTTAGCCTTATTAATCCTTTTAATCTTGGCTCTTCTGGTGGTTATATATGGCATCTCGTTGTGGTTTTATTTTGCATTTCCCTGGTGACCAATGAAGTCGAGGCCATTTCCATCTGTTATTTGGCATTTGTCGATTAGAACTTTTGGCAACCCAATACCCGTCTGACTCACACAGACTGGGAGCCAAGTGAAACAAAGTCTCTGACATAGGATGCTATTTAGTAATCTCTCTCCTATTGACTTCAGTTGGTTTCCAGAGCAGGTCAGATATTCTTAATTATGATGATGGATAATATTCATTCAGTGTTTCAGGCACTGAGCTGAGTGCTTGCCATGCATAATGTCCTTTGATCCTTGCAACCGGCTTTTGAGGTCAATACTATCATTATCTTCATCATAAGAAGGAACTACGGTTGGGGAGGCTCAGCAACTTATCTAAGCTCTCCCAACTTAACTGTAACTAGATTCAAATTAATACCCTTAGTTGCTATAACATACTGTATATGAACAAATTTATGACTCTGAAAAGTTCTGCACTGAAAACTTACTTTAACACAATTTTTCAAATCTATTTGAACAAAATAGATCCTAACCTCCTGAATAATTGCAATTTTTGGAATATAGTATCGTCCCTTGGTATCTGTGCAGGATTGGTTCCAGGACCAGTTCTACAGAGACCAGAATCCACAAATGCCCAATTCCCTTACATAGCCTGGCACAGTATTGATATATAACCTGCACACATCCTCCTGGGTATTTTAAATCTAGATTACTTACAATACCTAAAAGGCTATAAAAATGCTGAATAAGTGATTGTTACACTGTATCATCTAAGAAATGATGTCAAGAAAGCAGTCTGCATGTTGAGGACAGATGCAATTTTTTTTTTTTTCCCTGAACATTTCTCTGTGTTTGGTTGAGTTCATGAACATGGAACCCATGGACCTATAGTCCCCACGGCCTCCTCTGGTTTCTAGTCTGGTAGAACTTTCACCAAAGGAAATTAAGTTAGTGTTGTCCAGGGATCTCAGCCTTGACACATTGACATGGGGCTGCATAATTCTCCTGGGGGACCGTCTCATGCACTGCAGGGTGCTTAGCAGTGTGCTGGCTTCTACTTGGTAGGGGCCAGTAGCATCCTATCCCCCCACCAAATTGTGGCATCTAAAATTGCCTCCAGATATGGCCACCCCCCCCCCCCGGGCAGCAGACCCCCAACTGCTGGTCTAACCTGGCTTCTGAGTGCGGTCTTCTTTATTCCCGGTGATCGCCTCTCACCTGTCTAAGCAGTCTCAAAACTGCCCAGCATGCCAATCTATTCTTAGGGAACAAGGAGCATTCTCCCACAGCAGAAGAACGCGCCCGCATCACGCATGCCCTCTTGAGTCTGCAGGGAGAACTCGTTTCAAACACCGCTATTGCAATGAGACACCAAGAGAGGTCGGATGGTGACTCGCTGGAGGTCACAGATACCCAGGGAGCAGAGGGCGGGCGACAGGTGCCCTGGGGAAGCGGGGAGTGTGTCCGCGGTCATCGACCTGCTTCACCTACCTTGCCCATTCCGGCGTGGGCGTGTCCCAGCTTGATCACCACCGGGAAGTGCGGGGCTGTGAGCTGAAAGAGGCAAGAGGAAATCACCTGTTAGCATCTCAGAGCATGGTCACCTGGGCTGTGGGCACTTCCTGTTCTGAAGTCAGGTTCACCCATCTGATGCTGCCCTGGGTCCCCACGGTCATGCTTTGTGGGTGGCCATCCTGCCGTGGCTCACGCATCCCACCCACCCGCGCTTTTGGCTTCCGAAAGGGAGCTCTGAGCTCTTCAACCAGCCTGTCTGGGGCACCCGTCAACCCACAGAGACAAGAAGGTCCTTCATGTCGCTCCTGTGCCTTTGAGGTGGGTTGTTGATTTCTGGAAGTCTATTTTGGGTTGCTTGAAGGCAAAGTCCCCACACCCCATTGTGTCATGATAATGCCACTCCCTTCCATTTAGATGACCTCCAGCCAGAGGTCACCACGACCCACGCTCTGGGCTGCACAGATGTTCTGATGCCTGTCATTGGAGTGTCCCCTGGCAGAGCTGTCTGTCCTGTCACACCAGGGCACCGAGGAGCCCAGCTTTCCCTCTGGGTGGCTAGTGCCTGGTCGCTCATGTCGTAGCTGCTGTCACTGCTGCAGGAGGGTCCCTATAGGTCACGAAGCCATTCTCTGGAGCTCATCCTTCCACTCCCAGGTGGCCCCGGGATGCAATCGGGGAAGGCAGCTTGTTACCACTTCACAGACAGGGGAACTGAGACTCAGCTCAGCAGCTGGGAGGGGTGAGCTGAGGACTTGAACTTGACCCTGCTGGACTCCACACTTGGGGTGAACAAGCTTCCTGTGGTGGACTCCGAGTAATCCCCCTCCCCCACACCAGGCTACGGGTCACCACACCCTGGTGTCGAGAGCAAGCACACGCATTAAGGAAGCAATATTTGATTTTGACTCCAAAAGCAATATGCACAAACCAAGAAATTGGGAAAATAGAATAAAGTGGTAAGTTTAAAGAAGATTATGACGATCACCCTCAGACTTCCAACAGTTTCAGTGTATTATATGTTGGTCTTTTTTTTTTTTTTTTTTTTTAAAAAAAACCCATTATGTGTTTCTCTCTTGATTTGTTCTGTTTTTACAAAATTGGGAGTGTAGCACATATCCAGTTTTATTTCCTGTTCTTTCCACCTAATATTATGTGGGAGAATGTCCCCGGCTGTTATTTGTTAGTTTAATAGGTGTTATGAAATGCTTCACATATGAGAAAAGCCTCCATGAACCCTGTTGTGGGCAGCACCTTGCTTAAGAAATAAAACAAAGAGAGGAAGCCTCTGCTCTCATTCTTTCTATCACACTCTCCCCTCCCGTCCCACAGGTACCCCACATATGAATTCTGTGTTTATTAGTCTCTTGCATTTATTCATAATTTTCCTATTATACATACTTCCCAAGCCATGGGTCACACATTTTTAAGCTTCGTGTCAGTGGTACCAAAGAGTCGATTGCATGTCTGTTTCCACATGCTTGTGAGATTCACGTGCGTTCATAATGTAACTTGGACTCATTTTCCTGCTGCATGGTATTCCATTCCTTGGATACGTTACCATTTACTCGTTTTCTGCTGATGAACATTTAAGTGATTTCTGTTTTTCCAGTTACAAACAAGACCACTGCAAACCCTCTTGAGTTGGACCTCCTCTAAGCACGTGGGATGTTTCTCTGGGGCACATCCATAGGGAAAGAATTGCTGGGTTTGGGGGACGCTTGTCTCCATGGTCTAGATGTTGCCAGATTGCTCTGCAAAACGGTTGTAGCAACTTAGGCTCTAAAGGGCAGAGAGAGGGAAGTCCCACTAGCGGGGGTTCAAAGTCTCACATCTTACCCATCTCATCAGTGTGAGAGGCCGAACCCAGGGGTGTATTTTTATCCAGGGGCTTTTGTTCCCCAGCCATCCATGCAGACTTTAAGCACCCCCGGGAGTCCAAGGACTTGGGATTTCACTCATCTCATTTTAAGGGGGGGGGGCTCGAGGTGGAGGAGAAATGGGTGTTCTTCTCCCTTGACCCCCACCATGGACACTGGTGTGCCAGAGGCCCTGCCATTTGCTCTCTGTTTAACCTTGGGCTAGCTATTTATCCTCTCTGAACCTCAGTTTTCTGACCTGCAAAATGGGGCTGATAATGCCCAAGTCCCAGGATTGTTGGGAGGAGAGACAAGGAATGTAAGATGCTCAGCTCCCGATGATGCTAACCTGGCATGTAAAGAGGGGGGCAGGGAGGAGATACCGTGGGGAGGTGGGAAGGGGCAGGGAGACTGGATAATGGAGGAAGGAGAGTGGAGACTGTGGCCTCACAACCTCTGATAACACTGGAGGGAATGAACCGAAGACACAACCAGAAAAATCAGAAGCTCACACCAGAGGGAGAGGCCAAGGTGAAGACCATGGGTCCGGACAGGGGGTGGGCATGGTGGATAGGGTGGGCCGCTCAACGAGGTTTCCTTTCTTTCTTTCTTTGGTAGCAGGGAATGAACGCAGGGGCACTCCACCTCTGAGCCACATCCCCAGCCTGATTTCGTATTTTATTTAGAGACAGGGTCTCACTGAGTGGCTCAGTGCCTCCCCGTTCCTGAGGCTGGTTTTGAACTCGAGATCCTCCTGCCTCATTCTCCTGAGCTGCTGGGATTATAGTCGTGTGCCCCGTGCCTGGCTAAGTTTTCTTTTCTTAAGTGACGCTTTTGAATTGAAATGATAGTGTTAAAAGGGTTATGAAAATGAGAGATGAGGTGGACACAACCCCATCATTTAATCAAATCAGTATGTATGGGTCCACGCTGTTTTATTGTCCTCATTTTTATGCCCAATTAGAAAATCCAGGACAGTCTACGATGTTAGAGAGAGAATTTTACATCTACCTCATCACTTAATATTATACCATCAGTATTTTCCTATTTTTGCTGCAGACATATTTCTTAGCTCTCCTCCCCGCAGCCCCAGGTCACTAATCTTGCTTGTTTGGTGCATCTGATGTCCACCCCCCAAGGTCACCTGCTCCCTCTTGTCAAAAGTGGCCATATGGCTGATTGAGGGTGATTTTTCCCCCCCAAAAATAGCTCTCAAATCCTACCAGGCACACCCCTCTTCCAAGTTCACAGGAGCGGTCCTAACCCCACAATTTTATGACTGCGTAATATTCCACATCTGAATGTTCTGAAATCCTTCCCAAAGCTGCTTTCCTGGTAATGGGTGTCTGCAGTATCCGTCCTCTCTCTGTCCCCATCCCACTCTGCTCCCTACAGGCAGGACGTCTCTTGGAACCTCTGGACCCAGGTCCTCATGAACTTGAGCTAGTGTTTTGCTTCCTGGAGGCCAGGCCAAGAGCTTTTCTAAGGGAGACCGGCAGCATGTGGCGATGTTGCACTGTCAGTTGTTGGAGCGCAACAAGTGGCAGTGGGCATGGCCTGTGCACTGGGGAGCCCACCCAGGACATCTTCTCCTGGGCAGGCGTGACTGGGCTGAGTGTCAGTGAGGGCCGGGGAGGGGAGCCAGGGACCACGAGCATTAGCGGCTTTCCCTGCCCCTCGTCACAGGGAAAAAGGCGGAGGCCAGCCGTCGGTGCTGCTCAGGGCCACCAGGCCTCCCCCTACCCTCCCTCCGGCTGTTGAACGGGTTTCAAAGGCCCCCCCCCCCATTTCCACCTTTGCCACTTGCCAGCCGCTCCCCAAACACAGACAGGTCACAGAGGACAGAGCATCTTGTTGGCTGTTTTCTGTCTTCCTTTCCCAGCAAGAGCTTCATTTGTTGGAGGCCAGGCCAGCCTCCCCCAGGCCCGTCCATCATGGGCCCCCAGCGCTGCAGAGTCCAGCTGCCCCTGGGGGAGGCCTGGCATCCTGTGGGGGGGGGGGAATCAATTTTTGAAAACAGAGATCTCCACCCTGCTAAGGGCGTATTCAAACGTATCCCCAGAAACTGCAGTAGGTGGGGGGCCTGCGTCCCCGCAGGGTGCTCCGTGGGGAGATCAGAGGCAGAACAATCTAAGCCCAGAGGGTGGTGGGCCACCCTCGCCCTGGAGCCCCGGAGCTGGACAAGGAGGCCCTCAGCGCCTGGCCCAGCTTCCCACCCAGGGAGGCGGGTCCCCCCTAGTCTGGGCTCTGGCACTGGGACCATGAGCAGTGTCTGACCCTGGCTAAGTGGCAGTGTGACGGTGTCCCCCAAGGTTCTCCTGTGGGGCCCTGGTTCCCAGTGCACTGGTGTTGAGGTGGAGGACCTTTAAGAGGTGGGGCCTAGGGGAAGGTCACCAGGTCACTGAGGTGCTCCCTCAGAAGGGATTAAGTCGTTCTCGTGGGATTCCGGGGCTAGTCCTCAAGAATGGATTGTGAGAAATAAGCAAGCTCCCCTCCCCTCCCCTCCCCTCCCCTCTCTTCCTGCCTCACCCTGTGGTGGCTTCCTCTCCCATGTGATCCTGCCACTGTGATGCCACTGTCCCAAGAGCCTCACCAGAGCCGAAGCCGATGGGGCCATCCAATCTCTGACTTTCAGTTCCTCAAACTGTGAGTGCAATAAACTTCTATTTACTGAGTACCGGCCTCGGGAATTTCATTATAGTAACAGAAAACAGACCAATATAGTGATGGAAAAAGCAAAGCCAAGAAAAACTTGGAGGAACTCACTGACCAAAATCAAGGACGGAAGTCTCCCTGAAGAAGTCTGGAAGAGGTGGAGGGGGAACGGGGCCTCCGCTCTGTGACTATGAGATGCTGCCTGACCTGGCTTTTGCCTGCCTCTTCTGTTTCATCTTGTACTTTTCCATCCTCCCAACTTCAACTCTTGGCTACACGTTATGTTCCAACCCACAGGCCTTTTGGTTCTTTACTAAGTGGACCATGTTACCTGAAGCCTCAGGACCTTTGCTTATGCTGCCCTTTCCCTGAAAGACCTTTCCTAACACTCTTCAGTCCCTTCTCATACTTCACGTCTTTATTGAAATGCTCTGTTACTGGACAGCCCTCCCTGGCCACTGTTCTAAAGGAGGTGCTTCCCACTGCCTGTCTGTTGTATCCTGAACTCTTCCTTCATGCGCTAGTCACCAGTTGCATTTATATATTCATTTCTCTGTTGTCCATTTCTCTGCTCTCCTATAGGTGTTCTGAAGGCAGGAAATGGCTTGTTTTGCTACCACTGTGGCTCCTGGCTCCACACAAGATCCGGCACACAGCAGACACCCTGAGGGCAGCATTGTGAGTCACATTTCCATTGCTGTGACAAAATACCTGAGAAAAATAGCTTTAAATAGCTTTATTTTGGGACATAACTAGCAGTTTCAGAGGTTTTGAAGTGGGCACCCCCTTTCTCCATAGAAAAACCCTCTTCACCAGGGCTGATTTTAGGGCTATCAGCAAAAGAGTCTCTGAGAAAGAGTCCAATGTAGATAAACTTCCTATTATTGTGTTGCCCCGTTGACTTGGCCACTGGCCGAGAAGATACCAGCACTCCAGGTGCTGGACACCCCCGACTAGTTTTTCACAAACATATATCCAGTAAAGTACTTTGTAGAAATGTGCAAACAAGGCCTCTGGCCTTGAGCTGGGCTTCACAGAGCTGTCTACATTGTTAAGATAAGTTACAACTGGGCCCATGGTGACAGCTGGCAGGGGAGGAAAGAGAGGGGAGAAGAAGCTCTCCCCTTCTCAGGTGCTGTCCTCGAAGGGTTAACTTGCCCAGAACAGGGAGAGAAAAAGCTGCTTTTATGTGAACTTCTGCAGACTGTGAGCTTCTGAGCCCCTCCCCTTACACACTGGGGATAAAACTCCAAAACTCCCTGAACTCGGGGTTCAGGGGCTTGACTGATTACAGCAAAAGCTGTGCCCCCTGAACCTGGCTGCAGCCAAACAAAACTGTTTCCTGCTGTCTTGGGTGCCCTGTCTCGGCTGTCCCTACAACAGTTTCAGTTCACGGTCAGCTGACGCATGGCCTTTGGGCCAATGGCAAGGCAGAACAACATGGCCGGAGCATGTGGTGGAGCAGTCGCTCGCGGTGTCCAGGAGGTGAGAAAGGAAGAGGATGCCTGAGTGGTGTCTGAACATCCCCTCAAGGGCACGCCCAGTGGCTGGATTCTTTCCCATCGGCCCGCCTCCCCCCAGTTCCACCACCTCCCTCCAGCGCCTCAGGCTGCAGAGGAGATCTTTGATGCCTGGGCCTCTGGGGGACACACCAGGTCTGAGCTCTAGCCAGGGCTCAGTTTGGTGACTGCCCGTTAGACGGAGCCTCCCAGGACAGGAGGGGGGTCCTGAGCAAAGAGAGTCAGAAAGACCCTGTGGGACAGGGTCTGGTAAGGCCAACTCCAGTGGAAGGTTTCTTGGGGAGAGTTGTGACTTTGGGTGAGGGAGGACGAATGGGGAGTGACAAGCTTGTGAGGGACCCAGTCACCAAAGGTGGGAGTGGGGACAGTATCTGAGGTCACCGGACAGCTATGGAGGGTTTGGGCACATGGGACAGCCACCCACAAAGCAGGTTCAGGAAGATTCTTCTGCAAACGGCTCTGGTTCCTGAGCACGTTGTGTGCCAGGCCGGTCTCGGGGTGCTGTGGGGAGGGGGCACCTGTTTTTTTATTCCCTTTTTATACAAAGGAACATGAAGGCCAAAGGGGGCGGAGTTTCCTGCCTAAAGTCTCATCAGGAAGCCACAGAGCTGGGCTGCACCAGAGCCCCCATCCCGCCTCTGATGCTCTTGGCTCCCGTGTGCCCAGACTGTGCCCTCTGGATTTGGCTGGAGTGGGGATACTTAGGACAGACCGGCCACTGGTAACCGAGTGAGGCAGGGTGAGGTGGCAGCAGCTCCGACTTTGGACTCAGAAGGACCCACGCTCACGTCTGTGGGCCGTCGGGCACGTCACTGAGCTCCATGTGACTCAGTTTCCACCTCCCCGGTTAGAAGATCATTTAAACCCCACCTCTGTCACTGCAGTGTCAGCCACAGGGACTCGGTCCCTGACTCATCATGGCCAGGGCAGAGGCGTGGGTAGAGTTGGGGGGTGTCCAGGGCCTGGCATGTGACAGGTGGCAGTTCATGTCGTCCCCGTGCTGTCTTCATCTCTGGTCTCGGGGTGAGGTGACAGGGGTGGGTGGGCCGTTGTGGGAGGCCGATTGACAGGGCTCCCTTGCCCCTTGGATACAGAAAGGCCCGGGAAGCAGGAAGGAAACCGGGGCCTGGGGGGTGGGGCGCAAGGCTCCTGGAGCCTTTGGCAGGAAGCGGAGGCCCAGGAACGGCACAGCTAGAGGCACTGCGCACAGATCCCTCCAGGGAGTGGAGCAGCCGCACGGCTGCCCTGTGAACTCTGCCCTGGTCGGTAGCATCTGACAGACTCCTCGGAACTTAAGCATTACAAGTGAAGAAACTCCGGTCATGAGGGAGAAGGCCCTTTGCAGTCCTTTCATGTGTGACAAATCTACAAAATACCACCTGGTCACGTGGCGGACAAAGTAGGTCAAGATGAAACTCCTGCCCATGGCCTCCAGGGCTCTGTGGGGTCTGGCCTCTGCCTTCTTCCCAGGCCCGGTCCTTCCCACGCTCCTCCATCGGCCTCTCTGCCCAGCCTCGCTGGCTTCCTTCCACACCCTGGGCACAGGGCCTTTGCATGTGCTCTTCTTGTTTCCTGGAAGGCAGTCCTGCTCCTCTTCATTGAGTCAACTCTTAACCTTGCTCAGGTCATAGCTCCAATGTCCATGCCTAGGTCACCTCTCTCCTGCTTGGCACTTCCATCGTTTGGATTCATCTGTGTGCTTGATCCACAAGTGTCTGAGGCCCTCCCTAGGCTGCAAGCGTTCTGAGAAGCTGTGGGTCTCATATCCTGATGCTCATGACGGACCCTCAGGCCCCTCCTGAGCTGCAGACCCGCCTCCTGGCCTGGCCCCCCGGTGGTCCTGCACCGGCTACTCAACACCTCTGACTCCACATTTCCAAACAACTTCAAGAACTTCAAGAACATTCTTCCACCTGGGTTCCAACCTCAGGCAGTGGTCCCACCCCCCACCGGGTGCCCAAGATAGATATCCTGCCTCCTCCTCCATCCTCGCCCAGCCACGGGTCTGGCACGCAGGCAGCCCCGGGACTGTCTGCTGAGCGAACTCCACAGGCTTCCTGCCCGGCTGAAGGCTCTCTGCCCCTGGGATTCCACCTCAGAACCCTCCATCACCTCTCCCTCCTCAGTGTGTCTTGGAAAAATACCGGCAGCATATTTAGAATAATTAAGCTAAACCTGCCCACCAAAGAGCAAACATTCCTTTCTCTTAGGTTTCCTGTTTCCCTGAGAAACGGAATCATCAGGAATAAACAACCTGATAGTATTTGTCTGTAAATAGGCTTTTCTGGTTCTTGCCTGCGTGATGTTTATGGTGTGGAACAGGCTCAGGCGGCCAGCCTTTCTCCCACGAGGCCCTTCCCTAGGGATGCAGACAATATCCTCATGGGGGGCTGAATGACCCTGAGTGGCAGGCTGCAGGAGACCCCCCTGGTCCAGCCATGAGAGCCATAGGATCTCGAATTTCCTGGGTTTTCCATCATAATGTGCAGTATGTATTATTTATTTTTATTTTTATTTTTTTTTGTACCAGGAACTGAACTCAGGGCACTTGACCACTGAGCCACATCCCCAGCACTATTTAGTATTTTATTTAGAGACAGGGTCACACTGAGTTGCTGAGGCTGACTTTGAACTTGTGAACCTCCTGCCTCAGCCTCCAAAGCCGTTGGGATTATAAAGTCTGTACCTTGATAGGAAAGTTCTAGAACCATCTCTAAGTGGAGAAAGTGCCCTTTGCAATTCAGGTGATCCTTAATATGGGCACTTACAAGCCTCTTCTTGGTGGCTTCAGGAAATAGCCAATCATAACCGGGCTACTCCAGCATCCAGTTCTGGACTTCAGTTTATGTTCCCACATACAGTGTCCTAAGATTACAGCACCGAGGTTGCAAAGGTGGACTTGGCGTTGCAGACGGCAAATACTGCTTCCCTGGGGCATAGGCAAAGGACACGCCCCTTGTCTGGTTCAGGGAAACTGTTTGCAGAGTGCCATGGAATGAGTGGAAGAGTGACCACAGGCTGGGAGCCGGTGGACCTGTGTCTAGGCACCACTGGTGGCCTCCCTATGCCCCCCCCCTCCAGCAACGTTCTGAGCTGCTCAGGTCTCTGTCACTTCCCTGTAAACGGGGGTGAGCGCTCCAGCGCAGGACATCACTGTCAAGATGAGAGTCTGTGTGTGAAGCACATGTTACACTTATCTGGATCTTGGACAGAAGTTCTTTGGGAATAATTTAAAATGACATTCACTTAAAATCCATCTGAATAACCCCCAATTACCACTTGCTTCAGTTATGGATATTTTTTTTTAAATAAAAGATTTTCTTTTTTTACTGCTGTTTCTTATAAAAATCTAATTTGAAATTATTTGAAAACTTATCAGTTCATGGATATAATGGGTTTATCTGACATTCCTTACATGCGGAATGGTTCTATATGCATTTCCTACGTACAACGATACCCAGACTCTCATTGCGACACCCCGCCTGGTTTTCATCCCTTAAACCTTGGGTAATCTTTTATTTAACACCATGACTTCTGATCTCTATAGTTCTAGTGATACTGCCTGAATTTTCTTTTTAAATAAAAGCTTTCCTGAGATAGAGTTCACATACCATAGAATCCACCCTTTTAACATGCACCATGAGAGCCGGGCACAGTGCTGCCCACCTGTAATCCCAGTGATTTAGGAGGCCGAGGCAGGAGGATCGCAAGTTCAAAGCCAGTCTCAGCAACTCAGTGAGGCCCTAAGCCCTGATCTCAAAAAAAAAAAAAAAAAAAAAAAAAAAGCATGATTTGGTGTTTATATTCTATTCACAGAATCGAGCCACCATCGACACTATCTAAATCCAGAACATTTTCATCAGTCAGAAAGAAACCCTGCCACCACGGCCAGTCACTCCTCATTCCTGCCTCCCGCCAGCCCCTGACAACCACTGACCCACTTTCTGTCTCTGGATGTGCTGATCCCCGACATTTCCTGCACACATGTGCTCCTGCTGGTGACGGGCTCCTCTGCGGGGGCTTTCAAGATTCCTCTGTGCTGAGCAGCCATCAGTGCTTCGCTCCTTTTTATTGCTGCATAATCTGTTGTATGAATGGTGTTTGATTTTTAAGTGTATTTCTAAATCAGTTAATTAATCAGTTAATTTACTTGCTTTTGTGGCACTAGTGACCAAGTCCAGGCTCTTGCAAGTGCTGAGCACGTGAGTTACACCCCAGCCCCAATATAATAGTGCGTCCCTTGATGGGATTTCCTGTGTCTGCAGACCCTGAGGGCAAGTCCCTGTAGGTCTCTAAACTGTGGTCCATCCTTTGACAACATCCTAGATGAGACATCATTACAATAGCCCCTTGACTTCCCCTCTGGGCAGGAGGAGGGTTTCACTGGCTGATTCCGGCTGGAGGGACTGCATCCTTTGGTGGCGCGGGGCTCAGACTAGATCTTGAGTGTCACCACTGGAGCAAGGACTATCTCTGCTTTCAGCTCCTTCTTAATGAACCTCGTCATCCCATGAATAAGCTGATACCGCGACAGGGTCAGAGGGAAGAATGTTTCAGGCCGAGACACAGTAATCAATGTGTGTTTGGTTTTTGCTTTGCATCTCCTGACACAGAGCTCCCTAGACCCTGTCACCCCTGAGTGACAGGGATGCTTGGAGCATCTTCTGTTCCAATGGCAGCCTCCTGGATAGCTCAGGTGGGCACTGGTCTCCGATGGACCAAGCCATGATTAGAATCCGGGAGCTTCAGCCCCACCTCCGTCCTTGAGAGGAGAGGGTCTGGAGGCTGAGTGGGTCACCCATCGTGCCTACGTGTAGTGACCTCCAGAAAAAATCCCTCAGCTGTGGGGTTCAGAGGGCTTTGGTGAACACACCCTGTGCCAGGAGGGTGGAACACCCCGATGTCCTGGGGGCAGGAGCTCCTGTGCCTGGGACCCTCACGGACCTCACTCGGTGCACCTCTTTATCGGGCCACCCTTTGTTCACTCTGCAGTGTCCCCTGTAACAAGCCAGGATGGCGTTAGCGTCGTATGGGCTATAGGTACATGATTCCTGTAACTGCAGCTGTCTTCCTCCATCACTTTTGGAGGGAGAATCTGAGCCAGGAAGAATCAGGGGTCCCATGTTAAAGGTGGGCAGGGAGTGGATGGGCTGTATCTGCAGCAGATGGTTGTGTGTGGGCATCAGGAAGGGACATCCAGAGAGATGGCTGTGAGCCCAAAGAGAATGATGGACAAGGGCCCCTCTGGCTCTCTCCTGGGCTGGGGCTCAGGCAGCTCTGCTTATATGGCAGAGTGATACGACGGTTCCTCCAGGGTTACTCAGCCACCAAGACCCCCGACTCTTCATCATACTGCACCAGCCCCACCCGCTGCCCCAATCCGTACAACAGAGCGACTTCATTGCACAGAGGAAGAAACGGAGGCCCCCAGAGCAGAGGCGGGGCAGGGTGGAGTTCAGTTCACACCCTCCTGTTGCGGGTCAGGCTGCTCTCCTAGACATTTCATGAGAAGTGAGAGTGGAGGGCGGTGCCTCCCTTTGTAAATAAGAAAATGTAGGGGGAGGTCCCAAAACAGAGTTGCAAAACCAAGACTTCAACTTAGGGGTCAGGGCCCTGGGAGTCCAGCGTCCCATGCAGCCAGTCTTGACCTCAAACGAGTGCTACAGAGCACACGCCGCGCACCCTGGAAGCCGCTTACTGCCCGGGTCCCACCGCAGTGCCTGGAGGACTAGGGGTGGGGGGTGGGGGCATGGGCAGGACCCGGGTCCCACCCCGCTCTGCCTCATGGAGCCTTTCAATCTGCAAACGCCACGAATGTGGGAACAGTACTGTCCAGCGGGGAGAGCAGCTGTGGGCGGGGGACAGCTGTGGAGGAGGGACTGGACTTGGGGTACTAATAGGATAGAAGTTGTCCTCAGAGGCTGGCCATGGGGGCGGGGGGTTAAACAGTCAGAAACAGGACGGTGTTCAAAGACGGGGACAGTCATTCCCCTCATAGGTGGGGCTGGGGGTGAGTGGGGTCCAGGCTCACCTTCCCCCTCCCTCCGGCCGACCTGGCCCGGGGCTGGGCAGACAGTGCAGCCCTGGAGGCAGGAGCCTGCTGGTGGGCGGGCTCCCCCACACAAGGGGACCATAGGTCACCATGGCCTGGCCCCGGCATTCCAGAGGGTTCTGGGCCAGCTGCAGGGGAGCAAGGTCAGGGATGGAGGGGCACCCAGGGGCCTGCTCTCCTTCACAGGGAAGCAGGAGGTGAGGGTGGGCAGGAGCCGGGGCAGCATGGCAGAGCTGGTCCCCATCTGCCACTGTGGGGCCTATGGCTCAGGACCAGAGGGAACCTTTCAGAAACTACCAGGACGTGGCAGAGGTGGGGCTTTGTGACCAAGGGCAGTGTGTGTCTGGCTAAAGAGGCCCGGTTAAGAGAGGATTGCTGCTTGGTGCGGTGGTGCACGTCTGTAATCCCAGGGACTCTGGAGGCTGAGGCAGGAGGATCTCGAGTTCAAAGCCAGCCTCAGAAAGAATTAAATTACAACAGATGGGGTAGAGAGAGAAGATGGGAGGGGAGGGGAGGGGGGATAGTAGAGGAGAGGAAAGGTAGCAGAATACAGCAGTCACTAATATGGCATCATGTAAAAATGTGGATGTGTAACCGATGGGATTCTGCAATCTGTATTTGGGGTAAAAATGGGAGTTCATAACCCACTTGAATCGAATGTATGAAATATGATATGTCAAGAGTTTTGTAATGTTTTGAACAACCAATAAAAAAAAAAGCCAGCCTCAGCAACTCAGTGAGGTCCTAAGCAACTCAGCAAGACCCTGACTCTAAATAAAATATAAAAAAGGGGTGGGGAGGAGGCTCAGTGGTTAAGTGCCCCTGTGTTTGATCCCCAATACCAAAAAATAAATAAAAGTTGCTGCTAACACTGATGTGGGAGGCCACAGTTGTCCCTGCTCTCCCAGTGGCCGGCTCTGCCCCAGCAGCAGAGACATGGCCTCTGATCCACACCAGGCCCCTTCACAGTGCCTGGACCTGATTCCCAGCCAGGACCCGAGACTGAACTAAACACCGTGTCCAGGTGACACTGGAGGCAGAAGCTGTGCCTTGGAGCCGGATGGCCTGTCACGCTAGCCCCAGGGGGCACAGAAAAGACCCAGGCTCTTTCCTGAAAAGCCTCCCGGGCTGGTGGGGTCAGCAGATACTTTAATGAAAGAGTTCAACTTGGTGATGTCAACACTTAAGAGATTTATGATGAAAACACTCTAGGAACAAAAAACAGGGAGTGGGGACCAGGCTTATTGACACCGTGTGGCCAATGTATCATTTACAGTGGGTTTTGCAGGTCAAGTAGGAGTTTGTCAAGTAGAGAAAAGCATGTTCCAAGGGGGAAGTACTCACAGGAGAAAAGGCAGAAAGGTGCGAAGTCTCCTGGAGGATCCAGGAAATGTCAGGGTGACCACAGGACCCGGAGGGGGGTGGAGGGCGAGCCTGGGAGGGCAGCTGGCCAGGGTCACGTTCGAGAAGGATCTCAGATTAGATCTCCATTGCTCAGTGCAAATGAGGGTAGACACACTGTACTTTGTGCGGGTGGGCGTGCATGTGTGTGTGCGTGCATGTGGGTGTCTGGGAGTGTGTGAGGATGCATGTTACAAACACTGGTTTATTATATGTGCACATTAAAACTGAACCACAAATTTGGTTATCCTGTCTTGGTTGTTTTCCCTACAAATTCAGAACCCCCAAAGATGAAGACCTGCCCTCACCTTTCAGGGTCACATGCTGAAGGATTCTCCCATGGAAGGACAGAATGTCCTGGGATTTGGCTGGGCGGGGAAGCCAGCCAGGTGTGCGGGGACAGTGTTGGGCCTGCCTTGGAGCCGGGCCCGGGCACACGGGAATTCCTCACGTCCCTCTGTGTGTCCTTCGGCATGTGTTGGGACATTTCCCTCGTGACCCGTGTCTTCTGGAGGGACTCCCTCACTCTGCACGGTTCCGGGGAGGCTTGGGTGTCCCCTTCCCAGTGAGTGACAGGGAGGGGGACCTTGGGCCTGAGAAGCACATGGGAGCCAAATTGTAAAAAACCTCGTGAACTCTCCTGAGAGGTTTGGACTGGATCCTGGGCATGGTCGGAAGCCCAGCAAGGAATTTTTGGAAGGGGGATGCCACCGTTTTGATTCTCCCTTGGGAAAGAACAGCTCTGGCCGGAGCCTGGAGGGAGGAGGGGGCGGGAGTGGGTGGGGGGAGGGGCTGCCTTCTCCTGCAAACTGTCCCTAGGTGGCATCACGGCCAAGGTCACTGGCAGCCATGGGACAGGAGGGAGAGAGAGCCAAGCAAGCAAGACCTCTTTCACCCGTGGGCCCCAGCATCGCACTGTCCGAGACACTTTTCACAAGAGGCATCCGAGTGCCAAGAGGTCAGCGGGGGGCCTGACTGAGGGTCGCCCTGGCTGGACTAGGGGTAGCCATGCCATTCCCCAGGCCTGCAGGACGCCTGGCCGTGGCCGATGGCTGGATGGAGAGTGAGCGGCCCGGGCTCCCCGCTCACTGAGCCTCTGCTGCATGAGTGGATGAAGCCAGCCCAGCGTCTGACCCGGGAGCGGAGGAGCCCTCAGTCAATGTCCGTGGGCTCAAGTCAATTGATGTGAAAACGTCGGTTTCCAAGCCCAGCGAGAGGGGCCGCGGTCTCCTTGAGGGAAAAGCAATCTCCTCTCGGCCAGAGCTTCCAGAAGGGCCCTGCTCTCCAGGCTGAAAGGAGCTGGGGAAGCCAGACCAGGCTCAGGGTCTGCCCACTACCACGTCAGCCCTGAAACTCCCGGCTCCATTTTTCTCTGGTTCCTTGATGTGTGCTTCCTCCATTTCCGATGGATGGATGGTGTGTGTGTGTGTGTGTGTGTGTGTGTTTTATTTCCATCTAAAAAAAGCTTCTAGATGCTTTTAAATTAGGCAAATGAGTAAGGGCAATGCTCATTTCCCCCCCTTTCATTTTGAAGATGTGTGTCGTGCCAAAAGGCCTTTGGACGGAATGTTCAGAGGCTGCATAATAGAACAAGAGAAGCTGCCAACCTCCTAAATCACTCACCAGACAGGACAATCTCAGGCCCTGGGACTTAGTGACCCCTGGGCAGCACCACAGCCGAGTCCCCAATAAACGGAAGGATGCCTCAGAGCCTGCGGTCCCGGCAGGAAAGGAAGCCCCACCTTGAGGAGCTGGTGGTTCCAAGTGGACCACAACTCCCTGAGCTCACTGCTCTGAGAATTGCCTAGTGATGAAGGAAATTGGGTCCCAATCTACAAAATCTCAGAGAGTGGGCTCGATGCCAGTATTTCTTCTCTGAATCTCAGTTTACACGTTGGTCAAATGGGTCTAATTGAGGGACTGCATGAGAATAGAGAGGGCTCTCATGCAGGGATGCCTACCTATAAGCACCTCTCTGGTGGTCCTTCCTTCTCTGGAATATGTGAGGTCCTGAGCCTTGATATTCAAAGTTTGATTGCAGGAGCAGCGGCGCCAGCATCAGTTAGACTCTTGCTAGAAATGAGATAGAACCACCCCAGAACAACTGCTCAGAGTCTGTGTCTTAACCAGATGCTCCGGTGGTTCCTGTGCAGGTTAGGGTTTTCAAGTGCTGCCCTGCCTGACCAGATGACCATTGCAGTGGACTCAAAGTCATTTGTAAAAGGAAAGCAATTCCTTGAATGACTCTAGATCTGAAATACTGTACAGTTTGAAGTCTGCTAACCCCTGGGTGTATGGCGTGTTTTCAGTCTTGCTATCTCACACTTCAGTTTCCTTTTACAAAGTGGAGGCAATCCTTCTGCCTTTTGTACCTTACTTATAGTAACGAGGAAGGCAGGGTGAAGTGGAGATCCAGGTCTGTTCACTGGAAGTGGCGCCCTGTCCCTGGGCTCGGCCTCTTGGGCCTCAGTTTCTTCCTCTGTGCCATGAAGTGGCTCCATGGTGCTGACGGGTTGCTGTGTCTGTACTCAAGTTCACCAGCCAGGAGATGGCAGAGCAAAAGCAGGTCTGTGATCGCCCTGATGCCCCGTTGGGGCTGAGAGTTCTGGACTCAGAGCAGCCTCACCTGCTGGCCCTCAGTGACTCCCCTCCAGAGAGGGCAGAGCCAGGTCTGTAGGCACAGGGCTGGGCTGGGTCTGAGCCCCACAGAGGGCTCTGTTTGCTTATAGTCTGCACAGCGGGGCTGGATTAGTCCAGCTTGGTAAATAGCTTTGGAGACCAGCAGGCTGGAAAGTCGACTTTGTCCAGCAGGAATGCACAGGGCCCCGCCCACACGCATCAGTGTCCCCTGCCGGGCTCCCCAACCGGACCTCTCTGTTTCATGGCCCATTTCCATTTCCTTCTCTGGGCCTCAACTGAATATAAAAAAAGTCTCTTGGCACTTTCTCCCCCAAGCCCTGTCCTTACCCCAATCAGACTCTCACAAGACACAACAGAAGGAGCCACAGGACAGGGGAGTCCTCTCAGGCCGGCTTCCCTCAGTTCTCTGGGTCACCTGGTGAGGTCGACCGGTGCTGACTTGGGCCCCGCGTCCTGAGGAAGGTGGAGGCTGCATTTGTGCCACTAGCCAAGCCCAGGCTGCCTCATTCCCCAGGGTGGCCCGCAGGGTGGCCAGGTGGTGGCCTCGGAGGAGGGCAGCTGGAACATGTTTTCTCACAGCCACACTCCGGTTGACATTCCAGAAAGTCAGAGCAGGGAGGGACTCACGGAGCAGCAAGTCTGCACGGTCCCGCTCTTGGACTCCCAGTCGGGCTGCCCGGGCTCTGGAACTTCAGGAACTGGAATCAAAATGGCCCTGTGTGCAGGAACTTGACAGGGCTGCAGGGAGCACTCCACGTTCCCTGTTTCCTAAAGGGGGCTGAGAGGCTCCCCCTAGAAGTTCCAAACGTTGTCAATTTCTCGTTTGCCTTGCGTGTTATGTACTAGGGGAAACTGAGGCCCAGGGAGGGAAGTGACCCGCTCAAGGTCCTGGCCAGGATTGAGCTCAGCTGAGAGCACATCAGAAGTGCAGCCCGGGCCGGCAGGGGGTGCGGGGGCGGGGGGCGGGGTCGTTCCCTGAACACCTCTCCCTGGGGTGGGGCCTTCTGTCGGTGCTCTCAGGCTGGTGGACCCCACAGCTGTTAAGAGGGGGATTAAGGGCTTCAGGGGAGGGACTGAGAAGGTGAGACTGTGGACCAGAGGCTGCTCCAGAAGGTGGCCAAAGTTTATCAACTAACACCCCCAGTGCTGGTGATCAAACTTGAGACTCGTGCATGCTAGGAAGTGCTCTGTTACAGTTTGGAGATGAGGTGTCCCCCCAAAACTCTTGTGTGAGACAATATAGGAATGCTGCAGGTGAAAGGGTTCCATTGTGAGTGTTGTAACCTAGTCAGTGGATTAATCCTAATCAGTGGATTAATCCACATATATGGGTTCACTGGACAGTCACCTGAGGCAGGTACGGTGTGTCTGGAGGAGGTGGGTCACTGGGGTTTTGTTCCTGGTCAACAGACCACCCTCTGCCTCCTGGCCACCGTGTCCTGGGCTGCCTCCCTCTGCCACGATGTCTGCTTCACCTTGGGCCCAGAGCTATGGAGAGAGCCGACCGTGGACTGAATCTCTGAAACCATGAGCCAACATAAACTTTCCCTCCTTCTATATTGTTCTTGTTGGGTCTTTTGGTCCCAGCGATGAAAAATGGACTCAAACAGGCTCTACCACTAAGCTCCACCCTCAGCCCAAAGAACCTGTCTTTTAAAATATGGAATGTGTACCTCCAACCCCCACCTGCCCACCCAGCTGGCCACCTGGGCAAACCGGCGTATGCCCCTGGGTCCCCGGAATACGGGCACGTTCCGTTCTTTACTCCCTCCTCCCTGCTATCCATCCAGCCAATACTGATGGATTTCTTAATTCTGCCCCAGACGCCAGGGATACAGCAGTGAACCAGGCCCCTGCCTCCTTGGAACTTATTCAGATGGAGAAACCTGGTGACATTTTCATGGCAGAGGGACTGCGGTGCAGGGTAGGGTGGCACAGCTCTGTCGGGAGACTTTTTGGAGGTGTCCCGCCCTCCCTAAGAGCGGGTCTGCCGGGAAGAGGTGACTCTGGTGCTCATTTGTTTGAGATTGGATGTTCTTCATCCTGACAGGGTCCCCGAGGTTTTCCTGACTCCAAGGACACTGCCACCTCCCGGCTCATAACAAATGATGCTCAGGAGCATGCCAGCCCTCCCGCTCTATGAGGCAATCCTCGGAGGCCCTTGCCAAGATCAACTGTTTGGCCTTCTGCCTCGAAAGCTGATCCTCTTCCGAGTCTGATTACTGCTTTTCTGAAACACAGGCACCATGACATCGTCGCCCCCTCCCTGGCTTGGGGATCTGATGGTCAGCATGAAGTCAGGTTTGGAGAGGTGCCTGTGCCTGGGGCGGGGGCCCTGGAGTGAAGCAGGCTTTGGGGGGGGGAGGTCCCCAGAGACTGGGAGGGGGTTTGCTTTCAGATCTGTCACCAGCATCTGGGTCTGCCCCTTGGTGCACGGGGACGCAGCCTTGTGGTGGGGGCAGAGCTGACATTCCGTGGAGACGCAGCGGCCTGGTTTGACTAAGTTGTATTGGGATATTCCCAGTGTTACGGGGAACCACCCGCGGGGTGCCTTCCTGTCACTCCAGCTCCCCGGGCTCTCCCCTGGGCCATCTCTAAACAAATCCTACCACCAGCCACCTCAGGCACCTGTCCAGCCGCCCTCTGCCTGTTGGTGTCTGCTTGGTGAACAGTTCGG
Organism: Marmota monax; assembly: GCF_021218885.2. Classification (NCBI taxonomy): domain Eukaryota; kingdom Metazoa; phylum Chordata; class Mammalia; order Rodentia; family Sciuridae; genus Marmota; species Marmota monax. Next base: position 6,011,199 of record NW_026695202.1, read on the forward strand.
CCATCCCCCCAGGACAAGGGGTGACACTGTGAGGACTCAGGAGGCCCGTTGGTTGTGGGGCACCTGCCGAAAGACACTGTCATGTGAGAGGGGAGGCTACGTCTTAGGCTCACAGGTCAAGGCCCTGTGGACAGGAATCCCCTCTTGCCACTGCGGGGCCGTGGCCTTGCATCAGAAAGGGTTCCTTCGTTTGCCAGAAGCTGGGAGGACCTCAGGGGTCTTCTAGTCCTGCCCACTCATGGCAGGAGAGGAACCTATAGCTCAGCACGAGGTCACTTGCTCCTGTCCTGTAGCAAACCGGCAGCCTGCCTGAGCTTCCCGACTGTCCCCACTACACCGTACCCGAGGTGAGAAAAGATCTTGACGCAAAAGACCTCAGAGATGTTCCAGACATTTCTCGAACCCCTCCCCTCTGCCTTTCTGCACCCGGGGTCACTGAGTTAGAACACCTGACAGTTCCTCGAGACTGAGTGGATTTTAGAGCCAACCTCAGTCAGGGCTGGGGACAGGGCTCAGTCTCACATATGTGACTCAGAAACCTGGAGACCCCCCGGATGGCGGTCTCCAGACGGCAGCCTGCAGGCCAGGTGTGGCCCGCAGACCTGTTTCACCGGGACCCCCGCGAGTTGCTGGTGTTCTGATTGAACAGCTGGCCGACCTTCACAAAGTGGGAGACTTCACACAGAGTGTTTTCTTAAACGAGGGATTTTCTTAAAGAAAATCCAGCCACCGGTGTGCCCCATTTCTCCAGGCAGGGCCAGCTTCTTGTGGTTGGGACACATGCCCTAGTTTGTCCCCTTCTTGCTAGCTGCTCTCGGTCATTCACTGGCCAGGAGGCACCCGAGTGGCTGGCCGGGGTCTTTCTGGTGGCCTCCCTTGGGCCATGTGTGTCCTAGATGGAGTCAGGCCCACAGGAGCATCTGGGGTCCTTCTTCAGGCGCTCAGGCCCTTTTGGGCCAGGGAGATGTTCAGGGCCTCAGGACGGTCACAGGACTGTTGTCGATCGACTGTGATGTTGGACAGCTGGCTGGGATGTTGGACACCCCCCCCCCCGCCTCTGTGCCCATCTACCCCACAGTGCCCTTCTCTCTCTAGCCAGGCTGCCCGGGGCGGACACTCCCCAGCTGGGCTGGGCCTGGTTATTCTCTCAGGCAGGTGTTTTCTGAGCCCCCGGAATGGGAACAGCAGGGGGCTGGCTTCACCCAGGAGGGAGACAGAGTCACAGAAGATGTAAGTCACGGGCAAATACGTCTTTTGAAAGCTTCCAAAAAGGATAGTGGCTCACAGCTACGGGAGGAGCCAGGGCAGGCTTCATGGAGGGGGAGGTGTGTGCGGTGGGCCTTGAAGTTCAGGGATGAGAATCGGGGAGGGGGAGGCAGGGGAGCGGGCTCCAGACAGGCAGGGGGGGGAAAGGCTGGCGGAGGCCGGGGTGGGAGGAGGCGTGTGCTGAGTGTGGCTGGCCCACAGAGGCAGGGGGATGGCATTTCAGACACGGCCCCGTAGGAGCTGGGGTTAGATCAAGGCTAGGAATTCACTCCAACATATATAAAGGGAGGAGTCCGTCAGGAATGGACATCTTTGACTCAGTGAGGCCGGGGGCAGGTTTTGCTGAGGGAAGACAGGAAGCAGGAGCGTGGCCGTGCCCCTGGTGGAGGTATTTGGTTCTTGTTGAAATGCTAGTGTGGCCTTCTGCCCCAGCTGACCTGGTACAATGGTAGGGAAGTCCCAGGACACCTGCGGCCTGGTATCATTTCCACATGAATGTTGCTGTGTGTCAACTGTCTGTCCCTCCAAAGCTCAGGATGACATCTGCTGGTCCCTTGGTGGTGTCGGGAGGCGGTGCCTTAAGATACGATTAGGTCCTTAAGAGGGTTGTGGCCTATCTCGTGGACCCGGGCTAGTTACCGCCAGAGCAGGCTGTTAGAGCTCAAGGCTGCCTCTACCATACCTCTTGGCCCTTCCATTGTCTGCCGTGCGTTGAAGCAGCTGGGGCCCTCACCAGAAGTTGAACTGATGCTGGCTGGCACCATGCTCTCGGCCTCACCAACTCCAGAATCATGAACTAAAATCAACCCCTTTCTCTTATAAACCATCCAGTCTCAGGTGTTCTCTTATAGCAACAGAAAGTGGACAAAGACAGTATCATCTCCTTCACCAACTTTAAAGGAAGCCCTCAAATGATACGGTTAGGCCTTCCATGGGCTCCCAGTTCCCAGCCAAGGCCTGCCACTGGCTCGGGAGTGGAGGTGCAGTGAGCTGTGTGCTGTTCCTTCCTGCCCCCCTCTTCCTGGGCCTGTTATGTAAGTGGGTGGTGGTGCCCAGCAAGCTGGTAGCTTCCTGCTGCAGTGGCAGGGCCGGGCATCCGAGCTGGCACCGCTCAAGTTCCCCGCAGCATTCTGAACATTCGGGAACACAGGAAGGGCTGCGACGTTTAAGCTCCTTTTGTTTTCAAGGAGGGTTGGGAGCCCATTGGGAGGAGAGGAACAAAACCAGGAAGGCAGACTTGCTTTGCAAAGACAGTGTGTCCGCTTGCTCGGCCTCTGGGAGACCCCGTGCGCCCCTGACTGCACAGCCACACGTTGCCACCTGCTCACAGGCAGGACACTCCCATACCCCTCCACTCACCTTCCTCAGGCACCCGGAGACGCAGACACACGGGTCCAGGCACACACAGAAGCTGGGGCTTCTGTACACAGGGCCACCACCTGAATCCGACATCTGGGGGACATCCACACACAGAGATGGGCAAGTGTACCCAGGTGGCGCCCCATGCAGAGACACCCAGACACACACCACACAAGGACACCAGACACAGACGCACAGAGACATTCTCTGAGTCTCAGACACGTCCCCTTGGAATAAGTGACAGGCTGGACTCCCACGTTCACGCGCACCCCCATCCTGTCTCCTTGAAGAAGCAGCTCCACAGAAAATACAGGGAAGAGTCCCTTTCCCAAGGGGCCAGGGGGCCTGCCCCGCCTCAGCCCGCTGCCCCTTGGGCCTCGGCCCTGAGGAAGGGGTGGCAGGCTAGATAAAGTCCCACCAGGGCTCCACGAGGGGACGGCAGTGAGTTCTTCAATTTTTCTCCTCCCCGTTTATCTAGAAGATTCCACGCCATGTCCTTGATTGGGTTCCAAGTTTAGATTCTTCTTTCACAAAGTGAATGGGTTAAGAGTTGAGGGGAGAGAGGGCTGGCGAGGCCCTGGGGGAGGTGACTGGGGCTGGTGGAGCCGCCGCCATCTCCCCAGCATGGAGATTTCTCTACCTTCCGTCAGCCCCAAGCTGGAGCCTCCGGGGGCCGACAAAGGAGGTGAAAGAAGATCTCAGGGGTTCCCCACAGTGTCTCTGACAACAAAATGAGAAAGATGCCCAGGCCATTTGCGGCGGGGGTGGGGGTGGGGGGATGGAGCTTGGAGCTGGGGAGGAGGAGGAGGAGGAGGCGGAGGAGGAGGAGGAGGAAGCCAGGGCTAGCAAATGTCCGAATGCCTCCCACACCTTTGATGAAATCACACCCTTAGCCGTTGGCTCCTGGATCTGGGTGAGTGACAGCAGAATGGCAGCCGTGGAGGTAGAAATGGAGGCTTCCCCAGCCTCTAGGAATTTCCATGAAGATACCAGAGAGAGTGAGCTGCATGAAGGCCCCAGAAAACCACACCTAGGTCTCAGAGAGGCCAGGAGAGGGGCCCAGTGGCCGTCTGGGCAGCATATGGAGAGGCTCTGCAATACGGTAGGATGCGAAGACAGATCAGCGACCCTTGTTAGAACATGTACAAAAACCTTCCTCAAAATGTTTGTGTCCAGGGACTGAACCTCACCGTGAAAGAGGCTCCCAGGGTCCACAAAGGCCAGGGGCGGCCAGCTCTGGCTTTCTGTCCAAATAGGTGGTGTGGCGTGGTGGGGAGGGGCTTCCTGGGCCCAAAGAGCCAGCCAGCTCTGTCTTTTCTGCCAGCTGCAGCCTAAACACCTTCTGAACGTCTCTCTCCTGTTCTGCCGCAGCCTCTTCCTGGAAATCTCTGCAGCCTTCCCTCTCAGCCAGTTCCTGGGACAAAGCCTCTCTCTGCACGTCCTGCAGGGGTTCCTGGAATCCTGAAGGTGCCACTGGCTGGGAGAGGCCGCAGTGCTGTGGGATGATTAAGGGGAGGCACCCTGGAGGGAGCCGGGGCTGGGAGACCAGGCCTGGACTAAGATAAGCAGGGTGGACACTGCCTGAAAATCACGTAAAGAATGAGGTGAAGGAAAACAGAATGAAAACTTCAGAGGCTGCCTCCAAACTCATTAGTTAGAACGATTTCAACATCATATTTTAAAAAACGAGCATCAGGCAAATCAATCCACGGACATCTTCAAGAAGGACAGGATCTGGGCGGGCGAGGGCCTGAGCGGCCTCCCTGGCCTCTCTTGCCTCCCGGAGGCCGGGCCTTTCTGGATTCGCATCTCAGCGCTCCTCCCGCGAGGTGGAGGTGACATAGAGTAAACTGAACGTGCCTCAGGAGGGAGATTGGTAATGACCTGCGGCCCAGCTGTGTGACCACATCTGCGTTGTGGCACAGGGGCCCTGCAGGATTTCCTTTCTTGCTTAGAACTCTGTGTGGGTTCTAAGGTGAAGGCCAAACCTGTCGCGCTAGCCCCTTCCCTGGAAGCCAGAAGACACCGTCCGTCTGCCACACTGTGCTGCTGAGACCCCCGGGCTGACCTTGGCCCTGAACTTCACATCATCCCAACCCCAGCCCTGACCACACCCCGAGGGGCCTTTTAAAGTGCCTTGGAGTCCCGGTGATGTTCGAGGTCTCCTCTTTTGCATCTGTTTTGAAGCCCTGATCTCTGACGGCCCTTAAGACATCGGGGGCAGCTGTGCTTAGGGCTTAGGTTTGGAGATACTATGGTTCCTTCAAGGGCAAGGAGAAGAGAATATAAATTCACCAGCCGTCATATAAGTTCACAGATCCTTAAAGCAGGCGAATCTTAGGAAAGCACTGGATGCAACTCCGGGCTTTCAAAGATGGGCAGCTTTAGAGTTGCATCCAGAGTTTTCTAAGACCCTCCTGCTTTAAGGATCTGTGAACTTATATGACATCTGGTGTCCCTTTCCCAAGGTCACAGGAATAATTTTATTTTTTGTTAAACAGCTACTATGTGTCATGCTTCAAAGTGTTTTATATTCATCAGCTCATTTATTCCTCCTATCACCCGTGAGGTGGGGACTGTTAAGATTTCTGCTTTCTAGAGGAAGTACCTGAGGCCCAGAGAGGGAAGTGACTTGCCCATAGTCACACAGCAACATGTGGTAATGTGGTATCTGAACAAGGGTAATCAGACTCTAGCACTTCCAGGCTAAAGTCTTCTTTGCTCAAGCCAGATTTCTCTTTATGACACTAAAGGCAGGGAATGAATAATCTATGAGGTGAGGAATTTGCTTTTTGGCTCTTAGATTTACTCCCTATGAAAACAAGTCAGAGAGCGAAGGGCCAGGATCCTGCTGCCCCTTCTGTTGGTTGACCAGGCGCCAGAGGGACGCCATGGCTCAGCAGCCAGGGTGGGGCTGCCCCGGACAGATAAAGGTCTAGTGCTGATTCTTGGACCAGTGACTTGGCTGCACAATGCAGGGTCAAAGGGGGTGTGAGTGCCAGTCCCACATCACCAGGCACAGCACGGCCCCAGGAGTCCCAGCATGGGCTGCCGTGATGGAGACCACGTCTGTGAGTGCGAGGTGCTGGGTGAGCCCTCCGTGAGTGGGACCAGCAGGGTGGCTCGGCCTCCAAGTTACTTGGTCATCTGTGAACTAATGGGCGTGGCCGGAGGATCTCCAAAGCTCCTTCCTGCCCTCGGATTCTATGACCCTGAGCTCTGGGCTCCAGGGTGTGGGGCAGGGAGCGGGGTGCTGGAGCATCAGCCTCCAGATGGCCAGCAGCTGTTTGGAAACACCCCGTGCACCTTCCTCGTCCTCTCTATTTCTCGGCTTGGCTCAAGGGCCGATTATATTACCAGTGGAGAAATAAACCAAAAACCCAGGGAAATGGCTGCTTCCCTGTTTTCTTCATCGCATTTTCCACGTACGTCATGCACAAGGCTTTTGCAAGAGCCGGGGACCGCCATCGGCGGGTTTTGCTCCTGCTTCCATTAGTTCATTGGGTGGTTATAGATAATGACATAAAACTTGTTATTGGGCCAGCCCTGGATGGTCTCTGGAGCAGTCATGTGGGTCCACTCTGAAGCTCCTTCCCGTGGAGGCGTAGGACTTTATTTCCACTCGGAATCTCAGTTTCCTCTTCTAGGAAATGAAGGTACTAGAAATACTGTTTGTCCCACAGGAAGGGCTAAGAGGAGGACTGATTGATTTAATATCCTGTAAATCCAGGCCTAGAGGAATAACTGGAGGATTAGCTGCTGTTTTTACGAAGCACTTCGTGTTCGTTTACGGATCTGACGCATCCACCGACGCCACCCGGCTGATGGGATCTTACGAACCTGGTTCTTGACTTCAGAATGAGAAATAGTGACTTGTTCCGGGTCACACAGTAAGTGGCAGGGCCCCTAGTTTCTAGGGTGGCTTTTTTGAGACCAAGGTTAGACTATCTTCTGTTTTCCCACTGCCAGCTAACTTCTGCTTGTCCTTCAGGACCACCCAGACATCACCCCTCCCAGGAACCAATACTTGGTCCCCCAGGCTGGCTTCCAGGACCCTGTGCCCCCTCTGCCCACCTCTACTTCCCCACTGCGGGCAGAGATGGTGTCTACGAGGAGCACTCACGCCGTCCTCAACTCTGTCTATCTTTCATTTAACATCTTTCTGTCTCTTCCATCCATCCATCCATCCAGCCAGCCAGCCATCCTTTTATCTTCTTGACTTTTCGTCTTTGGAGTTTGCTACAGTCTTCGGCTTACATTTGGGGGCTCAGTAAATGCTGGTTGAAATAAATGGATGGGAATTCCCAGGGGCTCTGACAGAAGGAGTGTTTGTTCATGGCTGGTGCTGGGTCAACCCACAACTCCATATTCTTCCCCCCAATCAGGACCTATCCACAGACACACAGTGGTGCCAAATATTTGAAATAGGGACACCCTGGAACATGGGTGTGAGTACTTGAGAGATGCGTTGAAGGTCCCCAGCGTGGTCCTGGGTTTCAGGGGCGGGTGAGTTTCCTGGCGCCTGGCGGGGTGCCTTGGCAGGGTGTCCCTGGATGCCGTTCCTCTGTGCAGTGTGCTAAGGTGGCCAGTTACATGGTCTGCACGGGGGTGACGGCCTGTGTTCTCATGAACCTCGCCTCCTCCCTGGGGTTTCTTCTGCTCCCCAATGATCATGAGTCAGGCTCTTCTGGGCCGAGGACTGGTGTGAGCCCATGTTGGAGAGCCCTGGATGCTGCTCAGCGTGGCTCTCGGTGACATGGGTCCCACCCCTCTCATCAGATCCCGGTCCACCTCTTCAGCCTCACACTCCTACTGTCCACGCGTCCCACAGATTCAGAGCCAGCTGCTCCCGCAAACACGAAGGCTCCTCCTGCCTCTCCCCCCTGGGCTTGCTGACCCTCGGCCTGAGATGCCCCCTCTCCCCCTCCCTCTGCTGGGTAGGACCCCTGTCCTCAAGCCCGTGTAGACCTCCTCCTCCAGGAAGCCTCCTGCACCCTCAGGGCGTGCCAGTGGCCTGCCTGCCCATCCTCCCCAGATGGGCTTTCTCCTGTGTCTCCCTCTAGACCTGGGGGCACACTCGACCCTTCGCACTGTCACCTGGAATCTACGGCGGTAACTGACCCAGGCAGCGCTTCAGACCTGTTGGTGGACTCACGAAGCGCATTGATCTCATCAGAGGGAGGACGTGGGTGCAGCCTGTGGGCCTCGGCATCCGGGGACTCCGCTAAGGGACCCCAGGGGCCACCGCTGGAGCGGGAGGTGCTGGGCTAGACCCCGCTTCCAGCCCTGACCCCCTCGTAAGCACATCCCTGGATTCACTCTCCTAGAAATCAGTCAGGAGGGGGGTCATGGGACGGCCGGGAGGCCGGGCTGGCCCTCAGATCTCAGCTGGATGGCGCGCCCCCCCCCGTCTCTGCAGCAGCACAGGGACAATCAGACTGGCGACAGAGTTAGACCGAGTCCCGTGGCATCATCCCATAGGAAGAGACCTTAGGCACTGTGCACACACGCCCACCTGGTGGTGATGACCGGCCCCGGGCAGCGCTGCCTCCTTCTGGCTTGTGACCCGACCAATAGAGCTCACCGGCTCCAAGTGAGCGTCACTCTCCGGAGTTCAGTGGTATTATGGGATGGATCTTAAATGTCCCCCCAAGGCTTGGTCCCCAGTCAGCAGTGTCCCGAGGTGGAGCCTTGGAGAGGAGACAGGATCAGGAGAATTGAACCTCATCAATGGATGAATCCACTCTGAATTCACAGCCTCACGGGCTATGGGAGGTGCTGGTAACTTCAGGTGGTGGTAACTTCAGGAGGTGGTCTTAGCTAGAGGAGGTAGGCGGGTCATGGGGCACGCCCTGGAAGCTGTATTTTGTCCAGTTCTCCCCGCCCCCTCTGCTCCCCGATGCCAGGAGGGGAGCAGTTTTGCTCCTCCAGGTCTTTCCACTGTGGCCTGCTGCCTCATCAGGGGCCCAGCCACGATGAAGCCAAGTGCCCATGGAATGGACCTCTGCAACTATGACTGAGAATAACCTTTCCTCTTTGAAATTGTTTTATCTCAGGTACTTTGTCACAGTGAAGGAAAGCTCACCCAGGGGCTCTGAGAATCCTGTGCACTTCAGGATCCCTGGGGAGCTAAATGTCCAAATGCATCTTTAGGGTCTCTTCCGAGAGTTTGATGTAGAGGGTCTGGAGGTCCGGGAATCTGCACTTTAGTCAAGTGTCCTTCACTCAGAAGTTCTACCCTTAGGTGTCTCTCCAAGAGAAATGAAAACATAGTGTCCACTTAAAGACGTGTGTGTGAAGGTTCAGAAAGCTTTATTCACATCAGCCCAAAGGTGGACACAGCCCACGGGTCCCTGGACTAATAAATGGATGGGACGCTGCTCATCCATACAAGGGGCTTATTAAACCACCAAAAAGGGACGAAGTGGTGACGCATGCTACAACATAGATGGCGCTCAGAAACATGCTCAGAGAGAGACGCCAGACTCAAAAGGCCATGTATGAAGTGTCAGGCAAACCTATAGAGACGCAGAGCAAATTAGTGGTTGTTGGGGGTCGCCGGGGGCTCAGGGATGTATACTTTAATAAGTGAATTGCACAGTATGTTCATTATATCTTAATAAAACCATTATTAAAAAAATACCAAATGAGTCGCCCCTGGGAAGGTGGGAGACCCAACTATTTGAGAAGCATTTTTCAGAGGCGTAGACTATGCCTCCCTGGCCTCTAGAGGGGGGGTGTCCCTGCTTCCAGAGCATGTCCTTTGGAAATTCTCACACTGTTTCCAGTTAGGAATTCCCTCCATTTTCCGGAAGGGTAAACCAAGGCGTGAGCTCTGAAGGGACTTGGGGTGTGATTGGTATCCAATCCCAACTTTTTTGATCAGGAACCATATCAAAAACAAGTGAGGCTGCATCTTGGGAAGGATGACTAGTTATTTGCTTTAAAAACTCACACTAAAAATTATGCTTGTACTCTATACGGATCCACTATGAACACCGTGAAATAAACACAGTTTACACCTTAAAAGGCGAGTTTCAACAAGGACAAGAAAATCCTCTTTGGGTAAGACTTGAGCAGAGAGCTAAGGGAGCTTAATTCTCACCCTCTCCTGCGGTTACCCAGAGAGCCCCAGGGATCATTGAGCTGGGTATAATGAGAGAGGCTTAGGAGAGGGCATATGGGTCAGCAGAGCTGGCCCTTAAGGCCAGACAAATGAAGAACAGAGACTGGACTGAGGAGAGAATGCCACGGGAGATCGAAATCAGAAGAAATCACGTTCAGGCCCCCAGGTTTCAAAATTCCAATATTTTACTCTTGGTGTGGACTTGACCTTGACCTTGACCTTCATTTTGCAAATGAAGATGATAAACACTTCTAGGATTCTCCAAAGCACTAACTGAGGATGTATTTAAAGACAGAAAAGAGAGAGTCGGAGGGAAGCAATATGAAAGGAAGGAAATAGGGAACAGATTCCAGTTTCACAAACATCGATTGAGTACCTACTGTATGCAGAAACTGCTAAAGAGGAATTTCACTGGAGTCTCTAAGCTTTAGGGAGCCCCTGGTTTTGTGGGAGACAAGACCTACAAGCAAGAGCCTCCGTACCAGGCCATGGGGAGAGGGCCAGGAGTATCAGGGCAGGAGATGGGAACAAGTCACAGCTGAAGGTAGGTCCTTCTATGTGCTGGGTGGCAGCTGTCCTGCCAGGCGAGTGCCCAGGGCCCTGGGGTGCCTTTGCAGAGGCCCTGGCTCCTGGGCACCCTCCCACATGAACCCCTGCAGTCCACCCAAGCAGGGCGCTTGCGGGGCTGATGAAGGACACGGGCACAGGAGCAACACAGCGCCCCAGGTCATCCGTTTCTCCCCTCCCGCCAGCCCCTTGGGGCCATCAGTGACATTCCTTTCCCTCCTAAGCAAACACGGTTGTGTACTGCAGCCTGCCAGGAAGTGGAGCGCCCCCAGGGACAGCCCAGCCTCCTCCGGCCTCCCTCCCTCCCTCCCTCCACGCCTGGGCTGGCTGCACGGGCCTCCCCGCGTGGTGGCCTCGGCGGCTTTCTCCTCTTTCTCCCAGTTCCCAGAAAGGGGAGGAGGGGACGGGAACTTGGCCGAGGCCTCCTTTTGGAATCGCCCTCCCCAGCTCCATCCTGGGGAGCAGTTTCCACTGCGGTGACCTGCGGTGGTTAGCGGGCGGGTGGGAGGACAGTGAGAGGTGACACGTGGGGGCGAGAGAAGAGGCCCCAGTCCTGTGAGAAAACGGAGGAGGTGGACAGCAGAGGACGCGGGGCCAGGGATGGGCACTCGGGCTGTGATGTTCTTCCCTCCAGAGCAGTTTTCTTAGAAAAATTAAGAAAACAAGTACAAGGAGCCCACGTCCGTCCTTAAAGCCAAAGAATGAAAGTGGACCTCAGGGTCTAGGAGTGGCCAAAAAAATGCCTCCTTGTATTTACTTTTTCTTTTTTGGTACCGGGATTGAACTCAGGGACACTCGACCACTGAGCCACACACCCCAGCTCTGTGCTGTATTTTATTTAGAGACAGGTTCACTGAGTTGCTTAGGGCCTCACTTTTGCTGAGGCTGGCTTGGGACTCGCGATCCTCCTGCCTCAGCCTCCTGAGCTGCTGGGATGACAGGCGAGCGCCCCTGTGCCCCGCCACCTCTTAGTGTCTTAAGCTCCGCAGCTTTATCTGTTTGCTTTTGCGCATGCCCAATACTTGAGAGGCTGGGGGTGTTTCTGAAATGTTAATTGGTGACTGTTTTCACCGTGGTATGTCCTTGCTCTCTGGAGAGCCTCCCGCTTCGAGCCACATGGCTGTTCCATGGCTTCAAGACAGAGTTAGGAAAACCAAAATAGTTCTCAGCAGAGCAGATCGTAGATTTGGGGAAAATGTGGGGAGCAAGCCCAAGGCTTCTCCTCTCTGAGATGGGAAAAGGGCTCCCCTGACTGGAGCAAAGGGGTGCTGAGCAGATAAATCCACAGATGGGGAGATTTTTTTCTTCCCCTGGAGGTGGTGATGGGAGCTGAGCCCTGGTTCTGGCGCATGGGCCCCGAGGCCGGTGTCTTGGAGTTCAGGCTGGTAAGGAACTTGCACGCCATTTCCTGGGGAGAACTGCGTGATGGGAGAGGCACAAGACTCTACAGAGAGGAAATGGCTCCAGGAAAGGCCTGGGAGCATGGAGTCCCCGACAGCATTTCTGGTGCCTAATGAAGTATGGACATAGCAGAGAGATTCCTGTGTGGCAGGAAGGACACGGAGCTCAGCACAGAGAGCTGAAGTAGACCCCAGGGATGGGATGGGCGACGGACTTAGAAGCTGCCGTGAGGCCCCTTAACTGTGTGCCACAGGTGACGGCTGGCTTGGCTCCCATGGTACCCATGACATTGACCCTCCCCTCCCTGTCCACTGGAGCTAGCTCACGCTCCAGAAGTTTGACACAGCTCTAGAAGGAGGGGAGGGGATCCCAAACAGCTTCATCCATGTTGGTGCTCAAAGTAGAAAATACACTGAACCCTAGAAACATCCATCGAACCCTAGAAACGATCCTACCTTGACCGCAGCCGAGTCCTCCTGGGGTAACGGACGGAGGCTCTGACTCCTGTGCTCACTCAGGGTTGGCAGTTTCAATACAGATGGATGTCTGAGTTCTAAACACTTCTTGAGCACTTCTTTTACCAGGTTTTTTGGGGGATAATAGATGAATAAAGATGCAGTAGATGTGCTTACGACGGGTGCTCCAAGAAGTTTTCAAACACTGCGTTACCAAGGCAAGAAGACCCCAGGGGGGTTTTTGCAGGCCCCACAGTCTGTGGAGGGTGTTTTCTGGTGTTTGAATGAAGGACAGAGGGACTCTAAGGGGCCTGATTTTGTCAGCAGAGGTTGAGGAACCATGAAGTGGAGGGGGAGAATGGAGGCAGATATCGCAGGAATACTAACCAGCAACACTGCCTCCTCTCCCTGTGGTTCTCCGTTATAGGAAACATTCAGGCAGAGCAGTTGGAGTGAGAGGAGACCTGTTCAGCTCATGGGAGAGGTTTTTGGTGAACACTTCTGCACTGATAGTAAGAAGTTAGGAGGAAATGCAAGGCCTGAATCTCCTGAAGCCACTGGCTGAAATGTTCCAGGACGTGAACCAGTTCAGGTCTGTATGTTGCTGCATCTACCAAAAGCTTGGGACTGTCTCTCACCTGTTTTTATTTTTATTCTCTCTCTCTCTCTCTCTCTCTCTCTTTCTTTCTTCCTTTTTTTGTGTATACTGTCAACTTTCTGTTACTGTAACAAAATACCAGAGATTATCAATTTGTAAAGAGGAAAGGTTTGCTTTAACTCATGGGTTCAGAGGTTTCATTCCATTTGGGTCTGTGTTGAGGCAGCACATCAGATAGGATCATGTGACAGAAGGAACTTCTCGACCTCATGGCAGCTAGGAAATGAAGAGAGACACAAGAGGACGGGGTCCCCAAATACCCTTCAAGGGAACATGATGACCCAACTTTTCACGAGGTCCCACCTCCTAGTAGTGCCCCAAGCTGGCAACCAAGTCTTCAATGTGTGGCCTCTGGGGAACATTCCAGGTCCAAACTCTAATGGTATGTGTGGGTTTTAGCTCTTCTGTCTGTTCTGTGTATCATGGGACACTGCTCTTTGACCTGGAAGATGCCACCCAGTTCACCTCTGCGGGTTTATAAGGAGCAAATCCAAGGGGCCAGCAGGAGAGGGATTGAAGGACCTCTACAAGGTCCCCTGGGTCTTTTCTCAGAACCTACTGTGGACTCTCCAAGGCCACAGTCATGTAAGGCAGGGCTGGAGTTCTGGGGTCGGAGATGATTTTGGGTGGTGCATGGATAGATCAGTGCACTGACCCACGTACTGAGAAAGGGACTTCCTTCCCATTAATTTTGTAGCCTTGAGATTCCGTCAATGGAGTCTCAGTTTGGTGCCAGAGCATCTAGAACCTTCCCAATGCTTGTAAGCTTCTAACTCTGGGAGACTGGAGATTGTGGCAGGCGAGAGTATCCAGCATGAATTTAATAATATTGCTGTGTGTGTGTGTGTGTTTACATCTTTTAATGGTCATTTTCTTTTGTTTAGGGCAGGAGTTGTTGGTCTCCCTTTTAGGCAGTCCTATAGAGTTTCTCTTGAAGTAACTTATTCATTGAAGTTAAGATGGAGGAGATTTAAAGAACAATCAATAATTAGATCAATCCTAGCCTCGATCGTATACAGCATGGTAAAGATTGTCATGGTGGTGACCGATGACTGAAGTTTGCGAAAGCTGGACTTGAGGTCTTGGTTCCAGGGAAAATTCTGTCTTTGGCGGTTGAATGGGAAGGACGCAGCACACCTTGCTGCCAGGTACCTACGCTGGCGACTTGGCTTGGGAAAGCTCTCCTTGGGGCCAGTGGGTGGCTTGACCTCAGGTGGTTTGCTTCACTCCAAGGCTCCAGTTTCCCCAGTTGCAAATTGGGACTATCCCTGGGTGTTGGGGCAGAACGCTCAGAGAAATCTCTTGAGACAGAGTCTCGTGCTCAGAAAGCAGAGTTTATCGACAGGAAAGGCTGCCAGTCTGCCCAGCAGAGTGGCACAGCAGCCAGAGTCTCTCCAATAGAGGTTTTATGTCTCTTTAGCAAGGAACAAGAGCAAGCTGGACTTGACCTTGGGGCAGGTGGCTGGGAAACAACAGATTTGTGCATTTAGGGACCTGGAGGGGGCGGTTACGGGAACAGCGTATCTTCAAGTTTTCTTGGCACTTTATAAGTTTCAGTCCCAGGATTAACATGGGGTTACTAATGTCTAGGTTACCCCATCACTAAGTCCTGGGGAGGTGCGGGGTGAAATGGGGTGGCACCCGCAGAACAGGCAGGCTGAGCTCAGAGCCTGGTGCACGGGAAGCACCCAGTGAGCAATTGCGGTTTTTGTGGTTAGAAAGATTTCTGACCCGAGGTGCCGGGCGACAGTCCCTGGTCACTTATACCAATGAGCGTGTTTCACACTCTTTCTTCATCGGGAGCTTGGATGGGGGAGGTGACGCGGAAGCCCTGCATGGGAGGGAGAGTTGGAAACAAGGAGACAGGCTCCTCCTGACCGTCTTTCAGAGCAATTGCCTCCTTTGCCCTAATTCTTCATCCTTCTCTGTGTCGATTCCTTTCCAGGTGACCCCTCTAGTTTGAACATGATCTGTGCCTCTGAGGTCCGTAGGCCAGAGACTTGGTTCCTGATATAACGGTATTCAGAGGCAGTTTTTAGGAGTGGGGCCTCGTGGGAGTGAGTAGGTCCCTGGGCTCCACCCTTCTCGGGTTGGTTACATGAGGGTGGGTTGTCATAAAGTGAGTTTGGTTTGCTCAGCTTGTCCCCTTGCTGGGTGACCTCTCTGTCCCATGCGTTCCTGCCAGGTGGTGCTATTTGCCCTCATCAGGAGCTGAAACTCATGCCCTGCTCTTGGGCCTCTTGAACAGTGAGCTAAATAAACCTCTTTTCTTTTTAAAGTAACTAGTGTTAAGGCATTTTATTATAGCAACACATTTTATTATGGCAACTTTGTCTTTCCTTTAACGGAAGAATTATACTTCCCCTGTCCTTAAATTGGGCAAGGCCACGTCACCTGCTTGGATCAATGGGATATTAGCAGACACAATATAAGCAGTTGCTTAAAGTGCATAGGTATTTGGGCATTGCCCTCTGCACCTCTTTAATGACCAGAAAGGAAAGAGTTGAACTGACGAAACAGCAGAATTTGGAGGCCCCCTGTCTGCTGACGTGGCTACGTCATGGGAGGAGGGGGTGGGAGAAGGAACACGAGGTGACTAAGTGCCCAGCTGAGACCAGGACCAGTCTTGCCCATAGTCATCCCCGAGACCACACCAGCCAACATCATAAATCCAGGACTGTGACATCACAGGGTGACTCAGGCAGGAGGTGGCAGGACAGGGAAGCCCTGGTGAGGGGCTGGCCCGTCGTAAAACCTCAGTCTAAATAGGGACAGGGTGGGAACATTAGGAGACAGGGCTGGGCTGCGGCACCGGGTGGTGTAGGTCAAATAATAACTTGAAATTTATTTTGGAAAATATTTTCCCAAGTATCTCGCTGAGCCCACGGGAATGAGAGGTGGCAGAGGAGTGCCCGGGGGAGGCTGACAAGGTCGGGGCGGGGCTTCTGAGCAGCAGGGCTCGACTTCAGGGCATCGGATGTTCCTGGGGACAAACCCCTACCCATCCCCAAACTCCCCTGCTCCATGAGTCGGGTCTGTCTTAGGAAGGACTCCATCCCAAATCCCTGGACCCATTCTCCAAGGACCGTGGCAACAGCCAGCATTTGCTGAGCACCGACTGAGTGCCAGATGCTGTTCTAAGCTCTTTACACCTTTATTGGCACACTTGTCACCACAATCCCGTGGGAAGAACTCCCATGAACTCGATAAGAGAAAACAGCACAGAGAAGTGGAGGAGGAAGCCCAAGATCACACAGCGAGGAAAAGAGAGCTGGGGCAGCCGGCAGAGAGGCTGTTCAGAATGACTGTAGTGTGTGCCTGCTGCCCAGCCCTGGGGCGCTCTGAGTTTGTTATTAGGTGAGAGGATGCACGTGAAGCACTGAGCTCACTGCCTAGTATTCAAGAGAGGCCCCCAATAGTATAATGCCAAGTGTGTTTGCTCGTTTGTGTCCCTACAATGAAGTACCTGAGGCAGGCTCACTTTATAAAGAAAAGAAGTTTGCCTCACTGTTCTGACCCAAGGTCAGAAGGTTGCATCTGGTGATGGCCTTCTTGCGGACAGAGTCCCCAGGTGGCACAGAGACAGGGAACTCATGTGAGTTTTTGTGTGTTTCTCTCTGCTGAATGAAGACACCAGGGTTCAATCTCGGGGACTCCACCCTGATGACCTTATCTAATCCTCGCCACCACCCGAGGCCCCCACCTCTAAACACCGAAGCTGGACGACGTTTCCGCCTATTAAAACCTCACAGTGGAGATAAACTCTCAACCCGTGAGACCCAGGGGGACACTCAAACTCTATCCGGACCAGGGCGCCAAGTCCCTGTGGTACTGATGTCCACCTGCTTTCTTACCTCCTGGCAGTGACCTCTGTGGTCAGTCCTCCTTGGGAAAGGCCATCTTCGGGGCCGGGGGGGGGATGCCCTGGTCCATGACTGGGATAGAAGGTGACTGTGCTAGGACTTGGGGTCAGCGGCAGCAAGGCCTCAGGTGGCACTGGCTGCCCCTGGAAAGTCAGGGAGAAGAAACTGGAGATGGTGGCTGACCTCGAGGGGGCCAGGGCCAGGGGGCGGGGCTCCCCAGGAGGTGGGCGAGTCTACCCAACACGTGGGGCTCAGCACTGGCCAGGGGTGGCGTGGGGGTGGTGGCCCTGGTGGGGGATCATGTCCCCAAGGCTGTGGATTCAGGAGAAGATGAGCCCACCACTGACTTTTCCCTGGGTTCTAAAGGGACATGGGGTAAGGTCGTGGTCACCTGTGTCATGACCAACGTGCTGGCCTCTCTGTGGAGCGCATGCTCTAGGGTGGGGGCTCTCTCTCCCCCAGGGCCAGCTCGGTGCTGGACTGAGGGCCAGGCGAGCAGATAAGGTGACTGGGCCCTTCTTAGTGCCTCCTGGTGAGAAGGGGCTGTGTGCCCTGGTGTGGCCTTTCCCACCCGCCCGGCGCTTCCCGAGGTGCTGCCGACGACGCCACCCCGTCCAGGCTGACTCCTGATTCGGATCAGGGAACCGTGTTGCTGGGGCCTGGTGGCCGCTGACGGTAGGGCAGTGGTTGTCACCCGGGGGAGACTCTGTCCCTCCGTGGACACTCGTCCATGTCTGGAGACACTCTTGGTTGCTGCAATTGGGGCAATCGTGACCAGCGTCTAGCGGGAAGGGGACAGGGAGGTTCCTAAACATTCCAGAACACGCTGGTCTGTCCCCACACCAAAGAATTTTCTTGTCCCAAATGCTAACAGCGCTGAAGCCCAAAGACCCTGCGTTCAAGGGTCACGGTTAGGAGCAGATTTACTGAAATCTAAGAGAACTGGTTGGAGCCCACACCATGTCACTTGCTTCAGAGGCAGAGGGGACCATTGTCTTTACGGAATGGTGCTGGAGGGTCAATTTGAGTCTGTGTAACAGCTAGCTGCTGTCCTCTTCTCCTGGCCGGTCCTCACCCCAATACACACACTCTGTGCAGAGTGGGTGGCCAGGGTGGTCCAGGGCCTGGGGACAGACCTTGTCAGAGCCCAGGGGCCTGAAGGTCCATGTGCTGCTAGTGGCGAGGCCAAGCGTGGAGAAGCGCATCCTCTGTCCCAGGATCCAGGACGTGGAAGGTCCCCTTCCACGTGCCTGAGTCAGGGATGTGATCCGCTCTGCGGCCAGTGGCCTTAGCTGCCTGACACTCGGGGACAGCATCGAGGTGCCACAGAGCTGCAGACACTCACGCGCAACCAGGCAAACGAGATCCATATAAACGTCTGGTTTCCCCCAAGGAAACTCTTTCCCGGGGGGTGGAGGGGGCAGCAGCTCCGTGCTAAGAAGCAGGAGCCGGCCTAAGGGAATCCACGCCATAAAAATCTGTCCCACATGGACAGAGCCTCAGAGCGGGAGGTGACGTCAGAGACCGCCTTGTCAAGCCCCCTCATTTCCCATCTGGCCGTCTGGGACCCTAAAGGGAGGAGACGCTTCCTCAGGGCCACACCCTGGTTATGGGCAGTGAGGAAATCAGGGCACAGGGCTCCATTCTGATTCCCAGCCGGTTTGTAGGCGAGGGGAGGCCCTGCCTGGTTGGATGGGGACATGGTTTTGCCCCCCGAGTTTCCAACGAGAACTTCGCACCAAACAAGAATTCGATGCTCGACCACGGCCTGCGACTGGACTTTACTGCTGACTCTTCTTCTCCTGGCCCAGAGGCAGCACTGAGGCAGTTCCCTGCGAGGGCCTCGCTCCCTGTAAACACACACACACACGTCGGCCACACACACTCACACACACTCACACAATCACACACTCACACACACTCACACACACACTCACACACACTCATACTCACACTCTCACACTCACACCCAAACACACACACTCATACACACTCACACACACAATCAAACACACAATCACACACACTCACACACACACACCACACACCCAAACACACGCGTGTGGTAAGAGAGGCCTAGAGGATGCCCCAGGCTCTAGCACTTTCTATCAATGGTAATAATGATGTCACCTGAAAAATCACCACCAGGCTCTGAAGGTTGTTTTTTGCTTTAACTTATGAAGACCTCTGCTGTCCAGCCCAGAGGGATGCACAACCACAACAAAAGTATGAAGAAAGGTCAGGAGACATGGTGAGGAGAAAGTGCTGACCTGCTACTTCCAACCAAAGCTCGAGTTGGTGTCCGTGGGAGAGGATCTGGGGACCGGGGATTGGAGAAGGTCATGAGGGTGGGACCCTGTGATTGGATACAGAGGGCTTTAGGAGAAAGGGGACAGAGATTGGAAGAGACACACATGCACTCCCTGTCTCTCACCATGTGATGCCTTGTGTCACCTTGGGATTCTGCCAGCAGGAAGGATGTCACCAGAAGGGGCCCCTCACCCTTGGACTGGCTCTGTGAGCCCAAACAGACCTTTCTTCTTTATAACGTATCCAGCCTGTGGTACTGTGTTATCAGCCGCAGGAAACAGACAGGCACAACCAGTATGTCATTCCATGCTTTGAGTCTCTGGAGGGCAGGTCACACAGACCTTTCAGTGGTTGCAAGTCAGACCTAGTCTGTGTTCCGATTCTGGCTCTCTATGTGCTTCTGCTTGACCCTGCACGCAGGAAGTCTCAGTCTGCTTGCGTGTGAGATGGGTAAATACAGAACCAACTCATTGACTCTCAGGAGGGTTCAGTGACATGACCCCAATCAGGCGCTTGGTCCTTGGTAAGTGCTCAGTGTGTGTCAGAGAAGTTAGTTAACATACCGAGCTCACAGCAGGGAAAAGGAGAACCGGGATTTGAACCGTAATCCAGAACCCACTCCTAACCATTCCTCAGAGCCTCCAAGCCGCAGCCTGTGTTAGGTTGAAATTGCCAGTTTTCATCTGATTCCTCCGAGGCCTTGGAGCAAAGACGGTGTGTACTTGATTGACTTTGTAACCCTAGCAGAGAGCTCAGGGTCCATTGTACTGTGAGTGCTCACATACATAGCGAATCCTCCCTTGGTGCCCAAGGGGATGGGCTCCAGGACCCCTGTTAAATCTGCAGTTTCTCAAGTTCCTCACATCAACAGTGTCGTGTTTCTATCCAGCCTATCCACATCCGCCTGCGTACTTCAGATCATCTCTATGTAAATAGTCATTATATTGTATTGCTCAGGGGTAAAGCCAGGAAAAAAAACGTCAGTCCACGTGCAGTACAGATGCGATTCTGGGAGGACATTTTCAGTCTGTGGTGGCTGAAGCTGCAGATGTGGGACCCACGGATACGGAGGACCAATTCAGTTTGCATTTGGAGCCACTCAGCAGCAGGACAGCAAAGCCACCTGGAACCCAGGCTCCAGAGCAGCCTCCCCAGACTCGAGGCCCAGCCTGGCCCCACTCGTCACGAGATCCCGGGCAATGCCTTCGCCTCCGTGCGCCTCCTTTTCGTTTGTATTGAAATGGTGTGACGGGCTGCCTGTGGGGCGGCTGACTTCGGGCTTAGAGAGCAGTCAGGGGAGAGGCTCGTGTCGATGGTGAACCGTCTGCAAGTTTTGCTGGTATCCTCGCCCCTGGTTTAGGACCTCGCTTGCAGGCCCTGAACCAGCGTTGGAGATGAGTCTGTGGTTCATCCTGCAGGTTTGGGGCTGGAGGAGTTCAGCCACCTCGGGCCTAAGGGATGATGGTCAGCAAAAGGCAACATGTGGCTCAGGCCTGCCCTCAGGATGCCGAGGTCCCCGTGGGCTGATGTGAAGGAGGGAAGTTCCCCTCTCACAGTTCTGGGGCCAGGGTGCCCAGGATCATGTGCTGGAAGATTCTGGGTTTGGGGAGGCTCACCCCCTGGGTCATGGATGGCGCCTCCTCACTGTGTCCTCAATGACCCGAGAGGTCGGTCCCTCTCTGGGGCTTTCACAAGGGAACTGATGCCATTGACCATCTCCTCACAGTCTGATCACTTGGGAAAGTCCCCTTCTCCAAAGGCATCAGCTTGGGGTGAGGACTTCGACACACGTACTCGGGGGACACAGCCTTCCTTCCAGAGCGCTCCTCGTGGGCTCTGGCTCTGCTCATGGCTGTGTGAGACGCGTCTCTCCTGCTGGGTTAGAGGCTCTGGGAGGCTCTGGTCCCTGACACCACGCAGGCTTGACATTTTGTCTCTGCTGTTTCGGTGGCAGTATGATGTCAGGCGCGGCTCCCATCTCGTGCGTCCTCAGTGAGGTCATATAACAGAACCGATCCCAAGGCGGGGTGGCGGGAACTCGGGGGACTCACCACGTCTCTGGCAGGTGCCAGCAGCACAGGGCAGACCCTCAGCCAGCGTCTCCTCGATCCTGCCCCTGGGGCCGTGGGCGCCTCTCCTTCCTCCCCAATCTCCCACAATGCCTTGCAGAGAGCAAGTGTGTCACATGATGCTTGCGGAGTGGATGAAGGGAGGCTTGTTGAAGTCCCTGAGATGGACTCAAGGACATTAAACTAGCTGAGGGGGAGGAGGGAGGAGGGGGGACCCTGGAGGGGACTTTGCCATCCTACTGGGATGCAAGACAGGAGGAGAAGAAAGGCAGAGTCGGGGTGGGGGAGGCGTGGGAGTCGGGGAGGCCCAGAGGAAGGCAGTGGGTGGGCCTCGGGGTGGGCCCTGCAGGCAGCTCGGGACCTCTGCGCCCCGGGGTGAGTGGGCGAGGCCTGGAGCAGACAGCTCCTGGGAAGCAAGTGTGATCCAGAAGGTTCCGCGGGAGTCTGTGCGAGGGGCTCATGCTGGAGGCTGATCCTGGGTCAGGGTCGCACAGCACAGGGCAGGCCTCAGCGGGTCAGAAGCCAGGCGGCCGACATCCCGTCCGCGAGAGCAGACATCTCTCAAGCTGGGGAGGCTCTGTCACTTACGCAGCCTACAGGATGACGGCGGAGTCACCTAGGGGGTCCACCATGACGGGCGGATGCCATCACTCGCATCATTCAGGGTGTCAACGGGATTTCCATGAGGAACAAGCAAGAGGGTCGTGTACACGGGCAAGGAACTCCCGGCTGCTCAAAAGGGGACTGGAATTTGAAGAATGAGCCCTTGTCCCACTGAAGGGAACAGAGAGGGGGATGTTTCACAACAGGGAACAGCATATGCAAAGAGGTGAGCAGGAGAGAGCCTGGTGCACTTAGGGACAGCCACAGGAACGGCACCGGCATTGCGAGCACTCCACCCGCTCGGCCCCACCATGAGCTTCACGTGGGGATTCAGTCAATGCTCAAATGACGCAGTCTGCGGGAGTGCTGTGACCTCTGCTTTATAGATGAGAAGGAGGCTCAGAGTGTTAAGTGATCTCTTTAAGGTCACAATGATAAGGAGTGGTAGAACTGGCACACGGGACAGGCAGACAGTGTGACCAAGGTGGTGCGGCTTAGCCGGAGGGGATGAAGCATTCGGCCAGAGGGACGGAGCAGGACGGTGATAAAGGAAGGCACTTGGATTGTGCCCTGTAGCAATGGGGAGCCACTGATGGTCTCGGCAGGAGGGTGTTGAAGGTCAGCGTGGCACAGGGGGAAGATATTTGGAGATCTAGCCAGACCAACCGGAGGCTCTTCCCAGCTGGATACCCATGGCCTACCTGGAGCTCAGGTTCACATTCCAAAGGGACATGGTTATGCGGCTTCACAAGCTTCTTCTAGAAGACAAGGTCACTCCCTGGCCCTGTGACAGGGCTGTGCTGCCCACATCACATTTTGTGTCCTCAGTGCCTGCCTCTCGGCTCTCTCTATGTTCCCGGGATTGCTGGATACTTTTCACCTCTTTATTCCAGTGCTAGCTGGGGTTCCTTTTGTGCCCTAGGGGTGTAGGCCAGTCCTGGGGTCCTTGAAAAGACATTCCGGGAAATTCTCAATGGAAACTCTCCCACCAGGTGTAACCCAAGGCAAATGCCTGCTTCCTCTTTCCTGTGCTGCCTTGCCTTGGTCCTCACTTGACCTGGGCTGACCCTGCCTGGCCACCAGTGGACATGCCCACCAGTCCCAGCTCTGGGACTGGCTGTGTCACTTTGGGCCAGTCACTGTACATTTCCAGGAAGCACCTGAGAGGGAGGAGGTTGTACTGGACAATCCAGACAATCTCCTGCAGCTTTCTAGAACGTTGATTCCAAGTGTCTATTTCATTCATCAGCCCGACTTTTGTTTGTAGATCCAGGCTCTGCTAGGTGCCAGGTACCACCCTGTGAGCTAGGCAGGCCCTGGCTCTCATTCCAGGGGCTCATTCCATTGAGGCTCCAGGTGCCAGCACCCAGGAAGGGTTAGGATGTGGGTCAGACCCGAATGAGCTTTTCATCCAAATTTACCTCCTTAAGGGGAGGCCTGGGCCAGCTGAATGTGCACAGGGGTCTTCTGAGAGAGTGTCCCCTTTACTCTCTGCCACTACTGCACCAGGCCCCGGCTTCTTTGGAGTATTGCTTCCAGGTCACCCTGTCTGGTAAGATAGTGGTGAGGTGGAGCTGGCCGGGCATGCCCACCAGGGGGCGGCGGTCCAGCATACTCCCAAGCAGCCAGGGTCATTGGGAAAGAGCGCCCTCTGTTGGCAGGGAGGGGAGACCTTCATCTCTCCAGGGGCCTCCGGTGGGCCTTATCTCAGCCCAGGTCTGGTCCTTCTGGAAAGTCCTTGGGAGATGCAGGAGTTGGGGCCACGGGAGGAAGAGCATCTGGGCAAAGGAAAATGGCGTGACATATTGCTTTCTTCAAGCCAGCAAAGCTTTCCAACGCGTGTCCCAAGGTGTCCTGTCCCCGTCTACATTGGGTGGTCTCCTCTGGGCCCGTCCATCAGAATCTTGCTGGGTTGAATTCGCATGGTCTCCTTGCCTGTTATCCTCATTCTTACAGCTGGGACCACGTCCAGGCCATGCTGGACTTCCTGGTGCCCACACATGACCTTGCCCAGAGTCAGGATCAAAGTTCTTCCTCGAGTGAACGAAGCTTATCTAACCCTAACTTGAAGCCGACTGTATTACTCGGTACCAAGGCCCCGGTAAGGGCATCGTGGGGCATTGACTCTGTCTTCAAAGATGTGGGAATGGCAAGAGGCGCCAGCGAGGTGCAGTTCCAGATGCCCCCGTGTGTGTGACCGAAGGAAGGACTGGGATTGCATTCACATCTCATGCTGCCCCAAAGACGACCATCCTGTGCACACGACTGGAAGGACAGGGGAGAAGATGGGAAACCCAGATCTGGCGGGGCCAGGTGCCTACTGCGGAAAGCCGTGGCCTTTAATCTGGGTTTTACTTCACTTCCATCCCTAACCAGGGAGGAAGCAGTGAGTCTGGGGGTCCACCCAGCGGGACGAGCAGATTCAGCCTGTTTCTCTGCCACCCTCCTTCAGGCCCTTGGCGGTGCCACCTGGCGCCTCCACCTTCCCGGCTGGAGCTCCGGCAGAGGGGAGAGCGGGCAGAGCCTTTGGAGAGGCCCAGTCTCCTTTCATCCCAGCCCTGGCTGAAGCCAGCCCGGGAACAAGTGAGGAGCCCCTCTGGAAGGAAGTGATTCAGAGACCGCGATGGCCCGATGGCCCGGCGAGCGGGCGGCTGCCGTGACTCACAGCCCGTCAATGGGGGGATTGTCTGTGGAGACCGAGAATACCAAAGCTCTTTTCTTTCCTTCCTTCCTTCGTTTCTTATTTTTTTTCTTTCTTTTTCGCCTCCTTTTGGTGCGATGAGCAACCTCAGAGCTGCCCAGCAACACGTGTTTCTCATTATCGGCTCCAGCAGCCACCTTGGGGGACGGGGAGAAGACAAGACAGAGGAGGGCCCGGGACACATGGGTGGGTGGGAGGTCTCCCTTGAATTGCTCATCAACACCAACGTCCTCAGAGAGCACCTGGAATTGTCAAGAAGAGAACGTTGGGTCATGGAGAAAGCTTCGAGTACATCTGTTCAAATACCTTTGTCTACAGATGGGGAACCGGAGGCCCCCCGAGAGGCTCTGAATGACCTGACAGATGTCCCACAGCCGGGCTGCATCTGGCATCTTGCTGTAGTGACTGCAGTTTGACAAGAGATTTTTTTTTTTTTTCATAAATTGTAAAAGGTGAGCGACTGTCCCCGACTTTGGTTCTAAATCAACAACTGGTCCTTTTCCTTTGTCTCCCCGTCTAGGGAGACTGTTCTGCTTAAGGTCATCTGCAAGGACAATCACGAAATCTGAAGCGCTTCTTGCAGTTCTCCCTGCTCGGCTACCTCTGTAGAGTGGGACATGGCTGCCATCCTCTTCCAGATGTCACCACTCTGTTCCCCTCCTCCCTCTCCAGCTTCTCGGTTTCTGCTTCTTTGGCTCCTCCTGTGGCACCTCGAATGTCTGAGGTCCACAGGGCTCCGTCTGAGGTCTTTTCTTCTTATTCACATCCACACTCAGGGTGTCAGGGGTCACCTGTCGGTTCGGGACTCCCAGATCTCATCTGCAGCCCGTCCATCTTCCCTGAGCCGCAGATGTGGACACACTTGCATCCTCAGAGCCTTCTTGGGACACCCTAAGTGGAGGCCCCATTTCCCTCCAAAGCTCTTTGGCTACTTTGATTTTATTGCCCAGCAACTATAAAACCAGTCTGGTGAGTGCCCCAAACCACAGAGTCTTTGGCGTCTTGAAGACCTGGCGGGGCCTGACTCCCAGTCACACTGTTTACCTAGCCATCGGACCCTGACCAAGTTACTTGACTTTCTAATTTCTTGGTCTGTAAAATGGAGATGATAGCAGCACCTGCTTTGCAAAGCTCATGAGTGACATGAGCAGACACCTGGCAAATAGCACATGCTCCGTTAATGCTGAGCTATTACTTTTCTTGGGTATCTCAGCATCCTCCCCACCAGAGCCACACTAAATTGGCACCGTTTGTTTCTCAAACACAATAGCCCTTGTGTGACTGCAGGCTATTCTGGTTTAGGATGCACTTGGTACCACGCACTCTGAGGCCAACTCTGCACTTCCCAGGTGGGCTTCACCTGCCGTTTCCCTGGGGAGAAGTGAGCAGCTCCTTCCTTTGTTCTTAGGGGGTCCTGTGGTGGCCCTGCCGCAGCGTCATCATGCCGAGCCCTGGCTTCCGCCCCTGTAGCTCATTGCCCCGTGACGCCCTCACAGAAGCCACGTTCTCCCATGGGGCCTCTTGCTTGGTGCCTCTTCATATTCTGCTCTTTCTTCTTGGAAGACCTTTCCCTTCAGGGCTCACTATCCTCGAAAAAGACACCTCTGAGGATCCTTCTGGAAAGCCCAAGTTTGGGTTTCTGTCCCTTCTCCTGTCTTCATAGTGCCTCCCTGAGTTTCTCTAAGGCAACTCCCCGGGCACCGTGAGGAGTCATGTTGTGTTAGCAGAGGGAGATGTAAGGACAGCAGGGCTGGCTTCCTGGGTGTGACCCTGCTCACAGAAGGTCCTGTGCTTGACTTAATGTTCCCCGGTTGCTATCTTGAAATTCCTCATATGTTCACCTTTGAACTTATGTTTTCTAAGTGATAACTG
The DNA here is from genome assembly GCF_021218885.2 of Marmota monax. Classification (NCBI taxonomy): domain Eukaryota; kingdom Metazoa; phylum Chordata; class Mammalia; order Rodentia; family Sciuridae; genus Marmota; species Marmota monax. Next base: position 6,037,449 of record NW_026695202.1, read on the forward strand.
ATGGGACAGTGGAATGTGTTTGTGAGCAGAGGGGACGCAGGCAAGATGCATGTCTACGGCTCTTCCTTGCTGCCTCATTTGCATGAGCACAGAATCCCCCTTGCCCAGAAGACCCTCAGAAAGGATGTCAGGAGACAGGCTCCTGCGTCAATAAAAACAAAAACAGCTGACTTGGTTCGCGCAGCCTTTCCGTCATTCTGGCGAGAATGAGAGACCTACCTCTGCGTGAGCTGTGAGATACGAATCCTGTAATTTCCTTGATTCTGCTTTTGAGTTCCGTGTCCTTCTATTTGTATTTAAAATTTGGCATTGCCCAATGTAAAAGTGGACGGTAAAATTCTTGCTAATGTTGTATGATTTTATTTTATGGATGTATTCAACTTACAAGGAAATGAAATTGCAAATAAAAAAACCCCCCAAAACCAACACCATGACAGGCCCAGAGACGGAGGTTGTAGAAGAAAGGAAAAAGTGTTCTATTTGAGTGACCTCAAAGGAATGCTCCCCCTGCTCTTTGAAAAAAGGGACCCTGCCCATGATATGGCCAGCACTCACCGAGAGGGCGGGAAGTGTGTTTGAATGTGAGACCTGGGTGGAGGATATGAAAAGGATCTCAGTGGTCCCCTGGTCACACCTCTGCTTGCGAAGAAGCTGAGATCTAGGGGTGGCCTCAAGGTGACACAAGGAGCCAGCGGGGAAGCCAGGACTAGCCCAGCCTACTGGCAGGGTTCCGTCCTGCACCAGCCTCCTGCACCTGCCGTGTGCTCCCGTGCCACCAGGACCTCACCTTGGAGCTGGAGAGAGGATTTCTCCTCCAGCACAGGGCAGGTGAGACCCAGAGTCTGGCTGGACCAGGACTGTGTTCGGGGACATCAGTGGTCAGGGCTGTGGTTCTCAGAGTTCCTGACCTAGCAGCAGTCTGCAGTCACCTGCTATTCCAACCCCTGCTCCCCTGGGCTTCTAGGACCTTCTGCCCCACCCACGGGGGGGGGGGCTGCCGTCGCAGGGCCCTCTCCACCTTCCTGGCTTTGTGCCCTTGGAGGGTCCCAGGGTTGCTTCTCAGACCTTTGCTCTCCGTTTTCGTCCCGCTCATTCCTTTAGTGACCTCATCTGTCCGAAGCCCTGACAGGTCTCCCTGTGCGGGTGACTCAGGGCTCCAGCTCCTGCCTGGACCTCTCCCTGAATTCCCTCTGCTTACTCAGCCTCTCCACCGCGGTCGGCAGGGGTCACACTGGACCTCCAGACCAAGCCCTCCACTCCCCACCCCGCCCTAGACTGCCTCCCACCCCGGTTCAGGCCGCGCCATCCCCCAGCTGCTGGGGTCAAACCCCAGGGTGGCTCTGACCCTGCAGCATTCATCTGTCACCTCCAATCGGTAACCGCTCCCATCAGGTTCCAATAGGTGACCCCATGGCTCTGCCTGCCAAGGACGTCTAGAACCCCCCAAGGCCCAGCAGCTCCACTTCGGCTTCCCCTTGGTCCTGGTCACCGTCACTTCCTACCTGGGTTATTCCAGTAGCCTCTGACCACTCTCCCGGTGCTGACCTTGACTCTTGCCCCCAGAGTCCTGTCCTTCAAGTGCAGGTCGGGCCCCGCCCCTTCTGCCCAAACCTCCCAGGGGAAAGCAGTTCACATCACACTCACAGCAAGAGAGCCGAGAACCCTGCAGCCTCGGGGACCTCTGGGCCGTGGCTCTCACTTGTCCCCAAGTCCCCTCTCTTCTTCACTCCAGCGTGTGACCCCCTTCTCCTCCTCCAACTCACCAGGGTCTCTCCTGCCTCAGGGCCTTGGTCACCCTCCCCAGGAATGCGCTTTCCCCTGAAATCTGCAGGCTCACTTCCTCCTCATGGAATGTCACCTTATCGTGACACCCTCCCTGGTCCCCTTGTGGACCTGCTCCTCTACCTCGCATCTCTGGTTTTATTCCCACAACATGACCCCGTCCAGCACAGCTTCTGCCTATGTCTGTCCCGTCCCTGGAGAGCAACTGCTTGTTCAGTGCTTGGGGAGTCTGAGCTGCCAGGCTGCGGGCTGGGGTCCAGATCCCTTATGGCCAAGACCAGGTGTGACAATGACCGTGACCCATGAGCTTCTGGGACTTGACATTCAGCCTTGGTTCTGTTCTCTGAGTTGGAAGTCATGCCATCCTTCAAGGTCTGATAAACTCTCCTCTTGGAAGCCTTCCCTGATCCCATCTCTCCTGACCTTGATTGACCTTCACCCTACCAGAAAAGTAAGCAAAATACAGCTGAGCCCCTCCCACGACTGCTCAGCGAGATGGAACAGAACACAGCGAGGAACGCGAACGCGCTGGGTGTTGGGAAGGTGGCCTAGCACAAGCAGAGTAACACGTCACGCCTTCGACCAAGGATCCCCTTCCAGGAGCTTAGCCACAAAACATGGTCAACACACAAAGGCGCGTGTGCCCAGGTGCCGCAGCACGGCTGGCCATCGGCAGAGCCGGGGTGGCACCTCTTAGTGCTGCAGACTCCTCCATGCTGACGGAGACATAGGTCATAGTGTGTGTCAGGTGTAGACAGTGTCAGCTGGTGTAGACAGATTAGCCCATTGCTCGTAAAGAAACAGGAAGGGGGGAAAGCAGGGGGGCGGGGAGGAAGCCGGGCAAGAAGGAACCGGTTGATGTTACTCTGAGGTTTGGTTCTGAGGTGTGGAAATCAGACAAAAAGTCTGCACACGGTGAAAATATCCCTGAGCACGTCCATTATGGACCCCGCACAGAGCCCCGCCATTCTCCCTCCATAGTCCTCTGCCATGGGATCAGATCCTGGGGTTTGGCCTCGAGCCCTGGGTAGGGCAAGGTGAGAAGTTATTTAAAGATGGCAGAACACCTGCGTGCGACTCGGTTCCGGGAGGCAGTGGTCCAGGCCTCCCTTCCCGGACTCCTCTGGAGCAGGAAAGGGAGGGAAGGAGTCCCAGGGTTCCTACAGCTCATCTCTGGCGCCATCTTGGTCTGTTCGGCCTCTGAGCCCACGCACCATGTTTTGAACGCCACCTGACCGCACACAGCTACGTGTGTGACTTTACCCTCCTTTGCTGTGTTTGAACTTCATGTAAGTTCACTTTCATAACGAGTAACGAGATGTTTGAAAAAATGGCTCATAGTCACAGAAATTAGAGTCCACACCAACCATCTCTCCATCAGCTCTTTAAAAAAGTCATTGTTTAGACGTGCTAAGAAGCAGCTATGGGTGATCAGTTCTTAGGTGATCATATTTTCAGTGTCTCTTGGCAAAGGACTGTTTCCCTTCCCTTCCTCTGTCCCCCCTCCCTCCCTCTCTGCCCTTCCTTCTGTGTTCGTCATTGTTAGAAGCTGTAGGGGTCTCAGGCTTTAGCAAGTCCCTTGCAGAACTAATGTCAAGGGATCGGCTGAGCATGACATTAGGACCATCTATAATGCATGCATGGGACACGAAATCGCTCCAGGGGAGTCGAGTTGGGGCGGGGGGCAGGGGTAGGGAGGGGGCTGGGTTCCAGCTTCACGTGGTCCTCTGCTCTTCAGGACCTCGCCATCTGCCCCATGAAAGGCCTCAGTGTTCCCAGCTCTCGCTCACCCACCCCTGGCCTTGCTGCGCTCAGAGGGAGCCTGTGTTTCTAGGAACTGCAAGACTTCCCCGAGTCACCCTCCAGCTTGCCACTCTCCCAGCAGGGTCCTGGGCCACGGGGACACTTATCGAGAAGAGCTGGCCTTCACGGAGCCACACCAGGGTCGCCTTTTGTAGTCTCTCAGAATCCTACCAGGCAGGTAGGGCAACCTGCGTGTCGCAGAGAGCCACCGAAGCCCAGTCCGATTTAGGCTGATTTCCCCTGCAGGCGTGTGGGTCCGGGATTTGAAACCAGGTTCTCAGGACGAGTCCTTCTAGACGCCACCCTTTCCTGCCTCCAGGACCTCTGTGTTGAATGAACCCTGAGTGGACCAGACTCGCCCTTCTAAGGGTCCTTTCAGAAAATATTTCTCATATAAAGTCGGGTGGGTGTAGTGTGCAGGCAGAGCTGAGTCATTCACACTCAGCTTGTCACTGTCACGAGCCAGCAGGTCCGAGAGGGCCAAAGACCTTTGAGGAAGAGGCAAACGGAACCAGGTGGGTAGTTCCAGTTCAGCCAGAGGTGAGAGGGGCGGTGAGGACCCCTGCCCCCTGCAACTGCTAGGGCGGTGGCAGAACTGGTCAGGGTCGAAACAGGGACGATAACAGCCGTAACAGTGGGCACGTTTTTCTCCAGTCTCCATCCTAGCCCTCTTCTGTGGTTACAGAAGTCGAGTCCATGGATTCCCAAAGTCAAGGCTCTATTTCCCCGAGTCATTTTAAGTCAGTTATGGCTATATGATTCTTTTCTGGCAAGTGAGATTTAAGTGGAAGTGTTGTATGACAAATTCTGAGAAAGGTCTTGAGAGGGGACTGACACACACTTTTCCACTCCTTCATCCTTTCCTCCTCCTGGTTGGATGAATACAGGTGTGACGGCAGGGATAGGAGCAGCTATCTGGAGCTACAAGGGCAGGGATATCAGTGTGCACACTGCTTATAAGGAAACTGGAAATGCAATCGATGAAGGCAGCAAACTAGAAGGAGTTTGAGTCTCCAGGTCTTCCTTGAACAGAGCCACCGTACCTCCCCGGCTTGCTTACTTCTGATGCCTAAGTAAAGGTTTCATCGTGTTTAATTAATATACATCATCTTGGTTTCTTGGAAAGAATTTAGAATTGATAATAGGAAGACTTGTTTTACTTCTTTGGCCCTTGCCTTTAGCTCACATGATTCTAAGTTTGTTTTTAAGATAGAAATCAGAACTGAATATAACTCTCTTACACACATTGATTTTTATGGTGAGATATATTTCATAAAAAGGAAGATAGAAAATTGAGAGGTGAATGCCAAAAAGTTTGAGAGGTATGCTCAGATTGTCTTTGGATTTTTGGGTTAAGAGGGAAAAGAAACCTTCATTAATTAATCTAAGCACAAAGAGCGCACACTGGTTCGCAAAACCCACAGGTGCGTCTGGGTGTCAGGAAAATCTGGATGGCCAGTTTCCTGGCTCCTGGCTTGGCCACTGGGAAGGGGTGGGAACTCTCTGGCTCTCTGCTGTCAGTCCTCCCAGGGAAGAACCTGATTGGCCCGTCTGGGTTTAGCGGCTCTCCTTGGAGACCAATCAGTGGTTGCCAGGAAAGGAAACGTGCTCTGCGGGAGAACTGCCTGCAGAATGTGGGCTTTATGCGGCTGTATTGAATGCGCATGTGTGACTTTTGGGACTACTGAAATAGGCCTGTAAGTAGGCAGTGGGGAGGTGGGCACTGTGCCCAGAAGGTGGAGCTGACAGCGCCCCCTGGGGGCTGCCATTGAAGCGGCACCCCCTTTCTTCACTGAAAAGTCTTAACTGGGCCTCTCCAGAAATCTTCACCCAGACTGATTTTAGGTCAGCAAAAGAGTCTCTGCAAAAGAGTTCAATGTAGATAAACTTCCTGTTTTCGTGTGGCCCTGTTTACTTGGCCACTGGCTGAGAAAATACCAGCACTCCAGGTGCTGGACACCCCCTAGTGAAAAAAACCACTAGTTTTCCACAAACGTATCCAGTACAGTACTTTGAAGAACTGTGCAAACAAGGCCTCTGGCCTTGAGCTGGGCTTCACAGAGATGTCCACATTCCTATGATAAGCGAAGTTATCAACTGGGCTCCATGGTAACAGCTGGCAGGGGAGGAAAGAAAGGGGAGAAGAAGCTCTCCCCTTCTCAGGTGTGGTCCTTGAAGGGTTAACATGCCCAGAACAGTGAGAGAAAAGGCTGCTTTTATGTGAACTTCTGCAGACTGTGAGCTTCTGAGCCCATCGGGGTTCAGGGGATTGATTGATTACAGCAAAAGCTGTGCCCTCTGAACCTGGCTGCAGCCAAATAAAACTGTTTCCTGCTGTCTTCGGTGCCCTGCCTCGGCTGTCCCTACAATACGTTTCCAGGAATGATCCTCTAGCCTTGCAGCGCTGCGCAGGTGCAAGAACAAGCTCTGGGTTCAGCCTTGACACCAAGTGGCTGCGTGCACGTCCCCTCATGGCTGTGTGCACGTCCCTTCCTTCAGCGGGTCATAGCTTCTGCATGCCTGGTGACGAGGTTGTTTGGACTCTCTTGAATTAACCCGGTTTTTTTCAAAGCTCTTTTAGTTTGCTGAGGTTCTAGGGGGCCAGAGACCCCCACCAGGTCTTCTTCCCATTCCCTGCAAACCACCCCCCTCTCCTGGACCAACACGCTCACATATGCAACCATGCACACTCATACACACTTGTTCTCACATGCGCGTGGGCACAAGCATGTGAGATGCACAAGATGCACCCCCAGTCCATCTCATCTCTATTTGTATCTGTTATCCGTGTGTATCCATCTAATATTTATCTCTTTATCTTTTTCGTCCATTAACTCATCTTTATCTTCCTCTCTCATCTGGATCCATCCTTCACCTGTCATCGATCTCATCTCTACACTTATTTTCTCTATATCTATTTAGCTAATATATCTCTTATTTATCTCTGTATGTATTTAATTTATATCCGTATCATTGTCTTTCAAATCTCTAGTGTATTATCTTTCAATACCTGTAGGTCAGGAACAAGATTACAGAATTTTATAGAATAAAAAGTAAAGGTCTAAATATCTGTAAGTCAGGAATACAATGATGGAATGATAGGGTTTTATGGAATATCTTTGGATTTGGAGTTACTTTCTCACTCTACAGTCACCCAGCAGAGAAGCCCGCTGTGTGGGGCTGGAGGAGAGGCCCGGGAAGGTTTTCCTGAGTGGACTTTTGGGTCAGGCATCTCCGCCCCTCCCCAAGCTGTCCAGCTTGCCTGCTGCCTGGGGCCAGGGCGGCCCAGTCATCTCTCGCTGGTCCCTGTGATCACTCCACAGGACACTACGCCCCTCTGCCTGGTGAGAAAACAGATTCTCCGCAGCACAAAGCCGTGCTGTCTGGAGCTGGCAGCTTCCTGTGTGGGAACTCAAAGCCACTCAACAGCTCTTTCTTTCTCCCTGTGTCCTGTGAGCTGGGGAGGCAGCCAGCTGGGTGGTTCCCACATTGAGAAACTGGGTGGGGCCTGGGGAGCCCTTTGGCCTTGGTCAAGAAGCCAGACTAAGGCCTCTCCCTGGGAATTCCATATAATGTAGAAATGGTGAGAGAAAGAGGGCTTTGTGGAGTGTCCCTTCCCATCAGGCCACCGACATTGGTTTGGGCAGGAAAAAGTGGCTGCTGTCTTATCAGGGCCCAGGCCCCTTGGTGTGAGAGTGGGGGTCTGGTGTGGACTTCCTCCTGGGTGATGCAAAACAACAGTGGTCCCCCTTCCTTCTCCCAGGAAGTGGAGCACAGTTAGCACAACGAGCAAGGTTTCTTAGGGCCAGGGGTGGGGTGGGGTGTTCTCTGGCCAAGGAGGGTCATGCTGCAAGGGGGGTGCTCTGTGGACATCTGAGGGTGGAGAGAGAGGAGGAGCCGTCCCCACACAGAAGGGGGTTGTGTGGAAATTGTGGAAGGAGGTGGCTTCTCCTTCCTCACGTCCCTTCCTCCAGCCAGGGAGCCAGCTCATGGGTTGTCCCAACAAGACTGGACACTTGGCCCCATGAATCTGCATGCAAAGCTCTGGCTGTGTTGTGATGGTGCACGGAAGAGACCACCGTGTCTCAGTGAGCAAGAGGCACTAGCCACCCAGGAGAGAGGGTGGCCGAGCCCCCAGGCAGATTTGGTACATGGGGAACCAGGCTTTCTGCAGAAAGCCAAGTTTACCTGAGTGTTCTAGGGCCAGCTGGGAACAGGTGCGGAGTGTTCCAGAGGAGAGGAACTAGACCTGCCAAGGCCGTGGGGCAGTGAGAGAGGCTGAGGTCCAGAAGTCCACATCCAAGAATGTGCATGTGAAGGCCCCGGGAGAGGAGGTGAGGTCAGAGAGGCAGGCCCGGGCCTGTACGTGCAGGGCAGGGCTGAGGTGCCTCCTCGAGGCAAGACACCCTGGTGCGCGCTGAGCTAGCTCGAGGAGGGTGGCATGGCCAGGCGTGAGCTTCAGAGTGTGCGCTGTGGCTGCCCTGTGGAGCCGGGTTAAGGGGATAAGACCAGAGGCCACTCTGAGCTCCAGGGCAGAGATGGTGGGGGCAGTGGGATGGATGGACCCAGGCAAGGACAGGCTGGCTGCGGGGAGCACGGGACAGGCAAAAGAAGGGGTCAAGTCTTCTGGGGTTGGTGGTTTAGAAGGGATGGAGATTTTCTAAGCTGTGACTTGCGCCAACTCTGCTGCCCACTGAGCCCTGTGGGACGGCTCTGGAGTCAGGGTCAGCGGTGGGGAGAGCCCAGGAAAGGCCTGGCCCTGCAGATGCCGTGGTCCCCTCGGAGACCCAGGCTGTGGCTTGCGTATTAGTCACCTGTCTTCCCCATGAGAACGGTCGTGTCACCAGGGGGGGACTCTGCTGGTGCTGTTCTCCATTGTATCCCAGGGGCTAGAACAGTACCTGGTGCCCAGCAGCTTCACAGCAGATCTGTGTCAGGTGGAGGAATGACGGAGGCCGCAGCTGGAGGAGTGAGGGGATTCGCGGTTCCCGTCAGTGGGACGGAACGGCCAGATGCCTTTGGTACGTCCCAGAAGTGTCATAAACGGGGCGGGTTTCATCATTCCCTTTATCCAAAAGTGACCAGGATGGTGGAAACATCCAGAATAGAGATGAGGGATGATGGCCTAGGTATGCACATGCAAACAGACGAAGGAATGAAGGACACACTCTGTGGGTCAGTAAGGAACCCCACGCACAAAGCAGCCCTGATGTCATTGCCTGGGTCTTGGTTGTCACTTGTAACACTGAGGGAGACCTCAAGGTACATTGTCTCGCCTAATCGCCACCGTCACTGTGGAGTAGATCCTGTTAGGATGGCAGTTTCACTGACCCTGAGAGCAGGAAGGTAACCGAGGGGCCCCAAATCACGCAGCACGGACGTGCCAACCAGGAGCAGGTCTCCGAGTTTAAGCCAGGTTCCCCACCCCCTATTCCGATCTCCTGTTCTATGGACGAAACAAAAATGCGGTGGAAAGAGAGATCGCGGACAGAGAGAAACCCCTGTGCTGTCCCAGGAGGCCCCTGGGCTCTTCAGAGTCGGAATGGGCTGGAAAACAGTGCTCTGGCCAGAGCTGGCCAGACGGTCAGTGGGCAGTGCTCTCTCGTTATTTATTCATCTGTCATCCACCCTTGCTGTGGGGCCTTGCCGTGAGCCTTGCCAAATGGTTTCCAGACTGGACAAAACGCCAGGAGACCCTCACCTAACACAAGGCCACCCCAGCTTTCCCCCAAACCCTCGCCAGGTGTGTGTGTGCTTTCTGGAACCAGGGGCCGAGGCCTGCTGTGTGGGCTGTCAGTCAACGGCCTCGGATGGAGCACATTGGCCTGGGTTGCTTCTGGGGCCACTGGGCGCTGTGAACAATGGTTTCACCAACTCCGCACCCCGCCCAGCCCTGGAGCGTTGAATTTCTTCTATTGCACCCCAGGGCACAGTCGGCAGAGATGAGTCACTCCTCTGGGGGAAGAAGGTTTCTGTGGAACCCGAAATCAAAGGTGCCACCTGACTGAGTGTCAGGCTCCAAGCCAACAAGGCAGGAAGGTTCACTTTTGGCTTAGGTTCTTTTTCTTTTATCACTAAAAGCCTGATTGAAGGTCTCCCTGAGCTAGTGGTGAGGTGGGAGGTGAGGCCACGGGTAGGATCTGAGTGAGGGGGCTCTGACCACCTTTGTCCCAGGAGAAGCCAGAGGTCGAGTGAGGGCTCAGGTGTCCTGATCATCACTGTGTCAGGAGGACCGCGGGTGGATTTCTGGAGGAAGTAGTGACCCTCAAGACCCTGCTCAGTCCTTACCCAGACTTACTGTGTGGTCAGTTTCCTACCCAGGGGTCCTTAGGTCTCATGAGCCCCCAGAGTGGCCTCTGAGGAGGGACTGACCAGGCGAAGAAGGGAAAGGAGGGTTTCACCCCAACTCCCCCTGGGGAGCCCTCCAGCCCCACCCTGTTGCTCAGTACGAATGGCAGTACCAGTACTAAAGTACTCAGCACTCAGCACTCAAGGCTGCCCTCCATCCAGCCTCCTGCCCGCTCCACACAAGGTGTTGGCTTGGAGAGGTGTCCTGGGCAAGGCCCACAAGCTTGCCCATCAGGGTGTGTCGCAGAGAACGGAAGCCAGAGTTTTCCATCCGCAAAGGGCTTGGGTATTTGGAAGAGGGAACAGGTCCCAGACAGCTTGGCACCAACAAGATGTATCTGGACCTTTGTCAGGGAAATGCCAACTTGTCCCGGGGAGTTTCCCTATCTGCCGAAGCCTGGAGGTGCGCGGACGGGGCCAGGCGCCAACCCAAAGTCTCAACCTAGCCTCTGTCCTCAGATGCACGCCAATCATAACAGCTTCCTATTTCCAAACAGCGCCATGTGCCAGGCCCCGAGCTCCAAGCTCTCCACAATCTTGCTTCATCCTTCCTCCAGCCAAAGACAGCCGGGATCCTCCCTCCCTGCGCAGGTGAGAAACAGCCTCGGAGACCACGATGAGTCCAGCGCTAGCCAGTCTGGCTTCAGAGTCCAGATACTTTGCAATTTAATTCCACAAGTCCATATCGATAGGACACATTTGTGTGGAGGACTCCATGCTGGATTGAGAGATGAATAATACTGACCCCATCCTCAAGGAGTTTACTAATCATTTCAACACTCCTGAAAACGGTACAGCAGGGATTAAGCACATGCAACTGGAGGGGCATCGAAGGTGTGCACGTGGTTTGCTCCCAGTGGTTCACGAGGTGGAAGCTTAGTGTCCAGGGTGGAGGAGTGGTGGGCCTTCAGGAGGTAGGGTGTTGCGGGGTGTGATTGGGTTGAGACTGCCCTCCTGAAGGACTCGTGCTGGTCTGTGGGTTTGGTCTGCCAGGAGGAGATCAGTTCCTGGGAGAGGGGGTTCTTATGAAAGGGACAACCTGGCCCCCCACCTCCAGTCTTTTGCTTCCTCATGGACACAGAGGCCAGTCCTCCTTCCACTCCTCCACCATGGTGTGACAGAGTCAAGGTGGCTGTTTGAATTTTCCAGCCACCTGAATCATGAGTCAAATAAACATCTTTTCCTTATAAAATACCTTGCCTCAGGTATTTTGTTATAGCAACAGAAAAATGGACTAAGATAGAAGGATTCACTTTTTCTGAGTGATCAGTGATAGTTTCCTTAAAAGCACTGATTCTTCAACCAACTTTTAAACTAGTGGGAGTGTGCCAGGAGAACCTTCCAGATGCACAGATGCACTAGAATGTGGAACTTTCCTACGAGGATGTTTACTGTACCTTGTTCATGGAAGACTGTGGGGGAGTGTGACTATCCAGCGCTCACTGGTACGGGAGTGGCTGGATAATTCCATTCACACCAAGGAGTGTTTTGAAACCACTGGAAGGAATGTATTAGAGTCATATCAAAATGACACTACATTTTTTTTTTCTGCATAAAGCAAGCTGTAGAAAGTGTTTTTGGGTGTGTACGTGCGCACACATTCAGATAGCCACACACCTCAGAGGGACGCAGGAGGCTCCCGGAAGCGTGAGGTCCTAGTGAGGGCTCGACTTGGCAACTGGGTAGGCATCGCCAAGTGTTTGCCTGTGCTGGGGAGACTGCGGGCTGAGTTTGGACCAGGACTTGGTGACACGGTCGTCACCATCGTGGACCGCGGGCTGGGCTGGGTTGGGTCTAGATTGGGAGTCCAGCAGGAGAATCCAGGTACCAGTCTAGAGCAAACCCACTGTGGGCTCTCAGAAGTCCCTCCCCTCTCTAGACCTTGCCTGTCTGTCCCCAATTCCCTCAGAGTATAGGGTGTGGGATCACACACCTACCCCAGGTGAGATCCTGTAGCAGTTAGCCCAGGCAGGACAACAGACTGTAACAACATCCCTGGACCCACGGCTCCCCAAAGATGCTCGGGCCCAGCTCCCCGAGGTCCCCAGCATGTCTTTCTTCTCACGTCTTCCCTCGGGAGCACGGGGCTCAGGGAAATGCTCTTCCTTTCCACCCTTGGCCTTTGGTTTTCTACCTCCATCTCTGCTGGTCCCTCTTTCTTTATCTGAAATCTCAATTCTATCGCTTTAACTATTCACTCATGTTAGAGGGCTGGTGCGATACTTGGCCTCCATGACCAGCGTATTCCACCTGGGGCTTTGTCCTCCAGATCCAACCACGTTGTCACAAACCTCAGGACTTTCATCTTTTTAAAGGCTGAATAGTATTCCATTCTATGTATACATCACATCTTAACTCTCTTCATTTAATTTTTAATTAAATTTTTTTTGTAGTTGTAGATGGACACCATGCCTTTATTTTATTTTTAAAAAATTTCTTATGTGGTGCTGAGGATTGAACTCAGTGCCTCACATGTGCTAGGCAAACGCTCTGCCACTGAGCCCCAGACTCAGCCCCAAATCTCTTCATTTCTGGATGGGCATTTGGGCTGCTTCCACATCTTGCTTGTTGTGTCTACAGTCGCAGTGGAGAAGGAAGTACAGCTTCTCTTTGAGATCCCGATTTCAGTTCTTTTGGATATGTACCCAGAAATGGGATTGCTTGATCACATGGTCACTGTATTTTTAATTTTTTTTTGAGGAAACTGTTTTTCTCAGTGGCTGCTCATTTGACATTCACGTCAATGGTTTACAAGGGCTCCAGTTTCTCCAAAAGCTTACCAATGCCTTTCTCTCCTCCTCCTCTTCTTCCTTTTCTTCTTCTTCCCCTCCCTCCTCCTCCTCCTCCTCCTCCTCCTCCTCCTCCTCCTCCTCCTTCTCCTCCTTCTCCTCCTCCTTCTCCTCCTCCTCCTCCTCCTCCTCCTCCTCCTCCTCCTCCTCCTCCTCCTCCTCCTCCTCCTCCTCCTCCTCCTCCTCCTCCTCCTCCTCCTCCTCCTCCTCCTTCTCCTCCTCCTCCTTCTCCTCCTCCTCCTCCTCCTCCTTCTCCTCCTCCTCCTCCTCCTCCTCCTTCTCCTCCTCCTTCTCCTCCTCCTCCTCCTTCTCCTCCTCTTCTTCCTCCTTCTCCTCCTCCCTCTCCTCCTCTTCTCCTCCTCCTTTTCTTAAAGTAACAGCCATCCCACCAATATAAGGTGACGCAGTTTTGATTTCTTTCCATAATGGTTAGTAGTGCTGAGCAATTATTGGCCTTTTGCATGTTATCTCCAGAGAACTGTCAATTCCTGGCTTTTTTTTTCCCATCAAGAGTTTAAAAAATATTCTTTTTTTGCTATTGGGTTTTAGGGATTTCTGGTGCCTTTTGGAAACGCATGCAGGTTGCCCATGCTTTCTCCTGTGCCACAGGCGGCTCTGCCACTGTGTTGGTTGCCTCCTTGGCCACGCAGACACTTCTCAGCTTGACAGGACTTTTCAGTCCTGCTCATCTGTGTTGGTGGGCTGCCTGTGCTTTTGGTGTCAAATCCAAGAACCCGCAGCTGAGACCAAAGTCAAAGGAATAGAAGGGGACAACTGTACGGTGTTTCCAGGGCACAAGGGGCAGGGTGGGGGTTGTTCTATGGGATAAAATCGCAGTTGTGCAGGGTGGGCAGTGGACCAGGATCCCAGGTGGGGCGTGGGGGGGGCGAGAAGCCTGACGTACTTTGGTGAGCTGAGGAGAGGGTTTGGGACGGTGAGGTCACAGAGGGAGAGGGGTTGCAGATAAAGCGGAGCCCAGGGCCACTCTGACCCCAGGGGATATTTGGCAATGGCTGCAAACCTTTTTTGGTTGTCCTACTGGTGGGGGGATGTGTTACCAACATCTGGTGGATAAAGGGCCAGAGATGCCGCTAAACATCTTTCAAGGCACGGACCCGCCACGCCCGCCCCACAGGAACCGTCCAGCTTCAAATATCAAGATCATCAAGGTTGGGAAACTCTGGATTCTCAGAGCTCAGGACTCTGGCTTTGGCTGCAAGACGGAGAACCTTTTGGGGACTTTGAACAGAGGGGTGACAGGATCTGACCTAGTTTGATGGGAGCCTCTGGGGGCCGTGCTGAGGAGAGATACGTGTCAGGTCGGTGGCGGCGACTTGGTGGCGACTTGGTGGCGACTTAGAACAAAGCAGCCCGAGCGGGAAAAGAACATCAATCAGATGCCGGCGGAAACACCTGTCAATCAGCCAGATCTCCTGACTAACGCCTGTCAATCAGCAGGACCCCCTGGCCAGTCCTGGAGTTCAGCCAACTCCCCTGACCAACTCCAAGGGGGCAAGGGACCCTAGAAACACCTTTTCCTGTCCCAAGCCCTGCCCTTCCTGCTGTAAGCCCCATAAAAGTCCAGTCCAGTGGAGCTTCCACGTGGTTTCTCCTCAGACCCCTCCCCTGTCCCCTCTGTGGGTCGGATCGAGTTCCGCCCAGGAGTGATATCTCAATAAAGCCTGTTCAGTGGCCCTTTTAAATCTGCCTCCTCGGGTCGCTGCCCGCCTCGCCTGATCTGGGGGAGGGGCCGGGGGGAAGCAGGGAGACCAGTCCAGATGATGCCGGAGGGTTCCAGGCCTCGGACACCAGACCACCCCACCCTCCTCTGGGGTGGAAGGTCCTAGAAGCCGGGGAGGGAGGGCAGTGGCATTCATGGAGCACCGAGAGGGACCGGCCTCCACGCAGACTGTGATTTCGTCCCTACCTGACCTTTGTGAGTGCAGCCCTCCTTCAGCCTGGGGTTGAGGGGCAGTGGTTGGACTCTGGATGCCAACAAGGCTTTGAGCAGGAAGAGGAGGGTGTGTTTCTCTCACTGCTTCTCGTCACTCAGTGTTCGTTCTGGGTGACGCTCTTCTGTCACCAGCCTGGGCTGAGGCGGGCCCAGGCCCTTCTAGAGGCACATGAAGTGGCAGACCTCTTGGGGATGCCCAGGCAGAACCTCCCACGGTGCGCATGTGCCTGGCAAATACGCCCAGGGCGGCCCCTTGGCCCGGCCGCCTGGGTCACGCTCCGATGAGAAGGAACACTCGCGCCAGGCCACTGAAGCCAGGCAACGGTTGCCATTCTTTCTTGGAAGAGTCAGACCCTTGCAAACACCTGTGTTAGGGTCTTTCCTCCAAAGACTGGAAGGGCCTCCCTCCAAGAAGACAGACGAGGAGATGCTCCGGGCGCCGCAGGAGCAGGGGGCAGCTGCGGCCAGCTGGTGGGATGAGGGTCCAGCTCGTCCCTGTCCCCTGTGGTGGCAGCAGGGTACTTCACGGACACTGTGGCCGGCTCTGCCTCTGCTGGGGAGAGGACTAGCGCAGTCCCAGTTGTCACAGCATCTTTTCTCCATCTTAGTGGCCTTGCGTATCCCTCGGTTGGTGATCAGCCGGAGCAAGCCCCTCTTTGGGGGAACTCGTTCTTCTAGAGCCTTCTGGGGCCCTTGATAGCCTCTATTTCGGGTGTTTCTTCTGCCTGGATTAGTTTCCCAGGGCCTCAGAGAAGCAATGGGCCACAGTCTCTGTGACTTAAAACGGCAAAACCAATTGTCTCTCGGTTCTGGAGCCGGGGAGTCTGAAATCAAGGTGCCGGCAGGGCCACACTCTGAAACCTGAGGCCGCCTCCTCTTCTAGGTCCTGGTGGCTCCGATGGCGGCCCGTGTGCTCCTCGGCTTGCAGGTGCATCACCCTGATCTTGCTTGCGTCACCACACGGCGCTGCCCCAGGTCGCTGCTGTGGCGTGGCTGTCTTCCCAGGCCGCTGGCCCACCCTGCTCCGGGATGACCTCAGCTTAGCTCATTACATCCACAGTGACCTGTTTCCAAATAAAGTCACATTCTGAAGTCCGGAGCATTGGGCGGGGGACACCATTTAACCCATAGCCATGTTTCCTCAAGGTCAAGTCCATGAGCAAGGCTGGGCAGTATTGCTCCCTCTGGGAGGATTCCCAGACTCTCGGGAACGGATGAGGTGGAGTGCTTCAAATCCCTGCTTTGCTGCTCCAGTGGCCTTTTGGTCAGCTCTTATTTATTTCGAAGGACAACAATGCCATCCCCACCCATGTAATCTCAATGGAGTGTCAAATAGAATGGGGACATTGTTTGGCAGCAGTGGTTGATCAGCCAGCAGATGTCCCCGGGCACAATGACTGATCCAGAGGTGTGCCCATGGCCCAAGAAGTTACAATCAGAGTTCCCCTGTGAAATATTGAGACGAGGCATCAGGAGGGTGAGTCGCCCCTTTCTTTTGGGCTCATCTCAAGAATCCAGCAGGGACAAGCACAGGAGAGGAGAGAGAGAGAGACAGAGCCTTGATAATATCATTTCAGGCCCTGGATCCAGCTGTACCTGAAGTTATTACCCCTGGACCTGAGTTAAAGAAACCAATGATTTTCTTTTTTTCCTTCTTTTTACTTGGAGTCGGGATTTTTTGTTGTTGTTGTTGCTTTCAAAGGCAAGAGTTTATCCATTCAGCTGCCTTCCACCATTGACAAATTGTTTTCTCAAAGAGCAACCACATAGCCATCAAACACCACCAAAGACTGACTTCACAGAGCAGAGCGCTTTACAAAGCACATCCTTCTGTTGAAGGCACTGAATCATGATCTCCCTTGCTGAACTCCGAGCCCTCAAGCAGACTATGCATTTGGCCAAATGCCTTGAGCAGTTTTTCTTTCTTTGTATCCATTGCTTTTTATTTGACTCTCATGAAAAGGGATGCCTCATGCATTAAAGCGTTTTCTAAACTACAAGTCAGAAAATGTGGGTTCAAGCTGCAAGTCTCCCAGTGATTAGTTGTGTGACTGAGGATAAGTTGCTGGGATTCTTGGAGCCTCAGTTCCACTGGGTAAAAGGCATCCTCGATCCTGCCTACCTACTTACCAAGATTATTGGGAGGCAGAAACAAGACCGAGCAGAGGTCCGCAAACTCTGACTCATGGCCAGAGGCAGCCTATGGACCTTCTGCAAATAAACACAGTTTTGTGGAACTCAAGGACGCTTCATTTTTCACATATTGTTCTCAGCTGCTGTTACAGGGAAACAGCGGAATAGTTACAGCAGAGACCTTCTGGCCCGCGGGCAGAAAACCAACCTTACGTCAAGGGCATTTTCTACTCTCTTTATTATCTGGTCTTTCAGAAGAACTTTGCAACCTCTGCTCCCCAGACTTCTACAAAAACAAGGCATGGTTTCTGTCCTCCTCTGGGTCCCCTTACATGCCTCACATGCCTCCCGTGTCCCCTCCAGGAAAACTCTTGGGGGAGTTTGTCTAAAGTGATAACATCTAGTATTGGCAAATCCTGGTGGATGGTGGAGGAGCAAAACAAGCTCTCGGGAGAGCAATTTGACAACATTAAAGCCCTAGAGTTACATCTTTCCTCTTGACCTTATCATCCTGCCTTTAAGACGTTGTCTTAAGAAATAATCAGAGTTGAGATGTGTCTACAAATTTATGAAATGAGGGTGGAATAATTGCATAAATTATTCAGCAAATTATACAGTCATTCCAAAGCTTGTTTGCAAAGAACCTTTCCTAATACGAGAAAGTGCCCTGGGATCGTATTAGTGACCAAAAACAAAAAAAAGGCATTGTAAAAAGTTGTTATATTGAATATGACCCCGATTTTATCAGGCGGGGCTGGCAGGAAGCATGTGCATGTTTTGATGGTAATTTGCTCCAGGTAGTGGAATTACAAGAGATTTCGGAATGTTCATTTCACTTTTCTTCTAGAATTTCTTTTTTAATCAGAAAAGGGGTCATTTAGCAAATAATCATTGGTTTGAGAGAGAATGATGATTTGAACTTACTCTCGTCATTATCTAGAAATAGGGGGTTCCCCTCAACAGGGGCCAGGCCGGGCACATGTGTGCATGGAAGGGGGTGAGTGGGTGCTGGGATGAGTGGGACTCTGTGTCTTGCAAAGTGGCATCTGTCACTCCACTGCACTGACCCTCGCCACATGGGCTGCACTGACCCTCGCCACATGGGGATCTGCGTCAGACTCAGTGCCCTCTGTCTTCTAGATCCTCTCTCAAGACAAGCTAGACATCAGAGTGTGATGGGACTTCACCAATGACTAAACGTTGGGATCTCAGAAACACTCCCGTTTCCTGAATCCAGGCCCCAGTCGCCCATTTGAAATGCCTTCTCTGGAACCAAGAGTCTTCGGAGGCCACAGGACAGCTGCAGATTACCTGCTCCAACCACTCCACTTGATTTCGACGCTGTAAATGCCTTGTCCAGGTCTCAGCTCCTGCAGAGGTGGAACTGGGGCCAAGAGGTTCCGATTCCCAGACCAGCACTGTTCTCTCTGACACCGTCCCTGCCCTGCCCCAGCCTTCTCCATCCCAGGGAATCAGGTGCCCAGGGTGTCGTCCTTGGCCCCAGTCAAGCACGTAGGTTCAGTGTGGCTGGCCCAAGTCCTGCTGCCCTCTCTTTCTGTTGCTTCCCCCTAAATCCAAGATCCATTGCCTCTCAACTGGCCAACTGCATTAGTTTCTTCTTCTGCTTTTTAATTATTTTTTATTTGTTTACCCAGTTATCCTACTCCTCAGTCTGTACCCAAAGGACTTAAAATAGCGTACTACAGTGATGCAGCCACACCAGTGTTTATAGCTCCCAATTCACAACAGCCATGCTATGGAACCAGCGTAGGTGTCCTTCAACGGATGAGTGGGTGAAGAAAATGTGGTACGTGTATACAATGGACTATTACTCAGCCATAAAGAAGAATGAAATAATGGCATTTGCCGGTAAATGGATGGAACTGGAGACCATCATGCTGACTGAAATAAGCCAGTCCCCCAAAACCAAAGGCTGAACTCAGTTCACTCTGGTTTGTGGATGCTGACCCACAGCAAGGGACGGTGGGGAGGGGAAGAATAGAAAGCCATTGGATTAGACAGTTGCATCAGCTTCTTCACTTCTCTCTGATCATTCCCCTCTTGTTTAACACCTTTCTTGTTTCCAAAACTTAAGATCAGGCCCTGCACGGCCCCGTCTGTCCCCCCAGTGGATGCTGCCTCTCTCCCCTTGTTCAGGCCCGGCAGCTGCTCTGAGCCTGCTGAGGGACTTTGTCCTTGTCACCCCACCTGTCTGGAATTCTCTCTCCCCATCTCTCCCTGTTGTTAATTCCAGCAAATCCTCAAGGTCTCAGCACACGGCAGCCCCTCCCATGTGCCCCGTGTCAGCTCTCGTGATTTTTAACATGATCATCTCAGCCTAGATGCCACTTCCCTGCGGAGTTCTCCCCCAGTCAGGTCACCCTGTGGTCTCCTTTCTAGCAACTGGTACAACCGAACTCCTAATGAGCTGTTTTTATGTGTTTCCATGAGTGACTGTGTCAACCTTGTTCAACACTTAAAACCCCAGTGGATGTCAGAATGCAAAGAGCAGGGCTTAATAAATATTTGTTCAGTGGCGTTGAGTCAATGCTTGTACTCCAAATCCAGGTCAACTCTAAACTCCAGCGGCACCTCAGCCCACTGCCCTATTTGCCATGTTACAGATGAGGAGATCGAGAGTAAAAGGGTCAGCAGGTGGTTCCAAAGGCCTGTGGCACATGGGAACACAAATCCCCAAATCTGAGTCCATAGCACGGGGCCCCGTCCCGGGCTTCTGGCCCTGCTGGCTGGGTGGCTGTTTACTTCTGCTGGTTCTGACTTCAGGACTGATAAACATCTATATTTTTCGGTGAAGCAAGTCTCGCCTTGGGGGATTGTGGCTTGCTTTAAGTCTGGGGAGAGAGAACTGCGTTTCCCTTTGTTAGCCGGCTCTGGGCAGCTGGAAACTCTTGATCCTGGCTGTCTGCTGTTCTGGACATAATGACCTGCTTTCAATCCTTTTCAATTACGGGATTTCTGATAGGAATTTGGAAATCAACTCCTAAATCCCATGGCTTGGATAGTAGCCCATGTCTCCTGTCCACGTCTGTCTACCCAATGGGACAGAGAGGTGTTTCTCACGTGGCCCCCAGGTGGAGCCCCCTCCTGCCCCCTGCCATTTCTCCCCGGGTCCCCACCTGGGGGCTGTCTAGCCGTGCCTATTTCCTGACTTCCGTGCTGGGTGACACCTCCTCTTACCTTCTGTATTGGACTGCTGTCCAGGGAGGAGAGAGGCCGCTGTGGACAGAGCCTAGAAGTAAGCAAAACCAGGTCTGCTTGCTTCTTCTGGGTTAGTCTGGGGCTTTCTGCACCTGACCTGAGAAACCCAGACTCAATTTCCTTAACCACAAAATAGGAATAATAATATCCATGTTTTGGGGTTTGTGGCCCAAACGCCCAATTCAAAATTATTTCCTTTCCTCTTCTAACTTTTGGCAGGATTGGGGGTAGTGGGGATGGTGCATGGGTTGAAGATCCACAGATTGAGTGGGCAAAGGAGGGTGTCTACCAAGACCGGGCAGTTGAGACCCACGTCTGGGGCAGTGGCCAGGGCAGTGTGAGCCTTTGTCGGGTGTCCGTGTGAGTTCCATCCAGGAGCGCACCGTCAGGGGCCTTTGGACATTAGAGCCAGGTAGACCTGGTTTGAATCCTAGCTCTGCCACCCAATGTGGCTCTTAGGGACCTAAGCTGTTATGACCTTATTAGGATTCGGCCACTCCCACAGGGAGCAGCAGTTTTACCCATGTCCCTGAATTGTGAGGTCCCTCTAGCTGCCAGTGCCCCAGGCTCACTTACTGGACTGTCCCCAAGGTGTCAGGCAGAAGATATGGGGAGGGGGTGGCGGTGGGGATTCTGTACCTGCCCTGAGCCTCCCACCAGCTGGGAGTTCTGGCAGATGGAAGGGCAGATTGGATACTCCCAGGAGGGCGGGAGGGGGAGCTCAGGACTATCAGGAGGGGCACCTGAGAGAGTTCTGACCCCAGGGCAGGAGCCACTTCCCTTCATTTCCTCTTCCCAGTGGGAAGGGGAGGGCCCTGGCCCTTCTTCCTGCAGAGGAGAGGGGATGCCCACAGGCCTGGCACTCCTGAGGCAGGGCCTGCACCACAGGGGGGAGGCGGTGGCATTGGATATGGGGCCCGGGCTGCAGGTGAGGGGTTCGGGGTGATGCGTCCGTGGAGTAAGTCCCCTTATTGAAGCTGATTCCTCAGCCCCCTGTGGCCCCCCTTTGGTTTCTTTTCCAGAACATCATTGCTGTGCCTTCCTGTCCTCCACCTGCAGTCTCGTGGCCTGGCTGAGACCCGGCCCCTTTCCCCTTTCCCGGACCCTAGAATAGCAATGCAACATGATTGAAATTCAGGAAGAAAACTATTCTCAGGACAGCTCCGTGCTGTCACACGGGCCAGGTGTCAGACGGGTCAGGAGGAGGCCACCTGTGAAGGCTGAGCTAGAGGCAGTTGTTCACCTTCTTGAGCTGCTGATTAGCTGTGAGGAAGAACTTCCCTTAGGGTGGAATCTGGGAATGAGTAGCGGGGGATGCAGGCAGCCTTATCTCCTGGGAGACCTCAAGGAGGGGGCAGAGGATGGCTAGTCTTTGGTCATCCCTGCAGGAATGTCCTTTTCTTGGCTCTGTAACTTTTCATACCTGAGTGTGGCCTGCCAATTAGCATGCGCTTAGGCCCTGTGACAAGCAGAGCCCAGCACATGTCCTCTGGCGCCCCACATGCCCCTTCTATTTCTGTCTTGTTGGCTCAATATGCACATCAAAAAATGACGGTCATTCCTTAGAGCCCAGCTCCCGTGTCACCCAGTTTCTGAAGCCTTTTCTAGATCTCTCAGGCTTGATGAATTCCTCCCAATGTCCTTTGCATGTCCTGCTACCATGGCACTTTTCATATCGTGCTACACTTCATAGTGAAATTCCATCTAAAATACAGGTAGGACACATATTCTCTGTACTCTTCTGTTAAGTAAAGAATAAAATCACTCCCCCACTCCCCAATCCTTCCAGCACCATTCCTCAAAGCTAACCATGACCAGCCACTTCTTTGGAGGGCTTCCAGAAATGTCTCTGTCTAAGGAATCCCGGAGAAGAAGGTTTGTATGGATAGTTATTTAGTGGACCCAAAGATGTCATAGAAAGTTAATTTTCTGCAACTTGTGCTTTTTTTTTTTCTTATTAAACTTGTGGAGGAGCACACCCCTCACCTGAATGCTCAGTTGGACATGTTTGTTCTAAAGCTGTGGCTCCATTTGATTCTCTTTTTCAAATAAAATGCTGACTTTGTTTTCTAATTGTTTTGCTTTTCTTTCTTTCCTCTTTTGTTTGGATTGTGACAGTTCTCTTCTTCCCTCCTTCCTCCTCCTAAGGGTTTGGAAAGTTTATATAGTCTGTCTGAGTTGGTTACCCTCAGACTTTAAACAGTGTCCCTGGGCATCACTTTCTTGATTTACCAATTTTATTTGATGTTCGCAGACTCTGCGCTGAGAGAGAAGCAGAACCCCGGGGCGTGTGCACCTCTCCCCACACCCTTCCTCTGTCACTGCTGCTCGTTAAACTCCTTCTTTTTATAATATTGTGGTTTAGGACATTTACATTCTGTTCTGCGACCATAATCCCCACAGACGTTTAGCCTTAGTTTTGGATTTAAATGATCAGAATGTTTACCATCAACTCTTGTGTTTCATGAATTCTCCCTGAAATGACAATTCTGATGGCCTTTTGGGGGACTTAGATTCCTAATGAAGCCTGCAACCATCCACCCCCACCGCCGGGTGAATTTAGGAGCACTCTGTGCTATTTTCTCTGAGTCTGTGTTGGTGAAATCTGTGGTTAGGATAAGTGTCCCCCATAGGTCCATGTGTTAAAGGCCCCCAGAGAGGTGCTATTGGGAGGTAGGAGAACCTGTAGGAAGTGGAGCCTTAGGTCATTGGGACTGTGCCCTTGTAGATTATGGGGCATCTTCTTCCTCTTCCTCTCCTTTTTCTCTTCCTCCTCCTCCTCCTTCTCTTCTTCCCTCTCCTCCTCTCCCTCTTGCTCCTCCCCCTCCCCCTCCCCCCTCCTCCTCCCTCCTCCCCTTCCTCCTTCTCCTCCCTCTCCTTCCCCTTCCCCTCCCCCTCCTCCCCTCCCCCTCCTCCTCCTTCTCCCTCTTGCTCATCCTCCTTCTCTGGTTTTTTTTTTTTTTTTTTTTTTTTTTTTGGCTTCCTCTCTTTGGATGTAAGTGGTCTGCTCGGCCAAGTCCTTCCTAGTACTGATATCTGGCACCTCCACTAGAGGTCCAAAGCAATGGTTCAGCCTGATTTTGCACTAACACATGCAGAACAGTGGGCTTAAATAACCTTTTTCTCTGTATAAGTCAACTTTTTCTCCCCCAGATATTTTGTTAGAGGAATGCAAAGCTGACTACTATGGTAAAATCTTTCTGCTACTTTCATATGTGAAAGACCAACATCAAATTTGTCTAT
Organism: Marmota monax; assembly: GCF_021218885.2. NCBI lineage: Eukaryota > Metazoa > Chordata > Mammalia > Rodentia > Sciuridae > Marmota > Marmota monax. The sequence goes on from NW_026695202.1 coordinate 6,060,720, forward strand.
CAATTTTGAGGTTGAACTTATTTCCTTTAGAATTTTATTGCTAATATGTCTTTTGGCAATAAAGGGTAAATAGATGTTGAAGGATAGCCTGATTTTTCCCTTAGAATATTTAATGATTTTGCTGTTGCAACGTTTTCCATCAAAGTCCCATGATATATTAAAGGTATTTTAAAAAAAATTTTATTCTGTAGGTTCAGGCACTTCTTTAGTTGAGAAAAGTTTTCTTCTATTATATCTTTGAATATGTTTTGTTGCAGTATTCTGTTCTTTTTTTCAGGAATGCCCAGTATGCGTATATAAATCTTCTTTGGATTTCATAATTATAGACTTTCCACCATTTTATTTTGTTATCTTTATTATTTCTGTATTTTTTTCACTTTTGATAACAACTCTTTGTGTAACTGACTCTGTTCTCAACTGAATAAACTCCACATGTTTTAAGGTACTATTTTTTCTCTCTGTAATAGTTTTTATGATTATTTTTTAAAAAATTCCACCCCATGTTGGGTTCTGCCTGATTATTTGTGGGTTTTTCTTTGGAAATGTTTTATGATTGCCTGCAATTTTCTTAGGGATATAATGGGATGGGAAGGGAAAGTGAGCTCACAGATTCCCCTTGAGTTCGTCATCTTAGAATTTGTTACCAACGGTGCTCTGCCCTGGGGGGGCACCTCTCCCTGGATTTTCAAGTATTTCTCTGGATTTTCAAGCATTCCCTGAGCATGTTTGTAAGTCATAAGGAAGGACTCTAGATCGCAGGTCTTCCGATGGGACCTTTCTTCTGGAGACAAGCCTCCAGGCGGATTGTGCCCCCCCCTTCCTCCTGACCTCTCAGACACTTAAGCAACGGTGCTCTGGGTTGGAAATAATGATGCAAACTGCTTCCTTCAGCCCTGTGACCCTTGCCCCTTTACCTTATGGAAACGAGTCAAGTTTGGACACCCCTCTTTCCCAAGGTCCACCACAGCTCTGCTCCTTCTTTCTCCATGAAATAATCATTTATAGTCCTTTGGGGACCTTTTATGACTCTCCAGGAGCTCTGGCAACACACAGGACTTCTTTGGATGAAGTCCAAGCTTCACTGAAGGGCAGACATGGACTTCAGCCTGTTTCAGTTGGAATCACGTTAGGTTATTTATTTTCATTATTATTATTTAAGGTTCTGTAACAAACAGCTCTACTTTCTAATTTCCATGGTTTGATGTGATACAAGTTCATTTCTTCATCGTGTAAGAGTGCAGACGTTCCCGGCCATCAGGCACCTGCCACGTGGTGCGTTAGAGATCTGGGTTCCTTCTATTTTGTGGGGTCGTAGAATCCCCTGAATTCAACCAGGGAAAGGGATAAAGAGTGAGGATGGAGACGGTTGCCCACCTCTTAATTGTCTTGGTCTAGAAGTGACCCAGATCACATCTGTCCGAATGCCCGCTGTGAGGACCAGGTGTGTGGTTCAACTCAACTCAAAGTCCAGACCGGGACATGTGGCCCCTGCCTGGGCAGCTGTTCTGCCCATCATGCTCTTCTGGAAAGACAAGAATGATCTCTGGATAACACTTCCTCACCTCATCCCCCAAAGCCATTTCCTAGTTTCTCCAAAGATGGGATTTTCTTGATTCAGATTGTTGTGTTCTGTGGGTTTCAGAGAAGGGCGCAGAGTCCACCCCTAACTCATTTACAATTGTGGTGTCTCTCCACTCCCCTGGGCTTCCTCTGAGGGAGAGGCCTTCAAATGGGAACCTGGCCTCACTCTTTTCTAGATCCACACCCAGCACGATGGCTGACACAGAGTCAGGGCTCAAGAACGTGCTTCTTGGATGACAGTGTGAGCGAATTCCGGTCCTGAGTGGGGGAAAGCGACTTTCCCTTCCTCATTCTTGGAGTCAGGAGGAGGAGTCACCAGGGCGGTCCCTTCTCTCTCCACTGGCCCTTCCCGTCCGGCTTGGCTCCGGCCTTTCGTCTCCTGTTTCCCTGTCCTGGTTTACCCCTCCCTTGAATGAAATCTGGCAGCATCCGGCCGGCCCTGTGGCTCAGCAGGGCTTCTGCTGCCAAACCAACGCTGATCCTGTGCCTCCTTGCAGCTGGGCTGTGGGATCGGATGCTGGGAGGAGAAACGCTCTGTCTGTCTGGGGAAATAGCTCACTGGTTAGGATGCCAGGGGCCGCTCCACTCCAGCTGGTGCTCCAAGTCCTGAGCCCTAAGGAGGCCGGGGGTGTGGGTCAAACACGTGCACAGGCGCGTGGCCAAGGAAAGACGCCCTCCTGCTTCGCGTTCTCCCTCCTACGTGGAACACCAGCTCTGGCAAGTTACTTTTATGAAGTGGACAGTCCCCCAGGGGTTGGGGGCATCCATAGAAAAAAAGTACAACGGAGTAGGCCGAAGTGGGAGCATGAGAATCCAACAGGCCTGGGTTTATATTATGGTCTACCATTTATTGGCCGTGTGATCTTGAACAAATTATTTGAGCAATTTAATTTCAGTTTTTTCATCTATAATAATATTGAGATAACCATATCTCTCCTGCTGGGCTGTTAAGAGGTTGAATTGAATTTTAATCTTAGCACCAAGGAGATATTTGATATTTGTTGAATGAATAAATGCCAAATGTACCTAAAAAAGTTTTTCACACCATTCCTGGCACGGGCCAAGTACTCCATAGAGGATTGGTTACGTCAGGAACTGGAGTCCAAGTTTGCTAGGTTGATTGCAATAGCAAACCCCCGCAAATTTCATGTCTTAAAACAAAGAAGGTTTGTTTTAAGTTTGTGCTACATGTTCAGGGAGGATTCTGCTCCAGGCCATCCTTAGGCTGATGGAATGCTGTCAGTCACTCTTCCTTAAAAGGCAGCGTGGTCATCTGGCTGACTCTAGCCAATGGGATGTTAATAGACTTGGAGCAAGTAGAGGCTTGAACAAGAACTTGCGCATTTTTCTTGGGCTCCCGTAACTCTGCCGTCAGCTTGATAACATGCCTGAGCTAGGCCCCGAAGCAAGAGAGACCTGGAACAGATCTGCCATTCCCCAGTTGTCCCAGTCAAGGCTGTCCCAAATCAGCTGACACCCAGCTGCCCCCAGACACGTAAGCGAGATCAATCAAGATCAGAGATGATTCTAAGCCAACCCTTACCAACTTCAGATTCATAAGCCATAAACACTGTCCTATAAGTAGAGGCCCAGGGGTTGGTTGTTACACACCATGATCGTGGCAATAGATGACTGATATACCTTGTGTTGACCTCAAACTCCATAGTATAGTGCAAACCTCTTTACATTTCTCAGAAAAAAAAAAAATACACATGTGGGTTTTACTGAAGACCTCAAGAGAAAGTCAGAAAGGGTTTACCATCACATAGATTCAGATGTCACCAGTTCTGGTGGCTTCTCTGAGATCCTAACCAGGGCTTTTCCTTCACTCTTCCCTTACACCACACATGATTCTGCAAGCTTTTATTTACTCTGTTTATCCTCCCCTTAAAATCTCTCACTTTTTCTTTCACAGAACAATTCACCATGTTCCGAATATTCCAGACTCAAGTACGTGGCAAAGTCCTTCATTTGTGGGATTTACTCTCCTTGGCAGCAGACTTATAACTAACAAGAATCCTTGTTTGTTTTTCTTTATCGCTAAAATAGGCAGGGAAGGTTATCCTTAGTACCTAGCATAAGCTCTCCGATCATTTTAGGCAGCTATTAAATGCATTTGGAAGTGGTTCCTGGAAGAATTCTAAAGCATCCACACACTTAATATCATTTCTTGGTGCGTCAGTTCAGAAAATAAATATTTATCTCTCTGCACTTGAGGAAGACGAGAGACACTAGACTTCTGCAAGTACTCAGGGAAATGAGATGGTGGAAAATGGATAGCGTGTTCCAGGATGGCGAGGTGACACACTGTCTCTGTTTTATCTGTGCAAGATCATGAGGCCCCCAACAGGTTATCTAGACCCAAGGTCAGAAAGTCAGTAAGAGAGAGGTCAATGGGAGACAAGCATCTGGATCTTTTACTCTCCACTGAACCAGACATTCAGCCCTGGCGCTGGACGCTCTCAAATTTGGCCCAGTTTCACATAAAGCTTGGCGCAGAGTCTCCCATAGCTCCATTGAGCTTGGCGGGGCATGATGACAATTGGCCCAGATAGGGTCCAGGACAACACCCAAACGCAGCAGTGTCCCCAACTCAGACCCCTTGTTTGGGGGGCTTGACCTGGATGAGAGCAGGGTGTTGGCGATCCCTGGTGCGTGGACCGAGGTGGGTTCTGACAACCCAGAACTCCGCATGGGCTGCTGGGCTCCGTTTAGGAGAAAGGAGGTTGCCAACGGGCAGGGAGATGGAGCATTCCGCCCGGCTCTTTTAATCCTCTCTGGGCTGGAATGTTCCGCTGTAGAAACAGCAAAGCCTGCAGACAGGAGAGGGGTGCCAAAAGCCGGGAGGGTGGTGGAGGAATAGCTCTAATGGGATTTAGGGTGGTGCGGATGGGGTGGGGTTGGTTGGACTCCATGTGAGTCCGTTGTGTGACCTTGGACAAGTCACATGCCCTCTGGGGACCCTGTTTCTTCATCTTCAGAAGCAGAGGCCATCATGTTATGTGAGATTCAATCAAGACAAATTTCTGAGAATTTAAGAACCATTTCAGTTGTGAAGTCCAAGGTGGGATTTGTTTTTGTTTTTAATCTATAGAACCTGTCCTGCACCACTGCATAGATTTTAGACAAGCATTTTTTTCCCCCCAGAAATAGGGTGTATGTCACGGGGGGGGGGGAATCTCAAAGGGACAGTCCACTCCTCAGTTCAATTCTAGGATTGCAACCACCTTGGGACAAGGCTCATAGCTTGTGCTTCCCCACACAGAATTCCTCTGAACTTAATAAATGGAAGGGCCCTTTGAAGTCATCTGCCCAGTTTTCTCAGTTTTATGTGGGGAAAGGGACCAAAGGAAGGAAGTTATTTCTCAATATTATAGAATGAGACTCAGACCCAGATCCTAGGTTCTCTGATCCTCAGAACAAAGCTCTTTCCAACGATTGAACATTTCTGCCTGGAATTTGTGGTCTTTGAATTCTGTGGACTTCAGAGGGTTGCCTTTTAGAACAGGTTTGGCTCTTCCCTTCTTGGGGCAACTTTCAGGTTGACTCAGGGATTGACCGTGGAGATGGTCAGAGTCTGAGGGTCATGGGAAGTCTGTGAAATTCCAAAGGTATAAGTCTCCCTTGGGAACCCTGGAGATTCCTCCCTAGAAGCTCAAGCTGTGGACAGCAGCTCCTTCCTGGAAGGGTCACGGCCTCCTGCAGAGCTGGTCCCCACTCCAGACCCAGGATAGGACTTCTGAGTTGACATAAAACAGCCCTATTGTGCAAAAGGGAGGGCCGTGACCCTTTATGGTGACTCACATGCTAATCCGAAAAGTCTGCCTGGAACCAGAGAAACAACAAGAACAATGAAACTCGGAGCAACTCTTCAGACACCGGAGGCTCAGGAACATGAGAGAAAGAATCCCTGATGGCCACGGTGTCACTCACAAACATTCACTCAGCATCTACCGGGTGTCAGGCAATGGGTCAGTCACTCCGGGGGATACAAAGAGGAAAACGAGCCTTGCCTCGGAGACCTCAGAATTTAAGGGGCCTGTATGGCTGGTGTTTCCAGGTAGCAGACGGAGAGCAGCTCATCTGTCCCCCAAAACCTGAACACTGTGTAAGACCAAGGAGGTCCAGCCCAGATCTCTCTCTTGAGCTTCAGTTCACAGCCTAGGCAACGTCACCGGCTTGTGTGTCTCTCAGGCCAATGACATCTTCAAAGCGGCACTCTTGATCTTTCACCTCAAACTTCCACTCTTCGGTTAAAAAGTAAATGATACCATCGTTTACTCAGTAGCTCATTCCAGAAGTGGGAATCATCCTTGATAACTACCTCACAACTGGTCGCGGAGTCATGGAAACCGTGAATGTACTGAAAATATGCCTCAAGGTGCCTCAACTGTTGCTCCCCTGTGTGCGAGGCAGCATCGTTTCTTGCTTCAGTAGATTCAGGATTGACCTTCTAGAACTTCAAACCCATTCTCCACCAAGTAATAAGACTTTTTTTTTTAAAAAAAATTTGATTCACTAATCTTTCTGCTTAAACTGTCTCAGTGAGGATTTGTGATCGACCTGTGGATGAAGAGCTGCTGTGGGAAAGTCCTTTCTACTGTAAACAAGTAGAAACTGGTTTACAATGTTTTTCAGACATGGAACAACAGTAAGCAGTGGACTGTGGTTCCTGAGAGAAAGGAAAAGCAAGGTGAGCCTTTGATTGCCCAGGTCATGGCTTGAAACTAGCATCCAGGCTGTGGCACAGAAGAAGAGAAGCAAAGGCCCATAGTCTCACTGAGCTCAGGAGATGGCGATTCACATTTGGGGGTGCTGAAGCACCTAGAAATTGTGGGCAGAGGAGTAGAGAGGAGGAAACTACAAACAGGGAGAGAGAGAAAGAAGGAGGAGGAGGAGGAGAGAAGTGAAGGGAGAAGAAAGAGAGGCACTCCCAAGCTTCACTGAGTTTCCCTTGAGTCGAAAACTAAGCTGAGCAGACACAGAGGAAGATCCATGGCCCTGGGGAAAACATCCCTTGAAAAGTAATGGGCCAAGTAATATCCAGCATCACACAAGGACGGGAATAATTTGTGACCTCAAAAGTCAGAGAGGAGAAATCACGTAGTTCAGGGTTTTGGGTAAAGTCTTCAAAGGGTCACACCTTAGTAATGATACTAAATGAGTTCCTAAGTAAAAGCTGCTTTGGATAAGTCAAAACAAACCTTAAGAGAAATCCCCTAAAGGATAAGAGGACTCCACATTTACCTAACGGCTCACCAGAGTCACAGCCAATGCTCTTGAAATACATATAACAAAATCCAACACACATCAACATCAAGAAATTCACAGTACCCAGTATCCAGTAAAAAATATCAGGTATGCAGAGAAGCAGGAAAATATGAGCTACAACCAGGAGAAAAGTCAATCAAGAGTTGCGTCTAGAAACAAGCCAGATGGTCAAATTGGTAGACAGAGATTACTAATTTAAAAGCTTTTATAAGTCTTATAAATTATGTTCAAAGATATAAAAGAAAACATGAGTGTGAGGAAGAAAGAAATTGAAGATGTATAAGGAGTCATGTGGAACTTCTAGAAGTAAAAAATACAATATTTGAAGTGAAAAATGTATTAAATGGATTTCACAAGGGATCTGCACTGCAGAAGGAATGGTTACTAAAGGGACTTGAAGTTGTCCCTACAGAGTCCATCCACTGTAAAGCACAAGAAAACAGAAAGCAGTGCCTCGGGGAGTTGTGGGACATTATCAAGCAGCCTCATATAGGTGTAACCGGAGTCCCAGAAGAACAGAGGTAGGGTACAGAAAAAATGTTGAAAAAAAAATTAATGGAAATTTTAAACCCAAGAAACTCAATGAATCTCAAATTGAACAAAAACTAAAAACCCTACTATGGAATTTATAATCAAATTGCATAAAAACAATGAAAAAAGGAGAGGGGAGTCACCTTAATTAAATACAGAGGGACAAAGACGAGAGCGACCGCAGACTTCTCGTTGGGAACCATACAGACCAGAAGGAAATGGGTAATAAAAGTGCTGAAGCAGAACATGCCAAATTGGAATTTTGCATTCCACACAATGATGTCTTATAATTAAGGGAGAATGAAGGCTTTTCCACATCCACCCAAATTGAGATAATTCCTTGCCAGTAGATCTGCACTAACATAAAGGTTAAGGAGAGGGAGACCAAGGGGAGACCAAGAAATACAAAGGGGGAAGCTGAGGGAAGAGAGGAGGTAACCGAGGGGTCCGTGGAAGACCTGCTAAAGGAGACCAGAAGGTGGAGACCCCTCAAGTGGGTCAAGTCCACGTTCATCAAGGTTGTTTAGCGCCCTTGGCGCTGAGACTCTTTTTGGCCCTGACCAGGCAGGCGCATGCACAGCCCACTCTTCTCCCTCTTTTCAGGAGAGCCTTGTGTTGCCCTGGGCTTCCTCCCTCTCTCCCTCCATGTCCCTAACCCTCGTCTTCAACCCAGTCGGCCCTTTGCCTTCTCCCTGGGCCCCATCTTTCCTGGAGGCTCTGGACATCTCTCTGGGCCTCTGCGCATCACTCCTTCAGGAGGCTCTTTTCCTGCGGCCTCTTCTGCCGTCCTGTCCGTGATGGATGCTCACTCCCCTTAAGATGATCTCCTGTGACTTTTACTCAGTATAAGCCCATGTCACCTCCATCATCATCATCATGATGCTAATGATCTCAATAAAGACCCAGGTCGGTAAGGAATGAACGCACAAAGGCAGAAGGATTCCCAGGCCCAGGCTATCTCAAATTTAGAGGCAAGTTTAGAGGACTGTGAGCAGACGTGGACGTGTTTCTAGTCTCCCCAGGAGCGGTGGGGACTTGCCACATATTGACCAGGATTGTTAGCGTAAGTCAGGAAAAACCCAGGCCGCGTGGAGGAGACTTTACTCATCTTCCACCCCTAGACCTCAACTTGGAACCACAGTGGTTCTGAGAAACGTGGGCCTCCACACTCCTTTCCCAAACACCCCTTGCTCAGAAGCTCAGAGTCCTCAGCCCTGCTCAGCCTCCTCTTTGCTCGGACCATGTGACCCCATGAGAGGCACAGAGTCGTTGATTTCAAACTGACCAGGATTTGCTTTCTGCCTCTTACTTGTCTGGGTCCCTACAGATAAGTAACCATCACCTTCTGGAGATTTGGTATCTTTTCCTGGGACCAGAGAGAGCAGGGCCTGCCTCTGGAGGCTTCTGGGGGGCCCCAATGAGACAAGTAGGGAGACCAGGCATGAGATTGCACTGTTTCCCCGTCTCCTCTCTGTCCCAATGGATTGACCTCTAAGTGCCAGTGGATTGGTCTCTTGTCTTCTGAAATACCCCATGGGTGGGCCACTTTACCTAAGCCTCTGTCTTCTCATCTGTAAAATGGGCATGATTATACCCACCTCATAGGACCAACGTGAGAACCAGGAAGGAATGTACAAGAACACTTTGTAACTTGCTGATCTCGAGCACAGATGAGAAACTGAAGTTTGGAGCTACTGGATAATCTCTCAGGATTGCCCCATCTGTGGTATCACCACTTCGAATTCACATCTGAAAGCTGGATTCTTATTATATGTAAATAAGAGCCACTTATGCAACTGTTAATGCCTTCTAGTGATAAAGGAGCACTAGCTATCATTTATGAAGTGTGTAATCTGCAGCAGCCCCAGAGGGGCTGGTGGAGGGGTTGACGTGGATGACAGAGTATTTGTCACTGGCATTGTTTGGAAATGTTGGTGTGAGTGGATCATAGAAAGCAGTTGGGAGCTCCGTCAGCTCCATAATGGTTTTTAAATGATCCACAGATGACGCACCTTCTTGCCTGCACCCCAGGTGGCCAGTCTCTCTGATCTGGTGACGGGCAGAGTGGGCAACTGTAAAAATGATTCTATCTGATGTTCATAGCAACCCTGCGAAGCACGTGCCCGTCCTCCTCCACCCTGCATCTGCAAATCAGGAAACTGAGATGCACTTGAAGACGTAGCCCAAGAAAGATGGAGGTCCTTCCCTGAGAGGCTTGGATGGTCTCTTGGAAAGTGTTAAGATCAGGGGCCTTCCTGGGCCCAGGTGGGGGGGACCTCACCTGGTGAGTTGGGGAAAGTGGGTGGCCCCGGTTCTCTTTCCCCATTTTTAAATGCAGGTGGTTTGGGTCAGGAGCTCCGAGTCCCTTCTGACCTTAATCCCATTGACCTCCCACTCCTCACATTTTCCTGTCTTTCCAAGAGAAAGGTGCCAAGTCCTCTGCCCAGCTGTGGATGCACCTTAGGAACCTCTGAAAGGACCAAGATGCACGTTTTGGTGAGGACCTCTGGTCACCTCTCACATGGGCCCCTGCAGGCCATTTCCTGGTTTGGGGAACTGGGCCCACAGCATCACTCCACGCTGAAAGAATGTTACCACGGGGCGCAGTCCCCTGGAGCTGCTTGGGAGATGGGTTTGGCATGGGAGAGGGGAGCGCCCAGGCCCTGCTGGGCAGTGACAGGAAGTGGAGCCAGCTCCTGTCTCACAGCCAGCAGAGGGCAAGAGCACCAAGGGGCTGAGGTCCCAGGGCAGTGTGGCTCCGGCTGCATTGTGGTCAGTGATGCTGGGCTTTCTGGAAATGTCCCAGCCTTGGCTTCATTTGGCACTGGAGGAAGTGGCCATCTTGCAGGCCCTTCCAAACTGAGAGGGACAGTCATTTTCTGGGCGATTCTGGCTCCAGCTCTTGTCTGCCTTCATTTCAATTATCCAAGGTCACCGCGGGAATTCTGCAGAATGACTTGAACTGCGTCTAACATGAACCCAGAATAGGAACTAACCGCTCGACGGGTCGGATCTGGAACCAAAGCCCAGTATTGATGTGCTTATTATAAGTGACACTTAAATGGGATCCATAAATTTTTTTTTGTCTTTAAACAAAACAAAACCCAAGTAGAACCCGCATCAAAACCTCTGTTGTGTTCTAAAATTACTGAACCAGAACAGAACCAGAACAAAATTGGGAAAATCAAAACATTTTTGAATGAAAACACTGTTTCATCAGTCTTTTTGGACCAGGATATGTTTTATGTCTCTTTTAAAAATGGGACAAACATCTACATAGGAAAACAATGATCCCTCAGTACAAAACATTCAAACTCAAAACAGTTTAAAGATAAATGTCCCTTGCAATCCCACCAGTGGGACATTTCTATAACTTTCTCAATACTCATATTTTCTCATTTTCTCTCCTCTTTATACACAAATGTAATCATTTTATAAGAGCTATTTAATCACCTGCTTTTTTTTTTGTTAAAAATCTCCTGTGGAAAAGTTCTGTATCAATATGTAGAAAGCTCTATTATTTTTAGTAGCTGATGGGTACTCTGTTGGCTCTATACCGGCTTCTTTCACTAGTCTTCTAGTGGTAATTATTTAGGGTACCTATATTATTTTACTTTTACACATAATGCTTCATTAAGTAGCTTTGTATATGAATCTTTATACCTTGGATTGAGTTTTTGGGGTAAACTATCAAAGGGTTTCCAAGTCAAAGAATATACATATTTTTTGGTTTTCATACATATTTCTGACTCCCCCACTCAGAAAGGTCATAATAATTTTCATTGTCACCATTAGAGGATGAAAATGCCTATTTCTACATCTCCTGGCATATTTGTCAGCTTCTCATTACTATAACAAAATACCCGACACAGGATACTTATGAAGAAAAAGATTTATTTATCTCACAGTTTTCAAGGTTCAAGGGCATGGGGTCTGCATTGACTCAGTTCTGGATAGCAATGGTGGCAGCTGATGTCAAAGCCAGACATCTTGACTTGAGCCAGGAAGCAGAGGAAGGGAGGGACCAAGTTTGCTCCTTTTCCAAAAACCCTCTTACAAGAATGAAGATGGAGTCCCACAAGAGCTACCTCCTGAGAGCATGTGTCCAGTGACTAAGGACTTCCCATGAGGCCTCACCTCTTCACCCCCCTCAATACTATCACTTTGGGGACCAAGCCTCCCATCACTTGGGCCCTGGGTGGGACATATAACCATAGCACCTGGCTACCAGAGACATGTCAAAGATGCCTGTCACTCTACTTGTCCTTCCAGAGTCCCAAAGGGGGCAGGTTCACCCACAGACATAGGGGGACTAACTGTCCCAGTTTGCTCAGTAGAAGGGGCCTCAGACAGGGGAGGTTCAGTTTGAAAAACCAGGACATTCTGGGAAAATTGGGACAAGTTGGTCAGGATTTTTAAGAGAGGCCCACATGCTCCAGTGCTAAGTTTGGATAGAGCTGGTTGGACTGGAGAGGACACCTGGCCCGGGGACAGCTCATTACTTGGCATGAGGAGACAATTGGAGCCAATTAGATTCCCCGCCCCTGAGATATTGTTTGGTAACAGGGAAAGAATTGATGAGCAGCGGAAAACCATCTGCAAGTTCATTAACTAAAGGGTGGCAGGAAGGTTCAGTCAAGGAGTGAGGGAGAGGGACTTGGGGGTATGGAAGTGGAGCTAGTGCATCGATGGAGAAGCAGATTCTTCAAGGCCTCCTGCCGGCCCCAAGGTCTGTTTTGTTCTTCTTTGAATTTCTCTGCCAGTGTCCTCAAAGTAACTGCGTAAGCCCCTGCCCTCTAGTTCACTCGCTATCACTGGTGAAATCTCAGTTCCTCGCAAGCCAAGAGGCCTTTTCAACACCCCTCGGCGCTGCCCATCAGTTTCATCTTTGGCCTCCAGCCTGACCGGCCAACATGGGCTTCTCACCTAACTTTGTTAGAACTTGTACATCTTGAATGATGCCAAGTTCAGAAATCTTCTTGGAAAAGTTGCTTCTGGGTGGTAGCCTGTGGGCCAGGGGCCGGCGCAGGAGGGGGCCCAGGATGAGACTGTCTGGGTCCCCTGGTGGGGTATCTGGGGCCCTCGCTTCCTGACCTCAGCCTGCCTCCCCTTCCTACCTCCTGGCCCTTCTGGCCTCGCCTAGGCCACACCCCTCTCTGCAGCTGAGAAGGGAAGATGTCATGTTGACCCCTCCGTTGACTGCCGTGCCTTGGGTCTTTCCTCTGCTGGTCACACTATAGCTTTCTTGTCATTCAGGTTTTAGGTCAAGTATCGGCTCCTTAGGGACATTACCTGTGCTGTCTCAGCTACTCTCTTCTTCCTCTCCCCAGCTCTTAAGAATTTTTTATTTTTTTTGGTACTGGGGATTGAACCCAGGGATGCTTAGACTCTGGGCCACATCCCCAGCCCTATTTTTCATATTTTATTAGAGACAGGGTCTTGCAGAGTTGCTAAGTGCTTCACTAAGTTGCTGAGGCTGGCTTTGAACTCTCGGTCCTCCTGCCTCAGCTTCTGGAGCCGCTGGGATTACGGGTGTGCGCCACCGCGTCTGGCTCTCAGGCACCTTGACAGCACTGTTCTGATTTATGTTCTCATTCATCTTCCTGCAATGTCAAACGATGTGACTGCCTTTGGTGTTGTTCTGTCCCCTGGGCCTTGGGCAGGACTTTCTGCCTGGGTCTCTCCAGAGTCTAGGACGCCACCTCCCAGGGGAGCAGGCACTGTGGCTGGGTGAGTCCATCGGTGACAGGGAAAGACAGCTTGCTGCAGTACTAGCGGTTTGGCCCCCGTCATGGTCAGCCTAAGGGGGCAGCTGGTGACCATCCTAGCTTCCAGACCATGAGTGTGACTTGGAATCCTAATGCTTTTAGGGAATGGGGTATGCTTTGTGGGAATCCTCTAATGTCTTTCCCCTGCACACGCCGTGGCAGGCTCTGCAGGGCTTGACCTCAGATGACCAACGTCATCTCCTTCCTGTGTTCCTTTGTCAATCAGCATCTTGTCATTTCTTGAGTCGGGTGTCTCTGGGCCTCCCCACACACTGCTCCCCACGCCCAGACTGTGCCTCCTCTTGTTTTATCTGCAGCCCAGAGAAACCTTGCAGGACCTCACCGAGCGTCTTCCACAGGACTTTGGCTCCAGGGATCCCCTTACTCATTTGCTTATTTGCTTTGGTGTCATCCGACCGGCCCTCCCCACCCAACTCCATTCAAGTTTCAAAGTGGAGACATCATCTTTTTATTTTTTTTTCCTATCTCTATATCCCCAAATCCAGAACATATTTGATAAATATGGATTGAACGGATGAATGGAAGAATGAATAAAAAAGCTGTTTTAAAACCAGAGCCAGGCGCCGCGGGAGACCATCTCCAATATTTTACTGACTTATGGCCAATAATTCTGCACGTTGCATGATCCCATTCAGTCACCTGTCAAGGTTTGCATTCAAGGCACCTTCAAAGGCACCTGAGGAAGTCTGTGCTTCAGAATGAACGCTGTGTGTTTTACGGAAAATGTCTCACAGGCTTTCAGCTTCACCCCAATTAAAAATGTTCCCGTTCCCGGAGCCCCTGTGCTCTGCAGGGACACCCCCAGTCCTTGCTTTGCTCCTCGCACAGGCCTGCACTGGGCCCCAGCTCATTTTCCAAAGATCACCTGGGCCTGTCATTCAGCCCTCCTTTCCCAGGTGGGCTGGGCCTCCTTCAGAATGGATGAGTTCTTGCAAACAGATGCTCCAGAGAGCATTGACATCTACAGGAGCATCAGAGGAAACCAGAGCACAGAAAACAAGACGCTGCTGAAAGATCCCCTCCGGTGGCCTTCCCGGGGCCCAGCTCCTGGAGATTAGGAAGGAGCTCTCCCTCAGGGTGAGCTCAGGGAACTCAGCAAGAGCCGTGTGGCCTGATCCCACATGCAGCACAGGACAATGACCTCCTCACAACAAGCAGCATCTTTCCTGAGTGCTCTGAGAGGAGGGTCTGGCCTGTCCTTGGGAGGAAGTAGCCAAGCCCTGGTTACCCCCAGAGGGTTTGCATTCCTGCTCAGATCATCCCTGTAAAGCAGTGAAGTCTGAAGACCTTTTGTATTAAGTGGAAAGAGTGTCACCCCAGACTCTGGTCTTGTTCTGCAACTGGATGTCATGTGACTCTGGATGGCTCCCTTCCCCTCTGTGGCCCTCGGGGTCCCCATCTTTAAAACGAGGCTGTCTGACTGGACTCTGAGGGTCTCCCTTTTTTGTTTTGGTGGCTCTTGGTCTTGGCTGCAGGTTAGAATTGACCTGGGGAGTGAGGAGAGCCCAGGAGGTGGCATTTTTTTAAGGAGTCCCAGAGGTTCAGAAATCTGGCCTGTTCTAGCAGGTCAACCCAAGGAGTGGCAGGTTCGAAGACAGGACCATGAGCCTGTTGAGGCTTTTAGTTGTTTTATTTTCTAGAAGTGTCTGTGGTAACTCCAGATGACTGGATTCTCAGTATAGCTGGTGGCCTGTCTTCCAACTGTTGAATGGATTCTTCTGCACCTATTACTTAAATCTCCTCGCCCACCCCACCCCACAGGACCTTATGATCTCTGATGGAGATAAGCTCTGGGCTGCTACTTCCTGGCTGTGTTGGGACATTGTTTTGATCTTTGTTTCCTCAGTTTAAAACTGTAGGTGACCTGTGCCTCTCTTTTCCAGTGCTATGAGAATTGCAGGAGGTAATGCACATACAGCGCCCAACAGCATTCCTGGCACATGATAGATGCTCACTTAATATTACCTCCATTCATCTTCCCTGACATATATTAAAATGTCTTTGCACAGGACTACTTCCCCCCAAAGTACATTCTGAGGAGTACTGCTTCCTGTACAAGAGGCTTCCCACAAGATGTATTTTAAAGGAATTTTATGATTCAATGAATTATAGGAAAATCTTTATGACATACTCTCTTTTTGAGGCAGTATTCGGTAACATACTGTTAAACCAGTTTACTTAAAACCCACAAATAAAACCCCAGACTTGTAGCATTTGCTGGTTTCTGGGTCTTAAATACTCCTACTACGGTCAAGTTCAAGTTCCCAATGTAGCATATTGAAAGGTAAAAGCTGACTGCAGCACACTGCTGAGATCGTTGTTAGCATGCCGTCGACGCTGATATATTCTCTAACAAGGCTGTTTGGCTTAGTTCACTGTTTCCCAAATGTGTCAGATCATGGAACCCCCTTGTCTCCTCCTCATCGCTTCCATCCTGCAGAAGTGGCATTTCCTGGAAGTCACTTTGGGCATGGCTGATGTGAGATGTCGTATGTGTCTGCTTATTTTTTCCCCCCAAGCTTCATCAACACTTCATCATTAAAAAAAGCGAACGTGTGGTTCACACAGTTGGGGTGCCCTGCAAGGAGAAGGGTACAGAGAAGCCACCGCTCCCTGCTTTAAGGAGGAGATGGAGGCTCAGGGTGGCGTGACAGTTGAGCAGGGGTTAAGCAGAACACGGAGGTTTGATTCTCTGTGCCGAGCATGGGCCCAGCCAGGGCTGGGTGGCTGTCAGCTGAGCCTTGGAGCCGGGAGGATGAGGGCGGTTTAGAGAGAAGCAGAGGAGATGCTGGCACTGCCATGGGTAAAGGCTGAACAGAGACCCGGACAACACGAGCGTGGTTTTACCTTTTGTTAAAGGTGGAGTGTGTGACGCTATTCCTACACATGTTCACAGGGGGTGCTGACCAAATCAGGATAATTTGCATTTCCATCTCCTTAAAATTTCTTTGTTGGGGGTCTTGGAGCTCTCCTATGGTTCTTCCTTCAACCACAGTCACCTGGGTGCACCACGACGGAAACTTCTTCCTCCTGAAGGAGCTTGTTTGGCTGCCCTGCCCCCACCCCACCTGGGTCCTTCAGATCTTACCTCGAGCCCCCAGAGCTCCATCTCCAAAGGGCAAAACTCCCTATTTGAAGACCACGCCCCTTCCTGTGGCCTCCTCAGACCTGTGTGTGTCCGTCTCTGACACAGGGTACACCTCTTCGCGCCTGTGTGCTTCATGGTCAGCTCTTCTGAGGGCTCCCCTTGCAACCGCGTTCATGGGTGGAACCACGCGGGTGCTTTAGAGTTCGATTCTCTTGGGTGGAAGAAGTGGCTGGAGCCTCATGCTGACCCTGAACTTGATATTGAAGGAGAGCACTCTTTTTCCGGTTGGCAAACATTCTGTGCCTACCCTAGAGCCCCATGAGGAGCAGAGCCACCCCGTCAAGTAATAATAGGGGCTGTTACTTTTTTGTTGTGGTGAAGACACACACATCACCTAAAACTTGCCATTTAAGTATACAGCTCATTGGCACTAATTTTTATGCACCATCACCACCATTTCTAGAACTTTCTCATCTTTCTGAATGAAAACACTTCATCCATTACTAACTCTCCATTCACTTCTCCTGCTCCGTGGGTCCTAAGTGCCACCCTGAGACACTTACATATATCAATCCACTTAACCTTGATGTAACCCATGAGGCAACTTTCTCCACTTTACACAGGAAGAAACTGAGGTCAAGAAGCTTGCTCAAGCCACTGAGCTAGCAAGCAGCAGACCAGAATCCAAACTGGGCTAGATCCACCTCTGAGCCCACCGTGCACTACTTGGGCTACTTTGTCTGACCCCCTGGGAGGCCCTTGAGTCTCCTGGGTGGGTGAAGGCTGTAAGTCCCCAGCCCCTGGGGGACCAGTGGCCAGCATGTCCTTCTCTCCCTAATCAGATGAATGAGGCTCTGGCAGAGATCTGGGGTAGCCAGATCACCCTGGGCCGTGAGCCCAGTGCATGTGACTAGCAGGGAATCCGTCTCCCTGGGTTGTATCTAGACATGCTCAGGAAGGAGTGGGACCAGGTCTGGCAGTCCCAGCCTCTGAGGTGGCTCTTTATCCTGGAGGTGGCAGTGGGAGGCTCAGGGTGATGTCAGACTTGGGCAAGATGAGGGCTGGGGCTCGGGAAGTGCCGGGCAAGACAGGCTCTTGGCAGAGGCGGCTCACTCCGCACTTGAAAACAGCCACCTCGGAGCCGCCTCCAGCTCACAAGAATAGTCAGGCTGGAGAGGGGGGCGGAGGTGAAGGATTCCTGGCGGCGCGCGCAGACATGTGGAATCTGACTGACAAGGCTGCCGAACACCCTCCCTGGGGATCTGACGGGAAACCCAAGCTCTGGTCTCGGGTTCTGTCTGCAACCCTCCGTGGCCTCCCTCCCTGGTGGCCTCCCCTCCAGCTCGCCTGTGGGCGCATGTACGCATGGACGTACCTCTGTGTGTTCAAAATATTCAACAAGCAGGCTTTCTGTAGCTATTTCAGGTCCAATCACGTCAAGCCCAGACAGAGATCCGAGGCGACTAGCTGGTGTTGCTTCCTGTCAAATTCCTCGGCCTTCTTGGAATCAGACTCACAAGGTTCGCTTACAGAGCCAGGATGTCTTTCTCAGCTGCAGCGGGGCGCCCAGGGAGCCATTGTGGCCATATTACTCCCAGACTGGCGGGTAGGCGACGACGGGGAGGGGCCCGGGTTGGGGCGTGCACACCCTGATCCCCACGCTCTTCCATATCCCCTCCGGTCCCCGTCAGGATCGCCCGGGTCCTGTCCCCACCCAATACACCCATCCTGGTCTCTGCTATGTCTGCCGTGCTCCTCGAAGTCTCGCTGCTCTGCCCTCCAGCTCTGCCAAGGAGGAGAGCAAAGAACGGCCACTGAGGGGACGCCAGGGGGACCCTGGACCCAAAGTCAGCCAAGCACGCTATGAAAGGACACCAAGGGACAGGACGAGGCAGAACGAAGCACAGGAAAATCGACAACATCATCGGATCCACAAGTGGTCTGCACAGGGGGTTACCAGCCACAGGCTGGTAGCTCATCGATACGTTCAAGGAAATCAAACAAAAAGGGGACAATTTTCACAAGGGACTTGAAATCGACAGTCAATTCCAGAACTGAAAGGTGCACGATGCGTTTTAAGTAACCAAAATAAAGGGTTAACATAGTTCAGATGCAGCTGAAGGAAGGGCCAAGGACCAGGGGACAGGTGGGTAAAGCACCCTGAGAGGCCACCGTGATGGCGCCCATGCACCTGTCTCTCTCCACCTCTCCCCGTCGTCACCTGCTCTACAGGCACCCAACGCCCCCTGCGTGTTCTTGCGTGTGTCTGCCCTGCTTCCCAGAAGCTTTCCCTTTCCATCCGATGGATCTACCCTTGCTGGTCAAGGAAGGCCATTTCCTTCCCCCAGGCCCCCTCCCCAGGCTTCTCTGGATTCTTTCCTCAACCCCTTTTTGAGGGCTGGGCGGGAGGTGTGACTCCTCCGAAGCAGTTCTTAGAGCCATGACTTGACATTCACGGGTCTCTCCCTCCTTCTGGACTAGGACCTGACCCAAGCTAAAGCACAGGGACCTCTTATCTTTTTCAATTCCTAGTGAAACGCCTGGCTCCCCATTGGTGCTGCCAATCACGGTGAGTGACACAAGGACCAGATTCCTGTAGGACGCGGCTGAGCATCTTCCTGACCAGTGACAAACCAATCCAGGGGAAGCTGTGATTTGAACTTGAACATCTTCACTTGTTTGTTTGTGGCTTTCTCCCCCACCACATCTAAACTCCATAAGGACAGGGGTCCTTATGTCGGTCTGTTCATGGTTGGATCCCAAATGCCCAGAATATACTTGGTGTTTAAGAAATGTTTGTTGAGCGAGGAAAATACTCCTTCTAACACCCTCAAGGAGACGGGGCCAAGGACGGACAGCGGGCCATGCAGCTTGGGTGTTTTGAGTCCACTGAAGGTTGGACTCCAGAGGCGACAGACCCCGCAAGAGAGGGGAGAAGGCTGCAGGGAGAGGCTTTGAAGCCGCCCAGGGACTTAGCACGTCCGGAGAGCAGCCTTCTCTCTCTAAGTCTTGGTTTTAGCCATTTAAGGGCAGGGGTAGTACCTGCCCCGTGTCCTCCTCTGTGAGCTGGACCTGGATCCTGAGAAAGGAGCATGAGAGACTGTTCTGTGGGTTACCCACATTGTGTCATTTGGCAGGGGGTCACCTGAGTCACCTGAGTTTGTCTTCCGGTTTGGTCACAGATTGCCTGTTCCTTCCAGTTTGGACACACCGAGCTCCGTCTCCATCCTGAGCACCTCCGAGGGGGTTTCTGTGCTCTTCTCAGTGGACCTCGCTACGCACCCACAAGATGATTGTGGGTGCTGGTTAAAATGAGGAAGCAGCCCAGAGGAGCCAGATGACTTGCCCAGGCATTCCCTGGGGAACAAGACGGCTCAGAACTCCAACCTGCTTCTTTTTGTGTTATCCAAGCTCATCATTCTGGCCTGCCTCGTTCAAGGTCATGTGCTCGGCCAAACCAAGCCTAGAACCCAGGTGTCCAGGACCTCTGTCTCGTGTCATTGCGCTGCCTGACAGACAGCCAGGTTGGGACTCTCACTCATCACCCCGGGGTGCTGTTTGGCCAGCTGAGAAAACTTAGGAACAGAGTCCACAAGTTAGGCACCGTGGCCACAAACCTAGTGGCCTTCCACCGTGCCACCCACAGCTGGCACCCGGCAGCCCAGGATGAGGAAGCTGTTATGAGTGTCGCTTGACTTGGTTCCAGGCCTGGAAGGAACTCAGCATGACTGGACGGCCGCCCGCGGCTCAGAAGCCCCCTGCCCAAGGCCCTCTCCGCCCTCTGGGGACTCTGCCCTGCTGCACAGCCCCCTCTGGGTACCCCTCTCCCTGCCCCGGAGGGAGGGAGGGGGAGCAGCCGCTCACATCCGGGTCCTGGGGGTTTCCAGTGCCCGGGCTCGCGGAGCTGTGGCCGGAGCCAGAGGGTCTGGTTTCCATTAGCTGTACTTTTGCTGTGAAATGAAGTGCTCTTTGAACCTGTGGAGCAGGAAAGCCGTTTACACCCTGAGAAGAAGGGAGCCGGCTCCAGCACATTCCCTGCCTTTTATCTCCTGGGCGGGGCCCTTGGCAGGCGGCTGCCCCCACCTTCTGGCCCAGCCTGGGGAGGGTGGCTCTGGGGTGGGGGGATCACGCCTCTCTCCCAGGTGGGGGGGGAATCACACTCCCACTGCAGGAATCTACCCTCTTTCATGTCCCCATCTTTCTCCTGGTCCTTCCCCTGTCCAGGGGGGCTTCAGTAAAGCCCCCAGAAATGGCCCATCCATCCACCTGCTCATCCTTCCATCCCTCCACCCATCCCTCTACCCATCCATCAGCCATCTATCCTTCTGCCATCTATCCACCCATCCCTCCATCCATCCACCCATCCCTCCATCCATCCACCATCCCTCCATCCATTCACCATCTATCCATCCACCCACCATCCCTCCATCCACCCACCCAGCCATCCATCCATCCTCCATCCATCCACCCATCCATCCATCCATCTGCCCATCTATCCATCCACCCACCCACCACCCACCCACCCATCCCTCCATCCATCCACCATCCATCCATCTACCATCCATCCATCTGCCATCTACCCACCCATCCATCCATATATCTACCCATCCATCCACCCACCCACCAACCCATCCATCCATCCATCCATCCATCTACCATCCATCCATTCATCCATCCATCTACCCACCCACCAACCCATTCATCCACCATCCATCCATCCACGTATCCATCCATCCACCATCCATCCATCCACGTATCCATCCATCCACCATCCATCCATCCACGTATCCATCCATCTAACATCCATCCATCTAACATCCATCCATCCACCCACCTATCTATCCATCCACCATCCATCCATCTGCCATCCACCCACCATCCATCCATCCATCCATCCACTCACCATCCATCCATCCTTCCATCCACCCACCTACACAACCATTGATCCTGATAGATTCAGACAACTTTGGAATCAGGAAAGTCCTTGGGTACAATCTGGCGCATTCTTTCGCTTTACCAATTATAAAGTGGAAACCCAGAGAGTTAAATTGCTCAAGGTCATACAGCAAGTTCATGGATTGACTCCACAAATAATCATGGAGCACTTGTTAAGTGCAGGATTCCTGTCCCACCCGCACCTGTGTACTGTGACTATAGCTGTGAAAACATGCATGCAAGTGTCTCAGACTTCATTATTATTCTAGTTAATAAATGAACATGACAATATCAGGTGATGGTAAATGCTTCAAACTACAGCAGAGGTGCCAGAGAAGAGTGACTGGGCTGGGGGCGGGGGGAGGGCAGAGAATGAATGCAGACAGGGTCTGGGTGATGACGAAGGATCATGCCATGGGAACCTCTAAGGGAGAGCATTTTAGGTCGGGGTAGCTGGTGCAATGGCCCTGTGGTGGGAATAAACTTAGCTTACTTAAGAAGCCTGGCACAGCATGATCAAATGAGCAGAGGAGGCAGGGTGTAAGACAAGGCAGAGGGTGAGTTCATCCTGAAGGGACTACAAACCCCAGCATTTAATTTTTTTTTCAGTTGGAAGACATGAAGGGTCTTAAGCTGGAGACTGGCAAGAAGGGTTTTCTCAAAAAGGCTTCTCCATCCACCACCAGAATAAGAGTGGCCAGGGAGGGGTGTGGGGGAGGCTGGCTGCAGGGTGCAGGGACAAAGAAAGTAAAAGACGAGGGTGGTCTCTGATCCTGGCCCACGGCGGGGAGGGCAAGAGTCGGGGCACACTTTGGAGACAAGGGGGTGGTGTTCACGATCTGCGTGTGCCTCGGGCTTGGGCTGTGGAGGACAGAGAAGGCCAGGGCTTCGTTCTGAGTCCCCTGGGTCTGTGGCCATGCCCTGGTGGGAGGGAGGGAAGACGGGGAAGGAGCCGGTGTCAGGACGGAAGCCAGGCGTTCTGTCTGGAAGCTCAACGGGAGAGGCCCCCTGGGCACTCAGGTGGGCAGGGAGGCGGATGGACAGACGCCTGGGGAGAGTGGCCGGGGCCCGTTTCTGGGGCTCCTAGGTCCACGGACGCCTGCACACACACCCACGGGGCTGGGGGAGGTGCTGACCCTCAGAAGGGCCACTGCGCGCTCTGGACAGGGGGTCTCCAGGTTCTAGGAAGGTCTCCCCCGTCCCAGCTCCAGGCTGGGGAAGGGGCCTTGGAACTGTCAGGATCCAGGGGCAGCAGACCTTGGCCACGACCCAGGGAACCAGGGTGGGCCGGCAGACGCTGGCCCCTTGGGAAATACCACTCATAGAAGCCTCCTGGGAGACGCTTGTCAAGGTCACCAGGCAGCCTGCCCTGCCACCTCACTGTCCCCAGCGTCTCCGGGGCTCAGCAGCCTGGGCCCAATCAGCCCCATTTCACTGACGAGGAAATGGAGGCTCCAGGGAACCCAGTGACCTCTCCAAGGTCACCCAGAGGAAGAGTCCAGCCTCCAATGTGGGCCCTCTGACACCAAACCGATTCTGCTGCGCTCTGGCCCGGACCCGTCTTCAGTGGCAAGGGCCAGGGGCAGAGTCTGGAGTCGGGCCACCAGGGGCTCAGCTGACCTGGCCACTCCCGGATGCTGCGACCTCGGGTGCAGTCCCCCTCACGGCTCCTGTTCCGTGGGGCTAGTCGGAGCGCCCACTCCAGAGGGTGCTTAAGGGGACATTATTGACAAAGTGCTAAGAACAAGCTGGAAGCAGACCGGGCGCCGGCCTCCTGGTGACAACTGCTTCAATATTCGCCCAGAACCCGAGGGAGGGCCGACCTGCCCAGGGACAGCTGGGGAAACCGAGGCCAGAGGAGGAGGTGAGGCCGCCTCCCAGGCCAGCTGGCTCTGGGACGCGGGGGCAGGGGAGCTCTCCTGCCTGCCAGGACCTCCCCCAGGAGCCCGGCCTCCATATCCTCCATTCAGGTGGACTTTCTGCTCCGGCTCGGCTCCCGGAGGAGCCCCTGCGCCCCTTTATGAAAACAGCAAGAGTCACTGGGTGAGGCCTCAGCCGGATGCTCTTAAGGAACTGGCAGGTCGCGCAGGAAACGGTGCTAAGTAAAAACCGCAGAACAGCACATGCTTGCGGCTGCTGGCTGCGGCCCCGTCCCCGCCCCAGGACCCGGGAGACGGTGGCTGGAGGCTGTGCCACGTGAAGGGGCCTCGGGAACCTGGTCCTGGCGCCGCTGACCATACGTGGCCATGTGACAGCAAACGCCATGTCTCAGGGCACATTGTAAAGTCATAGCAAAGTAGGGTGGCCGGGTGGGCTACTGGCATTAGAAACAGGGAAGGCTAACCCAGAGCAAAGCTGCCCGTGCTGGGCGAGCCTGTCATAATGTATCTTTTGAAACTAAGGCCCAGAGAGGGACAGCAAGTTGTCTAAGACACCCAGCATGCAGTGGTGCAGCAGGGGAAAGAACCTAATCTAATGCTGCACCCAATCTAATGCTGTTTAATAGTCCTTCCTTGCTGAGCAGCCCACCCCCTGTCCACCCTCTAATGCACCCCTTTCTGTGTGGGTTGATTGTTTAAGAACATAAACTCCAGGGCAGAAGATCAGCATTCAATGTATCCTCTGCATCTTCCTAGCTGGGTGACCTTATGCAAGTTAAGTAACCTCTCTGTGCTCAGTTGTTGATATGTGTGGTTTTGGTTTTTAATAACATGGAGGAGAATAAGGTGAGTAGAAATCCCTAATAGGATTTCTGGAATGTTCAGTGTGATAGTCCATGTGAAGCTCTTAGTATAAAGTCTGACAAACAAGTGAGGGCTCAATAAAGTCTTTCTGATTTTATAAATAAATAAATAAGTAAATAAAATGTGTGTGTGTGTGTGTATTTTTTGGGGGGTGGTACCAGGGATTGGATTCAGGGGTACTTGGCCACTGAGCCATATCCCCAACCCTATTTTGTATTTTATTTACAGACAGGGTCTCACTGAGTTGCTTAGCGCCTCACTCTTGCAGAGGCTGGCTTTGAACTTGTGATTCTCCTGCTTCAGTTCCCCGACTCACTGAGATTACTAGCGTGCGCCACTGCGTCCGGCTCTTATTATATTTTTAATGTATCAAATGTCTAGTGAGTGGCTGCTGAGTGCCCCAAAGAGTTCATCAAGGGGGAGGAAGAAATAAAAGGAAATTTTGGTTTGCGGCAGCGGTGTTGAAACCCAAATTTCCTGCTAAGAAACTGAACAGACACTTCCCAGAAGAAGAAATACAATCAATCAACATCTATATGGAAAAGTTCTCAATATCTCTGGCAATTAGAGAAATGCAAATCAAAACTACTCTAAGATTTCATCTCACCCCTGTCAGAATGGCAATCATCAAGAATACAGGCAGCAATAAATGTTGGTGAGGATGTGGGGGAAAGGCACACTCTTACATGGCTGGTGGGACTGCAAATTGGTGTGACCACTCTGGATAGCAGTATGGAGATTCCTCAGAAAACTGGGAATGGAACCACCATTTGACCCAGTTATCCCACTCCTTGGTCTATACCCAAAGGACTTAAATCACCATACTATAGTGACGCAGCCACATCAGTGTTTATAGCAGCTCAATTCACAATAGCTAAACTGTGGAACCAACCTAGATGCCCTTCAATAGATGAATGGATAAAGAAAAAATGTGGTATATATACTCAATGGAATATTACTCAGCTTTAAAGAAGAGTGAAATTATGGTATTTGCCAGTAAATGGTTGGAGTTGGAGAATATCATGCTAAGTGAAATAAGCCCATCCCACAAAACCAAAGGGCAAATGTTTTCTCTAATATGCGGATGCTAATTCACAGTAAGGCTGGAGGTGCTAGGGAAGAACAGCATTACCTTAGATGAGGTAGAGGGAAGTGATGAGAGGGAGGGGAAGGGATGTGGGGATAGGAAAAATAGTAGAATGAAGCAGACATTATTAATGTGTATATATATATATATATATATATATATATATATATATATATAACTGCATGACCAATGTGATTGTGCAACATGTACACTCAGAAAAATGAGAAATTATATCCCATCTATGTGGGATATATCAAAGTGCATGCATGCCTTCTACTGTCATGAATAACTAATTAAAACAAATAAAAATTAATAATAGAAAAGGAAATTCTGATACTTTGCTAAGAATGCTCCACAGGAGGTTAGAGTGGGTGGCGGGCAGGACAGGCAGATACTGGTGGAGATTAGGATCCAGGCCGGGGACTCCGGCCCACGTCCGGTTTTGGGCTGCTTTTAAGGGTCATGCTGGTAGCGCACGTCTTGGATTCCCAGGAGTGGGGACATGTTCACAGAGCCACTCCGGTTCTCTGGCCTGTAGCTGTCTGGGACTGCTCAGAGGCCACCTGAGCCCCCATGACAGGAGCCAGCTATTTCTTGTGAATCTTGGCACAAAAGTTTGGTTCCAATCTCTAAATCTAAAAACCCACCGGCTTCGTGCGGCAGAACAGGGCGCCTCCCCCACCAGCTGTCCACCTCCTAATCCCCTGACCCTGGACAGGGGCTCTGCAGATGTGATCAAGTCCAAGACCTTGCACTGGAGAGGTGGTCTGCGTAGCATGGGGGCGGGGGGCCCAGTGTTATCACAAGGGTCTTCACGAGATGGGCAAGAGCCTCGGGGTCAGAGGTAAGGGACAGACAAGAAAGTCAGAGGCCGGAGTGACGTGTGGCAGGGGCCGGCAGCCGAGGAGGATCGCAGGGTTCTCCCCTGGAGACCCTGAAGGAACCAGCCCCGCCTTCCAGCCTCCAAAACGGTAAGACAATGACCTGGGGTTGCCTGAAGCCCCTGGGTGTGCGGAGACCTGTGCGGCAGCCACAGGAGGCTGGTGCCCTTGGCCGGGTTCAACTGGACCTAGCTCCTCTCAGCCCTGCCCTTTGCTCCTCGGGCCTTCAGCCCTGGTTTTGGCACATGCCCCGAGTACCAAAGTGTCCTCGCTTGTTCTGCTCCTCCCGGCAGCCCTTCCCTTATCCGAGGAGAGGGTCTTGGAGGACCCCAGACTATATAAGTGTGTCACGGGAGCGCTGGCCTCCAGAGAGCCTGCGCAGTAGTCCTCGAAGTCCAGGCCTCTCCCCACAACCGGGCGCAAACCTCTTGGGGGAACACAGAGGGGGACTGAAGTCTGTGCCCCTGTCGACTTTGGGTGTCATGCTCACAAAATGTGTCATCAACTGTCACACGGCCACTTCTGGGCAGCCATGAGAGCAGAGTGTGAGACCCAGGACCTGGAGGAGAGGTCACTGGCCCCTGGGTCACCACACCCAGGCATTTCGGTCTGTCCAGCTGCTGCTGCTGGAGCTCGGGTCTCCCACCCCTCCCTGCCAGGTGCTTCCAGGTATGGGTGCCTAAGTACTGCACGGGGGAGGGAGCGGGGGAGGGTGTGGTAGGAAAGCAGAAGGTGGAAACAGACGGAAGGGCATCTGGACTTGCCTGGTCTCTTTGTTCCAATCAAGTCCTCCAAGGATGGGTGGGATCCCTGTTTATAGCGGCTCAATTCACAAGAGCTAAGCTGTGGCGCCAACCTGTGCCCTTCAACAGATGAATGGACAGAGAAATTGTGACATATGTACACAATGGAGTATTACTCAGCCATAAAGAAGAATGACTTTATGACACTGGCTCCTAAATGGATGGATCTGGAGACCACTATGCTGAGTGAAATAAGCCAATTCCCCCCAAAACCAAAGGCGGGATGTTTTCTCTGATATTTGGCTGCTGACCCGCAAAAAGGGAAGGGGAGAAGAATAGCAGTTCAGTGGCTAGACAATGGGGAGTGGAGGAAAGGGGGTGTTGGGGAGAGGAAAGACAGTGGAATGCGTCGGCCATAACTGTCCTGGGCTCCTATGTGAACACACCACGGGGAACCCCACCTCGTGCCCATGCGGTCCTGGTTAGAATAAGACATGCTCCATGCTTGTATAATTATATCAAAATGGACTCTGCCGGCGTGTATAACTAAAAAGAATCAATGAAAAAAGACATTTGGACTCAGAATTGTTAAAAAAAAGAAAAGAAAAGAAAGAAAGAGGAGTGGGTGGGGACATTACAGGCAAACCCCGGTGAAATCACTTAAGGGTGACGAGAGACTCCGGGCACAGCTGAGCTAGCCTCTTGCTGGCTCCTGTCTTTCTGTCCCACGAGCATCCAGAGGATCTCCTGATGACGTCATCAGACAAGCCCCCCCTCCTCTTGGCCTCCTGGTTCTGTCCACACCGGCTCGCTCTCTGGTCCCTGAACACACGGCGCCCTCCTGCCTCAGGGCTGAACTGCTGCCCTCCCTTGGTCTGGGAGCCCTCCCTGCAGAACTCTGAAGCTCCTCACTCCACATAATTTGGGTCTCAGCTCAGACACCACTTTCTCAGCGAGGGTGACCTTGGCCGTGTACCTTGGTTTGAGTTCCTCCTCCCAGACGCTGAAAGAGGTTGACGCGGGGGCTTCTTGGCGAGGTGATCCCCGGGAAAGGGTGACGGAGATGGCTGTGTTGCCAGCGTGTGCTCCTGATTGTTACCCCTGGGGGAGTCTGAGGTCTGGTCCCTAAGGTATCTTGTAGAACACGCCATAGAGCCACCCCACAGAGGGACAGAGGGCTTGGAGGGTTTGTCCCCTGGTTCTGGTCCTCTTGGTTGCAGGTTACCCAAGGGGTTGGCCAGTCCCTGTGTGTGGTGGAGCATGCTCAGTGGGCACCAGGGAAGGCTTTACAAAGGGGGGGAGGAGAGACGAGGTGGGGGATGTCTGCGCTGGAAACTGGCTATCGAAGGTGCCAGCGAAGGCAGGGAACAGCCGAGGGGGTGCGGGGTGGGCCACCCATCCCACCTAGGGCTCCTCTGTCCAGGAGACCTTATCTTCTTTATAGTCCTTCTCTCTACGGGGTTTGCTTCTTCAGCTGTCCCTTTGTGAATTGCTTGTTTCTCACTCTTCTAACCACAGCGACCCAAGGCTGGGGACCTCGCAGCTCATGAGTCTCTCCCCAAGCCCCAGCATGGGGCCTGGCACAAAGTAGATCCTCAATAAACATTGAAAGAAGGAGTGAATGGACAAATCTGTGGATGAATGATCCCCCTGGCCTGGGGGCAGAAGCTGGGGTAGGGCTTAGTGGGAAGCTGGTACCAGGCAGCCAGGTGGATGATGCACAGGGAGCAGTGGACGGTGCAGACCGTGGGACAGGAAGAGGGGGATGGACAGCTGCTCATAATCACCGTGGGCAGGTTATAAGGCATCTTTGGGGGACCCTCCCATATACTGGGGATTACACCGAGGGGAAATGAAGTCCTAATACCCAGGTTTGGGAACTTTCCAGCCCTAGCCACCCTATTATCAAGAACTGAGTCTGTATAAACACTTCCTCTCTTAATAAATTAGAGTGGGTTCAAGGTCACCCCTGTAACGACATCACTCACTGACTCACATCCAATCCACTTTCCTGCGTTGGGGGGTGCGGAGGTCGGTTTACAGCAGGCATCTGCTCGGCAGGCGTGCGAGGCAGAGGGCCGGTGTGTTCCACGCCATCGGAGTCCCTTCATGTCCACGGCTTGCTGAGGGACCTTGGGCAAGTGATACTGCTCCTCGGAGCCTCAGTTTCCTCTTTTGTCACCTACAAGCTGAAGGTGGTAAAACTACCCTTTAAGATCCTGTGGGCTTTGGTGGAGTTTAAGAGTGGGCCCTGGACCCGGAGCAGTCTTTAGATAATGACCTAATAATAGTGCCCTGACCATCATGATGCAGAGGCTGATGGAAAGGTGAGGCTCCTGGCTCCCTCCCGACTCTACCCTGGATGAGTAATGACGGCCCCGCTAGTCACACCATGTTGGCTCCATTGATGTCACCTGGTCTAATGCCCTTAGACAATGACATTGTCTAAGACGGAGAATAGTCCTAGCGGTGGTGGCTGCCATGACTGAGTGTGTGTTTTGAATATTTTCCAACCCACGGGGCCAGCTGAACCTACTGTGAGCTGGTTCCATTGAACATCACCTTGAGTGGTGCCTGTCACTTTGACACTTCATGCGCTAAGTGTGGGGACCCTGTGGCTTCCCATGTGCGAGTCCTGTGGCTCCCGGGCTTTCCCATTTCAGTTGATGTTCTCCTCGTGGGTCAATCGACTGATCCTGATCCGATTCCCTGTGTATCTCGATGCGCCCAGATGAACGGCTGCTGTCATGAAGAGTGCTCTGGTCTAGGTGCGCTGCTCAGGGTTTGCGGATGCCTGAGGGTGTGGGGCCTGTCCTGCTGGTCACCTTGCTGGCCGCTGTCCCCTTCGCCGTGTCCTCTGCTGCACAGGCAGGACCTCTGCTGGGGTGCACCTCCCTGCCTTCCCCTGGGAAACTCCCTCTACCCTTTGTGTCGCCATCAACGTCACCTTCCAGGTTGGCCTTCCTGACCCCTGGACAAGGTCAGTGACCTGATCCTGGGTCCCAGAGTTTCCCGTGCTCTTCCCTTGTCACATCATCAGAGCTGCAACTACTCATTTCCTCACTGTCTTTCCTGCTGGCCTGTGAGCTCCCTAACGGCAGGGACCACATCGGCCTCGTCCACTCTGGTATCCTTGGTGCCCAGCTCCTGAGGCAGAGGTGGCGTCCATCAGCGCATTTTCAGTGAACGCGTGCGCACGGTGCGGGCAGGGCAGCGTCTTGGAGGAGGAACCAGGAGCAAAGGCTCTTGTCTGACCTCTGCCACCCTCACCGGGGGGCATGGGTCCTCTGGCCATTGAAGCTTCAGATAGCGTTCTGGGGCTGGGATTCAGGAAGCCCGGGGACATCACCGCACCTTACTTTATTGGGTGACCTTGAAAAGGTGACTTCCTGTTTCTGGCGCCTGCAGCATCACAATCCATAAATCTGGGATGAGGTTGCAGCCTTGGTTTCTGGGGAAGCTGACAGAGGACAAGTGAGGTAATGCCCAGGAAGTTCCCAGAAAGATACCGCTTCCCAAGAGCCTGGGCCAGGCCTTTACATGCAGGACACAACCCGGCTCCTGGCTTGGCCATCAGTGATGTCAAGGCTGGTCGCCGGGGAACTGCCAAGGCCGGACTCTTGCCAGCCAGGGCCGTGGCACTCTGCTCCCCAACCTGCAGCCTGGCGCCCGTCTCCCTGTCTCACGTTGGTGCAGGATCAAGACCAGGGATGGACTTGTGGGCTGCATCCTCCACAGTGAATGTAAGGACCTTTCCAGGGTTTCCAGATGGTTCTAAATAAACTACTGAGAATCAAGAAGCCAGGAGCTGTGGTAAGAGGCCACTGGGGGTGGCACTTAGGACAGACCTAAAGGCAGACCACCTGGCTTTGGAATCCAGCTCCACTGCTCGGCTCAATAATGAACCACCTCTCTGGGCCTCGGTTTTCTTGTATGTAAAACGGGTACCCATTAAAGCCAGCACAGAGGAGACCTTCTATACACATTGCTGTTAACCTTGTTGTTTTCTTTTTATGACGTCCCCATAGAGTGGCAAGCCCTTTCACTGAGATGAGCTGTTGGGGTGGAACTCCCAATGAGATCCCATTATCTCGTTGGTCAATGAGGCAGGGACCCACTGGAGATGGGACTCGTCCTGTTCAAGGTTCATCCCACACAGCACACAGCAGCCTTTGACAAACACTTGTTAAGACAATGGATTTGATAAGACCAACACAAGACCTCTGGAGACAGGGAGTATTATAGATGTCATTTTGCAAATGAGGAAACAGGGTGCCATACCACAATGGGGGACTTCAGAGTTCAACCCGCCCTACCCTGCATCGGACACTCTTTCCACCACCTTCTGTCTCTTGGTGACTCCCTTCACCACCCTTGCTTAGCAAGATGGTGCGGGCAGCAAAACAAAATGGTAAGATCATGGTCCCTGGATCCAGAAGGACAGGTTCAAATCCCAGCTCCACCACTTTCAAGCTCTGGGACCATGGAAGAGTCATCGGGTCATCCTGGGCCTCCTCACCTTATCTGTAAAGTGGAGGTCAATAGTGCCTACATATCCCCTGAAGTAGATCTTACTGCCCTGTTGACTCTTGGGGCTGTGACATAGGTGAGCCTAATCACTAAGGACAGTACATTTCCAGAAGGTGGGGACCATTTACTCCACTTCACCAAAGTTGCTTAGAACCTGTGGATGGGAACCATGTTTACTGAGCATCTACTAAGTGCCAGGCGCAGTGCCGGGGCTTTCCATTTGCTCTCTCATTTAATCCTGATATCATCTTTCTCAAGATGATTTCGTAACTCTTCAATAATACGTTGGAAAGAATCGAAACGAAACAACCTGAGGTTCAGAGGATCATTCAGCCTTCACAGCTGATCAGTGGTTCAAACTCAGGGCAGTTAATCGTCAAAGGCCACGTCCCTCTCCCCCACCGTGAAGTCTTTCCCTGGACGCGGCACCCAAAGCAGTTGGGGCATTGGTGGACCCCAGTGGCTGAGGGTGGGAGCCAGGGCAACGGAAGGAAGTGACCCCAGATCCTCAGCTCCTTGAAAGTCTGAAGCAAAGGCCACCGAGGAGCCTTGATTGATGGTGGCCATGGCCGCAGCGGCAGCAGCAGCAGCAGGAGCAGCAGAACTTGATCTCGCCTGACCAGGATATGTCAAGGGTGGGGCGGAAAGAGGGCAACCATGTTACACAATTAGGATGACGCACGGACTTTTCTTGGGCCTAAAGTGCTTCCCCAGTCCCGAGGGGAAGAGCATGAATACCTCATTGTGCCCCTGGAGGAGGAACTAACAAAGACTTCTTATCCTCCAGCTCGCCGTGTCGGTATCGGGGTTGTCTCCGCCATCCTGGGCTGCGGAGGGCTCTCCTTCGGCTGTATGCGCCTAGGAGAGGGCTCCTCACAGCTGGCTCTTGGTGGCTACCCAACGTCTGACACAGAAAGTGCCTGCTCAAGCTGAGCCTCTGCCCCATCTATGGCCGGCTTAAGTCAACAGCCTTAGATGCTTGTCTCTGCGTCCTGGCGCCTGGATTGGGATGGAGCCCAAACTCATGGAGTTTATCCAGTGCCAACGGCAGACGCCCACGGGATGCTCTTAGAGTCCTCAACACGGGCACCTCAGGTTGGTTCAGCCAGGCTGTGACCAGCAAGAGTTGGGGCTGGACTTTGAGGCAGTGGACAGTGGCCTCCCTGAGGAAATTCTGTGGGCCAAGGCCAGTGGCGGCCTGGTTGGGAGAACAGAGCCCACTGTGGAAATCAGGGCTGACATTGAGATGGGAGGTCCAGAAACCAGGATCAGGCCGAGCCAAGAGCCAGGACTCCAGCGGAGGCGGGATGTGAGTGCGAAAAGGACCAGACATAAGTGAGGGGCAGGAGAGGCTGAGGCTGCCGTCTTAAAGGGCCTGAGCTTAATCTCACGTCCGAGCGTCATCAGCTTGAAGGTGTCTTTGTAGGTGAGGCAATCTGAGAAATTCCCGAGCCTGGATTAGGCCATTTAGCAGTGTGAGTGGACATGTGTATGAAGGACATTTCTACCGCATAGGGAAGGTTCCTAGCCTATGACCCAAATCCCCCTCCCCAAATCGTCTTAACCCCGTACCCCCTTCTCTAGTGCCATAGACAGGTGGGGGAGGAGGAGGGCCGCTCCCCATGGTCCTCAACGCACGTGACGGGAGGTGGGGAGAAGGTGCTGACCCAAGCCCAGCCAAGCCTCTTCCTTCTTGGAGTTGGTGGAAGGAAGGAGAGAGGCCAAGAGACAGGCACAGAGACGGTGACTCTCTGTAATGGCAGCCACGCTCTTGTTGCCTGGATCTGAGAATCAGCGGAGCTCATCTGCAGGGAAGGACACAGCGACACCCAGTGAGGGGCTTACATGGGAGGTGAAGGGACAGTCCTGGCAGTTTCCTGGTCCCAGGCCATTTCTGGATTTACTGCCTGTGGATTCCATGAGGCACTCCCATGAGTCTGGGGCACCGGTTTCTGCCGCCCGTTATCTAGGGCCTGACCTAGCTCCCTGCGTACCCTCTGCGTGGCCTTTGGCTCTCCCAACCTCATGTTGCTTCTCGGAGTTAACAGGACCTTCAACATCATTCTGGTTTCCTTCTGAGGTTTCTCTCTGTTCTAGAAGGTTCAGGAATCGGTGAAACTCTATTCCTAGACTCCTTTGGAGCTCGGACTCCAGGTTTGAATGAGGTTTCCTGGGTTCAGAGCACCTGTGCCCGGGCTGGGGGCAGAAGGGAGAGGCAGGCCACACCCCAGCTGCTCTGGAGACACCCCCAGGTCCCTGTGTCTGGCCTCTGGCTGTGTGTGTGTGGAGGAATAGGACAGGAGGATCTGCTCTCTGCAGACTCTAGTGTCAGATGCACCAGGTTCAAGTTCCAGCTCTGCTACTCCTAGCTGTGAGACTTCAGGCAAGTGACTCAACCTCCCTGTGTCCTCACTTCCTCGTCAACAAAATTGGCAGGATTTCCCAAAGGTGGGGGCTGGCCGCCTTCTCAGTATGCTAATTTGTTGTCAAAAATAAGGTCCAGACCCTGATGCCTCACCACCAGCTCACGGCCCTGCTGCCTCCCACGCTGACTCGTGAGTCATGGTCACCAGCTCCTACAGGCAGAGGGGTCACCCGTTCCCCTGGCCTAAGGGAGTGCTGCGGGCATTTTCTTTCAATTATGAGCTAATATCCATGGATCCCACTTATGTCTGGGACCTTGTGTCATGTGGCCCACGCCCTTATCTTAGCTTATTGACAAAGCAGAGGCTGAGCTGGCTGGCTTGAGGGTAGAGAAGGGGAACAGAGTGTGTGCTCTTGCAGCGGATGCGCACGGGAAGGGGGAGCTAGAAAAACGGGCTCCCAGCCAGGAATCGCTATTGGCGGGCGGAGCTGGGGGCATCTCTGGCAGGACTTTGTGGAACCAGTTACAACGCACCCGGCCCAACCCTCTCATTTTCATCTTTGTTTTTTATTTCTTCTACATTTGTCTGATTTTTGATTGTGAAGTGTACCTGACTCAGCTGTACCTGCAGGCAATAAATGCATCGATTTTAAGGGCTCAGGTTTAAGAGCATGGATAAATGGATACACGCATGATCACTGAGACACAGAACGTTTCCATCACCGCCCCAAATTCCCTATGTTCCAGGTAACCACAGATCTGCTTTCTGCCGCTCTAGTTTAGGTTGGTCTTCCCCACAGTTTGGTGTAAATGGAGTTATATGCATCGGACTTCTGCTCAGTGTAACGTGTTTGAGATTTATCCATATTGTTTCCCAAACCGATAGTTCATTCTCTTGTGTTGCCAAACGGTATTCCAATGTATAAAGCAGCCCCCCCTTTTAATAATTTTACCCAACCTTATTGGATTCATGTCAAACACAGTGTGAATCGTTTGTAAAAAAAAAAATTCCCACAATAATCCTATGAGATAGGTATTATGATGCGATTTCCATGGATAGGAAAACTGAGTCCCAAGAGGAATAAGGCAATTGTCCCAAAACGCACAACGTACCAAACTTAGAACCTATGTTTAAACCAAGGTCGCCTGACTCCAGCCTCTGACCTTTAAGATTCATGCTCTATGGTCTTCCATTTTCCAGATGGAGAAACGGAGGCAGGGTAGACGCAACCAAGCAGGGCTACACTACATTACATAGACCATTTTGAGACCCCAAGAGCGTCCACTATCAGCATATCATGTGGCTTCCTTTGAAGGGAGCCCCCACAATCCCACCGGCACTATCTTGACTTGCTTGAAGCCTGTGCATCCTTCAGACGTTCCCAGACTGTTCATTCATCACATAAGAGCAACCAGCTCAGGGTTGGGCATCCCAGGAAGCCATCAGACACGGCTTTCTGAAAATAAATCAAGGGATCCAGAGCACCTGCCACAGAAGGGCTGAAAGGGGAGAATGGCAAAGAGCCCTTCGGGATTCTCGTGTACGCTGAGTTCAAAATGTTCAGTGGCGTTACACACCCATGAAGCCAATTACAGCTGGGCTCCAGATCCTTCGAATTGCTACAGAATCGTCTTAATTGGTCAGCTGGAGCCTCTTCACTGTCATGTTCATCAACTAAACCTCAAAATAACCCCATGGGGTTAGGTACTCTTAGTACTCCCATTTTGATCTAGAGGAATCAAAGGATTCGTGAAGTTAATAATGCCATGGAGCGCCTCCTGTGAATCTCTTCTATAAATGATCTCCTTGTTCCCAAATCCATTCTCAAATGAGGCGAAGGGCAAATCTATTCCTCTCTCCCTCCATAGCTGCTACGGAGGTGGCATTAACCGACATCCCTGCCCATGTTCCTCCATATTTCCCATCCTCCTTAGAAGTCAGACTTGGGGCACTCTGACTAGTTCTGACCAATGGACTCTGAGCAAAAGAGGCTGAAGTGTTGCTTCCAGGTGGAGGCAGTTAAGAGCACACCTCCTTTATCTGTCTCTTCTTTCTCGTTGACATGACCTTGGAGGCCACATGTTCCAGAGAGTGTTGTTACCAGATGGAGGAGTACAGCCTGGCCCATAGCACTTGTCATATGAGAAAGAAATGAACCTGTAATCTGGTGAGTCACTGAGATTTCAAGGCTTCACTTGTTGTAGCAGCTAAGCATTAATTATCCTGACTACTATAATAATAACAAACATAACTCCCACCACATACTCCATGTTGATTCTGCACTAAGCGGAAAGGCACTCGGCTAAGCACTCTACACCCGACATTGCTGGAATTTCAGTAGCTTCCCTATAGACTTAAGCAGTACGTGATCTCAAGTGGGCTCTAGATTTGTTAGAGGAGCAGGAGGCAAAGACTCTCCTCAAGAAGCAGGATTCTCAGGCCTAAGCAACTTCATGACCAGAGATAGTATAAGCAATGGCACAAGCTTGGAAAATGCCCTGTCCCAACTGTGTGGACACTAGACCACCAAATAGAACCCGCCCTTGTTTCAGGGAGCAAGAAGCGCAGGGCTCAAACAGGAAACAGACATTGAAAGATGGGAAAGAAAAGCACCTTTTAGGAGGAGCCCGTCTCGCCTCCCCTGTGGGTAGACCAGAAGGCCCAGTTGAAGCTCTTGCTGGATGGCTTTGAATGTGATAAAAGCCCTTCCTGCTAATCAGCTTCCTGCAAAAGCAGGCTGGCTCCCTGCTGGCTTCCTATTGCCCGGGATTCAGCATGACATCCAGGGGCTTCATTAAAGTTTAAGTTCACAGGTAGGGCTAGGCTTTTGGGGGTGTGTGTGGGGGTGCATGTGAGCCAAGTATTAATAAGTGAGTAGGAGTTTGTTGGCCCGAGAAGGGAGACAGAACATTCCAAGACCAAAGAGCACCCGGCGCAGGCATGGGGCGATCAGAAGAGGTGGTACGTTTAGAAATGCCATGGAACTCAGTGCGGCTGGAACGAGGGTGGGACAGGTGAGACTGGAGACCTCGGTGGGGACAGCACTGTCCTGATTCTGGTCCAGAACAACCTGTGACCTTGCAGGGGAGTGGATCTCATCCTGGCTGAGTGAGCCGCCACTCCCTGTAGTACAAGCCCCCACCACAGACTGTGCTCAGGTACTAAAGGAGACATTTCCTCTCTCATCGGCTCATTTGTTTTCCCCTATTTCTCAATTAGTTCTGGACTTTGGCATTTGTTCTGGGCATGAAGTGGCCAGATCATGGGAAGAGAACTGGTCTTAGGGGAAGTTGACATAGGTTCAAATTCACTCTGACATCCCTCAGCTGGGTATCGATGATACCCCAAAACATTTAACCACTGATGTGGCCCAGGAACTGACCGATCAACTATAGCTTTGAAGCGGGATCCAAAGGCCCCTGTTGTACCCAGTATCAGCCTTTAGGTTTTCGGATCATGAGAGTGGTGAGAGAGTGAGAGGGTAAGGACGGTAGCTAATTAGTAATTAGTAAGAAGTAACCGAAATATCCAAGTATTTTTACCGCTGGTCCATATGGTCAGGCCTGTATGGATCAGGTAGATGTCGGTCGTGGCTATGACCAGATTCAAGAGACTTCAGTACCCCAAGCCTCAATTTCCTCATCTGTGAAATGGAGTTGAAAGCAGTACTTACTGTTGGGGACCTTGAAAGAACACAAATAGTAACACCCGTCTTCCCTGCCAAACACAAGCATTCTGCCTAGAGCCCGGTTGTCCTTCATACTGTGCTGGTGAGTGTCATTCCCTCACTGAACAGGTTTTTAGAAAGTTGTTAAACAAAACTCTAAGCTTAGTACATATCTTTCTCTTCCAGCAGATAAATTAGTGGGAGACAGGATGGATTTCTCATGGATGGATTTCTCACTAGGTTTCTTGAAGTAGTATCTTCCCAAGTGTCTGTTATTGATCCCTTTTGAGAGAAGTGTCC
This sequence comes from Marmota monax, assembly GCF_021218885.2. NCBI lineage: Eukaryota > Metazoa > Chordata > Mammalia > Rodentia > Sciuridae > Marmota > Marmota monax. The sequence goes on from NW_026695202.1 coordinate 6,098,233, forward strand.
CAAGTCAATGCATTCCACAATTCTACCCATAGCCAACAACCCCTGCCAAAAACTGAACTCCTACCCACAACTAAGATAAAGCAAAGATGAAATTCCAAATGCCAAAGATGGGATCACTTTTTCAGTTTGAAACTTTCCATTTCACCAGACAGGAAGTTAAAGAAGTGGTACTTAGACACACCATCCAGAATGGCTCCTGGAACTTGGTGTGGGTCCTTTTAGGGTCTCGTGGAAACTTCTGGAAGAGAAGAGGACAGAAAGGCAGAAGACATGGCTCAAATCAGAGCTTGGATTCTGGCTAGATTGGAAGTTGAGGCAAGAGGGGAGAGGTCGGGAGGGGAAGGGAAGAGACAGGACAATCATCACCATGGCAACCAGTGTTGTGCCTATTCTGTGCCATGCACAGACACGATCTACCTAGCTTCATAGAAGAGGAGACAGAGGTTCAGAGAAGAAAAGCAATTCTCCCAAGAACACCCAGAGTGGAAGCTGATGAGCTGGGTACCTAGCTCTGCCTGAGTCTAGAGCCCATGTCCCTGCATTTGACCATATGGCCTTCCCATTTTGCCTCGTGGGGCTTATTTTCTCATCTGCAATGGGAGAAGTCTCCCCATGGTGCCTGCTGAGCTTAAAGATATTCCATATTTCATCTGATTATTAACAACGATGCTAACAAAAATAGCTAGTGATTCATATTATCAAGTCCCTGGAACTGCCCTAAACATTATAGAAGAGGAATCAAAGAAATCAAGTAACCTACCCAAAGTGACATAGTGAATTGTCTGTTAAATAATAGTGAATAGCAACAGATCGATCACTCTTTGGATTGATCAAAGATTTCTACTAATAACATTCTGTTGATTACTATGAGATGGTCGGCATATTTAACATGAGCTATTTCAGTAGCCCTGGAATCGACGCAGATGTGTGATTCCTGTGTGGCCTTGGGGAATGGAGGAGATAACTAGGGCATTCCTTGCAGTGGGGGACAGAAGTCACAGTAGCCAATGCTGAACACCTGGGTGGCACCTGAAGAATGGGACTAAAGGGCAACTCTTGGCTGGGCTCTGCGGACAATGCCCAGCTACCCTGTTGCCATAGCCAGCTGGTGACCTGGAGTCCCTTCTATCCCCGGGCAGCGGACCCAGTGGGAGCCAGAGGAGAGGACAGGAACATCAGGAGAGGAGAGAAATGGAGGGGGAGCCCCTACAGGCTGAGCCAGTCTCCACAGCTGGCTTGGGAGGTTGGGCCAGCTGCCAACCCTCTTGGAAGATTTGTCTCGTAGGTTCCATGGATTTCACCAAAGAGGTTCCATGTTTGGAAGTGGGGGCATCAGAGAGAACCCAGTTCCCCACCCCAGGTAGACAGAGTGGCTCTCTGTCCCTGGGGCCCATGGGGTCAGCTGACTTCAGCCATCACCTCTGTGGGCTCTGATTAGCACAGGTGAGCTGAAGGCCCACTGGACGGCCGTCCTCTCAGAGAGAACCTCTCAAAACAGAATATGCCTCAGCAGCTCGATGAAGGGATCAGGAGTGAGACAGCCGTTTTGTCCCTCGCCCCCACCATCTTCTCTGTGTTTTCGTAGGGGACACGCAGCTCTATGAACCTGGTTATCAGAAGGTTAAGCAGATGGCTCTCCCTCTCAGGGCCTCATTTCCTCCTCCTGAGTGTGAACATGGGCGGCAGACCTGGGTGGTTCCAGAAATCCTCCTGAGTCTGGGGCTGGACACTCTCGGGAGCCTCTGTCCAGGCCAGCTGTAATAGACAAGTCACCAGGAGAACAGTTGACCTGCGAGGGTTGATCATTAGGTTCTGTCCACCTACAGTCTCTGTGCCCAGCAGTAGGCTAACTATGGGCTGGAGTGAGAGCCCAACCTGATTTCCCGAGGGCCTACTGTGCTAAGCTCTTTGTCATACTCAATCCTACTCTCATTATCCCCATCTCATGGGTTAATAAGCAGAGAAGGTCAAATCCAAATCTGGGTCTAGCTGACCCTAAAGTGCTGGCTTTTCCCCATGTGCTCAGGTGAGCACCTGACTTTGGTTGAGAAACTGTCAACAAGAACCAGAATTCGTCAATTTGCCACTACTATAACAAGATTCTAGAGGTAGATTGCTTATGAAGAAAAGAGGTTTATTAAGTTCATAGTTTTGGACGCTCCAAATTCAAGATCGGGTGTCCCCACTGGTTTGGGGTCTGGTGAGGACAGAAGATGTCATTAAAATCCAATTATGGTGGAAGTGTGTTAGGAGCAAGCAGTTACCTCCCGAACCAGGAAGCAGAGCGAGGGGTGGGGCCAGGCTTGCTACTTTTATAACCACCCTCTTAAGAGAACTACCCAGGGGTCCCCTGAGAAATGCCTTAATTTCTTTTGAGGGTGAACCCCCGATGACCCAAGGACCTCCCACTCAGCCCTACCTCCTAATGGTTCCAGCACCTCCCAGTACCAGCGCCCTGGGGACCAAGCCTTTAACGCCTGGACCCTTGGGAGGGAGACATCAAGCCGCATCTAAACCGCAGAGCCACAGCGGGGAGGAGATGGCGCAGGAGACAGTCAGAGACCTGACAGTGACAGCAGTGGTGTGGCGAGTCCCCCGCAGCCAGGCCGCTTGGCAGGAAGACAAACAGCTGAAGGGACAGGGGGCGGGAGAGCCAGGACCTGGGCTTGTCCTGGAAGGCGGAGGAAGGGGACCAAAGTGCCACGAGTCTCCAGCCAAGCTCTGAATGTCCTAGAGCCTGCGAGGGAAGAATGGTCCCTCCTTCCTGATAGGGGACGCCCGGCCGTCCAGGGAGGCCTGGCTACAAACTGTGAGGAGCCAACGCCTGAGCCCAGCTGGAGGGGATGAGGGGCGCGCTGAGTCCATCCCTCTCCCTCTGTGCCCCCGCTTCCCCCCCCCAGTGACCCATGGAGCCTGGACTCGGGCCCTTCATGAAGACTGGCTCCTGTCTCTCCATGGTCGTCCTCTGCAGCCCTTCTTAAGGGGGCTCTGGAGTCACTGTCATCTCTCCTGCAAGCCGCGCCAGCTGGAGGCTGAGGCGCCATCTTGCCTCCCACCAGAGGTCTGGAGAGCGAGGCCCTGGCAGGTGCATTGCTGTTGACCAACGTCCCCTTTCCTGTCCCCTCTGGAAGTCCTCTCCTTTGCTTGCCAGGGGAATTTGTAGCTTCAAGCAGGGCCTCACCAGATTTCCTCAGTGGCCTCCCCTTCCCACTGCCCCCCCAGAACTGAAGGCTGAGTCTGCAAGAAGCAGCCCTGGACAGGCCGGGGTTCTTGGAGCAAAGGTCTCGGCTATTCTGAGTATCTTGGTGGGGGAGGGGTAGAGAGGAGGGAAAGGGGACAGAGCTCGCGAGGGACCCAGGTAAGTCATGAAGACAGCTGAATGGGAAACGCAGGGGGAGGCGGGAGCCATGCAGAGACATGGAGGGTCAGAGGCGGGGCCCACGGGCAGGAAGAAGCCCCACTGCCACCGTAGGACAGTGACTTTTGCTTCTTAAAGACAGTTTTATAAAAGAGAAGGAGAGAAGGCGAAAGGAGGAGAGGGCCAGGGAACAGTCACATGCTCTGAAGTACCCAAAGTGACTGCAGTTTGAAGTGTCAAGATGCTGGCCACGGGCTCTCTGGTTTCTGAAATCAGTTTCCCATCAAGACTTAAAGACTTTTGTCCAGACTCAGTTTCCTTATCTGTAAAACAGGTGGAATGAAGTCACTCCATGGAGTCACTGTGGGGACCAAGCAAATGGGACACCTGCCTAGATTCTCAAGTGCCGAGCAAGGCCTGGGCTCGCTGTCGCAGCCCGGGGGCAGGAGAGGAGGGAGCTCTGGGATGCCCTTGGACTTACGTCTAAGACCAGTTTTTGTCTTGGCCCCAGGGGCTCCGTCGGGTTGGGAATGGAATATTGATGGTCACATAGAAGTCGCCCAGTAGTCCCAGAGACCCATCTGGGCGACCGCTGAGAAAGTCGTTGCAGCTCGCTGAGCCTCTGTGAACGGACAGCGGGGCCCGAGGATACTCTAGAGCCTCCTTGAACTTCAGCGTGGCCAAGTGCTGAGTGTCGGGATGACGAGATGCCGTGGAGAAGCTTCAGATTGGATGTGACCCCGTGAGGATCAGGTTCTCTTCCAACGTCGCCTCCTCTAGGAAGCGGGGGTACGTGCCTCCTCTGGGGCCCTGGACGAGGTACAGGGACTTGTGATTGTGGCTGTTCTGTGATTCGACCCTGAGGGCACAGCCTGTCTTGCTCACCCCGGGGTCCTCAGTGTCCAGGGCCAGGGACAGAGCAGACGCTCCAGGCATGCTGTGGGCCGGAGCGAGAAGTGCTGATGTTTTCGAGGAGGTGGGGCTGGGGCCGGGCCGAGCGTTGGAGGCTTTGGAAGCAACCTTCGGACAATTTGTGCTGAGCTCTGAATCCTTTCTGGGAGCCAAGTGAGATTCCAGGGCAGCCGAGGCCAAAAAAGTAGGGTGGGGGGGAGACTGGCTGGCTGGCTGGGGAGAGCCGGAGTGGGGTGGGGGACCAGAAAGGCTCACATGTCTGAGGCATTTTGTGTTTTACATAATGTTGCCACATACACTGTTGCATTTGAGCCTTGCACGAATCCCAAGGGCGGAGTGGGGCAGGTCCAAATATCAACCACTTTCTTTCTCAGATGACCAGGACAAAGACCTAGAGAGAGGTCACATGGCCGGACTTGGATCTTTGGACTTCAAGTCTGTGTTCTTCCAAGACCAAGAAAAAGGTGCAAAATGGGGGTCTGTGAGGCTTGGATTGTTTTCTGTGGTCAGTGGTGGCTTAAGGGATTGTTCAGACTTTCTTGACCCACCTCCGCTGAATCCTTAGTTTGACTGGTGCTGCTATCGATCCTCCAGGTACTTGTCAGCACTATCTCATTTAATCTGATCTATGATGCTAGGAGACAGGTTCCGTTATTAATCCCGTTTTACAGAGGAGGAAGGTGAAGCTCAGAAGGAATGACAATCTGAAGGTCATACAGACAGTGAACAGTCTAGATTTAAACCCAGGAATGGAAATTCCAGAGGCTGAGCCCCCAACCACCCACCATTTTGATGATTTCATTCTCTGCATAAAATCAGGAGTCATGCAGTAAGCAGCCTCCAGGGCCCACAGGGAGGCCGTGAGCCCTGGACAGTGCACAGACGTGATGCTGTCTCTGTTTGCTGAGACGTGGAGGTGCCCTGTCCTGGGTCTTCCCTTCACAGATTCCTGGGGCTCCTTCCAGGTCCGTGCACAGTAAAGCTGGGATGGCTGCATTCACACGGCTGGAACTGCACGAAGAAAATCATCCAAGGAGGAGCAGACTGAGGCCTCGCTCTCAATAGCCAGTGTCCATCGCCGAGGGTTCACCAGTCTGGACACTGGTGGATACGGATGTTGGGGTCAAACAAAGTCAGGTTCTAAGCCAGCTAGGTGACCTCAGGCAGCCTAGGTGATCTCGCTGAGCCTCAGTGTCCCCATTTCTAACAGGGGGCGAACACAAGTCTCCTGGAGATCAAATAGAACAACATACTTGAGAGGTCTCCCCGCAGCGGCCAGTACAGACACTCTGTATTCAGGAGAGGGTGGCCCAGGAGGAAGAGCATGGGATTTGGAGTCAGACAGATCTGGTTTCAAAGGCTGGTCCCTCCAGCTCTAAGTTGTATAACTGTGTAGACAACGATCTGCGTTTCAGTTTTCACATCAATGAATTAAGGCTGGCAACAATCGTCTTAGGGGAATTGTAAAAATGAGAACAAGCGGGCGTTGGGTGGATGGTTGGCTTCCTCTTCCTTTCCTAGGAGCGGGTGTGTCCACTCACTCAGGCCCTGGGCTTGTTCCTGGGGTACCACGTCCAGGTCCTCGTCTTCCTATCGATGTGGAAGAGACAAACGGCCATGTGGATAATCATGCTGACATGTGGAAGGGGCGCAGCTGGAGCTGTTCACACAGTGCCACTCTAGGATCAGAGGAGCTGGGGCAGGTGCGCCAGCCTTGTCCCGCAGCAGCAGGATGGAGCCGGCCCTGGATGGCCCAGGGTGGACTTGGATGGAACATTAGCAGCCTCTGGTCTCGGCCCCAGATACCTCTCGCAGCCCCTGTGGCCTCTGCTTCCCTCAGCCTTCCCGAGCCCTGCCATGGCCAAGGTCTGTTCTGGTGACACTCCTGCGTCCTCTGCACCCGAGTTTACTGAAACCCCCGTGACATTCTGTACTCCTCACTCTCCCCCATCCCTGCCCAGGTCTCTTGCACTGGGGCACGTCCTCCGTCTTAGTTCAGGAAGAAATCACCATAGATTGGGTGGTTTGTAAACAGCAGGCATTTATTTCTCACAGTTTGGGAGGCTGGAAAATTCTAGGTCAAGGTGCTTGCAGATTCAGTGTCCTCACCTGGCAGGCACAGCCGGGGATCTCTCTGGGGTCTGATTTAGAGGGGCATTGATCCTCTGAGGGCAGGCCTCAAGACCTGACTGCTTCCCAGAGAGCCCACCTGCTGATACCAGCACCTTGGGGGTTCAGTTTCAGTATGTAAATTGGGGAACACAAACTTTCAGTCTCCAGCTTCATCTGAGGACCCCGGCTCTGCATCCTGTAGGCCCGACCCCCAACCCCGCCATCTCTGGCCAGTGATGAACAGCAGCCTGCTAGGGTTTGACTCGGGGTTGCAGAGAGGGGCGAGGTGAGTCCAGGGACCGCTGAGGATGCCAGACCAGCTGGAGGGCCACCGTCAGGGCTAAGTGGGGGTCTATTTGAGTGAGAATCTGAGGACTTTCTCCATGACAGTAGTGGAGTTCAAGGTCATGAGGAGGATTGGAGGCAGCTGGGGGTTGGGGTCAGTATCCTTCACAGATTCATTCTGTACAACCCCTACTACATGCCAAGCCTGTTCTAGGTGCTGGGGACACAGTGGAGCTGGGACATAGACTTGCAGATATGTCACTGCACAGCATGTCAGCTGGGCTGTGTGCTGCAGGGACAGAGCCACAGAAGGGGGTTGCGAGTGCTCTCGGGTGGGACGGGCTCCAGTTGAAACAGTGTGGGGGTGGTGGGGGCTCCATTTAAGTAGGAATTGGAACTAGGTGAGGGACAGAGCCACATGAGTACCCGGGGGGACTATTACTGCAGGTAGGGGACAGCAAGGACAATGGCCCTGCAATTGGAGCACACCTGTTGTGTGCTTTCCAATGGCCCCTGGGCTCTGCTGAGTGTGTGGAAATAACAGGAGGTAGAGATTATGCAGCCCCTTGTAGGACCTGGCAGGGATGTGGTCTTGGACTCTATGTGAGATGGCAGTCACTGGACAATTTGGGGCAGTTGGAAGGGTGGACCTACATTTTCAGTGTCACTGTGCTCTGCTGAGAATACAATGGCCCCTTGGTACCCACGGGAGATGGTCTTCAGGACCTCCCACAGGTACCCACGTCTGCAGATGCTCAGGTCTCTTTTATAAATAATGAAGGATTTCCATACGACCTACGCCCGTCCTTCCACAGACTTTCAGTCACCTCTGGGTGACTTAGAATACCTAAGACAACGTGGATGCTGCGTAAATAGTGTACCAGCTGATACTGCTTAGGGAATAACTGCCAGAAAGATCCTGTACCCGTTCAATATAGATGCAATTCCCCCCCCACCTCCCCCAAACTTCTGACCCTCACGAGTCCACAGATGTGGGATCCAGGGCTGGGAGGGACAACTAAGAGTGGACAAGGACAGAAAGAGCAGAAGCAGTGAAAGGTAGCTGTGATGGTGCGCGCTGGGTTCTGGAGAGACGTTGAGGGCCGGTGGGTGGACTAGGTCGGGGGTGGGGAAGGCTGGTGAGTGAGGAATGTCCAAGGAAGACCCTCAGGTTTGGGGTCTCAGGTGCAGTGGCCTAAGCTAATGGGGATGGGGAGGGCTCGGGGGAAGCAGTTGATCAGGAGCTTGGTCTGGGACACGTGGACCTGGACACCCTGGAGACCTCCAGGGCAGCCACACAGCAGCCTCGGCTGCCCACGGCTGGAGTTCCGCTCCTCATCCTCGACACTGGGTGACATCAACCTGGGAGTGGGGAGAGGCGCAGGCAGAGGAGAGAAGAGCTGGAGCCCTGTCCCCAGGCCCCAGCCCATGTGAGGAGGCGGCAAGAGGATTCACAAGGAGCACAGGAGACAGAGGGGGGCTCTGGGGTGAGCGCATGGCCCTGGGTCTGAGTGGCGGGTGCTCCGAGGAGGATCAAGGGCTCCGCGTAGGTCAAATGAGATAAGACGGAGCAGCAACATTGGAGGCCACTGGGACCTCTACAGGAGAGGCTGCAGTGGGGTGGAGGACGGCAGGGCCCGGCAGGAGGCCACTCTGCACACCCCACACGGTCCCCGAGGATTCAACTCGGAGTTCCAGGTGAGGTCTGTGTCTTTTTTAAAGGGATGGGGGACAAGAGGTGCCTCTCCAATGTCCCCCTGGGATCTGGGGAGTGCAGGTGCTCATGGTCACCAGAGGGATGGGGCAAGCCATTGTCGGTCAGCACTTGGGCCTGGGTGGGTGCCTGGCAGAGCTGGCCTGTGGGAGATTTCTGGTGACTGTGACAGAGGGTGTTGGAAACAGTGAAATATACCACTTTGAGTCAGAGCTGAAGAATCAGAAATATTGCCCTTTTTTTTTTCCCCAAGTGGACAAATTCTGAGAGTCCACGTGACAAGCCCTCCCAGAGTGGCCTGGGAAGGGTTTGCAAGGACTAAAATGCTTCAACAATGGAAACATCCTGCTCCAGGATGGCCCCAAGCTATGCTTACACCAAGACTGAGGAGGCTAGAATTAAAATAATAAGAAGCATTTATTGAGCACTTTCTATGTGCCCGCCGGGCACAGCCTAAGTGCCTCCCGTATGTTCCTGTTTTAAAGCACAAATAATCTTCCCCTGAAGAAAATCAATGCATACAACATATTCTCTGGCTTGTTCATGGGTTGCCTGCTTCTTCCCCGATAGATGACAACCTCTCTGAGCACAAGATTCATTCACTGCTCGGTCCCCCCACTCCTAGAATCGTGCATGAAATTTAGTAGGTGCTCAATAAACAGAACATTTTCATACACGCGTTTGTTGAATGAGTGTGCATCATAACTCCCAACCACCCTGAGGCTGCAGTTTCCCGGTGACCGCCTCAATACTGAATATACCCTCCTCCTCTTCCTCACCATCTCCCCTTCTCACTCCCAGCTCATGTGTCCCCAGCCCCCTCCTGGTCTCTTCTGTGCTGTTTGCACATCTTTCTTTCTTCTCTCTCTCTCTGTCATTAAACCACAAAACCCTTCAGCACCTCTGCTGCCCCAACCACCACTGCGAGCTGCCCTATGACTCAGCACTCGCAGGTGCCCGCCCTCGCCTGCCCCTTCTGAGACCCCTCTGGTCCCCACAGCCCCCTACTTCACAGACAAGCAAGGGACCTGGCCTCTGCTGATAGCGCCTCCTCCCGCGGGGCCCTGGTTTCCTAGGCCAACCTCAGTGTCCAGGAGAGGCTCCGGACGGAGATGGCCACAGGGTCGGGCTGAAGTGCTGGCAGAGGCGAGCCCTGCGTCGTGCTGCGGGAGCACATGTGGGCAGCTGGACTCTCTGGCCAAGGGCAGGTGGGGGACAGAGAAATGGAGGAGGGTGGGGGGAAGCTGTGGGGCAGATCAGGGGAAGTGGAGCCCTCTGGGGAAAGCTCCCGCCTCCCTCAGAGCCACTGAAGCCAAGGGAAGGGCCAGGGGCTGCCCAACGTCCTGGACGTCCTCCTGGTAGCGAGCCTAGCTGGAGGGGTCCAGTGGGGACGGAGAGAAACCATGGCCCTGAGCAGGACACCCTGTGACAGCGCCCTCCCACCTCACCCGAGCCCTCCCCTCCTTCCAGCAAAACAAACCCTGGAGTCCGTCAGGGCCAAGAGGTCAGGGAGCACAGAGGGGCCAACTGTCAGGGGTCCGCGCAGGCCTGCGGGATGCTGACCATGGGACCCACTCAGGCAGGCTGGGCTCCTTCTCAGTCCCAGGGAGCAGTCCGACCCGGTCGGCCTTTGGCCACCTCCACACATTCTTCATTCCTGACTCAGGCTGTCTCCAGAGGGGCTACAGCTGCCTCCTGAAGACCCCAACGCCCCGTGACCATGACATGCAGGGAACTTCCTCTGGGAGGGTCACAGGAAGGACTTGCTCAACCACAGGAAGGACCCTCGGCCAACAGACTCCCCAGTGGGGACTTGCGTTTGGCCATAGAGGGCTTCCTAGGTCCACCAGGAACCCCCCTGCTTTTTGGTCCTCACCAGTAGAGCCGTCTCTGGGCTCCACGGGTCAAGGGCATCGTTTTCCTTGAGCCCCCGGATCAGACACTTGACATCGTGTCATTCTGCAAACAGAAGGGGGTCACCCTGGGCCATCCGTTGTTCCAGGCCTTGGCCTCTCAGGTCGGATGAGATCTGGCCTGCCATGTCCCAGCTGCGGCTCAGGTTCCAGTGAGAGGTTGTCACCCATTTCCCAGAGGAGGACGGTCGGGCGGTGGCGGAGCAGGGCTCTGAACACAGGTGCGTCTGGCTCCAAAGCCCTTCTGTCAATCCCTGTCCTCTCTCAAAAACTCTAGAAGCCCCTGGACCATGATGGCACCCCTGCCCCACTTCTGGGTCCTCATACAACTATTTCCTCGGCCAGAAAGTGCCCCCTCATCTCTTCTCCAACTAGCGGAGTCTTTTGTTTTACTTTTAAAAAGAATCTTCCCTGGTTTTCTGGAGGCACAATTGACAAAAAAAGGTGGAAATGTTTAAGGGGTACAGAGGGGCGTTCTGACGTGCACACTGTGAAGGGACTGCCCCCAGCAGCTGATCCACAGACCTGCACCGCAGAGACGGCTCGCGGTAAGAACCTCAAAGATCTCCATTCAGCAAATGTCCCGGTCACAGAACAGCACCACTAAGTGGTCACCAAGCTGCACGGTGGGTCTCCACGAAGTACTCATCTTGCATGGCCGTCCGTCTTTCTTTCTTCCTTTCTCTCTTTCTCTTCCTTCCGGGCCTTTCTCACAGTCACCTCCTCTTGGAAGACTCCCCCCTCTGACTGGGAGAGGCGTCCCTTCCCGTCCCCTCCCAGCTTCCTCAGGTTCACAGCCAATGGGTAGAGTTCCTCACTCCCTCCTCTGGTGGTCATCTCCACTGGAACATGGGTCCCTTTAGGCAAGACGGAGTCTCCTCTGGTCCGAATCACCAATGTCCATCAGGAGAGGGGCTCAGGAGGCTCAGGGCCCTTTGGCTCAGTTTTCCTTGTTCTAGACTCTTTCCTGGGGAAGAGCTGCCCTGGAGGGGCACTTCAGGAAGGACTGTCCAGGGCCAGTGCCTGGGTCTCCTCCCTCCAGCACCTGACTAGTTCTCATTCCTGGATTCCAGAACACTCTCTGGGTCCACCGTCCCTGGGCAAGGCGAGCGGGGCTCTCCAGGACTGGGCCTTGTCTAGGCTCCTCTCCCTGGCTTCTCTTCTCCCCACTCTCTAATCTACTTTATGAATCCCAGCAAGTTCTCTAACGGACAGTCTTATCCCTTGGTGCCTTTGCTCCTCCAGCTCTGGCCAAGAGGGAAGGCAAGGGTCTCCGTCCACCTTCAGCCAAGACCTGTGCAGAGTTCCCAGGCTGAGGATCCCTCTCCTCCGCTTCTCTTGGTGGGTGGAGCCTTGGGCCAGGGCCAGAGAGGCTTCCAGAAATTCTTCCTGTCTTACTCACTTTTCTCCCCCGGGGCCCCACAGCTGTCCCAGAGAGGGAGGTGGAAACTCCCCAGTGTAGGAGGGGATTCCTAACCTCTGCCGTGGGGGCAAGGACCTCGTGGAGACTCAGTGCGTGTGAGTTCCTTCCTTTCCCAGCCCTGCTCTGGGATCCAAGACGGGGGGAGCAGAGCAGAGGGGCAGAGCCTTGGAACTGGTCTTCGGAAGTCGGGGAAGTGAGGGATTTGGGAGGAAGGAAATGAACATCTGACACGTACGGAGAACTGTAGAGTCCTGCACTTTTCGCAAATGACCCCTTGTTAGACCTCATTCCCCCCTGGGGTAGGACTGCTGTGATGCCTATTTCACCAAAGCTAAAACCAAGGCTCAGATAAAATGACCCGTTCCAACCAGGGGATTCAGACTCTTCCAGAAGGGATCTTGGGATTCCTCAAGGACAGATCCTACAGCTATGGAACGTTACACCGCAAAGTCACCTCGTTCTGGACCCAGGGGCCCCTGTTTTAATGGAGACCCTGAGGCCAGCGAGGTTTTACCTGATCTCAACATTAACTGGCCAAACCAAGATTCAGACTCAGATCTTTTGACGATGCAGCCCGTGCTCCATGCATTCATTTATCTACTCGAAATACAAACAGCTTTCTCACCCAGGAGATCACGCCCCAAATCGACTCCAAGTCTCCTAAACCCAGTTTCTACTCTCTGTCCTCCGTGGAGTGACGAGAAAAGCCTGTCACCGTTAGCCCCACCCCCACCTCACCCACCCAAGGCCCTTTCACAAGAGTCTTGTAATGTTCCTTGTCCCACGTTCAAATAAAGTACACAGTTAACCTCATCCACACAAAAATAGTGTGTCCTACTGTGATGCAGAGGAGAAATCAAATAGCAACAACTTATAATAAAAATGAAATAAGTTAACTTATAATTAAAAACAAACCACATGTATTTCCACTTATAAGTACTTGCCCACGACTCCCCTGGATAACTAATGCCGTGGCCTGATGCTTGCACGGGTCCCAGAATGGCCATGAACTTTACAGCTCCAAACCTGGGCTGACTGAAGCATTTCATTAGCTACTCAAATGCCAGAAAGGGATTGTCATTAGTGATGTGATTCTTAAAAATGACCAAGAGCTCTTGGTGGTAATGTTTCAAACAAAACAAATCACAATCTTCTTTTAGCTTACTTGGTGGTTGCATTTTGGGTGGGGAGAGTTCAATATTGAAAGTATGCCAGGCCCGAATGTTTTGTATTTAAATTTAACATGCAGTTATGCTCTAGGCTCAGGTAATCATCCATGAGTTTCCTCCTGTATGGTGTCAGGTGGCCCAGTCAATGTTCCCTGGGGAGCAGGATGGCTCTTGGCTGTATACATTCACCAGGGTACATTCCTGGTGTCTCCCCTAAATGCCCTGTGTTTGTCCATTTTATGTTGCTATAATAAAATCCTTGAGACTGGGTAATATATAAAGAAAAGAAGTCTATTTTAATAAGCTCACAGTTCTGGAAATTCAAGAGCATCTGTGTAGCTCTGGTGAGAACCTTCTGTCTGTATCATTGTTTGGTGGATGGCATTGTGGTGGGTGAGTGGGCCAGTGGCAGAGATCATGTGGCAAGACAGGAAGCAAGAAGGGTTTGGGACCAGGCTTGCTCTTTTTATTACAATTTGTACTTTCAGGAACAAACTAGGGTCCCCTGAGAACCACACTAATCCCTTCTGAGGGTGGAATGACCTGGCCACTTTTCACCAGGCCCTGTCTCTTCAACTTTCCCCCTAAACACCACCACCTTGGGGACCAAGCTTCCAGCACATGAACCTCGGGGGGACACCCAAGCCACATCCAAACCATGGCCTGCCAAAGTGCCTGCTGCTATAACAGCCAAGAACAGCATTTCCAAGCTTTCCCAGTGTTCTCCAAGGGCTGGTGTTGCCCCCGTGGAGAACCAAAGCTGGCACTGGTAAGGTTCACTCATAAAATTATGTCCCAACCTCTTAATATCATTCTAAATTATTCAAGCCCTGCATGGGGTTGTGGTGCCCAGATGGAAGAGGCAGCAGTCCCAAGGAGGAGGAAGGTGTCAGAGTTGGAGTGGGGCCCAGGTTACCTTGCTCACTGCTCTATTTCCAAAACATACTGGGTGTTCAACAGATTTTGAGCAATAAAATGATTAGCTGTGTGGCCTCAGGAAGATTGCACAGCCTTTCTGTGTCTTCGATTTCCTCATGGTGAGTGGGTGGTCACATGGTGCTCTGGAGGGGATTAAAGGAGACCCAGTGCATGAAAATCCAGAATGGGTGGAGCCAGTTCAGAAACTCTGTTGACAATGTGACTCAAGATCCTGCTGGGACCTAGCTAGGGGGAAATTCTGGGATCCTGGAATAGTTAAGAGAAACGTGCTTTCAACGTGCTTCTAGATCTTTTGGAAAGGCGGGTCCTTCCTGAGATCTGCTAATCTGGAGGGTCCTGTGTAGGCAGAGCTGGTGGTGAGGGGAGATTCTCACCCTCCCCTCTCTGGTCTGCTTCCTGCACACCCCCACCAGCTGCCCCCCACATTCCTTCACTGAGTCTAAGCTGAGCTCTCCTTATCGCCCCCACTACCCTGCAATTCAGCTCACAGAGAAGCATCCTTTACTGAGCACCACCCTTCACTGTGAAAGAAGCTGGACTTTCCCCTAAACTCGGCCATTCAATCTGGTTCTCCCACGGCACAAGCTGGGCATGTTCCACCCACGAGGGTTTAGACATGTGAGCAACTTAACTTGCCCAGGGACTCAGTGAGCATGAGGGGGTCTTTCCTTCCTCCATAGAGGGACAAGCAGCATCCAGGGAAGGTACACTTAGGGCACCCTAGGGACAGAGCTCCTGGGCCAGCCTCCCTCACATCCCCCCAGCCACATGCCCACACTCAGGCTCTGAGACTCACACGCAGTGGGACCACAGCTCTGCTGACTTCAGATTCCACATCAGCAAGTCGAGGGGCCTGACGAGTTGATGACCAAGAGCTCCCGGTCATTCTCTTTCTTTTTTGTTGTTTTGGTACTGGGGATTGAGCCCAGGGGCACTCAATCACTAAGCCACACCCCCAGTCCTTTTTTGTATTTTATTTAGGGACAGGATCTTGCTGAGTTGCTTAGAGCTTTGCTTTTGCTGAGGCTGGCTTTGAACTCACGATCCTCCTGCCTCAGTCTCCTGAGCTGCTGGGATGACAGGCCTGTGCCACCGCACCCAGCTGTCATTGTCTTTTCATGAAGGGGAAGCCACAAGGGTGGCTGGTGGAAATCATGTGTACAAGTCACAAGAAGAGGTGGGTGAGCCCCAAAGGAAGCCAAGCAAATGCAAAGGACATCAGACCCCAGGGCAGGGCCCTCCAGGTCCTTCTAGTCTGGAAGGGAGGCGAGAGGACAACAGCAAGGTCAAGGGACCCAGAGGCCCTGGGATGTGGCCAGCTTGTCCCTGAGATTGGCAGCCGGTTCTGAGCATCTCTCAGAGGGTGGGGCAGGTCCTTGGGGTGGGGGTGCCTCTGAACCTCTAAAGTGAATTATAGCCCTGAGAGGTCAGATCTTACAGATTTCTTCTGTGATGACAGCAGCTTTGTTTTGGAGAGAGGTTAAAAAAGAATTCCTTTTGAGCAAGGTTTCCTTCCTCCATTTATTTATTTACTTTTTGCTGAGTGATTCAGCGAAACAACCTCAAAACCAGTCTCCAGTGGAAGCAGGAAGAACCGAACCCTCAAGCCTCAGTAGCCTTGTGAGGTTTCGCCCTGTGGAACTTTCCTTAAAATAACCCCATCAGGAGATTGTCAGGGTGGGGGAGGCGGGGGGACCTCAGACAGCGATGAGGTGCTGGTGAGGGACTTGGGAAGCCGGAGTGAGGACTTTCCGGAGCCTGGCCTGGGGTTTCCCCACAGCAAGGGCTTGGGTGGGTGTCTTAGCATTGGGCTCCCCATCTGCAGATTCCAAAGGGCGCCATCTTCCTGAACTCTAAGAGAAATTGAGTGAACTGCACCATGGCCCCCAGAGGGTGGGCACAGGGACCTCTCACCATTGTCCATGGGCTCTTCCTCTAGGCTACAGTATGTCCCTATTTGCAACACACTGGCTTTGGGGCCTTTAATTCTGAGGGAACAACAGACAGAAAATGTCTTTCTCTTTGTTACAATGCATCTGGAAATGGACCAACACAATAAAAAAAAGAAGGCTGTGGTATAAATAGTGCCATCCTGGAAATCAATTCAGGAGGCCTGAGTTCTATTTCAGCTTTGGCATATGAAGCTGTGTGACCTAGGGCGGGTCACTTCCCTTAGGGCATCGAGAGATCCCCAGGATCAGGGAAGCCTGGCATCTGGAACCAGGAATGGAGGAGCTGATGGGCAGAGCAAGCTGGGGGGAAGCCCTTGCATGACAGTCACAAGTGGGGGACATGCCCCGGATCTCCACTTCTTGGCTGGAGGTTCTCTTTTACAGATGATGGTTTCCTCATCTGTAAAGAGAGGAAATTGGCACCTGTCTCAGAGGGCTGTTGAAAGGGTGCATAGGAAAAGAAATGAGAGCCCGGTCAGATAGGAGATTGTCATTATTCTGAACCCTTTGGAACAAGGACTGGGAACTGCATAGAACATTATTCCACAACAGCAGGTGTCATTTACTGAGCTTCCCATGTTCTAGACACTTCTTTGAATGTATGAACTGCAAAAACTCATTTTATCTTTTTTTTTTTTAAGTATGACATTGGTCCTTGAAATGCTTTCACCTTAAGAGTACTCCTTGATAAAATTTTACATTGGCACATGTCACGTGAACTTATTTCATCTTCACAATCCCCTGCACGCTTTATCCCCATTTTATAGACCTGGAAACTGAGGCTGAGCTGGGACTCAAATCTAAGCAGTCTGTGTGCTGTTAGCCATGCAGCACTGCTTTAGGGATGTGGCATGTCAAGAGAGTGTCTGGAGTGACCTGGAGTCTTAAGAGGTTCCCTTGAAGCCAATTGGAAATTTCTAGAAACTTTTATTTACTGCCCCAGGTGAGAAAGCCCAGGACCCAGAACTGAGGACAAGACAGGGGGTGCAGCTGACCAGGAAGGGGAACAGAACGGGGCAGAAGCATGCTCTGATAGCAGGGCACTTGAGGGACCAGGCAGTCACAGCCCATGGCCAGGGAGGGTTTCAATGCCCCCAAGGGTGCGGGCAGAGGACACCCCGTTGTTAATCCACCTTCCTGAGACGAGGTTCAAGCCCAGAAAGGGAATTTCTCCCTCTGTGTACCTGCTCACCACTCCGGGAGTGGGGTCCCCAGTGGCAGGCGCCCACTACCTTCTCCAAGCTCAATGCCCGCCTGTTGCCCCTTGGTAAAGAGCCCGAGGTCCTGCTGAGAGGGCAGCTTGGGAGAGGCGCAGCCGACCCACCCCGGGCTCCAAGTGCAGGGGGGTCAGAGCCCAGGTCCCAACACATGGATGGGAGACACAGCAGGAAGCCCTGGGCTGGACCCAGGCAGCAGGCTCTACCTTGGGCTTGGCTCTCTCTGGATCCACATGGTCTCCCACCAGGACCCCAAACGGCAGCAGTCAGGCCACATCTCTGAGCCCTGGTAACCCCACCATGGAATTAGAGCCAGGAAGAAGGTGACCTCCGGGTCCTCCACTCTAAAACTCACTGCCCTCTCTGCCTGAGGCTGAGACCCGTGAGAACCTGCGCTCGGCAGCTCCGCAGGTCCAGGCGCATGCGCGGGGTGAGTACTGGGGGGCGGAGCGTGGCAGGTGTCTGTCCTGTTCCCATTTCTGCCCGTTTGTCCTGTCTCAAGCTTCCTCTCTTAAAAGCTCCAGGAAGGTCCTGAGCTCCTAAATGATGCCATGAACATCACGCCTGTCTTCGGGAGGCAGGAAGTCCCCCCATCTCTTTGTCCGCCCCCCCCCCCATTCAGTTTCCTGCTTCCTGAGGGTCTTGGAGCTGGTGGGGGCCATGGCCGTGAGCTGGCCTGGGTTGTCATGCTCCTCCGAGAGTCCCACTGCGAGCACGAGTGCGGCTGTGTGGGCCGGAGAGCAGGGGCCACCCCCACCGGGCAGAGGGGAGAGCCGGGTGAGGGTCAGTGGGGACAGGCCAGTCCCAAGAAGCTAAAATTAGTTCTGGGAACTGGAATGTTGGGGTCTCCAAGGAGCAGCAGCTGTGAAAAGAAAGCACAAGACCAGAAGGAAAATGCAGCCGGCCCCCGCCCCCGCATCCCCCCTCGCCCGCTGCGGCCCCGGGGTCTCCCCGGCCTCGCCGCCTGCCCCTCCCGAGCTGCGGCCAGGTCCGCCGGCTGCTCAGGGAGAATTTCCTCCGCATGCCGTCATGTTCCTCTCTGGTAACCGCAGAACAATGTGGCCTGGGATTCCTGATAGGACAAAGTTTAATTGGAAACAGGAAAGAGGAGGACAAGTTTGGGTCTGGGGTGGTGAAGATAATGAGAAAATGACAGGCCGGTCCGGGCGGGCGAGAGGGTGACAGTGGAGGGGGTCACATGGCAAGGAGGGTGTGCACACGCTGGAAGGCGTCCTGGGAGAGCCGGCCACGTGAGAGCGAGCTGGGGCCTGGCTGGTAAGGGGGAAGGAGCCTGGGAGAGGCTGAAGAGGGGAGCCCGGCTGGGAGCTGAGTGCCCCTTTGCACAGATGCAAAGAGAGGGTGTTGAAAAAGAGGTCCCACCCTTTGGTGGAAGAATGTTGGGGAGGGCTAAGGAGACAATCTGAGACACCCAGGTGGTCCTGTAGCTCTGGGGCCCCAAGTTCTGAGCTTCCTCTTGCAGCTCCTCACCCAGATGAGGGACCCAGTTTTCAAGGGTACTTGAGGTGAAGAGAAGGTGGTTGTATTTTGTGGTATGCAGGCTGGGGGGGGCGCTATTCAGAGCCAGACTTTAGCCCACCATGGAGAGGAGGGCTGGGGTTTGGGAGGGGGGATATGAAAGCCTTTGGAAAAGCCACTTAGGAAGGGAAGGGGTGGAAGAGGAGATCTGTTATGCATCTGTTATGCTTGCCCCTGGCTCTGTGCCCAAGATTGTCACTCAACTTCTCACCATGGTCTGGAATGAAAGCATCTAGAATGGAGGAAGAACCCGGAAAGATTTCTTTACCAAGAAGGGCCCAGCATTGAAGACCAGGCCTGCCATGTGGCAGCCTTCCACAAGAGCCCACTGAATAAAAGTGTTACTTGCAGAAGCTGTGTCAGTGGGTATTGCCGTCCTTTGTTACAGACGAGGAACCTGGTGCTCAGAGAAGCGGAACCATCCTTTGGGATTCTTCTGAGATCTGAACCCCCGGGGGCTCAGAAGGTCATGCCCAATGCATCCCTCAGCCAACCCCATCCCGGGTAATGCTGTTTCCTAAAGTTACGTGGTTTGAGGCAGGTTCCTGTCACTGTCTCCATGATGCTTTCCCACATTCATTATGCACTTAACACACTTACACATGTTCATTATGCACTTGCACAACTAAGCATCTCAATGCTTCCCCACTAAGTGCCCAGGCTAAGACTCCCAAATGGACTTGGATCCATCTTTTTTTCCAAAAAGAAATCATTCCTGGGTGTCCTCTGGCTGAGGGACAGTGGATAACCACACAGAGAACCCAGCTCTCCATGCACGACTGGGATGCCCTTTCAGATTACGGAATTTAAGATGCCAATACCAAAATGCAGGTGTTCATGTGTGCCATCCTGGTAGATGGATAGCCATAGAAGACTGTTTTCTTTGTCTTTCCTCCACTTTCCTTCTTCCCTTTCTCCTTGTGATTATCTCTCTCTCTCTCCTTCCCTCCCAAATAAAAAAATAGCCAAAAGCCTGTGCCTTTAGGAATAGAAAAAATTCTATTCTCAAAAATTATCACATTGATTTAATCCTTACTGTGTGTCAGGAATGTCACATATGCTGTTTGTGTGCCTTGCACCCCTGCCTACCTTACTTCTGCCTGTAGTATGCTTGACTTTTGCTTTTATAAATAAAGTCCAGTATTGTTTTCATTCTCTGAGTGGCTTCTTTTCTTGTTTTATCTCTACATTTCCTTCATTTTGAAATCTTATTTTTATTGAATTTTCACTTGATTGGAGTATATCCTTAAGTAATTTCCTCAGAAAGGGTAGCAATGACATACTTTGAGTCCTGGTATTTTGGAACCTCTTTGACATGAATGGCATCATGGCTGGGTGAGGGAATCCTGGACCATACACATTTCTCTTATTAGTCTGAGAACCCTGTTCTGTTCCACTGTCTCTGAACTTCCATTGTTGCAGATGGGCAATCTGGTGCTAGTCTCCCCCTCTTTCTTTTGGAAGTAGACTGTAAGCTCTCTTTCTCTAAAGAAAGATTTTCTCTTTACAGTAGAGTTCAGAATCATCACTAGATTCTTTTTCCTTTGTATTTATTTTATCTCTGATCATGTTAGGACTTGGGGAACTCCTTTGATCAGATGATTCAGATCTTTCCTTAGTTCAGGGACATTTTCTTCCATCTTTAGAGTATCACTTCTCTTCCAGCCACTCCTTTCTCTCCTTCCAGAGCTCCTGGGACTTGTCTGTAGCTCTCTCGTGCCTGGTCTTTCACTCCCTTTATCTTTTTGCTCGAATTTCCTTTCTTTGCCTTTCTGCTAAGGGCTATGAGATAACTCATCTCCCACTTCCTTCTGGGCAAATTTAGTGTTCTTTTACCTTCTTCTTGGCCTCCCTGAATGACTTGGCATTCTTTTTTCTTGACTCGTCTCATTTCTAAGCTTCAGGAACCACATGCTTCACCTTCATGTTCAGCTCCTTTCTCTGCCTTCTCTGATGGATCATTTCCTTCCTGCTAACCCCAAAGTGAGGACATTTCCTCAGTTTATACCCAAATGTCTTCTTCCTCTATATTTCCCTCCTTAGAGAACTCGCCTACTTTCTCAGGGTCAATTACCACCTGTTTGCTGATGATGCCACCTTTATCCTGAGCTCTGGACCACACACACACACACACACACACACACACACGTATATATAGAATTGGCTGCCTCCCGGCCATGTGGTGCATTCCACGGGCGCTCCAAACACATGTTCAGAACTGCTCTACCACAAACATCAAACATCTTTCTACCACAGACTTGACTCTGTTCCTTCTTAATCTTTTCCCAAACGCAGAGGTAAGAAAACTGTAACACCTCAGAACATGGCTGGATAAAAATGCGATCATTAACCTCAGGGCCCAGGGCTGCCCTGACATCCTACAGTTCTGGCCAGCCGCTCCCTCCTCCACTCTTGAAGGTAATGATTTAGCAAAGTTTTTTCCTTCTCAAACTTCTCAGGTCATCCTCCTCCAGATCCTCAGTGGTGAGGATTTGGCTTCATAGGTCACTGAGAGCACTAGACGCCATCAGAAGAGAATTGCTGAACCCCTCACGGCCCATGTCTCCACCCTCTAGGAGCCATAGGCTCCACCTGCCACTCACTGGGGAAGGCTGTACTGTCCCCAGGGAGTCCCTTGCACTCTGTTAACTCTAGGACATTAGCTCCCTAGCTTCTCTCTGTCCTGCGTCACCTGTGCTTTACTATTAGATCATATCCATTACGTTCAAACCTGATATAGTAACATCCCCATTAAAAACCCTTTCTTGGTTCTAGATTCTCCATCAATTTATCATTTTTTTTCTATCCTACTTTACAGGAAAGAAGCCTGAACTTCTGGTCTCTGCTTCCTCTTTTCTGTTCCCTCTTGAACCCACCCAGCACCCCACTTGTCACCATGAACAGTGCCTCCATGCTGTGATTCCTAATGGCCAAATTCCAGCTCTCACTTTTAGTAGCCAAGCAGCTGCATTGGACATAGTTGACCGTCCCACCCCGGAACACTTTCGCCATCTTGCTCCTGGGACCCCATGTTGCTCTTGATTCTCACCATTGCCTGATCCCCACCTTTGTGGATCGTTCTTCACCTCCTGACCTCCAAACAGAGGAGCCTCCCAGGCTCGGCCCTCCCCGACCCACGCTCCCCCCAGTGTGATCTCATCAGCCTCGTGATTTTAGGTACCATCTATGTGCTGATGGTTCCCAAGTTTATGTAGCTCCAGCTGCTCTTCCCACCTCACTTGGAGGCCTGTAAGGCACTGCTCACTTAATGCGTCATCAGCCAACCCCTGACCTCCAGCCTCTCCAACGCCCGGCCCACAGCCTCCCCCATCTCAGTTAATGGCAGCTCCTTTTATTTGAACAGTCCCAAAGTCTTGGGGTCACCCTCAACTTTTCTCTTTCTCTGACACTTTATATCCATTCAGTCATCCAATTCCGTCAGCCACACCTTCAAAACCAGTCAGAACTGGCCACGTGGACCACGTCGATTGCTAACCCCTGGTCCAAGTCATCGTCCGCTCTTTCCTGAATCATTGCCATCGCCTCTATCTGCTACCAGTCCCTTCTTCTCATAGCAGGCAATGTTCAAATATGTCACTTGTCACTCTTCTGCTCAAAGCCTTCTCAATGGCATCCCATCTCACTCGGAATAAAAGATAAGCAGCTTCCTATGGGACACAAGGCCCTACTCAGAACCTTCCCCCGCGGCATCTCTGACCCTCCAGCTTCTCCCCCTCCCTCCTTCTGCAGCACCTGCTGCTCCTTGGCCACGCCCAGGAGGCCACCACCTCAGGGTCTTTGTACTTGATTGTCCCTTGGCCTAAAAAACTCTTCTCCCAGTTCCTCGGTGGCTCTTATCTTTGCCCTCATCCCTGCTTCTGCCTCATCAGAGAGACTCCACCCACCCACCCATACACGATAGCAGACACCTTGCTCCTGGCCCTCCATGTCCCCCATGTAGTAGGCGGGTGGCCCTGAATCATGGCTCTCAATGGTTTTGTGTCTTGGTTTTCTCTTCTGTAAAGTAGCTAAAATTAGAAAACACACCTTCCAAGAAGGCTGTGGGGATTGAGTGAGTTAATATACATAGGACACATGAATAGTGTGTGACATATACAAAGTGCTCAGTTAAACATTAATTATTGTGATTATTTTGTGGAACCAGCTGGGCCCTTGAGGTTAGCCACCAAGTAGTTAAGATGTTGACAGTGGAGTTCGGGAGAGGGAAAGTTTACCCCAACGTTAGCAGCAGAGGAGGCCTCAGAAGCAGCCCCCAACTCTAGGCCAGGCTCTTTGTACCCTCTGCACAATTTCTCCTGTACATGGACGCCCTGTGGGCTGGTAGAAGTCTTGCTACATGGGGAATGGACTCCCACCAGCTCTGCCACCGACCAGCCTGTGTGACATTAGCCCATTTCCCTGACCTTTCCGAGCCCCCGTCTCCCTTCTTTAGAACAGAGACAATGACATTCGCCCTCCGTCACAGGGAAGGATCACATGACATAATGACGCCCAAGAATTTTGATGCTTGTATTCAGTGTAGGTGATTGACCTTTATAAAGGTCCCACAGAAAGATGAACAGTATCTTTTGTTCCTTTTTAAGCTTGAGGACCACATGAAAGATGCTGACTCCACCGGGCGCTTGTGTTCTCGTTCATTCCCACAGCTGATGGTCCTTCATCACTCCGTGTTCGAGTTTTACCAGCCAAGGAAGACCTGGGAACTGGCTCATATCTGTGTTTCCATGATCAAGCTTGGAAGGGTGGGAGCACGCTCTTGGGGAGCTCTCGTTTGGGGGCAGGTTTACACGAGCCTTGGAGAGCAGAGCTGTTGGCGAGAGGCAACCGGTCAGGTGAGGCTGGAATAGGAGGCTGGTGGCAGAGTTAGCCATGGAGGACAGGGAAGCCCTTCTAGGGCATCTGGGAAGGTTGTCAAGGCTGAAAAACAAGGTGAAGAAAGGATGCTACGTAGAAAACAGACCTTCTCTGCTAAAAAAAAGACAGCTCTGGGCCACTGGGGAGATAACAGCAGAACCAGAAGGTCCAGAAATATTGCAGATGTTGGTGTTATTTGTT
Source organism: Marmota monax (assembly GCF_021218885.2). NCBI lineage: Eukaryota > Metazoa > Chordata > Mammalia > Rodentia > Sciuridae > Marmota > Marmota monax. Next base: position 6,121,839 of record NW_026695202.1, read on the forward strand.
CTTTATTTGTAGGGGGACGGGGGCAGGGATGAGGGGGATAAAGACAGTTCTAGAAAGTGTTCCACAAAATGGAGAAAAGGTGGTGTGGGCCAGATATCACTGTAGAAAGAGTCTTGAGTCTGTCCAGTCTGGGGATAGGTGTCCTGTCCTTCCAGAACAGGGGTCAGCAAACGTTTTCTCTAAAAGGCTGTGGGGTACACTGACCACCAAAGACCTCCTCATCCCTAGAACCTGTAAATGTTTTTTTTTTTTTTAACTTGGAAAAGAGGCCTGTGCCGATATGATTAAGTTGAAAATTTTGAGGCAGGAAGATTACCATGAATTATTGGGTTGGACCCCAAAGCAATTGTATTTATTCTTAGAAGAGGGAGACAGAGAAGGATCTCAGACAGAAGAGGATAAAGCAAGGTCACCATGAAGCCAGAGATTGGAGCAATGTGCTCACAAGGCCAGGAAGGTCAGCAGCCACCAGAAACTGAAGATGCAAGAACAAGATTCTCCCCTAAGGCCACCCAAAGGAGCATGGCCCTGCCAACACCTGGCTTTCAGCCCCATGAAATTGATTTTGGAACTTCTGGCCACCACAATTGTGAGTGAACAAATTCATGTTAAGTTACATTTCCGTAGTAGCTGTTACAGCAGCCACAGGAAACTAATACTAGCTACGTAGTGAGTATTTGGGACTGCGCAGTCTCTGTGACCACTACTCAACTCTGCTGGTATAGTGCAGCCAGAAGTCGTGCACAAACAAGCAGGCCCAGTTGTGTGCCAATACAGACGGGAGCGTGTGCCCCGCCTAAGAGGCAGCATTTGTTGAGCTTCAGCAAATAGTTGCTAGATAGGAACAAAGACCCTGGGTGACCAGATCCATCAGTTTTCTCAAGGGAATCTGCAATTCCTGGGTTTTATGAGAAATTTCCTAGATTTGATTGCCAGCAGTGATTTTCAATTCTGGTCAATAACATGCAGACCGCATGAAACACACCTGTTTGTCCACAAGTCTCCAGGTGTACCTGTGGTCTACAGAGTGCCTGACCCTGGTCACTGAAGACATGGTGTCTGTTCTGCAGGGCTCAAGTGAGGAAGACAGGCTCTTGACCTAGGGCTGCAGTAGAACTGGGCAGAGGTCGAGTGGGGCGGGGGTGAGGGGCTGCTTCTACCTAAGAGGAGGAGGAGGGGAGGGTGGGGAAAGGCCACCGGAAGGGCCGATGCCTGTGGTGAGTCTTGCAAGGTGAGCTGAATCAGAAGCAGGCGAGGGTTGCAGTGGGATGCTGGGGAGGGCTGGCAGGAGCAGACCAAAGGCCCAGGAGAGAAGGAGGTGTCTGGGCAGGAACAAAATGCTCCAGGCTGCAGGTCCCGAGGGCGGGAAAGAAGAGGACCCGGCGGAGTTGGGCCAGGAGGGAGAGAAGGGAGTGGACATCAGGGCCAGGAACGGCCTTGGGTTTATCTTGAGGACAAGGGAAGTCATGAAGATGATTCGTTTCTTATGGACTGAATGGGGGCTCTCCAAAAAGATGAGTTCAAGACCCATCTCTCCAGATCCCTGAATGCGAACTTATTTGGGGGCCGCAGATGTCACCTAGTTAAAATGAGGACACACTGGATCAGGCTGGGCTTCATGTAATGATCTGGTGTCCTCCTAAGAAGAGGAAATGGGGACACATACCTAGATACCGAGAGAGCTGGGTGGGCAAAGAGGTAGAGATCAGGGTCAAGGGGGCAGGGGCCCCAATCAAGGAGCACAAAGGGTTTCCATAAACTATCAGGAGCTGGAAGAGGTAAGGAAGGGTCCTCCCCTGAAAGCGTCAGGGACATGGGGCCCTGGTGACACTTTGGTTTTGAACATCTGGCCTCCAGAAACCCGAGAGAACTCATTTCTGCTGATTTAAGCCACCCGGTCTGCGGTACGTTGCTATGGCATCCCCAGAAAGGAGTACACCCACTATCTCAGTGCATCCTGAAGGTAACCTGTGAGGTGGTAAGCCACTGTCACCTGCCCTGAGCCAAGTTGTGCTCTGTCCACAGCCAGCGGAGGCAGAGACTGTTGTCATCTGCTTCCCAGATTAGGAAACGGCAGCCAGAAGAGTGATGTGGCTTGCCTCAGGTCACCCAGCTGGCACCTGGGAGAGAGGGGCTGAGACTGGGGGGCTCTGGCTCCAGGTCCCTGCTCTGGGCCACCTCGAGCCAGGCTTCCTGGGGGGCCACGCAGCCTCGAGCGGTTGGTTACTGCCCTCCTTCTCTACTACACTAAGTGGCCTCGTCTGGGATCCCGCGATGATCAGATGGGACAGAGGACATGAGAAGCGCGTAGTAAACCTGGAGCAAACCGTAAAGTGGCCCCGGGGGGAGCCAGGAGAATTCCAAGTGGAGGCAAACGCGCTGGCCTGGCTGGGTGTGGAAAGCAGTCCTGACCAACCCGAGACCCGTGGGGAAGCCACCGCTCTCCCCTGAGCACACACAGGGGGGCTCCTAAGCCTGGAAACACCCCACATGACCTCACAGATGCCACCACCCAGAACCCTGATGCTGACCCACGCGGCATGATGACAGGTGTCCCGGTGACATTTCTTCAAGCCTGGCACTAGCCCACCAGTGCCGTCCCCGCTGCCCGCCCTGGACGACTACTTCTCTGAATCCTGGAGTCTCTTTAGCGGCCACGAATCCTTCATCCTGCAGAGGAGCCAGCTGGGACATGGAGTGACCTCTCCAGGAGCACGCAGCTGGGGGATTCTGTCCTAAGCGTCCTTCGTGCCCTGGCTGTGAGTGCTGGCGTCTCAGCTCCCCGCTTACCCAGGGCGCTGGCAGCCCTGTGTGGTGGAAGGATCTGAGAAAGGGGAGCTGGCGCTGGAGCACTTCAGATTTCATTTCTCGGCCTGGGCCAGCCCGGCCCTCATTTCCCCATCATCGCACAGAGACCTGGTTAGAGCGACAAGTCCCTGCTCAGAGCAATGCTGTCCCCAGTGCACTGGGAGGGATCCGACCCCAGTGAGTTTGAAAGAGCCCACGATGCCAGGGGCTGGTGGGAATGAGACCCAGGTCCGTGGGGCTCTCCAGCCGGGCTTCGCCTGCGAGCTACGCGGCCTCCTCAGGAGATGCGTTAGTGGGAGCTATAGCTTGGGTACGGAGTGTCCCTCGAAGGACAAGCCTGTGTCACTAGTCAGCATCCCATGCACCCCACACTCCCCGAGTCTGTCCAACTCCTGTGTCATGTAAGGGGCCTTGTGCTGGGATCTAAAGAAATAAAGTCTGTATCTCCAAGGAACTCAGGGACCAGTAGGAGACCCAGGGAGATGCAGAACCGCCAGAGTCCGGCTTCCTGAGACTCGCAGATCGGCTCTCGAGTTCAGGGTTGGCAGCCTTTTCTGTAACAGCTGACTCTTCCTGCTTACTTCCCACTGTCTTGGGATGAACTTGTTTTTCCCCTGTTAAATGCCAGCCTTGGGGTTACTCTAAGCAACAAGATCCCAGAATTTGTAGGTTCCACTTGCTCATTAAATTGGCTTCTACCACACAGTGTGCCAAACAGTTCGCCGCTAAATAAAAAGGGCACGAGGATGCCCCCAAACCCTCGCATGCTGTGCTCACGCTGTTGGGTGGCGGTAAACAGTTGCCCAGGTAGCAACTGTGGTGCTAGACTAGAGGCCCGCCCGCGGCCACACCACGAGGCGCATGGTTTACCCCACCAGGCCTGGCTGGTCGACACGCAGCGGGGTCCACAGTCTGATAAATGGCATCTCTCAGGCAGGGCCGGTCGGGCAGGAGGCAGACAGGTCCGGGCCTCCCGGAGGGTCTCGGAAGCATCAGCGTCTCCATGCTTACGCCCTCGGAGGGGGGACAAGATCACCGGCATTTTCAGTTTTCTAGACCAGAGGCTACAGGCAAAAGCGACCTGTGAGGTAAGTCCACATTTTTCAACCTTGTGTTGCCATCAGGACCCAAGATGGAGGGATGGGTGACATTCCTGTGGGAGTCATTCTCCTGGGCCTACGGCCGGGGAAGGATCATCCTGAGGGCTTGCATTTAGCCACGGCCCCACCCCGGCATGCCTACCGACAAGCAAGGGAAAGAGGTTGACATCACCTTAAAGGCAACCCCGAGCATGCTTTAATTTATTTCTTAAAAAAGAAAATAATACACAAAGTCCGGGACTTCCACGATCGGTAACAAGAACTTGTTTGTGCCTGGGATACGCCCGGGCCTTGGGGTACCGCTTCTTGTTTCATTAAAATTGTCTGCAAATATTTGCTGAGCACCTATTATGTGCTCACCCGGCTTGTGAGAGATGCTGGGTTGACAGTGGTGGCCCAAGATAGAGTTTCTGCCTCCAGGCGGTAGGTGGGTGAGGATGACATGAACTAAATAATCATCCAATAAATGTAAACAGTCATGTGATCCCCATGGGGACAGACACCTGGTGCTGGTTTCCAACAGCTGATTCTGTCTAGGACCAGGTCCGAGGAGGTTGCTCTGAGAGAATGATGATGGCCAAGGACCCTGGCGGTCAGACTTGGGGGACCCCATGGGAACATTACTAGTCACTCTGTTAGGTTTCAGGCCCAGTCTCCTGGACTGTTCGCTGTGACATTCTGACGTCAGAGTTACCATTCCTGCTTCACAGGAGAGGAAGGAGCCCTGGCTCGGAGGGGACACAGCCAGCTAGTGGCAGTGCTGGGGTCAGACTTGGGTCCGAGGGACTCTCGAACTGTACCTTTCCTGAAGGTAAACTGCCTGTCCCAGAGACGCATTAGCGGGTACTGTAGTATGTCACTCAAAGGCTATGTGTTAAAGGCTCGGTCCCCAAGGTGGGAATATCGGGAGGTGCTGTGGCCCTTGGTCGGGCCCCATGGGAGGTTCTTAGCCCTTTTGGGGTGTGCCCTTGAAGGGGATTTTGGGACCCCCATCTCTTCTTTTTTCTCTCTGCTTCCTGACTCATGATGTGAACCATTTGTTCCATCACGTGTTTTCCACCATCGCCGTCCAGTGCCCTCACTAGAAGCCCAAAGCAATGGGGCTGCCCAATCTTGGTGGGGAATCTCCAGAACCATGAGCTAAATCAACATTTTCTCTGTATAAGGTTAATTGCCTCAGGGATTTTGTCATAGTAATGGAAAGCTAATACAATAGGAAAATATTACAACTGTGATGTCATCTGTGTGACCTTCAGTGTCATCAATGGTAAGTACTCATGCCTCCATTCTGCAGTGAGATATCTAGAGCCATAAAGCAAATCATAGCAGACAGAGGGAGCTGGGACAAAGAGCTCCCTCTTATAGCAAGGCTGTGTGTGTGAACTGCAGTCACCTCTACGCCTTGCCAGGTGTGACGCAAGAGTGCTGCACCCTAAACCGAGTCCCCTGAAGCCTCTGCCTAGCTCTCTGTCCCCCCCTGGCCTTCATGCCTAGTGACACAGTAGGCAGAAGCCAGCGGTCAGCTGTGGGGCACCACAGCTGGTTTGTGCCTGGCTGAACTGGGCTGTAATTTCGCAGGCTGTAACTGGCCCTTGGAGACCAGCAGGGACAGGGGGTGGGTGTTCAGCAGCCTGTCCCCGGGAGAAACCTGCAGGCATTGATGACTGCTGCTCAGGACGGAGCAGAGCCTGTGGACTGGAGCTGGCCCCGACTGCTCTCCGCCTCCCGCGGGGCTTGGTATTTTCCACCCGAGTGTTGGTGGCGAGCTCCTGGCGGAGGTCCCGGAAATTTCTGTCCCCATCTCCACCCTTGGAAGCCATGCCACAGAGGGGTTTGTAATCCGCCAAGTTCCCTACCAAGGGGAGGTCACACCTTGATCTCAGAGAGTCACCGTGTTAGTTACTGGCTAAGAGCCTGGGCACTGGAGTCACCGGGCCCAGGCGGAATCCACCAGCCGCGTGACCTGGGCAACCTGCGGGGCTTCCTGCGCCTCCTCCCTGCATCCTGCAAGTGGAGGTGAGGATATCAGCCCCAGAGTGAGCTGCTGTGAGGGTCAGACGAGGGGGTGTGGGTCAGCACTTAGCAGGACCGGCACAAGGAGCTCTGGATTAGAGGCAGTTGTAATCAGCCTTAGTACTTCTTCCCCCTCCCTCCCTCCCCCTCCCTCTGCCCTACCTGCCATCTTACCTCACTTCCTACTTTTTCTGCCTCTCTTCCTTTCTTCCTCCCTCCTTCTGTTAATTTTAATTAATTTCTTTTTTTTCACCAAGACCTGCCTCATGCTGAAGCTCAGAGTCTCACCCCAGGCCCCTCAGCCCGGGAGCAGACGACCTGTGAGAGGTCCAAGCCCAGGATTTCCCTTTCCCCTGACTCTCCACCATCCTCTCTCCCACCTCCATGGGCCGGAGCTCACCGCCTTACACAAGCACACACAGCAGAATGTGTTCCCCTCGACTCCCCTTTCACTCTTTTGCAGAAAGTTTTCATTCTGACCAGAAGGATCGAGCAACAGGAAGGGTCCCCTCGCCTGGCCATGGAGCTGCCCTCTCGCGTCCTCCCCTCCCTGTCTTCTCAGGGGGAGGGGGGTCTTTCCCCATTTAAAACCTTTTCTGGAGGGAAATTCCGTGGTAAGAAGGAAAGGGAATTCTAACAGCGGAGCCTGGCGTCCCCGGGCTTGCTGGATCCCGGCCCCAGCGGCCGTCAGGAGGGACTGCATTGGTTCTCTGGCCCCCACTGGACCCCCAGAGACCAGCGGGACCAGAACTGTCCTCCCCACTGGGGAGCTCGGGGAGCTGGGGACCCACAGAAGCTGGCACCCGGCCTCAGTTTGCCGCAGAGGCCAGTCCTGATCCTGGAAGCCGTGTCCTTGGCCCCCTCTCTGCACCTGCTGAGCGTCCCTGCTGGTCACTGAGGCCCGGCTTCTGTCCCCAGGTTTCCGTGACCTGGATGCCTGTCCTGGGAGCTCCTGGGGCAGAAACAGGAGAGAAACGACAGGAGCACGCCCTCAACTGAGAGGCAGGAGGGAGTGGCGTGGACTGTGGTGTCCCCTGGTCACCGTCACCTTCTAAGACTGCTGGTCCTCGTGCCGTGGGAACTCTGGAGCCAGAGCGCCTGCCTTCAGAATCCCAGCAGCACCGCTCAACAGCGGGGTCACTCGAACTACCCGTGCCTCGGTTTCCCTGCCTGTAAAGTGGGGTGATAATAGTGTCTACTTTGTACACTCAGACGGGGGCACAGGGAGCCAATGGACGAGAGGTGCTGAGTCCAGGCGGTGGGTGCTGTCAGGGCCCTCTCCCTGGCTGAGTTTGCAGGTGCCCTCCGCGGCTCTCTGACCCCGTGGCTTCCAGGGCCCTCTGTGGAGGGGGAGTCACTGCGCCCCGCGGCCCTCCCTCCTGGTGTTCTCACCCTTGCTCGAGCCTCGCCCCTGGAGGGTGGGCCGGGCTTGTGACATGCCTTCCCCGGGACAGATCACGGCGGAGGAGGTGCCAGATGCACGTGGCCACGCGAACGGCCTCTGGAGAGAGTCACACGGCAAGGACGGAGGGGCTCCCGCCACAGCCAGTGGGGAACGGAGCCACCGAATGGCACCATCCGTCATGTGAGCCAGGAAACGGGTCCTTCCCCAGGGGTCCCCCTAACGGGCAGCCCCCGTAGACACCTTGGTTTTAGCCCCCAGGAGACCCCGACGAGCCGTGCCCAGAGCCGCCAGCACAGGAACCGTGAGATCTCAGGGTGTGCTGTGGTGAGCTGCCAAGTGGTGGCAATGTGGTCACACGGGTAGTAATCCGGCAGTCCCTGTCCCCTCTCCGCAGTACTCAGACACCCTGCGGTGCCCGGGGCCTGTTCAAGGTGGGGGTCCCAGAACAGAGCAGCCTTCTTTATGCACATGCCCAAGGCGTGGCCCTGAGCTCTGCCATCAGGTTTGGCTTGGCACAAGGGGACAAAGGCGCACAGATGCCCCTGCACTCACGAGGATAGGCCTTGAGCACCACCTGAGAGGCAGGGGAAGACCTGGGACCACAGTGACCTCTGTGTCTTCTGTGGATGGAAGGTCGGGGAGGGGTGGCAGCCAGCTCTGGGCTACAGGGCGAGGGGACCCTCCATGGCTCCTACGTGGCAGGGACAGTGCCAGAATTGTGTCTTCTGACATTGGCACAGTGTCCCTCCCCGAGTTAAAACCTGCTGCTCTCCTCCTCCGGAGCACAGAGAGGTGACACCGTGGTTCCTGGTGGACTCTTGGGCCACTTGGAGTCAAAGGGCCCCTCCCTACTTTTTGTTCTTGGGCAAATGAACGTCCTCCTCTGAGCCTCGGTCACCTCTTCTGCAAAATGGGCTCATGGTGCCTTCTCTCCAGGGAGCCCTGGGAGGCTGATGGGGACACCACCCATCGAGTGCCTGGCTCCAAGCAAGGGGTGGGAGCTCGGCCGGCTCCCCAAATTATATTCCTGCGCGAGGATTAAGAGCACCTGCACCCTCAGTGGTTGAGAAAACTTGGGGCAAAGTGCTCCCGACATTTCCCAAGTGGGTATTTAGATGCCAAGGTTCAGGCCCAGGTGCTCCAAGTTTAGCTGCCAACCCGTGGTGCTGTTGAGAGATACAGGAGGAAGTTAGGGCACTGGGGATGGGCCCTTAAAGAGGTATCAGAACCCCTGGCTCTTCCTCTCTCTCACAGCCCCCAAAGCATCAGGGCTCAGTGACCATGGACTGAAACTGTGATTCCAAATAAACCTTTCCTCCTTTAAGTTGATCATCTCAAGTATTATGTTACAGTAACGGAGAGCTGACTGATAATCCACCAGATTAAAATGACCTAGTAGAACTTTCTCCTCTGGCAAGAAAGAAGTCTTCTCTGGTGACCTTTACTAAAGGAGCCCCCTACGTGTTCCAAGAATAGGATCAGACCCTGTGTAGGTGCTCAGTAAATACCGTCGGGGTGAATGACAGACTGTGTCATGCTTTTGCCCATGAGACTTAACCCAAGGAGGAAAAGGAGGAGAAGAAATCCAAGGAATTTGAACCACTTCAAAGAAAAACGTTAAAAAGACAACATTCTAGCAAAGCACAACCTCATGTACTCGCTGGGCACCGTCCAGGTACTAACTGTGCTGAGCCTTCAATGTGAGGTCCCTCATCTAATCCTCATGTGGCCTTAGGAAATAGGTGCTCTTAGTACCCCTAATAAATAGATGAAGATGTTGAAAAAATATCAGCTAGAAAAAACGCAACCTTTTGCGTAAGAGCTCAGGAAGGTTCAAAATTAGCGTCTGGAATGCATGTCTGGCTGGCTCCAGGCTCAGCTGCTCCACAGTGCAGAAGCTGATAGTGCCCTTGTTTTTAAGAAATATGTACTGAAATACCTAGGGGCATGGGGATCACGTCCACAACTCACTCTTAAATGAGGGAAAGTGTGTGGGGGGGATAGTGGCGGGGGGAGGGATGGGGACACAGTACTAGGTTAACATTTGGGGAGTCCGGGTGAAAAATATGTGGTCATTCTTTGAATTATTCTTGCAACTTTTCTCTAAGTTACATCAAAATAAAACATTTCGAAAAGTTAATGGTCGGAAGGAGACGCAAGCGTGTCACAGGAGGAAAGCACGAAGGCCACATGCTGGACCACAGGGGCAGCGGGGAAGGCTGGGCAGGCTGTGGGCAGGGAGGCCAGGCTGTTGGGAGAGGACCAGAGACACTGCCTTGACCCCTCCGTGAGCATCCTGAAGGATTCCAGAACCAACTTCCAAATCCAGTCTGCTCTCCCCTGTAGCTACTCAGAGACAGGCACGCCCACATGGTCAGGGAGAGTGGCTTCCCCAGTGGAGTGGCCTCTACTATGGAGGTCCATGTGACATGCCACCCTCCCCAACGCAGGACAGGAGAGGGGCATTGGGCTGCTGGGCCTCGTGAACATAACTCTCTGGGGAAGTGGGAGAAATACACTCTGAACAGGTACCCAGAGAAGGTGATGATGAATCCCTCCAAGGTCACACAGGAAGCTGGACTGCACTAGAGCATGGAGTTGGAAGTTCCCAAGTGCATTTTCATTCCTTTCCCCACCAAGACTCTGCTACAAAAGGGCTCCTGTTGGTCTCCAGGCCTGGCTTCTTGAAATTCAGATACCATCTCTCCATGTTCCCCGCGGCAGCTGTCCGCGAGGGGAGGCAATGTGCGCCCTTCCCCAAACAGGGACTTTGGATCCCACAGGCCTCGGTGACATCACTTCTACTGGGATGGCCTTGGGCAAGTGACGTAACCTTCCCGGGCTTCAGTGTCCTCAACTGGAAAGTGAGGACCACGAAGCCACCCGGAGGGCCTTGTTGGGATATTGAGTCAGGATGTTAGCGAGACCCACGGGCCCTGATCTAGGTGCCCCCGCCTGCCGCACCCCCTTCCAGTTGGCAAAGACAATCGGTCCACACAGAGGGCAGCAAGTCCCGGACCCAAAATTAATCTGAGAATTAGGACCATGGGAGGCACCAGTGACCAGAGGTGGCTGTCCCCTTCCTGGGACAGGCCTCTCTAGGATGGATCTCTGAGCTCAGGATGAGAAGGAGCCCAAGGCCGTGGCCAGATTGGAGAGGCAGAGGGAGGAGGACCCAGGGCCATCGTGGAGCAGGGACTGAGCTTGCAGTGGGGACGGAGGGACAGGGCAGGAGGCGAGGGCAGCCCTAGCAGGTCCCTGAGCTGGGGCTGGGAGGGCCAGGCCTGAGCATTTATTGAAGTGCACTTTGGACCCAGCAGGATCGTGAGCAGGAGATATACGGACGTTTTGCTTGAAGTCAGATAACGTGTGTGTTGTTAGCGCCTGACACACAGTAGGTAGTTAATAAAGGAGAGCTTTATCGTGGTTCATGGTCCCTCGGCTTCACCACGAATCACTAGCCTCCCAGAGGTCGTGTGCCTTCATTCTGGAGGGGCTGGGGGACACGGGCTGCACCTGCCAGGAGGAAGGGAGAGGCTGGAGCCAGCCCCGATCCCTGTGATTTCCTCCCCGACCCCTCCGCCAGCTAGATGCCACCACCTGGCCAGGCCAAGGGGCAGCAGGGCAGGCTGGCCGGGCCCCCTCCAGCTGGCTGTAGCCCCAGGCCTCTGAGCTGCTGGCACATCGTTGTAAAAATGCGAAGCATCCCAGCCATTTTAATTACCGGGTGTTGCATAAGCAGCTACCAGTTCATACAAAGGAACAAAAGACAAAAAATGATTTTTCAGCATGTCTCAGCCTCACCCCTCCTCCCCTGCCACCAGGCTTCAATCACAGGCTCCCAGGTCTCGAAAAACACTCAGGTATGTGCAGTCTCCTTCAAGGTCGCCGATAGGACATCGAGGTCTTTTTTATCCACATACTTGAGGCAGAAGCAGTTCCAGCTACCTCTGAGCAGTGGGAAAGTCACTGGTCATACTCCTACCTGGCAGGCTGACACTGTCATCGGCTCCCCATTGCACACAGCGAGCGTTTGTAATGAACCTGAGTCCAGGGGGTGGTGGGTCTGTCTGGGCACCAAGTCAGGGGGCCGTTAGTTCCTGGATTCCAGAAGTGACTTCCTTCTATTGAGAAGGTGTGCACCCCCCCACACACACACACTGCCCCAGCAAGACCTCAGAGGGGAGGATGACTGAGTAGTTCCTCACATGGTTAAGAAGTCCTCCATGATTCCTTGGAAAACTGGGAATGGATCCACCATTTGACCCAGCTATCCCTCTCCTTGGTCTATACCCAAAGGACTAAAAAACAGCATACTACAGGGACACAGCCACATCAATGTTTATAGCAGCACAATTCAATATAGCTAAACTGTGGAGCCAACCTAGATGCCCTTCAGTGGATGAATGGAAAAAATATGTGGCATATATACACAATGGAATATTACTCAGCATTAAAAAAGAACAAAATCATGGCATTTGCAGGTAAATGGATGGCACTGGAGAAGATAATGCTAAATAAAGTTAGCCAATACCCAAAAAACAATCGCCAAATGTTTTCTCTGATATAAGGAGGTTGACTCATAGTGGGGTAGGAAAGGGGAGCATGGGAGGAATAGACGAACTCTAGATAGGGCAGAGGGGTGGGAGGGGAAGGGAGGAGGCAGGGGATTAGCAAAGATGGTGGAATGTGATGGGCATCATTATCCAAAGAACATGTATGAAGACATGAATTGGGTGTCAACCTACTTGATATACAAAGAGAGATTTTTAAAAAATTGTGGTATATATATATGTGTATTAAGAATTGTAATGCAAAAAAAAAAAAGAATAGCGTCACCTTAGATTAGGTAGAGGGAAGTGAAGGGCAGGGAAGGCAGGGGATGTGGGGATAAGAAAAGTAGTAGAATGAACAGACATCATTACTTTATGCACATATGTGACTGGGTGACCAATGTGATTCTACAATATGTGTACTCAGAAAAATGAGAAATTATATCCCATCTATGTATGATATATCAAAGTATATAAGTGCATTCTACTGTCATGTATAACTAATTAAAATAAATTAAAAAATTTTTAAAAACAAGTCCTCCATGCCTCTTGATTCTGACCTTTTGATAGTCTCTGAACTCTTTTTTGTAAATCTAATCTAATGATTTGCTGTGGACCAGGCACCATCCTGGTAGAGTGTGATGAATTTAAAGTCAGATCCCCCAGGGGAAAGGCTATCCCCAGGAGGCAGGGCCTAAGAACTAGAGAGTCTGATAACAATACTGACCGGGGCCATCCGCCACGCTGGTCCGGGCCTGTGCAGGCTGCTAAATGTCCCTGGGTACCATCTCATTCACTCATCATGAGTCTGAGATCAGCTCCAAGGCTGTGCCTTTGCTGCACATAGGACACTGAGGCTCAGGGAGGTCAAGGTTCTTGTTCAGGTTCATACGGTTCGGTTCGGCCACCGCAGTGGTGTGTGCTTAGAAATCCTTATCAACCCGCTCTGCAGGGCCAAAGCCCTGATTTGCAGCGTCTGCCAAAGGCTGTGGTGTAAACACCCCTCTATGGCCAATTTCAAGTTACCGCATTGGTGCCCCAGATTGCAGAGCTGGGAAGAAGGTGCGGCAGCCCAGGGTTAGGTCATGTTTGCACACACAGATCGCGACAGAGGGGTAAAACCAACCGGAAGAGAGGACGATAACGCAGTGAAATCCAGACGGTCCCTAACTTCCGATGCTCTCACTGATGATTTTTGCAGTTTCTGAACTTCATAATGGAGGGAAATGACATCCTGCACTTCAGATTCTGAATTCTGATCTTTTCTGAGCTACGGATACCAGGCACGAACCCCTCTTGGGCTGCCAGCCCCCAGTCAGCCCTTCCATCACTTGGGGGACACCTGAACCCCCACAGTGGACTGCACTGCTAAGCTCTGCGACACCCGACAGGTCAGGTATGCAAAAAGCATTTGTGACTCGTGATATTTGTCACCTTCAATGGGTTTCAAGTCCAGGAACATTTGTGGTTAGGAAATGCTGAGTTTCAAGTGTTAATTGTCCTTGCTTTTAATAGACATTATTTAACTGAGAGGTTTTATAATTGCATTTTTAATAACTGCGATATTTAACACCTGACTCACAGAATTCTGGAAAAAGTAACCATTGGGTCTCCTAAGCCTAAGTGTGTTGGTGCCAGTACACCACCAGCGCCCCTCGCCCTCCTCAGCCTGGACCCGCATTCCTCGGCCCGGGTAGAGAAGCGTGGTCAAGTGAAAGGAGGACACACAGACCAGGTCGAGGAAGAAGTATAAGCAAAGACCTAAGGCAAGGGTAGAAGAGGAAGAAAAACAGTAGTCAGTGCTTGTGGAATGTTTTTAACTGATCACCGGAGTGCAGAAGGATGGTGAGAGGCCCAGGGTTAGGTCGTGAACTTCAAATTCTGGTTCCTGCACTTACTGTGTGACCCTTGTCCAAGTCACTGAACCTCTCTGTGCCTCAGCTTCCTTTTCTGTAAAATGGGCATCATCATAACAGCCTCGGCAGCACAGAGTGGTGAGAATCAAATACATTTACACCTACAAAGCACGTAGAACAGGACTGGGTACATAATGCTCACTCAGAAGGTTAGTTATTTATGATTTGATGATTTCATGTCTGTCCTTGTTTTATAGAAAATAAATGTGTGCTTAGAGAATAACTTGGTAGATGGAGGAAGACAGGACTTGAACAAATATCTGGATTCTGGCTGCTGCGGCCATCCCGATGGCTGGAAAGCACACTGACCCCGAGGAACACTGTTCCCTAGGAGGATGTGCTGCCAAACACGGATCCCCACGGGGCTGTAGCCAGCTCTCGTGGTCGGTGGGTACGAGGCGTCGGGGGAAGGAAGACCTACCCATGGCGGACACTGGGCATCTGCCCCCTGGTCTCTTATTTTCTAACCTCGCCTTCTCCAGGAAGAGGCGGCGGGCAGCAAAGTGGTCAGGAAGGTGGGCTCCCGGGCCAGATGGCTCTGGCTATGTGACCCCGAGCAAGTTACCTGTACCTTAGTTTCCACGTCTGACCCCAAAGGGCTGGCAGTCACCATTGCTCTCAGGGTTAGTGGAGAGCAATAAAGGTGCAAGCCACCTTGAAGAGGGCCTGGCATCCAGCAGGCGTCCCACGGGAATTGACGGTCACTCTCCAGTCTTTATTTTCTCTGCCCTTCCCCCTCCCTGCTCTCTTCTCTGGGCATCTCCTGGGGTGGCCAAAGGGGGTCTGAGAATCTGCTACTTCTTTTTATTTTGTTGGTACCAGGGATTGGACCCGGGGCCCTTAACCATTGAGTTACATCTCTAGCCCTTTTAATTTCTTAAATTTTGAGACAGGGTCTTAGGGTCTTGCTAAATTGCTGAGGCTGGCCTCGGACTTGGGAATCCTCCTGCCTCAGCCTCCTGAATTGCTGGGATGATAGGCATGTACTAGTGCACCCAGTGGGAATATGCCACTTCCTATAAGTAGAAACCACAAGACTGCGGGCTACTTGAGGCAAGGGCTGGTCTCATTCACCTTGATTCCCCTGGGGTCACACCCCGCAACAGGTTCTCAGGGACAAATGCCACCGTGCCCAGTTGATCCTCAGGTAAATCCTGTGGGATGAGAATCTCTCCTTCACCTGACCTTGAGGCATCTAAGAGGAAGAGAGAAGAAACAGCTCGTTCAAGGCCACAGTGAAAAAGTGAAGAAGGATTAAAACCCTTCACAGGCCTTTGTCCCTAGCTCCCTTGTCGGGGCTGCCTTCCAGAATATTCCACGGGGAAGTTAAATCCAGCCTCCTGGTTTTACACGTGAAGGAACGGGATCCAGGGACTCAGTCAAGGTCACAGGGCTTTGGTGGGTGGCAGAACGGGGACAAACACCTGGAGTACTGCCTCAGTCTCGTGTTTGAAATTCGAGGAGGAAATGGTGTCATATTCAATCGCTGCTAAAAAATGTCCTGCTCCTCTGTGTGCCATCAGCTCCCCTCTGGGTTCGGCCTGTTCTTTGTAATACAAATGTAGTTTTCCTGTGGCAACTCTCCAGATTCTGAGTCAAGCAGGGCACACCCACCGCCCGAGGTCGCCTGCCAAGTTCCTTCTCTTGCCTGCAGACCAGACAGAAGGGGCGCTGGGTCCCTCTTCCTGCTGCGCCCCCACCCCTGCCCCAGCCCTCGGGGGCAGGTGCTACGCCTCTGTCTGCTGGTTTCATCACAGAATGATCCAGAGCTCTGAGCGCTGAATGAGAGAAAGAAGAGATCAATGACCAGCTCCAATGACCAGCGGACCTGTGGGCACAGTGACCACGGAAAGAGTGCCCGCTTGCAAAGAGACCTTTGGGTCTAAAAATCGCAGCTCTGCCACTTCCTGGCTCGGAAGGCACCGGGCCCAATGGTTGCAGGTCTCTGAGCCTCAGTTTTCTTGTCTGCAAAATGGGCAAGCGACGACCTCTATTATTTAGGGTTACATAAGGTTTAGAGAAAATACTGCATCCAAAGTGCCCTGTCCACCAGCGGATGTTGGACGATCGTGAGTCCTCTTTTCCTTGTTTTATAAATCTATTTCAGCTTTACCGTCTCGATGAAAGTTACAGGGCGCGGAAAATAACTATTTGCTGAATGTTTCTCCCTGGTGCCTCGCGCTGAGTTAGAAAACCTGGAGTGAGGGGGAGACGAGAAGGTCCTCAGGGGCCTGGGTCTTTCTTCTGCTTCTGTCAATAATCCTGTGTGACCGAAGAAAAGTCCACCTCTCTGGGCCCAATTCTGTGTCTGTAAAACGAGGAGGTTGAACTTGGGGATTTAGAGCTCTCTCCCAGCTGCGACCTTCTGTCCATCCAGGATACGGGATTCCAAACGCCCCCCTGCTCCACAGTTGGTGGCCCAGCTCTAGGATCTCATGGAACCCATGCAGGGTCCCTCTGCGGTTCTGTCCCCAGGCGTTGTTCTCTTAGGTTTTACCTCCTGGGGACTTGGCGCACCTGAGGGCAGGTCTGAGCTTCCTTCACAGATCCAAGCCCAGTGCCTGGCGTGGGGCAGTGGACACCCCACAGGAGAGGAGGAGGAGGGGAACCAAGTCCCTTGCCCCTCCAAAGAGCTGATAACCACACCAGGACACTCCAGCCGGGAGGCACAGGCCGTGCTGGGTCTTGGACACCGTGGTAAGTGGGACACTCTAAAGGTAGACTTGAAAACCTGGGGGTCCAAAGTAGCTGCTCTAGGGATGATCGGTGGCTGGTGACCGAGATCTAACCTGCAGCGCAGAGTGGAAGGGCCCTTCCAAACGGGCAAGTCCAAGGCCTCAGGGGAAGTGGTTCTGGTCCTGGCTGGATCTACTCCAGAATCTAAAATCGAGATGTACATGGGTAACAGGAATCTCAGACCACCCCTGTAGCCACACTCGGCCGGCTGCCATTGACCACTGTCCCTGTGATCGACATCTGCCACGGGGAAGAAGAAAATCAGCAAGAGGTGAAAGATGAGGTCTTTTGTGACAATTTCTAGCTACTGTCACCTCATGGCCACATGGTGTGCTCTGTGCATAGCCCTGGGACAAAATCCTTGCCAAGGAGGTCACCAAGACTGGTTCCACAGTTCAGCTATTGTGAATTGAGCTGCTATAAACACTGATGTGGCTGTGTCCCTGTAGTATGCTGTTTTTACGTCCTTTGGGTATAAACCAAGGAGTGGGATAGCTGGGTCAAATGGTGGTTCTATCCCAAGTTTTCCAAGGAATCTCCATACAGCTTTCCAGATTGGCTGCACCAATTTGCAGTCCCCCCCAGCAGTGTATGAGGTTGCCTTTCCCCCACACCCTCACCAACACTTACTGTTGCCTGTATTCTTGATGATTGCCATTCTGACAGGGGTGAGATCATATCTTAGAGTAGCTTTGATTTGCATTTCTCTAATTGCTAGAGATGTTGAGCACTTTTTCATATATTTGTTGATCGATTGTATATCTTCTTCTGAGAAGTATGTGTTCAGTTTCTTATCCCATTTATTGTTTTTTTTTTTTTTTGGTGTTAAGTTTTTTGAATTCTTTACATATCCTAGAGATTTGTGCTCTATCTGATGTCAATGTGGAAAAAAGTGTGCTCCCATCTGTAGGCTCTCTATTCACCTCACTGATTATTTCTTTTGCTGATAAAAAGCTTTTTAGTTTGAATCCATCCCACTATTAATTCTCGATTTTATTTCTTGTGTTTTAGGAGTCTTATTAGGGAAGTCGGGGCCTAATCTGACACGATGAAGACTTGGGCTTACTTTTCTTCTATTAGGCAAGGGGTTTCTGGTCTAATTCCTAAGTCCTTGATCCACTTTGAGTTGAGTTTTCTGCATGGTGAGAGATAGAGGCTTAATTTCATTTTGCTGCATATGGATTTCCAGTTTTCCCAGCACCATTTGTTGAAGAGGCTATCTTTTCTCCAATATACATTTTTGACACCTTGGTCTAGTATGAGATAACTGTATTTATGCAGGTTTGTCTCTGTGTCCTCTATTCTGTACCATTGGTCTACCAGTCTATTTTGGTGCCAATACCATGCCGTTTTTGTTACCATTGCTCTGTAGTATAGTTTAAGGCCTGGTATAATGATGCCACCTGCTTTACTCTTCTTGCTGAGGATTGCTTTGGCTATTCCGGGTCTCTTATTTTTCCAGATGAATTTCATGATTGCTTTTTCTATTTCTATGAGGAATGTCATTAAGATTTTGATTGGAATTGCATTAAATTTGTATGATTCTTTTGATAGTATGGTCAGTTTAATAGTACTTATTCTGCCTATCCAAAAACAAGGGCAGTCTTTCCATCTTTTAAGGTCTTCTTTAATTTCTTTCTGTAGTGTCCTTTAGTTCTCATTGCAGAGGTCTTTCACCTCTTTTGTTAGGTGGATTCTTGATGCTCTTCAATAGATGAATGGAGAAAGAAACTGTGGTATATATACACAATGGAATATTACTAAGCATTAAAAAAAAGAATGAAATCATGACATTTGCAGGTAAATGGATGGAATTGAAGAACATCATGCTAAGTGAAGTAAGCCAATCCCAAAAAACCAAAGGCATAATGTTTTCTCTGATAAGTGGATGCTGATCCATAATTGGGGGGTGCGGTGGGAAGAATGGAGGAACTTTGAATGTGACCAAGAGGAGGGAGGGGAAGGGAGGGGCACAGGGGTAGGAAAGGTGTTGGAATAAGGTGGACATCATTACCCTAGTTCCATGTATGAAGACATGAATGGTGTGAATATACTTTGTGTACAACCAGAGACATGAAAAATTATGCTCCATTTGTGTACTATGAATCAAAATGCATTCTGCTGTCGTGTATAACTAGTTAGAACAGATAAATAATTTTTTTTAAAAAAGGATGTCTTCAGATGTAAGGCCCAACAGGGGGCCAAGGTCAAGTCTGAATTAAGCTCCAAAATGGGCAAGAACAAGCAGTTCTTCCAGAAGCTTCAGTTTAAATGTTTTTTTGTTTCCATCAAAAATCCTTGAAAAAAATAGAGAAACCAACGAATTGCAATATTCCCAGTGCAGAACACTCTGGGAGGAAGGCAAGGGAGGGAGTCGTCGGTCTGGAGCAGAGGACTGAGAAGACCAAAGAGCTCAGAGGGGGCATCATGTGTCGGGCATTTCACTGCCCCGGGAGAGGGGCTTTGGCCAGGGGGCACGGTCGTTCCCTGGGCACAGACTTTGCTTACATCAAAAGGAAAATTCCAGACTCTCAGCCTAAGCCCTTTCTTGCGATGACCTCAGTCCTTGGGTCTGACACCCACCGCAGCAGTCAGATGAGAACCTAGCTTCGCATGCACCTCTGTGACCATCAGGGAACAATACGGGGTCCCAGTGACCTGAGTTCTTGGTCCTGTGAGGCTACCTCACGGGAAACAAGGACAAGGGGCTTGTGGTCAGTTTGCTGGTCTCTTCTGAATCATTTGTGTCCCTGAGACTGCTCAATGCTGGGTTCAAGAAATTGGATTCCAGAACCTCTGTTCCGGTGATTTTTCAAGGTGATACTGGCTTCGCTCCTTTTCCTGCCATGTGTTGATTACTTTATTCTTTTGATATTTGGTGAGCACCTACTATGTGCAGGTTCTGGGTAAGGCATCCGAGAAGCACCCAGGTTTGCAGGCTGACTAGAGGAGAATCAGACCTATTAATCACCAGGGACAAGAAGGGTGTGGGAGGTGCCCCAAAGGAAGTCTGGGGAATCCACGGTGGTGGGAGCAGAGTCATGGGGCCGTGGGGGGGCGGGTTCAGTTCTGCTGGGGCAGGCAGAGGGCCAGGAAAACACGCATGAGCTGGTGACTCCAGCCGAATCCTGACGGATGAGTATGAGATCCCTGGAGGGTGGGGTGCAGGTTGGGGCATATGAAAATTGAGATGGGAGCGAGGACAGTGTTCTCAGGAAGGTCAGGGCCTGCTGTGGGGTAACTGCAGGGTAGTGGCCACATCATACTATGCACGAACAGGGCCGCCTCTAGCTGCGGTCTGGGACGCCACCGTTAGGAGCCATATCCCAGAGGACCTTGCACGTCTTTGGAGTGTTAGGACTTTGTTCGGGAGGCCATAGGGAACTTCTGAATCATTTTAAGCCAAGGAGGACATGATTGCAGAATTGCATTTGAAAAGCTGTACAGGAGCCACAGTGCGAAAGCTGAACTTGATAAAGACTGCAGGCAGGATGACCAACCATGTGACTGTTGACACTGTCGGGAATCTGTGGGGGCCTGGACCAAGGAAGAATCAGTAAAAACAGGGAGAGAGGGATGGTTAGAAGAGACGTGTGTGGAGAATCTTGAGGACTTGGTGAACGGTGGTGTCGTAGGAGGGAGAGAGGGGAGAGGACAGGGAGCTGTGGACACCTGGAGTCTGGGGAAGCCCTGGGACCTGCAGGTGAGATGGTCCAGGAGGAGACTCATGGAGGGTCCAGGAGATCAGGGATACTGCTGTTTGCAGGCCTCTTCCTGTGCACACGGCCTAGGTGGAGGAGAGACCTGGAAGGTAGGTGAGGATGGTTGGGGTGAGTATGGAGGCTAACAGAAAGGGAAAGTAAGTCGGGGACAGAGGATCCCCAACATTTGATGTCAGGAATGGCCTAGGAACCTGCCAAGGAGATCGAGAAGGTACAGCTAGAGAGGTCAAAGCCAAAACCCAGAGAGAGAGGCGTGTCAGCCACCAAGTTTAAGGATGGGATCAAAGCTATCAAGTGCTCTGCAGACCGTCCCCACAGCACTGAACAAGGCGGTTTCAGTTCCAGCAGGTTCTGCTGAAAACAGGTCAGGTGCCTCTGCAGAAATGAGATCTCTAGCCCAGTCCCACAGGAGCCGACTTATGCCTGTCGCGGTCCGACCCAAGCCCCGGGATTACCCGGCGGAGACGGAGACCAACGCGCGCCTCTGCGTGAAGCTGAGCGTGCAACCTTCAAAGGAACCACAGAGGAGCTACTCATCTTTAAAGGAAAAACACATGCACTCCACAGGCATACGGAACGCATTAGAAAGGGGTTGGGCTGGAGAAGTTCTCGTCCTTCCACTTCATATTTTTTTTTAAAAAAATATATATTATTTTTTTCTTCCACTTCATATTATCCTTCACAGAAACTGTCCACTGCCCGAGCCCATGGTCATTAAAAAGAAAAGAAAAACAACAAAAAAGGAAGAGCTGCAATATTTAACGCCGCTTCCCATCTCCCACCGTCCCAGACACATAAGACACAGAATGTCTCTATTGCACACATGTGTTTTCTGGCTTAAAATTCCTGGGAGTAGCTCCCTGTGGAAAGAAACGTGAAAACCCCAGATTCATGTGAAGGCAGCCAGAGACTCTTGCAGAGGGGTCTTGGCTTCCCCGGCAGAGCTGAGGGAGAGCTGGGGCGAGAGGCACCCTGCAATTCGACTGCCACGAAATTGGCACCACATAGAAGCAAGGAAAGGTGTTTACCCGCTGCTGGTGCCCGACACAGAGGTACCTGCCATCCTAGGTTCATGATTGCCCAGAGCTGGGCAGCAGCCCTGCTGAGGGTCTGGCCGGGGCTCATGGGGAGGGGTGGACCAGGCTGTCTGTTGCTTGGGAAAGGCTATTTTGAATGTAATGATTTTCAGCTGTGGGTTGGGGGAAGGCACTGCGGCTGGGGTCTGACGGGGAGAGGGAGGGAGCCCAGGGTGCTTCCCTGGGAGGCACCAGAAATGGACCATGTCCTGTCAGCACCTTCCCCGGGTCGCATTTCCAGAACCCAGCTCTGTTCTGGAAGAGTGGGACCGTGGCATCCTCTGCGGTGTTCCCAGACCACCCCCACGGGGCCCCAAACTCGTGATTCACAAGTGTGTCCCTTCCCGAGAAAGCTTCCAGCCCTTGGGTGGACATGTGGCCAGCACAGGGGTGGAGGAGCTCGGGCAGCTGCAGACCCTGACGGGATGTTGACCGAGCGCTCTGTGACCACTGCAGACGGGAGGGGTCAGCTTCGCCCACTCAGAGGCACCCGCACCCACACACCACGTGGAATGGTGCCTGTCTTCCTGGTGAGACTGCAGGCAGCCCTGGGGTGTTCTCTGGCTTACAGCGCCCCCTAGCACTGGCCAGAGGGATAAGGCTCAGGGAGCCTCCCAGGACTCCCACCTGCCTAGGGATCGGCTGCAGAACTGGATCTATTCCACCCATACTTAATAAACTCTGTGTTACAAACACTGGATCCCTGTCCTCAAGGGGCTTCCAGTCCAGGAAGGGAAACAGGGGAGCAAACATATCAGAGGCAGCTAAATGCTGTAAAAGAAGGAAACAAAGGCTACTATGGGGACACACCGGAAGGGAGTCAAATGGGGCTTCTGGAGAAGGTGGCATCTAAGCTATGAAGGATGTGCAAGAGTCCCATGAACTCTAGAGTCAGCAGGACTTGTTTCCTGACATTTTAATGCTCAGAGTCCAAGAGGCGGAGAGATGGGCTCCATTAAACTTGAGACCTGTGGTCTCTTACCTGCCTTTTCTATCACACTCTCCACTGAGATTCTTTGGTTTCAGCCTTGAGTCTGGAGGAGAGGGCGAGACGGGAACTCAACAGTGTTGACTGTGAGACGGATGGATGTCCTTCAGTCTCGGGTACATTTACTTTGTGTCCAACTTGCTTAAATGCGAGATCTGTCTTTCCTTCAGAAACATTCACTGTGTCCCTGAGAATTCCCCATGGGGTTGCAGCCTTTCTGAGCCAAGGACCACCTTGGAGACCATTCACTTATATCTTTTGCCAGATAAACCTGGAAGTTGAGGACCGGACAGGTATGGTGCCTTATCCAAGGGGCAGGTGCCTGGTTGTTCCACGGCTGTGCTCACAACAGATTTCAGATCTGGATTTCTTTTCTACCCTGGTCTCCTTTTATCCCCCAGAAAAGTGCTCATGCATCTCTTCTCAAAGGTATACTCCGAATGTTTTCATAAGGTGTCTGATAGTAATCAAGAAAGGGAAAAGGCAAATGCCCCAGAGATAAACCTCTTAATAATAATAATGAAGCACTATTCTTGTAATGATTGGCTCCCACAAGGAGAGTCTATGATCATAACAGAGGACTGTTTAGTAAGCGTGGGTAGAAGTTCTCCAGGAGCTGGGCACTCTTTGAAGAGACTTTGAAACAGATTTGCCTACAGGTCAGAAACGCAAATCCAGGATCTGCGAATGGCTGGAGTTTTCCAGGTCAGAGTGCAAGCATTAGGTCACATGCTCTAGGTAGGAGGGCTGAGCCCCATGAATGTGATGGAGCCAGCCAGATAAGGAATCCTTGGTGGCTGCAATACACTCTTGGCCATGCTGATAGCTGACTGTGAGTCTCTGGGCAAGTTCCTTCACCTGTCGGAACCTTTCTTTTCTTACCTATAAAGTGGGGATGGGCAGTCTCTGAGGTTCTTTTCATGACCTTTCCATGTCCAAGAAAACACTTCCTATAGACTCCAATATCCTGTAATTTGATACATAGGGGGTGTTCAGCCTCAGAAATTTGAGGACAGGCCAGGTGGGTATTAAAACATCTTCGTTTCATTCCAGATTTATAAATCTGTCATTGTTCTTCGCTGTCAAAAGAAAGCAGGAGACCTGGTGTCTCCATTTTTACCATTAGCTCCAGGTTCACTGTATCTAGGTTATGCAGTGAACTTGAGAAAGCAATTCTTACGCATTATTAGACCCAGGGACACCATGACATCCTGCTTGATGGCTGTGACGCCTGCCCGATGGAGGGACCTACCAGGATCCATAGAGTTTGCTCTTTCTCAGGGTGAGGACCCAGCTGGCTTCACAGGGGTGGGAAGAAAGGAACCACCTCAGCTTGGGTATATGGCAGAGTTTCCCACCTGAAAAGTCCTTACAGTCTCTGAACTCCAAAAAAAAAAAAAAATGCCATTTGAACTAGATTAGGAAAGAGAGTGACAGGTAAAAACCCCAAAGGCAATCTCATTACCTTTCAGCTACAGAAATAATCAGATCATGTTTGCACTTTCATAATTATGTAGCTGCTGGAATCCAACGATTTGGATGGTTTCTGTGAGGAATCTATCGCATGGTGTTCAGCAGAAGTTATCTCCCTGATACTTGTGTGCCAGGCAAGGCATTCCCTTGGAGAAAATATTGGCACTTTGAACATAACTGAATGTGAAAAGAAAGAGAAGAGAGGGCCTCTATCACGTAAGATGCTTATCCAAAGTGGATTTGGTCCGGAAATTCTTCTAAAACCTTCCACATGACTGGCACCATGAGAGTTTAAGTGAATCTCTTAAATCCCCCTAACTATGTCCTCGTTCAACCTGGTTCCTCAGAGTGGCCCCAGGGTGCCCATTGCTCAGGACTCAGAGGGCTGCTGGTCACATACTAAGTCTCCTGAGACCTTATTTTGTTCTCAGAGGGCTAAAAAGTAATGTGGGGGAAATACCCCTGTCTTCCAAGTATTTCTAAGGTGCTGGGGGAAATAATTCAACAGTATCCCGTGAGAAGGTCCTAAGAGCTGGGTGGGGAACAAGACAGAAAGATGTGGAAACTCTTTTCCCTGCCCTATGCCAAAATGTTTAAGGGTAGAAAAAAAAAGGGTTTTAAAATGTTCTTGGAAATACCATCTCCCACAACACTTTCCTCTGCTGACATCCTATATCCCTTCTTTGGGGGGAAAACCAAGGCAGTTCTCATAAAGAGTAACTTGCAATTCTCCCAATCCTTTAAACATTCATTCTAGGGCCCCAATGGACAAGTTTCATTCTAAACAAGAAGAAGAGGGAGAGTGACGAAAGTATAGGAAGATGGAAGGCCCTAGCTGCAAAAGGGCATTTGCACAGCTGGATCTAACTTCCGCCCAAGTGGAGGGCATAAACGTCTTAAGGATAGTCAGCAAAAACGGGTGAGCTTAGCTCCTGGCTGGTTGCCAAGTCATCCCACCTTTCTGGGCTCCTATCTGCATCCAGAAAGCAGAAATGATGCTTGTGCAAGGATTATTGTGAGATATACCGGGGTGACTATGGAACCCCACTTTTAAAAATACATAGCAGAGTCAAGAAGTTAGTTAACGATAGGATTGTAATTATATTTGTTATTTCCAATTATCCAGTACAGTCAGTCATCTGAAATCCTGGATAATTCTCCAGGATCTGGTTTTACTCCAGTTTTGGATCAGTTTCACTTCAAAATTCCTTGCTGAAAGATGGAGACCAGTCTGCCATGCACAGAGCTACTACTTCCTCAGGCCCTTTCTCCTTTCTGCTCTTGAAAGCAGCTCAGGGCTTTTGCACCTGCTCTCCCTGCCTGGCGCCCTCTCCTGCTGGCTGCCACAGGACTGATGCTCTCGCTCACTTCTCAGAGTCCTTCTCTTCCTCTCCCATGGAATGCAGCACCTTTCCGGTCATTCTAACCCAAGACACTGCTTTGGTTTCTTCATAGCACTAGAGCCATAGAAAATGACCCTATGTGCACTCCTAGATTTCCACGGCCGCCGGGGCTTCTGCCTTTCTTACGCCAGCATCCAGAACAGAGTTTGTTGAATGAATTCACTACTCCATTTGCTGGGAGGGAGCTCAGATAAGCAACCATCTTTCATTGCTAGCTTCTTAATGGCAGAGGACTTCCCCATATCCAGGAAAGTAAAAGAGAGGGTGGGAAAAGGGTTTGGGGGAAAGGAACAGAGAGAAAGACAGATACACATAGAGAAAAGATGTCATCTGTCTGGGCCTGTCTCCTCTCTCCCTGCTCTTTCCAGAGCAAGTGGAGAGGTAGCATTTCTCCCTAGACTTTCCACCAGGTCCGGTCAAGGTTTCCAGGGCGGGGGCCACCTCTGCTCCTCGGAATGGGTGGGTGGGTGGTAGTTGGCTCTAGTTTGGGTGCGAGGCGCTCAGAGGGAGGAGTGGGTGTGGCAAGAGGGTGTAGGTTACTGGGGACACGGGGGCGCCGTTCGGGGGCCAGGCAGCCAGCGCGGGTCCCGGGCGCGCCCCAGCCCACCCACTCGCGTGCCCAAGGCCGCATTATTCCCTATAAGGATCTGAACGGTCCGGGGCGGCCCCGCCCCGCCGCCCCGCGCCCCCGGCCCCGCCCCCTTTTTAGGGCCGATGAGGTAATGCGGCGCTGCCATTGGTCGGAGGGGGCGGGCCCGAGCGCCCGCTGCGAGGGGGGGTCCCGGCGGCCGCGCTATATCCCTCGGCAGCCCCGGCCGCAGCGGCGCGAGCAGCGGGCAAACAGCGAGTGTGCAAGGTCCTCCTCCGGCTCCGGCTCCGGCTCCCGCTCCTTCGCCCCAGATCTCCCGCCGGCCAGCAGAGCCCAGCGCCTCGCCACACTCCAGCCTGTCCCGCTGGGCACTCCAAGGGCAGCGCAAAGTTGCCCCGCACGGCCGGTCGGGCGAGCTCGGGCCGCAGCAGCCCCGCCGGCGGCGCGCAAGGCAACTTTGGAGAGGCGCGCAGCAGTCCCCGCAGCGGACGGCAGCGGCGGCGATGACTCCCTGGCTTGGGCTCGTGGTGCTCCTGGGCAGCTGGAGCCTGGGGGAGTGGGGTGCCGAGGCGTGCACATGCTCGCCCAGCCACCCCCAGGACGCCTTCTGCAACTCCGACATCGGTAAGAGCTCGTGGGGTTCCACACGAGCCCCACGCTGCAGCCAGAGATCCGGTTTCTTCGGGCGGGGGGCTCGCTGGCGTAGCAGAAGGGGGAGATGCCCAGCAGAGGAAGCTCCCCGCGGCCAAGGGTCCCCCCTAGCAGCCTTTTGCTCATTTGGGGCCAGAGATTCCTTGCTGGCTTTTTTTTTTGACAACTGGAAAATTTGCCCGCTCACCCCTGGAGGAGGAAGAGCTGGGGGCGGAGGGTGGGAGAGGGTTCCTAAAACTTGGAATGCTGAGTGAAGTGCTGCGATGTGATGTTGAGTACTTTTTGAAAGAAGTTGCTAGCCATGTGCATGGAGAGTTGCAGGAGAAACTTGGGAGTTTTCAGAGTTTGCATCATCTGCGCCCTTGAAGTTCATTCTTTTGCCTGAGACCCAACCCAGACTAAGGCTTTCCAAGCAAGTGCTAAGGGAGCTTTCTGCACTGCCAAGTTTGGGTGGATTTAAGGAGAAAAATGAGAAGAAAACTGTGGGATTGACCCTCCCCCTGGACTGTATTTGTGGAGTACTGATAGCAAGCAGGAGATGGTGTGCAAGGGATCACTTATCACATAACTGTGAAAATTCACAGGAAGCTCCCCCCCCCCTTGAGTGCTGTGGGGAGGGCTATGAGGACCAGTGGAAAATAAATTTGTCACCCAAAGAACAAAATGCCAAAGGTCCCATTGTAGTTGTGACAGTTCTAAACTGGACTTTGTGTCTTCATGAGACAGACAGAGGCTGGGTCAGAAGCAGAACCAGTTTTTATGGAAGGCCTCCAGAGTCCTGGGAGAACTTGTTTGGGGCTGTTGGTCACACTGGTTTGGAGGGCCAGAGGTGGAGTGGCAGCTGGAAAACATCCCTTCCATCCATCCTCCAGCTCATAAAGCATGCGGGCCAGCGTTCCGCTCTGAGTGTGTGTGTGTGTGTGTGTGTGTGTGTACACGCCGGGACGGTGGGTGGGACATGGTCTAGCCGCTCTCTGCTTGTGTCGATTCAGAGGTGAAGAATGGAGTGTGTGTGTTTTAAGTACAGTCATAAAGGAGAAGGAAATTTTCCACTGGGTCTTGGGTGAGGGACTCCACAAGTGTGTTGCGGTGGGGCGGGGAGGAGGCTGGAGCCTGGCAGGAGAACCAGCTGAGGCTGGGAGGGGCGCTGCTTGGTGGGCCAGGCCAGGTCTAGGAGAAGGCAGGGGTGGCTATGGTGACCAGAAAGTTGGACCAGTTGGCAGCTGAGGGTGTTTGGGTGACCCCAGGGTAGAAGTTTCCCGGGACCCACAGGCAGGCAGGTCCTCTCCCTGGGGGACCCTGGCTGGCCCCTGGCTTTGCATATTGCTTGGAAAAATTCTTTGGGCTGCCTGAGGCCTGGGAAGGTTTTCTCCCTCCTCCCTGAGTGCCCCTACCCAAATCCTACTTGGCCTGGTGACATTCCGCCTGAGCTGCCGCTCAGTCCTGGGTTTGCTCAGTAGGGAGCACACTGGGGCCAGGAGTCCAGCAGGTGGGATGGGGTGTGCAGACATTGGGCGAAGAAGTCCCTCTCTGCTTCAGGACTGGTGGGGTGTGTTTTGGTGTGTGTGGGGAGGCGGGGACTTTGTCTCTTCCACTTGCCCTTTGCTTTGAGGTTTCTACCCTGGAAGTTGACCAGGGAGAAGTGGGAACAGGAGCCAGCAGATCCTGCTTCCAGGGGGGACCCCCCTGGACCTCGTTGACGGCTTCATTTTCCACTTGGGGTTCCTGCTGGAAGTCTGGGCCTATGCTCCCAGTGTTTCTTGTCATTTCTCTGGATTTACTCAAGAAATAGCTTCTTCCTCCTCCTTTATTAAACTTCCCAGAGAAAAGCCGAGTTACCAAGAAGTGCCCTCGAACCAGAACATTGAAGTAGCAAAAATAAAAAAAGAAATGAAAAATCTTCGATGCTCTGGCGCCGATCCAAACTCGCGCTGCCTGGGTTTGGCGCACTGCACTGGAGGAGCGATGAGATAATGCTTTTAAAAATGGGAGGTGTGGGTGTGGGCTGCTTGCTTGTTGACCTCCTGCCGCCTCCAGCGCACCCTGCCCCTCCACTGTCCAGTAGGTGGCTCCCAACTGCCCTGCTCACTGCTGTTCTGGGTGGATGTTCTGGGTTCTCTCCCTGAAGGGAAGCAGGAGGGATCTGGCCATGGCCTTGACCCCTGCAGCCCCACTAATGGATGCCCTAGCCCACCGAGGGCCATCAGGTCAACCTTCCACCGCCCTCTTCCAGAACCTTCCCGGTTGTTTTCTGCTCCTGGCTGGATGCCACGTTGCCAGGGAAGGGCACCGAGGCTTGGCCCTCTCTACTGCCCGCACCCTCATGGCCTTCCCTGTCTCTGCAACCACAGGTGTCTCTCTTTTTTCCTTTCTTCTGCCGAAGCCCAGGAGACGGCTGCAGCCTTCTGGGTGAGCAGGAGTTAAAAGGTGTTTCTATGGCAACTCCGGCCCTGTACCCTATCGAAGTGTTTAGGAGAAGAATAAACTACATGCTGGCTTATAAAGCACACTGCGGGGCGAAGAAAGGACTTGGCACCAGCCAGGATGTCTGCGGCCCCCTCCCCACCAGTCACTGCCCCTGAAACTCTTGACAAAACCTTGACTCTCAAGGGGCCCGGAGGGGGCTGGGAATGAGGCGGCAGCCTTGGCTGGGCAGATCCTGCTCTGGCAGCGCCGTCCAGCTCAGGAAGGGTGGGCAGTGCCAAGAGCTTTCTGAAAGTCGGAGAGAGTGTGTGTGTGTGTGTGTGTGTGTGTGCGCGCGCGTGCGTGTGTGTTTTCTGCAGAGGTGGGGGGCAGTAGAAAGAGAATTTGCTTCAGAAGCACAAGCCCTGCTCTCCTCCCCCTTTGCAAGGAGCGGCCGTGCTGTGCTGAGAGGTGGATGTCGGGGGCCTGCTCTGAGCTCGTGGGAAATCGAGAGTGGGGCTCGGCTTGGGGTCGGCTGCCAGCTCTGGAGGGTGGCCCTAGATATCTGTGAACTATTTTGACAGGGGCGTTGCCAGTGGATTCCTTCAGTATCAGATCTGAGGTGTGGTTTTAGCCAAGGAGCCGGGTTAAAGGAACCAGGTCCCTTGCCTCTCCCTCTGATACGCGATTCTGCCTCCGTGCTGGGCTTTGTGACTAAAGGATCAGACTTTGGAGAGGAGCCAGGCACTTGGTGGGAGTGGGGCAGCCCAGACTATCAAGATCTTGGGAATTGTGGGAACAGGACTGCTGTTGGTCTGGAGAAAGGAAGGACCCCTGCAGACGCTCTCATCCATCCACCCAGCCATCTTAAGAATACAGAATGTGCCCATTTTTCAGATGGAAAATACTGAGGCTAAGAGGGGTTGTGCTTGTCCAGAGCTACCCAGCTATTAAATGGGAAGGCTGAAGTTAATTCTTAGTATGCCAATCTTCAAAAACTTCGATCTTCCTTGACCCTTGGTACTATAAAGCAGGTGATGGCCCCGAGGATGGTGATGTAATGGACAGAGGTTGGGGGGGAGCAGTAGAAAGAGAATTTTGCTTCAGAAGCACAAGCCCTGCTCTCCGGCAAGGATTCTGGATTTGGGGAGTTTTCCTAAAAAAAATTTGAAGGCAACCCCAAAGGCCATAGGTTTTAATTAAACATCATCCTTAGGAAAGGAAAACTTAGATTTTTATAATAGAGAAACAACAGAGAAATTTCTACTGTTCTGTGGCTGTTAGAACTGGAAAAGACCCTTAAATCTCAAGCCAAAGTCAAAGAGACTTGCGTGGTCTCTGAGATCTGGGGGGTAAGGCTAGCAGAGACAGCACATCCAGGGCTTCAAAGAAGTTTCCCCCGGCAGGTCCGGCCAGGGCTCCACTGCCCGGTCCATGGGATGGGACAGCAAAGCCAGTGAGAGGTCAGGAGACCCGGTCTGGCTGGTGAAGGTGCCTCTCTGACCGTTCTGTGTCCCTTTCCCACTCCCTGGATAGATAAGGCTAGAGAGTGGCCACGGAAGTGGCTTGGGGGAAGGAGTTGTGTTTGATTTGCAGAACAGCAGGAACTATTCAGCCCCACTGCTGAATGGCACATTCCAACAGGTTCATTAATTAAAAACAAAAACAACAACACAATTCTCCATTGCGTTTGGCTTTTACCATTGCAGCCAGTGTGGACAAGGAGGCCCCTTCTTCTTTGTCATAGTCAACTCCTGGGTGGCCTTGGGAGGCGGTGTGGGGTGGTGGAAAGGCCACGGGGGAGGGCAGAGCTCCGCTCAGATCCTTCCTCTGGGCCGGTTGGCTGTGTGTGCTCAGGCATGTTGGACACCTTTAAGCTCCTCATTGATAAAAGGCCACTCATACTTTGTCCTGCCTCAGACATTTTTTTTTTAAATCTACACTTTTAAAGTTTCAAGTATTATCTGAATACATCCAGGTGTGTATGTATCCATCCACCCCTCTGTATGCACCTGCCTGTCTGCCTGTCTGCCTACAATCAGAGAAAGGAAAAGTCCTGTCGGATCCCTGCTTCTAATTCTAGTCTCTTTTCCAAATCTTTCCCTCCATATGCCTGTCTGTGTCCATGTATTTCCATCAAAAAATCGATAGTTTATTTGCCTTAGAAACATAAATAGTAGAACCCTATGTATATGGAATGCCACATATAGTATTCTGCTTATTTTCATTCAACAATGTGTATCCGATCTCTGCCTCAATTAATATATGTGATTATAATTAATATATATAATTTTTTATGTCTAGTATGCCATAGGTTTATAATTAAAAGAAAAAAACTCACGGGAATAAGAGCCAGGCACCATTCTAAATAATTAATATGCATCAATTCATTGAATTCTCCCGACAGTGCTATGAGGCAGGTGTACTGTTGTCATTTCCACTTTGTGGTTGAAGATACTGCGGCTTAGAAAAATGTGGTGACTTGTTCAAGGTCATACAGCTGTGAAGGAACAGAGCCAGTGTTTAAACCTGTGTAGTCTGCTTGAGGATGTCTCTAACTGCTGTATTAGGTTATGTTGTATTACACTGTATCGTGTGTCACGTTGTCCATATGTGCTACTATGTCATTAGAATAAGGCAACATCCCTATAGGTATATCTTAATTTACTGGTGGATATCAAAGTTCCTAGCAAGTTTTCATCTTTATAAGGGTGCTGGACCCAGCGGTCGAGGTATAGCCCTCTTGTTCATGTGTACAAACATTTCTCTATGGAAAATATGCAGTCGGAGCTTTTGGACCCAAGATAGGTGCATCTTCCACGTTCGTAGTGCCTGCTGGTTTGCCCTCCAGAGTGATTTAGTTCTTTTCTGATGTACGACACCAAGGGATGGAGGGACGATCACAGCCCTGTGCCTGAGAGACTTCCAGTGTCCTCTCAAATGGGAAAACAATTTCGAATTTTTATTGACTTTCTGAGGTTTTGTCTCTTTTTGCCTAACCCCTTTGTCTCTTTGAAAGGGATCAAAATTAGGGCCACTTAGATCAAGTTAATGGGACCGTTTTTATGGAGAGAGAAGAGCTTAAGAGCCAGGAAAGCCCTGCCCTTGACTGGTTGCTGTCTTGGAGCGGTTCCTCCGGAGATGGTTTTAGCTTTTTGCTTTCATAATAAGCAGTGGCCTTTTATTTCACGAAGTCGCCTGACCTTGGGGTTTTTCAGAAGCATGTGGGTAAACACACAAGCACAGGGTTTTGCTTTTTGACTCGAAGATGCCCCTGGATCGGGCTGGTGGTGGCAGCAAGAGGACTCATGCCTCTGTCCCCCTGCCCCTCTTCATGTGGTGCATGGATGGCTGCTGAGACCAAGGCAGGATGGGCCCCGGTCAGGAAAGACTCTGGGAGCAGGAAGGGCTGGTCCGACAGAACCCTCCGCTGTCCTGATTAAGGCTCTTCCACGGACTCTTGGGATGAGTGTCAGAAGGTGGCTTTGATGGGGCCAGTGTGGACCCCACCTGTATCTTCATTGCCTCCTCGGGGGCCCCTCCAGCTCCAGCAATTCATGATGCCCCTCTGGCTCTTGGTCCGTGCCGTGGCCTTGGTTTTGTCCACCCACATTCACTTTTCATCCTCAGGTCTCATTTGGTTCCATTTTCCTGCCCATTCCCTCTTTTTGGTGCACAACAGTCTAACCCTTGCTCCAATTTTAAATCTACCTCAAAGCACCGTCTCTAGTGGAAGCCTGGTTCTCGAAGGCAGGCGGCATTGGAAATTCCCAAGGGCATCATTCCCGGGCGAGGAGCATGGCTGGGCTGTGTACCCTGCAGAGGGACACATCTGACTCCCCTGAGAGGTGATACTGGATAAGTCCATTCCCACCCCATGGGAATGGGATCCAGCACCCTCCCAGAGAAAAGAGAGAAGGTTTCTGAATGCCACCCCCGCAGAAAACACCCACTGCGGTCATTGCTTTTCACCGAGGCTCACCTAGTACGCTGCAGGCACTGCACTGATGACCTCTGTACTTCCCTGTCCGCCATCCCATGGGGAGGGGCTTGCCCAGCCGCTTGAGGATCCGTCTGGAGCTAGAGAGGTGACACCGCTTGCTCAAGATCTCACCACTAAGAAACCGTCAAGCCAAAACCTGCAGTTAGTTTATATGCAAAGTTAGTCTATCTCCACAGCCTGGGTTTTAGTCACTCTTTCCTTGCTGTGACCAAAAGACCTGACATTAACAACTCAAAGGAGTCAAAGTTTATCTTGGATCATGCTTTTGGAGGTTCAGTCCGTGGTGGGCCAACTGCACAGCTCTGGGCCCGAGGTGAGGAAGAGCATCTTGGTGAAAGGGTGTGGTGGAGGGAAGCAGCTCAGGACATGTCAGCCAGGGAGCAGAGAGAGCTCCGCTCACCAGGGACAAAACAGAGCCCCCAGAGGCATGTCCCCAGGGACCTGCTTCTTGCAGCCATACCCCACCAGCCTCCAGTTACCCCAGAGTTTATCCGCATCAGTGAGTTAATCCACTGACTAGGTTAAAGGCTGCACTATCTGATTTCACTTCTGAACATCCTTGAGTGTCTGTGGGGGACACCCTCATGTCTAGACCCTAATGGCCACATTCTGATCCAGCCCCTCCTGTGGACCAAGGGCTAGACCCCCATAGACTCGGGAAGGTCCTGCTCTTTGGGCGACCTCCGTGCTTGGTCTTGGACTCCCCACTGCTTATCTGTGAGTGTATCCCCTCACCAGCCTCTTCAGGGTCAGCCTCCCCCGCTGTCCCCACTTCTACCCACATATCGTCAGTTCTGGGATCTTTAGAAAACCAGGCCTTGCGCCCTCACTCGGCGACAGTGGTTCCCAGTCTTCTCCACCCCAAAGAGCATTTTCTAAAATTAACTTTCCCTTCAGTGGATTCCATGTTTGGAAGAATTGTCCATCACGGCTTCGTGCATGGAGCGTTGATTATTTATTTCCATTAAAAACCAAGTTAAGGTGGAAAACCGCTGATGCTGGACAAGCTATCTTTCAGGCTTCACCTGTTAACAGTCATCAATCACAGCCCAGAGCAAAGCGGCCTGGTGTCCTCTGAGGCCCGGGAAGTTTTCTCATGGCTTGCCGGTGGCTGGATTATAATTTGGGTTGGATGGCCACAATGCCGGACCCCTTAGTAAATCATTGCCCTTTGTCCCTCTCCAGGATGAGTATTTACTTTCATGACTGTCGTCCTGTGGGTGGGTCCCATGCATTACCGCCCTCGCTGCCTCTGCCTGTCACCCTGCTGCACTCCTGCCTGGCCGAGGAAGCAGGTGGCTGGTGTCCTGGTTGATGAGGAGGCCCTCCTAGAGGAAGTGTCTTGAGTTTAGGTGCATCTTTCCTGTGTCCATCTCTGTCAGAAAAAGTATTGACTCTAGCGAGAGGGACTCAGTAAACAGCACTTGACAGGAGGCCACAGGTGTCCCCCGGCTGCAGTGGGGACTAAGAGGTCGTTCTGCTCAATTGCTAAAGTAAAGATGTGTCGGAGAGACCGAGGAGGCTGGGAGAACCTTTCCTGGTCCCTTTCGAAGCCATCTGTGGGTCCAGAGTGGTGACCATCATGCTGCCCGGTGCTGCCCAGCCCCAGGTCTCATCCACCTTCCGCATGGCCGTATCGCTGGCAGTGGCACTCACAGCTCAGAGACTAGAGACTCCCGGGCTCCCAGGCCTGTGGCACTTGACTTTCTGTGGAGGTGGACAAGGGAAGGGAGACTATGCCACTTGGCCTCAGAGAGGCCAAGGTAAAGTTCAGCCGGTGGGAAAAACAGTCTCAGGAGTGGGTGCTGGGGTGAGGGGTGGAGAGGGGATTCCTGAGCAGAGCGAGCCGTTGGAACCAGAGACTTACTACTGCAGGACAGTTGTCCACGGCTCCCACCCTGGCCCAGGACAGCCCAGCAGCCTACAAGGAAGGGCGGTTTCATTCTGCAGTCTCAGGGCCCCTGAGGTCCCCATTGGGGAGGGGAAGGCAGGCCTCTGAGCCAGCTGGGATCAGACTTCATGAAGACGTAGCTGCAGGACTTGAGGGGTTTGGCTACAGTGCTGTGTTTCATCTGTTAGGAAGGGTCCCCTTTTGACCCGGAATCTATCATCACGAGTAGACACACAGCCTTCTAGATTTGGGAACACACTAGCTCTTGTGACCTCAGCTCCAGCAAGATCTTTGGCCTCTGGTAGCTCATCGGTCAGCGGGAGCATTCGTTGGTGGTGTGTGCCACGTTGGGTTAGTGATTATGTGAAAAAATTCACAGTATTTAGCATAGACCCTGCCCCGAGGTAAAGGCCTAGTGAGCATCAGATCCTAGTAGCGTGGTTTTGCTATAGGTCACAGCCAGTGTTCTCATTTTTTCTCCCCACTGAGGAAAATGGGATTCTGAGGGCTGATGGATGTTTTCCAGGGTCACATTTAGAGAGCTGAGTTTCAAAATCATGGTTGTTTTATGCCCCACCCCCACCCCCCATCCAATGCATTCTGCTTTATAACCTGCCCCCTACAGGACAGAGAGACAAGGAACTTCCTACCCTAGTTTCAGAACTCTCCACATCTGAGCCTCAAGTCCTCTGGATCTCATTCAATGGTCACAACATCCCAGTGAGCAAAGCAGGATGGTGGTTCCCATTTAAAGGTAGTCCGCTCTGAGAAGCGGTGTGGTACGGTAGCTTAGCCACAGAGCTGATGCATGGAATTGGGATTGGAACCCGTGTCTCGTGAGGCCAAGTTCGACACTCTTCAAGGGCCCGGTGCTGCCCCTCTCTCTGTAGACTGCTGCCGCCCGTTTGCCTCTGACAGGCAGGTAGGAGATGCCGGGGGACCACAGGGAAGGCCCTGCAAATGGATCGGTGATACCGACCTTGGATGACAAGTCGGTACCCCTGTCCCTGCCCAATGCCAGGTGCAGCATGGTGTGTGTGTCGGCGGGGGGGGGGGGGGGGGGGGGGGGGGGCTGTAGAGGAAATGGCCTCCAGTCTGGAGACCTGAGTCCCCTTCAAATTCATCCCCTGACTCTGGAATTAACTGGGTGGTGTCAGCCGCCCTGGTTTCACATGTATTTTGCTGAAGGCTCATTTTATATCAAGTGTCTCCGGCCCCAAGTTCCCTTGGAAAGGACTGGCTAGTCCAGCTGAGCACTTGAGGGCTGGAATCTGTCCGCGACGCCCTTAAGGAGGTAACTTCAGTAGAAATGTGTTCCACAGAGCAGAACCAGGATCTCTGCAGTTGCGAAAGACGGATCTCTGACTGAACAAAACCTCTCACGAGCCGAGACCCGTCCTCAGATGATATATGTGACCACCAAACTTCCTGTTGGAGCAGAGATGATTTACCAGACAGAAAGCAAGCTCACAGGCTCAGCATCAAGGTCACTTCAGGGCCTGTCATTGGCTGCTGGAGGGCCTGGCAAAAATGGAAACCCATTAGCCCCATGACGAAGCCGATGGACAAGAGATAGGTTGAGACGCAACAGTCACCCAAACAAGGCGGCCCTGACAGTCCGCCGAGCAGTTCCTGGCTCCAGGGCATTTGGTCATTGGCTCTGTTTAAACATCTGTTGTAACTGAGGAAACTTCTCTTAGGAAGCCCAGCTCAGATGCAGGTCTTTGACAAGGATGTGCGTGGTCTTCCAGAACCCTTGCTCCCCGAAGGGGGGAGGGCGTGGAAGAGCCCGGTCAACCCATGCCCACTGAGCACTCACAGGGCACCTCCTGTCCAGTAGCAGGAAGGAACCCCAGCCCCAAGATTCCTCATGACCAAGCCACCAGAAGGACTGACGTTCGTGAGAATCCCAGTATTCCAGAAGGTTCTGTGGGACACAGTGCTGAGCAAACGGGTTCATGGAAAAGGCCTGAACCTGCAGTGGGCAGGCAGATGTGGGCTCCAGGTCCTTCTCTGATGGACTCTCTTTTGACCTGGGTTTTCTCACTGTCATCCAGGCCAGGTCAGAAACCCAAATGTCCATGGGGGCTGGCCACAGAAGATGAGTATTTGCATATTGAACACATTGGAATATTATTCACGTGTAGCAGATATATGTGTATATGTATATGGTTAAATAAATAGATAGATTTATGCAAATATTTATGCAAATATATGTATATTTATATTTACATAGTTTCCCAATATCTTGTTTTCCCACTTTGGGGGGATAAATGGGTATGAAAATTATTTCTTTATTATAAGATTAATGGCAAAAACAGCGGGCATGTGTGATGGTGTGGAGCAACTCGCCTTTGGCTGTGGAATTAGGGAGGCAACAGAGAGTGGTGGGGATTGTGGAGAGCTGGAGAATCCACCATCCATGTGAAGGGGCAGCTGCTGACCAGCCCTAGTGTATTGGGATGTGGGTCCCCTATTGCTAGATTTCATAGGATAAGCTAGAAATCTGAATATTTTAATGTGAACTCTTATAGTTTATGTGTGTGTGTGTGCGCACACACACGCGCGCATGCAGAGCAGGTCCTTGGGCCAGATTCAGCTGGTTTTGTGACCTTGAGTCCAGATGATCTTGTGAACTTCCTTTGGCTCTTGGCTCTCTGAGTGAATATGAACAACAGCTTTTTTGAGCAAATTGATGATCCCAGAAATGTTGCTTAGGGGCTGTTCTTGCACTTTCTGTGCTTTCTGAGATGGTTCTGGAGTTGGACGGCCTGGGACAAACCTCAGCTCCCTTAGCTGCTAGCTGCGTGGCCCTTCTTGCTCTGTGTGTTCCAGTCTGTAACATGGAGCGTGCAGCCGTTCTTCTAACCTCTTGGGGTTGTGGGAAAATTCATGGAGATGATGGAAAGAGAAGGCTTGGCCCGTTGCCTGGCTGCGGTGGGGCCTTGGTGTTATCACGGCTGGGTATCACCGATCCCCGGGCGGGGCCCGGGCTTGCTCTGCACTTCTGTGACTGAGGTTAGCAGGCGTGTAATCAAAGTCCTGTGGATGAGTGAGGATGACTGAAGAAGGTGGCATTGCAGCCCGAGTCCTCGGCTGTGTGTGTGTCAGAGAAGAAAATCAGATTTTGACATCTTGGGCACTGACCGGCTGGATAAGAAAAAAGCTGCTTGGAAGGGCTAAACTCGCATATTAAACAGAGGAGATGACCTTGGGAAGATCCCCAAGAACCACGGCTAGAGAGGACAAGCGACGTCTCTGCAAACCAGAGCAAGATGGAGAGCCCTGGGTGCTGGCAAGTGCACTGGCGCCAGGGTGTTTTGGCAGCTTGAGGGATTTTATTTATTCAGGTTCCTTATTGAGCCAGAGGAGATTCTTGGAGGCTCCTAAAACTTAATGCCCCACCTGGATCGTAAACATCTGGGTTTTATTTGGTTAAAAAAAGGTTAACCCCAAATAGCTCGAATTCCTTCTGGCCTCCCTTCGAGGGGCGTCTTAGCCACAGCCCACAAGCAGAGGGACAGAAAGGGAAAGAAAGCCCCCACCAGCACCTTCCAGGAGAGCGCGCATAGTGCCACAAATACAGTTTTAAGTTTTCCCTTCGTCGTATTATAAAAGAGAAAAAAAAGTGAAATTAATTTAGATAAAATACTTTAACCTAATATATCCAAAAATTAATTTCACTATGTAATCAGAAGTTATCGGTAAGATTTCACATTTTTTAGATTAAGCTTTTGGCAGGCCATATATCCATATATGTGACCCCGTAGAAGACACCTGGCCCAGTTCTCTCACTTGACAAAAGGCAAAACTGAGGTCCAGAGAGGTTCAGCCTAAGAGGTGCAGTAGAATTGGAATCCAACTAATCGTCATACTTGATGATATTCAATAGTTATCATGGTTTTTTTTATATGCCAAGGCCTTTTTATCCTGAATCTCCTTAAATTCTCATTACTACCCAGTGAGGTGAACACCCTTACTTCCGTTTCACAGAGGAAGAAGCTAAGGCCGAGGAATGGATATGAAAGCATGTTCATTGCCGCTGTTGTAAGAACTGTGCATTCACGCAGGTGTACACAGATTCTGTTGATGACTGCAAACCTGCAGGAGTTATCATCGCCCTGATCATCGTCATTATTCCCCCACCTCACAGAGGGGGCCGCTGAGGCTGGAGAGGGTAGGGAACTTGTCCAATGTACAACTGGTACCCGGGGTGCCAGGCTTTGCACCCGGGCCTCCCAACTCTGCCCCCGAGATCTGTGTGCTGTGCACAGATGGAGCTGGTATGGGAGCTGGGAGTCCAGCTCCACGGCCCGTGCTCTTCACTGCTAGCTCTACTCCTCGGCCAAACTGTGCTTGGTTCCTAGCACTTTCTGCCTCACTCCTGGTAGGAAAAGAACAGGGAGACTCCAGGCTCCATGACCCATGGAAGGGTCCAGGCAAGGCAGACTTCCTCGAGGTTGGCTGATTCCCAGGCTGGCCTAGCCCAGGGAGGCCACATTCCTGGCCGAGTTAAGCAGGCTGGGAAGAACACTTGTCCATTCCGCCTTCCCAGTTGGGCGAGGTCAGCGCATGAGGTTGGAAAGTGGTATGTGTCTAATTGCAGGGGGGGGGGGAGGCGCAGAAGATTAACACTCTTTAAATAGACATCAGAAAACTAAGAATAGCCGCACTGCCTGGAAGTTGATGGGTATTCCTGACCACAGGCCATCACACTTAGTAGCTGCTCAATAAATGAGGGTGAGATGAGGGATAAACAAATACTGAAGGTGGGCCCCCGGAGGCAGGAAATCTCGATGCTCTGTATGAAGAGCACTTTGGAGGGAGGTCATTTGAGTTTTCCTGCAGGTGGCCGAACTTTGCTAGTTTTAGTTCATGACTTTGGTCGTCTTCCCTTTTTTAATTTTCCGGGAGCACCGCGCACGGTTGGGATGCCAGGGAAAGACAAGTTCGGTTTGCTTCCCCCTGTCTCTGCTGGTGGCCTGCTGTCCTGCCAGGTTAGAAAGATGAGCACGGCCTCCTTTTGCCCCATCGTCAAGACTTGGTGTTCCCTAGAGCCTTTGCAGATTCCAATTCCTTGGAGCCTCCCAAGTTAGGACAGACCTGGATCAGCCTCTGATTCAAAGCTCCAGGACCCTTCCTGAAGGCTGCCTCGTAGTCTCCCTCCGCACCTCTTGCAGGTCAGCAGGTGAGCCGTGAGCACAGAAGCAGGCAAGATTTCCTGGTGCTGTGGGAGGGCCTAGATCAGAATTTCCCAGTACGAGTCTGAAGAACTGAACTTTAGGAAATCTGCTGATTGTATTCACCCTTTGGAGTGGAAAAGGACCGTTAGCATTTAAAGGCTCTGAGAAGTCCTGCTGCACAGTGACCTGTTCAGCTTTGTGTGGTCCACTGTTTCCCAAGCATATCTGGCCAAGGAACTGGTTTTTCCCAAGAAGCACCTGTGAGCCCAGTTGGCGAGACACCGCCCAGATGAGGATTCTGAAGACCCTCTTTGCCCATTTGCCTATCGTAAGGTTGCCGAGTAGAAATAGAAGAAGGAAGAAGTATCTGCTTTACACAAGGAAGGTGCTCATCGGAGGTTGCCAAACAGAAATGGCTGCAGCTCTGAATGGGTACTTTGTTGGGGAAAGGGACGGGAGCTTTATGTGCTAGGTTTAAGGACTTGCTTTATAATATTACTTGATATTGATATTACTTTATGACATTATTTGACTCAATTTGGGGCACACATCACATTTTCAGATCCTACTCTGAGAGTCAGTTTTCTGCCACTGTGACAAAATGCTTGAAGTGATCAACTTGATAAAGGGAAAAGGTTTATTTTGGTTCAGAGTTTCAGAGGTGTCTGTCCATGGTGACTTGGCCCTGTTGCTTTGGGCCTGTGTTGGCATCATGCATCATAGTGGGAATGTGTGAAGGGGCAGGCCTGTTCACCTGCTGGAAGAGAGAGAGAGAGAGAGAGAGAGAGAGAGAGAGAGAGAGAGAGAGGAAGGAGAGAGAGAAGGGGGTGGGGGCGGGGAGAAACAAACAGACCAGTGTTCCATAATCCCTTGAAGGGCACGATTGCAGGGACCTAAGACCTCCCTCTAGACTCTGCTTCAAGCTTCCACCACCTTCCAATAGCGTTCATTTAAGGACCATACTTTTAACATATGGGGTGAGGAATATTCTAGATCCAAACTATGGCACCTGTCACCTTGCTTATACCATTGT
Organism: Marmota monax; assembly: GCF_021218885.2. Lineage (NCBI taxonomy): Eukaryota > Metazoa > Chordata > Mammalia > Rodentia > Sciuridae > Marmota > Marmota monax. The sequence goes on from NW_026695202.1 coordinate 6,162,785, forward strand.
GGGCTCAACGGGAGGGGGAGGTACTCATGATTTGCAAGTCCAAAGCACAAGTGCAATGGGGAGACGGTGCTGAACTGTCACAGACGTGTTGGTCCCCGGGTCACCGGGCTGCTTCCTGCCCTCCCTGATCCCTTCCATCCACGTCTGGATCTTTCTTGCGGACAGGAGCACATTGGGGAATCAGATTAGAGCTCTTACACCTGCGAGGTTCAAGAGGTTCAGACGTTCTCCCAGAGGCCACTTGTCATTGTCAGAGAATCACTGAGTCAACACTTGTGCCAAAACCAGCCCGTGACAAGCACAACAGGAAGAATCATCAGCACGTCATCCAAAATCGCCTGGAAGCCAATGCCCTCTCATCTCAGCGGGTGCTTGGGGGTATTTTGGTGAAGCGATTATTCCATGGATGTTTACCTCCGTCCACCCAGGACTTGAGGTGGCCCATTGGGATTCCAGAGCCGCGGACATGGCCCAAGGCACAGTAGGGCTGCACACGCCACCGGGCCTCTGCAGAACAGGAGTGGGTGCCGGGGTCAGCATGGGGTAGACCAAGGGGCCAGTGCCTGGGGAGGATAGGGTCCCGGGTCTGGCTGTGCTGTGCCCTTCTGGGTGGTCCCTTGGCCTGGTGGTGCCATTCCTGGGACGTCTTGGGTCTCTTGGAGGTGACCATGCAGGGTGTTTAGATAGGCAGGGGACGGGAGCAGCGGGCGGGGCTGGCCGAGGCGGAAGGCTGGGTGTCCCCCCGCCCACACCCTCGGGGACAGTTTGTCCAACTCTTCTCCCCAGGGCCGGGCCCCCTGCCTGCCCCCTGCCTGCCCCTGCCTGGTCCCCAGCTCTGCTCTATTAACTAGTCGGAAAAGCTGGCGTCACTGCGGTCAGCCGAGGAAGCCGTCTTGGGATGGAACTGCTTCCACCTGGGCCTGGACTAGGGGACGCTGGCAGCAGGTGGGGCCCCGCAGCCAGGAGCGTCTGGGCTGGGTCAGCGCTCGCCGTCCAGGGCTGACGCCACGGGCAGGCAGGCGGCGGATTCCAAGCCTGCGGGGCCACTCAGCCCCTGCTCTCCTCCTGTCCCCTCCTTCATAATTTCCTATTTCCTGCCTCCTCCTCCTCTGACACAGCTATAAATAACCTGCGAGGCCGCCCCTGGGCCAGGCATAGGTGAGGGGGGGATGAAGGTGCAGCTGAAGCTGGCCGCTGGGCCAGGGGGTCACGGGGTGTCCGGTTGCTCAGGGGAAGTTTGTTTTCTTGTTTTTTCCACTAGGCACTGAGGGAGCGAAAGAGGAGATAATCTGTGTTGGCACGAGGAGGCTTGGCCTCCCTCCGCCGGTGCTGGGTTACACCTGCCGGGAGCTGCCCCTCGGCTCTCTGCAGATCCCCAAGGCCAAAGGGCTGGAGGGAGGCTGAGAGAGAAGGCATCTCAGGACACACAGAGGACAGGGTGCCATGTTGGCAGGACCCGAGGTCTCCTTCCCAGACCCCAGCCTGGCCCCAGGTGGAGGCCAGCAGATGCAATGGGGCTGTGTCTCTGCCTTCCTCGGAGTCCCCAGCGTCCCCTTCCTTGAAACGAGGGCCTTGAGAGCCATCTCGCATCTTGCTGTCTCCCACCCAAGTGGGTACTTGCATCCAGGTCCTCATTCATATGAGGGCCACAGACACATCTGCCCCTCAAATGTTTATCGAGCATCTACTGTGTTTCAGGCACAAGGTAAAGCCCTGGAGGCCACAACAATGACTTAGTCCCAACTCCTACCCTGGGGGCTCGGCCTGTGCCCCACTTCCTGTGGATCTGCACTCTCTTCTCCACTGTTCCAGCTCTGACAGCTGAGCAGGCACCTCGGTGGCCCCCGTTGGCCACCTCATCTTTTGTTTTCAAAAGGTCAGAACAGAGCAGACGCACGTGGCCTTCCGTGTGGTCCTGCCATGCCTGACTTCCTGTGCTCCCCACGGGCCCAAGGGAAGTCCTTACAGCTAGGATGGTTTTCTGTGGGATCCATCTTACCACAGGATTTTCTAGGAAAGTAGGAAACCCATTGGCTTTTTTTTTTTTTTTTTTCCTGGAGCCCAAGAGCGTCAGGGCCTGGAAGGTTCCTTTGGTTTGCTGCAGAATGCAGCTGCCGGCCCCCCTGGGTGACTTTTTCTGATTCATATAAAGGTGCGGGAGAGGCATCATTCCTGGCTCAGCAAATGCTGTGAGTCAGCCCTGTACCCTGCTCTGGCCATCTCTGAGGCTGGCTCCTGGGCCTCAGGCCCTCTTCACTGTCCCTGGGCCTGGTGACAAGCCAGCTCCCCAGCATTTCCTCCTGTCTCCTGTGCATGTGCCTTGTCTGGTCACCCACTTTTTCTACCACCTCCCTGGCACCACCTGGGGGCCTGGCACCTCCGAGTCTGCAGTGAAGGACAAGTGGGCATCAGCTCTTTGGCATTTTTTCCTTTTAAACCCCATTAACTTTTAGAGTGAGGACAGTCTTTGGGGTTGGCCTGAGAGTTTCCCCAGCCCGCACTGAGCTGGAACATCTTGCCCCTACAGTGTGCCTGGCTCGGGGTGGGCAGGAGTCCAGAGGACATCCCCAGGGCCTGGTTACCTCCAGGAGCCAGAGAGCACTGGAGACCCAAGGGCGGTGCTGCGTTGGGATGAGTTCTGGGGCGGGGGGTCACAGTAGCTCAGGAACACCGGCAAAAGCCAAGTCTGTGGGTGTTGCTTCTTGGAAGGAGGAAAGGAGACCACCGGCTCCCTTGTTAGGTTAGAAGTTCAGGAATAATGATAGAGAGGGAGGCTGATTTCGCCAGATATTGCTAAGTCATTCTCTCACTGCTTATTTTATAGATGGGAAATGTTGGGGAGAGGTGTGTTGATTGGCTTCAAGGTCCCTGAGAGATCTCTTTCAGCCCTCACGTCTGCCTTAGGAAATTCCCTGCTTCTGAGACCGGGAGTCTTCCCCGTGCCGGCTCCCAGCTCGTCTGTAGGGCTGGATCGGAGCAACAGGGGAGGATGGAGAAAGGTCTGCTTCAAGCAGACCTGAGATGGAATCCCAGCTCGGCCTTTTATCAGAGCCGGAGTTTGACTAGAAATCCTGGCCTTGGTGTTCCCAGCTGCAGAACTAGGAAGGATCCCACTTCCACCTCGGGGCTGATGGGAAGGTGGGTGGGAGATGACCACCACAGGGTCCTCACTGCCGTGCTCGTATCAACAGTGGCCCTCGTGAGGGGTAGGGGTCATAAAAATGGATTCATAATGAACAGATCAAGGACAGGGAAATGACTGGGGACATGGAGGGCGGAGAGTGGGGCCCTGTCTGCTCTGAGCTTAAGGCTGGTTCTAAGATCACAGAGGGAAGAAGGTCTCAGGGGAAGGACAGGACAGACGGACAGAAATCAGGCTGAGGGAGGTGAAGCCCTGCCCCAGGGCCACACCTCTGGTTGGAGAGGGAAGGAAGGCAGCTTCCAGTGGTTGGGACAAGTATTTATCATGGCCCCAAATAGGCCCTGACACTCCCCGCCCACGCTGCCTGCTTCTGAGCTCTGTGGGGGGAGGAGCCGGACCCCCGTCTGTCAGGTCTGTCAGTCCTCTCCCCCGCGGGCTCTTCTCATGTGCCAAAGCCTTTGGGGATTTCCAGGTGGTATTCTGGGCCTGGCAGGACCCTGGGGGGAAATCCTGGTACTGGCATTTCCCATCTTGGCAACACTGGGTCTCACCTTCCAGGGCTGCTGAGAGGAAAAGCACGTGTTCACGTGTTGTCACCTCTCAGGAGAAGAGTCTAACCCTCAGCATCCAGAGCAGCCCCCCAAATGTGCAATTAACTAGCAATCAGACTTTTAGAAATTTAGTGCCCCCCCCCCCCCACAATTCATAGGCAATGCGAAAGTGTCTGTTGCAAATAGATTGCCTCAATGATGGCGCACTCATTCAGTGGACAGCCAGGGACCCATGAAATATGCTTGAGGGTTTTTGTTGTTGTTGTTGTTTGTTTTTTTAAGTGCATCATTGTGGGAGTAACCCAGGATGCACTTTTGAGCAACAAAAACTGGTTTATTAAAAATAAAATTATGAATATCCATATAGATGCTTAGAGAAAGGTCTGAATGTTTATATACCAAATATCCACCCCAGTTACCTCTGGAGTGTAGGATTCTGGATGGATTTTAATTTTGGCTGGCATTTTCTGGAAAATAAAATTTCACAACAGTGACACATGACTTTTGTAATCAGATAAAAGAACAATGGTGAGAAAACAAGGCTCAGCGGATCCCCTGCTTTAGGATCCAGAAGCTTCCGTGGTGGGAAGCCAACACAACCCATCCCTTCCCGGGGTGCTCCCCCTTGGCTGCTGGGGGCTCTGCATCCTGTGCTCTGTTCCCTGTAAGCCCTGATTCCTCCTGTGAATTCTTCCTCTGTCTCTGAGGCACCCGTGGTGGGAGAGAGACCCGCTGGGACCTGCCACGGGGGTGAACGTAGCGGGTGTTCCTGGGCAGGGTTGTGGGTGGGGTGGGTTTCCTCTGCTCCTCTGCTAAATAGAGGAGCCAGATCTGTACCTGGGGGCTTGCCAAACAGAGCCGTAGAAATCAGGATGCAGTAGGCCCTTCCTGTCCCTACAAGTAGCCAGGGTCCTGTGCATCGGTCAGAGCTGGCCAGGCCTGGAAGGGGTGGACTGCCGTGGGTGAGCTCCCACCAGCAGGAAGAGCAACTGGGGGGGGGGCGCAGCATCACAAAGGGAGACGTGGGGGCCATGAGCTTTGGGCTCTGGGCCTGCAGCATGGTGACTGACGGGCAGGAAGAAACTTGGTGGCCGTGGCAGTGAGAAAGAGGCCACTTGGGGGCTGGGAGGGAGGCGGTGTGAAGAGACCTGGGTTGCAGTCAGAGTGGAATCCCCGTTGGGAAGTGCTGAGGGCAAGTCACCCTGCCACAGACCCCACCACCACCTGTACAAGGGGTGCAGGGTGCGGCAGGTGAAGGTATTTTGACACCTACAGATGGAAAGGTCATGCAGTGACCTTGTATGCAGTCGCACGGAGGAAGGTGAGAGGTGGTGCTTAGGAGGGTCAGACACCTCTCAGGTGGCTTTTGAACACGGTGCCTCCTCCCTATCCCTCCACGGGGGCCACCTCTTGCTTCAGCTTTGAGTTGCTTTGCAGGGCGAGGGAAAGGGACAACATAAGACAGTCTCCTTCTGTATCTTTAAACCCCATTATCATACGGGGACTGCTACCACCTGAAATGACAGCAGACCCCTGCCAGCTCCCAGGAATCACTGGGGAGGAAGTGCTCTTTTAAAATTGAGTGTGTCTGCACACGTGCGTGTGCATATTTTGCACAGTTAAAAATCATATTTATATGTAAATGCATTTGCCCATGCCAAACAGAATTGCTGAATCCAAATTGACTGGAGGTGCGTGTGCATGGTGCAGACTCCTCGTGCCCTGATAAAAGGCAGGTTACTTTTATTAGTTGAAGGGTCATTAGCAAGGCTGCCTTCAGAAGGCACATTGGGACCCATTTCCTCTGCTCCCGTCCTTTTGCTCTAGGACCAGTGCGGGAGGCAGATGCCTTTGATGCCTGAGCAAAAAGAGGAGGCAGTTTTCATTCACTGTTTGACCAGAGGGATGCTCCCTACGCCTGTGGCATACTAAAGCCGCCAGCCGGGCTCGGGGCCTCAGAGCCAAGGAGCGCGTGGAAGGCTGGGAGGGACCTCGTTTGTGGTCTTGACCAGTGACTTTGGGGCTTGTGATTGAGCTCCTGGTGGCCCCATCTGTCCTGGGATGTCAACTTAGACCTTGTAACTCTGAAGTAGCAGGCTGGGTCCAATGAGACTGGAGAAGGAGTCAGGCGTGTAGAATTTGTTTCAGGCTTGGCCACCAGCTGGACTCTGTGGAGTAGGGACAGTGACCATGGCTGGGAGGATGTGAGGAGGTAGGATTGAGCTCGTGGGGCCCGGATAACCACGTTTAATGGTTTCTCAATTATGCTATCTGCAGAGGGGCTTGCTCATGGGGGCAGAGGGTCTGCTGATTGGAATTCAACGACTACTAAAACGACAGGTTTAAAAAGAGGAGAGGACTTCTAGACCCAGAGGAAATCGTCGGGTCAGGATGTCAGGATGCCTCTGTGTACGCACATTGTGTATGTGCTTGTGTATATATACAGGCATGTAAATATTTATCTGTACATATGTGTATGTATCAAATATAAACAGGCAAGGATGTTTATCAGAGTGGTTTAGGAAAATGTCCAACAAATGGTTCTGCATCTATGCAGTCGAACACAACACGGCGATTGCAAGGGAAGAGGCAGAGCTATGTGAACTGACACATTTGCATGGAAAGAACCTGGATTGCCCACGAGGATGGTCTCTGTGATTCTCTACAGGCTTATAGCAGCAGAGGGAAAAGTCCCGGATGTAAAATATAAATGCAAAGGGTACCTACCACTGTATGGTGGGAGTTTCAGGTTATTTAAAAAATGATAGTTTTCTTTCCATTTACTTTTTCCTGCCTACCCCCCCCCAAGCAAGTGAAGTTGCAAAACTTATATGTCAAAAGAAATAAGATAAGAAAATAAAAACCACAGAGAAGGCTCTGGAAACTACAGGGAACGTGAGGACCAGGAACTGCAGTAGGAAAGCAGGTACCCCAATCCCACTTTGTCAAGTTTTGGGAAATTTCGGCATTTCTGTTGTACAGGTGGCAGGGAGTGGAACTCTTGAGAAGTTAACACAGAATTCTTTTTTTTTTTTTTAAACCGGATACACCCTCCATATCATCTTGTTGATTATTTTCTTCTCTGCACTTCCTGACATTTTACATGGTATTACATTTAGCAGGTTCAGCCCCAGCCTCTCACCCCAAAGGTGCCCAGGAGCGAGCCATTCAGCTTTCCCTCTTGATCCACATGGCACCCTCCAATACGTTCTGGTCCCTGCCATTCCACTGTAGGGAACCCAGCGGCAGATATTGGGATCGGCCTCCAGCCTCCGAGTTGGAGGCCCTGGGGAAGGAAGCGGGCTGCGGTCACCATACTTTAAATCCCTGGGCCCTGTGTGGGTGCCCAGTCATTATCCTCTTGGGAGCCACGCTCAAATGAAAGGTCCCTAAATTAGACAGCTCTCCAGCTCTCTTGGTCTTTCCTTCCCAGTCCTGAAAGGGAGGTCAGGAGAGAAGAGCGTGCACCAGGCCAGGAGTTGAGGAGTGGAGAGTCAGCCTCTCTGCATTGCTGGGTGTTAGTTTACCCCTGTCCGGCACCAGCGGCAAAAGCAGAGCCGGGAGTGGCCCAGAGCAATGCTCCCGGTTTAAATCTGTGGATTCATCTGGGCCTGGACAGCTGCAGAGCTGGGCAGGGCAGAGTCTGCCACCCTGCCCTGGTTCCTTGAAATCTATACAGGAGCCTGGTTCCAAGTAGCCTGGTGCCAGGCCCTGCAAGCTCCTACTTGTGCAGGGGATTTTAAAGCATGTGACAATGTGTACCTCCACCCGTGCCTCTGGGCTTTTCTGGGTGTCAGCATGAATCTCATGTGAGGTTTACAAGGCCCTGGGGAGGTGGACAGGGAAGGTAGCTAGGACTATTATTAACTCCTGCATTTTCTCGGCAGGCCCCTTCGATCCTTTCTCCAAAAAAAAAGCAGCCGGAGTGCACTTTTTGAAATGTCACTCACATCTTAGCAATTCCCTGTTCAAAGCTCTCCCATGGCTTCTCCACTCCTTAACAAGTTCTAGAAGGTTCTGTGAGGTCTGGCCTCTGTGTCTCCCTGCTTTACTCTGACCATGCACTTCTAGCTGTTCTTCAAATGCTCCTGGCTCCAAGTTTGTTCCTGGCCTCGTGGCCTTGAGGGAACTTGTCCCCTCTGCCTGGATATCTCTGACTTCTTCTCATCATGGAGGTCTCAACTCAAGATCACTTCCCAGACAGACCTTCCTTTAAAAATCCCTCCCACGCCTCCCAACGCTGTCTCTATCCCACTTTCACCTAGTACCTGGTTTTGTGTTGGGGCTTTGTTTACTGCCTGGTCTGTCTCTTCTACCATCCTGTAGGCCAATCCGCCCTCCCCAGAGTAGAGTTCAAGTTCAACTTGCTCACTGCTTCAAAGTTACTTTGAAACTCTAATGTTTATTAAATGCATGAGGGAGTGCCCTTTGAGGCATGGGGAAATGGGGGTTCAGACAGGTGACGTGTCCTGCCGTACTTCCCCAGACTGGAGACTGGCAGAGCTGTGCTCCAGGCTTGGAGTGGGTGAAACTCACGCAGAAGTGTTCTTAGAGCCACTTAGGGGCACACTGCCTCTCGGGGCCACATTCTTCCGTGTTGATGGAAAGCAGCAGATCATGCCGAGATACCGGCCCTGGGGCACTCTGCCATCTGTTGGTGGTTGCTGCCTGAGCGGGAGTCTCCGAAGGAGGTCAGGGATCCAGCCACCTGCTGCAGGCAGACTCCCAGGGAGGAGGGGCCGGAATCTCAAGAAGTCTCTTCTGCTCCTCCAGGTGAGCTTTCTAGACACAGGCAGGGCACCCGGACTCACAGACTCTCCACTCCCCAATGGGGGACGCAGGCCCAGGGACAGGAGGAGACGTGCCCCAGGAGTTAGAGGTCCAGGCATTTAGAACTAAGGCTCCCAGCCCCTGCTCACGGGGCAGCTGACCTGGGGGACACAGCACCCCACCCTTGTAGCTTGCGTTCCTTCCACGTGTTGGGCTCCTCCTCGGCACCCCTACACTTGGCCTTCCCAGACGGGCAGGGGGAGTGGCTACAGAGACAGTCACGTGGAGGAAATTCACGCACTTTCTCCCTCATCAGGGGTCCCCCTCATGGGGGAGGGAAGACAGAAATGGGGCTCTCTGGGGGCAGATTGGTCCTTCCCTCCCCACGGCCCCAGGGTCAGCCTCGAGGCCTGGAAGAGGCCACCAACTGCTCCCTGCAGTGGACGTGAATTTGGCACAAGTTCCCAGCTGACCCTGGCACCAATTCTACCCCTCGGAGTGTCCTGTTGAAGAAGAGGGGACAGGGACAAACAATGACCTGTTCGATTCAGCTTGGGACTTCTCAACATCCGCCCTGCACCACGGCCGACTTCAGTCCCATGCCAGAGGCCTGAGCGGCGTGAACACGAGGCCGATGCCCTCTTTGATTGGAGCCTCCTTTCATGATCACGCCTGGTGGTTCAAAGTGCTCCCCGGCTTCCTGTTCTTGTTGGTGCCGAAAGAAGCCTGTAATTGTTCCCAAACAGCGGGCCCAGTAAGGAACATGTCCCCTCTGCCCCGCTGGGCCCCCAATTGGCACCTCATTGCAGCAGAGACGGGGTGGGGGCGGGGGTGCCACCCGGGCCCCGGGCCCTGGCGTTACATTCGCGCCCACATGTAGGCCTGCTTCTTGGCCTGGGAGCTGATGGGAGCCAGATGCTCCCGTCTGCCCCGCGGCCCGGCCGCCTGCCTCCTGTTTCTGAACAGTGGTCCTGCTTTCCATCAGACCCTAATTGGACTGGGCCTGGCCTTCGTTCTGCTGCGGCCTCCCACAGAATGCTGGCCACTGGCTGTTCCCTTCTCCAGCCGGAACAATGCCGGGCTCTGGCCGCTGACCCTGGCCCGGGCCGCCCTGCCAGCCCATGGCCCTCCGTCCTCACTTGGCTCCTCGGGGCTGGCTTCCCACACTCACGGCTCCTCCGGAAGGCAGGCTCGGGGGCTGGTGCACTCTGACATGCCTCCGGGGACCCGTCCAAACTCTCCCACCCGCGGGTACAGGGAGGCCGGGGCGCAGCTGGGCCGTCGTGAGAGGTCAGCGTTTCTAGTGCTGCCTTTTCTGCCCGCCTCTTGCCGGGCTCTCCGCACTCCGGGGGCTCATTCCACTTGGACTGATACTATTCAGCGTCCCCAGCGCTACAACCTGACCTGAAACCCAAATGCCCTGAACAAGAGTAAGTGGGGCAGCCTGCGCTCCAGGCCGGGCAGGGTTGGCACGAGGCTGTGAGCCTGCAGGGGCCCGTGTGGGGCCCGCTGGTGCCGTGCGTGTTCTTTTTTCTCTTCTCGGAGGCACTTGGTCCTCTCTCCTGCTGTCCGCTGGCCTCTTCCCTCCCTTGGGAAAGGGGACCACCCCCCGATCATCACAGCTCACAGTTTCCTGAGTGGCTGCTGTGCCCCGAGCACCGGGCGGAGTCCTTTTGCTCATATCTCCATCCTCACGACCTTGTGGGGCATATGCACAGGGAATGCACAGTGACCTCTCCAAGTTCAAGGTGAAGAAAGTGAGGTGTTTGCTCAAGAGTAGTGGAAGTTGGAGCTGGGAATTGACTCTGGGTTCCTGGCTGCCTGAGTCCTTGTGCACTTGGCCAACTGCACTGTGCACCCCTGTTACAGAGGTGGCACTTCTGCTAACATCAGGGTTAGAAGACCCTTGGGAAGTCACCTCTCCCCTTCCTTCTAGAGTCTCCCTAGCACAGAACATGCATGGGCAGTGGGCAGTTGGGAAAAGATAAGCAATTAAAGGAACCCCCCCTGGGAAACACCCGAGGGATGGACAAGGCCCCACCACCTTTGTGAGTTAGCCCTCTGGTCCCTGGAGTTCCAACGCCGTTTCCTGTGCCTGGCCTCAGCAGCGTATCCGCTTCACACTCCTCTGGCTTCTCCTAGTGGGTTCTGCAAGGTGTTTCCTGCAGATCCTGCTGACGGTCACTGCTGGCACGTAGCAGAGTCCGCCCGGAACATGGTGAGCGGCTGGCCTCGGCCTGGACAAGGTTTTGTTTTTGTTTGGCCTTAAAAAAAAATCCAACTGCCCCCCTCCCTCTGCCCACCAGGGGCATGGGGGTGGGGAGGAGGGAAATGAAGGTCAAAATACTGACAAAGCGAAGAGTGAGGACTATTTTCAGTTTCAAAAATAGAAACTCCTACGGCTGGGATCAGGCTGGCTGGGTTCGGGGTGAAGCGGTTGAAGTTGAAGTCAAGGTGGTTGCTTGGCCCCTGTGCCTCCCATGGGCCCTTCTGGACGACACGGAGCCCCCGCTGGGGGGAAGAGAGTGCCCTCCCGTTTGGAGAGCAGCTTTTCCTGAGGAGCTTGGGGAGCATTTGAAATAAACCCTCCAGGGTGCTCTGCTTCTCTTAGGAGAGATAATGGGGTGGGGAGTGTCCCTTGTCCCATGCCACAGGGGAATTGGAAGGACCAGGGGAGAGCGGAGTGGGCTAGCGTCCTCTGAGGGGGCTCCTTTCTGTTCTCTCTGAGCCACTTGGGACCCAGCTGCTCTGGGCAGGAGCAGCTGGAGGTCATCTTCCTGGTGGTCCTCGGTACGTGGCACGTCACCTGCTACGTGGTACTTGGTTTTGTCAGCTTGTGTTCCTGCTGTGACTGAAAGATGAGAACATTCAGAGGAGGAGGAGTTCATTTGAGGGCTCATGGTTTCAGAGGTGTCAGTCCATAGATGGCCAACTCCATTCCTCGGGGCCGAGTGGGACATCGTGGAGGAAGAGTGTGGGGAAGCAAGCAGCTCAGGACATGATCAAGGAAGCAGAGAAATAGGGTGCTGCTCACCAGGACAAAGACAAACCCCAAAGGCACACCCATGGCCCCCCTCCTGCAGCCATGCCCTACCTACCTACGGTTACCGAGTTAATCCCCATCAGGGGACCAATGCCCTGGTGAGGTGAAGCCCCTCATAACCCAATCCGCTCATCTCTAAACCTCCCTGCGTTGCCTCACAGGGGGCCTTTGGGGGAACCTAATATCCAAACCATAACAGTACTTGCACTTGATGGTCTTTGTACTTGGTCGGTGGGGACAATAGATGGCACCCTGGGAGATGCCATCCCAACAGCAGTCTCAGTTCCGAGGGTGAACACAGGTTTGGGAGATGAGAGACAGAAGCCCCTCACCTTCTCAGCCTTCTTAGGACTTCTGTAGGTGGGATGGGGACATGTAGATCGGCAGTCATGTCCAGCGCCCCTGTAAGCACGCTGACAACAGAAACCACCCCAGGTTTGTTTCCATTTTGACTGATCAGCTCTCTGTTGGACTGTCCGTTGGAAAACACAGTGTTACTGACAAGAGGGAGAAGGAGGGGGAGGAGGAGATGATGCTGGTGGCTAATGAAGAAAACAGGTGATGGTCACTAAAATTGAGGGAAGGAGCCCAATGGGGAACCCTGATATCGCCGCACTTGGTGGCAAGGTCATGGGTCTGCAGAGTGCTCAAGGTAGCAAACAGGCCCTGCCCGTTTGAATGGCGCGATTGACTGGCCAGGTGGGCTAATGAGAAGCCAGATCTCTGTACCTGCTTCTAACCTCGGTCTTGACAACGTCAAATCGTACAGACAAAAAACAGGCTGAGAAAGACCTTGAAGACAAGGTCAGAGGGGGCATCAGAAGCATCCTCATTGCTGACGTTGGATGAACCTTTCAGAAATGCAGTTCTGGGCAGCAGGGAGAACAGGGCACCTTGGACTCTCACTGGTGAAAAGAGGCATGAATTGGAAATAGAAGGTGATAGTCCAATAGCCTTAAGCCTCAGGTTGCCAGGTGCATTCAGACACACCAGGTCCGAGTTCTTCATTCTGTAGAATGAAGGGCTCTGAGAGGAACTGATTTGTCAGACTCACACAGCAAAGGAGTGGAAGGACCAGGAGGAGAGTCTGCCTCCCAGCTCCAAGTCAGGTGCTTCCTGCTCTCTCTCTCCGCTTTCCCCACCCTTTCTGTGTAATAAGACCCCCTCCCCCCCCGCATCCTGTATTTCCACACTCAAATAAGCACAGTTAATTAGTAAAGTATGCAGAGTTATTTATTAAGTCACATCAAAAGTTGGGAAACAGTATCTGCTTTAAGTGTACAATACTAGAATTTTCTTAATTTTCTTTGATTGTGATAACATTTAACATGAGATCCACCCTCTCAACCAATTGGTAACTAACACTGGGGGTTTTTAATGGTGATGGTGAACCCTTACGAGGAATGACCCCCAGCGAGAGGATCTCGAGTCGGGAAGACGGAAACTCTCTCACCTCTGTACACTGATCCCTGAACCCTGGGGATTGGTATTCATCACTCAGAAGCATGTCATAGGAGGGGAAGGACCGTCAAGATGGAGAGTGACTAGGGAACATGGGCACACTTTTCAAATATCTCGTTTTGTGTAACCACAAGGCGTTAACGAGTTGGGAGCAGGCTACACAGAGAGGCAGTACGAAGGAGAATTTTCTTATAGTCAAAAAATGGTGCTGGCCATGGTGTTGCACGCCTATGATCCCAGTGACTCAGGAGGCTGAGGCAGGAGGATTGTGAGTTTGAGGCCAGCCTCAGCAACTTAGCCAGTTCCTAAGCAACTGGGTGAGACTGTCTCAAAAATAGATAATAAAAGGGTCTGGGGAATGTTAGCTCAGTACTAAAGCATCCCTGTACCAAAATAAATAAATAAATGAATGAATAATAAATAAATAAATAAGGCTGAACATGGGCACAGGCTGACCTAGGTTGGACACACCTGTACACTGGGCAGATTAACCCTGGGAGGGGACCGATGAAGAAATTCAAAGGAGGTTACATTGACCTTGAAATTCCCACTCACCCTAGAGTCTGCCCATGGAATATGCCCCCCCCCCATGGTACTATGGACAAACACTTGCTTCTGGAAGGAAGGTGTGGCCCACTGATGGCAAACAGAGCTGCAGAGTCAGGCCACCTGGACCAGCATGGTGGGGCCCCTGTTTCCTTGCAAGAATGATCTTGAGAAAGCCACTTATTCTCTGTACACCTCGATTCTGTAAGACGGGGCTGAGGACCAAGGACCACCTGAACCTCAAGGTTCAAATAGAACAATCCACATAAAACATTCATTGCTGATCCTGCAAGGTAAGTACCTGATGAAAGATAGTCCCTATTACAATTAATAACCTTAAAAAAAATAGTATAATCAGCAGCGTGAACCACGCCAGCAGGATTCTTATCACGGATCTGTGACCAATGACCATCCTCCTGCTTTCTCGGTCAGTATTTAACAAACTGAGTTCATCTCTGGTGCTGTCCTCCTCTGATAATTCAGCCTTTCCCTTCATCCAATGCACTCGGCTTGTTGACTGAGGGTTTCAGATTTGTTAAATATTGAGTAGCAAAAAGAGGGTGAGCTTGGTGCCTGGGCGTGTTTGGATTTCATTCCTCGCCGTGTGGCCTCTGTCAGGTTTCTTAACTAGCCTGAGCCTCGTTTTCATTCTGTAGCCGCTGGAGACGCTGCTGCCTGTCTCGCAGGTGTGTTTTAAGGATTGGCTCTACTCTCTGAGGTGTGCATGTCTTGCTGGCGGTCATCTTCCGCCACCCGGTTCAGTGCCTGCCACGTAGTAGACACTCGAGAAGCATTTGCCGAATGGTCAGAGGTGCAGGGTCAGTGGGTTGCATATGTCAGGTGGTCCCGGGGCCCGTGGTCTTTTTCTTGTGTGTCACTGATGCTGCTGCCTCTGCCTCACAGCCAGGCCAGGCGGCTTCTTCAGAAATCAAACCTTTGCCTTTATATTCACGTCTTTACCCACATTAACCAAAGGGGGCAGCCGTCAGCATCTTTACCATTTATTTTATTTAAAACAGAGGTTGGCCCCCTCCAAAGGCACCCGGGTCTCATTTCCAATCATTCCTCCACACCCTCCACGTGAGCTCTTTCTGAGAAGCCGTGCTGGGGCTTGAAGACCTATCTTCTGGGCTCGTTTTTCTCACCCCTCTTTACTGAGTGTCTCTCAGTGACGGTTGTGAGCGGGAGGGAAGTTTCCCGGCTGGGAACCCCTGCATGCAATGGGCCCCTTGGATCGATGGCCACTGGTGTCCCCAGTCTTCCTTACTGAAGCTTGTGGAGGTTAAAGGTGGGGGAGCCTAGTTTATTTTAAAAGCCACCCAAAGGGTATGTCCAAGACAGTGGTCCTTGGCATCTGTGCTGTATGGGCCCCAGAAAGAGCAGACGTGGCTGTTTGTTCAAATCACTGCAGCCCCCCTCCCCATCCCAGGGCATTCTGGGAATGGAGTCGCTGTCTGCAGATGTGGTCTGCAGGTCTGGGTGCAGAGGGGGGAGGTTCCTTGGCTTAACGGTGGTCCTGCTGCTAGGCCTGTCCTGGGGCCCCTGGGCTCTCCTAGCAAACAAAATCTCCAGTAAGAGGAAAATAAAGCGCTCTGGACAGCTCCTGAGATGTTGCCAGCTGTTCTGCTCTTACAAACGACCTGACCCCCCAGCTGGAAGTCCTGAGAGCCGTTGGAGGGCACGCTATTTTTCTGGGCACTGCTTCAAAGGGGCTGTGGTTGAAGACCGGGCTGCTAATCTGGTGGCCACTGTGAGGGATAAAGTTTCCCATGGGCCCCTGGGGAGGGGCTGGAGCGCTCACAGGAGGTGGGGGGTGGCCTGAGCCCCCCGGCCAAGTGTGCTCATACGGCCAAGTGTGCTCACAGTGGGCATCTCTGACCCCTGAATGTCCTTGAGCTTCAGGGCTTCAGGAAGGTCACCATGCACTGGGACCCTGTGCGGCACCAATGGCTAGCCACATGCCCTCCAAGAGGGTCAGGGGTCCTAGCGGGGAGGGGGCAGAGGGAGACAGAGGTTCATTAGATCTTCATCGTGAAGATTAGAAATGGCGAGTCAACTGGGAGGGGATCCTCGTGGGTTGATGTTGAGGGCGTGCAGAACCCGAGCTTGTTCCTAGGGGTCCTCTATGGCCCTCCAGCTACCAGACCTGGGCCTCTGCTCCGTACTATAACTTCCCGCCTTCTGGCCTCACAGGATAGAAAGATGGTTCCTGAAGGTAGGAACCTTGTCTACCTGGATGCTGCCGGATCCCCAGGATGTGGCATGGGATTGCAGACACGTTCTCCCTTAAATGCTTGTGGATAAACATTGAATGAGTGAATAAGTTAATTCCAAGCACACTCGGCAGGAGGAGGGGGAGGACAGGAAGGGGAGGGGACAGCATCAAAGTAAAACAAGCCGACAACCCCACACCATGACAGAGGGACATAGGACAGGAGATGGGGCCCACTGCAGGGGACCAGGGCAGTGGCAGGGCTAGAAGAGCCTTTGGTGGGGACTCCCGGCAGGCAGTCGTGATGGGGTCATGGCAGTCAAGCTGGGAGCCTCGGGTCCTCATCTGTAGGTGGCTTGGGCGTTTCCTTTCACAGAGCCGTCAGCCAGCTCACTGGGGACTCCTGTAGCAGTGTCCTGTGACTCACCTCCATCTTGGTGTGAATCTTTAGTATTTTGGGAAGGGTCCCTTTTTGGTCTCCCAGATCACACTATTAGGCACCTCTGCCTTCAGGACTTCCGACCCCACAGGATCAACCCAAAACCTTCCCATCTTCCCTACCCGGTTCCTTTGGTCCGCCCCCCCCCCCACCAGTCTTGTTCATTCATTCAGTGAACTTTTGGGAACCTCTGCTACATTCTAGACACTATGCCAGGTGCAGGTGTCCCAGGTTGTCCTTAGGAATGCTAGTGACCCCCGAGGAACCGGTCACTAAAGATCACTGCTGGAAGGAGCCGCAGGAGGACCCACTCCACCTTGGGGCCGGCAGAAGCTTCCCGAGGTGGCGGCCTTTCAGCCTGCGGGCCTTGCAGGAAGACAGAGGAATGGCAGAAGCCCAGGGAGGGAGGCATTTTTGCTAAGACCGGGGACATCCCAGGACAGGCCAGCGTAGAGGGGGCATGCTGGGCAGGGGCTGGAAGACTCGCAGTGGTACATCTTAAAGTGGGGCCAGCTCTGGAGAGTTGGTCAAGTGAATCCTGTAGACTCTGTGAACCCCCCGGGGGGGGGGTGGACAGGGGCTTGGGGGGGATGTGGGTGGAGCCTATGGGTCCCTCTGGCTCTAGGAGAATGAGAGGGGCTTTGTGGCCCAGGGCCACCTTTCCCTCTTGCGTCTTTACGGCTTCCACGGACCATTCCTGACCTCCCTTTGCAGAGTGAGCCTCGGTGATTCCTGGCAGGCTTGGTGGCATTTCTGGCTGCTTGCAAACCCAGACCTCAGAAGTGCCGTGTCCCTTCCCAGGTGGGAAGTTCTCCCTCCCTGGGAAAGTCAGCCCTGCGTCCAGAATCCAGCCAGCCCTTGGGCTTTTCCCCTGGTTTGGACCCAATGATCCGTATCTTTCTCCCAAATTGCCAGTGGCCCAGGAAGCAATTAAGGGTGACTGGCTTTAAAAGCAGTTAGATTAGAAATTAAGTGCATTAATCCCAAACTAAGCATACGCCTGGGTGGTGACGCTTACATTTGGCCTCTTAATAGTTGACCATTGAGGTCGGCTCTTCAGCCAGGAAAACAGGAGTGGGGTTCCGGGCTTGTTCTGCGTTCCTCTTGGGTCATCTCCAAGTTCCAGGTAGCCTGACCTTCTGGGCCCGCGTGCCCTCCCTCAAACCCTCTCTGGCCCCTTTATTTCATACCCAACAGATACCAGCTGGGGCCTGGTGCTTCCCGGGCTGCCCAAGCAGAAATGCTCGGTGCTTAGAAGGTGAGGGGAGCCCCACGCTCCCCCTCCCTCCCGGGAGGCCCAGTTCAGGGCATCCCCGGGACAGCCTTGCCCGGGGGACCCCAGAGCACAAGGCGGGCACTGAGCCCCGGGAGGGAGCACCGGGAGATTTTCATATCCTCTCGGTTTTAATAGCCTTTGCTGAGATGGAAACTTGGGCTGAAATGATTTGCATCTCTCCAGATTCCCTGAGTGTGTGTGTGTATTTGGGTTTATTTTTAGCCACAGGCGTTCATTTCTTGCCAAAAAAACCTGCTTAAATAAAACCAAGATTAATATTTTTACTTAACGGAAAGAGTTAGTCAGGGCGGGCTTTGAACTGGAGACTGTTATCTTGATGGGGAGGGCATCTGAACGTCTGGCCTTGGCTTTGACATCAACGAGCAGGGCCTTTGAAACTGACAAGAGAGAAGGGCCCTGGGGACCTGGGTAGGATGCAGGAGGAGCCTACTTGTGGGGGCCAGGGGGGGCGTCTTCCTGGAAGGGCGGGAAGTGGGGCCTGGATTTGCCTGGGCCCAGATGCTCTTCTGCCGGTCTCCTCACCCCTCCTCCCAGGTCTTCTCCAGACTTCTGCAGCAAACCCAGTCTCTCCTGCAGGACGGGCCAGATCCCTCTCCCCTGTCACCCCCAGGCAGCTCCCCCGCCCCTCCCCCAGGCAGACTCCACCCCCTCTGTGACTGGGGGACTCCTGGTAGCCCTGTGCCTGCCTCGCTTCCCTGGGATCGCCTGTCACCTGTACCTCTGGCCCCTGAGTTCCTAGGGCCCTCATTTCTCCTGGTGTCCTTGAGGCCGGCCAGTCCCTAAAGTTCGGTAGCGTGGCCCCCGGCTCCTGTGACCCAGCAAGGCCCAGGACTTGGTTGTTTCCCACAGTGGACACCAGAGAGTTATTTATCTATTTTTAAGTCACCCTCCTCCACGTGGGGCGCTTTAGACACCAAATAATATTTAGTTTCATGTATTCAGCAAAAATACACTAGGTGCCCTACTGTGTGCCCTGTGAGGCTTCTGTGTTGTGTCTAAAGGTGCCAAGTGTCTGGTGGGGCTCTGTGAGCCTGGGGCATGGTGTGGGGGCTGCTGGGGAGGGGAGGGTTGTGCTGGCATCAGGGATCAGAGACGGTCCCCTGACCTGGTGACTTGAACAGGGGAGGGAGGGAGTCCCTGTGAGGGAGGGGGAGATGCAGGGGCAGGGCCTGGGGTGTGTTTGGGGTGCTGGGAGCTGGGGGACTGGAATGGAACAAGTCACCATTTCCTGCGGTGGAGAGGGCCCTGGGACACCCAGGTGTGGGTGAGGCTCTGTGTTGGAGGGCTTGGACTTCAGAGGTCTTACTGGTCCTCAGGTGTAAAAGCAGACTAAAGGTAGGCCTTGGAGAGATGCGTGCAAAGGTCCTGGGGTCCTGGCTTGGAGTCCGCACAGAAGTGGGTGGAGTCATTGTGTGGGTTGCATTGAAAGCCACGGCGGAGTGTGAATATGAGGAAGACTCAGAGCCCACTGATGAATGGATTGGAGCCTTGTGAAGGTCATGGGTGACTCTGACATGGGCAGGTCGGAGGGGGGGCTTAGGTCACTGAAAGAACCCATTGAGTTTGGCCATTGTCACCCAGGATTTATATGCCAGGATGGGCAGTGACTTGCTCAGGGTCATCCTGAGGGCCAAGGGTGCTTCTCTAGGGTTCTCTCCATCTGCCCAGCCAGCTTCTGAGTCTTTTAGAAGATTTTCAGGGGGGACGTGGGACAGCGGTGACCCACAGGCTGGAACCAGCTGGCCCGAGTCAGGGCAGGGCCAGGCCCCTGCTGTCTGCCTTCCTCTTTGTGGCCCCCTCTCTACTCAAACATGGACATCATCAAAGTCTCGCCAAAGAAATGGCAGAAATTTGAGGCGGACCTTGAAGTGGTCACCGGGGAGGATGCTGCAGTCCCTCGGGGGCTGGGGAAGTGCCAAGTCCTGGGCGCGTCCAGGCCCCTCGTGCTGTTTTCCTGGGATGAGTGAGTTGAAGGGGCCACCAGGGCTCACCAGCAGCCCTGTCCGCGGGTGTCACCTGTCTAGCTTCGAGGTGACGAAGTGCCTTTGAACAGGGATGTTGTCTCATTTAGTCAATCAGCCTGGTTAATCGAAACTCCCAGGGTGGCGGGAAACACCATCAGGGTTCCTGTGCTGGGGAGCAGGGAGCTTGCCTTTACTACCGTGTGTGTGTGTGTGTGTGTGTGTGTGTGCGCGTGTCTGTGTGTCTGGGAAGGGTGCAGTGGGGTGGCTAGGGGCTGTGGAGCTGTTGGGGACTTAGGAGGGGTCCTTCCTCCTTGCTGTCAGTCCCCTCTGGTCTGCAGCAGAGTGGACACGGGGGTGGGTGAGAGTACAGTTATCAGCTATTCTGCGACCGGCACAGATCCTCTGTAAAGACTTAAAGGTCGTCTCCTAACCCGGGAGACTCTCCGATTTCTTTCCCCCACTGGATTGCAAAACTGCTCCCAAGGTAGCGGATCCTCCTTTCCATGATTGGGAAACTAGGACAACCACCATAACTGCCACCTTCCGGGGTCCGTCTGACGACACAGGTGACAGGCACACAGTGGTGGTGTTGGGTGAGGGGTGGTCGCTGTCATCCAGCTGCCATTCTTCTCTAGACTTGGGGATGCAAAGAAATGGCCGCCCTGGGTGGGAAGGGGCGTGGGCAGCGGGGAGCCTGGCTCTGCCTTCCCTGCACGGCCTGGGATGCAGAGTCCTGGCCCCCCCGGGGGCTGCTGCAGTTGGGCCTGTGCTTGGATGGTGGAGCCAGGGTCCTGTAGGGTCCCTCCTCGTGATGGGGACAGGAGGGGAAGATGAGCTGAGCAGGGAGACTGGATTCAGTGAAGGGTCCTTGTTCCCCAACCTGCCAAGCCGCAGCCTGGTTTCAGCCCCCGGCCAGCCTGGAAAGCCCGGCCTTCAGTGGGGCAGAGAGGTCTGGATGTGGATGAGGATGTCTGGGTGGGGAGTGGAGGGAGGAGGAGAGCCAGGGCCGGCTCCGGGGTGTCCTCGGGATGGCTGATGAGCAGCAGATGTGCCGTTCCCAGGGACCCCCGGTAAGCTGCCCTGGGAGCCGAATCCTGTTTGCTGTGGAAGTTGTTTTTGTTTAAACCTTGAGCTGCTGAGGACCACGTGGCCAGGGAATGGAGGCCAGGGATGGGGTGGGGAAGGGACGCTTCTGGAAGAAGTAGGCTCGGGTGGCCTTGTTTTTGCAATCTCTCCCAGCCTTCCCGCCAAGAAGATTACTTCAAAGAAGGAAAGACAACTCAGTAGACTTTCGAGCCTGCATCCCCAGGGCCTAGGATAGACTTAAGAGGTGTCCAGATGTATCTGTAGGTCAGTGTGGCAACTCTGAACACACGTGCGTACACGCGCTTGCACACACACACACACACACACACACACCCCAGTTTCTTTTTTCAGGACCACTCACATCCTGGGCCAGCGCTTGGCCATGGGTCAGTTTCTTAGAAACTTTTTAGTTCAAATATTACTTACTCCTTAATCTCTATAACCCCAGCAGGCCAGATTCCCTTCCCAGGGGCAGACCCAAAGGGACAGGAGAGGCGAGAGGCTGAGATTCAGACTGAGCCGCATTCCTCCCTGGCCTGACTGGCACTTCTGTCCCTTTGAGATTTGTCCCCTAACACCATCTGTTCACCCTGTCTCCCTGCTACACTGCGTCTTCGGAAGCCAGAATCGGGGCTTCCATTTCTTGCTCTTGCCTCACGGCCCACCCAGTGTTCCAGATGCCAACCTGGTTCACACCGGGTTTGGCTTTGCTGTTAGAGGACAGTGTGGGGGCTACTCCCCAATAGGAGCAGGAATCAGGAGAACCTGTGTCCACCCCGGCTTGTCCACACAGCGGGCTTTAGCGGCCACTCCCAGGTGGAGGGAACAGCCGAACGCAGCCAGCGGCCAGTTTGGGAGCTGTGTTGCCCTTGGGGGGCCGTGATCCCCCCTTCTGTGACCCCTGGGGGAAGGCCCGGGGGAGCCCTTACTGTTGGACACAGAAGCCCAAGGTCGCAACAGTGCACATCTGAGTTGCAGAGGAGAAACCAAAGCAAATGAAGATGTTTTCATTCACAGGCCAAAGAGGCGGATCTGGAGTTGGCCACGATTTGACGGGAGGACTTTGTGACTCTGTCTGGAAGAGAACTGAATGTCACTTGATCTTAGTTCAGTTTAGTGGAGTTTTGTTTTTGTGAGGAAGACACTGGCGTGGCCTCTGTCCTGGGCCCTCTCGCCTCCGTCTTTCTGGACCATAAACACCTCTCGTCGTCCCGGGCCTGCTGGGCTGCTCGCGGGCTGTGTGCAGGTGCCGAGGAGGACAGGTAGTTGGAACCCAGCAGGTGTGTGCCAGGCCTAAAACACCTTGCACACCTGATCTGACTGCTGTGTTTAGGTCCCCACCTCTCCCTGCAGTCCCACAAGGAACGCTCTGACGGGTTCGCCTTTCCTCAGGTCCTCAGGAGAACCCCTGGCCTTAGCTGACAGTGCTCCAGGATGCTAGCAGAAGCATGGGGCTTGGGATGCGCCACGCTCTGCTCTTAGTGCTCATACTCAACCCTCACAGCAACTTTAGGAGGTTTTGTTTTTATCACTCCCGTTTTATAGATTCGGATGCTAAGGCTCAGAGAGGTTTAGTAACTTCCTGAGGGTCACATAGCACCGATGCTGAACTTGTCAGGTTCAGGAGAAGTGTGTCACTTCTAAGCTGCTTGAAAGGCACTGGGCCAATAAAGTCAGAGAGATTTAGGAGAGAAAAAGACTCAGGAAGGCCACCTAGTAATGGAGGAACTCTCTATGGTAACTTTTTTCTGTTTTAACTTTCTGACAACAAAATCCTATTCTCATTTTCACAAGGCCATCCTGCGATGCAAGGGTTGGCGGCTTAAGTATGACTTGAGGTAGCGAGGAGTGACAGGACCTTAGACTCCCGTGGCTCAGGCCACTTTGGGTAAGAGCAGTGTTGCAGAAGCCCCGGGCAGTACCCAGGTTTGCGGGGCAGGGCTGCTTAAGCATTTTATGTCTGAATCTTGGAGCCATTTCTGAGCCAGGAAAGGGTCGAGGTTGCTCCTCAGAGGCTCCCCTTGCCCCCCCCCCTCCCTGTTGAAGCAGCAGATGAGGTCAGATCACGGAGGAAGGATCACGGGAAGGTCCGGCAGGCCCTGTTCTCTGCCTGGCGTTTAGCTGTTCCAACCTGCCCATGGGTGACGGAGGGGAAACTGTCCCTGGGCCTCGGGAGGCTGGCTGGCTGCCCAGGCTCTGCTCACGGTCAGACCTGGAGGTAGGCGCGGTCTCGGAGGCTGGCCTGGGACCCCGCCAGCCTCTGGTTTGTAAACAGATGCGGGAAGACCCCGCGCCTCCTCCTAACTGGAGCTGCCCGGGCTAAGTCGCAGCCTCTGCCAGTGGACGCGGTGTTTAGCCATCCCTGGCAAGGCAGGGCTGGAGGGGCTCTGGAGGCATCTGAGTCCTGACTTCATGCCTGACCGGAAGGGGAGGGTCCAGCCTCATCTGGGAGGAATCCAGAAGGGGTGGGGGTTGTGTAAAAAATTCTGTTTATCAACCGTTTTTTAAAATATCTACTCAAAAAGTGGCCTGGAACCAGGGTGTGTGCCTATGTGTCTGAGTTCAGTGGAGGCTGGGGTAGGCCGAGGTGACAGAGTCTCAGAGCTGGAAGGCTTCAACTTGCAATTCAAAATTCCAGCAGGACCCCTTGCCTTCCCCTGCAGGTCCTGGGGGGAGAGCACCAGCCCATCTGTGGAGGCCCCCGCAGCGGGCCCCTTGCCCTCCGTGCTCCTTCCTGCCGTTGGAGGATGTCTCCTTTGAGTGCCACTCTCTGCAATGTCTTCCCTCCTTTCAAGACCTGTCCACTTGCTCCTTCCTGTCTGGTTTGCAGGAATACTTGAGGATGCTCTTGGCGGCCTAGCTTCTTATCATCTCAGAGTCAGCCCCTCTGCGTGAATCAGAAAGTCTCAGAAAGAGGATGTGCCTTCTCTTCGCCCTCAGTGTCCTCATCCCCGTGGTGTGGACGCTCACAGTACTCTTGTCCAGGAGTAGAGGAGGGAACGGGTACACATAGTAGGTGCACAGTAAACAGGAGCCAATTCTATTGTAACCATCCTTCCCTGGTCAGCCCATCTCATGATGATATTAATAACATCTGTCTAAGTAAACTGCATCAAAGACAAGGTCAAGTTCACCTGTACCATCCTGCCTAATCCTTCCAGGCCGGAGTTTGGAAACATTGTGATTCCTGTTTATAGAAGAGGGAAGGGAGTCCAGAAACAGAGGGCACTCGCCAAAAACGATGGCCATCAACATCTGGGCTTGGAAGGGAACTGCTCAGCCTGGCCCAGGAGCGCCGTTCCAGCCCTTCCTGCATTCCCATAGAGCGGTTCTCCTGTCCCCCTTGGTATCAAGGCACTGGGTCCTGAGAGCCCAATCAGAATGCTGCCCAGGGACACTGAGGGAGCTTGGGTGCATCGATCCTGTGGACATGTTGGACCTGGATCATTCACTTGTGCACCAGAAGCGCCCCAGTGAGGTGGAGGTCAGGCATTGGTGCTAGTGGACAGGGAACAGGACTGGGGGACCATGGTTTTGTCAGTAGGCATCAGAGGGAGGACAGGAAGTGCTGACAGAAGTCGATTTGGGACTATGGTGTAGCCACAGGGAAGAACCCCCAGACTGTGCTGGGGTGAGGGTGGCCTAGGGACTTGCAGGCAGACAGTGGGGAGCCCGGGGTCCTTAGCATGGACGATGGCTGCATCTCCTTCCTCTACCCTCACTCGCCCTGGGTCTCAGCCTCCTCCTGATACACACTAGCGTCTGTTCCCATTGGCTTGAGGGCAGAGAGCCATTCCCGGCCCTGCCTGGGGTTGGTGACCCACCGAGGTGCCCCCCTGTGTGGTCAGCTGCGTAACCTCGGCCCTGTCTCTCTCCTGTCTCTGCAGTGATCCGGGCCAAGGTGGTGGGGAAGAAGCTGGTGAAGGAGGGGCCCTTCGGCACCCTGGTCTACACCATTAAGCAGATGAAGGTGAGTGGCTTTATCTCCCCGGATCCAGGAGGGTCCTGGGGGTTGCCCATGGGATCCTGGCCAAGGGAGGCTGAGTCGGGGGGATGTCTGAGCCCTAGGCCTTCTGCCTGCAGGAGAGGCTGCAGCTCAGGCAGCAGGAGGTGACAGGCAGGAGGAGTGGTGCAGGTGAAGCCACCCAGAGGTGCTCATTAGGAGGCCGAGCTCTGGAGCCAGAGGGCGGAGGGCCTTGTTCCTGGGCAGCCGTGAGACCTTGGCCAAGCCATTGGTCTTCCCTGGGCCTCTGTCTTCCTCTGAGGCCACCAGGTGGCCTGAGATCTTCACACTGACACCTCACCCATCATCCCCGGGGTGGGGGGGGGGCGGCGTGCCCCCCTCCCAGCTCTGGCTGACTCCTTCATCCCAGTGAGTTGGGATGTCATGTCGTGAGATCTGTCGCTGAGCATGAGGACGTCGTGAAGCACTGGGGAAGAGACCTCAGACGGGACATCCGGAGAGGCTGTCCCCTGGGCTCAGCCATACTTCTGACTCGCTCACTGGCCTCGGCCTCGGCCTCTTTCCTGGGCCTCAGTCTTGCCGTCTGTTCCTCTTCATGGCTTGGGCTTGACCTCTAAGGGGCCTTCCGGCTCGGGCATTCTAATTCCAGGGGGTTGGCAGTGCCACTCCAGCAGGAGCTGGTGGTGCACTCTGGGAAGGTGCCTCGTGTTTCCTGGGCACAGAGGCCTGGGGCTTCACCCTGAGCCGAGGCCACTCCTGCAGCCCTGCCTTAGTGAGGGTCTCCTGTGAGCAGAAGCTGGAACCAGGACGCCCACGGGGGACATCGAGTTTCTTTCTCGGGACTGTGGTCAGGTTGGGAGAGGAGAGTCCTGCATGGGACTGAGCAGTAGTTCGAGATTTGATGTGCTCAGGTCCAAGGAAGCTGCTGGCCCTCTGACTCATGGCTCATATGATGTCCCCAGGCATTAGGGTGGGACCTGGCGTGCAGTGGGGACTTGGTGGACGTTTTTCCACCTGATCGTGGGATGAAGCTGGGACCCTAGAGATCTGGAAACTGCCGGAGGAGATGAGCTTCAGCCCTCATGGGGACTCGAGCTGGGGGAGGGACAGAGTCCACAGTGGTAGCCGGCCACCCGGGAGGCCAGCCTCAAGGCCTCATTATTCCTTTCCTGGGGCCTGAGGCTAGCTGCTCTGATTTTGTGGAACCTGTTGCTTTGGATTCAATTTTGGAAACATCTGCAGCCTTCTGGTTATGTAATTCCAGAGTCAGGCCTGGCCAGTTGCCCTCGCCTCCCTGAGCTCAGTCATGAGACCGCTGGTGTCTTCAGAGGCCCTGGGGAGCGGAGCGTGGGCGGAGGTGGGGAACCAGCAAGGGCAAAGCCCACTTGTCAGCCCCTGGCGTCCGGCACAGGAATGCCAGCGCATATTAGACCCGAGTAGAGTTTGGCAACACAGTGCCAGCCTGCCCTGCCCTGCCCTGCCGTGGTCCTCATCACTGGACCCCGAGGCTAGCAAGGAGCCAGGAGGGAGCTAGCTAGAGGCGGCAGTTCCTAGGCTGGCTGGCCTTCCCTCCTACCTTCCAGGCCAGGGTGACCAGAGCCCTGTCTGTCTGCAGAATGTCCCATCCCCCTGACTGGTGTCACATCAGCCAGTGGCACTTGTTAAGAGCCAGATGCCATGTGCTCACCCGCCAGCCTCTGAGCACAGCCTCCACTCCAGGCTGGGGGCTCAGGCTCCTGTTCATCCTCCTCCCCTCGTTCTTGGTACCCGGGGTGAGGAACGCCACGCAAAACTCTTTCATTGACTTCCGACTGAGGCTCAAAGGGGAAATGTAACTCCAAGAACCGGGCATTGAATTCAAGACAGATCTGGTTCCTAAGCTGAGGTATCGGGTCCCCTCCTGGTCCTGTGTGTCCTCATAGGAATTCCCAGATCTCCCTGCTCCCTGACTTCACTCACCAGTCACACTGACTCTCCTACTGGCCCAGCATTATGACCCTTAGCTCAGGCCAGTGCCTTTCAGGCCACCTGCCTGCAAGTCAGGGAGGATGCCGTCCACCCACCCACCCACCGTATCCTTCCTTCCACCTTCTCTGTGCTTAGCCCTGGGCCGTGAGCTGGGGCCGCAGTGATAATACTTGTCACACAGGACAGCATGCAGGTGGCATGTAGTGAGCATTTGGTCTGCACCAACCATTCTGTTAACCTTTGCAGAGGTCAATCCTCATGTCTGGGTGCAAAACAGCCACACTTCACCATCTATTTTACAGGTGAGGCCCCTGAGAATTGGAAGGTTATGAGACAGTCAGGATCGTGCATCTAGAAAGTAGTAAAGCCGACCTAGGCCGCAGGGTCTTTGCCAGCAAGGAGGTAACAGAGATAGTTACTGATAATAACCAATCGGGGCTGCAGGCCGACTGGTTATTCCCACCGGCTTTGGGTCTCCCCCTCACCCCCCTTGTGCTAGGTCCCCCAGGGAACCAAAAGAGGTCGGCCTGGATTCCTCCGTGCATGATCCCGCCCGTAGCTCTTGACATGCAGCTGCAGAGGGTGGATCCGAAAAATCTGGGGAGGAGGGAGGCAGGAGAGCCAGGAGGCGGGTCCTTGTGGGTTTTGGCAGGGTTCTTGGGAGGCTCTGTTTTGGCAGATTAGAGAGTCAGAAGGGGGAGACGGGGGCTCCCCTCAGCTGAGGGGACTGAAAGAGCTTAGAGAACATGAGACCCCAGCCCTGCCTGGCCTCTGATGCCAGGCGGGCAGACCCCCCCACCAGCTGCTAACTCCACAGCCTCTGACCCTTCCCTAGGGCAAACCTCGAGTGTGCGGAGACCCCTGGGTGTGTGGTGAGGGGTGCAGGTGCCAGAACGTGGAGGCAGCTCATTGCAGACCCAGACTTGGAGGCTAGCGGGGGCCCAGGCACTGAGCCGTAGTGCAAAGGTGGAAGTTTCCAGAACTGGCCGCTGTAATCTGTGGGGACCTTATCTCCCATCAGGACCATGAGAAAGCTGTCCACTTTGCCAGGAGCTGTTGTTTGTGCAGGCTCTCGGGCAGGCTGCAGGGGACAACACGTGGGGGACATTATGTCCCAGCTGGTCCCAAGAGAATCCTGGAGGACACGTGCTGGTCATGAGCTTTGCACGTCCTGACTGTGAGCAGGACAGATCTGCTGGGCGGTCAGAATGCTCGGCCCCTTCCCTCAGCAGTTTGTCTAATCAAATAAGCAAAAGCAGGTCTGGCTTTGAAGCTGCAGCTGGAAGGCTCTCTGGCCCCCAGCCCACAGGGAACCGCCCTCCCGCCCCCCACTCTCCTGGGCCGAGACTCTATGGGGTAGGCAGAGTCCAGCTGGATGAGAATGGCCTGCTTCTGAGCAGGGCTCTGGGCCAGCCTGAACCACCACCACTGCTCCTGAGAGATGACACTGGGCAGAGCAGGGACCAAACCCTCCACTCCTCTCCTCCCCAATTTTGGAATAACTGGTTTTAAGCTAACTTTGACTCAATGCTGTCTGCCAAGTGCTATTCGAAGTCATCTAATTCTCAAAGCCACAGATGAACAAACTGAGGCCCAAGGAGAATAAGGAACTTTCCAAGTGGCTAAAATAGGTCAGGGACAAGATTCAAACTGTCAGTCCACGGAACCTGCCTTTATCACTAATCCTCCGAGACACTGGTTGGATTAGGTGACCTTTGGTGTCCTCTCTTATCCTGATTTTCTATGGTTCTCTGGTTTCAGGATGTTAGAAACCTAGTCTAAGCCTCTGAAATTTGCCAAACCAATTCTCAGTCTTCTGTGATTGCAGACACAATATGCCTGTCCATAATCAGACGATTACTATAAAGGGAAGACGAGTCAATGGGTAGAATCTACCTTCGCCATATTGTTATTTTCAGATTTAACCCCCAGCATGTCGTCCCGTGTTTTTCAGGCCCTGTTTTCTGTCCTGTACCCACAGCTCTCCTGTGGGTGAGCTCGAGGAGCCATGTTAAAATACGGGCTCCTTCAGACGGAAGTAGTGGGGAGGCCCAGTTGATTGCAGTGAGCATTTCAGATCTCTGGACCCTCCACAGGGTCTTGACTATGCCCATAAAACAGAGAGAGAAAGGAGAGACAGACACAGAACGAGCCGAGGTTCTCATAGGCTGGGCCCCAAAGACCTAAGCAAGTGCTCAGTGGAAACCTTCACCCAAACCTCGAGGAACTCTTGCACCAACGTGAGAACTTGCTGGGCACAGAAGTAAGGGTGGGGTGTTCTTTGCGGGCCACACTGGATGGCTGCAGCGGCAGGTCCTCTTTAAGCCAGCCGGGTGCCATCCTGACCTGATGCCCTGCTGACCCCCGTGGCCTAATTAAAAACCAAGTGTGGCCAGCACTTTGGCTGTGTTTCCTTGTGTACCTGTGAGGCCTTCAGGGAGAAGACGGGTTCAGAAAGGAGACATCTGAATCCATTATGGTTCTACTTAATAATTATTAAATGCTTAGTTAGAAATCTTTGCATTTTGTGTACATGTTTATGAGGCTCCTCTGGAGTAACGATCCTAACGCCTTCCCCAGATGCTCAGTTCGGCTCTCACCCGCCGCACAGAATTTCTGTCTTAAACAGGCAGAGAGCTTCCCAAACCCCTGAGGTCCAGTGGGAGACTTTAGGAGGATAAAGGTCCTTGTGACCCTCTACCCTTGCCCACCAGCCACTGGTTAAGAGAAGACGAGTTGGCAGTCAGCCCATCGACCGAGTGCAGGCATGAAGGAGGCACCAACGGGGGTGTGTGTGTCTGGCTTTGTATTAATTATCATAAGTAAATTAATAACGCATGCCAGGGACTAAAGTAGGGACATTGTCCTATTGTAAAGCCTTGGGACAGGCCCAGAGACCACACGTGGCCCAGGGCCTGAGCACTCTGAGGCCCAGCCTGGGTGCCCAGCCCGCCCTCCGCGGCTCACACGGAGGATACAGTTGCCTGGGCACATGGAGGCCTGCTGACACTTGTGGACTCAACCCGGAATCGCAGAGTGGATTAAGCCTCTGTGACAGTCCCTGGGTCTGTGAGCGCACACTGACAAAGGAGCCTCAAGAGCCATAAATGGAAATGGCATTTGCTGCAGCAGAAGACGGCGCAGGATGAGGGTGAAGAGCGCGGACTCCGCGTAGACTCTATGGCCTCGGAAAGGCCACGGGACCGTCCTGCGGCTCCTGCTCCTCGTGGGTACCAGGGCAGGATGAGCCGCCTCGCGGAGCC
The DNA here is from genome assembly GCF_021218885.2 of Marmota monax. Taxonomy (NCBI): domain Eukaryota; kingdom Metazoa; phylum Chordata; class Mammalia; order Rodentia; family Sciuridae; genus Marmota; species Marmota monax. The sequence goes on from NW_026695202.1 coordinate 6,192,491, forward strand.
TTATGGGCATTAGATGAGTTGGGACCACAGCAGACTCTCCAAACCTCGGGGCTGTGGCCGGACGGCTCTCCTGTCTCTCCCTTCTCATGACAACCAAACGCATCTCCAGACATTGCCAGGTGTCCCTCCCGTTTCCAAGGAGGGAGCAGTGCCTCCATTCAAGAGCCACTGTATTAGATTACGGCATAGATGAAAATGGTGGGGTGTCAGCGCTCGCATACGGTTCCACTTAATAATCATTAAATGCTTAGATAGAAACCTTTGCATTCTGTATACATGTATATGAGGCTCCTCTGGAGTCACCATCCTAACACCTTCTCCAGACGCTCAGAAGAATACAAACATGGGCCCCCCAGGCCTGGGTTCAGGTCCCCCAGCCACACAGAATTCCTGAGTGTCGTCTGCAATGTGGGATTCATGTTCTCAGGATACCCGTGCACTTTTGTACCTGAAAAGTGTCAAGGATGTCGTGCGAATGCTGGTTGGCTGCCTGTCCTCTCAGAGCTCAGGGCTGTGGCGGGAAAGGCAAGGGGACCCGTTTCATAGCAATTTCTTTGGATTTATGAAAAGGTGTTGGGATTTGAGAAATATGTGGCTGGAGGGATGTTGTGGAGCAGCTAGAATGGGGAATGGGACTGGCAGGACCGGGTCCCCAGGAAAGGCACAAACTAACTCAGAAAAAAGGACAGGTGGCCTCCTCTGGGTGAAGGAGGTCCTGGGTGGGTAGGTCTATGACTTAATGTCTGCAGAGGGGGACCCTGTCCTTTAACTCAGATGACAGTGTGCTGTCTGGGCCCTGGGTCTCTTCTCATGACGTCCTCTCTGCCCACAGATGTACCGAGGCTTCACCAAGATGCCCCATGTTCAGTACATCCACACGGAAGCCTCCGAGAGTCTCTGTGGCCTGAAGCTGGAGGTCAACAAGTACCAGTACCTGCTGACAGGTAATGGCCACAGAAGCACCGACGCCAGGTGGTCTTGGAGCTGACAGGTCTGGGGAGCTGACTCGGGGTCCTGAGGATATTAGCCTGGGTCCCGTGATCCTGAGGCGTCCCCACTGTCGAGTCCAGAACTCTTCCTCAGCTGGACAGGGCCTTTGGTGGCTCCCACACCGAGGCCGGGTTTCGGGTCATCCTGGGCCCTCTCGATCTCTAGTTTGTCAGCTTTACCGTGAGTGCAGATTCTGTCCCACTGCACCTTGCAGACAGCCTGTCAGGCCTTTGTCTGAAGGTCGTCACCTTGGGCAGTCAGTGCAGTAACAGGAAAAAGCAAACCCATCAGGAGGGGAGCGAGGAGCAGGCTCTAGGCCTTGTTCCGAGGCCCAATGGTTCTGGTACCGGGGGCCACGCGCTCAGCCTCTTGGGCCTCATCTCCTGTGAACAGGGGGCCACGGCCGACTCTGAAGGGGTTGGGGAAAGTGAAATAGAATCGTGGGTCTGATGACTGCCCAGCACGGTGCCTGGCCATAGGGCCCTCCCTCTGGCTGGGCTCTGGACCCAGCAGCTCTCCTCTGGCCCCGCCTCCTCCCCAGGCCGCGTCTACGATGGCAAGATGTACACAGGGCTGTGCAACTTCGTGGAGCGGTGGGACCAGCTGACCCTGTCCCAGCGCAAGGGGCTGAACTATCGCTACCACCTGGGGTGCAACTGCAAGGTAAGCCTGGGGCAACTGTACCAGGAATTAAGGGGATTAACATAGCAGCTCAATATCTGGTATACAGTAGGCATCAATAAACGTGAGTTAGTGTTACTTATGTTACCACTAAAGGACTGGTGTGTTCGGCCATCCCCTGCAGTGGTCCTAGGGTCTGAATGTAGACTTGGAGCGGCACCAGGCCCGGATTCCCTCACTGTTGGTTGTATCTTATTGCAGATCAAGTCCTGCTACTACCTGCCTTGCTTTGTGACCTCCAAGAACGAGTGTCTCTGGACCGACATGCTCTCCAATTTCGGCTACCCTGGCTACCAGTCCAAACACTATGCCTGCATCCGGCAGAAAGGTGGCTACTGCAGCTGGTACCGAGGGTGGGCCCCCCCGGACAAAAGCATCATCAATGCCACAGACCCCTGAGCCCAGACCCAACCCCGCCTCACCTCCCTCCCTTCCCGCTGAGCTTCCCTCGGACACTAACTCTTCCCAGATGATGACAATGAAATTAGTGCCTGTTTTCTCGCAAATTTAGCACTTCGAACACTTAAAGAAACGCCTGTGCTGTCTATGGAGTTGATTTGGACTATCCTCCTGGCCCCCTGCACCCTTCTCTTTGGTTTTGACATCACCCACTTCCACCTGAGAATTTCTGGCCCATGCCTATCTTCGTGATAGATAGATAACGTCTATTTTTTTAGGAAAACAGAAATCGAAAAACCTACCACATCCAGGCATTGTAATCCCTACTCCGCTCTCTTCTCTCACACTTGACCATCTCCACACCCTCCTCCCTGTGTCCTCCTCCACCCACTACAGAAAGGACACAGACAAAAGAAGCTGCCGGAAGGCCAGCTCTTTCTAGATCAGTCTAGGGCAGCACCAGGCAGACTCAGGGTGTGCAGAAGATCTTACACCCGGAGGACATGCTACTGCAGGTCCCAGCCAGACTGCCCATCCGAATCTGCGAGCCAGAGTGCGGGAGGGAGGAGCCGACTTCAGGGGAGGGTCTGAGACACGCGGCACACGCGGTTCTCCCAGCCCTGTGATGCTTGGGTTGACCAGATGTTTCTGAGCCTGGAGCAAGCAGCCAGGCCAGATGACAGAGCTTTCTCGGTTGGTGACGACTTAAACATCTGCCTGCAGTCAGGAGGCACCTCGCTTCCTTGTGCACAAGCTCAGGTGAAAGACTGAGATGAATGTCCTTCTTCTCCCCCACCTCCCTTAAGATGTCCCGGGAAACTCTTTGGGAGGTCTGGCCCGGAGGTTGCCTTGATGTAAATCAGAGAAAGACACACACTTTACGCTATCCACAGATATAGCCATGTAGATTTGGGTAGAGATTACTATTTCCAAAGTAGAGTTTAGCTCACCTGGGGGGGATGTGTTTGTATCCACATTTGCATACGCCCACATGGGGACATAAGCTAATTTTTTTACAGGACACAGAATTCTATTCAATGCTGTTAAATACGCCAATAGTTTAATCTCTATTTTGTTGTTGTTGCTTGTTTGAAGAAAATCATGACATTCCAAGTTGACTTATTTTTTTTTCATTTTAATTAAAATTTGGAATCCTGAACATCTTCAGCACCCTCTCTTCCCTATAACTGGGGTCCTCTGACTTCTGTCCTGCTCCTTTTCTTCTGCTCTGTGTTTGGGGACTGTCACATAAACTGCCTCGCTATCTTGGCAGGTGGCAGTGGAGTTTCTGTGGGTCAGGGGCCGTGGGACAGCTGCAGAGCGTCCGGCCTCAGCCAGGTGCCCACCTCTCTTGGGCTTCTTCCCAGCTCCCTGGTGGGTGGATGCCACCTGCTCAGGTCCTCACCTCATGGAGATAATGTGGGTGGTCCCCAGAGAAGCCCCACTCTGGAATCAGCTGTAGGGTTTTTGTTGTGGTTTTTTTTTTTTTTTGGAAATAAAACTATAATATAAATTCTCCTATTAAATAAAATTATTTTAAGTTTTGAGTGTCAAAGGCGAGATGCTGAGAGTAGGTGATGATGTATATTGTTCAGAGCTGGGGGTGGTAGGATGGTGACCTTTAACCTGATCGCTCTCTGTCCCTTTTTTCAGATCATGGGTATTTATCATCTATTAGTATTTGTATCTTCAGTTTATTCCACTTTAGGAAGCAGAGCTGCCCGTTGTAACAAGAGGAAAAACAAAGAACAGACGTAGACAAGGAGATGTAGTGTCTCTCCCACACACAAATACCCAGGCAGGATGGGAGAGGCGGAACTCGGGTTGGATTTCCTTGAGATCATTTCCCCTTGTGGTCATGCCATTTGGCCAGGGGGATGTGGGAGGCTTGGCCTTCTCTGGGGGGCAGCGTGAGCAGGAGGAGCTGAGGGCAGCACATGAGTGGTCTCCAAGGGGTGAGCCACAGACTTGGTTTGGGATCATCTCTTTCAAGCTCAGAGTCTCGCGAGGTGGAGCTCCTGACCCAGCGCGCACGAGTGTCCCCCCACAAGTGGACATCAGCCTCTCCTTCTGGGAGGTGTCTGGCCATTCCCGGTCCCTGTTGTGGTCACCCCTACTGACATAAGAAGGGACTTGGGGTGAGGCCTGATCATGAAGCACCTGAAGTGTCCCTGCAGAGTGAATCAGTTGGCCAAACTGTGGCCCCGTCTGCTGGGCCCTGGGGGGGAGGTCCTGGGCAAGGAAGGGGTGTTTTGCAAAGTGACGTTGTCAAGAGGGCGGTTTTTGAGCTTTCTGTAAGCTATAGCTTTGTTTATTTCACCTGTTCACTTACTGTATAATTTAAAGTCATTTATGTAGCCGAGACACTTCTGTATTTCAATCATATCGTGACTGTTTGATTTTGCTAAATCTTGTGTCATGTCTGTAATATGTGTACCTTGTGTCTAAGAGACAAAAAAATATGGAACCCACATGCCGCCATTTTCCTGAATCAAATTCTACAGTGGAATCGAGGGTAAAATACTTCTACTTGGGCAGGCAGCTGGATTGGCAAATTGGGGAAACTAGAAGGAGCTAGGATTGGGGACACTCTTCCCGTCTCCTCTCCACTGGAGTCCCAGGGATTCCCTGAGTATGAAGGAGAAGGAAACAGACCAAGTGCGTTTCCTGTCCTTGTTTTTTATCAGCTGGCCCTGGTCATGCCCTGCCAACTCCCATTCCTGTTCCCCTGAAGCCCTTTCTCCCACCCCGTTGGGAAGCCATGATTTCTCCTAAAATTCCAGAGCCATGGGACACTTTGGGGCACCTCTTCTGCCTCCTCATCAAGGAAGCCCAGGCTTTTGCTTCCCGGCCAGAGCTCTGCTATGACCAGGGTAGATAATAGTAGATCTCACTTATTTACCATCCCCCACCCCCAACCTGCCTCAGGGCAGCTGAGCTACAGCCCTAGAGCACCGTGACCTGGGACTGGCTCCATCCAGGAGAACTGTGGCCCCAGGAGTCGGTTCCCTTCCCTGCCTCAGCCCTTCCCCTTCACCTTTTACATGACGTTGGACAATGTGGATTGCCCCAAGATGGCACCCAAGGATTTGGCTCTTACCCACTTGAAGTAAAATGATTTTGAGTATTTCCATCAGAGAGAAACATGGAAAAAAAAAAAACTAATGTCACAAGCACAACGAAATATGTCAGGGAGGCGGATATCAACAACTTCCAAATCGGGCTCTTGGCGGGCAAGAAGTGGGGAGAACTGCGTCATGCTCCGGGGCGGGGGCTTCTGAGAGTCTCCCGATCCTCCACCTTCCCCTTTAGCCGGTCTGCTGTGCTGAACCCCAGAAGTGATGGAGAGAAACCACCCAGAGGGAAAAAAAAGAGAAAACCCTGTCCGGAAGGAATGTATTTGTTGCTAAATTTTGTAGCACTGTTTACAGTTTTCCTCCATGTTATTTATGAATTTTATATTCCGTGAATGTATATTGTCTTGTAATGTTGCATAGTGTTCACTTTTTACTGTGTGTCCTTTATTCTAAACAGTAAAGTGGTTTTATTTCTATCACACACCCGCTGTCTCTTGCCTTTTTGTTTACTGTCCGCCTTTGGCGGGGGGGGGGGTTGTACGGACATCGAGGGGCCCTGGAAGCCTGTCCTGCCTGCCCCCGTCCAGGCCCACGCACCTTCCCACCCTCCACACCTGGGACCCCCTGCCCCAGGCCTTTCCCTAGGTGGGAGGAATTTCAGGGAGGAGTCCCAGGTTCCCTTGTGGTGGCTGACCCGGCTTGGTCTTTGTCCCCTCCTGCTACTGGTGGAGTTGTTCCTACTTCTGAAGTGTCTGGGTCTCATCTCATCACCTAGGGGTGGTGCAGGTACAGCCAGCCCGGGGCCTGGCTCAGCCTTCCGTATTTTCTTCCTAAGCATCACCTCCCATGGGGAAGCAGGAGCGGGAAGGCCCCATGACAAGTGGAGATCCCCTCCAGAGATTATAGTGGGACAGTCACCCTCAGGCAGCTCACTGGCCCAGCCGTCACCCCTCCCTTGACAGTCAAGTTCCAGATTCTAGCTTCTGCTCCTAAATCAGGAGGTACTCGACCTACTCTGTACGTGTCTGGCCCAGCAGTTATACACACGATCATTGGGATCTCAACCACCCGTGAGATTTCCCCACTTCCCAGGTTTCTTAATGGAGGGAAACCAAGGCTCACAGAGATCTAAACGCAGTCCAAGGTCCAGCACAAAGACCAAGCTGGAATTCAAACTCAGGCTGGCTTGAGAAGAAGCCCTGAATTTTCTCCCTTGTGTTCACACTTTGTTGGCACCCATGGGCTTCCATGTGTGTCTTTATGCACAAGCCCGATTCTGGATCAGGCACAGGGAAAGAAAATCACTGGGAAACTTCCACTTGGTGACCGGCTCCCACTGGAGCCTGCACCTCTTCCTGTAGGTGTCTCCAACAGGGATGCCCAACTTGGTCCTCCACAACCAGGCCACAGCCCCCAGGGTACAAGGTACACTGTTCATTATCTTGTTCTTCAGAACTCGTGATACTCAAAAGGCCAAGTCCAGGGCTATGGCCCTGCGTTCCCTTGACCAGTTTAAGAAGACCACCGACCGGGCAAGAGGTACATCTCGGGCTGCTTCCAGATGCCAAGAACTCTTCACCTACCTCTGAGCTACCAGGCTCAAAACACATTAACCTGTCCCACCAGGTACCTTCCGAGTGGGAGGCAAGACCAGCCACTCTGACCCGAGTCCCCAACTGCTTCCCAGAGACAACCTCAGGCGTATTCAAAAGTTGGAAAACAGAGCACACACAAGAAGTCACCTTTCAGTAATCAGTGCAGATGAAATATTACCGCTTTTATTAATATAAGAGTTGAAACCAGGTCCTGGCAAGTGCCCTAGTGTAAGCAGCAAGCCGCACAGACACGCCTCTTCCCCTCTCCTCAGCCTCTGGCTCCAACATTCCAGCTCCCCGACTTGTTGACCATTTCCAAAGCCACAAGGACTGCTGTTCACCCCGTCACGTGCCCACAGCCTGCATTTCCCTGGGATAAGTGACTCTTTCGCTAGGAAAGCAGGACGTTCCCCCAGGACCCTGCGGTTCTTCCTCGGTCCAAGCGCTCAGAGAGCGATCTCCAAGCCCAACTTCCCTGTCCAAAGAGACCGAGGACATAGACACCTGTATCTGCTCCATATCAGCAAAAGAAACAGAGTAGAGACGGTGACTCACCATTGGCTTATGGTTGGGGAAGAACGTTTGCTCCACAAGAGGGAACTTCTCAGGGCCCAGGGAATGGAAGATCTTAATGAGCTGCGAGAACTACGGATGGAAAGGGAGAGAACATTAGTCGCTGTTTTTACCTGCTAAGGGAAACCACCCACTTGGTCCTGGGGGTCAGGTGTCTGGCCTCCAGTAGCTTTCACCACCCCTCGACAAAAGCCAGCTTCCTGGGCTGGACAGTCCTCCTCTCCAGCACCTGGCTGTATCCACCCCTCCATACCTGCCCAAGGACCAGGAAGCAGGTGGATCTCTGGGTTCAGCACAACCACATTTAATGAGCACTTACTACATTCTCAGCATTCCACCCAGGGTCCTCGTCCACAGCACAACCTGCGGGCTGGCCTTCACGCCACCCCCGCTCGCAATGCCTTTCTTTCTACCGTGGTGGGGTAATTTTTGGTGTAGACACTGGGTTTAGCATTCCTGGGTGCAAAACCTTGATCTGTCACTCACAAGCTGTGTGAGTTGGGAGGTCCCTGAAGGTTCCTGAGGTTTGATTTTCTCGATGGTAAGGAGGGGTCCTACTTCGTTGCAGTGTTAAGGATACATGACAGAGCAGCGCCTGGCCCCTGGGAGCCTAGAACGTGAGGCGCTATGATTGACACACATTTTTCTCTGCTCTTCAACCTACTTGTTTCCAACGGCTCAAGCCACGTCCCCTCCCACTGTGCTCCTCCTGCCTGTGCATTTCCCCACTGGAGGGAAGATTAGCTCCTGTCTCCAGAGAGAGAGGGAAAGTCCGGGAGCAGGCTCTCAGGCTTCGTGCCAGAACTGGGCTCCACTACGGGGACCACAAACTGCACCTGGGGGACAGACTGCAGGTGCACATTTGGGACGCTGATGGTCTTGCTGGAGTACAGCATGAGGGTTCTGGGATCTGGAAACCAGTCGGAGTGGGGAGGGAGGGTCCCTGGAGCAGATGACTCATGGCATCTAAGATTCAGGTGCCACTATTCGGCAACCAGTTACTACTAGGTACGCAGGCTTGGCTTTCCTCATCTGTAAATGGAGATATTAACAGCAGGGAGGGGAGTCAGAGTGGGGGCCGGGGAGGGCCCTGGAGCAGTAAGAGGGTTCAGGTTCTCTGGGTGTGCAGTGAGGGAAGTGTGTGCTAAGAGCCTGGGAGGTTGCCAGGGCAGTGGCCTCAGGTGCAGGGGACAGCAATTGAAGAGTCTTGACGGTGTCCACCATAGGCTACCAGGACCCCCAGGCCAGACCAAGGAGCTTAGAATCCACCCAAAAGGTGAAGAAGAGCTTCAGGGAAGAACAATTTAGACTCTCAAAAGAAAACAAGCTGGGTGTAGTGGTGCACGCCTATAGTCCCAGAGGCTCTGGAGGCTGAAGCAGGAGGATCATGAGTTCAAAGCCAGCCTCAGCAAAAGCTAGGCACTCAGCAACTCAGTGAGACCCTGTCTCTAAATAAAATACAAAATAGGGCTGGGGGTGGGGCTCGAGTGCCCCTGAGTTCAATCCCTGGTATCCTCCCTCATAGAAAAGGAATTGTGATTTGCTGCTGGGCGCAGGTGGTCAGGGGCTGGGGGCAAGCCTTATGCAGACTGGCTGGGGGCACCTCAGTACCAAGCCTAGACAGAGAGAACAGGGCAGCCCAGGAACTTTCTGCCTCAGCCCAGGATTGCTGTGCAGACTATAGGTGGAGCCTGCAGGTGCAGTTCAAACTAGAGCCAACTGAGAGGGCTCGAGAGGGCTCGGGAGGCCTCGGCAATGTGTAGGGGGAATGATGTTGGGTAGGGGGTCCCTCGCTTCCCAGGTAAGGGAACTGGAGTCCAGAGAGGGAGAGAAATTCTATGCAAGCTTTGGAGAGGCTACCAGTTACTTCTTGCTCCCCAGGCTTGGGTTCCTTCGAGGAAACGTCTGCACAGATGGAGATGTTAACAGCAGCTACTCATCAAGGTAGTTCTGAAGATAAAACACAATCTTCACGCCAGGGGCTCAGAACAGAGCACAGTGAGTGCCAGAGAATTCAAGTTGTGACCATCATGACCACTACGTGGAAAAACAAAGCAGATGAGCTAATATTGAGGAACCTTTCCTAATAGTGGCACTTGAATCTTAGATGCCATGAGCCAAGAGGCTCGGTTAGAGCAGAATGGGAAGGAGCCCAGGGATGGTTTTGGTGGTAAAGACTGTATACAATTAGTGCATGTCGGTCCTTCCATAAATATTGAGTGACAGCTCAGCATAGACTTGTCCCATATACAATGGACAATGATAACTGTCACCATTTACTGAGAGTGTGTTGTGCCAGCCACCATTGTAAGCACTTTACGTGTATGAACTCAAAACCAGACCAGAAAGCCTCTCCTATTATCACCATTTTCCAAAGAAGAAAGAAGTTGAGTTCGGACAAGTGAAGCAGCCCTGCCTGAGGGCCCGCAGCTCCAAAGTGGAGAGACCTGGACTGGGCGGCCGGGCTGCAGAGCCCACGCCTCGGCCGCTGCCCCACCCCCCATGTGGCCACAGAGAGACAGGGAGACGGGGCCAACCCGACGGCCCCGAGCCGCACAGAGCACATTCTGTATACACAGTCTCCGCTTCCCTGTCCTCTGTCCTCCTTCATGTCCCCCTTGGTACTTATCGCAAGGCATAGCGCCTAGTTGACATGTTTACGAAGGCACTTCAAGTGCTGGAGCCCTTTGGAATGTGAGATCCGCAGGGTGGGCAGGGGCTGGGGGCTGATTCCTTCCCCGATGTGTTTCTGGGACTCTGGACAGTCCCCGGAACACAGTACACACTCAAAAAATCATTTGCCGCGCCTCTGAATTCCTTCCAGTAAGGGAGACAGATAGTTCACAAATGAGCAGATATGGTTCCAGGTGCAGATCAGAACTGGGGGGGGGGGACAAAAAGCAGAGTAAGGGAGGGGGGCGTGGGGGGCTGGCTGTTCTAGGAGAAGCCGTCTTGGCGGTATTTGGATGGAGGCTCAAACAAATCAAGTGAATGAATGAAACTAATGAGTCACGGGGAGAAATCAAGTCTCCAGGGCGGAAAGCAACGGCTTCAAGTCCCGTCTTCGCTACTCCTTGGCCGCGAACCCTGGGTGGGTTTCTTACCACGTAGCATGGTTTTCTGTTCTATAGTAAGTGCTCACTAAATGACACCTGCTGTTAGCAATAATGATCCCGCCATGACGGAATGCTGAGAACAGTAAATTGCCCTTTGCGACCGATGTCAGGACTCGCACTGTACCGTAATTTGCCATCCCATAATATTTGTTAGGCAGCAATCTCAAGAGGACTCTCCAGAATGCTTTGAAGGAGATACTTTTCCCGACGGAAGCCCCCATGGGGGCGAATGGGCCCATTTCAAGACGGGGAGGCCACCCGCCGCCCCTCTGGTCCCTCTACGTGGGCCTGGCCCGTCACCTACCACCCAGGGCTTGCTGCAGAAGTTGTAGACGGAGTAGAGGGAGTTGACGGCTGGCAGCCCTCCGTACTGGAGGCCGATGACCAGGCTCCGGTAGTCCTCACCCAGGGCCATACTGTAGGCATGCTGACGGACCAGGATGAAGTCGGGCTTGAAGGATCTGCCGAGAGAGAGTCACCAACAGCGTCAGTACAGGATGCGGGGGAGCCTCGCTGGGGCACCAGGGCATGGGCCGTGGCTTGCCAGGCATAGGGCTGACCTGGTCACTGGTGTGGTCACTGCCCCTTGGGAGCTCTTAGCTCAGAGTCTGTGCAGGGCTGGGAGGGTGAGGATGAAGGTCAGAAGCGGATGCAGCCACTCATCTTTCAAGTTCAAGACTGAAAACGCCATGTACTCTCTCTCCTGTGATTTTTGCAACCAGGAGAAAATATATTAAATAATTCAGTGAATAGACCAGATTCTGCTGGGCTGTGGGTGCTACACTGAATGTCATCACCTGTGGGGAGACCAACTGCCCCGGCAGCGGGTATTGTGGCCATCAGTTTTGCAGATGGGCACCCAAGGCTCAATGAGACTAAACTCCTTGCTCAAGAAGATGAGCTGTAGGTGAGCCAGGGCGCAGCTGCTTGGGAGGCTGAGGCAGGAGGATCTCGAGTTCAAAGCCAGCCTCAGCAATGGTGAGGCGCTAAGCAACTCAGTGAGACCCTGTTGCTAGATTAAATACAAAATAGGGCTGAGGATGTGGCTCAGTGGTTGTGTACCCCTGAATTCAACCCCTGGTCCCCCCGTCCCCCCCAAAAAAAGACATGCTGTAGTTGAGTGACAAGGCTGGTCTGGCTCTCAACCATTTCAGATCAAATGTGTAGCAGTAGCAACCCCCAGAAGGTAGCAGGAGTATTCACGTAATGGTCAGATGCGTGCCAGGCTCTCTGCCAGAGCTGGGGCAGGTCTGGACCTTTCGTCCAATTTATAGTTGGGCGTGCTGCAGCTCAGAGAAGTTAGCTGACCTTGAACTTGGGTCATCTGGCTCCAAGTCCATGCCCTTTTTACCTCATTGCAGGGCTCCTGGTGGATTTACACATTGTTTTATTCACACTGTCAAGGGCCAAACTATTTCTGGATTCCTCGCTTCTAAGTCACATGAAAAAAAAAATCAGCCTCTTTGTAGGTATGGGGTTTATGCTCCGCATGGTGTGCATGATCAATCCACTTGGCTCTTTTGGAGCCAGGCCCTTAACTTCAAATAAATGGTGTCTCTTTAAAATAATTCAAATGTAAGTTAAAAATAGCTCTCGAAGGGAAAGGACTGGTCCCCACTGAAGACAGAAGGAAAGAATGTGCAGGTGCGGATGATTCTCAAATCACAGTGAGCATGGTCCCTGCCCTATGCCCCGGGCCTGACACGGTGGCAGCAGGTGTGTAATGAATGTGTTGAAGGGCAGGACAGTGAGCAGGAGCCTCACTCACCTCACTGCCAAGGGCAACACCAAGGTCTCCTTGGCTAACTGATAACTCGGGTGAAGGAAGCCACTTGGACAGCGGCATCCTCTTCCTGCAGGGGATGCCTAGTGTGTTCAAGGGATGGCAGTGGGAAGAAATGGAGTGTGTGTGTGTGTGTGTGTGTGAATGTGTGTGTGTGTGTCTCCAACATGGATCTGATGACAAAAAGGAGCACTTGTTTGTAAATGTAACCATTTTCTGCCTTTATCTGATTTTTTTTTTGGGGGGGGAGAACTAGGGATTGAACCCAGGGCTTTGCAAATATGAGGCAAACACTTTGCCACTGAGCTACATCCCAGCTCCCTTTATCTGATTTTAAAAACAGTATCAAAAAAATCTATGGGAATGCTTTGACAACTAAGAGAAAATTTCTAATAATCTACTATACCGTATTTAATATGCATCCATACTCTTAAATGATTTTATACTTTCTGTTAATTATGATTTTTGAATTTTTTCACATAGTATTATTATGTCAGTGTTTCTCCTGCTATCAAAATACCAGCAAATATATAGTTTCTGAGAGCTGCGTAACAATCCACTGAATGACACGCCACAATGAAGTACCCAGTCACCTACACTGCCTAGAAGGGGGTTTTCAATATTTCACTAGTCCGTAATTGCAGACAAATCAATGCCAACATTTTAAACTATGCTTGTAAGACAGATTCTAAGTGGGATTAATGGATTAAAGGATATGAGTTATTTTCAAAAAATGTTTCTTTTTCATCTTTTAAGGTACTTTCCACCAATTTCCTATGAGAATGTCCATCTCACAACAGTCTCATCAACACTGCGGTTTTGGAATACTGTGTTTTTTTTGATCATGGACTTCCCCCAAGCTCCTCTGCATCTCATTGTTGTTTCGGTTTGCATTGTTTGCACACTAGTTACATTGAATTTTTTTTTCTTAACCATTTGCATTTTCTTTCCTGTTTCCATCTTTTCCTGTTTTAAAATAAAAGGGGGCCTTTTTTTGCTCATTGATGAGGGCTTTGTGTGGTAGGGACGTTGGCCTTGACCCAGTACACACGCCAATGTCTTCCCTGGAGGCTGGCTTATCCCTTCTTTCTAAAGGGCTGTCCATCTTTTTCCAAAGCACACAAACACATTTTCCGTTGCTCCCAGTCCAGTCTATTAGGGGTTCTTTTTTTCCTTTCTCTCTCCACTGTGCTGTTCAGAGAGTCCCCAGGGTTACGGCTCTGACCATGGCCCTCCCTGACAGTGTGGGTTCCAGGACGGACCCCAGTGGCAGCAAACATGGCGTCTCACTGGGGATAACACCCCCTTCATCTGTGGGGAAGAAGCTGGAGGGCTGATGTTGACGGGCTCCTAGGTCTTCCTTATTTGCAGAGAATTCATGATGGGGTGCAACCCAGGTCAAACAAAAACAAAACCTGGCTGCTGAGAGAGAGGGCGCCCAGGCCGAGTTCCAGGAACAGAACTCTCTGGATTGTCTCACAATGTCTTGTCCCAGACATCTCTCTTCAAAGCTTCTAAAAGCCACACTGAAGTCAGACTTATTCTGATGCTTTGACACAAAACACAAAGGTCACCTCCAATTCATCTTCAGGATTTGGACATCAATCTCCAAATTCCACAAAATGCTCTATCAAAATTATCCCCCTTCCTAAAGCCCCCTAAAGTCTCCCAAGGACAGCTCCTCATGATGCCACAAGGCCCCGGGGTGGGGCTGGGGGCTGTTGGTTTTCCATCTTCCTCCCCTCCGTCACCCCTGACCTCCCCCTGAGCCTCACTGGCCACTCTCCTTCCTCCAGTTCCTCTCCCTGGATGGTCTTGTCCCACGGGGTCAGAGGGGCCTGGTCCTTTAAGACCCCGTCCCATCTACTGTATCAAAACTCGCCCCAGCCTTCGCAGTGCCTGCTTTCTCTTCTTCTTGGCTCCTGTGGGAATTTCAGTCGTCCTGTTCCGTTTAGTTGCTTTCTGTCCCTCCCTCTCCTTGAAAGACGTCAGCTCAGTGAGAAAAGGGATCTGCTCGTCTTGGGCAGGGGAACCCTGACGATGTGTTCGGGTGAAGGATGGCATTAGTGGACGTGGGTACCAAGGAGTAGCTCGCGGGCCACCAGGCAGTGGAATGGCCACTGCAAAGGGAGGGGCCTCTTCCCTCGTGGTCCTAGAGAGGAGACCAGGTCTGGTAGCCAAAGTATCCCGCGGGTAACATGCGTCCCCTCTTCACTACAGGGCCACAAGTTCAGTATTTACAGAGAAAGGTTAGTATTACCCAAAAGTTTTTAGCCCCTAGGAATTCAAGTTGGTCCCCATGACCTCTGAGGATTCTCACATCCAGGGTGTAAAAGACATTTCCCCAGGGTGACGTATCAGGGTGGACCAGCGTGGTAGAGTTTAAGTTCTGTTTTTCATCACTACGGAGAATGCTGAGTCCTTGCTGCATGTCCAGGTGGGAGAGATTGGCGAGGATGATGGAGAAATTAGTGGCTCAGGCCAGGTGCCCAGTTCCTTCCCTTGAACCCAGCACCCCAGCTTCTCCATCCAGCCAGGGGACAGCCAAGTCCTGTGTGTCACCCCAACCTCCGTGAATGTGTCCCCCAGCCGTTACCAAGCCCGGACAGTGGACCAGAGGTGCCTACAGAGGTCGGGGATCCCGAGGTGGCTGGGACATGATCCCTGCTCTCATGATTCTGGCGACCCAGGCGGCTTTGCTAAGTGAGGGAAGGAGCAGGAGGGCGGGGGGGCGGGGAGATACTAGGGCGCCAGGTGTGTTCAGCTTTTTCTGCGGGTAGGTATGGGTAAGCGGGTGGGGGAGGCTTGGACTTAAAAGAAAAGCAGCAACTTGAGAGTGGGCAGGGGTCTGAGGGTGCTCCAGGCAGTGGTGGCACCTGCGACCAAGGGATGGGCTCTGTAACAGGGCTTAGTGGCCTCGCTGGCTTTTGCTTGGTCTGCTCGCCTCCTCTTTCTCTGCCAGCAGAGCTCCCATCAGGGGACCGCATTTCCTTCCCTGGTCGGGAACTGAGTGAGGATTGAACCTCGGAGGCCCAATGTGCCTTCTAGGGGGTGAGCTGAGGAGCCGGCTAAGGCCAAGAAGCAAGCTGGGCTGTCGGGGACCACTTTCCTGCTCCACGGAGGTGTCCCTTCTGTCAAAAGTGCTGGTTGGGAACAGAGACACAGGCCCCGTCAACACCAGCAGAGCCTGAACCCTACTGAGCCAGAACCAGAGTTATCTTTCTCTTCTGAGCTGGGTGAGCTATGAAGTGACCCCTGCACCCCGTTTCCTGTTCCTCAGTAGGTTAAACTGGGTCAGTTGCTTTCTACCAATATTGCTCTGATATTGAGAAGAAGGGGCCAAGTTTCCAGATAGTTCCATGATTGGAGTATAGGTAGGATTTGGCAGCAAGAGATGAGGTTGGGTAAACAATTCCAGACACCCCTGTTAGGCCCCTTGACACTCCGCTCTGTCTGCCATGCCACTGGCCCAACCCTGTGTCTTTCATGCCTGGGCAAGGAAGGTCCCCTTCAGTCCCACACAAGAGGGTACTTCCTGGTTGGAGACTTTCACTGTTTCCCTCTCTCTCTCTCTCTCTCTCTCTCTTGTTATTTCAGCTTTAGATTTAATAGGACTCTGTTAGTTGGGTTCTTGATCCGAGGTATTTCTCAGAAGTGGCTGTTGGCACGGCAGAGGAAGCCAAGGAGGATGGGCAATTAAACGGCAAGGACGAGACAGGTGATTCATGGTAAGGATTATGGCAGGCTCCAGGCAGTGTCGAGAGGCAGGGGGCCAGAGGCTGAGTGACTTCTAGCCGTTGGAGAAGTGTCATAATTCCCTCAACTATGCAGAGGCCGCAGTAGCAAGAAGGGATCTTGGCGGGGCTTTGCCTGGGACCTAAGTTAATGAGCAGAAGCCTCATTATTCTCAGCCGCTTGACTGCTATTTTGTAACTGTCCCCTGTTCTTCACGATCCCAGCTGGCCAAGAGGGATGATCACGCTGATTGGGGGGGGTGGGGGTCACCTGCTGGCTCCTCGTACCCAGATCAGATCCCAGCCAGGCCCTGGGGAGGTTCCAGACTCTCTGACTTCATGTATACCAGCAGAGAGAACTCAAGTTTTCTTAACGGTCTTCCTGCTTCCCTGAACTTCTGTCCTTTCCACCTCTGAAAATGCAACCTGTGGTACCACATCTAGTGGAAGGGCACCCAGGAGGCCGAGCAAAACAGCAGAAGGAGGGCAACCCATCTGCAGGGTCTCCAGGGTCCCCAAGGCTTCCCATCACACCACCCCGCTGCAAGAAGACACCAGAGGAAACGGGCGCTGTGCAGATGGAGGGCTTGGCCTGACCATATGGAAGGATTTTGGGAATGAGCGATGCTTCCCGCCAGCCCGGGGACTGTAAGAAATTAGTCCAGGCCGAAAAGCAATGAGGTGGCAGCCAACCAAGAATCTGAGGAAGAGCAGACAAGGGGAGGCCACCTCCAGGCTGTGCGGACGGGCGTCATGGCAGCTTCCAGCTGCAGGCTGGAGGGGAAGGGGCCCCGTGGGGACGACAGGCAGCCAGGCTCTGTGATGAACCCCGGGGCCCTCTCCGCAAAGCACTGGGAGGTTAATAAAACCCAGATGCGAGTTGCTGGAGGAAGTGAATTCCTCATCTCCCGTCTCAGCCCCAGGATCTCGGTGTCTTTATCCTGATCAGTTCCTTCCCTTTCATGTCAGAGAAGGAGTCCCCCAGACTCCATCCTCTTCCTCTTTCACCCTGGAAAGATCCTGCCTGTTATGGTTTGAATTGTGTCCCACCCAAAAGACAGGCTGAAGTCCTGAGCCGTGTTACCCACGAAGGTGACCTGATTTAGAAATAAGGTCTTTGCAGAGATGGGGTCGCGCTGGAGTCGAGTGTGCCTAATCTAATGACCGTGCCTTTAGAAGAGGGGAACTGGGACACGGATAATACCCAGAGAGGGAGAGGAGAATGTCATGAGATGAAGGAATGAGTCAGAGATTACAGTCATGTGTCTGGGATCCAGGGAACGCTTTGGCAACTCTCAGAAGCCAGCAAGAAGCAAGAAAGATTCTGCCCTAGAGCTTCCTGCTGACACCTCAATTTCCAGCTTCTAGTTTCCAGGATTCTGGGAGAGTAAATTTCTGTTGTTAAAGCCACCCGGCCGTGGCACTGTGTTCTGGCAGTCTCCAGAACCAAATCTACTGTGCGTCCCCAATATTCCCTCTTCTTAGCAGTTTGCATGGCTTTCTGGCTTTCCCAAGCACAGTCTTGTTCTCCAGTGGCCAAAATAGCGCTTGTCTTCGTCTGTTGAAGCGACTGTAGCAAAATGCCCCAGGCTGGGTGGCTTATAAACAACAGAAGCTGATTTCTCATGGTTCCGGAGGCTGCAAAGTCCAAGGTCAAGGCACCAGGGGATTTAATGTCTGCTGAAGGTCTACTTCCTGGTTCATGGTTGATGTCTTCTAGCCGTGTCCTCACAAAGCAAAAGAGACAAGGGAGCTCTCGGAGACCTCTTAATAAGGCCGCGAATCCCACTCATGAGCACTCCACCCTCAGGACCTTATCACTTTCCACAGGTCTCACCCAATACCGTCACAAGGCGCGTCCCTCAAGCATAGCAAGCCCCAACCTTGGCAATAAGAAAACCTTTATTTCGAGGTTAAAAATGAACTGAAAGTTTGGGGATGTTCATTTTTATATGAAACAATGAGCAAATTGGCAAACCCATAAGCTCACAGAGGTTGCTTTTTTTGGGGGGGGGGGGAATAGAGAGTCACTCAAAGGCTGACCTCATTATTTGAAGGGTAAGGTGGGAAATAGGGATAAAAAGAATGCAACACCTTTTTACAAGCAGGAAAAAGCAGTGAGGTTATCTTCACTGTGGAAAAAATGAAAGATGTAGCAGTGAGATCATATCATGGAAAATGCCATGGTACAAGTTCACGTGACCTAAAACAATAGAAGAGAGAAACGGTTTTATGATTTCAGCAGTGAAACATGTTGGAAGGAGAGATGGAAAACGGCTTGTTAGGTCAGGCGGTGAGATGGCAGTGTGTGATTTCTTTTGAAAATTTCCAGTTTTGTTGTAACCTGGATTGAGCACTAACTAGAGATTTCAGTTGACACAAATTGGATAAATGGATGGACGGATGGATGGATGGATAGATAGATAGGTGACCTTATAGACCTAACCCTTACAGCCCCATGAGCTGTCTCCCTTCTTCCTTCCCTCTCTAGACCTGTTGGACAAGGCCATCTGTGCCTGCCAGCCTCGGCCATGCACCCATCTCTATGGTCCTCTCTGGTGGCCTCTTTTTCACTCCAGTGAAATTGCACTGAGGTCCTTTATAAATGCCAAAGCCTCAGATCAAATGGCTTCTGTGTCCTCGCTTTCTCTGATTTCTAATTATAGCTAACGTACAGTGACACTCTAGTCCAAGCCCTCTTTGGAGCCTGAAGAGGGAAACTGATAGGGAAACTGAGGCCAGGAACTATTAAGGAACTTGCCAAAGTCACACAGCTATCCAGGGAAGAGACACGCGTCAGCCCCCGCAGCCTGCTGACTCTGGAGCAGGGTTTCTAACATCAGCACTACGCATATTTTGGAGCTGGATGATTCTTTGCTGTGGAGGTGTGTGTCCTGTGCATTCTAGAATGTTAGGCACATCCCTGGCCTCAAGCCATTAGACACGGTAGCAATTCCATGCCCAGCGGTGGCAACTAGAAATGTCTGCAGACATTGCCAAGAGCTCTGTGGAATCATCTCTCTTTAGGGGCTTTTCCCATCTTGTCCTCACAGGCAAATAATGAGAATGACTCAGATTTATAGATCACTGCGGCTGTGCCAGGAATCATTTCTAGGCCTTTAATTATGTTATCTTTAATTCTCACAATGACCTTACAAGATATCCTCATTTCAGAAGTAACTCAGCCACAGAGAGATTAAGCAAAGGGGGAAGGAGATCCACCTAAGATTCGGATGCGTGTCTTTAGGCTCCAAAACCAATTTGCACAACCCTCCTCCAGGGCAGAGTAGGTGTTAGGCACATAGTAGGTGCTCAGGAGGTCCACATGGACATGAATCCAGAATGGACATGGCTTCACTTCTCAGTGTCCTGGTGCATCTAAAGTCAACAACATTTCACCAAATAACAGGAAAACAGTATCAGAACATGCCAGAACATTATGAAGGGTGGCAGGGAAATTAAGGCGTCATGTAGTCGCGGCTCTGTCCTTGCCTTGCAGAGTCTTGGCAGAATCTGGGCCTCAGTTCCCTTGCTGGTAGCAGGGACCTCTGAGGGTGCTCTTGGACCCTTCACTTCCGAACATGGCTTTCAACTCCTTCCCTCTCCTGTGCATCCCCTTGCTGTATTCTGTCACCTGGGAAAGGTCTCTAAGAATCAGTTCTGACCGTCGGGTATTCGCTGAGTGCCAGGAATTTGTGGAGGGCCTTTTAAGCAATGTGTCCTAGAATCCTCACACAAAACCTCTGTGAAGTCGGTAAGTAGCTTGACCTGGGTTCCCCGGATGCAGAAACTGAAACAGAGATTCCTGGAGAGAGCGCTCTGCATGGGGAAATCTCTGGGTAAAAGCTGGGCTTGGCCAGATCCACGGGGGTCCCTGGATCTTGAAAAAAGAGGGCTGGGCCGTGTCCTCAGTAGCAGTCACAGATTCCCCTGGCAGGTGGCGGTGGGGGGAGTTTGGCCTCTCCCCTAGCTCAGAGATGCAGTTACCCTCAGCTGAAGGTGACGCAGAGGGCCATGGGCATAGCCACTGCGGGGTGCACCAGCTGTCACAGAGGTGCTGAGCAAAGAACAGGCCTGAGTTACGCAGAACTAGTACTGGCCCCTGTTGCGGAGCAGGAGAACTGAGACCCGAGGGCTTAGACCCATTCCCAGGAATCATCAAGCCCACAGGTTGGAGTGTCAGATTGTTCGGATCACACCCTAACCACCCTAACCGCATCTCCGATAAACAGGCCCCACCCCCGAGGGGCAGGACACAGGCCTGTTTCCCAGGCACAGTGAAGACACCCGTGGGTGCTGGGATATGCTTGGAGAGACTGTGCGGGAGCTGCCACCCTCCAGGCTGGGGCCTCTGGGACAGGGCTCTGGAGGGTGCTGCCCTCGCCCAGGAGGGTCCTGGGGCAACGGCCCTCCAACAGCTGCCTGAACTCCGAGAGCTGTCAGTGGCCTGCTCCTGCGCAGGGCCGGCCTCCTGCCAGCCGCCCGACAGGGGACAGGAACATTATTCACGGGGAGATAAGGCAGCTGGTGAGAGATGGGCCTCGAGCAGCTGTTGCTCAGCCGCAGCTGGAACGGATGCTGGAGCAGTAGAGGGAGCAGGGAGGCGGAGGCCCATTTTAAGATAAAAAATGATGGTGTTGCTGAGGGCTGACGGGGACTCCTTTCAACCCAGGCCGGGAGCGAGGACGCACGGATACCCGGGCCTTCCCCGACGGTGTCCGCCTGACGAGCTGCACCAGGGCTTCCCTCGGGCCAGCTGTGGGACCAGCCAGGGCGGCCCAGCTGTCCCCTGGGCAGGAGATTCCCACCTGGTGAGTGGCCCCTCCATGCCGGCCAAGGAGCTGGGTCCAGGGAGATCTCCACGCTCCTATCTGGGTCACAGCCTGAAGTCAGTAGGTGGCCCCCACAGTGACCTGGTGGCACCCATCTCAGAAGACCAGGCCCCTTCGGGCTGCTGCCCTAGACCTGCCCTCTTCCCTCGCAGCTAGCCCTCGCAGATGGAAGTTTCCAGATTGGGGAGCCGAGGGGGTACGGGGTCTTTTTTCATCCTCTGTTTGTTTTATGAAGGAGCCATGAAGAGGGTTGTGACGTCTGTCTGTGGAGGGACCTGAGTTCCAGACATGAAGCTCTGGTCGTCTTCCAGGGCAACGTGTGCTGTCCCCACGGCCCCTGGGTCACCTCCCTGCCTGACCCCATGGAGAGCTTCCTCAAAAGCCAGGGCCTGGGCCCCCGGACCCACCAACCCTCCTGTCTGACTCTGTTAGAGGCCAGCGCAGGGGAGGGTGTGCCCAGGCTCCTTCAGGGTATCTGTGATGTTGGATTTCTCTCACTCGAAAGCCCTACAACAAACGCAGCAGAACGTTGAGATTTGACAAGCTCAGTCATGAACATGAAAGGCGGGTCATGTTTATGAAGTGTTAGGCACTTGTCTTTTTAAGAGCTTTAACTTAATCCTGACAGCTGCCCTTTGATGGGTGTGTGTGTGTGTGTGTGTGTGTGAAAGTCAGAGGCTCAGAGAGGTTAAGGAACCCTCCAACCTCCAAGGTGAACAACCTTCACGGTGGAATCTCTCAACTCCCTCAGTGTATTGGTATCTGACCTGCTATTCCCTGTACTTTTTCTCTGTTTGAAATAGTTCACAATTCTCTGAGAGGATCGGAAAGAAATAAACCAAAACGTTATTATTTGTCAAATCAGCGTATTCCACCTCCTAAGCATAGAATCATTCCAAATTTTAAAGTACATGTGAATATTTAAAAAGAAAAAGAAAAAAAAAAAAACGCCGGTGTTGTCCCTGCTCCCCAGGCCTCTGAGGCTCCTGCCCTTGTGCCGGCTCCTGTAGGCCCCTGCTCCCCCCTCCCAGTCTCTGCCAGCCCCAGCACACCACAGCCCAGCTGTCCCTTGGGTCCTGTTTCCCTCCAGGGCGGTGAGCCCCAGCAGGGAGGGTGGACGCTGGGGTGACATCTATACTTCCAGGACCTGGCCAGGTGCAAAGACTCCAGATGCTCAATAAAATTATTCAACTAAAGGGAGCCCCTCAGGGGGACCCCAGTGTGGGGACTGAGCAGCCCTGGAGGGAGAGACCCTGCGGGGGGTGGGGAAGAGGGTGCCCCCCCCGTGCCCCCCCCGTGCCCCCCCCCCCCCCCGCTGGAGACACATGGCAGTGATTTGCAGGACCATCACCAGGTGGGGTTTCCAACTTAAATGCTTCCAGCCGCACCTCCGCCGTGGGCAGGAACTTCTGAAGACAGGAGCTTGGCTGCTCCTGCTCAGCCCAGGGGAGAGGACAGGGCAGGTGTAGAGCGAGCTTCCTGTGTCTGACTTGTCATGTCTGGGGCTGTTGGCACTTGCCAGCCCACCCTCTTCACTCGGCTCAGGGATTCTCCATCTTGGCTGCATTCAGGAATCCCCCGGGGAGCCCTTAAAACTATTCACACGGAGTCCTTCCTCCTCTTCCTCAGCCCCCGGATATCCTGATATACAGCCAGGGGCCACATCAGGATGCTTTGGTCAATGACCAGCCATATTTACGAAGGGGGTCCTAAGATGATAATGGGGCTGAAAAATTCCTACCACTCAGTGATATCATTAGCATCACGACACCATAGAGCAACACAGTGTTAGTGGTGACGTGGGCAGACACACCTACCGAGCTGCCCACCCTGTAAAAATAGAGCACAGATGATAACGTGCAGCAGATAATACTTGATAAGTACAAATAACTATGTTGCTGGTTTTATAAATACTGTACCACACTTTAAAATCATTCTAGACTGTATTATTTCCATTTATTTAAAAAAAAAATCAGGACCAGGCACGGTAGCATCCACCTGTAATCCTAGCAGCTCAGGAGGCTGAGGCAGGAGGATCATAAGTTCAAAGCCAGCCTCAGTAAAAGTGAGGCACTAAGCCACTCAGTGAGACCCTGTCTCTAAATTAAAAAAAAATAATAATAATACAAAATGGACTAGGGACGTGGCCCAGTGGTTAAGTGCCCCTGGGTTCAATTCCTGGTACCAAAAAACAAAACAAAACAAAAAAGTCAGTTTACTATAAAATGTTTGTTGTGTTATCCCAGCAGCAGCTCAGACACCTCATGGTTGCATACAAAGGTCATGTCCAGCGACTGACCCATGCCACCTAGGTGTGGGTGAGTACACTCCATGATGTTCACTAGGGATGAAATCGGAGCACCTCGCCTTTGTCGAATTCAGCATGACTGTAACAGCCTGATGTGGTCAATTGGGATCGGGGGTAGTTTTAATGTGAAGTCAAGGTTGAGAACTCCTTCCTGTTAGGTGCTCCTTGCAAAAAAAAAAATAGCTGTCCCAAGGTGGGTGGTGATGACCTCTTCATTCGGTGAATATTTATTGAGCATCAATTATTTAAAAGGCATTGAGGAAGGAATGAGTTTGAGATCCCTGGCCTCTGGAGTAGCTAAGTGGAGAAGAGGTGTCCGTTGGCTGGTTCTGGTGTCCCTGGGTCAAACAGCAGCCTGGGAATGGGAGAGTCCTGGTACCACCGAAGCCCTCTTCAGATATTACTGACTGATCACAGGATGAGCTCCTGTTGAGTTCAGTAAGTGACTGTTGGATAAGTGAGCCAGGTGGCCATGACACACGTGTTACCTGGGGTGTTTCTCCAGGTTCAGCTGGGTGTGGATTTCTTCTTTCCCCTGCCAGGTGGGACTTCCCACACTCCTGCCAGCCGAGGAGCACGTTAGCATGAGGGACCACGTTACACCGGGTTTGGCTGAACCAAGGAAACATTTCTAGGTATTTAAATATGCTCCTCACTGACGCTGTTTGTTGATGGACTCCCTTCAAGGAGTGCTGCTGGTTAGGCCAGCACCAGATAAGCACACGTGGGCTCCTTAACCCTTCCACCAACTCCAGGGCCAATTAACGAAGTCTAAACGTTAGTGGAGTGTAGACTTGGGGTTCAAACCCTGGCTCTACCACTGCACAGTTGTGTGATCTCAGGAATACTAGGTAACATTTCTATGTCTCAGTTTACCCATCTGTTATGGTTTGGGTGAATGGTGTTCCCCAAAAGGTTCATGTGTGAGACAAGGCAAGAATGTTCCCAGGTAAAGTGAATAGATTAGGAGAGTTGTAACTCAATCAGTGGATTAATCCACTGATGTGGATGAATTGGGTGGCAACTATAGGCAGGTAGGCTGTCACAGGAGAGTTACGTCACAGGGGGGCAAGGCATTGGGGTATATATTTTTTCTCTGGTGAACAGAGCGTTCTCTCTCTCTCTCTCTCTCTCTCTCTCTCTCTCTCTCTCTCTCTCTCTCTCTCTCTCTCTCTCTCTCTCCTTCTTCATTGTCATTTCCTGAGATACTTTCCTCTGCATGGGGTGGGGATCCTGTTGCTCTCCCCTCAGGCCCAGAGCTTTGGAGCTGGCTGGCTGTGGACTGAGACCTCTGAAACTCTAAGTGCAGAATAAACTTGTCCTTCTCTACATCGTTCTCGTTGGGTCTTTTTGTCACAGTGATGGAAAACTGACCAAAACATCATCTATAAAAAACAAAACAAAAAAACACAGGGTGCAACAATCTTATGCACCCAGGCTGTTGTGATAAGGATAAAATCAGCCAATCCAGACAGAGTTAGGGAGCATCAGGCAGCCGGGAGTCCTTAATTAGTGATGAACCCTCAGTTAAATATTGATGCTGTCAGCTGAGTGTCATTTATTTATGACACATGCCAGAGTTTCCATGCATGCGATATTTTAAAAGAAAGTTCTCTCACATCTTCAAAGTAGGTGGTCCGTGGTTGTGGGCTCACATACGGTGGCCCCGCTGCAGGGCACTGATCTCCGAGCCTCTTCCTTTAATAAGTGGGTCTGGAGAGCCATTTCCGTGTCATGGGCCCACGGGCAGCCCTCCCAGCTTTCCTGCTGCGGCAGGTGGTATGGTTCGGGGATGTTCTCGGTGTCCTCCTGAGCATCTATGTGTTAAAGGCTGGGTCCCCTGTGTGCTGGTGTTGAGAGAGGGCAGAACCTCTAAGAGATGGGGCCTAGAGGGAGTCCTTTGGTCACAGGGGGCATGACTTGGGAGAGATGTAGGTAGTTCTTGTCCTCCCTTGGATATTTCTCACAAGAAGGTTGGTACAACCTTCTGAGCCCAGCCCTCAGTGGACTCTGGCATGTTGGTTCCAGATGGGATGCTCCCCTGCATGCACTCTGCCCTTTGCCATGGGTGCCTCACTAGAGCCTACACCATGGGGTTTGGACTTTAAGCCTCCAAAAGTGTGAGCTAACTAAACCTCTTCTCTTAATAAAGTGAGCCGCCTTGGGATTTTGTTGTAGTAACGTAAAGCTGACTAATAGAGCTGGCAACACGACTTCCTAGAGTCCCAACACCATACGCAGTGTCCTTGGTAAGGCAATCCATGGTGAGAATTCTATCTAGGGTTTTGCATTCGCCTTCCACATTCCTTTTCCGTACCACAACAGTCTTGGTAATGAACTTCAGATGTTTTTCCAAGGCCATGGATTAAAAGTCTTCTGTGTAGCATATTCTGGAAATTGCTTCATATCAGTACAAGAGAGAAGCATCTTTATTTTCAATTTCATCTCAGCAGATGATTCTAGTTTATTTAATAAGTCCCCTGTGCATGGACAATTGGGTTGTTTCTAATCTCTGGCTATTAACAAACACTTCAGAGAATAAAACTAATCTTAGCATTTACGTGATGTAGCACTTCAGTTGCTTGCCACCAATTTGGAATGTCATGCATATAAGTGATTATAAGAATATTGCATACCGTGGAGCTGGGTATAAAAATAAATAAATGAGGGATGTTTGTCTGCAGCTGCTCTATCATCTGCACGTAAGATGGCTTGGGCTGTGAATGACAGTGATGAGTGAGTCAATAAAGGAAATGCGTTCGCTCCTACCACCGAGATGGGGCAATCACAGGGCTGAGAAAGTCAGAGGCTCAGTGTCACACTCAGGGACCTAAGTGCTGTCTGTTCTGATTTCTGTTCTCTCTTGTCTTCACACTGTTCCTCCAGGTGTTCAGTGAGCCCCCTCGGCTCCCTGGTCACACTCCCTGCCTTCGAGGAAGAGCCCCTTTCTTGGGTTACTATTAAGAAGCTGGTGAACTTTCCAGAATTCTCAAGCAGGCCCTTCTCCCAGGCCTTACTGGCTGGAACTGTATCACGTTCCCTCTTTACGCACCTCCCTCAGTGGGAACAGAATGACCACAACTGGCTGAAACTAAGAGGGTCATTTGTTCCTTGAAGCATATGGCCACAGATCCACTGAATAAACTCGGGGCCTGGCAAGCCAGAAAGGAGGCGGGCAAACCGGACACAGCGGACCTCCTGAAAGCCCTGTGCTATTCTTTCATAGAATCGGCTCTTGGAGTGTGTGTTGAAGAGAAGGCATTGCTAAGTGGATTTTCCATGACACACATCAATAGATTTAAAATGCAGTCGTCACTCTTAAATTCTGGCTAGACGGCTTTAGTGAGGGGAATCAGAAACTGCAAACTTGAGGCTCCCCGTCACTTCTGCGTGGCCTGGAGAACTTTCTTTGCTCTCTGGACCTCCTTTTGTCTCCCTTGTAGAAATGACACCATGGAGGCAGATTTGATGTCAGGGATAAAGAAAAGGAGGTGGGCTTTGCACTCGGACCTGGTTTAGGACCCCAGCTCCACCGTCACCGTAACCATGGAGTGCTTTGGAACTGCCTCCTCATCAGTAAATGGGGAAGAAAATCTGCAATTCTCAGGTCCATTGAAAATATATAAACTATAGAGGTGTTGTCTGCATAAACTAAAATGTACATTTAAGTTGCACAGTCTGATGACCTCGACAAATGTATACACCCCCGGAACCATCATGCCAGTCAAGAGACACACTTTCACACCCCAGTTTGCTTTATGCCCCTCTAAGGTTAATCCTACACCTAACCAGCCCTTATTCCCTTGGCCCCGAGTGGCCTCTAGAGTTTCAGTGACTATGGAGTAGTTTTGCATATTCTAGAATCTCATATCAGTGCTTTCTGCATCTAGCTTGTTTTTCTTACCATAATATCATCATAATGTACCACAATGCGAGTGTGGGTCGGACCCGAGACTTGCTTTCATAATATGGCAGAGGTGATGGAACGTCACTCCTGCGATGTTACCTTCCTGAGGCTCCACCCTACTAGCAGACCGGTTCTCCCTTGCGTACTTTGAAGAAGCAGATGGCCATGTTGTGGGAAGACTCATGGGAAGGGCCAAATGACGACCTCTAGGAACTGAGGGTGACCTCTAGGAGCTGACGGAAACCTCCACTTACAACCAGCAGGGAGCAGGGGCCCTCAGTTTTATAGCCACAAGGAACTAAATCCTGCCAACAGCTGAATGAGTTTGGAAGTAGTTCCACTGCCAATCTAGCCTCCATATAAGACCCGAGCCCCAGATGAGGGCTTTCCTCTTTTTTCTTTTTTGCAGTACAGGGGACGGAACTCAGGGACATTCTACCACTGAGCTACATCCCCAACCTTTTTTTTTTTTAATTTTGAGACAGAGTTTGGCTAGGTCTCCCAGGCTGGCCTCAGACTTGCAATCCTCCTGCCTCAGCCTCCCTCGTCGCTGGGTTTACAGGCATGGCCCAAGGTACCCAGCTTCAGGTGACCTCTCACCTTGGAGAAGATCCAGCTAAGTTATTCCCAGACAAACACCCACACAAACTATGAGATGATATGTGGGGTTTTAAGGCAATAAGTGTAGAAAGATAATACACACCTCTTGGTGGTATACTCCTCTTGTCACTGAGAAGCCTTTCTCGTGTGGCTGTAGCACATTTTGTTTATCTGTTTACCAGGTGATGCACATTGGATTGAGGGCTGTTATGAATAAAGTTGCTCCAAGGATTCTTTTAAAAGTCATTGAGTGGACATGTTTCATTTCCCTTGGGAAAAGTCTAGTAAGAGAACAGTCGGACTCTGCGATGCATATATATTTAACTTAATGTCCACCATCTCACGTGCCCACCAGCTATGGACAAGAGTCACAGCTACTCCATACCTCCTGCCCCTGACAGCTTGTCCTCTAGGTTCTTAAGATTCCATATCTCATTATAGTCTTTATTTTCATTTTCCTGATGGAGAATGGTGCTTGATTTTGAGGCTTGTTGGTGATGTCTTCTGTATCCTCCTCTGCCAGGTACCTGTCTAAATCTCAAGAGACTGCCATCCACAGGGACGTCTCCGGACCACATTATGAATGCAGTGAGACTGATATTGAATAAACATGAAGTCAAGGAAGACTGTGATGCTTGGGGTGTTATTATTTTTAAGGTCACTTAGAAAGAAATCTGTATGATTCTATAAAATACGCTTTTAAAAGATCTGTTCTAAATCATCGTCCTGTGGGAGAGGAGGGGAGAAAGAGAGAAAGAGAACGAGGTGAAGTAACAGGGAGGGGGCAGGGAGGCAAGGGGTCCTCAGGCCTGGATCCGGAAGGCTTCACGGGAGGGAGGCTGTGCCCAGGCCAGGGGCCAGGGGAGTTCTGCCTTAGAGACATCAGAGTGAAGCCTCTGTCCGTGGCTCTGTCCCGGCCTCCAGCTCCGCCAGACCTGGCATCCAGAGGGTGGCAAGCACCTCTATTCAAAGCAGCAGAGACTCAGGCTTTGCATTAGTGCCTGGGCCTGCCTAGCGCTCAGCAGGGTGGGGCTGGAGGACCAGGCCCAGCACATGGAGGGGCTGCTGCGGGCACTGAGAGCCGCTCTCCATCAGGGAGGCTAAAATGAGCAGGTCCTCCTCCCACTCCTTGACCACCACCCTGCACCTCCCGGCTGGGTCTGAACAGCCCTGCTCCCAGGGGCTCCGGAGGCCTGGCTTCTGAAACTCCCAAAGGGGGTCAGGCGGGGACTGTGCCCAAAGCTTCCCATGACTCAAAATATCCTCAGGGGGAATAAAACATTTGACAGGGACTTTCTCTTTTTTTTGCTAATAAATGTGACATGGGCTTATTTAAAAGGTGGGGAGACCACAGCAAGATATAAAGAAGAGGGTGAGAAACAAACGTTTCAGAATTCACAGATAATGATTCCGTTTCAATGTATTTCCTCCCAGATTTCCAACATGTAAAGATATACGCAAACACATGCATTTCTAAATAACATCAAATTATACACACATGCCCTCCTGGGACTTATTAGTTTCAGGGATCTTTATGTTCCAAACTATGAACATCTGGACTTTTTTTTTTTTTTAACAATCTAAGTTTTTCATGGTGGGTGAGAATTTCGACTTTTATAAATTATCACAAAGGTTTCTGGAGAGAATGTCATCTGTAAGCTCATCTTTTTTGACTTCCCTAATCTTTTCTTGCCAAAAGTAGTAGAAAACTTACTGGATCAAAGGCCATGAGCATATACGTTTAGGCTGTCAGGTAGACGACTCATTAATTTCCACTTTTATCAATAGTTTATTAAAATATCAGTTTGGTTTACTATCGGCAACATTCAAATTGATTTTTTAAATCTTTTTGATTCAGGAAAAAAAAATGTTTTCTGGTGTTCTTCATCTATTCTTTGATAATTTATTGAGATTGAGCATCTTTTTTATGTTTTTGTTCACAGATCATTCCTTCTTTTTGGTGGATTACTTATTTACAGCTACTGCTTATTTTTATGTTGGAATGTTAATCTTTATTGATTCCTAAGAACTATTTACATATTGAGGCAGTAATCTGTGGCCAAAGCTTGCAAATATGTTCTCTGAATCTATCATTTCTATGAGCCATGGCTCACAATGCAGCAGAAGGTGGTCTAGATGTTCTAGATCCTTCCATCCCACTGGTGGGCAATACGTGAAAGCTCCTTTTTGTGCTCTCCTGGAATGGTTACTCCCTAAGGAAATATCCCATCCGCCTATTTAATGTATCTTCTTGTACTGCAGAGTGTGGAGAAGCGCTGTGGCGGGGATTTTGAATAGAAGCAGAATGAGCAATTAGAAGCACTTGGGGCACAGAACCCTGGGGGCAATCCTCTCCCACTTTGGCTGTTTCCTGCTGGCAGAGAAGTTTCTGGAAAGGCGAATCGGTGCGTCCGTGGTTTCTCTAGGGCCCTGCTCCAATGTGCAGTGGAGTTGGCGATAGTTTCCGGGACTTGTTCTGAGTCCTGGCTGCGGCAAAAGGCATCTGAACTGAAACATGCCCCCCCCCCACCACCGGGGTGGCTCAGGTCTGCAGGGTTCACAAACTTCGGGACGTCCAGGCTAGAGCTTGCCTTTCTAGATGGCTCAAGATGTCTCAACCTCCTTTCTGCTAAACATCCCTGCAATCTTTTCTGTGGCCTGCACCAAATCTTGATAAAACCTTCTAGTACTTTCTCTGGCTTCTAAGTCCTGCCACTCTTGCGGTCTCTCCAGGTCTTGCAATCCTTTCCAGTCATGGGGCAATTCACTCCTCTCTGCAGGGAACCCAGAGTGCTCGCTGCAGTATCTTCAGCATCCTCTAAGGGTTTTTATAAATTCTTTGCATCTATATTTCTTTGCAAATGATACAGCACAATGAAAGGGTGGGTTCTGCCTTGAGTTCATATCCTGGATCGGTCAATCCTACTTGAGCCTCAGTTTCCTTGTCTGTAAAGATCATACCACAGGATGTTAGTGTCCACACAGGACTATCTCAGGCAGGCAGCAGGTGCTCGGTACCTACCACCATATAATCCATCCAGTCCCCTTTCCGTATCTTAGCATGGCTCTGGGAAAAGTACTAATCTAATCCTCCGTTCCTCAACTTCCTTCCTTGCAAATGAAGAAGCCTAGTATCTACCTTGCAGAATCTTGAAGTTCAGAGGAAATAATAAAATTGGAGGCATATTCTGGGTCTACATAGAAGGTGTTATTTGGGGTCCAGGTTTTGTGTCCAGCCCACTTTTTAGTTATCAACAAAAGCCATACTACGCAGAGTCATTTCCTTTATTCGGAAGGTGTTTATTGTGCACTTACTGTGTGCCAGGTACTCTGCTGGAATGAGAGATGGAGGTGAATGGGATAGATGTGATCTCTGGTCTTAGGGGCAGCAGTGGGGGGACAGAAAAAACCCCAAACACATTTAAACATGTGCGTACCATTGTGGTTTGTGATGAACACTGTAAAGGACACAGTTAGGGGACTGTATGAATCGAAGGCTGGACCCTGGTGCAGGGATGAGAGGCACCTGTGTTGAAGGTGGGGGGGGTGAAGAACTCTCTGCTCTTGGCTTATCTGGAAAGTTTCATGAATGAAAGAGATCATGGGGAGAACGGCCCATTTCTAGGGTGGGGCAGGTAAAGGAGTGAAGAGCGAGGACTTGGCTGAGACTAAGGGGAAAAGAGAGCAGCCCAGAGAGTCTGAGAAGTGGGACCTTCAAGAGACACGTGGGCGAGAGGCCAAGGGAGAGGGGCAGGGAATCTGATTATCCGGGATCCGTTCCTGGCCTCTGTAAGGTAACAATGATGAGCCCTGCTTCCTTCTGGAGGCAGAATAGATTAGAAAGAAATGGAACCCAGTCCCCTGACTTGGGTCCTAGTCCTGCTCCCTCACATACCCGCTGTGTCACTATGGACTTGACACCCCTAACGGCCTTCCCTGGAGTCTGTTCATGGAATAATTGTGCCCGCTGGGGGCTCATCCATTCCCTCCATTCCTCAGCCACATCTCGGGTAGTGACTGGGTACCAGGCACAGTGCCAGACGCCGGCTGTCCTTGCTCCCACTGAGCTCGCAGAGAACTGAAGGGACTCATGTGCACGCAGACGCGCCCAACTCAGTCGGGGACCTGATAGAGACATCCCAGGGGCACAGAGGAGGGAGTGGCTTCCTGGAGAAGCCGGCTCTTCAGGACAGTTTGAAAACAGGTAGCCTTGGGCAGGAGGCGGAGGAGGGCGGGAATCAGGAAACTGCCCTGACACGCAGGTGTGCGTGAGCTACACGACTGCTTGTGTGGACAAGGGGCGTCTGCACTCCAGAGTCAGATGAGAGCCCTGGGAAGCCCACCGGTCTACACCCCTGCATGAGACCCAGGGGAACACCACTCATTCACACCCTCACATGAGACCCAGGAGAGCCCCAGTGGTCTACACGCCCCCATGAGAGCCAGGGGAACACCACTGGTCCACCCGCTCACATTTGCATCCCCTGGTCTGCAATCCCCTTTACATTCAGTCTCCCTCCTCATCCCGCATCTTTGTTCAAACATCTTCTGTGTAGAGGAAGTCTTCCCTGAGCATGGCACGTGAGCTGACCGCCCCTCTGCTGTCCCTCTCTCTGCCACACACACTTCTCCCTGTGGCCCTCTGCACCCAACCGCACATCTTCCTGACCATTAGGTTCCCCCAGGCTACGGGTCCACGTAGAAGGCAGACGGTGCCATCTTTCTGCCACACATCACAGCCTGTGACTGCAGCAGAGAGCCAGCAGGTGCTCAGTCACCACTGGATGAATAGCGTTGGGTCTTGGTCTACAGTGGACCAACCCCTGTAGCTGGCTCTGGTGAGAGTTCACCCTCTGAACACTTCCGCCCTGTAGTAAATGCTTCTGTTTTCTAGACACCAGGCTAAGAGCCAGGGGCTGGTGAAGCCCCGCTGAGAAATACCAAGGTGCCACTCTTTCACGTAGTGTAGGGAGGGGAGAACCATCCCGGGCTCTGATTCTTCCTTTCCTGTGACCATGCACAGGTTGCTGTGATAAACACTCTTGGCTGGCTACCTCAGTGACCCCACCTCCTTCTGTTTTGTCTCTTTCCACTGTGGAGGGTGGAAATCCAGATGTTTAATTTTCCCAAATTCCCTTGTAGCTAGTTCTGGCTAAGTGACCTAATTCTGGCCAATGACACAACATCACAAATCTGCAAGGGTCTCTTGGGAAAGTTTGGCTTCCCTCCAAAGGAAGAGGCGAGAGAGAAGAACTATCTGGAACCATTCTTGTTCCTTATGGGAACATTGGTGCAATGGCTTCAACCGAGGCCACCCTGAGGGGACAGTGTGATGGTTAACTTTCTGTATCAACTTGACTGGGTCACCGGGTGCCCAGATATCTGGTTAAACATCATTCTGGGTGTGTCTGTGAGGATGTTTCTGGATGAGATTATGAATCATCCCTAAAAAGGGGGAACAGTAAAACCCCATGTCCCTGAATGTCCCCTTTCTGTTCCCAAAAATCTAGCCAAGTTGAAAAGAAATGATGAGAACAAGCCAGCCTGAGCCAGAAAGTCACATACGTATTATCCTGAAGAACACTGCTTCCTCTATGCGTTCTGGAAACGAGGGCAGTGGGTGTCATCTGTAGAATACTTCCTTGCATGTGGCAGGACAGCTGCTCCTTGGGATGCTGGTCACACGAGCAAGCTGATGCTGAAGATGTCACAGCTTCTGCAGCCCGACATAGAAGACCCTCTCTGAGTGGGGACTGGGATGGGACAGAGGGCACTGTGGAAAGGATACGTGCCTCTTGTCCAGCTGGTGGCCACTGGACAAAGCATGTGAGGGACAGAGGCCGTGCCTGGAGAAGCACCTTGAGGGACGGAGGTGCCCTCTGCTCAGCCTGTCACCACTGAATTCTTCTGGGAGCAATACTGATCCCTTGTGAGCTTTCCCCAGTAAGTCACGTCTGTCACACTCCCTCCAGGCACATTCTTTGGCCTTTCCATCCCGTCCACTGCCTGGAACAACTGGGCTGCATATGTGGGAGCTGACCTTTGAATCTGCAGACGGACAGAAGCAGATTTCCCTCCCCAGGATGGGGGGCCTCATCCAGTTAGTTGGAGGCCTGAGTAGACTAAAAGCAGAGTAAGGAAGAATCCACTCTCTGCCTGACTCTCTCCAAGATGCAAAGCTCGTGTCCTCCTCTGCCTCTGGATTTGGGCTCAGGCTGGACTTACCCCGTGGGCCCTTCTGTCTCTCAGGCCGTTGGACTCAGATTACTACACGGGGCTCTCCTGGGCCTCCAGCCTTCTTCTCAACCTCCATTTATCCTGTGAGCCAATTCCTTATTCTTAATTTATATCTAGATCTACATATCTGTCTGTCTGTCTGTCTCTCTATCACTTATCCACTATTGGTTTTGCTTCTCTGGAGAACCCAGGCGGACACAGACAGCACATGTCAATCAGTGATATACTAAGGATGGGAAGAAACAAGCCAGAAGCCCCCAGGATACCTGGCAGCAAATCCCCTCACGGCGCCGCCCAACCTGGAAACACCAGACTCTTGTTACGTAACAAAAAGAAATGTCTTTATTACCTGTCCCGTACCTGTCAGATTTTCTGCTTCTTGTGGTTGAAAGTGTTCCTGGCCCACGCGATCATCTTACATCTCTGAGCCTCATTTCCTCTGGGACACAATGAGGGGACAACAGAGAACAGCCTTCCTTGATACCAAGGAGCACTCGCAAGTGCCTCAGGGAGGGGCTCGGAGGGAGGCGGGGGAGCTGGGGCTTGAGGGCAGGGCCAGGTGCCTGGCTGGGGCCCAGGTCTCTGTGCACACAGTACATAACCTACCCAGGGACAGCAGGCCTCAGAACAGCACTGTTTAACAGAGTGGCGGGAGGACTGAGTGAGTCCTTCTTCATGAGGCCTTAGAATGGTACTTAGCTCTTCGAAAAATGCTCCATAAATGCTAATTGTAACTAAGAATTCGATGTGGATCAGGCGCCCTGGGAGTACAGAGACTAGCTCAGAACACAGACACAGACACAGACACAGACACACACACACACCCCGAGATGACACTGAGACTTTAAAGATGCACATTTATGATGAACAAAAAGAAGGGGTCCTTGTGCTTCTTTAATTCGAGGAGAAAGCAAATCTAGAGATGAGCAGCTGCTGATTGGATTGCCTTCAGGGAAGATTCAGCTCAACACACAGGTGACAAGAGCACACTAATAAAGAAACTAGGTCAAAGAAACTAGGCATTCTAGGGATGACCTTGGAATTTGAAATTGATAATATAAAATAGCAAGAGATAATACTTTGTAGCATGTTGTTATGGTTTTTAAAGCATTTTTTAAAAATATGTTTCGGTAGTCGTAGATGGACAGCATGCCTTTATTTTACTTGTTTATTTTTAGGCGGTGCTGAGGTTCAGACCCAGTGCCTCAGACGTGCAAGGCAAGTGCTCTGCCACTGAGCTACAGCCCGGGCCCCTTCGAAAGCATTTTTGTGAGTTTGAACAACTTCTCCAGGACAGGGCCAGTTTGTGAAATCTCTCCAGATCTGATCTCATCTTGAGCCTCATGTCACTCGAGATGAGCACAGTTCTCACTCCCAGAGAGACCTCGGGCCTGCTGGGCTGCTTCCCTGAGAAGGTGGTGAACGAGGGACTTCTCTACCGTAGTTTCCATGTACGACACTAAAGCTCTTAGCATAGTGCCTGGCACACAGTAAGTGCTCAATAAATGTTAAGAGTTATGGTTTTCATAGTGCATTGGCTCTGGGAGGCGCCAGGCACAGCACTAAACACAGACCATCATCACCAAGCTGTGGCTCAGAAACCCCATCTTCAAGGGGGGCAGCCAATGACCTGTGCCCGACTCCCACCCCGTCTCCCAGTTTAGGTTGTTTTAAGTGAATTTCTCCCTCTGGGCCTTGGGCGGCAGGAACCGTCCTGCAGAGAACTCTTTCCGGCTCTCTGGCTCTCCAGGCTCTCTTGGGTCGGGTGGGTTGTGAAGGACCTGCTTCTGTCCTCTCTTGGCCCAGGCCACCTGCCTCACTGCTGAGCCCCGGGAATGTGAGTGCCTGACCTTGGTGGCCACGAGGGTGAAAGAGGCATGCCAGACACCACGCAGCTTTTTCTGGAAGTTTCGATTCCCCAAGCACAAACCCTCTTCTCCTGGGATTTGGGGGTGCATCCTCAGGAAGCCCCCCTACTGCACACAGGAGCTGTAGGAGCCAGGATGCTCTCCAGATGCTGCTGGGGGGCCATCACTGCCTGGGGACCGGATCTGGCCTTCCTGATGCTGCACACGCTCAGTCAGGAGGTCACGCAATTCCGCACTGAGGAGGCTCCCGCGATGCCGCGAGGGGCAGGGGTTAGAGACCTGCATCCTCCCCGGCTTCCCCACCTTCAGAATCCCCACCTACAGAAACAGCAGCAGCGGAGCGTCAGACCTGAGTTCACAGAGTGAAGGACACACTGGGGCCGGTGCCTGGGCGGAGGTCCTGACTCAGCCCTGCCAGCCCTCCATCTCAGGCAGGTCACATTCAGGTTCCGTGACTCAGGTTCCTTTTGGAAAACGAAGATAATAAATAGCACTTATTTCACTGAGTGTTAAGAGGATTTTACTGAACTCAGGAAAAATGCCTGATATTCACCTCGCATGCGAGGAATTTCAGCTATGTTTACGATCTGTCCTATGATTTCGAGCATGTCTTTAACCTGCCTGCCCCTCAGTTTCCTCTTCAATTTAATGAGGATAATTATACATGTCCAGAGGCCACTCCTTTTTCTTTGGAAACCCCATCATGCTGGTAATTATTCATATAATGTCTGTCCACCTATTGATGCTGCATGTGCCTGCAGAGGAACTCAAGTCCCTGTTTGCTGAAGTCTCCCGAGGCTTAGGAGGAGTGCCTGACATACAACAGTTGCTCAATAAACATTCATTAAGTGAAGGAAGGGTACCAGCGAAAAAAGATAGGCAGTCCACTTTAATAAAATGATAAATTCTCTGTGTGTGTCTGTTTGTCCATCTCAGAGAAGGAGGAATTTAGGTTGTCATGAAAGTGGATTACTGTCCTGGTTTAGTCCTCACTTTCTCTGTGACCACAGGCAAGCAGCTGACCTCTCTGAGTTTGTGTCTTCACCTGTTAAATGGCGAGAGTGGACTGACCTGCATTTCCTTAGGAAGATTAACCCTGGCAAGCTATGGTCTGTGTTCAGTGTTGTGCCTGGCGCCTCCCAGAGCCAATGCACTATGAAAACGATAACTCTTAACATTTATTGAGCACTTACTACTTACTGTGTGCCAGCACTATGCTAAGAGCTTTACTCACTGTTATGGTTTAACTATTAGGTATCCCCCAAAAGCTCATGCGTGAGACGAGGCAAGAAGGTTTAGAGGTGAAATGACTGGGTTATGATCACCTTGACCCAATCACTGTGCTCTTCCCTGTGGTCGCTGGGTGGTAACCGTAGGCAGGTAGGTAGGGTGTGGCTGGAGGAGGCGGGTCCTTGGGGGAATGTCTTTGTGGTTTCTATGCTGTGGGTTGAACTCTCTACTTCCTGGTGCCAAGACCCCAGTGGCTCTCCTCTGCCAAACACGTCTGCCATGATGCTCTGCCTTATCTCAGGCCCCAGGGGATGGCGTTGGCCACCTAGGGACAGAGACCCCTGAAACCGCAAGCCCCAAATAAACCTTTCCTCCTCCCATGGTCCCGTTGGGCCTTTTGGTCACAGCAGAGAAAAAGCTGATGAGACACTTCATCCGTAGCCGTGGTCTTGAAGTGGGGCTTAGGAGGAGTCTGGGCAAGCAGAGGCAGAATTGGAGAAGCGAGACTGTACTCACAGCACGCTTTCATAAGACTGAGCAGACGTTATGCCTGTCGAGGAAGGAGTGTGTCCTGGGAGCTTGTCCTGATGGAGAATATGGGCCACCGCCGGCCCTCCATATGGTTTACCAGGCACAGCTGAGTCTATCCAGCTTAAGTGGAAATAAGAGTCCTACATCTTAATATAAAATCAGATAAATAAGTTTCTAAAAGAAACTTGGAAAGCCCTAAAACAACAGAATAACACAGGCCTGGCATGAAAATCCGTTTCCTGTCCTGGCCGGGACACTAGGTAGCCAGAGCCCTTAGCAAGTCAATTTCCCCTCACTGCTAGAACATGGCGGATGGACTGGACGACTCTTGAGGCTGTTTAGCTAAGCGATTCTGAGAGAGAATGACCAACCAACCCCTGCCCCCGGGGAACACTCCCTGCAGGGGGACGTGAGGCAAGAGAGGGTTGGCACGGAGCAGGGCCTGAGCGGCCAATCACGATCAGTTCAGATCCTTGTTCTGAGCAGATGCTCCTCCATTTGTCAGCCCTGGCGGGATCTCTGACATCCTGATCCCTGCCAAGTTCTAGACAAACTTACTGGAAAACTTCTATTCATGCTTCAAAACCCATTGCAAACGTCACGGTCATTTGTTCATTCAGTAAAGATTGAGTATCTACAACAAGCTGGGATTCTTCTAAAGGATGTAGCAGTAAACAACCACCAAACAATTCAGGCCTTATGTATTGTGATGAGAACAGCTTTTTCTAACCAACCCATCCTTTGCACAGATGTCAATGGTGGCCCTACTGTTTCAACTTACATTAGCGTCCCTACTGGACTATAAGCTCTATGGTAGCGAGAGCTGTTTGTACCTCCCACTTCCTCCCTAGGTCCCTGGCGTGACACCTGGTAGACAACCGGCACTCAGTGCGTTTTTCTTTCCCTGAGAACACAAAGACCTGGGTGTGTATTATTCCCCATCACAGACAGCTCACTGAAATTCACTCAGTCTCGTCTCTGGGCGGGACTCCGGCCAACACTTTCCTCCTTAGATTCTGAGATGGCGCATTTGATTATTTGCTGACCATCTGTCCCTTGCGCGTAAGGCCAAGCCACAGGAGGGCAGCGAACCAGGCCTGTCTGGTTTCCTGAGTTAGCAACAGCCTGGGACATGTGTGTTGAGCACAGAGAGAGACCTCAGAAATGCTAGTTGAAAGAACGGCATCAGAGTCTGGAGAGCAAAGCAGGTCACGCACAGAGACGTACACTGTGGTCCTTGGTGCCGAACCATCTGGTTGAGGACAGGAAGCCCGGTGGGTTCCATGCTTAGAAGGCACTTACGAATGTGAGGTTGGCCTTCGAATACGGTGACAAGTACTTGAACTTGGACTAACATTTTGCTGAGTGTGACCACGGGCTGCACTCTTGGTTTAGATAAGGGTTGGAAAGCAGGCTGTGGAACCAGTGAGATCTGGGTTCAAATCTCAGTTGTGTGACTTACTGGTGGGATCTGAAACACACCTGAACATCAGTTTCCTCACTGGGAACGTAAGCATTGCCTTAGCCAGTGCACGGCCAGGGCACGGAGCCTGGCTTTTAGCTGATGCTTCATCAGTGTTAGCGCTTATTCTTTTCTGTCACTGAGGAAACTCATTTCCATCCTCACAGGCTCAGGCAGCATTCCTTAGCCCCAGTGGGCACTTCCCTTCTCACAGAGCTCACACCCATTCCTTCTCCGAGGGCCTGTCTTAATGACCAGCCACACAGGCTGGCTTCAGCCATGAATCATTGTTGTCCAGTGCTTTTATTATGCTTAATACACACCACATCCTATGCAGAGTTCTTTGCAGATTTTAGTTCCTGGATCTCCAGAACAACCCTCTGAAGTCAGCTATCATTGTACAGATGGGGAAACGGAGGCCATCGAGATTACAGAAACTGGCTTAAGGGCATATAACTTGAAAGTATTACTGCCAGGATTCGAACCCAGGAGTCTAGCTCCAGACACGGCATTTGGAGACCTAAGGGCCACGTTGCCTTCAAACGCTAATCAATCAGGGGCTGAGCTAGAGCAAGCCCTGCATGCCGAAGCTAATGCCCCCCAGGCTCCTGCCTGCCAGCATTCCATGCTGTTCCCTGGTCCCCATTGCTCCCAGCATGCCACTGTTTTGTATGAGCTTAGAGCTTGGTTCTGGGGACAAACTTGAAGCAAGACACAGGCTGCCCCAAGTCCAGTAGGCTGAGAAACTAGGAAGGACAGGGGACAGAATCCAAGCAGCCACAAATCCCAGGCTGGGCCTCCCCAAGGGGAGCACAGTCACTGAGGTCTCCTGAGCACTCAGGGGCCAGAGAAGGGGTGGGAGTCACTGGGGATTGCTTCTGGAGCTGGGGTTGCAGTGCGGAGATTCCAAGTCTGATTGAACAACAGCTCCAAGGCCTGGAGAGTGCGAAATGCCTTCTCTCCTTCAATCCCCCAACCTTGTGGAACATGGATTGTGTTTTTATTAGCTGATTTCTCAGCTGAGAAATCAAGGCTCAGGAAGTCCCTTGTTTAAGGTCACCTTACTAGTTAGGGATAGGCACTCTACCAGGTCTATACCAGACTCTGGGAACAGAGGCTTTTGTAAACTTGCAATTAAAACAAGACTGGGGCCGTGGGTGGGCTTGTGGGCCCAATTCTAACTGAAGATCCGGTACCCTCCCTGGCCATGGGAAAGCTACTGGAATCTTCTCCACCCCAGTTTCCCACCTCCGTTGGCCTCTCTGCAGGGCCATTATCACTTCTGTTGATAAACGGAGCAGATTTGAAGATGCTCCAGGTCAGAGATGGCAAAGTACAGCTGATGGTTTGAGATGTGCTTTGTGGAGAAGGAAGCTAAGGTTGAGATCAGTTAAGAACATTTCCAGTTTCCAGAGCTAAAACACAGCAGTACCAGGCTCTCAACGCCGGCGGTCTGGATTCAGTACCCACAGTCTTACGCAGCACAGGCTGTGCTGTATGTGTATGCAGCACACCCTGTACTGCTTTTGCAGAACAGAGACATGATAATGGACACTCGGCCCCTAAGTCTGGGAGACATTTGGGAGTGGTGGGGACTTTGGTGAATTGCAGAGTCCATGATAAAGGAGCACACCTGTGACCCTGAGTAAGGCCAATGAATGTTTGATACCTCAATATTCTCCTCTGTAAAATTGGTATATTAACTATGTCTTCCTCACAGTGTTATCTTTTAGATTAAACTAGTTGATATGTTTGCACATGGTACACACCATATAAATGTGAGCTGTTACTATTTGAGAGGTGACTTCTGCCTAACTGGTCAAAGCACCCACTTATACACAGTATGGGGTGCTGGACATACCACTGACCATCAAGTTCTGACAGCATCTCTGGGCCCTTTTCCTCCTCTCCCACTGGAGCTTGGGGTGGGTGTGGGTTAGACTGAAGGACTGGGGTCCCCAGGCCACAGGCCACAAACTTCACCCCCCACCCCCCGCATAGCTGGCCGTAGCAGCCCCAGTAAGCACAGGTTACTGAAAAGAATGTGAGGTCCAGCCAGCAGCCTTTCAAAGGCCCAAGAAGGAAGGCTTCGCCTCTCTGGATTCTCAGCCTTCAGATAAAACCTTTGCTGTATTCAGCGAAGGTGGCTGGCAGGGGCGATGGCCAGGGATTGATGGCAATGGGGACGTCCTGGGAAAGACGTGTGTGTGGGGACAGACCAGCTCCCCAGGGAGCACACATTCAGAAGGCTGGGGCGGAAGTCCTGCAACTGCACGGTGGTTTGCTTTGCACCTACTATGTTCTTGGCCCCGGGCCAGACTGAGGCGGGGCGAGATTAATGACAGTGACTCCGTCTGGATGTCCTGCTGCGGAGCTCAACGGCGGACATCATCTCTCTTGATCCTCCGCACAAATCTCGGACGCAAACAGGCCTCATTTCCTTCGCTCAAAGATGGGTCATGGAGGAGACTTGCTCAAAGTTACAAAGTGTGGCAGTGACCAGGCACTCCTTGGCTTTCGGCCCAAGGGCCCAGCCGGACTACATTTCCCAGCGGTCCCTGCGGCTGGGTGTGGCCATGTACCTGACTCCTGGCCAATCGGATGAGTGGAATGTTAGGGGTAGAGGTGGACGCTCTGCCTGGGATGGCCTGTGTGCATCCTTCCAAGTGTCCTGTGTCTCCCTGCCTCTGCTGGTCCGCAGATGCAGGCAGGCTGCTCTAAGGACTGAGGGGTGAGCGGGTGTGAGGTGGAAGGGGCCTGGCTGGACCCCAGGGCAACTAATTCTGCATTAAGCCAACTGCTGAAGGCCGCGCTCAACTCTTAAGGGTACAGAGGTTTCTTTTAGGTCACCAAGTTTCTCCCTTCCCTTCCCCCCCCCCTCCTCTCTCTCTCTCCCCCACTCCTTCCCTCTCCCTCCCTCTCCCTCCCTCTCTCTCTCTCTCTCTCTCTCTGCTCTCCTCCCTCCATCCCTCCCTTCCTTCTCACAACAGCCATCCTTTCCTGACATACAGAATAAAGGCAGACCTGGGTTTTAGAGCCATTTTGCTTGCACCTGGGATATTGTTCTTTTTTCTTTTTGGTGGTGGTGGGGGACCTTCTTCCAAACAAGCAGAAAAAGCCACTTATGCACGTAGGGTCTTTGAATTTTGCAAAACCCTTGGCTCAGGAATGAGACAATTTCTTCCTTCCATTTCACGAAACCCTGGGCTGTGTCTCTTGCCTGCTGTGAAATGTTTTCAGGGAGGGTAGGGTGTCTG
The DNA here is from genome assembly GCF_021218885.2 of Marmota monax. Lineage (NCBI taxonomy): Eukaryota > Metazoa > Chordata > Mammalia > Rodentia > Sciuridae > Marmota > Marmota monax. The sequence continues at coordinate 6,234,671 of NW_026695202.1, forward strand.
GGCTAGCTATGGTTCTGGTACCATTAGCTCCACTGTTCTCAACTAGTTCAGGGAGAACACAAAGTCCCAGTGTCCTAAGGTGTCCTGTGTGTCGAAATTCAAGGATTGGCAAGTTATGTACTACTCCTGGGAGAACCAGGAGTTTCTGTGTTCCGAGGTTCTGTTGGGGACCCCAGTTGCAAGCCACTTTCCCTCCAGAACTTCTGGTTTGTCGTGTTAGATCACAGGGTGGAATTAGGTGAACTTGGAGTTTCTACTCTCACCAATGAAATCAATGTTTTGAATGTTGGGGGCCATTTCCACATTAATCCATTTAGTCAGGAAATGAAGGGGGATGCAGATGAGTTATTTATTTATTTTTTCAAAAGTAGACGAAAAATTGGAATTCCCCACCAGGTTGTTTTCCTATAGTTACTGTTCAATAGTACAGTGCTGTGCTACTGCAACCTGAGCTGACAACCTAAGAACCACATATACCCATCTAAGACAGATCCCAGAGTTGGGGGAGAACGTGGATGGTCAGGAAGAGGAAGTCTGAGCAGAGGGCGAGAGGGGAGCCTCATCTTCAGGCCCACCTCCAACCCCTGACTTTCCAGATCCCACCACCTCTGGACCTGTGCTGTACACAGACACCACTATGGGCTTTGCCTCCTGCAGGCCACGCTGCTCTCTCATGCTCTGCCAGGGGGCTCGAGTCTCCTGGTTAAAGAAGAGTCCAAGAGGCCGTGGAGGCGAAGTCACCTAGTCAAGGCTCACACGGCTGCCAAGTTCCAGAGCCATGGGTGGAAGCAGGCCGTGTGGCTGGGGAGCCCCTGCCCCCCTGCTCTACCTCTGCCCCCCCTGCTCTGCCTCTGCCCCCCTGCGTCCAGCTGCACGCACTTCCCAGGTCTTGCAGGAGACACTGTGGCTGGTCCTCTAGGGCTTCCTGCCCTTGGACAGTTGGAATCCCTGCCAGAGCTCACGCACTTACTGAGGGGTGCAGGGGGCTTGGTGCCCTCAGCAGAGCCCTGTGTTCTCACTGGGAAGCCTGAGACGGGAGGGCCAGAGGTTTGCACAGCTGCAGGCCCTGGGAAAGGCCCTCAGCAGCCGGGACTAACAGAGCCCCACTGGAGGCGGAGCAGAGCCTCCTCCAAGGACCCACACAGGAAGGAGCTGGTCTGGTTTTTCTCAGGATGCTCAGGCCTCCTCGAGAACCAAGGACCAGGGACTTCTCAACGTATGTGCGCACCTGGGGCCTCTGCGTCATGTGGACTTAGCATGTTGAAAAAGGGGATCCTCAGGCCGCTAGCAGAAGGACTCCAGATCCAGGGAGTGGGAACAGTCACCTATATTTAAACAAGCTCTTCCAGTCTCAGAACTGGATCCCTCTTCTCAGGAACTGTTCTAAACAGTTCTTCCCCAGATGCCCTACTCATTTTTTCACCATTTTGCCTATCAGTGACCCTTAACCCCCCCCCCCCCCGGGGGGGGATAATACAGGTGTTAATATTAATCATTATGTTATATTAATCATATGGAGCCCAGATTCTTCCAAGCTCTTTAGATAGATCAAGTCATTCACAATCCTCACATCCCCTTGTAAGGTGGATACTGTCATTAGCCTAGTATTACATATAAAGAAGTGAGGCACAGAGAAGCTAAGAAACTTTAGAAAGTCACACAGTAAGTAGTTGGGCCAGAATATAGAACAGGTGGACTGACTCCTGAGCTTGAGCTCACAAACATTGTGACCTCCATTCATCGAAGACCCACGTGGTCAGCACAGGTGTGGCACTTTCATGCATCCAGCATCATTCATCGAATGTCGACTAGGTGCCAGGAATTGCTGTAAGTGTTGGCCAGACTGTGAGATGAGTGAAGCTCTCACTTTGGGCACAAAATTTAAGGATTGGCAGTGTGTGCCAACAAGCTTAGTAATCTACATAAATGATGTTTTACTGCAATATCTCCAAAAACCAGCAAGCTACACCTGTGGACTGGCACATAAAGTTTATATCATCAAAGCCCACGTAAGGCCTAATGGAGCTCACACGAATGACCTCATCCTCTTCCCCAGGGCGACACTGATGTCATCACCGTGTCAGGCTCACTTTTTCTCCAAATGTGACCAATGACGACAGAGGCTGGCCGTCGGGGGCATGCGGCACTGTTTCTTTCGGTGCCTCTTAAGCCTAACTTCCCCCCTCTCGGCCTCCCTCTAAGGAAGCCTCACGAAAGGAGAGCGCCGCTGTGCCCAGCGCCAGCAGCGCCCGAAGGGCAGAGCTGGAGCTGAACCGGCAGCCACTCCACCGGCCGCGCCGCAAATCAGGTTCCATCAGGACCAGCTGCGCTTCCTCACGGAGGGACTGTGCATCTGTTTCAAGGGCAGAGCTGGGAGGTGATGGCAGCGACCACGAGGGTCCCAAGCTGCGATCCATGGCCCTTGGGACCTTTAGAGAAGGGCCTGGGCTTTGCCACTGCACGGGGCTCAGAGGGTGAGGCTGTGCCCACAGTGGACCCCGGCGCGTGGGAACCCAGGCGCGACCCTTCGCACTTTGACAGCGGACTCTACTTGGCCCCGCCCTCGCCCCGCCCACCGGGACCACGCCCCGTGCCTCAGGGCCCTCGCTCCGCCCCTGGAGACCACGCCCCTGCCTCTCAGGCCCCGCCCCTCCCCGCCCCGCCCCTCGGGGATCAGCCTCCGTTGAGGCCAGGGAAGGCGCTCCTCCCACCTCGGGCTCCCTGCGAAGTCCCCTCAAACCCAGAGAGACAATTAGAGCCCATGTGTGTGTGGGGGGGTCCCACCTTACAAACCACGCCTGCCCTAATTTGCCACGGCCACCGCCCCAACAGCCTAGATGACTTGGTATTTAGAGGGGTTTTTAGGATGTCTTAATCATCTCCGTGTCTAGAATTCTGCCCACCCCAACCTCGGGTCCCTCACTGGTTTCCATCACCGTGTGACACTCAGCTTAAACTGCTTTGCTCTTGGCCCTGAAGGGCAGCACCCTAGTCTTGGGACCTAGTCTTAATCCCCAGAGCGAGGGCTGGGGTGTGGGAGAAACCTGGTTGAACCCCCTCTCCTCCATCAGCTGTGTGCCTTGGAGCAAGTGACTTCCCCACTCTGAACCCCGCTTCCCTATCTGTGCAGGGAGGGCCGGGGGAAGGGTGTCCGGCAGGCTGTGAGTTCAGTGGTGGTGGTGGCTCCTCTATGATGACGAGGGAGACCCTTTACGAGAGCTGTCTGCTACGAGACCCCCAATCCATTATGCATGTTTTATCTTCCCGCTCCCAGAGTCTTGGATAAACAAGTTTCTAGAAGACGCTCTGATTCCGCCCTTCAATCTGCTCGCTGCCCCCCCACTGAAATCTGGCCGGCCCTCGCCTGGCTGCTGGCCCCGGTTCCCAAACACCGTGGGTTCAGCATTTCTCAGCTGCATCCCATTAACACCCCCCACCGGCCTCGCAGCCTCCCCGCCTCCTGGGCTCAGGGCTGAGGCTCACAGTGAGATGGAGCTGCCTTTGTGAAGGACAGTGGTGCCCGGGCTGTCGGCTGGGGCCGGGGGCACCTGTCAGCGTTTGCCCGAGGGGGTGCCCCCAGGGCCCAGCAGACACTGGCCGTGTGCTCGGAGACTGGGAGAAGGCGCGTTGGAATGAGGGGCTCTGGGAAATGCGGGCAGGACGCATTCTCTGGGTGGCCACTGAGGGGAAAAAACAGGATCCCAGAGGAGACTCACAAAAACCACTGCCCTGGGAATCAGGAAGCAGCCCTGCGCTGGCTCAGTCCCCAGCTCAGGCTGTGTGTCTGTGATTGAGCTGCTGCCCTCTCTGTGGTGCATTTAACTTAACAATGAACAGGTTAGGTGAGGCGCCCCCTGACCCCGCACCCGGTTTTTAAACTCTTGCTTGGCTGCAGACTCATTTTAAAGAAAAATTTCTTCTTGGGATTTGGATGTATAAACAGATGAACATAGAACAGTCTCTCTGGATACAGTAGGTGAGGGGGGACTGGGATCCTGCCCACTTGACAGTAAGTTGAAAGAGACCAGGAGGTACCCCCGTGGAACAGGGGTCGAGATCCATATCTATGACATGATGGCTGCTCTGTGGAACTCCCTCCTGCCCGGGCAGACTCGAGCCCTCCGGCCTCTGCTGCTGACAGTCATGGCAAGGATTTATTGAGCACCTGGTTTTGTGCCAGGGCTGGACTTTACTCACATATGTTCTGAACTTTAATAGACAACCCCGATTCAATGACCAGCATCACCAATTTAGGAGCTCTGTGACCTTGCACAAGTGAGCTAACTAACCTCTCTGTGCTTCAGATTCTTTATCTGAAAAATAGATTGTTCAGAGGATTAAAGGAACCAATCCAGACAAAAGCATTTAGAACAATGACAGGAATATAGGAAATAATTGATACAAGGCATTTTTAAAAATCATGACTGCCTAAATGATACCGGATCTTTCTAAATACCATCCTGTTCTTAGATGAGAGAGCTGAGACTCAGAGAGGTGAAGTGAGGGCCCCTGGGTCACACAGCTAACAAGCGATGATCTGGATCCAGGTCTGCTCAACTGTACAGACTGTGGTCTGAACACCAAGCCTCAACAAAATTGCTGTTGACCCTAGAAATCAGGGTCCTTGTCATAGTACTTTGCCTGAGGTGCTCCAAGTCTGGATACCAGGGTAATTAGTGCTGGTCTGGTGTCAGCAGGGTCTGGACTCTGAGCATCTTAGGGAATGAAGATCCCCAACAGAGAGGAAGCATTTGGCTGTCAGAGACCACAGCTTCCAGGTATCTTTTCTCCAAGCCACATCCTTCTGTCTTTCCTGCTGACCTGTAAGATGTCTTCGTGCAAATTAAAAAAAGGGCAGAGGCAGCTCCAAGCTACTCCACAGGTGAGCAGAGACGAGCTAATTTCAGCTCCTATTTGGAGGGCACCATATGCCTTTGCACAGTGCCCAAACTGCACAACCTTACATGACGACCCTGACTCCTCTACCTCAGTACTTGGCGGGGAGAAATGCAGGAGGAGAATAATTTAGGCTTGATGGGAGACAGAATGGTCACAGCCTTGACCTGATGCATGCAGAGCTCTGGGTGAGGGGAAGGGGCAGCAGGCGGTGCAGTCAGGAAGCACATGGGAACCATGTAGTCACTTTATCTCTTTGTGTTCCTTTTTCTCGGCGCCGAGGGTGGTAATAAAAGATGGCTGCATGGCTCTCTCCAGGGAGCTGAACAGGAGCCAAACCATCATGTGGTGAACAAATGCCACAGTTGCTCAACTGCCGAGTCACCGCCGCGCCGTGTTAAAGTGGTGACAACGTCTCCCTGAGTCCTAACCCAGAGGTGGACACTTGCCAGCCCACCCACCGGGAGAGCCCAGTGTCTCGTCACCCAGGAGGCCCACGCACCTGTTCTGGCACCAAGAAAGGCAGAGGTGTGGGGTTGTATGAAGACCGGCCTCCGACTCCAACAGGACTGGGCCCACAGACCAACCTCACTCCTCCTAGTCTGTGGGACGCTGGGCAGGAGGCTGAGCCTCTCTGAGCCTCAGCTTCACGCCTATGAGATGACCTCAGCACCCTGATCTCCTGGGAGAAGGTGAGCATGAGAAGTAGACAGGCCCAGCGCCACCGCGGGAGACACAGGAGTGTGTGACACAGGGTGGTGCCCATCTGGGTTGCTTGACTTATCCGACAGAGATGGGTGCAGACCCCGAGCCCCCGGGACAGTCAGGGCCCACGGGAGGGCAGAACGGCTTCTCCGAGGGACACTGGAGCTGAGACCTGAAGGTGAGCAGGAGGGCTTTTTAGGGGACCAGAGCTCTCCAAGGAAAGGGTCTGGGGTGGGAAGGGACAGGGAGTCGGGGTGGCTGAGAGAGAAGGGGGAGGGGGAGGGGGAGGGGCAGGTCCACACCACGGGGCCCGTGTGGACTGGGGCCTGGGTCTGCAGGGAAGCGTTGGAGGCTTTAGCAGAAGGAATAGCGTCACCAAGTCAGAGTTTTAAGAATCCCCATCAAGGCCACTGGCTGTGTGAGCCCCCCAGAGGCGTTTGTGTAAGAGACAAAGAGACAGGAAGAAGGTCAGAGGTTGCCAGGCTCGGGGAGGAGGGGGGCCTCGGCAGAGCTGTCACCACTCACAGGAGACAGGACACCGAGGGTGACCCCTGGCGTGAACTAGGGCCTCCAGTGGTCACCATGGGCCAGCGCGGGTGACAAAGGGACACAGGTCCTCGGGTGAGAGGGTGGGGCAGGCCGGGCAGGGGTGGGGCAGGGGCTTTCTGGAAACTCCAAACTTCCTGCTTGACTTTGCCTTGAACCTAAAGATGCTCCAGAATAGAAAGTCTCACAGCAGCCCCCAGAGCACTGGTCTCTTCAGCTGGGCCGTGGGGTCAGGGGGACAGAGCCGCCGCAGCGTGTGAGCAGGGCCTGGCAGGGAGCCCGGCCCAGGGCGGACGTTCAGCTCACACTGGCTGATGGGAAAGAGCAGCCACAATGCAGCGGAGAAGGTGTCAGGGACACAGGGCTCTTTGTGCGGGATGTGAGCATCCCGGGGGTGCACTGTCGCAGGCCTCTGTGTTTGGCCGAGGCAGATAAAAATGCTGTTTCCTGGCAGGGGACCAGGATCTATCCGAGTGAGTGTCCCAGGTCCTCAGCTGCTGTTTCCTGCTTTGGGGACAATAAGCAAGGAGATTGAGTGTGGAGATCCAACCCTCAGCCTGAGTGCTCCCTGGGGATCAGCGCGCCTCACGGGTGGGTCGCTGTTAGTGGTATTTGCATCTGGGGAAACTGAGGCACGGGGAGACTCATCGGCCTGCTCAGTGTAAGTGACAGAATAGACTTAAGAGAGGACCAGGAGATGGATACAGAGCTACCCGGGAGAGAGGAGGAGTGAGCACGGACGGTCAGAAGGACGGAGCCCGCGGCAGGTGGGTCGTGGCAAGGGACAGGGTCAGGAGGGAGCTGCCCGTCAGCGGTGGAGAGCGGGGCCTGGGACGCGCTGGCGGGTGAAATCCTGCCTCCTCTGCTTTTTGGGTGACCTTGGGCAAGTTATTTAGCTACTCTGTGCCCCAGTTTCCTCATCTGTATCGCAGGGATTGTGACAGGCTGGGTGACGTGGAGTTGTTTGGGGGACTGAGTGAGAAAATGCCTGAACTCGCTGGCGTATGGCGTAGTGTGGTGATTTGTCTGGGCTCAGTATGTTTCCAGACAGAGAAGGCCACGGCCCAGGAGTTTTTAAACGTGCACAGAGCCTCCAGTGAGGCGTGGGACTCAGACGCACCGCATCACAGAAGCCTGATGGCCTGGTGACCACATGGCTGTGAAGAAGCCCCACAGCGACACAGAGAAAGACAGGGCTATGGAGGAGCCCGGGGCACCAGACCAAGTGCTCGGACCTCCTGGCCCAGTCTCACCACAAGCCACTTGTGAATCACTCTGGGCTAAAACTGTGGAGACAGAAGAATAGCCCCTCAAGCCTTGCCCCAATTCCAGACCCACAGACTGAGAGCAAACAAACAAACAAAAAATGGTTGCAGGTTCAGACCACGAGATGTGGGGTCATTTGTTACACAGCAATTACTAACTGAGACAAAGAACAAGGGCAGAGGCGAACCAGTGGGGTGGTGCTGCAGAAATCCAGGTGGGAGAGAGGTAGAGAACGCCTCTTTCAAGGAAGGAGATCATCCCAGGGCTGGGGGCACTGCAGATACTTAGGGCCATTAGGACAAGCCCTGCAGAAGGTAAGTGGCTACATTCCTGAGAGCCAAGAAAGACCAAAGGCTACAGAAATACTACTTATTAGCAAAATAAAGACACATCCCAGGAAAAATGCCCATCTTAATAGAACATCTCTTCTCTATCCTATTCTGTTCTGTTCTATAGAACACTTGTTATTTATTATTTATCAATCGCATTCCAACATGTCACCTCGTCGCTCTGTCCACCCGTCTGTGGAGTTGGCCTTGCCATCCGTACTTTACAAATGAGGAAACTGGCTCAGAATGGACACAGTGAGTGGTCTAAAGCCCCAGGGCACATGGTCAAGGTAGACTCTGAACCTTTAACTCTTCTAGGTGAGTAGATTTCTTGTTGGGACACTTCCATTGCTAAAATTGCCACGTTTATTTTAATTTTTGATACCAGGGATTGAACCCAGGGGTGCTTTACCACTGAGCCACATCCTGGCTCTTTTTATTCTTCATTTTGAGACCGGGTCTCGTGAGGTCACTTAGGGCCTCTCTAGGTTGCCGAGCCTGGTTTTGAACTCGTGATCCTCCTGCCTCAGCCTCCCGAGCAGCTGTATTACCAGCGTGCACCACCATGCCTGGCTGCACATTTATTTTAAACTAATAAAACAAAGAAAGCAGCATCTCATTCTGTCTTTCTGGCCTGCCTGCTGTCCCTCTCCATAGGCCGGCGGGCGATGGCTTTTAAAGTGGGGGTCCTTGGATGCCCAGGATTGGAATCGCAGAGCCCGACAGCATGCGGACTTCTGCGTCTCACCCAGGAACCGTGTCTTTCTGGGAATAAGGCCTAAGCATCTGCATTTAAAAAAAAAATAGGAGCAGGGCTTCCTGATTTAGTCATGTTACAGATCAGTTTGAGAGTCACTGAAGTTGTGGCTCAGCAGGAGCCCGGAAACAGTGGGTCATGATCAGGTGAAGACGGTGGAATATCACTCAACATTAAAAGAGAATAAAATCATGGCATTTGCAGGTAAATGAATGGAGATGGAGAATATCATGCTCAGTGAAGTTAGCCAATCCCCAAAAACCAAAGGCTGAATGTTCTCTCTGATAAGTGGATGCTGATCCATGACGGGAAGTGGGGAGGCTTGGGAAAATGGAGGAACTTTGGGCAAAGGGGGAGGGAGGGGAGGGAGGGTACATGGGGGCAGGAAAGATGGTGGAGTGAGGAGGACAGCGTTACCCTAGGTACATGTGTGACTGCACCTAGGTGGGACACTACGTCGTGTACAACCAGAGAAATGTAAAGTTGTGCTGCATTTATGTACGATGAATCAAAACACATCCTGCTTCATATACACCTAATTAGAATAAATCAATCAATCCGAAAATATTTAGAGAGAAGAATTTCAAAATATTTTTTAAATATTGAAAGATCAAAACTTTTGTTATCTTACACAATAATACCTAAAATAAGGTGCATAATGGGTGATCTATTTTTTCCTAATCCACAGTAAAATAAAGAAATTTAATAAAAAAAAATAATGAAGAAGGTCTCTGAGCAGCTCAGCCAAGGGCACATGGGTCACCCAGCCCTGATCTGGGTTCTCACTGCTCCATCCTGCCTGCCGAGGGACCCCAGAGTCTTTTCTTCTGTCTCCCCCACCCATGAGGCTTACTCCAGTTCCTGCAAGACCGGTGGAGTGTGAGGGGACGGAGGGGTGGGGACACGTAGGAAATCTCAAAGAAACGCTGTCTGCATTGTGTGTTGGAGGACCTGGGAGTCAGGAGGTGAGTTGCACAAGGCCACACAGCCAGCCAGCCGGAGTCTGCAGTGGGACCCAGGGCCGCCTACCACCAAGGCTCCTGTGTAGTCCAGTGGGAGGCTGTGCCAACGGGGTCAAAGGTCAGTGTGCTGGAAGGCCGGATCTGGGCCCCTCCTCCACTGCCTTAGCTGTGTGACCTCAGGAAATGGTCCCTTGCTGCCGTCATGGGGCACAAAACCACCTGCTCTGGGAAGCGCTCGGTAGCCAGTAGCCTTTTAGTACAAAGTGGCCACTTCTGAGCGAGAAGAGGCCCCGAAGCCAAGGCCAGAAGGGTGACGGGAGCTACTGTCAAGACAGCAGTGGGTCCCAGGGCTGGGGACATTCTGGCTATGGCCACGGCATTGGGAAGGTCGTTAGGGTGGGCAGGGTCCGGGCTCACACAGGTCTATCCATCCCCGATTTCCGGGCATCAGGAGCCACAGTTTCCCCCAGCGTCCCGCAGCTGCTCCCTCCCCAGGGCAGTTGGCAGACCTGCTGCTGACTGCTGGGCAGCGGAGCCTGGCACTTCTCTCCGGGCGTACACTGTCCCTCTCTTGTGCTGCTCTCTTCCCGTTCCCACGCCCCACCTCGGCCAGTCCCCAGGGATCCTGCTGCAGGCAGGGCACAGAGTGGATCAGGACATGTCCCTCCAAGAGTGCTGGGCCCTGCACTGCCCCGGTGTGCCTGGCCTGGGGACCCAGACCCTGCCCCCTCCTGGGGACGGAGGGCCTGCTGTTGGGAAGTCTGTGCCCGGGTCCAGCCGTGGCCTGAGATCTCTCAGCGGTGAGTTCTCACTGTGCAGAGTGGGGGGATTTTTATTCGTGGGGACAGTCGGCCAGCCGTGAGTGCCTTCAGCGAGGATCCAGGCGTCCTGCCAGGTGCTGGGGCATCCCTCCTGAACTTGATCCTCGAGGCGGGATCAACCCAGGGGAGACAGAGCGGAAGGGCTGGGGCATCCCTCCTTCACTGTAGGGCGAGGTAGCCAGGCCTCGGTAGGGGACAGACACTAGAGAGTACCACGGGGACGAGGCAGACTCCTGCCTACGATGCTCATCCCAGGAAACAGTTCAGCGGACGAGATCACCCGGCGGCTCTGCGGACTGAACATCTCCGTCTCCGTTACATCTCCGTCCTCCGGCAGGGCCCAGCCCTGTGGACCTAGCCACCTTCATTTCAGGCAGCGATAAAAGCTTGAGGGAGAAACGTCCTTGCAGCGGGAGAGCGGGGTGGCAGGGTCTGGCAAGGTCCCTCTGAGAGGGGACATTTGAGAGGAGGCCAGACCCCTCACAGACGGGAAGCCAAGGGCGGAAACAGGGAGGGACGGATCTAAGGTGGCACAGCTTGGGCGCCACCCAGGGGGCTGCTCCACTTCTGCAGGTGGGCTCTTGGCCACAAAGCCGTGCCACCTACCTGGACAGGTCCTAGATGCTTTGTGAGCACGGAAGAGGGGCATTGGACTCCCCCTTAGGGCAGGGAGGCAGAGAAGGAGCCGTGGAAGGACAACCTCGAGGTACCCAAGGACTGTGGGGGGGCCAGGGAGTGGGTCTTTCCTCTTTTCCCTCCTCCAGCCCCCGAGCTGCCCCTCACCCGAGTGCAGGGACGCTCACAGGCAAGAGGGATGCTTCTTCTGCTCTGCTCTCTCTGCCTCTACTGAAGCCTCCTCTTCCAGGAAGCCTTCCCTGCTTGTCCCACCTCGAATACCAGCCGCGCCCTATGTCCTCTCTCTGCCTCACCATTTCTCACCACCTGCCAACCCGCCTTTGGAACCCATATCTGTTTTCTGCAACTTAAATGTCAGTTCCACAGGGGCCACGGTCTGTTTCCTTCTCCACTGGGTCCTCTGGGCCTGGAGCATAGTTAAGGAATGAAGGGAAGGAGAAGGAGAGGCTCGGTGGGTGTGGACCCCTTCAGGAGAGCCCGGGGGGGGGGGGGGGGCAGGGGGGACTCTTCCAGACCCGGGAGGCGGAGGAGGAGCTGTGCTCTCGGGGACGTTTGCCAGGCCCTGCCTGGCACCCGGAATGTGCTCAATAAATACTTGTTGAATGAATGACCATCTGGAATTTGAAATTCAAAGTTGAGGATGCCCAGGACAATGATGTGTGCAATCGAGAGTGAGGAATGTTATTAATGAAAAGAATATTTTTTAATGGGGTGTTTGAGAGTTCCCAGGACAAAGGCTCCGGAAGGTTGGGGGCGGATCCTGGCTCAGGAGCTCAGAGTTGGGGATTTAGACAAGTCCCCCTCCCCGGGTCCCTGGGCCACGATCTGTCCATCTGTCCAGTGGCAACTCCCAGGAGATGCTTAAGGGGCTTTTCCGACTCTGGGTCTCTAGGATTTGGTAGAACATGCCCGCCTCTGGGACAAGCCCACGCATCCACCTCTTGGCCGAAACATCGCCCCTGTAAACCGTCAGCCAGGGCGGCTGGCTCCTGGGGGCAGGAGGGGCAGACCTGGGAGTGTCCAATGTCGGGGTTTCTGCCGTGTCCTCCAGCTCCGCCTCCCCCTCCTCCAGGCTCTCGGCTCTCTGGGGTCTGACCTTCTAATGAGCGGATTCCCATTATCAGTCTAGGTGGATTGAACTGTGGTTTGAACGGGTGCCTGCAATTTAGTGTTGCCCCATGCTGGAGACCGAGCGCCTGGCTTGTGTAATTAGACTGGGGCCTCATTAACGTCTGCCTCCTCGAGGGATTGCATCCTTAGCTCCTCCTGACCTGTGTTTCAAGCCCATCTGTGTGGACAGGGCTCCCCAGCCCCAACCTCCCCTGTTCTTTAAATCACTCTGTTTGGAGCCAGGCTTGAGCTTGGGCCCAGAAAGGGCCGCAGCTGCCCACAGAGCACGGATTTCAACACCCCCTGGGATGGCCTCTGTTCTTTCCCAAGAACCTGGCTGTCTGGCTGGCCCTTGGGCACCTCGAGTGGCCAGCTGTGGCTCACATGTGGCACAGAGAGTGGAGCTGGGAGGGCCGTCCATGCCATGGCTGCAAGTTCTGCTGATTTAACCGACTCGTGTGTTACGCTTTGTCATTTGGAAAGCCCCCCCCCCCCAGAATCCTCCCTGGGGAGAGGGGCTTGCGGTACCTGTTCACTGAGATCCCCTAAGGGATAGCCTCCTGGGACCCAGGGCAGCGAGGGAAAGAATGGAGTGGGGTCAGGAGGCATAACCCAGCTCTCCTGCCCACCCGCTCTGCCTGGCTTTGGCCTCCACCGGAGACTGCAGGTCAGAGGGAGGGAAGGCCACCTTCATAGGTCCCACCTGCCTCGGTGCCATGACGTTGGAGGTATCTGGGAGCGTCCACAGCACCAGCTTCCACAGGGCAGCTCTCCCGCTCGGGTCCAGGTCAACCCTTCTAGATCAGCCTGTTACATGTTGGGGAATCCCTTAGCCCAAGTGCCGAAGCGTCTTGCATTTTGCGTATTTTGGGATTTGGAAACATTTGCATACACATAATGAGAGATCTTGGGGACGGGACCCAAGTCTAAATACAAAATTCATCGATGCTTCATATACACCTTAGACACACAGCCCGAAAGTCATTTCAAACACTCATCTTTTGAAATTTTGTTCAAGAAACAGTTTCGTGCTGGGGGATTCTCCCCTTGCAGGGTCGCGTGGGCGCTCTAGAAATTCCGAATTTGGAAGCGGTTCAGGTTTTCAGAGTCTGGATGCTGGACCTGCAATTCTCTCTCCCTCTTGTGCCTTCTGAGCGCCTCCTTTTCCCTTGGCCCCCCACATCCTTCAGTAAGTACCTCCTTGAAGTCTCCTTTCTTAAGCCATTTGGGGGTGACCTCTGCCTCCCACCTGGCCTCTGTCTGACACAATTTCTGTTACTGGAAACGGTGTTGGGGACATGGTCGGTCCTTAATGAGCACTTGTGGAATGAACGGGCTTTTCACATGCAGCATCTCGCGCAGCCCTTGCAAAAATGATGTTAAATGAGATTTTTCTAGATAAACGAGGGATAGGTTTCTAAGTGAGAGAAGCACACCCCTGCCGCGTCCTGGGTGACCTCCAGCCATACTCCACCCTCTGCAGAGATTATGCCCAGGTTGGATCTGGAATGTTCCTCAAAGGCCCATGTGTCAAACACTTGGTCCCCAGTCCCTGGCACTGCCGGAGTGGTGGGACCTTCCTGGGTAGGGTCCAGTAGAAGGAAGTTAGGTCACTGGGTGTGTCCTTGAAGGAGACATTGGGACCACGGTCCCTCTTTCTCCTTTTGCTTTCTTGCCACCATGAGGTGAACGGGTCTCCTCCATCACACCCTCCTGCCACGCCGCACTGTGCCCCCGCAGGCCCAGAGCAAAAGGGGCAAGAGATCCTGGACTCGTGAACCAAAACTAACCTTTCCTTCTTCTAAGGTGGTTGAGCGTGGGCATTGTGTCACAGTGACGGAAAGCTGACTAACAGCGTCTCCCACCCCTTGCTACATTTTAGAGACTCGGGGTCCATCATGCCGGCCTGGTGTGGGAGCAACAGGACCAGATGACATGGGGCAGACAGCGGGAGAGGCAAGGAGTTAAAGACACCTGAAAATTCACTTGGGATCCCATCAGGTTCAGACCTGATGCTGCCACTTTCTAAAAGTGTGACTCGGTGCAAGCGATTTAATGATCCCCAGTGTAACTCAGTAGTTGGGACTCAGTTTCTGCTTCTGTATAATGGGACTATAGTAATAATTATCAGCCCTTAATTTAGTGATGACCCTGGTCCAGACGCTGTTGCGAACCCCTCATGTACACCATCTTGTCTCACCCTCACTCCGGCCCTCCGAGGAGGAGCTATCAGCATTCACATTAGTAGAAAGTATCCCAGATCAGGCACTGTCACGGCCACATGGCTGCTCTCCCAGTGGCAGATCTGGGAGGACCACCCAGACTCAGCTCTCACCACTGGGCCGTACTGCCTTACTCTGCAGTTAGACCATCTTGTGAGGATGTGATAAGATCATGCTTCACATAAACACTGAGCTCAGACCTGGTGAACAGAGGCCGCGGATAAGTGGCAATTAGCTCTTCCCTCTTCCCCGCTCAGAGTCAGAGATCTGGATTCTCCCAGTGTTTTCCTCCCAATGGTTGCCCATTGCACCCTGCCTTCGGCTCCTATGGGGAACTTATGCCCTTTAAGGAGCCTTGGCTGTGACACTCTGCCCGGATACAGAGGCAGTGCTGCCCTAGGCTGCCACCCACAGGCTCTGGCCAGACTTGGACCCCGCTCTCCCACTGGCTGGACACCTGGGCTCCATGACCCTGCCTCGGTGTGTCGATCTCCTTATCTCTAAACTGGGGGTGTTGAAAGGAGAAATGACTTAATGTATGTTAAGTGCTTGGAATGGAGCCTAGCGCGGGAGGGAACGCTGTAACAATGTTTGCTAAATAAATAAAAGTCATGAATTTTCTATGTTCTATCCAAGCTTCAACCAAAAGGGATTTTTTTTTGGCTCAAGTTTTGGGGATGAGTGAGATCCCCAAGATCCAGAGCCTCGAGCACCCCATCAGGTCCTAGGGTCTCTCTCGCGCCTCTTCCCTTTGGCTTGGCCTCACCCTGGGCAGGTCATTCCCTCAAGGGGAGACAGAGCGACCAGCTCCGGGGACCACCTCCCCGGCTCAGCAGTCCCAGCGGAACTCACGGGCCCCTCATCCCACAGTTGCACCTGAAGTCTTCTGAGGGATCCTGTGGGCCTGGCTTGAGTCCCAAGGTGAGAGTCTAACAGACTGAGGCTGTCACCTGTCACCAGCTGCACACACCACACAGGCTATGGCAGGGAGCGGGTGGCCCCCAGGGGACATCTCACAGCCGCTTCCCAAAGCAGAAGGGCTGGACACTGAAGAAAACCAGGAGCGCTCTGCTCTACCCCCATCCTGGACTCCTGTATTAGGGTTCTCCAGAGAAACGGGGGCCCCAGGATATATGTTAAAGGAGATTTGTGATGGAGCCTGGTGCCCGGGATGATGGAGACGGAGCAGTCCTACCACCTGCCGTCTGCAAGCAGGAGGCTCAGGGACGCTGGAAGGCCTGAGAACCAGGGGGCGATGGTGTAATTCCCAGCTAAGGCCAGCACTGAGGGGCCGTGGGTGTGAGTGCTGGGGTGTCAAGACCCCAGCAGTGGGAGCTCTGTGGTCCAAGGGCAGGAGAAAAGGATGCCTCAGGCCGAGAAGAGAGGGATTTTCCTGTTTGGCTGGTGCCTGCCCACATGGGTGAGAAGGGATCATCTTTAGGCAGCCTACTGATTCAAACGCGAACCGCTTCCAGAAACACCCTCCACGTCACGCTCTGAGACAGTGTTTTAGCAGCTCCCTGGGTCTTCCCGAGCTTAGTCAAGTGGATCGTGCTCTTTTCCTGGAAGGTTTTTCTCTTGAGCAAAACTGCAGAAGATCCAGGCCTTGCACATTTGGGAATGCTTTGGGGGCATTGTTGATAAAACACCAAAGTGTCTTAGAAAGAATATTGTGCAAGTGAAGACCAGGATCAACATTCCTATGTGGGAGACCACAGAGAAGGCAGGCTAGGGCCCTGTGGGGCTCAGGAAGAGTCTACTGATTCCCCACCTGCAGGACACAGTGTTAATCAGTCTGGGGCCCCCTGGTGTGCATGCATGGTTTTAGAAGTCTGGTTCCCTGAACCTAGGGCTTCCAACCTTCACAGCCCTAGCTACTCAAAGCGTGGCCTTCCACCAGCAGCATCAGAGAGCTCGTCCACGTCCGCATTGCTTAAATGGAGTCTGCAGGACCAGAAGCCTTAACTTCACTGGGGAGCTGATGGGAAGTTCAGATCTCAGGCTCTACCTGAAGACCTGATGGACAGGAACCTGTATCATCATCATCATCATCATCATCATCATCTTCATCATCACTGTTATTATTATTTGCCCTGTAATAAGATCTCCAGGAGATTGTATGCACGTGAAAATTTGAGAAGCGCTGCCATGTTTACAGTTCTCCAGGGCTGCTTTAACAAAACACTACAAACTTGACGGCTTAAAACAACTTATTCCCTCACAGGTCTGGGGGCCAGAAGTCCAAAATCAAAGCTTCCACAGATGTGGTTCCTTCCGAGGACTCTGAGGGGTACTGTGTTGCAGGACTGTCTCCTGCCCTCAGTGGCTACAGGTGACCCTTGGCACCCCTTGGCTTCTAGATGGATCACTCCAGTCTCTGTCCCCATCATTACTGGCATCTTCCCGGTATTTCTGTGCCCCTATTTTTCTCTCCTTGTAAGGACACCGTCATATTGAATCAAGGACCCACTGTGTTCTAGTATGACCTAACTCATCACATCTGAAACTACCCTATTTCCAGATAAGGGCGCATTCTCAGGTACCAGGGGTTAGGACTTGAACCCATTATTTTTGGGGGACACAATTCAACATGTAACAAACTACTTCAAAGTCTGCCGTTCTTAAATACTGGGAAACTAGCTGACTAAGAAATACCTGGAATAGCTCAGTAAATTCATTTTTGTAAACAATTATGGAAGTTCAGAAAGGAGTAGGTAGGCCTGGAAGAAGACTGTTTTTGTAAAGTGATTCTTGTGTCCAGACAGCATATCCCAGAAGCAACCTCACCTGGCCTCAGAGCCAGGTCACCACAGGGACAATCTGGGAAAGTTTGGCTGCCCAATTGGGGGGTTCCACTGTGATTGGCCTGAAGTATTGCCTAGGCATCAAAATTATGAACCTAGGTGCTTCTAATCTGCAACCAAATTTGAAATCTAATGGGATAGATAGTCTCATTTCCTCTATAGTCCAAAGAAGGAGACTCCCAAATATATTAGTGGGACATAAGTACAAAATATCGAATATGAGCACATACAGATCACTAAATAGTATTTTTTTTTTTACAGTTCTTGAGGGTGAGAAGAACAAGAATGTCTATATCTAGCATCATTCTCAAAATATCCTGTGATGGTGGACTTTGCTTAATTCTCCTGAAGTCTTGTTGATTTTTAAGTCCTATTTTAGACTACTTTTATTTGGTGCTGATGAACTCAATTATTCTTTCTTCTCGGTAAATGAACCCTTTATCATTACATATTGCTTTCTCTCCCCTAGTAATTCATTTCACCTGGAAGTCTATTTCCCCCAATATTCATGTAGCTGCATTAGCTAGCTTTCTTTTTGCCTAGTAGTTATGTGATGTATTTTCTCTGTTCTTTAACTTTTAAACTTTCTGTAATCTTACGTTTTAAATTAATCTCTTGTATAGAATGGAGTCAGATTTTTAAAAATTTGCCATGGAAACCTTATTCTTTAATTTGATCATTTAGTTCATTTATAGTTAATGTAATTATTAATGTACACTGGTGACCAAAATATTTTAACTGCTCCTCTGCAGGGGTTGCAGTTCTCACAAGTGACCATGAGAGGGCGACTCCAGGAGATGCAGAGAAACTCACAAGCCTAGAAGAAACTTGGGGAATCAGGTATTTGCTTTCTGGGGTTCTCTACTGCCTTTGAGGACACGGCTCCCCTATGAGTTCTGGACAAGAAAGGAGCAAGGGTATGGAATTTGGAAACAGGACTATGGTAGATTAGGGGACACAGCTGTTCCATGGCTGTGCCTGTTGGTGGGGTGAGGGCAGTGGAAGGTACCCAAAGGAGAGGTCATTTACCAGCTTATATAAAAAAACTGACATTTTAATAACTAGTCCCGCTAGATGAGAAGTTCAGAACATCATCCCTGCTGATAAGTTTGTGCTTAAGCCAACTCTCTTTTATTGCATTACATATTTGTAACATTTTTCTGTGTTGGTTTTGAAGCACTACATCCTATTTCTATTTCTAAATAATTATGCTAAAATGATCTCATGCGTCTTTAAATTTGCATCAAAGCCTATTATTAATCAACACACTGACGTTCTTCCCTGACAATAGAAGGGTCTCAGTAAACCTGAATTCCTTCCACCCTCCCCGTCTCCATTAACTCAGTGTTGTGTATTTTAATCTTTCATGTTTCTCAGATTCATAAGATCTTCCTGTTATTGTCCTTTGGAAGCATGGTTTTTAAACATTTTCCACCTCTTCACATCCTCTTATAGTTCTATGCTACCCAAGGGTCATTTTCCTTTGGCCTGAAGGACATACTTTAGAATGACCCTAGCGTGGGTCTCCTTTTGGTCTGTGAATGTTTTTATTTTGTCATTATTCATAAAAGATGTTTTCCTGAGGACAGAGTTAATTTCTTTAAACACACTGAAGATAAGTTTACTGTGACCCTCAGAAGCTGTCTGTCACTACAATATAAGAAATATTTTTTTCTCTGGCTACCACTAAGGTATTTTTCTCTATCTTTCCAAAGTTAGTTACATTGTTGTTCTAAAAGTACACACCATAAAATAGAATTCTTTTAAAAAATGTTAATGGTGCATTCTAATCATACGTAACCAGGGATTCATTTTGCCGTTTTCGTACGTGCACATAACATATCCTGACCAGTCTCATCTCCCGCTGTCGGTTGAGCTTCTGCTTGGGAAGTTTGGAATCTTTCTGAAAGAATCATTTCCTGGAAAGCTGCCTCTGTTCTATTCTTTTTCTGAGACTGTGATTAAACGGCTGTTCTATCTTTTCCTGGAATTTCGCCATCTCTTCTGCATTTCCAATCTTTTTCTCTTTGTGCCTGTTTCAGGATAATTTTTTTCAGCTGTGTTTAACACAACACACCAGTAATTTGGGTTATTATAGTTTCTTCATTTCTGGAAGTTCTGTTTGCTTCTTGTTAAACCGGTGGTCACTTTAATGCTCCCTCTTTCCAGCAGATATTTTCGAGCCTGATCAGATATTTTCTACCTATCATCTATTTTTTTCTTTTATTAATCTGTGTCTGACAATCCAGTATCTGGTGTCTCTAAGGTTGCGTTTCTATTGTCCCTTGTTTCATTTTCCCTAATCATGGCACCCGTGCCTAGTTACCTTTGACTGTGTGTTAACCATTGAATAAAGAATTACTTGAAGTCAAGGATGAAAGTGTCCTCCCCCACCTAGGACTTGCTTTGACTTCTCGGTGTCTGCGATCACCATGAACCAACTTTAACACTTCTGGAAGGTCCAGGTGATTCAAACTGCAATTCAACTCACAATTACTTTGAGGGCTCATCTACTTATGGTCCGTGTTCACTTTGAAGATGCGGTCCTTTGGGGTCTTAGCTTCTTGTCGAGAGGGTCTGTCATTACAGTCCATGCTACGGATGGCCCTGGTGTTGGTTTCTGTCTCCCTTTTCCTCCCTCGGTTGTCACATCCAGCTGAAAAATTGACTGACTTAACAACTACACTCAGAAGACAGCTGATTTTATAAACTCATTTATCTCCTTGGGTTTCCATCATTTTATCATTTCTTTTTGGTAATTCCTATTGTTGTGCCAACCCCTTGAAGTGCTGTAAACATTATGACTACTGAAAACTAGTTTTAAGTTGTTTTCAGTGGAAAAGTTGGTTCAAATAATCTAGCTCACCATTATTGGAAGTCTTTCTTGGCACACAGTAGGTGCTCAATAAATGATGTAGAATTGTCATAATTTCCCAAGCAAGCACCACTCTCTGGGTTATTTGTAAGGCTCTTTCCTACTCGTGGAACGCATTCCTCATTTCCCGTCCCCAGCCTGAGACACTCACGTCCTAACATTTGACGAGACTTGAAACAAATGCCAAACAAATTCCCCCCAAAGTGTTTCCTGTCTCCCGGCTTCCCCAGATCTGATCCTGTGTCTTGCCTCCTCAAGCCCTCACACAACCTGGTATGCGCCATTCTCTGGGGACTTCACTAGAGAGGACCGTATGTGTACACGTACTCATCTCTCCTGTGGATTTATACTTCCTTGTCATTTCTGGCTTCTGAAGAATTCCCTCATTTCCTCTCCGTCTTGGCATACAGAATAAATAGACTTCTGGAAAGTATTATGGCCAGTCCTGTTCAGACCTGGAGGGGATCCTCTGAGCATCCAGTCTGCGGTATTGCTAGAAGCAGGATCAGATGCATCCTCAAAACCCTTAAAGTGAAAGGGTCGCCCTCCCACACCCGAGACCGTGCACACTCCAGTGGCCTCTGACTTGAGTGTGGCTATCGCTGTGCTACAGATGGGACCTGAGATTCAGAGACACTAAATATCTGACAGAACAGAGTCACAAAGCTGGAAACGGAACTCACGTCGTTCCACTCCCAGCCTGTGACTTGATCCTGGACCTCATAGATGCTTCCCAGGTGCTCTGTGCCATTAGTCATTTTTTTGGTCCCAATAGCACCTCTTTGGACGCAGACCTTCTGCATGGAAGAGAGCCGTGTGCGGGAGTCAGGTGGCAGGCAGGAGGTAGAGCAGGCGATGGGAGGTGTCCCGTGTGCACCTGTCGGAAGGCTTTCCGTACCTCTGTCTTGCTTACCTCACGACTTTGGTCCCATTTCTCACGACTTGCATGTCCACCATGCAGCCCCCGGTGACGTAGGCAGCCAGGTTCAACTCCGAGAACTCTGCCTGAGGGAGAGAGCAAACAGAAGAGAACCCGCTGAGTCCCGACACCGTGCAGCTGCTCACACGCACCCCGTGGGTATCCGTGGGAAATGCGCATTAAGCTCCAGCTCAATCTTAGCAAAGCTGCCTGGAGCTTCATTTCTGAAAGATGAGGAAGCTGAGCTACACAGTGTCCTGGTGACACGCTCGCGATCACACAGTGAACCCAAGGCAGAATGGGACCCAACTTGTGAACCTCTGATTCAAAGACCCATAATTTTAACCACTATTCATTTCTGCCTCCTTGAAGGGAGAAGAGGCCACTCTAGCTCTGGGACCAGGAAATGACCAAATGCTGTTAATGGGCCAGTTTTTGCTGGACTTCTTCTGGCTCATGCTGCAGGGGTGCTGGGTCACAGATCCATGACAACGTATCTCTGGTCCCAGAACCTTCCTCAAGTTATTTGCCTGCACCTCCCTTTTTTGGTAATGACTTCTCTCACCTCCACCCACATGGCTCTGTGCCTGTGCACTGACATGCTGCCATTTTGGCCACAGTGGGTGGGGTGGGCATCGGACCCAGGGTGGAGGAATAAGATGGTCCTCCCTGAGAACTTGAAAGTGCTGAGTGCTCCACACAGGTTCTTTCTAGGTGGTTGTCTCTTTACTGTACAAACCTGGGTGCTATTTAAGACCATGTTTCCTGCTGGCTGCAAATGGAGAACAATAGGAAACCATAGTGGAGTGTGGAAGGAGAGAGAGAGAGAGAGAGAGAGAGAGAGAGAGAGAGAGAGAGAGAGAGATATCACCATCACCAAGATAGGGAAAAAGACACAGGGGCAAGAGATGGGGAATCCTGTTGACATTCATGGACCAGCAATGGTCCTGCCTCTGGATTTGCAGTTCCATCCTTTTGCGTACTTATTGGTTTAAGCAAACCTTACTGAGCATCTGTTGCTCTCAGTTAGAATCCCATGGAATTCATTCCTCTGACCACAACACATGCCCCTGAGATGGAGGTTCATTGTGACAATCATCTGTATGTTTTGTAAGGTTGCTGTAACAAAGTACCACCACTGGTTGGCTTAAACAGCAAAGATTTATTGTGTACAGGTCTGAAGGCTAGAAGTTCAAAGTCGAGGTGCTGGTAGGGTTGGTTTCTTCTGAGGGCTTGTGAAGGAAGGATCTATGCCAGACCTCTTTCCTTGGCTTGTAAGAGAACCATCTTTCCCCTTTGTCTCTTCACGTCATCTTCCCTATGCATGTCCTTGTGTCCAAAGCCACCTTTAAGGATGTCAGTCACACAGGTACACTCTCACTTTAATGATCTCACTTTGCCTTGATTGCGTCTTTAAAAGGCCCATCTCCAAATAAGGTCACACTCAGAGGTACTGTACCTGAAGACTGCATGTGAGTCTTGGGAGGTAACAAGTCAGCCAATAATGATGTCATCTAAAGGGCATCTCCCCAAACTTATGCACAGTGGTGCCAAAAGCAGGTTTTGGACTTAGTGACTACACAAAACCACTCCCATATATGAATCCTGTGCTGGCCTCAGCATTCGCATGCATGAATTCATTGAATCCTCATTTTTCAAGATGAGAAAACCAAGGCAAAGAGACATCAGTAACTTCAATGTCACATACTAGGTAGCAGGAGTGACTATTCAACCCCAGGCAGTCTGGCTTCAGAGCCTGTGAGTATTTTGGGGGGCGGTGTGGGTCGGGGGTACCAGGCACTGAACCCAGTAGCACTTAACCACTGAACCACATCCCGAGCCCTTTTGTGTCTTTTATTTTGAGCCAGGGTCTCGCTAGACTGCAGAGCCTGTTGATATTGTGCTTTACACTGCATACCCAAGCTGTTCAGCTGAATGAGGCACCAGGTAGATCATAACTGGAAATTTTAGAGACCTAGAAATAATCCATTTAAAGAGAAAAGACAAGTTTGCATTGAAGGTAAATATGATTTTCATGGTGACTTAAATGTATCTCCCTGGAATCATTTAATAGGAATTAAGACCAAAGACCCCGCCCTCTCCACCAGAGCATTGAAGGAAACCTAGAATACTACGTCCCTAGCTCTAACTAACAACCTCATCGTGCTGTGATAAGGTGAAAAGAAAAGAGTTTAGGTTGGTAAACAGTGGTCATGACCTGGTTATTACGTCTGAAGCTTTGCAAATTAGCCCCATGATGCTCAAGCTACTTCCCTGGCAAGATCACCAAGAAGGGTGAAGAAAAGTTGCTGCTTGTGGGTGGCAGAGAAGTTAGAAGAAGCCTGCAAAACAGGGGAGCTGGTCACCATGAGGAAAGGAAGTTCATCAGAATCGTGGGGAGTAGAATCTCCTGCCAACCACGGTGCAGACCCAGGGACTGTCTTGCCGCCCGAATGCAGGGTCGGCTCTGGGTGGACTTTGTGAAGCTGGAGGCCTGTCTTGCTCAGGTCTAGTTGTGCGGGGTTCTTTTCCATCTGTGGTTTATGGATAATTAGAGTAGTAGATGCTTGGGTCACAGAGTAGCAGGCCTCGGCTGGATCAAGCATAGACAGTTGAGGTGGTAAAGAAGTACGGCCTTCCTCTGAATTTAACTTCTAAAATCTTCAATAGCTATGGAAATGAAATAGAGGATCCAAGCCGCTTCTTCAAAATAACTTGGTTTTCCTGGTAGAATCTCAAAGAGCAGCCACTTTGGAAGGGTCTCAGAGCCCCCGTAGAAACTGTAGTGGATTCAATTGTATTTCCTGGAAAGATGTGTTCAGGTCCTAACCTCTGATGCCTTGGGGTGGGAGGTGGGAGGGCTTTTTGTTTTTTTTTTTTTTTTGGAAATGGGGTTTTTGGAGAAGTAATTAAGATGTAATTAAATGGGGTTTTTGAAGTTGAATTACCCAAATTCAATGACAAGTCCTTAGAAGACAGGAGGGAGGGAGACAGAGAGACATAGGGAGAAAGGCCATGTGAAAATTGGGGCAGAAATTGGATCAATGCCAATGAATGCCATTGGATCCACTGAGGCTGGTGGGGGGCAGTCGAGGAAGGATTCTCTCTGAGAGCCTTCAGATGGGGTGCAGTCCCACAGAAACCTTAATTTAGGGTGTGTAATCTCTAGAACCAGAGAGAATACATGTCTATTGCTTAAGCCACCTAGTTTATGCTAACGTGTCATGGCAGCCCTTGGAAACTAATTCAGTAACTTTGGAAAATGAATGTAACT
The DNA here is from genome assembly GCF_021218885.2 of Marmota monax. Lineage (NCBI taxonomy): Eukaryota > Metazoa > Chordata > Mammalia > Rodentia > Sciuridae > Marmota > Marmota monax. Next base: position 6,258,793 of record NW_026695202.1, read on the forward strand.
TCATTGTTGTGTGCAAAGTCACCAGAACTCATGGAAGATCAATGTGACGGGGTCAGGATCCCTCAGTCACTGCACCAAACACAGGCATTTAGGCACATCATTATGCACACGTATTCTTTCTCTGTCCACCTGTGTCTGTCTCTCTCTCTCTCACACACACAGTAATAAACCAGCTGTTTACTTAAACCATAAAGCAGTACGGTCAGAATCACTTAAATTTCCTGCATGAGTTAACCTCTTGACCTCAATATTGTTTTAGCTCCAGCTGGGTTAGGTGCGGTGTCTTTTTTAGATACTACACTTTAGGGACTGTGGTAGGAATAAATGCGTACTCGGGAGAGCACATTCAGATGTAAGTTTAGGCAAGTTACTAACTTGCATAAGGACTTCTACTTATGAAAAAAAATGAAGTCCTACAGATTGAATCTTAGTTTGGACGTCTCTGGAATAGAGACAATGGTGTTAATAAATTCATCTTCAAAATTTTTGTGAAGATTTATGATTATGAGACAACCAGCCCAGGACTGAGACATAGGAAGGCCTCTGTAAATAGCTGTCATTATTATTTTCAAATATTTCATTGTCTTCGTGAGAATAAACCAAAACCATCAAAAATCGTGTAAGCAGAAAAACAGCAACTACTTCAAGTATTTAAAACACATAAATTAAAAAAATATTAAGGCATAGAATATGCACAAGGACTTCTATTTACAGATTGACTCTATTTGAACCCCCATCTTAAGCAAGGAGGAAACCAGACAAAGTCCGTTAAGCAGCGGTTTTCAGCCATTATACAACAGGCATGTCAGGACTTCAGTTTCTACAAAAAGAAAGCAAATTAAATGATCCCCATGATTCCCCTAGATGACTGCCTTGAGGCAGCTTCCAGGAAGAAGAACGACTTGGGAGAATGCAAACAGAACTCTTCAGTCTCACTGAGTTGAGCATACAGAGACTGAAGTTCAGGGGAGCCATGACAGCTAGGATTTGCAGGAAAAAGTACAGGGAAAGATGGAAGGCACAGAAACTGAATTCTGCATGGAGAGAGATGCAGGTCTTTGGCTGAGTACTGATTTGAGCATGCCTGAAAGGGAACTATTGTTCACATTCTTAGGAAATTGTTGTTTCATATTCTCAAGGATGGAGAAGGAAGTATTAACATGACGAGGAGAGAAAAGAAAAAATCATAAGATCAATGAGAAAACCTTCATTAGCAGGCTCAACAATCTCTAGAATCTAGACAAGTCTAGAGGTAGTTCAAGTTCTCACTGGTTAGAGGATAAAGACCTTGTAATATGAATACCTTGGTTTTCCAGGTAGAATCTCAAAGAGCAGCCACTTTGGAAGCGTCTCAGAGCTCTCAAAGTTTAGTACTAGGACTAAATTATTCCTGGATTAAAGCATGCTCTGCGTCTAGGAAGACAAATTTGTCCTGTTTTGCTTTGGGCCTTCCCAGCATTAGAACTACAAGTACTAATTCTCAGATGCCCATCAGTTCCCATGTCTCGGGAACTTCCTTAGACCCAGGCAAAGTGGAAAGTTTGACCATTTTATCTAGCTTTGTCCCAAAAGAAGTTTAAAAGTAAATCTTGAATGAATCAAGCTTATTTCAAAGAGCTTTACTGTGTATTAAAGTATACTTCTCTGCAGAATAAATTATACCACTATTTAAAGGAATGTAACAAAATCCAGCGTACAACACTCATAATGAAAAAGTTATGGCAATTAATCATAACTTACTACGCGTGCAAAGAAGCAGAAAAACATTATCTCTAATAGAGGAACAGATCCAGAAATGGGAGAGCTAATGGGAAGAGCAGAAATGGAAGTTAAAGGAGACTTAAACATCCGTAGCACAAGAGTTAATAACTAGAATCAACAAATGGGACTTACTCAAACTAAAAAGTTTTTTCTCAGCAAGAGAAACAATAAGAGAGGTAAATAGGGAGCCTACATCATGGGAACAAATTTTTACTCCTCACACTTCAGATAGAGCCCTAATATCCAGAGTATACAAAGAACTCAAAAAATTAAACAATAAGAAAACAAATAACCCAATCAACAAATGGGCCAAGCACCTGAACAGACACTTCTCAGAGGAGGACATACAATCAATCAACAAGTACATGAAAAAATGCTCACCATCTCTAGCAGTCAGAGAAATGCAAATCAAAACCACCCTAAGATACCATCTCACTCCAGTAAGATTGGCAGCCATTATGAAGTCAAACAACAACAAGTGCTGGCGAGGATGTGGGGAAAATGGTACACTTGTACATTGCTGGTGGGACTGCAAATTGGTGTGGCCAATTTGGAAAGCAGTACGGAGATTTCTGGGAAAGCTGGGAATGGTACCACCATTTGACTCAGCTATTGCCCTTCTTGGACTATTCCCTGAAGACCTTAAAAGAGCGTACTACAGGGATACTGCCACATCGATGTTCATAGCAGCACAATTCACAATAGCTAGACTGTGGAACCAACCCAGATGCCCTTCAATAAATGAATGGATAAAAAAATGTGGCATTTATACACAATGGAATATTACGCAGCACTAAAAATGACAAAATCATGGAATTTGCAGGGAAATGGATGGCATTAGAGCAGATTATGCTAAGTGAAGCTAGCCAATCCCTAAAAAACAAATGCCAAATGTCTTCTTTGATATAAAGAGAGCAACTAAGAACAGAGCAGGGAGGAAGAGCAGGAGGAAAAGACTAACATTAAACAGAGACATGAGGTGGGAGGGAAAGGGAGAGAAAAGGTAAATTGCATGGAAATGGAAGGAGACCCTCATTGTTACACAAATTACATATAAGTGGTTGTGAGGGGAATGGGGAAAAAAACAAGGAGAGAAATTAATTGTAGTAGATGGGGTAGAGAGAGAAGATGGGAAGGGAGGGGAGGGGGGATAGTAGAGGATAGGAAAGGTAGCAGAATACAGCAATCACTAATATGGCATCATGTAAAAATGTGGGTGTGTAACCTATGTGATTCTGCAATCTGTATACGGGGTAAAAATGGGAATTCATAACCCACTTGAATCTAATGTATGAAATATGATATGTCAAGAGCTTTGTAATGTGTTGAACAACCAATAAAAAAAAAAAGAGAAGACATTGATGGAAGATGTCCTCACAATACACCAACCTGCCAGTGCCTTGACCTTGGATTCCCAGAATTAAGAAATGTGAGAAAATTAAAAAAAAGGAGACTTAAAAATGAGGAATGAGACAAGGATGGCTACAATCTCTATTTTTGTTCAGCATTATATTGAGAGTTCTAGGCTGGACAATCAGGCAGGAAAATAAAATCAAAGGCATCCAGATCTGAAAAGAGGTGGTAACACTACTGTTAGATGACATGATCTCATACTAAAAAATTCTAACAATCCTCTAAAAAAACTGTAAGAACTAACACGTTCTGCAAGGTATAAGATACAAGATCAATAAGCAGAAATCAAATATTTTTGTGTACTTGCAGTGAACAAATATAAAAGACATTAACAATTTCATTTGTCATAGCATCAAAAATAATATAACTGATGAACAATTCAAACAAAATAAATACAAAACTCTAAAAACTATAAAAGTAAAAGAAGTGGAAGTTAAAACAACCATTGTTAATATGTTTTATACTCACAAGAATGTGGAGGGAAGCATAATAGGATGAAGAGAGAAAGGAAAAACATAAAAGAAGGAAAATGAAATTTCCAGAGATAAAAACTATCACATCTGAAATAGACAAAAAAAAAGTAGTAAGGGGATTAACAATTGTTAATTACAGAAGAAAATGTCGTGAGCTTGGAGAGAAAGCAATAAAAATTATACAAAATGAAGCACCAGAAACAACAACAAAAAATTTTTTTAAGTGAACAGAACCTCTGTTGAGCTACATGATATCAACCAGTCTAATGCATGAGTAATTCAATTTCCAATAGAGAAAAAGTTTTTTAAATGGCCTACTTTTTCCAAATTTGATGAAAGCTGAAAGAATCCACACCCCCAAGATGTTCAATAAATCTTCCTTTTAATATTTTTATTTGTACTTATTAGTTACACATGATAGTAGGATGTATTTTGACATATCATACATGTATGGAGTATGACTTCTCATTCTTCTGTTTGTACATGATGTAGAATTACACTGGTCATGTGACCATATATGCACATGGGATAGTGATGTCTGATTCATTCTCCTGTTTTTCCTATTCCCATTCCCCATCCCTTCCCCTCATTCCTCTTTGTCCAATCCAAAGTACTTCTATTGTTCCCTACTCCCTCCTCCTCTTGTTGTGAGTTAGCATCAGGATATCAGAGAAAACACTTGGCCTTTATTTTTTTGAGGATAAAAAAATAGTGAAATAAGCCAATCCTCAAAAAAAAATCCTTTCAATACACATAATAAACATACTAAAAAGCAGTGGTGAGAAGAAAATCTTCAAAACAGTTCAGGGGTGAGGATACACACACACACACACACACACACACACACACACACACACACACACATATATATATATATATATATATATATATATATATATATATCAAAGATAAGAATGACAGCCAACATTTTTCCAGAAAATACCAGACTAGGAGAAAGTGAAATAACTTCTTTAAAATATAGAAAGAAAAAAAAAACAACTATCAACCTAAAAAGTATCTATTGATAATGAAGTCACAATAAAAACATTTTAAGGCAAACAAAAGTTGAGAGAAGTTATTGAAAGGCTCAGAAATGTTAAAGGAAGTTAGTTCTTCAGGCAGAATGATAATAATATATGGAGATTTGTACTGATGAACAAAAGAAGTGTTTTGGGTGTGATAAATATGTGGGTAAATAAATATCATTTTAGCTTTAAAATCTCTGTAAAAGATAATTAACTGTTTAAAGCAAAACATAGTACTTCATGTACTATGTAAATGGGAATTTACAACATATATAAAAGAAAATCATAGCAAGCACTAAGGATGGCAATGGGAATGGGAAATGTACTATGGGAAGTTCTTACTGTATGTGGAGTAGAATAATCTGTCTTGGAGGTAGACGTTGATAAATTCAATATGTATCTGCAAAGCCTAGAACAATGCCTTAAAAAGAGATAGAGTATAGATTTAGAAATATAATCAAGTGCACACATTACTATACATTACAGCTATATGGATTTTATTTGCATTGCGTCATGAATACCCAGATCAAGATATGGAATATTTCCAGAAGCTGAGAAGGTTCCCTCATCCTTATCCTAGCTACTTTCAAGCCCCACACCATGATGCTGCCACATAATGTCTTCATCTCCATAGATCAGTGTTTTTCTTGTGTAAGTGGCATCTCACAGTATGTATTCCTTGGTATTGGTTTTCTGTCACTCACATTATATCTGTGAGATTCATCCATGCTTTGCAGGGAGCAGGAGTCATTCATTGTTTTCGCCATGTAATGCATCGCTGTCTGAATGTACAATAATATATTTATCCATTCTGCTGCTGTTGGACACTTGGAAGATTTCTAGCCACTGGCTATTAGTAAAAAGCTGCAATGCACACTCATTACATATCTTTTGGTGGAAATATACACTTAATTTCCTTGGAGATATATATATATATATATCTGTATATATTTCCTTGGAATATATATTTACCTAGGAGTAGAATTTCTGGGTCATAGGGTAGGCAGATATTTAGCTTTAGCAAATACTTATGAATAAATTTCCCATGAGCCTTAGTAATTTTAGATACCCCCCAGCAATATGAGAGTTAGAATTGTTCCATGCTTTTCTATTCAACACTTGGTGTCTGTTTTTAATCTTAGCTATATTTGTGGATTTGTAGTGGTAGTACATTGTGGTTTTAGTTTGGTTCCATTTCTCTATCATTAACGCTGAACACTTTTTCATGTGCTAATTAGAAACTCAGATAACCTCTTTGGAAAAGTACCTGTTCATGTTTGTGTTTTGGTTTGTGTTTATCTTATTACTTTGAAAGAAGTATGTTAAAACATATTCTAGACATATGTTTTTGTTAAATGTTTTTACTTGCAGATATTTTCTTCTATGGCTTGTCTTCTTACTTTCTTAATTTTCCAATGTAGAATGTACGTACACACACACACACACACACACAAAAGAAATACTTCATATGAATGTACAAAGTAAGATTATTTAATATTATTTACAGTTAGCTTTTAGATTTCATTCATCCTAAATTTTTGCCTATTCCAAGACCATATAGACACTTTTCACTGTTTCTTGCTAGATACTTTATTGTTTTATACTTTACATTTAAGCCTATAATCCATCTAGAATTAAATTTTTATATATTATGTGAGGTAGGACTCAAAGTTCAATTTGTCTCTATGGTTATTCAAATTTTGGCGCCATTTATTAAAATGACCATTCTTTCTCAATAGAATTGCATAAGTGACTTTGCCAAACACCAAGTCACTTCATTTTGTCAGTCTGTTTCTAAATTCTCTCTTGTGTTCTCCTGCTCCATCTCTGTTCTTGATCCGTTTCACACTGACTCGTTGCTGTAGCAGACGGTGAGTCTTGACATCGGGTGGTATGATGTTCTAAAAAGAAAAGCAGCCCACACAGGCCCAGGGACAACAAGACCAAGGACACGGTAGGATGATGTTCTTTGTCCCCTTAGCCTGAGGATCGGATTTTTGCAAGTCTTCCTGTCCACACCTCCAGAACACACACAGACCTGGGCAACCAGAAGACCTGGAAGGCTTTGTCCTGAATGAACTGACCGATGTCCTCTTAGCGATGTGATTGATGGACAGATGTGCTCCACTGTCCTCTGCTTTACCCCAAACCCACCACAGAAGACCAGGCCTCTCAAAGATCTCCCTGACGAAATTTCCATCTTTCTTAAAAGTTAAAGAATATATATATCAAAAGCTCATCTTCCTCAGCTCTGTCAACAGTGGAGTCCCTTCTCAGCAGGTGGCCCGTGTGACCTGCCTGTTGGGAGGTTACCGCAGGGAGGAGCCAGCACCTCTATTGCTGTGGGTCTTCACCTGTACCAGGTCAAGGTGCCCGAGGCGCCCCTTCATTGCTGTGCTCATGGGCCCCTGAAAAGCTCCCTTTGCTTTATAAATGAACTTCCAAGTTTCTGGACAGTTCTCAACTTTATTATTTTACTTATTTTCCTCTTTGTTGAACACTGAGCCCACTATCTAATTTGCATTATTTGGGGCCAATTGTTGCTATTGAGCAGATTTAAAAGAATTTGTTTTCTTTATTTTTACAGAAAAAAAAAACCCACACCATAATATATGGCTTTGCAAAATAAAGATAATGGATATTTAATTTTGATTGTCAAGATTCTGTTTTAGGAGGGAAAATTGGCATGTGATCCATCTGTAGGTACTACCTGAAAACACTATTGAAGACAGGGAGGTGTAGATTCTTGAGTCCATCTATGGGCTGCGTACAGGGCTCAGGTCTTGGCGTGTTTACGACTCTTGTTAAAACCAGCTGGGGAAGGATTTCAACACTGACCCCAAAAGTAACTGTCAGTATGGACTACCTGAGTCTCCCTGTTTGTTTTGAACCATGATTAGACATGTGCATAAAGGAAGGAAGGAACAGTGGAAAGAGATTGGCCTTGAACTCTGGGCACCAGGGATCTAAACCTTGAATCTGACATTGACTTTAAGCAAACTTCTCACACTTTCTTTCCACTTTAATATTTACCATCTTTAAAATGAAGGAGCTGAAATCACTGGAGTTAATGACCTCTCTGGTTCCTTTCATTTTTACATGGTGTCTTTCTCAACCAGAGTCCTCCAGTTGTCACCAACTACAAAATCATCACAGCCACCTTGTGGGAAAGGAATGCTGAGCAAGAAGATATATATATATATATATATATATATATATATATATGAAAATACTGAATTGTGAGATCTGTGACCTCATCAGTGGATTGATCCATTTGAGGGATAACTTGAAAGAATGACTGTACTTGGGAATAACTCCAGGCAGTTAGGTGTGGCTGGAGAAAGTAGGTCACTTGGGGTGTGCCATTGGGATTTATATTTTGTCCCTGGTGCCTAGATTTTTCTCTTGCCCTATAGCACATTAGTCTCCCGTGGCACCTGTAACAAACTACCACAAATTGAACAACTGCAAACAACACATATGTATTCTGTCACTGCTCTGTATGTCAGAAGCCTGGGTCAGCATGTCTGGTTTCCCTGGTCTGTTTCACAAGGTCAAAATCACAGTGTTGGCTGCTGAGGCTCTTATTGGGAGCTCCAGAAAGAATCTGCTTCCAAGTTCATTCAGGCCCTTGGCAGAATTCAGTTCTTTGCAATCCTGGGTCTGAGCTCCCTGCTCCCTCGGTCCATGTGCTGCTTGTGGCCCTGTCATGTCACACTCTCCATCTTGTGCCACCCAGCAATGGCCCATGGGGTCCTTCTCAAGTTTAGAATCTTCCTGACTTCCCATTCGGCCCCATCTCCATCTCCCGCTAGAGAAACTCCTCTGTTGCTAAGGGCTTGTGCCTGGACTGGGCCTAATTGGAGGCTCCAGGACACTTTCTTATTTTAAAGTCCGTAACTGTAATCACATCAGCAAAGTCCCTGATGGGTAACATTTCCACAGGTTCCAGAGATTAGAGTAGATGTCTTTCAGGTGGAGAGGGAAACAGAAAAGGCTGCAGAGGGTGGTGATTTGGTTTTTAAGAGTATACATATATGCAGCCCTTTCTAAGTTCCAAGCTCTGTGGCAGGGGACAGATATGGGTAGAATCATATCCACTAAGAAAGCCTCTTCTGTAGCCCCCTAGATCAGAAGGAAACAGAAACTCCGGCCTATAACCGAGCACAGTTCCGATCCCAGAACACACACGTGTGGCCCTGCGTGCACATGCACAGAGGGAATGCAGTCTATTTCCTGCAGAGTCTGGCTACGTTCCCGTGAGCGCTGGCACCTGGCAAGTACGTAATGCCAAGCAGATACTATTACTGAAAGTATGGGGTATGCGTGTCTCGTTCCCGATGATTGCATCTGTGATGATAATAATGTTGACGACAGCCTGGAAATTGGTGACTGCAATCATCCTGATGATAACAACTTGAAGGATCCTATTAGGCCAGAGGATCAATGGGAAAGAATCTGAAATGGGGACTTGGAATGGGATGACTGACTGGAATGTACACCAGAAACCAAGAATGTGTGGGAACGTGAAGGTAACAGCCATCAGCCTTGACCATGAAGGCTGGCCCAGGGAGGATTTTGACACAAAGAGATGTTGTCCAGAGGTTCTGAGAAAGGCAAGATGCTGGCAGACAGATTGTTCTGCAATCCAAGGGTGACTGATAAGATCCTGGGAATTCCTGTCAGTCAGCAAAGACATATCTGGTCTTAAACCCTCAGAATATGTCCTTGCACCTGGCCTTATGCGTTCATAGATTTTGCAGGACAGACAGAAAAAAACAGAGACAGGCAGACAGACAGGCAGAGGCAGAAATAATAAGTTTGTTGGAGAAGGTCCCAGGCTCTCTGGGGACCTCTCCTGAGGCCACAATGATTCCTGATCCCTTGCCCTCCTGGACAACCTTTCTTATGACCTCTTCTAAAGAGCAAGTGCTCACCTACTGTCCAGGGCACTGTGAGGCTACTCTTGCTAGTGGCTGGGGTCATTGCGGGTTCTACATTCTGCAGTCAAGTGTCTGTGGCCCTGGGGGTCCTTGGGCCAACGTTCCCTCTTCTGCTTTATAGCTCCTGAGAGATGCTAACCCCAGGGCCCTTCCTTCTGCAGCTCTCTCTTCTGATCTGTGAGTAGGCAGCAAACTCGGATTCCCATGAGTTTGTAATTCCCAGGAGGCCTGAATGTTCTACTTCTCCTCGCATCATATTGCTGACTGGGCCCTGGGACTATAACCTCAGCCTCCTGTCTAGTCAGTAACATCCCCAAGGAGATGTGCCTTCAGGGGGGCTCAGGGGCCCCACTGCTTAGCATAAAGCCTAACCAGGGGAGCCAGGCAGCCGTACCGTACCCAGCACCTCACACTGGGGGTGGTGACCCCCCAGCTGACGCTGGGTCGGATTTGACTCTTATTTGCTGCTCCTCTGTTTCCAACGACCTTAACAACCTGGAGGGGTGGGGTAGTGGTGGTGATGTTGGGGGGTGGGGGATTCGGGCATTCCTGGATCCTCTAGGAAGTTATCATCAAGATTCCTGTCTAATCCCTAACAGATGGATATATTTACTCTTGGGAATGAAACTGTGTAGGAAATTCCTTTTAAGAAAAGCAGCGTTCTGCATGAACTGTGATCTTTCCTGCTGCCTAAGTTCTGTCATAGCCAGGGAGACTCATCAAAAAGATAAATAATAGCAGCAATAATTTTTTTTTTAAGTGCTAAATATAGAAAACCCAAGCCCTATGTGGCTCCGGAGATCCCACATGATTTAGTTTCTGATGACATCGCCTGCCACCATCCTGGTACTCCCCGTTCTGACTCTCCAGCCACCGCTGGGCTGGCCCCCTTCCCACACACTGAGCAAGCTCTAGCCTCCTGTCTCTGGGAGCCATCAGCCCACTGGCTTCCTAGAGCCAATCACGCCCTGCTCAACAGCGCCCCCAGAGGTGCCTTCCCTGCAAAGCACCCACAGAACTCCACACCCCATTATCTAGTTTGAGCATTCTTCAGCAACACATACCTCCATCTGATATAAACACTTTCATGGGTCTCAATCAAACTTTTAGCTGACCATCTCTCAGCAGGATGGAAGTTCTGCAGGGCAGAGATCTCATCTGTTTGGTTCACTGCCCTTCCTAGCTCCTAACCCAGTGCCTCGTGTGCAGCAGACCCTGCGCAAATACCATCGAATGCACCAGTGACAGTTTTGTGGATGTCAGAGATGAGACTCAGAAAGGCAGAGGATGGACCTCGCCCCAAATTCCACCTGGGTAACCACGTCAACTGGGACCCAGACCCAGGCCAACGCCCTTCCCACTGTGCCAAGGGGCTGCCGGGTTTTTTGTTTGTTTTTTGGGTGACATTCATTTTAATGTGTCAGCTAAAGGACTGATTGATGACCCAGGTCTGTGCCTGTGGCCCGCAGTGGCTCCGTTTTTTCATCTTCTCGTGTCTTGTGCACACGAGTTTGTGGCATCCATCAGCGAGGCCCAGGGGTCCTGCCTCTCCTTCTGCACTCTGCCTCTTCCGCCTGCCTACATCATTATGGCAAACCCTTGCTAAGCGGCCTGAGGCCTGCAGTTGGCAAGTATCTTCTCGGGTCCCTTCCCTGGCATAGGCCATGTTTTGAGCTCCCAGGCCGCCTTGGCTAACATCTTCAGGCAAAGCTCTTTTCCTTCCGTTCAGACTCACCTTGCAGACAAAAGAGGCTTTGAACATCTGCACACTCACTCGGTGGCCCTTTCCAAGTGAGGGAAGCCACACCCAGCATCTCAGTGAGGGCCTGGGGTCAGTGGCTCACAGTGTGCTGCCCAGCCTAACTCCTGCCCACCGTGCCCAGCACAGAAAATCATGCTATTGCTGTGTTGTGTACACGAGTACTGAGTGAGGGATGGGGTGTGTGTGTGTGTGTGTGTGCGCGCGCGCACGTGCGCGTCTGTGTGCAGGCATCTGAGTACTGCCAGGGGAGCAGGCAAGGTGGGGAGAGATAAATACATAAAAACATGTCAAAATAAACATAAAAGCACAGGAAAAATAAAATGACAAAACCTACATTCCTAAATGTTCAAGTAATGGAATACTCAAAATCAGGTGGGGTTTATGCACACAGACGTGCACACACACACAATCAATCCATTTACAAACCAAATTTGTAAACGTCGCAGTTGACGGGATTTGGCGCAAAGTAATGGTGTTTAGAATCAGTCCATGTGAGTTTCAGTCTGAGCCGTGCTCCTTCTTTGCTGTATCGCTTTGGGCAAGTCTATGAGCCTTTCTGTGTCTTTCTCTCCCATCTGTGACATGAGGTTGTGATGGTGCTGTCCTTGGGCACTTGTGAGCATTAAATGAATTTATCCACTCGAAGCCACTAGGGTGGTGCTGGGGTGAATGTAAGTGAGTCATGAATGTTGGTTATCCCGGTTTCGCTCTTTAATTTGATTGCCACATCATTTCTCCATACAAGAGCAGGTCATAGACTCCTCATTAGCTGATAAGAGAGTACAAATGACTTGTCCAAGATCACAGAGCCTGGCAATAGCTGGAACTTGAACTTAGGACCGTTTGACTCTGTGTTCCTTATCCAGATCGTTACTGAACAGCTCCTCTGTGAGGACAGGGACTGGGGACACAGCAGTGAGTAACAGACGGGGTCCCCGTCCTTGCGGAGCTTGTATTCCAGACAGATCACTGACGTCAGCTATGTCCAGAGAGGAAGAGGAACCCCGGTAAGAAGACAGAAGACTGGGAAGTGTCAGTCATATCAAATGAGGACACAACAGGGAGGTGACATCTGATGAGCAAAGTGAGGAATTAAATCTTGTTGGGGGGGGTGGGTTCCAGGCAGAAGGACCAGCAAATAAAAAGACCCCGAGGCTGGAGAACATGTGCAGTACTCAGGGAACTGCAAGGAGGCCAGCGTGGCTGGATTGGGCTAGTGAGTGGGTAGGTGGAGGGACTGGCTAGGGATGCAGGAATTTATTCCACAGAGGATGGTGAAGTGTTAGGACCGTCCCTGTCCTTGTCACCAACATCATCATCTTCACCACTGTCTATGAAGTGATAATTCTCCTCTCCTCCTCTTCCTCTTTCTTCCTCTTCATCACCACCACCACCACCACCACCATCATCCTTGGCAATGCACAAAGTCAGGAAGACGAGTGTGAAAACATTGCCAGTTGATAGATATCATTTTGATTTTTAAGAAATTTCTCCACGACAAAGTTTTGCTCTCAAAAGCCTAGATGGACGTTTGTTAGAGGTAAAGGCGGGCCTCTGTGGCCGGCAGAAGAGGACACAGACGTGCCCTGATTCCGCCTTCCTGCTCAGAGTGCTTGAGATGGCTGCATCCACAAGACACAAGGGACCTGAGAATCAAAGAATCCCTTGTCCTTCCCTTCCCCAGGGGAATCTTCAAGAGGCGAGAGACTTTGATAAAGTTCTGAGGATGGGGAGGACGTCCATCAAAGGAGAGGGGAGGAGGCGGAGTCTTTGAAAGGAAATGGAATGAGGAGACCACCGTGGTCTGGAGTCTCTCTCCGACTCCAGAGCTCTTATAAGGTTGTGAGATTTAGGGATAAATCTTGCCACTTGCAATGAATTTTTGCTGCCCGCAATCGATAGGGCAAATGTTCGGTGACTTTAAGACCATGGCTCAGCAATGGAGAGTGCCAGTTAATGTTCCCTTGACATCTGATCATGGCTGAGCTGGGTGCTATGAGTCGAAGCACCCGTCTGCTGAGTGTTTGGAAGAGTGCGTAGGAAGTCTCCCGCTCTCTCCTGATGGATGGGTTTGGATGCTTAGGGACTGGATGGGAAAGCAGAGTCCCGTGTTTGGCAGTGGTGCTCAGTAGCTTCGCAGGTGAGGCAGAGACTGCAAGAACAAGTGTGGCTAGAGTCCTGGGAGGAGGGCCTGCTTGGGGCGGGATGTGGCTGGACCCTCATCTGGTGCTGGGCCCTGTGGACCACGCCCCATGGACCAGTTGGGGGAGTGATGGAAGGAGCTCCAGTGGGCTGAGGTGATGAGATTTCTGTAGACTTTTTTCCAAATTGAGAATTGCAAATTATAATGTGATGACAGGAACATTTCATCCTTCAAAGCTCTGAGAAATCCAAAGGCTCTCTCCTCTATTTTTTAATTTTTATTTATTTCTTTCATTTTAAAGACCTAAAACCATTTTCAGCATCGCAGGAAATAAAAAGGTATGCTCCTCTTTTTTCTCCAAAGGGTGGACCTCATCTTCTGGTTCCAGATCGACTGTCACCTTATGTCCCATCTACCCTCCATTTGACCCAATCTTTATAATTAGGGGTCAGTTCTAGGAAAGAACCTGCCACTTCTTACCACCAGGGCCTCTGGAAATTTGACCAGGTTTGAACCCAGATCCGGAGACCCTCTTGCAGCTGTGGCCGAGCACTGGCCTCTTTTGAAAGGCCAGCAAGGTTAGCCTTCAGGGTGCAAAGTGCTGTGAAGACAGCAAAGCAGATTGGTGACCAGAAGTGACTGAGAAGTGTGTGGAAGAGGTGGCCACACATTTCTAAGGAGGTGACATTTAAGCAAAAAACCTGGAAACAGTGAAGGCGTGAGCTGTGTAATACGGGGGAAAGAAGCTTCCAGGCATAGGAGCAAGATCAAAGACTCTGAGGCGGGGTGTGTTTGCTTGAGTTTTCTTTCATTGTAGAACATAACATGAAATTTATTATTTCAAATGTAAAAAGGTAGTGACATTAAGTACATTCATGTTGTCGTGCAACCATCACCACTATCCATTTCTAGAACTTTCTCTTCCCCAACACAAATTTTGTACCCCTTAAACAATAATTTGTACTCTTTCCTCCCTCCCTCCAGCCCTGAAACTTCTATTCTATTTTGTGTCCTGGTGGATTTGACTACTAAAGTACTACTAAGTACCTTGACTACTAAGGTATTACTAAGTACCTTGACAACTAAGGTACTAATAAGTACCTTGTGCATCTTGAATCAAATCTTGTTCTTTCGTATCTGGCTTATTGGTAGAATATTTTCAAGGTTCATTTATATTGTGTCAGACTTTCCTTCTTTTTAAGAACTGAGTGATATTTCTTGGTGTAGACATCCCACACTTGGCTCATTTGTTCATCTGTTGATGGATATTTGGGTTGTTTCCAGCTTCGGGCTATTGTGAATCATGCTGTTATGATCATGGGTGTGCAAATATCTGTTTCAGTCCTAGTTTTCAACTCTTTTATGAACACACCCAGAAGTTAACATTGCTGGATCAGACGGTAATCCCATGGTTAGCTTTTTGAGGACCCGCCTTGCTATTTTCCACATGGATGCTCCATTTGCCGTTCCCGCCAGCAATGCCCAAGTGTCCCAGTGGCTCTACATGATCACCAACATGTCGTTTTCTGAAGGTCAGAGTAGCTGGGTCAGAGTGAGCCAGGAAGGCAGGCCAGTAATGGTTTCGAGACATCTAAGCATGCAGGGCCTCTCCGCCATGGAAAGGACGGTGGCTATTACTCAGAAGGAGCCTGGCAGCCTTTAAAGGAAAGTGAGCCTTTAGGGTCATTCTGCCTTACAGAAAGGAAGTTAAAAACTCAGTGTTTCCAGTTCCAGCAGCGTCAGGGCTCCAGATCTAGGCCAAGCCTCCTTCTCCCGAGCTGCCGAAGGGTTAAGTAAATGCAAACACCGGTAAATGCCGTGAAAGGGGATATTTCCTTCCCCTGGCGCCCACACCTGACACAGGAAGCAGACTGTGCTCTCTGGGAATGAGAGGCCTGGCTGCACTTGGACTTCGGCAAGCAATGAACATCGCCTGGACCCAGGACGGCTTAGCACTTCCCCTGTTAGTTCTGAGAGCTACCGAACGGCCTCAGGCCCCATCTGTTTTCAATCTTGTTAAAAGGGCCTCGTGTGCTGGCGCCTATTTAAAATAATGCACACACGGAGTTTCTAAAATGAAGAAAAAGCCCCATGTTTTCCCCGCCAGCATGGCTTATATGTTTATTTTGGAGCAAGCTTTGGGAGTTCTGAGACAAGACACAGCTCGTTTCTCTTCTCCAGGTTGATTTGCAAGTCCCTGTAGGCTTTTGCTCAGAGCACTTAAGGCAGCTCAGTTGGAACCGGTCACCCCTCCCAAGTCCACTGTGACACAGCTCCAGATTAAGCGAGGCTCAGGAAAGGGGGAGCCCAGGGCCCAGCTTCCTCCTTGCAAATGGGCTATTTCCTCGAATCCTTTTCCCTCGGGAGGGAATCTGCTTCCAAAGGCTCAGTTTCTTTTTTTCCAGATGCTCATTTTACTCCAAGAGGCCACAGTAGTTCCAGGAGAGTATGACCCAGATAAGGCCTAGGGCCAACCTGAACCTAATCCCCTAAAGGCGTGGTTCACGGTGGCACCCGTGAGTTCAGGGACCACAAATGGCTGCCACCTAGCAGGCTCAGAGGAAAGACCTCGAAATGTGGAATCTCTCCCATAACCTTATCCACGGCAGCCCCCCACGTCTGAGAACTTCATAAATCACTTCCCCTAAACCCAGAGACAGGGAAATGCAAACAGGACGTAAAGGCACAGGAAGAGTGTCACTGGCCCAACGGTGACTGTTCATGTCACTTTCTGTTTCCCATTCACTTTGACTCCAAAGGATCCAGGTGACCCTGTCCTCCCTTGGTGACAATGCCTGGTGATGGTGGTGACCTGACTGTGGTTCTCCTGGTAGGAACAGCAGTAGGAGAATCGGCAGCAACGGAAGTGGAAGTGGTTGTGTCTTTGGGGAACAGAAAGAGAAGCAGCGATACTATGGAGAGCACTGTTGACCGCAATAGCACTAGAAGTGGCAGCCGCAGGACCACCATGAGCAGGCCTGGTGGTCATATAATCCTACTCCATTAATATTTAGTATCATACATTATATTTACATTAGGAATTTATATATATATATATATATTTATATATATATATATATATATATTTATATATATATATATATTTATATATATATATATATATATATATTAGCATTTACTATGTGCCAGATGCTGTTGTGAGTCACTCAGTCCCGACAGCAATTCCATGAAGCAAGACCTACTATCCCCATTCTAGATGTGGGCACTAAGGCACAATGAGATTAAATCTATTTTGTAGGGCCCCATAACTCAGAGATGACAGGCCCAGCTGTTGGAGACTCAGCGGGTTCAGGGCCTTCAGCTATGCCTCCACAGAGCAGTGGTTCTGATGTTTCAACCTTCTTAAACATTGGGATTTACAGAAGATTTAATTGAAAGCTAAGAAGTTCTCTTTTGAGAGACTGCGAAGAAGCAGTGTGGTGGGGCCCTGGTGCTCGACGGGCATCTTGACCACACCTTTCATTCTCCCTGTTCAGATGCTTAGACACCTGGGGCCTTCCTTCCTAGAGGACCAAAGCCTGGACATACCAAGCAGCTGGCCTGGAGGGCACCTTCCAAGTGCCCACCAGTCGATCCAGTCGATCCAGAAACCACCTGCCTCCCCTGGCTCTCACACTCCAGGCCCGTAGCCACCTGCCCTGATCACCCAGGGCCAGCTACCCGACAAGAGCTACCGGTGCTCACTCTCCTGCAAGGCTGAAATCAGTCAGCCACACCATCAGTCCTGAGCCTCTTCACCCCACCTCCTTGATCCTTCCACAAGACCACTTTAAAGGCTCCTCCCATCTGCCCCCCTCCTGCCCCCTGGCTCCCTCTGTTCCTGACAAACCTTTCACAGTCCCTGTGTGGCACGTTTTACCTCTTGCTTCTAGGGGACCATGGATATAAGAGCATCTCCTCCATGATGGTCATTTATGTATCTGAGTGTTTTATGCACAAACTCTGGTACCTTTAACAATAGGCTGTGGCCCACTCCCATGTCTCGCAGGATTTTGATGGGCCCTGGGTTTCTGCTGGGCTCCTGGCCACACTCACAGGACGCACAGAGGTGTCCCAGAGCGCAGAGCATGCGGCTATAAACTCAGGCTTCAACTCACCCCTGGAACTTCTTAGCCATGGCATCTTGGGAGAAATCCCAGAAACTTCTGTCTCAGCGACTCTTGCTGTAAAGATGGGGAGCAGGTCCCTTCCCTGTTCTGTCCTGAGGCTCCTGCAGAGTTTGCAAGAGGCAGTGAAGGTGGTGTTTTTTGAGAATGAAGTCCGCACCACCATATACTGGATTCCCATCTCTTGTCCTTAGGGTCCCACAGGAGTCCTCCACAGAAGGTGTGACCTTTGAGCAGTTCAGTTGGGGACAGGATTTCTCTGTCCCAGCACTACTGATATTTTGAGCTGGAGAATTCTGTCCTGGGGCTGTCCTGTGCATGGAAGGATGTTTAGCAGCTCCCCTAGCTCTACCTACAGAGGCCAGGAACCTCCCAGGCTGAGACAACCAAAAATGTGTCCAGGCATTGCAGAATGTCCCCTGGGAGGCAAAAATCACCCCTGGTTAGAAACTATGGGCATAGAAAGACATGAGTTAGGCCAAGTTTATCTTCCTCTTTCCAGTCTCTCTCTGTCCCTCTTCATCCTCCCAAAGACGTCCAACAGGGACCCAGGTCCCTCTGAACATCAGGGCCATGAGGTGCACACCCAGAAGCCAGGTGCTTTGGCAGACAACCCAGGCTAGAAGAGAACTGGCGTGTCGCTGGTGGGCTTGGTTCCATCCCCACCCCTTATCTGCCAACTAAGGATGCCACCCCCTTGACCGTGACCTGCCACCCTCTTCCAGTAGATCTGGGTCAGGGCCAGAGCATGGGGGATCTGAACGCTCCCGTGGGGTCAGCCAGCGGGTTTCGTCTTGCTGCCAGCTCTGGGGGAAGATATGGAGCTGCCCCTGCTCAGCTGGGAGCCGTGCCTTCCCTGTCTGGCCAAGACGTGGGGTGGCGCTGCCCCATGTATACACCGTGCCTCCTTTTATAGACAAGACCTGGATCCTGAGCCCCTCAGATTTCCCTGGGATGGACTCAGTTCTGACCACGTACTGAACACGGCTACATTTACTGTCTCCATTTTGTGAATAAAGAAACTGACGCCAAGATCCTTCAGCCACTTGCTCTGAGCCCCAGGGGTAAGAAAGGAAGGAGAGGATCTTAGTGCTTGTCTGTGTCATCCAAGGGCCCCGCCCCGCCCAGCACACAAAACTGCCTTGACAGATGTCTTCTCTTTATTGGACAGAAAATGTTCCCTCCACACCAATAAAATGCTACGATACTATAGAGCAGAAATAAGAACTAATGAGAGTGAGCTGCTCACTTCCAGAATCTTAATGTAATCTCCCATTCAATATATGGAGAGGGCAGATCAGGTAAGGATTCAAAGAGACCTTTTAATAGCCAATGAGTATCCCAGGGATGAGGACTGAGTTAGGAAAATGGGATTGCAGAGAGGAGCCAGACAGAAGTTCACATTCTGCCTCTGTCACTTATAGGTCACACTGGGGACCTCACCTCCAGTGACAATAGTCAGCTCACAAGGCTACTGAGAGGGTAAAATTAGGTTATGTATATAGTAAAATCTTGGCAGAGTGTCTCATTCTTTCTGTCTTCTTTGCTATATATGTGTGGGGGCTGTATATATAATATGTGTGTGTATAAATATGTAGTGTACGTATAAATACACTGCTTAATACACAGGCATCATTATTGTTATCTTGACTATGTGTATTGTGCAATACTAAATTTCATAAAGGCTTTTAGAGGGAAGCAAACCTGATTCTGAACTGATCAGAGACCACAAAACAGAGCAGGGGCGGGGAGTTAAGCCTGGAGGATAATGAGATAAATGCACGGTCGACTGGCCGGAGAGGTGGATGAAGGGAGGGACGGTCAGACGTACCCATACGCATTGCATACAAACAATGTTTTTGGACACAGAGATGTAGAACTGGCAGGAAAGCCATGTTAAATGTGGAACCTCGTAAATTAATTATTTGGCCCCTCCAAAGTCACCCATGGGGACCACGAAGCAGAGAGAGGAACAGGGAGGGTGAGAAAGCTCAGCTGTGCCAGGTTAGGAAGGGGCTTGGTGCAGCCTAAAGACTTTGGCCTTCAGCCCATAGACACCCAGGAGCCTGGGCCACGGAGAGCGGAGGGAGCCAGAGAGAGACCAAAGCGATTGTACAGGAAGAATAAGCAAATTAAGACAAGTAATCAAAATCCGCTTCTGTCCAATGGGGGCCGAGTCTGGGGTTCCTGGCACTTGGCTGGCCCAGCCGGGGGAGGTTGGACCTCTCGGCTTCTCTTGCTTTTCCTGGCAGCCCCAGAGGGGCAAGACCGACTGTCTCCTCCCTGTCTGGACAGAAGGCGGACCCCGAGGTGCCGTGGGTGGGAGGTCACTGGTGCAGTTCCCCTTTAAACAGGCCGACATCCCACCCACAAGGGCATGAAAGGAAACTCAGGTCGTTGCTCAGGGAGGAAAGGAAGGTTCCAGCAACCAGACCCAGGGAACTCGGAGAGGCTAACTTTTGTACCAGAGAAAAATCAATCTGGAAAAGTGCTTTAGTTCAGAAGAAGCAAGTTCTGATTCTCAAGTTCAGCTGGGTACCAGGTGAACGGGTGGGAGCGGGGTTTCAGCTATTGAACCAGGAGGATGTAGATTGTGGTCACAGTTCTGCCCCTAAGAAGTGACCCATTTCAACTCTCTGCGCCTCGGCTGCTTCCTGTGCCTATAGACGAAGGAGCCTTCCTCCCCAGGGGTGTCTGAAGGGGACAGCACCCAGCCATACATGGGAGGCACGAAGCAGTGCAGATTCCTTCCCTCGAGGGGTTTTTAGGACTCTCGAGCCCAAACCCCGGTGCCCTACGATGACGGACGGGCTTCATTTCTGGCTGGAGCTTGATCACTGCCAAGTTCTTCCCCTTGGAATTCCCAAGGCCAGGCTTGGCAGGAGGGCAGGGCTGGCTCTGCCGTAACCACGGCCTTGGCAAGGAGCTGCACCCGGAGGAGACCCCGTGTGGGGAGGGGTCAGTGGTGCCCACGTCTCACCTCGGCACCTGCCAGCGGTGTGGCTTCCGGCAGGGCTCTCTGCCTCTCCAGTCTCGGTTGCATCCGTTCTCACTTTGTAGGACAGAAGTGGAGATTGAATGAAGGTATTCCAGATCAACAGCCCAGACCATGCACACCCCGCTGCACCTGCAGGGCGGCTCCTCTTGGACTAGGGCTTCACCTATCCTCTGTCACCACGCAACAGGGCATTTGGGCCGTCTCGGTTCTTATGGGACACCACATCTCTTCTCCGGGGCTTCTCTTTTTGCTACTTTGGATAAGTTTGAGAGATATCTATTGAGCACAGATTATGTTCTTGGAGCATGGATCATGTACCTGAATGAATGTCCCCGGCCAGCCTGCCCACCACATGCTGACATCACAGAGTGTGTGGGGGTGTGTGTGTGTAAGAGACAGAATGGGATTGATACCTGTTCTCCCCGTTAGGCTTTAAGCTGCCTCAGGTAGAAATTCATTTGTCTTGAATTACCATCATAGCCCTATCATCTAGGACATAGTAGGTGCTCAATGCATTTCTCTAGGATAAATAAAGATACACCTCTGTTCCCAGTGAGCTCAGCATCTACAGGGAGTGATGGGCAGGCAAACTAGTAATTTCAAAGTGAGCAGATAAGCATCACAGTGGCCCACGTGAGGTTCTGTGAGAGCAGGCAGGAGACACCCCTCCTTACCAGGAAGAGGAAAGCAGCACAGAAACAGTGCCTGAGCTAAATGTTGACACATTTAGGGCAAAAGTGGGAAAAGGATTTTCCAGGAAGAGAGACTTTCCCAAGCCAGGCAGGGACTGTGACTCCAGGATGGCTTGGGGACGGGGGTGTGGGAGGACTAGAGTCTAAGGCAGACCCTGGGAGGGGCTAGCTCACAGAGGGCCTTGCCTTTCCACTGGAGACCCACTGACCAAGTCCGCTGCACCAGCCAGCACTTTATGTGTGAATATGTGTCACCAGGTCTTCCAGGCGAGACAGCACAGTTGGGAATGACAGACACAGACTCTGGAGTTGGGCTGATTGAGAATTCCAGCTCTGCCACTTATTCATGGTGTGAACTTGGACAAGCCTCAGTCTCCCCATCTGGAGAATGGGAGAACTTAAACAAATAAACGAGTCCATCTGAAGGGCTCAGTGCATGCCTGGCACTCAGTGAGCACGGATCAGATGCTGACTATTGTCATAAATCTCTCCGGGCCCCAGGCTGTGCCGCTGTCATCTGCACATCACCGTCTGCGGACATGCTCCAATGCCACCTTCCAAGCTCCCTGAGAAAAGGGGTTTGTGGAACTCTATTCCAAAGAAAGAAGCTGTTAAGGGTAGACCATGGAGGACTTACAAAGTCATTCTGAGATAGCAGCCCCCTCTCGCTTTCTCAGGGCACTAGAGTATGTGGCCAGACTGGGTATGGCCAAAGGAAGCCATTGCAGCGCCTAAGTCCTGATGTGTGCCAGCCCCACCCGCTCCTCAGGAGACTGCCCAGGGTGGGCTGGGAGGCTCCTTCGACAACCTAATAGATTGGTTTTCAGTTTAGCATAACAGCCAGACAGAGTTTTGCAGTGAAGTCATCCAAGTCAATTACAAGGCATTTCCCCTGCTGTGATTTGAGGAGTGTCTCGCTCGGTTCCTTCCAGTTTCTGGGGTGTTTCATAATAGGTTCCACCCGGGTTAATTAATAACCCTGGGATCCTACTGCAAGGCAAAGCCCAAGCCCAGTGTGCAACCACATCCGGGCTGGGGCTGCTGGCAGGGCTGGGGGAGCCCGGCAGGGGCTCCTCTCACCAGGGAGTGGGCCAGACCCAAGTGGTGGAGACAAGCGCAGGCCTTGGGGGGAAAATGCAGAATGGCCAGGCCAATGCCCAAGGGCGAAGCGACCATGATAGTGCAGGGGGGGCAGGGGGTAGGAGAGGGGTGGGGAGACAAGGAGGCGTCTCAAGGCCAGAGATGGCACAGATTGGGAGAAGCTCGAGGTGGAGTGTGGAATGGGTCAGGGCAACTGGCGGTACAGAGTGGTGGATACGCGAGGCTGGCAGTGGCTTGCTTTACGTGACAGCAGCTTGAGCTGGCCACGTGGGTCTGAGGCCACAGGTCAGCTCTTCTATATTCTCAAATGCCAAGTCCAGGTATGAGAAGGGAGCTGGGATGGCTGGAGGACACCATGACAAGGCCCTGCACCCACATGCATTCAGGGGACAGTTGTGGAGTCTTTTCCATGAACTTCCTTCCCAAGCACAATAATCAAGGATCAGGCATCTTCTCCTCCCACCCACACCAAATCCAGAGCTGAGTTTCTCTGCCCCGTCTCAGGCCACCATGCCTATGCGGTGCACTTACCAAGCCCCCCATTGGCACGTGCATTCTATGGTGAATACCCAGTTCCATCGCCCAGACTTGAATGGTCCAGGGCACCCCCCCACCCCATTGCCTCTAGGACACAATTTCTAGTTGCACTCCTTGCACACAAAGCTCACCCTGGACAGACTGTTCTCTCTCTTGTTTTCTTCCCCCACCATCCCTTCTCCTGCACTGTGTAGGCTGACCTTCTCCCCATCTGTGACAAACTGAGATTTAGACCATGCTGTTCAGCTGGAAGACCTGATGTGCACATCTGCCCATTGACACTCCCTCGATTCTCTTCCTCAAACCCCAACTGGGCTTCTGCTGCTCTGTGAGGCCTTCCCTAAACAGTCCAAGGCTGATCCCTGACATGCTCACCATGACATATTACAGTCCCCAGCTGAAGGACTCTTCAAGGGTGAAGGGCTCTGTCAGAAAGACCAAGGACAGAGCAGGTGCTCAGTAAGTGTCTCTTGACCCAGGAGCAGGTTTAGATAAGACAAGTTCTGTTTATCTTTTCACGACTCATCCCTCGGGAGCTAATGGGCTTGCTGCGTTCTCCTCCAGAATGTCTATCGAATTTCCGTTGGATTCTCATTTATCTATCGTCCAGCGGTTCAGGGCCGGGGCCGGGCAGGTACTGACGAAGAGGAAGCCAGTAAGGAGAGGGGAACGGCCCATCGGTCTCCAGAGGCCAAGAACATGGAGCCGGGCTTCCTGATGTGAGTGAATCCCATCCCTCCTCCTTCACAGCCCTGCTCAGAAAATAACGCCTGTGCTAGACCTCACCCTCCCGGGACAGCCTTGCCCACATCCCCAGATGAATTCTCTAAGATCCAGCTCAGGTGCTCACAGGTGGCACAGCTGGACCAGGACACCAGAGGCTCCTCTAGCAGAGAAGACAAAGGGGCTCGAAGGACCAGCCACCTGACAGAGTGGCCGAGGCCCAACCGCATTTGGGATCACTGGGGCTTGGTCAGCCCTGGTCCCAGTGTTCCTCTGGCCCACCTGGCTGGATCTCTCCTTTGAGAAAAGCAACTTAAAGGAGGAAAGATTCGTTATGGCTCCTGGTTTCAGTCCAGGGTCAGTTGGCTCCATTGCTTTGGGCCTATATGGGGCAGATTGCCGTGATGGAGGGTGTGGCAGAGCATGTGAGCCAGGAGGGAGGGAGAGGGGACCAGAGAGAGACAAGGGCAAGGGAGGGGTGGGACAGGATCCCAGGCCTCACCTCCTCAAGTTTCTACCACCTCCAAATAATGCCATCAGGTCATGAGTCTATTGATGGATTAACGCACTGGTGAGACCAGAGCCCTCCTGGTCTAATCGCTCCTCACATGACCCACTGGGGGACATTGCGACACTGTGGACCAAGTCTTCAACTCATGAGCCCTTGGGGGACATTCAAGACCAAACCATAACAGTAACTTAATCTCACAACTCTATAGTGATTTTTGTTTATTGTTATTGCTTAAATGTACAAAGAAACTGAAGTTAAATTAGTTCCTCAAGGTCACTGAGGAACTCAAACCCAGCCCATCTGGCTCCAGAGTTTGATATAGTATTCATATAGGTTGGAGACATGTAGCTATGCTTAACGACAACAGAACACAGCCTTGGGGAAAACAGAGAACACACCCCCCTGTGAACAGAGGAGCTGAGCACTAAGCCAGAAACATCAAGGGATGAATAAGAGCCATCAGACTCGGTCAGGGAAAGAGGAGTTTTTCCCTAGAACACCACATATGAATTTGTAATTTATCCAGTTGATCAAAACAGCAGGGTGAGATAGGAGGGGGCTGTGGGGTTTGTACTCCAGGAACCTGAGCCAAGAGGGGAAAAGCAAAAGAGGTTTCTAAAGACAAATTCAAGAACAACAGCTCTTCTCATAGATCTACTTTATTTAACCTCTACTTTGGTTAAGCCAACACCTGGGTTCAAATCCTAGCTTCACTACATTCCTACCAGCTGTGTGGCCACGCCTGAGAAATTCATTAAAGCTCTCCAAGCCTCAGTCTCCTCAGCCCCAGGTATGCCATGGAGATGAAATGAGTTATTGCTCAGGAAGAAATTAACAGGGCACATAGCATGCAGTAAATGCTCAATAAAAGCTTGCTAACACCATCATTATTATTGCTTCTCTGTTCTCTATAGACTTCTCCTGTTGGTGGACTTAGGTAGGCCCAGGCAGCTGATAAACCCACATTAATCAAGTCCATGGCTAAGGAGAGAAGTGCTTGCTCTTCTGATGAGTTATGGTTCAGCGAGTGTGTCCTAGGATCCCACCTGCCTTTTGTTTTTTTAATTCTCCCAGCTGGTTCTTAGATTTGAAAAGAAAGAGGCCTCCATGGAGACCTGCATGCTTTTAAAAATAACACAAAACAGAACGTCTGAGGTCAGGGTAAGCCAAGCCAAACAAATAAATCTTGCAGGATTGTGTTAACAAAACAGGGCTTACTGGATCCGAGTAGCAGAATTCTGTCGGACTCGGCCCTGCACAGAAACGCCAAGCTCTGGTGAATTTCAAACACAAGGAGGTCAAACAGGAAGACCCAATTATGGAGCACTTCAGGGTTCAGCATCAATGTCTGGCCTGGAACCAAGAGAGCATTCTACCCAGGATGGACCCCAGAATCTGTGGGTCCTGCAGAGTCCTAGAAACCCGGATCTGAAGAGTGTTACAGATCATTCACGCAATCTCCATGGAGGGTGGTTGGCCAGAAGTTATAAATGTGCTCTTGAAGGTCATGTTCTCTGAGAGGCAGACTCTGGGTGGATATTGGCTTGAGACGTTCATTAGGAGGTCTCTGGGAATGGCTGTCACTGGACGGTGGAGGAAAGGCAGGGATGAGTACCGCATGGGGAGAAGTCCAGCCACACCAGGGTCCCAGCAAGATCTCTGTCAACTCCACCGAGACCCCGCGAGATGCCACGGCCTTTCAATTTGTCTCAAATTGGGGTGAAGTGGCCGGGCCTTTGTATCATTGGAGAAACTGTCCCCAAGAAAGAGACGTGGCCTTGGGCAAAGCAGTGCTCTTCAGCAGAGGCACTTCCACGAGTCGGCTGAGGTCTATCTTCTGGGAGCACTTCAGCAGCTGCAGAGGGGCGGGGAGTCCTTTATGCCTAGAGTACACTGTGGCATCTACGACGTGCACTGCTGGTGGAGTGAGTTGTTCTGCTTCAAGGAATGAATCCTACAGATAGGCTAACAGGTTTAGCATTTCCTGCAACAGTAAAATTAAGAAAAACCAACTATGACATGATAGAAACCCAGGCGATCGTTAACAAGAGCGAGATCTCTGCATGTGCCCCCTTGGAATAAACTCCAGGATGCATTAAGTGAAAAGTGGGGGTTTCAACGAGTACGGAGAAGCAGAAGGGCACGTGTGGATGTTGAGAGGCCAAAGAGACAGATGGTGCTGTCACCATCGTCTTTAAGAGGCCTATGTCCATCCCCCTTGGTTTTCTCCTACACGACAGAATTGACACCCCCAAATTTACACTCCCCAGATTCTTTTGCCGCATGGCTCCTGTTCCTTCCTACCAAGGGGAGGTGTTCATACAGGAACTGAGTTAGGGAGGAGGCAGCCAGCCTTCTGCTTCAGCTAATAGCCACAGAAAGTCCACCAACAGCAACAGCAGATGGAGGAGTTGGGGAAGGCCTGTGGCATCATGGGAGGGCGGGCTCAGGTTTCTTTGGTGACCACAGTGGCAGTTTCAACCATAGCAGTGGTGGTGACGACAGTGGCCAGAGGACCTCTGTGGCTCTGGGTTCTATGACTTCCCCTTTGGATCCATTTGTAATCAATCCTTTTTAAATCCTCCTCCAAAATACCTAGAATGGCTTATGTTTTTTTTCTGACCAACTACCCTTTATGAAATGTATACATGTGGACTTGAACACGGCATTGGAAACCTCTTTAGGAAATTGCCTGAGAAACCAGCACCAGTGGTTAGCTGCACCAAAGAGAAGCGGATCGGTGAGGGCAGGTTTGCGGGAAGACTTTTCTCCAGATACCACGTTGCACCTTTGTTTAATTTTTAACTCTTGGAATTTGTTACTTTTACTCCCCAAAATAAATAAAAGAAAAATGGATACAGTCTTTTTTTTTTTTAATCTTATTAGGTGATGAATTTCCAGGGAACTACTCCCTGAATTAGCCATCTGATATCTGCCAGAGCATTTCCAGGTCACAGGAATGTCCAAGGTCACAGGAATGTCCCTTTCAGCATTAGTTGGCTCTGCTCAGTAGCTTTGTGTTTATACCAAGTTGAAATCCATCTTTGTATTGTCCCTAAAGAAAAGGGGGATGGCAAAACACTATGTCCCCAAATGCCCCTTTTTCTGTTTTCAAAAAAACCTAGCCAAGCTAAAGGAACAATAGGCACTAACCCAGGCCAGGAAGTCCAGACACATATGATCCTGAAGGACGTGGCTTTCCCTGTGCACACAGGGAAGGAGGGCAAGAGAGCATTATCTGTGGAAGGCAGCTTTCCTGCACCTACACAGGACAGTTTCTCCTGGGGCTGCTGCTGACCAGGAAAACAAATTGAGACAGCTGATGCTGAAGATGTCACTGTTTCTGCAGCCTGACATCTAAGACCCTTCTCCAAGCGGGGACTGGGGTGGAACTGAGGGCTCAGCCTGTCACCACTGAACTCTTCTTGGAATAGTCGCTGATCTCTTGTAAACTTTCCCCAATAAATACTACGTCTCACACACTGTCTCGGGCACACTCTTTGGCCTTTCCAAACTAACCCCCTGCCCTGGCACAACTGGGGGTGGACAGATCCTCTAGGATTGTACCATTAGCCTGAACTCAACCCCAGGGAAACAAGCTAGGGTTCAAATTCCTGCTCTATCGCTCATTTCTGCTGATGGTTCAACCTTTTTGAGCCCCAGTTTCTTCATCTGCCAAATGGATTTGGTTGGATCCATTTATCTTAGTATGTCCTTGTGAGGTTGAAACAAGTTTATGTGTGGAAAGCGCTTTAACCAATACATACTGGTTATTGGTTATTGATCTTGATATCAGCAAAGCTGGCAGGAAAATGCAGTGAAGTTCAGCTAACTGGGTTCAACCAGACCCCTGCCGTTTAATTAGTTGGTAACTGTGGCAGGCCCTTCGCGCTCTGAGCTCAGTTTCTGTAAGATGAGGTGATAATGATGCCAACCTCAACAGTGAAAAGCATTTGGCTTTACCTTGTAAGGACTCGACTTTCGGTAGCTATTACTTATCAACCACTGGTTCAAGTGGTGGGATTCGTAGAGTAGACCGGGGCCCGCACGAGGCCTCTCTTCCTCTGTGCCAAACACCTCCAGTTCCTGGACGGGATCCTCTCGTCTCACGGGCCTTGGTTCCTATCATTCCCATTTCCTCAGGAGGCCTCCTGAGTTGTTATTTTCTCTTTATGGTCTGACACTACAACTGGATCTCTTGCTAGATTCGGGCTAGAACATTGCATATATTTGGTGTCGGGGAGGGGAGCTTAGGGGCCATCGCATTTCTGCATTCTGATGCTGCATATAGGTGACACAGCCTGAAATAGCATCAGTTTGGGGGTAACAACCATACCTATAGTTTATTGGGCATCTACCATATGTGTCAGAAACTACGCTAAGCATATTATACTAACTCATTTAATTCATAGATAATAGAAATAGGGGACAGAAATGGCTATTTCCATTTTTCCAACCAAGAAATTGATACTTGGAGATATTACAAGTAGATCAAAGACCATCAAAAGATGCCGGAGCTGAGATTCCATCTCCAGTCTGTCTTACTCTGAAGTCACACTCTTAACCTTCATGCCATATCCCCTCCCACAAATATTAGGCTGTGTTCAACTTAAGTCTTAGGTCTTTTTTTTTTTTTCTTCTTCTCATGTGATTTTAATATGTTGAGTCTCTTCAAGACTGGTCTTTTGCAGCTGAGTTTTAGAATGGGACCTGGTATTGTATTCCTATGCAATTTGATCATACCAGATGTAATCTGGCACATTCTCTCTCTTATTCTGCTTCAACTCATCAGCAAATGTAATTGGTAAATTATGATTAAGAAGGAGTGCAAACTGGGCATGGTGGTGCACGTCTATCATCCCAGCAGCTCAGGAGGCTGAGGCAGGGGGATCATGAGTTCAAAGCCAGCCTCAGCAATGGTGAGGCACTAAGCAAATCAGTGAGACTCTGTCTCTAAATAAAATACAAAATAGGGTTGGGGATGTAGCTCAGTAGTTGAGTGTCCCCGAGTTCAATCCCCAGTACCCCCTCCACCCCAAAAAAGAAGGAGTACAGAAACAGAGCCATTAGATTATTCAAGGTGCTTTTGTATCAAGTAATCATTCCCCACTAAGGGGAATGTTCAACCTGTTACCAACTCACAAAACTGAATTGACAGCCAACCACCATTACTTCATCTTGCTGATAACCATTTCTTGAAATATCACATGGTCGTCATAGTCAATGTCTACAGATAAGATCTAGTCCAAGAAAGGTTGTCCCAGAAAGAATTAGGCATTGAAGGCTGAAACTGGTATGAAGAAATAGGAAAACAGGTCGAGCTCCCCCAATCTGAAAATCCAAAACCCAAAATGCTCCAGAATCGGACATATTATGAGCATGAATGTGTTACCACCAGCGGAAAATTCCGCCTTTGACCTCATGTGATAGGATGCAGTCAAGATGGTGTTGCACTGACAATATTGTATGACATTTCCTTCAGTCTATGTGCATGAGGGTGTACATGAAACAAATGAATTTCACGTTTAGATTTGGGTCCCATCCCAAGAAGTATTGTAAAACCTGAAAAAAAAAACTGAAACACTTCTGGTCTCAAGTATTTTGGAGAAGAGATTCTCTATCTGTTCAGAGTCCAAAGTATTTACATTTTTTTAAGGGAAAAAAAATCTCATCTTTACTTTCAGAAGATATTTATGTTGAGGAAATATGGGAAGAGCAGAAGAAAGAGGTGTCCAACAGCTTTCGCTGGAATCCACACTGATCTATACCTATCTTCACCCCAACTCCAACACCACACAGGAACAAAGACTCCAAGGGAGAGCGAGGTATTCCCATGTAACTCTGTGGCTGGCCAGCCTCCTCCTCTTGCCTTTCTTACCTGCTGGAGCAAGGTGTGACTCTTCCTTCTGCTTTGGTACCTCTATGAACACTGAGGAAAGGCCAAACATGGGAATTTCAAATGCTTTTGTTTTATTGGAGACTCTGACCTCTCAGACTGCAAGTCTACTTAATGTTAATCCATTCATCAGTCTCATTTCCAAGTCCCACAGAGGGGTGACTTGCGCCTGTGGGAAGAAAAACCTCTGCTTCAAATATAAACAGAGGAGAGCTGGACATGCCAGCCACCCTGGCCTGATGTTCTCAGGTTCTCCTCGGACCCTGCTGTGAGGACCCCACAGAGGCAGCAGGGCATTCTGGGTAATGGAATGCAAATGGATGCACTGACCCCTGCGGGCCTCCCCAGGGCATCTTGATTCCTGCCTCTGTGAGAGCCAGGCCCCGCAGCTTTTAAATTGAGGGGAAGAAGGTGGAGAGAAGGGTGGAGGCTTCCTTCTAGGCCAACCACAACTAACTCTTTCGTTCTGTCCAGCAAACCCCAGACAGTGCAATTATCTGGTTAATTTGGCCCTTGGTTGAGAGACAAGCTCCCGAAATTCAAGGCCAGCTTAGACTAAATAGTGGCTTCAGTCCTAAACCTTTTCCCGAATGCTAGAGGATGCCTGTGAGATTCCTGAGAGGTCACTTACGTGACCCACCCATTGATCCAGATGGGCAAAGAGAAGAGACTCAGGCTCCAAGATGGGCTTGGGAAAATATATCTTCCAGAGGAAAAATGACCAAATGACCTGCTAATTTGTTTCCTGGCTGATTTACCTTCTGGCTTCCATGGAGAGGCATGGCCGGAAATGAGGATGACTCAATTAGCCAAGGTTTCCCAGCATGATTTTAGCCCTCATAGACCAGCTGTGCGTCTGTCCCCAGGGCCCCTGGGTGAGTTATTCTCATGACAATCCCCTCTGATGCCCCTGCTTAAAGATTTTCTACCTACAAGTTGGGCCAAAGGCAGCGCTGAGACGAAAGGGAGATATTAAGACACCCACCTGGGGTTGCCACAAGGGGATGAGACAGGGCCAGCTCAGCTGGCGACTGAGCATGTACCAGATGGTTTACGGAAACCTCAGATTTTTGAGGGAAGATTAAGGCGCGGTGATTTATCGCTTTTGGAAACCGAGGAGCAGCCTGGAATCTGTGGAATCTATCAGTTATTCATTCTGCAAGTATTTCCCTTAACTCTCATCTGTGCCAGGCCCTGTGCCACTCACAGAGTGGGATCCAGACAGCCAAGCTCCCTAGCCTCATGCAAACGATCCACCCTGGACACTTAGTACAAAACTCAGGTAAGAGCCAGGAAGGAAAAGCTGAGGTGTTATGCAAAGGAGTCACCAGGCTACCTGATTTAGACAGGGATGGGAAAAGGAGTCTTTGGGCAAAGGACTTTAACACTTAGAGAACAATTTTTTTTTTTTTTTTTTTTTTAGAAAGGTCACTCTAGCCTTTGTATGAAAAATAACTCAGAGATGGGTGGAAAGTGGATTTATGAGGCTGTGGATTAAGAAGCTCAGATGAGTGTGTGGGGACGCAGCTCAGGGGCAGAGTGCTTGCCTAGCATGGGCAAGGCCCTGGGTGGAGGCGGGGAGATGCTCTAGGGAATGATGGATGCACAGTCAGCAGGCTCTGGCGAGTGAAAGGGTGTAGAGGTGGAGGAAGAGGGGGGCACCCAGGAGACTGTGCAGGTTTCTGGCTAAGGTGGAAGGTAGCCAGTGGCACTCTTCACCGAAAGAGGGAATTAGGGAGGAGGAGCAAGTCAGGCGAGGGGAAGACAGTGCGTCCTCTTTAGGAGTCAACCAGCTGGGTGCCCACCCCTCGGCACCCTGTACTTAGGTCTCCTTTGCTCTCCCTGCCTCCATCTCACCTGGTCTCCCCGCGGCCATCTCCACTCGTTGAGGTTCCATCCATTCTCCAGGGCATCTCCATAGCTCTCCCTGCTGGAGGCCCGGCTCCCTCCATTGGTAGTGGCCTCTGCTGCCCAGGGCACCAAGCCTGGGCTCCCTGCCCTGACCTTCTGTGCTGAAGCTCTGTCAAGACTCACCGCACCTCCCTTCCTAGACGGCAAGCTTTTTGGGGACTGGGTCCCTGATTTGATCCTCATACCCTACATGAGCAGCTAGCACAGTAGACACTCGACAAATATTTGCAAAATGAACAAAAATAAACTTTTTTTTTTTTTTACCATGAAGGAAAAGCAGCAGACATTGGATCCACTTGAAAGCCACAGGATCACATTGAAATTCAAACCGTAGGTGCTTTGCGACGAAGCCAATTCAATTTGATGCTCAGAGGGCCCTTTCTCTCCCTCTGCCACACAAAGCTCCAAAAGTGCAGGGAGAGAAAAAGTCATGACCCCTTGCCCCAGTTTTTAAAAATTGTGCTTCTCCGAAATAATTTTATGCCAGGTGCCTTATCTCTCTTACTTACCGTTTGCCTTTGATGATGAGGAGGAAGAAGGAGGAGGGGGAAGAGGAGCATTTATGAAGTGCCAGTGTATACCAGGCACTCTCCTAGCTCTCTTTATGCACTAACTCACTCCCTGCAACCCCATGAACATAGGTATATGCGGTTATCACCCCAAGAGTTCAGGTGAAGGGCTGGAGAGAGCTTCTGTGCTGCAGCATCAATGCCACCAGCTGGTTAGGTGTGGCATTGGGATTCAGACCCAGAGGATGCCTCCAGAGTCTGGGCTCCAATGTGCTCTCCTAAGGCCAGCAGAGTGCTCGCAGCAAGGAGGTGCTCACTTGATGAGTGGGAGGAACCCCTCATCTGTACTAAAGGGACCAGCACCTTCTAGTCCTGATTCTACCACTGATTTCCAATGCACCCTTGAGCACATGTGTGGTTTTTTCCACATAAAACAAAGGACCTGGTGGGGCGCAGTGGCACACATCTGTAATACTAGCCTCTGAGGCAGGAGGATCGCTAGTTCAAAGCCAGCCTCAGCAAAAGTGAGGTGCTAAGCAACTCAGTGAGACCCTGTTTCTAAATAAATACAAAATAGGACTGGGGATGTGGCTCAGTGGTCGAGTGCCCCTGAGTTCAACCCCCAGTACCCATCCCCAGAAAAAAAGGGGGGTGGCTGGATATTGATAACTGGCCACAATAAGAGCTAGTATTCTCAATTCTGTTCTTTCTCAAGGTTTTAAGTAATTAAGTCCCAACAACAATTTAAAAAATTGAAGCACAGAGAGATGAAGTCATCGGTTCAAACCTGGAAAGCGAGGGCGCCAGGATTCAAACACGTCGCCCTCCCAAACTATACTCCCGATCCAAGTGGTTCTAAGGAGATGTCTCCAGGACCACAGGGAACAGGTTGGGGTAGAGATGAGATAGAAATACTTTGGGGGTCTCTATGCCCATGAACATCAGAACAGCTCAACTTGCCTCTATTTGTAGAATGAGCTCCTACTTTGTATTTCCTTTGAAGAAAAGTTGTGCTGCTAAAACAAAAAAGTTGGAAGTTGCTGGACCAAATAATTCTGGGATTTAATGAGACTCCCAGGTGTAAGCAGGACTGTTTCTGGCAATCATAGTTCATTTTGGCTGCAATAGATGGAATCAAGGTTCCTCCTGGGAAGGATCCCAGCTTAGAAAAGGGCAGGGTGGTAGAGCTCAGGAGTCCACTCCCACCTACCTGTTCCACTCGGATCTCAATCTCTCCATTCAGCCTCTTGCCATGGAAATACTTGGACCTGCAAGGAGAGGAAGAAGTCGACTGAGTAAGGATGCAGACTGCTCTACTGCTTCCTCCCAAAGGCCTTACCCAAGAAGTGCCCGCGCCTTCCCTCTCACCGCCCCTCTTGACTGATGACTGCCCCATCATTTAGAGGCAATGTGTGGTGGATGGAAAGAGAACAGGTGGAAGATGGAAGACTCAGAATTCTGGTGCTGTCAAACCACTTGACCTCCCTAGGTCTCAGTTTTATCCTTTGCAGAAGAAAGCTGTTAATTGATTGGGTTATTTGGTGTTTGTTTGTTTTTTTTTCATAATAGCTAAACTATGGAACCAATCTACATGCCCTTCAACGACAAATGGATGAAGACATTGTGGTATATATACACACAATGGAATATTACTCAGCCTTAAAGAAGAATGACTTTATGACTTTTGCTGGCAAATGAATGGATCTGGAAAACCAAAGGCTGAATGTTCTCTCTGACATGCAGATGCTAACACACAGTGAGGGGGTGGAGGAAGAATAGAAGTTCACTGGATTAGACAAAGGGGAATGAAGGAAATGGGAGATGAGAGTAGGTAAGACAGCAGACTCAATCAGACATAACTTTCCTATGTTAATTATGAATACACCACTGGTGAATGAAACATGTACAATCACAAGAATAGGATCCTGATTAGAATGAGTTATACTCCATGTTTAATATGTCAAAATACACTCTATTGTCAGTATATCTAAAAACAACATATAAAGACCTCCCCCCAAAAAAGATATTAATAGGTGTGCAACATATTTCTAAGGTTTATCTTAAAAATTAAATGAGATAATATTTACAGACACAGGGTTCAAGCTTGTAGATTAGAAGAAGGCTGCATTTCTAGCTGCTCCATGGCTCGGGATTCAAGTAATGGAAGTTGTGCTTCTCAGTGAGGTAAGTGAAAGTGAGAATTCACTGAAATTCAACTCTGGGCAGTCAGAGTGTCTTAGAGACTCGGAAATCCTAGTGCTTTCAATAAAGAACAAGAAAGAGCACCTTGGAGCCCATCCAGCTGTGGCAGAGGTGGCAGCAGTGGTGCCGGTCACCATCGCGGGGAAGGATAACGCACAGAGAGAACACACCGGGCAGGTGCCGCACGGACAAACCCACAGACCAGAAAGGCCCACAGACTAGCAGCCTGCACTTAGCTGATCCAAGGGCTGGAGAGTGAACCTGTGTTTGGAAAATGCTGTGTGTTTCTCAACTGGCAAGTGCAGAGCTGAGCTGGGGGCCCATCTGAGGAGGCCTCGCTGCAGCTGTTGCAGGAGGTCACAGCAAGCCCTGCCATACTGTCCCGGCTGGTGCCTACCCTGTGGCCTGGGGTGTACAGAGCATAAAGTGAGTGAAACAGGCACAGAGGAGATCACATCCAGGGGCTCAATCAGAAAAACAAAAGGGAGCACAGCTTTGCCTTTGAGTCTGGTGGCTCATGGACCAGATGAAGGGGGCCAGGGAACGGATGAGGCGGGTGTGAACATACTCAGGGACTCATCCTGGGAAGGTTGTCTTCATGGGCAGCAGAATGTGGAGAATGGCCTCCCTTACCCTGGGAACAGAACTCTTCGGAGGCTCCTGAGATCCAGACTCCCAGCCAAGGCTGGCCCCACGGGTGTGTGGATCTAATCTCTCTGGAGCAGGTACCACGCAGTGAAGTTCCAAGTCCCCCCCCCTCCCCCGAATTCCCCTCAGAGAACCGTGCCACAGCCCCACCCCGAGCGCATCCCTCTGGTCTGTGTGAACCATGCCAATCCACGGCTCTTCCCACTTCGTCCTACCTTACACTGATAAGAAGGGAAGATAAGAGCTATTTCAATGGGCTTCTTTTAGGCCACTTGAGCTGGCAGCTCAGTGAGCAACAACAACACAAAAGAAAAGAAATAAAGGAAGAGGTCAACAATCTCCAGTCCTCCCACCCCACCCCCTTAACAGTCCAAGAAGAAATGCAAAGAAGGACAGCTGGGCCTAGGAAGTGACCACTTATTCTTAGTGACTGTTTAGACCACCTCAGTGAAGACGACTCTTCTATTTTTCATTAAGAATCTTTCCTTTCTTTTTCTTTTTATTTTTTGTTGGTGTTTTTGATGTGTGGATAGCTTCATGGACATATGCATATGTATACTCTCATGCTTCTTTGTTTCCTCATTTTTTACCATATTTTATGGTGCATTTCCTTGCAATGTCTTTTGAGAGTTAGGATTTTGGTTGTCTTATTTTTGTGTTGGTTTGTGTCTGAATGATTCTCTTCTCTCCTTTTTTTCTCCCACAAAAATAGCCACATTCCTCTCATTCTCTCTTGCTTTACTTTGTTTTCTTATTTTTCTCCTCCATCATGTGCAGCAACTCCTCTGCATTCTCTCTGTCCACATTTTGAGCATGCTGAGCTTTCTTCTACCTCCTTATCATATTATTGTTATTTTCTACTAATGAACTATATTTCTACCATCTTTTAGAACTCTTTGGTTTCACTGTCTTTTAGAACGACAGCTCCTGCCCCCTCCATTAATGTTGATGCAATTATCAGTGCTGTGGGTGACACAGCTGACACCTGCTGTTTACTTTAATGTCACATCCAGTTCATGGTTATTTATTGTTTTTGCTGTCAGCAATTGCTGACCCAGCCATTCCTGTTTTTGTGGTGATTCGTGTTATGCATGTCTTACTAGGCACCAGGTATTTATTTCAATGCTGTATACTGTTGGCTTCAGTTGTTGCTATTATTGGTTTTCTACTTTTCTAAGAGGAATCTACAGGCACACTACAAGCTCACAGGGTAGACACCTTGACTGAACTGATCCCAGCCAAAAGACAGCACACCTCCCTCCATACATAAATTAACCACCTGAAACTTCAGCTGGACTTTAATACAAAGAATAGAAGAGACAAAAATCCAAACTAATAACCTGGCCCCAAGTAGGAACAGTTAGAGATGGTCCCTCGGGTGAATATGGACATTCACTCCTACAACAAAAAGAGAGACAATTAAGACAAAGGCCGTGGATACCATACCTACAAGGGGCTTACTCTAGATCATTCTAGGTTACTCTGGCAAATGAAGGTCGTGCCCTAAAAAGTCCTACATGTAAGAGGAGAAGAAAAATCTCTTCCAACAGACACATGAAACCCAACATAGGAATCCAAGAAATATGAAAAAATAAGGGAACAGAATGCTTTCTAAAGTTCATAATTCACCAGCAACTAACTCCAAAGATACTGAAATGGATAAAAAATAATAAATTCAAAAGAATGATTATAAAAATGATCAATGAAATTCAAGAGGAAACAGAAAAACAACTGAACAGATGAAGGAAGTCAGTACTGGAAACAAATGAAAAATTCAATAAGGAGACAGATTATATTTGAAAAAGAAGCAAACTTCTTGGAAATGAAAGACCCAATAAATCCAATAAAATGTTCAGTTAAAAGTCACTCTAACAGAGCAGACCCCGCTGAAGACAGTTTCTCAGAGATGGAAGACAAAGTGGCCAACACCGAACATTTGGACAGTATTAATATATCCTTGAAGAGAATATATAAGAACTCTTGGAAAACTTTAAGGGACCAAATTTAAGGATCATTGAAATTGAAGATGGTTGTGAGATGCAGACTCATGGAATGGATAACCTCTTTAGGAAAATAATAACAGAATGATTTCCAAATCTTGAGAATGAGATGAATATCCAGACGCAGAACACATTCAAAATCCCAAATAGACAAGATTGAACAAGAATCTCTTCATGACACATTATAATTAAAATGCCTAACATAGGGAACAAGGATAGAATTTTAAAAGGCTTAAGAGAAAAATATCAGGCCACATTTAGTGGCAAGCCAATCAGAATTGCTTTTGATTTCTCAGCATAAACTGTAAAAGCCAGGAGAGCTTGAAATGATGTGTTCTAAGCTCTGAAAGAAAATAACTGTCAACTAAGATTGCTACATTCAGCAAATTTTTCCTTCAGTGTTAAAGAAGAAATAAACTCCCCCAAGATAAGTAAAAACTAAAAAAAAATCATGATTACTAAGCTATAATAGTCACTATAGAAAAGATTTAAAGAAATATTCCACACAGAGGAAATTAAAAACAGATCCCAGAGCTCACAGATGAACAATCTCATTTGAAGAGCAGCCAAGCAAATGAGAAACAGGACCAAATCAAACATTAAAAATAAAGCAAAATGGTGGGAATGAATAAACTTCTCTATAAAAAACATTAAATGTAAGTGCTCTCAACTCTCCAATTAAAAGACATAGACTGACAAAATGAAATTTTAAAAAAGATGCAACTATATGTTGTTTGCAAGATACTCATCTTACCGGCCACAGGCTATAAGTGAAAGGATGGAAATTAATATACAATATAAATGGAGACCCCATAGCTACTCATGCTTGTATCAGACAAAGCAGAGCTCAAAGCAAAATTAATCAGAAGAGACATAAAAGGGTATTTCATACTAGTAAAGGGAATAATCCAACAATAAAATATAATTACAGTAAATATTTATGCCCCAGATGTTAGTGTATCTAATTACATGAAACAGACACTACTTGAATTAAAAACTCAGACTGCAGTACAATAATACTGGCTGATTTCAACATACCTCTCTCACTAATATAGGTCTACAGACATAAACTCATTAAAAACTCTTTGAACCTGAAAATATTGTAAATCCAATGTACTTAGCAGACATATCTTAAATATTTTATCCAACAACAGCTTAAATACACATTGTATTCTTCTTAAGCAGCTTATGGAACCTTCTCCAAAACAGACCACATTATAAACCACAAAGAAATTCTTAGCAAATACAAAAAAAAAGTTGATATAATTCCTTGCATTTTATCAGATCATAATGGAAAAAAATATTAGAAATCACAACAAAACCAAAAACAAAACACCAAATTCTACAGAAATTAGCACATTAAGATTGAACAATGTACTTTTGAATGATGAATGAGTATAGAAGAAACCAGGAGAGAAATTTTAAAATTATTAGAATCAAATGAAAATAGTGATACAAGGTACCAGAACTTCTGGAACACTATGAAGGTGGTTCTAAGAGGAAAGTTTATAGCTATGAATGCCTACATGAAAAAATCAGAAAGATCCAAAACATACAAACTGATAATATATCTTAAGACCCTTAAAAAGAAGGAAAAAATACACTTCCAAAAACCAGTAGAAGCAATTAAAAAGTATTAATTAATATCAGTGCTGAAATCAATGAAATTGAGAAAAAAATACAAAGCATCAATGAAACGAAAGAGTTGGTTCTTTGAAAAGGTAAACAAGATTGATAAATTATTAGCCAAACTAACCTAAAGAAAAAGAGAGAAGACTCAAGTTAATAAAAATAGGGATGAAAAAGGAGAAATCACCATAGATATTTCAGAAATCTGGAGAATAATTAGAGACTATTTTGAAAATGTATACTCAAAAAAATTGGAAAATCTAGAAGAAATGGATACATTTCTGGATACATATGGCCTTCCAAAAGTGAACCAAGAGGACATAGAAAACCTAAACAGACCAATAACAAGCAATGAAATAGAAACCATAATAAAAAGCCTTCCAACAAAGAAAAGCCAAGGCTCAGATGAATTCTCGGCTGAATTACACCAATCCTTTAAAGAAAAACTAATGCCAAATGCTCCTCAAATTATTCCATAAAATAGAAAGGGATGGAACGCTTCCAAATTTATTCTATGAAACCAGTAACACCCTCATACCAAAACCAGATAAGGACACATCAAGGAAAGAAAACTACAGACCAATATCCCTGACAAACTTAGATGTTGAATTCTTAATAAAACATTAGAAAATCATATTAAAAACATATTAAGACGATTGTTCATCATGACCAAGTTGTATTCATCCTAGGGATGTGAAGATGGCTTAACATATACAAGTCAATAAATTTAATTCATCATGCAAACATAATTAAGAACAAAAATCACTTAGTCATTTCAACAGAACCACAGAAAGCCTTTGGCAAAATTCAGCACCCATGCATGATTAAAAAAAAAAATCACCGAAGAAATTAGGCTTAGAAGGAACCTACCTCAACATTATAAAGTTCATGTATGACAATCCAAATTCAACATCATAGTGAATGTGGAAAAACTTAAAAGTCTGGAAAGAGACAAGGAGACCCACTCTTACCATTCCTATTCAATAAGTACTAGAAATTCTTACCATAGCAATTAGGCAAGAAAAGGAAATAAAAGGGATAAAAACCAGAAAGGAAGAAGTCACATTATCCCTGTTTTCACATGATATGGTCCAATACATAAAAGATACAAAAAAACGCCACCAATAGATTGCTAGAGAGAATAAACAAATTCAGCAAAGTAGCAGATTGCAAAATCAACATACAAAAACCTGTAGCTTTCTTATATACCAATAAAAAAAGAAAGAAATTGGGAAAACAATCCCAATAAAAATGGCCCCTTTTAAAAATTCCTAGGAATAAACCTAACCCAGGAGTTGAAAGACCTCTACATGGAAGAAAGAAACATGGAAGAAAGAAATTGAAGAAGACCCAGAAGATGGAAAGATCTCCCATGTTCATGGATAGGCAGAATTCATATTGTTAAAATGGCCATCCTCCCCAAAGCAATATATGGATTCAAAGCAAGCCCTCTCAAAATATCAATGACATCCTTCACAGAAGTAGAAAAAAACAAAGTCCTAAATTTCATTTGGAAGAATAAAAGGCCCAGAATAGCCCCAAAATTCTAAGCCCAAAAGAGCAATTCTAAGCAAATTATACTACAGAGTTCAAATAATACTGTGGAGATACAGTAACAAAAACTGTATGGTATTGGTATAAAAACCAACACATAGATCAGTGGTACATGAAAGAATATGGAGAAAAACTCACCCAATATAGTCAACTGGACAAATGTGCCAAAAACACACATTGGAGAAAAGACAGGCTTTTAAACAAAGAGTGCTGGGGAAACCAGTTATCTACATGTCAAAGAAGGAGAATAGACCCTTATCTCTCACCCTGCACAAAAGTCAACTCAAAGTGAATCAGACGCAGGAACTAAATATACCAGACACTATGTAACTCCTAGAAGAAACTGTAGGGTCAACACTCCAACATATAGACACAGGCAACTGCTTTCTCAATAGGACCCTGAAGTTCAGGAAATTATGCCAAGAGTTAATAAATGGGATGGCAACAAATTAAAAAGCTTTTGCACAATAAACAGGATAATTAAGAGCATGAATAGAGAACCTCAAGCTCGTGAAAAATATCTTTATCAGCTACTTTTCCAACATAAGATTAATATCTAGAATGTATAAAGCAGTCAAAAAAGTTACCATCAAAAAACTCCCCCAATAACCCAATTAACAAATGGACAAATAAACTAGACAGAAGAAATACAAATGACCAACCCATACATGAAAAAATGTTCAACATCATTAATAATTGGGTAAATGCAAATCAAAACTACACTGAGATTTCATCTTACTCCAGTCAGAATGGCAGCCATCAAGAATACAAACAATAATAAATGCTAGAGAGGATGCAGAAAAAAAGAAACACTTTTACACTGTTGATGGAATTGCAAATCAGCACAACCACTATGGAAATCAGTATGGAGGCTCCTCAAAAGACTAGGCGTGGAACCACCATATGACCCAGTTGTACCATGCGTCAGTAGTTATCCTGAAGAATGAAAGTCATCATTCTATAGGGCCATGCATGCCCATTTTCATAGCAGTGTAATTCACAATAGCTAAACTATGGAACCAGGCTAGGTATTCATCAATGAATGAATGGAAAAAGAAAATGCGGTGTGTACACACACACACACACACACACACAAACATACAATGGAGTTTTGTTCAGTCATAATGAAGAATGAATAATGTCATTTGCAGGAAAATGAATGGGACTTGAGAACCTTATATTAAGGAAATAAGAGAAAGTCAAGGGTCATATGTTTTCTCTCATATGTGGAAGCTAGAGATGAAAAATGGGGAAAAATGTTTGCAGGGTTCATTTTATGAAAATAGGGAGATAAATAGAGTAGAAGAAAAGAACCTGGAGGAGAGAGGAGGGAAGAGAAAGGGGAAATACTCAGGAATGATATTGACCAAATTATATTGTTATATTGTGTGCATGTATGAGTATGTAACAACAAATCCCACCATTATATACAACTATGATGCACCAATAAAATATGGAATAAATAAAGAAATGATGCAGCATTGCTTTAAATTGTACCTTATGCACTTTATCAAGGATGAAGTATTGCTCTATCCCTCCTTCACCCATTCCTGTAATTGTCCATGTGTCTCATTCTGTTTGTTCATCCATTTATCTGCCCACTGACACTTTATTTGACTTTCTTCTACGTTCCTCTGTTGCCCCTATTATCTTTAAATGGCATTACTACCTACCTACTGCTCAAAGTAGAAACATAGAAATCATTCTTGTAACCTCTTTCTTCCTGCCTGTCCTCATTGATTTTAGATTCTATTTATTTCTTAAATCCATCCACTTGCCCATTTATTCCCACAAGCACCCTGGCCATGACCCATAATTTATATTTCTTTGATAAGAATTATTTTTTTCATACTCTATTTCCTTTTCTCCTTCACATGGCATATTATAACTATACCTAAAAAGAATTAATAACTGTTAAATGCCCGTATCCCATTACATGATGATATGGCTCCTCCAGGTCAGGAAATACCTGTCTGATTCATCATTCTATTTCCATAACCCACCAGAGTGCTAAACACACAGTAGGAGTTCAATGAATATCTGTTGGATAAATAAATGAGTTCAAAGATGTTTAACCTTTTCCATTTAAAGCTCACCACCACCTCCAAAAGTAGGCATTTTTATTTCTATTCTATAGATGAGAAAACTAAAACTCAGAGAGACTTAATACTTTATTGAAGGTACTGGAATCCAGGTATTCTAATTCTGTATTTGTAATTTTGCTCAACCCTGAAAAACTAGCAGCTAAAGTTTGGGTGTGTTATGGTTTGTATGTGAGGTGTCTCCCAAGCACTCCTGCTAATGCAGGAATCATTCAGAGGTACAGTGACTGGATTGTGAGAGCTGTGACCTACTCAGTCCATCCTAGTTTGAATGACCTGATGATAACTGTAGGTCATCCATCTCCACTGTAACCAGGGGAGATGGATCACTGGGGGCATGCCCTGGAAGGGTGCATCTTTCCTGTGGCCCCTTCTTCCCTCACAGTCTCTGCTTCTTGACCCCACTGTGAGCTCAGCAGCTTTCCTTCTTGGAGCCGGAGGAATGGAGTCAGACATCTACACATTGAAACACCCGAGCCTGCGAGTCCTAAATAAACTTTACCTCCTGTAAGTTGTTCTTACTGGGTATTTTGGTCACAGTGATGAAAAAGCTCACAAAACACATTGGTAGCAAGAAGTGGGGGTCACTGCTGTGGCCAGCTTGACCATGTGTTTCAGGAGCATTTGGAGCTGGCTTGCAGAAGAAAATTTAAGAAGTCTACAGATGCAGGCTGGAAAACATTTAGAATGTTGTAAATGGAATTTAATGGAATTCTGGTGGGAGCTAGGGAGACCAGAAAGGGTATAGGAATGAAGACTGGGCCCACGAAAATTCAGAAAAAAATGAAGACTCTTTGTGAATTGGTCCAGAGGCTGCTCACATTATATTCTGGCAAAGAACTTGTCTATATTTTGCCCGTGTCTTAAGACTTTATTGAGGCTGAATTTAAAAGTGATAAACCGATGAATCTGGCAGAGGAAATTCAAGGCAGCACAGTATTCAGTCAGCAACATGAATATTGCTGGCAGCTTTTAACTGGGTTCACTGTGAGAATCAGGAGCAGAATGCAGAGTTAAAGAATTTTAAAAACTTGCAGTTTGACTAGAAACTGCATGGAAGCTGTGATTTTTGAAGAGGTTACAGTCCCTAAAGAGACGCTAAGTGCTTTCCACAGTGACACTAAGACAGATGGCTTGAGGACGTCTCAGGAAATGGCAAGACCACACCCACTGTAGGTTCAAGGATGTAGACTAGAAAATGTCTTTGAGAAGATGACCA
Organism: Marmota monax; assembly: GCF_021218885.2. Taxonomy (NCBI): domain Eukaryota; kingdom Metazoa; phylum Chordata; class Mammalia; order Rodentia; family Sciuridae; genus Marmota; species Marmota monax. Next base: position 6,302,672 of record NW_026695202.1, read on the forward strand.
TGCCGGCACATGTTATCTCAGTCATGCAGGCACTCAGAGGCCACTACACCTATGATTCCAGGAGGCCCGGGTACTGCATGAGTGGACAGGCCATGACGTCGTCTACACGGTGCTGATTCTGCAGGAATGTAGGCTGTTCCAATTAAGGGGTCATGGAGGACTCCACCAAGATTTCAAAGGAAGGCCTTGGAGGCCAGCCGAAGTATAGCAGGATCTTCATCCCTGTGGGCTGCCCCTGAGAGGGCAATGCATGAAACTGTGAAGGTAAAGCCAAAGCTGGAATGGAAAGTCCAGGAACTGTGGACCCTCTGCCAAGTAAAGCCGCTGACTGCAGAGAGCCAGGCTAAGAGAGAGGGCACATGGGCTGTAAGCCCCAAGGCCATGGGGCAGGGTTGCAGAGCACTTTGGAGATCACATCTCACCGCCATGTGTTCTGGATGCTGAACATGGAACTAGAGAAACTCATGTTCACCCAGTTGGTCTTTGGTCTTGCTTTGACCCAATCCCTTCTTCCTATGCCCACGCAGACATACAGAACAGAATGGGAATGTGTAACCCGTGCCACTGTATTTGATATAGCGTAGAGCGGCTTGGGAAGTTGTTTCATTTTTTTTATTTTTACATGGGCTCCCAGCCAAAAGTGAGTCTCAGGGAAGACTCTGGACTTGAACTTTTGGATAATGCTAATGTTGTTAAGACTATGGGACTCTTGGCGATGGACAAAATACATTTTGCATTGTGAGGTGGACACGTGCTTTTAAAGCCAGAGTGGAATGTTATAGTTTGTTAGGAGGTGTCCCCCCAAAGCTCCTGTTAATGCAGGAAGTAGTCAGAGGTACAGTGACTGGGTTGTGAGAGCTGTGCCCTTCTCAGTCCATCCTGGTTTGAATGACTGGTGGGCACCTGGAGGCAAGTGGGACATGGCAGAAGGAGGGTCACTGGGGTTTTGCCCTGGAAGGGTGCAGCTCCCCTGTGGCCCCTTCTCCCTACAATCACTCTGCTTCCCGACCTTTCCATAAGCTGAGAAGCTTCCTTCTTCCGGGCCCTTCCATTATATTGGGCTACCTCACCTTGAACCCAGAGCAATGGAGTTGGCCATTTATGGGCTGAGACCTCTGAGACCATGAACCCCAAATCAACTTTCCCTTCTCTAAGTTGCTCTAGTTGGATATTTTGGTCACAGTGACACAAAAACTAACTAAAACAGAGTGCTTATAGGGTTAGGTATCCTGCCACATTACAAAGCAAAAGTAACAAAAGCTTCCATTTTCTCTGTTTTGATTGTTGGTAGAATGAAACTCTTAGCTCTCAGTCACTCATGGGACATCAGGCACTGTGTTAGGCACTTCCTTAGACCTCAGGCAGGGAAAGAGTCCACTCTTTCCTCTCCAATACACATTCCCCCCTTCTCCATAGAAAAAGAGTTTACAGATTAGCACATAAAACTGTATACCCCAACTTTCCCACCAGCTAGGTGTGACCACGTGACTGGGTTCTAATCAATAGTCTGTACGCATCACATTCAAGAGGCTTCTCCTTGGTTTCGTCTTCTATTCTTTCCCCTGGAACATGGATGTTGCCAACCATCTTTTCAACCTTCCCTTTGTGAAAGAATCCTTTCTGCAGATCCTCAGCCCCTCTTTCCACACTGTCAATGCCAGCACCGTCCATCTCTTCCCAACTGCAGAACTCACTGATTGACAGCTCTGAGATTGGTGCCTCTTTTTCCTTACAATGCTGAAGGGTTGAGATGTCACTGAGGCTGGGCCTTCCTGGGACAGGAACTATGAGTGTGACTTGAAAGCGAGATTTTGCTTTTTATCTCTCAGCGATGCTCTTCAATAAAATGTGTGTGCAGCCGGCCCCATACAAAGGGAGACTTTTCACACGGTTTGTGAGTTTTATCACAAATCCTCCACAAATGGTGGTGTCGGCCAATTCCAGACACCAGGACAGGCCCAGCTCCAGTATGTGTGGGACCCGAGGAAAAAACAGCAAATGGGGATCTAGGTGTCATATGCCTGACATTTTAAATTGAAAAATAGAGCCAGCAAACATTTAAATAAAACATGTATGCCCTTCTTCCTTCACAAGTACAACTTCACAATGACTTCAAAGACTCAGAGTTTAGACTCAGGATCCCTGGTGTTCCACCCAGAATTTGGCGGCCCAGGGATCCCCAACTCCAGTTCTCAGTCATTACCCATGTTCCTCCACCATCTTTCTCCCTCCCTGCTTTTCGTCTTGTACCACTGAGGGTTCCTGTGCAAGTCTGTGAATGGCCCCGACCACAGGGCCAAGTTTCATCTCCCCACCCCCAAACAGTTGTCCCTTGACCACCTCTTAGGGGATGGGCCAAGGAATTGGTCATGTGCCTCAGATTCTACATCTGAGAAATTGGGATAATTAGAGTAGCTACCTTCCAGTGTAACTGTGAGGATTTAATGGAATAAGACACTTATTAGAATAGTCCCTGGCACACGCTAGGCTCCAAAGTGTGTAACCCAGGCCCTGAAGCAGAATTCCCAACAATAAAGAACTATTGAAAGCTTAGTCAGTGCAGATAGGTCCAGGTCCATGCAGACAGGAGCCACAAATAAACAAAACACAATCTTTTTTTTTTTTTTTTTTTGGTACCAAGGATTGAACCCAGGGATACTGTGCCACTAAGACCATATCCCCAGCCTTCTTTGCCCTTTTTATTTTTTATTTTGAGACAGGGTCTCATTAAGTTGCTTAGGGCCTTGCTGAGTTTGAACTTGCAATCCTCCCGCCTCAGCCTCCTGAGCCACTGGGATTACAGGTATGCGCCCTCCATGCCAGGCTACAAAACACAACCTTTTTGTAGCTTGAAGTCAAACAGCTAGTCAATGACACAGGCAGCAACCCCAGCCCCCATATGACCCCAGCTATAAGACAGATTTGTGATTCTTTCCACTTTGACGTGACCCGTAAGTGCAAAGAGTGAAGGATGATGACATATGAATAGGTGGCATTGTATATAAGGACTTGAGCCCCTTAACATCCTCCTCCTATTTAAGCCTCATGTCTGCCCTGGGAGGTGATGGGCAGGGATCACTCTCCAGGTTCCAGATGGAGAAGCCCCAGTTCAACGCCTCATAACCTCCGAGTACGCTGGGATTTTCAGAACTTGGTCCAGGGTCCTTCCTGATCTGGATCCTGTGGATGAGAGAGTCCACTCCCATCCATCAGCTGATCTGCGCCTGCTTCATAGACATACCCAACTTCCGTGATCCCCTGAATGACTCTGCCACTCTTACACCTCTGAGCCTTTGCATGAGCTTAGGATACTACGTCTTCTTTCTTGTGGCCTCTTTCTTGTGGCCCAGATCCCCCTGGGTACAGTGGTGTTTTCCTTGGCAGTATCCTCTCCTGCCCCAGCTGGCTGGGCTGAGCATCCTGCTCAACTTCTTCAGCATGTTGAACCCACAGCCATTATAACCCTTATCATTCAGCCGTGTAATTATACATCCCTTGCCATCTCCTGTCTCCAAACACCTGTGAGCTTCTGGAAAACAGAAACTGATTCAGTGCTTACTGTGTGCCCAGTATCAGGCACAACATGCGGGGTACAGGCACATGCTGACCAAATGTCTGTTGACTGGGTAAATGCATAATGTAAACCTTCACGTCCACAGAGCCCACAGAGCGTCCCTTTCTTGAGATACTCTACTGCCACCTACTGGTATGTCATTGTAACATGTTTACAAATCAACACTGATTATGATGGGGGTGCGGGGGGGTCTTGTACAGTGTCCAACCTGCCCAACCAGCAGCCCTGAACTTGATTCTCACCTGGAACTCAGAGCACTTCGCATTACACCAATACCACCCAGGAAGCTCTGGCCCTGAAAAGCCTCAACTTCCTGGGAGAAATGCTTGTTTTGCGCATCCCTGGAATGTTTACGGCAGAGCCTGGCAGACGGACTCAGGCTGAGGTGAGGGTCAGGCGGTCCATTGCCCTGCTTGGCTGGGAGTCAGAAGTCTGTCTCCTGATGGGCCACACAGACTGCTGCCTCCTTGCCGGAGGCTCATTCAGGCTTGAGCTGCCTCCGAACACTTCTGTCTGGCAGAGGGGAGGGGAGGGATGGTCTGGAATTCTAGATGCCTTTGGGGGCTGGGTAATTGACTGGCTGTTTGACCTCAGGCAAATAGATGGACCCGCTGTGCTCAAGGGCTCTGTCTCCTCCTAGCTGCCCTCTCCTCATGCCCTAAGAGGTTCATTCTCAAAACAAGCTCCCTGAACACCTCGGCCAATCAATCATGGCTGTGGCCTTGTGAAGGGGCCTTCTATCTCTGTGGGTGGTCTCATATTTTACTGCCACATCAGAAGCCCCAGGAAGGAGAATATTATAAAACCAGTGTTGCTTAGGGTGGGAAATCCCTCATTGGGGGCGGCGGACTGTGGTGTGTGGGAGAGATTTATGAGCAGCAGCATGGTATTCTTCAACAGCAGCAGAGGGGACCGAAGGAAGAGAATTATCACAAACAGGATCCACCTGGGTCCAAGCAGGGGTCTCCCAGCCAATGTGTCCCGTGTGCGGAGACAATGTGGCAGGGCCCTGGCGATGCCCTTTGAAGGAAGGAGGGGTCAGGGATGTCCTGTCTCGGACTCAGCTGTCTTCCCATAGGTCATCCCCATAGGAAAAGGGTGGGGAGACAGTGATCTCGCTCCACAAAGAGATTCTGCTCTTTCACATGCCATCTGTCAGTTGCTCATTGTGGCCTGGACAGAGGCAGGGGAGAAGATGGGCAGCAGACCATGCCGGAGGCTGCCGTGGCACACTCTCAGGACGTCCTGGGTTAGCAAGACAAGGAGGGTCATCTGGTAGACCAGATGTGTGGGGGTGTGGCCAACACGGGCCTCTCAACACAGAGGGACCCCAGATCTGATCCTAGCTCTCTCTTTCCTCCTAAGATTGGCTCTTGTACCTGGCTCCTTCCCACTGCCAGATGGAAAGAACCCTCCAAGGATGGACAGCCCCTCCATTGTCCATGCAATTAGGGGGTGCCAGTGAGCCAGGAAGGGAGAGCACCCCTGGGGTGGTGAGGCTCCTGGGACCAGCCCAGGGATCTGTGGGGGACAGGAAATTAGATCCACTAGGGCACTAGGGCCCTGAGCCACAGGAAGTGACCCAGGCAGGCCCCACCCTCTTGTCCTTGGGCAGCAATGGAGAGGGAGATTTTTGTAGGTTGCATCTGGTCAAAATTCACATAACTTAATACCCATCATTTAATCCCATTATGGAACCTCATATGGACCCAGTTCACTGCCAGGCACTGTGAGAGGGAAGGCAGATGTGGTCCCTGCCCTTGTGGAGTGTGCATATTTGTGGACTAAAAGTTAACAGGTAAAAGGAAACTAGTAATGAATAGGACGCACAGGCCAAGGGGACTGAGGCTAAGATGTGGGCAGCAGGGGAGATGGGGCTTCTGCTGGTCAGAGAAGCCTCATAACTCACATGAGGCTTCAGAGTCTAAGAAACCCAGCAGGAACACCTCACATGCCCAGGCTCTGGGGCTTCCTCCCTCACGGGGGAGACACAAAAGGACCATCACCACACACTGCATTTACGCACAGATCCTGCTCATGGCACAGAAGGGGCACCCAGGCCAGCCTGAGGGTTGGGGACGGCTTTCCTGATGAGGTGGCCCAGCTTATCCATCAATCCCTCCACGATGTGGAATCTGTTCTTTGCCAGGAACTAAGCTACAAAGTTGGGGACAGAGAGACTGGCTGTGTCTGTGCACGTGGGCGATGGACTCAGGAGGAGGTAAGTGAGCCGGGCAGGTGCCGGGCCCTCAGGGGAGAGATGCGCTTCCTTCATAGTTTTGCATTTCCCCAAATGTGCAAGAAAAATGATCATCAGCACGGAGCATGGGCGCCCTCTGATTTTGGACTATCCTCTGCTTCCTCGACTCTAGAAAGGGAATAAAAAGATCTAAAGTTGTCAAGAGATTCAGTGAGGACATGCAGGTGGGGGAGCTGCCCAGAATATCCCAGCAAGTGAGCTGCCCGCCAGAGTGTTGCTGGGGTGCAACTTCGCCCTCCCAGGTGAAGAAAGGGGTGGGCACTGCTGGCCTTGGGGACAGCCAGCTCCTGTCCAGCTCTGCCATTTATTTCCTTGTGCTTCCTCAAGCAAACTTCAACCTTCTGAGTCCCGGTTTCCTCATCTATTAAAACAAGGACATTAGCACGTCTGCCACAAGGGCTCCATGAGTGATGACCCTGGCACACGGCAGGGGTTGGACTAACACTCTCTTTTTCCTCCTGTCCTTCACCAGGGTGGGAGGAGGACCGAGTTCAGTTGGGTGTGTCCCCGGGGAAATAACAGGTCATTTTCTCTAAGAGGGGGGAAGTGGCAGGATCTATGTGTGTCTAGCATGACGGCAGCCTGTCCGGCCCAGCGCAGACCTTTAGGGTAAACAAAGTCTCAGCCACCCCTCCTTGTGTCTTCAGTGGAAAGGCTACAATATTATCTCCAGTCTCTACTCCCTCCCCTCTAAAGACACACCCTGCCATGCCCTTCATTTCATTCACCAAATCACTCCTTCAGCATCGACTAAGGGCCTCCCCACCTGAAAAAATATCCACAGACGGGGGACAGCACACTGAAAGGGAATTCATATCAAGATGCAGGTCACTCTTATCTGATTATTTCGGTCAGTTTTTGCAGCACGGGGAACCACATAACCGACAAGAAGGACTTAGAGGAGGAAAAGTATATTTGGAGTGCACAGTTTTAGATGTCTTACTCCATAGATCTGGGTCCAAGGTGAGGCAGCCTGCCGTGGGGGGGGAAGATGCACCCTTCCAGGGCACGCCCCCAGTGACCCATCTCCTCTAGCCACGCCCCACCTGCCCATAGTCACGCCCAGTCCATTCCAACTAGGGTGGACTGATTAGGTCACAGCTGTCACCATTCAGTTCACCTCTGAATATTCCTGCATTAACACAGGAGCTTTGATGAGACACATCACACCCAAACCATTTTCTGATCATTCAGAAAATAGGTATCAGTGACATAAGGAAGATGAATAAAAGGACTATGGAAATGTTGGGTGTCTGATCTAGTTAAGGTGAAAAGAGCAGAAAAAGAAGGCCAAGAACATTTATTATCCATTCATTTATCTACCCACCCATTTATCTGTTCATCCTTCCATGGATCCACCCATCTTACCCTCCCTCCCTCCCCCCCCCCATTACCTGCTCAGTACTGTGCTAGGCCCTTGGGATCTCACTGAACAAAACGGCTCCCCAAAACAGAAAGGTGTTTACATTCTCGCTGGGATACAGCCCCAGAAGAGGAAACGGCTAAATATTTACAATAACTCCTGCCTTCTTTATCACAGGTTGCCAACTGTTAGATCTCAGGGAGGCCACAGTCTTGTCTCGTTGGGCTGAAATCGTGTACCTTTACTTTGAAAACAGAAAATTCATAGAAACATTCTTGCTTTCCTTAAATACCAGCAACCCAGCCACACAGGGCCCTTATCCCCTCCAGGTAAAAGCTGGCCTGCAGCCGCTGCCTTCAAAAGAGTCGCTTCTCACACCCTGCACGGTCCTGGCCTCTCCTTGTTGTCTCTGCAGTTGAAACCAAGTGGCAGATGCCATTTGTCACAGAGCCTGTGTGGCTGTTTCCCTTCCAGCAGGGAAACATCTCTCGATGCCTGGGTTTTCCCTCCCTTATGCCCCTTCACCCACTGGCTGGTCGTCTCTTATGAGCAGCTGCTCAGGAGACCCCTCATTTAGCCTGTAAAGATAGCAGATAGCTCACTGCCTCTCCTCGGGAAACCCGTAACCCTGCCCCTTCCACAAACCCTGGGTGGGGGGTCAGGAGAACGGACACCACGCACCATCCCTAATCCTGCCATCAGACGATCACTGCCAAGGCGGCTCATCAGAGGCAGGCTTCCACAGGCTTCCACAGGCCCCGGGAGAAGAGACATTCTGTAAGGAGCCTGGCGTCTGCCCAGAGCCCTGCCTCCCCCCAGGGCAAGGCTGAGACCCAGGCGGGTGAACTCCAGCTCCCCCCCCCCCCCCCCCCCCCCGCCCCACTCCAGCTCAGCAATAGCCACTGCTCCAGAGGACCCCTGCTGTGGGGAAAACACCTTCAAAAGAAAGCCACTCAGTGGGCCTGGGCCAGAGCGACACGCTGTGGGGGACGAGGCCAGACTCACAAGCAAGACAGCCGAACGTCTCAGAGCAGAGCAAAGCAGGGGCAGGAGAGGCGACCAAGCACAAGATCAAAGAGGAGAGAACGAAAAGCTCCAGGTCCCAGCCTCCTCTAAGGGACTGCAGCCTGGCCTCTTTATGGCCTGAGCCCTTTCTGCATTATTGCTTCCAAATGGGTAGCCCAGCTGTGCTTGCACATCTGCAAGTGACAGGGGGCTCACTCCCACGCCAGCCCTCCCACTGGCCTCTGTCAGTTCATTCTCCTTATTTTGAACTGTCTGTTGAGCTGAAATCCGTCTCCCTCTCTCTTTCCACCAGCTGGGGCCACGTGAAGAAAGTCTTGTACCTGGTGGGTTCTGAGCTTGGCTCTCTGTCATCTCAAAAGGCAGTTTCCTGAGCCCCGCTCTGGGTCTTCTAGCCCATCACTTAGGGGGATGCCTCAGCTGGACCTCTCCTGGACCCTTTCCTCCTGCGTCTGGTAGTAGTGCCTCCGCTTGCCCTGATGGAACCAAGCTTCCCCTGGTGCACAGTCTTGGTGGGACTGTTCCCAAGTGTCCTAAGAACAAAGACTAGAACAAGCCAGGCTTGTTCGTCTCCAAACATTTGATTTTTGAGCAGAGAGGAACACAAATGGGTGCAGACAGGAGCTGATTCTGCAGAGGCTCTCCAGGACTTCCTGTCCCCTAGATCCCCCGAGGGGCCCAGGGGGACCTTGACCTGAGACTCCTCCTATTTTCCTTTGCCTCTAGGAACTCCCTCCCCGCACTGCCATAATTCCCCTAAATCCCTGTTCGCCTAAGTTGGCCAAAGTCTATTTCTTTTTCCTACAGAGAATTCTATCCGACACAGCAGGTGTTGGGTGGCACCTGGGAAAATCATTCTAATGGAAACAGTTTGGGGGGACCATGAGGAAAAGAGACCCAGAGAGAAAGTACCTCCTACCCAGGATGGATCCCATAGAATCTGCCCACTCGGGAAGGCATGAGGAGAGAGCATCCCCCACAGTCTCTCCTGTTCAAAGACCATCCCCTTGGATTTTCTAGCCCCGATTTCTGAAGACGAAGCTCTCCCCAAAGACTCTATAGGGCGAGGGTAACGCCCCTCTCAGCCAGCCCCCCCTCCCTCTCTCTCCCCACAAGAGCTGGGTAGGAAGCGGCAGGGACGCCGGACCTTGGATTGGATGGCACGAAGACCTCACGGAGAGAGGTCAGCACTTGCAAAATTCCTCAAGTCAGAGGGCTCAGGGCTCGGTGCTGCACAAGGCCCTCACTGTGCGCACATTGTCTCCCTGATAAAAGGGGCTGGGCCTGGGAAAGCGGAGCCCGTCTCTAGGCGACTGGGCAGGCCGCTGGGGAATGCCCAGGGCCCCTCCCTCCCCCAGGCACCAGGGCCAGGGAAGGCCAGGGGAAAGCAGGGCCAGGGGACGCAGGGCCAGTGCCTGGAGTGAGAAGGATGAGTCCAGGAGGCTGGAGCCACTCCAGAGGGTGTCAGATGGCCTGTTGGGGGATGCAGTTGGGCCAATGGACAGAACAAGAAATGATGCACACCTGTCATTAGGCCCTACCCCCGTGGCTCCCAGAAACCCCTGCATTCGCCACTCAAGCAGGCAGGACCCATTGGCGTCAAGGAGAGGCTTAGGGTAGGGGCAGCCGTGGGGAGAGGCTGGGGATTTTGTTCTCCAGAGCCAAGCGTCTTCAACAGAGGGCTGTGTGTCTCTGTTTGCATCCTCTGACCAGCTCCAGGGGGAGGGACTGACTTGGAGCCCTTGTCGAATCTCGGAGCGAGTTTCGGCCAGCCTGCCAGGATCTGGATGCCCCTCCTCCAGGGCTTCTGGAAGACGGCCCTCGGGCCCATCCAGCTGAACTCAGAAGCTGCCAAGTGGCTTCCTTCCCCTGGCTCCCAGGACTATTATGTTCACAAGCAATTAGTAACTGTAATTAATTGTTAATAACAGTTACCATTTCAGGGCCTACTCTGTCAGCTAAGCCTTGCACCCACCCCCACTCCTGCCATCATCGTTCATCTTCACCACTGCCCTTCGAGAAAGGAAAGCGAGTAGTCCACCATCCTGCCCTGCGGCCGGGGAATGTGAGGGTCAGAGGCTGGACTTGCCCAAGGTCACATCTCCGAAAGGAAGAGCAGGGACCAGAGCCCACAGCACCCAGGCAGTCTGGCTTGAGACTGTCCAGTCAGTGTTGCGCCCTCCTTGCTGGTGACGAATGGTCCTTGTCACCCGCAGGGAAAGCTGGTCTCTGAGAATGAGGTCAATCAGTGGACTTGGTTTGACTCCCCAACCAGAAAGCCAGGCAGCTCAGGGGCCAGACTCTTGCTGGTCTCGTGTTTATAGGACCAGGCAGTGTCTCTCGTTACCTCTTTGCATAAGATGAAATAAAGGACACTCAATTAAATTCAGATGGAACAACAAATAATTATGTAGTGTAAGTCTATCCCCAACACTGCATGGGATAAACTTATGCTAATTCATTGCTTAAGCATTAACTCGGCATCCTGAATAATCGATGGCTAAAACTGATGACCCCACCCATAAGCCATGTCTAATGATGTCAGCTCTGAGTTCACAGGTGACAGATGAAATCAGTCACCATGGGGCCAATGAGGACCAGTGCATGTCCTTAGGGCCACATTACGGATGTCCTGAAGTCCTCCTCCCTTCAGCCAAAGCAGCCTCTCTGATGAGTTGGGCCTAAAGAGGTGGAGGCCACATCCTTGAGGGAAGCATCAGGGATAACCTGGGAGTGATCCGGTACTCTTCCTGAATTCCAAGCCAGCCTAGTGTTTTCTGACAAAGATTCCTCCCCAAGGCATCCTCCAGCCTGAACTTTCCCTTCAAAGTCATAACGACCTCTGGCAAGAACATCTATTTAGTCACTAATATCCACCTCCCCTGACTTCCCACGTGCCAGGCTCTGTGCTAGACTCTGCATTTGAACAGAGAAGGTGTAAACCCCGGCCACAAGGAGTTCATACTAGAGGCACAGGACTAAGTCTCAGGTGAACAAGCCACACACTCCGAAAAGGGCCCATAAAAGAAGAGAACCAGGCGCTCTCCTGGAGCCGCATAACAGCCCTGGGGGCCGAGTGGGAGAGGGAAGGAGGTGACAGTATGAACCGCTGTACAGATGAGGAGCCTGAGGCTCACATGGGAAAGGAACTTGGCCAGCAGCAGGGAGACGGGGCGTGGCAGGGCTGGGACTTGAACTCCACAGCGCCACCTGGGAGCCCTGCGTGTTCTGCAGCTTTTCTTCTTCCTGTTTTAATTCCCCAGGGAACACGCCAGTATGCGCTGGGAAATCACCTCTTTAATGTCGAAACATTGGGAAGAGAACAGGAAAGACCTTGCCTGCCACCCCTTGGGGCTTTAGAGAGAGGAAACTATTCTGTGTGCCTCCAAAGACACTTTCTATAAAAGGTTCCATTTGCCAACCTGAGACCATGAATGGTGGATGGCTGCAAGAACCCCCCTTTCTCCTGGTACCCTCTACTGGGCTGCCAGAGGGCGCCTGCAGGGTGGGGCCGCCTGGCTCCCGGGGAGACACTTTCCTCCCAGGCTGAGGTCACCAGAATCCTGTGTTGGCCACCGTGGTGTGACAAGGAGTCCTGCCACCAGTTCCCTCACTCTCCTCTCAGACACCGGGCGTGTGTGGGTGTGTGTGTGCCCATGTGTGAGGCACCAGAGCCCTGCTCACACGCAGCACAGGGGGCCTGGGCTTCAGGCTGGTGGGGAAGGTGGCAGGACAACTGTGATGTCCACTCTCATCCCGATGGCCTCAGCTGATCCCAAATGCCAGTGGCATCTGTTTTGATTTGGGGCCCAAAGCCTCCGTTTTTCTTATTTATAAAATGTGATGAGTACTAGTACCCATGCTGTCACCAGGAGGACTAAATGACAGAATCGATGAAAACCACTTAGCATGAAGTATGCTCTTGCAAAGTGCACCAACATGTGCCATATGACAGTGATGAAGGGGCTGGGGAGGGTCCTCAGAGGCCTCGGGCTGTTCCTCCCTTGCTCAGCCATCTGTCCCACCAACAGCATTTATCTCCTGCCACTCCCGGGAGCCCTGGGCAGCGTTCAGCAGGAAGGTGGCCCTGTTGGAAGGGCTTTTGCAAAAATGAGCCCAGTTCATGTCCCAACCCTGCCCTGCCTTTCTTTGTGTCCTCAAGTGGACCAGGTTCTTCATGGATCCTCTGCCTCCTCGCCTGGCAATGGGGGCTCTGATTTAAGTCAGGAAGTGCCCATGAACAGTTGTCACGTTGGACAGGGTGACAACATCCCTGATTGATAGTGCTTGCCGATTGCTGTGGTGTAAAGCTCCCACCGGGTCCACTGTGACTTTCTGTTAGGTTGGATATGAGGCTGGAGCTAAAAGGAGGGCCTAAGTATGCCAGCAAGGCCATTCCTAGGTCACTGTCACGCTTCCAACCATGTTATTATCAGAAACCAAACCATTTGTTTGGTCAGCAGACACCTCCTGTGTACCTGTTACCTGCACTGTCCCAGGCACAGGGACACAAGGACACCAACACCGTTTAGCAGTGGGTGGGCGGCTGGCCATCATCATACAGAGTAACGGTGCTTGGACGATGTAGGAAGGCACGGGTGCTCACCCAGGGCCTCCCTGGCCACCGCTGCCCAGGAAGATGCAGTCTGGTATCCTCCAGGCTGGAGGGGTGGTGGCTGGGGAGTGCTCCAAACCCAGGACACCCTTTCCATGTCACCTCTAACTAATAAAAGAAAAAGGAAACCCCAGGAAAGGATAGGAAACTAAAAAGAAGGTAACAATAGCTCACTGTCGAGATGGAATAGCAGACTTTCCGGGAACAGGGCTGAGGTCAAGGAGAGGAGAGAGGGGCCGGGGCTCCAGGCCCCGGGGAACAGCTGGGGCAAAGCTCTGGGGCTTCCACCTGGCCCTGCCCCTCCTTCCCACCCTCTCAACTCCAGAGGCCTCGTAGGGGGACTGGAAGCAGCCAACACTATGTGGTCATGGCTTTTTTTTTTTTAGGGGGGAGGTAGGTTAAATATTTTGATTCTGAGAATCAAAATATGAGATTCTGGTGCATTCTATAGGTGATAACCCCCTCCCTCTTAAACAGTCTCAAATATCAGCCTCACAGTGACTCTGGCATCCTGAAAAATAAATAGCCAGGACTTTCTACACGGGCTCATGAAGACAGAAATTCCTCAACTCTGCGCTCTATATTGCTGACCCCTAAGGTAAGGCACATTCAGGCCTACTATGTCTACTGAAGTTATCCTGATTGGGCGGGGGCAGGGACAAGGGCATGGGCTGATTGAACACTTGCAATGTGCTGAGCACTTGGGTTATAGAGAAAAATGAGCCAGGTGTGGTGGCGCGCTCCTGTGATCCAAGCATCTCGAGAGAGGAGGCTGAGGCAGGAGGATAACAAGTTTGAAGCCAGCTTCTGCCATTCAGCAAAGCTGAAAGGCATCTTAGCAAGACCCTGTCTCTCCATAAAGCATAAAAATGGCTGGGGATATAGCTCAGTGGTTAAGCATCCCTGGTTTCAATCCCTGGTGCAAAAAAAAAAAAAAAAGAGATGGGTCTCATTCTCATGGGAGGCAATTTTAATACAGTGTGGCATGTGCCAGTGTGGCACAGTGGAATGTTTTAAGTTTACACAGGAGCAGTGGTTTTTTAGCACTGTTAGCTGGGCATGTTGGGGAAGGCTTCACAGAAAAGGGAACAGCTGAGCAGTCCTCTAAGACTAAATGGGAACTGGCCAGGTGAACGTGACAGAGAAGAGTGTTCTGGAAGCAGGGAACAGAAAAGGCCAAGGTACAGAGGTGCTCTTGAGAACCACGAGCTGTTTTGTATTCCTGCAGAATAAACCCCAAAGCAGGAAGTGGAGCTGGAGACACAACCAGAGGCAGGCCAGACATGCTAATGACTTTGAACTTGCACATTTTAGGTCAACGATGCAGCAGCAAAGGATTGTAAAAGGAGATACGTGGGGGCAGGGGGTGGGGGAGAAGCCAACTGCAGCTGATCTGTGCTTCAGGAGGAGAACACGGAGGTGGTGACGGAGGTGGTGACGTGGAGGGTAGATGGGAGGCAGGGTCCAGCCTGGAGGCCTGTGGAGCTATTGGGGAATCCCAGGCAAGAGCACCAGTGCAGAGTGGGGGAAGAACACTGACCTTGAGACCCACTCATCTCATCCTCCTTCCCTGGGGGGTTCTCAAGACTGACCTGCCCCAGGCCCGGAAGACAGTTCAGACCTGCCATGGAGCTGGCCTTCAGGGGGTGGCCCGGGCTCCTCCCACCCCCTTGCCTAGCCAGGGTCACCTCCTCAGGCAGCCCCAACAGGTGGCTGCATCTTTGAATGCTGGGTCAAGAGTTCTGCCAGCAAAGGTGGCTTTGGAACCCTCTACTTCTCTTCAGAGGATGAAAGTCCCCCACTGAGGTCCCTGGCCAGGTGTCCGATGGTCCTGGGGAGGCCCCCAGTGGTTCTGAGAATCTGAAAGCTGGACGCCCCAGGAGAAGAAGGAGGCTTCCTACAATCCCCTCATCTCTCTGCAAGGAAACCTGGTGCTGCAGGAGGCCCTGGACCAGGAGGGAAGACAGAGCCCCAGCATCTGGGGCTGAGGCGGGTAGAAAAGGGGACCACATTTGCATTGTCCCCGGGTGGGGGGGAGCTCTTCAGTCCAGACAGTGGATGGGCTCCCCCCTCATTATCATCTCAAAGCGGGAAGAAAGGGGCTGTGTGAGCTGCCGTCTTCCCTTTAACAACTTCCTCCTCTCTGCAGACAGTTTGCACAATGAGGGAGCCTGGGGAGGGGGCTGAACCCTGGCTGCCAGGCTCTGCCAGAGCTGCTGGGACCGCGGGGCTGGCTCGCCCCCTGCTGGCTGCTACTGGTAACCAGGGACAGGCGTGTGGGGAATTCTACAGGCAGGATTGAAACTTGAAGGCAGCCAGCATCAGTGCGGGGAAGCATTCAGAGAAGTTAGGAAGTTCATGGAGACTCTCGGACGGAGCTCCATTTGAAAGGCTGATGGTCTGGGGCAGGAGGTCTCTGTCACAGACAGCCAGTGGACAACAAAGCCAACTTCCAGGTGAGTCCGTGGATCTGTTTCTTCTCCTCTGTCTTAACCCACCAAGGGCCACAAAATATGCCATGGACCAAAGGTAGTTGTTCTCAAGACCTAATTAAAGCACATGTGATATGTGATTAAAATATAATCAGGGAGACTGCTCTGGCCAGCAGTCCCCACCAGTGTGCGTGACCCAAAATGTATACACTGGCCATTCCTGTGGAGATTGAGACCAGAGCCAAAATTTAAGCGTCACATGAATGAGGCTATTCATTGCATCCCAATATTATTCATTGTGCCCCAACACTGAGTCACACACCACACAGAGACAGAGATTGACAAGATCCAATTTTGTCAGCCAAGAGCCAGCAGGGAAGACCTAGGAAAACCCAGTCCAATGGGACAAACCTTGTCCAGGTTGCCCAGAATTGGGCATGAAGAGATTAAACTAGCTTGCCCACGGGGCTGCTGTCAGGTTGGTTGATGGGACACAGGAAGGTTATAACAGTCTGCAAAACACCAACATGCATTTAAACGGCACCTTCTCTTGGCCAGACACCTACTACACATGTTCACATTAACTTAGGTGTCAACCCTACTTACATATACTAACTCTATGGGGTAGGTTCTGCATTTAGGTGCAGTGACTTACAGAGGTCACATGGTCACTATGTGGTAAAGATGGGATTTGAGCTCAGACAGCCTCGCTGTGATGTCTTATCCTGAACCATGACATCACGCTGCTATGTATTCAACTCCACCTCCATTGAGGAAGCAACTTCTCAGACAAAGTTGAGTATCAGATAACACAGCCAGCAAAGAACACTCTAAATCAAGGTCAAATGTTGGGTTAAAGGTCAACAGAAGACTTTTATAGTCTCTTGATGATGGGGCAGACAGGCAACAGCCTTGCCTGGAAAACAGTAACTCTGCAGACAACAAGCCCTAAGCTCAGACCCGAGGGCCACACTTTGTGGGAGGGAATGAGCAGAGAGGATAAACTTTGCGATGAGCACCTTCCAGCAAGCAGCGGCTCGGACAGCATTCAGACTGGATCAGATCTCAGGTGGCTCACGGCCACCCTGGCTCAGATAGGGCAATTACTTAGCAGAAATGCAAGGACTGATGTCTGAGTCTGCTGGACCTAATGAATACTGAGAATGCATTATAAGCTCTAAATAGCTCCCACTCCAAAGGGTAGGTTCCCTCAGCCCAACCTGAGTAACTTCTCAAGGAGGGAATGTGAGTGTCCACACTCATGCTAGACTAATGGAACAGCGGGGTGCCCCCGTGTATCCATGCAACACACATGGGCTGGGTGAGGACAACGAGGCGGCCTTTGGAGACACACGTGCAACCTTGTCCTCCCGCCACACAGGGGCTGCCTGAGGATTCATTTTCAGAATTTCTCTGCTTCACATCTGTTATAGTTTCCATCTGGAAATGTCTCCCCCAAAACTCATGTGTTAGGCAATGCAGCAATGATCAGAGGTGGCAAGATTGGATTATAACAGCTGTAACCTTATTAGTGGATTGATTCATTTGAAGAACTAATAATCTGAATGGACTACTGGGTGGTAACTTTAAGCAGGTGGGATGTGGCTGAAGGAAGTGTGATAAGGGGGTGAGCCCTAGGACTATATCCTGTCCCTGGCTCCTTTGGCTCCCTCTCTGCTTTCTGGATGTCACGTGATGAGCAGCTTCCCTCTGCCACCTGCCCCACCCCCCACAATGCTTCTGCTTGGTGCCAGCCAGCTGTGGACTGAGACCATGAGCCAAAATCAATCTTTCCTTCTCTAAGTTGTTCTTCCCAGGCATTTTGGTCAAGACAAGGAAAAACTGACTAGTACACTATCCATGAATTCCTCTGCCCTGAGTGCGGTGCTTCCACAATTTGGGCTGTCTTGAAGAAGGACACCGAAGAAGGGTTTTTAGTAACAGAATTTTTAGCAAATTCTGCCTCTGGCTAGATGAATAATATCTATCACTCCCCAGTACTACAAAGTGAGTGGAGAGACCTATTCCCCAAGTGCAGCTCCGTGTGACCACCAGACCTGAGCACATCAGCTGTGCTCAGTAGCTCAGTCGCTGACCTGGTGGCCGCTGCAGTGAGCTTGGGGAGCGCTGTCTGAGAAGCAGCTCAAAAACACATCATTTCCGGGCCTTTGGTGGTAGGAGGACAGGCTCTGGAGCCAGCCTGCCAGCAGCTGAAGTAACTGGGATACATACTGAGGCCTTCTGGTCCCAAGGGTTTGGGCTATGAGCCAAGGGCCTGTACTGATTTATGTCACCCTTACAACAACCTCATTTTAGGGCATGGAGAGTGACTGAGGCTGAAGAGGAATAATCTGGTAAATATTGCCAGCTGCATTTCAGGCTTCAGAAGTCTTCCAATATTAGAAAGGTCATGTGATTTCCATCCATATAGTATATAACATTTCCTGTGGGTTCCGGGAAGCAGCCCGCATCAAACACATTACGATGTTTGCATTGTCATATGAACGAGCACACCGAGTGACATAATCCAGACTGCCATAGCCTTACTGTCCTTCAGATTGGGCTTTGCTGTCAAAAGGATGACAATATATCTTCTAGTGGCCAGAGCCACTAAGTTTTAAACCGGCAGGTGGGGATTGTGGGCCTGTAAATGTAGAGGTCTTAGAAGAAAACTGGGCACGATGCAGATGCTGTAGGGCCTTGTGGGTCAGTGTGAATTTCCTTCCCTCTGGTCATTCTTTGAAACCACCTGAGCCCCTTAGGGCCCTCCTCTGTTCCCCCCAAGAGGCAAGACAGAACCCATGTCAGCTGTCACCCCGGCTGGGGGTGGTACCTGAAGACCCCGGCTTACCAGTCTGTGTGGGCATCATCGATCACCAGCAGGATCCTGGGTCTTTGAACCACAGGCGTGGAGGGACCCGGAGGCTCCATCAGTCCAGAGGGAGCCTGCGGGGTCTGCTTCATGGCACTGGAGAAAGAGCTAAAAAGGCTGGATCCTGGAGAGGAGAAGGAGGCTGCCAGGGGCTGGGGGTGCCTTCTCTCCATGGCGGGGGACGCGGGGGAGCTGGTGGAGCTATCTGGGCGCTGCAGGTCCGTCATGTAGCCGTTGGGCAGGTTGGCCACAAAGCTGCTGTCGGAGAGACGCCGTCGGAGGAAATTCATGGCTGTGGGTGGGGGCAGATGGCTCCCGTCTACTCCTAGGTGAGGCCCAGGACACAGGCTCCAGCCAGAGGCAGGGACAGGACTCGGCACAACCAGAAGTAGGCTTCAGAAGGATTCGCTTACCTGTTGGAAACAAGCCAATAAGCACATTAGTGTAAGTGACCTCCTTCCCTTTAAGAGCAAGCAGCTAAGCACTTTCCTGCTCCACTGTTGGTGGCAATGTAAATGGGACCGTCCTTTTGGAAGGGAATTTGGCAGTATGTATTAAGAGCGAACCCTTTTAACCTAAAAGCTCCATTTTCTGGAATTCTATCCCAGCAGAAAAAAAAATTGAAGTTATAGAAAAAAAATCACATGCATGAATGTTTATCACAGCATTATTTCCACTAGCAAAATACTGATGAGTAGCTCAACATTCCACCACAAGACATTGAATAAATAAATAGACATACAGCATAATCACTCAATGAGCCTTTTGTGGCTGTCTTAAAAAGGACACCAAAGAAGGGTTTCTAGTAACAGAAAAAAAAATTCATCTTGTAACATTAAATTAAAACATCCTGATAGAAAATCCTAGGTGTAGGATTCCTATAACCATGTAAAAGTTGAAATAACAAAATTTGGGAAACAAAATAAATCACGTGAGCAGTGGCTACATTTTTGTAATGTAATTATATGTCTTTTCTTCTTCTTTCCATTTAGTTATACTTTCCAAGTTTTCCAGAATGCATGTTGCTACTGACTGAAATATAGTCCCTCGAATTCATGTGCCGAAGACCTAATCCCTATGTGTTGGTATCTGGAGACAAGGCCTTCAGGAGGTGATTAGGGTTAGATCTGTCATAGGTGTGGGGCCCTTGCTATGGGAGTAGAATTCTTGCAAAAAGTGACATTGGAGAGCACTCTCCACGGGCCTTTCACAGGGCCCGTGTAAAGACACAGGTGACAGGCAGCCATCTGCAAACCAGGCAGAGAGCCCTTACCAGAACCCCACCATGCTGGGCACCCTGAGCTAGGACTTCCAGCCTCCAGAACTCTGAGAAAGTAAATTTCTGTTGTTTTGAAGCCACCCAGTTCAGGGTATTTTGTTATGGCAACTAGAACAGGCTAATACACACATGATTTCTTCTTTGAGTAGAAAACAAAATTTTAAAAGAAACAACTTGTTGACTTAAGATCAAAGTATCCTATTGAGAACAATGACTTTTTAATGGAATTTAGTTATATTTTTTATTGTAATACAATTTACTTAGACTGCACAGTGTTAACTGTACAATTCTTTGAGTTTTGGTAAATGCATATGCTGCTACAAGAGTCTATCACTTGAGAAAGTTCTTTTGCGCCCCCTTCTGGTTTATCCACACCCCGCCCATAGGAAAACAGGATGTGTGACATCACTTATTAATTTCCCTGTCCTTGAACTTCATATAAATGCGATCATATATATGACTCTTTGGTTAATGACTTCTTTCCCACAGCATACTCGTTCTGAGCTTCATCGATGCTGCATGATTCAACAGCCATTCTATTTTAATCCCTGAGTGGCTTTCCACTGGATAAACAAACCTCAAGTTTTCATTCCATTCTCTTTTTGATGGCCATTTGAAATGCTTCCAGTTTGGGAGCACCATGACTTCTAATCTATGAAGGTTTATATTGACAATATATTAACAAGCTAATTAAATTCAAGTATTGCTTCCACTAGTCGTTTACAGATCCCTTAGGGTTGTGTATTTAAACAATCACGTCATCTGTAAGCAGCTCTTCCCTTCTCTCTTTCCAATCTTAATGCTTTCTCTACTTTCACTTCTCATTATTCTAGCTAGAACCACCAGTACCGAATAGAAATGGCGGGGAAACATATTTAATTTGTTCCCAGTCTTGGGGAAAAGCCATTTTACATCTCTACTAGTATGACCCTGACTATAGGTTTTTATAAATGCACTTTATCATATCAAGGCATCTCCCTGGTACTCTCAGTTGCCCATGAGAATTTATCATGAATAGGTATTGAATTTTCTAAGATATTTACTAAATATGTTGAGAGTATTATATGATTTCTGAAATCATTTATTTGCTTAATGTGGCGAATTACATTTGATTGATTTGTAACTGTTAAACCAAATTTTCACTCTTGGGATAAATTCCCCTTGGTCATAGTGAATGAATCTTTTATATACATATATTTTAGGTACAATTTGACACTCTTTTGCTGTGGACTTTTGTGCCCAAATTTTATGACACAAGAGACTGGTCTGTAGTTTTTTCTTGGTAATATCTTTGGCACCAAGCACTGTTGGTTTCATCAAGTAGTGTTGAGAGGTGTTCTTTCCTTTTCTATTTGTGTAGTATTGGTATTTTTTTCAAATTATTAGCAAAATTCAATAGTCAAGCCATATGGGCTTGGTTCTTCTTCATGGGACAGTTTTTAATAATGAATTCAATCTCTTTTATAAATCCATTCATATTTCCTGTTTCATTTTATATCAGTTTTGGCAAATATGTGACTTCAAGCAACTTATTCATCTCATCTTAGTTGTGAAATTTATTGGCATAAAGTTGTTTGTAACATTTCTTTTTTTGATGTAGGATCTTCATGATTCCTCTTAATTTTCCTGATGTTGGTATATTTTTCTTTTAGATGGATCAGTATTGCTAAGAATTTACACATTTTATTGATCTCTTATAGAACCAACTTATGGTCTCTTTAACTTTCTCCTTTGCTTTCTACTTCACTTTTTCTTGTCATTTATTACCTAATTTCTTCTCCTTATTTTTAAGTTTAACATGCTCCTCTGTCTTCTAGAATTTTAAGACGGAAGCACAGATCACCAATTCTCGAATTTTCTTATTGACTAACATAAACATTTAAAGCAATGCACCATCCTCTAAGTACTGCTTTAGACGCATCCAAAGTAATTTGCTATGTCATATTTTTCTTATCATTTAATTTCAAATTATTGTCAATTTTCCCTATAACAATTTTGACCCATGTGCGGTTTAAACATGTGTTTATCTTCCGGGTTTCAGTGCTCTTTTATATATTTTCTTGCTCTTGTTTTTAATACAATTCATTTGTGATTAGCGAACATCGCCTATGAGGTTTGAATCCTTTGACAATCCTTGAGACTAATATCCTGGTTCATAGGGTCCATCTTGATGACCGTTCCATATGGACTTGAAAAGACCAGGCATGTTGCAGTTGTTGGATGCAATGTCCTAAAGAGATCAATCAGATGGTTGTAAGTTATGTTCCCCCGGGAGGTGGCACTCCTATAGTGACAAAAGCAAGACTTTTATTGAAGACATGATAACAACTCTAGGCTTGAATAAAAAGCAGAACAGGGCTGCTTCAGGGTTGGACTGCAGAACACGGTCAACAGAGGCCTCCGTCCACCTTACTGGGAGCCTACAGCTGGGCTCCTCTTTAGATTTTCCTATTCTCCCCCTACTCTGTTAGTGTGTACCCTGCTCACTCACTTGTAAATCCCACACAATTGAGCTCTCTGACTTAGTTCTGGATGTACCACGCAAGCAGCCCTCCTCCTCCTCCGGTCTAACTTAGTGTGTGTGACTCTCTTCTTTCAAGGGCCAAGTTCCCTCCACATTCTATCGACTCTTTGTTTCTCTCCAGCGACCTCCAGTAGTTTCTTTAAAATATTTTGTGCAGAGTATATAATTATCATCTCTGAGAGGGCTAGATCCACACCAGCTACGGATCATGACTGGAACTAATCTCTTCCACTTAAAAAGTACTGGATGGAAAGTTGACAAAACATCAGAGGGGAAGGGACCTTAGAGTTTATCTAACAGCTTGATCTTTGGGAGCTCTGTCCACCTCACACTGGTGGGCATTCCCCGCTCTCAGAAGATTCATCTCTTAGAATCTTTTGACCCACTCCAGTGATGGCCAAGACTCCTCCTGACAGTCTCCCCACTGTGTGGCCCAGGAAAAAGGAACAGCTATGGTTTGGGGCCAGTGTCAGTAAGGAATACGTGGGGTGCTGCCGTGGGGATCGACACGGGGCAGGGACTATTCAGATAGGAGGTCAGGGAAGGCCTCTCTGAAGAGACAAATTTCTCAAGAGAATTAATGGATAAATAATATTTACATATATTTATGGGGTACAATATGATATTGTGACATGTGTTTATATTGTGGAATAATTACATCAAGCAAATTTTAAAAATCAGCCCCCTCACATACTTCCTTTTTGGTGACAAAATAACTTGAAATCTATTCTTCTTTAAGCAATATTGAAATATCCAGTGCCTTGTGCATTTAATACCCACCATTGTCAACACAACGGATAACTGAAGCTCACTCTTCCTGTCTAGTTAAACTTTGAACCTTTCATCAGAGGTATCCCTTTCCCCACCCACTCCCTCTCACTGTCTGGGTAAATGTCATTCTGCTTTTCCATGAGTTTGACTCTTTTGATTCCACACACAAGTATTTTTATTTCTGTGCCTGGCTCACTTCCCTTAACATGTTCAACTGTGTGGCTGCAAATGGCAAAATTTCCGTATTTTGATGGTTGACTAGTATTCGGTTGCACATTTATATCACATTTTCTTTATCCATTCATGCAATGATAGATGCTGATGTTGATTTTACATCTTGGCCACTGTGAATAATGCTGAAATAAGCAGGAGTGAAGATATCTTTTCAATTTCAATTCCTTTGGATGTATACCCAGAAGTGAGAATGCTGCATCATGTGATAATTCAATGTGCGTTAGTCAGCTTTCCACTGCTATGACAAAATACTTGAGAAGACTTATAGGAAACAAGGTTTATTCTGGTTCACAGTTTCAGAGTTTTAGAGCATAGCTTCTTGGACTGGAAGCTTTTAGGCCTGTGGTAAGGCCATACCTCATGTCAGAAACGTGTGACAGAGGGAAGCTGCTCACTTTATGGCAGCCAGGAAACAAGGAAAGCAAGAAGAGAGAGGGAGGCTATGGGGATAAGATGTCCCCCTCAAGGGCACACCCCAATGGCCTAATTCCTCCAACTAGGCCCCACATCCTAAATCTTCCTTCACCAATAATTTAAAAATCCATCAATGCTACAACTAGAGACGTGAAAAACTGTGCTCTATTTGAGTAATATGAATTGAATTGCATTCTGCTGTCATATATAACAAATTAGAATTTAAAAGGAATAAAAAGAAATCCATCAATGGCCGGGTGCAGTGACCCACCCCTGTAAGCCCCGCAGCTTGGGAGGCTGAGACAGGAGGATCATGAGTTCAAAGTCAGCTTCCGCAAAAGCGAGGCACTAAGCAACTCAGTGACACCCTGTCTCTAAATAAAATGCAAACTAGGGCTGGGGACGTGGCTCAGTGGTTGAGTGTCCCTGAGTTCAATCCCTAGTAATCCCCCCCCACCAAAAAAATCCTTCAATGGATCAATGCCTACAGGAGATCAGAGACCTCATGATCCAATCACCTCCCCAAAGCCCCAACCTTAACCAAAACTGCACCAGGGACCAAGCCTTCAACTCACGGGCCTGTGGAGAACACATATTATCCAAGCCATAGTACTATTTTTAGTTTTCTGCACCTCCACACTGTGGTCCACAATGGCTGTATTAATTTAGATCCACACCTACCCTATCCCAAAGTTCCCCATTCTCCACACCCTTACCAACACCTATCTTAAATTTTTAAAAACAATTACACATCCTAGCAGGTAGGACGTGATATCTCACTGTTTTCACTTGTATTTCTCTGATGACGACTGATGATCATTTTTTTCATGTACCTTTTGACCATTTATATGTCTTCTTTTGAGAACTGTCTGTTCAGGTGCTTTGCCTATATTTCGGCTGAGATTCTCGTTTTCTTGCTGTCGAATTGTTTGAGCTCCTCATATATATTTGGATATTAGCTTCTTATAAGATGTATAATTTGCAAATATTTTCTCTCAATCCATAGGTTGTCATTTCACCCTATTAATTCCTTCCTTAGATGTGCAGAAGATTTTTAGTCAGATGCAATCCCGTTTGTTTATTTTTGCTTTTGTTGCCTGTGCTTAGGGGAACATATCCAAGAAGTCATTGCTTAAACCAAAGTCATGGTTTTCTCCTGGTAGTCTTACAATTTCAGGTATTACACCAGTATTAGTTCATTTCCATTTGATTTTTATATATGGTATGATATATGGATCCAATTTTATCCTTCTGTTTAGGGATATCTGATTTCTCTAATATATTTTATTGAAGAGATTATTTTTTTTTCTCCATTGCATATGTTCTTGGCAAGTTTGTTTTTTAAAAAATAACCATAAGTGCATTAGTTTATTTCTGGGCTCTCAACTGAGCTCTGATTGGTTGGTCAGCATACCTCTTTTTCTGTCAGCAACATGCTATTTTGATTACTATTGTTTTGTAATCTATTTTGAATTCAGATAATATGATGCATTCAGGTTTTTGTTGTTGTTGTTCAAGATTTCACTGCTTATTCACAGTCTCTTATGGTATGATACAAATTTTAGAATTTTTTTTCCTATTTTGATGAAAAATGACTTTGGAATGTATTGAATTTGTAGACCTCTTTGGGTGGTATGGACACTCTAACAATGTTAATTCATATAATCCATGAACATAGGATATCTTTTCATTTATTTGAGTCATCTACAACGTTTTCATTAATATTTTATAGTCTTCAGTACACAGATATTCTCACCTCACTGATTAAATTTATTTAAAAGTATGTTAGGGGGCAGGAGTTGTGGCTCAGTGGTAGAGCGCTTGCCTGGCACGTGTGAGGCCCTGGGTTCAATCCTCAGCACTGCATATAAATAAATAAAAGATCCATTAACAACTAAAGAATATTTTTTTAAAAAGCATTTTATTTTTCTATGCTCTTCTGAAATAGAGTTAGTTTCTTACTTTCATTTTCAGATAATCCACTGTTAGTGTGAAAAAATTCTGCAGATTTTTGCTTTTTTTTTTTTTAGTGAATTACAACTTTGCTAAGTTTGAAAATCAGTACTAACATTTTTAGGGAGTCTTTAGAGTTTTCACTGTATAACATCATGTTAAAAGTAACAAGAAACAATCCATTTCTTCCAGGAAGTAAACTGTAAGCTGAGATATAAAGAATGGAAAAATTGAAGCCCATATGCAAAGATTCCAGGTAGGAAAGGGTCAGGCACATTTGAATAAGAGAAGGAAGATGAGCTTTACTGGGGAGTAAAAATAAGATTTCTTAGAAGAAAGTATTTACAGAAGTAGAGAGGGATCAGATCACAAAAGACCATAGTGGGAAGAATCTGGTTTTAATCCAGTTGGGAAAGGATTACAAATAAGAACAATCCCTGATCTAGTCTAGCTGGCCACAGTGTGGGAAAGAAACTGAGGGTAATATGTTCATCATCACCCCCACCATATGCAGGTTCATTTTTTGTGGTTTCAATCAATCCCTTTCAGTTGTAGTCCAAAGTTATTACTAAATGAAAAATTTCAGAAATAAACAATTCTTAAAATTCAGAAATAAACCCTCATGGGTTTCAGCCACTGAGACACCAGGTCCCATGAATTCAATCTCCCCAAACATCTCTGCCACAGTCTAGGTTCACTGCATGCCATTCTGAGTAATGTGACGACATCTTACACTTTGCGGCTCCATCCCACTCAGTGTATCCACATTGTATATGCTACCTTCCTGTTAGTCACTTAGTAGTCCTTTTGGTTATCAGATTGACTATCACAGTATCTCAGTGCTTGTATTCAAGGGACCAGTATTTTACTTAACAGTAGCTGCAAAGTGGAAGAGCGGTGAAGCTGGCAATTCAGATGTGCCCGTGACAAGCTATAAAGTGCGTCTTTTAACTGAAAAGATGAAAACACAGTACAAATTTTGAGAGATCATATTAACATGACTTATTGTAGTACATTGTTATAATTGTCCTATTTTAATATTAGTTAACTGTTGTTAATCTCTTACTGTGCCTAATTTATAAATTAAAGTTCATCATAGGTGTGCATTGGGAAAACATAGGATTCAGTATCATCTGTGGTTTCAGGAATCCACTGAGGGTCTTGGGATGTATCCACAAAAGGTCAGGAAGGACTGTAATTGGAGGAGGCCAGGCAAGTTATGGGGTTGCAGCAGTCATTTAGTTTTTAAGTGTAAGAGAAAGAAGCTGAATAATGTAATCTCCAAAGTCTTTTCCTCTTCTGTAAGTCTCTCACTTCTTGTGAGTGACAATTAGGACACTAGTTATCTTTTTCATACCAAGCGTAATCTGATTCTGGGACAAGGAGTGAATGAGAGGGATTCTGGTGAGGAAGACCATGGGAAAAGCAGGACAGAAACACGGGGGGGATAGACCCAGGGAGGTCCCTGGATACCCAGCTCATGCTGTCCCTCCTTTGGCCACTAGAGGGCAGGAGTGGCCATACCAGATAAGAAAAATAAATCCCAACAATTTATCAGACAACGTTTGCAAACTAGCTTCTTGGAGGTGTGAAGAGAGACTGCATAGGGTAGTAGTGTATATACACAGGGTAAAAGAAGGTTGAAAGACACCTCAGACTTGGTGGTGAATCCAGGAGTCAGAAATAAAACCACCGGGTTACAGGTTTTGTGTCAAGGTGACAAGAGCTTAGTAAGAAGACAAGCTATCCCGGGTGCTTTAGCTACTTTGGTGAGAGATGAGCAACGGATCTCCCAGACAGGAAAGTGGACATCTCTTCTCCTGTGTCTCCTCGACCCCCCAGGTTCATTTACTTGCTCACTCTCAGGTGCGTTCATGTGCCTGGTCTTCCCACTTGCGGGAACAGTAGCAGCACCCATCAACTCAGGCCAGAAACCCGAGTCTCCTATGTGGCGCCTCCTTAGCCCTCGTGGGTTTCAGCCACTGAGACACCAGGTCCCACGAATTCCATCTCCCCAGACATCTCTGACACTGGCCCCTCCTCTCCATCATTTCATGCTGCTAAAAGCTCTCCCCATCGCCTGTTGCCACAGCCTCCCTCCCTCCTTCCAGCCTCAGCCGGTCAATCACCTTTCCACAGAAGAGCTGAAGAGAGCTTTCTAGACTGCAGCCCTTACACGGAAGCCCCGAACACAGAAGGACTTCACGGTTCGGTCACTGCCATTTTCTTTAGTGTTTCCCTTTTACTCTCCATCTCGACCTCTTCCAATGAGTCCTGCCCTTCCCCAAATCCGTGTCTTTCATGTATGGGGCTTTTCCCTCTGCCTGCTTCCCGGATCCCACCAGATCCCCTCTTCCTCACTGCCTGGCTCATGATGCCCAGGGAGGCCAGGAGAGAGTTAATGAGAGGGCGGGCTCCAGGGACAGGCAGGCCTGGGTTCCCTCCTGGCTCTGCCGCTTCCTAATGCAAAGCTAGGAGACTTATTGACCTCTGTGCCTCAGTTTCCAATAGGGATAAAAAGAATGGTTTCTTTGCCAATGAATGTGAACACGGAGTGAGGTGACAGATGTCACAGTGCAGAGCCTGGAATGACATGCACTCTGCCTATTAATTGCTCTTATTATTCATTACCATGGCTTATTATTATTGAACTCTATGAGGCTGCTGGGAAGATCAAATGAAAGAATGCCCCCAAGTGCTT
This sequence comes from Marmota monax, assembly GCF_021218885.2. Classification (NCBI taxonomy): domain Eukaryota; kingdom Metazoa; phylum Chordata; class Mammalia; order Rodentia; family Sciuridae; genus Marmota; species Marmota monax. The sequence goes on from NW_026695202.1 coordinate 6,330,687, forward strand.
TTGAGCCATGAGCAGTTATGCAAATGCTGATGACACACTATCATGGTCCCTGGTGGCATTTTTCAGTCCGACCAGGGTACAGGCTTTCGCCCTGGCCTCTCTTGCTAGATTGTCATTAATGCCCACATATTCTGTGAGCACCAAAAAGGCTTCTAGGCCCGGGTGCCCTCAACCCCAGTGACCTCAGGCGTTAGCTGCATCGCACACAGAACCTTAGGATGTTTCCACTGAACGGCTCCCTTGGGATCCGTTCTCATAGACACGCTCCTTGGTTATTTGAGAATGTTGTGAGGTTTGTTTCTGAATCCTGTATGTCTTGCCAGATGTATCTTCCTCCCTCCTGGCCTCTCTCAGCACCTCACCCCCAAAGATCAGACCTCTGGGCAGGATCTCACCATTGGAAGTGCTAACTCAGAGGAGCCTTGGACACAGATGGGAACTCCGGGGCAAGAGAGGGTGAAGAAGAGTGAGGCCAGATGCTCTGCCCACCTCAGTGCCATCACACCAGTTAGCAGGACTCTTCCAAAGGTATGAGTACGAGGCATAAGAATGTCAAGCAACCCTCCCACTTGGTCTTCGAGGCCCAGTGAACTGACTCCAGTGGTGGAATATTAGGCACCATGAAAAAAGAAGGGAGGGTACTTATTGGTAAGACTTGGTTGTAAAAATCCCATTCTACACTTACCATAAAGCCAAGTCCTACCTAAAAGGGAGCCTTCAAAGCTCTTCCCCGAGCCCTGGGTGAGGGCCACCACAGCCTCAGTGCTTGGCAACAGAAGCAGCACCCCTGGAGGCTGAGCTTATAGCCCTAGGAACAGCTCCTGTGGGTTTCAGATCTGCCACTGACTACACACAAGGCCTCACAAAAGCTCTTCGGCCTCCCTGTGCCTCAGGGTCCTCATGTGTACATGGAGGTAACAGAACAGTCCATGTCTCAGAGGCTCTTGTGAGAATTAAGGGACTTGGTATTGGCAAGGTACCCAGAGCCTGGCGCATGGTGAGCAACCGGTGTCAGGTGTGGTCATTATCTTGCTGGTTTTCAGGCAGTGCCAGAGGCAGTGTGGTTACTCTAGTTTGGAAGGCTTTGTGGTAGGGACTACAGTATTGATACGAGAACGAGCTTATGGAATGGATCTGACTTCGAGACCTCGCTCTGCCACTAGCAGCTGAGCAACCTCTCGACCACAGGCTCTTCATCTGAAAACCGTGAATATCAATACGTTGCCATAGGTCTTAAGAACCAAAATAAAATGTACTGAAGTGCTTTTCAAAATACTTATGTTTTAAGCTAACATGGAATAAAATAGACCTCGGGGGTCCATATAGTTTTATGAATTGTCATACATTCATGTACCCACCACCAAGATAAGGACCGTCTCCCCACTCCCCATGAAATTGTGTTGTTTTTATTTTTTTTATTTTTAAAATGCTCTGCAAAGGTCAAAGTCCTAGTGTTCTTCAGGCGGACACCTGGAGGGCCTACCATGGCGCACTAGATAGGGAAGATTCAAAGCCTGGCACATTTCTCACAAAACAAGCAGAGAAGGTGAATGCTAGCGTGGAGCTTCCTGTCATACGCTGCCTGCACACTGGCTGTTCCTCAGCAGGAACTCGGCCTCTCCAGACACTTGCCTGCTCACACTTCACCTCCTTCAGGTCTTTGCCTGAATGCTACCCTCTCCCGAGGCCTCCCCTCTGGGAGCCACCATCTGGTACTTTGGATCCCCACCCCTCTGCTCCACATGCCCATTATTTTCCATAGCCTCCACCCTCATCAATAAACCATAGAAATTATTTATTCTGCTTATTGTTCATTTCCTGCTCCTTCTGATAGAGGGCTATCTCCCCAAGAGCAAGGGCCACTGTCTGATGTGTTCACTGATGTGTCTCAAGAACCAAGAACAGTGCCCAGGACATATTTGGGCATCTATAACTATTTATTAAGTGAGCATGCTTTAAAATAACAGGAACAAAATTCAACTATCTTCACCTGTATTTGCAAAAAACAAAAGTGCTATTGTACTGAAGGAAGCACCTCTCAGTGCCTGACAGATAAACCTCAGGTGAACCAAAACTGATAAAATGAAGGAGACTCTGGCTCCTTTTATTTTAGTGGCCCTGCCTCCACTCAAACACCCTACAAACGCCTCACTCTACCGTCCACCCAATGTGTGCTACAGTAATTTTTTTGTCTCCCCCGTCAGGAACCAGTGTTTGGGTAAAAAGCTGGAAAATTCATGGGAACAGCATGGCCTGAGTTTCCTCAGTGTATTGATGATCATGGGAAGTGAGGGAGCCTCAGGTGAGGCCGAGAACCTGTGAGCTGTCACTCAAAGTGCATGGCTGTCACGTTTAAGTTCTTTAAGGAAAGGTCAACCACTCTGCTGCCAAGTGAGCTACTCTGTTCACACCTACAGACCTGCTGGGCCTTCTGTGCGCAGAATCTTGTCCAGCCACACCGACGGGCAGGCATGGGCTCTTAGAGTTCAAATCCACCCACGCAGGCCTTGACCTCCTGTAAGTGGTATCTGCTCGTGGGACACTGCGGATGCCAGACAAGAAGGATTCAGACTTTGGAGCTAGAATTCACAGGTGCGGGAGCTTTCTGCACCAGTGCTTTTGGGACATTTGTGGGAGGGTCTGCTTGAAGTCAGGAGAGGTGACATTCTTCCATATTCTTCCATTTATCTGCAGTCACCTCCCCACCCCAAATATATTCAAATAGAGAAATGCCAAAACGGTTCAAAAAACAAAGTCATGAAAATAAGCATTGACATTTGACAAATTAAGTCTTTAAATCCTAAGTTTATAAGGCAATTATAACTAAATTATCCCCAAGATAATCCCAGGATTTATTTAGGCACAGGATGCACAAGGCTCACCAGGCAGCACCCACTTGTCACCATGCCACCTGCCTCTGACTTATCCAGACTTTGCATCATGGTTGTGTCCCAAACCTGACCCTCGACACACTGAGGTCTGCAGCTCAGTCGTGGTCCTGTGTCCCTCTGTGACTGCTGCTCATGATAGGCCCTTCAAAATTGATTAAGGTGCTCTCTAGCAAGGCCAGCTTACCCTAAGATAAGTTACGTTTGTTCTGGTGTATTTCCCAACCCTACTTCTGAATGTTATCATTCCAAACTGGGGCCAGAGAGGTGGGCACCTCTAGGATGGTCATCTAGGACACTGGCAAGGTCCTCTCCTGAGGGTGAATGCCCTCACCTGCTCCCTGATGGCAGCTTCTATCTGCAGAGCGACCTTCACACCTGGAGCAAGCCCTGCCTGATGCAGTCTTCTTCTCTGAGGCATGGTGAAGTCTTGTTGTTTCTCAGGACTCCATTGCTGCATTGTCCGTTCAGTGTGGCCTCGAGGGCCACCCCTGCAACCTGCAGGTGGATACATGGGAGCATTTTCCTGAGAGACAGCTCCTGGGTTTCCTTCCCTCCTAGACTTATTGCTTTGTCAATTTTCAAGTATCAAACCCTAACATGCACGCATTTCACCCGGGGAACTTTCTAAGCAATGTGGATGGCCAGCCTTCATCTCAGGCTCTGATCCTGTGGCCTGGATGGGACGGGGAGCCTGGACTCCACATGTTCCCATGCTCTCCAAACGATCCCAGTGATTCACTGCCATTCCCTAAGCACCAGATTTGGTGAACCATTTCCCCAGACCAGATTCTCCAATTCTCCAAAATGGGAAGCTCATCCCCTCAGGATTTTCGAAATGATATGCTAGGGTATGGGAAAAGATGGTTAGAACTTTTCCAATTTTTATCACTCCCCAAATTTCTTCTCGGAAGGTCCATTTTACCAGCATTTAGTGATCTATGCTATGGTTTTGATATTAGGTGTCCCCCCAAAACTCATGTGTGAGACAATCCAAGAAGCTGTGGGGATGAATGGTTGGGTTCCGACAGCCTTAACCTAATGGGTGCATTAATCCCCTGATAACAGATTAACTGGTGGTAACTGAGGGCAGGTAGGGTGTGGCTGGAGGACGTGGGTCACTGGGGGAATGCCTTTGGGGTGTACATTTTGTCGTGTGAGTGCAGTAGACACTCTCTGCTTACTGGTGCCATATTTCCCATTGCTTTCCTCTGCCATGCCCTTCCTCCATGATGGTCTGCCTCCCCTCTGGCCCAGAGCAGTGGGTTGGCCATCTGTGGACTGAGACCCCTGAAAGGATGAGCTCCCAGATAAACTTTTACTTCCCTAAAATTTTTTTGGTTAGGTCTTTTAGTCACAATGGCAAAAATGCTGACTAAAACAAGATCTAATCACACAAATATGCTTGATCGAGGTGGGTGATTCACGTTTGAATTATTAGCCACAGTTCTTCGCCCCTCTCAGCAGCTGCCGGGTAGCCAAGTGACTTCTCAGTTCCCCCCAGTAGAGACCCTGGCCCTCCGACTTCAGGCCCCGTCACATGACTGGTTTTGATGAATCAGGGAACACATGTGAGTTAACGTCTCGAACCATGAGCTAAAGAGACATCATGTCATTCTTTCTCCTTGCCCTCCTGCACCTCTGCCGTTGCCATGAGAACACGTCTGGGCTGGCCCTCAGATCCAAGAAGGAAGAGAGACACGCAGAGGAGACCCGGACTCAGGCTGCAGTTAGATCCACCCAGATGTGCCCAGCCGAGATCAGCCAACTCCCAGGCAACCTTAAGTCACCTGAGCAGAACAGACACTTGTCGTTCATGCCATCGTGAGCCTGTGCTGTTTGTCAGAGTACTGGCTCCTGACAGTGGTCACTGGCTTGAATATCATGCTCAGGGAGGGTGACATCAGTATTTCAACTTTGCATCCATAGAACACGGTAGGCTGTTGGAAAATAATAGAGTAAGTGAATAAAGGCAGGGTTTCCTCTCTTTTCTGAGAACATTCTACTCCATATTCTCTGTGGCTCTGTCTGATATGGATAGATGGTCAACTCATCACACTTCCTGCTCGTCAGACTCAGAGTTTGGTGTCCAAGGGCGCCCCAGATTCTTGTGCTCTCCTTGTTACCCCCAAAATAAAAATTTGAAACTGGGCTCAGTTTCCTCTCTCTTCTTTAACCAGTTGGGCTCTCCATTTCAACGGCTCCCAGTAATCCAGCAAGGCCCTCATGTCCGGTCTCTGCCTTGAATCTTAGTCTTTGTCTGGGGTCCTCTTGCCTCTGGGAAGATCAGCTGCCCAACTCCTGGGAGAGTGGTGAGAATCCAGAGCCATGGCTGCCCATCTACCTGGCTGAGAGCCATCTGTACCCACTTCCAGAACCAGGGCTGACAGCACCCTGCTCCCCAAATCCTCACTGGGGGAACCCCAGAGATCACGCATCCTGACGCTGAATAAACGTGGCCAGCGCGTGCCTTTGGGAAAACGGGCATCTGAGGCAACATCTGAGTGTCTGGACACACGGACGAGGTGATGTGCTGTGCCCCTGAAGCACGAGGGAGTGACGCACCCTACAGCAGCGTGGGCCTCAGGGCTGCCGGTCCCACTCTTCAGCAACCAGCTGGGAAACAGGGCATCTGGACCCCCTGAATGAAGAGGACCTTCTAGGTCTGGGTGTGCCTCCGGGTGCAGAGTGTGGCGGGACAGGGGGCCGCAGCAGGACCCTTTCTGGTGGGCAACAAGGGCCTGGGGTCCTCTCAGGAAGAGGTGCCGTGCCTCTTCCTGTATGTGCTCAGCGAATCCAAGACGGGCAGCACCGACTCCAACTTTCTTGTTTTTTTAATTATTATTCCAACTGCAAAGGGACCTTCAAAGGAGGTTTCCTCTTGGGAAATGAATCCTCCCTTTCTTCCTTTCCTCCCTTCCTCTCTCCGTTACTTCTTCCCTCTCTTCTCTCTTTCCTGTTTCTTGTTTCTGCATGTTTCATTTCATTTCATTTTGAAGCTGAAATGGACCTAGGAGTTGACTCTACTCCTTCTGCAGATAAGACCCCCTTTTATAGTCTTTCTAACTTCAAATTAATTTATATCATTTATTGAGGACCAAAGAAATGCCAAACATTCTGATTTTTATATTATCTTTTTATTCTAATTTGTTATATATGGCAGCAGAATGCATTTCTATTCATAATAAACATACAGAGCACGATTTTTCATGTCTCTGGTTGTAGAGTCACACCATTCATGTCTTCATGCACATACTTAGGGTAATGATGTCCATCTTGTTCCACCACCTTTCCTACTCCATGTCCCTTCCTGTCCCCTACCTCCCCCTTGCTCTATCTAGAGTTCATCTAATCCTCCCATGCTCCCTGGCCAACCCCATTATGAATCAGCCTCTTTATATCAGAGAAAACATTTGGCATTTGGTTTTTTGGGGGGACTGGCTAACTTCACTTAGTATTATATTCTCCAGCTCCATTTATTTACCTGAAAATGCCATGACTTTATTCTCTTTCAGTGCTGAATAGTATTCCATTGTGCATATATGCCACATTTTCTTTGTCCATTCTTCTACTGAAGGACAAACAAAAACTATACAACAAAAAGAAAGAAATTAAAGAAGACCTTAGAAGATGGAAAGATCTCCCTTGTTCTTGGATAGGCAGAATTAATGACAAAATGACCATACTACCAAAAGTACTATATAGACTTAATGTAATTCCAATCAAAATCCCAATGACATTCCTCATAGAAATAGAAAAAGAAGTCATGAAATTTATCGGGGAAAATAAGAGACCCAAAATATCCAAAGCAATCCTTAGCAGGAAGAATGAAGCAGGTTGCATCACTATACTATACTACAGAGCAATAGTAACAAAAACAGCATGGTATATCTATCTATCTATCTATCTATCTATCTATCTATCTATCATCTATCTATCTTGATAGATCTTTTTAAATTCAGATGTTAATTAGAATCCATCAAGTAGGCATTATCATTTCTTTTAAACAAACAAAATAAAAATCTCAGAGGGTTAAGTCACTTATCTAAGATCACACAGCAGGTTGGTGGCAAAAGCAGAACTCCTATGCACACACCGCAGTGCTTACAATTCTAAAGAAGCATCTTCGGGGGATCTGGTTAACCAACCTCATCCTGTGAACAAAAAGAGCGGAGCCCACCAAAGAGAAGTGAGTTCTACTCAACACTGGTTCACGGAATCCTTGTAGAAACCTCACGAGATATAAACCATTGTCAATGCCATTTCTGGGGAGCCAATGTGGGAACAGAGGCGCAGGGCGACCAAGTGCTTTGCCCATTATCAGCTGGGGAAGCCGAGCGGGGGATGGCCTCACAGCTTCCCTGGCTTAGCACAGATTCTTCCTCTCAGTGACAGCCAGAGGCTGTCTGTGGGGTGCTGCTATGTCTCAGACTCAGAGGGGACTTGCCGCTGGCCTTCCAAGTGACAGAGGGACAGGCCCAGGGTGCAGCTGTGCATGGAGCCTGAAGAGCACCCGAGTCCCTGCTGCCCAGCAGAAGGCAGGCAGTCTTCAGGGCGACGGTGACCCCAGGTTGTAGCACACCACTTCATCTCTCCAGGTCGCACCACCCACCAGACTGCTGAGCTGAGTGGGAGCGGGCAGCCGCTGGGGCCAGATGCCCACCCGGAGGTACAGGCGCTCCTGAGTCAGGATGGGGTGGGTCCCATCGCGAGTGAACATCTGTAGGGAGAAAACCTGCTCAACCCACCTGACCTCCGGAGCATCACTGAGGACAGCACGGTGCCTGGGACTACCAGTCACCTCCCCTGTGCTCACGTGGCTCGTGGCCACTGCCCGCATGGAGCGGAAGGACGGCACAGTACATCACTAGCCCCAGAAAAGATGGAAATTCTCAATGGGTAGCACAGTGTCTGCTGAATGGGTGTCACTTTGTGTCACTGTCAAGCCAAAAAACCATGGAATCACAGCATCATGAGTGAGAGACCATCTGTGCCATAAGTTCCCTGGGGACGTGGTGACATGCAGGTGAAGGTGAGGGTGAGGAGGCTGTGGGGGTGGTGGGCCGGCTCCTGGCCACGGACCTCTGTCAAGAACGGGATAGTGCTCGGGCTGTCCACAGAGGATCCCGACTCTCCCAACAGCCCAGGCCAAGAAACGCCATCCCCCCACTCCACAGATGCGGAGGCCGAGGTCCAGTGATGGTAGGTGCCTGGCCTGTGGTCACTCAGCGCACACACAGCACTCACGGCCCCGCCAGGCTCTGCCGGGACACAGAGACTCATCCCTCCCCTTGTCCAGGTAGGGGTTCGATCATTACTCACAGGTGTGGACATCAAAGCCCAAAGTCATACCTCTAGTAAGTGACAGAGCTGCAATTTAAGCTCAGGTGACCCGGATCTGGTGGCCAGAACTCTGACAACTGAGTGGCACTGCCCCCCACCCCCTGGTGTTGGGGTTCGAGCCTGGGTCTTCCCGAGGCGGGGGTCTGTGGGTTTCCCAGGCAATGTTTCTCCCTTGGGAGGCTCAGCTGAGCTTGTTCATTGCACAGAGGTACCTACAGCCCCGTCCCCTAGACCCTGGCCTCACACAGTGGCTTCACCTCCCTGTCCCCTCCCCTGTCCTTCCCTCTGCTTCCCTGCTTTCTCCAGCTGGTTGTGTTTGACTCCTGCTCGATCCTCCTCTAGGAGCCTCCTGGGCCATCGTCACTCACCATCTAGGACTAAGTGAGTGGCCTGGCGTTCCCCAAGTGCCCCGTGCACCCTCTCTCTGTGGGCCTGGGGTAAAGTAGCAGACTTATTTTGAGTACCAAGGGACCAGGTCCGTCTTGGAGTCTGGCCTTGGAGTCACCTGCGTTGCCAGGACCTGGGAATCAGACACCAGCTGCTCTTCCCTGCAGGGTCAGAAAACTAGTGGCCTCCTTCCTAGAGACAAAGGGGGCTTCTGTAGGGCTCCCCAGGCCTGCCACCGCGCCTGAGAATGCAAAGGAAGAGACGAGATGGGGACCCGGGGACACCAGTCACCTGGAACACATGGTCAGAGCTAATGACGGGAGGGGGAGAGAAGCAGGAAGAGAGAGAGAGAGAGAGAGAGAGAGAGAGAGAGAGAGAGAGAGAGAGAGAGAGAGAGAGAGAGAGAGAAGCAATATCTATGGAGCCAGAGATGGACAGATGCAGAGCACACGCCGCTGAGCCCTGGCTGCGCGGCTCAGTTCTCGCTCCTCTTCCTTCAGGGACTGGCGGCCCCTGAGACAGGGCAGGTGGCCGCCTGGCAGTGCTTCTGGTGGCCAGGTGCTGCCCTAATGAGGAATTTAGCACATTCATTCTGGAAAGCAGAGAAGGCACAGCTGCCCTGCTCTGACACTTCAGTGGTCCCCAAGCTGTTTTGGGTCAAATTCAGCTTCTGTCATGGCCTTCGACCCAATGTGACGTGGGCCTCCCCTGCTCATCTTCCACACCCCGCCCTTTGTACTTGCTGTTCCAGGCCCATAGTGTTCTTCCCTTTCTGCCCCCTTATCCCTCAGGCCCCACCCCCCAGTGTCACCTCCTCAGTGTTCTTCCTTGACCACTCCACTTATTGTCCCCAACGTCCCCTACAACCCTGCTCTCCTTCCACTGTCCTGCAGCATTTCCCTGCAAGGGTTTTATTTCCTGTTAGACTCCCCCAGGAAACAGCCAGGACCTCTATTCCCAGTGCCTTTTTGGGGACACATAGGGTGTACACATGGTGATCACGAAGTAGAGTCTTTTGGAGCACCCTGGGTCTCCAGGAAGTCATGGGCTCTGCCCTGGTAGAAACAGCTTCCCAGCAGGGAGGAACATGGGAGGGAGGTGCGTATGAATTCAGAAACCCTCCACTATGGTGCTCTAACTCCATGACTGTGTGTCTGCCGGGAGTGCTGTCCCCACCAAAACTCACACGGAGGATTAACTTCTCCATGCAGCAGTGTTGGGAGGCGGGGACTGTTGGGAGGTGTTTAGGTCATGGGGGTGGAGCCTCATGAATGGGCTAATGCTGTCTCTCAGGAGCAAGTGAATTCTAGCTCTCACCAGGACTGGGTTAGTTCCTGCAAGAGCAATCACTATAAAGCAAGCTGCCCTTGTGCTTTGTCTCTTCTGCAGGAGCTTGCTTGCCACTCTTCCATGCACTCCTGCCGTGAGATGCCGGCAGCCATGTTATGCCAACTGCATGAGGCCCTCGCCAGATGCAGCTGCAGGATCTTGGCTTCCTCTGGCCCCAGAACCAAAAGCTAAATAAATCTCTTTTCTTTACAAATCTCCTAGTCTCAGGCATTCTGTTGTAGCAATAGAAAATGGACTAAAGTTAGAGACTGGGTGGGCACAGACAAGGGAATTGACCTGTCCATAGTCTCCCCATCCATCAGAGGTAATGTCAGAACACAGGTCCTGAGGCCTCAGCAGGTGCTTCTTTTCTGTCTCCAAAGTTACCATTATTAAAATATAACATTCTTAAAGTATCAGGCATACTTACTGGTCATTCACATCCCCCTCTTCCAACAGGAAGATTTTTCTTCCAAATAACTAAAGAATAATACCTACCCTGTGGCTGACTGCACACTCAGGTACTGAACTGATGGCGAGCACCTCCCCTTAATCCTCACCCAGCCTGGGAAGCAAGTATTAACATTAACCCCATTTTAAAGGTAAAGAAACTGAGGCTAAGGGGACTTCAGCAGTTTGCAGAACATTGTATACTAGGTGAGCAGTAAAGCCAAGTTCAGCCTCTGGATCATTCTCATCTATCTCAGAATACAGCCTTTCAACCACTGTGATATCCTGGGCTGCTGCCTCAGCCTCCCCTGGGGTCACGCATTGATGGAGTACCCCTGGGTATCGGGCACCTACGGTGCAGCACCTTGGCAGCCTCTGCAGTGCCCTTCACCTTGGAGAGCCTGAGGCTGCGCACTGGCTCAGAAAATCCCAGGCCCAGCAGGCCCAGCTGCAATGATGGGGACATCTTCCCCTCTTGCAGGCTGGGAAGCTGGCAGCCTTTCTACAGCTGCCAAGGAAAAGGGTAGATGAGGCTTGTGAGTGTGTTTTCAGGAAGGGAAGCTGGCAGCCACAGCCCGGGGCTCACTGGGTGACCCTCACAATGACACCAGCTAATATTATACCGTGCTTTCAAGGGATGCAAGATACTGTTGTAAGCCTGGTTCAAATATTTAACCCAGGAGTCCTGACAGTCAAAGTGACCAGAATATGCCACTTTGGCACAGGGACCATTTTGAACTGAAGGCCACTGAGAAGAAACAATGAAAACCCTCCACCTCCTTCAATTTCCCTAAAAGGCAGGACATAAATTGAGGAGGTGTCCACCCTCTGCACCAGGAGAGACAGAAGTTAATCTCTAGAGACGACCTGAAACCCTTTATCAGTCCCCAGAGGCACAGGGGGATGTCACTAACTTGGTCCACAAGTTCTTCCCATTTGCTTGTCTCTCCTTCCCACCCCGACCAGCCCCCTCTGCAGCCCAGGGAAGGCGTTGTCACCTGCATGTCCCACTCCAGCACAGATGAGGCTGAATTAAGACAGGAACACAGTTGACAGGAGGAGGGAGGAGGGAGAGAAAGGAAGGGAAGGCCAGAAAGGGGGAGGGGGAGGGAGGAGGGGAGAAGAAAGTTAGGGAAGGACAAAGAGAGAATTCAGTGATGGGACAAAATAATAAAACCGAAAAAAGAAAGAAGAATAAAATCAAAAGACCAAGAAGATGAAAGGAAAAAAAAAAAGAATATGGGGTAACTCTCTGCCCTGATGGCTCTGTCCCTCCTCATCAGGGAAGGGCCCCCTCCAGGCTTCCCGCCCAAAGCCACGTCCTGTGCCAGGGGAGCAGCTGTGCTCCAGCCAGACGGCAGCAGTGGCCCTTAGCCCAGGCACCGGGATCCCTAAAGGGTGATGACATGTGACAGACGGAGGGAGGCTGAGCTTCCAAACTGGTACCAGATTTCCTCAGAAGGTCCCCAGCCACTGTCCCTGGCAAGGCAGGGCTTTGTCACAGCCGGTGGAGCTCTGCTGTGACAGCTCCCTCTGCAGCCCCTGCAGGACACAGCCCGGTGCAGCTACTGGCCACGCGGCTGGAGGAGGCCCACTCAGCCTCTGCCCACGCGCTCCCTCCCACCTCCACTCACTTTGTCTTCTTTACAAAAAGTCCTTCCCGCGCCCATGTCCCCACCTGCTTAGGGACAGAATCCTTCTCAGGATAGGAGGAAACCAAGCAAGCGACCTTTGAGACCTTCCAGGGAGGCAGAACACCATATCAATTCAGCCAGACACCAGGCACCACACGGGCCCCATGGCTATCCCCGGCCCACGGCTCGGAGTGGAGGGAGGAGTCGGAGGGTCCTGCAGCACCTGCGGCCTGGCCCTCGCCCCAGGTGCTCGCTTGACAGAAAGGTCCACCTAGAAACCTGGACAGGAGTCAGCCTGGAACTCAGCAGCTGTCCCCACCCTAAACTGAGCCACCCTTTGCTGAGGTCATGTTCCAGGAGACCGTGGGCTGCAAATGGAACCCAGGCTGATTTGGGGCTGGTTCTGACTCTGTCCCATGTCCCTGGGACGCCGGTTCTGCAGTCTGCTGTGGTAGAACAGGGAACAAGGGTCAGGAGACCAGCTCCAGAGCCTCCAAGGTTCACCTCCCAGGCTCCTTCCCTGAAAGCCTGTGAGCCTCCACAGACCCATCCTCAAGAGCATGGATGTGCAGCCAGTTCTGCAAGAGGGACAGTGCCAGCCGCATTTTGTGGATGGAGACACTGGTACTTAAGGAGGTGATCACGTCTAGGCCTCCCAGGCAGAGTGGCAGGGGCCAGGATTTCACAATTAGGTCTGCCCAACCCAAAAGCCCGTTCAAATCTATCAGACCCCCATGCCAAGCCTGCCGAATCAATAGATGTTTTAGGTTCTAGGGGATCATCTCTCAGTAGCCCTGCACTCACCATCCTTGATCTCCTTCCCTCCATTAACTTTCTCTGGAATATCCATTATCATCTACCATACTGCAGACTTTACTTTTGTGGTGTGTTATTTCTATATCCCTGTTTTGGTTTGGGACTGGAATGTCCCCCTAAAGCTCCTGTGTCCCCATACAGCAATGTCCAGGGGTTGGGCTTTGGAGGAGAGGTTGGATCCCAAGGGCTCTGACCTCATCGGTGGATTAATTCATTTATGGCTGAATGGAAGCTGGGAGTTAGGACCTAGACGGAGGAAGTAGATCTCTGAGGACATGCCCTGGAAGGGTTGATCTTCTCCCAGTTCCTCCTGTCCTCTTCCTCCTCCTCCTCCTCCCTCCCTTGGCTCTGTCCTCTTCTGCCTCCTGGCTGCCATGATTTGAGAATTTTTCCCCTGCCATGTCCATCTGCCATGATTTTTCTGCCTTGGAACCAACCAATCATGAGCCGGATCCTCTGAAATGGTGATCCCAAACAAATCTCTCCTCTTCTAAGTTGTTTTTGTCAGGTATTTTGGCCACAGCAATGTAAAGCTGTCTATCACAACCCCCTTCATTTGAATGGGACCCCTCGGGAAGACAAAGCTTGGTGTTTATTTTCTTGCTGTCACATCTCTGGGACAGACTCCAAAGGACTGGGACACGGTAGATGTTCAAAAGATACTTGTGGATCCAAGAACTGAGTGAATCCACCTTTCGTGTTGTCAATGGGTCTTTAGATGTCCCTAGGCTACAATCTTTTTGAGAACAGGGATTATATCCAATTCATCTCCCTACAGCCCATAAGAGAGAAAAGGAATTTACTTGGGAGTGTGGATGAATGAAGGGATGCTTTGACCCTCCCTTAATGTCCCTCAACCGCTGCTCAGACATCTGACATCTCTTCCATGGACTGAGACACCTCCTCACCAGTCTCCTTGCACCCAGGTGGCTCTCTTTCAAACCACAGGCTCTTGGAGACATTTTTAAGAAACACAAATCTGACTGTGTCATTTTCCTCCTGAAACACCACTGTCACTTCTTAATATAGGTCAAGTGGGTCCACAGAGCCCTGCAGACCCTCTCTGACCTGTGTCTGCTTCATCTCTGGCTTCCTCTTGCACCACAGTGCCTTGCACATTAGTTTGCCGACTCTAATCCACTTACTGCCACACACGCCGTCCTTGGCACGTACTGTCCTTGCCTCCTGGAATGCCATCCTTTTCCGTTGCCTTCTAAGTCTCATCCTTGGCCATGGCATTAGCAAACCCCACACATCTTGCAGAACTGAGCTCAGGTATTAGCTCACCCAGGAAGTGCTGGGATTTAGATCTGGAAGGCGCCCGTCTTCCCCAGCTCCTGTGCGTTGAAGGCTTTGTTCTGAGTGCAGCAATGTTCAGAGGAGGGTGGGCTTTTAGGAAATGATGGGATCATGGTGGCCGTAGCCTCATCAGTGGACTAATGCACATGAGGGATCAATGACTTGAATGGACTATTGGGAGGTGGTAAAAACTGGAGGAAGTTTGGGCGTGGCTGGGAGAAGTATGTCACTGGGGGCATGACCTCGGGGGCCAGATCTTGCACTGGCCCTGCCTCTCTCTGCTTTCTGGCTGCCATGAGCAGAGCAGCTTTCCTGCACCACACGGCCCCTCTCTCACGATGTTTCTGCCTTGGACCGAAACCTCGGAAACCATGAGCCAAAATGGATCTTTCCTCCTCCAAGTTGTTTTTCTCAGGTATTTGTCACAGTGACAAAAAGCTGATTAACACAGTAAAAGCCTCCTGAGAACCAGACCCTTCCCTCTGCCAAAGGAAAGTCCAAACTCCTCCCAGACCCCCTTGCTCCCCTTCTGCAGCACTGGCAGCCCCTGTGCACAGCCGACCCAACTACCAGGTTCTATGATCTGTCTCCACAAACGCCTGAGTGGAGGTTCTAATCCCAGTGCTGTGGTATTTAGAGATGGGGCTTTGCCGGGGGTGATCAGGTCATGAAGGCGGAGCCTTATGATGAGCATAGTGGCCTTATAAGAAGAGACGCAACAGCTCTCTCGCTCGCTCTCTCTCTCTCTCTCTCCCCCCCTCCATTCTCTACCATGCAAGGACACAGCAAAAAAGCAGCCATCTGCAAACCAGGAGGAGCATCCCCACCCAAACCCAACCATGAACCATCAGAAAGAAACATGTGTTCTTTAAGTTGTGCACTCAGTAGGAACTTGTGAGAGTAGCCTGAACTAAGATACCAATAGGCAGAAAAGGCTTTAGGCCCACACATCTACAGGGACTCTTTGTAACCTACAAAAAGAAGCAAAGTCTTAGGTAGAGGGAAGTGATGGGAGGGGAGGGGATGTGGGGATAGTAAAGACAGTAGCATGAAGCAGACATTGTTACTGTATGTATATATGTGACTGCATGGCCAATGTGATTCTGCAACATGTACACTCAGAAATATGAGAAATCATATCCCATCTATGCATGATATATCAAAGTGCAGAAATGCATTCTACTGTCATGTATAACTAATTAAAACAAATTTACTAAATTTTTTTTTAAAAAGAAAGTCTTGAGTCAGTTAATTCTAAGGAGACAATGCACAGGTATTTGATTGTTTCTGGCTTTGACCAAAAAGTTATGGTAAATCAGAAGGATTTTGCTGGAGGAAAGTACACTGTATACTGCTTATGAAAGTGGGAACAGGTGGTGGTGGTAAAGGGAGACTACTTAGAAGAATTCTAAAAACAATAATCCAGGGCTATTGAAACAAGGGCAAAGAGCTGCACAGATAACAACCTTCAGGGGCACTATGACCACACCTGATGTTGTTCTCTTAGATCTCACAGAAGAGACAATGCTATTATTAATCAGACAAGAAAGAATAAAAATAGAAACTTTCAACCTAAAGGCTAAAATCAAAAAAAGAAAGATCTTTATGACTTAAAACCTTATTATTGAAATTGTGCCTTATGGAATAACCAAGAGTGACAATAGAATGAATCGGACCTCACTTTCCTTTGTTCATATATAAATACACAACCAGTGTAACTCCACATCTGTACAACCACAAGAATGGGAAGTTATACTCCACATATGTATATGTCAAAACACACTCTACTGTCATGTATAACTCAAAAGAACAATTTTTTTTTAAAAAGTCTCAAAACAAAAAGATTCAAGTGGGGAACAACAACAACAAAAAAGAATGATAAACTAGTGATGGGTTTGAAGAACTGTCCATGTACGTGGCTGCTCCTGCTCCTGAAGGGACACTCTCAGGCCAGGAGAGCATCCAATTCAAAGCTGGGGCTGTGCCCTCTTAGCTCCCCGGGTTCACACCCACTGCCATTTCTTAGCTTGGTGACCTTGGGCCAGTGGCCCATCTTTCCACACCTCAGTTAGCGCATGTCATGACAGGGGCACTAATCCTAGCTCATCCTCAGGCTTGTGGTGACGACTAAGCGAGTGCATCCCTGCTCTCCCCGCTCAGCACACAGCGATTGGACAATAAACTAGAAGTCACACTACAGCAAGATGTGACTCTGGAACCCTCAGGTAACAGGCAGGGGCTGCGGAGTCTGCGATGTGATTCAAGGAAGGCCTGCAGGGGACCAGGTAGGTGCAGGGGATCCCTGGCACACACCTCCCTGGGCTGGCTCCATTGTAATGCAGCTTGCCTTCCGAGGCCCTCACCGTACGAGGCGTTGAGGTGGCCCAGACAGCCTGCATGTGCTGCTGGTGGACTGCTGGGACACTCCACCACACAGTGGGTCTATTGTCAGTAGCTAAAGGGCAGATGAACGTCTTCCATCATGGGAGACCCACTGACAGGAAGCCATGTGACTCCCCCAGGGTCCCTAAGCGACATGTGGTTTTGGTCAACAGTCAGCACCCCCAGCCAGTGCTTCTTCTAGTTCTGCCATCTCCCTTTCTCCAGGCCTTTGCCTGGGCATCTCCCTCTGCCTGGCTGCCCTTCCCCAACCCTCTCCACGGCAGCATTCCTGCTGGATCCCGTCTCAACATCTCCTCTTTGAAGTCTCCTCAGCTCCCCACAGGGGTTCCCATGGGGTGTTTTACCAGTCACCACCTAGAACGGGGAGCTCGTACCCACACACCTTCTGCCTCTGGCATTTAACGACCTTCCCAGATGATTCTTAGACACACTAAAGGTCGAGAGCAGTGCCCAGAGAGCTGGCCTTGCAGACCCCATACTGGGGATCTCTCCCTCGCCCATGCACCCCAGTGCTCCCCACAGGACCTCTGAGAGCACAGCTTCTCACCCTCCAGGTGAGACACACCTTCTCACACTCCAGGGGAGACCACCTTCTCACACTCCAGGGGAGACACACCTTCTCACACTCCAGGGGAGAGCACACCTTCTCACACTCCAGGGGAGACACACCTTCTCACACTCCAGGGGAGACACACCTTCTCACCCTCCAGGTGAGACACACCTTCTCACACTCCAGGGGAGAGCACACCTTCTCACACTCCAGGGGAAAGCACACCTTCTCACACTCCAGGGGAGACACACCTTCTCACACTCCAGGGGAGACACACCTTCTCACCCTCCAGGTGAGACACACCTTCTCACACTCCAGGGGAGAGCACACCTTCTCACTCTCCAGGGGAGACACACCTTCTCACACTCCAGGTGAGACACACCTTCTCACACTCCAGGGGAGAGCACACCTTCTCACACTCCAGGTGAGAGAACTCCTTCTCACACTCCAGGTGAGTGCACACTTTCTCACACTCCAGGGGAGAGCACACCTTCTCACTCTCTAGGTGAGACACACCTTCTCACACTCCAGGGGAGAGCACACCTTCTCACACTCCAGGTGAGAACACCTTCTCACACTCCAGGGGAGACACACCTTCTCACACTCCAGGGGAGACACACCTTCTCACCCTCCAGGTGAGACACACCTTCTCACACTCCAGGGGAGAGCACACCTTCTCACTCTCCAGGGGAGACACACCTTCTCACACTCCAGGTGAGACACACCTTCTCACACTCCAGGGGAGAGCACACCTTCTCACACTCCAGGTGAGAGCACTCCTTCTCACACTCCAGGTGAGACACACCTTCTCACACTCCAGGGGAGAGCACACCTTCTCACACTCCAGGTGAGAGAACTCCTTCTCACACTCCAGGTGAGTGCACACTTTCTCACACTCCAGGTGAGCTGCTTATAGTAAACCTCCCTCCACTGGATGTTAAACCCCTTAAGAGCAAAGGGTATGCCAGAATTATAAAGTCTCAATACCACAAGCCTTACTGCCCTTCTTGCTTCCTCTTTTCCGTCACATTTCACATCTCATCCATCACAAGTTCAAGTGCCTCTATTTTCAAGTTTTTTTTGACCACTTCTCGCCTCTCTCATGATCCTCATCCAAGTTATTGTCGTCTGTCCCCCATGAACTACTGCAATAGTCCACTCACTGATCCTTCCTGTCCACCCTTGCCCTGACAGTTTCCCTCCCACACACGTTCAGAATGACCCTTTAAAAATATGGTGAACATTTGCAAATCCCCTATTCAAGAAAGTGTTTGTATTCAGAATCTTCTGGATAAAAAGTATTAAAAACTTAACAATATGAAAAAACTAAAGCAAATTGGGGGGTCCAGGGGAGTACAGATCTGGATAGACACTTTGCCAGAGAGGTTATAAGGATGGCAACTATACACATGAAAAGATAGTCAACATCATTAGCAAATTAGGGAAATTGAAATTAAAACCATAGTGACATTCCACTAAGGTCACAGGATGTTTGAATTAAAGTCAATACTGACAATACCAAATGCTGACAAGGACACAGAGCCACTGGAACTTTCACACCTTGCTGACGGAAATGAAAAATAGCACAGCCAGTGTGGAAGATAATTTTGCAGTTTTTTATAAAGTTAAATGTCAACTTAATCTGCATCCTGTGGCGTATATCCCAGGAAGACAACTCCTTCCTGGGTATTCACCCTAGAGAACTAAAAGCTTATGTTCACATAAAACCTGAACACAAATACTTAAAGCACCTTTATTCCTAATCCCACAAAGCTGCAAACAACCCCAATGTCTTTTAAGGAGTGAACAGACAGTCATGATTTATCTCCACCGTGAAACACCAGCCGGCAATAAACAGGAACAACTCCTGAGTCACACAGCATGGACGACCTCCAAAGACACTGTGCCGGGGGAAAGAAGCCAGCCTCGGAGGGTTACATACCAGGGGATTCCATGTATGTGACATTCTTTAAAAGTGACATATGTGTTGAGCGCGGTGGCGCATACCTGTAATCCCAGCGGCTCAAAAGGCTGAAGCAGGAGGATTGAGTTCAAAGCCAGCCTCAGCAAACGTGAAGCACTAAGCAAGTCAGTGAGACCCTGTCTCTAAATAAAATACAAAATAGAGCTGGGGATGTGGCTCAGTGATCCAGTGCCCCTGACTTCAATCCCTAGTACCAAAAAAAAAAAAAGTGACATTTGTGACATTCTTGGAAAGACACAACTATAAGGATGGAGAGCAGCTCCATGGTTACCAAAGGCTAAAGGCGGGGCATTGGTAACCTTCGAAGGACGGCAGGAGGGACCTTGCTATGTGGAGGATGGTGCGTTGATGTGCGGGTTCCTCACCATGGTGCTGGTAGCTGCGTGAATCCGTACATGAGCTAAACGTCATTGAACAACACACCCAAACAAACATAATTTTACCATGTGATAATTTAAAAACAAAAATCAATTAAAATAGCAAGCGAATGCTGGTAATTACCTTGCTCAAAACGTCCAACTTAGGATAGACTCCAAAGTCTCCTGCATGGGCCATGTGTCCCCAGCAGACCTGGCTTTGGGTACCCCTCTGATCACATCTTCCCTAATTTTTGCTTCCCCCTCCTCTCCACCTGCCCAGGGACTTGCTTCCTGTTCCCTCCTCTTGCAACTCTTTTCCATAGATATTTCCAAAGCCTACTCCCAAACTTCCTGGCTCTGCAGAACATGAACTCCTCAGGGTGCTGCTCTGACTGACTTCCTACAGTGACATCTTCCTAGGCCTTTATCCCACTTTATTTTTCTTCATGGCACTAATTACCAAGTGACATCATACAGCGTATTTGTTTTATGGTTATTTTCTACCTTCTCCACCAGAATATGAGATCCAGGTGAGCTGGAACCTTGTCTGTACTGTCCCCAACAGATCCCCAGCCCTTAGAAGGCTTCCTCCCAAAGGGTAAGAGCTCCATAAACATTTGTTGAGCTCCCCGGAAATGGGCATTCAATAATGCAATTCCCAGGGATTTGAATTTGAAGCTATACACTGGCGCGAAAACTTCTTTGTCTCATCCCTCAAATCACCAGCTCACTTGGCCCCTGAGTAAAGCAGCCCCAGCCCAGAATATTCACGTCAGTCATTCCTGCTTCAAAACCGTATTCAATTCAACATCTCCCTTCCAGTGCAACCTTCTGGTGCTTACTTAGGTAACGGGCATGAGGATGAGCCAGGAGGGGCTCGGCTGTAAGCACATGCATTCTTAGAGAAACGCCACGTGAGGGATCCCAAGAGCTTGTAGAAAGCTTCCTCGAGATGCTACTAATGTGAGCAAAGTAGTTTGAGATGAGATTGAAGAAAGAAAGAAAGAAAGAGAAAGAAAGAAACCCAAACAACAACATCTCCCTGTAACACTTTCCAAGGAGAATGAATAAATTCACATTTATTGATCCTACTCTGTAGGTTCCAGGCTCTCTCTCCACATCCTCTGTTATTCCTGCCATACACCCTCTAGGGTAGGTCCCAGGAGTCCCATTTTCACAAGTGAGACAAGTGAGAACACTGAACAGAGAAAGGTTAAGTGACAAACCAAATGTCACACGACGATAGGTAACATCTGGCGTTTGAACTCAGGTCTGTGGCCCCTCCGAGCCCATTCTTTTAGAAACTTTGGATTTTAGAAGCAAAAGTGAACAGGAACCAGAGAATCCAGAAAGGCCAACCCGGATGAGAGGAGCCACACTCTTTAAAACTTTTCAAAGACTGGCCCAGACAAGTCTGGTAGGCCAGGATGCCGGTCACCCTCCACCCACCTATCTATTCTGCCACAGTTCCTGGGCTGGGTGTTTCCACATGGAGCATCTCATTGAATTTTCATTATCATTAAAAACACTGAGCATGTAGGGAAGTATTAGAGCTGTTTATGCAAACAGGTGATGCAAACAGATTATGCAAACTGGCAAGCAAGCAAAAGCACCTGAGAATCCTCTGTGTCACCTGTACCAGCTTATGGCTTGACAGTTACCTTAAAGACAGAACAGGAGGAAAACACAGACCGATTTTCTTTTTCTACCCTTTAGTCTAGGCCAGTGTTTTGCACACTGGTTACAGGAATTGCTGTTCAGGGTTGCATACACAAACACTATGTATAATGCATATTTTTGATGGTTAAAATATTTTCAAGGGTATTTTTGGCTATGCATAATTTCCTGCCTGTAGTATGGCTTTGGAACCCAAAGAATGAGTAAGACACAGCCCTTATGTACTCTGACTTCCCCTCAGTTACTCTTGGCTTGAGAAAGGATCAAGAAATCTTAGATTTAGAAGGGACATTAAAGGCTGTGAAGTCTGACTCCTTGCCAGGGCAGAAAGCTCTGGGGTTTTCTGCCCGCTTCCAATAAAAAGGGCAAGTATGGTGCACTGTGTCCCCCGACCAGCTCCTGGTCAGCGTACTCTTCCTAACTGCCACCAACTGCTATAGCTTTTTCCACCAGACCTGTACAATAATAATAAGCCCTCCTCTTTCCTAGGATAATCTTTTGAATATGTGAAGCCTGGTGTTAGAATAATACTTTTTTAAATGTGATAGTGATCATGAAGTGAATCAAGTACTCACCCAGCACTTTTTAATAATTACTGGATGGTTTTTGTTTCTGGGTGTATATCACCATTCATCTATGATATTGGCACCACCCCCCCACCCCGCCCCGACACACACACACAAGACAGATCCACTAATTAGTTAAGATTAACATTCTGGGAGCCGCACCTTAGAAACATGCAGCAGAGTGGGAAAGACAAAGAACAGAAACCATGTGGCAAGAGCTCTTACAGGCCAGCCTCACATGAGGGACAGGGTCAGGGTCTCAGGCCCTCCACTGGGAAACATGACTGACTTGGGAGTGAGACCACTCATAAACGCTGCTCACATACTAAACCTGTTCCAGGAAAACGGCCAGGTCTAACGCCAGCTTGCTTACTGCCCTTCATGTCCCAGACGCCCGCCACAATGTCAAGTGCCGGACCTGTGTTCCATGGGTCTAGTCTGCTGGCCCTTCAAAGGGGCCTGGAGGTGAGAATAACTCAGTTCACCTCATCTCAAAGTTCCCGAATGAAAGCTTTAAAAACCTCACTAATGGTAAATACAGCTTCAGACACCTAGGACAGGGGCTGGGTCTTCATCTCTTGCTTTCACAGAGTGACATGGAACAGATCACCTAACTTTGCTGGACCTGCACTCTCTCAGCTATGAACTGACAGACCTGTTCCAAACAACGTGGCAAGGTTCCTTTGAGACACAGTTGCTCTGCTTTTCGGTAGTCAGACAGTAAATTGGACCATCCCCAATAATCTGGACAAGCAAGTCTCTCTCAAAGTCAGTGCACAATTGCTAGTGAAAAGAAGAGCATGCAAGGAAGCGGTGGTGGGACAAGAATTCCAGATCCAGACCCACCCTCACCCTGCCATGTGCTGCCCCCCGGTGTATTCACCTGCCCAGGTTTAAATACCAGCCTTAATGTTGCCCCAGTGGATGATCTTGGGCAAGTCCTTCAACCTCCACACGCCTTGATTTTCACATCTGTAGGATGGAGTCAATTCCACCTACTCCCGGGGATGGTGAGAGAGGGCAATGACTAAAGTACATGTAAAGCGCCTAGCACCCAGAGGACACAAGCTGCCTGGGTCCCTTTACTCCAACATTCTTTACCCGTCAACCCCACTTAATCAACAGGCTCCGATTCCAAAGGCTTAGTGCAATCCAAAGCACAGATGACCAGGTAAAACCAGCTGGTCTGACTCCTTCCTACCTCTGTGGTTTACAAATGAGGGAGGTGAGGCTCAGAGGGGCTGGTGACATGCTCAACGACCCACGTGTTCTTCAGCAGCAAAGCCTCCACACTGAGTGGCAGACGTCAAGGGTCACACAAGACACAAAGAAAACCCTCTGCAGCCTCCATTCTCCCTAAAGAAATTGGGAACTCCCACGTATAACCGAATTCTAAGAAGAAAAAAATAGCAGAACTTTCTATTTCTGTATCTTTTTGGAAGACTGCAAGAGACAGGTAGCATTGTAGTAGGCCTAAGGAAGGCAAAGGTACCTTGAATTGCCTGTTGTAACAGGAAGCCAGTTTCCTGCAGGCAGCCCTTCCCAGGTCCTCTGCTCCCCACTCCTATCCCCACTCCTACTCTTTCTGATCTGCCCCTTGGGCAGGCATGCACACACTGGGATCCTTCCTGGACAAGGTGAGAAGTTGCAAGCTGGGGTAATATCTATACTCCATTAAACACAAATAAGAAAACCATCATAACCATGCCATCTACAACACAAGCAGGATTCCTCTCCCCACCCTGAGAGCCCCAACCTGGAACACTTACGAAAGTGTCCCAATTCATTAAGGCACACTGATATCTCAAGGGTCAGGAACCCACAGGTTCCCCTCAAACAATATGATCAAGCCTTCAGGAATGTCTGGAGAAACCCCAGCCCAGAGTCTGCCCGTTCCACTCCGCTGAGGTAGAGCACTAGAGAAGGAGCCCAGACAATGTAAGGAGGGGCCTGGTCTAGAGCTGGCTTTAGAGATAGAGGCTGAGCGGCCCCCTTCCTGCCTCTGTTCCCAAAGGAAGGCCTTATCTTCAGGGAGCATTTACAGAAAGCTGCACCCAGGGCATGTTCGTCTCTAGGTCCAAGAGAGCATATTTCCAGTGGTGCCTGTCAGTCCCTGAGGGTCCTAATCCAAGCCCCACATCGTGCACATTAGCAAACAGATCCAGAGAGGGAGACTGTCCTGCCCAAGCTCACACCGCAGGCCACCGGCAGCCTGTACCTGACCTTCAGCTTAGGGCTGCTTCCTCCCACTGCCCCAGGGCTTCTCCCCACCAGACCCACTCCCTCTTCCAAAACCTTGGGCTCACCTCCTGGTTCTGAGGATTCCACCAGGTTGAACAAATGCTCAGAAGCAGGTGGCAGTTTAGCAATTCATCAGGGGGACATGGGGCTGTGCCCATCCCAGGTGGCTAGGAGAGACTGCAGCAGGGAACTTTGAAAGGGCTCCCTTTTCGCTAAAGAATCCTCCTCCGTCTCCTCCTCCTGCCCCTCCTCAGTCCTCCTCCCCTGTAGTACTACGGGGGACATGTGCTCTGCTTGGGAGGAGGTGAGGAGGAGAGGCTGGCTGTTATTGGAAAGAGAAGGGTAACAGTCTGCTGGGCCCTGCCACATACTCACACCTAGCAGAAGCAGGGGGGCGGTGGGGGGATGGATTCTGCTGCCACAAAATTATTAACCCTTGGGCTCCAGCTCTGCTCCTCACCCAGCAAAGCAGGAGAAACAATACACTTAACCAATGGAGTGCCAGCCCAAGACATTACATCACCAGACAGCACAGTCATTGGCTAATAATTCCTAGAAGGCAAAATTCTGCTTCTAGGTGCTTAACCCTTTCACCATCACCACAGCAAAGAGTATTTGGTCTAAACCCATGGTTCCTAAACTTGCTTCTAGCAGAACCATCTGGGGTGCTTCCTAAATGTACAGATTGTTACAGTCCGTCTCGGAACATCTAAATCAGAACCTTCCAAGGGAGCATGGAGATATATATATATATATATATATATATATATATATATATATATATATATATTTTTTTTTTTTTTAAACAATGAACAGAACATGAGGGACTCTGTAACTTCAAATGAGATAACATTATTCTGAGCATTGACAATGTGCCCAACACCTTGCGACATCATTTCATTTATTTCCTACACGGAGCAGTGAACATTAATGGTTCTGTTTCACAAATACACAAAGGAAGGTCCAGAGGAGACAAGTCACTTGCTCAAGGGATAAAGCCAGCCTGTTTGATACCTCCTCGAAGCTCCCACCTAAAGTGAAGCCAAGACATCGGTTTACATGCGCCTCCAGGATCACAGGACACAGAGATGCTCTTGATGAGATGGAAAGTGCCAGTGACCTGGGAATCCTGGGGAATGAAGGGAAGGGGAATTCTCAGAGCAGGTGTTCTAAGGTCACCGACCTCCAGGGAGTCTACTCTTTCTCAAGTTCATTCCTTCTGCTCCTACTGCAAACCTAAGCCTCCTCCCACCTCCAAACCTGAGATAGGTATCCCTGATCTTGCTTCTAAGGTCCCCATATCTGTGGTCAGTTGCTTGTGTGATGGGTCATACCAGGCGATACGAGCCATATCTACTTTCTCCACCGATGTAGGCCAGCATAGAACGGCCCTATGTGAATACCTAGTCATGGCTCTAGGAAAGAAGGGAGGAAGGGAGGGAGGTATTTGCTTAGTTTCTAAATGACATCATGCTAGTATGGAAAGGCAAGGGACAAGCAGTCTGGAGAGCCTGTGAATATATTATCTGACCCTGAGCAAGTTCATTTTGGGGGGAATCTTTAATTTTGACATATGAAAATGAGAATAGTAGCACCTTCTTCTTAAAGTAGTAATGAGAATCAGAGTAAAAAAATGATTGAGGACTTCAATTTTCTCCTCTACACTCTGTCCCCAGAACTCTTCTGTCTTATCGACTGGCAGATCTAAGTGCTACCAACGGCCATATTTATATCTGCAATCCAGACTCAACTTCAAGACCCTACACTTATGTCCCATGCCTATCTCCACACGGATAGTTTATGGGCATCTCCAAAAGGGTACTTGAATTTAGTCCCACACATACAACCTGCTCCTGACCTGTTTCTTCCATTATGTGAATAGTGTTTGTATCTACCCAATCTTTTTTTTTTAATTGAGGTGAAATTTACACAACATTAACCATTTTACATTAACCATTTTAAAGGATACAGTTGAGTGGCATTTAGTACCTTCACAATGTATGTAGCTACCACCTCTACCTAGTTCCAAACCATTTTCATCATACCAAAAGGAAACCATTCAACAATTACAAAGCCATGTCCCAGACACCCTTCTCTCTCAGCCTCAATCTGAGACATCAATCTGCTGACTCTATGAATTCACATCTTCTGATTATTTCATAAAAAGCTAACCATGCAATCTATAAATTTTGTGCCTAGCTTCTTTGATGTATATTTTTACATTTGCAAGCTCATTCATGTGGTAGCATGTAGTAGTACTTCATTTATTTTTATGGCTGAGTAATATTTTATTGCATGTATAGACCACCTTTAGTTTACCCATTCACCCACTGATGGACTTCTGGCATTTACACAGTCTTAAACCACATGCCTGGCAGTCATCCTTCATCCCTTTCTTTTTTGTCTTTCCCCATTCTAACATATCAGCAAGTCCTGTCCATTTTACATCCAAAATAGAGTTCAGCTCTTTCTGCCTTCCTCCAACACCCTGGCCATCCTCTGGGCCAGACACTCGGATCTCTCCCACTAGCTTCTGGTTGGTTACAAGGTCCCGTTTTTTCTTCTCTCTAATCCACTTTTCACTTTGTGGCTTTTGGGATCCTTTTAAAACATGACTAGGTCACCCATTCATTTAAGCAGCATTTACTGAGCACCTTTCATCATGGAGTTTGCCTCCTAGACACATGACAAAAGAAAAAAAAAAGAACAGGTATATGCTGCTAGATAAGGTCATTACTAGGCTTCACATCTTTCAATGACTTCATTGTGCACTGAATAAAATCCAAGCTCCCCATGATCTTCAAGGCCCCTCAACTTCACACTCCCCTCCAATGGCTCCATGAAACTTATCCATCATGCTCCAATCATGGTGGGCTCCGTTCATTCATCTTGTGGTCCCTGGACAAGCTGTTCTATCTGCCTCTTGATTTTGGCATGGCTGAGTCTTTCTTATCCCCCATGCCTCAGTGTGAATATCCCTTCTCTGAGTGACCTTCCCTGACTGCCCTGTGAAGCAGATCCACCCTTCATTCATTTCATTCATTCAAGAAATATGTGCTAAGCACTGCTGGGCTCTTGGGATAAAGTGATATATGATCCCCTGGAACCTGCAGTCTAGTGGGGAGAACCAGCAGCCGGGAAGTGGATAGATAAACGAGTCCTCTGAAGGGGGATCTGCTTTACACCGGAGGGACCAAAGGCCTTTCCAGGAGGTTATGTTGAAATTGAATCATGAGTGTCCACTGGAAAGAGCCCGTCATTCCCTGTCACATCCTGGCTCTGCAGTGTGATGCTCCATCCTTCAATGTTTGCCTTTCAAGAGTCAAAGTACTTAATGTCCTTCTCTGTCTCCTTAGTAGACTAAACTGTATCCCCAGCACCTAGGACAGCTCCCACTGCTTGGGAGGTACTCCTTACCCATTGCTTGAATTAACATGTGTCTAAATGAATGAACAATGAATCAACCAATCCACCAACGAAAGCACTTTGTAGAATGTAACAAATCATATGTTTGGGCCTGGTAATATTACTATTGTTTTGTGGCCAAAGGACATAGACCCTATTGGGTTTTGGATAAGACTGAGTTGCCTGCAAGGTGAGAAGAAAAGTCCCTAACTTTGAGTAATCCTGGGCAAGTATGAGAGAATCTGTAAACATAATGGGCACTCAATAATGGGATCTAGTGGCCACTGTGGTGTCATTATTGGAGTCTCCTCATGAAAACTGATTTATTTAATTAAAACTCCAAAATTCATTTTCAGATACAGTCAAGAAACTTAAAGGAGAGAGAAATGAATACTCTCTAAGTATCTGCCAAGTGCCAGGCACAGCACAAACACTATCTCATTTACTTCCCAAAAGTTGTCCTGGAGAGTGTAGTCCGTGCTGTGGGACGGCTCTCCAGGCTCTCCAC
Source organism: Marmota monax (assembly GCF_021218885.2). Lineage (NCBI taxonomy): Eukaryota > Metazoa > Chordata > Mammalia > Rodentia > Sciuridae > Marmota > Marmota monax. The sequence goes on from NW_026695202.1 coordinate 6,358,526, forward strand.
AACCGAGACACTCATTACCTCCCCAGGTCCAGCTGCCCCTAGGGAGTCCCTATGCAGGAACTGTTCTGCTGAAGGGTCACCTAAAGTCATGCCCCCTTCCTGGGAGCAGCCTGCACCCACTGGCTGGTCAGTATGGGGCTTCAAAGGCCTGGCCCCTTGCCTCAGTGGGTGGATCGAGGCCCCTCTCACACTGTATCACTGTCCAACTTCTCCCTCTGCCCCATCCTGCTTCCCTCACTGTTTATCCTCTTGAGGTGTAAGGACACTTTTCAAGAATCTGCTTGTCTACAAATCTCAGAATTTCTGAGTCTTTTTCCATGGAATGCAACCTATGAACGGTGGTTATAGTGATTTCTCTTTATGTAAAACAAACAAACAAAAAACAACCAGAAGTTTGGGAGATTGGAAATGTCTGCAAGGCACTTAGCTAAAGTGACTTTATGTTCTGATTTCCAAGCAAACCCATGTTCTTTCTTCCATACCAATCTACACACAGCCCTGTCTCTGACAGTAGAGAATGGATGTGTACAAAACAGAAAGGGGAGCCTGATGAAAGGAAAAAGGCACACAGAGTTCCAGAAGGTGAGAAAAGGAGAGCAAAACACCCTTCAAAATCCTCCAGAGGTCATCCTGGATGACTAGATCCAGGCACAGGCTCCAGAAACAACACAAGAATGATGTGCAGGTTGCAGAAGCAAGCATCACATGGGCAACGGCTCCCACCTGAATCCATGCCCAGAAGCTGGGGAACAGCGCTCCATGTCAGACAGCAGCCTTAAGGGGCCAGGGTTTTTGCAGCCAAGTCCCCCAAACACCAGCTGCTACTACTTACCAGCTTGCCGATGCCAGCCTCCGTGGATTGTCCACAGAGCTGCCAGAGTGATCTGAGCACTGGTTAGAATTCTTCCACAGCCCTTCTGAACCCAGGCCAAAGTTCTAAATATTCTTAAGGCTGCATTTTCAGGTCTGCACGGTTTAGCCCCCTGTCACATGGACATTTCCTATGTACAACATCTGGTCCTAAGTTATTGTCTGATGTAGGATGATCTAATCAGGAGGCTTGACTTCTTAGTTCCTGCTTCCCTCACGAGAGAAAATCAACCTGGAATTCCTGCTATGCCAGCAGAGCCCACCCCATCCTTCACTCACGTAGTTTTCAGTCTGGCAACCCCTCCCCTCCCAGTCTTCCAAGTCCCCACTCATTGGCCACCTCCACTCTGATACCTCCCTGGCTCCCTCGCCATCTACTGCACTGAATCTTTCTTGTGACTATCCTTCAGCCCCAGGAGCTCCCCCAAGGCCTTTCTTCGTGCGGCTCGGGCTTAGCACGGTGTCTGGCGCTCAGCCCGCAGGAGCCAAACAAGTACCGAATAAATACAGCAGGCGATACACCGGGGCCGGTCTCTGCTCTTAACTTGGCCACGCAACCGCTCTGAGATTTCTTCCTGCGCCTCGGGGTAACTGGAAATAGGAAAAGGCAAGACAAATCGGACCCTAGCCCCAAGGCAACAGGTCGCGAGGACTCTAAAGACTTAGGGCAGCTGCTGGGTGCAGAGCCCCGATCCTGCTACTGCGGCTCCCGGCTCCCAGCAAGCTCTGCCCCGGGCCCCCGCGCAGACTCTAGGAGTCACGATCTGGCGCCCCGGCTCTGTGCCCCGCAGGCAGTTCCCGCACGCAGACCAGTCGGTCCGAGGGTCCAGCGCCCGGCCCGTCAGCAGCAGCTGGGGAAGGGGCTCGGTTCGCGGCTCCTCGCGTCACTCCCAGGCCCTCGGCTCGCCCGCACCCGCGGGCACGGAGCCGAGCTCCCGGGGAGGCACCCGCCGCCAGGAGGCACCGGCATTTCGGGCTCCGGGCTCGGGCTCTCGGTGCCAGAGATCCCACCGGATCGACTTTTCTCAGGTGCGCGGCTTACCGTGCGAGCCGCAGGGACAGGACTCGGGAGCCCTCGGCGGCCACACCAGGCGGGGGTCTGCGATCCGCTGCGGGTCCCGGGAACTCCGAGGCGGTCCCTGTTCGCGCTCGAGCGCCTCCGCCCGGCCGCCCGGCCTCCCCGCGCCGCGTCGCCCATTGGCTCGGACAGCGAGGCCCCGCCCCGCCGCCCGCCTGGCAGGGAGAGCGGCTTCCAGACCCTGGACGCGCCTGGACTTGGCCGCCGAGCGAGGCAGTATTTCTGCATCCCAGGAGCTGCCTGGTGCCCCTCTGGGAGTGCGAAGAGTGCAGCGTGCTTGGAAGCCGGCTTGGAGACAGTCACCTGACCTCCCTGGGCCTCAGGAGGCACTGGAGAGAGACCCAGCAGCCACTTGTCAGCAAATGTCCCAGGCTGCATGCTAGGCACCTGCGCCAGGTGCATCAGGGAACCAGACAGCCTGCCGCCCTCACGGAGTTAGCCTGGGGTGCGGTGGGGTAGGTTACATGTAAGTAAACAAAATAATAATAATAATAATACATAATGTCAGCTGTTGTAAACACCGGAGCCGAGGAAGAGGTAGGTGACTACAAATACCAAAGGGCCATCACTGCTCTACACAGGATGGTCTACCAAGGCCATCAGGGATGTTTGAATTAAGACTAGAAAGGTAAAAGTGATTCCAGACCTTCATAAATAGCATTTCTGAGAGGGGGAGCGAGTACATCCGAGTCTGAGACCAGGGTGACTGGGAATGGTGAGCAAGCAGAAAGTGAGCCCGGCCAGAGAGAGGACCAGAGAGAAATGACCCAGAACCTAGGACAGAAGGAGCGCTTCCATATAGGAATTTGGGAGGACCGAGACCCAGTACATAGCCAGAGGCTCGTGCAGAAGCCCAGACAAGAAATGGTTATTTAGACCATGGTGGTGACAGCAAGTCACAGAAAGAAGGACCAATCACAATACGCTTTGGGTTGGATTTGGAGGATGAGCAAAGAGATGGTCCTAGTTTTGAGCCGTACTTTGAATAATGCTCTTGCCAAGATGGAGAAGGTTCTGGCTCTGCATCCTCTCCCTACTGCGTGATCCTGAGTAAGTGACTCTGATCTCAGTAACTGAAAGGGCATACACTGGCTCAGGGGTCACAAACTCTAATACTGATAGGGTGGGTGGTAGTTATGTGAAGCTGGAAGGGTACAGGGGAATGGAAGGTGTGTGGGAAGGTGTGTGCTAACCTGCCTAAGGAGACAAGCATTACTCTGCTCCAGCCGATTTTGCCATATGGGAATATGGACCCAAAGTCACCAGATGTTCTGATTTTAATTAAAGAGCCAGAAGTTCAGTTTATGTTAAATTTCTAAGTTTTTTTTTTTTTTTAATGCTGACAATTACTTAGGAAAAAAAAATGAATGGATGGTCCAAGGCTGTTGGACAAAATCAAACCAATGTATGGGCTGGATTTACCCCTTCTGCTATTTGCTGAGAAATTTCCTCCACAGTTTCTATCCAGATTGGATGAGGATGATAGTGGGAAATAAGAGGACCAAGGAAATCTCAGTTCAGAAATTCAAAGGCAGAGTCTTCGGTGGTATTTGGCCAGATCCTCTCTCCACCTTACCTGGCACAATCTTTCTAAGCCTCTATTTCCTTAAGAAATTCAGAGCAGAAATCCTCCAAACCTTCTCCAAACTCCAACATTTGGAGTTATAATGATAGCGTCTTTTTTAAACTAGTGATTTTTAGATATGCACAGGAAAGTTGCTTGGGAAATATGGAAAGGGCGTTCTAACCTGGGTCTTAAATTTGAAAACCTCACAATTCTCAGTTTTAAGGAAAGAAGAGGAAACAGAAAGTGGGATAGAGGTTTAAATGAGAAACCAGTCAAATTATAGCAGGGAAAATTATTTTTATTGCACTATAAATAAGAAAAAAATGGCAATTAGATACAGGAGAGCTTAATGGCTTCTATTGAAAATTCGATGTCTTGCAGCCAGGTATTCATATATATAGCACCAAGGGATTTTCAGTAATGAGATTCTTCTGTCATGCATTGGAGGTCAGCTTCATTCTAGCATTATTTATTTTTATGTACTGAGCTCGAGTAATGAAAACGGCCTGAAACATAATCATGCTTAGTGGGGGGTCAGTCTCTCTTGCCCATACCTACCTCACCAGGGATACTGTTTAAATCTAGAGAAATAGCTTTTATAAATCACTGGGTTTTTTCTAGGATGGTGAACACAGGATGGGGAGTCAGAAAACCTATTTAATGACACTGCGACATTAGATCACATCTTTGAACCATCTCATTTTACTAAATGAGTTGGACAAAGGTGGCTTTCTAGAAAATATGTGTATTTCTTCTTCTACCACCATATTTTCTTGGGGAGATTTTTTTTTCATTGTGTGGAGACCTGGCAATCCCTAGGTCAGATGCTCCCATCATGTGCCACCCCCACTCCACTTCCCAATTGCCCTCCAAATCCTTGAGGCAGGATGTCACCCACGTGGAGCCTATCAGACTCTCATTCCTGGGACTTTGCCTCCCCAGAAGGTGACAAAATAAAGAACAAGATTGGACAGGAGACTGCTTACAATGAGAGTGGCAGAAGCAGCAGTGTCCTTTAGAGACTGGGCCACGTGGTCATGAATCTTGTTGGCCAGACTTCAGAATTCCCTGTATTTCTTCCAGTTTGTCAAGTCTGATCTCTCCAGTCGTCCCTGCCTCCCCATCCTACTATTTTTGTTGTCATTTATTTTGTGACTTGTCTTTCTGCTTAACTCCCTTCTTGTGTTAGTCACACAGACTACTTCCCTTGCTTTTAACGAAAATCCTGATGGATTCAAGAAGGAAAGAAATAGATCATATGACCTTTCCCCAATTGAGCACAGGGATTTGCACACAAATGTACACATTCTCTCACTACTCAGAAATCCAACTCCATGGGGTGATGGTAGTAATATTTTTAAAGAATGTTTATTTCTGGGGAAAAAAAGAACTCAGCTAGTCTTAACAGATCTAAAAAAAAGGGCAAGCTCTTATATTACCTTTACCAAAACCACCACCTTGGTATAAATAAGCCCTCTTGTATGTAAACTTGGTAATTTGCAAAGTACTTTCATATGAATTTTCTCATTTCATATGCATAGCTAGTGAGTGGCAGAGCTATAACTAGAGGCTTGAGCCTAATTCAAGACAGTTTCTACTTCAGTCCCGCTATGGCTTCTCTACACTTGCCAACAAGAGCAAAGTTGTTTTGTTGTCTATTCATACCAAGGTTTTTAAGGTGATAGAAAAGGCTTTTAAATACTGTCCACTACCTACTTATCAGGTGCCTAAAAGCCACTTGATCAAAGATGAATTGCTAAGTTTAAAAATTGATGGGGGTTGCCCGCCGCAGTGGTGCACGCCTGCAATCCCAGCAGCTCAGGAGGCTGAGGCAGAAGGATCCCAAGTTCAAAGCCAGCATCAGCAAAAGAGAGGCACTAAGCAACTAAGTGAGACGCTGCCTCTAAATAAAATAAAAAATAGGGCTGGGATGTGGCTCAGTGTTTGAGTGCCTCTGAGTTTAATTCCTGGTAACCACCCGCCCCCATTGATGGGGATTAAGTACAAATACAAACTTGCCTCTAGGGATAACATGCTAAATTTTATCAGATGAAAACAGATAAAAGTAGGAGAACTTTTCAATTAACTGCTTCCTATTTGGATTAAGAAATAAAAGCATCTTTGGGGAAGATATTGAAGATAGAATAAAAGCAACTTTGAAAATATTAATTTACTCTTCACCATGAGGCGCTTCATTTTATCTCTAAGTCCCAGTATAATGAGGGGAGTGTCGAGAATTTCATATTATGATTCTTCCCGAGCTTTCCCAAGTAAAGGCTTAGGCATGATCTGGCTCAGCCTCGGGCTGTGGTGGATTCTGAGCTGAGGACTTTGGGAGCTTTTGTGCTTCCTTGTTTGTAGCAGAGTATTTTTTGCTGACAATGCAAAGGATTGTCATGGCAACCAGCAAAATAAGTTTCCAAGTCCTTTCAGCCCCCCTTAGAGGGAGGCAGATGTCAGTGGGTGTTCCTTTGTAATTAAGGGTCCCTGAAGGTTTCCACTGATCATGTCACTCTCAAGGAGTTTTAAAACATCTGCTTCCACGACTCTCAGGACACAGCTGCAGGGAGGTAGAAAGAGGACCAAATCCCAGAATGGGCGATGAAAACACCTCAGCTACAGTTCTCGATGCTCGCTGCCCATTTGAACCATCTCTGGAGCTTAAAATGCGTGGATGCCCTGCCTCCTGATGTCCCAGCCAATCGGTGGACAGGGGGCGGGGCCAGGAGGCCTGTGCATGGCTTGTCATCTTTCCTTGTGTAGCGCCAAGGTCCAGGGTCCTAAGCTTTCTGTCTCACTGTGTGGTATTGAGCCATCCTCGTCCCTTCTCCAAGCTTTGAGGTTCTTCATCTGTGAAATAAATCAATATAATTAGCTTTTCAGAATTGCATGAAGTTCAAACATGGCAGTGCCTGGCAATGACGATGTCCTCAACTGCATTTGAGTTAGAAGCAGCATGGAACTGGAAATCCGGAGGAACTGTCCTTTGAATTAAAATCTTTCTTGCTTCCACTTCTATTTTGAGCCTCCCAGGTCTTTTTGCCTCCCACATATGTGGTTCTGCATAGGTTGATCTCTGAAGAGATCTCTGTCATTTCAACCAAGCTTGGTGACCAGAGGCAGAGGGAAATGGGTGGGAGAAATGGACGTTTTCCCCTTATCTACACCAGAGGCAAAAGCTATCATGGTCAAGAGCATGAAATCTGGGGCTATGCTGTCTGTGCTTAATCCTTCCTCTGCTACTTGCCATCAGGTGACTTTGGGTAGGCTCTTTGCCTCAAGCTATATGTCTGTAATATGGGGATGGTAATAATACCTACTTCTAGGCTTGCTACCAGCATGAGATCTGTTAAAACATAAGAAGTTGGTAAATTTGAGCCTTCCTCTTTAAGTGTTATCTATTTAAGATGCATCTGAATGATCTACTCCTTGATTTACTGGAAAAACAATGCATATATCTCATCATTCAAAGCTCACACACTGGGGGGGTCCTCTTCATCTGGATTTGGGATTTGGGTCCAATTTATAAGGCCCAGTGTCATGTTCACATTTTTTCCTTATTTGTCCCACGCCACAACATTTACTAGAGTAGGGGGCATGGGTGTTCAATAGCTCCCGAAGAGTGTGACATTTGCTGACTCCACCCCTGCCTCCTGGGGCCAGCTAGGAGTGCAGCAGCTTGTGCGCTCCTCCCTCCTTCCCCCTCACCTTCCTTCTCTTTCCTTGGGCCTATGGAGGTTGTGAACTGACTATGGCGTCACACCCTGGCGGATCTTTCCTGGCAGCTGCACAGACTTCAGGAGAGTCCCTTGGAGAATAAGAATGATGGTGACCATCACTGTCATCATGGTGGCAGCTGCCACGAGGTGTTCCCATATGCCAGGCATCATGCTAAGCAGTCTATAGTCATTTACTCATTGAATTCATCCAGATACTTTATTCCCATTTCACGGATTGTGAAAATTGATGTCCAAAGAGAAATGGGCTTACTAAGATCACACAGCTGTTCACGTGACTTAAGACTTAAGCATGTGACTCGGCTCCTCTGAGCACCTTGCCCTCTGTCGGGTAAATTCCAGATCACTTCCCTGTGCTTGGAAACTCTTCTCTTTCTTCTTGGACTTCAGCACTTCCTCTTTCATGGTACACCCGTTGTTTCCTTGGTTCCTTCCTGTCTGGTTATGACTGGGGGGAAGGGCTCAGTCTCTCCACCTTTTCTTAATATCTCTGAAAATGACCTCTTGCTTTCTGTGTCACTCTTAAGATAGCATACCTATGTTTTCATAAGAGTCTTCTGGGGACAATGGTTTTCCCCAAGAAAGGCCATTTGTGAAGAAATTCACAGCTATTGGTGCACATTGATAGGGCTTGTGCTTTGGGATGGAACCCTGGGCATCTCTCAAATCCTTCCCTTTACACATAAGCGTATCCCTCTGTGCATGATCGATTTTCCAAATCCATCTGTTCCTGTGCCCGTGGCATTATTTAATCAAGAAAATATTTTATCTCATTCTCTCTTTGGTGTGGAAGAAATCCTTCCCTCAAGAGACCAGTGTGCATCAAAAGAAAGGATTTGGGTGCATATGAAAATTGAAAATGCTTCTGTGTCATGATCCATCCATCTTAACTCCAGGATCCCTTTCTAATGATGTGCTGATGTAGGTGTACCCAGGATAAAGGTGTGCATTGTAGCTTTGTTTGAAACCATCCCATCATTTGGGAATTGTTGAAGGTACTATGACCTACCCATATATGTGGAATATTATAAAACAATAAAAAGAATGTGGTAAATTCCTATGTATTAATCATAGACTACATTGCTGAATGTACACTGCAAATCGAAAAATATATATAATTTGTGTATCTATGCACACACAGAAGCACTACAAAAACTCAAAAAGTGCTACCGATGATTAAGGACAGCAAATAGGAAACTTATTGCATGTATGTTTATGTGGGTGGGTTTAGTTTCATCCATCATATTTAAATTATTATGAGACTGTATTAACATTACCACTGAAACAGTTAAAATTTGATTAATGTAATTAAAATCCAAACTCTGACTTTTTTTCTTATTTGAATAATACAGTGAGATATTTGAAAATAGAAACTTGAGAAAGATTCTATATTCAGTGCTATGCAGAAGGAAGAACACTAGACTGGGAGTTAGGGTGTTTGTGTGACCTTGGGAAAGTCATTCTCCCTCTCGGGATCACTGTTGCTACTCTAGAGAAGGGGCTGGACTTGGTCAGTGGTTTTCTAGCTGTACTTTCCAGTGCCCTGGATTTCCCACAGGGGGCATGTGTGTGTGTGTGTGTGTGTGTGGTGTGTGTGTGTGTGTGTGTGTGTGTATGTGTGGAGAGAGAGAGAGAGAGAGAGAGAGAGAGAGAGAGAGAGAGAGAGAGAGAGATTTGCAGAGACAGAGAGAGATGGAGAAATAGAGATAAAGAAGGGATAAAGAGGGAGAAGGAGAAGTGGCAGTGCAGGGGACTTCTTTTTTTAAACCTCTTTATTGAAGTATGACTGACACACCAAAGAGAGTATTTCTGGGATCCCATTCAGCTCAGCTATTCTAAGCAGCTAAATGATTGGATAGAAATCATAGTGTGTGTGCTGGGTGGGGGGAGTGGTGGAGGGCACCTGGCTGGGATAGCCCTAACTGGCCACCAGCAGGGACAGTCAGCCTGAGCTCCGTTCATGGGCCACACACTGGGACCTCCTTGCTGAACTCCAGACACAGGTGTTTCCTTAAGTGGGGCAGACCGATGGGACTGGAGGGCCAGCTGATAAACTCTTCTTAAGACTCTGTGAGCCCCGAGGCTGAGTCAGAAGCTGTCCTGGTCACCTCTGCCTTGAGTTGGTTTCATTGCAAGGAGGGAGGGACTCCTCTCCTGAGTTTCAGGCCCCTGGAGAAAAGCAGAGGCAAGCAATTGCTTCCCTTCAAACCATCTCCACCAGGCAGCAGAGGAGTAGACATGGTATCCAGCCAGAGGGTGCACGGTGAAGGGCAGCTTCGTCTATAGAATGCAATATAAATTTAGGTATAGCTTCCCCCATTCTTACTGCTTTTACTTTCAAAGGAGGGATAAATCAAGGACAAAAGTCTGCCTGGGCATTACTAGAGATTGCAGTTCCTATCCTAGCTTAACCACTGGGGTGCTGTGTGTTACCCTAAGCAATAATCACAATAATCACAACAACAACAGCTTACGTAGTAGCCTCTATGTAAGTGTTTGGCTTTTGTTATCTTCATTTTCTCAGTGACACTTTGAGATGAGTGTTGGTGTTCCCATTTCATAGATGGAGAAATCAAGGCTCAGAGAAGCTAAGAAACTTAGTGTCACTCTGTAAGTGGCAGAGCCAGGAACTGAATTTGATCCCCATGACTTCAAAAGCACTGCTCTCCACCATTCTAAAGTTTTCCTTCTCTGATGAACTTCAGTTCTGCTTGCTTTGTGTGTGTGTGTGGGGGGGGGGAGGGGTGATCATGAGGCTCATTTGGGCCAAATTATATGACATGTATTATAATGTAGAACTGGAATATGTATTTAATGTCAGATGGAACAGAAGAAACAGCATTTTGTTTTGTTTTGTTAATGTGGAAGGAGATCTTGTATCAGCAATACCAAAACACACCTGTGTTGTGATTTTTGTGATAGGATCACCTCATTATGGGCAGGTGAAATTGTTCATAATTCTCCAACACGGTGCATAAGAATTTTTGCTGCTTTCAAAGTAGAAACATTTTTTTTTCCTTTTCTTCAATTATCCCCTTAGGCTACTCTTTCAGCAGGATGGGAAAAGCACAGTCAGGGCAGGAGAAGTGAAGGATTCTGCAGTGTGCCTCTCTGGCTGGGGTCCCTGCTCCCAGGAGGAATATCTTCATTCATTTATGGCTCCTCTGGGAATCAGCAGTCTCCATCATCATGTTGCCAGGCAACCAAAGCAACACCTGCATCAGGAGGTTAATAAACCAATCAAGACACTCAGAGGAGAAGCTTTACCTGGTTGTCCTATGAGATTAAAAAGAAGGCACTCTGTGTTTATCCTACGGCCATACCACGTTTAGCGTACCTGATCTCTGATATTGAAAGAGGGCTCTGTGGGTCTAATCAGTATCGGAGATGGAGGGAACTCAAGAAACTAGGGACTCTCATTTGGATGATTGAATGGAATCCTGGTTGGGTGGATGTGAAATATTCAGGAATCTTCATTTGGCCATCTAAACACTATCTCTGAAGACACGCCATACAAGAACAAGAGTCCACAAATAAAAACAAGAAAAGTGTCGAGTGCTACCCTTTGCCTTATAGAGATTGGCAACATACATTGGTATGATAGAGTCTCGGACAAATTTTGCATTAAATAAACTTGATTTATTTCATGTAGTTTATCCTAGAGACTTCTAAATTCATTTTACCATGAAAGGTTCTTTCCCAGACATCTATCTATGTAGATTCTACAGACCCATCTTTGGAAAGAGGAGCCACAGGACATGGAGGACTATTAATTGACTGTCTTTTAGAAGTAAAATGGTTAGATTGGTGTTTTAGGACAGTGGGTCTGCCTCTGGGTGGGGGAATTTGACACTAAAACATGTTTGTAGAGGTCAGAGCATTTGCTATGATGTTGTGGTTTTGGACGTCTTGTCTGTCTACCTGCTAGACGCCCAACCCTGCATTGCAGGGAACACATTTCTTAATCCTTGTCTTCAGAGGGCCCACCTCAAAGGTCAATGCATAGATATTGTTTCTAGGTCTTATACTAGACACTGAGGCCATGCAAGGCAGATGCAGTCCCTGTTTTCATGCAGTTAATGAACCAGCAGGCATTTAGGGGGCCCTTTATAATATGTTTATGTACTGACTGTTTGACCAGCATAAATAAAACAGAAGAGGGCAAGGACTGGAGAAGGGGCAGGGCCTGGAACCTGTTCTTTGAGCTAGTTCCTTCTGATGTCCAGGGGCCTGCATTTAGGGTTCACTGAGCTGCTGATCAGATGACATCTCTTTGATTGGCCAATGAAGGTCAAAACCCCAACTTTTCTATACCTGTTGTTCCTGCCTCTTATCACTTGGGGCTTTTAAATCACTGCACTCACTGTCTTTGAGTCATCACTCTGCCTCTTCTGGTCTTGCTTTGGTTTTCTAGATTGACCTTGAAGAATCTCTGTAGCCCAAACTTGGAAGGGGACCATCTCTTTACGCTGATGGGGTTGCTTGCTTCTGGTTTCTGCCTCTCCCCATTACCGTTCCACACCTGTCACCTGCTCAGGGCATGACACCATATTTCTGGGGCTACAAGAGTGCCTCTCAAGATCTGCTTGAAGACCCCTATGAGAGAAAACACTTTGCTGTTTTAATGTAGGCTGTATACACAATCAAGCTCTTCTTTGTTTTTTATATGCAAATTAAAATAAAGAAGACTGCAGAATATTTAAAAAGAGGCCTGGAGATTTTTCTTCATTTTGTCCCAGACAGATTTTTCTGTGGAAATGAAAAAAAAAATTTTCCTTGATTGACTACTCTGTGGCAAGTGGAATCAATTTCTCAGTCGGCTGGCGATAGAGAGAATAGATAGCTGTGATGGACAGAACTGGTGGTTCTCAGTGATACTTGAGGTGTCACTCTGAAGTTCCGCTAGTGGACAGAATGGTAATTGTCAAGAATACAAGCAACAATAAATGTTGGTGAAGATATGGGGGGGAAAGGTACACTCATACACTCATACTTCACAGGAAAAGCTTATGAGAAAATGTCACACTCGGGTCACACTTGAGATCTTTTGAATTAAGGTCTTGGAAGTGAAATGTAAGAATGTGTATTTTGAAAACATTCCCTGGAGATGCTGATATGAAGTTTGGCTTGATGGGGGCTGGGATATTGTGGGTGGGTGGGTGGGTGGTAGATCACTTCTCAGCTTGGCCTGATCTCCTGACTGTCTCTACTCCAAATCCAAGCTCAGGCTTGGATTATATGCCAGGCTGCCGTCTATATGTCAAGACACTCTCATCAATTCTTCGGTCTAGCACACAGCAGTGATGTGTGTTCACAGAGTGGCTGTCCAGTACTGGCCTCAGAAGCCCTGGGGCTGGCCTCCGTTGCATCTGCACCCCCGAGAATTCTCGGCACAGATATTTCTGGGCAAAGGAGAAAACCAATTTTTTTTTCCTGCAGCTGTCTCAAGGGATATACATTTCCTATCATTACATTTTGTAATTTCCCTGATGATGGGAACATCATGTCAACTCTCATCCAATTTAAACAGGTCATCTATTGACTGACCTGTCTCCCCACAGTGGACAAGGGGTGTGATTAAAGGACTCCTATTTCTGTGCAGGAAGAGATTGAAGGTTTTGTTTTAATCTCTTTAAGCTTGGTACTCAAAATTTGAATAAGCTTCACTGACATTATCTCATTTGCTATCTGTAGCAACCTTTAAGTAGAGTCCAGGGGTTTACCTTTAATAAAGGAGCTTACAAGTCTCAATCCTGCATTGCATGGGGCTGGGGTTCTAATGGTCAATGTGCAAGTGCACAACCCTGGGGCCAGTCTCTGTATATTTCATAGTCATATTTTTTTAAATCCAATCTAGCAAACAAAAAGAATTTTAAGGGAATTTCAAACAATGCCTGGCTTTCCTGAAGACCAACAACAGGGATTCACTTTATAACCTACAAGAGCTTTCTAGAATTCCTGTTCAGCTTCCCCGCCATTCTCTCACCTCATGAATGGTCTGTAGCCCACTCCTCATGAAATCCTCCACACCATTATTAACTTAAAACCCTTGAAAACTTTTTTTTCAGGGTTGAGGACCAAACTCAGGGCCTTGCACTTGCTAGGCAAGCGCTCTGCTACTGAGCTAAATCCCCAGCACCACGCTTGCCATTTTTAGATTAATTTCTTCTTGTCACATTCTTGGCAGTATTTTGGATTTGTATCCTAAAACCTGAAGAACTGAAAGAGACAAAATGTCACTAATTACTGAAAATGTAAAAAAAAAAAAAAAAAAAGCTCTTGTAATGCGGATGGGTAAAGGACATGGAAGCCAAGACCATAAACACGCTAGTCAATCCATTCTCCTTTATGAGAATCACCATCAGTACTACAGATCACAGTCCTGCACGCAGAGATTTTAATAGTGTTCCTGTAACCCTCTCACAGTGGCACAAGCTGTCTAGAACGGCTGCCTCTCCTGATTAGAAGCTTCCTTCCTGGGTCTCTCTCCCCTTCCATTTTTAAGCTTTTCCAGACCCATTATCTCCTCATTCTGGTGACTCACATTGTGTTTCCAGGCTCTGGACTGATGTCAACTGGCAAGTGGGCAAGCTGTGTGACTTGCTGCATCGGGGGAGGTCTGGCTTAGCAGTGTGAGTGGGGAGAACCCACCTGGGTCTCAGGGCTCCGCCTCCTTCACCTGGACTCCGCCCACATTTGTCTCTTCCATGAAATTCTACCTCCATACATTGGTGTAGCATAGAGCAAAATACTTTGGATGTGAATTCTCTCTCCTACAATTATGACCAAAGTATGAGTCATCACCCAGCAAGAAAGGGCCATGAGTTTTAAAAAAAGAGAGAGAGAAAGAGACCCGGTTCCATGATAAACAGGCCCACAAAGGAGAAAGCATTCCCTCTGGGGCTTGTACCTGAGAATTAAGAAAAGGGTTCACTTATCCCAAGAGCCTGGACTAATTTGTGTGTGGTTCAGCATGTTACTGATCTATCTGACATTTATTGAGCTCTCGGATACTGTTAATTATCATAATATACTCACAAAATAGTTATTTGTAGTCTTCTAGTTTCACTCATGTGGAATTTCGGGCTCAGAGCACTGAAGGGACTTGCCCCGTCTCTCAGATGGTGAATGGTGGAACCAGGATTTAGACAGGTCATCGTTAGCCCCTGCAGTCGGAACCACCATGGAGCACCTGCTTCTCCATCTTCTAATCCAAGTAGCTAGTTCGATTCCTCACCCAGACAGAGTGATCACCATTGTCCATCTCGCTGCAACCTAAAAATTGAAAACTTGGGGAGGGAGGGAGATATGGTAGGTCAGTCGTGACAGAGAAGGGACTGAGATCAGACATTCTTATTCCCAATACTATGGTCTCCTAACATTAGAATAGTTGAAGTATTTCTTTTTCAGAGACAAGGAAAGCCCTTCTGTCTATCTGTAGGGAGATTTCATTAATTCTTCCTTATAAAACATGAATCTCAGCTCCCGTAGGTGACTCAGCCCCCCTTGCTTCGTTTCCTGCCTGCCTCTATTCCACACTGTGGGGAGACAAACTTCATTACCCTCCACAATGTCTCAGTGAGCATCCTCATCATTCAGATGAGGTGGCTGAGGCTCAGGAACTACCGATTTCCCATGATCACATAGCTAGTCAGTGGTAGAAACTGAGTGTTGGAAGGATCTTAGAGGAGAGGGACTTATGGTGAACCTTATTTACATCGATAGAGACTTCCTTGAAAAGCTTTGTATCATATAATAAATATGGACATTGGTGGTCAAGCCTGTAAGTCTGTAGCCCCTCACAATGTCACAGTCTTTCACTTTCAAAGATACCCCTCCTAGCTGCTTCAGTTGGGGAGGACTTGAGGAGCCTGGCAAGTGGAAAGTTTTCCTTCCTCAAGCCCTGGGGACTCTCCACCTAGCAAACATCTTCCAGACAAGATGATATCATCCAGATTAGACATGTTCTTAGAGGATGATAACGCGTTACTGAGCATGAGTCACCTTCTTCTGGATATCAGGACGAGGCAGTATCAAATCTAATAAACACTGATAGGCCAGAAAGAATTCTAATGTATTCAATGAGGTCAAAGAAATTCAGTGTCTAAGGCAGAGAGCTGGTGAGTTAGACCTGTGTCTCCCCTAACTAACCTTGGAGCTCGTCTTTAACCTATAGAAGACAGGCAGGAAGTGAGAAATAATAAATAAAAACACTAGGAAATATACCTCCCTGACTAGATGAGGGATTTCTCTGGAACTTAAATCAAACTACTTAAAATATTCCTTCCTTCCAATCTAAGGAATTGCCAGAATAGACTACACTTGTGTCCCTGAAGGTTCATACAAAGCATGGTGACTACATACTTGAAATGGGATTCACTATAAATAGACCAAATTGTAGGAATTTAGTTGTTGACTTCATCTATGTGGCTTTGTGGATATTTTGGACTCATATTTGGTAGTTTCTAGGGTTCTTCTTAGGATTTTTTTTTTTTTTGCACACTGAGTTAGTGTGTGTATATGTGTGTGTTCTGAAGCACCAGATCTTCATGAATTCTGAAAGGAAAACTTCAGATATGGTCTAGGGTCCTTGGGATTCGTCAGCTGTCCATGGTGCTGAATCATAGGGGTTAAATGTAGCTGCTTCCAGCTGGGGAAGAGGTAAAAAAAAATATAGCAAAGATCCCGAGACCTAAAAAATATTGTTGAACTATGTGGCTCAGAGTAAAATGACTATAGACATGCTTAGAAAATGGTTTTCCTATGGAAATCATAAACTTTATGAGAGAGAGACCCTGCTTCTCTACTTTAGCATTGTGTCTCAAGAGCTGGAATGTGACTTGGCCCAGAGTATATTCTATTTTGAGTGGAGAGGAATTCAGACATCATTCTCAAAGAAGGTAACATATTTAATATTCAAGAGGCAGTCTGTGGAGTCAGATCACCAGAGTTCCTAGTCTGGTTGTACCTGGAAGTCATTTCACTTCTACCCACGAGACTCTCAGAGAATTGCTTCAAGGATCCAGGAGGTAATATAAAAAATTCTTAAAATCAAACCCGCAATGTTGAAAGTATTATGTGTTATTGTTATTAGTATTATTCCTCCCTTCCATCTGTTTTGTTAAGATTTTTGAAAAATACACACAAGTTATATAACAATCATTAAAATTTGTTGCATACTTATTATGTATCAGATATATTAATTTACTAATTCCCTACAGAAGTCATGATCTACATACTATTATGTTCATTATAAAGTGATGAAATTCATAGACACAAGGCACAAAGGAACTCCCCAGGGTAACACAGTAATTTGAGAATTCAGATTTAAACCTATTTTGTCTAGACTTCTGGGCCTTCATTTTGATTTATTAAGGTCTAAAAAAGACTGATAAAAAATTAGACAATACTTTGCTGCTCTTTGGTATTTTATGTTCCCCAGTGTTGGTAACATAGGGAGCAGCCTGGATATGGAGGGACCCTTTTCAGTAGGTAATAAGGTGGTGGCTTAAAGAGAATTTGCAAACCGAAAGAATAGTTACGTTAAAAATCTTTCTTCAATATTGAATCATAAAATCCTCACATAAAACAAGATGAATTTCCAACATTTTTCTCTTTTTCTCTTGAGGGATAGAAAGGTAAAGAATAAATATTCCTTTCCCCAGTTAGTACAGTTAGCATGCAGATCCTAAATGTACATTGTTTATATTTTACCTGTTTATCTTGACCCAGAGCTTAAAGCATTTTGTGTTTTTTTGATTTCCTGTCCTCACCCATAATCTGATTATTAAAATAACTTTGCTAATCCATTTAAGTTCATTGAGTCACTGAGTTTGAATATCAAACATTCTTCACTTGGTATTCCACTCATGCACTGAATATAATAATCCATAGTTCATGTCCCACGAAGATGAATAAATTTACTCACCATTGTTGGGTTTCCCTTTCCTTTCAAAACTAGATTTCTTTTCAAAGAAATCAGAATTGAATGTGCTATTTGCAATTTTCAGTAGAAGGCTAGAATAAAGAAGAAATAATAAAGGCTATTATTATTGTCCCAGAAAATAGCCGATAATGGTGTTTTCTCAGGGTTATTTCTTTCCCCCTAGTTTTGATTGCTTTACCTCCATCCACTTGAATGGGAGAAATGTTAATCACATGCTGAGAGCTGTTGGGCATGGGCTAAATTATCTGGATTATTGCAGCTATACAGACAAATTAGTCTACTCCTCTCTGTCTGCCAAGTTGTCATCATTTAGCCATATTCATATGAGGCTCTTTTCACATTATTCAGTGATATTATGTCAGTGGTAGGCATAGCTATAATACATTTTCTCTGAAAAATATGCCAGGATACTCAGACAATAGGAGCTAATATTTATTGAGCATTTACTCCATGTGTCAAGACTCAGGCTAGGTTCTTTGTTACATTGTTTCATTTTCACATTTCATTACATTGTTATATTGTTTAATGATCACATTACATTGTATTCTATTGTCCCCATTTTTAGATGAATGAACTGAGGCATGAAAAAAATGAATTCACATGACTAGTCATAACTGTTAGTATGAAAATTACTGGGATTTGAAACAAGGAAATCGGACTCCAGAGCCAATGTACTCTGTCACTACATTTGTGTACTCACATCTCTTGAATCCTTACTAATCAATTTACTAAAATAGACACTTAATCAACTTAATAACACCAGATACTTTCTAAACATGTTATTTTCATAAACCCATTGAATTCTCATGAGAGAATTCAGTTCAGTGAATTAGTCAGGCTCAGCTAAGTTATGCTGTGATAACAACAACAACAAAAAACTACTAAATTTCAGAAAAGAAAGTGATCACATTAGATAAGATGATAGCACCTTCTGGTCACATGTAGTATCATAATCTAACTCTACTGCACTCTGCCTATGACACCTATCCAGGCTTGTTTCTCACTCATTTTCTATATTTATTACTGGTCCATAGGAATTCTGATGCATGTTTTCCTTACCCCAGGATCCAGGGCAATAGAATGAACACCATTTGCAATATTTCAGATTGTATGTCAGGAAAGAGAAAAAGATTGCACTTTGACTCTTAAAAGCTTCCACGTGGAAATGACCCCACCACTTGAGCTCACGTTTCATAGCCATACCTGACTTCAGGAGGGGCATGGAAGAAGAACCAGATTATTGATGAACAGCGCTAATGACTGTCAATTACCTATCACATGTATATGGATGTTACACTTATGATTAGCATTTCACAGATGAGGGAAAAATGAAAAAGAGGCTAAGTAAGTTGACCAAAATTAATGGTTTATAAATGGCAAAGCTGGAATTTGAACTTAGATGTTCAGCTCTGGAGATTGTTCCTAAACCTGTTCAGAAACCTGAATTTTTCCAGGTTTCAGTTTCCCCAACTATAAAATGAGAAAATCAACCTTTCTTCTACAGCCCACAGAGATGCATTTATAAGTCATCCATCCATCCATCCATCCATCCATCCACCCATCCACCTATCCATCTATTCATCCATCCATTATTGCAGTAATTGGTACACCTCCTATATACCAATTATTATTCTAATTGTGAATCAGTGGTGAATAAGACTAAATTTCTACACTCATTGAGGGTCCAGTCTTCCATGGCCCATAAATAAGGGAATGAATCCAGGAAGACAATTAGCATAAATACTCTGAGTGCAATAAAACAGAGATTTTGCTAAATACTGACTTTTGTTCACCATCCCTAGAATTCATACATTAAAGTCCTAACCCCCAAGATGTGGTATGAGGAGGTGGGGCTTTGGGGAGATAGTTTGGGTTGGATCAGGCCATAAGGGTAGGGCACTTATGATGGGGTCAGTGACTTCACAAGAAAAGGAAGAGAGAGGTCAACCTGTATCTGGCATGTGAAGGCACAGTGAGAAGTGTCTCTCTCCAAGCCAGAGGAGAGCTCTGTGAAGATGGGGCGAGGGCAGAGGAGATTCTTGGCATGTTTGATGAGCAGAGAGGACTGAGGTGACTAGAATACAGTGAATGGGGAGAAGAGGGTAGGCAATGGGGGTGCGTGGAGGGCTGGGATCAGATCATAAAAGGACAATACATCCCAGGGATTTTAAAGAGCCCTTTAAGAATCTGCCTGAAACCTTGCATGCGCTCACTAAAAAAAGCCACGTCTGGCAATATTTTGCATGTCTGGCTACAGGGGTAATATCAGAAGCTTTGTGGCTACCAACTCTCCAAACCCTGGATCAGGATCTATAAAGACACTGAACACTACACAGAGAAAGGGAAGGAGAAAGAAACTGCCATGACTTGTAAGCTCTCTCTGTGCTGGGAACCAGCAGTGATTATTTATTTCATGTACTTAATAATCTTGTTTTACAAATGATGAAACCCAGATCCAGGGAGGCTGATCAACACACTTTAGGCTACATGGGTAAGAAGTAACAGAGAATTTGAATCAAGATGGGCTTCACTCCATAGATATCATTATTTTTAGGTAAGGAGCTAGTTTCACTCTCCGAGTGCCTTGTTATTATTACTGGAAGGGTCTGTGTTTTCAATCTGCCCAGGAAGCATCCATTTCCTTTTTACTAGTTCTAGTTGAACAGCAAACAGCTCAGACTCCAAGTTTCCCTTTCTCCACTGCCGCACTGATCACAGCGCCAGGCTTCATTGCTCCCCGCAGAGCGGTGAAAGGCAATCCGGATGCCACTAGCTATTAAGGCAGCATCAGCCCTGCCCACATGTGCTTCCTCTGTGTGGCTGCCAGTGGATCTGCTCCAAGGCTTGCACAGCGGTTTCCTATTCTGCTCAAAGGAGTCATTTGCTAATAATCATCTTTCTTAATTAGGGATCTAATGTATTGCAGCTGATCTCTGAATGAGCAGAAGATGGAGACCTGGAAAGAAGATGTGGTCATTCATTTCAAGGTAATCAGCTTTGAAGCTGCTTGTCAACTGAGATTGATTTCCTTGTGCCTGGAAAACCTCTTGAGGGAGGCTTCTGATCTCCGCAGCCTGAGCAATCTATGCATTTACTTATTCGCTCAAAGCTTGAGGCCAGGAAATGGCCCATAATGTGATGAGCAAAGAACCACCTTCTCTAAAATCCACATGCATGAGAATGACTAGAGGGAGCTTCCTACACCAAAATGAAGGAGAAATAGATGGCAAAAATAAGTTCAAAAACCACTTGCTCTCCATTTCTCTGCCCTGATAGCCTTATGCAGAAGCTAATACTGATTACTTCCTTTTATGAATGAAGGAATTAAGCACAGCAAGTAAATATATGAGCTGAGAATTAAAACCCGTGTTGACCTGGATCTAAAGTTTCTTATTCTTCTGTTATACTAGGTTGACTCATTTTTTTTTAGATATGTGTTTATCTATCTCCTTTGACTTTCTACTTGCTATAATTTTTAAGCCAGTTAAATCGGCATCATTCAGAGACAAAGATTGCCTACAGGTGGAATTTGCTGTCCTCAGGTGTCATATCCAGGTAGTTACACAATGCAGCAGAGCCAGACTACAATACTATATGATGTCAGCAGGTGTTGCCATCTTATCTAGTGTGATTACTCCCCACCCCCAAAGTCTTAACTGAGCACCTGCTACATGAAAGATTCTATCATGGGTAGTAGGAATGCAGTTAGGAGAAAGACAAGAGTCTTTATTTCATTAGCTTACATATCACTGGGAAGGTCTGAACCCTTAATCACATAAATATATAACATGTATCAGATTGCAACTAGAGAAATAAGTTCTGAAATTGAAGACTGCAGACCCTGTGAAATTCATCTATAGCGTGAATTTCAAGCATCGTATATGAGGAAGGCCTGAATGCAGTCGTATGAAACCCACTGTCAAGGAATTTAAGAAGTCATCTCTCAAAAAAGTCCCTACCACTGACTCTGTTCAACCAACCACTGAAAATGAGCAGGCCGCCCCTCCCCTAATGAATTAGACTGGGAAAGGGACACCTGGCAGCACCAGTGTCTGTGGGTCTCCTAGGTGTCCTTCTACACCACCACCAGAGAATAAAAGCCAATCTCAACAGGATCTGGGTCCTTCCTGATCCAACTAAGTTCCCAAACTTTACACCCTACCACACCAGAACTGGTTTTTATTCCACATGGTACAGTATACTATTTCACCCTGACAGACTCAGTAATAGTGACCACTCCATTAGAGAGTCATTTTTATTTATTTTCTCATTTATTTAACCCCTACTTCCCTTTTAAGGCCCAAACCAATCACCACCATCTCCAAGAACTTGTCCTTATTATCCCCAATCTGAGTCAGATGCTCTCTCTGACATTACTTCCACATTTTTTGGAGTCTATCTCTTGACTTCCACATCATTTTACAACGCGCTGTTCCAGGGTTTAGTTTTCTGCTGGAGGGAATGATCGAGGTCTCATTCATCTTTATATCCTCATCGCCTAACATGGTGCTGACTAATAAAAGCATGGTGTGAACCACATTCAGAATTTTAAATTTTCTAGTAGCCAAATTAAAAAGCAAAAAGAAATAGATAATTTTCATAATGTATTTTATATAACTCAATATATCTAAATGTTACCATTTCAGCATGTAACTAATATAGATAATTATGAATGAGATCTTACTTGTTTTACTATACAAACTCCTCAAAATCTGGTGGATATTTTACACTTTTTAGCACATGTTAATTTGGAAGCTAAATTTTTATTGGAAATATTTCACTCATATTTACATTTCATAAAATGTGTTCTCAAGAAAAGTAGAATTACATGCCCAAACTCCTTCTAAAAACGGAGTTAAACACTGACATCATTTTTATTTAATATTCAACTCCATGTTGACAAAACTGGCTCATCAATTTTAAAGCAATTAATTAGGTTTTAAAGCCAAAGCCTATGCATTTGGAAACTATGTGTGTCCATAGAAAATTCACTGACTATAGGGTTAATTCAGGAGTAATACTGGGTTCAAAATGGCAGTGCATCCATTGAAAAGAACTTTAAGTTTACTAATATCAATAAGATAGTATTCAAATTCTTCTGTTTTTGTCGCTTTTTTGCTACTGCAACTGAAAGACCCAACCGGAACAACTGTAGAGGAGGAAAGTTTTATTTAGGGGCTCATGGTTTCAGAGGTCTCAGTCCATAAGAGACTCCATTCTTTGGGGCTTGAGATGAGGCAGGACATCATGGTGGAAGAGTGCGGCAGAGGGAAGCAGCTCACATGTGGATCAGAAAGAGAGAGACTCCACTCTCCAGATACAAAATATAGACACCAAAGGCATGCCTCAATGACCCACTTCCTCCAGCCACACCCCACCTGCCTCCAGTTACCACTCGGTTAATCCCACCAGGGAATAATTCACTGATTAAGTGAAGACTATAACCCAATCATTTCTCCTCTAAAGCTTCTTGCATTTTCTCACATATGAGCTTTGGGAGGACACCACATCTAAACCGTAACATCTTCTCATGGTTTTTGTAGTCAAACATCCATAATGATTTCAATTACAATCTTCTGCATGTTGATTCACATTGAATGAATATGTACCATCATTGTTATTGATTTTTATAATGGAATTTTTAATTTCAGAAAATTCTCATAGTGGTCTTGCTGGGTCATAAACTTTTCCTTTCCACAAAACTTCAAATTTAGCTTGTTTATATGTAGTGTGATATTGGCTAGGAAATGTAAATCAACTGCCTTTTTTTTTTGGCCTTCTTTAATTTAGTGAATTTTCTTTCAAGAATATCTTGAACTGGAGTTAACATTACAGTAATTTTTTAATCAAACTGTCAACTGATGAAAACTGGGTAAAACCCATAAGATAATTCACTGAATTGTCTTTTACTGTGTTCCATAGATCAATAAATAGGCAATAATTCATGGATTTACACCTATGTACTAAAGAGTGTTGACAAATGTTCAAATGACACCTTTCATAAAATAAGAATAAGAAAACAAATAATGCCAATAGATACCACACAGTAATAATCATAGTATTGGTCTGTTGTTTAAAATTCCAATAAATCTGGATTTTTAAAACATCTAAACTTCTAGGGTAGTCAGAGATATACCCTAATAGAGACTTTTAAACTTAACATCTAAGTAAAACTCTTCTTTGATATATGTAGAGTATGTTTATATTTTAGACCAGGAACTGACAACGTGCTTATAAATTTGTAAAGCATTTTGAAACAACATATATCCGTAAGTATTAATTGTGCAACATCTTTGTTATTTTTAAACCTATTAAAAATTGAAATAAAGTGCTTTCAATTTTTCATATTTTGTAACAATAACAAAGATTATTGTTAAAAAGGTCTCATATTATGTTGGCAGTTTTTTGGTGTCTTAATTTCTAGTTTTTTAAATATTATTTTTAGTTTTCAATTCCTAATGAGATTTCCATAGTACAAACAATCATTAATTTTACTATCACTATATCAAAAAATATTCTCTGTCTCTCTGTGTGTATCTTGAGAATCTAATATCTTTAGTAGCTACCCCAAATTGCAAGCTCAGATTCTGTGAAGTTATTTAAAAGTTTTGGTTGATGTTCAATGCCAATGTCAGGTGACTAATTTAGTCAATTATTTTTAACTGTTAATAAAGAACTTATCAAATTCACTAAATATTGGCTTTAAATATCTGTTATCATTTTTTTTTACAATCTTCTTTTGTGGAAGAAAATTGCAATTGCTACTGGTTGTAAAGTTTACAATATGCTTTTTTCCCCCCAGTCTGTTCATCATTTTGATCATAATATTAGTTTCTGCATCTCCACTCAGTTATGCATGTGTAGACTGTCTTCATTTGAAGTGGAAAAAAAATTTGTCCATAAATATTTTTTACACTAAAAATAGTTTAATTGTATTGTAATCAAAAGAAGACTACATACTTCAATTTAATTACCAATTACAATTTACATGGTTATCACAGTAATTGGGATTGTCTGCATAAACTATTCAAAGATACACATTACATTGTTATATTGTTATGCAGAAAAGAAATTCTTTAAACTGAATCAATCTGTGGGCAATGACTAGATCAGTGATGTGTTAAGACAGGATGATGGGAATCATACGTGTACTGAGCAGTCATATTACTATACAACTGCATTATCTCACACAATTCAAAGGCCAAAGTGAAACTGAGTTCTACCAAAATAAAAGAGTTGTTTAATGGAAAAATAGTTTGCACAGTTTCTGCTTTAAAATTTAAATTTAAATTAATAAATTCACTGAAGTGTGACAATAGTCACATGTCAGTTGCTCCAGTGCCACACGTGGCCAGTGGCTGCCATTCTGGACAGCACTGGCCTAACACATTGTATACAGTCAACAAATGAAGCCTGATGTGTACTTTTTCCTAACTTTGCATCTGCACCCTGGAAGTGAAAACCTAGATAGAGTTGCATGAGGCTCAACTCCTCTCTGATCTCATATCAGTGACTCAGAGACAACAGTCAATTTCTGATAGACAGGGGGCTACCAGAGGTTGGAATGCTAGTCGAAGCGGCATGGTGTCCTGGGGAAAAGCCTTGGACCTTGGGCCAAGGGACTGGGTTTGGAGTCTCCAGTCAGAGCTCATTAGCTGTGTGTGCTAGAATTCCCTTGTTTAAAGGAGACTGCTTATGAGACTTCACACATTTGCTATGAGGATCAAATAAAAATATTTCTATTTGTAAGTTTTAAAACACAGTCCAAATGCTCGTGTTTTTATCTAGTCTGTGCCAGTAGCAAAGTTGTCTCGGGCTGAATGCCACACCATTCAGAAAGTACCCATGTCACATGAAGCAGATGCCTTTGTATAGAGTCAGGACAGACCACGTCACTGGAAGAACAGGTGTGAGCACAGTCAATACCAGAAAGATGTCTGACTAGGGGTTGATCACAGTTACACATGCAATTCAGAGTCTAGCACTTAAATGTTGTCCTTTTTTTTTGTTTTTGTTTTTGTTTTTGTTTTTTCAGGCAGCAGAATTTAATAGGTAAGACTGTGGGCTTGAGATTCACATTACCTGCTTTGAAGCCCCAGCTGTTAGGAGCTCTATATTTAGGATTTAGCAGTCATATAAATGTGCACAGTGTTGAATTTGTCACACCTTATTTTTCTCATCTGTAAAATGGGGCTAACCATGGGTCCTATCTCCTAGGGTTGATTAGACAGTGAGATATAATTCTGTTAAAGTGTTTAAAGAGTGCCTGGTGTTGATAAGTTCTCAATAGAAGGTTAGTGATTTCTATCATCCAGGCTTCTGGGAACTTCCTTCTTTTTATCATTCCTCTGTTTCTACCTCCTCACGAATCCGTCTGTCCGTTGTCACCTAGGAAATCACAGCTGCTGAGCCCCAGCTTGTCCCTGGAGGAGCCAATTCGTCTTCCTGTCTCCTCGGGGTGGAAAACCTTGGTTGGCTCTAGCCATCAGATTCCTCTCCCAGATGGCTTTGGATGTGCTATCCTGAGACACAGCTCCAGCCTGTTTACTTAGACTTACCAGAAAGGCTCCTCCCAGGGGGAGTGAGAATGAAAGGAAACCGCATTTCTTTACTCACAAATCTTTCTTGCATACTCATTTCATGACTGTTTATGTGCTGGGGAGTCAACTGGGACCAAAATGGCAAAAAAATATTCCCCGTCCTTCCTCTTAGTGAAGGAAGGTAAACAGAAAATCTCAGCATAATCAACACATTTTTTTTTAGTATGTTATGAACTTATAAGCCCCAGGGTAAGAGGGGGATTGGAAGTGGGAGATGTAGGGGTGGCTACATAAGAGAATTCTCAGGGTGTTCTCACTGGGATTAGGATGGAGGGCCCTCGGCAAGAGCTCAGGGAGACAACTAGGGGGCCGTCTGGGTGAGGAAGGCAGAGGGAAAGCCACTGGGGAAGGCCTGAGGTAGGAAGGTGTCTGTCCCACTCAAATCACCGCAAGGAGAACAAGGTGCCTGGAGAGGCCAGAGAGAGACAGGGCCACAGCAGGTAGGGCTTTGTAGGGCACAGCAATGATAATGACTCTTGTTATGGTTTAGATATTAGGTGTCCCCCAAAGCCCTTGTGTGACACAATGCAAGAAGATTTAGAGGAGAGATGATTGGGTTATGAGAGCCTTAACCCAATCAGTGAATCAAACCCCCCCGATGGGATTAACTGAGTGGTGACCAGAGGCAGGTGGGGTGTGGCTGGAGGAGGGGGTCATGGAGGCGGCCTTTGGTGTATATATTTTATATCTGATGTGTGGAGTCTCTTTCCGCTTTCTGATCATCATGTGAGCCGTTTCCCCTGCCACCTTCCACGGCACTCTTCCGCCATGATGTTCTGCCCCACCTTGGACCCCAAGGAATGGAGCCAGCTGCCAATGGACTGAGACCTCTAAAACCGTGAGCCCTCGAATAACCTTTTTCTTCTCTACAATTGTTCTGATCAGGTCTTTTAATCACAGCTGCACAAAAGCTGACTAAACAACTCTTCCAGTGAAACTACATGGAGAAACAGATATCACTGGGAGGTAGGGGTCCTGACTGCATCATTGTTTCAAGACAGATTTGGGCATTAAGAATACAGGCAGACCACCAAGTTAGAGTTTCTGAGCTGTCAGGCTGTAAGGGAATTGAGTTCTCTTGCCATCAACCCTTGAGCTCCATTGGCAGCATTGCTACTATACAGTCACTTCCATGTTCTCGGTCACCCTGGTGAGGATGAGGAACTCTCATCTTCCCAAAGAAGTCCCTTTCTATGGCTCTTCCTGGTACAAGAGGCTCCATTTATTGAGCTGACGTCTGTCTGCTTGTCATTACCATCCGTCACCTTTACTGCTACCCTGGAGGCTTTCAGAAGCATCATCTCTCTTGCTGATGACAACCTTTCAAATGTTTGAAGATAGCAGCCACATCCCTGGAGCTTTCTCTTCCCCAGTGTATCAGTTCCGGTTCCTTCTATCATTTCTCCTATGACAATTATACCCAGCCTCAGATCCCTCTCCGCTGTCTGTGCTCCAGGTCTGTTTATTTGGAGACCAGAAGGGAGCCCAGATGAGCCTGGCTAGGAAAGACCAGGCCAGAGCCATCCCAGCCCTGCTCTGGGCCAGATTCCAGGCAGGAGTGTGGTCGAGGAGAAAGGCTTTGGAATCAGATAGTCAAGGGCTCAGATTCCAGCTCTGCCCCTTTAACATTGTAGGAAGAATGATTTAGTCTCTCTGAACTTGTCTTTCATTGTCTGAAATGACAATGATAATATCAGCCTGGGAGAGTTGAGTGGTCTGATGTGTTTGCCGTTGCTTGGCACCCTGTACAAGTTCAAAATCAATTTCTTTATTTCCCCTGATGTGCCTCTGCAGTCCTCAGCTCACCCTGAGTCCTGGGCTTTAAATAGAAAGTCCAGTGTATCTGATAAGAGTGCTCGAGACTAATTCAGGACCTTCCTGGCAGAGAGTTTAGGAACATGGGGGTCCAGCTGGGACACGGTCCCCTATGGTAGCTGGATCCTGCTACCACTTGACACCGGGAGGGTTTACTCTCATATTTAGAGAGAATAAATCTATAGTTTCCTAATGGTTTAAGACTCAGACTTTGGCTCACCATCACAACAGTCCTGTGAGCCAGGTCCTAGATTCTATCCTCTCACTTATAAAGATAGGAGGCTGGAGAGGTAACATGACTTGTTCAAGGTCACGTGTCTAGTGCAGCAACTGTCCCAACACTTGGTAGCTTAAAATAATGAACATTTACTAGTTCATGCTTCTGTGGATTGACAATTTAACATGAGATCCTCGGGGGCAGTTCTTAAGAGGGTCACAAGTGGCACCTTCCTACAGCTGCAATCAGCTGATGGATCAGGGAGGGCTGGTCATTCCCTTATCTTTCTGTTAGTGCTGGCCGTGAGCTGGGGGACTGGAGGTCTCTGAGCCCTGTGTCTCCAGGAGATGAACCTGGGCTTATTCACACAGGCAAGTGTGGCAGAGTTTCCAAGAACCTCCAGAGTGAGAAATCACGTTCAATGGTTACTCAATCTTGGATCCTGCAAAGCACTGGTCAAGGTTATAGTCAAAGAGCAAAGAAGTAACCTCCACCTCTGCAAGATCACTTTCCAAAGGAGCAAGAATACAGTGTAACAAAAATTGTGTCTCATTTTACAATCAGGGACACTACTGAGTAGAACTATGGGAGAGGAGCTGGAGATTATTCAGTCTCCTGTTGTTTAGTGAGAGATCTAAGAATGATTCAAATAATGGTCAATGTCTTTTTAAAAATCACTCATTGCATTATAATCACAATTCTGCATTATGTGTGTGACACATTACATGTTGACAAACACGTTTGTGTCCTAATTTGCTGACAGAAATGTCAATAAGAGCTGATCAGGAATAGGGAACAGGAGAAATACAAGCTGAGAGGTGGCTTCAGGGGTTCATCTATCTCAATTTAAGCTAGTAAGCTTTTATTGAGCATCTCCTCAGTGCTAGGTTCAAAGTGTTCATAAAGCACATGAATACCAAGGTGACTAGGTCCTGATCTAATTGCTCAAGGAGTCTCAGAAGTCTAGTGAAAGAGATAAATATGCAACAAAACCTAATTATAATGCAGTGGGAAAAGTTCTAGAGAGGTTTCCTGTAAAGTGTTTTGGGAAGCACACAGGAATAATTAACTCTATCTTCTAAGGAGCATTGAGAAACAGCTACAGAGAGAAGGTGCTGGTGGCACCTTTTACCTACACAAAGGCATTGAGGCATCAACCTGCATGGGATATTCTGGGGATAACAGGATCATAGGAGAATGAAGGGTGGGGATGAGGACCAGTGTCAGAGATGGAGACTGGAAAGTTATAAGTGACTTTGAATATCATGATAAAGAATCTAAAATCCAACCTGAAATTTTTCATGCCCTTGTATCTTGTTCTTGGTGAGTGGAGCTGTCTCTTTCTCTGATTCCTGGTTTCGTGTCCAAAGCTGCTTTCCTCTGTCACCCTCCTCTGCCTTACCTCCAGCCCCGAGGAAGGGAGTCCGTCATCCAAAGACTGAGACCTCTAAAATTGTAAGCTCCCCAAATAAACTTTTGCTCCTATAATTGTTCTTGTCACGTCTTTTAGTAGCAGTGAAAAAGCTATTTAAAACTGAAATTTTATGGGATGATATGGAAGATTTTAACGTGGCAGGGAGGAGGACAGAGAGATGGGATTTTGTATCTATAAAGCAGAAATATTGCAGACCAGGATTAGGATGGGAAAAACAGAGATGGGTGAAAACTCAGGTGGCTATTGCCAAGGAAGAGATGATGATTCAAGGAATTACAGTCAGGACTGGAAAAGAGGGGATAAATTCTGAAACCATTTTATGGGACGTTTTAGTCAGCTTTTCCATTACCATGACCAAAATACCCAACAAGAACAACTCAGAGGAGGGAAAGTTTATTTGGGGTTCACAGTTTCAGAGCTCTCAGTCGACAGACCGCCAACTCCATGGCTCTGGGCCCAGAGTGAGGCCACAGATCATGGGGGAAATTCACAGAGAAGGAGAGATGCTCAGCTCATGGTGGGATCAGGACACAGAGAGAGGGGATGGGTAAAGGGTCAGTGAGCAGATGCATACCTCCAGGGCACACCCCCAGGGACCCACTTCCTCCAGCCATACCCCACCTGCCTGCAGTCATCACCCATCCAGGCCTTTCAGACAAGGATGGCCCAATTAGGTTATCGCTCTCATACTCTAATCATTTTCTTGGCATATTCTTGTATTAACACAGGAGCTTTGGGGAGATACCTCATATCCAAACCATAGCATCATACCCCTGTACCCTAAAATATCATGTCCATCTCACAGTGAAAAATATATTTAGTCCATCTCCAAGAGTCCCATAGTCTAATCAGTTTCAGCATTGCCCCAAAATACGAGTTCAAAGTCTCCTCTGAAACTCAAGGCAAGCTCTCAGTATGAGCCCCTATAAAAAGCCAAAAGCAAATTAATATATGTAATATACCATGTCACAGAGTAAACATTCCCTTTCCAAAAGAGAGGAATAGGGTCACAGAAAGAAGGGATGGCATCAAGTAAGACAAAAACACAAACAGGGTCCTGGAACTCTGCCCCTAACCCCTCAAACAACATCTAGGTGCATGACTTTGAGATGTTACTTCTGAAAGGAAAGTGACCACAACACTCGGAGTGACCAAGAGAGCTTTATTGCGGCAGTGCAAAAGAGGAGAAAGAGAGAGAGAGAGAGAGAGAAGAAAGAGCAAGGGAGAGTGAAAGCAAGAGAGGGAGACAGAAAGAGCGAGAGACAGAGAGAGCAAAAAAGAGGGGCCCGGCAGGAGGGAGTTTTTATAGCCCAAATCTAATGGGGTCTCTGGGTCTGCAAGCAGCCTTGTTGGAGTACAGCGATTGGATCACACAGTAGTTTCTAAGGGTGTCATCTTCTGCTTTCAGGCAGATGGGGCAGGGGCTAGATGTGGGTTTCTGTTGCACCAGACAGGTGGGGGTCGAGTGTTCAGCCTTGAGTGGGGTTGAGTATTCAGACTTCACACAAACAGGTGATAAAGGACCAAACAGAGCGTTTGAGTGGCCAAGTCACCCTGCAGCTAACTTAGTTTGGCATGCCCTGCAGACAACTTAATTCAGCCTGTCCTGCACCTAACAACTTCCAAAGGGTTTGGGTAGCCCTATCCCTTTGACCTTGTCTGTTGTGGCCACACATGGGCTCCCTTTTAGCTTGGCTATCTTCACAGTCAGCAGTTTTCCTGAAAAACTGCCCTGAATACTGGCATCTCTTAATTCCTGGGGTCCCCATTCCAACATCTGCATCACCTTCACAGCTTCATGAACCACCCTCCCAGGGGCAGCTTGCAGTGACTCTAACCCTGCTACATTTTGGCTGGCCTCCCAGGCCTCTGAAATCTTAATGGCAATGTCTTTGTCCCCTTACCTCAAGCATCCTACATTTCTGCAGATCCATCACCACGTGGATAATGCCAGGTTCTACTTCAGCTCACACAATATTTTGACCCTTTAGAATCACAAATTTTGTGGCCTCTGAGTACCTTTATGGCTCATCCTAATGAAACAACTTCCTAGTCCCCACCTTTGGAAGCAGGGCCCTCCCATACACTCTTTTCCAACTCCTAAGATGCCCTCAAGACAACTTTCTACTGTCTCCATGCAATATACTGAGCATCTCTTTAGGAGCTATAATCTCTTCAACAAGGGCACCTTCCTTGGCCCCAGTTTTATGTGCACTTTTGGGGCCTAACTGCAAGTTTTAAAGTCTAATTCTCAGAGTAAACCTGGCTAAAAGATTCCAACTGTTTGAATGCTGAGCTGCCTTAAAATTTCCTCTGCCAGATTAATCTGTCCATCACTTTTAAATTCAGTCTTACACACGAGTCTCAGGTAATGGGCAAAATGTAGTCAAGTTCTTTGCCAGGATATAGCATGTACAGCCTCTAGTCCAGTTCCTATTAGAGTCCTGATTTCCCTCTAAAACCTCATGAACATGGTCTCATTCTGGTCTTCTGAGCTCCCTGAAGAAATGTAGGATCCTCTAGTTAATTTCCCACTAAGCTCTGCTTACAATATTCTAAAGCTTTTCTAAAATGCATCTCTAAAGTTTTCAAGCTTCCTTCCACAAACCAACTCCAAAGGCTTCTGAACCCTGTGATCAGGTTAGTCACAACAATGACCCTACTTCTCAGTACCTACTTCTGTTTCAGTCAGACTTTTCCATCACTGTGAAAATATACAAGGACAACTTGGAGGAGGTGAAGTCTATTTGGGGATCACGGGCTCAGTCCTTAGATAGCCAGCTCCATTGCTCTGGGACCAAGGTGAGGCAGCAATTAGTTCAGGAAAGCTCTGAGCTTGTGGCAGGATAAACAGAGAGAGAAAGAGATGGGGGTGGGGGAGACAATCCCACTGACCTTCCTCCTCCAGCCATGCTTTACCTGCCTACAGTTACCACCCAGTCCATTCAAACTAGGATGGAACACAATTAAGTTACAGTTTATCATAATCTAATTATTTCATCTCTGAATATTCCTGCATTAACAGGAGTTTGGGGGGGGGGGCATTTCAACTCCAAACCATAACACAAGAGGACTTAAGGAATGACTGGATATGGGGATGAAAAAGAACAAAGAGTCCATGTTTCCTAGTTTGGACAATCAATTCAGCTGGAACTGGACCAGTAAAGTCTGGAAAGAAGCAGGCCCTTGGAAGCAAGGGACAGAACAGGAGAAAGGGTTGGGAATAATGGAGGACAGTCTCAGATTGTGCCATGTTAAATTGAGGGGCCACTGAGGAACTCCAGAAAGGAATCATATTAGCTGGCGTTTGGATATCCACATCTGAAGGCCCAGAAAGAGATATGGATTGCACACATCAAGCTGGAGGTAATCCATGCACAGGTGGAAAATTTGTAAGAATCTGATAGTAATTGATAGAAAGTCCAACTCAAGTTAGCTCAGAACAAAACGATAAAAAAGAAGGAGATTTGAATCACTTTAACAATGTTGCTGGAAAGTCCTAGACTAGACTTGCCACAAGCACAGATGGATTTTTCAATCACTGAAGATATAATCAAGATTTTGTCTCCCTTTCCTACTCTTTGCTCTGACCCCTCCAGGCTGGTTTTATTCCTGGCCTGTTTTCCTTTCCCCTTCTCTCAGATGGTGGAAGCATGCCCTCACTTGTGATATTTTGTCAGTCTGTCTAAACGCAGAGGACATAGCTACAGAACTTGAGCTGAGCAAGACCAAGGCCTCCCCAGAGACTCTCCTGAGGCTTCCAGACTCATTTGTCTTGGAGTCTTCTGGTAGATCTGGAGAGGTTTCAAAATACCTGGGCCCATTCAATGGATAACTGGCCATATTCTTCAGCCAATTGGCTGTTATTCCCGGCAAAGCTGGGGTGCTCCCAAAGAAGCGTCTAGAGATTTCTGGTGCTGAATTCTAGGAATTTTCATAAAAGAGGAGGAAGAGGAAGAGGAGGAGGAGAGAATGAGAAGAAAAGAGAAGAGAAGGGAGGAGAGGAAAGGGAGGAGAGGAGAAGACAGAAGAGGAGAGGAAGGGAGAGGGGTGTGTTTAGAATCCACCCTTGACACCCTTGAGCATCTTGGGTCTTTGTGTCCCTCACCTGAGCCCTCTTACCTCCCTCCTGAGATACCAGAGGCTTGAGAGAGTCTATGGAGGTAAAATAGCCCCAGAGGCAGGAATGGCCAAGGATAAACCTTTGGAAGAGCTACCTTCAAGGGGTCAGCACAGAAAGCAAGAGCACTAAAAGAAAACGAGAGAGCAAGAAGTTAGGAGGGGAACCAAGAGAAAACTACTCCATTTGTCCTTCCAGAACAGCACCAGAATCATCGGGCATCCTGTGTTCACCTTGTCTCCAGTCCTCTGGAGTGCTCTTCACCAGACAGTTAATTTCTTTAGAAAGTTAAGTACTTCACCAAGTGCAGTAAACAGCCCCACGGCTCACATCCAACACCTATCATGCACATTCAACTATTAATATGGAGGAAGGAAGCACCAAAGAGACAATCAAGTTTGATTTGATTTTTTCCCCCAAGAAAAGCATAAGTCAGTGCAAAGTGCTGTATCTTAGCCTCTGAAGACACCTCTTTCCAAGAGCACTATCTCATTTTCTTCTGGATCTTAGCATTAGCAGTTCCTTTATTATCCCAATTATTTTTAATATGTTTATAGCTAAGAGTTACAAACAAGCAAGAATAAAGAGTTTCGGTCAAGTAAGAGGACATAAAGTGGATGTACATCAGTGCCTCGGTATCTGTCAGTTCTGCATCCACCAATTCAATCATCCACGATTGAAAATATTTAAAAAAGAAAATGGTACCTATACCTGACTATGCAAACTCTTTTCCCTAATAATAGAGTATAAAAATACAACAGTTATACCTCACTCACATTACTAGGTACTGTAAGTAGTCTAGACATGATTTAAAGCATACAGGGAGATTGTATAGGTTCTATGCAAATACTACGCCATTTTATATAAGGGACTTGGGCATCTGTGGATTTTGGTCCTGGAATAATATCCCATGTCTACTGAGGAACAGCTGTACTTTTGCTTATTTTTGGTCTTTTCAGATAAAGTAATGAGTGCAATATCATGACTTTCTTGGGATTGTTGAGAAAATTAAAACTTAAATGACACAATGTTTGTCAAATGTTTGAATAGTCCTGGAATATATCAATTATGTGGCAGCTATTACTGTATAATTAAATGTGTGAACCCCTTGGAGTGTATTTTTCATTTTTCTATCTCAAGTGCTTAGCATTTGCCTTCCTAAAGCTTTTGCTGAGGTGAGAACTTATACAAACAATGTAATGAGATATACGGCATGTGGCGGGGATCAAAATACACCACCCCCAAATGTGGCCACTTTGGTACAAGGACTATTTTGAGCTGAAGGCATTTGAGATTCAACAGATGCAGGAAGAAGCCTTCTGAGGACCTGCAAGCAGACTCTGGAATCTGCCTTCTCTAGGAACTGCAAGCAGATTTCTGAAAATCAGGATTGCTATGAATCCCCTCTCCAGGCAAGTTTTATGGCTTTGAAGAAGACAGAAAGTCAGCTCTAAGGTGGACTCGCACACACAAGCCTTCCTCCATTAGTCTCCTCTCTACATTTACCTTCCTGTGGACACCACTTTTAGGAGCCTAAAGCTTTTTCCTTTGTCTTATCACTTCTCCACAAATGTATGGTTCTCTGTTAGGATGCTACTGAAGCCCAAGCTCTAACCACACCTTTGATTTACTCATCCCACGTGTCCCCCACACACTCAGAAACTATTTTTCTATGGTCACTCCTCAGTCTTCTGTCAGTCCAACTTGCAGGGCCCAAGTCATGGAGCATCAGAGGGTAGGGGAAGAAAGTTTATTTTCCTTCCCAACATGTGTCAAATGGGACACAAATGAGGCATGGAGGATAGACGAGACATGCGGAGGAGGAGGATGCTGAGTTAAAATAGCAAGATTGGCCAGGTAATTTCAATTGAACACTTTTCCCATTACTTATAACCGAGGGCATCCAAAGGTCATATGGAACTTCCTAATACAGCTTTGTGTGGTCTTGGAGAGTGTGCAGTTGGCGGTAATTTGGTTGAGTCATCAGAGGATGATACTCTGTATGTGAGCCTGGGAAACCCTCAGACTTCTGTGGAAGCAAATGGGTGTATCAAGCGAGCAAAGAGATAGGCCAGATCAGGGGGTGCTGATTCCCTTCTCCCCAGTGCTCTGGTCCAAGTCAGGAGGCCACACAAAGTTCTCCACTGTATTCCTACAACACCAACGTTACAAAGGGGTTCTTGGGTCATAGGGAAATAAACACAAGGAACAAACGGTCTAGAGTCTGCTGGACAAAAGGCTAGCCACTAGCCCTCTGAGGAACTGAAATCGAACTTGATCAAAATAGCATCCAATGAAAAATTTACTTCCTCATTTATACTAACCACCTGTGCTTGATGACCACACCATGTGACTAAAATGCTTACAAGCCACCTGTGGCTACTGGTTACGGCAAGGGGCAATGCAGATACAGAGCCTTTCCGTCACTGTGGAAAGTTTTATTGGCTGCACGGGGCTAAATGCTATGGCTTTCATGTGCATATGACTTACCTGGTGATTAATCTATTAATCGATTTATTGGACTGGGGGTGGTATCTGAGGTTCTGCATTTCTAAGGAGCTCCTTGTTGATCAGATTCTGCCGCTTCCTCAGCCACCATGAAGGGTTAGAGGTTGTACCAAGTGTTTCAGTGTTGTAAAAAAAAAAAAATAGATGGGGATCTTCTACATTAATTCCTTCCACGCCTTTCCAGGGTCTTATTTCTCCCTTCACGGTGGAAGATCAACTCCACTGACCCTTATTAGCAGTAGCTAAGAACAAGAGCATGGACTAACGATCCAGGATGCTTGTATGAAATATTTGGCTTTAGAATTTGCTAGGTGACATTGAGCAGTCGCATATCCTCTCTGTGCCTTAGTTTCCATCATCAAAAAAGGAAAAATAACATTTTAAAATGTTTTCTAAAATTCCGTAAATGTTAGCTGTTATTTTTACTAATCAGTCAGTTTCATTAAGAGCCTCATTTTCATTCATGTATGTGCTCCGCGCTGGGGACTAGGAAATATAGAGATCATCAAGACCCAGTTCCTGACCTTGAAGGGCTCCCAAGGAGAATTCCAGATTCCTGGCATTGGCACAGGTCTTTGGAATTGAGATGCAGTATTTTGCTTCATTAACTAGGAAGGATGCCTCATGGTGTTAGATGGCACATGTCTGTGAAAATCTGTTTTTCTCTTTTAACTTGCTACTTGGTTTTTCTGTTGACGTTACAGAGCAATCCTGCTTGTAGTGTAACTTATAGTAAGATAAGGTATCTACGTATGTACCTGGAAGACGTGTCACTGGTCCTGTCTTTGCCCAGTGTCACATTCAAGGAGAGAGAGTCCAGGAACTGACATTATTAAAAGCAAATCTGTCTCTACTGACTTCTTTCAAAAAGTATCCCAGAGGGTGCCATTTATAATTCAAAGCAGTATTTCTTAAACTCTTCCTCCCTCCCATTCTCGATTATTTTTTGCCATTCTTCTTTTTTCCTACCAAATCTTTTCCAGAAATAAAGCCTGTGTTATTCTTTCCTTCTTCTTTCTCCAGTTTCACACACACATGCAAGAGCCCCAGAGTTTGCTCTCCCATCCCCCACTGGCCAGCGGTTTCCTATTCCTTCCTCTTCTCCACTCCCAATGTTCCCAGACTCCCCTCTCTTTCCACAGCTTGCGATCTCTTAGGAGAAGCGTGGCTCCCCATCTCATGGCTCCTGGGGAGAAATCTGCTCCTCTCCAAGATAACAAAGAAGACTCACAAACTGACGCTGAAAGCAAAAATTCTTCCTCTATGAAAAGGAGCTTTTGGAGGATGAAGTAGGCAGAACTCTAAGCTGTTCCCTAGTATCCCTGTGGCTCAGGCGTGTGGCTTTCTCAATTCCCCGGGACTGAATGGGATGGATGACTCCTGTGATTAGGTTATTTTCTATGACACATTCACTCGAAGAAAGGGGAGATCATCCAAGGTGAGCTTGACCTAATCAGACAAGCACTTTAAAAGCAGACTTTCTCCAGTTCACAAGAGACGTGCTGTTGCTGCCCTGGGGGGAAGAAGGAACAGTCACATTGTGAACTGCCTATAGGTGCCACGTGGCAGAACATGGGGACCCTTTAGGAGGTAAGGGAAGCCCTGGTAGGGAAAAGGGGACCTCAGTCCTACAAGCTCAAGGAGCTGATTTTGGCCAACAACTTCAGTAGGTTAGAAGTGGATTATTTCCTAGAGCATCCTTAAAAGAACACAGCCTGACTGGCACCTTGATCTCAGCCTGGTGGGACCCTGAGAAGGGAGCTGAGCCCCGTCGTGGCTGGACGTCTGGCCTGAGAGCTGTGGGATAGCACCTGGTGCTGTTTAAACCTCCTCAGTTCTCCATTTGTTAATCCAGCAGGAGAATGAAATGAACGCAGGGAGAAGGCGAGAGCCGATGGACAGGGAAAACTCACACGTGAAGAGTTTCTGTTCTTGGTAAAAATATGACTAGCCACACAGAGAGAGCAAAGCCTCAGGCTGAAAAGGAGGCGCTGATGGGAAGGACTGTCGGGGTCCTGGAGGTGACCCTGTGGCCGAGGGCAGCAGGAAAGGCTCATGGGAGGGATGCTCAGTGCTGAGAACTGATGGTGGAACCCGTAGCTGGAGAGCTCGGGGCCAGTCTTCAGGGAGCCATTTAAGCAAGTGTGTGAGCAGAACTTTGTGTGTTCCCGGAAGAGCCAGGAGGGGGCTGTGGACCCCGCATGTCTCCCTCCTCTGTGCTGTAGCCGTTCCAGAAAGTTCCCTGAACACGTCGCAAACTTTCACACCTCTAGGAGTTTACACACACCCTTTCTTTGCCCCTAACTCCCTGTTCTCCTTCCCCACTTGTCCCTCACGACCCAGCCCAAGGCTCACCCCTACAAGCCCCCCACTTCCCAGTCTCAGAAAGGCTGGTGAGTCCCAAAGCCAGGGGTTCCCAGCTGGGGCTCCCATAGCTCTGCTCTTTCGACGCGTCCACATTCAGTACGGACAGGAAAGAAACTGCAGCACCTCAATTTAACTTTTTGCCCTAATCATCGTTTCCACATGGGGCTTTCTTAGCCCACCATAACGGGGCCCAACAGGCAGCCCCAATTCTGCAGGAGCCCTTGGCTCTGGATTCCTAAAGCCTCTGAGGCTGCGAGGAGCTTCCTGAGCGCCCCCCCTCCCCAGAGAGCTGGAGGGTTCAGGCTCCTCCCACGGGATCCTTGCTTGTGTTCTTGTTTCCTCCTTCAGAAATGTGGGCTAAAATAAGCCCAGAAGCTGGGGAAGGGGTGAGTCAGAGCCCTCGGGGTGCAACAATCGCTGCAGGGCTGCTCCTTGTAGAAGCTTCCCCAGGAGCCCGAGTTATTTATGCCAAGAGCTGAAAATGCAAAACGGGCTCTTCTAAGACTGGCTGGGGCAGGATCCCCTTCCCAGATGCGCTCAGTAGAAACTTTCTGTGCCAGTAGGCAAGAAGTGACATGCATCCCTCTGAGCAGGGGAAGCCTGGTGACAAAGAAGGAGGAGCTGGCTGCAAGCAGCTTCCTTCAGCTCTGCTGCTGACCAGGCATATCCAATGAGGTGGCCCCTCAAGCTCCCAGAGTCTCCCTTTCCTCAGTTGCAAAATGAAGAGGGAATCCTAGATGGTTTCCTGGTTTCTCCCGGGAGCTGGCATTCTTTTGATGTATCTGAGCAGCTCACAGAGCGCCCGGTCTCCAAGCTCACTCCCAGGGCCTGGAGAAGGTGGGATGTGAAGGTGGAGAAAGGAATTCCAGTGGAGTTCGTGGGGCCTTTGCTCCGTTGAGCCAGGTTCAGTCAGTGCCCACTGGTTGGGCACCTCCTGTGTGCCAGGCATCCAGAGAACAGAGAGCGGTGCAGAGAGGACAGCAGCAAGATGACCAATGACACAGCCTCCTTTGCTAAGCCCTAAATGAATGATCTGGGCCAGTAGCTCCAAAGGAGGACAGTAGCCCAGTGGAGGAGACTTTAGCTGGGAATTCACTTCTTTTCAAGACTTTCCCCTCCTTGGTCAGATGTTTTACTGAGAAAGGGGTTAGAACAAAATGGCCAGAGAGGTCACAACTTATTTTCGTTAGATGGTCTAACATGTTAATATCCAGACAGCCTCCAGACAGCAAGAGCAGGACAGGGTTGGTTATCACTCAGTCTCTCAGCAGTTCAGAGAAGAATCACTCGCACACAGCGATGGGGACCGCTCAGTTGAAGACAATACCAAGAGCAGGAGAGAGAATAACTCCTAAAGAGTCCAGGTTGCACAATACGGGAGGCGGGTAGGGAAGAACAGAAGTAGGAAAGGAGAATGAAGAGAAGGGAGCGGGAATGGGGATAGGAAAGACAGTAGAATGAACTGGACGTTACTATCCTGTGTGCATATATACATACACGACCAATGTAATTCCACATCACGTACAACCGAAAGAGTGAGAAGTTACAGTGTGTCAAAATACATTCTACTATCATGTACACTGCTTAGAACAAATAAAAAAAACTTAAAGAAGGAAAAAGAAAAGAGTACATGTTGTATTCCAGTTACATTCTTCCACTCATAGATTGATCCCAGCCAGTGCTTTCAAAATGTCTTTTGAATACTAAAAATTATTAGTTGATGACATTTGCATTTTAAGCTACATTTAAAACAACAATTGAGATTTAAGTATATGTTTTAATTATTTCAAATAATTAAATATTTAAAAAGCTTCTTTTAATTTTATAATTTCTCACTGAGAATTTTTTTGCCTCTAATCTTTTTTTTTTACACTTCAAAATAAAGTAAACATGCAAATTTGGGGATGCACAGAAGATGTATAAAAAATATTTTGCATATATATATGTGTATACACACACACATACATCAAACGCTATATTAACTCCAACCATGTTGTATGCTCCTATAGACTCCCTCCTCTTTTATCTAAGCTCATCTGTCATTTGTAATCACAACTATAATACAGTTCATGGAACCCTAGAGTGGTACCTGTATAAATTGGAGCTCAATCTGTACTCATTCTACTTATGCGCCTCTGAGTCATTGAACCAATCTCCACTGAGTTCATACTATGTCCCAGCTCTGCATTACACACTGCAAAAAGGAAGATGGACCAGGTGTGTGGCCATCCCAGAACCAGGAGAGAGACAAACACAGAAACACATGCGTCTGAAATTGGTTGTCATTTGTGTTGGTGGAGAGCTCAGGGAGTGGCTATGGAGCAGAAAGGAGGGACTGATGTGTCTTATGGAGTTTGCCAAGGAGCAGGGTAGGAAGAGAGCTGGTTGCACCCGTGCTGGCACGGGAACTGAGACCAGGGGGCCTCAGGGGTCACATTTGTCCAAGTGCTCAGTGGGGAGGGCAGTTGAGGGGCAGGAATCAGGACAGAGTTGGACATTTTTCTGTGGGAACAGAGGAACCAGCTTGACATTCCCAGGCCTCTGTTTCCTTGTCTTTATAGTGGGGTCAAAAGTTCCATAATGATGAGGTTGTGGAGAGGATTAAGTGAGATCTTCCTGTGCAGTATTTAAAATAACATCTGCCCCAAGCATGGAGTTTAATGTTTAAAGGTGTTTCCTCTTATTGACCCATTTCACTGAGGACTAGCCTGAGGCTTGGGGACAGGAAGTCACATTTCCAAGGTCACACAGCAAATAAACTGAGACTCCTGGATTCAAACCCAGGAAATCTAACATACAGCTAGGCCTCTTCACCATGAATGGAGTCAGGTTTGGCTACTTCAGCATGGCTTTTTTTTGGGGGGTGGGGGGTAAACTTTTGATGTGCTTAACTCTGTCTCAACAACTTTTTAAAATCATCTTCCCCAAAACATCCAGCCAGAAGGGAATGCAGCCAGTCCACCGAGGTTATCTTCAGGATTCTGTTTAATTAATTAATGGATTCATCAAACATTAATTCATTTCTGAGCTCCCACTAAATGTCAAGCATGGTATTTTGTTGTTTCACATAAATTATCTCAGGTACGCTCCACCACAAAATGTGTGTAGCTATTCCCATTTTATATGTGGGGACACTCACGGTCAGAGGAATTGAATAACTGGCCCAAGACCACACAATTGCTGCTGACTTCCCAAATTGCACATGATCTTCAGAGACGGGGCCTAATTTTTCTGCGCTAATCCCAGATTTCATAGCTCTGTTTCCCATGGGAGGACCCAAGCCTAAGCAAATTAACGCAGAGCATTAATTAGTCCTTCTGGCCACAGGGGTACATTCAGAAGGCATGCATTTCAATCAAAAAGGTCAAGTGAAAGTTTCCTGAGACTTCAGGAAATATTGTTCTTTCTCTTCAGAGAAAGCCCCAGCAGGAGGCAGTCTCATCCTTTGACATTGGTGCATGGAGTTGAGGACTGGGAATGCTACAGGCCCTGGCCTGGGATGACACTGGTGCAGGGAGAATCACAGAGACCACCCGCCAATGCTGAAGCTTCTAGTTACATGAGCCAACAGGTGTCCCGACTGCTCCAACCAGCCTGAGTAAGGATTTCTGCAAAACCAGAAATCTAAGGAACTCAGGTCCAAGCCCAAGTCCAAACTGGCACTACCCTCCTCCCTGACTTCCCACCACGCCCAGCTGCAGATGTGGGACCTCTGCTCAAGTAGTTTACCATCTGGAGGGAGGTTTTTGGCACGCTGCGCTGGTGGCAGATTTGGTCATCGCTCACAATGCCAACCTCAAGGTGGTTTGAGTCATTGTTTTTCTGTTGGTCTAATTCTCCCATAATAAATATGTATTGCTTAGATAATAAAAGCAACAAAGGGAAAATTCCATGTGAGGCAGAAGTAAACAAAGAGGCTCTGCTGAAAAGGAAGGATTATATAAAGATCAAACCGGATGGAGGGTGTTTAACACGCTTTCAAGGATGCAAAGCCGGGTTCAAAGACAGAGCGAGGCTCTAAGGCTTTAATCTCACTGCAAAAGTGCCAGTGACTTTTGAGACCTAATAATTAATTAGGAAGAGCTGGTCGTGGTTGGTATCAAAGCTCCCTAGTTTCTGCAAGTGATTGGGTGCAGGCTGGTTCAGGAAGGATGGGGAGAGGGAGGAGACGCTTCTGAATCCATTTCGGGCACACTGGATCTCGGCCGCCTTGGTGAGTTTCCTCCCTATGGTCCTGCAAGGGTCCCTTCTGAGTCTCTGACTCCCTAGAGCTGACCCCAGTGACCGCTCCAGTGCTAAGGAGAGATCATCTTGCAGGGCTTTGCCAGGGACATTAATAAAACAGTTCCTGCCATTATAGCCACACAGGTAGGCAAGGAGAAGAGCCACTCACCACACTCCAGCTGGAGCCCCACTCCTGCCCCTCCCACCCCCAGAGGCAAGGGCTGAGATCCCTTCCTCTCTCAAACCACCCCCCCTCCCCCAGATTAATTTCAGTCTCCTAGACAATGCCTCCCTCCAGCGCCTTCACCTGCTGTTGTTTTTAACCTGGGAAAACTGTCAGGGCCACAAAGCTCAGAGAAAGCTTAGCGCCTGGAGTCTGCGGGCGTCTGTCTGCACTTGCACCCCCTGAGTTGTGCTTCCTCCAGCTCTGGTTTCCAGCAGGTCACTTGAGGTCAGCTTCCTCATCCATCCTGGGCTGGGATGCACTAAAGGATGCAGAAACATTGCAAATGCATGAAATTACCTGGGATTCCTGTGCTTTTGGAGGAAGCACGAGGCAGAGAAGCGAGAGAGAAGCCTTTATTTGCTCTCCAGGGATGCCCGGAAGAGGGATCCGGCCAAGGAGGCAGAGTGCAAAGCCCAGTGACAGAGGATTGTCCAAGTGAGCTGGAACCTGGAACCTGGGAGGGGTCTGGGAGTCAGGATAATGCAGCGAGTTCAAAGCCACAGGACTCAGCGCATCATCCTATAGAGCCACGGAAGCAAGGGAGTAACTTATTCGTGTTTTTAAGACTTCACTTTGTCACATAGAGAACGTATTGCAGAGAGCTTGGGAGGGAGGCTGGGGATCTAGATCAGGTGATGGCGTGGCACCCTGGACCAGGGAGGTGGGGGTGGGCATACAGGAAAGTGGACTCCTGTGCCACCGGCCAGTCCCTTGGTTTCAGAGAAGTTACTGAACCTCAGTGAAGCCATGTACATTAACTGGGTTCAACCTCCTTTTTTTATGATTTATGGAGGACCATATTAGTGGCTGCATCCTAAAGTGTTGGGCTTAAATGAGAAGATGAATGTGGGGTGCGTGGCACCTGTCACATACTATCCACTGGATGGAAGCATTGTTACAGTTCGCGGTGGAAGTTGGAGTCTTGGAAACATCACAGGGTTCATTCAGGGGAGGCTGCAAATGAGCAGTGAGGGCAAGGAGCAGCCCCTGGGTTAAAGGGACCAATAAACCAGGGGAAGAAGAAAGAAAAAGGCAGAGGGTGGGTCCCGGCAGCCCCACGTATC
This sequence comes from Marmota monax, assembly GCF_021218885.2. Lineage (NCBI taxonomy): Eukaryota > Metazoa > Chordata > Mammalia > Rodentia > Sciuridae > Marmota > Marmota monax. Next base: position 6,402,300 of record NW_026695202.1, read on the forward strand.
TCCTTGGTGTGCTCTCCCGAGAGTGAGGACATAGCAATGTGTCCAGAAGGTGGACAGGGGCAGCAGGCAGGTTGGAACCCTTTGGAGAGGGTTAGGAAACAAAAGCCCGCAAACTGCCCAGGTCTGTGAAAGGCTATTTTTAGTTTGTTACAAGGAGCCTACAGAAGACCAGCACACCCCGCACCCACCCAAATTCTTTGCTCTGTCTTCCCTGCCAGGAAAATTAATCATCATGTCAGGAGGACGGATGTTGAAATTGGTCGGAGGAAACAAAATTACAGGAGGGAAGGAGAGAAGGTGAGAGAAGGTCTTTCTCTGCTAAATGCACTTAAGACTCATTCCTCAGACAGGTGGTATCAAAGATTCCTCTCAAAATGGGAATGTTTTCATTGTTTTTTTGCTGGTTTTAAAGAAATGCATCCTCATTATAAAATGCTCAACTACCAACAGGGACAATTTTGAGCACCCCGTGGTAGGAGCTTGGCACAGTATTTATGTATCATCCAAGCTTTTTGCATAGGTGATATTATTAACCTATTCTATATCTGGCAAAACTGAGGCCAAGGGAGAATAAGTGGCTCCCCCAGAGTTGTCTAGCTAGCTCTGTGACTTTCTAGTTTGGGCAAGTCCTTTAATCTTCCTAAGACTCGGTGGTTTTTTTCAGTTGTTTAAGGAGGCATTAGCCTGCTGTTCTGGTGCCCCTGGCTCTGAAGTCTCCTCACAGACTGAGGAGTATCAGACCCTGGAGCCACACTCTGCTTAGGAAGCTCGTTCTTGAAGTCACAAAGGTGTGTGCCTCAGTTTCTGTGGGGATCTGAGCAGTACCTATAGTTTCTGGGAGAATTAAATTATCTAACAGAGACTCAGGGCTGACAACACTGCCGGCTGATATTGGGGCTGGCATTATTTGTAGCCTGTTTTGCTAGGACAGCACAACTTATCTTGACCAAGTTCATTAGAGTGGGGAAAACGGGTTTTCCAGGGCAGGCAGATCCATTCTGAGGATGAAAGGAGCTAAGGTTCACCAGAACACTCAGAACTGGACCTGGAGAATAGCCACTGGGTCCCCTGCCGCAGGGTGACTGTGATCTCCTCCATGGCAAGAGCGCTCCACTGCTTTGCTCCACTCCACTGTATTATTGTGCTTGAACTAAACCTCTTCGTCCAGAGGTAGCGCTTGTCAGTGGTTCTGTGCATATGCTTCTGTACTTTGGAAACAACGATACAAACTTGTTCCTGTGCAATATTCACCTTTACCTGTGGATTAAACCCAGTGGGTGTGAATTCTGCCTTTGGGACCTCGGTTTCCTCATCTGCAGAACGGGGGTCATTGTATCCATCTCGTAGCACAATGGTGAGGATTTTAAGGCACTTGTAACAGAACCTTGTCACATAGGTTTAAAGTGGACCTGGTGGTTTAAAATAGACACTCCACACGACAGCAGTGACCCTCCTCAATCTATGTGCCTTTCCTTGGTTTATGTGAAGGTTTTTGGTAACCCGAAAATTCTCATTTCCTTTCTCCACCTGAGGTCGGATCTGGAAGAGATATAAATGTTTGATAAACGTTTATATCTGACATTTATATCTGCTTCCTGACCATCATGAGCTGCTTCTGTCTCCACACTCTTCCACCATGATGATCTGCCCCACCTCGAGCCCCAAGGAATGGAGCCAACCTTCTATGGACTAAGACCTCTGAAACTGAGCCTCCATATAAACTTTTCCTCCTGTACAATTGTGCTGGTCGGGTCCTTTAATCACAGCAGGGAAAAAGCTGACTACAACAACCTACCTCTCTACTTTTGGTCTTCCAAACTTGTGTAAATTCATCACATTATCAGATTGTAACTGTCAGAGAGTCTAGAATATTTACTTAACTTCCACTCATAGGTTCTGGGCCCAGGCTAAAGGGTAAAACATAGAAGAGAGGCTTGACATTGAGTTGCAAACATAATCTGTTTCAGATCGTCAGGCAAGAGGTGTTGGAGAAACACACATACACTGCCTCTGGTTGTAGATATTGTCAATACTTTTCTCAGATTATTACTATTTTTTAAATTTTTATTATTTTTTAGTTGTAGATAGACACAATATCTTTATTTATTTTTATATGGTGCTGAGGATCGAACCCAGTGCCTCACACATGGAAGGCAAGCGGTCTACCACTGACCTACAGCCCCAGCCCCAACCCCAGATTATTACCATTTTTTAAAATGGGAGGGATTGAAGAAAGATTAATTTCTTCAAACAGTTTTAGGGGTCTTGGAGGCATGGAGGAGATGGGAGATGGTCAGGGTACATGACAACATTTCCATTTTCAAATAGAGGAGGAAAAAGGAAGTTAAAAGGTTGTTGAAGTTGGTGAGCTCGATGGAAACTTGGCAGAGTTTCTAGAAGAATCAGGAAGATGGAACATAAGAACATGGGAGAAAATAGGCAACGGAGACTTACTAAGAGCAAATCAAACCCAAATCACCTTATGTGTTTATTTATAAATGAAGGAGGGGGTTGCTGGAGGCAAGGACATTGGATTATAATGTGGCATTTGCAAAAATCTTTTTATGTCTTTGTGAACAAATGGAAAAATGTTTATGGCGTTCCTGCTAGGGACATCAGAGCTGAGTGACTGTGTCCTGAGAAAGCTGACTAATGGACCTGTATCAACTTGGAAGCACAGTCTCTGTAAAAGAGTTCTGGCTTTGTTCTTGTCTGGTTCAATATTTTTATCAATTTTTCACTTAAGAGCATTAGTAGCTCTCAAATCAAATCTGAGGATGCACCAAGGCTGAGAGGAAAAGAAATGGATTGTATAATTGAATCAGGATTCACCACACCACCAAGAGCTGGGCATAAAGGACAGAAAGAAACAAGTAGAACGGTACCAGACAGAAACCTAGAGTATCACCTCTAGACCTCCAGAGGGTAAAGTGAGGGGAATTGAGAGAGATGGCTTAGTAGCAGAGTCTCTGAGAAAAGGCTAAGGTCTTTTCTTTATTGCCAACAACCTTCGACTGCTGGATGACACTGAATTCTCAAAATAATCAAACAACACTTTGGGTTGCATACATAGAATTGTTTTGAATAGAACTGTGTCAGGCACATCGTATATGCTTAACAGGAACTATTTAAAGTGGTGTATGAATTCGTGTTTTTCCTGGAATGCTATGCTGAGTTGCTTGCTCATGCATTCATTCAACAAATATTTTTTGAGAACAAGAGTTGGGCTTTGGTTAGGTGCACATAAGCAAACAAAATAGACAAAATCTCCGCCACGGGGAACAGAAACATTTATGGAGCATTCAATATGTATCAGGCTGTGATGATGAAAACAGCTCCTGCCTTCGAATTCTTGTTAAAGAAGAAGATATAAATACATCACCTCCATGCAGAAATGCTACATGCCATTAATGCTCCAGAAAGCACAATGATTCTGAGATGAGTAAAATTAGCTCCAAATAGAGGAAATCATTGCAAATCCAACCAAAATTACCTTGCTGGTTGGTTGATAAATGGAACAAAGGTAGGTGGTTTTCTGTTTTTTATGCACGCAATGGTCAGATATTTGCTCTTCATTGGTACCCACCTCTGAATTGTCCAGAGTAAGGCAACTAGAATTGTGAGCAAACCTAAAACCTGTATCATACAAGGTAATAGTAAGGAATGTCTATTTTTTTTTAACCTGAAGATGAGAAATCCCCATACTTACTGGGTACGCAATATGTGAAAAGTTGTTATGAAGAATGGTCATGGACAGGGTGGTGTTAGGGTACAGCTGGAATTTTCAGGGCAACAACCATGGGTTTACACAGGAACATCTTCAAGCAGTCCAAGTGGTTTATGGTGGAAAGATACAGTCGTGAAGCAGGAGATGCCCCTGCCATTGGGGGCATTCAAGCAGAAGCTAGAGGGGCACCTTTCAACTTGTGAGAAAGGAAGGTCTGGGATTGAATGCACTGAGGTCATAGCTAGCTCTGGATTTCTCCTATTTTATGAACTTTCAAATGTTGTGTTTTAAAACGGTCATTATGCATTGATATTTTGCATTATTTGCATAACTGACCTAATTCAGTGTGGACTGTTATGGTGTCACCCCAAAGCTCCTGTGTCAATGCAGGAATGTTCAGAGGTGAAATGACTGGATGGGGAGGACCATAACCTAATCAGTTCATCCTAGTTTAAGTGGACTGAGTGGTAACTGAAGGCAGGTGGGGCCTGACTAGAGAAGGTGAGTCTCAGGGAAGTGCCCTGGAAGGGTTCACCTGCCTGGGGCCCCTTCCCCTTCCCTGTCTGACTGCAGGTCACCATGTCCTGAGCTGCTTCCCTCTGCCATGCCCTTCCCCCATGATGCTCCACCTCACCTGGGGTCCACAGTGATGGACTCATCCCACCATTGATTGAGACCTCTAAACTGAGCCAAAATGACTCACAATAGATGGGGCAGTGGAGGTGGTGGAGGTTCACTGGTGGAGGTTCACAGGGGAGAATGGGGGAAGGAAGTGGGGGATGGGAATGGAAAGACAGTAGAATGAATTGGACACAACTGTCCTATGTTCATGAATTCACGACCAGTGTAACTCCACATTATGTACAACCACAGGAAAAGGAAGTTATACTCCATGTACGTATCGTATGACAAAATGCATTCTACTACCAGGTGCAGTGGCACGTGCCTATAATCCCAGTGGCTCAGGAGGCTGAGGCAGGAGGATTGGTAGTTCAGAGCCAGCCTCAGCAACTTAGTGAGTCCCTAAGCGGCTCATTGAGACTCTGTCTCTAAATAAAATATATTTTTTAAAAAAGGGCTGGTGATGTGGTTCAGTGGTTAAGTGCCCCTCGGTTCAATCGCTATATACATTCTACTGTCATGCAAAACTAAAAAGAACAAATTTAAAAATTTTTCAAAAAAACCTTTCTACCTTCTAAGTTGTTCTTGTTGGGCATTTTGGTCACAGTGATAAAACAAAAACAACAACAACAACAAAAACCTGACACATTGGTTTTCTGAGAGCCCAAGGAAGGAGCTAGGTCACAGACTGGAAAAATCATGAATTTGAAATTTGTTCTAAAACCAAAGAGCAGGGTTCCTTTGGGGACAGGCTACTCCCCTTCTCTGCAGCTGAATTTCCACATCTATAAAATGAAAGTAATAGAATTTAACTTATCCTGTTGCCTCACTGTGAGAATAGGATGTAATGTGTGGGATACATCATCTTGAACAGGATAACTCATTAAAAAATGAAAGTACATTTAAGACTAATTATTTGTTCTGTTCTTATATCCTGCCCCCCTTTGGCACCTGGCCTTGTGGAATGCATAGATCAGTTCTGTCCCCAGCATTTGGGTTAAGGCCAAATGCTGACTGCGAATACTGTGGCCCAACTAGAGACAGCATCAGAGTCAGCAGCTCCTTTGCCCGAGGGGAAAGGATTTTGCTCTGATTTCTGGCTCTTGCTGCTGGTTCTTTGCAGTATCCCTTCCCTAGCTTTTGGGTCCCAGTGCTGCTTGTCCTTGGATCTGTGGATTCTGAGCACCCTCTAGAGACAACAGAGGGATGTGTCCCTCTTGAGAGGACAGACTTTTCATCAAGCAGTTGCTGGCACCAGTGAAGTGCCCCAGAAGCAAGTGGGATGTGGAGGGAGGGGACCGGCAGGGGGGAGAAATCCAGCTCCCCTGAACCCGGCTGTCCCTACCTCTGCTCCTGCTGCCTTCTTGAAAATCTAATCCCCAAACGCAGACAGTGAGCAGCCCAGGGTTCAGAGAAAGGACTCCCTTCTATGCCTGAGCACAGGTGGTCGGCAATGCAGGGATCCTAACTGCATCACTGCTGAATGGTGAACGGGCCAATGACTCGGGTCCAGGGTTCGATTCACTCCTCTGGCCATCCAGGGGTGTGTCCCACTCCATTATCGGAAGCGGGGAAGAACTTACTCAGGCACAGTGAATCACAGAAAAAAATATCCTTTTTCTTTAAACCTTTCATCTCCAGTTCTTTCTCCTACCTGACTCTTTGAAAGTTCTACATCCTTCCTGCCTGTAACAAACCTAAGGAAAGTTAGTTCTTCTGTTACCATTATAAAGGAGAAGACCATGAAGGACAAGGACAGATCATCATGAGAACAGTGATAAAACCCACTTCCACAGGATTGTTATGCCTGGATAATTAGCAAAAGTTATTGACTAACTAAGAAAGTCAGAATACTCACCTTTCTCTGGAAGAAAAAGATGAAATAAATTTCCTAAAGCCATCATATGAGATACTAGGAAGTAGAAATCGTAGAGCATCTGAACTTAGGACCACTGTTTCTGTAGTCGGGACCCTTAGCCTGAATTCAGAAAGCCCTATCTATAATTTACCTTGACTTACTGAGCACTTAGAATTTTCTGGGGTCTATGATAAATGTGCTTTTCACAATTTTCATAAGAGTTGCCAAATAATTTTGAGATGTCTGTTTTATCTTCTTCACCTTACAGAAGAGAAAACACATGCCCCCAAGAGTCACAATTGGGAAAGAGACGTGTCCAGGAGGTGAACTCAGATTTCTAATTCACAACACCTCACATAATTACCCTCATGCACTGACCACGAAGGGTATCAGGCACACCAGGTGGTAAAGAGAAGTGGAGGGTGGTCTATGCTCTCAAGGGGCCGAAGACCCACACGGAGGAACCCATCATCTTGAGGAGGGGAACTCTGTTTGAACAATCTGTGTAGACAGTTTCTGTAGATAAATAATTACTGAAAGAGCAAGAGATGATACCAAAGAAAACATAACTGTGAGCATGGGAGGTGGGCTTGATTTTTTCAAACTAGCCTTCTCAGTGCAGCTAGAAAATCTGAGATTTCTCTATATATGTTTTCATGTTTTATAAATATGATTTCTATCTCATTCCTTCTCCCCCACCACACACACAATTGGCTTCAAGACATCAGAGAGATTCCAAGGTAGTGAGGCCTAAGAAGTCAATATCATAGGAAGAATGGGCCCAATACACTAATAAAAAAAAAACATAAATAAGAATAGAATTCCAGAGAATTGAGATAAATATTGGATAAAATTTTGTTTTCAGGTCCTTAAACATTTCATTGACACATAACAGTGCCACGTAGTTATGGGGTACAATGTGACTGAACCCAAAGTGAAATAAGCAAAACATGAAAAGGGAGATACTGCATGGTCTCACTCATGGGGAAATCTCTTAGGATCTGCAAGTATAATAGTACTTTCCAGAGTCTGGTGAGAATAGGGACAGGGCAGGCAGAGGACAGTCAGAGTAAGTGTGACTGGAGGGTTGAGTAGCTGAGTGGATCTTTCCAGCATTTAGGAATAAAGAGACAAATATCGGAATTTGGTGCCCACAAAGGTGGACATTCCTGGTAAATATGCCATACTTTTAATTAGAACCTCTAAATGTTTATACTCCAGGGCTAAACGTCAACAAAAAAAGATACCAACTCTCTCACTTTGAAAACGATTAGTAAATTATTAAGATGATCTTCTTCAAATTAAATTCTTTGCCCAAGAAAAACCAAATCCATTCTGGAGGGAGAAAATATTATCTAGAGCAGGATTTCTCAGTCTTGGCACTAAAGGTGCTGATATTTTGGAACAGATGATTCTTTGTCACAGGGACTACCCTGGATCTGGTAGGTTGTTTGGTGCAATTGCTGGGCTCCATGCATAAGATGCCACTGGTCACCCTCAGATGTGACAACCTAACTGTCCTCAGACACCACCAAATGGATAAGGGGGGAAATCACCTGTAAGTGAGAACTATTGGCTTAGATCCTCCAACTTATTATTTTAAGGATCACAACATAATTCATTTTAGGCATGCATCAAAAATGATAAGAATTGATTTAAAACTGTGAGAAAAACATGATCAATTCACCTATACAAGGAATTTAGTTATTGGAATTATTAGACATATATGTTAAATCACTATTTTTTGATTTTATTTGTGCTTTAGTTATACATGACAGTAGAATTCACTTTGCATAATATACAAACATGGAAAAATCACTCAATAATGTCGTTAAGAAATTAAAAGACACAATGGAAAATGTCAGCAGGGAACTAAAAACAAATAAACCAAGCTATGGAACCAACTTAGGTGTCCTTCAATGGACGAATGGATAAAGAAAATGTGGCACATATACACAATGGAATATTACTTGGCTACAAAGAAGAATGAAATTATGGCATTTGCCAATAAATGGATGGAAATGGAGAATATCATGCTAAGCAAAATAAGCCAATACCCCCAAACCAAAGGCCAAATGTTCTGTCTGATATGTGGATGGTAACCCACAACAAGAAGGAAGAGTGGTGAGGGGAAGAATAGAAATCCATTGGATTAGACAAAGGGAAATGAAGTGAAGGGAGGGGGTGGCGAATAGTAAGGACAATAGAATTAATCGGGCGTAACTTTCCTTGCCTTGTATCTGAACACATGACCAGAGCAACTCCACATCATGTACAACCACAAGAGTAGGATCCTAATTAGAATAAGTTATACTGCAGGTATGTATAGTATGCTGAAATACATTCCACTGTCACGTCTAACTAAAAAGAACAAATATAAAAAATAAAATGTAAACTTGAGATTTTGAGAGGCAATAACTGAAATTAATACCTCAACAGAAGAGTATAATATCAGTGAAAAAGAGATTGTTGAACCAAAGATATATCAGAGGAAAATATATACAGTGAAGCACAGAGAGATAGAAAGAGCGACACACAAAAAGGCCACAAGACATCTAGGATGTAAACCTTAACACATAAATGTTTAGTCATGAAACACGATATAGAAATGTGAAATAGATGCCATTCCATTGTTCAAGATATGCATAGTTTGGTAAGTCAGTTAGGAGTTTGTAATACTGTTGGAAGGTTGGGAACAAATAATAGGGAAGCTGTTACCAAATGTCAGTGAACACTTTATTGACGATCTGACTGTGAATGCAGAAGGTATGCCTGAACCCACACTCATATCCCCTCGGCAAAGAGCAGACCTATTGGCTCCAAATGTTAAAATGCAATCTGTGACCCACCATCCACTGACTGTGGATTAGTTTTGTAGGGTTGCCATAATAAAGTACCACAAAGTAGGTGGTTTAAAGCTGTGCTTCCTCCAAAGTCTCCGGGGGGAGACTTTGCCTCTTACAGCTACTGGTACCTTCAGACATTCCTTGGCTTGTGGCCTCATAACTCCAATCTCTTCCTGTCTTCACATGCCATTTTCCTTCTATGTCTGTATTTGGATTCAAATTTCCCTTTTCTTGAAAGGATACCAGCCATATAAAATCTTCAAGGGCTCTATTTCCAAATAATATCACATTTTGAGGTACTAAGAGGCTAGGGCTTTAATATATACTTGAGGGTGACATAACTCAATCTATAATAGACTACTAAAATATGCAAAGCAAGTGACAATCTATAGGAATCTGGGTTTAAAAATAAAACAAAAAATTAAAAAAAATTTCTCAAAATTAGCTGGTGCATTGCTGGGAGCCATTAGCCAAGTAGGTATGACAATTTCCTTGCCAGCGTACCCCATGTTGCTTAGTGGAAGGACTCGTGGAAACAGGACATTTTGCAGTGACATTGCATGTAGGTGACCTTGCTCAAGGACCAAGGCGGATCTGGGTTTAGGGTGTTCCCGGTTTAGGATAATCCGGGTTTAGGGTGGTTCCAGGTTTAAGGTTATTCCTGCTGGGAATAGGGCGTATCCTGCTGCCTGAGTTCCCCTTGAGTTCTCACGGGATTCAGACAGTATTTTTTGGGAGACAGAAGCCCAGTGGGGGTGGATTTGGGCAGAGAACATGGATTTCCCCAGAACGTGATTGTAGACGGCTGGTGTGAGTTCAGGAATAAAGAGTTACTGTTTGAATCTACAAGTTGTGTGGTGGCTCGTGATTTTGTGCCCAGCCAGACTGCAGCAGTGCATGGTTCTTGGAAGACAGACTCCATAGAATATGTCTAGAAGTCACTGAATGAATTAACAAGCAAATCCAAAACATAATAATCCGGAGGGAGAATCAGAACCCAGAGTTGCTGCAATGAATTTCCAAAATGCCCACTTTTCAAAATAAAAATTGCAAAACTCAGAAAGGTATAGCTTGTTTACAGGGAACAAACAGTCAATAGATGCTATCTCTGGGGGGCCTAGATGTTGGACTTTGTAGACAGTGACTTGAAAGCATCTATTGTAAGTGTTTAAATCAGCTCTGTGTCACTGTGACCGAACTATCTGACCAGAACAACTTAGAAAAGGAAAAGTTTATCTGGGATGCACAGTTTCAGAGGTCCCAGTCCATAGATAGTGGAATCCACTGCTCTGGGCCCAAGGTGAGTGTTATGGTTTTGATATGCAGTGTCCCCCAAAAGCTCATGTGTGAGATGACACAAGAAGGTTCAGAGGTAAAATAATTTGATTGTGACAGCCATAACTTAGTGGATTAATCTACTTGAATAGATTAACTGAGTGGTAACAGTAGGCAGATAGGGTATGGCTAGAGGAAATAGATCACTAGGGGCGTGACTTTAAGGTTTATATTTTGTCTCTGGTGAACAGAGCACTGATGTGCGCTCTCTCTCTCTCTCTCTCCCTCTCTCTCTCTCTCTCTGGTTCCTGGCTGTCATGAACTGAGCAGTTTTCCTCCACCAAGTCCTTCCACCATGATGTTCTACTTCTCCTTGTGTCCAGAGCTATGGGTTCAACCACCATGGACTGAACCTCAGAAACAATGAGCCAAAAGTTGTTCTTGTCAGGTCTTTTGGTCATGGCAACAAAATCTCACTAAAACGGTGGCAGAGAGAGCATCATGGCCAAAGAGCCTGAGAGGAAAGCTGCTCATCTCCTGGAAGCCAGGAAGCAGAAGAAAGGGGAGAGGGCAGCGGTCACAGGAAAGATGAACCTTTCAGTGCCCCCAGCGACCCACCTCCAACACGCCCCACCTGCCTGCAGTTACCAGCCTGTGGATCCATTCCTCCTAGGATGGAACACCCCACATCCAAAAGAAATACATTCAAAGATCTAAAGGAAGTCATGTTCAAATAATTCAAGGAAAGTATAAAAAATGATTCACCAAATAGAAAACGATGAAATTAAAAGCTCCTAGTTATTTAAAATGAAACTCAATAAAGAAAAATAGCGAAAAGGAAATTAACAGAGCCTCAGAGACCTGGGAGACACTATCAAGCATATTATAGAACATGTGTGAGGGGGATCCTAGAAAGAGAGGTGAGAGAAAAAAATACATTTGAGGAAATAATGGCCCAAATATTCCATATTTGCTGAAAAACACTAATTTACAAATCCAAAAACTCAATGAATTCCAAGTAGAATATGTTCAAAGAGGTCCACATCCAGACTCATCAGAGTCAAAATGTTCAATACCAAAGACAGGCAAAAATCTTGAAAGCAACAAAGGAATGACTACTCCTAATATTTAAAGGAACCGCAGTAAGATTAAGGACCAGCCTCTCTTCAGAAACCCCGAAGGTCAGAGACTCGGGGCTTATGTATTCAAAGTATTGTAAGAATAAAAGCTGTAAGCCAGGAATTTTATATTTAGCCAATAAAATTATCCTTTGAAAATTAAGTTGAAAATACATTCTCAGGTAAACAATATCTGATGAATTCCTTGGTCATAGAAAGGACATAGGAAATACCAAAGAAAATTTTTACGCAAAAAGGAAATGACTCTAGATGTTAACACAATTTGCATGAAGAAATCAGGAGCACTGATACAGGTAATTACACTCGCAGTGGGCGTCCCTAGTGCCAGAGTGTGTTCTTGAAACATCGTTTTCCTAAAAGAAACCAAGCCTTGGTAGATTAGTGACTGATCCCAGTATTTGAGCAGGAAATCCATAGATTGTATGGAATATCTTGTCATATCTAATAGAGTTATGTCAAAAATTTTCAGAATATAAATGTAAGAAAATGACTTACAGTGGTCAAAGATGAATTGAAGGGATGGGACTGAGGCTCAGTGGTGGAGTGCTTGCCTAGCATGTGTGAGGCACTGGGTTCAATTCTCATCACTGTATGTATATAAATAAAATTGACACATTGACAACTAAAATATTTTAAAAAAAAGATGAGTTCACAGGGGTTTCAGCAAGATGACTACTTCAGTGAATTGGAAATCATCAGATGCATTTTTTAAAAAATATTTATTCTTAAGTTTTAGGTGGACACAATATCTTTATTTTACATTTATATGGTGCTGAGGATTGAACCCAGTGCCTCCTGGTGCTAGGCGGGCACTCTACCACCGAGCCACAACCCCAGCTCCCAGATGCATTTTTTAAAAGATTTAAAAAAAAATGGACACAATATCTTTATTTATTTTATTTATTTATTTTTTGTGTGGTGCTGAGGATCAAACCCAGTACCTAACAAGTGCGAGGCAAGCGCTCTACCCCTGAGCTGTAACCCCAGCCCCTCATCAGATGCATTTAAACCATAATTAATAATGTTAACCAAACCAACATAATTGATCACATTCTGAGGATGATATGAATTAACAACTTGGGAAATTGTTGAGTAAAGGAAAGTAATTAAGAATTTATTCTATTTTTTATATGAACCTTATCATGACCGATCCAAATAGGAGATGAGAAGAGGGATGTATTTATAGAACTAGGCCCAATAATAAATATAGAAGAAATAATCGTGTTATAATCTTATTATTTTAAATTCTCCAACAAATTAATTGATATAAAATTGACCTATCATTTTACATTACACGGGGAGAAAATGATATATTACGTGCCCCTAGTGAATAAACCCCTTAGCACCTATAATCTTGACAAAGGGATTGAAACGCCATGGGATAATTTGTGGATCTAGCTGTTGGTGTCTAGTAAATACTTTACTCAACAAAAACCAGACTGTGGGAAATGCTACAGATCAAGTAGCCTGAGTTCTTCAGCTGAGTTGGTATAAGTGAAAGAAAGGATGGACCGAATACCTGCTGAGTACAGGAGATGCAAATGACTTAGCCAAATTAAATAGCAGCAAAATAAAACTACAGTATCCACGAATGCACACTTGGTTGATTAGACTATAAATAACGTAAGACAGTCACTACTAAAAAGTCACCTTCCTGGAGGTAGGTGATGGGTAGAATTGAGAGGAACAAGGGGAGGGACTGTTGACGTAGCCAGAAATTTTCTAATGCTTGACTTGGTGAGAATCCAAACAGTGATTGCCCTTTAATAATAATTTGGTGGTGCAGGTGTGTTTTTGTATCTGTGTTTTATTTCATAATAAGAAGGTTAAAAAAGTAATGCCTTATCTTAATAAATGTCACAGAAGTCCAATATAATTTTTTTAGTGTGGTGAAAATAATTCAATTTTTTTGACTCTACAGTACACTTTTGTCTCTTTGAAGATGTTTCCAAAGTCTGCCCAGCACATCTACAGCACAGAATTTGACAGGAATGTTATCGCTCAAGTTTCATGTTCCAATGTCCAAACTTGTCTTCAAAGAAGGTACTTTGGTTTGATTGTTTTTTTCTGGTTATGAAATAATTGTTGTGGGCCTATACCTATAATCTCTAAATGTAAATAATCATGATGTGAAATAAAGAATTTTCCTCGGGTCAAGAAAATGAGAGCATCCCTTTATATCTTGAACAAAACACACTACATTTTCCTGGATTCTTGAGTAATTTATGTTCCCATTGGCTTCCCTCTATAGATCTATTCTCAAACAACATATGGGACAGCCTTTTTCCTGGCTTATATTTCTCTATTTAGCAGGCATTCATTTATAAACGTTTAAAATAAATCCAGATTATAGTGGAAAATGCACGGGTTGAGGAGCTCTGCCTCCAAATAGCTGAGTTATGCTTTTTAACTCACCCTTTGAGACTTATTTCCCATCTGAAAATAGTGACAGTAAAACTTTCTCATAGCATTTTTATGGGCTTTAAAAAAGAAGATGTATATTTAACAATTGCTAACCACAATGGGAAAATAATCTGTTCTAGTTACTTTTGAAAATTTCATTTGTAAGTATTAACACATTGAATAAAGAGTACCGCATACAGATATTCAATTCATAGTAGCTTCCAACTGACAATGTGTCATCATAAGAAGAAGTCCGCAGTTCAGGACTATTTGATCTATGCTGAAATTGCAGTCTGGGAAAACATTTTTTATGATCTTGGGTTAGATTTACAGAGCAGTGGAAGCTGCTTCCTTCAAATTTGGTTTTCTCTGTTGTATAAACTGCAGCTGTAACAGAGTTACCTGATGGCCAACCCTAGAGGCTGCCATCTTCCTACTCCTATGGTTAGAACCAGCCAGAGTGAATGAATTAACCTGAGCAGATATTGAGTAGTAATCTCCTTTATGTCTCCACTTGACATAAAGGTAAATATTTGATTTTGTGCTATTTAATCCTTTCTTGCTGAGATGAGCCAGTGATAAGCTCCAGGAGGGGCTCTTTCAGCAGACAAACAAGTTACCTCAATTGAAGCTCCAGCGCAGGCTAGGGAATCCAGCCTACCCTAGGGCTGGTTGTTGTCCAGGGGACACTCAGCCATAGGTACATTATGGCAACAAAAGATGCTAATTAAACACAGAGTGTCACTCTCATGGATCTGATGTTAGTACTCATAACTTCAACTCAATTCCACGGGTTAGTACTCCGCTATATGTGTTAGGGTCTGTCAACAAGTCAAGATGGCGCATGGCATTTTGCAGAGGGAGTGGTTTGTGAAGTAACGCCAGCGAGCCATTAAGTGTGGAGATTCCTTATTGGTTGACTGCTGTATCTAGTTTATGTTAATTAAGATAAGCTGTATATATAATATGGGTAATGTATATATACCCCTCCTGTCCTACAATAAACGGCTCCCACTCCTGCTGTATCAATCTACACAAGTTCCTCGTCACCCCCGGTTATTTTGCTGCAGCCAGACTGCGGCATATATGACCATAATTCAGAGGAGGAAGAGGGGCCCTAGCCTTAGCAGAACTTAGATCCTTGTGAGGAAAAAATACATTGGATTAAAAGTATTGAACCAAGATCATGTATCATGGGAAAGGTAGCTCTTGGTTAGCATCTGGGGGTGCCTGCTAAGTCCCTCCCAAAGCATTCTGAGTCATTGCTCAAGGTGTGCCGCTTGTCTTTGCCAGGCAAGTGTAGAGATGTGGGAGCCTATTTGGGTAGGCTCCATGCCTCGCTGCTCACAGGTGTCTGACACCAGGCCAAGAGCAGCTTTGCAGAAGGGCTTCTCTGCAAAATGTCTCCTGAGGCCATAATCATGGCCCAAGAGCTATTTGGTCCCCTATCCTTTGATCAAGTGTCCCTAGGTTTAGTGATTTCAAAGCTCACTAGTCCACATGGTTAAAAAAAAATCAGCTTATTGACTTAATTATTCTCACAGAAGTCCAGTCTTACTGCCTAAAGTTTATACCCACTCAAGTTGGGAGAAAATGAATATTGTTCAGCAAAATGGTAGCTTGAAGTTCTGTTGTAGTATTTTTGAAGAAATTCCCAGGGCTCATAGTGGGTCTAGTCATGAACTCAGAGACCGCGTGTCCATCACTCATCTAACATTTTTTTTATAATTTTTTTTAAAGAGAGAGAGAGAGAATTTTTTAATATTTATTTTTTAGTTCTCGACGGACACAACATCTTTGTTTGTATGTGGTGCTGAGGATCGAACCCGGGCAGCACGCATGCCAGGCAGGCGCACTACTGCTTGAGCCACATCCCCAGCTCCATCATCCTAACATTTATGCATTGTTCACAATACAGCAGGCCTGTGCTACGTGATCTCCCTTTATCTTCATGGAATCCTCCCCTCTTTTTTTTTTTTTATTTTGCTGTAGCTTCTGCATATAGCCATGTTATGGAGCTAATCCAAGTGTCCGTGGTTGGATGCATGGATAAAGAAATTACGGTACATATACAAAATGGAGTTTTGCTCAGCCATGAAGAAGATTGAAATTATGGCATTTTCTGGCAAATGGATGAAACCAGAGAACATCATGCTAAGTGAAGTAATCCAGACTCATAAAAGATCAAATATCAACTGTTTTCTCTCATAATCTATTTCTCACAGTTCCTGACAGAAATCTTGTAACTCCAAGAGTGATTCAACAGAATAAGTTTCCAGTTGATGGTCTTGCCTTGTTCCAGGCCATCTTGGGTTTTATTTTCCCTCCATATTTTGAGGACATCAATCCAAGGCTACTGGCATCACTGGTCACACTAAAACCTAGTGCTGAAAGATGACCTTTGAATTCAAGAAATGGAGTTACTTAAAGACCCTTGTCTTGATGGCCTTGGAGGACACTAGTCTGGAGCTACATGTATCAGTGTGAAACATTCTCAATTTCCATCTCTCCACTGGTTCAATTTCTACCTTATTTCTCTGAACAGCATCGTGTTCCAAGTAATTATCTTCTGTCACTTGTACTTGAGGTTTTATAAAGCTTGTCTATATGTTTTAAGAGGGCCAGAATAAAGCATGCCACCATGTCTCTATTTTAGTACTAGTAAGCTAGCTTAATTGAACCAACCATCCCTTAGAAACAACAAAAAAGTCAGAAAAACACACTGTTCACTGTATTCATATCCACTGAAATAGATAAACTCCCAAGTCTCAAGAGCTAAATACATTATAATTTCTTAACTCATGTGAATTCCAAATGCATGTTCCTGATTGGAAGGTGACTCTCTTCTGAGGGATGACCCACAGTTCCGGGCTCCTTAACCTTTCGACTCTGTTATCTTCAATATGTGGCTCCTAATATTCCCATATTTATGTTTTAATTTTTTAGTGTCTGATTAACATGTATTAATTGTACCAATTAATGGGGTTCAGTGTCAAGCCAGAAGAATATACAAGAGACCTGTACAGAATACAGGGAGGTTTTTTTCCAGGGCAAGTCCTGGAATTAGTACTCATTACTTCCACTCAAGTCCATGGGTTAGAACTCAGCTATATGGCCATATTATACGGTAGGGGAAGATGAAAAAGATGCTTTACATATGTGATTAGAAAGAAGATAATGAGTTAATAGGGATAATAATCGTTAACAAGGAAATCGCTTATGTCAAGATAGAATATTTTCACAGATTTGCCATAACAATGGGAAGAGATTGGATAATACAATGGGAAACTGAGGTCAAATTCTGTAGAAAATCTGCATAAAAATACCAAGCAAGAACTTGGAGTATAGAAACTGTATTTTTTGCTGACAAAAAAAGATTATTGCCTCGTGGATCCACTTAATGATCCGGAACAGTCGGACTTGGTGACTCCATGTGCACTAGGAGAGGACGGGCACCGGACTGCTGCTGGATGGAGTGTTCTGCTGACGTCACTTAGATCCTATGGACTGATGGTGTTACTCAATTTTTCCATCTTCTTTTCTGTTTTATATTTAGGAATTCTGTCGATAACCATAAGAGGGCTATTGAAGTCTCAATTAGAATTATGATTTGGATATTTTTGAATTCATTTCTGTTACTTGTTGTTTCATGTATTTTGAACCTTTGTCATATGGTGCACACACATTTATGGTTGCTGCACCTTCTTAGTGGAGTCCCTATTTTATCATGTCATATGTCCCTGTCTGCCTCTGCATAAGCTTCTTTGCTCTGAATTTCATTTCTGATGTTAGGGTGACCAGTTCAGCTCTCTTTTGGTTAGTGTTTACATGGTAAATCTTTTTCTGGTCATTTTTTTCTTTCTTTCTGTTTTCTTTTCTTTCTTTTTTTTTTTGTACTAGGGATTGAACCCAGAGGTGCTTAACCACTGAGCCACATCTCAGCCCTTCTATATATGTTATTCAGAGGCAGGGGCTCGATAAGTTACTTAGGGCCTTGCTAAATTGCTGAAGCTGGCTTTGAACTCACGATCCTCCTACCTCAGCCTCCTGAGCTGCTGGGATTATAGGTGTGCACCACCGCACCTGGCTTAGTCACTTATTTTTAACCTATCTCTGGTACTATGTTTAAATATAATGTTATTAATGCTTCTAATGCTTATAGACAGCAGGAAGCTAGGTTATTTTAAAATTGACTCTACATTTTAATTGTAGTATTTAGATTACTTGCATGTAATGTAATTATTGATTTGTTGGGATTTAATTACTCATTTTATTGTTTGTTCTCTGTTTCCATTTTATGCCTTCCTGTGAGTGACTCAGACATTTTCAATATTCCATCTAGCTTTATTTGTAGTATTTTTGATAAGTTTTTTGGATACTTTTAGTGGTTGCTCCATCAATTACAGTATCATTTATCACAGTCTAATGGCATGGACATTTTATAACTTCAAGTGAACTAAAGGAACATTACTACCATTTGGGTTCCTTTATTATGCTCAATTTATAATTTGGTTGTCTGGAATATTTTCTTTTCATGCAATGAGAACTATGTTATATAGTATTATAATTTTGCTTTCAACTATGTAACAAATGCCGCAGTCTGGCTGGGCACAATCAGGAGCCACTTGTCAAAAGAAACTAACTTTATTTTTAGAACCACACACGCCAAACAAAACAGCCTCTCAGGAAAAACCCTCAGAGCCTCAACTGCCACCACCGGCTTTCCACAAGCCTCTCTCTCCCACACAAGCTTCTCTCCACCTCTTCTCCACTGTCGTATCTCTGCCGAAGCCACTCCACTGTCTCAGCATTTCCATTGACTTGAAAAAGTCCTTGTTGCTCCAGACCGCCATGTTCCTCAATATAGTCCACAACGTGGCGGACTATGAATGGAACCTCATTGTCTGGATGTCCTCCCTGCTGCAGCTCATCAAGTGGAATTCCAAATATTTTGTTAGCAAGAACGGAGTTGCAGTTACTCAAGGAAGGGGAGGAGCTCTTCCTCATATCTTTTTTGCAGCCAGAAATCAAAGCTGTCTTTTCTTTGAGTTCTTACTTGTACAAACCCTGTGCTGCTGGCCTAGACTTTGGCTTCTGAAGACCCGTCTTCCATTGGTCAAGTTGACACTCCCTACAGCACCGTTCCATTCCAGCTGCTTTCATAATTCTCCTCTTGTTTCCAATTTTCATAAATTTGATTATGAGAGGTCCCGGTGTAGATTTTCTTATGCTTGTATTTATGTCTGGGATTTGCTGTTTCCTGAATCAGGAAGTTTATATCTTCTGCCAAATTTGGGGAAATTTCAGGAATCATTTCTATGAGTGTTTTCTCAGTTCCATGCCCTTTGACTTCACTGAAGGTGAGAACTGGACAAGAACCAGCTGGACTTGGGCTGAGTGAAGGGAGATGGGAGCACTCCTGGGCGTGAAATGAGCTGGGAACCCAGCAACCGGCTGATTCAAGGAAGTCTTTCCATCAGGCTGCAGGCCTGGGCTGTGAGGGTTCCACAGGAATACAGCGTTTAGTACAGGAATTGTCAAGACTCAGGAATCAGGTCTTGACACTGCAGGTGGCAGATCAGCGAAACACAATCATAAGCCCATTCTATTAAATAGTGTATCAAATGGTAACCCAAAGTGATCCAGAGATCAGAGATATAATTTCCAGTCTAGAAAGAAGTGATGATGATGATGATGATGATGACGATGATGATGGTGTCATCTTTACCTCAGGTAACCCGGGAAAGGTGATTAATATTACATTTAGGGCTGTAAACTTTAGGGCCAACAACTTTGAAGTTACTGTGAACTTTGAATGTGTTATCTCCTTACCTTCAGGAAAGTGACTATTTAAGCCATATTTGAAGCTCAGGTGTGTTCTGGGGAATCATCAAGAACCCAGGTCATCTTTGGGGATGTTATCCAAGGGCAAGGAAATGTCTTTTTGATGCAGTTATCCTTGTAGTTATAACACCCAACTCACCATATAATCAAACCAACGAGGAACGTAAGTTTAGAGAAGGTGAGCAGGTAGGAGAAGGGAGTCACGCTAATATAATAAGTCAATTTGATGAAAGCCAGTTCAGGGGATGGCACATTTGATGAGCTGGCCATTTGTTTCACTAGATTTCAGAGAATTTGCCTAGATCTTGGAAAAGTATGAAAGTTCCAAAAATGCAAATAATATACGCAAACTTTTAATATAAGATGACATGCCAAAGTGCCCTTGGTTTTTCTCCACCACACCACCATAAATGTGTCTCATCTCATTCTTCTCAGTGGACTGT
Organism: Marmota monax; assembly: GCF_021218885.2. Classification (NCBI taxonomy): domain Eukaryota; kingdom Metazoa; phylum Chordata; class Mammalia; order Rodentia; family Sciuridae; genus Marmota; species Marmota monax. The sequence goes on from NW_026695202.1 coordinate 6,422,456, forward strand.
GCTGTTACCGGAAAGACATCATATAATTTACTTCTGTGCTTCTGAAAATACATGTGAGAAAGGTTCATGGTTTATTTATGTATGGGTATGTTTATTTAGTTTCTGATATATTTTGGACTTCTGTTTCTGTAAAATTCATAATACTTGTGATTCATCCAGTGCGTATGTCAACCTTCAACACTCTTGTATGTTGTAAAGAGTAGTCTTATTTTGCCCATTTATCTGTGAGGCCCATCCACATTATATTTATATAAACATGCAAACCATTTATTAGAAATAAGGAAGAAATACTCAAAAGTATTATAGGTGTCATTTTTGCAACTGGTCTTGTGGTAATTGCTGGTTTTTGTAACTATCTCTTTTCACTACCTGTTCCATATTTTCTTTGTCCTTGGCAAGACCTCATCTAGTTGTGATCCTTTACCTGCTGTGTCTGTCCCTGTAACCCCAGGAACTACTGTATCAGATAAGTCATATGGCCCAAGTGACAGAGAAGCTTGCAGGGCACCCTGAACCTGTTGTGAAGCTGTTATGGTTTAGATGTGAGATGTCCCCCAAAAGCTCACAAGTGAGACAATGCAAGAAGGTTCAGAGGAGAAATTATTGGGTTGTGAGAGTCTTAACCCAATCAGTGAATTCATCCCCTGATAGGGATTAACTAAGTGGTACTGAAGTAGTAGGGTGTGGCTGGAGGAGGTGGGAATTGGGGCATGGCTTTGGGGTATATATTTTTATCTGGTGAGTGGAGCCTCTCTCTCTGTCTACTTCCTGATCAACATGTGAGCTGGTTCAACTCCTCTGTCATAATGTTCTCTCAACTTGAGCCCTGAGGAATAGAGCCAGCTTTCTATGGATGAGACCTCTGAAACCAGAAGCCCTCAATAAACTTTTCTCCTCTGTAGTTGTGCTGGTCACATCATTTAGTCACAGTAGCATGAAGCTGAGTAAAATGGGAGCCTTCTCTTGTTGAGGGCTCAGCTCATAACCACTTATCCAGTCACACAATAAATGGTCCAAATAAGGAATGTGTTGCCTCCAAAATCTAGAGAGGCCTCCTAGATGTTGTACCTTCTTGTTGGTTATAGGAGGGACACATGTGTGAATATCTCGTGAGGTCCCATACCAATGGACTCTTGGAAATCCCATTGAGGTAGAAGGCCAAGGATTTCTGTTGTATTTATTTCCCACCCTTTGGAGCACAAATATCTTATCAATAAATAGGGTTATTCCCACTTCTTGCTCACTAGACCCAATTGGCATAATGTCCTTGTTTGGGATGAAGGTTATGTTCCTCTCTCCTACCTATAATTCCTATGTTAAAGCCCTAAGTCCCAGTGTGACTTTATTTGGAGATAAGGACTTTATAGAAGTAATTCAGATTAAATGATGTCATATTATGGGGCTCTATCTCATGGAATTAATGTATTTATAAGAAAAAAACAAGCTATTACTCCCTGTCTTTGTATGAACACACTGAAGAAAAGTCATGTGAGGACAGAGAAGGCAGCCATCTGGAAACAGGAAGAGAACCCTCATCAGAAACAAATTTATTTGCACCTTGATCATGGACTTTTAGCCTCCAGGACAGTGAGAAAACAAATTTCTGTGGCATTAACAGGTTAACAAGTCTGTGCTATTTTTGTTATGGCAGCCAAAGTGAATAAGTACAGCCATCAGTATAATGGGCCAGGGCCATAGCTTATGGGAAAAGATGATTAAAATATCTGTGAACTGAACTATGACGTAGGGCCTGAGAGTTCACGTACCCCTGAGGTAGGAGAGGGAGTGAGCTGTCCTCACCAGCTGAAGGCAAACTGCTTCTAGTAGGCCCCGCAGGGATGAAGAACAAGTCATCGTCCAGATCAATACCAGAAGATGGGTTCATGTGCCCAAGAATGAAGCCACATCTAATATAATAGCTGTGATGGGAGTCGCCACCTGGGTAACTTGCAATAATCCATTGTCACTCTCTAAGATCCATCTTTCTTCTGCACAGGTCAAATAGATATTTGAATGGGATGTGGTGGGAAGCAACCCTTCTGCATCTTTCAAGTTCTTGAAGGTGGCACTATGCCCTTAAATTCTTCCCAGGAGTGTTGTATTGCCTTTGGTTTACTATTTTCCTAGGTACAAGCAGTTGTAATGGCTTCCTTTTCACCTTTCCTACAATAGAGGCCCATGATTCATAGGTCAGGGAACCAATATAGGGATCCTACAATTTTCTCATATGTTTATTCCAATTGTGCTTTCCAGAACTTAGGAAATAATTGCATGATTGGATTGGGACTCCATTGGACCCACTTTAAATAGGACCTGGGCTTAAACTTGATTATCTGGTCTCCATAAGTTCTGACTTTGACTGGGGGGACCACAGTGATATTCTGGGCATCCTGGAATTAGTGCCGGTTTAGAGAGAGTGTTAAGTAATCCACTAAAACAGTCTGATTACTTCCCTTTTGGAGAGCATAATCATATTGTTAAAAGGCCACAGATTCCTTTGAAATGACGGGAGAGATATTAACTGTATAAACTTTTGGCAGTGTTGCAAGGTTATTTCTCAGGGAGACTGGTATTGTTTGGATTTTCAATGTCCCCCAAAAGTCTATGTGTGGGAGGCTTAGTCCCAATTCAAGGTGCTGAGGTAGGTGGTGAAACACTTAGGGGGTGTGTCGTAGTGGAATAGTTAGGCAATTTCAAGTGTGCCCTTGAAGAAGGTATTGGGACCCTGGCTTCTCCTCTGTCTCCCTCCTTGCTTCTCAGCCGCCGTGAGGTAAGCAGCTCTGCTCCACCATGTACTCCTACCATGATGCACTGCCTCAACATAGTCCCAAAACAATAGGTCAACTAACTAACTATGGACTAAAGCCTCCAAAACTGTAAGCCCCCCAAAACTTTTCTCTTTTAAGTTGATTATCTCAGGTATTTTGTTACAGTAACGGAAAGCTGACTAACACAGAAAATTGGCACCAAGAAGTGGGTTGTTGCTGTGATGATGCCTGAAGTGTGTGGAGGAGCCTTTGGAACTAGTTATGTGGGAGGAGTTTTGAAAAATCTGGAAGAGCAGACTAGAGAAAACCTAGAATGTTATAAATAGGACTTAATGGGAAATTCTGGTGAGAGATCAGAAGACCAGATGCTGATAGAAATGCAGACAGTAAAAATTCTGTTCATGAGGTTTCAGATGGTAATAAGGATGCCACTGGGAATCGGACACCATGCTGTCATTTTTATACTGTTTAAAAGAATTTGGCTGCATTACACCCATGCCCTGTTACTATGTGGGAGGACTGTCTGTCTGGCAGAGGAAATTTCAAGGCAGCAGAGCATTTAGCAGCAGCATGGGTATGACTGGATGATTTCAGCCAAATTTATTATGAAAATCAGGAGCAAAAAGAAACAGAGTGAAAAATTTTGGAAAATCTGCAGTTGGCTGAAAAAGGAGCACAATTAAAGGTGCTGCCAAGGAGGGTGCAGTTGCTAAAGGGATTGGCACCATTAAAAGAAGCCAAGTACTTTACACCAGGACAGTAAGAAAGACGCCTCGAAGGCCCTCAGGAATCAGCAGGACCTTACCCATCCCAGCTTCAAAAGTAGAAAGGTGTCAACTTGTTTCACAGAGTTTCTTTGGGGAAGAGAGCCCCAAAGAACTGTGCTGCCCCAGGGCCACCTGGAGAGTTGTTTCCCTGAGATTCATGTCCCAGCTACAGGCAGAAAGGCACTCACAGTCAGCTACAGCCATGGTCCACACAGGCTGCGGCTCAGCTCTCACGGGTGGGCGCCTGGGGTCATGCGTGTGGTGCTGGATTTGCAGATACGTTGAACGTAAGAGTTGTGAGGTTGGGGCTGGGGCCGTGGCTCAGTGGTAGAGCACTCATCTAGCACGTGTGAGGCGCTGGGTTCGATCCTCAGCACTGCATAAAAGCAATAAATAAGTAAAAAATGGGAAGAGTTACATCAAAACCATAGGGAGCTGTTCATTCCCTGGGCCCACATCCTGCCATCAGGTACCCACCCCCCACCCCATGCTGGATAGGGGACTACAGAATTTAATGTTTGACCTGCTGGCTTACAATCTTGCTTTGATCCAGTTCCTCGTTATTTTCCTATTATTCCCACTTGAAGTGGGAATATACCATTGTATCTGGAAGTATATAACCTGCTGTTTGAATATTAGATAAATGTGATTTTCACAGAGGCTCACAGCTAAGAGTTTGCTTTGAGACTCAGAGAAGAATTCAGATATGGACCTGGGAGCATTGCTGGAATGGTTAAGGTTTGGATTAAATACATTTTTCATTATGAGATGGACATGAGCCTTGGAGAGCAGGGGAGAACAAGCCAATGTACTAAATGTTTGGTTGCCAGCCTGCGGTGCTATTGGGAGGTGTGAAGCCTTCAGAATATGGGGCCTATGAATATGGAAAGGGTGAGGCCATGGGGCTGTGCCTTAGAAGGGGATATGGAACTCTGGTCCCTCCCTGTCTCTTTGTTTCCTGGCCACCAAAAAGGAAGTGGCTTTGGTCCACCTTGTGTTGCCCACCATTATGTTCTGCCTCAGGCCCAGAGCCACCCAACTGTGGACTGAACCTCTGAAACCATGAGCCAAAAAAAAAAAAAAAAATCCTTTTGTTCCTTTTAAGGCAATTAGCTCCAGCATTTTTCCATAATAGTGGAAAACTAACCAAAATCATGTCTGAAGGTGGAAATCCAGGGCTGGAACAGCTGTTCAAAGAGGTCATTAAAAAGCCAAGTTGTCTCTGTGTTCATGCCCAATCATCTTTCAGGCGGGGGACATAAGATACTTTGGGTATATAATGAAATTTCAGCTAATTGATCTGAATGTTAGATAAACAGATGTTAATTTTATTCTTTATATTGTACTGATATTTATGAGCGGCTTTCATGTTTCATGGTTTAAAAATAAAGCTCTTCAGCATTGGGCTTTAGTTCTCATGATCAAGACATGATTGGTGCCACTCCTGTGGCACCAGGGAAGGACAAAGGACAAAGCTGAGAGTCAAAGAATCAGCCCAACTGAGTCCCCATGGATGAGACTTCCCAATAGCCTTTGTTGTCAGCAGGGTGCCACATGGCTGCCCCTGTCCCCAGGGAGAATGGGGCTGAGGTGGGGGGCTGGGTATTTTAATTGGGTTCAATGCTACCCCAGACTAAGTTGAAGTGGTCTCAGTAAAAAAGCAAGGAATAATGGTAAAATGGAAACCAGCTACATCATTGGCAAGGTTTGAAGGCTGTGTTGGTTGGCTATGGCCATCACAAAATACCATATCAACTGGGTGGTTGACACAACAGAAATTTATTATCATTTTGGAGGCTGGGAAGCCCAAGATTCAGGCGCTGATCAATTTGGTTCTTGGGGAAGTCTTTCCTCCTGTCTTGATGATGGCTTCCTTCTTGTTGTGTCCGCCCAAGTCTTCTTTTTATAAGGCCACTGTCACTTTGAATCTGGCATGTCCCCATAAAGCTCATGCACTGGAAGCCTGGCCTTGAACACAGCAAGGTCCAGAGCTGGGGCCTTTAGACAATGACGGGGTGGTGAGAACTCTGATGTCATCGGCCAACACGGACAGCTGAATGGACTACGGGGAGGTGGGGTCTAGTTGAGGAAGTAGATCACTGGGGTGGTGGGGCTAGGGGTCCCCTTGCAGGGTTTATCATCTTCCCAGTCCCTTTCTTTCTCTCTCTGTTTCCCAGCTGCCATGAGCTGACCGTTTTCTCTGCTCTATGTTCTTCCATGATGTGTCTGCCTCAGAGTCAGTAACCACGGACTAAATCCTCTGAAACCACAAGCCAAGATAAATCATCCCTCCTCCGAGTTGTTCTTTTCTTTTTTTTTAAGAGAGAGAGAGAGGATTTTATTTTTTATTTTTTAGTTCTCGGCAGACACAATATCTTTGTTTGTATGTGGTGCTGAGGATCGAACCCGGGCCGCACGCATGCCAGGCGAGCGCGCTACCGCTTGAGCCACATCCCCAGCCCCTCCGAGTTGTTCTTGTTGGGTGTTTAGATCACGATAATGAAAAGCTGACTAACACAGGGCCTCGTTCTTATGACCTCATTTAACCTTAATCTTCCCGAGACCTTACATCCAGATAGAGTTAGCCTTAGGGGCTGGGGCTTCTGCACAGGGATTTGGAGGGGGGGTGCACAATCCAGTCCTTGACAGTAAGCAATGGCACACACCCTCCTCTAACCATACTCGCAGTCCTCTTCCCATCCATCCATCAAAATATCCTCCCAGGGAAGGAACTGATGTTAAGCATTCACATTTTCATTAGAGTTCAAAGGACTTTCCCAGGTCTGCAAGGAAACTCATTTCACTGGCCAATCCTTAGTAAACCTGGGGCGAGCCAGGAGCTGGGACAGAGCAAGGCTCTTGTTTCTGGAAGATTCAGTGGGAACTTCTTCCCCGTAATCCATTCACTGGGCTCCTACATCCTTTTCTCTGACTTCTTGAAAGACCCCCCCACCTCATCAGGGTCTGCTACAGTGGTGGGGATCATGCTATTTGCAAACTATATTTATCATTTCCACATTTCTTGGATGCGTGTTAAATTTTATTTTTTCAACTGAGAACTTTTGAGTTTTTATAGACTCTCCCTCATTCCATGATGAGCAGTGTGTGAAATGGGGTGATGAGAGGGATGGAGGAGCTCAAGCCAACTTAATTTCTATAAAGCAAATACCCAAAGAACACCATCTGAGTGATTCCTTTTTCAGATTCTGTTCCACTCAGCTTGGATTCCAGCCAGACTTTGTCCCCCTTCTCCAGGGCCACAATGACAGTCCCCGTTGCATATCTGTACCCATCACTGGCTTGGGCTTGTTTCTCTCTGATCTGGATACCATTCCTCATGAGACTTATCTTCACAGAACTCTGAAACAGTCCGATGTCAAAGCCAAAATTGTACACACCAGGGTTGGTGCAGCTGAACTGTCCTGTGGTCATGTTATAGTGGCCTTCCTGATTGTACAGAGACTCTTTGAATACAATGGGCTGGAAGAGCTCTGGGGGACGCTCACTCAGCTTCACAGCAAAGGCAGATTTTGGTGGCGATGGACACTTCTCAACGTCTCCAGGAGGACCTTGTAATCCATGCATTCCTGGTAAACCCGGAAGTCCTGTAGTCCAAGACATGCAGATAGAGGGGAAAAAGCAGTTTTGAACTTGTGCCCTTGATGATCAATATATTTCTCTGTCTCCCATCCACCAATTTTCGTTCCATCCTACTTATCCTTAAGATTGAACTTAAACCCTTAACTGGAAGTTTTCTCTCCTACCACAGATTTAGAAACGTCCTGTCCTCCGCGCTCTAGAGCAGTGACACCCTGTGTTTATATTGATCATGGCCTTACCACACTGAATTGCAATCCCTCCTCAATTCCTGTGCCTGCACTAGGGCTGTACCTTATTAAAATATCCAGCTTGTAGGTAACACTCAAGATATGTTTTCTGAAGGAATAAATATTTGAATTATATCTAACATATCTTTCAGGCAGAAGCACATATTTTCTTTACTACAAACCTTATAACTAAAAATCACTTTCTTTGGGAATTGATGCAGAGAAGAAATTATACTGTGCCATGGTTAAAAGCCACAGGTCAGTGGCACAGAAACTCAGGAATGCCATAGTGCTGGGTGACTCCCAAACCTCACTGATGAATATACGGTTTCTTGTACATCTCTATCTGTGGATACCTGCACGGTTAGTGATGTACATGAGCCAGTCCGACACAAACTGCTGTCCCAAGGGTCAACTTGTCCCTCAAGTTGTTCAGTTTTCAGAGATAGTGCTCAGAGACAAATGGAAATCTCCTGAATCCCAAACAATTGGTTTTTCCATGCCCCATCCTGCCTCTGATGTTTTAGGAATCATTATGACTCTAATGTAAAATATGTGCAGCCACAATGAGCATTACAATAACAATATTTGTAAGAGTTTGTCCATAAGAGTGTTATTCAAAGGGTTTTTTAAAGCTAATTGTTCCAAGTTATCTTGGTTTATCAAGTTAATTATGTGATTGCAATCAATTAAGCAATCAATAGTATTTTGTAAGAGTATATAGTTATGACTGGGTGCTGTGGTACATGCCTGCAATTCTAGTAACTCAGGAAGCTGAGGCAGGAGGATCACAAGTTCAAGGACAGCCTTGGCAACTTATCAAGACCCTCAGCAATTTAGTGAGACCTGTCTCAAAATAAAAAAAAATAAAAAGGACTGGGGATGTAGCTCAGTGGTGAAGTGCCCCTTTCAGTCCCGATTTAAAAAAAAGAATGTAAAGTTATTTCCCTCAACACATGATTGAACTTAAAATTGATAAACAAAGTGCATACATGCATGTTTTCTACGATACACTCTGTAAATTTATTGGGCCCAATCTGATACCATTCCTTCTAAGTTAGCAATGTAGATTTTGCCTTTAAATGCTTACAGTGAGTTATTTTTCATGTCATGATTGCATGCAGGTGTTGTGGCTGCATGCACCCGTGTGTGTGTGTGTGTGTGCGCGCATGTGTGCAATTGTAAGATTTTTTTTTCTACCACGGGAATCAATTTGATCTTAATTTGGAATTTATTTCATTTTGTCAATTCCAGCTTAAAAGCTAACTAGTGATGCACACTGGTTCTCAGCTCAGCGCTACAACGTGGGTTTGTGAATTCTCACTAAGCTCCAGCTTCACCATCACAGTTCTCTAGCTGGCAAGCACCTCTTGTTACGGAGTCGACTGTGTAGCTGATTGAAATCTTCACAATGTCTATATTTGCCTGATTTTTCCCTTACAAAGCAGAAATTTTAACCTACTATAAATGGCAATCTGCAAGTAGAGTCCCTAGCTTGGACTTTTTAAAGTGCAAGCAACCTCTTCCTGCCCGACTTGCTTTTCAGCAGAACGGCGAGGCTTAGGGTGAATGCAGGCTCCTCGCACTTCTTCCAAGTTTTTATATACCGAGCGAACTTAATGCATTTTGGTGGGTTACCAGGAATGAACCCAGGGCATTTAACCACTGAGCAATACCCCCAGACCTTTTTATATTTTATTTTGAGATAGGGTCTTGCTAAATTGCTGAGGCTGGCTTTGAACTTGTGATCCTCCTGCCTCATCCTCCCAAGCTGCTGGGATTACAGGTGTGCACCACTGCATCCAGCTAATGCATGCTTTTGTTCTTGATCCTTTGTTATGCTTAAGATATGAGGTGGCCTCCCCAGAGCTCATGTGTGAGACAATGCAAGGAAGTTTAGAGATTAAATGATTGGGTTATGAGAGGCTTAACCCAATCAGTGCATTAATCCAGTGACATGGATCACTGGGCTGTAACAGTAGGCAGGTAGGTGGCTGGAGGTGGTAGTCACACTGCGGGTATGACTTTGGAATTTATATTTTGTCCCTGGAGAGCAGAGCGCTCTCTCTCTCTCTCTCTCTCTCTCTCTCTCTCTCTCTCTCTCTCTCTCTCTCCTTCCTGTTGCCATGCCCTATGCTGCTATCCTCTGCCGCATCCTTCATCTTGATATTCTGCCTTCCTTCAGGTTCAGAGCTAAGGAGATGGACATCTAAGGACTGAGACCTTTGAAACCATGAGCTGAAATAAAATTTTCTTCATCTAAATTGTTCTTGTGGGGGTCTTTGGTCATGACAAAGAAAAAGCAAACCAAAATACCCTACCATGTCATGTGTGGAGACCAACCGGAGCTATGGTCGGGGTCTCTGACCCAGTGGTACATCAAATATCCTGGGAGGAACCTCTGAAGCACTTAGACTATTTGCATCTATTCCCGAACTTCTGATTCCGTAACTACAGGCTGAGGTTTTGACATTCTGATGGACAATCAAGAGTTGAGGAACAGCCGAGAGTCATTGAAAAGAAACACCTGCTTCAACAGTATTGATTGCCAGCCTCACTGGGGAACTCATATGGGTCTACAAACACTACAACCAAAGGGGAAGGGAGTCACAGGGAAATAAGCTCACCTCTTAGACCAGGTGGTCCTACAGGGCCTGGAAAGCCTGGGATGCCTGGAGGGCCTGGGGGACCTTGAGGTTCACAGGGTTCAGAGTTTCCTTTATTGTTCAAATCAGCCAGGGCTGATGTGAGGGCCATGACCAAAATCCAGACGCCTAGAGCAGAGGATTACAGGGAAAAGTTCACACAGATTGGAGGAAAATGCCATTGTTCTTGAGAGACTGTGTTCCTGATACTGTCAGAGACACAAGCTCTCCCAATCCCATGTGCTCCTTCCTATGACATCAATGTGGGGCATCATCCTAGGCTGCCGCACCCTCTCCAGATGCCCTCTAGATGGCGCACAGACAAGCCTGATCTTTCCTATAGAAATCCAATGTTGATTGTTCCAATTCGTGCTTCTGTTAGTCAGGAAATCATTTCTGGCTGTCACGTTTTAATAACTGATATTGACCATAATGATAAGATATATAGGGTTCTCTTACTTAGGCTTTAGGGTTTCTGGAAACACTACTGAAGAGAATTATCTGTATACCTCCCCTACACCTTGACTTCACAGCTCCCTGATCAAAAAAAAAAAAGTTTTTATTTTGTCGAATCCTGTTTCAATGTCACTCATTCTAAGAAAACTTCCCCGACATCTTTGAAAGAATATGCATTTATTTACTTCTGTATTGTCTCTACTGATTAATTAAACAGTAGAGGGCATTTTCATTTGGGTGCTGTCCTGCCAGAGCCTGCTAATTCTCTGTGGCAGAGGGAATTCTTGACTGCAGTTCTCCACCCTTCCTTCCATCCACACCCATTCCATAGCCTCATCTTGATCAGAGTCCTTCCCTGTCCATCAACTTGGAGGTTACTTATGTGACTTGCTTTGGTCCAAATCATGGGGTGGAAGGGATCATTGTGACGGTAAATAAATGTAATGAATAATGAACTGTAATATCTTATCACAGTCAGTAAAATAATGAGGGCAGTAAAAGAGAGAACAGGTGCAAGGTGGTGATAAGATGTGTGTGAGGGAGACGTGGCAATTATTTAATGGAGAAATAAACAAACAAACCATCCCACGCAGGATGAGGCACAGGAACACTCAGCTGGACAGAGATGAGAAATCTGGGCAGAACTGATGAAAATAGAGAAAGGTAAACCGTTTTCCAAGTGCTGCCTGAGCACTATGCTTCTGGTTTTGAGTATGAGCATCAAGTATGAAAGTTGAACATATATTCCAAAACCATGCATATAGGATGGTTTCATCATGGGCCTGACATAATTCCTCCATATTAATTTGAGAGTTAATTAAATAATGAGTTTCATTCTTACCCATTTTCACCAGGGCTAAGGCAGAAAGAAAACCTGCACCTTTGACAGAGTTATGGGCATTTGATCTCCCAGATTTAATTCAGTGAAAAAATAATTTTTGCATGGAAAGCAAGAGATTGGGCAATGCAAAGCAGTAATGAATTGTAATATCTCGTTATCATAATTAGGAGTGGTGAGTGCACTTACCGGCAGCTCTCCTGGAGAGAGCTCCTCCTCTTTGCTGAGGCATTCAGACAGCGTGGGAAGAAGCCTACTGAAAGTGGGCTGCTCACCTCTTTAGTCCCTTTCTCTCACTTGGTTTGATTTTGAAGCTTGATTTGCTGAAGGATGATTTGCTGAAATGAATTCTCTGAATACTTGGTCTTCTGGTCTTTCCTGAGGTGTCCTAGTTGAATTTTAACTAGAGGAAAGTTGCAGCAGTTGGCATTCACAAGGACCACCCTTTATGTGGGTGGTCAAGGCTCTGCCTCCTAATACATGAACCTTGACCCTTTCGTGGTCACTGTTCCAGCTCATCCAGTGGACCTTGCTCCCAACGTTCTGGGTCAACAAAGCATCTGAGCAAAACCAGGAATAGTAGAGAGCTGATCCAATTTGATAATAAAAACTACGCAGGTAAAAGCTACAGCTAATATTTAGACTCACTGGTGAAAACCTGAGTATGCTTTCTTCCTCGGGTTGGCAATCAGGTAAGAAGGTTGCTTTTCACCAGTCCTATTCAACATTGTGCAGAAAAGCTTACCTGGTTCAATAAGACAAGAAAAGGAATAGAGATTGGGAAGGAAGAAAGAAAATTGCCTTTGATCACAGACACGCTGATAGTGATGTAGGAGTTTCCCCCCAAATAAATAAAAATACCCCCACAAAATTTCTGGAACCAGTGAGTACAGAAGGATCGCATGATACAGAGTAACATGCAAAGTCAATGGCTCTCCTTTGTACCAGCAAAGAACAATTGGAAGTGAATTATTTTTTAAATTTAACGATGGCACCAAAAATGAAATATTCAAGTACAAATCTAACAAAATTTGTATGTGGTGTATACAAGGAAAACTATAAAATGAAATTCCAATAAAACAATCTAAGAAGATATATTTTAAGCTTGTAGGTTGGTAGACTCAATGTGGTGAAGATAATTTTTTCTAAATGGATACATAAATTCAATGCAATACCAACTTAAAATATAACTAATGAATCAGCAACTATTTTATGGATATTAACAAATGGAACTAAAATGTACATGGGAACCTGAATGAGCTAGAGTGGTCAACACAACAATAAGAAGAGCAAAGTAGGAGGACACAGGTTCCCAGATTTTAGGACTTAATATAAAGCTACAGTAAAGAGCATAGTAAAATACCTACAGAAGGAAACACATACTGCAAAACAGAATAGAGAGTGCAGAAATGGATCCACATAAAACAGCCAACTTACCTTGACAAAGCTACGGCAATTCAACAAACTGCTAGAATAATTGGGTGTTTTATGTAGAACACAAACCTAACACGGACCCTACACTTTTCACACAAAAAAAAATTACTTCAATGCATTACAAGAAACACACAATTAGAAAATTCTAGAAGAAAATATAGGAGACAATCTAAGTGACTTTGGTTTGGTAGCAAAATTTAAAATATAATACCAAAATCATAAATGATGCTGTTTAAAGAATCAAAAGTCCACTGAACCTTGACCCCTTGCAAGATGGAAAGAAAATATTGCAAAACCATGTCTGACAAATTATACAAGGAAATAATAATGCCACAAGAAAATAAACAACCCCCTGTAAACATGAGCAACATACCTGAATACACATCCCACCAAAGAAGTTGTGGAGATGGTACCTAATCATATATTGAGATGTCCAACAGCATTGGCCAGAAGGGATTGTAAATTAAATTACCAGTGACTATATACTTATCAGAAGAGCTAAAATCAGGGCTGGAATTGTAGCTCAGTGGTAGAGCACTTGTCTACCACATGTGAAGCACTGGGTTCAAACCTCAGCATCACATAATAATAAATAAAGATATATTTTTTAAAAAAAGAATAGATAAAATTAAAAAAATAGTTCAATTTCTACCAAGGATGCAGAGCAAACTAATTTTCATTCATTGCTGGTGGAAATGCAATGACACCTAATTTGGGAGCAGTTTGGCATTTATAAAACAAAACATAATCTTAACTACGCAATTCAACAATTATGCTTCTAGGAATTTATTGAATTAATCTGAGCTTTGGAGGATGAAAATCAATGAAATTGGCAAACAAGAGAGGGAAAAAAACAACCATTTGTTCTAAGTTTCTTGTATGAATTTTACCCCTGGGTAGAAATAATAGTAGATGAGACATAAAGTCTCTTTATCAAAATGTTACAACTAACTCATGGAAAAGAATTTATAGAATTAGAATATCACTATTTTAAAACAGCAGTTTAATGATGGTAGGCATCTAGCATCAGCACCTGCTAACGTCACAGACAGGGACATAATAATACCATGGGTCGTGTTGTCAACGAGGTTGAACCTGAGACTGATCTAAGCCTCTGGATTTGTCTGCTAATGAGTGGATCATGACCTTGAGAACAGGGTCATGTTTTGTACTGCACAATGGATTTGCAACCAAGGACAGCTAGCTTTAGGTCACCAAGTCATAGTAGTGTTTTTCTTATAATAATGTAATAAGGACTTAAAGAGATGACATATGAGGAATTATAACAGCTGGGAAGACATTCTTCTTGTGTGATGTTCTTATTTTAACAACACAATTTATATGTATCACACATTGGCCTTCAAATAATGGTGGTGGCTTGTCCAACAATGATTTACCAATGAGCCCAGAGAAGTTCTTCTGTCTATAAAGATTTCTTATCCAGGGAAATGGTTTCACAGCCCTGGGACTGAGCTTAGATGTAGTGAATAAGTACTCAAAAAATAGTAGGAAAGGCACATCCTAGCATTTTAATTTAAAAAAAAATTGACAGGCCACATTGTATGTATTTATTGTGTATAATGTGTTTTGAAGTAAATATACACTGAGTGAGGGTTAAATATAACTAGTGAACAAATGCATTGAGGCTGAGAACATGGCTCAGTGGCAGAGTGTAGCATTGTATGAGACTCTGGGTTCCATCTCGAGCACCAAAATAACATCAAATAAACAGAACCAAAAAAACTATGTTACCACTCGTGGCTATTTTTGTGGTGAGAACAATAACATCCACTCTCCACAGCTGTCAAGAATACCATATATTGTCAGTGGGTCTCTTGAATGGGTTCTAACTACTATCATCTATGCTTGGAGGCTGGGTTTTACCTATCACAGCTAGTTTTCATTACAGACATTCCAGATGGAAAGTCTGGGGTTGACCAAGATGTTACCATCTTCCTGTCCAAAGTCTGGAAAGGTCCTGCTTTGGGTTAATCATTAACCTTGATGTGGACCCAGGTTGGACCTTCTGAAAATATTTCAATATTGAAGAAATTATTGCAGAACATTTTAAGAGTCCTTGCTACAGGGAAGCCCTCACAGGGACCCAAGCCTCAGGCTCCTGAGCTAAGCAACACAGGAACCTTTTGTACTGGAAGAAGCCCACCAAGAGAACTTGGCCTTTCTACCTGAGAATGACCGGTAGGGACAGTAGGGTTGTGATGCAAGTGGTGGGAGGGTGTGATCCAATCTTCCAGTCCTTGGAAGGAGGTGGATTGGAAATGGCCAGTCTTAATAGGGACCGAAAACTCCAATGTGGATAATGTTGATAACCCTATTATTCTCTACACATTATTTTGGGGGCTGCTGATCTGGGGAACAGGAAAACATGGGAGTAAATGATAGTCCACTCTGCTTTATATTCCCTGTTTAAACACAAGGTTTGTTTGAGAAAAGTAAAGAACAAAACAAAGACAAGCAAATTTTAAAAACCTCTAACTTAGCATCTTGAGATGTCAAGAAGCAGGATCACGTATACCCATTAATTCACTTAAAATTCCCTGGAATAATGGCTGGACTGAGACTAGGATTCAAATCCTACCTCTTGTTCTTTCTGGTTTTCTTGTTTGGCATTGATAACTATAAATTTGGGGATCTCAGCTTCCTTATCTTTAACTATAGGTTAAGAGCTCATCACTTACCAAACTTGAATAAAAATTCGATGAAATAATGTTTCTAGCATTGTATTCTGAGCATGATAAACAATAACTAGTAACCTGTATTAATGATTATTCACTCGATAGTTCAACACTATTTCTTAAGTATTTATTATCTGACAAAGATATGCATAAGAACAGAGATTAACAATCTTGAATATAGTCATAACTGAATTCCAGGGTGGTGGTTCATGATAAAGAAGTTAACAAAAAGGGCCAGCTACAATGTAGGGTTTAACATAAACTGATAAGAGGTACAGCTGTCATTTGAACCCAAACATGTATGAAGTTATTTTGGTTGACACAGCTTTAATTCTACCCACACAGATTGTTAGTAAATAATTCTTCTTTGCTTCTTGTTCTAGATGTGTGGAGATTGGCCATATCTGTTCTCCTGGTGAATGTCTTCAATGATCAGGTCGACTGCTATGGACCTCCAGGACCTCCGGGATATCCAGGGGTTCCTGGATTGATGGGGCCCCCTGGTTTCCAAGGTCCCCCAGGTAAGAAAGTCTTTTCTTCTGTTCCTTAATTTCCCTTCCCTCTCAACCTTTGGGTGAAATGTCATGGTTTTCATAGGATTATTAGTAGCAAGTAAAAAACTAGAAAGAATGGAGAGAAAGAAATTGAGGTCCAGCATTAGCTTCAGATAGGGCTTCTTTGGCACAATGCTCATTAGCCCAAATCACAGATCTTATGAAGACTGAGGAATCTGGCCCAGTTCCAGGCTCAGGTGGTGATTGAAGGCCATGCTGCTCCAGAAGGGTAAGTCAAGGTAGAGGAGCTTCCAAGAACATTCATATTTGCAGAGGTGGAAGCATGGATCAGGATAGCTTTTCTAGTTAAGGGGAGAAAAAGGGCTCCCAAGGGCTGAGTAGCACAGCATGCTTGTGAGAAGATGTGCATTTGATTATAGTAATGTCTGCGCCAAGTCCATGCATTATTGGGGGAGCTGGTGCCCAGTAAGCCCTGTATACCCTTGGGTTCTAGATGCACCCTAGATCCTACTCACGGGCTGCACCAGATTCCTAGTGTGCTTCTTGCCTTTGCCAGGTAGGGACACAGTTCTCCAAGGGTTGTCTTCATACCAGCAGCATCAGCACCTGAAATTCTCTTATAAAATCAAATTTTAGTCTCCACCCCAGGTCTCCTCTGAGAAAGTCCCTGGTGAGCAACCTGTGTTGGAGCAAGCCCCCACGTGATTCTGATGCACGCTGAGGCTCTAGAACTGTGCACAGCGAGGAGGCTTCGTGCATTGCTGCTGGCATCTAAATGAGATTGCCAAAAGGGTCCCTTGGAGACAATCCCATGCATTTTGAAAAGTTTCTTATACAGCTCTCATCATCACTGAGCATCCATGTGTCCATATTCTAGGATCAAAGGGACTCAGGTTTTGTGATCCCATGGTTCACTTGTCCTCAGAGAGAAAGATTCAACCTCTTAAATTCAAGGTTAGTGTCATCAAGTAAATGCAGACCCACAGGAATAGAAATCATAGAAAAATGTCACCATTCTTTTATTATCACATTTTCCTAAGATTTTTTAGGGGACAAAGATCATAGTCCCAACTTAGAGACCAATAGTAGTAATAACAACATCGAATATAACATGGAATGCTAACTAATTCAGGAACAATTAAAAGAGTACTATTAAGGGTTGCTGCATAGTTGAGGAAAGAGATCTTTAAAATTGTTAAGGAACTTGAGTAGAAAAATACTGTTAATAAGTGATAAAATATTACCTCTACATGTATATATATATATATATATATTTTTTTTTTTTTAACTTGTGGATGAACACAATGTCTTTGTTTTCTTTATTTATTTTTATGGGTGCTGAGGATCGAACCCAGTGCCTCACACGTGCAAGGCAAGCGCTCTACCACTGAGCTACAACCCCAGCCCTCTCTACTTATTTCTTGTATAAGCCTGAAGTTCACTCTCTTAGCCAAGGCAGTAACTTAATCCCCGTAGGAGGTTGGTGTAAACTAGTACAATAATTTTGATGGATGTATGACTTGCTCAGATGAAAGTCAAAGAAGATCTAATGGGTAGTAAACTGAGTTTCTGAGCTTTGGACAGGCCACGTTGTGCAAAGTCAAAATCGTGCTGGGGTGCTCAGTACCATCCAGTATGGCATAGCACCCTTGGAATGTCTGCTCCAGGGAGGGGAAAACATAGAGATCCAGGAATATTAGGGAAAATGGAGCAAGTATTGCTTTCTCTATAACCTTGCCCTGAGAGCTCTGTTAGCATTGGTGGAAACTACAACAGGGGTTGCAACTCTGAGATATTGGGATATGCACAGAATCTGGAGAGAAGTGTCTCTCACATTCAGCAAGTGAACTCCTGACACCCCGAGTGCATTTCTGGGAGGGTACATGCTCCCACGAAGGCATCAGCTTCTCATAGATGGTTCTGTGTTCTTCCTAGGCACTATGGGTATACCAGGACACCCAGGACCAAAAGGGTACGATGTAAAATGCCGCTGCAGAGAGAGGTCAGCCTTCAGTGTGAAGCTCAGTGGAAGGCTCCCTCCACCTTCCAAGCCTGTCGTCTTCACAGAGGTCCTGTACAATGCTCAAATGGACTTGAACGAGACGTCGGGAATCTTTAACTGCAGGAAGCCTGGAAATTACCATTTCAGCTTTGATGTTGAGCTTCACCACTGCAAGGTGAAGGTTGGATTGATGAAGAACCAAGCCCAAGTCAAGGAAAAGCGTCAGCTCTCCAAAGAAGAATATGAAAATGTTTCTGGTGCCATGATTATGCCGCTGAGACAGGGGGACAAGGTGTGGCTAGAAGCAGATGTTGAAACAGAGGAACCAAATCAAGCAGAAGTCATTATCTATTTCTCAGGTTTTCTGATTACCTCCTAAAACTCTGAGCCTTGTGTGATTCTTCAACCTGAAAAGAATAAACCTAGTTTCCAGATTTTGAAATTTTGTATTTATTTCTTCCAGCATCTGAGAAATATAATTGTATAAGATAAGGCATCTTTACCCTCTTTAGAGCTGGGCCTTGTACCGTCAAAATCAGAAAATTATTCAAGAAACACCGTTTTCACAATCAAGGTCCTTCTTAGACTACCCAGACTAGGGCCCATGGACCCCAATACAAATGTCTTAGGAAAATGTACTCAGTGCACACAACCCATGCGATCTCGTTGCATTTCACCCTTTTAAAGAGTTTTTATGTGCCTGGAGACCTTACTTTTTACACCTTCCTCCTTTAAATTATTTATACGTAGGCTCTGTTAAACTTGTTGGCCCTGCTGTAACTTTATCTTTCCAAAGACAGGGCTAATTTTGACCATTCCTTTTCTAGAAACATGGGGATAATCTGAAACACTGTATTAGAAAAGGGGACAGCAGCAAACACAAGGGATGCACCCAGATTTCAGTGGCTGAATGCCATGCGCACCTGAAACCCACAGGTATTTCTCAACAAAGGGTAAAGCTCTTCCAAGAGGTGGGAGAACCAAGATCCTGACTTCGTGTGAAAGGGAGTCTTCTTCCACACATGCTTTGAAGGTCTCCAAGTTCAAAGGAGCAAAAGAGAAAAGAGCATAGATAGCAATACCCAGGAGAAATCTGTGAGCAAGGTTTTGGGAGTGGCTCACATTCTATGGCCTGTGTCATATGGGCCAGAGGTCAATTAGGGGCATGGTCCCTCCTAACTCCAAAGAGGAGTTTGCATATGGAACTAAGATAAAGAGGAAAGAGCCAGGGAGCCTCAGATAGAGGTAGAAACAGAGGCAGAAGCAGAGGCAGAGGTAGAGGTAGAAACAGAGACAGAAACAGAGTGAAGATTGCTCATTGTGGGTCTATATTGGAAAATGTCCTTGGGGAGAAACAGGCAGACTCTCTGGCTTAATCTCTTTCTTACTTCTCTGGAATCAGACCTTCCTGATTGGTGTCACACTGCTGTTAAGGTGGAGGTATAGATGGATACTTAATCTCAATCTATATCAAATAATCAGATGTTGATGGATTAGGTAGATGAATACAAATAGATATCTCCACCTTATTAGCAATTCAAAGCTAACTCTATGATACATAGATAAATGCCGGGTTTATTTTTCATTTTCTGCATTTCTGGTTGAATTTTACTTATGCTCTTTACAAAGAGATTCCACTTATTCATTTTGGTGGGACTTATTCGGTTCATAAGACACATTCAACTGTATAGCAAATATAAAATAAAAACTACTTGTGTTTCGTTTTTGTATTTTTCAGTTACGAGGGAAATGAATCACTGAGTTGAAACATTTCTAACATATGTAATGTTGGAGTCTTTTATTTCCTGACATATTGTCCCTGGGTTAAGTTCAAGAGGCTTTTGTTAAATGACAAATCCTAATTGCATATATTTATGCGATACAATGTAACTTTTCCATATATTTATACACTGTGGAATTACTAAATCGAGTAAATTAACCATCATCATCATCTCACATATTTTTTTGTGATGAGAACATGTAAAAATCAACTCTGGAGCATTTTTGAAACATATGTTATTATTAACTATAGCAACTATGCTAGTCAATTGTTATAGTTTGGTTCTTGAGTGAACCCAAGGCTCAATGTTGAAGGCTTGGTCCCAGCTGGTGGTGCTATTGGGAGGTGGTGGAAACTGGAGAGAGGTGGATCACAGGGGATGCCTTTAAAGGATACATTTTTCCTCTTTCTCTCTCTGCTCCCTGGCTGCCTTAAGGTGAGTATATTTCCTCCACCACACCCTTTCGCCATGATATTCTGCCTCATCTCAGGCCCAAAGCAACAGAGACTAAGGACTGAAATCTCTGAAATTGTGAGTTAAAATACATTTTCCCTTCTACAAGTTGACTGTCTCAGGTATGTCCCTACAGCAATGGCAGGTTGTCTAACATAACAACAGGCCCCTGAAACTTATTCCTGCTGTCTGACTAAAGCTTTTATCCTTTGACCCACATCTTCTCTTTCCCCACCTCCAGCCTCCTGGAACCACCTTTCTGTTCTTTACTGCCATGAGTTGAACATTTTAGATTTCATTTACAAGTGAGATGGTGGAGTGTTTGTCTTTCTGTGCCTGGCTGGTTTACTTAGCAAATGTCCTCCAACTTCATCTGCATTGACACAAATGACAGATTTCCTTCTTTTTGAAGGCAGACTAGTGTTCCATTTTGTGTGTATCCACATTTTTTATACCCATTCACCCATCGTGGATACCTAGGTCGGCCGTTGTGGATCATGCTACAAGGAACAGGGAAGTATAGGTCATGTACTGATGCTTTCAAATACTTTGTGTATATACTCAGAAGTGGAATTGCTAGATCAGATGGTAGTGCTATTCTTAATTTTTTAAAAAATGTTTTAAAAATATTTTTTAAGTTGTAGATGGGTATAATATCTTTATTTATTTATTTGTATGTGGTGCTGAGGATCAAACCCAGTGCCTCACATGTGCAAGGCAAGCCCTCTACCACTGAGCCACAACCCCAGCCCCTATTCTTAATTGAGGAGCCGCCATCATGTTACCCACAGTGGCTGTACTAATTACCATCAACAGTCTACCAGTGTTCCCTTTCCTATATATCTTTGCCAACACTTATCGCTCATCTTTTTGACAACAGTCCTTCTAATAGGTCTGAGGGGATATCTCATTGTGCTTTTAATGTCCATTTCTCTGAGGATTGTGATGTTGGACATTTTTTCATATATCTATTGGACATTTAGGTCTTCTTTTATGAAATGTGTATCCAGGGACATTTTAAAAATTGTTTGTTTTTTCTTACTATTAAGTTGTTTGACTTCCTTAGATATTTTTGATATGAGCTTATTATCAGATGCATGATTTGCGAACATTTTCTCCCAATCTGTGGGGTTTTCACTCTGTCGATTGTTTCCTTTGCCGTGCGGCCGCTTTTTAGTTCAATGCAACCCCTTTTGTGTATTTTCGCTTTTGTTGCTCATGCTTTTGGGGTTGTATCCAAGAGATGATTGCCCACACCAACGTAGTTCAACCTTCCCTCTAAGTTTCCCCCCACTAGGAGTTTTAAATATCCAGGATTTTTGTTTACGTCTTTAATATCAATTTGAGTTGATATTTGTTTGTGGTGTGAATGAAAACCTGATCTTAGAGAAGCGAAAAGGAAAGGAAAAAAAAACAAAACTACTCTAGAGGCTGCTTTTCTTCCCGGGGGACATTTCCAATATGTCTGCATATGAGCAACCACCGTTGGCTTCATAGGACAGCAAGACAGTCAAGACCTAGAAACTACTCAAAATGTGAAGGAAACACCCACAACACTTTGGACACCAGGTAAGATAAGAAAGAAGCAGAATTAAGTTTTCTTCTGACTTCTTTAAACCCCAGCAAAGTGAGAAGAGGATATTACCTTGGTTTAAGTAAAAGCAAATGCAAATGGGGATGGGAGAGAACAGGATGGAGGAGGAAGACCCCTGCACAGCTCCAGCCGTGGATTGGCCTCACTTAAACTGGTACCACAGACACCAAATTAAGAACTTGATCTTGAAGTCCTCCAGGCATTTGGCTGAAGCAAAATATGATCCTCTTTGGAGGAAGTCACCTGCCTCCTAGAACTTGAGGAATGAACCACTGATTTGTCAGTAGAATTTCAAGGTTGATGGACATAAAGAGCAAAGAAGAGCCGAGGAGTTGGAGGTGACTGAAGGAAAAAAAAAAAAAAGCAGAAATCAATCTGTGCATTTAAATAGATGTGGACATTTTCAGAAGAAAACTTTACATAATCAAAGCATCACATTGTACCTCATAAATATGTGCACATATTATGTGTCAGTCAAAAAATAAATAAACAAAATGAATATCAAAAGTCAGTACAGAATGAAAATTTATGAGATCAGTAGCATAAAACTAAAAACTTGAAAGTGCTTCTAAAACAATATAATTTTATAAATACTATGGGCATGCTATAGAGCTTTTAAAGTAAAATGAAACATTAAAAGCCTAAGCTCAGTTTTTTAAAAATCTAAATTTATTATGGTTAAAGACAGGTTAATGAGTTGGAAAATAGTGTGGGAATGTGCAATTATAAAAGTTGAAATAAAAAAAATAGTAAGCTATCCAAATAGAACTTTTAAAAATTAAAATAAATAAAACAAACATCAACAAACTCAGAGAACTCATTTTACAGTAAATTGATTAGAGAAAAGAGTTAGTGAATTGGATATTAGATAAAAAAAAATGAAAACTATCTCTCAAATAAGCAAGGAAGCACATTCCTAAGCAAGCAAATATACAGTTAACACAGCGTTTGTCACCCAGACAAACAAACTGCTGTCCTTCAAGCAGGAAGGAAGTAATCCAAGTTGAAGGATCTTCATGTCAGGATGAAACAAAGAACAAAAGTCAACTGAAAATTTAAATAAGAGTTTATTATTTAAACTAGAAACAGTGTTTACTGGAGTTAAAGATATCAGTACAGAAAAAGACAGTTTTTTAGGACTAAACCCCATAGGTTCATAGTTAGTGAAAGAAGAAATTATAAAAGCCCCAAATTTGTCTTTTAGAGATGAAATAAAAAATAGGGGTTTAGCAGTAAATTAAATATTGCAGAAGAAAAGACTGCTGGATTTGGAACAAATAGGAAAATAAGAAATAAAACTAGCAGTGGTCCATCAGTGGTCTGTGGACATTGAAGGGCCTAATGTAGGTTCAGCTGGAATCCCTAAAACATGGAATGTCCTTCTTTATCAGTTTAGTGCCTTTTGTCCATCACCTCAGCCTTATCAATGTTACACTTACATTTATATTGTATATAATTTCTATCCTTAAATATCAATAAATCTTCATCTTTTTATATAGAGACTGTGTCTTCTGATCATTAATGTTTCTTTCTATAGTAGCATTTTATTAAAATTGGAGTATTGTATCCATTTATATTCAACATACTCATAAAATTTTGTCTAAATCCATGGTATTATTTTTATTTTGTATTATCCATATCAGTTTCTATGTATTTTACTTTTATATTCTTTTGTATTTTTTTTCCTTTCTTTGAATCCATCACATATGCCTGATTATCTGTTTTCTCTTTGTTGACGTATATTCTGTTAGTATTTATGTAGTATATTCTTTGAGACTGCAAACATGCTTTATTTATTACACTTTTGTTACAAAAAATATAGAAAATTATGGCAATGGAAAGAGATAAACAGGCCTGGAGATGCAAAGAGCAAGGTTTATTCAGCACTGGTGGGACTCAGCCAAGTCTTCTACCACGCTTTATCCTCAGGATCTTTTTTTATACAGTACAGACTTACAGGTTTCAAGACTTTCTTTAGAAAGTAGCCTTGATTCCTCCCCCTTTCTCCAGGTGTCTCTGGTTCCTGCCACAAGTACTGAGCAAACATGATCATAGAAGCAGAAACCAGCAGTTTGCAGCTATTAAAACAGAGATAAAAAGACATCTCAGGAAGGAGTTGCCGCTTCAGTTTAATACAAGTTCCTATTACATGAGGGTAGAATATTAGAACATGCATTTTAATAAATGAATAAACATTAATCTGTGCAGTGTTTGTTGTATTCATGTACTGAGTTACCCCATCAGGCTGTTCACTATTACTTGCTATATTTTCATGTTTCTGAAATAATTTTTCTTCCACCCTAAAGAAAGCATTTCTTTGAGTGCAATTGTATAGGCAAGAAATATTCCCAGTGTTCCTGGTTGGGTTGGTCTGAAGGTGTCTGTTTCCTCTCCATTGTTGAAGGGAATGTATCCTGGATATCAGCTGCCTTAGTCCCTTCAGGGTTCTCTAATAAAATATCTTGGGCTGGGTAGTTCATAAAAAGCAGAAATCTATTTCTCACCATCCTGGAGGCCTGGAAATCCAAGGTCAAGGGCCTGGAATGTTTTGTCTGCTGACAAAACATTTACTGCATCCTCACCTAGCAGAAGTGTGGCAGGGCAAGGGACGGGGAATGTGTGTCCTCACCTGTCAGAAGAAGGAACAGACCCTACCTCCAAGACCTGTTATGAGGCACTGGTCCCATCCATGAGGACAGCCCTCATGAAGAATCACCTCCTGAAGGAGGTGAATGCCATCACATTGGTGATTAAGTTTCAACATGAATATGGGGACACGTTTAGACCAGAATGATTCTTTTTACATTAGCACTCCCAAAACTGAAGTACTTATGTATGAATGTAACAAAATATGTATGAGATTTATACGATGGATCCCAAACTCTGAAAACAATAAAAATAATTGTTATGAGGCAACCTCTCAGAAAACACACTAAGTTTGAATTTGAAACAAATCAAAGAATTTTATTTTATCTATTTTTTCCTGGCCAGCAATGCTTCTGACTGAGTCTGAGTGTCTCTCTGAAATAAGCACCTCTAGCTGTTTGTGGTCCAAATATTTAAATATTAAAACCACATCCTGCAAACATCTGCAGATTGCATCTGCAGATTGTAAGCAAGCAGAGTCCAGGGGCTGAGAACGCAGTGAGCAGAGCAAATACAGACCACTGCATCCTGGGGACTTTACATTTGTGGGTGCACAAAGTGCAGAAAGACAATTTTTTATCATCTTAAAAATAGCTCATATAACAGTTTTACATAGGAACCATAAAGATAGAGTGTAGTATAGTGACTATACTATTTTATTAATCTATATTTCTAATCTATAACCTACAACTTGTATTGATTAACTCAGACCATAGTATAATAAAATAGAAATAAATAAATATCTCATTTTATTGTGTTTCACTTTATTGTACTTAGCAGGGTTTGTGGGGCTTTTAAAATTAAATTTAAGGTTTGTGCAACCTGCATCTAGCAGTTCTTTCAGAGCCATTGTTTCATCTTGTGCTCGCTTCACGTCTACCACATTTCAGTAACTCTCACAATATTTCAAGCTTCTTCATTGTTATTGTAACTGTCGTGGGACATGTGCTCAGGATATCTCTGATTTTGATATTGTAATTGTTTGGGGAAAACATAAATTGTCACCCATGTAAAATGGAGAACCTATAACTGATAAACATTGTGTGTGTGTGTGTGTGTGTGTTGATGTTACACTGATGAGCTGTTTCCCCACTTTCCTCCTCCTCCCCCAGCTCCTCTCATCCCTGAGATACAATAATATTGAAATTAGACCAAGTAAGAATCCTATAATGGTCTCTAAGGAAGAGTTGCACATTCTCACTTCAAATCAAAAGCTTAGAAATGGTAGTTTTCCTTCAGAATTCTGCATGCCATTCTTCTGTCTTCTGGTTTCCAAGATTCTTCTGACAAGACAGCTGTTCATATTGTAGTGGTTTGCTTTTTCATGATGATTTAATAATCTTTTCGTGTTTTCAAGAACTCTAAAAGTTTTTAACTTGCCACAGTTGGTTTTGTTGATAATCTCTTTAGTTTTACCCTCATTGGAGCCCATGGACCTCCTTGGAGATGCAGATCAATGTTTTCCAGCAAATCTGGGTGCTTTCAGCCATTACTGCTTCAAATATCTTCCCCCCTTCCTACGTGTCCTTTCCTTCTGGGACTCCTGTCTCATGTATGTTGGTGTGCTTGGTAGTGTCTCTCTAGTTTCTGGGGCTCTTTGTTCTTTCCTTCTTTTTTTTCCTTTATGTTTCTCAGATAAGATGAGATCTCTCGATTTGTATTCAAGCTGATGAATTTTTCTTACAATTCCAATTTGTTGGTAAACCCATCTGGTGAATATTTTATTTCAGTTGTGGTATCTTGCAGGTTCAGAATTTCCATTTGGTTATTTTTAAAAAATAACTTCTCAACCAATTCATATAGTGTATTTGATGGGTCATTGTCATCATACTTTCCTGTAATTCTTAAAACTCAAGTTACTTTAATAATTTGAACATAATTACTTCTCTAACTTTTATCTTCTAGGTCTAAAATACCTGGGCTCCTTTTGAGACTGCTTCTATTGACTTCTTTTTTTTTCTTTTTATTTCTTTCTTTTCCCTGTGTAAGGATCACACTTTCCTGTTTCTTTGTTCATTTTAGATTTTTTAGTATACGGATGTTATCACTAAGAGATTGCAATAATTCTGGATTCTGATTTAGCTCCCCTGGGGATTGATTGTCATTACAGTGTATCTCACTCTGTACTGCCACTGATATCTACTCAATGTTTCTCAACTCTTTTTATTTCCTAAGCCTGGGTTTCTAGGGATTGTCCCTGGGTCAGAACTGGTGACTAGTCAGGCAATGATTCTTTAGAAGTTGTACTTAAATCAAGTTCAGACAAGTTTCAGGTCTGACCTTGATTTTACCTGCTCGTCCCTAGACTTTCATATTTAGCCAGGAACGATTGGCTTGGTACTTCACTTTCAGGTCTTGCTGAGCTGGAAAGAAGCCTGTTTATGTCCACAGTTCTCTAGACTGCCTTCTAGATAGATGGGGTCTTCTCAAAGCCATTTTTGAGTATCCCCCCTCTCCCAAATCTCCCTGCTAAATTTATGGCTGGTCTATTGCTTGACCTAGTATCAGGATCTCAGGATAACTAAAAGTTCAGCCTTCCCTGGTTGTTTGATACTTAAAAAACATTATTTTTGACAGTGCCCTTGGGATGAATTCTTCATTCTACTTACTGGTTAAAATTCCGCCTGTCCCTACCCTCTACTAGTTCTCCCACCCCATCACACCCTAGTAGGATATCTGCACTACAGAGCTTTAGGCTAGGCGAGTATAATTCCAGGTGAAGAAAGTACATATTTCCTCTGTTCTTACTGAGATTAAGTGGAATTTTTGAGTAAATACTCATTTTTGTATACGATTGGCCATTTTCCAAAATTTAAAAGGTTTGTTTTAACTATTTTTGTCCAGTCTTATTTTATTTTTAGAGAAAAGGATTGTTAAACTCTTCACTCAGCCATTTTAATATCTCATCCTCAATTAATTGAATTTTAATTAACTTATTTCACCTCAGCAAGCACAGAGAGCCTGCCTGGCAACATGCAAGGTTGTCAGTGGAAGAACTGTTAAGGTCTGAAAATATGGATAGCAAGAAAGAAAATCAGGAAAAGACATATGGAGTTCTAGGTTAGGAGGAAAATCTCTCCATTGTCCTGATTTGATTGATGCTGATTTCACTCATTTCACTCACTGAGTTTTCCCTTCTTCCTGCGTCTCATTTTCTAAGTCTATAAAATTACAGATTTAGATTAGGGGAAATCAGGGCTGTTCCATCTCTCTACTTCATGGGTCTGGAGTAGTCAGAGATGAGCTCACAGGGTGATGTTGATTGAGTGACCAGTAGAGAGGGAACAGTCAAGCAAAGTTCATCAGCTATGAGGTCCAGGCTAGGCCATGATAATCAAAGGAGCTGCCAGAGAGTGGGTGTAAGTGTTTTAGTTGGACTGTCCATATGTTTGTGTTCCGTTACGTATTTGAGTATTTCACTGCTTGGTTAGGAAATTTACCCTGACTTCAGGGTCCAGGAGAACAGAAAATCAAAAGTTGAGATAAAAAATTGCCATCTCTGCAAAGTTTCAAAGGTTGAGCAGAGAAGTCAGGAATAAGACAGCCAGGAGGTGATCATTGAACGAGTGTCCACAGTGGAAGAGGAAGAGCTCTCTCCCTGGGAAGGGAATGTTTTTCTTATTAATGTCTGTCTTGAGGAAATTGACCCATGGTTTCAACACAGAGCAGTTTCCCAAGTACTTTTTTCCTCTTGTGTGTGATTTCTATTTTTTAATTAGAACATCCTTAAAGGGTAATTATTCATCTCATAATGCTGGACTAAAAAGAGAGACCTGTTTAAATTTATAATTTGATCTGACCTGTAGAAAGGATTAGAAGAAGTAGAAGCCCAATTGGGAAGACCAAGACTCTTGGAATATGGAATTAATGTCAAATCATTCTAATAAAATCAGTGTCTTTAAGATATAAATAAAAAGATGAATGATGTCCTTTATACTTTTTTAATTTAGCTTTTAGTTGGACACAATATCTTTATTTTATTTATTTATTTTTATGTGGTGCTGAGGATTGAGCCCAGGGCCTCATACGTGCTAGACGAGCGCTCTGCCGCTGAGCCATAACCCCAGCCCCATTATATTTTATTTCCAACTCAATATTAATATTTAAAACCAGGATGCTCATAATCAAAGTGAACTGTTAGAATACTGCATTGCTCCAGGTTAAATTTTTCTTAGAATTTTTTAAAAATATTTTTTAGTGTCGACAGACCTTTATTTTATTCATTTATGTATATGCGGTGCTGAGAATTGAACCCAGTGCCTCACACATGTGAGGCAAGTGCTCTACCACTGAGCCACAACCCCAGCCCCAAATTTTTCTTAGAATCTTAATCCCTCTTGTGTGTCTGCCTCTGCCTTTTGTCTTGATTTCATCTCTATGTATGTCACACTGTGATTACCTCTCTGTTTATAGCTTATTGATTCTGTTTCCTCTCTTCTTTGCCTCTCCCTCATCCTTTGTCCTGCTATTTCTCCGTACACCATCTTCCAACTCACCTGACTTCCAGTGCTACCCAACCATATCAACTGATAGGAAGCCAAAGCCTATTAACAGTTGTATCTCTTATTGATGATTATTGTTTGACATTCCAAATTAATATTTTTAAAACAACGCAGTTATTTACTTTTCCCTCAATCTACTATGTTCAATCTCTCTGATTCTAGGAGTATTTTAGAGAGTTACATGGATTCACATATTATCATTTGACAGTTTAAGCATTAATAGAGCACACATTTACACACACACACACACACACACATCCATTACAGAAAAGCCTAAAACATGTATGTTAAGTATAGTTGTAAAGATAGCTTTAGAAATTTACATGAAAATTTGGATCCAAGATTGGTAATGAAACAACGTGGAAAGAAACACGGTCACTAGAAGGCAATTTATATTTTCTGTAAAGGTCATGTCTGCCTTTTCTCTGAAGATTTTGAACTTAAGTCAAAAGGAAAACCTGCTAAATTTTCATTTATGGACCATGAGTAAGGTAAACTTTGAAGTCCTAATCATCTTTCCTACAATAAAATCAATGAGGGACTTCATGTTATAGTCAGTGTACTGTCCTAACATCGTATGTTTTGAGACTAATGCTGTTATTAGTTCAGGAAAATAAATATTTCCTCTGCAACTGAGAGGTCTTTATGATTCAAGTTTGATTATGTATTTGCATATGTGTGTGTGTGTGTGTGTGTGTGCATATATGTGTTGGGAACAGTTCAAATGGGATTAGAGTGTCAGACTGAGAACAAAATTCGTTGCCCATTTATATCCACCGAGTCATAGGCAACCCAGCACCATATTGGTATGAAATTACAAAGCAAATAAAAGCCTGGAGAAGTGCATTTCAGCCCTGGTTCCACCTTGAAAATTAAGTTTAGAGAAAGTATAGTCATCTCTCTTCTAGGCCTCTGCAGCCCCCCCCCTTTTTTTTTCCTGTTGTTTCATTAATGCCAAGTGCCTCACTATTTTCTGGAAGAGTTTGGAAAGTATGACATCACGGAATGTGTCTAAGCATTCATAATATTCTCAGAGTCATTTTAAAGTTATTTTGAGATGTGTCCTTGGTTTTTCTGTGATAGGTTGTCAAAATTCTTGGAAATAATATTCTCCCCAGTTTTAAAATTAGAATAGCACTTTCCATAGATGGCAGCAAAGAATGAGAGTAATAAGAAATAACTTTTTAAGAAATTAAAATATATATCATTTATCTTTATTAACAAGTTACACATATCATCTTTCAACCTTAAAATTATTAAATAATTAACCCAAAACTCTTGTACGTATGTGATCAAGAGAGAAGTGAGTTGAACTGACAAGGTCTCTCAGTTTGGAGGTAGCAAAGCAGGGATTTGAATCCAACATCCTCTAATTTTAAACACAGACTCATCAATCATTGTGATATTTCTCCATTCATGACTTCCCTTCAGTTTTGTAAGATCACTTGAATCACAAATTAGGACCAGATTTTGTGACCCCAAAATTTGATTGACAGCTTGTTTGAATTTGAAGGTATATTCTAAAATTATGATTACTGACAAAAAGGTTAACACTTAGTAGCAAGAATGTAATAGATCATGCAAAAGTTGATTATGTTTCCTCAGATAAATTCCAATAATTGTTAAAAATTGTTACAAAATTTGTGATGTTTTAGGTAGATTATTGAGGACAGATAAGAGATTGAGAGTTGCCCTTAAGGGTCTGGTAGTCCCACAAAGGAGGCAATATAATAAATGTATTAAAGTGAACAAGTGTAATTCTGGTATATTGGTCTTACTGGCTTAATACTTCAGAGTGAAATGGACACTGCACTAAATAAAAATTTTTAGATCAGTGGCAAACAATCATGGCTAATTCAATGTTTGGTAGTTTTGATTCATTTACCATCAAAGAACTATTCATCACCCATCTGCTCTGCTGCAAGCCCACTGAGATAGAGAGCCAGCATTAGCAATAAAACTTACATAAGAGTAACACTTGGGAAAAGGAGGTGCTTAATTGTTGTAAGAATAAGATTACTCCAATTATTATTTAAATATGACTGCTAAACAGATGACAACAGGCTCTGAGTCCATAAGAAACACATTAGAGTCGGCATGAGTTTGAGAAAGCAGCATTGTTTTCCAACAATATGTATTTGCTGGTTTGCTTGGATTTTGTTGTGTCCAATAGGAAAACAACTCAAAGTGCCTCATGATCTTTTCTGGGTGAGCCCCAGCCTTGACTCATGTGGCATTTCATGGAACTAAACTCCAAAATAACTGGTTTTTGAGAATTTAGAAAATATACTGCTACTTGATACAGTTGGTGATGCGGTTCCCACAAGAGTGGCCGATCATCTCCTAATCTTCTGCTCCTCGTTTCCAGACTTGGTCATTACTTGTCCCTGTACTTGTGGCTGAGGTTGGATCTTTGGGACATCCTCAGCCATGTAAACCTCAAGGACCGCCAGAACTTTCAGGGCCCAGAGTCACACCTGGTCTAGCAGGCAAAAGGAAATGCCACTTTCTCAATCCACCAAAGGATGCAGTAGTTGGTGATAATGCAAAGCAAAGAGAAGAGAGGAGTGGAACTCCTGGAGCCATCAGTGAGAAGGGAGAATCAGCGAACTTCACTGAGTCTGAGAAGCAGCTCTAGGCACTGCACCAGCTCTAGGAGCATCTACACATGGAAGGGCACCTGTGGCCACAGTGTTCAGGGAGAAAATCTGTTGAGCTATAGGCACCTCCAGCCAGAGACCATGGCACCTCGGCCTGCAGGAAGCGCAACAAGCCAGACTAACATAGAATGACTCGGGCACCTCTGGACTGGGCCTTCCTGCACCCTCAGTGCCCACCAAGCTCCCTGGATCTAATGTGATCCCTGGAAGATACCTGCTTTCAGCAAGAGAAGACATTAAGACCCAGCTAGACTAAAATATCTCTGAGATGACTGGAAGGTGAATGATCAGCATGGCTAGTTCCATGGCTCACTTGAAAGTGTAAAGAAATGTGAATTCTGTGTGGCTTCACATGTTGACAGAGGGTCACAGCAGGTGGGGTGCAGTGCTGATCCGCAGTGAAAAGAGGAAAGCCGACTTGTCAATCAAGACAGTCCCAGACTCCCAGTCCCACCAGCTCTTCTGGAAATGTACCCTTCAGTCAGTCTTAGCTTATTGCCATTCTGTCACTTTGATGTACACTCAAGTATCCGTCACATGAAGATTTGGCTTCTTGTGAAGCTCTGCATACAGGGTAAAAAGGCCACTTTAAACATTCTAGCTACTGAATGTTATTTTCATTGTATAAACTGGCTTTTTGCTGTCCACCTAAGACTTTGTACATTGGGTGAGCTGACACTGGAGGCATTAGAATGGGATGCAATATCCTCCGCTGGGTATTAGAATATGAAGTAGAATCTGGGACAGGAATAGATTGGAGCTAGATATTATATTTTCAATGTAATTGAGTTATGCAGGGTTATGGTTATGCAAGGGCCCATGGCCAGAGATGGGTGGGGGGAAATGTTCCAGTGAGAACATCAATTGCACCACTTTCTTCATGGTTAAAAATCAGCCAACCTATTGATCTTAGGAGAGCTCATGAATCCAACACTTGAAGAAAACAATAAGGTCTAAGAATTTTGACAGAGGAACTGGAGAAACAAGAACTTCATCTCAAAATCTCAGTCTTCCTTTTGAACATTGGAATAAGCAAAGCAGGAAAAAGAGCTTCCTTCATGGGAGGTACAGGTAAGGATCTGAATTAAACACAAGATTCCCGAACAATGCTTTCCATTAGTATATGGTGCTAACTTTTCCAGTGAGTTTTCCCTGTTTCATTCAGTTTTGTTCTTAGAGCTTGTGACAGATTTTGTAACACTACAAAAAGGGACAGACATCATCTTTGTTTGTTAATTCAGAAAAGGAGGAATAAAAATAGAAACAAAGCAGAAAAAGACAATATCTGTGGGAGAGGGAATGGAGGACAGATAAATAATAGATGATAGATGGCAGGCAGATGGAATAGGCTATTGAATAACCTCAATTCATTAAGGTATAAAGATGAAACAATAATTTGACAAATAAGTATTACTGAACCATTTCCCTATGGTAGCTCACTCTTCTGAGACTTTACTATTTTTATTTTTTTCTTTATTGGTGTTAGTGATATGACAGTAAAGTATATTTTGACATATTTATACAAACACAGAGAGTACCTTACTCTGGTTAGGATCCCAGGCTTGTGGTCGTACATGAAGTGGAGAGTCACCGTAGTGTATTCATATATATACATGGGAAAGTTATATCAGATTCATTCCACTGTCTTTCCTCTTCCTGTCCCCCCTACCCCCCACCCCCTTTTTTTTTCATTCTCCGTGTCTAGTCCTCATAACAGCCAGATGAAGTAGGTTACTGGTTTTGTGTTCCCTTTCCTTCTCAAGAAATATAGGAACAGTTACCCATTAAGCTTGAAAGGTGCCATTTGACGTCTGGAGTCTATGATGGTAAGTTTTCACTAGTCCATGCCCACCTCCAGCTGTGCTCTTTGGAACTCTTACTGCTACGCGTGGGTAGCTATCAATAGTGTCCAACTTTAATATTTTCTAGTCACTTGGTCTCATATATGATTCAAAGTACCTCCCCGTCACACATGCCAGGCTGGTCTGTGGATCTGGTGTCCAGTGGGGGGTATTCCTCTTATTTTGCATCTGATTTCCTTTGTCCTGGACCTGCTCCTCTGGTGTATGTGTCATGAGGAAGACAGAGAGAAAAAGGTGGGTCCCTAACATCAGGCAGCTGCCCTGGTTTACTCTTAAGTGCTGATGCAGTTTGCCTTTGTTAGACTCCGTGTGGGTGGGTAGAGCCCAAGGTGATGCTTGGGCAGGGTTGTTGGTCTCCTGGGAGATTTTACTTTGAGTTCTGGTTGATTGCAATGCTCAGGTCACCCACCACCTCTCAGATGAGTGTCCTGCTCTGCTCAATGCCACGTGGCCTCAGCCAGCCTACAGCACTGATCACATATTCTCCTACACACTTGAAGCCTCCCATGAGATTCCTATCTCATGTGCTATGGTTTGGATGTAAGGTGTCCCGCAAAGCTCATGTGTGAAACAGTGCAGGAAGGTTTAAAGGTAAAATGGTTGGGCTGTGGGAGTCTTGACCCTGTCAGTTCATGGATCTGCTGATGGGGATTAACTGGGTGAGTTAGCATCCACATAACAGAGAGAACTTTTGGGCTTTGCAAACCATACTCTCTTTATCCCTTTAAAAGATCATACTGCCTAATGATCCAGGGGGCAGCAGTCAGTTCTAGGTGGCCATTATGGTCATTATGAAAGGTCCTCTTTAATACTTTACTTGCAACACTCTTTAAAAGTACACTACTTAATAGAATGTCTACTGTGTCCATGATAATATTCTAACTCTTTTTATGCCTTTTACTCTAGTCTATTAATGAAGATATGATCTCCATTTTAAAGATTTTTTTTAATTGAGGTTAATGAAGCTTAGCTAATTAGTCTGAAGTCATCTGTTTGGAAGACTGTATTTGAATCCAGATATTCTGTGCATGGGCATAATATTGGCCTATATTATTCTTGACTGTTTTGCAGTCAATAATCATTTCCAGAAACTAACATGATTAAAGTATAAATAGAAAATTCAGTAAACTTGAAATATTTAATATTTTTGTATAGAACTTTTGTTATATATATTGGAGTCCCACATTCTAAGAAATCAGCTGCAAAAATCAATTAGTACTCACATTATTTTGCTCTTACTCTTCCTTGTCTCTGTCTCTTTGCTTTCTACCTTTTACATTGTTTGTTTGTGTGTGTGTGTGTGTGTTCCTATGTGTATCTTTCCCAGTTATCTTTTTGTGATTGATTTTCAACAAAGATGACAAGAAAATCAATACACAAAGAATATTCTCTTAAAAAAGAAAACAGGGCTGGGGTTGTGGCTCAGTGGTAGAGTGCTTGCCTAGCGTGCATAAGGCACTGGGTTCAATTCTCATCACCATATTCAAGTAAATAAAATAAAGGTGCATCAACAACTAAAAAATAAATTTAAAAAAAACATGTCAGATGCCAAATGGCCAAAGCAATTTGAGAAAGAAGAACTATGCTAGAGATATCATATTCCCTGATTTCAAACTCTATTAAAAAGCTATACTACATTATGAAGTTATAGAAATCAAAACAATATGATGTTTGCAAAATAACACCAATAAACTCCACATCACGTACAGCCACAAGAATGGGGTCCAATTAAATTAAGTTATATTCCAGGTATGTATAATATGTCAAAATACCCTCTATAGTCATGTACGTCTAAAAAGAGTGAATAAAAATAAAAATAAATAAAAATGCAAACATTTGTTGATCACTGAAAAAAATAATATTGTATGGCCATAAAAATTAGGAAATCCTGCCATTTTTGACAGCTTTGATGAACCTGGAGCCTATAATGTTAAGTGAAATAAGCTAGCACAGAAAGACAAGCACTGTATAATCTCATTTATGCATGAAATCTAAAATTCAGACACTTAAAGGCAGAGAGAAGAATGGTGGTTGACAGGAGGCTAAGGAGTGGAGGAATGAGGGATGTTGGTCAAAGGATACAGACTTTCGGTTACAAAATTAAAAAGTTCTAGGGATCTCATATATAGCATGGCAACCACAGTTAATCAGACCATGTTGTTGCTTCAAATGTGATAAGAGAGCAGGTTGTCAGTGTCCTCACCACCCCCCACCCCCAACACACACAATGTTCACTATGGGTGGCGATGGATGGATGGACTAGATTAACTGGGGTTATCAGTATACAATGTATATGTGTATCAAATATTCATATTGCACACTTTGGAGATATATATATATATATATATAATTTTTAGTTGTCAATTAAATATTTTTAACAATTTAAAATGTTATTGGGACTACTAGATAACCCACATACAAGAGAGTACCATTAGGTTCCTATTCTTGAACCATATACAAAAGTAACACAGTATGGGTCATTGACCTAAATGTAAAGGATAAAATTTAAAAACTCTTCAAATAAAACAGGAGAAAGTCTTCACAGCTTGGGTTAGGCAAAGATTCCTTAGATACAGCACCAAAAGCAGAAAAAAAGAAAAATATGGATTCAATAGACATAAAAAATAACAGCTGTTGTTCTTTGAAGGTCATTACGTGGGCTGGTGTTGAGTCTTAGTGGTGGAGCACTTGCAAGACCCTGGGCTCTACCCTAGCACTGAAAATAAGAGAGAGAAATCCCCATCATGGGAGTGCAAAGACACATGTACAACTGGACCAATGGGAGAAAATATTTGCAAATCATATTTCTGAAGACTGGGAGGCCTTCAGATCATTGGAATGTTCCCTTAGAGGGGACACTGGGACTGTCTGGCCCTTGCTCTCACTCTCTTTTGCTCCCTCACTTGCCAAGAGGTGAGCAGTTTTCCTTTGCCACAAGTTTCTGCCATGATGTCCTGCGACAGTGCCAAGGCAATGAGGTCAACCAATTAGGGATTAAAACTGCAAAACTATGAACCAAGAAAAACCTTCCCTCATATTAAGTTGATTCTCTCAGGCATTTTTTTTTTTACAGTAATTGGAAGGTGACTAACAGAGACACAAATTACCAACTGAAGTACAGAAATGTTGAGGGAATGTTAAGATTTTTGTTTAAATTCATTAGGTAAATTAATTGAGATGCACTCATTTTTGGAGAACACAAATTACCAATATAAAATAAAAATTTTAAAAGCCTCATAACTGTATTATATAACATTGTAAACTCATAGAATTCTACAATTGGGATGGTTGTTTGTTCCAAGTATTGATAAAAATAATTGTAGCACTTCAAGTCCTTATAAATTTTTGGTGGAAATGTAAAATGGTTTGAACACTTTGAAAATATTTCTTTAATAGTGTAATATATACTAATGCCAAAATAAAAACATTTTAGTCTGAGGCATTTAAACCAAATAGGTGAAAACAAATGTTTGTGCCAAAAAAAAATTGTTACAAAAATATTGTTAAGATGGTGATTCTCTTCAAATTGTGATTATATCCAATTAGATTCCAATCATATTGGTAACTAGTGTTTAAAATTGACAGGCTTATTTGATTTGCCTGTTAAATTATTAGGAAATAAAAATGTCTCAGATTGCCAAAATATTTCAAAAAAAAAAAAAAAAGAAAGAAAGAAAAGAAAAAACACAAGAAATTTTACACCACTTAAATTCAAGTTATAGAAATAAAGAAGAATATAATTGATATAGGCATACATAAGTAAATTAATAAATTAAAAATTGTGTCCAGGAAGGAAAGATGGCAGATTAGAGCAAAGGTGTGTTTTCCAGTTGCTCTGTGACTCAGGGTCCAAGGAGCATGAGTATTGCTTCTCAGGAGGTGGATGACAGAGGGAATTTGCTAAAATTCAGTATCAATCAGTAAGAGAATAAAGGCAAGGACATTTGGGAACTCTGAATACAAGACAAGACACACCGGAGCCTCAATAGCCATACAGGTGGTGCCAGCTCACTGTAGAGGGGAGGGGTGTCACAGGCAAAGCCAAGAACCCCTGCAAAAAATCATTTGGTAGGGGACAATGTGTGGGATGAAAGGCAATCTGATCTTACCTGACCCGGAGGCAGCACAGCAAGCTGGTGTTTGGAAAGTGCTGTGTTCCTTGGCTGATGAGGGACAGCTGAGATGGGAAGTCATGGTGGAGTGGCCCTGAGGAAGCTCTCTGCTGCCGGAGCCCAGTAGAGTATAAAAAGATTCCCAGCAAGTGCCTAGCATGCGATCTAGAGTGTGACCAGTGGGGCATGACTGAAACAGGCACAGAAAGGATTATTCCCAGGGGTATTCATACAGGGAGATATGGAGGGCTCACTTTCAGGGACCAGCTGGGGAGAGTCCAAAAGCTGGACAAGCAGGTACATTTGCACTAGGAGTCTGATCCTGGGAAGACCACATTTGCAGGCAGTGGTGTGTGAGATCTGCAGAGAGACAGTTACCCAACCATGTGAGTTCAGTTTGCAGGAGGCTCCTGAGGTCCAGATGTCCAGCACAGGTCAGCACCTGCCCAGCAATAAGAGGTGTGGATCTAAACTTTCTGGGGCAGATACCACCCAACAAAGTTTTAAAGGATGATCAGAGCTAAATACCAGCCACCAGAACTTCCCAATTACCACTCTGCATTAACCATGCTCTGTGACGGATCTATTTAGTCTGTCCAGACAAAAATCCAATTGTGGAATCTTTTTTTCTTTTTCTTTTTTTTCTTTTTTACTGTCTTAACTTCTACTAGTGAGAATGGAACTGAGAGCTATTACAACTAGGTTACTTCCACCAGCAACTTGGTGAGCAACACAAAGTGGATAGGCTTAACAACAACCAGCCCTTGCTCTCTTTAAAGGGAATTCAAAATTGGAAAGAGGGGCAGTAAGACAAGGCAGCGAACACCCATCCTCCTCAATAGTCTTGATCATCTCAAGAGAGAAAATTCATTTATTTGTATTCTTTTTCCAGTGTGTGTGGTTTCTTTCTGTACTGAGTGTTACATGGATATATTTTTTCTTTCATTTTTATCATTTCCCCACCCATTTGTTGCCTTGTTTTGACTTTGGAGGGTTAAGAGTTTTGTGTTTGTTCAGATTTGAGCTTTTGCTTGTTTTTATTTCTCTTATTACTCTTTCTCCCCTTTTCCCCCCTTAGAGTAGACGAATTCTCTTGTTCTCTCTTCCTCTCTTTGTTTCAGTTTTTTTTGACTCCTCCTTCTTTATTGCTGTCCCTTGTTATCTCTTCCCTACTCACCCTCTCTTCACGTTTTGGATATTTTAAACATTTGTTTTTCCTTCCTGTTCCACTTCCTCTTGATGAACTATAATTTTGCTATCTTTTAGAAGTATTTAGTTGATATAATTCCTATCCTCACCGTTAATATTAAGAATATTCTTGCAGTTACTAGTACTGTGGGTGGTATAGTTGACACCTGCTGTTTACTTTGTCTAGTTTATTGTTGTTGCTGTCTTTAATTGTTGACCATGCCATTCCTCTTCTTGTGGTAGTTAGTGTTATAGATGTCATAGTAGGCATGGGACATTTATTGTAGTGCTGTATGTTGGTTGCTACTATTGTTGCTGTTGCTTGATTCCTCTTTTTCTGAGAGATGTTTGGAACTAATGGGACACTATGAATTCATATGACAGACACTTTGTTGCTGGGTCACACCCACAACCCTGCCAAGTGACAGCCCACCTTACTGTACACTCAAGTGTCAACAATACTTTAACACCTAGAATAAGGGAGAGAAGAACCAAAAACCAATGACCATGACACAAGTAGGAGTGGCTAGCAGGGGCCTCAGTTTGCACTTGACATATACTCCTATGACAGAAAGTGAGAGAGGTCCCGACACAATGACTCAAAGGAACCCACGGTGTTGCAGCAGCTCTCCAAGACTGAAACAAATCATCAGTTCTGCAGTGGCAAACTGAGAGTCATTGGCAATTGAAATTAATATTTGGATTATGCTGATCCTGTATGGTGAAGCAAAAAGATACTAACAACACAGGACTTACTATAAAAGAAATAACTACAATGATACAAATGTATGAATTGCCAAGATCATTGTAATGTCATGTGTAGATAATAATAATAATAAAAAAAAGATTTCCCTGGGCTGGGGTTGTAGCTCAGTGGTACAGCGCTCGCCTCACATGAGGAGGCCCTGTGTTCGATCCTCAGCACCACATAAAAATAAAATAAAGGTATTAAAAAAAATTCTCTACACACCAGAGGAGGCTCTCATAAAAAAGGAAGAGGACTCCATTTCAACAGATACCAAGACCTTTGAAAACACAAGGAAATAGGCAAACAAATCCCTACCCCAAATCCACAATCCCCCAGCAGAGGAATACTCAGACATGGATGGGGGTGAAATTCCAGAGAAAGATTATAGAAAGTATTAAAATGTTTGCCAGGTGCAGTGGTGCATTCCTTTAATTCCAGCAGCTCAGGAGGCTGAGACAGGAGGAGCATGAGTTCAAAGCCAGCCTCAGCAACATGGAGACACAAAGCAACTCAGTGAAACCCTGTCTGTAAATAAAATACAAAATAGGGCTGGAGATAAGGCTCAGTGGTTGAGTGTGCCTGAGTTCGATCCCAGGTACACCCCCCAAATATATTACAATGTGTAATGAACGAAAAGAAGATCTAAGGAATGAATTAAGACAGCAAAAACAGGAGTTGAATGACCATATCAATAAAGAGGTAGAAATTCTGAAAAGAAACCAACCAAAACTCCTGATAATGAATACACAATGAATCAAATGAAAAGTTCACTTGAAAATATGACCAAAAGTTCACCTGAAAATATGACCCTACTTACCCTATGTTCATGTTTTGAATATTTTAAACATTTTTTGCCTTCCTGTTATGACCTGTTATGGCCAAAAGATTAGATTACATAGAAAACAGAATTTTCAACCTCGAAGAGGAGATATAATTAACTTGAATACTCTGTGTGCATTTTAGGAGATCATAATGAAATTAAATTAGAAATCGACAGCAAGAAAAATTATAGAAAATACATAAACACATGTAAATTGAACAATATTCTTTTAAACAAGGAGTGGATCACAGAAGAAATGAAAGGAGAAATTTTAAAATTTCTAGACTCAATTGAGAACAGTGATAAAACATACCAAAATCCCTGGGACAGTATAAAAGCAGTTTTAAGAGGAAAGATTATAGCTTTAAGTGCCTACATCAAAAAAGGAAGTATTCTAAATAAATAATCTAATGCTATAGCAGAATAAAGCTATTCTGAAACCAAATTAACACAGGAAATAATTAAACTCAGAGCCCAAATTAATAAAATGCAAAATCCTTAATAAAATATTAGCAAATAATATTTAAAAACACATTAGGAAGATTGTACACCAGAATCAACTTGGCTTCATTCCAGAGATTCAAGTTTGCTCCAATATACATAAATCAATAAATGTAATTTACATAGGGTCAAGGACAAAAATCACATTATCATCTCAATAGATGAAAAAGCCTTCTACAAAATCAAGCATCCATTCATATTAAAAACACTCGAAAAATTAGATATAGAAGCAAATTACCTCAAATCATAAAGGCTAAATATGACAAACCCAAAGCCAACATCATACTGAATGGAAAAATCTTAAATAATTTCTTCTAAAATCAGGAAAAAACAAGGATATTCAATCTTACCACTCCTATTTAATATTGTTCTTGAAACTCTAGCCAGAGCAATCAGGCAAGAAAAGAAAATTAAAAGATACAAATAGGAAAATAAGAATTCAAATTATTTGTTTGCTGATGACATGATCCTATATTTAGGATCCCTGCCCCTTCTCCTCCCCCTCTCTCTCCCCCTCTCCTCCTGACCCTACCATAAGCTGAGAAGCTTTCTTCCACTGGGCCCTCCCCACTTGATGTGCTGTCTCAACTTGGACCCAGTTACCATTTATGGACTCAGACTTCTGAAACCATAGCCCCCAAATATACTCTTTCTCCTTTAGGTTGTCCTTGTCAGGTATTTTGGTCACAGTGACAGAAAAGCTGTCTAAAACAGAAATAGATATAACTATGGAGATGAAAGACCTCTACTATGAAAAGAATAGAAGACTGAAGAAAGAAATTTAAGAGGACTTCAAAAAGGAAAAAAAAAAAAACTCCCATGTTCTTGCATATGTAGAATTAATATTGTTAAAATGGGCATATTTCCAAAAGCAACATATAGATTCGATGCTTTCCCCATCAAAGTATCAATGGCATTCCAGGATCAGAAAAAAAAAATATTCCTAAACTTCAACTAGAAGAATAAGAGACCCAGAATAGCCAAAGCAGTTCTGAGCAAGAAGAGCAATGCTCATCACAATACCTGATCTCAAATTATTCTACAGAGCTATACTAACAAAACCAGCCTGATACTGGCATCAAACCATACATAGAGATGAATAACCAATCAATAAGTGGGAAAAACATCTAAACAGGCACCTCTCAAGAGAAAATGAATGAAAGGAAAAAAAAACCCACATTCTTGCATAGGTAGAATTAATATTGTTAAAATGGGCATATTATCAAAAGAAACATATAGATTCCTCTCAAGAGAAATAATAATACAAATAGTCTATGAATATATGAAAAATGTTCAATATGCTCATCAATGAGGGAGATGCAAATCAAAACTACACTGAAATTTCATCTCATGCCAGTGAATGGCAATCATAAATAATACAACAATAATTACTGGTAAAGATATGGGGGAAAATGTGCACTTATACATTGTTGGTGGGATTATAAATTAGTATGACACTATGGAGGCAGTATGGAGATTTCTCAAATGATTAGGAAGGAAGCCACCATATAACCCAGCTATTGCACAGTTTGGTAATTGTCCAAAAGATGTAAAATCAGTATGCTTGAGTGATACATTCATACCAATATTTATAGCAGCACAATTCACAATAGCCAAGTTTGAAACCAGCCCAGATGCCATCAACAGATAAATGGATAAAGAAAATTTAGTTTATAAACACAATGGAGTTTTACTCAGCCATAAAGAAGAATGGAATTGATTCATTTGTGGAAAAGTAAATAGGGCTTGAGAATATCAAGGTAAGTGAAATAAACCAGACATAGAAATTCAAGGGTCAAATATTTTCTTTCCTAAGCGGAAGCTGGAGAGAGAGAAGAAATTTAAAAAAATAATAATAAAAGTAAATAGAAGGGAGACAACAGAATAGAGAAAAAGAATCAAAACAGAGGAGGGGAGAGCAGGTGGAAGTATAGGGGAATGAAAACTATCTTATGTCTATGTATGAATATATATGTAACATACTAATTAATTATTAGTAGTATTAATTCATTATTATAAATACTAATTAATTATACTATATAACGTACTAATAAATTACAACAGAAGGGAGATCGGTAGAGTAGTGTAAGCAGATCTGGAGGGAGGAGGGGAGGGAAAAGAAGGTCTTGGGAATGAGATTGATCTAAGTATGTTATGTATACAAGTATGACATATGAATCCTGCTACTGTGTATAATTAGTGTTCCAATAAGAAAATGCACCCAGAAAGAGACGCACAATGAAATAATCAAATGACTTTTGAAAAGTCACCGATCATTCAAAGGGAAATAAAGCCTTCCTTAACAAATAGTACTGGGACAACTGATTTTTTTTAAAGATAAAAATTAGCATTGACTATGCTTATACCTTATGCAAAAATTAATTTAAGACAGATCATAGACCTGATTTTTAGATTATAGCTCTATGTAAAACTCTTACCCACCCCCAAAAAAAAGAGAGAATATCTTTATGACGTGGGCATAAGCAAAGATATTTAGCACAAGGCATAGGAAGCAAAACTATAATGATAACTAATTAAAATAAAAATTCCTTCTTGAGTAGTAAATCACACAAAACTTAATGGCTTCAGGCAACACTTTTATTGCCCCCCAGTGGCTTTAGTCAGGAATTTGGGCCTGGTGTATCTGAGTCCTTCTCTCCAGGACCTCTCACAAGCTGCAATCACAGAGAGGCCTAGGCTGTGGTCATCTACCACCTACCTGGGGAAACACTGATGTCAAGCTCACGTGGTTACCAGAAAGACTGAGCTCTCTGAAGTTTGCAGGACTGAGGTCTGCAGTTCCTTCTTGGCCATTAGCTGGAGGTGACATTCAGTTCCTTGCTACTCAGGTCTCTCCTACATGGCCAAGTGATTCATCAAAGTACACAGGCCAAGAAGACAACGGTGATGGTGCAGGCCAGGTGGATGTCACCACCTTTTGGAAGCTAATTGTGAGAGTAACTTTTAGAAATATATTTATAAGTGTAACAAAGGAATCTGGAATTGGCTCATAATAGCCCCAAGAGGCAGGTGGAAGGGAGAGGCATAAAGGAGAAGTCTTGTTGTGAGTTGATATTTATCAAACTCGTTTTCTTGAATGAGTGTGACCTCTTTTTCCTCAATTAAAACATGAAACATCAAAAATAAACGCGTTACCTCTTTTTGCGGCCAGCGTTACAGAAGCATAATATAATTGCTGTCGCTCAAGAAATTCATCCTTTATTCATCAGGAGCCGCTCTCTCCCACCGGCAACCATCTGCCCCTAATGTGTCTTCATCATTGAGAAACAGGAGAGTCTATTTAAGCAGATTTACTACAAGGCAATATGAGCCCCTGTTTAAGAAATCCTGAATTAGAATACTGGCCCTAGCTATTACTAGGGTCTACTTCTGGACCAACTTATTATAGCTTTCTGTGTCTCAGTTTCCTGACCAATAAAATGGAGACAGCGGTACAGGATGGTTCCTAGAGTTGTTTGAGCATTAAATAGCAGGGTCACTAGTAAACTGCAATCATTATTTGACGCACTCAGTATTTAAAACTACCACATTTTCTGCTGCCTTTCATAGAAATTCAGAGATTCAGAAAAAGGATATTAGGCCAAATGCAACATTTTTACCAACACTCTCTGTACCAAAGCCCCCACCAAGCCCAAATATACTCTGTAATGTTTTCTTCTCGGTATTGAATGCTGATAATTGCCGTATCTAAAACTTGGGGACAGCTCAAATGTTCTTCCAGAACAAAGCTACATTTTACAAGTGGGTGCTGAACCTCTTCCCAGAGATAAGAAGTGGTGGGTGCATTTAATGGGTAATTCATCAGCTTCAAATTGCACAGAAGGAGAGCTCTCCCCTCTGCTGGTATTTTCCTGCATGTAGCCCCATGGCCTTGAACAAAACAAAACAAAATCACAAAGGCTTCAGAGGATCCTATAAATCATTCTTATACTTAATTAAGAAATAGATTTCTCTAGAAGACCCACGTGTAGGGGAAAACTAAGGATGCTCTGAATAGCAATCACAAGAATTTCCCGACAAGAAATGCAACTGTGGGCTTTTAATGGGTTCTGATTGCTTGTCTATTTAATGTAGGGTTTTT
Organism: Marmota monax; assembly: GCF_021218885.2. Classification (NCBI taxonomy): domain Eukaryota; kingdom Metazoa; phylum Chordata; class Mammalia; order Rodentia; family Sciuridae; genus Marmota; species Marmota monax. The sequence continues at coordinate 6,467,373 of NW_026695202.1, forward strand.
TTTTGTATTTTTTGGCAAATTTTCATATAATTAACATATTTGGAAGGGATATTGCCAAGTGAGAGTTCCTTATGAACCATTACAGTTTAATATAGAAGAGCAATTTTTTACACGGACCCTATAACCTGAAAGTATTTCTGCCACTTCTGAAAATGCTGTTGCTTTAAGGCCGAGGCAGGCTGGGACCCAGTTTCATTGTTTGGGCTCTGTACCAGGTTTTGTGAGTCACTGGGCATCTTTGGGAGGTGCTGCCTCCACACAGAGGAGACAGGAACCATTAATGAAGGTAACACCTGGCCATGTTTCCACATCTCTCTTTTTTTTTTTTTTTTTCTGATGCAGGCATCTGGATTTTGGCCCTGTCCATACTAATGTCAGTGATGGGTTCTGAATATCCCCCAAATCCTGAATCTTGTAATGTTCAAGGACCTCGAGGCATCCCAGGTTTACCAGGATTAAGAGGCCCACAAGGTAAGAAACATCCTTCTTCTGCTTTGTACTAGCTTTTCTATCATTTGACAAAATGACTCTATGTCATTAAAGGTCCAAGATGACCAAGATGGACGTGATGCTCACAGCAAACCTCTTGGTTAGAAGGCTGTGGAGCTGGGAAGTTCTAGCTCCTTCTTCACCACTTCTTAACCATAGCTGCATATAAAAATGCTCAACATATGTTTAAAAATTATTTTCTGAACACCAACTACAGTCATGCAAATATTTCAACATACACCAACCCAAACCAAGTGATCCAAAGAAAAATCCACACAACTTCATATTCCAACCAAGCATGCAGGTCACATGAAGAGGCTCAGCCTGGTCCCGAGGCCTAAGTGGAGGGACTCTCTCTGTTTCTTTGGAGTCCAGAGTGAAACAGTGATGGCCACCAGGACCATATGTTTCTTTGGGCAATCCTAGGAGCCTAAGAGGTTGATCACGTGAGGTCCCTTAACACTAAGGTGAGAACTTACACACCATCACTCTATCCTATTTCCATGATCAAAACACTCACATGAACAAGCCAGATTCAATGGCCTTGAAGTAGACTCTACTCACCCTTGGGTACTTCAAGGTCACATGGCAGAGAGGGAGTAAAAGGCTAAGAGCAAGATCCATGCTTCAGGTCTCATAAATCAGACTCTCGGAAAGTGCATTAGGGCATTTGTATTTCTTGGAAGACCCAGGATTATTCTGTCATGCAGGTAGGGTGTCTTTAGAACTGGTGACTCTTGTGGCTTACAGAGTTAAGTAATTTCTCTATGTTTGGAGAGCAAGTTAGTGTATTTGGTATCCAGGGTTTTTAAACAATTAAGATAATAACTTAAAAACTAATATTGCTGGGAACTTTGCCAAGCTGTTTATATAGATCATTTAACTGAATGTTACACATCAGTGTGATGTTATAGAAGAAAAATATGCAACATTGATTTTCACAGCATACAAAAATGTAAAAGAAATGACAGTGATTCTTCCTAGAAATTGTTGAATGAATTTTCCTACATTGGCACAGCTACATGGGCCTTTAGGACACACCCAGAAGTACAATCTTACCATTGGCATGTTCCCTACAATGAGGTTTTGAAGAAAGGCCTGTGTGTGATGGTAGCAAAAACACCAAACCTCCCTGTGCGTCAGTCTCATTTTCTTGAAGATAGGACACATTTCCCAACACAATACATTTCCCATTTCAACCAAGAAAGATTACATGACCTTGAATAAGCAAAATTAAAATGATTAATAAACAGCAAATCTAGGTTAGACATCAGCTCCTCCACTGGGTCTGGTATTGGTGATTAAGGAAGGATCAAAGTTGGGCTGCATATGAATATTTTATCCCATCAGATACCATATCTATGATACTTATACTAGGGTATATGGGCTACATCCAAATATTTATAATTCCTTTATCTATCAGTCTGAGTGATGTCGTGGAAAGTACAGTAAGCCAGAAATCCTGCCATAAACTAGCTGTGTGATTCCACAGAAGTCATTTCACCAGGTTATAAAAAGAAAAGAGAAATTTGGACTTAGGCCAAACAAATCAACTATGTTGCAAAAATGGGTACTTGAGCCTGTAACCCCAGTGACTCAGGAGGTTGAGGCAGGAGGACCTCAAGTTCAGAACCAGCCTCAGCAACATAGTGAGGCCCTAAGCATCTTATCAAGACCCTATCTCAAAAAAAAATAGTAGCTCAGTGGTAAAATGCCCCTGGGTTAAATCCTCAGTACCAAAAAAAAAAAAGTATTTGAATTTTTAAATCCAAAAACAATAATTTTATCAAATTATAGAACAAGGTTATCCATCGATGAAATGCCCTCAAGCACTGCAGTTTACTCTTTTAGTTCACTGTCACCCTAAGAAACATGTTATGGATATAGAAAGCTGTGGAAATACACATTCAAGCAGTAATGTTAAATTTTTCAAGAAGGTCTGATATGGTTAATATTCTAAGGTTTCTTTCTTCTTATTCTGTGACATATGTATTCATTATTCAAGTTTTATACTGCCTAATTTCAGACCTGTGGGTCAATAATAATTCCCATTATTTTAATATTCCATAATTTGATTTTCAATATTAAGCTGATTCTTACTGCATAAGATGCCATGACATAGACCAGTATTTCTAAGAGTTTTGCAACATTCACTATAGATTCTCCCTGCTCTGATATCTTGACTCTTGAGAATTCCTACTTTAAATAGATATTTAACTGAATAGTTGTAAACTAGTTTGGGAAGAGCATCGGGAGATGCTTTTTTCTTATCTTCTCTATCTCCCTCCCTTCTACATTCCTCTCACCTTCTTTCATTTCTTCTTTGTGACCTTTATTCTTTCCTTAGTATATTTAATGAGCAAGGGACAAGAGACAACTCCATGTCAAAAATAATTTCCTAACAATTAGATGCAAATTTTGTATTACAGCCCTCAAGAGACCCACAAAGAGGGAATGTGAACACGTTAAGCAGGTTTGATATCGTAGAGTAATAAGTTCTGTACAACTGTCAGTACAAATGTTGAAGAGAGAGAGATTCCCAGGAGGGTGTAGATGAGAAGGTAATGACTGAGCTGTCCCTAAGAGAATTGATGGAGATGACATGGAAGGCAGCAGGTGGAGGTGGGGAAGGAGCACAAGGCAGAAAACCACTGCTCACAGCGCCTCACTCTGTCTTCTGTTTATCTTGATGTCTAGGACCTCCCGGTATGCCAGGACTACCAGGGATTCCAGGGATACCAGGGCCACAAGGGCCACCAGGAATGTTGAGGGATTGCAATAGCAGACTTACATCGGCCTTTGCAGTGAAGGTAGATGAGCTGCTCCCAGCTCCCTCCCAGCCTGTGATCTTCAAGGAAGCCCTGCATGACTCTCAGGGAATCTTTGATCTGGCCACTGGCGTGTTCACCTGCAGGGTCCCAGGACTCTACCATTTTGGATTTCACATGGAAGCCGTCCAGAGGGCTGTGAAGGTGAGCCTCATGAGAGATGGCACCCAGGTCATGGAGAGAGAAGCAGAGGCCCGGGATGGCTATGAGCACATTTCAGGAACGGCCGTCTTACAGCTGGGAAAGGGAGACAAGGTCTGGCTGGAGAACAAGCTGAACCAAACAGAACTTGAAAGGGGGACCATTCAAACTGTGTTCTCTGGGTTTTTGATTCATGAAAATTAAGAGCCCTGGTTTATATCAGTACTACAACTCCTTCCCTAAGAGGGCCCAACTTCAGAGAGAGAATATTCCTCTTTCTTCTAAGGTCCTCATTTCCTTTCAAAATTACAATCCCAGCACATAAAAACCTGATCCTATGTGATGAGATAAAGTGCTACCCCTGGTTTGATCAGTACACATTGTACACATTTATTGGATTATATTGGATTATAATACTGTATTTCATAAATAAGTACAAATATGATGTTAGTCAAAATACAAGTAAATAATTGAAAAACAGAATGTTCCTTGATGATCGTGTACTTTAAAATTATCATTTGGATGTGAATAAAATACATGACTAATAAGGTGATTTTTAAAGCAGATCACTGAAACTAGGCAATGAACCTCCATTAGGTTGTCCACTAATTCATATTATTTTAAAGTATTTTGGATTTTTTTACCTACATGGGAAAAATTATGTAAACATGAAGCATGGAGATCTTTCAATTTATGGTGCATTAAAAGAAATCTTGCATCTTACTCAAATAGTTAGAAAAAAAAAACTGGAAAGGAGACAACATGAATGATAATACAGTAATAAATCTTTTCACTAGGATTCCTAGGAGACCATGCTCACATCTTGGGTTAAGCAGAGAATTGATCAAAGCATTGCTCTCAAAGGAATAAAAGCATAACTGGGAAGTCCTTAGACTCTAACAGCCTCTAGTTCATGCCCAGAAGTGTGCTAGCCTTTGTGTGAGTGTGCACATGCATGTGTGTGTGCATGTGTGCATGCGTGTGTGCATGCATGTGTGCGTGTGTGCACACATGCACACAGGCACAGTGAATGGAGAAGGATGAAGTCCTGGGGGGAGGCAGAGCCAGCCTCCTCCAGGCTACAGAGCTGCTGGGTGACGATGATCCTGGAGCATGATGCTGCTCCCCCCTCCCCTCTGACCTCCAGCCCTGGCATCTTTCCTCCAAGGCCCTCACTTTCCCCTTCACAATCAAAGAGGAAGGTGGTGATGTAACTATCTCTGTGATAAGTGAATATTGGCTTAAATTACAATAAAAATGCTGATGAATTTTCTCTACTTCTGAGGAGGGAATGAATGGGAAGGAGAGTAGGATTGAAGAAATGCGTCCTGAGTTTCTCCTGTTTCACACTGAATTAGCCGCAACCTGCTGGATGGGAAGCGACTAAGTAAAACACTCTTTCCTAGTTTGGAGGTGGCAGGACCTCTCCAACTTTCCCATCAATATTTTTTTCCTCAGTGAATGTGAGCAATTTCCTCCTCAGAGAAAAGGACCTGACTTCTAGGACTTTCTCCTCCTTTCCTCTATTCCCTATCACACCCCATCAGTAGATTTCAATAATGATTACAACTTAGATTTAATGAGCTTCTAATGCAACAGTAAGTTCTCCTTACATATTACCAAGATCAATAAAGATTATTTCAACCAGGAAATCAATCAATCACTGCTACTTTATTGGTAAGCCACCATGTGCCTAGAACTACACTGCACCCATTATCTATCCATTGCTACATAACAAAGCACCCAAAAACGGAGCAACTAAAAATAACACTAATTTTCCTTAATTTTGCATCTGCAATTCAGGTATGAAGTCTTACTTCTGTCCCACGTGGCTTCAATTAGGTCTGTTAGCCTCATGGATTAAAAAGTCCACCTTGAAGACGGCTTCCTCACAGGCCTGTGAAGTAGTTTCTTTCAGCCAAGAGCTCAGCTGCGCTGTGGGCCAGGGGTTCCCATTCCATTCCTCTTCATGGGCTACCTGGGTTTCCTCATGGCATGGTGACTTGCCGCAGTCTGGCTGGGCACAATCAGGAGCCACTTGTCAAAAGAAACTAACTTTATTTTTAGAACCACACACGCCAAACAAAACAGCCTCTCGGGAAAAACCCTCAGAGCCTCAACTGCCACCACCGGCTTCCCACAAGCCTCTCTCTCCCACACAAGCTTCTCCCCACCTCCCACAATCCTCCTCTCTTGAGGCCGATTGGCTGGGTCACGTGGGCGGAGCCAAAAAAGTCCCCCAATGAGCAGCTCCGTGGTCTGAAAGGGCAGGGAAACAGTCCAATGAGCATCACCTCAGAGGAGCCAATCAGCTAGATGTTGCTGGGGCCGCTGTGAGCCAATCATCAGCCGGCAGCTGGAAGTTTGCTGGCAGCTGGAAGTTTGCTGGGGCCCCTTCGGCTTTGGCTCTCAACAGTGACTGCAATGGTTCCTTTGATCTGTCAGTTTGGAGGGTGTTTGGATGAGATCAAAATTTTAAACTGGTGAACTTTGAGCAGAGCAGATTGCAGTCCAAAATGTGGATTTTCCTCTTCCACGTGGATGACTTGACTAGAACAAAAATGGCAGCCTCCTTTGAATGTGTTAGTCAACTTTTCATCACTGTGATAATCATCTAAGAAAATCAATGTATGGGAGGAAAGATTTATTTTTGCTCAACTTTTGGAGGTTTCAGTCTGTGGTGGTTAGCTCCGTTACTTTGGGCCTTGGTGAAGAGAACATCATGGCTGAAGGGCATGGTGGAGGATATCTGTTTACCTCATGCTTGCTGGGAAGCAGAGAGAAAAGGGCGGGAAGGGTCCAGTGACAAGATATACCCATCCAGGGTTCAGCCTTACTAACCTGCTTTCTCCAGCTTGGTCCTACATCCTCCTACAGTTTCCACCTCCCAATAATGCCACCCAATCATGAATCCATTAACGAACTAAGCCACTGATGAGGTGAGGTTAGATTCCATGATCCATTCACCTCCACAAAGGTCCCACCACTGAACATTGTTGCACTGGGGACAAAGTCTTCAACACATGAGCCTTTGAGGGACATTCCAGATCTAAACATCAGCACCGGGCAAGAGAGAATTCTCTAGCATGTGCAGCTCCTATTTAATCCACCCATCCACATGCAAAACACTCATCTCTTCCTAGAGACATCAAGTTTCATGATGAGAGAGCATTATGTCATCAGCTCAAATTTCAGTAGCTCATTTACATGAGGACCAAGTCCAAGTAAGGCATCTCAAGGACTTTCTTAGAGCTCCTTTTCTTTCCATCTGAAGACCTGTAAGACAGGGAGACAAGTTAACTGGTTCTTACACACCCAACATACAGTGATGGAATAGGATACATACAGTAGACACTTGTGTTCACAAGAGGGAAAACTAGAGACACCCAGACTTAGTGTTCCACAGCCATTTTGATATCCAGACACATGTTGCCAGTTCCTTGATTTGGACTCAGTTCTACTGTCTCAGAATTGTTCCCTGTGGCTTTGTCCACCCCACCTCCCCCACATACACCACCACCATCATCACCATGGCCTCTGAACTCATGGCTCTGCTCTCTGAGTCTTTTCCAAAGGAAAAACAACTTTGCAACCACGTAACTTTCTCAGGATGCTTCCTGGACAAAATCTATAGAGTCCAAAGGACACTTTTCATTTCTCCTCCTATAGTTCAAGCTAATAATATTCTTCAGAACAATTATCTTGAACTACTTGTAAGATTTTTCTGAATCCTATGGGGATGCATTCCCTTTAACAAATTACAACAACCACAAATATTTGGGAGAAAGCTTGAGTTCACTTCATGATTATAATAAGACAATAACCTTTGGATTCTTACATCTTAAAAAGACTTATCTTTGAGGATGTGTAATTCACACATTTAAGATCCTTGGGTGATGCGTTCCCTTAAACAGACCTGTGATGTATTGAATGAACTCTCATTTAATGACCTATTTCAGTTCAGCTTTGCCAAATTTCTACTACTACAGAGTAAGCATCCTCCTTCTTCCAGTTTTATTTTTCCTCCCATTCATTCCTCATCAACATCCCTCTTTAATTTTTTCTGAAACTCTCCCTGAGGACAACCAAGTTTCCACTACTCATTGTTAGACTCTTCTGGCTTCTACCTGTTGCTGGATCTCAAAGTCAGTGTCACACATCTGACATGTTGTTTATTTATGCCACTAAATTTTAGAACACACTTAACATGATTTTTGACACTTCAATATTCATGCTACAATGCTTTGTAGCATGGCATATGAAATATTTTCGAAATTCTTCCATTCTGAAAAGAAGGTGCACTTTGAAGTTGTTGGCTAGAGGACTCTACAAAAATCAATTAGGATGTATTGGCTAATTTTGCTTATCAGTACTTCTGTATTATTACTGGCTTTTTTCTGTTTCTTCTGTTACTGAGAGCAGAGTGTTTGAAACTCAGGTAATATTTATGAATTTGACCATGTCTTCTTGTTATTCTATTACTACTCTATTCCATTTCTAATAGATCTTTTCAGCTGCATACAAATACTGAATTGTTATATTTTCCCAGTGCATTGAGCCTTCAGAGTTGTCGGGAAAGGCGGTCACATACAGTCTGTTGAACCCTTGCTGGGTGGCATACAAATGCACCTTAGGTGTGCACATTTCCTTACCAGGCGATCAGAGCCCATCTGTGCTGGGGTTCAGAATATCTTTCCCTGGTTAGGGTTGGATGTGCACTGCTTTGTTTTGCTTAAGCCACATGTGTTCATGGCCCTCAGGCAGACACCCAGATTTTTATACTTTAGGCCCCAAGAAGAAGATTCTTGGAAATGGAACCATTAGGAGTTAATGAGAGAAAGAGAGAAAGGTATTATTAAGAGTTGGCTCACATGATTATGGAGGCTGAGAAGCCTTAAGAGCTGCAATCTATAAACTTGGGAGAGCTGACAGTATAGTTCAAGCCCAAGTCTAAGGACCTGAGAACCTGAAGAGCCCATGGTGTAAGCTCTGGCCATGTCTGAATCTGAAGTGGGGGAAGACCAAGGCTTCAACTCAAAGACTTTCAGACAGAGAATGAATGCTTTCTTGTCCAGTCTTTTGTTGTCTTCAGGCCTCCCACAGACTGGATAAGTCCAGTACACACACATTGCAGAAGGTCATCTGTCCACTTAATCTATCAATCCAGATGTTAATCTCACACAGTCGCATCTCAAAGAAAAAAACAAAACAGAATAATGTTTAACCAAATATCTGGCCACTCAGTGGCCAGGTCAAGGTAAAAAAACATTAGGCATCATAATTAGTGATACTGTATTTCTTTTAAAATTTTCATCATCTATTATTTCTTTATTTTCTCTCTATAAATATATTTAGACTAATTATTTTTATTTTACTTTTTCCTTGTTTACATTTTGGCTGTAATATCTTTCCTTTTCTTTTCATGGCTATACTGGACATTACAATTAAAAAAGGCCTTGACTGATTACAGGATCTCCCTAAAATAAGAACATTTCCCACTTGCATACAAAGTGAAAATCATATTACAAGTCATCCATTTACCACTCTCTTTACTTGTGACATACGCCCATATCCTCTGTCTCACATATATATTAAGTTCTGTGGGGTATCATTATGTTGCTCTTTGAAACAATCAGTAGTCCTGTGTATCTGTCACTCATTTACCCTTTGCAAGGTTTTTTGTTCATTTTAGCAGTACTATTTTGCAACATGGTCCACTTCCCTTCCCTCTGAAGAATGACGCCCATATTCTTTGTGTTGGGAGGCTACTGCTGACCCATCATTTCAGCCCATGTTAGCCACGAGCACTTTCCTTCCCATTCATTCACAACCATATTCTTGCAGGCTATAAAATTCCAGGCTAACTTTTATTTATCTCATTCCACTGTTTTGCATCTTTCATTATTTTCCTTGAAATATCAATGGAGCTCTTATTGTTTGCCCTTAATAGACATCAGTCTTTACTTGACTCTTTTTAGGACTTTTTCCACTTTGGCTTTCCATAATTTAACCATGAACTACCCAGGCACCATTCCCTACGTATATAAACCTCCTCAGGTGTGTCAAATTGGAATCTGTCTTAGTCTGTGTGGGCTGATACAACAAAATACTGTAAATTAAGAAAATTATAAACAAATGAAATTTATTTTTTACATTTCTGAAGGCTGTGAAGTACCAAGAGTTCCCACTTTAGGTTCACTATTCCTTTGTATTTGTGTGGAATGTGTCATTAAATCCATCTACTGATCTTAAGTTCACTCATTGTTATACTCCATTCAAGATGTGCCTCATGAGTATTTTTGCCATGGATTCTAAAATCATGGCTGAAATCTTTAACCCATTCTTGCATTATTTTAGCATATAAAATTAATTATGGCTACTTTAAAATTCCTTTCTAATAACTAATAACTGAATTACTGGCAGGTACATTTATATTATATATCATTTCTCTTGGATTGGAGAGGCAATTTTTCTTCTGTTTTGCTTTTTTTTTTTTTTTTTGAAGACACTATAACTTGGAATTGCATATAAGGCTTTGTAGATAAAAAGTTTCTATCTCCAAACAGGGTTCAATTTTCCTTTTGCCAATGAAATATCATCCGACCATCAATGTCCCATTAAATTGTTTTCTGACATTTCTGAAATTAGTCTATTTGTTATTTTTAATCACTGCTTGGGTGAATTCTATACATAGTCATTTCAACAATGGCAGCCACAGAACACAAGAGGGAGAGGATCATCTCTTCAATAAATACTGTTGGGAAAATTGGATTTTCAGATGCAAAAGGATGAAACTGGACAGTTATCTTACACTATGTGCAAAAATCAAATGAAATGGTAACAGACAAAAACAAAAGGCCTGAACATAAAACTCTTAAAAGAAAAGATAGGGGCAAAGTCCTTGATATTGGACTTGGTAGTGGACATTGGATATCAATAGCACAGATTACAAAAGCAAAAATAAATAAGTGGGACTACCACTAAAGCAATAAAAAACAATAAACAATATGATAAAGCAACCTACAGACTGGGAAAAATATTAGCAAGCCATATATCTGAAAAGGGGTTAATATCCAAAATTTATGAACTCATACAACTTAATGACAGAAAAGCAATCTGATTAAAAATTACACAAAGGAATGTAATATTTATTTCTCCAAAGACACAAAAATGGCAAATATATATACACACACACAAATACACACACACACACACACACACACTCAGCATCACTAATTACCAAGGAAATGCAAATCAAAACCACTAGGAGATATTAACTCACCCCTATTTGTATGGCTACTATCTACAAGAGGAAAATAAATTAAGTGTTTCTGGAGAAAACAGGAAGTTTTTAATTCATTCTTTTTAGTTATATATGACAGCAGAATCCATTCTTACATAATTATTCAAGCCTGGAATATATCTTACTCAGTTAGGATCTCATCCCTCGGGATGTACATGGTGGTGGGATTCGCTGTGCTGTTTTCCTACATGCTTATGGGAAAATTACGTCCAATTCATTCGACTGTCTTTCCTTTTCCTGTCCCTACTCCCTTCCCTCCATTCCCCATTGTCTAATCTACTAAACTTCTATTCTTCTCCTCACCCTTCCCCATTGTGGGTTAGCTTCCACATCAGAGAAAACATTCAACCTTTGGCTTTTGGGGACTGGCTTATTTCACTCAGCATGACAGACTCCAGATCCATCCATTTGCTGGCAAATGTCATAAAGTCATTCTTCTTCGTGGCTGAGTAATACTCCATTCTGTATACCCACCACATTTTCTTTATCCATTCATCTGTTGAAGGGCACCTGAATTGGCTCCATAACTTAGCTGTTATGAATTGAGCTGTTATAAACATTGACGTGGCTGTGTCCTTTGTAGTATGCTGATTTCAAATTCTTTGGATGTATACTGAGGAGCAAAACTGTTTACACTGACAATGGGAAGGTAGACTGGTACAGCCATATGGAAGACCATATGGAGGTTCATAAAGAAATTTAAAATTTAAAACAAACTCCCCAGCCTCCAAAAGGTGAATATTTCTTTTCTTCATAAATTACTCAGGGTGTAGTACTCAGAGCAAAAGAAAATGGACTGAGATACTCATGTATCATTTTAACTTTTGTTCATTTTTAAAATAGGTAGCACATAAATAATTTGTCATTGAGTAACACTGTAAGCCAGGCTACGTAGGAAACACTATCATATCACATTTGATCCCTAGTTGCCCATTGGTAAGTGAGCCTCTGGGGATGGAGGGATCGTGGCTGGAAGTCATTAAGCAGAGTGTGCCCATCAGAGTGACAGTCAATGCACGGCAGCTGGACACTACCCTATGCCTGTTCCACCTACTTTTAAAAAAATGCCTGAAATTTTTTTAAAAGCATGTTATTTATGAAAACAGCAAATTATAGAATGGTTTGAAAAATGTACCTTTTCATTATTTTTAATCTCAAGAGTACAGGTGTTTAAATCTTAATTCTTGGCTCTACCAAAGTGTGATTTAGAGAAAATTAACTCATCTCTCTTAATTAATTTAGTTCACCTCTCTGACCTTCATTCTCACTAATTAAACTGAGAGTCCCAGGTGCTAAGGAAAGCCAAACGCAATTGCGGTTATTATCACAGTTGACAAAAAAAATACCACTTAGCATCCAGGTATTTTTATTTACAGAGGTGAAGAAGGATGTGTTGGAGAAAAATCAAATTAAATGGCCCATTGTGCTCATATAAATATAAAACAATCTTTTTGTTTATTTATTTTTTAAGGAAGGCAATGTGAGGACTTTGTGGGGGCAGGGATGGGGCACTTAGCTGGGCATTCTAACTACTGGGATGCAGTAGTCTGGATGTTGGCTTTCCCTGAAAATTCATATTTTGAAATCCCAACCCCCAAGATGAGGTGGGGCTCTGGGCGTGATTATATCAGGAGGGTGGAGGGCTCGTGAGTTGATTAGGGCCCTTCTTCCACAGAAGAAGCCTGAACAACTCATTTGCCACCTATGGAGGACACAGGAAGAAGGTGTCATCTACAAAGTAGGAAAAAAGCCTTTGCCAGACCTTGACTCTCTTGATATTTTCATCTTGGACTTCCCAGCCCTAGAATTGTAAGCAATAAACATCTGTTGTTTATACGCTACTTGGTCTATGGTTATTTTAGTCAACAGCTTTTTGCTGATGTGACAAAAAGATCTGAACAGAAAAATTTTAGGGGAGGAAAAGTTTATTTGAGGGCTCACGGTTTCAGAGGTCTCGGTCCATAGAAAGCCGGCTCCATTCCTCAGGGTTTGAGGTGAGGCCGGACATCAAGGTGGAAGAGTGTGGCAGAGGGAAGCAGCTCACATGGTGATCAGGAAGTGGAGAGAGACTCCACTTGCCAGATACAAAATATATACTCAAAGCTACATCCCCAATGCCCACCTCCTCCAGCCACACCCTGCCCACCTTCAGTTATCACTGGGTTAATCCTTATCAGGGGATTAATTAACTGATTGGGTAAAGACTCTCACAACCCAATCATTTCACCTCAAAACTTCCTTGGAGTGTCTCACACATGAGCTTTTGGGGGACACCTCACATCTAAACCATAACAATGGCATTTGGTAACAGCAGCAGAAGGAGAGTTCTCCTATCTCACATCCCAGATTGGTTGAGAAAAACACCTGGACGGCTTTTGGGAAGAGTGGACCCCTCTACATAGAAACACAGAGTCTTCTTTAAGGAAAACATTCAGGATTGTAGCCTTTGCTGCGTGGGTTCTCCTGTTATCAGGATGGCTCTGGTAGACCGGAGAAGACCTGGTTGGACTGCTGTCAAGGCGGATAGCCCAGTGCGCCTGTCAGGGAACCTACTGTAGAAGCAGGAACTGATGCTGCTTCTGGAGCTTAACGCTGGCCTTGTGTTTGCTGCAGAGCTGGATCCAGGCACATCCCGAGGTCAACGCCAATGTTCCTGGTAAACTAGGCACTCTGGCATCATGAGGGGTGCTTCTCCAGCCAGCTGGGTGTAGACGCGTTTTATGTGTGGACGTGATTATCTGTATGTGTAGGTGGCCTGGAAGAACAGGCTTAAGACCACCAACACAGGAGGCCACGGGCCTGGGTGAGAATCGCAGTCCCCACTTACCTACGCTTACCTGAGTCTGCTCTGTGAGACTCAGTTTGCCCCATAAGATTGCAGGGCAGAATGAGCATTGCTATGGTGAGATGGTAACACAGAATGAGTGGATACGAAATGGCTTTTACTAATTTGCTTTGATCAATTCAACTAATTACTGGGCTGGCTAGCCATCCCCTAACACGTGGAGCCCATTTCCACACCGCCTCTCATGCTGGGCAGTGTCTGCACCAGGTTCAAGGAGCCTGGCATGGCCCCTTGACTTGGTGCTTCCAGGGTTGGACAGACCCCTCATCCTCATCCTCTCATACAAGGTCAGGTACCAAAACCACACACCAGCTCAGCCTTCCCGTCATGGGAAATGGACTTGAAGTCATTCAATTCACCTCCAGGAGAGACATTAGGTCGTGTTCCCCCCAGACCAGTAAAGGAGAACATGCCCACCCCTGAGACTTATAACCCCTGCCTTTGGAAACTTCTCTAAGGATAAGTGGCCTGAAATACACGAACCAGATAGAGACTCAGAGAAGGGCCTATAAAGAGCAGGGCCCTTCTCCACCCCTTCCTCGCTTGCCTCGTTTTCCTTTAGGGCTTCACCTTCACAGATGGGGACTGATGGCTGGAAGCCCAGAAGTTCCCCCCGGATCACACTGTTTCTCAACATGGGCTGCCCTGACACCGAGAGCCAGGGTCCCGCTGCCCTCACTGGAAACACTGCCCTAAGAAAGGTCCCAGGGGTGTAATGGGAAGGACAGATGGCAACAGGAAGGGCAGAAGGGTGGAGGGTCCTGGAAAGCAAGGCGTTGGCAGGATCTGGTCAAGTCCTTGTCATCCCTCTGCTGGTGATGAGTCATTTGTCCATGATAGCAAGATAACGTGGCTTCAAAAAAAGAGATCCGTGAAGAGTTTAGCAGACATGATAGAACCTAGTTCCTAAAACTCTGTGTGTGTGTGTGTGTGTGTGTGTGTGTGAAAGAGAGAGACAGAGGGAGAAAGAGAGATGGGGAAGTGGTCCTGATTCAAGATCCTAATTCAGAAAGACTGACCTCGTTTTTCTTAATGCTATTTAAAAAAAAATAATGTGTCCTAGTTCAAGATCCCCTGCTTGCCTATGGCTTCATTTAAAATTCTGAGCTAATGGCTTAACAGTCGGACATGTTCTTCAGGTGGGATGATTAAGCGTCTTACCTACCAGAACAATCCCTGAGAAGCCGACTTCAGAATCTCCTTGGTGGGTGGACAGTGCCACCCAGTGTTCGGATGAGGGGACTACAGAGCACGATCCTTGGCTTTAGCTCCTCCGGTCTCTTGTTGCTGGATGGATTCCCAGGTGCTGTGAGGGTTTCTGCAGCTACCAGTGTTTTCAGCTGGAGGATAGAGAACTTGTTCCTAGATGGGGAGGGAGGATGTCCTAGAGCTAGACAGGCAGGCAGAGGTGGTGACCAGTGTGCTCAGGAAGCCACAGGAATGCCTCGTGGTTTCTCCAGCACCTCAAGCATCTGGCTCTCTGTTGACTGTCCAACCTTCTTCCTCTTCCCAGGGTGCATTCCCCACACTGTTATTAGTGCCTGCACCTCTTGGGAGACCTGGCTGAAGCATCACCTTCTTGTGAAGCCCTGACTGGTAGCCACTCCCCAACCCCTGCCCTGGTAGAATCAAGCATCTTCTTCTGCTCCTATAGTACATAAGTGTGTGCCTCGATGTTCACATATTTGTCTCCTATGTACCCTATGGGTCCTGGAGTGTGGCCAAACTTGCCTCAGTATTCTGTGTATCCCCAAAGGTTCAGCAAGAGGATCTTGCAATTCATATTGATAGGAGTGCACAAGAATAAGTGAATGAAAAACCCAAGAATGGAAAAGTGTGCACAGTAACAAATGGGAGCAGAAGATTACAAAGATTTTAGGAAATCTAAAATTTTAGGAAATCTAAAATGATAGAAGCCATGCCATTAGGAGAAAGGAAAGGGCAAGAGAGTGCCTTCATTTCATCATCAGAGAAAGAGCTATTTGTGTAATACTAAAATTAATATAATAAAGATCATCATGCTCATGACTTTAGAAGCACAGGAGAGTCACAGAATGGCTTAGGCTGGGATTAAAGCACTGCAATTCAGGTCACTAAAGCCATTAGAGTGGGTTCCAACTATGCATTTCTCTGAAATGTAAGATTTCTTGCCTGGAAACTTCTCATTTAATGAACTTCTGGCTTCCCAAACTATAAGTGTCCAAAATGTCTTCCATTCTCCGCTTCCCCTAATTTCAACATCCAATTAATCATCAAAGTGAGGTTCTGTTACACAAGAACCAGCTCTTAAATCTAGCGGCTCTGACCCATGCACACTGTGGGGCGTGGCCCGGACCCTCAGCCTGAGCTGCCTTTCAAAGTTCCCTACTCAGCTTGACCTTTTTCCAATCAGAATGACCTTCCTAAAACACAAATGTCATTGCAAAACTCCCCAGGGGACTATTCTCCATCATGCACAAGATGAAGCCCAAATTCCACAGTATGGCATGAAGGGCTTCCATGATCTTAGCTTCATCCCCCTCATGTCGCAAAGCTGGACACCACCAATGTCCCCAGAACAAATCATGCCCTTTCCCACTCCAAGCACTTTCACTTCTCCACACCTTTGAACCTGCTGTTTCCTCTGCTGGTGATACCCCTGCATCTGGACCCCTTTTTAAAGAAGGCCGGGGTGCGGGGGGGCCTTCCATTGAGATCCAGCTTTGGGAAGAACAGAGGTGGCCGTTGCTCCCCACCCCCACCCCATGCTCTCCCTGTACATGGCTGCATCCCCAGGGGTTTTTGAAGCCTCTGCTATAAAAGGGTTTTGCTGAGTGCCTTAGTCTGCCCCCACTGGCTGAAAGTGATCCAAGGGAGTGCTTAGCTTTGGTATCTGGGGTCTTCATTTCTAGCGCGGAAAGGACTATAGCAAATGTTCAGAACAAATTTATGAAATGAACAAATAAATAATTAAAAGTGAATGGAGGGACACTCGTGAAGAAAACACAGCTTTGTCAGACTGTAGCTCAGGTATCCATGGGCCACTTCCCCAATAGGACTCTTCACCTTTGCCCATTAGTTCCAACTAAGACAATGCTCATTCTTCAAGATCTAGCTCAAATGTCACATATCACTCCCCCGCAAAGCGTCTGTCCATAATTAATTTACCTGCAGATTTTTGTTTGCCTTGTGACAATGTTCTGTGCCACAGTTCCTCACTGCCTCTTATCAGAAGTCATTCATTTAAAAAAAAAAAAAAAGAAATTGCAGGACTCCTGTGGGCCAGGCACTGTGCTAGACACTGGACACACAAAGTTGAGTAAAGTAGAAAAGGTCTCTGTTTCTTTGACCCTTATATTTCAGTGGATGGAGACAGATACTAAGGATACACACACAAAGAGTTCACTGCTTAAAGGACAATAAAACTGGGCAAAGTGATCACATAACTTTCTGCATGTGGTTTGTAGTGAGCAGAATTCAGTTTCACAAAAGGAGGATTCACAATCAGCAAAATAGTAATGCAAACAAAAATTGACCAGAAAGGCTACAGAAATAGGCTCCAGTCAAAGGTCCATGGGTATTTCCTAGAGCCACATGGAAGAATTGCCTAATAAGTGATCCATTGCTCTTCATTCCAGAATCACATTGTCAACATGGTCTCATCAAAGTTGATTTCCCTTCATCCAACCTCAGAACCAGGGCTCACTGTCAAGAACACAGGAAGCTTCCCTCTAGCCTGAGATTCACACAGAATGACCTGAAATACTCAAGTTACTGGCCCCAAGAAAGGAGAAGGCAGTCACTGAACTCTGATTAACTGTTAGGACTTTTAATTTCCGTTTTCTTATGCAAGTTTTCCTGTCCTACTGCCTTAAATAGCAAAAGATCCAGATGTGTTAAATGGAGTTTATGCTTTCAGCGACCTTACAGCGGGACTAAAGCTTTTGGTTCCAGTCAGTCCCTTAGGACAGGCCACTTACTAAAGGTCTAGAACTGTGACCAGGCCCCCAAGACACACATGTAGTTCACATGCTTCGGGCCCAAAATAAACCCCACGGAAAGCGTGGGATAGTCAAAAGGGTCCCTTCTGCTCCATAATAATTCCCTTTCTGTAAAGTTGAATTTTTTTTGCCTGTGAAACTTGTAAATAGCTTATTGAATGATCACATTCTTGGTTGATTACAAGACAGAGTGAGTTTATTCTCGCCTGACAGTCTTCAAACAAGTGCTGTGGGCTCCTCCTTTCCTGTCCCTTCCTTTCCTTCAGGAAGAGGGGGGCTAGAGGACAGTGGCAAAGCATCTTAGCAGTTAGTCGAGGGGTCTTCCCTGGGTACGGTGGACTTTCAAATCCAGAGCACATCTCAGTGCTTCCAGGAGCCCCCTGGGCCTCTGACACAGGAGAGCACTTTGGTTTGACCTCGGCCTGACCATCTCTCCCTCCTGCCCAGGAAATACTCTCCAGGGTACCCTGCTACTTATTACCACTCCTTACCCTCACCTGTTGGCCACTTCCTTGCTGGGGAGAGCGAGGAGCCCTGGAAAGATCAGCTTGACGCCGGGTAATTGGTGGTTTCCACAGGGACCCTGAAAACTCACCCAAGAGTGAGGAGCGAGCTGCCCACCACCCACCTCTGTCCACCCCGCCAGCCCTTTGCTTCTTCCTCTTTCTCTTTCCAAACAGACACAGGGGACAATGGGCAGATGCACGACTCCAGCAGAGGTACACCAGACAGGATGGCTGTCCCGCGCCCTCCTGTAGGCACAGTCTCCACTACAGGGTCTTTCAGAGCACCCCCCAGTTTGATTTGAGTAGTGGGTGGGCACCACTGAGAGAGGAAGGGAAAAGGAGAAATGCAGTTTTTCTCCCTGAAAGGCAATGACTTGTATCTTTTTCTCACATTTTTTATTAGCACATTATATTTGCATATACCGATGGGATTTGTTGTTACCTATTCGTACCTGGAACCAATATAACAATATAATTTGGCCAATATCCCGCCCCCAGCATTTCCTCCCTCCCTCCCTCTCCATCATCCCCCCTTGGTCCCTCTCCTCTACTGTTCTCCCTCTGATTTTTAGGAAACCCACCCCCACCTTGGTTTCCCTTTTTCCTCTCTAGCTTCCCCATACGACAGGAAACATACCACCCTTAACCTTCTTAGTCGCCTGATTTTGTTTAACATGATGGTCTCTAGTTCCATCCATTTTCCCTGATGGCTGAATCAAACTCCATTGTGTATAGACACCAGGTTTCCTTTATCCATTCATCCCCTGATGGATACTTAGGATGGTTCCATAGTTTGGCTATTGTGAATTGTGCTGCTATAAACATGGGTGTGCACTTCTCCCTGCAGTGAGGTGTCTTTCATTCTTCAGAATAAATACCAAGAAGCAGGACAGCTGGGCCAGAGGGTGGTTCCAGCCTAGTGCTTTGGGGACCATCCCTATTGATTTCCATGGTGGTTGTACTAATTTACCGCCCAACCAACAGGGCGAAAGTGTTCCTTTTCCTTTGCCTGCTTTCCAGTATTTATTCTTATTTGTACTCTTGATGATTGCCATGGTGTGGGATGAAATCTCACACCATGATTTGCACTTCCCTAATTGCTGACGATGTTGAACATTTTTTTTCAAGTATTTGATGGCCATTTGTATTTCTTCTTTTGAGAAGTGTCTGTTTAATTCATTTGCCCTTCCATTAATTGGACCATTTGATTTTTTTTTTTTGTGTGTGTGTGTGTGTGTGTGTGAAGTTTTTTGAGCTCTTTACAGGTTCTAGATATTAATCCTCTGTCAGAAGAGCAGCTAGCCCAGATGTCTCTCCCATTCTGTGGGTTCTCTCTTCACATTCTTAGTTGTTCCCTTTCCTTGGCAGCTGTCTAATTGGATGCCACCCCATTTTAGACATTCTGTGCAGTTGACCCAATCGTTTCTGAATTTCCAGTCTCTTCTTTATAGAGAGGAGACTGAAGGACACTAGTCATGGGACTGGACCGGCCTCATCCTGATGAGCTGAGGCAAGCGGCACCTTTACAATGGCAGCTCCATGCTCCCAAGCTTGGCTTGAGGGCAGCAGCGTGTGGCCTCTGCTGAAGTTCACCCCCTGTCCTGTTGTTCTGTGTACACACGGCTGCTCTAGCAAGGACAGTCATCAAGGTTGGAGATGTTAAAAATGGAGGACAAAGAAATGACCCATGAAAATCTTACAAACCAAGTAGAGTAGTTTCCTCTCTTTTCTCTCTCAGGAAAATAAAGGCATTTATTTCTGTCCCCTTGGCTTCACATGGTTCAGGATTCAGGTTTCAAGTCACCCAAGCATTTGAAGCTACGTGGCTTCCTTAAGCACCAAGTCCTCATCCACAGGATGCTGGGTCACTATTACTCACTGTAGCCACTGTGTCCCAACCTTCTCTGGTGCAATGGCTGTTGGAATCTGTGAATACCCTTCTCCCTGGAGTGAATATTCTTTTTGCTGGAGAAGTAACAGCAAGAGACTCAGTGGCCGAGGGGCTGGGGATGTGGCTCAAGCGTAGCCCGCTCGCCTGGCATGCGTGCGGCCCGGGTTCGATCCTCAGCACCACATACAAACAAAGATGCTGTGTCCGCCGAAAACTAAAAAATAAATATTAAAATTTTCTCTCTCTCTCTCTCTCTCTTTAAAAAAAAAAAAGAGAGACTCAGGGGCCAAAAAAAAGGGCCACCATAAACCTGATCACCTCTTTCCTTTACAGCTTAGATTTTTTTTCCCCCTGTGGTTCTTTTCCGCCACTCTGACCCTCCAGACTGACACCTGTATAAGTATCCGATGGGATACAGAATAAGATGCCACCCACTGAGCTCTTTAGGGGGATAGGATGGGACTCCCAAGGGATGCTATATAAAATAGGCACTAATAGATGTCTTCCCAATCGGATTCAAATATAGGGCAATGTTAATATGGCAGGGTTAATTCTTCCAAAACTCTGCCAACTTTCCTTTATTCTGTTTGTCCCACAAAAGCAAACTTCCAGAGGGCATTTCGACTCTACTGCAATGGGGTAAACATGCTTCTTGTGCGATATCTAGATCACAACCATAGCCTACAGCTGTGGAGCTCCAGCCCTGGCTCTACATTAAACTACCGGGGAGTTTTTCCCAATTCCCAATGCCCGTACTGCACACACAACCAACTCACACTGAAGTTCTCCAGAGTAAAATCCAGGCAGCAGCTAACTCAAGCTTTCCAGAAGTTGCTAGACGGCAGCCAAAGCTGAGAAATGCCGTTGTAAATTAATCTGGAGCGGTATGATCCAGGAATAGTCCTTGTTCCTTTCCACCCTTCTTCACCTTGGCCCACGGAGAGCTCCCACATGACAGTCCCTTCTTCTACCCTCCACTGGCCTTTGGGTGGTAGCAGGGCCCTGGCCCTCTTAGCCCTTTGCAGAATACAGCTCTGGTAAAGGAGGAAGCCAGGGTCACACAAGGATAAAACCTAGTGGTACAGAAGTGAAAATGACAAAAGAAGTCAACAGGAAACCTGCAGTGTGCGCCTCCTAGGACTGTCCACTGAAGATGACAATTCTCCAGGAAGATTGCAAGCTGACCTGAATTCCCACAGACTACGCTAACCTCACTCTTGGCTTTCACAGTGTTTACCCTGCTGTGCCAGCTGTTCCCAGTCCTTATGTCACTGACAGCTGTGGCCTGTTCACACCTGGCATCAAGTATGGTGGCTCACACCATGCATGCTCCACTCCCTGTTGCCACCGAGAAACACCAGTTGCTCACACATACTCCTGGCCCAGCCCTGAGCTGCAGGCACATGGGCCTGTTCTTGGATGTTCTTACCTGTTCACAGGGTCCCTTGGGCTCTGTGCTTCACACCACAGATAACTGCTGCTGCGCCCCCCAAATGTGGGAGGGCTGGTGTCCAAGGGCATTGAGTTTGTTGCTTTAACTTCTAAGACATTCCTCTCCCTTCCTCCTCTGGTTGAAGATTTGGATGTGGTCATCTTAGGCAGCTTCCGTGGGGATAACCTGATCATCTTCCACCAGCCCTACTGCTCACCGCGACCACTTCCTCAACACTGCCCCACTACAGTCCAAGTGCCCAGAGCTGGACCCCTGGGGGACAAATTTCCCAAGTAATGCCTGGGGAAGATAGGGCTAAACCCCTGATGAGAGGGCAAGAGAGTCCCTGGAGGAGGCACAGGGCAAGCAAGGGCTGGGGACTTGATACAGCTCGAATTGCTGGAGGGAACTGCAGTCAGTTCCGTGGTGACAGTGACGAAGTCAAGTTCAAAGCAGGCGGGGGATAGGGAGAGGGTCGAGCTGAAAGCAGGTAAACTACACTTTGAAGTTAGAACTGTCACCTCTCGAGTCCAACCCCAGACCCTCGGAATCAGAAACTCTGGCAACTGTGCAATCTGAGCATACACAGTCCTCCGGGTAACTTCAGTGCACAGGGACACTGGAGAACAGATGGACTTGGGCTACAACAGTGCACATCAGTGTCCCCAAACTAACATGGGGCAAAAAGTCAGGTGTGCAACAGCACACTCGTCTGATACCATTACATATAGTGTTTAACTGTGCAGCATATATTATACTGCCCACAGACACTGGCACCTGAAGCAGAAAGATAAAGAGATCTATATAGGAGTTAAAATACCCAATTCAGAATAGCTCCTTCTGGAAGGGGAATGAGCAGGCCACATGCAACCTGCAGGGACAGACAGCAGACCAATGCATTGATGTGATGCTTCTCTTTGAGTACTTCATTGCATTATTCCTTAAAACTACGTACACATTTTTTAAATAGTGATTAAAATACATAGGACAAAATTAAACATCTTTTATCATTTTAGTTCTACAATTCAGTAGCATTAAGTATATTCACATTCTTGTGGTACAGAGCTCCAGAACTTGTTCATTTTGAAAAATCAAAACTTTCTGTCCTTGAAACATCAAATTTTTATTCCCACCCCAGCAGCTCTTGTTAACCGCCGATCTTACCTTCTGTTTCTGTGACTGACTACTCTCAACAGCTAACCGAAGTGGAATCACACAGCATTTCTCTCTTCATGCCTAATTGCACTTAGCATAATGTCCTCAAGTTTCCTCCAAGTTGCAGCCTGTGACAGGGCTTTCCTCCTTTTCAAGGCTGATTAGTATTCCACTGTATGCATAGGCCACATTTACCTGTTGATGGCCATTCAAGTGACTTCAACCTTTTGGTTACTGCAGTGATGCTACCATAAACCTGGGAGAGCAAATCTTTTCAAGATGCTGTTTTCCATTCTTGTGTCTGTATAATCAGAAGTAGGATTGTTAAATCATATGGTAGTTATATTTTTAATTTTTAAAGGAAGCTCCATACTGTTTTCCATAGTGGTTACATCGTTTTTAAATTTCCCCAACACCTGTTATTTCCTGTTTTTTAAATAATAACCATTATAACAGATATGAGTTTCTATCTCATTGTGGTTTGGATTTCCATTTTCCTCATGACTTGTGATGTCGAGCATCTTTTCCTATGTTTTTGGCCATTTGTAAATCATCTTAGACAAATTTTATTCAAATCCTTTGCCTATTTTTAATCAAGTTATGGGGTTTGCCATTGTTGCAGAATGCTTTTAAATTCCAGGAGTTCTTCATATATCTTGATCTTATCCCCTTCTCAGATACATACTTTGAAAATATTTTCTCCTATTCTCTCCTTTCTCCTCACTCCAGACTTTAAAAATGAAAGTCTTCAGTTTTTGTGACCAAAAACATCTGCACTGTTTCAAATGTCCCAAGGAGAACCTGGTGTGTGGTGACTATTGGGAAGCTCTTCTCTAAGAACACTGTCTCCTACCTTGTATGTATCACAGTGCTTAAACGGTGTTGGAGATCTGACATCGATGTGTGAGTCGATGGACAAGAGCATATGCCAACGAGGTCTTTATTTGGAAAGGTATTCTGAGCCTTCCTGTCTTCTGGATTTAAGTCCAGGGCTGTTCTCTCAAGTCTCACTAGCAGCACTTTTTGAATTTTCTCTCGAGTAAGGAAGGCAGTGAGCCACTGTCAGGAATGACTCTCTGTTGTCCGTGGCTGGAGGCTGTCTTTCAAGCTGCCAGAACTCGGGTCCCCACCTGGTGCGTGTGTATTGTCCAGCCTGCAGCCTGCCAACGGAGCAGGTAATGAGTCTGAAGCTTCAAGCAGCAGTTGGGGTCAGACTGTCCTCTGTCATAAGGGACAGCTTGTTCCTAGCAATCTCTCTTATAAAAGACCTGGAATCCTACTCCGTATATAGCCTTAATCTCAAGAAGAGGAAAAATGTTAAGGTTACTTTCTGATAAAAGCCCACTATAGCTTTTATGGCAATATTCTACAAAGGCTGGTAACTGCTGGGATCATACAGCTGATGGTGAATGTGATTCAATCGGGGACCCCGCTGCAGTGGGCTCTGGAGAGAACGGCTGGTCTGTTAATTTAAGTCGGGCTTTTCACTGCTGTGACCAAAAGATCCAACCAGAACAACTGTAGAGGAGGAAAAGTTTATTTGAGGGTTCACGGTTTCAGAGGTCTCAGTCTATAGACAGCAGGTTCCATTGCTCAGGGTTCAAGGTGAGGCAGAGCATCATGGTGGAAGAGTGTGGCAGAGGGAAGCAGCTCACATCATGGTCAGAAAGCAGAGAGAGGGGTCTCCACTTGCCAAGTACAAAATATATCACAAAGCCACACCCTCAATGCCCACCTCCTCCAGCCACACCCCACCAGGCTTCAGTTACCGCTCAATTAATCCCATCAGGGGATTATTGTAGATGGGTTAAGACTCTCACAACCAATCTTTTCTCCTCTGAACCTTCTTGCATGTCTCACATGTGAGCTTTTGGGGAACACCTCACATACAAACCCCAATACCTGTCTTGATGGAAGAGGGCAAAGGAAGGCTATCTTTGGAGGTGTGAGGCCATGCACAACTCAGGCAGCAAGAAATCCAGCATATGCGGCCAGCTTGAGCCATTTTCTCAAAATGACCATCTCCCTAGGGAGAGACAGTGTGCAAATATTGTGAGAAGCTCAGAGGTGAGCTCATAAAATTATACCCAATGGCTCTATTATCAACTCGGCTTTTTGTTTTAACAGTTCTTTTAAATGTGCAAAAAAAATCAAGGAAGAAAAAATAACACCAAGTAAAAAGACTCAGAAAAGGGAGGGAAGTGGAGAGTCTGAATAAACAAAAAGCACAGAGAAAATACAGAAATGGATAAAAGAATGGCAGAGAAGGGTGAGCAGGTAGGTCCCGATGCCTCCATTCCATTTTTATTTGACCATAAGCTTTTTACTTTCCTGACCCATAAAAATTATCTGCAATCTGTCTTCTTTTTTTCCAGGCCTAAAACAGGTATTGAGGGATAATCTAGAAGGTCTTAAATGGCCTGAGCACAGCCTGTGGCTGTCCTTAGATGACCTTGAGTTGGTGTGTTCAGGAGAGGATGCGGCCACAGGAGCAGAGCCCATCTCTGGATCTTGAGCCTTTTCTCGGCCCATGCTGGCTGCGCCTCCCCTCCCACCACCTCCTGGAAGGCGTTCAGCTGAATCCCTAGATGTGCCAGCTGCATGCCACCCCTTGCTATTCGGGGGACAGATATTCAGCTATGCATAGTTGGAGCCAGGATGCCAGGCGTACATCATCCCTGTTCCCCTCACTCCCACAGGAAGAGCCCTGAGAAACTGAGAGGTCCTGGAGGACTCAAGGATCCCTGAGTTCCCACTCCCACCCTCACCCAGTGCACACGAATGGAGCAGAAGTCTAGGCTTCCTCCGTCCAACCTTCAAGAAAAGTACTGACATTGTGTCATCAGCCTCCTGCTCTGTGTCACCCACCACCTTGCCGCGATTAAACAGGGAGAGTGAAGGGCACGAGGAATTAAACTAGAGGGTGTTCTCACAAGCAACTCGAGTTACAAATACTGTGCTGCCACCTGCGCCACTAGCGAGGGCGATTCTGAACATCCAAGGGAGGTGGCGACCATCTCTTCCCAGGTCCTCCCGTCCCGCTCCCATCAGGGTCCACAACCTGCCAAGTGAAGATCAGGACATAGTTTTGAAGTCGACGTCGAGCTTACTCTTTGTATTAAAAAGACAGAAATTATTTTTAAAAAGGATATAAATCTTCAATGTCGCTATTCTAGAATTAAAAAAAAAAAAAGATACCACCAAGCCGATGTCGATTTACCAAAGGAAGTCTGTGTTGCTTCCGTAATCGAGGGGAAAAAAAGACTGGAAAAATGTCACCCAGACATTAGATGGTGTCTCCTTACCTCTGAAGCACAACAGGGTTAGGTCTCTCTCCACCTCAGGACCCGTGGGAGCCTGAAACCCTTTTCCTGTTTTTCTGCCAACTCTTGGGATCTTCCTCTCCACACCCTCCTCTACTTCCGGGATCCTGACTCCGGTCAGGCTGCCCCTTCCGGGGCAAGGCGTGGACCCGGATATGAAAGGCAACACTTCCTGCGGCCCCGTTCCTCCCCTTTCCCAGCTTAAACAGCCCCCTCAATCATTCATGAACGTTAAGGCTTTACTAAAGATCTGAGAACAAAAGAGGAAATCCACGTTGACACCAAGAACACCCCAGCCCTCGCCCTTCTTAAACACCTCTGGACTCCTGTCAACTAAAAATGTTCATTGGTCGCTCAGCTTGTTTCACCCAATTCTGATGACTCTTCTTCTTTTTTTTTTTTTTTTTTTGGTCACTTTTTCTCCTCTCTCTTTTTCTTTCCACCCCTTTCGAGAGCATTAAAATAAACTTTCTCCATTTCCACAAAAAGCTTGGTTCCTGCCAGCACATGGGATGGGTGGCAGGGGAAGGACTCACCAAGGAATCATTTCAAACATGAGCCTAAAAATACATCCAAGAAAAAAGAAAAAGGTGACCACAAGCATCTGGTGACCACACGGATGAAGCAGGCAGACTGTGGGGACCTTTCTGTGACCCCGGACGCTTCACCTGCCAGCTGTCCACAGGCAACAGGGGCTTAACCGGCATGAGCCTGGAGGCTGCACTGTTGAGAAAGAGGAACCCTGGGAGTCAGGTGCAGTGGCACTCACTTGTAATTCCAGCCCCTCAGGAGGCTGAGGCAGGAGGATCGCAAGTTCAAAGCCAGCCTCTGCAACTTAGTGAGGCCCTAAGCAACTCAGTGAGACCCGGTCTCTAAATAAAATATAAAAAAAGGGCTGAGGATGTGGCTCAGTGGTTAAGCAGCCAGGGAAGAACATTTATTCTCTACTTTTCATGTTTTCATGTGCAGTATGTCAAATGGTGTTCCTCTAAACGATATGTCAGAGCCCCCAAATGTGCAGATGTAAACTTTGAGGACAACAGGTTTTTGTGATGTTCTTGAATCGAGGATCTCTCTATGACATCATCCCAGATTATCAAGGTGGCCTTAAACCCAATAGTGATGGTTCCTGTAAGAGGAGACACAGAGAGAGGAGGAGATGGAGGCACAGACAGTAGTGGTGTCCCAGCCACCAGAATCCAGGAGTAGAGCCTGCGAGGGGAGCGTGACTGCTCACACTTTGACTTGGGACTTTTGCCTCTAGATGTGTGATGGAATAAATGGCCGTTGTTTCCAGCCACCTGGTTTATGATCGTTTGTTACAGCAGCCCCAGGAACCTAGTTGGCAAGAAGAGGAACCTGCATTCCTGGCCATGTCCCCGAGGAGGTCTCGGACTCTCCCTGCCTCCTGCATATGGGACCTGCCCACCTGTACCCCTTCCTCACCTGCTGTCTGCCAGTGTACAGGGTGTTGAGTGTGAACAAGGGGGAGAGGGGAGTGTGTCCCGGTGGCTGGTTCCCGCTCCCCCAGTTTCACTGTGGCTGTGATACCTGGACCTCCATGTGCTGGACTCTTTTGCACATGTTGTGTGTTCTATCTCAGATAGAAAAAGAGTATTTTATTTTTTTATTTTATTCCTAAAATCTTGAAATAAATGAAAGGAGCAAGGCAGAGCTGTGAGTAGAAAGTGAGCTAAGAATTTGATGGCAGGCAGAAATCCAGATAGGAGGGAACAGGAGGCCCAGGGTGGCTCTGCTGGCCCATTTCAGGGACTGAGCTGCTCGTTTGCCAGAGGTGTTCCTGCCCCCAAAATGCTTTACTTCCATCTTCTGGAAAATGGTCCTAATGTGTTGACTTGGTAGAACCAGACAGTTACCTGTCATCCGCCTGGAAATCCACAATTCCAGTGCAAACAGCCCCTCAGGATGCCCTCCAGGGAGTGAGGTCCTCTCTTTGTCCACAGGCAGTCAGCAATGCTGACTCCCCAATACAGTAGGGAAAGGCCAGGCTTCTCTCCCCCCACCCCCTTCATTCATATGGAAGTTGCACTCACTTAATTCAATCCTTTAAAGGCCACCAGCTGAGTTAGCCTTTCCCTGTCTGTGGTGCAGTTTGGAATCAAGGACCCACGGTTGTTACAGGTAGCTAAAAATGCCCACATTTCACACAGAACAGCCCCTGACATTGTCTCACTTTAGGCCTCTGGGAACAGACCCTTCTCAGAGCCACCAAGCACCTTGCTGTTGCTGAATGTAAGCCTCAGGTCGCGATGCAGTTCACAGACGCTGGCACAGCCCCGCACTCGGTGCTCACCCCCACCAGGGAGCCTGCATTTCTCAACAGTCTAGTCTATGCCAGGGGAGGGAGAGGGGCATAATTCTGAAAGAGATTCCCAAATGCCATAACCCTGAATGTTGAAATCCCTAGAGTCTGAACTTCCTAAAGTCTAAACTCTGTGAAGTTTAAATTCCTGAAACATAATCTGGAAGAAGTAATTTTAAAAGTCTTTAAAGGGGAATTTATTTGAGAGACATATAACACAGCAGAGTGCTTCACAGGTCATGTGACACAATAAAAATAACTGATTTTTGCACACAGATACTCAGGTATACTCATGACAGTCTCACAGATATAGTAGTTATGAGCAGATGAACTGTACTCATAAAGAAAAAATATCAAAATCAAAATGTTTATAGCAGCTCAATTCACAAAGCTAGACTATGGAACCAACCGAGGTGTCCTTCAATAGATGAATGAGTAAAGACAATGTGGTCTATATACTCAGAGGAATATTACTCAGCTTTAAAAAATAGTGAAATTATGGCATTTGACAGTAAATGGTTGGAGTTGGAGAATATCATGCTAAGCAAAATAAGCCAATCCCAAAAAACCAAAGGCCGAATGTTTTCTCTTATATATAATTCACAATAAGGCAGGGGGCACTAGGGAAGAATAGCATTACCTTAGATTAGGCAGAGGGAAGTGATGGGAGGGGAGGGGAGAGGATTTGGGATAGGAAAGACAGTAGAATGAAACAGACATTATTACTGTATATATGTGACTGCATGACTAGTCTGATTCTGCAACATGTACACTCAGAAAAATGAGAAATTATATCCCATCTATGTATGATCTATCAAAGTACATAAATGCATTCTACTTTCAGGTATAACTATTTAAAACAAATTTAAAAATTCAAAATTTAAAAACTAATTTCACTATAGGTGATCATTGCGTGCACTCAGCTTTATAACGGAAACGTTAATAATCCAAAACACTGCAATGGACAACCTAAGTGTTATGAAGCAATTGATCAAAACCCAGGGTGGGCCTCCATTCTGCACGTGTAGTGGCCTCAAACGCTGAGATCTCAAAAAATTTTATCTTTCACAAAACCAGATATACATAGAAGAGCATCTCTTCGTGCACTGAGGAAGTTTCAACATTCTTATGTATGGGCTTCCACGCAAAGTCAGCATCGTGATCGTGCCCTTTCTCGGATCACAACCTGCAGAAATTACAGAAAACAAATCAAAACTCTCTAAAAATCTTTGTACCATGTATACCTCCACTTTTAGAAGTGATGCACAGAGGGAACTCAAGGCATAGGCTATTATCTGACAGTTTTAAACAGTGTGTGTGGGAGATTTAGAAAAAGGGAAAAAACTAACAAGAAAATTTGACATATGGAAAAAACGGATTAAAGGAACAGGATCTGGGAGATGGCACAGAGGTAGTCCAGGAGGCCTGATGACTTTTTCACACATTAACTCTTTTGAAGTCTTTTGTTCAGATGAATAGCTTCTTCCTTTTAGGGCATGGCTCTCCTTGAAGATACAATGTTCATTTTCCACATGGTACTACACTTTTGAAATTCTTCTATGATCCGATACCCTCTGACATGAGCATTCCTTATTAGATTCCCTGTCTTCTAGGCCAAGCTTCCGTGTGGTTTGGGGTCTGGAGCGTGCTCCACGTCACTTGCAAACAGATCCCAGTGATGGTACATCAAGAGCGCTGCATAGATGTCTTCTTATTCCACCGGGCACATGACTCTTTTTTTATATTATTTTTTAGTTGTAGTTGGACACAATACCTTTATTTTTGTTTTTATTTATTTTTATGTGGTGCTCAGGATTGAACCCAGGGCCTCGCATGTGCTAGGCGAACTCTACGGCTCAGCCACAACCCCAGCCCCGGGGAACATGACTATTGTTAAACCAATCAGTAACTTCACCAGCTTCTTGGAGCAAATGCCGCTTTAATTCATTAATTATTAATTACTATTAATTATTAATTATTCATTAATTTCATCAGCTGGAAGGAAAGCCAGCGCAGACAAGGATGCGTTTCTCTTTTAGCTAAGTTTTGGACATTGCCTAATCTTGTGGCCAATCTGCTCCTCAAATTTCCATTTTCTGTACCTCTTCTACAGCTTCTCCCCTCATGGAATTGCACTTTTCAGGATTTCAACATTCAGGGTCGTGGTGTTTGTAACTGTGCTTTGCAGAGTCATAAGGACGGTGGGTGGTGGCTCAGGAAGTGGCTGAATGACTGCAGGAGTGAACAAATGCCCCGTGGGTACAACCAGACACTTCCTCTCTGGGTCAAATGTGCCTAAGATGTATTTGCTCATAGGTCACCTCTGTGACCTTTCCCATAGCCGCGTTCTGCCTGTACTATTGTCTTCTGGTTACTCCTTAAGTCCACTCACTTTTTTCCCTAAATGTTCCCAATAGAAAAACTAGTTTAAAGGGAAATTTTACATCCTAAATAAGAATCAGTATCTTCCTACAGCAGCAAAACATTCAGTCTACGTGCCACTTGTTGTGGTTTAGCTCTGCAGTGTCCCCAAAAGCTCACGGGTGAGACAAGGAGAGAGGATTTAGAGAGGAGCCGGTTGAGTAGAGAGCTGTAACTTGGTCCGTGCATTGGTCCCCTGATAGAGAAGAACCGGGTGGTGACTATAGGCAGGTAGGGTTGTGGCTGGAGGAGGTGGGTCCCTGGGGTGTGTGCCTCTGGGGTTTGTGTTTTTGTCATGGAGAGGAGACCTTTCTCTCTAAGCTTCCTGGTGCCAGGTCCTGAGCTGTTCTCCACCACACTCTTCAGCCACACCCCAGGCCCCGAGGAATGGAGTCGGCCATCTATAGACCAAGGCCTCTCACACTGTAAGTGCCAAATAAACCTTTCCTCTTCTAAAATTATTCTGGTCAGGTCTTTTGCTTACAGCAGCAAAAATTCTGACCCAAACACCCCTGAAGACCATGCTGTGAAGTATTATTGGGCATATCTGGAAGCATCCTTCTAGGTCTGGGCCATGACCTGAACCGCAAGATCCAACAAGCTCCCGGTGGTAGGCAAATGATGCATGTGACGCTGACCTGAAGCTTTGCCAGAGGGTATCAGAAACCTGGCACCTGTCAGCAACAGGACAAGGGGAGCTGGGGTCCAGAAGAATCAGGAGACCTTATCCACACTGTTGGCCCCTGCCCAGAGAAGACACAGCCAGGACAGCCACCAGAGGAAATGAATTGGGACAATTATTTAAAAGCATTTGTCTGGAGAAGAATGAAGAAGAGATTTTCTTCTTCTTCTTTTATTTATTTATTTATTTTTAAATTGACACATAACAATTGCACATATTCATGGGTAAGATGTGATGTTTCAATACATGTACACGTGGGCGATGTTGCAAACGGTAAACTTATGTTTCTTCTCACCTGTTTATCATGTTTTGTGGTGACTATAGATAACAGTAATGCGTATTTTGGAAAAAGTCAAAAGAAACATTCTTTATTGTAAGAAATGCTTAGGGAGCATGGATGTGCGGGTTGGACAGGCCCCTGCCAGGGCACCCGAGAGGACACCTGGCAGCCCACCCTGCACATGCAGCTCCCTCTGGCAGGGGCGGTGGACTGTCAAAGGGGTCATTGAGAAGGCCTCGACTCGGCATCCTCATAGAATACACTGCTCTCCCACACCTGCTGACCTGCAGGGAACAGGTGTCCCTGGGTGGCACAGCTCTGGGCCAGACAGACACTAGCCAGGGGAGGCACCTGAGTAGGGCCTGCTTAGCAGAGCCCTGGGGCTGCCTTGGGCAGGGTGCAGTGCCGAAGGAAGCTATGTCCCCTTGGTCCCCTTGGTCCTAATTCTGGGATACCTTGAAAGTAACTTCGTTGGCCAAAGATAAAGAAAACGGGCAGAAAATGATCCAGGATTAGCCTCTGAAACGTGCCCACGACCTTATTAACAGACACTGTGTGTCCACCTCTTAGGAAATTGCAGAGGATTTTAAAATCGTCACAGACACTCATCCTGATACGGCTTTCCAGGCATCCCCAAGAATCCCAGGCTGCTCTAGGTTCCCCAAACCTATCTGGTGCTTGACAGATCTCCCTCTGGCTCTGCTCTGAGCCTCAAAGCCATGTCTCCACACTGCTGCCAGTCCCCTGAGGCCCCTTTGCACTCTGCCACGTGGAGCCCTCTGCCACACAGAATCCCCTCAAGGCCCCAGTGCACACAAGGACAAGATCTTTGTGCTGGGTGTGTTTTTCCAAAGTGAGCGGGTACAGGGATCCAAGATGGCGGGCCAGAGGCTTGGGCCCCAGGAAGTGAGAATACTGCTTCTCTGCGAGCGTTATTCCTGCTTCCGCACAGGAATCACAGCCATCGTGCCGTGCAGGGCTCCAGGCCTCAGCGTCAGAGGAGGTCTCCCAACTACTTGCCCACACAGGACTGACGGGTGACCCACGTCTTTTGCTCCTCCTGCATGCACCCCAAGCTGCTAACCTCAGGCCATAATGTGGGACTCATTCATTTGACAGACAAGAATCGAACCGTCTTTATAATGTCTTATCATTGCAATTCTAGCCCCCTTATTCTCTGTGCCTCACAAGAGGAAGCAAAAATGTTTTTAAGGTAGTAACATTGGAGAGGCACCTATCCAGAGCAAAGACAGACTCTACATTATTAAATAGGAGATTTGAACATTGGTCTTAAGGCAAACACCTTTGAAATGACATTATCTTTACCTCTGATGGCCACATTATTTATTTAACAAATCCTTGCATAACCCCTATTAAAATGCCAGCCAAAACACCGTTCTTCTTTATGGCTGAGTAATATTCCATTGTGTATATCTTTAACAGCATCAAAGGGACGCGCAGCCCTGCCCACACATGCCAAGACCGTGGATGTCACATGGACACCAGGGGTAATGATGGGCTCCATCATGCTTATGCACTGGGACAAAGGGAACCAAGAGATGACCCAGATGAACTCACCATGGGCTGGGAATCCGAGGACTCCTGGAAGATCAGTTCAAGGGACAAGTCCATTTGGAAAGCCTGGACCCTTCAACTCTCTCTCTTTGGGTCCTCTGTGCTGGCTTGTGGCCTTCCCGACATGATGCCTTCACTGTAGTCTCACTGACAGAATGAGAAGCCATAAAGGGGAGAAGAAAGGCTTGCAGGTGGGAGCCACAGATAAATAGGGCCTATTAGCCAGGCAGAGAGGAAAACTGGACTGTAAGTCTTTGAGAACTTGGCGATCACGCTTCACAGTGTTGGAAAAAGAGGAGAAGGCGGCTATGCACCCGGGGAAGCCACCTTGCCCTAAGCAGGAGCCTGTGCTCAGGCCCCTCACGTGGTGTTGCTGTGCACCATCAGCTGGGCCAGGCTCATGGACTCAGAAACCCCTGCAGAGCTTTGAAGGTAGAGTGGGCTGGAGTCCTGAGTGATCACAGCTCATCTGAGGGCTGCTGAGCCTTACCAGGGGCTTGTCTCCCAAGGCAGGTCCGGCGTCTGAGCGTGTAAGGCGGTGGGAGAAATGTCCACTGAACTCCAGGGAGAGAGACAGCAGACTGAGGGTGGAGGTAGGCTGCTTCCAGGTGTGGGGCGTGTCTAGCAGGTCACCAGCAGCCTCCGTGCAGGTGACGCTGATAAAACAGCATGGGCTACATTTGTGGAGCGTTTGCTCTACGGCAAGCCTCTGCAGATGACATCTATCGGGGTCAGGTGCCACGTCTAGTGTCATGTTCTCTCTGCCTCTTGCCCTCCCTCTGGGCTCTCCCATTCCTCTTTACTCATCTCCCCCTCTCCCATGTTTTGGGCCTCAGGATTGAAAACTCCAGGCCAGAGGAGTCCTAGACCATGCGGAATGCGTGACCACTTTCCCGAGGTAGAAGTGGGAAGGTGAGAGAGTTCTCAGCCTAGGGCCAGAGGAGAGGGGACACCAGGTGTGGGTGTTGGCGAGGGTCCCTAAGAAAAGGTCCCTATAGCTTGACACTCTGAGACATGATGCGTCAGTCAGGGCTGCCATAGCAAAGCACCACAAAGACAGATTTAGTTATAACACAGATTTATTTATAGTCTAGTGACTCTGGAGGCCCATAGCCCAAGATCAAGGTGTCAACAAGACTGTCTTCTTCGGAGCCCTCTCTCCTCGACTTACACACATGGCTGCCTTCTCCCTCCATCCCCTATGTGCCTATGTCCCAATATTCTCTTCCTCTAAGGAATATTGGGCTCGCCCTAACGACCTCATTGTATCTCAACTGTCTCTTTAATGACTCCATCTGCAAATACAGTTATATTCTGAGATACCAGGAGTTAGGATTTCAACAGACACATTCTTGAGGGTACCCAATTCAGGCCCTAACATGGACCACAGTAAAACCACAGCAGAAGGGAAAGAACAGGAGTACTTGGGCATCATGGTTCTTTGCCAAATAATACAGTGACGCAACAAGACCTCGGAGAAGAAATGGCTGTGGGTTGTGACCATGCAGGTGAGGGTGAGCTCACCTCCCAAGGCTTTTCAAACTCAGAGCGACCAAGCCCTTTGCACCCAAGGCAGGTAAGACATAATGCAGACAGACAGGCTGAAATGCTAAAGGAGTGTGTCATTGGGAACAAGGAAAATGAAACAGGGACACATTACCCAAGATCAGACACGAGCAAGGACATTGCAAGGAAAATCCTCGTGTGTAGATGTGTGCAGCCGGAATCACCAAACCTTGATGGAGCCCTTCCTGCATGCCGGGTCTAGTTATAAACGCTTCAACTTGAATTAAACTATCTAATCATCTTATCAACCCTACAGAAGAGATCTCACTGTCACCCTCTGCTGTAGGGTGGCTCTCACGGTCTCCCCCAGATGTTCGTGTGGTAGAGGCATGGTCCCCAGGGTTGCACTGTGCGAAGGAGGTAGAATCTTTAAGAGCTGGGCTAGTGGGAAGGCTTCAGCTAATGGGGCCGTGCCCCAAGGGCAAGTGTGGGAGCCTGCTCTCTTGCTCCCTGGCCAGGAGGGGAGCAGCTTTGCCCCACGTGCTCTCCAACAATGATCTGCTGACGAAACTGAGCCCATTCATGGTAAACCGAGAATCGAACCCCTGTCTACTGGAGCCCCTTCTAAGTTTAAAACGCAGGCTCTCATTTTTCATTCATTTAACATCAGTCTTTTGAGAGTCATCCATGTGTCACTCTGAGGGAGATGGGACTAGGACCGTGAACTTCAGGGAGAAGGGAAAAAGACCCAGAA
This sequence comes from Marmota monax, assembly GCF_021218885.2. NCBI lineage: Eukaryota > Metazoa > Chordata > Mammalia > Rodentia > Sciuridae > Marmota > Marmota monax. The sequence continues at coordinate 6,502,807 of NW_026695202.1, forward strand.
TAAAAGCCAAGAAGACCCGTAGGTAATAAGGAAAGTCAGGTATCAACAAGTATGAGGAAGAGAAAGTGGGGTTACAGTCTAGAAGGACCGAGTGGCTATTTGGAGGAGGCGACATTTGCAGTCAGATCTGTACCACAGGAAGGAGCCGTCCATGTGCGTGCTTGAGGAAGAAGTCGTTTGGCAAAAGGAAGAGTTGGTTCCAAGGTCTCAAGTTTGGGGCAAACTGTGTACTTAGGAAATAAAGGGGCTTCTCATGCCATTTCAGTCAGATGCTGCCTGAGGCTGTAACCATCTAAACTGCACGGGTGCAAATGTCCAGGAAGGTCACTCTCACGGCTGGTGGCCGATGCTGGCTGTTAGCTAGGAGCCTCACTGAGGACACACTCAGCCTCTCCACATTACCTGTGGCCTCTCTGGGTGACATGGACTTCTCAGGAGTGGTGACTGGGTTCCAAGAAAGAAGTTTAAGAGGACACTTTCTAAAAAGCAGAAGACAGAATTTGACATCAGCACGGACTCACTTCTTCAGGATCTACCAGTTGAAACCATCTCTTAAGGGCACAGGAGACTCCTCTCAGCCTCCCCTCCCCAGGCCTGGGACCAATGGGATCTGTCTCCTGTCCAGATCCAAATGGGTCGCACCAAGTTGAAGAGCATCCCACAAAATTCATGTCCCCCAAGAATTTCAGGATAGGACCTTATTTTCTAGTGTCTTTGCGGGTGTGACTCGTGAAGATGAAGGTATACTGCATTGGGGTGGCATTCGGATAAAAGGAGACGCACAGACAGGGAAGAAAGCTATGGGAAGACGGAGGCAGACATCGGGGAAGCAGCTGTCAGTCAAAGAAAGCCAAGGGCTGCCAGCAACCACAGGACCAGGAAGGAAGCCTGGGGCAGACCCTCCCTCGGGACGAACCCTGTGGACAACTTGGATGTGTCTGGTCACCAGAATGGCGAAGGGTACACTTCTGATGTCTTAAAGCCCATTTGTAGATTTGGTTATGACAACCCTAGAAAACAAGCCCAGAGGTGGGGAAATCGACCACACTTCCTGCCCAGAGTGTTCAGGTCACATACAGAAGAGCAGGGAGTGATGCGTTATATGGCTGTGGCCGTGTTTGGAAAAGGCCATGTGCTACAACTGTTCGTATCCCAAAGCTGTGACATCCTTAGTAGGTGGCAGCTTGCTTTCCTCTCTCTTTAGTCATTCATACATGCTATTTCTATGTATGAACAAGCTTTTTTTTTTTTGTGTGTGTGTGTGTGTGTGATTCCTGCTGTGAGTCTCCCAATACCTTCCCTGGATAGCGCTGGGGTGTGAACAAAGCAACATTTTCCCCAGGGTTAGTCCTACCGCTTGTGTCTCCACATTTAAGTTTCATTGTTCTTTCTGCCAGACTCAATCTCAAACTTTCCCTGAGCAGGTTGCAAACACTGAGCTCAAGTGTTGACGGTTCCCGGGTTCCCACTGTGGCTGGGTCAAGGAACCGTAATTAATCACCAGTGTGTCGGTGGGTGTTGCTGATGCTCCTCCTCACAGAGTGCCAGGTCTGGTCCAACCCAAAGACAGGACACCGCAGAACTGAGCAGAGGTGACAGCTACTCGAGAGCCTGAAAAGATGCCTTTGGTCCCAGGCATGGGGAGGGGAGGCTGAGAGGAGTCTCCTGTGCCTCCTGAGATGTCCCAGGAAGCCATTCTCCAGCTGCTCACCTGAGATTTAACGCTTGAAGCTTCGAGACCATTGAATCGCTGACATCTTCAGTGGGACAGTGGATGAGGACAAGCTTGGAAAAATGCAACAACTGTCAGACAACAGAGGTCACTGTGGGCGGTTAGAGTTGAACAATAATAGTCTTCAAGTCCACGTTCAGCAGATCTTCCCAGCATGTCCCTGTGGAGCCTGCCTGACTTCTTCCTCATCAGGGAATCCACTAACATATGAACAGGTTTGGACTCGGCCATCAGCGGTCCAGGACTTCGCCATTGGTGAGTGGGGTGGGGGATGGGGGCTCCACTATGATCCAGATAATTTAGTGTCAGGGAGAGGAAATGGGGAGAAAGCTGTCCATAAGATATTAAGGTTCCCTACCTTTGTCATATGAATACAAGAATTAAATATACTATCAGCTTGATGAGGAGCCCAAGTTGAGAATTCAAAAACAAAACTATTCCAAGATGATTGGATCCCCAGGGTTGGAGAAATAAAAGCAACACCACCTTGAAGAAGTGTTTCATGATAGAGAGGTCATGGGTCTCTCTCCCCAAGACACACATAGGAAAAAAAAAGAAAGAAAAAATGGAGGGAGGGAGAAAGGTGAATCCTGATAAATTTACTCAGAAAAAATTACAGAATACTCAAGGAAATGCATGAGACTGAGAAGGTGTTATAACAGGAGAGTTACCCTTCCCCCAAAATTAGGGCTGATAAAATACACCTAAAAGATCTGTAAATATATTTAAAATGAATAAAATAATAGTGAATATAAGTGCTAATAAACAGGAAACAGCTGTTTAGGGTTTTAAAAACCAGCAGCAAATAGAACTTCAAGAAATAAAAATTAGCCATGAAGATTAAAAAAAGAGAAAACCTCAGCAGTTAGGTTAAAATTAAATTGGATACAATTAGAGAAGAAGTGAAATGAGAAAGTCACTAAAAAGATAGTGGAGAGAAGGTGAAGTAGAAGTCAGACTGGAGGATAGAATCAGGTGATCCAAAATACGTCTTGATCCTGCCAGGGCTTAGCCCAAGAACTCAGATCATGTGGAGAAAAAAAAACCAGACATAATTACAAAAAAAAAAATTGACAAATCCCTAATTATAGGGAAAAATTTGAAGATATCTCTCTTAGAAATGGATAGATCCAGCAGACCAAATATTAGTAGAATTTGCAACATTTAAATAGTCCAACAATTACACCTGTGCTAGTAGACAGAGACATTCACAGAGACCATGTTGTTTCTAATTCATATCAAGCCATTGCAAAAATTGACCACTGAACAGCCCTTAAATAAAATCTTAGGAGACACCAAAAATACACACTTTTTGTACCATAAAATTGGGAAGAGATAACAAAAACACAATGTTCTAAAGCTACCCTCACTTGATAACTAAGAATATACTCTATAATTCATGGCCTGAAGAAGAAAATACAAGGGGGAAATCACGTTGTACCCCATAAATATATACCACAATTACCTGTCAATAAAAAATAGAAATTATTTTAGGAAGAAAAAAAAAACACCAAGTAGACTCCCAGTCTACCTAGGGTCTAATGGTGGAGAGCGGTCCTCTTGACTCACTAAAGACTTCATGGTAGTTATGTGCCTGAGGCACAGACTGATGACTCATTCGGCTCCCAGCACTTGTTAAAAATATCCCTTTTCCAAATTCAATTTATATGCACCTATCAATCTTCCAGTCTTAATGCCTTTCCCTGAGTAGATTTCCTAACCTGCCACAGAGCTGTGTTGGCTGGCTGAACACTCTTGGTCTCCAGGTAGATAAATTCCATGCTGTAAATGGGTATTCTGGCTCTCTCCTTTTCAGAACTATTTTCTATAATTTGGGTTGACATGGATACAATCTCAGAACTCCTGCGGGAATGAAAGAACTTAGTTTTGTTTTGTTTTTTCCCTCCTGTCCCTGTTCACATATATTTTCCCCCAGGAGGGTAATTCTTATTTCTGATGTTTTCCCCCCAGGGCCTGGATAGTGTTCAATAAACCTGCATTGAATTCAACAATTAGCAAGGCTGGGAACTAGAGGGCTGTGTATTAGTGTGCGAGGGCTGCCATAACAAGCACCACAGCTGGGCAGTTTATCAATGGAAATGCATCGTCTCGCAGTTCTTGAGACTGGAAGACTGAGGTCCCAGCAGAACTGGTTCTTCCTGTGCCCTTGCCAGCTGATGGTGCTCCCTGGCAATCTCTGGCATCTCCTCTCTCTGCTTTCATCTTTGTATGGCATTCTATGGGTGGGCATGGCTCGGTGCCCCTTTTTGTAAGGATACCAGTCAAATTGGATGAGGTGCTCCCCCTCTGTTATGGTTGGGACATGAGGTGTCCCCCCAAAAGCTCCTGTGTTAATACAGGAATGTCCAGAGATGAGATGGTGAGGTTGTGAGATCTGTAACCTAACTGGTTCATTCTAGTTTGAATGGAATAACTGGGCGGTAACTATAGGCAGGCAGGGCATGGCTGGGTCACTGGAGACATGCTCTGGAAGGGGACATCTGTCCTGAGGCCACTTAGCCCTTTTCCCTCCCTCTCTCTGCTTCCTGACCACCACAAGGTGAGTCTTGCTCATCCGCCGCCCACTTCCTTCGTGATGTTCTGTCTCACCTTGGGTCCAGAGCAATGGTCTTGGCCGACCACAGATTAAACCTCTGAAATCATGAAACTTTTTCTCCTCGAAGTTATTCTTAACAGATATTTTGGTCACAGCAATGAAAAGCTGACTAACCCATCCTCCTCCAGGACGAACTCATCTGAACTTACCTGTTTACATCTGCATTGGTCTATTTCCAAGATTCCAGGGTGAGGACCTCAATATATGAATTTGGGGGTGTGGGCAGCACAATCCAACTCATAAAAGACAGAATTAACACCAACCATTAAAATGTCAAAAGAAGCTTTATCAAAATATGCCCTGTAAGTAAACTCTATTTAGGTATAATTCACATGAGAGTTCCATGGATTTTGACAAATGTATATATCTATTTGACTTCCACCACTACCAAGATATAAAACATTTTAATCACCTCAGAAAATCCCCTGATTCCTCTTTTAATCAATATTCTGTCTCCAACCACAGCTCTGGCAACCTGTTATTTGATTTCTGTCTCCAATGATTAGTTTTGCCAATTCTAGAACTTCATAAATTCACTGGAGACATGTACTATGTAGTTTTTGGTGTTGGGCTTTTTTTTTCTGAAACATAACACCCGGGAGACTTATCCAGGTTGTTTATGTCAGTCTGTCTGTTCCTTTTATTGCCGTGTGGTATCTCACTTCATGAATATGCCAAATTTATTTTTAATGCCTTTATTAGTGCATTATTATCATATATAATAGTGGGGATCATTGTGACTTATTCATAAATGCATATAACATAATTTCCTCCATCTCGTTCCCCTGTACTTCCCCTTTCCCTCCCCGGACCTCCTTGCTCTATTCTACTGGTCTTTCTTCTATTTATTAAACTTTTTTAATTGGTGAATTATAATTATACAAGTAGAATTAATTGTGATATATTTATATATGCACGTAGCATCATTCCATTCACAGTTCTTCCCCTTTATCTCCCTCTTCTTCCCCTTCAATTCCATTCCTCTACTTTACTGTTCTTCCTTCTGTTTTCATGAGATTCCCTTCCCCATTTTTTTTTCCTATTTTTCTCTAGCTTCCACGGGAGGAAAAAAAAATGTTTTGACCCTTGATTTTCTGAGTCTGGCTTATTTCACTTAACATGATCTCTCCAGTTCCATCCATTGACCAGAAAATACCATAATTTCATTTTTTTATGGCTGAGTAGATGGCATTGTGTATATAGACCCCACTTTCTTTATCCATTCATCCATCAGTGGGCACCTGGGCTGCTTTCATAACTTGGCTATTGCTAGTTGTGCTTCTATAAACGTCATAGAGGCTACATCACTATAGTAGGCTGATACCTGGGTGCTATGGTGATTCTATTCCTAGTCTTTTGAGGAATCTCCTTACTGCTCTCCAAGTGGTTGTACCACCAACAATGTGTAAGAGTTCTTTTCTCCCCACATCCTCACCAGCATTTGTTATTATTTATATTCTTGGTGCTTGCCGTTCTAATGAGGCCGAGATGAAATCTCAGTGTGGTTTTGGTTTGCATTTCCACGGTTGCTAGGCATGTTGAACATTCTTTTATATATTTGTGGATCATTTGTATATCATCTTTTGAGAAATGTCTCCTTAGTTCATTTGCCCATATTGATTGGTGGGACTTGTAATTAAATCTTGGTCCCACACTCTGGAATTTGAGGGCCCAATCTTGACTTTTGGATTTGTTCTGCCCCCTGATTACAAGTCCTGCTGAGAAGAGGTGCTGGCCCACTCTGTCACCGCTCATCCCATTCCATGTCCCAGCTTCCCTCTCCTCGTCTCCCACCCTTGCCTGTGCACCAAGAGTACACTTCCTAAACTAGTCAATGGCTAACAGGCAGTTTGGCAGTGTCAGAAACAAAAGCAAAGAGACAATTTTGTTCCTATACTTGAAATTAATTGGTATTATTTACATTTTTTGTACAAATCTCATTTCTTAAAGCTCGTACCTTCTTGAAAGTTTTATGCATACCACAAAGCTATCATATAGTATTTTATCATTTGCATAATTAGTGTGATCATTTTCACTTATTAAATTTTATTTTTTAATGTTACTATGTTATGTCATATTATGATGCAAAATGTTCTTTTAAAAATGTACCACTGGCTCAAAGTCATTTCTTTGCAATGCAAAAATGATGAAAATGTTAATGGCATTATAAATATAAATTGTAGAAATGAAATAGAATGAAAAGTAAATCTTCAGTCAAAAAAAACTGAGAAGTATAAATAAAAAAAGATAACTAGCATCTGAAAATGTATTTTATTAAACTTGCAATCCATTTGTTTCTGCTGCCCAGGGAACTGTCAATCTTGAAACTTTAGCAACACTGGCAGAGCCCTAGAAATGTGCCTTTCAAATTAAATAGCAAACACCTCTTTGGAAATCCAGCCAAATCTCTCCCCCTACTCCTTACACCAAATAAAGCTTTTTAGTGTAATATGTGAATTTTACACCCCAGTGTAGAAAAGAGTCCAAAACTATACAGGCATCATTCAAAACTTGTAAAAATCCCACTGTTACTGAGAGGGCATCAAAGAATTGATGAAAAGTGTGCAAAATTCTATAACCAAGTAACACATTGGGATATTATTTATTACCAATGATAAAATATGTGACAAGAAATTACTAAGCATACATGCCTAGCATATACTTTGCTTTACATTTGGATCAAACCACCAATATGAAGAGTGTGAATCAACTCTTTTTCTATGTGTAGTATGTATATGACAGAGAAGGGTTCAACAAACTTGTTATCACTGAAAGGAAGCCTGCACCATAAGAAAAGTCTTTTTTAAAATTTAAATTATAATGATTTTGTGAGCCAAGAGGAGGACAAAACACAATGTACTGGGACCCAAACCAATGGTGCCCACAAATTTTTGTGTGTGTTCTATTCACAGAGAATAATCAGTAGCCAACAATATGCCTCAGAATCTTGATCCAAGTTTGAAAAGTACTGTGAAAAATTTTGCTATGATTAAATTACAGGCAGTATAAGTACATATTTTCAGTGATGTGCATAAAAAACATGGTTTTTAAATACAAACTCTACTTATTTCATGCTAATACACCATGATTCCCACACCAAAATGTTCTCTCTCTTTGAAGTTAGGGATTAAAAAAATTTCTTTGTGACTTGATTACTTCTGTTACTTAAAATGAATTGATACATTTTAAAATTATAGTCAGTATCTTGAATAAACTAAATCTTTCATTTCATCCCAAAGGATTATCATATATAATGTTCAGGACAAAACACTTAGGTTTATTAAAAAGATCAAACTGTGAGTAAATTATTTGATCGTTATGGCTGATCATTTTCTTCCACTGTCAGAGAAAGAAATTGATGATATATTATTGATGAAGTTTGAAAAATTACATTCAATGGCTGCTACAAATCATGTACAAATATTTTGCAGAGGCACATTCAAACAAAGAATGGACTAATATTCACTTTTCAAGTTGAAAGATAAAACTGTGCTTATGATGAATTTATATCTAATGAAATATGGAAAGTAACCTTTGCATACAAATTGATTTCTTCTCAATTAATGTTATATTTAAATACCCAGAATTATCTAAATAACCTCACAATCATGAGCTGTAATTTTCCAATTTAGAAGGTGTTATGATTTGTATATGAGTTTATCTCCTGAAAGCTCATGAGTGAGACAATGCAAGAATGTTCAGAGGTGAAAAGATGAGATTATGAGAGCTGTAACTTCATCAGTGGATTAATCCACTTGAATGGATTCACTGGATGATAACATAGGAAGGTAGGGTGTGGCTGGAGGAAGTAGATCCTTTGGGGTTTATGTTTTGTCCCTGGTCTCTCTCTCTCTCTCTCTCTCTCTCTCTCTCCTTCCTGGCTGTCATGAATTGTGCAGCTTTCCTCTGTCATGCTCTTCCGCCATGATGTTGAGTAATGGAGTCAGTTGACCATAGACTGAAATCTCTGAACCCATGAGCCCGAATAAACTTTTCTTCCTCCTTTTGCTCACAGCGGACAAAAAGCTGACTAAAACATAAGGAATAAAGGGTAAGGTAATGGACTGACTGCAGAAGCTGGCCACGTATCTTAAGCTGTCATCTAGCTGGGTAATAATAATGTCATTGGTGCTTCACACTCAACCAGTGCCCATGAAGGGGTCTGAAAATTCTGAGAAAAAGAAAACAAACAGACAAACAAACATACAAAAAAACACTGTTGGAAATTCTGACTGCATTTTCCTATCTCGAGAAATTTCCCACCCTTGAACCAGGGAATTACCCTGAATCATAGACGATTGACTAAGTTAACAACAGTGCTCAGTCTTGCCATTTCTTTGTTCCAAACTTGAAATTTCATCATCAATTGTTTACTCTTGATTTAAGATTTTAGTTTTTAGAACAGTTTTCAATTGACAGCAAAATTGGGAGTTCAGGGATGTCCCATATACTGCCTGACCCTGACACACACAAGGCCTCTTCATTGTCAACATCCCCTATCAAAGTGTATGTTAATGAACAGCCATTAACATACCACAATGACCCCCAGGACATAGTTCACATTAGGGTGCACTTTAGGTGCATATTCTATGGTGTGTAGGTGCATCTTCTATGGTGTGGAACTAATGCTTAACTTAGTTATTCATCATTCATCATTACAGTATCATATGGAGTATTTTTAATGCCATAAAATATTGAGTGTTCTACTATAGGGACACAGCCACATCAATGTTTATAGCAGCACAATTCACAATAGCTAAACTGTGGAGCCAATCTAGATGCCCTTCAATAGATGGATAAAGAAACATGGCATATATACACAATGGGATATTACTCAGCAATAAAAGAGAATAAAATCATGGCATTTGCAGGTAAATGGATGGAATTAGAGAAGATAATGCTAAGTGAAGTTAGCCAATCCCAAAAAACCAAATGCCAAATGTTTTCTCTGATATAAGGTGGCTGATTCACAGTGGGGTAGGGAGGGGGAGCATGGGAGGAATAGACAAACTCTAGATAGGGCAGAGGGGTGGGAGGTGAAGGGAGGGGGCAGGGGGTTAGCAATGATGGTGGAATGTGATGGACATTATTATTCAAAGTACCTGTATGAAGACATGAATTAGTGTGAATATACTTTGTGTTCAACTAGAGATATGAAAATTTGTGCTCTTTATGTGTAATAAGAATTGTAATCCATTCCACTATCATATGTAAATTTTTAAAAATTTTTTAAAAAATACAACTCTAGGTTCCAGAGAGCTGACTACAAGCAGTAAAATTAAAATTGTGACAATGGGAATGAAGAACTACTTTCATTTTATATTTCATATTTTATATTTCTATAGAATTTAACTATTTAAACAATATATGTGTGTATATTTGCATTATTTTTCAGTTAAAAATCATTTTGGTTACAAATAAAACCACAAAAAAATTTTTTTTAAACAAATAAAAAAAAAAAGTTCAGTGCTCTACCTATTTAGCCCCAACTCAACCTCTAGCAACCACCCATCTTTTAGCTGTCTCCATAGTTACCAGAATGTAATACACTTGGAATCATAGATCAGCCCTTCAGATTGGTTTCTTTCACTTAGTAATATACATTCAAGGGTTATGGCTTGATAGTACCTTTCTTTTCAGTGGTAAATAACATTCCATGTTTTTATGTACCACAATTTATTTTTCATTTACCTATGAAGGACATCTTGGTTGCTTCTAAGTTTGGGCAATCATGAATAAAATCACTTTAGATATCTGGCAACAGTTTTTGGTATGCATATAAGATTTCAACTCCTTTGCATAAGTACCAGAAGCACAATTGCTGGGTTGTACTGTAAGAGTATGTTCCGTTTCTAAGAAACCCCCAAAGTAGCTTCCAAAGTGGCTGCACCATTTTGCATCCCCACCAGCCAACAAAGGAGCATTCTTGTTGCTCTACAGCCTCACCAGCATCTGGCATTGACAATGCTCCTGATTTGGGGACATTCTAACAGCTGTGGTATTTTATTATGGTTTAAAATGGCACCTCCTGGACTACGTTTGATATTGAACATCTTTTTCATTTATTTATTTGCCATCTAGATCTCTCCTTTGGCGAGGTGTCTGTTAAGGTCTTTGATCCACTTACTAATCAGGTGGTGTGTTTTCTTGTTCAGTTTTAAGAGCCCTTGTGTACTTAGCCTAGCAGTCCTTTATTAGATGCTCTCTTGGCAATATTTTCCCACAGCCGGTGCATCATCTGCTCATTTTCTTGACAATGTTTTTACAATGCAAAAAGATTTAATTTTAATGAAGTCTAGCATATCAATTATTTCCCTGTGGATCATGTCTTTTGTGTTGTGTCTTAAAAGCCATCCCTACACTCACACACCTAGGTTTCTCTGTTGTGAAGAAGTGGTATATCTTCTTCCTTTAAGTATAGTCTGTCTTTTACTTACTGCTTCTCAACACCTGAGACCTCGCCGCCCAACCTCACCCATCGTAGTGGATACCTTAGAACTCAATGCTTCCAGCGTTAGTGGTAATATAAACCACTGTGTTCCTTTGAGCGTGTACCACCCATGAGCTCTTTCTGTCACACCTTGTTAAGAAAGACATGCTTCTTCCTAGTGAAATACACCTAGCTTTAACTCTTTTCATGGATCTGATTTGTGATCTTTGAAGAAGAAATTGGACGTTCATAACCCAGTGCCTGTTTCCTGTTTCCTCTTGGGATTGTGCCCACATGGATCAGGGGTTGTTTTGCATGGGCAATCTGGGCCTGGTCCAGTGTTCCCTGTGACAGGTGGGCCAGTGATTCTAATTTTGGGGATGCTCTAGCCAGCAGATGTGTGACACTTACCCACATCAATTACTCTCGGTAATAAAGGTAGAGTTTTGGTTTTCCCTCCACCAATTCTTTTCATATCTAGCGCTCTCTTGTAAGTCAAGTGGGAAAAGGTAGCTCCATCTTCTCCACAGGCCATGAGAGTCCACTTCAAAGGACTTTTGGGAATCTAAATTCATCCTTATGAATTTAGATTAGCAAAATTAGTAGAAAATAAAGCAAAGCAAGTTCGCTCTGATTTTTTGTTTGTAAATGCTACTAGATGGATGGTACAGCTCAATCTTACTTATACTGTTTATAACCCCTGTGTCTGGCCTGCTCTGCATTCTCAATAAAGTGTTTTCATGCATGAATAAATTAATTAATCAAATAAACTTTTGCTAACTAATAATCATGTTTTTAAGTTATAAATATTTACAAACCATCTTTTAAATGATAATTCCTTTATTTTTTTTCTTGCTCTAATTTCAAGCTCATTAGTATATATTTCCAGAATCCCTCCTTTTTATCTTGTTGGTAAAACAGATCAACATTTACCTCCCCCCAGTACGCCATCATTCCTTAATGAGTCGAGGTGTTGACTCCATCAACATTTATGCATTTTATTAATACATCTGCGCCCTGAGAGGTAATTATTCTGGTCCTGGGAATGTGGGTTCTTTTAAAGCAGATTAAATGCTCTCATATTATTATCTTTCATCTTTGGAAAAGTGTCCTCTGAAAGGTAGCTTTTCCATCATTTATAGATAGAATTATTCCCCCTGGCAGTGGAGAAAAATAGAAATCAAGTCATTTACTTTCCTCTTCCGAGTGTTAACATTCTCATGTCTGCCCTAACAGGTACACTTCTCTCTGTTTGCTTTGTGGTATTATTTACGACTTGGACAGCATCTACTCTTCCTGGAAGGTTTCTTTGGGGTTCATATAATTCTTTGTTTTGTTTTATTATCATTGTCAGTGATGATTCCCATCTGGATTCTGCATATATACTAACATTTAAAGAACGAAGCCTAAGCCCAGCGTGGTGGTGAACGCCTGTAATCTCAGCAGCTCGGGAGGTGGAGGTAGAGGGATCGTGAGTTCAAAGTCAGCCTCAGCAGTTTAGTGAAGCAAGCACTTAGCAACTCAGTGAGACTCTGCCTCCAATTAAAATATATATATATATATATATATATATATATATATATATATATATATATATATATATGTGTGTGTGTGTGTGTGTGTGTGTGTGTCTATGTGTGTGTGTGTGTGTATATATATATATATATATATGTCTGGGAATGTTGCTCAGTGGTTAAGCACCCCTGGGTTCAATCCTCAGTACCAAAAAAAGATCAGAGCCTAGGAGACCTTTTGAAGACCACTCCAGTTCTTAGACACGTGGAAAATCAGACTCCCTCCTACTAGTTCAGAGCTGAGACTGAGTTGGTATTTCAGTTTGGGTCAGCCATTTGAATGAACTCATTATGAGCTCAAAGCCTGTGATATGGGACATAATAGGACTGTACACAAGTGATTGGTGAGAGGAGAAAGGACACAGAAGTCCCTTGTGTCTACTGCAGACAGCAAACCCAGGAGACAAGCTCCTGATGGCTTCCCAGGTCCTAGCAAGTCCTGCAGGATGGCCCTTAGAAATTCTCTATTCCCCCTGCTCCCATTATGGGGAGAGAGCTAGGTCCTTGGTGTTTTGTTATCTTAAAGCATTATAGGGTATAAAGCAAAAGCTCTCTGAAGACAGCACAGAGAAGCAATATTGGGCCATGATTAAGAGCAAATATTCTTGAGCCAGGCCAGCTGTTTAGAAAAATCCTCAGGGTACTTCTTCCTGGCTGGTGGGACCCTGGGCAAGTTACTTAACCACTCTATTCACTCAACTATAACATAGGGATAAGCTGACTACTTTCTAGGGTTGTTGTGACAAATCAATTAAAAGTGTAAAGTTCTTAGAACAATTATCATACCATACAGGAACTAATACACACAAGTTATTTTTATTATCTCCTTTTTCTCCCAAACCCCAATGAAATGAAGAGGAGTTCTAGTTATTTCGGAAGGTGAGAAAAGAGGGAGGAGTCCTTCTGAGGACACACAGCTTGTCAGGAGGAAGCCAACCAGGTAAAGGGCAGAGATCAGAATGGCTGGGAAGAGCGCCAACTCCCAAAATACTGTGGAACAACACCTGAGGGTGCACTGGACAGCCCCATGACCCTGAGAAACTGTCACCAATCTTTGCCAGAGGGTCCCAAGCCCAGGGGTGGCAGATATGAGGACATTGCTGGCTGCCTCCAAGTTTTCATACTCTCCTTCTTTTTTGGTAGGAGAACCTCACATTTCCAGTGGCCCCCATGGAAAGACTGCATTCCCCAGCCTCCTTTTTGCAAGGTTTGGTCATTGACTAAGCCCCAGCCAAGGAGAGTGTATTCAAATAAATGGAGGCCACCCAAGGGGGACTCACAGGGGCTACAGACTCAAAGCTTGCTAGAGGTCAGCCACCATTGCTTGCATTTACAGGGACTTAAAGACAGGCAGAGGAGTGGGAGAGCTCATGGTACCGACAGAAGTTTCAGGATGGTCTGTGCCTAGGTTGTTGGCCCCCAGGATGCTGGAGTTAGGCCAAGTAGAAATGGGACATATCGTCATGCGTTTGGGTGGGGGAGCATGCTTGCTTCCTCTGGCTGATTCTGAATTGGATGTGGGGGACATAAAGTCATTGACCCCTGCCCAATGGCAATTCTAGGACTGTTGCTGAGTGGGTGTGGTTCAGCTGCCTGGCCTGGTTGCTGCACAAGTTGTGGGTCTCAGTTTTAATATCAGATGAGGTCTCGCCATTGTCCATCCATCCATTCCAGTTTCTCAGAGGTAAGCAAATGTGCTATCCATTGCTTTAGAGATGTCTCCTTTAGAGAGAAGATAATTATGACTATAAACTCCAGAGCCACAAGGACTCGGCTTAAATCCCAGCTCTTGCACCCACAAGCTGTGTGACCTTCAGCAGCCTTCCTAACTTCACTGAGCTTCTGAAGTAGGGCAGATGAAGCTGGACACCCGAGGAATTTTCAGGAAGAGGTTTATTGGCTGCAGCCAGCCCGTCCAGAGTGTGGCTTGTGCCTGAGAGATTCTCTGGACCATGAGTCTAGAAATACTTTGAGCTTTATAACCAGGGGGAGGGGAGGGGGGGCTTGGTGTTTTACATTTTTGCTGAAGTCTACATACAAGTAATTTCTTTCCTGCAAACTTGGCGTTTACAAACACAGAGGAAGCTATAAACCACAGTGCCCTCTGCAGAATATTTTGCTGATAGCTGATATCCTGTGTAAAAAGCTTTTGGACAACAAGAGGGACTTATGGGTTACAAATATGGTGGGGGTTTCTGCTTGATTATGGTAAGGGTCTTCTGGGTAGAGGGGGATGTCTCTGGTCTGCTTCACTTCAGTTTCCAGTTCAGAGTGGGATGATATTGGGGAGGGGGATGGCAGAGGAGAGTCAGCACAGGTAATGCATGATTGGGTCAGGCAGGTGGGGCCGAGCCCTTGCCCCTCCTCCACCTGTGGTCAAGCTTACCTGCCTCCAAGGCATTGTTCCTCCCAGCAGAGAGGTAGTGAATGAGGTCCCCTGGGCCTCTCCCTTCAGCATACTCCTGTGCTCCTGGGCAGCCCTTGGATCCCTCCACTTTTTGTCACTAGTCACATAGTCACATGTCACTAGTCACATAGGCAGGATGGGGGAGGACAGAACACGAGGACCAGGGAAATCTAAAATGTGTACAGGGGCTGGACATCCCCACTTTTTTGGACACCCAGCTCTGGGGTCCCCTCTCTGTGGAGAGCTCTGTCTCTGTTCTACCCTTTAAATAAAACTTGCTTTCGACCCTTGCCTGGGCGTTTCTCAGGTGTTCCATCTTGACATCAGGGAAACAGGACTGGGCTCTGCATCTCATCACCAGCGTCAATATCAGTGGCTGCCTTGCTGGGCCATTTGGAGGCTGGTGAAATAAGACATGTCCAGGACAGGCTTAGTCCACAGTTCTTGTTAGGTCTGCTGACACTCTTGTTTTCCCTCTATTTATGTTCACAGTTTGAGAACCTTGAACTATCTGGCACCTGGAGATGGCCTTCTAGGACTGGGAGGGGTGAGGAAAGCATGGTCAGGGGCAGTGACATAGAAAGATCTGGTGTCTAATGTCACACAGCCATTGTCCCAGCCTTGGACCATCTACCTCTAGATTTTTTTTTTTTCTGAGAGGCAAATAGACTTCTCTTTCAAGCCATGGCTCATCATCTTTGTATGCAAGCAAATTCCATCCTTCCTTATCTAGCAGGGCATGAGCAGAGCATCTAACTATGAAATGCAGAGAGGGATGGTGGGGAATGGAACCACAGCCGGTGGAAACTCTCTGGACGGCTGAGCAAGGTCTGAAGAGGCCTCCTCTGCTCTCCATGTCCCCCTTGGATGATGTGGGTGAGGATGTCCCCAAATAACCAAGATGTTATGTCCCCCCCCAGCCTGGCAAAATCCATGTGCACCCTGGATAGAAGGAGACAAAGCCATTGTACTATTTCTCTGTCTGTCTGAGATAAGGAACCACTCTGGAGACTTAGCTCCCTCTGGGTTTTGTGGTTTACCCGGGAATCCTTTTAATACATTCCTCTTCACTTGATTTGTTTGAGCTCATTCAAAGTGAATTTGGTATTTTTACCCCCAAAGGATCCTACTTCATGCACGGACACCACCTGTGCAGCCACATTACCTTATTGAGGCATCTCTTTCTTTGATCTCTGCCTGGGAATATTTTAAATTATAGTGTCAGATTTAATTTTTAGGATCCTGATATTGCCCTTGAATTTGCTCTTTTGAAGAGCCAGTTAGTTCCCGGATCACTTCCATGTTTTGCTTTACGTTTGACATCTGCATTATTGGAGCACAGAGCCTGGGGCTTCCTCCCTTTCCCCCTGCTGACTCCTGGCTGCGTTTCTTTCATTTCCCTGTCATTTGCAGACAACCATACAGTTGTTCTTTATTGATCTAAATCAAGTCCAGAATGGCAGTCCTCCCTGAAGAGATTCTTAAGGCATCTCCTGAGCACCCCCTGTGGGGAGTCTTTGTCATTTCAGCCATTCACAGACCAAACCCTTTCAAATGGGTTGACTGTTAAAACAAACAGAAGCCAAATGCTGGAAAGAAGCCTCTGGAAAAAACTCACAGAAAACAGGGGCACCAGGAGCTTGGAACTCAGAACCTGAGTGTGGCCAGTCGTCCACCCTGTGGACCTGGGCAAGCCACTCTAGCTTGCTGGACTTCACTCTTCCCTTCTGTAAAATGGGAATAATCTAATTTATTTCTAAAACTGTCTTGTAAAGGGCTTGCAAATATAATTTTACTTCTGTTCAAATGTTCAGTATTGTCATGACCTCGATGGGCCCCAAATCCCAGCCCCCCCATTCTCACATCAATGATTCTTTGAGCCGCATATAAAGCAGACGGGGAGAGGAACAAACTTACAAACCTGTATTCTGCACGCTGCACCAAGTACCTAAAGATGTTACCCCTGCCCTTCCTTCAATCCACATTTTAGCCATGTAAGGAATTCTCTTTGAAGATGAGGCTCCGGGTTTCAGTGACTACCTGCCCAAAGCCTCACAGCTGGTAAGTTTTGGAGACAAAACCCACAGTCTGGGTTTACCCCCAAACTGGTGCATGTGTGCCCCTATGGAGGGGAGCTGGGGAGCTGGATTCCACGTCAACCTTAGAGGCCATTTTCTCCTTGCCCTGAAGAACCAAACAGCTCCTAGGAGATAGCTCCTCTCCCCACAAGACACAGGAGACTACTAACCAGACTTTACCAGCCTAGAACCAGAAAAGGCTTTAGAAATCACCTAAACCAACACTCCCACCGTAAGGAGAGCGGAGGGGAGGCTCAGAGAGGGCCATGAATCAGAACAGGCAGCTACACAGAGATGGGCATGGGAAGGGGATCCCAGTGCGTTCATTTGGGTGTTCATTGACCAAGTATCCAGTTAGCTCTTGCTGCACATTAGGGTCATGAGCTGCCTCGTAAAACAAACAACAAAACCAGTTCCACTTCTTACCCCACTCTGGAGCTTACAGCCTTAGTGGAGAGGTCCTCACTGAACAAGTCCTTCCGGAAGCAGGAAAGGAATTCATCATAACTGGAATCAGGAAGCAGAAGTCCCTGGTGCCCCGAGGCTGTGCCAAGCGCTCTCTTGAGAGAGAGATGCTAGAGGGCAGGGGTGGCTGGAGGTAGCTGGGTGGAGGGGCAGAGAGTATTTTAGGTGGTAGTGTGTGTGTGTGTGTGTGTGTGTGTGTGTGTGTGTGAGAGAGAGAGAGAGAGAGAGAGAGAGAGGACCTTAGACTGGAGAGTCCAGAATCTGCAGCACACAGAGGCCTTGGCAAGAACTCCTATCTTTATCCTCCCCAAATGCAGACAGGTGGCTATGGTTTGAATACGGACATCCTCTAAAGCTCCCGTGTTAATGCAGAAATATTCAGAAGAGAAATGCTGAGATTATGAGAGCTATACCCCACCCAGCCCATCCCACTTTGGATGGACTCCCTGGGTGGTCACTGTGCCCCCCTGTAGGCAGGTGGGGCAGGGCTGGAGAAGGTGGTCACTGGGGTTGATCCTTGGGAGGGTGCCCCTTCCCTGCTCTCTGCTTCCTGGCTGCCATGAGCTGAGTAACTTGCCTCCACCACACCCCTCTGCCATGATCTTCTGCCTCACTTTGGGCCCCGAGTGATGGAACTGGGTGACCACAGACTGAACCTCTGAAACCTGGAGTGTAAAATAAGCTTTTCCTCCTCTGAGTTGTTCTCATTGGGTATTGTGGTCACAGCAACGAAAAGCTGACTCATGGGTTTGTCTGATTCTTAGTCCACTTCCTTGCCTTTAATTGCACCAACAAATAACGTTAAGGACAAGGGACAGGGAGGGACAATTCAATTTTCATGTTTATCTATGAGACATCTAAAGGTAAAAACCAAACAAACAAAAATCTTGGGGGGGTGGAAACTTCAGTTCCTTGGCATATCACACTTTTCTAGAAAGTTTGTCAATCAGGTGCTTTGTGTATCTCCCCAGTAACCCTAAGGAGTGAAGGTGGTTTGTGATGCGCGGGACCCACATCCGCACCCTTCACATGCACTTCATCATCTTGGCAAATAATGTTTCACCATTCCTGATTCAGAAATAACAGAGCTTATTCTGATTAATCTCATCAAACTCCAATCAGTTATCCACTGGGGTCATTTGATCTGCAATCACTTGCTGTCAGGATGCTGAAAATGATGCCCACCCTGACTTCTCCCAGTGATGGCAATTTGATTGAGAGGTCTCTCTGGTGTTAGGCAGGGGCTTCCATTGAGAGCCACTCTCTGGTTTCAGAACATAGGGAAGACCCAGGAGCATCATTATCAGTCTCACTGGAAGATTCGAGAGGCAACCTGTTTGCCTCTTCCTACCAACCATGCTTCTGATGTTCTGGCTTGGGGCCTTGCTGACCCTGGAGAGAGGCCCCCTCCCCTTCCATATGCAAATCAATCAGTCCAAGGCTCCTCCTCCCCAGGGACCCCTTATCCACCCCTGACACTCTGGGCCATGATTCCCCATCTAATCATCCCAGGGCCAGGAATCAGACAACTGGAGATTGTCCATCCCAGGAGGCCCGAAGCCCTGTAAGGGGTGCTCCCTTCTCCCAGGAGCTGTGAGTGACAGATTCTCTGCTGACCGCAGCCATCTCCTGATCGACTGGCCTCCCCATACCTGAACAATAAAACCTGCTTTACAACACCTTTCTCAGACTCTCTTCTTCCAGTCTTTCCTGAGAAGCTCTCCAGTCTGACTGGCATGTGTCATGGAAAGACGGGGACCTGGCTGGCCTGGGCCGCGGGCCCCCGCTCTGCCTCCCAGAAGCTATGAAAGCGCTGAGCTTCGAGCTGACCTTCTTGCCCTCCCTGCCCGTCTATAGCCACGAGGATCCCAGGGCTGGCTGAGGACTCCAGGCGATAACGCAGGTCACGCACCCAGCACAGGACCTAGGACCTGGGGCTGCCTGACGGCTCTGGTTCCTTCCTCCCTTTGGGATCCAGGAGCGCCTTTACTGACTGTTGCTGCTGCCCGTTGCATTGTTCAGCCATCCAGGAATCTCAAAGAAAATCTGTGGGTGATTTGCTGAAAGTTTTCCACCTCTGCTTCCTGGTTGGTCCACCTCCAGCCAACCAGGGCCTTTGATTTTCCCTTCACAGCCTCTCGCAGCCTCTGCCTGCTCTGAGGGTGCAGTTCTGATGAGCCCTTTGGACCTGACAGTCTCTTGAGCTGCTCCCTCCCTCTTGCCCGGGCTCTTAAGTACTCCCCAGAGCGCCCACTTCAGCTGACCTGGAGCTCTTGGGGAAGCCACGCTCGGCTTTAGGTCCCCATTTGTAATATCAGCATAAAAATGCACAGAAGGCCTGTATCTCTGCACAGTGTTCTGAAACAGATGGGCTGAGACTCATGGTAAGTGCAGCTTGTAGTGTAAAGAGCTAGGACCTGGGAAGGAGCCTGGTTAGAAGCAAGGGGCTGCTGGGACGGCCCTCTGTCTCTCCTCTCCCGCACGTCCCATACTCCCCTTCCCAGTTCCCGATTCTCTACATGCGACAGTCCCAGCTTCTCATTGCTTTGTGCTTCCTGTCTCGTTCTCCGCCCTATCCCAAGGGGGTCCTCAGAGCCCAGCCTGAAAGACTCTCCATCCTCTCTTCTCTCAAGGAGACATGAAGGAACCGGCAAGAAAACTAAGGGAAAGAAAGAATCGAGTGTGTGTGTGTGTGTGTGTGTGTCTACACTTACTGTTCTGTTAGAGATGAGGTATCCCCCAAAAGCTCATGTGTGAGGCACTGCAAGAACTTCAGAGTTGAAATAGACTACAAGAGTTATAACCTAATAGTGTTTTAATGCACAGATGTGGGTTAACTAGGTAGGATGAGGCTGGAGGAGGTGGGTGTCACTGGGGGCATGCCTTTGAGATTTATGTTGTGCCTGGTAAGGGGCTTTTATTGCCATGCCCTGTGCCATGATGCTTTGCCTCACTTTGGGCCTGAGCTGTGGAGTCGGCCATCTATGGACTGAACCTCTGAAACCATGAGCCCAAATCAGCTTTTTCTCCTCTAATTATTCTTGTCAGATATTTTGGTCACAGGAACCAAGAACCATGTCACATAAACCTCTTAGCCCTGGGAGGTAGGGACTCTTTATGTCACTGCTCCACCGATGAGGATCAGCGGTTCAATATCCAGCTGGAAAGTGGCCCATCCCAGATTTAGAACGAGGACTTCTTTTGACCCTGAGCTTTTAATTGATATGATATTTTGCTCTCCCCAGGAAATTAATACTTATTGAGCATCTACTGTGTGCCAGGTACACACGGGCTGGGGATGCCATTTCATTCTACAGTGTTTTCAGTGTCAGTGTCTACAAAATGAAATGTGGGTGCCCACTGAGTGCTGGTATTGCCAAAGGAGGAAGTAAGCCTGGGATTATCCAAGGGAAGAGCCATCCAGTATAAGGACCATCTTGGAATTTCATCAGCTCTCATTGAGCATATGTATTCTGAGCCTCCCTTTGTGCATGCATTGAACAAGATGTGGCCATTGCTCTAAGGAGTGCCCAGTCCAGCCTGGAGAGAGGAGGGTGAGGGAGGTTACTTGGTTGGTGAACTTGAGGTTCATCCCACGGTGTTGCCATCGATACTCTCACCATTTTCCATTGGTTTTAATTCTATCCTGATGGAAATTTTGCAATGATTAAACTTCCGGAGAACAATGAGAGTTGGGACTTTGAGGAGCGCTGGAGGTTCTGCCCCAAATTTTCTCCTTCGTCTACACTTGTGCCCCTGAGGATCATCTGCTGCCCTGTGAAAGCTGTCAGAACAAAATGGAGTCACTGTGTCACCAACCCTAAGGACATCATCAACAGAAAGCCAGGAGGTCATGAAGAAAGGGCTCTTACCCATGACTGCCTGATGGCCACTGTCACAATAGACTGCACGGAGGCCACCTCAACCTTACCCAAGAAGTACTTCCACAAGGACATCTGCCCAGCAGCTCTCTGCCCAGCCTCCGAGTGATGACCCTCTTGCTATTAATCATTGTAACCAAGGATTGTCATCCCAATTATCTGATGTAATCATCCTCATTTTTGTCTTTAAAACTTTCCCTCGTCTCAAACCTTCGTGAACGTGCCCTCGGTCTACCCTGGCATGTGTAGCCCATGGCCTTGCTCTGCTGCTCCCAAGTAGCTATCATTACTCTCCAAGGCACTCCCTCTCCGAGGTTGTTTTTAGATTGGCATACCTCTGGCCAAAGGCATCAGGTCATTTTTCTGCACCCCAAATTCGAATTCTGATTCAAAGTAGTTCTCAAGAAGGAGGGTGTGTGGAAATCTTGTTTCTTTTATAAAAAGAACAACAACAAAAAATGGATGATAAACAAAATTTTTTTTAAAAAAACCCAAACCCAACACCAAACATGGCAGTTCACTCTAGAATTTCAGTGGGGCAAATCCTGTACCTGACTCCGGGTCGGGTGGCAGAGTGTGGAGAACAAGTCTTGGAATCAGAAGGCAACAATCGACGGCTCTGCTCATGAGCTTTGGGAGCTCACCCTCTCTGTAGCCTCAGTTTCCATCTCTGAAACGACAAGCCCCTCACCATGGTAGAGAGAAGCAAATCGCAGCCAGCAATGGCCGCCCCGCTGTGAGGTTTGTCCCCAGCTCCTGGGCGGATGCCCCAGAGGCGTCTCTGTTTTAGGAATGCTCATTACTGAGTGGTTGGTTCTCTTTTCCCCCAGAGAAGCACTAATGCGGAGCAGGAGGGGAAACGGATGAGCAGAGCCTTCTGCAGCAGGCAGTAGCTGATGGCTGCTTAAGGCTTGTGCAGTCCCGTAAGCTCTTGTGATGCCTCGAACCTCCGCACGATCCCCAAGAGACTGGCAGGATTTATTCCCTTTTTGCAGGTGAACAAACCCAGGACCGTGACACTACCTGGCTTGGCCCCTCTGTTGTAAAGTGGAGACAGGTGCTGGGTGCATCCGACTTCAATATGGCACTGTCCTGACCAGGCTGCGCTGCCTCTGGCTCGGGACTTCCTAAAACTACTTCTGAGCATCTTTCAAGAGCACTTCTTCCTCTGATTTCTTTAAAACCCATCCTGGTGAGAAGCCAAGAGAGTCACATTCTTTTCTGGCAAACTTCCTATGGTCAGTCACTGCCCAGTCTGGAGATGCGGGTGGACAGGGCTCCAGAGGCCCATTAGTGGCCCCAGACCATTGTTCTGAGCATGCCCGGCTCCTGCCATCTGCCTCCCCATGGACTGTCCCCTGTGTGAGAGGGCTGTTAGCTCATCCCATTGACGGTAAACCCCAGGGCGCCTCCTCAGGTACTTAACTGACGCCCAGCCTGACTTCCCTGCTCGCCACACTCTGCGGGGTCCTGTGTCTGCGGGGAGCTGAACCCATCGTCCCACCCTCAGGGCAGTGGGAACACTCTGCAGAAACCACTTCTTTGATATCAGAGTTCTCTCTGAAGTCTCCCCGGTGGCAGGCAGCACTCTAAGAGGACCTCCAAGAGTCCAGGCCCTGGTGACTCATCCTGTGTAATCCCCTCTTCTGGTGGATGAGTGGGACCTGGGGATGTAACTACGATGCAAGGACTTAAAACAAAGAAGAATGAATAAACAGAAGGAAGTCCAGTAGAGGAGGGGTAGGGGAGCAGGGGGCGGGGGAAGAGGAGGCCCTGAGGATTGAGATAGAGAAGACTGTGCTACCTGCATTTATGACTACGTCAAAATGAGCCTCACTGTGATGTATACCTATAATGCACTAAAAAAATGTCCAATTCTAAGCCACCCATGGGAAAGTCGGCCCAGGTCAGGGTCAAGGAGAATGAGGCTTCATCACACGGAACGGGCCACTTAAATCCTCAATGTAAATAAATAAATAAATATCTCTTCTTACACTAGTGTCCCCCAAAGCCTCGTGTGTTGAAGACTTGGTCCCCAGTTCAGTGATGTTCAGAGGCTGGGCTTGTGAGAAGTCATTGCATCATGATGGCTCTGACCTCATTAAGGGATTAACCCCTGGATGGAGTCACAATTTGGCACTATCGGTAGGTCATGGGGACCAGGAGGTAAGGCCCAACTGGAGGAAGTAGATCACTAAGGCTTGCCCTTGGGGACTGTATCTTGTCCCTGCCACCCTATCTCCATTTCCCAGCTGCCATGAAGTAAGCAGCTTTGTTCTACCACAGCGTTCGGCCTCACCTCAGGCCTAAAGCAATGGAGTTGGCTGATCATGGACAGAGGCCTCTGAAACCATGAACCAAAATAAAGGTTTCCTTTCCTCAGGTATTTTGTCATAGCAATGCAAAGCTGAATAATAAATTTCCTCTTCATTACTTCCCATCTGCTGACACCTTTACTGTGTTCATTAGCAGCAAATCCCCAGTTATTGGCTTCAGTTCCGAGTTGAGTCCCCTCCTCTAGTGCCCTGGTCTTGGATAAAGTCTTCCTTATGATTTTACCAAGTGTCAGAACAGTATTTTCCTCATTAGGTGTCATTTGTGTTGGATGCCTTCTCTGACCCCCAGCTGGAGGTGACTCTCCTTTCTTCAGCTTCCATCTCATCCTGGGTTCGCTGTCCCTTTATCACCCATATGTCACTATTCATGCACCCGTCCATCCTCTCCCAGCACTGGGGGAGGGTCCATGGTGGTAGAGACTATGTCTAATTCATTTAGGAACTGTCACCAGCTGGAACAGTTGCTGAATCCCGGTGACTATTAAAAAACAATAATAATCAATCACTTGCTTAAATGGGGGTTTTCCTCAGTATCTAGTGGTGAACGCTAGCCGAGGTGTCAGGATTCCATAGATATTTGGAAGAAGGCTGATTACTAAACACAGGGACCATACTTTGTGCTCCATGGACCACAGCCTCTGCACCAGGGGTGGGTGTCAGAAATGCAGAATCCCAGGCCGCACCAATTGAATGAGATCCTCACAACTGATTCTTATGCATATGCAATTTGAGAAGGGCCAGTGTAGACCAAAGAAATGACCAACTTCCCCATGAGTAGGCTTATTCTGACTAATAAGGTCCTTTCTAAAACAAAGATTCTATGAACTTGTGTTGAATCTGAATGCCTGGAAAACAGAGCGTTGGAGCCACAGAGGACAAAGGTTAATTAATTTTCAGGCTTCTTACCTAAGCTCTCTGACCTTCTGTATCCTTATCTTTGCCATGGAGACAATGCCTTCCTCATTCTTTCTATGGCAGAGCAGACCGACAACGCCTGTTTTTCAGCTCACGTTTGTTCCTCTCCTAGGCACTCATCTCTGCCTGAGTTAACCAGCAGAGCTCCTGCTGTCATGGAGCAGCGGTGTGCAAGGGCTGAGTCTCCAAGGGAGGGACCAGATGCTCTGGCTTAGTCTAGGATGGGTGAGGGAGGAGACGAGCAGACAGACTCCCGTCTGATTTTTCCTATGATCATTGTCTCCATTTTCCACACTCGGGTCACCCTTATCTGCCAAAGCTGCACACGATGGCGTTGCAGTAAGTAAAACAGCCTGATTCGTGGCTCCACGGATTACCCAGGTTCACTCAGTCTCTGTTTTCACATCTATTAAAATAATAATCCCCCCACTCCTGGGATTCCGGTGAGTGACAGAAGCCACAAATCAAGCACACCGGCCTGTAGCAGGTGCTCTCCAGATGTAGGCAGCTCTGCGCGGTATCAGAGCGTCTGGAGCAGATCTGTGGTTGGAGAACAGGATTAAAGACGAGCCCTCCCTCAATTTCTTCCTGCTGGATTAGACATGGGTCTTGTTCAGATAACTCACAGCTGATGAAACACTCAGGCTCAGAATTGGCTTTTGTGGACTTCAAGGTACACCAGGCAGGGGGACACATCCCTGATGTAGGCAGGCCCGGCATTGTGGAATTCCAGAGTGCTGGCTTAGCTTGGCATGGCCCTCGTGGACCACCACGAAAACAGAGACAGAGCTTTTTGTCTTGAGGCCAGATTGACAAGCCAGTGACCGCAAAGAGGTCTCTTGGGTCTCCTACAGCAGGGCTGTTGGAATGAGGGGAGGGAGGCAATTTTTCTCTCCTAGGTAAAGATATTTGTGATCTGCTAACAGCTTAAATATTAAATGTTGATCTCAATAGTCATGAGAAATAAATCAAGTCATTCCCTTCTACCTACATATTAAATCATCTCTGGGGAAAGATGGGAGATTCAAAGCCCTGATGTTCATACACCAGGCCCTGTGAGTGAAGTCGGAGAGGTCAGGAAATCTCACAATGCTGCTTTGTCTTTTTTTCCTTGCAGATCTGAGAAATGGGGAAAAAAGACAAAGCTATGAAGGTCCACATCTATATCCACACAAAGTAATAAACCCCCATCTTTAACACAAAGAGCATTTCAATTAATGAACAGAACCTAAAAGCCACTATAAAATCTTTAAGTGGGTAGAAAAGGATCCCTTCCATTGTCTGCTGATAAGGCGAATTAGAGAGGTGCCTGGGCAGTGAGCTTTGCCTCAGGGTCCCAACGGCTTATCAGGCTGTCTCAGCAATGCTCGCACATCCAGGCGAACCTTTGGAACTGCTTAACACCATCCGCCATAGTACTTTGTCACATAACATAACTCAAGGAGTTTAGAGACAGTGAAAGTTTTATGCATTGCCCTGTGTACATAACACTATTTTTTCATTCAAAACAATGAACTAATAAAACAACTGGACTTCCCCCTTCAAAAATACCTTTGCATGAAACATGACACAAGTAATTGTTCCCGATCAGAGACTAGACACAACTAAAGGTGATAGGTGATCTTGGATGGGATCCGGGCCCTGGAGCGTGTGGCTGGGTTGGGTGGAGGTTGCTGCCAGCAAGACACTCTCAGGACTGTTGGCAAAGTTGGTCGACTGAGCATGAGATGACAGTACTGTATCAATGTTAAAGTCCCCGAATTCAATGGTTCTGTTGTGGGTATATAAGAGAAGGCCGCGGCTTTAATAAATATGTGCCAAAGCCTGTAGACTTGAACGTGTCAAGCATCTACGATTCACTCTCAAGTGTTTCAGGGAAAATAATTTACACACAAAGAGCCATGAGATACATGTGGTAAAGTGTTAGCGATTGATCAGTCTAAATGGAAGATGTACAAATGCCATCTGTATTGTTCTTGCAATTTTGTATGAGTTTGAAAATGCACAGAAGAGTTATATAGATAAATGAAAATAAAACTAAACTAACATTTATGTGGATGTAATAAAGCGAAAACTGCCTTAGTGTTATGTTTGCTTTGCTACCATCTAGTCAGTTGTGCAACACATGAAAAGGACACTCTACCTAGTTCATCCTTGTATTCTTAGTGTGTGTCACTGAGTAGATGCTCAATAAACAATTTGGAGAATTTAGTGAGCAACGATAAAGAATAAAATGAAATTACTGATCTCCCTGCAGCCCTTATTTTCTTTCTTTGTCATCATGATAGATGGAGTCTTATCCAGGAAACGGGTGAAGAGTTGGCTCTGAGGGAGCCCTGCCAATCATGTCATGACATCACCCCAGCCTTGCTGGTCAGATGGCTTGGTACTACACCTTGAGAGACACTGTCCCACAGCTGACTGACATTCTTTCATCCCAGAAATCACTGTCTCTCAAGACTATTTGAATATGCCAGAAAAAAAGCAATTACCAAATCCATTATCTGTTCAAAATCAGAAACCCAACCTTTTTTGTGGAGTCCCCAATGCCTATTCTAAGATGTCACCAGCTGTTCCTTGAAATTTCAGGCCACTTTCTCAGAACAATGTTTTGTTTAATGAATGAAAATGAAGACTGTAGTAGGCCCAACTTCCGATTCTTGGAGTTTGAAATGAGGGGTGGGGTAATTGGTAAATAAATGACATTTCACAAATTTTAATGGCATTAAGCTGAAAAATAACCTGTAGTTGTTTTCTAAAGAGGATAATGCGCACACTCCATGAAGGTAGGACTGTCTAAGCCCAGTAGCTGAGTTCATTGCAGTATCATATGGGAAGGTAGGAGCATAAAGAAGTGGAGAGACATGAGATTTGAAGCCATTCAGAATTGGGTTATAATCCCAACACCGCCATGAATAATCTGTGTGGCCTTGGGCAAGTCACATAATTTCTCTGATAGCCAGCTCTACTAGATAAATAAGAGGGAAAAGCAAACCTTTCTTATAACATGGCCACGAGGATCCCATAGTGGTAGCTACCATACAAGTCTTGGCTGAATAAATGAGATCCTACTATGCA
This sequence comes from Marmota monax, assembly GCF_021218885.2. Classification (NCBI taxonomy): domain Eukaryota; kingdom Metazoa; phylum Chordata; class Mammalia; order Rodentia; family Sciuridae; genus Marmota; species Marmota monax. Next base: position 6,530,320 of record NW_026695202.1, read on the forward strand.
TACCAAGAGTACACACAGGCTGTGTGTGTCTGAGACGGGATTTTAATCACGTTCCTTCCACTGACACAGAGCTCCCTAAGGGCCTGGTGACCACAAATGAGGCCTCAACTCAAAGACAGTAGATCTTTGAAAGGAACAGTGTTAAGGTTGGGATTGTCCTTCCACAGTGCGGCACAAAGAAACTATTAGTCAACTGCACCGGATGAAGCCTAGAAATCCAGCCATTGGCCTCCGAGAGTTCAGACACTCTAGTCTGCCCGTTTCCTATCTGCGTCCTTCTCACTGGGGAGGGAGGAGCATCACAGGTTATGTGGCTTTGGCTTTCGAACAAGTAGGGATGGGTTTCGATTCTCGTCATCTAGTGGCTATGTGAGTTTGGGGAGGTCAGTTTCACAGAGCACACTCAAGTTTCCTCCTGGATAAACAATCATATCCACTTTGCATCTGCTCCCAGGGCCCGATGAGCTAAGGATACAAGATCGTGCACGTAATGGTTGATTCTGGACAGTGACCATGATAAGGGTTAAAGAGACAGCCCTGTTCTTCCTCTCAGCAGAAAGCCAAGACAGGATTGTGATCCTGTTTGTTTTACCCCAGGGAACTGATACCAAGGAATAGCATCCTCTGCCCAAATGGTGGCTGTCCCCCACACATGAGCTGGAGCTGGCAGAGTGACTGCTCCCACTGCAAGTTCTGGGAATTCGTGTGGTTGGCTCCGCAGACCTCTGGCGGCCTCCACGTGAACCTACACACCAGCCAACGTCTGAACTCCAGTCACTGGGATTGGTTTATAGCATCAGGCACCTGTCTTTCTTTGGAGGAAATGAGATTTTCTCCTGTTGGTGGGGAGTGTCATTTTCTGCTTCTAGTACATTCCGTGTGAACGAGGCTTCCTCATCTCTCCATTTATACCCATCATCTCAAAGTAATTAGCACCTTCTTTCGTTCTTAGAAGTGACCCAGTTTGGAGGACAAATTTTATGGTCACTAGCTATGCCCATAAAAATGCAAGCGAAAGCAAGGTGGCCGAGCATGATTCAAGTGCCAGGACAAATTTAAAAAAAAAAAGCTTTAGGGAATTAAAAATTGATTTTTAACACCGAGGAACTGGCATGACCAACTGATTTTCAACTTGGCTCAAGTAGCTGGTAATGATTAATTCAAAGTATATCTGCTCACATGGGCCTCTCTAGGGAAGGAAGAGAAGTGTGTGTGTGTGTGTGTGTGTGTGTGTGTGTGTGTGTGCGCACATACAGGAGAAGGCAAGAGGCAGTGGGTGCTGCTTATGAATATTTCTCCAGCAGCACTTGGTGGGGGAGATCACCAAGAAGTGAAGTGGAGAGAGAAGCACACAGACATCCTTGTGGCCTTCAGGGGCTCTCCCCAGCACATCACCAAAGAACTTGGACTTGAATGTGTTTTGAATGCTTTTGGGTACTGTCTGACTCTTCACAGTGCGCATGGATTACTTCTGTAATCGTGAATGCTGTTTCTCACTCTCTATCTGTATCTACACACAGATGTAGATTTATCCACAACTGTGTGAGAATTAGTCCTAACTGAAGTTTTCCCATTTCTGCTCGAAGGCTCAGGTTCACCTCCACCTGAGCAGGTAACACAGGCAGTGGTCTCAAAATCAGGGATGTGTGACTGGCAGGACCATGGGACCCATGAAGTTCGTTTTTCTAGTGATTCCCACGATTTGCACATGGGGTGCAATAAAACCCCAGACTTCTGTGGTGAGAACAGAAGCTAAATGGAGAGTTTGGAAATGGCTTGAGGGTTAGAGGGTAAAGTGAGACCTAACCTCAGGCAAGGAGAGAAAAGAAAGGCTGAAGTTCAAGCTGCCTTTCGAGCTCACCCTGTGGGGGTGTCTCTGCAGCTTCCTACAGGAGCGGAGGGAGCGGGGGAGAAACAGTCAGTACTTTCCTTTATTGAGTGCTGCTTTCCCTGGTCACATGGCAAGGCCATACAAACAGCCCAGCGCAGGGCAGGGCGTCCACTCGTGTGTTCTCATCAGTGTAAACACAACATTAATACTGAAGAGTAAAGAAAACGGGTAAAAAGTCCAGTGTCTCCTCGATCTGTGGAACGGTGAAGGTGCCTGCCCCCCTGGACAGGTCCCCAGGGGAGACTCAGGTCGCCACCTCTTCCCCTCCACAGGGAAGAGGGCAAGAACAGAGGAACCCCAGCTCCATCCTTTTCCCGGGGGCCTCCCCCAGGGTCACACGAGTCTTCAGAATCGGGCACCCGGGAATGCCTCGAGTTCTTCTGAAGGCCTGAGAGGGTTGTCCCTTCTGTGTGCACGGAAACGGTTCCTTCAAAGCCCTTTCCTCGTGACCCAGCCGCTGCCCAAAGAAACGTGACTGCACGCCAGGAGCTGTGTCTCTGCAGTCCCCGTTGCAGCCCTGGGTCCTGGAGAGGGGGCCCTCGGGTGAGGAGCGCCAGCTACCCAGGTCTGAATAGTTGCTGGAGATTCCTGTCCTCCTCATTGGGCCACTGCTGACAGGGGACGTTGGTTGAGGCAGTTGACTTTCCTTTAGAGCCTGAGAGGACCAGATTTTCTAGTTTGGATTCCGGGACCAAAAATAAACTTAATCCCCCAAACTAAAGCAAATCAAAAGAAAACAAGAGTGACTTTGAGGATAAAGAATCGACCAGCCCAACTCCAGGCCCCTCCGTATCCGGTGTCCCCATGGCGTTCTTCCCAATGGCTAGCTCCAGTCCTTGGTTACCCCTCCCCTTGGGTGCCGAACTACGCTGCAGGGTAAGGAAGGTCTCCTCTGAAGGACGAGATGACGTGCTCTTATTTCCCGGGATGAGTAATCCCCAGCACTCTGACTCCCCACCTCCAGCTACGAGGGGACCCATGACTATTAAAAAGCCATAAGAATATCTGGAAGCCCTGACTTGGTTTGTGGCTTTGTGATAAGATGATAACCCCTTCCTCGCTCTCCCCTCTAGGTCCCTTCTTGAGGAGACTTGTGTTGCCAGGCCTGAGAATTCTACGCCCTGGGAATGCCAAACTCTCTGCAGCTGGCTGCGTCCCTGTCAAGATCTCTGCAGGGAGAGCAGCTCGGCAGGGCCAAAGGGACAAAAAAAACGAAACCCCAAAAAGCTCAATTTTGACTTTGAAGGCTGGGCCCCAAACAGCCAGTGGCTCGTCCCCTGTGGTGTCTCTCCCTAGCGGTGGCCTCTCGGTGCTAGCTGTTGTTCTCGGCCGTGAGATATTTCAGGGCGGCAAAGCCATAGCGGCGGGACATGTCCTGCTGAAACTCTTCCTTCAGGGTTTTGAGACAGATGCGGTATTGCTTGTTGGAACGGAACTTGGTGATGTCGAAGCTGGGGGCGTGGGGCATGTGGATCATGTAGGCATTGGGCAGCACGATGAACTCATATTCCTGGAGAGAAAGAGAAGGGCAGAGGGTGACGCCGAGTTCATCAACCACCTGGGGGACAGGAGGCGGCCGATCTGAGCCTTGGGCTGCTCATCATCAAGGTGGAAGTAATAACATCTGCCTGGATGCACCACTGTAGGGACAGCGCTGAGCTGGCCCCCAGGACCCTCAAAGGCCCTGACAGACGTGAGCGCACACCCACGTGGTCGCTCTAGGATGAGGCAAAATGGGACGGTCTCTTGTCCCAACGACTGACATCCACAGCTCAGCTCAAAAGAGGGGACATAAAAAAAAAGAAGAAATAAAAACAAACACGGCACAGGACTGAAGCTTTTCAAGGACAAAGCTGTCCCCGACTCTTCCTTCCTACGAGCCCTGTCGTTACAGAGTGTCCTCGACCTGGCAGAACCCAGATAAAAACTTAGTCCAAAAATAAAAGGCCTGCCTCCAAAGAGCCAAAATTGGTGACACAAATTTAGGACACGTAACTCCCAGGGAACGCAGCACGCCTCTTACTCCTGGTCCTGGTCATCTGTTTCCCCAGCTCAGAGCAGAGGAGGATAAACCCAGAGAGGTCAACTGGGGACAGGGGACGGCACCCATCCCAGGTGGAACACCGAGGCAGCAACACTGACAGCCGAGCAAGGAAGGGGTGGAAGAAACCGCGAAGAGAAAACGCGAGAACTCGCCCAGCCCGGCTGTGTCTGGGGCACAGGGACGGAGCGCCCTGAGAGGACCGATAGCCCCCTGGGCGCAGCTCTGTGACCTGTCAGGTGTGCCCCCATTAAGTCACGGAAAGGGTAAAATCGTGTCTGATGTGTTCCCGGCAAAGGAAGGAGAATGTTTAACACTATTCTGCTAAGCTGCAGAAACAAAGTACCGCAAGATGAGCTTTCTTTGAACCGGTTCACCTCACGACCTGGCTGGACGCTAGACCACCATTCTTTCAAGCACCAGTTGAGGCTGACACCACGTTGCAGCCCGCGGGCAGCTCTGGGCTCCCATCGGGTGCTATGAAAACAGCTTTCTGTCGTGCAATACGGATGCTGTTCTAGCACTTTCTTCTGACATCAGCGGTTCTCAGGCCCAGTGGTTCTCAGTCACCTGGGACTGCTCTTAAACACAGTGGAACCATTGCGAAGTCCCCATGGTGAAGCTCATGGAGGGCCAACACGGAGCATCCAATCTGTACTTTTCCCAAATCTGGGATGGTCTTGCTAAGGAATAGTTACCCTGGGGAACTGCACAGAGAGAAAAGATGGGGGCTGGGACACTCAGGCATCCTCTCCTGACTCGACCAGAGCTCCTGGTTGTTGCTGGCTTTCTCACATTTACAGGTTGTGCTAACGCAGCCTCGCCCCTTTGTCTAGAGACCATCCACAACTGAACTCCTGTGGCAGAGCTGAGCAGTAGCAAAGGGGACAAAGCCCCGAAATATTTACTCTCTGGCCCTGTGCAGAACCCTTGTTTCTTGTTTATTAAAATTTGCAAAAGACTTCTTTTGAAGCAGGTGCTCAGTGAGCATTAGCTGAATAAATGAAGGGTTTCAAAACTAGGGCTGGGGCTGGGGCTCAGTGGTAGACCGTTTGCCTGGCATGTGTGGGACCCCGGGTTTGATCCTCAGCACACACAGAAATAAATTAATTGATTAATTAAAGGTATTGTGTCCAACTACAACTAAAGAATTTTTTTTTTTGCTTTCCATTTTTTAAATATTTTTAGAATTTTAAAATGTTTTAATTAGTTATACATGTCAATAGAAGGCATGTATGCACTTTGATATATCATACATAGAAGGGATATAATTTCTCATTTTTCTGAGTGACATGTTGCAGAATCACATTGGTCATGCAGTCACATATATGCATAGAGTAATGATGTCTGTTTCATTCTACTGTCCTTCCTATCCCCACATCCCCTCCCTTCATTTCTTTCTACCTAATCTAAAGTAACTGTATTCTTCTTTAGTGCCATCCTCCTTACTCCGAATTAGCATCCATATTTAGAGAAAATATTCAGCCTTTGGTTTTTGGGGATGGGCTTATTTTGCTTAGCATGATATTGTCCAGCGCCATCCATTTACCAGTGAATGCCATGATTTCATTCTTCTTTAAAACTGAGTAATATTCCATTGAATGTATGTACCACATTTTCTTTATCCATTCATCTATCGAAGGACACCTAGGGTGGTTACATAGTTTAGCTACTGTAAATTGAGCTGCTATATACACTGATGTGGCTGCCACTAAAAAAGTTTTTAAAAATATTTTTAAAAAGACTAAATGTTGCCTAAAAATCACCACTCTTTTAGTTAAAGGTGAGCCGTGCCTGTGGTGAGCTTAGTGCCAAATACATGGAACCCTTAGGATTCTCTGTGTCCCTTCTGCAACTCAGAGGCTGAGTGCTGAGCAGTATCAGGAATCTGACTCTCGTACAAGGGTGGAAGAAAGCAATGGCTTGAGAACCACAGCCTGAGGACCAGCACTGCCAGGTTCTCACTCTGGGTCCTGAACACATCTTGCTCCCTCTTCAGACCCTGTTTTCTCTCCCCAGGTCACCCTTCAGCTGTGAGATCCAAGCCTCTGTCCCCAGCCCCAGCACCTGTGGACGCTGTTCTCACCTGTGCATCCAGTTCCATGATGTGAGCCACTTTGTTCCAGCCGAAGCCCACAAACCTCCGGTCATACTCAGGGCAGTCCTGTCGCACCACCACGTACGGCTCGAAGTCAGCCTCCCACTCAACCCGGTAAGGCGTGGTGGCGGTCCGCCACTTGGCAAAGTTTGTGGGTGCGTGGCCTTTTGTCCAGACGTGGTACCTGGGCACACAGAGGAAAGCCCTTGGTGAAGGGAAGGAAGAGGCCTTTCCAGAGCTGGCTGATTTGAGGGAAGAAGAGATACTAATAGGTGGGCTGCTGCATCCCTGCAGAACCATGCTCACATCCTGACCCAGGGCCTGGAAATGTGACCTACTTGGAAATAGGTTCTCTGCAGATATAGTCAAGTCAGGATGAGGTCAAGATTAGGGCCCACCTTAATCCAATGGCTGGTGTCCTTATAAGAAGAGGAAAATCTGGACTCAGACACACTCTGGAACACACTCTGGAACTCTACTATGGGAAGATGGAGGTAGAGATTAGACTGAGGGACCTGTCTGCAGATGAAGGGGTGTCAAGGACTGCCCACAACCACCGGAAGGAAGCAGAGAGAAGCAAGGAAGGGGTCTTCCCTAGAGCCTTTGGGAAAAACATGAACCTGTAGATACTTTGACTTTGGTCTTTTGGTTTCTAGAATTGTGGGAAAACAAATTTCTGTCATGTGAAGCCACCTAGTTTTAAGGATTTTGTCATAGCAGCCCCAGGAGACTGATACCATTGGTTGTCCACATCCTTCAATAATGAGATGTTCCCTGTGAAAAGGTTAGTGAGCTCCTGGGAGCTCTGTCATTTCTGTGGAACCAACTACAGGTTGCTCTCGTTGACAACTGCAATTATTCCTACTGGTGACTCTCTGGGGCATAACCTATGAGTAGGACACCACTCCTGTGATTATTATATTATACAGCAAAAGGGAGTTTTGTAGACATAGTTAAGGTTATTAATTGGGTGGCCCTGGATTAATTAAACAGGAGGTTATGGAGGTGGGTCTGACTAGATCACATGAACCTTCAGGTCTTGATGTAGAAGGAGGAGCCCTCTGAGAGCAGAGGGTTCTATGGGGCCACAGGACAGAGGACTAGATTCCAGGAGCTGAGAGGGGTGACGGGCCAGCAGCTAGCAGAAGCACAGGGACCTCAGCCTGCACACAAGGGAAGGAATTGCACCAGCAGCCCCAGGGCTGGGAAGGGCAGCATGTGGGCTGGAGAACTGTGGCTTTGCCAACTCTCTGGGTCTGGACCACAGACTCCACTGTTTTAAGCTGCTATATTTGTGGTGCTTTGTTCTACAGCATAGAAAATGAATATCACCATATAACAATGGCAAGAAGCTAGTATTTATTAACCCTATGTATTAGAACTATTTTTAAAAACATGCACGTAGCGTGTGTGTGTGTGTGTATGTGTGTGTGTGTGTGTATTTTTTGTTTTTATTTTTGTTTTGTACCAGGAATCGAACCCAGAGGTGCTTAACCACTGAGACACATCCCTAGCACCCCTCCATTTTTTTTTCATTTTTAAAATTGAGACAGGTTCTTGATAAGTGCTTAGAGCCTCACTAAGTTGCTGAGGCTGGCCTTGAACTTGTAATCCTCCTCTATAGCTCTGAGCCACTGGGATTACAGGCATGTATTGCTGCACCTGGCCCATACAGATTTTTAATTCTTACAACTTACCCAACATCAGGTTATAAATTGTACAGTGGTGGAGCTGGGATTCAAGCTCAAGACTAGCACTCTGACCCACTTTTGGAAAACAGTCTTTGTACGTCACCATTCCCTGCGTTCTCTGGACAATGGAACAAGCACTCAATGGTTGCACTCAAATTGAATAATGGAGTGAACAAGTGAGGAACCTAAAACTCGTGGGGTACACAAGACAGGAGTGTGGAGTGGGATAGGAACACTCCACACATAGCTCTGGCGGTTGCAGGGGAGACAGAATGGAGGGTGGGAACCTGACAGAGGAGCTGCAGGAGAAAGGAACAGGAAGTGCTGGGTGTCATCTCCTTAGGGAAGGCTCTGTACAGGCTGAGGGTGGCAGGGCGTGCTCTAATGACAGAACGCGACTGCTCCCTTCATTTGCTCGTCCCTTACTGACACTGTACTGTCATCCAACCCTCAGTGTGGCTGAATGGGCACTGACCAATAGGTGGGTTTTCATAAGATGTGCTGCTGGATGAGACAGGCAGGCTGGGGAAGGCAGGGCCTTGACCCCCAGCCCGATCACTGCAGCGTTGTCCACCAAAACCAGTCACTTAACTGGAAAAAGGCTGAGTAATGCTACTTTAGTGGAGTGTGAAAAAGAATATTGTGACAGCTGTCAATCACGAGCCTCAGCCAAAAACTACACCCACAAATAGCTGATTTTCTACTTGTCATTTTTTTGGAACAGCTACTCTTGACACTTAGTGCCTTCGACAGAATCTGCCCAGCATGGGTGACCGCCAGGAGCCTATAGGTTCCAAACACAGCACAGTTGAGTCTTTGGGCCAAGGTTCAAATCCCACCTCTACCACTCAGGAGCTGAGGATCTTGCATAACAAAATACTTTAGCTAGGCTTTGGTTTCTTCTTGTGTCAGCTGGGGTAAACAACACCTATCTTGTTGAATTGAGATGATGGGAAGAACTTGGCAGAGAGCTGGCCAGAGACATTCAAAATATACTAGGTCCCTAAAGGCAGTTTAACAAAATGGTTTAGAATGCTGGTCGTGGGTGTGCATTCTGTCATTCAGCAGGTGTCCACAGGATAACTCCCCGGCACCTTTGTTGCCTTGTCTTGGTAAACAAGGAAATCATAATCCCTGGTGATTAAGTGAATTAATTCACATAAAGTGCAAAGGGCAGTGTCTGATGCGTGGTGATTCCTTGAAAACTGAGAACATTCTCATTATTTTTCCTCATTCGCCTCCTGAATAGGATGTCAGTCCACAGTGGTCTCGCTGTCTGTGTTGTCAGTGTACTGATGAACGTTTTGTTTGTTCTCCATCTTTCAAATCTAAATTCTGGGATTATTACAATACACAAAAGAGAGACGGGAAGGGCAGGGATGGGTCAGTTCCCTTCGTCTGGCTGAGCAGAGAGAAGCTGCTCAGTCTGGAATGCTGACAGCTTGCTGAAAGGCTGGGCCGAACAGGATGCAGGGACGTTACAATTAACCTGCCATTAAAGCAAGCGACAGCTTGAAAACTGCCCCCAGGAACCTGCTGTCAGTCCAACAGACACTGGACTTCAGGGCATGGCTGGGACGGGGACCAGCCACATCAGGTAGCCTCCAGAACAGGGCTCAGATGGCTGTTTCCTGGCTACACCTCACAGGACGCTGTTGAAAGCGATTTGGGACACTTTGAGCAGAGGTTCTGAAGCTCAGGTACACGTCAGAGACACGGGGAAGGTCAGTTCCAGTTCCAGGGTTTTTGATTCTGGACTTCTGGCTGGAGCTTGAGACTCTGCATTTCTAACAAGGACCCAGGCGATGAGATGCTACTTTCCCAGGGTCCTTGCTCCGAGAGCCACACCCCAAGAGGACGTGGAGGGGTGTCCAGGTATGGCCGGGAGTTGCTTTCAGCTGCTCAGAGGCTTAAGTGTTCATTACTTGGAGAGCAGGTGACAAAAGTAATCTCTCGGAGGGAAGGTCTGTAATTTAGCACTTGGCATGGTGGCTTGCAAGCTGTTAGCGGGAGCAGTAATCACGGACACAGCAGGCCGGACCCCAGCTCTCACGCCCACGGACATGGCTTTGAAATGATTTCTCAAAGCACCTGGGGTTGGAGATGGAAGGAAGAACATCTTGGAAACTTGCCAGGTGTTCAGCCACCAGGTTATGGCAACTGCAGGGGCCTCAGATGAAGGCTTGGTCTCGAATTTCCAGGAGTAGGTTTTTACTCTGCAGCTTCAAACGTGGCTTTGTGTGAGCAGTCAGGACTCAGCAGCCCGGTGCTGGGTCAGTGAAGAGCACAGGTTCAGTGGTCCCTCAGGCCGGGCTGAATCCTGGCTCTGACATTTCCTGGCTGCTTTTCAATGGGCAAATTATTTGACCTCTCAGAACCTCAGGGTCTATTTGTTTCTTTCCGGTATCTACCTCGGGTTTGTTCTGAGGATTAAATGGGCTGATCACAGAGCCCGGTTCATGCAAAGCACTCAACAAATGGCAGTTGGTATAATTTCTGGAAAGCAGTGGTTTGGGGGGAATTAGCCCTTCTAGGTTGTTTTCTAGAATTCTGGATGGAGGACAAAGGATGGGGTGGGGTCCTGGTACCTCCAGGGCCTCTCCATTCCATAAAACGTACAAAACCGGTAATTTCTAAACTGCTGAATGGACATCCTACTTGATGGAGTTATTTTCACAAAATAGTTGGAGGAAACCTTTAGAAACTTCTAGAAGCTGTATGAGATGAAAACCTAAGTTGCTATGACTACAGTCTTTGCACGACAATTCAGACTGCCTAGAGCTGTATGCTTTTGAACTCCAAGGAAGTGCTGACCATTCCTACATTGTTTCGAGGATTCACTTTAACAGAAAGCAGGCTGAAGCACAGCTCTCCTCTGACTGCTCAATCAAGAGACCCAGCGGGACTCCTACTCCCCTGTCCCCCACTGCCACACATCATGCTGCCCAGGCCTGTGCTCCAGAGCCAGAACCCATTTGCACCTGTGCAGTTGCCGAGTCTCCTGGGGCCTTCTGGATGTGAAGCAGGGTAGCTCCCTGCCAGGTCCCTGCAGGACATAGGTCCTAGGAAATGAGGGTTTTGTTTGCAGCTGTCACTTGGGCAGCAGGAAAGTCAGCTCCTGAAGGGGGTCTGTGCAACTCTGGTGTCACCTCGGTGACTTTCAGTTGAAGTAACTACTGCTCATCGCAGTCCCAAAGGGCTTAGAAAACAGACCACTCACACCAAAAAGAAAAAGGGAACACCCAGGCTGCTCACAGAATGAAACCGTTTACCCAGAGAGGGAATGCCCCAAGGAGAATTCAGGTCAGGAGATGGAGAAGGGGTCTGAGGTCAGTTTAGAAAAACATGAAAAGAAGCATGACTGGCCTTCTGACCTAAACATGCCCGTCCACCTAGACACACACCTGTCGTCCATGTACAATGCAAACTATGTGCATTGGCCAGGGTGGGGGGTTGCAAGGACACTGGCTTTATTTTTGCCTTCCAATGGACCAATGCATATTACCCCCACCAACTTCTGGGTTAACAGCTTTGGTGTCTGGGTTTCCCAGGAAAGAAGTCCTTTAGGCACCCCAGAGGATAGCAGTGAGGGCCACTTACCTGAATGTGAAGAGGGTCCCCATGTCCAGCATTGACAGCAACTCTGCTTTGGACTTGGGGAAAGACAGCCGGTAGCGCAGTGTCTCAAAGGCGGGGACAATCATCGCTTTCTTGGTATTGGCGAGGTCAAGCTGGATGACAGACTTCCTGGAAAGAGGGGGTGGGCAGAGAAAGAGCGGGTGTCTGTGATTCCAGGCCAAAGTCCTTCCCTTGTGAGGGTTGGTGGTGAATGGTCCAGAGAGGCTGGGCAGCTTCCCAAATGCTGCACAGGGAACCCAAGAGGAAGGCCTGGGGCAGCCTCCTGCACACTTGTGGGGTGCTCCTTCCAGAGTCAGGAGCAGCAGAAGGGCTCACAGGACTTTCTACCCCTCCTCCCACTGGCCACCAAAGAGCAGGTGGCCACAAACCTGGCAAGAGATTTACCAGCCTGTGATTTCTCAACCAGAAGAACAGTCTGGACCCTGAGTCTTGAAAGGAGCCAGACTTGTGCCCCCGGACCCCGACTGTCCCTAAACAGCCAGCACCCAGCCAGGCATGTCAGAGCTCTGGTCCGCCGTGTGCCGGGGGAGAGTTCTGCAATCTCTCATTAGCTCCTGCCTCACACCCAGCCTTCGGCTCTGCTGCCTGGAGATGCTCCTGACCTCTGGATTTGTCTGCTCTTCTCCAGCTCTGCGGCCATCCTTGGAAAGGGAACCGCAGCTCAGGGAGGGCCACCCGGCATGATGCTTTGAGTGAGCACAGACTGGATTTGAATCCTGGTAATGCCACTTAATGAGTCTTGCCATCCTGGCCAAGTCATTTAGCTTTTCCCTACCTTGGGTTCCTCCAGAATGGTGGCAATAGTGTCTGCCTCCTGGAGGTCCTGTGAGCAAGGTGACGACACTGCTTGGCACACCAGGTGCAGGGCAGGCATGGAGACTGTCATTACTCCCTACCTTGATCTTTATGATCTCTGTTGGCTACGAATGTGGTACGTCATTCCACTTTCCTGCTCAGACCACTGACTTCTGAGTCTCAATGCCATTATCACTGTGTTAATCACCAGAAGAGAGCAAGCAGCCTCCCTTGGGGAAATAATAAGTACTCGAAGACATTTTGAAAAATACCGGAAGAAGCACCCTCCCTCCCCGTAGCCTATAAGAGCTTATTGCTGTATTACTAAGGTCACGCCACTGAACAAAACTTTGAGCCTTTGTATGAACAGGGACTAAGGCTGATCTGCAAAGACTAGTCCTACTATCAGTAATTACGCTGCCCCAGTTCAGTGTGGCACAGAACAGAAACACAGACCAAGAAGGACATTGGCCAGGCTTGGTGTCAAGGAACAATGAGGGGGAATGTGGACCAGGTCAGAATGTCTTCTGAAGCCACTCTGGGTTAAGGTTCTTACCAGCTCCCTTTGGAGAAGAGGTAGCTGGAGAGATGAACTGGAGGCTCATGTGGAACCCTTGGAATGTCATTTCTAGTTCATTTTTTATTCTTATGCTGTAGTCAACTCTACACCAGGTGATGTAGAGTCCTCATGTTACTATTTCAGAGGAGATCTGTAAGGATGGCAGTGAGAGAGAATGGGGGTGAGCTATACTTAGCCAGTGTGAGGGCCAGAGTTGTGAGTCAGCCTGTCCTGGCTTGCTTTGTCTGTCTGAACAATGATGTCAGTTTTCAAACACTCACGATTCCCTCCTCCATGACGGGGCATCTAGGGTCAAGGCAGCATCTCTTTTATATCCAACTTATACTACATATGGCAGAGCTGTGGCCCTTTACCTGTTCCCTAGGAAATGTGGACCTTACCTACTGAGTCCAGGTGGTAAGGATGGGACATGAGTCAAAAAAAATTATATTCTTGGGTCAAGATGGCAAAGCCCCTGGGACCTCAGGGCATGGAAGAAAGTGTCCCTATATTGGTGGATGGTTGCTACTCATTTAGCAAATACTGAGCACCTACTATGTGCTTGGTCCTTAGAGATACAGGGTAACAAACAGCTGTCCTCAGCTGGGGTGGTGTTTGCATCTTGTCTAAATGACTTAATATGTTAAAAGCCTGAGGATAAGTATCTCTAAATTGGGGCACAAGATTGCATCTGCAGCTGGTGATTTTAAGATATGATGCAACGGAAACTGAGTTGGAGACTGAGAGGGCTGAATTATAAAGGGGTTCATTAGGGAAAAATATATGCACACATGCATACCATAGGCACAGAGATCTCTAAATACCAGGTCTTCTACCCATGTAAGCCTCAAATAATTAATATTACATTCACAGTTATTCCAGCAGCCATTTTGGGAGTGTCCTGATTAAAAAAAATAATTGACCCTTTTATTGTGGCCAGTACACTTAGGAACAACTCACAGAGCTCTGCCTGGATCCCTACACCCCTGGCCAGGGCAGGCTGTTTAGGGGTAGACACATGACACAAGCTGAATGAGTCTAGTTCTCACCCTTGGAAATATACACAGAAATAGAAACTGAGAAACTTTACAGCCGACTTGCGCTCTGTCAGGGCACTGAGGGCTTTGGAACTTCTTCTGCAGAGGCCTAGAACTGCCCTGGTTAATTTCATGCTTCTGTATTGTTTTTCCAAATCCTACTTTGATTCCATAAGATGTACCACCCAATTTTTTGTTTCTTTTCCTTTAACTTCTTTTTATTTTAATTAAACTACCTTGCATTGGTTTCTGTTCCTTGCAATGAAACAACCCTAATCGATATTCTGCAATATCCAGAGTAAATAGACCTGGAGAGCAGCAGGCCTTACAGATGGAGCCCTCGCCAGCCTTATTTCCCTCTGCATGGACAGCATCAGATTCTGGAGGACTTTCTGCAAATTCCTTTTAATCTCCCTGAAATGCAAACTGCCACAAAGATGGATTTGTCACCAGATAGGTCCATTTCAGGCTCCATTCAAAGAGGTTTCGATATTGACGCCCTGAAAGTATCTCATTATGAGGCTGTCTCAGCAATAAAGTGGCTGCAGGGCCCAGACTCTGAGCACATCTGTTTATTGAGGAGGTAACGACAGCTGGGGTCCCTCTGCAGCATGCACAGTTGGAACATCCTGCCTCGGCTGGGACCTGCTGGCCTGGGGTGAACAATGTGCTGCCAGCATTAGTCTGCAGGGACTGTGAATTTTCTGGAAGCCAGGGGGCGCTATGGTGTGCAAGAAGGCGGGCTTGGGAGCCAGGAGACCTGAGTTCCAGGTCCAGTCCTGATAAGCTGAGTGACACTTCTATCTTCTATTGCTGAATCTAAATTCTTCACACTGAAGCTTTTGGAAGGCAGTCTTGTGGAGTGGTAATCAGAAAATCCTGGAAGCCAGGTTTGACTCTATCAGAGATGGCCTCCTGGGCAAGTCACTGTAACCAATCTGGGTCCCAGAGTTTGTGCACGTGTAGAGCATGTTGATGAGGAATAGCAGAGTGTATGTGGCAGTGCCTGGGGCCAAGCCCAGCCCGAACAGAGCACAGAACTCACAACTGCTGCTTACGATAGTTCGTTTTATATGTCCACTGGACTAGGGTACTGTGTCTGGTGTTAGCCAAACATTAGCCTAGATGTCACAGGGAAGATACTTTGTAGGTGCAAAGAACATCTACAACTACTTTAAGGAAAGATTACCCTTGATAAGGCTGTCAGTTAGCTAAAGGGATAAGACAAATACTGAGCTTTCATGGAAAAAAGTATAATGTTATATCATTTGCACACACATGTATGAAACAACGAAGCCCACCATTATTCATAATTATAATGCATTGATTAAAATATGGAAAAATATAAAATAAATACAGAATAAAAATACAGAGAGACAGACAGAGAGAAGGAACTCAGCCTCAGGAGTTTAACACAGAAATTCTTCCTGCATTTCTCACCTGCTGATCTGCTCTATGGATTGCAGACCTGCCAACATTCACAAGTATGTGAACCAATTCCTTAGACCCTCTGTATCTTTTTCAATCCATCCATCCATCCATATCTCTAGATCTCTCTGTGTCTCTATCTCTCCCATTGGTTCTATTTCTCTGGAGGACCCTGGCTGATACACTGCCTTGCTTCTTGTTCAAGATCCTTGCCAAATGTGGAGAGAGAAGGGGCAGAGTAGTCAAGAGGAAAGAAATCTCTATGGATTAATAATTTTTAACTCTTGATAAATATATGTAAATTTTCTTCATCCCAAAATATAAATCACTTTACACTAATAGTAGTAACATAGAGTGTCTGCCTTAAGGAATTCTTGCTAATATTTAAAAAAAAATCCCTGCAAAATCATTCATAAACCTATGGCCACGTTTTGGGCTGAGGAACTCAGGCTCATCTACCCGAGCACCGGGGGACCCTGCTGAGAAGACGGGGAACACCCACACATAAGTGTCTGGGAGCCCAGCTGCCCCTTTCTTCTGACCTTTGGCACACTGAACAGCCTTCTAGTCACAGGTGCCTCACCCACAAGTGAAGATGCCGATGCTAGCTCTGGCGGGCAGGGTTCTAGAGCCTCATGCGGAGCTGGCTTAGATTAGCAATGCGTCCCCTTCCCCTTTTGCAGCTCAGTGGGCTGGTGGGCTCAGGGCGAGAGAATGGGCGCAGGCAGGGGACAGTCAGAAAGGTAACACACTCCTTGCAACAGGACAGTTTTTGGCTTGCTGGCTGCTCATCTATGAAAACAGAGGATTGGACCTTCATCTCCCGCCAGCCTTCTGAATCTTTCTTCATGTCCAAAACAACCCGGGTTTTCATCACAGTAGATTTACCTCTTCCAGTGCGGGGTGGCTGCCGGCAGGGAAACCATGTGCTGGGAGAGCTCATCTGCCGAGCCCTGAAGCTCCTCTGGGGTGTCTCACATTCCCTCGGCCCCTTTCTCCCAACTCACTTGAGTGTGCCAGGGGTTCCCGCCCCTCTCCCGTAGAGCTGATGGGCAGAGGGCACCACGAGTGAGTCCAGAGGCTTCCTAAGCCCAGTGAATGAGTGGAGGCTGTGAGGTCGCAGCCTCCCGCGGGGCTCACTATAAGCCCGGGAAATGGCAGGGAAGGGCGGGCTGCCCGCTGGACGGGCTTCCCCAGCGCTCGGGTACCAGACCCCAGACAGACCCTGGCAATTGGCCTCACACACTCTCCTCCCTCTGTCTGTCTTTTTAACTTTGTCCTCTGCCTGCAGGCAGGGTCTGTAACCAGGGAAACAGCCCAGGGCCCTGGCATGAAGAGGAGACAGGCAACAGCCACAGTGCGCTTCCTGGGACCTCGCCTGTCAGGGTTTGGATGTGAGGTGTCCCCCAGGAGCTCACGTGCGAGACAGTGCAAGACGGTTCAGAGGAGAAGTGACTGGGTTGTGAGAGCCTTAACCCAATCAGTGGTTACCCCCCTGATGGGACTCGCTGAGTGCTAACTGGAGGTGGGCAGGTGAGCTGGAGGAGGGGGAATGGGGCGTGCCTGTGGGGTGTATATTTGTATCTGGCAAGTGGAGACTCTCTCTCTCTGTTTCCTGATCACCCTGATGTGAGCTGTGTCCCTCCACCACACTCTCCTGCCATGAGGTCCTGCCTCACCTCCAGGCCTGAGGATGGGGCCTGCTGTCTAGGGACTGAGACCTCTGAAACCGCGAGCCCTCAAAGAAACCTTTCCTCCTCTACAGTTGCTCTGGTGGGGTCGTTTAGTCACAGCGGCAAAAACTCTGACTAAAACATCACCTCTCTGAGTCACAGTGAGGAAGAGACCGTGGGCCCTGGAGCGTGATGGGCACCCTGGCTACCAACGTGCCCTCTTGGTTCTGCGGTCTCTGGTTCTGGGAGACGGGGTGGTGATCGCAGTGTTAGTCCTTGAGGGCGTCTGTGGGGAGATGGATTCTTAGTGGAAAGGGCCTTAACAGAGCCTGGCAGATGATAATACACAGCACACACCAGGCTTTGTTATAATTGCTTCCCCTCCTCTCACACCGGCGGCCCAGGGTTACAATGGTGACACCAATCCTGGCCTTGACGGCTGCCTAAGAGGTCCCGCCAAGAGCCGATTCTGCCACTTTGTTCCTGTTCAGTTACTTGCTCTTTGCACAATGCCCAGGGCTGTCTGTGTACCTGTTCCTGCCCTCAGGGAGCGTACCTCGTAGTGTGTGAGGGGAGACACATAGGAAGCCAGCACAGTGGGTGAGTATTGTAGTACGTTGGAAAGTGACAGTGTGTGTGTGGGGGGGAGAACGGGGTTGTGGAAGGGGCTTAGGAGTGCCTGAGGTGGGGAGTGGGCGACGAGTGGTCAGGGCTGGCCTCACGAAGGAGAGACGTGAGCCCCTCTGCGGAGCAGGTCATGTGTTGTCTGGGGTCAGAGTTTTCCAGGTGCAGCAGACCTCACTGTGAAGCCGGAGTGTGCTCAAGGGACAGCACGGAGGCTACAGTGGCAAGCTCAGAACGAGGAGTAGGGAGGGTACTGGACATGGGGGCAGAGAGGAAGGGGGGGAGCGCCGCAGGCTTTTCCCCGAAGGTAGGCAGAACACCCCTTCCTCCAAAGATGCCTAAGGTCTAACCCCAGAAATCTGCCTCCTTGCCTCCTGGAGACCACGCACACTCCATGGCTCATGGCCACTCACACATCAAGAGGGAAAAGAAAAGATGTGTATCCATGAGGCATCAGCAGCAGTGAGGTGCTGCCGAGAGGTCAAGTACAAGGAGAGGTGGTGACTGACATTGACTTGGGCAGTGTGGAGTCATCTGTGGCTTTGCTTTTGATTAGTGGCACCCGGAGGAGCACTGGGAACACCCACCAAGACCTGGAAAGGGTGGGTGTGATGGCGATGCTGTCCAGACTGGCATCCCTCTAGCTCTGCAGAAGTGCAGCAAGTCACACAAGGGCAGGATTGGAGAGCTACTTAGGAACAGAACCCGGACCCCAAGCCATCGTCTCATCCCCCATCCTGAATGCACACTGGTGGCGAGATGTAGGCCTGGCTATCATGGCAGAAGGAGGACTTGGGGACTCATCTATGGCAAAATCATGCAGCTAAGTTGTAACAAGTATCTCTTTTGTTAAAAAAAAAATAGTTTCCTTTTAAGTGACCCAGGGTGGAGGAAATTAGCTTTTGTGGTTCCTAGAGGAGAAAATAAGTAACACCCCATGACCAATGCCTAGCCCTTTCATAAAGCTAGAAAGACGCATGCCTGCCTATTAGACCCCTCCAGGAGTCTCAAGAATGAGCACAACTTACCTGCAAATAGGATTTGAGTCACTCGCCAGTTCCTACCAAAGGACGAACAACCCAACTCCCACCTCTGTGCTCTCACACATTCTACTCTGCTCCCTGTATCTGGAAACAGATTCTTCCTCTGATGTGGGCTTAAGTGTCACAAGCTCAACTGGATGCCATCTCCAGGAAAATGCAGTTAGAAAAGGAGCCTGCTTCTCAGGTCCAGGGAAAGGAGAAGGCACAGTCATGTTTCAACAGGAACAAAAGGGTTGGAAAGGACCTCCTGCCTGGCTCTGTCTATATCAGGGACTGTCTCAAGCAGCTGGGGGCGGGGCCAGTACTGTGAGTGAGTGGGGGCGCTGGCAGGCGAGGAGCAGGCAGGATGGCCAGGGGCAGCAGCCGCCAAGACCCTGCTCCGCACCAAGGCAGCTGCTCTTCAACTGCAGCTCCATGGCTGCCGCATGGAAGTGTGACCATAGAGTCCACTGCTTCACGAGAAGCCGACTGACATGATTTTCAACACACCAGGGCTGAATGTCTCCCCAGGGGAGGCCGGTTTGAAGGGGGGCTGAACCATGAGACCCAGAGTGTGATGTTTTAAATCAGATGATGTAGATTCTATCTCGACTTCACCACTTGGGTAATTGCATAATCAGGGGCAATTTTCTTAACTCTCTGGGCTTTTGTTTCCTTATCTTGATAATAATACTTTATGGACTTGGCTATTAAGAGAACTAAGTAAGATAATATATTCCTTAACTAATGAATATTAAAGAAGAGACATTAGGTACAGAGACATTAGGTACCGAGGGGAAAGAATAGATATAACCTCAGAATGGAGCTCTAAGTGTGGTGAGAGAGGGAGCCGGAGACCTAGGGCACCCAGAGCTGTGCTCTGACCAGAAGCAGGGCTTAGCCAGTCAGCAGAAAGTGTTCCAGTATTTGCAGAACTCTGGCAATATGGAAGCATATGACATTCAGCAGAACTGAATCTCCAAAAGCAGGCCTGGTATAATGTAAGTGATTGATAAACGGTAATAACTGCTAAAGAATATTGTAGCTGATCAGTAAACAAAAATAAGTGCTTCAGTGTATTTGGACGAAGCACTAAGCTCAGCACAGCATTTGCATCACTGATTAAACATCAGGGCAACCTATGACATTGGTACTAGTGTTCTCAGTTGACTGATGAAGATGCAAAGCTCAGAGGGCTGAGTACATTAGTAACCACTGAGCAGTGGGCAGGTACCACCATCACATGACAATAACAATGACAGTAATAAGGACAGCACCAGTTTAGAATGAACTGGGAAAGACTGACAATCACACATCTACTCGGCCAAGGTTGTCAAATGTGGGGACTCCTGTCTGTTTTTCCAACCCTGCAACAGAAGCAGTCAATGTCTTGAACTTCAAGATCAAGGGAGCTGGTGGGAGAGTGGTTAGCAAAGAATGCAGGGAGCAGGCAATAGCCACAGCCTGCTTGCTCAGGTAGGTTTCTTAAAGGACAATGCCACCACATGGCAGATCCCGTTTCCTAGGACTGACTAGGGCTGAGGCCAGGAAACAAGCAGTGCTTTAACAGGGTGGGGTGGTGGGGACAGGACACATGGGCACTGGCCCCTTGTTTCCTTTCTTCACCACCATGAGCTTCTCAAACCATTATCATCTGTCTTTGACTCCATGATCTGGCTAAGGTCAGCAATGTCCTCTCCCTGTCAAATCTAACTTTGACTTTTCCTGATTCTGCCCTTGGCTCCAGAGACCACTGTCCTTGGTTGGGGAGAATTCTGCAGAGCATCTTGCTTTGACCAAGGTGACTGCTTGGAGCATCTGTCCTCTTGATACTGCAACCACTTGGGACCCTCCCGTTGCCCCCGCTCCATCTCTGCCCCCGTGAAGGTCCACTTCCATGGCAGGATGGGCTGTGCTGCTTCTCTGTGTAGCGGTAATGAATGATGGAGGCTGACACAAGTGACAAACTGTTGAGAGCCACGGGGCTGGAGGCTGGGCTGCCACAGAAGGCCAGGAGAGAACCTGGCTTGTCAGTGTTAGGAGTCCCCCACTTCAACAGCCCAGTTCCATGCTGTGACATGCCTGAGAGCCCGCGAGAGCCCGCTGTGTGATCAAGCCCGAGCTGGAAAGGAGCCAAGTGGTTCTTGTACAAGTTCCCAGGGACTCCTACACGAGTGATATTAAAAGAGGACAGGAGGGAGGAGAAATTCAGGCTGGAGCGTGCTTCTGCTCTCCCCCAAGACAGCCTCCCTCTGTCTCAAGTTTTGCAAAGCCAGCGGGACGAGCTGGTCCCCCTGCACATGCCCCCTCACCTCTGCTGGCTTTGCTGGCTCCCCACATGTCCCCCTTAATGACAAGTCTGCATCTTCCTGGGACTCGCTCAGCTAGGACCACTGTGTCACTGATGATGGCCACCTACTCATTATCTATCAGCCCTGCTGGGCTTGCAGCTGGGGACCAGCCTCGGCCATGGTAATTTTTTAGCTCTTGCACGGTGCCAGGCACACATGAAGGACTCAGTCAGAGTACAGGGGATGAAGGCACTGAACGCAACCGCCACACACTGCGCGGGGGGCGGGGGACAGCACTGTGGAGAGGGCTCTTTGGGAATGACAGAGACCTGAGTTGAGAGTGTATTCTGCCACTTGAATCCAAATGACCTTGGGGAAAGGATCTATGTTTTAATCTTCTCACTTGTATAACGAGAATAAAAGCATGCGTCTTCGACTAGGTTGTCACATAGAGGTAGCACTTGTCCAGAGCCTCACACAGAGGCTGCTCCACGGGGGCACTTGGAAACATTTGCATCTTCCTTCCTGGGTCCTCTCTAGATGGCTGTGGCTTCATGTCCTCCATGATTTTCATGGGGCATAGAGGGACAGGGTTGGGTCATCCTTGTTTGAGGAGAAACCTGAGACCTGGGGCTGAGATGCAGCCATAGTATTTTGATTTCAGGTCCCTCTTGGCACAAGGCCTGTGTGTGATGCAAACCGAGCCAGGGAGCAGGTGGCCCATGAAGGGTGTGTGCAGCGTGTGTGTGTGTGTGTGTGTGTGTGTGTGTGAGAGAGAGAGAGAGAGAGAGAGAGAGAGAGAGAGAGAGAGAGAAATAGATAGATGCTGGGAGGCCCCTTGTCTCTAGCTGTCCCCTGTAGCTGGAGCTCTGCCCAGCTTCAGTGGTGCTTGATCTAAGCACGGCTCCCCCCAGTATGGTGGGAACCTTCTGCACCACACCTTTGAGGCCCCAGAAACCCACCTCAGGGCGGGAATCCAGAGGCAGAGGAAGGAAGGCGCAGAGCGGGGTTGTGCCTATTGTCTGTGCAGGGGACTGTGGAGGCAGGACTTGGCACAGCCTCCTCATCCTCCTTCACACCCTCCAACGTGGAGGCCAGGTAAGAGTTTGCTCAGCTACTGGGAGAGTTGCCTAGGAGATGAGCTGGCAGCCAGGACTCAGGAGGTACTTGGGGACAACAGGTAAGACTCATAAGTGAGGGAGGCTTCCTACAGAGGGGGTAACTGCAAAATAGGCACGCAGCAGATGAGGGCAGACAGGGGCACAGTCCCCTGTGAGCAGGAGGGGCTTCCTGGCCCCTGTAAGATCTGGTTTCTAAACAGATGGCTTGAACTTAGCCAGAGGCAGAACCTGTGAGTCAGAGAGGGGAAGGCGAGAAGGAGGAACTAAGAATAAGCTTTTGGGGGCAAATTTCAGAAATAACAGTACAAGTTGCAATTTGTTGAGCACTTGCCCGAGTTTCCAGCTCTGCGCTGTAGACTCTGTCTCCTCACCTCACGCAATGCTCAACACCCTACTAAATGCCCCCACTGTCCAGTGTTTACACGAGGAACTAGTACATCCCAGGAAGCACCCTAAGCACCAGCAATGTTCAACGCCGCCTGTAGGTCACGGGAGGTGACAGGAGGGTAGCTCGGGGACAGATCGCCTGGATTCCTATCCCATCTGGACACCTACCAGCTTGAACCCTTGAACAAGTTACAACTTTGAGCCACAGTTTTCTCCTCTGAGTCGGGGTAAGCATCAGTGTCTGCGTGCTGTGGATTTTCATAAGGATAACATGGAACCTCTCGTATAAAGGTTAAGAGAGTTCCCAGATGCCCAGGCTATCCCTGGTAAAGGTAAGCTGTGATGACGATGATGGCCACCAGGGTGAAGTGGGATATGGGCCCACCAGGAGGCTAGGCACAGACACCTCTGGATGAGCCCAGAGCAAGCCAGGTGCCTACTTAGTGGTGCTGCGCCCTTGAATGTGAGGCCTAGCATGAACATCCTCTTGTGTAAAATGAACCGTGGTAATGTTAAATGATAAAATACACACAAAAGTGCTTATCACAGTGCTTGGCACATAGTAAGTGCTCAATAAACGTTAAATGCCACAGATATAGCAGAATTAAAATAACAAAGTAACCCAAGGAAAGGCCACCTGGTAACGTCTCTTGGAAGGCAGCCAGTAAATCTCACTTGGCGCCACTTCCACCTGGCCTTGTTCACATTTTTGCACTCACTTAAGAATTGACGGAGCAGCCATCGTGTGCCTGGGAAAATGTGAATGGGGGTTGGCCAGATGCCCTCCTGCCTAGCACAGAATAAAACTGACTCACTGACTCGTTGTTCTTACAGAAACACTGTGCAACACCATCCCTGCCAGTGTGGCACGTGTGTTCCCTAAAAAACAGAATCAGCGTGGATAGCAGAGACTCTTGAAGCTTTAAAGCACTGATCAGAGATGAGGATTCTGCAGGTGGAAGAGGCTAGAAATGTGCCCCAGTCCATGGTTGAGGTCACTCTTGGCTGAGATGTCCCATTCCTGATATCCCTGTCATTCTGGAACTTCAACCACACCAGTGGCTTCAGTGACCCTCAAATGTGTCTCATGACATTTGAACCAGTGATCTTCAAGCTCGATCTCAACTAGCAGCTCTTCCTGAGACCTGTCCCACCTGGCCGCATTGGGCCATCTGCTGTTAGACTGGGGTCCTGTATCTTTTATCTCTGCATCTCTAATGGTGATGAGAACAATAGCATTATTGTTGCCCTTCTGTCCACTGTTCTGTCCACTGTTCCATGGCCCAGAATAGTGCATGGCCATCGCAGGGAGGCAATGGCTGCTCATGGAAAGAAGAATGTTCTGGGCACTGCTAGGTGCTTTCCAAGTCTCTATGAGGGAAGAAACAGTATTATCCCCATCTCACAGAGGGATGTCAAGTGAGGGATGTCAAGTACCATTCCCAAGGCCAAGTCAATGCTGAGTAAGGAGCATTTACAATGGCGTTACGACCTGACAGACCCCAATATGAGTTGAAATGTGGAAAGTGGAAAATACATTCTCTACACCTAGCGTCCTGGATGTCATAGCGTAGCCACACAGCACACTGAGGAGACTGGTGGTTCCCCTTATAACTGGGGGCTGCAGCTCGTGGTCCCCCCAGAATCAGGAGAGAGAAGCAGACTGTGCATCACTCCTCCTGGAAAAGACTGAAATTCAAAACGTGCAGCAAGGTTTCTACTGACTGCATACTGTTTTTGCAACCTTGTAGAGTTAAAAAAAATGTACACTGAGCTGTCATAGGTCAGGGGCCATTTGTATATAGTTCTCATTCCAGGGAGTGAAAATGTCAAATGGTTCCATGCAGTTACCTCGGCTGTTTGGAAGGTGGCGGGCAGTTTACAAGGGTAGGTACTGGGGCCTGGAAAAGGAGTCCAATACTAAGTGCTGTGAAGAAGCCGTGTGACAGAAAACTAGCTGTTGAGCACTGACCCTGCAAGAGGCTATTACCAGCTCCTGGATTAATTGAGAAAAGGTGGGTCAGAAGTGGCCCACATCACATTCTTGGAAAGTATCGAGGATCTGGGTTCAAATGCAGGTCTGTGTGATTTGGCCACACCCGCTGAACTCCAGTGGACATTTCTATAAACAGAAGTGCGAGCCGCACGTCTACAAGCTCATTCGTTAGCAGAAACGGGAGAAGGCGTGGAAGAGAGATTTTAGTGAAATTCTGCAGCTCTGTCCCTGAATAGAGCTGATTTCATTATTTTCCGATTGAACTGTTTGTTTTTGCTGAAATATTAGCTGGTTGCTAGGCAACCGCTCAGAGAGCTACGGTGCTGAACTTTTTTTGGAAACCAGGGAGGACCTCAAGAAGGGTGACATGAGCAAGTGTCTGGGGGTGCAGCCAGAGGGCTGCTGGTTAGCCTGCTCCGTATTGTGGGGTTTGAGAGTGATCTGGCTCCTTCTGCGCAGGCTGGGTAGACAGAAGTCCACGGTTTCCTCTCACAATAAGACTAAGCTTTCTGGGGCCTTGGTTTGGTGACCACTGCATAGAGAAGTATCAGAGTACAGGCGATGGAAACCAAGCTTCCGGCACTTGGTCAAAGCTCAATTCATTGTAACCATCATTTTTGTTAGTCATATCTTCACAAAATCTGGGTCTAGCGTTTTGTCAGATATCAGTGCTGAAGAAGTCAGTCAATTAGGGGATCTGCTGGCCCCCCTGAGCACCATAGCTAACAGCATCCCTAACCTCATCCCCAACCAGTGATATAATTCTGCTATTGTCAGGATATATCTACTGATAATATATGGATCAGAAATAAATCCTTCCCAAATACTAGAAAAAATTCTTCCCAAGCCAATTACCAGTCAATATAGTGGCCTTCAAAGGAAATGGACAGTAGATGCTTATTTAGGGCTTCTGATAGAATCATGTCCCTTACTGTTTCCTTAAATTCAGTGCCTAGGGAATGTCCAGGTCAGAGGTCACAGACTGGTGGCCTGGAGGAGCGGGGGGCAGGTTCACTGCAGCCTGGGGACATGTATGGTCTGGCTTAGCAGCATTAAAAACTTATTTTTAGTAAGTTGCTGATATTAAAAGTCTTATGTGGAAATGCAGATTCCCAGGTCCTCTGCAGGACTGCCTAACTTCAGTCCTGGTCCCCTGGAGCAGGAATTCCATATGGCAGTGGAGAGTCTATGGTCTCCCTACTAGGTTGTGCTCAGTATTCTTGGGAGGTCTGCTTAGACAATAATTGAATCTAGGAGCAATTTGCAGTATTTCAAACCCCCTGAGGGGAACCACAGGCACCTGGGATAAGGTGGCCGAACTGCAACCTCCAGCGATTCTGCATTAAGCAAAAATGTTAATTAAAAGGCAATATTAATTACCTCAAATTGAATAAGATGTTGATCATCAGTTAGGGTCTCGGATCAGTAAAGCCCAAGGGGAAAACATACATGTCTGCTCTTGTATACGTGTTTTTAAACATGATGCCCATGAGGCAAAGTCATAAAACAGCCCTTGGAGAGTCAAGACCACAGTGTTGATGGAATGGGGCCTGTTCCCTTTCAACTCATCAGAGTGAAGGCTTCCAGGTGCTTCTTAAGAAGAGCCTAGAAAGTGGTGATGGGCAGGGTCCAGTCCTAAAAGCCTCTCTTTGATGGGTCCAGGTCGGGGGTGGGGGGTGTTGGTGGTATTGGGCCACACTCTTCTCCCACGTATCTGTTCCTTCCATCTCTGGAATCTGGAGGTTTCAGAAGCTGCAGCAACAGAGGTGACCACATGGGGGCACCCTCAACCCACACACTGGGATTCAGAGTCCCAGCAGGAGCCTGAGCTGGGGAAAAACTCCATTTCTTAAGAGCCTGGTACAGCCAGGAGTCCCGGTTCACAGAGCTCTGTGCTCCACCTGCCTGCCTCCAAGATGTCCGGGTGCTGCCCACTCTGCTATTATCAAAGAGCCCGAGAGGGGCTCCTCCCTGCTCACAAGAGGGGCTGATGCTATGAAACCCCAACGTGACCCTGGAAATAAACCCAGTCCAGTGGCTGGACACAGGCTGCCTTCCTTGCTCTGGAGAGAGCAGGGCAGGGAGGCTGCTGATGTGAAACCCGTGCTTCGGCTGAAGCACAAAAGGTTTAAAGAATGTTGGAGATCTTTTAAGAGAGAGGCACAGAGACAGGAAGGGGTTGGGAGGGACAGGGAAAGAGAGACAGAGATGGATGGAAGGAGGGCAGGCCAGAGAAAAAGAGAGAAAGAAATCACATCCTGCCAAATCACATTGTTTTGGACAGTCAGAAACCCCAGAGCAGCAACATGGCCTTCAAACCTGGAATCCGACAGACCCTGGTTCAAATCCTGACACAACCCTTGGACTTGAGCAGGGGATTTGGCCTCTCTGAGCCTCACTGCTACCCCTAGAAAATGGGGGAGGTATGCATGCTTTTGGATCCAACAAGATAAGAGATGCAAACCACCTCATGGTACCTAGGAGCCAGGCAAGCACTGCCCTGGTAGTGGAGGTAACGCATACTGAAGAATGACAGTAGGGAGAGGCGGATTCTTTAAAACTGTGGTTGGTGCATCTGTACCTAGGGAATGGAACCTTGGGCTATATGAATTGTAGTGTCTTTCAGTTCATGCTGTTTGTTATTATGTAATAAATGCCACTCGTCACCACAGCCAAGCAGCTCTCCGTCACGGCTTTCTCCAGCGGCTGGACGTTTGTCCTTCTAGGCGGGGACAGTTAGAAAAGGACATTGGAGATCCAGAGACGGCCTCGAGATGATTAGGCACATGGGTCTAGTCAGGGTCTAGGTTCTGACCCCAGCTGCCCCGTTGCTCCTGTGTCACCTTGGGCCAGTGGCTTAGTCTTGTTCTACCTGAGGCAGGGTTTGCGGCAGGGTGGGGGGTGGGGGGGTGAGATCTGACTTGCCAGGCACTCAGAACAGCTTCTGGCACCCGGCAAGCACTTCAATTGATGTTAGGCATCATTATCACTTAGATTTGTTTTAAAGAATAGGCAGTGATCTTTTTAGAACGGTTACGTGAAGGCTGTCTGATCCAAAATTGGAAGAGGGACAGTGTGTTTTCAGAGATGCTATAGAAAGAGCATTAGATGGGAGACAGGATGCTTCCTAGACCCAACTGACACTTCATCATGCAAACTCGGGCTCCAGGCTGTTCCCCGGGACAACCGCCTCCTGGATCTCCCACACCTGGCAGGCAGGAGTTCTACCTCTGGGTGACCAGGCAGGCCGTACCCCGTTCTTGACCTCAGCTGCCCCATCTATGAAAGCACTTGACTAGAGCAGGATCCTAAGGGGCTTCTGTTCCGGCCCCGCACGACCCTACAAGCCTTCCAGCTCCAGGAGCAGAGTGGGCAGTGCCGGCCCAGCAGGTCCTTACCTGAGGTACTCATAGAGCCCGTACATGGGCAGGAAGTCGATGTCCGACAGGAACGTGTAGGGGGTGCTGATGTGCTTCATGGCCACGTTGCGCAGGAGGTTCACAGGGTAGAACTGGCCCTCCTTGTACACAATGTGGTAGCCCACGTTGTGGCGGCTCATGAGCACCTCGGAGCCCTGGGCGTAGCGGAGGAACTGCTGGGCCTCAGCATCCGACAGGTAGAGGGCCAGACTGATGGGTCCCTCCCAGTGTTTGCAGATGGCCTCCAGCATCTGGAGCCTGGAAGAGAAAGGGAGGCGGGTGTGAGGACCTGGCCCATCCCTGAATCATCTGCAGGCCTCCTGTGGGCCTCCACCTCCATCCACCCACAGGCGGACCATCAGCTTCAAATCTGAACTGGTCTCGGAATATTACCCACTCAGTTCTCTTACCCATAAATAGACATAAAACATCTGCCACGCTGGTTCTCGTCTTCTGCTTCCCGCTGAACACAGGATAGCAAAAGTCACCTTGCACACAAGCCCCAGGCTCCTCTTTTCAATGGTGCCATGGTTTTGGAAGTGCTTGCCCCCAAACCTTCATGCCCTGGAAGCTGGGTTTCCAATGTGGTAGTGTTCAGGTGTGGAATCTTCCAGAGGCGGGGGCCTAGTGGGAGGTGGCTAGGTCACTGGGGGTGGGCCCTGGGAATGAATTAATGTACTTTTCATGGCTCCTTGGCAAGTTCCCATGAAAGTGTTTTAGAAGAACAGTTATCCTGAGCCCTGGATCCTCTGTCTTTAGTCTCACCATGGGAATGCTCACTCTTCTGCACAGAGCCATTTCCTTCCTGCTTCTTGGCCATCTTGTGATATTGTCAAAGGAACTGTCACCAGAGGCTGACAAGATGAGGCCTCCTCATCTTGGATTTGACATGTAGCCTCTAAAACTCTGAGTTAAGTAATCCTCTTCTTTAGAACTACCCAGCCTCAGCTATTTTATTATAGCAACAGAAAACAGACTAATGCCAAGGGGTGGGCTGTGACAATAGTAAACTATCCAAAGATCCTCATCCAGCCCAAACTCTTATACCTCTCCTCTCTCAGTCAAGATGGAAAACGGCTCCACTGATCTAAAGCAGTGAACGGCCACAGAAGATTTAGACTAACGGAGGGCACTGCCTGACAAGGAGCACCAAAACCAACATGAGAGGGAGAACATGAGAAACAGCTAGAGTTATGGATGCGTCCCTACACGCCAGGCGCCTTCCAGAATTCTCCCAGCACAGCTCTTCTCCCCAGTTTCCTAATAATGGACCTGAGGCTCCAGCTCAGATTCTTGGACCTATCCACCAGAGATGTGTAGACAGGGACCTTGATGGGGCTTGAAGTGACTGAGAAATAATAACCCTGGGTGTTTGGCAAAGGGAACAGAAGGACGTGTGAATGTTGGGAACCCAAGGGCACCTGGGGTAATGTCTTCACTGTTCAGGGCGCTTACTGCCTGGAGGCCAAGTTCACAAGGCTACCAGAAGGCTCTGGGCCAAGGGAAGTGGGGAGAACAGAGGCCAGAGGAAGAAACAAAAGGAGCTTCTCACAGGAGTGTTCTGGGGACAGGTTTGAAAAGAAATCTATGAGGATTTTTCTTCTGCTTTCTTTTTCTTTTTTCTTTATCCCCTCAAAGGCATCAGAAATGCCTGGTACACAAAATCTATGGTTTAAAGAGACAGCAAAAGCCTATTTTAATTTTTCCCTCTTTCCAGAAAGAGGTTACAAGACCAGAAGTCTTCTGGTCGGATGTCTGTCCACTTTATTCAGACGATTACCAAGAAAGAGATTCCATGCATTTCCACGCTTCCAAACCAAAGAAAATGGGCACACCTATCTCCTGTCGATGGCTTTCTCTCTGGACTTCCAGAGTTTTCTCTCAGTAACTCTGGTATCGCCTAGATTTGCCCCCTTTTCCAGTATGGAAGACTGAGACACTCACCAGAGTAAAATGCCCTCCATTTCTCACCCTTGATTACGTCCACTAACCAAACCAACCGAGTCACCTTGTGAAGGTAGCATTTTGCAGGATGCCTCAGCTCGCTGACCCTGGCCTTGAGCCTCCACTGTCGGGCCCTGTTCTCTCCTGGGCTTGAGGGTCTGGAATTTTGAATGATCTCCCCGTGCCTCAGCTTCATCTGTGTACAATGGTGGACTCCGTACTTCCAGGGAGATCTATTTGCACAAATCTGTTGTGAGCAGGAGAGTAAAAGGGCAAGAACCGTTTCTCGCATGCAGACTGTTGGTGTGTGTCAGGGGAAGGAGGTCATTGGACTGAGCAGGGGAGAGGGCGGCTTTGCTGTGGATTCTTCTACTCACTGGGGTTTTGACTCTGTTTTCTAAGCAGGCAGCAAGCCTACCGGGCACAGCCCGTCTGCCAAGCTCTGCTGAGAGCACAGGAGAATGCAGGAAGCTACTGAAGGTTCTCAGGAGAACGGTGCCATTCATGAAAGATTAAGTTGAGCTTTATGGGAAATGGTGTCAGGTGCGTCCCGTGGAACCTCAGCCAGGAGTGTGTGTGCAGACGACACAACCCACATGTCTTCCAAGCCGCCAGCCCTCTCCAACATTTTCTCTCTAAGAATCAAACTTGCCAGGATGGGGACAACAGAGACAACCTCAGGTTCCCAACAAGGACAACATGGAAACTGTGACAACCACAGATCAATCCGTCCCCCTTACTTCCTACTTGCCAGGTGCCACCCACATTGTGGCTCTTATCATATCTGATGGCCATAGGAACTCTACAGAATTGAGACTCTGATCCCTGTTTTGCAGGCGAGGAGGTAAATCAATTCTTTCAAGTCATGCAGCTGTCAGGTGCAGGAGATGGGTGGAGGTCTTCCTGACCTCAAAGCCCAGGTCATCAGCTGGTAAGAATGGGTGTTAGGTTGAGGACAATGCCCCCCAAATCTCTTCCCTTCATTGCGTGTTTCCCCTCAGAAGAGGGCCCTCCTCCCTTGATGTCAACTTCTATCCATTCCTTCCTCCTCCCCGGACCCTCTTGGGGGCGGCCTCCAAGACCCACCACTGGCTGCTCCTCGTGGGCTGTTTCTCTCCACATCTGTTCTGGGAGGGGCGCCCCTGCAGCTCTTGCTGTGTGGAGCTCGGTGCCCATCTTTCTCCGGTCCCCTCGACAGGAAGACAGAGTGCTCGGCACAGCGAGGGCTGAGCCAGTGCAGATTTCAGGAGACAGAGATCAATTCTAAAACCACAGAACTGTCCATTTGGAAAGGAGCTTTGAGATTTTTTTCTTTTTTTTGCCTGGGCCATTTTCATGATGAAAGAGGAAAGAGGTAAGTTTCACAGAGGGGGTGCGACTTGCTCAAGAGAACAGGAGGAGCCGATGGATTAGCCAACTCTAGAATCCAGAGGGGCGGACTCACCCAGCTCCTTTCCGCTTCCCACAGAGCCCACCGCTGCTTCCTGCTGGGGAGGAGAAGGCAAAGTCTCCGGTGTCTGGTGGGTCTACTCTGGGGAGCCCCACTAAGATGGAAAGCTGAACATACACAGTCTTTAGCTTACTAAGAAGCAGGCAGGGAGAAACCTAATGGCCAGGGTTGGCTGGGACTCCAGAGCATCTGTGGGCCTCCCTGGCTTCTGTTGCAATGGGACACGCTCACCCTACCAGCTGGCCCATGCCCCTCAGGTACACTGCAGCAAGAGATGCTGCCTGGGACACGATCATAGCTTGCAACTCTGGGTTCTGGGGTCAGACAGTCCTGGATTTGACCCCTGTGCTGGGTCAGAACACATGGGCAAGAGCTCTGAGCTTGGAGCTTCAGTTTCTACCAATGTTCATGGGACAGAATAGCTTACAAAATAGCTATAAATCATTCTTCTCTATTCACATCCTTTGGGAAGACTCTCCCACACTGACCCTGGCCTGGCCCCACCTCGCTTGCTTCAGTCTGAGGGACATTAGCAAACATTACATTAACAGAGGTTTTAAAATGTGCGGGTACAGCAGGGCTTGGTCCTTTGGAAACCTTGTGACTACCACTATGCGAACAAGCCCCCACCACCTTGCTAGATGACATCTAGGTATCCCCAGGGACCTGGCTTAATAGCCAGACAACCTGCAGAAGAGTTACCCAGGTTGACAGCAGATGCCTGGATGGGTCCAGCTAAGCACAGGCCAAGCTGCCCAGCCACGGAATCCTGAGTTCACTAGGGTGGTCATCTTAAGCTCCTAGGGCAGGATAGCTTGTTAAGCAGCAATGGGTAACTGATACAATATCTAAGTGGAGTTGACCCCTAAATGAGATGCAGCTAGACATATAGCAGGTGCTCAGCATAAGACAGCCATAATTTCCCTTGGGGTTCCATCTTTGCCTTTCAAACAGGCATTCACCCGACAAATATTTATCATCTCCAATGTGTCTGGATGCTAGACAGACAAGGTTCCTGGACGTCTGGGTCTTGTGTTCCAGGGAGGAGACAATAAGCAAACCAAACTCAGTTCAATCCAGATGGAACTGAGAGAGTAGAGAGACAACAGGACAGACAGTGGCTGTGTGGGCTGGCCTAGGAAGGCCCTCTCCAGGTGACATTTGAGATCTAGAGCTCTGTGTGTCTACTGGTGTCTAACTCAAACTTCTACTAGGTAGGAATCCTAACCCTACGGTGATGGCATTAGGAGGTGGGACCTTTGGGAAGGCTAGGTTCCTAATGCCCTCATACAGAGGCCCCACAGGGCACCCTTCCCCTTACACCACTTGAGAATAGAGTTGGAGACTCAGCCATCCATCAGCCAGAACATGGGCTCTCCCCAGACTCTGGGTCTGCCAGCACCTTATCCTTGGACTTGCCAGCCTCCAGAGCTGTGAGAAATGTGCTTCTGGAATTTTTTTTTTTTTTTAATAGTAGGCAGGATGGCCCAAGACACCTACATAAGGAGCAGGAGCCAGATTGTGAATGTCCGGGGTGAGCTGCCCAGAACAACCTGCAGCAAAAGTGAGTCCAGCTCAGTCAAGCAAGAAGCTGGGCCAGTGGGACGGACTGTGTGTGGGAGAGGAGCAGGCGTCTGGCTGGGCCTTGAAGGTCACGTGGGCAGTGGGCTCCCTGTTCTAAATGCAGTGGGGATCACCGGGGACTTCAGGGCTGGGACCAGATTTAAATGCTTCAAAGAGCACGCTGACCATCACAGGGAGAAGTACTTTTCACTCTCAGAAAAGGGCTGGGGCTTCCCAACACTGGTCTGATTAGTGGTTCATTTAAAAAGACCTCCCCCCACACACTGGAGGTTCTGGTTCAGGAGGTCTGGGCCAAACCCAAGAACTTGTATTTCTGGTCTCTCTTTTTTGCGAAAAGCAGAGAGGACATCCATCAGTCAGACGATACCTTCAATGGTGGTTAGTTCTTCAACAACTTTGACAACGGGACACCAGAGAACGAGTGTCTCCCCCTGGCCAGGTGTCAGAGGACAGAAGCCCTCCCCACGGAGTGACTGACAGAGATGCCGGCACCATGGCGTGGCCAGTGACACTCATTCTCTCTGAGTGGAAATCTGCAGGGAGACGGCATGGGGGCGGCCTGTTGACTCCCCTAATTTATTGTGGCATTCACGTAGGGCTACTTCTGACTCAAAGGTTTACAAACACACCCGAAGTGTTTCCCAAATTAAAAATCAATCCAACAGGCACCAGTCAGCATGCTGTATCATAATTGGATGTGCAGCACAGAAGGCTGGGGAATTTCTCCCACTGCACCGCCGTGTGCTCTTAGAATTTCTGAGCATGTCCTGCTCAGTGTCTGTCAGAGGGACCTACAATTCCTTGGGTTCTCTGAGGTATTGCCTGGATGGCAGTACTTGTTACCGTGAATTGGGGGTAGCAGGCATCTGCTATGCTTGGCATGTGTGTGCTTTGGGAAGGGAGGCCCTGTGACCAGCGCTTGCTGCAGACAGACAGGGGACCAGGGATTTCTTTGAATGAATGCAAGAAAGGTCCTGCCAGGATCACCACTGGCCCAGGCTGGGGTGGGGGGTGCTTCCCTTTGCACTGGGAGGAGAGGCTTGGTTTCCTGATATTCGTCTACTGATAGTAAGTGTGTAAAAAGGATGAGTCTGGGTTGTTAACTGAACACATTTTCCTTCTGCTGATGTGTGAATCCCAAACAGCAAAGTGTATAGCCAACAATGAGGTGAAGACACAGGATGAAATGTCAACTACTTACTGGACATTTTACATCCTCTTATTTTAGAGCATCTAGATAACAATCCCTGAGCTCGACAGTATCACCGTCACTTTGCAGATAAAGTGAGATTCAAAAAGGCAAGTACCTGGCGCAAGCACACACAGTTAGGAAGGGGCACAGCTGGACTCTAAGTCCAGGTCTTTCTTATTTACTTTCCCTCCCTCTCCTACCTGCCTCCACAGGAGGCTCACGTGCATGCCATCTCTACCTGATGCTAAATACGCACCAAGGGCTGTCAGACTCTCTCATTTAATCCTAACCAGGACCCCGGGGGGTGAGTATTTTCAACCCTGTCTTATAGGAGAAGAAGACAGAGACCCAAAGATACTAAGTCAGGATCGTCAGCTGAGGACAGAAAGAGCAGGTGGAGTGTGAACCAGAGCTCCTCGTCCCAAGGTCTAGTGCCTTTCTACCCAGCACTGAGTTTGGTCACAAGTTCTGTTGTCACTGCGGAATGTACGTTGGGGCTAAGTGCTGGGTTTGCGTTCTCATTTGATCTTCACAAGGACCTTAGAGATGATGACAATGAAGATATTATTACCATTCCCAGATTACCGAGGAGGAAACTGAGGCTTAGATGAAGTGACTGTCCAAAGGTCAAACTCAAAAGGTGGCAGAGGCGTGAAAGAACCCTCAGTGTCTGATGCTAAGGGATCACTGATTGATTGCATGAATTTCTTCATGGCAATGCCACTGTTTACTCAGATTAGAAAGCATGTCCAATTTCTTTGGTGGCCACAGGCCATTAATCTTGACTTCGAATGTTTTGCTCTTAATCCAAATGCATTATGGGGAGGTGCGGGTGGGGCAGGGGAGAACCCCCAGTGCTGGGAGAGATGGGAACCTGGGCTTAGGCAGGGCTCACTGGATTGTGCAGGCTGAGGTATCTGAGCCTCAGG
Source organism: Marmota monax (assembly GCF_021218885.2). Taxonomy (NCBI): domain Eukaryota; kingdom Metazoa; phylum Chordata; class Mammalia; order Rodentia; family Sciuridae; genus Marmota; species Marmota monax. The sequence continues at coordinate 6,565,131 of NW_026695202.1, forward strand.
TACTGGGGACCTGGAGGCTATCGACCGTCATTGGACACTCACATGAGGAGGTCAGATCTTACACTCATTGTGAGAGACGTGGAGGAGGGGGAGGAGGCACACGGGGGAAGACAGGGCTGGTGTGGCCAGGTGACTTACTGAGGGGCGGAGGGTGGGGGAGCTTAGACAGCCGCACTGAAAGGTGGGTAGAAGGCAAAGGGACACGGGAAGTCGGGGTGTGACTCCAGGACACTGGTCTAGGTCAGGTGCCTGTGGGGCATCGCGGGTGCCTGACAGACTTGAGCCACGAGGCCTGGCTACCTGCTCTGGTTTCCCCACTGCCCACCTGGCTGAGCTCCTCCCCCTTCCTCCCTCCTCTTCCCTGAGCCCCAACCACACAGTGCTGCGTGTGCCTCCTTGGAGAACCTTCCTTCCTTCCTTTCATGTGCCGTACCTTCAGTCCACCCACCCCAGCTCGGCTCAGGTGACACCTTCCCTCTGACACACGCCCCGGGTCTTCCTTTCTCCATCCCTGGGGGGCGGGGATCCTCCTGTAGGTTTCATGGCACTTGCCAGTGCCTCCCCTGCCTCCTGCAGGGCACTCAGAACTCAGGGATCTCTGTCACAGGACCTATTTATCTGCCACAGCCACAGCCGGCAGGACTCTAAGAGGGCCTCTGAGATTTCCACCTCCTGGTGTACACACCCTGTTGAATCCCTTCCCCTTGGGTATGGGCAGGACCTGGGAACATGAGGGACAGATTCTCAGCTGGCCATGCTGTGAGAGGGCCACGTGGCTAGGACCTGACAGAAGCTTCCAGATCTAAGAAGGACCTCAGTCAATAGCCAGCAAGGAAACAGGAACCTCAGTCCTAGAACCGGACTCTAACAAAGTGTGAAGGAGCTTCCAAGTGGCTGACTCCTCCCAGATGACCTCACAGCCCCAGCCAACATCTTGACTTCAAGACCCTGAGCAGAGGACCCTGCGGGAAGTGCCTCCAGGCTCCTGACCCACAGAAACTGTATGGTAATAAACATGTGTTTTCTTGAGTTTCTACGTGGGTGGTAATTTCTTACATGACAATAAGAAACAAATACCCTGCCTGAGTCCTAAGTGGCAGGGACAGGGTCTTCATACAGATATTCCCAGCCCCAGAGCCCTGGCACATGAGTACGAAGACACTTATATGGGCTGTGTGATCACATGGACTTGGAGATGAGAACACTGAGGACGGGGGAAGCACTGGCCCTGCTTAGAGCTGTGTGGGGCTGAGTGACCGGCCGTGACGCTTCACGTCCACCCACCTCCTGGCATCCAAAGAGATGGCTTAAAAAATATGAGTTAGATCACATGATTGATTGCATGAATTTCTTCAATAACTTCTTACTGTACTTTGAATAAAATCCAAATATTTTACGAACACCCAGTGTTCCATATCTTATCCCATGACACCTTCCTCCCAATCTCCTGAAACTTCCCTTGATCTCTGCCAGGTTTTTGAATATGCAGAATCCCTTCCTTCCATGGGGGCTTTGCACTTGTTCGGCTGTCTGCCTGGAAGGCTCTTCTCTCAGCAATGCATGTGCTGAGTCTCTCCAGGTCTCTATAGCAATGTCCTCTCCTCAGAGATGATGCCCCCTAACCATATTGCCTAAAGAAGGTCCCCCAACATGCCATTCGTGTTATCTGTCCCTGTTCCTGCAAAGCACTTATTAAAATTATAATTTTATTTAATTGTTATTGCTACTTATGCCTCTTGCCTTGGCTGTAATCCACAAGATTAAAGCAAACAACGCCAAGGACTCCACCTCCACAAAGATTCTTAAGTAATGGGTCTGCCATGGCCCCTGGATGTGAATTTGCTATAAAAGCTCCCACGTGGTTCAGTTTGTCCAAGGCCAAGATTGAGAAATGTCGCATCAGACTGCACATTATATAAGGGCCAGGCTCAGTACTGTTGGCAACGCTGGACGAAGGTTTGTTGCATCCATTCACATACATGGAAAAGGAATAGCAAATACCTCCCTGGGGCTCCAGTCTGCACATCCCCTCCCCAAATTTTTTCATTTTTTAAAATTTTAATTTGTTATATATGACAGCAGAATGCATTTCAATTCATAGTACACATATAGAGCACAATTTTTACGTCTCTGGTTGTATACAAAGTAGAGTCACACCATTCCTGTCTTCATGCATGTACTTAGGGTAATAATGTCCATCTCATTCCACCGTCTTTCCAACCCCCATGCCCCTCCCCTCCCCCCTTCCCTTTTTCCCTCTGCCCTATCTAGAGTTGATCTAATCCTCCCATGCCCACCCCTCCCCCCATTATGAATCAGCAGCCTTAAATCAGAGTAAACATTTGGCATTTGATTTTTTGGGATTGGCAAACTTGACTCAGCATTATCTTCTCCAACTCCATCCATTTACCTGCAAATGCCATGATTTAATTCTCTTTTAATGCTGAATAATATTCCATTGTGTATACACCACATTTTTTTTATCCATTCATCTACTTAAAGGCATCTAGGTTGGTTCCACAGTTTAGCTATTGTGAATTGTGCTGCTATAAACATTGATGTGACTGTGTCCCTGAGGTATGCTGATTTTAAGTCCTTTGGGTATAGACCAAGGAGTGGGATAGCTGGGGGGTGGTTCCATTCCCAGCTTTCCAAGGGTTCTCCATACTGCTTCCCATATTGGCTACACCAATTTGCAGTCCCACCAGCAATGAATTTGAGTAGGGCTTTACTTCCAAAGAATCAGCCCTCCCTACGATGCACAGCCAACAGCAGCAGTGGGGGAGGGGCTGAGACACCAGCCTGGCCCTATCTTATCCTAAGCTTGTGAGGCCATCTCCCGCTTGGCCATACCTGTCCATGGAGAGCTGGGCAACCAGGGTGACGTCGGTGCCGTCTGCAGCTGGCTCGTACTCGTAGTGCAGGAAGTACAGGTGGGTGCGGTGCACGGTGAAGCGCTCTCGCCGGAACTCATAGCACAGGTCGTCCTCATCGAGCTCCGACAGCTGCTTCTGGAGCTGCAAGGCAGGAGGGCACAGGGCTTGGGGACGAGAATAAATGCTCCAAGGGGCCCGCGTGCTGCCAGCACGCTCTGCCCTCTCAGAGTTTATCACATATTGGGGCCTTGTTGGTGGTTTGGCAGATGCAGGAAGAATCTCCATCTTCTTTTCCCCAGAGATTGAATCTAATTTCAAAAAGGTGATCACGAGGACAAAAGCCTCACCATCTGAGGGCTGAGCCCCACTTAGCTAGGAGCAATGGTCATGCTCACTGACAAAGGTATAACCTGCCACTGTTCCCTGTAAACTAGGTGACCCAGAAGAACAACCAAAAACGATAACAGGGAGAAAGTTCAATGAGGAGAAAAACCCACACAGGAGGGACCTCCATGTGACCTGATGCTTTTCTTCCCCTAGGGCTACAGATTTCAATCTTTGGGCCAAATATTGTAAAACAAACCAAACAAATATATAAACAAAACTCTTATTTTTGTTTAATTTTACCTAAGTTTAATCAACATCAAAACAACCACTTTTTTTTTTCTCTTCTCTCTTTTTTCCCTAACTCTAAGAAATTCTCACTTCATTAATCTGTTTGCAGAAGTCTTCAGCTCTACTTCCTCCTACCTGGACTGGTGGAGACAGCAGGCTGGCCCTGCTACCCAGGAGCCTGGATGCTCATGAGATATGCAAACACTGATATGCAGATGCGGCTGCCCAGGCCATACCCTCTCGCTACACCCCACAGCAACCAATAACCACAGGATGAGGGCACCTGGGTTACAGATGAACAACTGGAATTAAAAACAAAAACAAAAACAAAAACACAACAAAACTGGGTTCAAAGCTCATCCTCAATGATAGAAACGGGATGTGCAGATGTGGAGTGTGGAGAGAAGGCCTGGGAAGAGCAAGGGAGCTTTAAGGGTGATGGAAATGACCCACATCCCAACTGGCATGATGGTAACCTGGTTGCACACATTTGGGGACGCTTGCCTAGTGGCAGACTAAGAACAGTGGGGCCTGTTGCATGCAGTTTGTATTTCAGTATAATTGACTTCTATAAAACAATAATTTGCCAACGTTCACACAATTGGTTCCTATGTTTCTTCTATTACATCCGCCTTCTCCATCACTTGATACATACAGTTGAATATAGACTAAAGTTTATATGTCTAGAGTTACCAATCTGGCTGAAAGGAGTAGAAGGAATAATGTTTTTCCAAGGAGATGCTTTTATTTTTTTAAATTTCAAACCCACCATACATTAACTTGCTTCTGTATGGTTTTCTAACAGTTAAGGCCACAGCCTTGTTAAATCATGCTATGACGTCATTTCTTAAGAGTCGTGCTGGGGTGGATGATTCTATTAATTGCTCTAATTCTTCATTCCTTTCCCCACAGTATCCTACCCTTTGCAGTGGGGCTTATGACAGAGACTGGGTCTATCTCCCCATCCATTGAATGTGAACTGGACCTGTGATGGGCTTTTGCTAAAAGAATGCAAGGGATCAATGTCATTCCCATTCTGAGGTGAGCCTTCAAGAGAAAATGCATGCAATTCTTGCACTTCTACCACAGTCAAGAGAAAAGGTCTAGACTAGCTTGCCCCAAGAGGACTGACAGCTGGGGCAGGGTACATTCTCCTCAATTGCCCCAGTCATGTGATGGGTCCTGTCAAGATCAACAATTCTGCTCCAACAAACATGTCTTGGGTCATTGAGGTTTTATGGGGTTTGAGGAACAGAAACCTAATAATGTAAATTAGCATTGTGTGGGGGGCCCTTTTACATTGCAGGGTCTGCACCACCTATCTAAGGATAGTTGCTCTCCTGAGTCTTTCAAGGGTAAATGCTCATAGCCTCTACAGATGGCTCTGTAAACCCAAATGTAGTCCCATATTTCCAGATGCTCCTTGGGGAATCTGTTGAGATCTAGTGTCTATGGGATGTTATAGGCTACCTTTAAAATTTTTACCAATGAAAAGACTGCAATCAGGGATATTATCCAACTTTTCAAGTCAACTTGATGGCCTTGCCCATTTGAAGATTCCCCTATGCCAACTTTTTTTTTTCTTTTTTGGTTTGAGGGATTGAACCCAGGGGCACTGAACAACTGAGCCCTTTTTAAACTACTTTATTTAGAGACAGGGTCTCACTGAGTGGATGGGGACCTCACTAAGTTGCTGGGACTGGCTTTCCTAATCTTCCTGTCTCAGCCTCCTGAGCCACTGGGATTACAGGCGTGTGACACCATGCCCAGCTATAAGACCAGGAGCTGGAAGTCTCAGTGCAGCTAAGATCCTATGAGCCAGCTGACCCCTTATCAAAGTCCTACATATTAATGTAGGACTAAATCCCAATTTCCTTGGGGACACTCACACACAGCTTTCTCTGCCTGTCACCCCCACATATTCAGTACTCCCATCAAGGATCTTCCCTGTGATTCCAAACCTGTTTCCCTCCACATTTCTGACTTTCTTCCATGTCATGTTCTTTCCCCGCTGCTGGCCCTCCTTCACCCCACCCTACTCTTCTACACCTAGGGACCTTCTATTTACCTTTCAAAATTTAGCACAGACAATGTAATATACCGTCTCTCTGAGACCTTTGCTGGCTGTGCCCGGTTCCATGATCTTTCTTTTCTGTGCTCCAAGAACAACTGCACCATGGCTCCATGAAAGCATTTGTCAACTTGAACTGCAATTATTTGAGGGCAACTACCTTGGTGACACAGTGACACTTCACTCTTGGAAGTGCTCCATACCCATGTGTTGCATGCATGAAAAGTATCTGCAGACAAGAAGACTGGGATCATGGGGAAGACCCATCCCTCCAGTTTCCTCCCATGTCCTCTAATTATGTGCACAGAAGGTGACAAATAAGTCCGTTCCCTAAATCCACTCTTTGCCTGCTATTTGCAGTTCAAGGGTCTGTGATGGCTGAAAAGATTTTGGAGAGACAAACAGGCACCAAGCTCTGCTAGGGGAATCTGAGAGTGTGTACCTACTCATTCCCTTTGGTGCCCACCAGTGACACACCAAAGATGCCTTGATGGTGGGGAAGGCCGTTTCAGATTCCCAAGGTCACTCGGGGAGGTCAAAGCTGGTCTTCGCCCCTCCACCACCTGGCTCCTTTCCAGGAAAGATGCTCCCCAGGCCTCAGATGGAGATGCCTCTCCTGCCTGACCACTGCAGGCAGGTGGGTGGGTTATTAACCTTACCCAGCTTTGATTTCCTTAACTGTAAAAGGGGGATGGCGATGGTACCAGGGGATGGTGAGAGATGCTGTGTGCAAAAAGCTCAGTGTTTGGGTAAAAGGAGTGACTCATCAGACATCACCTGCTATCACAGTTATTAGGACACTAGTAGGAGGGGAGACACCTGGGCCTGATGACACCTGAAGTAGACTGTATGTCAAGGGCCTGGGGGATGCAGGGCTGGCTGAGTCGGGTGACACTCTGATTCATGAAGAGCAGGCAGTGTAGCCAAGCCTGTCTCCTTGAGGAACTCAACTGTGACTAGAAACCATTATGTCACCTCCCAGGAGGAAACTTAACCCACTGATGTCCTCTCCCTCACCCGAGCTGCAAAAGAGAAAAGACCACCATTCCCATTCAGAAAACAGACATCTGCGAAACTCTTTTTGCAAGAGAGGGGCTCATTGTCTTCTTCCCTTGGTTTTGTTTTGTATTTTGAATGTGTTCACAAAGGTATACACATGGCTTCCAGATCTATGAACAGAAGAGAGGGAAAGTGGGGGGCCATGTGCCTGGAAGGGCAGGCAGGCAGGTGTCTGTGGAGACAGGGGCTCTCCCTGACCTGGGGATTATCCTCAGTGTGGGAAAGAACACTAATGACCAGGGGATGAAAAATGCATGTGTCTACGGGGCTTTACACACACACACACACACACACACGCACACACACACACACATGTGCACACATTCCTTCCATCAGGGGAAAAGACACCCCAAGGTCAGTGGGTTGCAGAGCCATTTTCTAGAGAGCAGTTGTGCAGTGGTGGGCTCAGGTAAGGGCTGAACCTGACTCATCTCTGAATCCCCTGAGCCTGGAACCTCTGGAGCACCAGGTGAGGTCAGCAAGCCTCTGTGGGATGTGCTCAGCCCCTCCCTGCATGGTAAGACAGGGAGCAGTGGTCAAGGAAAGAGCTTCCAGAACTACCATAGCCAGCTTGCCATGGCAGGAAGTGTCACCAGCGTCCTGCGGGATAAGTGGCCTCTGTCTGTGAACTCTGCAGCACCACTAATGTGATTCTCTAGAATCTACCTCCCAAGCTCACCTGGTGCTTAACAGGTGGGGTCTAGGAACCACACCAGGTACTGTGAGAAGCTGCCAGACACACCTGTCTGCAAGACTGTAGGTCCAGCAGATGTCATCCTGGGCTTTGGTATATTATTTATCACTACTGTGACTGTCACCTATATTCAGCTGTTATGGACAGAACACCTACTATGTGCTAGGTACAGTGCCAAAATCCTCTGCTGCATTGCTTCATTAGTTTAACCCTTCAGCACACATTTCTTACACAAAAGAGAAAACGGAGACTCAGTCTTTGGATTTCAAACCATGGACATTTCACAGCACAATTACTTCTTCCCTGGACAGACGTGAAGGTCAGAGAGGCTGAAGGTACAATGTTCTGTAAAGAAGGCAGGCCATAAAAATGTATATGCATTACGGTCCCCAAACAGACAAATGCAAACTAGCAAAAAATGCTAGAAAATAGATCAAAGGGAACATTATAAGGTTAACAAAGATTTTTCTCTGAGTGATGGGTTCAAAGATAAATTTTATTGCTCCTTTATACTTTTCTGTAGTTAACTGATTCCCTGCAATTTGCTCAAATGAGTTAATGCATGGGAAAGTGCTTTGTAAACTGTAAAGTGCTATGCAAACCTGAGCAATGTGCTCTATGATTACATTATGTGCCTTTTCAGATTCTAATACAGGCTTTTTTATTGCTGATGTTATCTCAAGAGGAAGACTCTAGCAGCTTAAAATCAGCCTCTCTTTCACCCAGGGATGGGGTAGTGTCTCTGGAGAGACAGAGTGGCAGGGACAGCTTTCCTTCAGAGGGTTTGAATGCTACCCTACTCTGCTCTTCAGCCACAGGAGGAACTCGGGGCTCCTGGCAAGCAAGTCACAGAAACTAAAGACAGATTTCTCCTGAGATCAAATGCATTTACTAAATTGCTTCTCTGGGCAGCCAGCTGAGGCACAGGGAGATTTAGACTCAAGGGAAATTGGCCCTTTAAGCGGTTTGCATTTATTTTCTTCCATCCCTAAGGACAGTGGCCTAGATTGACCTTTGAGCTGCTGGAAATGATGGATAGACATGCCAGAGGGTGTAGAGGGGTGGAAGTCTGTCCCAGTTCCTGGCCTAACGAACTTCTGTTCACAGCTGGGCAAAGCAAAAGACTTAGATTATGGGCATAAAACTGGAAACTGAGACCCGATCTCACTGACACTCATTTTCTCTGAGACCTTGAGAAAGTGCAAACAAAGAGTTTGGGATTCAAAAATAACTCTGAAAGACCAGGGAATGTGCACCCAGCCTGGCAGGGACTCTCATTTCATCCAACCAGCTCCCCAGGTTAGGGTCCCTATCAGTCGTGACAGGAAGACACCCATCCTCTGACAGGCTGGGCCACTTGTTCCGGGTTTCATGATGAGTGAGCAGAGCAGCTGAGATTCAAACCTGGGTGAATCTGTTCCGAGTTCTTGCAGTCACCAAACCACTACAAGGACTCCTCAAGCAGGGCTGAAGAGGACTCAGTACCTGCATTCCTCAAGGTAGCAGAGGCATGCTGCTCACCAATATCCGCCTTCTCTCTTCCTGGGCACCCAGCTGGGCTGCATTTCCAAGTTCCTTACAGTCTAGGGTAACCCTGTGGCTGATGTCCATGGAACTTGGGCTGGCCTGGGTTAGCATGGGCACCACTTCTGAGCCTCACTGAGGTACAGTGCTCACTTTTTTTTCTGGGCTGACAGCCAGAGAAAGAGAATCCAGAAGAAGTATCTAGGACTTCATGGAGGGCAGAGCCACAAGGTGGAAGGAGTCTGAGTCTGAGCCTGGAGAAGAGTCCCCTGTTGAACAGGAGCACCCATTTGGACTTGCTGCGAGCACGACTTCTAGCAAGCTAAGTCCTCTGACAGCTGCTTGTGGACTTTGACAGGCACTGCACCCTCATCGGGAAGCAATGGCCTCAGAGTACAAGGGACAAAATGAAGTCTAGGAGGTCACTTGTTTGGTTTCTTCTCGAAGACTTCTTTTCCCTCTGGGTCTTAGAGAAATCGATAGAAACACTGGGGAATCAATTAACACTCAAGAGAGTTCCTCTACCTTCAATGATACTTTCACCTTTTGGTGGCCTTCATCTCCACTGTTTGATTTGTCCCTCCCCACACCTGTTTGAGACAGGCAGGGCTGGCCTCACTCTCCATGGCAGAAAGATGAGGAAACAGGGCACAGGAATCCCCTCCTCGGTTCCTGAAACCTGACCAGGCATTCCCTGTGGTCTCCACAAAGCAGTTCAGTTTTATTGAATCACACCGATGGGGAGGGAGGGAAGGACCCTGGTCACCTGCTTTGTGTGTTAATCAACAAGTTCCAGGAACCCAAAGGATTTTTTTTTTTAATCAAGAAAGCACCATGAACCCCCTTCATTCTTTCATGGGACGGGGAGGCTGCACCCAGGGCTCTTCAGTGAAGGCTCAGACAGGGTCGGCCGAGGCATGGTGTCCTCTGTCCCAGGTATTCATATATCACACACAATTAATCGGCTCTGGCTTCACGCTATGCCTCTGCTAGGAATGGGAAACGAGCCCCGTATCTGTACCTCCATTGATCCTGTGGTTTAGAAGGAGAGGCAGAGGGGTCAGTAATGGTGACAGTGTCATCTTAACATGAACACAGCTTGGTTTGGGGAGGGGCCATGTGCTATGTGCCACGTTGTCCTAAGCTCCTGTCTTTCCTGATTTAGTCCTCTTAAGTCAACCAGGCGGGAATCACTGCCACTTGCATTTGCAGATGAGCACAGGGAGTTTACGTGGATGGCCTCCAGTCCCCCAGCTGGCACTCCTGAGATGTTGTGTGTGGCAATCTTATGCCGAGATGCCTCTGACCTAAGGCATAAATAAAAGGGGAAGGGGGTGTCACTCAGGGGAGGGGGAGTCTGACAAAAGGAAAAAGGGAGAGTGAGCAACTCTGTTGAGCACCTGGCCAGTGTGCAGAGATGGCCACAAGGGACGGGCAAGAGGGCCAGGGGCAGGCTGGAGCTGGACAGGAGCCAGGCAGTGGGCCACCGGGGAAAGCCTGTGGTTTCAGTTTCTGCCCGGGGAGGTTCTTGGCCCTGGGGCTCCTCTTCCCTTCCCTCCCTGGGCTCGGAGGCCACACTATCATCCTTCAGGCTCTGGAGCTTCTGAGGGTCACTGGCGAGCAGCCCTGGGCAGCCTGTCGCAGGGCTCTGGGCACTGTCCAGCCTGGGCCCTGCTGCCCACCGCTGATTGAGGAGCCAGTGACATACGGCTGCACGTGAGAGCAGGAATGCATTCTGGTTTTCCTCCAGGGCTCCTCGGGGACACAGCTGTTTCCACACAGCCATCTGTTCCTGGCGGTGCGGCGCTGGATGACGACATGGAGTGTTTATAGAATCTGTTCTTATGTGTCTTATTTTTAACTTCTAATTGAGCCTTGGTGATACTGTTGTCTTTCCCCTTAGTGGGCTCAGGATGGGGGACACGGTGCATAGGGGGCCAGCCCGCCACCTTCTCAGCAGGACCTCAGAGTGGTGGTCAGGGAGGTCCCCCAAACTTTCCTCCAACTCCCCTGACAATGACCACCTAGGTCTCGGAGCACACTGGCCACCCTGATCCCTTCAGCTCTCTTAAAACAGCCTGGGAGGGCTTACTTACTGGCTATTTTACAGGTGAGAAAATTGAGACTTACAAAATGCTAGAATATACCCCAAATTAGAGATCTTGCACAGGGCTGGATTTCCTGATTCCAAACATGGGGATCATCCTGGCATACCACAAAGGCTTCAAGACAATACCTTGTTACAGTTTATTCATTCAACAAATTTTTATTTTTTTGATCAGGAACCAGGTGCCAGGAGATCTTCAATAGGCACAAAGATAAACTGATGGATAATCAACAAAATTAATGTCATGAATATTTTGATTGGTGGTAAGGGCTATAAACAAAACAGAAGGAAGGAGCCCTGAGGGATAGGGCATGCTTTAGGGGTGGTTACTGCGATAATATGGACACAATAACAAATACCTGCAGGATTACCTAAAGAGGAAGAAAAACTAAGTAAAACAATTGGGCGAACCAGGAATCACCAGCCATTATTATTATGCGACTTCCAAATATGCAGCTACCTGTACCTGTGAAGCACAGTACTGGTCTTGTGGCTTTAGATTAGGCAGAACTGGTCTCATATGCTGGCCCCATCCTTTAGGGATTGTGTGACTTTGAGCAAGTAACTCATCTCCTCCTGGGGCTCTGTGCAGTGTGACCCACGAAGCCTCCCTCCCACTGTGGTGAAGATGCTGATTGTATGTCCCTTCCTCTTCCTCTGCAGCAAATCTCCCATTCCCAAAGGCTAGAAGAAAGCAGGAAAAGGTCTTGGAACAGCCCAGAGCTGTCGTAGCACCAGGGAGATTCGAGTGACTAATACCCAGCACGGGGATGCCCATGGGGCTTCTGTACTGAGCCAGGGTGAGGCGATGAGCACGGATGACCTGGAGTGTGGCTTTTGGGGTGCTTCAGCCTGGGCCAGGGCCACAGAGTGCAGTCCTCAACTAGTGATGTCTGCTGTGGCTGAGGAGTAGAACGCTGTTATCTGCACATGCCAACTTGACTACAATTCTATGCAAATTCCGAATGTTCCAAACTGGTACCCAGTCTTTCGGTTTCTGCACTTGTTGGATGTCAGATATGTTTCATAATTTAACTTTTAACATATATCGGATCATTCCTTTACCATTAGTCTTTCTGAATTAAAACCCTCTGTGGGTTTGATCCTTTTTGTGGATGCCATGGGGAGAATGAACAAGGAAGTGAGCCCACAGAGGGCTGTTCCTGGAGACGATAAACTGAAAGTGACAGCTGTCAGAAAGGAATCTGCAGAACAAGCAGCAAGTGGTCCCTGGCCATTTCCTGCCAGCATAAATAGCAGCCTCCCTCCTCTGGCCAACCGTTGGCTCCTCTGGCTTTACCCACTGTAACCCTGGTCATCAAAAATGACCACCTAAGCTTCATGTCATTACTCAAGGAAGGGCCCAGACTTGAACACGACTCCCACCCAGATGTGTTAAAACCTGTCCATCTTAATGGGTGTGCGCTTAGCAAGGTCAGCTTCCCTCATCTGGAAACTTCCTTGGGTGGTGCAAGGGCTCCTTGGTGATACAGCATCACCCTGCAAATAGAGGCTTAGGGGATCTGTGTGTCCAGAATCACAAGCCTACAGAACTCTGTCCACCAGTGCCAGGATGGGCCATCAGGGACAAGAGTGGGTGTCCCTATTTGTTACTGCTCCAGAAGACAGGCCTCAGGTTAACGAGTCTCTTAGACTCAGGGGAAGACTTCAAGTTAACACCAGGTAGGGTGGTTTAGTGTCCGGTCTCGTGAGCTGCAGGCAGAGTTTGCTCGGGAGGAGGGTGCTCCCCGTGTGCAGGAGGATTCCAGCAGAGCCCAGGTACGAGCTGGGTAGGATGCTATGGATGGAATATTGAATGGGGAAGGGATGCAGAAGATCCACGGCTACCCAGCTGTGTTTCTTGGATTGCTTGAAGGATGGGACTGCTGAGGGTCAGGGAGAGAAATGCCAAGGCATGGAATCCCACCTCCCTCCCCTCTTCAGTCAACTCACAGTCACGGATGCACCCCGAGTGCCTACCACCTTACATAAACCAACTCACCGGTTCCAGGGAGAGACACCCAGACCAGCGATGGATAGGAGTGGTGGTGTCCCACCAGCCACTCCTGGTCATTCTCCACCACTGGTGGAGGCAGTGTGCTTCCAAGCCACACTGTCTTGTTCTAGAAGACACCGCCCAATCAGAGGCTCTGCGATGGGCTCTGCTCCTCACATCTCAGCTTCTCACTGAGGAGGTAGTCCCTGGACTACGACCTCCTTAGTGGATGATTTCGCAGAGATAACCCATGAGACACCATGACAAAGACATCACTGTGCCCATTTGTCAGGTGGTAAACCTGAGGCTCAGAGCATATGTGTGAGTTCTCTGAGGTCATCTGTCTATGGCACAGGGGAGCACGTCACCAGAATACTCACGCCTGACCCAGGTCCCCATCACCTCCCCACCGAAGGAACAACAATAATCTCGTGACACCCTTCACGGTCCTCACATCATCTTCATTGGGATCTGAGCCCCTTGAGTGTCCTTGAACGTGCCACGCTTACGTTCACCTCTGGTCTCCGCTGCACATGCTGCCCCTCCTCCCACAGCCCACCCTCCAGAGGCCTCACGCCACACGCTCATCCTCCAAATCTGGCCTCCTCCAGGAAGAGGAGGAGGTGCACCCTGGTGCACCTCTCTCTCCTGTCAGTGAAATGCCTTCTCACGCACTCTCAGAGCACAGCCACCATGCTGGCCCTTGTCCCCTCGCATGGCCACCCCTTGCCTGGGTGCACTGCTCAGCTGGACTTCAGTCTGCAAGGCTTCCCGCCCGAGGCTGGGGCCGGTTTGAATGAGCATCTGCGGAGCGGATGAATGAATCCAGAGACCTGGACACTCTGCCAGGGGGTCCTGCTTCCATCTGGAACCCGAAGTCGGGTGAAGAGCTCCCTGCCTTTGTCTCTTCCAGCCTCACCACCATCTGCGCTCTAATGCCCTCTTCCCAGAGTCGGGCGCATCCGGCTTTGAGCCCCATCCAAGATCGACCTCCTTCCCTCTGTGTTTGCAGACAGCGATCAACATGCTGTGGAGCACCAGGTGGTGGAGCCCCGACCGGCCTGGGGCTCCAGGAGCGCAGTGTCTGCAGACCTCTCCTTGCCCAGAGCCGATTTAGCCGGTGGAGACATCTGCCTGCACCTAGGCGCAGGGGCCCGCTGTCTTTGATTTATGAGCACCTGCTCCCCGGGCTTAGAACCCATCTGCTGCCTCCGCTCGCCTCTGCCGCCCAAGGGCAGACCCCGCTGTCATCTCAATCCCTGGGCTGGGGCGAAGGCCTCAGTCTTGTTCCTTTCATTCTGTTCTCTGCACTGATGTTCCCCCAGTGTAGCGAAACCTGGTCACCGGCCTCACCGCCGACAGGACAGCCACACTGAGCCCCCCTGCTCCCCGACAGGCCTGCGCTCCTGGACACAGCTGACGTGTTCTTTCTCTGGTTCTTTACTCCTTTATCTGCTCTTTCCTTCACCCAGTACTTCTTTTTAAAATTTTCTCACTATGTTCATTCAATAAATATTTATTATACACTTCGTTCTACCCTAGGGGAGGGGACCTGAAAGGAGAACAGTAGAGTTCCCCATCTAGGAGGCTGGTATATTGGTTTTATTTAGGGGGAAAAAATGCAGGAAACAAATACATGAACCAGAACACTACACTAGAGAAGTGTGTGCTCTGATGGAAAGAAAATAAGGTAGGTGACACAAAGTGACTGACAGGGTGACTTTAGGAGGGTCAGAGGAAGTTTCTGCAGATGTACACTGGGATACGTGAGCAACCAGGGGCAGTGGGACTGGCAGTACGTGGCCCAGCCTGAGCCTGGCTGCAGACAGCTGGCCGTCACTCATGTGTGGGAGTCAAGGGGGACAGGCTAGGATGACACCCATGGTGAGCGCTTAGGGAAGGCTGCCCTGCTGTCCAAGGCCCTCCTCAGGCCTGGACAGACTCTCCTCTCCGCCCCTGTGTATAAGGTGCCATTTAAGGTGTTAAATGGCACCTTATACACAGGGGCGGGTCCGTTTCCAAGGTCAATCCCAGTGCCCGGCATGGTGCTGGGAGGGTGACCGGCATCCACGCAGGCTTATGGCCAAATAAAGGCAGTCACAGATTCCAGGAAAAACCAGGGACGCCTTCACCCTGGTGATCCACCCAGGGGAAGGAGACGGCAGGAAAAGCTGGTGAGTCACTTGCAGAGGGGGCTTCTGCTTCCGAGGACGCAGCAGCTCGCTCCAGGAAGCCACCGACATGGGTGATGGACGAGGGCTTCCTTCTGCAAGGCTTTTACCATGGAGGGGGGAAACGGTAAGAGATGTGTTTTCATTCAGCGTTCAGAGAAAAGTGTCAAGGGGACACTCAAATATTGATGACGATGACTGAGACCAATGTGAGCAGAGAACTGGCAGAAAACCCAAGGAACCCAGCGTGGGTCACAGCTCCGAGTGCTTCTCTGAACCTCTAAGTGCTTAAGCACTTAATGGCTTTCCCTCCGCCATCAGGAGGAGGCTTCTAGGGTGAAGGGAAGAAGGGCCGGGGCTGGCTGTGACCTCACCGTGACTTGGAGGCCAAGGGCAAGGGCAGCACTGTGACCAGTGCTGATAAAAAGCCAGGTGAGACAGGCCTCTACACCTTCCAGTCACCCTCCCCCACCACTGGAAGCTAAAAGAACTCTCAGAGCATCCAAAATAACCATAGAACAATGACAATCATGGTGAAAAATCAGAATTCTCCTTCTTTACTCTAGTTTACAAATCCTTCCAGCATGGCCCTGCCGCCTGATCCTCTTCTTCCCCACGAGTCCCCGGCACACTGGCCATCCTTCTGCTCCTCATGCCTGCCCTGCCTCAGGGCCTTTGCATCACTACTTCTTCCACCTGCAGAGCACTTCCTTTGCTCCGCCATGGCTAGCTCTTTCTTGTCATTCAGATTTCAGATGAAACATCACCTCCTCATAGAAACCTTCCCTGGACCCCCAACCAACACAGCTGCCCCCAGCTCCTCACTAGCCTATAGCTAGGTAGCACCCACCACTAGCCGTCAATTTTTCCTGATGGTTTGTTATTAATCTTCTCTTCCACTAGTATTTGAGTAACACAGGAGCAGGGACCACTGTCCCTCTGCTCTCCACCTGTGAACACTCAGTGCTTAGATCAACCATGACTGTGGACTGAGTAAACCAATCACTTCTGGGTCTGATGCTAAGATCAAGAAGAGCCGGAAGCAGGTATTTACTGAGCATCTAACATGGCAGATACTGAGCTAGCTGTTTACAAGCAGTTTCTTGATGTTTTTTTTTGCACTGGGAATTGAACTCAGGGGCCCTCAACCACTGAGCCACATCCCCAGCCCTTTTTGTATTTTATTTAGTGACAGGGTCTCACTGAGTTGCTTAGCGCCTCACTAAGCTGCAGGCTGACTTCGAAGTGCTGATCCTCCTGCCTCAGCCTCCCAAGCTGCTGGGATTTCTGACAGTTGGAGAAACTGAGGCACAGAGAGGTCACACAGGTACTAATTGGAAGGGGCCAGAAATAAATCAAGGTCTGCTAAATGCTGCTTCCCCATATCCTTAGAGCTGAGGGTCAGCCTCAACTTTGCTTCTAATTTGCTGTGTGCCTGTGGACAATCTGCTCAGCCTCTCTGTATCACTATTGCTTCAAATGTAAAACACGGTTTCTACGAGCACCCAATGAGATAGAGCATACGATAAAATTATAAACAGCAAAGAGACAGGAGAAGGAGACAGATGTCAGCTGTGCCTCTGACCACTCACCTAACTCTGTCCTTACCTGATGAAGTCACACCTGTGGAAATCTCCTTCTGTGCCCACCCCCCACGCACTGCCCCGACCTGGATTCTGGATCTCCCAGGTAGATGCCACGTCCACAAAGACAAAGGGGGCTTCCTGGCCACGAGAGACAATTCACCTGCCGTTTCACAGGTGGTCTTCTGACCCACCCATCTGGGATGACTGTCCCCTCTGGGACCCGCAAGGAACAGCATGAAAGGGATCCACTGACGTGTCCTTGCACCCGAGAGTGGACTCCCAGGGCAGGGGAGGCGTCAGGTCCAAGGCAGACCTGGAGCCCGGCACCTGTACCTGGAGGAGCAGGGCCGCCCCCGTCCCTTACGTTCTTGCTGTTGACGTCGGCCTCGCTGGGGCAGCCGAACAGCTCCCGCCGCAGCAGGTTACCGTCGTACTCCAGGAAGGTCAGGTAGAGGTTTCGGAAGAACTCCACGTGCTTGTTCTTCACCCGCAGCTTCTTGGGGGAGTTCCAGTGGATGACCTGGCAGGCGACAAGGGGGCAGTCAGGAGGCGAGGGACCTTGCACCTGCTGCCATTCATCCATTCATCCAGCATCGACAGATCAGTGGCTAAGGGCAGGGCGCCTGGCTCAAATCCTGGACAGTCCAGGTGTCACTTGCATAGATGACTGAATTGCCCCGTATCTCGGTTTCCTCATCTGTGAAACGGGAATCCTCCTGGGTCCAGCCTGGACCAGTTATTACATTACCCTCTCTGGGCTCCATGCCTGCTTTGTGCTGCAGAGGTCGGGGTTCTGCAAACCCTAAATCTGTGTGGCGCTGCCCACAGGGCCACAGAGGGAGACGGAGCCCGGGGGAGGGGAGCAC
This sequence comes from Marmota monax, assembly GCF_021218885.2. Taxonomy (NCBI): domain Eukaryota; kingdom Metazoa; phylum Chordata; class Mammalia; order Rodentia; family Sciuridae; genus Marmota; species Marmota monax. Next base: position 6,582,696 of record NW_026695202.1, read on the forward strand.
TGCTCCTCCCCTGGCTTCCTGTTCCCGGGTGCCTCCCCTGGTGCCCTGTCTTCTCCCTGGCAGCAACACGCCCTCCCTCAAACAGCAGGGAAATCCACCTGGCAGCTTTTGTGACACTCAGGACATGCCTGGTCGTCTCCCTTCTCTGCCCAGAGCCTCCAGCCTGGCTGGGGACCCCACCCTGGAGGCACAGGCATTAATAATCCCACCTGTTCCCTCCGCTCCTTCAGCTCTAGGGGTGGTAACTTCCCTGAAATGTTCGATTTTTGTTTTATTGAGGTCTCAAGTGAACACTTCACGTTTAGCTGCCATGTTACTGATGAAAGCAGGTGGTCTCTGCCTTCAGTTCGGGCTCTGAGTGAGTTAATAGATATTAAGCCCAGCACAGGGTAGGTGCTCAATGGACACTGGCTCTGACCATTTTTGCACCCACAGTGTGCTGGACTTGGAGGTGTCCAGAGGACCCTGGGGGCTGCCTATGGCATGCTCATGGTCTGCTGGGGAGAGGTGTCCACACAGGGAGGGAAGAGCAAAAGTCCTGGCAGCTCTGGAGTGGGCATGTGGTTTCTGGGGAGGCCTGTGAGGAGGCCACATGTTGGGGGAGTCCACATGCTGAAGCTGGAGCACCCGGGCAGGGGCAGGGGTGAGCGAGGTGGCCGAGCACTGGGCCAGGCTGATGCCCTGCACCCAGGAGTCCCACGTTCCCATCCAGGCTGTAGCCAGTAGAGACTGTGAAGGGGAAACTGCTAACTTTAGGTTTTGGGAAGAGCCCTCGGATTGTAAGGGAGAAGACCAGTGTGGAGTGTGTGGGAGAGGGGGTGAATTCAGGCTGCTCATGAATCAGTTGTAATTTCCAGCTGAGAAACGAGGCCTTGGTGACACATTTTCTGATTTCATTGGAAAGACAAGATATGTACACACACAAAAAAAGCTGGGAAAAGGCAAGTGAAAATTTATAGAATATTTACTATGTATTAAAATTGTACCGAGCCCTTTAATTATTAATACATAGCAGAATTCATTACTAGGATTAATAATTATCATTACTTATAGGAACTATGAGCAATGGAGAATTGGTCTTAACTGTTTTGATGTAAGCCCACGGGGGCAGCACAGTGGTCGGTGCCACCCTACAGATGGGGAAAGGGAGGCACAGGACAATTCTGCCCTTTGCCCATGGTCATACAGAATTAGGCGCAGCACCCCAACAGCCCAACTCCACCAGCTTCACCACTGCACTCTGCTGGCTCTGAGATGGACACGCAGGGCCCTGTGCAGGCAGGACATGTAGAAAGACTATTGCGGCAGACCTGAAGGATAGGGTGGGGTAGGGGGTGCATGCACGGGGAGGGTGGGTTCAGGTGAGGGAGGTCACACAGAGGAACAGAAGAGCCAGGGAGGGACCTCAAGGGGTTACCCTGTGATGGTGGCCCTGGTCACAAGTGGTTGTTTCCTCTTTCACTCACTCCTTTTCCCTCTCACACTCACTTTCTTGCCCTTCTGCCTTCTGCCATGGGATGAGGTAGCACAAAGGCCTTTGCCAGAGGCAGGCCCCTTGACTGGTGGACTTCCCAGCCTCCAGAACTGTAAGAAATCAACTTCTGTGTGTTGTCCATTACCTAGCCTGACATGTATTGTTATAGCAACACAAAACAGGCTGAGACAATTGGAGTCCTCCTCATAATCATCCTAAGAAGGCAAGCAATTTTAAAGATAAGGAAAAATTCCTTGCCCAAGGCATCTAGCTGGTAAATGTGGGAGCCAGGCTTCACATATGAAACTTTCTGACCCCAAAGCCCAAGTGTTTCCTCTGCACTGTGGTGAGCACGAGAAGCCAGGTTTTGACCACTTCCGTTTTCATGCCATGACTGACTACACAGAAAGCAGAATAAGCTCTCATTTCCCCCTACGTAGCCGTGGTCTCACTGCCTCACCTTGGGGGCTGGACTAGCATACCTAACATGATGAACTGAATGTGTGTAAGCCCCCCACCCCTGAATTCAGTTCACATAATTTACAAAGCAGTGGTATTAGGGGACAGGTCCCTGGGAGGTGACTGGGTCATGAGAGAAGAGCCCTCATACAAGATTATATAGAAGGGGTTAGAGTCTGAAGCCATCCACTCTGCAGCCACGCAAGGACACACCCAAAGAGGCCACCTATGAACAGGGAAGTGGCCCTTGACAGATCCCAGTTCCTCCACACCCTGACCTTGGACTTCCGAGCATCCAGAACTGTGAGAAACAAACATCTGCTGGTTCTAGGCCACCCAGTTATGCTGTTTTGTCACAGTGTCCCAAAGACGCTGAGGAAAGGAACTGGGCATGTCCAGCTCAGTCACCTCCTGGTTCCCCGCTCTAGCCATATCCTGTCTGCAGAGTCTGCAGCAAGGACACCTCTCTCTGCCCTCCCTTTGGAGGAGGCAACCTGGCCATTCCCTTCGAAGCTCGTTACCCTTCTTGGAGCCTCAGTTTCCTCAAGGTGAGAATCAGTAGCGTCAAGGCTGAACAGATGCCTTCAACAGGGCCTGCAAGTTAGGGTGGCTCCATAAATGTGGTTCCCAGCAGGACGACCTGCAGCCACAGGGAGAGAGCACCTGGAGCTCAAGGGGGTGCAGGGAGGGCTGGAGGCCTGCAGGAGGCCAGCTGTGGAGGCTGGTATTACAGGGAAGGCTGAGGAGGAAACATGCAGTTTTCTTCCTGTGACTTTTGAAGGGGTCAGAAGAAGATTTTCCTGAGAAGACACCCACTCGGGGCTTGAGAAGACCCTGGGCCACAGGTTGAAACAATTGCATGTGGGCCGGTGTCACCTATGCCCAGTGGGGCCACGTCTTCATTTCAAATGACTTTGGTGCTCTCCAGCTGCTGTTTTGTCACAGTGTCCCAGGAGGAGAGATGCTGGGTACCACCTGACTTGGGAAACCTGGGCTTCCTCAATGGGGAGACACCTGACCTAAGTGGGAACAGAGCCCTCAGACCCCCAGACACGTCTCCATGCATCGTGCACAAACCTCCCTGGTGCTTTGGAGGCAATGCTCACTAAAGACTCCAAACAGGTCACCTGCCCTTATTGTTCGTGTCCCCGAGGTTGTGTGTGACCTGTCCACATCTCACAGCTGGTAAGGGGCAGGGCTGAGCCTGAAGCCCACTTGAAACCCCGAATCAAGGGTTCTTGACCGCTGTCCTGTCTAGTTCTCAGCACTTTCCAGAAGGGGACAGTGAGGTCAGAGAGGAGAGGTGCCTATTCAGGATCCCGTGGTGGGTTTGTGCCAGGCCAGGGTTGGGACAAAGACCCAGGCTCCCCACCCACCTCAGCCCTCTCTGCCCATCGTGCCAGCCTCTGTTTGTCTAGTGGCCTGGCAGGTGACCGTGTGGCTGGATTAGGAGCAAGGGTAAAGGAAAAGTGGGCGGAGAGGACGGTGGGCTCAACGGCAAGGGAGAGGCTGCAGAAGACCTTTTGCAAGGCAGCTGCCCTGGGTGGGTGGGCCCCCTGCAGCCTGGGAAGGTATGGGCTGATTTGCATTTGGCCTTCAGGTTTCCATCACCAGGACACAGAGCACTACCTTGAGCTGGGCTCCAGAGAAATGAATAATAGCTCCCATTTTTCTAATGCCCATTACATGCTGGACATTAGGTCCCAGGTTTCTAGATGTGTGGGCATAAATACATACATGTAGACACACACACGGATGTACGTCACAAACACACACACCATGACATTTATTTCTCAAAACCACCTGGTGGGTGTTTTTTCTACAATGATTTCATTTTACAGATGATGAGTCTAAGGGTCATAGAGCACAGTATCATGAAGCTAGTTGCTGGGCAGGTCTAAAGCAAAACCGGTCTGACTTGCTCTCAAGTCTTTTTTCTTTCACTGCATTCCTTCATTCAATAAATATCCAAGTGAGCACCGATGGTGAGTGAGGCACTGGCCAGGGGTGTGAATGCAGCAATGAACCAATGTGTTCTCTTTCTGGAACTCACAACTTAGAGCAGCAGGTAGACATCGAGTCACCAGCCATTCTGAGCACGATATGTGCTTCCACAGAGTTGACAGTGATTTTTTTTGGGGGGTGGGGTGGGGTGGTACGGGGCACGTTAAGTGCAAAGAAACTGAGGCCCAGAGTTGTGCCCAGAGTCACACGGCAGAGGTGCAGGCAGAGGCCACTTCCGTCTCCTTCCCCTAAACCACGCTCCCAACTCTGATTGCTGACTCAGGACTCCTGCTGCCGCTGCTGCTGGTTTAAATCAGGGCTGTCTGACTAGTGAGAAATGTCACTTCCCGATTCCTTAGGGGACCAATCACCCATCATGGCTGGCTTGGGGGCAGCAAGCTGGCAGTGTAGAAGGCAGACACTGACAAGCTGTCACACCTGAGATTGACGACACCAGAGAACGCGCCCAAAATAGACTGTGGAGCGAGGCTGGTGAGTGCAGCTGGATCTGCAGGGCGGAAATGAGGGCCCATTACCGCTCATTCTGCACATGAACACCACAAGAATACAGCAGCTCACATACATTAGATACCTACTGTGCGCCAAACACCGCTCTGAGCACGCAGCTCGTCCCAGCTCACTTTACACACCCCAGTGAGGCAAGTGGATAAGCTCATGATGCCACTTTTCAGGTGAGGAAGGTTTAGCAAACTGCTCTAAGCCACACAGCCAGAAAGCAGACGGGCACCATTTGAACCCAGGCAGAGAGGGACATTAGGGATCTTATTTTTCCTGTATCTGTAATCATGAAACAACTGTTTGCAGATATGAATACCATATTTATAGAAGAGGTCAGCATCAGAAATGAAACCTCTCCGTATCCCTGGGACAGTGAGGCTGGGAGGCAATTTGGGACTTCCCAGAAGTCTGAGCTGAGCCCGTGGCCCAGCAGGAAACAGGGAGGGACGGTGGGGGTGGGTGACCAGGTGAGCTGCAGGAGCTGCCAAGCCTCAGGGGCCCTGGGGATGGCACCCAGTTGGATGTGAAATGTCTGTGAGGGCCGAGTCTCTTTGCAGACTTGGAGTCGGCCTTTAGTGAGCCGGAGAAAACTGACAGAAATTGATTACTGTCCAGGAAACCCAAACGTCATCTGGGAAGACAGCAGAAGTCAACGTGATTAAAGCGGAGACCAGAAATGCCATCATCCATCAAGGGCACAGAGGAAAGCAGTTCAAAGGTAGACACAAGACCTGGGCATGAGGACGAGGCCATGGAAGGAGTCTGGCCCAAACCCTGGCTTCTGAAATACCCATACCCCGTGGGGTCATAAATATAAAGCAAAGGCTGAGAAACCAGAGCCCACGGGCAAACACCAGGTGAATCAGAACAGGGGTCTCATCTCCTCCAGGTTAGGACAGGAGGACTGGATGACAGACTCTCCAGGGTCCACAGAGCAACACCTTCTCCTCAGCGTGGCACATCAGCCTATCCATCCCAGCATGATCTCTAGGTAGGAGGCATCCTGGTGTTTCTTGACCTGTCTTCTACGACTCTGCCTTTGCAAACGTTTGTCCCTCCCTGGCATATCCTCCCTTCTTCTCTACTTACTGTGACTCTTTGTGTGACCTTCAAGGATGCACTCAAATGCACCCTTTCTGGAAAGTGCTCCTTGAACACTGTGGCAGAAGGTCACCTCCTGGGTCACCTCTCTCTTCCCCACTCCATTCTTTATTCCTAACAAAACACCAGTTTCGTTGGTAGACGCAATGTCCCCAGCTCCTGTGAATGGGTCACGATCCATTCAAGGTTGAGGTTAACCATGAAGATCCTAGGTTTTGATTTTCCAGCCTCCCTTGCAGCTAGGGTTCCCAAAAAGTTTCATAGAAAAGCATTTGATTCTTAATACAAAGGTTCAGCTGTAGCCACTGACATCCTCCTCCCCCATCACCCACCTTTCTGTCATGAGGAGAGATGTAATGACTGGAACCATCACAGCCATCCTGTGCCCAGAGGCAAAGGGCAACATGTTTCTGACTTATGAACCAATGTCTGCAACTGCTTATTCCAGAATTTTTAGGTGAGAAATTCTAAAAGTTGGGGTTTCTGATGCTTATTGTAAGCATTTCTAACATAATCTGAGGGAGATACTGGTTCCTTCTTCAGTACTCCCTAGACTCTTGCAGTTAACTCTTTGGGAGAACACACCACATGCCCTTGTAATTATTTATTTACATGCCTGCACCTGGAAGCATTGGAAAGAGAATTTCCAGGCTGGCAGAGAGCTTGACTTATTATTCTTTTTGAGTGCCATGGTGCCTGGCGGATAGTTAGTATTCAATAGCTGCCCTTTGGTTCAAGAATAGAAATCACGATGACGACATTCTCAATAATCCTCACATTCAGTCTGTCGACAGTAAATCAGTTATAAAAGCCCCATCAAAGTGGTTGCAGAACAGAGAAACAGAGCCACCTTTCCTTTGTTGAAGGGCCAACCAGCTTGTCACTTTTTTCTAGAAGGAGTTTCAACACCCTGTTACTCACATGTTTGGCCCTGGAAAGAGAAGGACAGCGCTCTCACAAGTCCTCCCCCTTGCCACTGTGGGGATTCGGATTCCAGGTGGGAAAGAACGAGCAGACAGACCTCCCAGCCGGACTCACCATGGCTCCTGTCGGCCCTGTGACCTGCGCCAGGTTGCCCAGGACCTTGGACCTCGCCTGGGGAGGGGGTGCGGCAGCAGCTGCCCTGCAGAGTGTGGTCAAGACAGGACTGATGCGAGCATGGATACGGTGAGGCTGATTTTAGGTGTCAGCTTGATTGGATTAGGGCAGAGAGAGGGTCGCGGAGGAGATGGGCATGTGGGGGTGGACAGAGTGCGGAAGGTGCACTCTGGATGTAGGCACCACTCTATCAGCTGGGCCCCGACAGAACACCAAGGCCACTTCCCCTCTCTCCAGGCAGCTAGGATTCCCTCCTCTCCTCTTGCCTTGGTCACAAGAACTCTAGACCCCTGACCTTGGGACTCCAGGACTTACGTCAGCGGCCCCCAGTATTCTTAGACCCCATGGGGCAGGGGCTGAGAGTGACACCTCCCGCTCCCCTGGTCTGAAGCCTTCTATGGTGCACTGCGCAGCGCCGGCGGCGCCCCCAGGGCTCCAGCTTGCAAACAGTGTGCTGTCGTAGGACTTCTCAGCCTGCATAATGGTGCGAGCCAACTCCCCTAATACATCCCTCTCATCTATCTATATATATCTGATTTGTTCTGTCTCTCCGGAGGACCCTGACAAATAGAGACATGAAGACATATCACGTGTGTTCAATTACCAAAGAAATCTGGTTTAGACCTCATGAAACCATCGCCTTACCAACCAGGAAGACTGGATGAGAACTGAATCTCTACGGGGAGAAGGCAGAATAAGAGACAAGATTTTAAATAAGGGACTGCAGACAGTCCCAGAGCCCGAGGGACCAGGCTGGGGAGCAAACAGACAATAGACCAGAGACACCCATCCAGGGCCAGGGCTCCCCCTGGCCAGATCTCAAGGAGACCTGCAGGGGGCTGTTCAGGAAGAAAACACTTCCGAGTGGGATTGACACTGGGCAGAGCCTGGAGAGTGCTACCAGGCAGGCAGCAAGGCCTTGGTCAGAAGCACGGGGTTCCAGTCCTACCCCTGGCTGTCCCCAACTCTGTCGTCCAAACAAATTAATGTATTGGAACCTCCGTTTCCCAATAATTCCCTCTAATGTTAAGAGGAAATAATACTCAGAGCTGAGGATCGATGGGACAAAGGAAGTGACGATGCTGACAGTGAATTTCATGTGTCCACTTAACTGGATCATGGAGTTTCCAGCTATCTGACTCTGGTGTTTCCAGATGAGACTGGCATCTGATTCAGTGGACCCTGGACAGCAGGTGGCCTTCACCTGAGGGCCCGGATAAAGCAAAAGGCTGAGCAAGGAGAATTTGCTCCCCCACCTTTTTTTTCCTGTCCATTTGAGGTAGGACACAGTCTACCTGGGTCTCCAGCTTGTGGGAGACCCACAAGTCTCCCAGGTGGGAATTCTCAGCCTTACCAGTCACAAATTCAGATTTTTTTTTTTTTTTTAATAATAAACCTCTTCAGATAAAGAAAGAATAGTTGTATCTCTTATTGGTTCTTTTCTTCTGGAGAACCTAATATGGCAGTACCCCCCTTGTCTGTGGAGGAAAACATTTCAAGACCCCCAAGGGAAGTCTAAAACTACAGATAGCACTGATTCCTATGTGCACTATGATTTTTCCTGTGTGCCCTGAGGCTTGGTCACATGGAACTAAAGTTAATCTGTCTTTCCCTGTTTTATCTCCTTTGTATCACTGCTGTGAACTGTGGGGCCATATTAAGTGAAATAACACCTGAACACACTGATCCACTGCAGTGCCGTGGATCTGATGACGGAGACGGCTAGTAAATGAGTAATGGGTAGGTAGTGTATAAGGTGTGGATACGCTGGACAAAGGAATGATTTACTTCCTGGGTGGGACCAAGTGGAATGGCGTGAGATTTTGATGTGCAATTTCAAACTGATGGATTATATACTTCTGGAATTTTCCACTTAGCATGTTTGGATCACAGGTAGTTGAAGCCATGGAAAGAGAAACAGTGGTGTGCCCACCATAGAGCCCCAAACAGATCTGTGCTCCATACGTGGAATCAACTGAAATAAGTACTCCATGGGGAGTTTCTCCCTGAGGAAGGCTCTGCACAAGCTCAAAAGGTGCTGTGTGAAGGCCTGCACCTTTGAGAAAGTGAGGCCTGAGAATGTGGGGCCTGACTTGTATGTGAGGTGAGGCCTGGCCAAGGTGGGTCTGCTACCAGTGAATCTCCTCTAGCTTTTCTATTCTCCCCATTAACTTCTGCAGCTTCTCTTCCAAACTTCTTTTTCTTTTCTCAATCCTGACAACTACCAGGTATTATATAAAAATGATGCTCTTGATACCAAGACTTTTATTAGAGGCTTTTTCTTCCAGCCCAAATGCTCTGCTGTGGTGCATTCGGGGTCCTGGCACTCACGATGCTTTGCCTCCTGTTACTCAGGTTTCTGTTGGTTGCCTCTTGGTTTTTACAAGTCTCAGTAATAATGAAGAAAAGAAAATTCTTCCCAGATAAAAATGCATCATTACCCAGGAAAGGAGAAGAAAGCAGACCAAACTCAACTCGTTTTCCAGATGAAGAAACTAAAGGAGTGGTCCTCAGAGCAGCTTCTCTGCAGACGACCAATAGAGATCTGCAAATGACGACCAGCCTGTCCTCGTCCCCTCTCTGTAGAATTCATTACTAAAACTAAAATCATTTGCAGAATCCCCAGGGTGTCCTCTGGGGGGCGTGTGCTGAGCTGGGGAGGATGTAGGGAGGTGGATCTCACCTTGGAGACAGGTTTGGAGTCTCAGGTGAGAATCTCAGCAAGGCTGCTGAGACCCCCTGGGTTCCTAGTGCACAGGCTGCAGCCAGCTGGCTGAGTGTCAGGGCTGCCACATGAGTCACTGCTTGGGAGCCCAGCGAGGGCACCTTCTGCAGGGGCACCTGAGGTGTTTTTTTCTGTCTTCGTCCCTTTCCCTGCAGAGCTGGGTGCTTCCTTCTCCCTGTGATCCAGCGGCCCTGCCCAACCTGCTGGAAGCACATGCCACTCAGGCTGACCAAGGAGTCACTCCTGACCATTCCTACAAACACAGGCACGGGTTCAGCATGGGCACGCATCTCAAGAAGGTCAACGGGGTCCTTCTGTGGAGCCGTCAAGAGAGAGGGGCAGGAACTACATAAACTACAGAGTTCTAAAAGACAATACAGTTACGGTGCCCTAAGAAGAGAAAATGAGGTAGGAAGACGAAATAAGTATGAAATATTCAAAAAGTGAACAGAGGGAACTGGAGGATGTTATGCTAAGGAAAACAAGCCTGTCTCCAAAAGTCAAGGTTGAGTGCATCTCTCAGATGAGGGAGAGAGAGAGAGTTGGAGGAGAGAGAGAGAGAGAGGGAGGGAGGGAGGGAGGAAACTCATGAAAATGCACAGGAGACCTACAAGAGTAGATGGGATGAAGGAGGAGGAGGAAGGGAGGGCGTGGGGAAGGACGGGGGAATGAACTCTACCAGGTTATGCAATGTCCACGTATGAAAATCCCACACTGAATCCTGCATATATATTACAATGCACTTATTAAAATAACAATGGCATTAATAAAAGGAAGAAGAGTAGAGAAGCAGACCTGGGGAAGTGGGAAGGGACCAGGGGCAAGAAAAGGAAGGTATTAGGGAGTGAGACTGATCAAATTACATTAGGTGCACCTGTGCATATGGCAAAATGAATCCCACTATTATATATAATTACAATGGAGAGAGAGAGAGAGAGAGAGAGAGAGAGAGAGAGAGAGAGAGAGAGAGAGAGAGAGAGAGAACTCTTCAACCTGGCATCATAGATGCCAACCATTCTCACCTTACCCTGTTTGGCTTTCTTCATGGCTCATTTTACTTCCTGCAGTGGCCAGTCAGAGCACTCATTTTCCTGTGTGACATCTGTATTCTGCAGTAGAACATAAACTCCTGGAAAGGTCTGCATTGCCTCATGCACTGCTAACAACCCATGCTCATAGCAAGTGTGCACTAAAGACCTGTTGAACAGCTGAGCCCTGTACACTGGCCGGGTCCCCTAGAAGTCACTCTGGGCCCACAGGGCAAGCAAAGGCAGAGAGCCAGGAGATTGGCTGTGTCATTTGAGCACATGTTCCTGACTGTGTCAATGCAGAGGGGTGTGACACGGTCCTCGTACATACTGGGGTGTACTGGACTCTAAATGCATCTGTCAAACTATTATTTGTTTGTAGAAGACTTAATGAAATTATTCAATAACAGCAGTATAAATTGTAAAATACCCTCACAAAATGAAACTGAATTACTTAAAGAGTCTTGCATTATAATCCAAAGTACAAAATAAATATACATGAGTCCATATGGATATAAATAAATGATTTAAAGATAATTATAAGTGGAGGAAAAGAGAAAAATGCTCTTAATGGAGAAATTCTGGAAATCAGGTGGCTCTGCAAGGGACATCCACTGAACCTCCATGATATTCTTTCCCCAAACCCATAGCCTCAACCTCCTCATGAGAAACAAGACAAGTCAAGTTTAAGAGATATTTTATAAGCTACCCACCAGCACTCCATAAAACTACCAAGGTCAGTGATGGAAAACCAGGACATAGGAGACTAAGGGCATGTGACAGTAATGGAAAAACAGGTGAACTGCAACGGAAGCCCAAGGTTAGTTAATGGTAATACACCACCACTGGTTTGCTGGTTTTCCCAAATGTGCCAGTACCAGCTGAGACGTTCACACCAGGGGACACTGGAATTGGATGAGTGGTGCATAGGAATCCTCTCCAGTACTTCCACAACTTTCCATGAGTCTCAAATTCCTCCAAATAAAGATTTATATTTAAAAAGAAAAAATAGATTCTGCAAAAAAATGACAGACCAACAGTAAGGTGAGCTCTTGGGAATGGCCAAACAGCTGAGCTGACACCTCTGTTCCCTGCACAAGCTCATTCTTTGGTCCTTCACAAAGTGCAGAAATAAGCATCTAATGAGATGGGACAAGAAACTGGCAAAAACGTAAAATTCTCAAGAGTGTTTGAAATATGGATTCACAACCACCGCGATTAGTAAAGAGCTTCCCTCTATGTGTGTTCTGGGACTTGGGATCTTTCTTCATGTTGGTTCAAAGATGCATGACCAGCAAGACATTTCAAACTGAGCCTTCCAGAATGGCGAAGGCAAGTCTCTGTCATGTTATTTTGTTGTGGTGGTTATTTAAAGTCCTGTGACAGTCAGTCTAGAAACTTCATAATGTTTCACTTCACTGGATGAAAAGGGTTTAGAAGTCTCTTTGGAGATTTCTCTCGTAAAAATGAAAGCTAGTAAAGTCCAGTAGGAGAAACACTTGCTTTTCTTGTCATGGCAAAAATGGATAGGAAAAAAAAATGTGTAAAAGAGAACACAGCCATGAAATGAAGTAAATTCCTTTGTCAACAGATATTACAGGAATGAAAAGTGATAGGGAATAACGCCGAAGGCTTGAAGAAACTCATTTTAGACCAAATTTCATAGGAGCTTTGCCATGGAGTTTAGCCGAAGAACAGAGGATTCTGAGGAGTTTGCTAACCTCTGAATGGGTTTGCTTTAGCTGGAGTAACAGGAATTCGGGGTACCCGTAGAGAGCGGGTTCCCCAGGTCGCATCACTGATAGGCAAGTCTGCAACAAAGTACTGAAAGCCAGGTGCACAAATATTATTTGATGCTATTGATTTGGCTAATTTTATAAAATTCCAGTTGAAAATCTCATAAAAGTTTTACAACACTCTCCACCAACATGAGCAGCGACAAAAAAAAAAAAAAAAAAATCTGTATAACGCAAAGCTTCTCTGAATCACTCCTAAGGGGATGGTGTGCACACAGGTGATTCACACTTCCCTATTTTTATGAAAAAATGATTATTAGTAGTTTGGCATCTCAAACTTTAAAAAAATGCACATTTTTAGTCTGAGTCTTTGATATAGCTGTAATGAATGAAAAAATAAGTACTTTTAGAAAGAGATTTCTGATATAGATACAGCTTTTAGAAAAATCAATGTTTGAAATTGTTTCCATGGTTGTGGGATTATAATGCCAGAAATGATGTTATCTATCAAAACCCTCATTTCTACACACTTCCAAAACTTCAAAACAAGTGATTTTTAACTTCCAAGATTAATTTCCAAATAAATAATTACAACAGGTTTTTGAGCAGGTTGTCAAAAATAAAGATATTAAAAATCAATAAATTAGCAAAACCAAATGATTGTCATCAAGAAAGACTTAAATTTGAATGCTACCAAAACATGCATGTGATTTTTGGATTAAATTGGAAAAAAATGACTATAAAATTTAAGCAGCTTAGTCAACAATGTACTTTCCCCCTGTTTTGATCTGCATATTATAGGGAGATATTTCTTTTGCAATAGAAATCATTAAAAACAAGTACTTTTATATAACAGGCCTTAAAAAATTCGACTATGAATTACTGTGGCACAAAGAACTATACTGACATTTTGAAAATAATGAAGGGCATTCAATAATGTCTTTCATAGCTTAAAATATTAATACTAAGAATGTTTTCCCTAAAAGTAAAAGGGCTTATTATTAATAAATTAACTTAAAATTACTCAAACATACAATAAAGTAGACGTTCTATAGTCTATGATATATTCAGGTACAGTGATAGAACAGATGTATATTGAAACAGGTCAGCTCAGCAGTATTTCAGTGCTATGATCCATAAGTTAAAATCAAGCTGTTTAACAGAGCCCAGAGCCTGGACCCTATGCCCCACATTTCACACCCACCCACTTGTCATTTCTGGGGACCCTGGGATCTTTTAGCCCTCTAGGTTCATTGATGTTCCCTTTCTCTAGCACGCTCATGTCTTACCAGGATACTGCATGCTACTGTCTATAGTGTGTGGAAATTATCTGCTGAAACTTCTGCCCCTTGGTTTGACTGTGGGCCTCTTTGAGGGCAGGAATCATGGTGATGACCTTGCCTGTCTACCCTCAGCAGGACTCCACATCCTCAAATTCTTGCACTCACACGTGGACACTCAGTCCTGGGTAGCCTGTCCGACAGAAACTTGCTCAGCAGGCCTTCCCTCCAGAGTGGTCCTGGTCTTCAGATGCTGGCCTGGCTGTCCACCTGCCTGCTCCTCTTCAAGATAACTGGAGAACTAGATCGGGGACTCCTGCTGGCCTCAGATACTCTCCTCTGCTCACTGCCTGGCTGTGAACCCCTGAGCCTCTAGACTGACGGTCTTCTCCAGAATCTGGGCCAGGCCCACTGGCTTTTGAGGCCCAGTGCTAATGCTATGGACCCATCCATACCTTCCCCAGAGGGGACTCTTGGTCAGTGGTCCCATGTCCACAGGCACCAAGCATTGTGCTTCCCTCTCTTACAACCTTGTCTTATTCAGAGACTTTGAATTTAGGTGGGGATTATTTCTTTCAGTGGGCTTCTGAGGACCCTGTCCCATAAGGTATTCTACAATCACAAAGGGTCTGTTCTGTGTTTCAACAAAGTATGCCTCTGAGAGGAGCCAAGGGATCAACAAAACCAACTGGATCTCCTACTCGGGTCTTCAGAACACATTACTTCACACACAGTACTAGAACTCAGCTCCCCCCCATCTGAAGAAATCCTATTAGCAACTCTTAGCAGTGTTTTGATATATTCTCTGGGGAATGCTGTAGTAGGGTAATTTTCCAGGGGCCTTTCTTCTAGGAATCCTGCTGATATTTCTAGGAATAGCGACATCCAAGGCACATTGGCTACATGTAACAGCAGAGGATGGATAACTTACATCAGTTATCCAAAGCCCTGTGAGAGCAGGGCCCTGATTCCCAGTGCAGGCGCCCATTCCAGCTGTACCACAGCCAGGGCTTAACCTCAGGCAGGGCACTTCCTCCCTTTGGGTCCCTGTTTCCTCATCAGTGAAGTGGAGTGTTGGGACAGATGAATGAGAAGAGCCCGTGTTGGCTGGTGTGTTTCTGCCCACCAGCTGAACGAAATTCCCAGAGAGCTCAGGAGCGACGCCGATTTCTTATTTTAATCATACCAGACTTACGCAGGTCTCATGGGGCTGTCCTAGCTGCTTGGCACATCATCCCTTTGAAATTTCACATCTCTGTAAAGTCGTGGTCACTTTCCTATCTGGGACAGGCTGAAGAACTATGCAGCAGCCCTACAGTGGCCTAGGGCGAGTGTACTGAAGCTGTACAAGCAATTCCAAGGCACAGCCGCCGTGTGCCAGTGCCCAAACAGGGGGACAGCCGGCTCCTGTTTGGACTCCTTCAGGGTACTGGTAGCAAGAGTAAGCCCAGAGATAGTGAAACACCAGGGCCCTGTGCTAAGGTCATGCCAAGAAATCCAACAGGCATTGGCCTCAAGTGAAGAGATCTGCCTGGAAGGTGGACCTTTTAGATTTTAGATCTTCTCCCCCCAAACCACTGCTGCTTCTTCCTCCAACCATCCTGATCTTCCCATTCCTCCTCCTTCTCACTCTCTCTCTGGTTTCTCCCTTCACGGTCCACTGCAGTCTGCTTTGCTGAATGACCTCCCGTATGCTGATGCCCAGGGGTGCCTCATCTTCCTCAAAAGACGTGGAAACCCACACATCTCTAGGAACTGTCAAGTGTTTTAAAACTTGAGTTATGTGCTATTCTTTTATACAAATGCTACCAATGCCCTCTAGGAAAGTAGATCTTCCCCCTCACCCCCGCCCGGCACAGATGGCCTGGTTCTCTTGGGTGTTCCTTTGAGGTGTATTTGATTCCCAGTTTATGAATGGGTTGAGGTCTAAAGTTCAACCTCTGAATCTGTTGGTTAAAATCCAAACATTCTTTCAAGGAGACAATGTTGCATTCATGATTTTTGTTCTGGAGCAAGCTTGTGAAATCCACTAAATTCAAAAATGGCTCACACAGAACAGCCCTGGGGACTCCATACATCACGTATTGTGTTTCTTTGGAAAATATGCTCAGGTAGAAACTCACCCCCTGCCCCACAGAAGGCTCTGCACCCAGAGTCAGAGGTGTGGGTTGGAGTCTCAGCTCTGCCATATTTAGCTGTATGACTCTGGGCAAGTCATCTGTACAGAGTTAATCTGTAGGGTCCTTGGTCTCCTGACTTACAAAACAGACTGAGATTCACCTTGTTTAAGCTTCTGTGACAATTCGGTGGAGCCATGTCTGGAACACTATTCCCACCCAATAGATCTGGAAAATGCCTTTGTATCTTTTGAGGGCGAGGATGAAACTCGTAGGGCTGACTTCCTCTGAAATGTGCTCCCTGTTGATCCCATACACATTCTTGCAGTGATGGCGTTGGTCCCATGGCTTGCCCACCCACATCTTTGTCACTGCTCCTAACTTACACATAGCCCTGGACTTGCTCCTAGCTCCAGGGCATAGCAGGGGAGGAGCGGTGGTTAGGCAGGACTGGGAGAGGGGCAGCACAGATGCTGGAGGCTGAGGAGAGGGCGGGGCCAGGAGATGAGGAAGGAGCAGTGTTCAGGCATCTGGGAGTTTGGATGTGAAGATTCAGCTCAGGTTTCTACAGAAAGCCTGGGGGATACAGAGCTGCATCACACCCCAGTGGGACAGGGCCCTCCTCTTGTTCCACAGCCACCTTCACTTCCTTATGTCACAGTGCTCAGCAGGCTGTTCTGGAATTTTCCACTTACCTGGTGATTCTCCTGAGGGCAGGAACCATGGCTTACTCGGCTCTAGTGTCCCAGTAACAGCTACAGACCCAGGATGGATGCTCTGCTTGCTGTTTCCTGGCCAGTCCCAACTGTGTCTGGCCAGCACTTCATTCTCTAATGGCCCATGGAAGCCTGAGGACTAGGGCAAAGTCTTACAGACCCCATCCTTGTCTCCCTTCTCTAAACCAGCACAGGGACCCTCCACAAAGATACTCCTTGGGTCCCTCCCTATCTCTTTCAAGTTAAGACTCAGCCAGGGAAGGCTGAGTCATTAAGGCTTAGAACTGCAGAGATAAAATTGAAGGTCTTTGAAACACAAAAGACAGTGGTAAAGTCGAGTGCTCTTTCTAGGAGCCCTCAAGAGGCCTGGCTGAGATTGGGGCCAAGAATAATGGTCTCCATTACTGGAAGATCTTAAGTGATTTATTCAAGTCCCTCAGCTGGTACGAAGTAGAACTGTCATTAGAATTTACAGAATTGCTTGGCTCCAATAGACTATGCACTTCTTCCGCCTCTTCAACGAAAACGCGTTTCCTTAACTGACCTCAGTACAAAGTTCTCGAATGGCACCCAAGTAGGCGAGATGCTCACGGCTAGGAAGCTTGTCCCTAGCAGAATCTGAAAGGATCTTGTCCCTAGCAGGATCTGAAAGGATCTGCTGCAGTATGCTGAGCTCTATGCGTATTAGGAGTGAGGTGTGTTGGCTACTAAAGGTGTTTTTATTCCTGTGTTTCTCATATAATTGGAAATCCAATTAAACACTATTTGAATTAGTGATGTGTAAGTGCAAAAACAGTTTGTGTTTTCATGAGAGGCAAGCTAAGTGCTTTGCAATGACTCAAGGAATATAAATCCCTAAAAACATTTCCCTTCCATTAGGTGTGGGTGATCCAAAAGAATGGGAGGGAAAAAAAATAACTCAAGGGTGCCCTCTAATTGCTTTGCAAGGTCTTATAGTTCTTGCTCCACTTTAAAGAAAAGGACCCTGATAACCCTACAAAATGCATAATGGGGGTGTTTAATGCCAGATAACGCACTCAATCAGCAGACCCAGAAATACGACTTATAGATGAAAGGAGAGTTAATAAAGATTAATTTGTTCTGATTTTTGTTTTAACTGACAATTAAAGCCCAGCACGGAATGGTGGTGTCCTGGTGTCTTGTTAAATAACTTCTTTCCTATTCTGAGGTCTTAGGACTATCCTCCAGACCCCCTTTAAGATAACAGTTCAATTTGGTTTAAAGTCTATAATCCATGGATATTTTGTGCATGGTGTGAGACAGGGATTCATTTTAATTTTTTCTTCCATATGGAGAATCTGGTGTCTAAACATCATTTATGAAAAATGTAATCCTTTCTCCAAGGATCAGCAATGCCATCTCTTCCCATGTCAAGTTTCCATAAGTGTGTGGGTGTTCCTGGACTCTATTCTCTGTTCTATTAATCATCTGGCACACCCCAGAGCAAATGCTCAGGAGAAATAGATTTTTAGTGGTTACTATTTATGAGTTTTTAACATGAATGAGTGTTTAATTTCATCAAATAAATTTTCTACATCTATTTTGATGTTTGTATGGAGTTTCTCTTTAATCTATTAACATGCTCAATGATATTTGTAAATTTTTTTAAATGTTAGATCACCCTTGTCTTTCCCGGAATAAACCCAAATTGGCCATGATATAGTATCTATTTTCTACATGACTGCATGTGGTTTGCTAATATTTGGCCTAAGAACTTGTACATCTGTATTTATGAGCAAAACTAGACTCTAGTTTTCCTTTTTTGTAACTCTCCTTGTGTAATTTCAGTATTGAGAACATTCCGGTTTCACTGAACAGGTTAAAATGTATCTCTCTATTCCTACTCTCTGGAAGAGTTTAAGGTTGGAAATATCTTTTGATTAAAAAAAAAAAGATAGGAATTATTTCTTTGTAGACCTAAAGGGACTGTTTTCTTGGTGAGGTTTAGTGTGGTAATATAACATTATAACATATACACACCCATACACACACATATATATATTTAAATCAGTTTTGGTAAATTCTACACTTCTAGGAATTTGTCTCTTTCATGTAAGTTTTCAAGTATATTGACATAATGTTGCTCACATTATTTGATAGTCTCTGTTATTCTGCTTTATGTATTGAGTTGAAAGCTCCACAAACCGACAGAGCATTTAATCTTTGCTGTATTCCTAGAACTCAGAAGAATTGCTGGCTCAGGCACAGTGAGAGACAGCGTCGATGAATCTGGATTCATGCCACCCCATTCATTTCCTGGTAAGTTCTTTCTTTCTTGATAAGTCCTGCCATAGCTTTGTCTATATTATTGGTCCCTGTCAAAGAACCAACTTTTGACTTTATTGAATAATTGGTTAATCAATTTCTGCTCTTACCTTCTTTATGTCCTGCTTCTAGTTTCCTTTGAATATGCTCCAACGTTCTTTGTATATCATCCTCCGAGGTAAACCAGGCATATTATTTTTTCATTTTTTCTTCTCTTAATACAAACATTCAAGGTTTTCTATTTCCCTACATGTTTACTCATTCCACTAATTTTGACACATATTATTTCATCTTCATTTAGTCTCTAAGAAGTTTTCAGTTTCAATTATGATTTCCATTTAGAACCATGTGGAATTTAGAAATGGGTTCTCAATTTTAATAAAATACATATTTTTTATCTTATTGTTATAGCCTTCTAATTTAATTATATTCTGTTCAGAGAACTATGATATAGTATAATTCTGTAAAATGTACTAGGATTTTGCTTTATAGTCCTATACATGGTAACATTTTTGCAAATGTTCTATATGAGTTTGAGAAGGATGTACATTGTCTGACTTTTAAATACAAGGTTCTTCACTTGCCCAAGTGAAGTGGTTAACTGTATACTTCACCTTTGCTATATTTTTATCAACTTTTTGCTTGATCTTTCAGGACTTGGAAAGGACACATTAAAATATTTTACTACAATAATAGATATGTCCACTTCTTTCTAGTGATCTGCATGTATGTGGGTACAATTATGTTAAAATATATGAAAATTCATAAGTATATATATTTACATACCTCTACACACATATATTTAAAGACACATGTGTTACAGCATGAAGTGCATCCAAATTTGAATTTTTGTCTTTTCCTTCTTATTAACTTTTTATTTTTAAGTGTGACCACCTCTCTCCCTACTGATGGTTTCTCTGACACCAACACAACTAGCCTGTTTCCTTTTAGACACTTCCCCTGATAATATTGTCCCATAATTTTACTGTCAGCCTTTTCAGATTACAATGAGAAGGGTATGTGGCTGGTAAACAGTGTATCCCAGATAACATTTTCTCTTCAATCTGAAGATCGGTCTTCTCATTACCACAATTAGTTTACATTTATTTGGTTATTGATATATTTGGACTTACTTCTATCATCTCAATTTCTAACCTTTTCTGTGCCCAATTTTTCCTATGCTTTTATTTTCACCTTCTTTTCTTGCATTCCTGTTTGTGTCTGTTTTTATAAAATGACTGCTCCAGGAACCAGGGACAAAGGCCGACTTCAGGTTTATGCCACACTACCTTTAATTCCATGTTCCCAGCCACCAGGGGGCAGCATATCACCCCAGAGGCAAATGCTTTAGGCAGCGGCTCCTTGCTTAAATCTTACCCTTTTGAACTCGCAGTCTACCATGGTTTCTGGTCTCTGTTTTCCTTACTTCATAGACAGATCTATGCTTTCAAAACAGTGTAAAAAACCAGTTTTAACCCAGCATTTTCAGGTGTCCTTTATGGGGATGGTTTTATTTTCCTCCCCTCCAAACTTCTTAGTCCACAGTATTCATCAAAATATTCCTGTTTCATCTGTTTTCCGGAAGTCTAACAAGAACACAGGGTATACAAGGAACTGCGTATGTGTTGAAAGAATGAATGATGTGGATATTTCTGTTTTAAATACTTTCTAATTTTTTGCAATAAACGTGAAATATAGTAAAAAACAAAAGTTCTTTCTTTTGGCTCTGTGACTCCTCTCATGGGAAGGAAGACACACAGAAGGAAAGAGAAGGAAGCTGTTCATAACAACACAATTTGTATTTGTGAACACGTGAGAACAAGTAAGGGTTAGGGAGGTGGCTGAGTCATGGGTTATTATGGAACTAGTGGGCATACGTGTTAGTACTGTGCAGCTGACCCAGAAAGTGCTTATGATACAAAACAAGTAAGGGCAGAAAGAGAATTCAACGCACATTATGACCACAGATACGACATGGCACGCACAAGGACCAGGAGCCAACTGGAAACCTGACTGTTAACAAAGAGCCTTTTTCTTTGTAAAAACTTAAACGGTGGTTCTTACAGTGTGCACGGGCAATGAATGTGAATTTTAAAGGAAGCAAACTCTTTAGGGATGTATGTTATCTACTCCTTCTCTGGTACTACTAGAGAGGCAAATCAGAATTAGTCAGGACTGTGTTCAGTTCCTGGTTCTGGAACTGAAGTTGACCATGGATAGTTGGTTAAGCCAGGGAAGATCAGAACCATCCAAAGCGAAGAATCATCAACTAAATAAATGGTGGTCCATTTGAGCCACGATTAGAATGGCTCGTTATGCAGCATTGTCTATAGTGCTAGATAACTGAGGCACCTTGTCTTTTTCTCTACAGACAGATCCTACCACGGTGCTCGGTACCAAGAGAGCCATGATGAAGATTCTTGTGTCACGGTCCCTTCTCAAGGAAGGGGAGTGAGATGTATGCTTCATCCCATGTCTGATCCTCCCACACCTACCACAAGCACCACAGTAGCTGTCTTTTTTTTTTTTTTTTACACCTATGTCCTTAACGCATTTCTCACTCCCTCTATGCCATAAGGGACTTGGAAAAGGGAAGTTATTCACATCAGCATCTACAGCGCCTGGCACAGAGTAGGACTTTGTCACTTATTTTTCACTTGACTTAAATGAATGGATTTGGGGAGGTGACATGAACCAAAACAGCTGGCAGCAGATGGCAAGAAAAATAATCATACAAGCTGGTTCTTACTCCAGAGGTCTTTATGCTTTCCAGAAAGCCCAAACACACACACACACACACACACGCGCACACACACACACTTCGGAGCCCCCCTCTCTTTCACCAAGCTGCACACCAACCTCACAGCCATCTGTGCCCCCTCAACCCCCAACGCAGCTTCCCTCTGCTCCCCAGGGCACCTCACCCTTCCCCTGGGGGTGGGGCCCACGCCCCGCGAGGCCTGTCTTGACCTTACCTTTAGATCAGACACGTCTCTGTAGCACTGCTCGGAGCGGGTGTGGTCTGACAGCTGCACATTCCAGAAGCAGGGCAGCTGATACACCAGGAAGGGGTTCTGCTTGATGACGGCATTGAAAATATCCTGGGGAATAAGAGCCAAAGCGGGGTCAAGGCAGGCAGCGGGTTCGGCCTATGGTTCTGGCTCCCGAGGCAGCACGTCCCCTGTGGGAGGGTGCCCTGGGCATCCTGCCTGGGCACAGGACAGTTTGCACCCAGGACGCTTCTCTTGCCTGTTATCTCCAGAAACCAAGCAATGATGTTTGGATGGAGATAGGGATGCCGCAGGCCGACTGGCCGCCTGAGCATCAGGCAGGGAGCTCACGTGGGGGTGGACAAGGGAGCATCTTTCCTAGCTCCCTGGCATATAATAAATGAAGTCTCTTTTCCTCCCCCCCCCCCCCCCACTGTCCTATCCAGGAGCCCAGAGTTATCCATTTGAGCCTCCCAGGGAGGAAACTATGTGGTGACAAGTGGCCCAACTCACCCAGGGGCTGAGACAAATTATAGATCCTCCCTTCCAGCAGCTTTTTCCTGGGGCATTGGGTGGGCTTGTGATGGATGCTGCTTACTCCTACAGGCCACAAGGCCAGAGTAGGCAGCCCCCCTTTCAAGGCCAAGTCTCCCTTGTCTCTGGACCAATCCCCTGTTTTGGGCTCCTCTCCAAGCTCTCTCAGGGGCCACACTTACTAACCAGCATGGATGGTGGCACCAGGAGGTGAGTTATGGGCCTTTGCTACAGGACTTGGCTGACCTGACTATCCTCACTGGACACAGTCACACAATTGCTAGCTCTGGGGGACACACTCAATCTTGGTGACCTGACTTACAACATGAGGATAATGGATGATGTCCTCTCAGGACATCAGAGAGCACCCAAGTATTTTTTTTTTCTTTAACTCATTCATTATACTGTATCTCATTGTTGAAAAAAGGAAATCAGTTTCTGGCTATCTGAGAAATCCCAAATAGCAATGCTTAAAAAATAGAAAAGTTACCCTGCACAGTATCTGGTTTCCTCTGTATTAGAAAACTGCGTAGTTACGTGAGGATTCAGGCAACTGAACTTTGAACAGAAGCACGGAGATGAGCGCCATGGATTTGGGGAGGTGACATGACAAAATGCAGAGGAATCATCTCTGCATTCCCAAGACGGCCACCAACACCCCAGCAAGGTCAAAATCTATAGTGACCAAGGTCAAAGACTGGAGGCTCCTGTCTTTCTTGGTCAAAATGAGAAATGGTTTTGTTATGAATATCTGTTGATATGGACGGAGTTCAAGGATCTTTTCAGGTTGCCTGGATAAAAGGGAGGTTTCTAGAGCCAGGAAGTTTGTTCTTCCCACTTAAATGTACTTCCCTCAAGTTCAGGGTCACCAGGACAGGATCTCAGCCTGACAGGTTAGACTTATTTGCCATGGAGGCATGAAAACTTGACTAGGAAACACGTGGTGGTGCACTGGGGCCAGGGGGAGCAGGGGCCTATCATGGCTCTGATGAAGACAGTGACCTCCTCTAGGCACAGTGGACTGACAGCGAGTTATGATCCTGCCTCAAAAAACCATGAGCTCCCTGAGACCAAGGGCTGCATCCTCATTCATCTGTCCTCCCTCTCCTGAGCATGGCCCTGGTATCTACTGTGCTCAGGGTACTATGCTAAATGAACAAACAAATGAACCAAAAGAAGAACTAGTGAGGGGAGCAGGGCCAAGGCAGCTCTTTCCCTCGGAGTCACATAACAGGTGGCAAAATAACCCAGAGCCAGCTGCTTTAAGGTCTCCATGAGCAACAGCACGTGGGCTGCAGCAAGTTTGCATCTGGACTGTGTTAAAAGGCCTGGTTGAGCCCAAGTCTCCCAGAACTCCATTGGAGGTGGTGGAACTTTTGAGGGGTGGGGCCAAGTGGGGAGGTCTTTAGGCCCCTGAGGATGTGCCCTTGAAGGAAACTGTGGGACCTGGGTCTCTTCCTCTTCTCTTTTTTATCTTGGTCAGGAGGTGAGTGACTTTCTCTGTTCCTCCTCGTGCTCCTGCTGTGACATGCTGCCATGCAACAAGCCCTAGGCAACGTGGCCAAGAGACCAAGGACTGACACCTCAGAAACTCTTGAGCCAAGACAAACCTTTCCTGTTTATAAGCCAATCGTTGCAGGTATTTGTTATGGTGACAACACGCTGTATGCTGACCTACCCAAAGGCACTCAGAATAACAGCCCTTCTAACCTGGCCACTCACCTGGTCAGCCAAGGATGTAGACAGCATGCCCATGAGCTCCCTCTCTGCCGTCAGTCTCCACATCTGCTCCCATTTCATCTTCCGCAGCTTGTCCAGAAGCAGCAGAATCACCCCTGGGCAATGGCATAGGATAGGAGAGTAAGGTAACAGTAAGACAGAGAGACAGACATACCTGCTTGGCACAGCCACAGTCTCTCGGGGACAGTGTGTGGCATAGAGAAGAGGCCTAACTACTGCTACGGATAAGTGAGCTTTTTCCCTCCAAAAGCTCACCCAGTGAGGCTTCACCATCCGGGGTACATTTTGGGGGACAAACATACCAGTGTTCAACCCGGGCTCTGCCAGGTGCTTGCTCTGAGAATAAATCATCCCTCTGAGGCATTCTCATTGTACGAGGAAGCACCAAGACCCCCAGGGCTGCAGAGAGAACCAGTGGGGTGGGTGACTGTGCCTAGCCCCTTCTAGAGCTGGACTGTGGTGATGGCCGCACCACAATAGGCCGTGGACTTCAAGTCACTGAACTGCACCATAAATGTAGTTAAAATGGCAAACTTATGCACGCTTTATCCCAACAGTGACAGTGAAGATCCCAGCTTGCTCTTGACAAGCAGTACCTTTATACAAGTGCTCGATTCCCCCTGCCTTTTTCCCTGGAGGTAGGACACTCTTAGTCAGTATGGCCGATACCTGTGGCCTAGGTTCGACTTATCTTTACAGACAGAAACAGCTCCTCTGTGACTTTATTTGTCTTTGCAAATCTGCTTAACAATTATTGACAAGTGTGGCTCTGGCCTCAGCGTTTCCAATGGCCAGAGGGTCTTCTCTGGCTCATGCGGAGCCAGCATGTGTTTCAACTTCAGGTGAAGGCCATGCTGATGTTGGGTCTTTAAGATGAGCTCTAAAGTCTTTGGCCTCACAAGAAACTAATAATAGGAGCTGGATTCTTCCTCCTTCCCACCTTCTTAGGGTTTTTGTGGGGAGGGATCTGGGTGAATTGGGAATGGTACAGGGAGGGAAATTTCCACTGTTTATCCTTTGGTATTTTTAAGAATGCTTGCACAACTAAATATACTGCTCAGGCCAATTAATTAATTCTACAATTAATTAAAATCTAATTGGAAGCACATCTTGGCTTAGGCGAGTGGCTTAGAAACAGCTGTCTACCAACAGGTTCAGTCCAAATGTGCAGAGAACGCCCAGAGCTGAGAACACGAACAGCCAAGAGAATGTCCCTGCAGGCCACTGCAGTCGGTGTGGCGGATGGAATGGTTACACCCAGGGGCTCCCCAATCAATCCTCTTCAGGATGCTTAGCTCAGCAGAACAGCCACTGGAGCAAACTCCAGGCGGTTGAAAAATGAACTCAGTCGATACCTGGTACATACATTTCTAAGGCTGTAGGAAGACTGATTTCCCCAAGTCAGACATAAATGGTGACTCTAAGACTTTTTACTTAATCAAGTGGCACATATTTGGAGAAAAAGTATATTCACCATTGAGTGAAGGGTGTTTGGTTGACAGAGTTGTACTAAAACACATGTATGGTGATGGGAAGAATTCGCAAGTCAGAAGGCCAATTTTATCTATCTCCTTTGGGCTTCATTAGGGCTTCTGCATATACTACTTCCTTAAAACCCCCAAGCTCTTTACAAGGTATTATCATCATCCTTAGTTTATCAGTGGGGAGGCTGAGGGGCTGACTCAGACACTTGTCCAACTCACAGTTTGAAAGTCACTAGATCAGACTCATTCAGATCTGCCTGACTTTAAGGCCAGTGCAGCGCCTACCAGTCTACACCCTGTAGAGCCAAGGAAGGCTGATTCTCAGTTCCTACATGTGCCAAATGAGGAGAGTGCTGCTTGCCCTACACTGCTCAGAGAACTGGCATGCCCTTTGTGATAGGCTGGTAGCCTTTACCTAACAACTCTACTGGAGAAAACCAAAACCTCCTCATTAGAAGCGCATGCCAATTTCCATTGTGTAAACACCCCCAGTTAGGGTCATTTCAAGAGAGTTGTGTGATGTCATTGAACACGGAGCTGGGAAGGAATGCAAGACAACTGGCCCTCCTGAGCCATATGAGCAAGATCCAGCACACCACTGAAACTGTTCCCCAAATATGGACATATTTTTAGAAACAGTAAAATTTGCCACAGATGTACTATTTGATTGCTTCTTCGGGGAAAAAGGAAAGACCTTTACAAGTTAAAGAGAACATTGTGATGTAAGTCACTGGTGATTGATGCAAAAAATAGACTCTAGTCAAATGTGTGAAAGAGAATTTCATTATATCTTGTTGCAAAAATTAATTCTAATTAGGTTGGATCAAGACTCCAACATATAGAAAAAATGGGGGAGGGGATTTTAGAAGATCTAGATGAACATTTTAAAGCCTCCAGAGTGATCCACGGTAGATCTGCCTGTCTCTGGGGGCTGAGTTGAGAACTGATACTTTTAAATGGTGCTAAGACTTGTTAAGCCTAAGTGCCAGATGTGACCCAGCACTGTTTGCTAGACTATTGGAAAAGGGGTGGGGTCAAGAACAGAGGACATCTCAGGCCACAAAATCAGGCTGAAGCTGGAGCTGGGGGCTGCGGTTGCCTTTGATAAAGAATGTCCAGAGGACTAAATGGAGAAACACAAGTCTGTTATCCCAGTGACCGAGACTTTAATTATGTGGTTTTAACTTACTTTTAAAATGATAAGTTATTTCAAACTAAGAGAAACTGATGTAAAAAACGCACAGAAACTAATGTAAAAAATACCCACCACTCAGAGATCTTCCAACTTATCCTACCTTCTCTCCTCCACGGAGGCAACCAGATTCCCATGGTTGTTGTGCTTCATGTCAATGCCTGGTTTTATATTTTTATTCTCTATGTATATGACTACAACCAATATACGTTGGTTTTGGTGTTCTGCATCACCTATTTCCCATTTTGACTTGCCTTTCCACCCACTGTTATCTCTTTAAGATTTAATCATGTTGGGTTGTGTATCACTGTGTGTATATATTTTTTTAAGAGAGAAGACAGAGCAATATTTTTTTAAAGAGAGAGAGAGAGAGAGAGAGAGAGAGAGAGAGAGAGAGAGAGAGAGAATTTTTAATATTTATTTATTTATTTATTTTAGTTTTCGGCCGACACAACATTTTTATTTGTATGTGGTGCTGAGGATTGAACCCAGGCTGCACGCATGCCAGGCGAGCACGCTACCACTTGAGCCACATCCCCAGCCCCAGTATCACTGTATATTTACCTGTGTTAACTATAGGGAAAAAAAATAAAGGAAAAACTTACTGGTATTAAAAAAATAGATTTAACCATGTCAATATTTCAAATATGCAATTACTTCATTCATTTTATAAACATACCACAATTTTTTTTTGAGTATTCCCCTCCTGAACTATATTTGGTTATGGCCTATGTTTTTGCTGTTATAAACAATGCTGCAGCGGGGCGTGGTGGTACACACCTGTAATCCCAGCAGCTTGGTAGGCTGAATCAGGAGGATTGCGAGTTCAAAGCCAGCCTCAGCAATGATGAGACACTAGGCAAGTCAATGAGAGCCTGTCTCTAAATAAAATGCAAAATAGGGCTGGGGATGTGTCTCAGTGGTCGAGTGCCCCTGAGTTTAATCCTCAGTTCCCCCCCAAAAAACCCCAAACCACCCCCATCAAAAAATGCTGCTTCAATGAACATCCTGATCCCAATTCATGTCTCCTTGGGCAAAGGCATGAGGATTTAGCCAGGAAATGCCTCCAAAGTTGTACAAGAACTGTAGTGTTGATGGTGTGACTTGTTCTGAAATGTCTCCAACTACTCCATCTTCCTTCTCTCTACTCGTCATGTCTTCACTGAGACTCACGGATTCCACACTTAAAATGGGTTTTACCTTTCTTCTTTCATTCATTCAAGTTATTTATTGAGCGTCTACTCTGTGCCGACCAATGGAGGCTGACTTGCACTTGGTTTTCTTCCCGTTGTTGCCCAGTCTCATGGGGTACATTTAAGATCTTAGTCAACATACATTTACCGGAGGGGCAACATTTGCCAGGCCTTTTCTGACTCCCACTCCACTAGGATTCCACGTGATCACTGCAGTCACTGAGGATGAGTGCTGCTTATTAATGGGACTTGGGGTGGGGGCGCTCACTGGGCCTGGCTGGGATCTGGTCAGGAATCTGGGGAGGGAGGTGGGGAGTCTGGGGAAGCAATGTGGACCAAGGAATGGAGGGAGGAGACAGGGTGGCAAGACTGGATTATGCATGACCCAGAGAGTGCGCTGGTTAATATGGGATGCTATGGGGCAACTGCTAGAAGGTGAGCAGGGAATGGGTTGGAAAGTCTTCCATTTATGCATAGGTGCTTTCCAACCATCTCCATGCAATTTCCGAGATTAAAATGATGTTCTAATAACCCATGGGTGGCTTATGGACAGAAGGGCTGATCCAGGGGCTCCAGCTGCCCTGGCCCCAATCAAGTGCCCCAAAGCTCAGGGAATGTCACCCGTGTACGGCACACTGATTGGGAAATTCTGCTGAGGATACCTGGGAGCTAGAGAAGGGTTTTGAGCAAGGGAATGGCTGAGACTAAATTTGTTTTAGAAAAGCCAACCTAAATGCTTTATCAAGTCATTCCATATGATCAAAGCCTCTGGTATCTCAGACTGGTTTAAAGAAGCCCTGACCCTTGGCTAGGGCAGCCCCATCTGAGTTTTGCCACGAGTTAATTCTTTTCCTTTCCATCAGATCACTCCTTCCAGCAGAACTGGCACAATGGCACATGGGAACAGCAGCTTCCAGGCCTGCTAGTGCGCTGTCCTTGACCTTACAAGCCCACCACTGGGGCCCTGTCTGGCCTTTAATACAAGCCTTGAATTCAGAACTTATTTTTTCTGTAGTTCATTCAAGGAATTTTTTCCTTGTTTTATTCACTGAGTTAACAGGGAACTGAGTGGAACGCAATCCTTGTTTTTAGGGAGCAAAGCCTAACAGGGAAGAGGATGGTAACTAACAAGAGGCAAGATGCACCTTCCTGACCAATGGTAGGTGGTGGAACTGCTGTGGTCGTGGGGGGACAAGGAGCAAGGTTGCAGTCAAGGGGAAGCATCAAGGAAAAGCTTCTTGAAATAAAGGATGCCTAAACCATCACCTTCAGGATGCAGAGGATTATCTAGGCGAGAGACAACAAGAGTGAAGGTCAAGCCAGCCAGGCTTCTCCCTGCAGGGCAGGGGATTCACTGGGATGGGCTTCTGAATGATGATCAGATAGCAGATTTCCCCACCACACTGGAGCAGCAGAACTAAAAAGGTAATGGTCCATTTCCACCTCTTCTCCCAAAAAAGATGATTAAAAAGAGGATACCTAAAGTTGTGTAGCACAGGGAAAAACATTTGTGTTTGCGCATGAATCTATAATTAGATACAGGTTAGTCATAAAATAAATATCCTCATGTCCTCACACTAATGCAACAGAAAGAATCTTGGGGACACGGGTGCTGTTGGAGCCACCCTGGAAAGGGAGGCTGAATGCAGAGAAATAACCACAGTGAATAGGAAACATGAGTCCTGATGTTACTCCCTGCAGAAGTGACTCCTGGAAAGGCCACTACGATTCTGAGCCTTGGTTCCTTATTTGTAATATGGGACAATCCCACATTTTTGGAGGATTGATTGTATCTTCAAAAGTTCAGGGGATATAGCTCAGTTGGTATACAGTGCTTGCCTTGCATGCACAAGGCCCTGGGTTCAATCCCCAGCACCACAAAGAAGTATACAGTAGGAACAGGATCCATTAATGCTGAATTGAGAACTAGTAATTGATCATTAATATCCTGACCTAGTAATTCATGAAGGAGCCTGAATTTACAGATCATTCAAAAAACCTTCAATGTCCCGTTGTGTGTGTGCGCAATGTACTGGACACTTGAAATACTAGCAACATTTTTACATATTTCCGGACCCCTCAGTCTTCTGATTATAGTCTGTTTATGGTGTCACCACCAGTATTATTAGGACATCCCCTGGGGTTCCTGCAAATGGCAGCTAAGAGACACAACCACAGGGAAGGAAAAAAAATAATAACAAAGGCAAGAAAATCCACCACATGGAAAATTATGTGCATAAATTATGTTCTTAAGCAGCTTAGGAGTTTGCTTAGAATGTGAAATCTAATCACACTGATAGAAGCTTAGGAGAGAATCTGCCCGTTTCTTCAAAGGTTAGGAGTATGCACATAGGTGGTAAAAAGGCCAGAAAAACAATCCTTTCAAGAGAAAAAGAACTCTAAATAACCAAAAAGAGCTGAAAAACAATATTTCTAAGATGAACACAACCCCAGCTATTTATTGACCTCACTCGTAGGGTGCTGGGGAGATATCGTAACTAATGACTAGAAAGGGCTTTTGAAATATAAAATGGTACATAAAAGCTTAATAAACAACAGTTACAGAAACTATGCATTTCCTCATTAAGGTGCCTAATTCTCACTCACTGGAACTTGCATAATTCCCACTTGAATTAATGTAAATTATGTGCATGCAGGCAAAGCGGGGACAAGCTTTTTAAGTGCACACTGGTTAAAATAATGAAAATGGTTGCACCTTCAATTGGACCTTTTCAGGCTGAAACGACACAGATCTGGTTTTGAAATGCATGCCCTAAGTCGGATGTTGACACTGCTTTTCTGCTCTCAGGAATAACGTGGTGGCAAGATGCTTGATTTTGGCCTTTGTCTGGCATTTGCTGCTGTGTAGTCTGCCCATTTCCATGTTTGCCTTTGGGTCTAGGAGTAGGGAGCCGGCCCTTTGCCCTGGAGCGCTCTGCACAGAGACATAGTGCCTTAGATTTGACAGGGCCTCTCAGAGGAGCAGGTCAGGGGGTGCCGGGGCCTCAGGGCTTCACCTACAGCTGCTGTGCAGGAGCATAGACCCAACACAAAATGAATGAATGAAAAAATAAATTGAAAATCAAAGGCTTCTCCCGTGAACAGCTGGTCCATTGGTACACTGTTTCATCTGGGCATTGGAGGGCAATTTTCCCCCCTAAACTGATAGCTCTACAGCAGACAACACAAGGAGGTATCTGCAGAGAGACAAGAGACAAGCGTGCTTTTAAAAATTTCTTTGTATGAGGCAGACATTGATTTTTACCAGTGCAATTGCAAAAAGGAGGCGAAAAGTGGTGACAATGATGATGATACCTATCATCCTTCAAGCAACTGCTGTCTACTGGAGCAAGTAGTTTGCTTACAAGACCCCTGATTCTTGCAACAAATTTGCAAGGGAGGCTGGGCACACAGATGCATGCCTATAATCCCAGTGGCTCTGGAGGCTGAAGCAGAAGGATTATAAGTTCAAAGCCAGCCTCAGCAATTTAGCTAAGACCCTGTCTCAAAATTAAAAAAAAAAAAAAAAGAAATAACTGGGGATGTGGCTCGGAGATTAAGTGCCCCTGGGTACCAAAAAAAGAAAGAAAAGAAAAATAAATGCAAGGGTGATGGAATTATCCCCATTTCACAAATGAAGAAATTAAGAATGGGGTCCTAATTAGAATAACATATATCTATGCTTGTATACTTTTATGAAAATGAAAAAGAAATTAAGCTTCCTATCTCATAAGTGCCAACGTAAATCTCATTTTCTAACTGTGGTCTTTCAGTGATGCTGTGTGTGTGTTTGTATGTGTGTGTGCATGTAAGTGTGTCTGTGAATGTGCTCACACTAAGTGTGATCAGACACAGTTAATCAAAGCAGCAGTTCCAAGAGGGCCTGAAGGTATATGTCAGAGATCACAGATCACAGCCAGCTTGCCCCTAGAAACCTGGGAGGAGGCCACACATTGCATCAAGAAGGTCAGGGCAGGAAGGGCTTCCCTGAGGACAGTCCCCCAGCACAGGGCTGCATCTCCCCTAAGTGACTGGGTAACTGGTTGGAGCCCAGGACTGTTTCATCAGGACAGGTTTCAGAGCTGACTCAGGCCACCCTTCCCTCCTGCGTGTTGGGGGATTCTGTCTTTCTGTACCTGAGCCCACTTGGGCAGACTCCTCCTGCAGGCAAGGGGAAGCCTTCAAACTTACCCAGCAAGGGGAAGACCCTGGTTAAGAGATCTGCGGCTACTTCCTCTTCATCCCTCCCTCCCTTTCTTTATTTGCAGCCCGCTTTCAGGCTTTAGCCAAGCTGAAGAATAAGGCGAGGCCTGGCTCAGCCAATTCAGGCCACGTGCTTCCTTCATCCTGGTGGAGAAGCTGAGGTCCAAAGTGGCCATGTGACTCCTGCAGCCTGGGTGCCCAGCAGGCTTCCAATTCCACCTTTTATTACTCAACTCAGCGTTTCCCACAGTGACATTGCACAGGATGCTAGCAGATGTTGAGGAAGAATGGCTAAAGAAGGGAAATAAGTCTAGGAGTCCATTACAAGAAGTAGAGTTAAAGAGAATTCCATAAAACATGGTGCAGAGAGAATTTCGAAGGTGGTTTTTCACCAGCTCTGGCCGCTGCAGGAATCTCATAAATGCTGGCCCCCTTCACTTTGGGTCCCACTGGCTTCTGTCTGCATTGTCTCAGCTCCACCTGTATTGCACCGGCTGCCAGCCAAACAGAAGATTTGTTCCTTGGTCCCCCAGCGGTTCTTATGGCTTTTCTCACTGGTCTGGAGCAGAGAAACCTTAAGTGGGCACTGAGCGACGGCTCTATAGGAAGCTCCTGGGAGCAGGAGGCTCTTATCCCAGAGATGTTTATGAAAACAACCCTCGAAATCACCACTTGCTCCCTCTGCTTTGAAGCCCTGGAGTTCTCTTTTCATGCATGACCCAATAAGAAGACAAGTTTATTAAAAACGACTTAATTTAAAATCCCCTGCTGATTTTACCTGGGACTCACTTTTGATCAAATAAATTAAAAGGTTCTGTGGTCTACAATTGCTTTTTAACTTTTTCCTTCCTAAAAGCTCTTTTACCAGAGTAAGAGAGAGAGAAAATGGGATCCTTCCACCAGAAACATTCTGCTGATGTTGCTGGGTTTTATCAAAGTGTGGATGAGACACAGTAGAAAGGCTATAGAAGGTTAGTAGTCATTCATTTATTCACTCATTGGATAAATATTTATTGAGCAGTTTGTACATGCCAGGTACTTGGGATAGAGAGAGAATACAATGGCCCCCTGCTCCTGAGAGCTTAAAAGTACTATGGATGCTCAAATACAAAGAAGTATATTTTAGGCAGAGGAAGTGGTTGGAACTCAGGTTACGGGTAAAGTCCTTTAAGAGAACAACATTTCACACTTTATCCCATTGACAACACTTGGCCAAGACTGTAACAGGGCTGAGAACTTGGGGTTTGGTGGCTGGCTAATACCTTTTAACCAATATTTGCAGAATATTTCTTCTTCTTTTTTCTTTTTTGCTTTTATCAGCAAACATTATAATGATGAACACAATACATTTAGAAAAGTACAGAAATCATAGTATACAGTGTGATGAATTGTCACTGAGTGAACTCACTACGTAACTAAAACCTAGACCAGAATCAAAATATCTCTGGCAGCACAGAATCTCCTTGCGCTATCTTTTCCCCACAGTGAAGACCGTAGTTCAGATCTATTCATTTCTGAACTTCCTATCAATCGAGTCATACAATACACACCCTTTTTGTGACTGGCATTTTGATCCAATATGATGTTTATGAAATCTGCCCGTAACACAGCCTGCAGTTACAGTTTGTTCATGTTAATGCTGCCTAATAATGTATAATGTCATGATATCTTATTCCATTGATCCTGCTTGTGGGCATTTAGGTTCCTTGCAGTTTTGGAAGCTGTTATAAAACATTCTGAATGCATCTTTTGTTGTCATAGTGATAGTTGGCAGGTAGACATGAGTGGTGGGGACACAGAAATTAAGAGGTTAATTTGACAGACGGAGCCTACAAGCCAACTCTCAAAATGATTTTAAAGAAACAACTTACATAAATTCATCCTAGACCTATTCTGACTTAAGGTACTTATTCACAGGGCTGAGGAGTGTTTGCCCAAGACTGCTCCTTTTGAGAAGGAAAAAAAAAAATAAAAGACTGCCCTGACAGAGACTGGAGAGCTCAGTGGGCTCAGGGTCCACAAAATCAAGTTCAGGTAAAATTGGCCAGCACGAGTCAGGATGACCAAAGTTCTCTTTAGGTCTTGACATGTTATTTAAACTTACTATAATTACGAATTTTGGCCTATGTGGGTTTTCCTTGGACACTCATGAGTTAGTTTTACACAATAGGGATTTAGAAACCTGATACCATCCAATTGTCAATCAAGAGTTAGGAGGTGATGCTTAGGTGAGATCCTCTAAAAACTACCCCTTAAACCCAATAAAAACCCAGCTCACAAAGAAGTGAGTTGTTGCACTCCAATCTGAGGATCCAGTCTCTCCCTTGAGTGTGCCATTTCCCTACCTCCTTCTTTGTCTTCTAATAAATGTTGCTGTACTTTCACTCTGCCTCATGTCTTGCTTAAAATCATCTCTTGCAAAGACACAAGAGTGAACACAAAGCAACCACTAGTAACCATAGGTATACTGGATGTGCACCTAGGAGTGCACTTTCTGGGTCAGTGGGTTTGCACATGTTTAGCTTAAGTAGACATCACAAAGTAGTTCTTGCTATTTCTACTCCTATCAGTTGTGTACGCAAGGTAATATGGTTCTCTGTTCCCACTGATAACTGGCATTCTCTGGCTTTTTGCATTTTAGACCTTCTGGCAAAGGTTTAAACTTGGCACAGTGGTGTGGTATTGCATTATGGATTTTAGTTTGCATTTTTAATGACGAATAAAACTCAGCATCTTTTCACATGCAAATTGCCCATTTGGGTATCCTCTTTTGGGAAATGCCTGTTCAAGTCTTTTGCTCATTTTTCTATTGGGTTGTTTGCCTTTTTCTTAATGGTTCGTAGGAGTTCTTCATTTGTTTCTCTCGTTTTTATTTTTATTTTTATTTTTTTTTAATCTAGGTGGTTTTTAAAGCTGATTGGAGACAAGCGGTCTCTGGCTCTATATGTCTAACGATGCATCAGTAGAGACCCATTTCTCAAAGCTGGCTGGATTCCCCTGCATAGGAGGTGATTGCTGCCCACTTTATCAGTCTTTTGGAAACCATGGAGAATTAAGCTAAACTGCTCATCAAAGAAGGTTATCAGCTCAATGATCCCATCCCATCCCCATTTCCCTGAGTAAAATGAAGCTCAGAAAGGTGATTGGCTCAAAGTAAAACAATTTAACACAAAATAAAGAAGGCCAAAGACTTATTTCCCAGAGGCCCTCTACCCTTCTTTCTGTGATATCTCTCCTTCTTCTACGAGTCTCCATGTCCCTCTATCAACACATAACACGTGGCAACAGATTTGGTCAACTCTTCAGACCTGAGAAGATTCTACCAAAAAAAAAAAAAATCCTCTTAACTAGAGAGTGGTTTTAAAAAAAAGTCATGAAAAAAGCACTTTCATGGGTTGAACTGTGTCCATCAAAACAATATATTCAAGTCCTAACCCCAGCACCTGTAAAAGTGATCTTAAGTTGGAAATGGGGTCTTTGCAGATGTAATCAATGTAGGATGAGGTTGTACTGCGTTAAGCTGAACCCTAACCCAATGGCTGATGTCCTTATGAGAAGAGAGACTGACACAGAGGGAAGACGGCCACAGGAACCCAGAGGAAGACGTAGGAGTTGATACTGCAAGTCAGGATCCAGCCTGGGTCCCAGAGCTGGAAGAAGAAAAGGGGCTGTGACTAGAGGCTTCAGAGAAAGCATGGCCTGGCTAACACCTGACTTGCACTTTTAGCCTGCGTAATCAGAAAGATTTAAGTTTCTATTTTTTTTTAAAGCTACCTAGTTTGTGGCACATGTCTACTATTCCTTCTGAAATGCTTGTGACCATAAGTGTTTTAGATTTTGGATTTTTTTTTATCTTTTGGAATATTTGCACATAGATAATGAGATGATTCAGGGATAAGACCTCAGTCTAACATAGTCTTTCCCTGTATTTCTCACATGTCTTCTATGCACAGCCCAAGGATCATACAGAGCGTGTGAAGTGCACCTGTGTTTTTATTGCATTCTGTCTGCTGAGGGTAGGTGTGGAATCTTCCACTGGGGCATCATGCTGATGCTCAAAAAGTTTCAGATTTTGAAGCATTTACAACTTCAGACCTTGGATGAGGGATGCCCAACCTGTACCTTGGTATGGCAGTTCCAGGGAATTAACTTAAGCATCAGCACCCAAAAACCTTTTGCCTTGCTCCAGAGAAACATACAAGAATAACTTAATTCTTAAGGACGCTAAGTTGTGGACTTTGGTCATCTTCTTACTGTCATCTTTCAGATTTGAACAGATTTTTGGGTGATCGTTAATTCTTAGAAGCTGAGTAATTATGCCCATTTTAGATGACCAAAACCCAGGGCATAAATCACACTCACTACTCCATGGGTCTTGTTTTCCTCCACCCAGAAGATTCACCAGGAGATCAAGTTTCTTACAGGATCCAATCTGAGACAAGATGGTTCTCCAGCCAAAAGTAGGAGATACAGACATTGAAGAAAGACATCCTGAATGTGCTCAGGCCACTACGGGCAAGGTAGTTATTAGGACTTGCTTGTCTGCTTCTTTCAGGAAGGTGTTTCTGGAGCTATAGGGAACCATATATAGAGTACCAAGATATCGATCTTATCATCTCTCTTGAATAAAATGGAGTACAAAATGATGCTCAGAAAAGCTGGAGGCAGATACAAAAGCCCAGGATGGCACAGCAGAGCCCAGAGGCACGGCATAGTGAATGTCTGACGCTCCCCAAGCCTTACACCAGCTATTGAAAAATGACTACAACTCTCTGAATGGAAGTCAGATCTGCTGACCTGCTTGTTGGCATGGAGATTTTAATTTTTTTTACACATAATGAGCCTGCCTCTCCCTACCAGTCTGGTAGATGCTTCACTGCACAAGATAATGTCTCATTTGCCTACCAACAGGGGTGAGGGAGCTTGGGTGGCTGAACAGTTCTGACCAGTTGAACATGTGCTGGCGTCTGATGCAGCGATGGATGAATGAATGGGCTGCCCAAAGGGCACAGAGCTCTCTGCCGTTCCAAACTCGAGCAAAGTGAGCAGGACTGGAAGGGCACCATTGTGCATGCTTTTATTATGCACTTGTTCCCAGGCTCAAAGAAAACCAGCTTGATGTTCTCGCTGCAAGAACATCAAGTGAGGTATGTGAAGCTCACAGCCCACTTCTTTACTTGGCATCGATGCTCATGAGGGAGAAGGAACGCACACTTCTTGCATGCCTCCTACGTGCCAGGGACTCCTAAGTAGTATACTGTAGATTCTCCATGAATCCACTGGCGGGTCCGTCCTGCTGCTCCCTGTGCCCTGCAGACTCACCCCCATGCAGTGAATCATCTGGGATCCTGGCGGCTCCTGCTTGTTGGAAGCACTGGCAACAGGCTTGGAGGTGGGCAGGAAAGAGAGGGCACTTCCCTTCACAGGACTGTTTCCAAGAGCACAGTGTCTCCCCCGCTGCAGCCTCTGCAGGGTGGCCTTCCTCCAGGACATGTCCCCACCGGGTTCTGGCAGCGTTGCCTCTTCCTCCTGCTTCTTGGAGACTGAATGGTGTCCCCTCGAATTCTTACGTGGAATTCCTTACCCCCACCACCTCAGAACGTGACTGTATGTGGAGACAGGATCTTTAAAGGGTGATTAAGTCAAAATGGGGTGTGATTTATTTATTTTAGGGTAGGCTGTGATCCAATCCGACTGGCAAGAGGAGATCAGGACACAGAGACACGGAAGGAGACCACGGGGGGCACATGGAGAGACGGTTGCCTACAGGCCAAGGAGGAATCCCCTGCCACTCCTCCCTCTTGGGCTTCCAGAAGTATGAGAATGCACATTCTGTTGTTTAAAGTACCTACTCTGTGGTAGTTGGCTATGTCCTTCATAAGAAAGTAACCCAGATTTCTTAGCCAGACCTGGTTACAGTTCTCTGCTTCTTCCATGGAGACCTACAATCCTGCCCCTCCACCACTACAACAGTCCTTTCACTGAAATAGCTTGAGCCATCTGATTAGATCTATTCTTCACAGGATCCTGTTGCCCGTATGTGATTTCTGTTAATCCTATGAGGTTTTTACATCACAAAATCGGGATGTTTTAGTTTACTTAATAAGGAAAATGAAGCTCCAAGATGGCATATAGCTGTGAGTGGCACAGTTGGGTCTTCCTGACTCCAGTGACACTCTGTGCTGACTTTGGTAGACCTGTAGTGTGCTGAATGAAGAGCCACACCACAGAGCCAGAGGCCCATGGAGTGGGGAGGATGCTGGAATCACCAGGGCAAGCTCTGCATCTTCTAGAGGAGCAAAGGGAGACTCAGAGGTGTGCGGTCAGTGCCCAAGGTCAGGAATCCAACATGGTGGCAGAATTAGAATATGGATGCGAGGTCTTCAACCTGCCCTCGGTCCCTTTTGTTGTGCCCCTGATGATTAGTCTCATTTTAACAGGGAGCTGTGGTTATTACCTGGGGTAGGTTTTTAAACCCAAACTAGGTTCTTTCTGTGGGCATGGAATTCACCACTTACCACCCACTCAGAAGCTGGATGGTAACACTTACTGATGATACTGATAACTAAAACAAAGGCAGCAGCACACCAGGTCTCAGGCATGGCACCTGACATGCCCATGAACTGCTCCCTACACAAAACGTCCCCCAAAGGCTGAATAAGTAACTAATGAGCTAAGAGTGAGGACCCGGATTCAAACCCAGTTTCCTCTGCTCCAAGGCCCATGCATTTCCCAATACTGGTGTCCATGAAGGAAGCAGGACATAACTAGGACAGGACTGCGGCTGCAAACAAACCAATGTAACCCAGTCTGTCTTTTTCAGAGCTGTAGCTATTGTAGATGCCTTGTATCACCAAAGAATGAGCTCCAGTGTGTCTCATTGTACCCACAGCTTCCAACACAGCATATGGCACACAGTAGGTCTTCCTGATACCAGTGTTAATGACCTGCATTGCTGCTGAACAGGAGTGAATCTCAAAAAAACTGAGACCAGCTTTTATTTTTTTTCTGGATCTCCACAATCTCAGTCCTACAGCAGAGGAGGGGCTGGAAAACACGCCTTCATTAAGGCAAATCCTGTCATCCTGTGTGTTAATAAGCGGACTTCGAGGGAACACTTGAATGGAAGCAGCAGGCAGTAGCATCTCCTCATGTCTTGATTCAACCATGGGTCTACAGAAGGCTTTGTATTTGGTCCAGTGCTGGCACATGGTGTTGTAAAAACCCAGAGGCCTGAGACCCAGATTAAGTCTAGATCCAGTATCTCTTTTCCACACTGGGACACATAAGCTAATTTCTGCAAACTTTTCTTTCCTAGTTTGCAAAATAGGTATGAGGATATCATGTTTTATTGCTCTCCTTCACTAGTGTCTTTCGAGAGTTTCCTATGTACTGGAACTACTAGAAAATAGAGATCCTCACCCAGGTGGGGCTTGTAAGCTACCAGAAGAGGAAAGTAAGCTAAACATATAGCATAAAGGATAATAAAAATACAGCAGGGCAGAGAGGAAAGGATAGCCAGGGTGTGTTGAGAGCTAAGTGGGTGGTCAGCACAGGCTTCTCTGAAGTGGGGATATCTGAGCCAAGACCTGCAGGATGCGAGGTAGTGCGCCATGCTGATGCTCAGGGGCAAAGGCCCTGAGCCAGCTGATAACACTGGAGAAGACAAGGAGCGTCTGCCCCCACGGCTGCTGTGAGGTTAATCATGATGATAATTCAGCTGAGAAACCACATTCCCAACAAGTGTTCAGCAAATGCTAGAGCTGGGACTGTTGGTACCGGCTCCTACCCACTGGGAGGGAACTCTGGTAGCCACAGGGCCTTGGCAGCACTTTGAGGTCTGACCCGTGCTAATGAATGGGCCTATCTGCTCTTTGCCAGCCTGCCGAGGGAAAACCCACGGGCCTATGGAAGAGGATTTTCTAGAAATTAGATTAGTGGGACATGCATTTAGTGTTGGACACAAAGAAGGGAGAATCTGAACTAGCTTTGTTGTGTTGCCAATCCCTTAAAAAGAGTGTGCAGAATTACCCTGGCTCCAGCTTTCAAAGTGGCAAATGCCCTTCTTCTGATGATGACTTTTCCAAAGTAAGGAAAGTGGTGGGGCCAAACTGCATTGTCCTCTTACAGACCTGTTTAATTCAGGGGAATCTTCTTTTCCAGAAAGGAATTTCTGCTTCTGTTACATGGGGGACTGAGAAGTGAGGGGAAGCCATGCTGCAGCTTGATCTGGGGACCGCTTAGTCTCTTTGGCCAGCACAGATGCTCCCCCATGGATGGGCTCCTTGCTGGGTAGGGGGTAAGAGAATGAAGGACTTCTCCTCTCTCACATCAGCTGCCAAGGGCAGGTGGTCATCGTAAGCAGTGCTTCCTTTACCTTTTTCTCTCTTGCCCCTGCATCCCTTCAGAACCCATTACGAATCTCTTTAAAGCCAGAGTCCTGAGTTCCAACGGGGCTCAGCGTAGTTGCACGCTCTTCCAGGACTTGCCGTGCTCTTTCTCCCCATCCTCCACTCAGTATCCACTCGCTCTGCTCCTCCTTCCTCCCAGCCTTCTCTTCTGAAGCCCCCAGGACCACAGCCCACCACCCATCCGCCTCCTCTTCATTAAGATGCTGTTGCAATATTCATCTCACTGCTGGACGGTCTTCCATCGTGTCCCCGTGCGATGTGGAGTTGCCCAGGGCACAGATGGCGTCATTGCTGCACACCAGTGTCCATCAGGGACACGGCAGGCCCAGCAGAGAATGTTTATGAATGAATGGACAAACGAAGGCATGAGATCTGAAATGAGCCAGAGGCCTGCCCAGCAGTATTTCAGAGCCCTCATTATCATCTGCAGAGTGACTAACTGTGGAAAGTGCTGGGATACACACAAATGAGACTGTCACAACCAAAGGTCCTCTCCCGTGCCAGCTGCCAAGGGCAGGTGGTCATCATAAGCAGTGCTTCCTCTACTGGGATAAAGTCCTCTCAGGACTCTGGAGGAAGTAGGTAGCTGGTTCTGGATAAATGGGGGTGAGGTAGGGGTCTCTCTAGCCTTCTGCCAGGACAAATGAGGCCATGCAGTCAAAATCTGATCTTCTGTTAAATGAGGACCCATCTTCCACCCAGGGTGAAGGATGTCACAGATGCTGCCTAGTAGGAAGTTCTCTCTGGCTGACCTCCTCGGCCCATTATCTGCCTTTTGGTCCAAGTAGAGAGCACTAGAAAGAGCTTGGATTAGAGCCACACAGATCTGGATCTGGATCTGGTCTCTGACTCTGGATCTGAATCTGTGCATTGTAGGGGAATAACACAGTCTTTATCTCCAAAGGCACGCTTCTTGCAGGGAATATTACACTCTGGGCAGAATATTAGTCCATTTTATTTCAAAAAAAAACTTTCTCTAATCATACAAAGATTTTTGAGCACGTCTGTTGGTGAAAATCCCAAGAGGAGGAAATAGGAGGAGAGGGAGTGAGGAGAGGCCTCAGGTGGTGCTGGATGGCCCATTTTTCCCCAGGCTCCACATCATCTGCACCATCACCTAAGAGTCCTAAGAAGCTGCAAGGGGCCAGGAAGAAGCATAGGGGAAGATGCCACCATTTCTCTGAGAATGCTCAACAGTTGAAACACAGAATTAGGAACATGTAGCTCGGAGTCTACAATCATATGAACACTTGGAGAGATGACCAGGAATGTTGGGGAGGGGCAAGGACTGTTAGTGTGCAAATCAATACCACCTTGTCGATATGCAAGGAAAGGCCTCGTGAAGTCACTGCTGAATAAGGTCTCATAAATAAAATTTCACAGTATCTATTATTACTAGTTGATCAAGTACGAAAGAGTGTTGATATCTCAGCCAGGTGCTATCCTTACCACTGTTTCACAGAACAAGATTCAGACTCTGTATCATCCTATCATGGCCCAGAAAGCCCTTGGTCTTTTAATGGTCTTTGATATAATAGGCAAACATAACCACAGATTCGTAAAAGCTCCTGGTCTCATCTGGATTGTTTCCTTCCCCTGCCAATTCCAGAACAAGCTAGTGCCACATCTGGCCTGCTGTGTTCTTATCTTCTGGGTCTGTGCACAGCTGGCTTGAGGTCACTCTTCAGGTCTAGACCAAAATGCCACCTCCTCAGAGAGTTCTGTCCCTGTTACTGTCCATCATAGAATCCTGGGAGCAACAGCAACCTAAAGCCATTCCTTTCTCTATCCTTCCGCCCTTGCTGCCTTCACAGGTAGGGAGTGAAGATATCAGCAGATCATATACATAAGGCACAACAGGCTGGAGTGACAGAAAGATCAATGTTCCAATCTTGGCTTTGCTACTAAGAGTGAGCTAATGAATACAGTGTGCAGTCCTCCTGGCCAAGGACGTGGTGGGGATGATGCGAGGACAGCATGGAAAGCCCCAGCACTGGACTTGGTGCAGAGTGAATTAAAGCTCTGGAAGCTGCTGGGACCATTACACAGTACTGTGCTCTTAATGTATGAGAATCTATCCCTCATCCCCTGCAAAGATGCATGGTCCCTGTTTACTAATCTGTGGTTATGTTCACCTATTATATCAAAGACCATTAAAAATCAGTGTCAGCAATCAGTGTAAGGAATCATGTTGGCCCCCCACTTACAAAGATTAATCTTCACAACGGGGATGAACTGCCATTACACTTAGGTATTTCCTCTGCCTCATCAACCAATCACTATAAAATAAATCCAAAGAATTGTGAAACCAGAAACAAGCTTGGAAACCAGGCTGAAGAAGTATGTGCTCAAGAGAAAGAGGTGTGGGGTGCATTAGGAGGGACCTGGTGATTCATTTGCAACAGGTCTCCAGGCCTAAAGCAAGTGACTGGTGGCTCCTCATTCACTGTCAAGCTCGCCCAGGCTGGCTTCATGACCACAGCTCTTCCCCACTGCACACTTGTCCAGCCGCTCCACATGGCTGGCTTATCCTCTGTCCACTCCCCTCCCTCTTTTGAACAGTTCACATGTTCCCTTTCCTATGTGCCCATTCTATAAAGCTGCCCCTTAAATGCTGACGCTTGCTGCTAGACCAGATTTACATCTTGGAATTTTTCTTCTCTTTCTCTCCACCTCCAGACCATGCCAGGATCCCTGCTCTCAAATCTTCAAGACAGCTCCCAAAGAAGTCTGCATTCCAAAATATCAGTGTTCTGACTCGGATGTTCAAGCTGTCACTCAGTTTTTATGCCTTTCCCCTCTTTGGGGTTGCAGATGTCTCTGGCATGCATTAAGTTTCATTCAGTCTTGACATCAATCCTAGGCAATATTTTTCTGAATACTTGAAACTTTAGGTGACATGGGGACAGAAATTGGTAAGCTTGAGGTGATGTGAAGAGGCACAGAGGAGCAGAACCTGGGGTCTCATTTTGATTGACTCTGCAGGCCAGATATTTGGGAACCTTACCAATTATTTGAGAATGTGAGAACACATCTATAATTCAATGATATTAAATTTATTAAGTTTATTAAA
Organism: Marmota monax; assembly: GCF_021218885.2. NCBI lineage: Eukaryota > Metazoa > Chordata > Mammalia > Rodentia > Sciuridae > Marmota > Marmota monax. The sequence goes on from NW_026695202.1 coordinate 6,626,059, forward strand.
CCCCTTTCACACGCCAGGGCTGACCCTGACCTCCTGCAAAGTGTGGAGTAGGAGAGAGCGAACTCTAATTAGATAAACATAATATCTCCATTCCCTCTCTCCTCAGCTTCGGTGCCATCTCTGCAGCTGTGAGCATGACGAGGGCTCCTATAAGCCTGTCCTTCTTTCAGTTCCTGGACAGGAGACTGTGTGTGTATAATTCAGGTGGGCGAAGGTAACTAAGGTTTGCTGAGTGTCAATCCCAGTTCTAGGCCATTGGGTTTTATGTTACATTTCCAATAGCTCTGTTGTTCCTCAGAGCAGCCTACCAGCACTGGGTTCTTATTCCCATTCATCAGCTGTGGAAAGAAGAGTGGTGCAGACAGGATTCTAACCCCAGTCTGCGGTAGCCTTCTCTAGACCCACTGTTTCTGCCTGCTGTAAACCATGGGGGACAAGTTCTTTCTTAAAGGGCCAGAAAGTATATATTTTTAACTTTGGAAACCACCAGGTCTCTGTAGTAGCAACTTCTCAACTTCTGACATTGCAACCCTCAGGTAGCCACAGACAAATGAAAATAAATGGCGTGACAGTGAGCCCACGGGGGCTTTATTAATGGACACTGAAATTTGAATTTCATGTAACTTTCATGTGCCACAAAATAGATTTGCTTTAAAAATTTTTTTTCCTCAACTATCTAAAAGTGTAAAAACCATTCTTAGCTTCAGGACTTAAAAAACAGGAAACAGCCAGATTTGGCACATGTTGGATTCAGCTGTAAACAGTTAAATATTCATTAGGAAGATATTAAATAGACTTAGAAAAGATTAATAAAACATAATAAATGTGTCTTCACTTTTATTGCCTGGCCACTCCCACTTGATGCTGGGCGTCTGGAAGACAAGGCCAGGTTCTCTATGTCTTTTGCCTTTGTCACTGAGCCTGGCTACAGACGAACCTGCTTCCCTGGGCTGGCAGTGACGTCTGTCTTTAATGCATGCGGGCCTGGTAAGCAAAGCCTGCCTGGTGCAACAGCGATCAGGCTGAGAGATGGGCTATTTCTCTTGGATAATTACCTTAGCCGAGATTCCCCTTCACTGGGAGCAGTCCCACGGGGCTCTGCTAACCAATTCAGAAGCCTCGGCGCCATTCCGATTCAAATCCATCGGACCTGCTGCGGTGAAATGTCAAATATGTTCTAAAACGAGATGCAGCAATTGAGGGCTCAGGGGGACAAGGAGGGCTGTTTAAGCATAATGGTGGATGACAGGGAGCAGCTCACAACGAGACTGAAAGAGTAGGAGGCTGGTCTCCCCATCTGTGATCCCTGGTGTTTTAAGCTGAGTTTTGTCAGCCATAAGGGAAAGTAAGAGATTATGGGCCGGGATCCAGGCAGCGGCAGGAATGGAGATAGGTTCCTGGTGCTGCCTCCTGCTAGTCCCCTCTTCTCTGGGCCCACAGGCTTTCTGCATGTGCACTATACTGGTTTGTAAAATGTCAGTAGGTCTTTCCTGAGAGCAGTCTGTGTGGCTTCTTTTTGCCACCCAAGTATCCCCAGAACCTAGTGGTGGGGTGTGACACGATGCACAGCTGATACCCCACTCATCTTTGCTGAAGGAATGTAACCAAATGCAAGCAGCTAAGGAGCCCAAGAGTCCAGTGACAGTTAACAAAACAGGGTGCAGGTAAAGAGTGGTGAAGGGAGACCCAGGTGCAGTGGTGCACGCCTGTAATCCTAACGGCTTGGGAGGCTGAGGCAGGAGGATAGAGAGTTCAAAGCCAGTTACTGAGGTGCTAAGAAACTCAGTGAAACCCTGTCTCTAGATAAAATGCAAAAATAGGGCTGAGAATGTGGCTCAGTGGTTGGGTTTCCCTGAGTTCAATCCCCGGTATCCACCCCCCCAAAAGAAGGAGTGAAGGTAGAAATAATACAATCTCAGGAATGACATGAGGATTGATAGGAACCACCAGCTTGGCATTTGGGGGTCTCAGCCCAGAGGTTCTGATTTGGTGTGAGGTGAGTCTTGGATGCCAGGACTTTATAAAACATCTTTCCAGGTGATTCTAGTATATAGCCATGAACGCCCAGTGCCATTTTGAGTGTCCTGGAAGTCATAATGTTAGTAGGAATGTCCACAGCCATCTAACTTTGCTTACTGGGGAGGGGGCTGGACATATCCCCAGAACTAAGAAACTTTCCCAAGCCCCATGGCCCAGGAGCCTGGAAGGCAGGCTTAAGCACTGGACTCTGTGGTTCCTGGCTCTGCTAGCTTGGGAAATTGATTAACCTTACTGAGCCTCCATCAGCTACTCTGTAAAATGGGGATTACGTGAGCTAATGCACATGAAAGCACATGTCAAATCAAGGAGATTACTACAGTGAACTTGAGAAGCCCCAAAGAAATTAGATGTTTCTTCCCATCCTAAATATATCTTCAAGAAAATCATGCACAAAATGAAGGCCGGATGACCCTTGATGGAGGAGAGGTTCAGGATCATGAGCTTCCTTCCAGTCTTTCACTGCACACTGAGCCACACAGGGCTCTGGGTCATAGCTTCTGTAAGCTCTTGGGAGCTAATGACCTGAGTAAGTGACAGAGAAGCCCCAACCTTCCCAGGGCCAGCACAGCAAAGCAAAAGAATTTGCATGGGAGGCCACTCCTTGTGTTATGCTGGGTTAGGTCAACTCAGCCCAGTGAGTGCTCAAAAACAGAGCCAGGTAGAGCAATCCATGGTGAGATAAAGGCTCTGCTCCACAAGGCTGCTGGTCCATGATTTATGGCTTCAAAGCCTGGGCCTTTTAGCCAGAGACCATCTGCTTCAACTAAAAAAGCTGAAGCTAGCTCTCTAGTAAGTAGATGCTCTGCAAAATACTAATTCTTTTGCAATACAGAGGCTACATGCCCAGCACAGAAACAAATAGGGGTGCACATGCACTTTAATTTTAAAATGGTTTACTTCAAAATATGACCTATTTTTGACTATATGATACTTTTGGCATTTTTGATCTATCAAAATTTAAAATCTCCATAACATTCGATATAGCGGAGCCATTCCTTAGAATCTATTGTATATTAATACTTGAGTAAGCAAACAAAAAGAAATAATAAGGATGTCTACGTATGGGTATTGTTTATAATTGGGAGAAAACTTAGGAACAACTAAAATACCATGCAGTAGGAAATGAAAAGAATAAATTATGGTGTACCCATGAAGTGGGAAAACTGTGCAGTTCTGAAAGAGAAAGAAAAAATACCTTTATACGCTAATTTAGAAAGACATGCAATATTTCATTTTTAAGTAAACAAGGCATATAACAATGCATAAGAAGATGCAGATTTAGAGGAGCAGAAGATAATTACACATGCAGAAAGCACAAAGAATAAACAGCAAACTGTTAATAGCACTTCCTGTCAGGGAATAAGGGGCACGTGTCTTTATACATTGCTATATGTCAGTGCCATGGTGGATGGTCAGTGAGTGCCCACTGTCTTTCCAGAAAGAAACACAGTCTTTGATTTGTAGTGTTTGCCTTTGAGAGATTAGGTCACAGAGGCAAGACACTCATGAGTAAGAACAGTGCTCCTGTGAGAGGGGCCCCAGAGAGCTGGCTCATCCCTTCCCACCACGCGAGGACATGGGTACAAGGGTATTGTCCATGAACCAGAAAGCGGGCCCTCACCAGAAAATGCATCTGCCTGGATCCTGGACTTCCCCGTCTCCAGAATTCTGGCTTCAAATAAATTTTTGCTGCTTATAAGCTATCCAGCTGAGGGATAGAGCCCAAATGGTCTGAGCCAGTAATATCAATCTCAATTCACAGGAGAGGACAAAGGGGCTTGAAGAAGTGGCCTGACTACCTTAAGGTCACGCTGCACAAGCAATAAGTGACAAGCCCAGCACCCTGCACTCCAGGCCTGCAGATGCAGCCGTTCCAGCTCACCTGAGGCAACTGCAGGTGGAGCCCGGCTCAGCTGGGCAAGTTTTGCTTTTTTTTTTTTATCCCTTCTTTCTATTCAGCACTCAGCAGCCTGTGATTTACTTAGCAAAAGAGAGGAAAAACATGAGCCTGGGCCTGGGGCTGGGGCTCAGTGGTAGAGTGCTCACCCACTATGCATGAGGCCTCGGGTTCGGTCCTCAGCACCACATGAAAATAAAGATCAGTGTCCAACTAAAAAATACATATTAAAGAACAACAGACAAACAAACCATGAGCCTTTATGGCCAGACCCACCAAGGAAACAGGATGATTGTACAAGGAAAATAGTTCAGGAGAAAGGGCCTCTCTGAGAGAGGGTGGGGGGCAGACCTCTTGCACTTAAGTGAGATTCTGGAAGCTTGGAATTAAACACAGATCTCTGAGGCCCATGCCTCAGGAAGGGAGGAAGCAATGGGGAGTGATTCTTCTGGAACAGTGGCTTTGGCTCAGGGGGGAGGGCAAGGGGATCTCTTGCCATATTTTCAGGATGCAGCTGGGAAAACTCTTCAGTGCTCAGTTTAATTAGAGGCCCCCGTCAGGTCTGACGAGGGGGCTCTCGCTTGGCTGCCTTGCTGGGGTGCCTCAGAGAACCCAGCGGGGCTACAGGGACGGGGTGGGCTGGGTGCCCTGGGCTGCGGGTGGGTGCTTTTGAATCAGTTTGCACATGCTACAGCCACAGCCTGGAGAGATGAAAACTTGGCTCTGGGACAAGACATAAATACAGACAATAAAAAGAGAAGAGGATGTTGGGTGCAGGTGGCTTCTCTCTAGGGCCAGGCGGGAAACTATTGTTTCAAACCCCCAGCCTGCTGGATAAGGCCGTCCTGCCTCTTTAGCATTCAGGCCTAAGCCCCACCCAGCCACAGATGAGCTTCCTGCTCATCTCCAATGGCGCGTGAGCTTCTGATCCTGCACTCCACACAGCTGCGTCGGGAGTCTTGGCTGCCATTTATTGTTATTGCTTGCCAGGTGATATAGTTGGGATGTCAAATGTGCCCCAAGCTCAAGTGTTGAAGGCTTGGTCCCCAGCTAGCGGTGCTGTGGGAGGTGGTGCAAACTTTGGGATGTGGGGCCTCGTTGAGAGAAGGAGGTCATTGGAGGTCTTTGGAGGGCTGATTTTTGCCTCTGGCCCCCTCTCTCTAGCTCTCTCTCTGCTTCGGGCTATCAGGAGGTGAGCCACTTGGCTCTGCTGCCCCCTTCCGCCATGACATTCTGCCTCACCACAGGCCTGGAATCAATAAGTCTCTGAAACTGTGAGCCCAGAGAAATCTTTCACCTTAAAGACTATTTTCTAAGATACTTTGTCACCGTGATGAATGCACCAGGCATTTTCTATTCACATCATTCTTCCTGGAGTCCCACGAGTCTGTACTAATACTCCGTCCTTACAGGTGAGGAGTCAGCTCCCCTCCAAAAAAAAAAAAAAAAAAAAGGAGAGGATTTCCTAAGATTTCCTGAGGCCTTCCAAAGAATCATAAGTGGCTGGGGTTCATGAGTGAACTCTTCCCTGCTCCCTTTGTGCCCGGCATATCCTCTAGAACATGCATCTTTGGTTGTACTAAAAAAGCAAACCGCGTGCTCTTCCCTCACCAAGTCAAGTATTTGCTCAGCTCCCCACCTGAGCGGGCGGGTCCGCCCACCTCCCTACCTGTGATCCTCCAGGCTCCACAGCCTTTCCCACCCCACCCCCGCAGCAGGTGCAGGCCATGTTGCATTTAATTGTTCTTCACCTCGTACTTTTTAAAAAACCAGGTGAACCACCCGGATTTTTGAGGGGTGGGGATAATGGTGATTCAAATAAATACTACATCTTATTTTTTAAATCTGTGTTCCTAGCACAGAAGGTAATGCCAGGCACCCCGTGCCTGCTGAGCACCTGCCTAATGTGGGCATGCTGAGAATGTGGAATGACTCTCACCAGCTTCTCAGGCCCTCCGGTCTTCCTGACCATCAGCCTGATGGTCCCCTCTGGGGAGAAAGGCAGGGGGAGGGTGACTGGAATTCCTTTATTCTTTCAACTGATATTCATTGAGAGATTTCCATGTCCCAGACAGGGACACAAGAGTAGAACAAGATCCTTGTCCTCACAGGCTTTCACTCTTGTGGGGAGAGATAAGGATTCAGATTCCTATTGTTGTCACAACAAATTCCTTGAGCAGTTTAAAATGAATCCATTTATTATCTAACAGCTATATGGGTCTGGAATATTCGGGGCTTAGGTAGGTCATCTACTTGGAGCCCATGAGGTCAGAATCACCGTGGTGGCCATCTTGGGTGCTTCACTGGAGGCTCTAGGGGAGAATCCACCTGTAAGCTCCTTCATATTGATTGCAGAATTCAGAGCCACAGGTGCACATCTCCTGTCCAGCTCAGTTGGGAGCCTCTCACAGGCCATCTAGATCCCTTGCCCAGTGCTCTCTCCATGTTCACACCAGCAAGGGCAGGTGGAGCCTTTCTCCTCGTCTGGTTCCTGTGACTTGCCCTTCTCTCCTGGTCCAGGTGCAGAAGGGCCTCTGCTTTTATGGACTCGGGTGATTAGACTGAACCCACTGGATCATCCAGCATAAGCTTTCTATTTTAAGGCCTATAATTACAGCTTCAAAGCCTCTTTGGCCATGTGACAACATCTTCACAGGTTCAAGGGCTTAGGTCAGGGACTTTGTGCGTGGGTGGAGTGGGCATTCTGCCTACCACAACAGGCAGAGTCGGACCATCAAAAACTTGTTCTTTCTGACACTGGAGGAAAGTGAGCTGGCGAGTGCTGCTTTGGCTTCATGGTTAGGGACATCTGCTGTGAGATGAGCCTCAGCAGAGACTGGGGGAGTCCTGGGAGGTGCCCGAGGGCAGTTGCTGGAGGAGCAGTCCAGGTGGAGAGCTCTGGTTCTGGGGTGTGGAATGGGCCTGGGGAACGGCCAGTCAGCAGGCCAGAACAGCTCAGTGGGAGAGCAAGCAGGGGAGAGAGTGGGCTGTGGACCTGGAGTTGGTCAGGCCAGCTTGGGTGGATCCTTTCCTTGGAGGCTGCATTCTGCCACTGTCACCTTGGGGTGAAGTCAGGATGACAAGACCATGTGTCTGGTCCTAGATTGTGTCTGATGGGCCAAAGAACCCAAAGGTCACAAAGGCAAGAAAAAGATGGCACTCTGACCCTGAGTGCTTGGGGACTCGCACTCAAGTGCTACTAGACATAGGTGCAGGGGCAGGGTTTGCAGGAGCAGGAATGGCCCACATATGGCAAGGACTGTCTGCAGTTTGGGGAGGCTTGCAGGACACCCCACCTGCGACCTTTGTGCCTGACGTTCTCTGCGTGGACTGCTCTCACTGAAGCTCTGAGCATGGCTGCCACCTTCCTCTTCTTCACATCTTTAGTTCAGATGTCACGTTCTCAGAGACCCTTCTCTTAATCTTCCCTTTCTAGATGAACATAATCCCCTCAGCATATTTTATGCCTGACTTTCTTGTCCAAGGTACTACTGACATTTTAGGCAGGACAAATCTTTGTGTTTGGAAACTCTCTTATGCACTATAGGGTGTTTAGCGGTTTCCCTGGATCCCACCGTGAAATGCCGGGACAATCTACCTGGTTGTGACCAGCAAAAATGTCTCCAGAGATTAATAATGTTCCTGGAGTAGCAACGTTTCCCAACGATTCCCTTGAGCACTGCTATGGCACTGTATTTCCAAAATTATTTGTTTCCCTCAACAATAAATACTTACTGCCTAACGTATGCCAGGCATGATTGTAGTAAGGGAGATGGAGCAGTGAAATTAGTTGAAAAAATTACTACCCTTGAGGAGGTTACATCTGCATGGAAAGAGACAGAAGGAAAGAGCAAAAATGAGCAAAATCATAGTAGGTCAGACGAAGACAAGGCCGTGGAAAAGAACAAGACAGACAAACGGGGAATGATAGGCAAGACGTGGAGGCGAAGAGGCTTGCAGATTTAAAAAGGTGTGTTCCAGAAACAGCAAGGAAGCGGGTGGCTGGAGCTGAGTAAGTTGGGGACACTAGGGGGGACAACACCAGACAGGGGGAAGACAGTTCCTCCCCTAAGGTAACATGGAGGCTCTGCACACAGGGCTCCCATGTGTCTTATTCACGAGGCACCCCCGGGGCCCAGAGAGGTGCCCGCACATTGCACACATGAGATGCGTGACGAATACCTGATCAACAAACCAGAGGACATAGGGAAGGGCAGCCCTGGGAGGAGCACTCAGTCCCAGATGGCTTCAGTGACAGAGGTGGCTACTAGGAAGAGATGCCAAGGAGCTGCAGGGACCTTGCCCCTCTTGTGGGCCTCAAGCATAAAGGGAAAGAGCTAGTATTGATGTCCGACCTGGACTCTGTCCCAGGCACACTAAGGAGGTGGTCACCTGCTCTCAAGAAGGCAACCCAGGGGGGCGGGAGCTCTCAGGATCCTGACACGACGCGGGAAGAACAGGTTGTTCACTGGCCAGGAACATGACCCTGAGAGCAGGTGGAGTTCACACTTGGACCAACTCTGGAACACAAGCAATACTGTCTTTCAAAAGGAAAAAGAAATGTGAACCCCAGGGGCCCAGGAGTAATGTCACCAATACTGCATGAGGCCGGACCTCCTGCAGTCCCTGTGTCCACTTCATAGGAAACAGCAGGCAAGTGACTTACTCCTCCTAAACATACTTATTACCTCATGCGCTTCTCATGGCTGTCCTTGGGGAGGCAGGTCCTGTAGCCAGCCCCATCTCACACAAGAGCAAACCGGGCCTCAGAGACCAGGTGACGTGCAGGAGTCATTGAGGGAACCAGGAGGTGGAAGGCCCCAGGAGAGAGAGGTGGGTGTAGCACTGGCTTCTCTCACTTAGACATCTAAAGCACTGCCAGGGAGAAGGAGGAATCAATTTGTTCTCTGTGAACCTGCACAAAAGGGTTCTGAGGCCAAAGAAGGTTTTGGTTCAGGACATGGAGAGGACAAGGCTTTGGGTCAGTCACAGACCTTGAAAAGGATCAAGTAGAGAGAAGCAGCCGGTGGCAGTACTGCAAAGCACCTTCCGGCTGGCTAAACGCCTCCTGTAAGCAGGATCCCTGGTGCTGACCCTGAGAAAGCCCTTGAACACATCTGGCTTTGCATCAGAATCAGCCCGGTGAACATTATAATTGTATATAATTGTTATAACTGAGCCTGAAGCTGTTATGACTTATGGAAAAAACTTTAAAAGTGTTATTATTATTATTTTGGCATGACCTTAACAGACATTAAACATGGGAAGATGGAACTTGGCACTCGCTGTTATCTCATAACTCACCAACAGTTGTTCACTACTTTGGCTTTTATTTATGTATATTTTTTTAACTGGGTATTGAACCCAGGGCACTTAACTACTGAGCCACATTCAGAGTCCTTTTTATTTTTTATTTTGAGACAGGGTCTTTCTAAGTTTCCGAGGGCCTCTGTTATGGTTTGGGTGTGAGGTGTCCCCCAAAAGCTCTCATGTGAGACAATGCAAGAAGGTTCAGAGGAGAAATGATGGGGTTGTGAGAGTCTTAACCCAATCAGTGAGTTAATCCCCTGATAGGGATCAATTGAGTGGTAAATGGAGGGTGGTGGGGTATGGCTGGAGGCGGTGGGCATTGGGGCATGGCTATGGGGTATTTGTTTGTATCTGGTGAGTGGAGACCCCTTTCTCTGCTTCCTGATCATCTGTGAGCTGCTTCCCTCTGCCACACTCTTCCACCATGATGTCCTACCTCACCTTAAGTCCCGAGGAATGGAGCCTGTTGTCTGTGGATGGAGACCTATGACACCATGAGCCCTTAATTAAACCTTTCCTCTTCTATAGTTGTTCTGGGTGAGTTGTTTTAGTCGTAGAGAAAAAGCTTACTAAAACAGCCTCCCAAGTTGCCTGTGCCACCGTGTCCAGCTTGTTCACAACGTTGGAAGAACTGCTCACAGATGGCAAAGCCACTCCTGGAATCTGATGGCCAGTACCACATCAGTGCCATTCTGCATTTGTCCCCATTACAAGGAAGATGGTTCTATCCTGAACACAGGCACAGCAGCAGCTGACCATGCTTCGTGTCATCTGACTCAGCCAAGCCAGAGTCACCAAACTCATTCCCAGTTGAAGTAAATAGTATTTTATAATAAATTAATTTCCCTTTATCACTTCATTGTATTATAGCCAGGCCACTATATTGATTTTGTAAAAAAAAAATTATATTTGGAGGTTGTATAATACATTTGAATTTGATTTTAGGATGGTACAAGAGGCATTCAAAAGATGTTGTAAGATGGGGGCGAGGCTGAATGAACACAAGGCATTTTCACAAATTTGTGGATGAGAACAAAAATCAAGTCTAATGAAATGATGTAAAGATTGACCCAAATCAGATAAAGCTCACCAGCGATAAATATAACATCTGTACTTTAGGCTCAGTGAATCTACGGCGGAAGCACAGAACAGAAAGCGTCTGCTGAGCAGTCGTTCATGCAGCTTTTTAGCTGGACTTGAGTTCAGCTGGAGCTTGAGGTGCTAAGCAGTAGTAAAGGGATTCAGAAAGAGCCTGGACGAGGAAGCTCTGGAATCACAGGCCCAGCCCCACCCCGGGAGACTCAGATCCACCCTCCCTGGGTGAGGGCTGGACATCCCAGGTGCACAGGTGTTCTCAGTGACTCAGGACAGTGGGCTGAATTATCCAAGTCAAATGTGGCCCTCCAACAGTTGGATTATAGCTGGTGCACATCAATCAGGTCCAGTTTCACTTTCAAAGAGCGAAATCATAGGTATCTACAGGTGGTCAAACACTCATTAAAAAAAAAAAGAAAGAATCTTTCTACCTCAACTTTGCCAGAATAATAGTTATTTAATAGTAAGTGCAGAATGAATGAATGAACTACATTTGAGTCTCATTTGTCTGGGTGCAATTATTACAGAGATCATCCAAGTGCAATATTTTTCAATCATCAAGGACTTGACCAAAGAGACAATTAAAGCTCAAAGAAATGAAGGGGTGTGCTCAGGATCCCAGAGGCCAATGCCACAGGCCAAGAGGTGTCAGGTTACCTACCCCTGACTTTTGCGTACCCCACTCCAGCCATGTGGTTCTCAGTTCCAGTTCAAATTGTCAACTGCTTTCTTTTTTTGAACCCCTGTCACAGAATGCACCGTAGTGTCTGACTTTATCACCGATCGCGTTCCACTTCCTCACGGCCCAGAGTCTGCTTCAGTCCCAGAGGTGAGTCAGTCCTTGAATGTCCCAATTTTGTTGCTGTACAGATAAGGATTTCTAGAGAAAATTTCCCTCCCTCTCTAGAGAGCCAGTTCTCCATCTCCTTGTCTCTGGCCTAATTTGGGGACAGAAAGGAATGTGATATATTTTATTCTTAAGTTGTGTCTGAAAGCCCTCTGGCTAACATGATGCCCTTCATCTTGGGAGGACACACCTGCTCCTCCAGTTACCGCTGGGATCCTGTGCCAACCGGCTTAGCTGTGAACTTGCCACCTTGTTCCCCCACCTGCCTCCCTCATCTCGCCCTGCCGTCCCCGCTCCCTTCAGCCCTCCTCTCCTTTGCTGATGTTCGCTTTTTAAGATATTCACCCGTCAGCTTATGAACTGAAATGAGTTGAATCTTAACAAGACTGTTAAAATCCTGTTTGTTTTTTTTAAGTCCTGCTGACAGCTGCATGCTCTGTGAATGACAGCTTCTTGCTCCTAGGAGGTGACTGACACATGGACAGTGGGGACGGACCTTCTCTGTGCAAGGATGTGAGAGGTGCCCTTAAGTCCACCTGAACCGTTATGGGCAAGAGCTGGTGCTGGGATCTGCCTGGTCATCCACAGCTGCTATGGCTTAGTAGCCTCCTTCATATAGAAATAAGTGAAAAACATCTTCCTTAAGATGAAAGGGGAGAGGAAGAGTGCATCTCCCTAAACTTTTGGGGTCCTTTGAGACAGGGAAAAACAAAAATAGAGGAAGTGGGAACCCAGTTGGATCATTTCAGGAGAAATGCTATTTTACCAGATAATTCTAGGTTTTAAGGAAGATCACGCATAGCGATGCCTGGCTGAATCTGAATATTTGCAAACGATTACTCAGGATAGGGTCAGGAAGAGAAATAAAAACTACAAGTTCCTGAAGTGCTCTCATTACTGGCACTTGCGGCTGCTCTGCAACCACAGAGCCACAGGGCCTGCTCCCAGGCAGGATTCTCAGCTGGCTAGCAGATGAGGAGGTCCGAGCTTGCTGAGCTTGGGGAAGCTCTCCAAAAGGCAGAGAGTCTAAAAGTGACCAAGTCAGGTCTTGAAGGCAGATCATCCAATTGAAACGGCTCAAGCATTCTCTGGAAATTTGCTACATAAAATGGTCAGGAAGCTGATCAATGAACTAAAATAGGCATTTTCTTCTTAAAATAATATGAAAAGCTAACCTTTTCCAGAGAGTGAAGAGATGAGAGAGAAATGTCAAAAGTGGCTGCTTTATTTTTGAGCAAAACAGAAAAACTTACTGGCTGCTTTTGACCTGAGGGCTTGGGAGACCTTAGCAAAGTGCACTTAGCTACGTAGCCATCCCATCATTTTCAGAGAGGGTGGATCTCATGCCCTGACTGAATAAGTGGTAGAAAACGTAACGGAACAAAGACTAATACTTATTACCTGCCAAACACAAGGTTAGGCTCCTTCGATGATTGACTTCCTAACTTGGCGATCTTCATACGCTCAGTGTTATCATCCTGCTTTACAATGAAGGAAAAAGGTTCAAACAGATGGAGCAAGTGACCTTGCTCATGCAGGGACTAAGTGGCCCTGACATGTCCTAACCCAGGTGTTCTAACGCCCCCTAACATCATGCTGAAAGCACCACAGTGCCTTTGCTGGAGAGACCCTGTTTGCATGGCTGAGCTGGCTGGGATTCAGGGTGGCAGGTTCCCTCTGGCAGAGTCCTCAATTTCCATGAGAACCTAAATGTCTGGATGACTCATCTGCTTATGTGTGCCACAATTCTTGGTCTTAAAATAACAAATCTCCATCAGGAGAGCCAGTTCATCTCAGTGTTGCATAAATCCTTTTACAAGGATCACTTGGTGTCACTGGTATGATTTAAATGGACACATGGCTCCTAGCAGGGCTTTCCTCCAGGTGCCCTTTTAGTCCTAGCAAGGAGGGCAGAGACTCACCGCCTGGGCATGTCAAGTAAGAGCTGGGGGTGGCTCAGGTGCCTCCCATCTCCACACTCTGCAGCAAATAAAGGAGATGCCATGTTTCTCATAATAAATTCTCCAGGGCGCTACATTTTTCTTTCCCCTGAAAGCCCAGATAGATGACCACAGGCTTTTGTTTTCAACAGACAACCAAGACCCCATCCTGCCTCCCCGAGGCCCTGCAGTGAACCTCCCTGGGCCATTTCCTATTATTATGTGTTTTGAGGCCCAGAAGCTAAACGGACACACCAGGGTTTATCCGAGATGTCCCTTCTCCCACCCAAACAAGCTTGGGTGCCTATTTCCTTCCCAGTGGAGAGCACGCGAAGCCCTCTCATTATTCCCCAGTTAGCTTCTCAAGAGTCTAGCCTTAAACACACAGAAAGACAGCTGCTGGCTGAGCTTGCTGGGAGGGCAAACTGTGTCCTATCCTGTCAGAGCAGGCCCTTGGTCACTCTGCTCCAGAAACAGCCTCCAGGCCGCCTGCAGGGCAGGATCCTGGGCTCCTCCAACAGACCCAACCAGGCTCTTCAAGGGCAGAGTCTGGGATTCTCCATTTTCAGAAAGTGTTTGATGCTGAAGCCCTTAAAGTTCAAGCTAGGAAGGTCAGTAGTAAACACCAGGCTCCTTAAACTCGAAGCTTCGTTTTCCTCTAGGATAAAACAGAGATAAGCAGAGAGCCTGCCTCACGGGTGAGGATCAAATGAGATTATCACCCATGCAGCACCTGGCAGAGAGCCTGGCTCTCACTCAGGTGGTAGAGGCCCTAGAGGCACAGGCTCCCCTGCTACTGAAAAGCTGAAGCACTTCCCTACCACCGCTGATTCTTTTCAGTCCCCTTCCCCATCCAGGCCCCTCTCAGGGACCCTCAAAGTTCCCAGCTATACAGCAACTAAAGGGTTAATGCCCAACACAGCAGGGGAGCCTCCCGACAAGGGTGGGTGGTTATAATTCTTCCAAGGTGACCTCCTTATGCCCAAAAAGTGACACTGAGGTGATCATGCCAGGAGGAATGCTGCCCGGCCTCCACACAGGGCTCCCTGGGTGCGCATCTGACTGCTCAGGACATCTCCTGGCCTCTCCTTGTCCTCCTCTAGCTCTGACCCATTCTGACTATATTACTGGACTGTCAACTCGATCTCTGTCTCGCTTCCTTTTCCCCCATGTTTTTTATTCAACTTTTCTGGAGTCGCACATCAGAGTTCAGAGTTGACTTTCTGGCTTTTCTCACTACAGACTGGCTTTAGCTTCCAGAACAGGCTTTGCGTAGCATCTTCAAGTGCCCTGTGCCTGTCCCCAGACACCTGTCCCTAACCCGCATACTTGCTGGACTCAGATATTGAGTCCCTCCTATCTTGGCCTGACTTATCCCATTGCTCCCTGAGCTCCAAGTTCTAATTATGAAAAAGATGGGCATGCTTGACGGACAGGAAGCCACGGCAGGGAAATGGGAGGGAGAGGCAGAGGACCCAGAGGCACTCCACAGCCAGACACTGCAGGCACTGAGCCTGGTGGGGCAGGTTGGTGGATTTCCATTGCTCACTCACTCCATGAGGTCACACACTGTGTCTAACGCCAGCCTGGGGCCTAGGACCCTAGCAAGCAGTCACATAGAAAAAGCACAGAGGAAAGAGAGAATGATTTGGAAATGGAACAGTGGAATGAATGAACCGAAAGGGAAACGGGAGAAGCAAGTTTGGGGTGGTAGCAGGTGGAATAAAGGATAGATAACATATTGTGTGCTCAGAAGTACTGATTTCCAAAGGTCTGCCTTTTCTCTGGCCAGGTGCACGGTAGGTGGTACCTGCCCTCCCCTTTACAGGATGGAATGGCCACATGACATGCTTTAGCCAATGCAATATTAAGAAAATTTAAGAGATAACGTGACCTCTGCTACTTCCTCATCCCATAGGTGAATACAAGCAATGAGACAAATCCTGAATACCTACGGCACAGATCCTCATGGACCTTGAGTGCACATATAATGTGCTCAAGAAAAACAAATGTATCGAGTTAAGAAACTGAAACACTGGGGCCACATGTTACTGCAGAATGGTTGCTAGTCTACATTAACAGCCAAGGAACCTACCATCAAACTGATACAGAGTCCAGTAGGATCCAGGGCTGAGGGTCAGTGGAGGGGCTTTCTGGTAAGAGTGCCACACTGCCATGGCCCCTGTAGCTACAGCACTGAGAAAGATCTGGAAGGTCACGCACCTCAGTTCTGCCCACTCCTGATCTCAGGCAACCAGGTGGCCTCCTCCATGCTGCTGGCCATGTCCTCTCCCTGAGGAAGGAGCATGGGGCCCTTGTGTCACCCTCTGGAACTCCTGCCCACACCACCCTGGAGACTCACCTGTGTTGTAGCCCCTCCCAAGGGCTGGCCAAGGGCGGTGATTTTTCCACAGGTTTCCAAGGTACCAGTCACTCTGGTTCTCTACCAAGCCCAGGACCTGCTGACCTGTAGACAGAGAATACAAAGGCTTAGGAGGACCACAGCATCAGGACCAGTGAGGACTGATTGCAGGGATCAGTGGTGGCAGGTCATCATTACCATAGCTTCCGTTCACGGGGCGGTCTCCTAAGTGCCACGTCCTGACCTACCTGGTCAGTCTGAGTTAACACATGTCATCCTTGCCACCAGGCACCTGATTTATTATCCCCATTTCATGGAGGAGAGACTGCAGCCCAGAGCAGTCCAGGACTCTGTGCAAGGTTACCCAGGTTATCTGTGACCTAGCCAGAATCCACAGCTATTCATTCACTCACATAAGGAAGCGCGTGTTCATTCCAGAAATCAGGGAACACATCTACTCTTCAATCATTCCAAGTCCAATATTTCCCACTGTGCATTAATTGATCTGTTTTCTAAGCATGGACCAAGGTGGTTTTCTCCTATCAGAGAGGAGGGAATAATCCTTGGTTGGAGAGATGAGACCAAGGAAAAGAGGCACCTTGTGATCAGCTGCTTACGATGGTTTTGTGCTCAAACTCGTTGCTTCCTCCAAAATAGATTTATTGTGGCTGCCTAGCAGAGTTCCTGCTCAGCATGCACAGGCCCTGGGAGTGATCCCCAGCACCATCAAAAATAAACAAACAAACAAAACACAAATAAATAAATCCATGTCACCTGTCAACAAGCATCACATCCATATAGGCGTGTAGTCTAGAGGGATGATTGCACCTGGGTGCCCAGAGCTGGGCTGTGACATTGGTTTTGTCTCTGTGGCACCTCAGCTTCTCAGGTGGGTGGGGCTTGCAGTGCATCTCTTAGGATGCTGATGCCTGGGGTGTGGGTGGGAGCGAGTTGCTGGGCCTTCCACATAGGCCTCCTTTAGATGAGTCTGGCCTGCCACTTGCAGATGGCATTCTCTAAGAATTGTCATCAGCATCATGTGACTGACTGGGAGAGTGGATTTCACTAGGTCTTCTTGACTGAGTGCATTATTGCTTATCTCTGTGACAAAAGTTTGAGGCAGGCATCACACATTGATATTTTATAGATAGGGAAACTGAAACATAAAGAGTTTAAGGAACTTGTTAAAAGTTGCACATTGAATCATCATTGTCTTCCACAACTGGCTGAGGTCTTCCAAAGGGCAACTTCTTAGGATGCTGGCCAATCCGAGAAATAACAAAGAACTCTCCGACCCAAGGAAAGCCAGCCGTATGTTCAGAAAACACAGGGGTCCTTGTGGAATACGATGCTGGGTGATATAGGGCCTCCTTGGTAGGATGACAGCTCCCTGAGATGATGGTGTGTGGGTTTGGTGTAATTTATTTGATCAATTTATTGGGCTCCTATCTAAATCATCACCTTAGCACAAATACATAAACTAGAGGCATGGGAAAAATACTACCGCCCACTTTGTCATTGTGCCTGATCATATCCAAAACTTGTAGAATCCCTCAGAAAAATGCATCCCCAATTCAGGGAGGGCAAGCACCAATCAATTCCACATGAACTAACTAGGTTTGGGATGTGTGTGCAAAACGGTTAGACAGACCTAGAAGGGAAGCCTGGCGTCCTTAGCTCAGGGGCAGTGTCTGATACGACCAGCTGCAGACTTCACTTAGTAACTGTGGATCACAAAGGGGTGCTTGGGAGAGACGACTCTCAATGGCTAAGGAGCCCAGGTTGGTATCACAATGGTTTTAGGGGCCCCGGTTGGTATCACATGTTCTTCTGGCATGATAAAATGTGTCATACATGAAGAACTGATGAAAGGTAATGAGCTTTCACTGAATTAAGGGTGGCCAACTGAATCCCAGCTAAGGATATCTTCAGATATCAGAATCCAAATTCCATATTATTGCACCCCCCACATTGATGGGGTCTCAATCTTCTTCCTCAAATCCTCCATCAGCCACACTTCATTCCTGCCGAACAGAAATATGTTTTTCTAGCCTGTGTGGTCACCTCTCTCTTGCTTATTTAGCTGGCCGTGGGAAGGAACTGCCCTTGCCCCTGCCAAACCCTGCCCACAGTTCTTCTGTGGCTTGTCTCTAGCTTGGATGCCCCACGAATAACCAAGTTCCTTTATCTTCGTGACCACATGAGGTGACAGACATCTCTACCCAGTACTTCCTGCTGGTATTTTTATCTTCAGGTGACTTAGGCCCTTTAAAGGACCAAGTGGGCAGTATTGAGGCCCAGTGACACCCTATTTGTTAAATATCCATCTCCTGCACTGGTCCACAGGCAAGGACTGCAGAGTATCTGACACAGTAGGTGTTTAGCCTCTGTCTGCTACTAAGACATTAGTAGTCTCACTAAGTAGTTACTCTTTCGGGTGGGAAAATCCCTCTCAACCGGGATGAGGCTAATGTTGGGGTGTGTTGCCTTCAGCAGTTCAGCTTCCCCGCGCCCCCAACCTCAACACATTGTCCACTCTGTGAGCTCAAGCCTCTGCCTCCCCCCGTGTTGAAAACTGCAAAGACAAGGCAGCAGTGTGAAGCACGGCACTTCCATCGGCTGCTTGGCTGAGGCTTGAATTCCAGGTCTCACCCTCCAGAGAAGGAAGAATCTGCAGGGACACCCTGAATTCCCGGCATCGCCAAGACGAAGATTCAAATCTCTCGATCTGTACCTGGGCTGCCTTGATGACAGCCCATAATCTTCTCACATTAAAAAAAAATCCTTATTTAGTAACACAATGGTTATAATTTTAATATCCATCGGTTGAGGAGAAACAAAACAATCAACTGCCACTAAGATTTCGTTTTGCTCTTTTAAATGGATTCATTTGCCGCTATATCAATTATTAAAACAGGAATGAGGAGAAGCAATTTCCCTTAGTCTCAACAGTGCGGAGTTCTGTGTGTGGGTTAATGGATTCCCTGAATGATCTGCTCAGTGCCTCCCCCAGGCAGAGGTATCTGTGGACAGAGGACCCGAGAAGCAGCCCGGCTGGGGGCAAGGGGTGCAGAGTCTGGGGTCAGACTTTGTTTCCCATTCTCGCTCTGACATTTTGCTTGCTGTGCAGCCTCGAGGAAACCCCCTGACCTCTCTCTGCCTGCTGTATAACTTATGTCTGTTCCAATGTGTTGAGGGCTTACAGTACTGGGTGGAACACATTAAGCAGACATAACTGGTCGCTATTTATAATATCATCGTCCAAGCTAACCGGCCAGCTTCTGAAAGCCAGCGAGCCCCTAGCCATGCAGCTTTCTTTGGCGGTCACCCAGCCCAATTAGGCCATGGCAAAGCTTTGTTTCTCCAAGTGTGGTTTGGAGGCCACGTGCTTCAGAAAGAACGGAGGCTCTGTTCAGAACCAGTCAGGGCCACAACCTAGAGGTTAGTGGTTATCAGGAGGTTGCTTCCTTGGCTTCTCTAGCTTCTGGAGGGGGGATTTCCTGGCCTCTGCTGCTGAACCCTTCTCTCCCCATTGGTGTGGATGGGGCTGCCTGACTGGTGAACTTCAGAGAAGTTACACAGCTTCCCTTCCTCTTCCATCCTTCTTTTGGGAGCTGGAGAGCTGCAGAGAGCTTGCCATCAATCTGCTCTTCCATCATGTGGGTTTATAGGGCAGGTTTCCCCCTGTGAGGACCTCAGCATGCTCGGCATGTCCCAGGAGGGGTTGGGGGAAGTGCAACTCTGGGCTCTGGGTTTAGGAGGATCCATTGTGGATGTATGGCCCAGTCCTCCAATTTCACCCGTGTCAATAAATATGGTGACATTTTGCTCTTGCTCCTCTAAGTTGGGCGGTATCTGTATATGTGAGCATGGGGTTAGCGCCCTATATTAATTCCTATAGACCCCAACACTTTTGAACATGAATTCTGATCCTGAGACTAGTAATTGGCACTAAAAACCCAAGTCCATAGGTAATTTAGATGAGCGTCAAAGTTTGGGAATAATTGATGGAGAGGTCTGGAAGCTCTGTCCGCCTTCCTCAAAGGTCAGATTCACCTGTGCGTCACTGGCACAAGATAAACTCAAGTGGTGTCTAAATCCAGCCTATAAATCAGCAATATTCAGGAGGGGGGTGATCTCCAGTGCTATACTTCTTGAGTACAACAAAATAGTGAAGAAAATGAATGTCATGTTCAGACTACCAGGTTTGAATCCTGGCTCCTCCGCTTACTAGCTGCGTGTCTCTGGGTATGCTACTTAACCTGTCTGTGCCTGTTTCTTCATTCATTTGTAAAGTGGAGTTGATAAGAGTACATGTGGCCAGAATTAGTTGCTGTTGTTTTTTCTCCAGGCACAAGTTAATTTGTGAAAATGAAGCTGTGTTCTTCGCTTTTTCAAACCACTACGAATGAATGCCTGGAAGCTGGAGTCGTGTTCACTTTCACTTACCATGACCCTCAGAATTCCTCAGTCCTCCGCTCTGTTCCATGTGTGACCCCTCACCCTCCCGTGCATTCCTCCAAGCTCTCAACTTCCCCACAGCTTTTCTGGTAAGGGTGCCGTGCAGCAGACATCCAGGAACGAGGTCCCCTCTGCTCCCTTGTCACAGTACTGATGAGACAGCCATCCAAGCTCATGGGCCCGGTGGCATCCAAATCCTGATCTCCAGAGACCCGAGTCCAAAGGCTCAACCTTGATCTTGCGCACACATCCTCAGCCTGCCATCCCTTTAGGAAGGAAACCTCGGGGGATTCCTGGGGAGATGCCCTGGGTGCCACCTTGCGAGGACCGGCTCGGCATTGTGCACCTCCCACTCCTTAGGAGTCATTACAATAAAACACCATGACTAACAGAAAAGGCTTTGTCATTGTTTCCCGCGCTGGCCCTGTGGTTATGATTGAGTGTGCTGCTCTCTGTCTCCCTTACTCTCGGCACAAGTTAACTTATGAAAATGAAGCCGTCTCCGCTGCTTATTCATACATCACCACTAACAGCCAGACAGGAGAACAAGCCCAGTATTCTGCGGGGCCCTGGTGTCCCTGTCACCAGCCGGCAGACGGATGGCTGCAGGCCGGGAACTCCCCTCTCTCCTTCCTTCTGCAGGTTTTGGCCCAAGGCAGGGCTCCTGCTGTTCAGGAGGCAGAGGATGCTGCTCTCACCTGGAGCAATTGGTGTGGGAAGGTCAGGCGGAGCTGGTTCACTGGGTGGGAGAAGGCAGGAACCGAAGGACGGGGTTTTAAACTCAGGCAGGACAGGCTGTAGCCCCAGGTCTGTGACTAGGAGACAACCATTCTAACTCTGAGTTTCTTTACAAAAGGCTAAGAATCAAACCTCTCCTCACCTCCGAAATGAATATGCAGATCAAATAGGATAATACATGCAGAGCGCCCGGCTCATGGTAGATGCTCAACTCAAGACCTTCTTTTCCTCTTTGGATTGTCACTGTTCACACTGTCTACGTTTTCCTATTCAGGAGCCAAGGTTAGCCATGTAAACTGGACTATGCAAACTTCAGCCTCACTGTCCCCTTCCCTGCCCTGCTGTCCCCTGTCCATACTCCACTCTGCCTTTCTGAGTCTTTAGCTTCTGTGATGCCAATGTCCCTGGGAACATTCCTGCCGGCCTCCTTCATGGGGCTCCTCTCTCTACGTCCCCTTCCTCCCAGTGAACACGGACTCCAGAGCTTGGTTCCCTTCCTTCTTGCTCTACATTTCATCCATGGACGGCAGAATCTGCTCCAGTGGCTTCATTCAGACAGCACCAACTGGAAGGTAATCGCCAATCTGCACCCCCAGCCCCGGCTTCGTTTCCTACCCTCTTGTTCTTACAGGCTTCTGTGGGCTCACTGTTTCCTTTTGGCCATTTCACAGTGATTTTCAATTCGACCTAAACAGGACCAAATCCAGAATCATGTCCTCTTCAGCTCTCTGAGCCCTGCCTGGCCTGCTGAATGGCGCACCGAGGTCTGACTTCCCCGTGGAGCCCAAAGCCCTTTGAATCCATCTTGACACCTCCCGCTCCCCATTCTTGACACCCACCTACAACCAGATCCTCGGATTTTACCTCTGAGTATTTCTGGAATTCATCCCCTCCCCTGCTCAGCCATGCCCTTTTCCTCTCCCTTTCTGGGGTCCCTTAGCAGATGTCCCCAGTCACCTTCCCCTCTGGGTAGCTCTTCACCATTCCATTCTCCTTACTGAGTCACAGAAATATTTTGAAAGTATACACTGGATGGTTTGCTTCCTTGATTAAAATGCTTAAATGTGCCTGTAATCCGAGCGGCTCAGGGGGCTAAGGCAGGAGGATCATGAGTTCAAAGCCAGCCTCAGCAAAAGTGAGACGCTAAGCAACTCAGTGAGACTCTGTCTCTAAATAAAATAAAAAACAGGTTTGGGGATGTGGCTCAGTGGTAAAGTGCCCCCGAGTTCAATCTCCAGTGCCCCTGCCCGCCCGCACCAAAAAATGCTTAAATGCTCCTGGAGTCCAGTATAGCGTGGATGAATGAAGGAAGGAAAGGTGAATCTTTTGCCCAACCCACCGCCCAGTCCATCAGTAACTAGTGGACTCTATCTCAGTGGAAGGGAAGTGGTGGCAGGTCAGCTGCCCTCTCCAGTTCTACCCCAGATAGGCAGCTCCTGCCTCATCTGTAGGACACCTTAAGAGCTGTCTCCTTTGATCCACCTCCAGGAAAGTTCCTGGGTATAGAGAAAGCTGCCAGTCGCTGCTGCCGATCAAAACAACTGTGCTCATACCACCAAGCGAATATAAAATATTAAAACCAGGAGCTGTCCTGAGTCTCACAGAAACCCACCAATGCCCTCCCAACCTCATATTTATTCTAATAAGCTATTTTCAACTAGAAAAGCCTTTAAACACACCATTCAGTGCATGTCTGAGTGCGGGATGTCTATAATAAGAAAAACATAGAGTATCATATTGCCATTTACTAAACATCCTGAAAGAACTGCTACACAGCCCCAGGTGCCCTGGCTAGTCGGTGCAGAATAATAAAACATCTCCTGAGAAGATGCACACAAAAGGGCATTTAAACAACCCTGAATAGATTGAAAGGGACCATTTCTGAACTCGCCTGTCTCACAGCTCCTACTCTGGCAATTCAGCTGCAGCTCAATGCACTCTGGGGTAACAGACACCTAGAGGAGTTGCGAAGGTTTTAGTCATGACTCTGGAAACTTCTCTTCCATAGATGCAGCTGATGAGGGCAGGGAGGGGTTTAGGGACCCGGGGTCCATGGAACTATGAGGACTCTGTGAGCTCAGGCTTCCTTTCTTCTCTGCTTCTCAAATGCGGTAGCTGTTTCTTTCTTTGAATATTAGCACTAATTCTTGCCTGGTTCAAAGTCCAGCGGTCATGCACGGCACAGGTATTTCTGAGCCAGCTGGAGTTCTCTATTTCCCTCATGTGTGAAAGGCTGATGGTTACTGTGTCACAGGCTGCAGTGGGACTCTCAACCAGGTGCATGTACCCTGGTTTATAAAGCATGTCCCCGGGATGGAGCCTGGATTTCCATTGGTAAGGAAGCAACCCCACCCCACCTTAGACCTCAGCCAGCCTTGATTTCCCATGGAGAAAAAAACATCCCCCCTTGCTGATGTTGGTGAATGAGACCTAATCCCTCTGAGAGGAATTAGATTCCGTGTCCCTCCGAGAGGCTGAGTGAGTGAAGATGAAAAGAAGATTAGATTTTGCTTACTATGAGCAGGCCAGACGGAGCCCGGAGAGGTCACCAGAACACACAGGAGCTGCCTTTCTGGGGAGAAGCTTCCAAACACTGGATGATTCTAGAAAAGGCTGCAGGATTCTGCCCTCATCCAGCAGGACATGCTGAGTCCCTTCTCTGTGCCAACCACCAGGGACACAGTAGTGATGAAGACAGGCCCAGCCTCTGTCCTTCTGGACCGATTCTCCAGAGAGCTTCTCCCAGGGCCTGGCTGCTATCTTCCAGGTCTCACCTCAAATCTCACTGAAGCAGAGACTATCTGAGTAGCAGTTTCATTTTAAACAATAGCTCCGTGGAGTCTGATGCACTCAGGCTTGGGGACCTTTCTGGGTAGGTATCACCTGCCAGGTACTACAAAAGGAGGGAGGGGTGGTCCACAGAGCAGACAGGAACATGGTGACCTCAATGCTCCCTTCCAACCTCACTGTGAGTTTTCTTAATCCTATGCCCATGATGAGTTTCTCAGTGTCCCCTCCTGCTGGACAATCTCACAGGTGTTCTTGTATGTGTGGACCATGCTTCCCAGGGCAGCTGGCTCTCTGTGAGCCCCTGGCCCAGGCTTTGGAATAGGCGCTGTCCATGAACCATCTCAGAAAGGCCTCGAGGGCCCCCAGGAGGAAGGCACTGCACTGATTTCTAACCTCCAGAAAAGAAGCTGAGGTCTAAAGAAGTAAAATCTCAGGTCAAGGCCAAGGGGCTAGAAGGCCTGGTCTTGCAGTCCCAGCTCTGTGCTGTTGAAGACTTCATATCTACACTCAGGGTTAGAAATCATCTGAAATGGAAATGTTTCTCTCTCCTGGGAAAGGGCTACAGTGGCACCAACACGGGAAGGGTCCAGAGATCTAGGCACGATGAGGAGAAGGGTACATGTGACCACCCCACCTGTTCCGCCCTTTGATCCCACTTGGGGTTGCAGAAAAGACCCTCCAGAAAGTTCTCGGTACGCACTGGGGAGCAGAGAGCTTAATTTCCTGAAGCAGTAATCCCCGGGCACTGAGAGGAGAGCACATCCTGCCCCAGGGCACCTCAGGAGAACAGCAAAGGAAGCCCTGAGACTCAGAGACAAGTCTGCAATCTAACGTAGGTCCAGATAATGAGCATCTGCCAAGATCCAAGAACAAGGCTCCTACCCCACCCTCAAGACTTCCCTGGGTGGACCTGAAACTTAATTTGGGGCTTAAAAACGCCTGCTCAATCTCAAATAATGATTTTTCTCTTCTTTCTCCTGTGATCGTTGGTCTTTGGAAATGGGAAAAACTAAAAAAGGAAGGCAGAGCTGCTGGGCTTCCTTCCAAGGCTGCTTTTATCACACTGAGTCCCAGAGCGCGTGGCTGCCTTCACCTCAGAGCGTGGCCTCCGTCAGGGAAGCGAAGCTGGCCTCTGTCTAGTACACCTCTATCTGTGCTTTTTGGATCTGTCTCTCTTTTTTAAAACACAATGTGTTGGCATCTTCCAGAACTCTACTCGCAGACACTCCTCTGCCTTACCAGCAATGGTCAAGGGGAGCAAACTTCTCATTTTTCCTATTGGGGTTGCAGAGAAGGTCCTTATTTGCAGGATTATGAGGCCAGTATTTTAAATTCTGGCTTTTCCAATTATTGACTGCAACCTGCACCCAACTGCTTGATGTTTAAACTTAGTTTTTTATTTCTTTATAACGATTAATAATAAGATTCACCCTATGTCTAATATTTTGAGAGCAAAATGAGATGTAAATTGTCAAATATTGTTGAATTCTGATGGAGTAATATTATTAGCCAGCATTTCTGGGTCTTTAAGTAGTAGATATTTAATCTCTTTTACTGCACATGTATTAATCCCATTCAAGAGGTTAGCCAAGGCGTGGAGAAAAGCTGAGCCTCACTGTTCATGGAAAGCTCCAGTACTAGGCTCTAGGAGAGACCCTGGGAGACATGCCTACAGGCTTTCCCTCTCCCCAGGTACAGCTTGCTTCCCAAGGGCCACGGTACACACCACTACACAGGTGGGTTGAATGGTGTGTTCTAACACAGGTGTGCTAACAAGGCTGACTGAGGATACTATGTACAGAGGGTCTTTATATGGTTAAAATATCACACCTGGAAAAAGAATCCGTAATTTCTAGAAATGAAGAGCTAGAATGGGTGTGTATCTAGACCTAGCTTCCTTCAGGCGCTGCCATAAGACTTCTTGTACCCCAAAGGTCCACAGGCAAACACTCCAATACACTAACCACCGGGGCTAAGAGCTGGGTTCTGTTGCAAGGCCCGTCCAGAGGGAGCCCGCTGACCAACTCTCTACAAGCCTGCTCTCTGCTGTCCTCCTTGGAGAGAAATCTCCCTTTGTAAACCAATGGCAACACACCTGTGGCAGCAAAGAGTCCTCCCCTGGTGTGGCATTAGGTCACCCACAGTGCAAGTGGCATCAAACCAACAATAACAATGCACAACACCTGGCCTTTTAATAGTTTGATGTCCTTTCTGATGGAGACTAAATGGGGAGTCCAAGTTTAGGGTAGAAAGCAATTCTGCCCGGCAAAGTCGCAGAGATGGGGGTGGGCAGCAGTGAGGGGGAGCGGAAACGGGAACGCAATGGCTTACGGGAACCACTAAGCAAAGACTGACCGCTCAGCTGCAGAAATATCCTTAACAAAGAGCCAGAGCTGGAGCTCCAACAGAAATCCATCCATTCATTTGTTCATCACTTGTTATCCATCCACCCATCCGTCCACACGCCCCTTCATCCATGCGCCCGTCCATGCACGTGCCCATCCATCCACACACCTGTCCATCCAGCAGGTATTTGTTGAGTGTTTACTAGATGCCAAGCACTGTTCTGGGCTCTGAGTTGTAAAAAAAAAAAAAAAGACAAAAAACACTCAAAAAACTAAGTGTCTGTCTCATGGGCACTTTCATTCTAGTGGAGAGCGAGATCACAAACAGATACAGGATAAAACACAAGTGGCGACAAAAGATCCTGTGAAGAAAGCAGATGAAGGGGCAGAGAGCACGAGGTGAGCGGCCAGTGGTCCCCACACAAGCAGGGCTTCGGGAAGCAAACCTGAGGTGGCACTTCAAGAGAAAGGGCACGTACCTCTTGCTCCGAGGAGGGCCAGCTGAGAAGAGAATGGCAGATGAACAGAGGGGCCCAGTGCTGAGGCCTCCAGGAAAGGACAAGGGCAGCCCTGGTGCACCTGTCCAGGTGAGATGGCCACACACAAGTGCTGTTGCCACAGACCCGATCTGGAAATGGTCACCAGTCTAGCAGTGAGTGGTAGAGGATGTCAGCCTGGGATGACGGCTCTTCCTGATTCAGGGCTCAAGGCCACTTGAGAGTGAAGAGGTAGCCAGTGGGGACACGAGGTGGAAAATGACAGAATAGCATTTCAGAGTCTTCAAAAGGAGGAGAGATGCCCATCTCCAGGACAGAAACAGAAACAAGCAATAAGAAACCTGTACTCTGGGCCAGGCCCAGTTGTTTGGAGTCCCGAATCTGCACTTTAGGGAAACAAGACATTCCTATGAAATGATTCCAAAAAGCACTTTTGAATTCTGACTCTAGGATCCCACAGTCAATTATTTCATAGCTGCTTAAGACCTCAACATGATCACCAGTCCCCTGGGTACCCCAAGTTTCCCACAGATACAGGACTCTGTCCTACCTTATTTGCTGAATCAATACTGCCTATTTGGGGTGCACTGAATTTTTCGTAGAGACAGGCTGACTTCGGACATATCATCATCTTAATAGTTTTGAAACAAAGTTTTTGGTATGCCTGTGGCTTCCACATCCATGCCTCGTCAAAGTGTGGAACAATCCTAAGCATCTTATAAAGCCCTTTTCGCTTTTTGCCTTTGTGCTTGATCTTTTCCATTTCAATTAACTTTCTCTTGAAGTGTCACTGGATGAAAGACATCACAGAAATGGCAGAACCTGTTAGAAATGCAACCTTTTAGCTCCCAAGAGAGTCTAATTCCATTTCACTTATGTATGCAAGTTTTGACTGATGGTGACCCAGTATCTTAGGTGTAAGTCTCCTCATGATGAATCGTTTTAAAGAGCTTGTTCGTGGAGGCAACCGCAGCTCTGAGCTAATAGAACTCAACATGCCACTCGGTCACCTTCTGCAGCTTTGGAAGAATGTGCCAGGTGTGAATAAAGATGTTCAGTAGGGGGCACAGACAAAGACCTGGACTGGGAACAGGAGATCTGTTCAAGGAGAATAAGATTCTGCAGCTCACAAAACCAGGCTGTGCAGTAGCTCTCTGACCTGGACACTTCCAATTTGACAACTTCTATAGCTGTCACCAGAGCTAGGCACTAGGGCCAATGTGTGTCAACTTTTTCCTCCACTAATGGAAGGCAGGCACTTGTATGGCATTGCTAAAGATTTAAGGACAAACGTATTTAAAAATAAACCTAATAACAACCTTTCTGCATGTAATTGTTATTAACTCAAAAAATACTTAATTGATATCTATTAAGCATAATGGATGATTCCTGCTAAATAAAAAGTAAGTAAGACATAATGACCTCGAATACACTGCAGAGAAGCAAGCACAGGAGACACTTATGAATCATCTTGCAAAAGATAATTTTGGCAACTGATGGGGCCAGAGGAAGACCTCAAAAAGGTGGTGTTTGTCTTGGCTCTTCAAGGACAGGTAAGAATGTAGAGGTAAGGTAGGAGGTGGCAGGCCACTTAAGCTGAGGCAAGATCAGGCCAGGCTGAGAAGCAATTGTGGGAAAGAAGTGCATGGTACAGAAAGGCAGCCGCTTACCCCAAACAGCATGATCCTAGTTCGGTGTCTCATCTTGGCCAAGGCCACAGTAATAATCTTGTAGAATACTTTGCCTTCTGAGTTTTGGGCTGCTCTGTTTCAAAAGGGGCTGATAAAACTGACTTGTAGTTTGTTGTAAGGAGTATGGGTCACATTGGTAAAGGGTCGGACTTAGTGCCTGAATCTACAAGCTTGTCCAAAAAGTGAGCTTCGAGTTATCACTATCATTAAAAGAAACTGAATTCAAAAAAGGAAGACAAAGCTCAACCTGTGGCTATAGAAGTCTAATCTTGACTTGAATGTAGATACGGAGGGGACCTCAAGTTTGCTAAAGGCAAGAAAACCAAACCAAAACATCACAATAACCCTGGCCCTATACCTATTCACTCCTTGGGGTTTTAAAGCACCACATAGCAAAGATAATAAACAGAAGTGTCTACTAGACACCAAGTGTAGTGAACAGGGCATTTAAGACACATTGTTTCACTTTCATCTTCTAACTAAACCTGAGAAGATAGAAAATATAACCTTCCACTTAATAGAAAAGGAAAACATCTGCAGA
This sequence comes from Marmota monax, assembly GCF_021218885.2. Classification (NCBI taxonomy): domain Eukaryota; kingdom Metazoa; phylum Chordata; class Mammalia; order Rodentia; family Sciuridae; genus Marmota; species Marmota monax. The sequence goes on from NW_026695202.1 coordinate 6,654,613, forward strand.
GAACTTGAAGTCCCCTGCTTGTGGAGAAGCTGCTGAGATGTCGTAGAGCTCGGATCAAACCAGGTCCACATGACTCCAGATGTCACAGCTCATCTCCTTTCAATGAGGCTCATGGATGTCATCCTCAGTGAAAGTCCTTTACGAGCAAGTGAAGAGTGAAGTCAAATAAAGTTCTTTTCACATCACAGGGTTAGATATAGTTCAGGGTCATGCAAGAATGGGATCTGACTTCTCACAGTTGTCTCTGTCATAGAACCTTCCTGGCTAGATTCCCCTGATATCTTAGGAGGCACATGCCAACCACATAGCCCATGTCCATACCCCACAACAGCATCAGAGAACAATGCAGGTGGGTTCTCACTCTTGAAGCTGGTCCGTGATGCATGTGAGCCCAAGTGATGGGCAGATGCGTAGATGGGCATCGGCAATGCTGGGAGCCCCATACTGCAAAGCAGGCCCATGCTACCCACACAGTGAAGAGATGGCCATTCTGGCCGTTCCCAGGGGCCTTCAAACATGGGGTGTGATGCTGAAGTGGAGGTGCGTACACAACATAAAGTTAACTATAGCAGCCAGAGGATGAGAGGGAATGTCTAAAAAGAGTAAAATGCAATTTCCTCCTCTATCCAGCCTTCCCCGCCTGCATGGGCTGACTTAAACTCTCCTGCTGAGTTTCCACTGCTTCTGGACCATGTCTTCATTATAATAATTAGCTCTCAGCAGTAGTGGGCATTGGGATCCTCTAGGAGACTTTAAAAAAAATACATGTACCTGGCCCCCATCTCAGGAGATGCTAATATGCAAATTTCCTAACTCTGAGTTGGACCAGGGAATTATTTTTAAAGAGTTTCCTAAGTACCTCTGTGTCTGGCACTATAGAAGATAATAAAACTTGAAAACCAGAACCTTGTCATGAAAAACAAAACAAAACAAACTTAAAACTGTATATTTTTTAAAAAAGTATACATGTTAAAGGAACAGGTGAGTGTATAGAACATGAGGTTAAGTCTCAGAATCAAAGAAGAAATGGAAGACAGTACAAATTCTGAGAGGTAGACAGATTGAAGGTAGTGCCTAGGTGGGAGCCTGCCTATTATCTCAAGAAGTATGAAGCATTGGTTTTAACGGGAAAAGGAGACAGGACCAGGACTGTGCAAGAACACCTCGGTGAACAAAGATAAAGTCAGAATCCCCAAAGTCACGGCCTTGGTGGAGAAGAGGGAGTCCTGCAGAAGAGCACAGGAAGCTCTGTACCTTGGCCTTGCATCTGCTGGAAGGCACAGGCAGGCACTGGAACTGCCTGGCTCAAGGCCCATCCTCCTGTAGTCCGGGGCCCAGAATTTATCGTGGATTGTCAATGTGAAAACCACTGTGAACCCTAGCACTTGGCAGAAGCACGTATAAATCCATTCTGGAGCACTGTTTTTTAAAACCTGAATGTAAAGAATTCCTACAAATAAATTTCCAGGGAGGGTGAGTTCACAGCAGCAGCAGAAAACCGACTAGGAAACAGCACTGCAGAAATAGCATGAAGAATTAAGACTCTCGAAGAGGATTAATTGGAACATAAGGAAAATGTGTTCAATATGTTTAAAGAAATAAGAGGACACAGAATGTGGCCCTAAAATATGTCTCCAAATTCCTTTGCTCCTTCCACTTTAAAAGGTAGAGTCCCCTTCCCATTGATTGAATTGTTTCAGTCACTCATTTCTAATAAATTGAATGGGAAAGGAATGATGTTAAGTGACTGACCTCTGCCTGGTGCATTCTCTCTCTTTCTCCTGCCCTCCCTCCCCCTCCATTTGCTCACTTTGGGAGAAGCCAGTCTCCATCCTGTGAGGATACCTGGAGACACACTGTGCAGGGCAGACTGAAAGCCCTTCACCTACAGTGACCACCCAGTTGCAGTGGTGTGAGTGCACCCTCCATAAAACCAATCATGCAGCCCCAGCTGACATACGACTACAGCTGCAGGACAGACCACAAATTAGAAATGCCTAGCAGAGTCCCTCCTGAATTTCTGTGGAACAGAAACCCTGAGACATAATAAATGACTTGTTTTAAGCCATTAAGTTTTATTGTAATTTATTATGCATGAATAGATAACTATAGAGAATATAAAAAAGTGCAATAAAAGAAAGAACACTGTAAAAAAATGACCAGGTATATTTGAAAAGGCATCAAGAAGAAAGTTGCAGAAATGAAAAATGACTGTCAGCTGATTTCTCCACAGAAACAATGTAAGCCTTAAGAGAGTGGAATTACACCCAGGAAGAGAGAAAATAACTGTCAATCTAGAATTACAGAGCCAAGGAAAGCATGCATCAGGATGGCAAAATAAAGACATTTTTCAGAGAATCAAAACCAGCTCTTATTAGCAACAGACACTTACTAAGGGACATTTTAAAAGATATACTTCAGGAAGAGGAAAATTTCCCAGAAGTAATGTCCAAAAGGTGAGAAAGAACAGTGAGACTAGAAAACAGCAAATGCATAGGTAACAATTTTAAAAGGCACCGACTAAAAATCAACAATGCTACCTAATTAATAAAACCAGAAGAAAAACAAAATAGAAAAAAAATCCATTGAATAATAAGTATATTATTTTGGTGGAGATGCTTACTATAGTAAGAGAGTGAAGATACTAATTTCAGATTTTAAGTAAAAAGTGCATGTTAAGATTCCTATTACATAACTTTCAATCTAGTATAGGATAAAATTGGAATAAGAAATACAAGCAGCAGAATAACAACAGACACTAGTATTGCTGTATGTATAAACGTGGCTATATAACCAATGTGATCCTGCAATCTGTACACGTGAAAAAATGAGAATTCATACCCCATTTGAATCAAATGTATGATATGTCAAGATCATTGCATTGTTTTGAGCAACTAATAAAAAAAAGAAATAAAAATCTATATTCAATCCAAACATGGCAAGAAAGAAGAAATAAAGAGATCAAGAAAGGACACATAGAAAGTACGGTATCAATGGACACCAACCCCATAATAACTGTCATTAGTAAACAGAAGCTGCTTCTAATTTTCATATGAAAAATTTTAAAAATTCATCTACATGTCTTTTAATAATTTTAAAATAAAAGATAGTAAAGACATAAAAGGCAAATATAAATCAAAGGAAATTTGGTGTGTCTGCATTAATAACAAGTAAAAGAAACTTCAAAGTAATACACGTCATAAGAGGTAGTCTTCTTTTGTTGGCACTGCAGATTGAACCCAGGGGTGCTCTAACACTGAGCTCCATCCCTTTTTATTTTTTAGTTTGAGACAGGGTCTCGGTAAGTGCTGAGGATGGCCTCGAACTTGAGATCCTCCTGCCTCAGCCCCTGAGTCTCTGGGATTATGATATGCACCAGGGTGCCCAGCTTACAAGAGGTAGTCTGCATGATAAGACAGAGAAGCCTACTTAGACATTATTAGAATTACATTGAGAGTTTAGATGGTTGCTGGAAACAACATCAATATACAAAAACGAATCCTCTGCATGTACCATCAATTGGTTTAAAAAATACACAATAATACATTTTCAATGGCAAAAATATATTAGAGATCCAGGGATACATATAGAAGATATGCAATATTTTATGAAAATTATTGTAAGCTATTATTGGATGATATTAATAAAGAACAAATAAAACAATAACAAATCACGCTTATATATAAGAAGCTTCATTTTTATAAATATCAAAATTCTCATCAAATTGGTTTATAGATAGTCAAAGATAAAATAAAATCAAGATAGATAAAGATAGATAAAATCAAGATTATAATATGTATGTGTATACGCACATTCATGGAACTTGACTGAAAAAACTTATTTTAAATTGTTAATAAGAACCACAATTGTGACAATTCATTGAGCTTATATTTCTTTTTTTTTTTTTGAGTTTTTATTGTATTTCTTTTCTAGCTCAATTTTTAAGTGTAAAGAAGGGAGAGAACAAGTGATGGAAATAGCATTCCCAGCTACCAACACTTATTATAAAGTCAGCAATAATGTGGTATTGAAACAGGAATATACAAACTGACCCATGACATATATTCACATCTGGGAACTTGATTTGTGACAGATATGTGAAAGACAGGTAATTTGAAAATTACCATGGTAATTACCATACAAAGATAAATACATGTTATCAAGACTTTATATATGAATCAATTTCCTATGAATGAAGGAGTTAAATATAAAAGGCAAAGTTTTCAAAAATGTAGGATAACATATGGAGAGCATTTTTATGACTCCAGGTTGTAGGTTATTTTCCTAAACACAACTGCTTGTGAACCATAAAGAAAATAAAGGATAAATTCAACTACATGACAATTTACAACTTCAGTGTACTGAAAAAACATGCAGTAAACTGAGAGATAATATTTACAGCATATAAAATTAGCAAAGGCTTAGTGTCCAGAGTAATACAAAGAGTGGCTGTGAATCAACACAAAGATGGGCAACTCAATAGAAAAATGAGAAAAAGTTATAAATGAGTGTTTCTTAGAACAGAAAATCCAACTAGGCAATAAACACATTAAAAGATGTAATCTCACTAGTAATGGAAAAATACAAATTATTTTTCCAGTTAGGCATCAGTTATCACCTACTGTAAAATGATGATTTTAAAAAGTAAAACAATCATGAGTAAATGGGGCTAAAGATGGGTGGCAATGAGAAATCTTTATCATCAGGTGGGGTAAAAATTAGAATAACCATTTTGGAAAACTATTGGTAATCACCAATGAAGGGAAGGGGGGAGGGAGGGAGAGAGAGAGGGAGAGAGAGGGAGAGAGAGGGAGAGACAGGGAGAGAGAGGGAGAGGGGGGGAGGAGAGAGATGTGTATACATTTATAATGTGTGTATATATATATATATATATACATATTTAATGTATATATATTATATATGTATGTATAGATGTATGTATATACGTATGTATGCACATGTGTGTGTATTTTTGTCCTTTTGCCTCTCACACTTGAACATAAGCTCTTGGGGAAGCCTAGACTTGTTGACTATTTCTAGGACCCAGCAATATCTGGATTATAATAAGTGCTCAGTAAATATTTGTTGAACGGATACCTATACACAAAAGGAAGGTTATTCTTTAAATGCACTATATTTTACCTGTGATCTCAGATGTTTCTCTTTGTCCTTGTGATCTCCTTATGCAAATCAAATGCCCACCTTCCCATGCAATGAATACTTTCTTGCAGAAAGGGTAGCAGAATGGCCAGCCCTGGCTTTACTCTCCCCTGGTTTCTCTCTGTTCTCCTCATTCTGCATACCCATAGCTTAAGAGTTGGTTCTTTCATTTTGATGCTGTTTTTCAACATTTCTAAAGAAGTAACACTGTTGTTTCAATGGTCCATTATCTAAGGGGCAGGCATTAACTCCATGGAAAAAATTGGGGACTCCCTTTCTTCTCCAGGCCCCATTCTTTGGTCATGAACTCTGTTGCTGTCTCTGAATCTGCAAAAACTGTGACCTTCAGCTCAGTGAGCTTGGTGTTGAGGTATTCCTCAAAGGAAAAGGACTATCCAAAGGAAAGGCTGTTGCCAAAAGGGACCCAGTGATCATCAGCAAAAGTCCTCTAATCTCATGCACCATTTTCCCATCAACTAGTTCCTTTTTCCTTAACCTGTTACATATTTCATTTTTTAAAAATTACAGCTCATTCACAAAGAGCCAGAATCCAAAGAGAAGGCCTCTCAAATTTTGTTCAAAAGATTCAAGTTTAAAAGCAAACAGGTGAAGGATTAACAGAAGGTTCAAGTTTCATTAAGTAGATGTGTTGATGTTACGGGAAAGTAAAGTGCAGAGGGCCAAGGCTCTCCGTCCTCTGGAACACAGCGCTAACCATAATGAATTCCGTACGGCATCGCTTTCAACCCTGTGATATTTCATTCATTGATTTTATTGTCAAATGAAAAGGCGCTGGTTCCAAGTGGCATTTAGTGAGACAGATGGGGAGTGACCCAGACTTCATTACTAGGCGTTTTTTTTTTTTTTTTCCTGGATAATTTTAATGCTATCTGGGTGGGAAGCAACAGAGGCACAAGGAGCTCTGGGTCTAACATCGGGAACTGCTTTGGTTAAGAATCAAGGAACCAAAAGCCTCAGTCTTCAATTCCACCTTCCTGCACACATTGGCACAGCTGAGCCTACTCTGGATACCAGAGATGTGTCTGATCTCAGTTTCTCTCTTGTCATCATGGGGCTTTGAGGGGTACCCTGCAGATGAGAAATTGGAGAGTTGCCCAGATCTTGAAGGAACACCTAGAAGTGTCCCACTGGATGGCATTAAACACACTGTTTGCTAAAATGTGGTGACCAATTAGTACATTGAACACAGAGAACCCAGCCTCTGCTCCATCTTGTTACTTCTTGAGCAGAGTATTCACTTCTTTGTTGGGGACTCTCTGAAGCCATGTTCCCTGTGCCGCTCACTCCCATCAAACCCTGCCTGAGTTCCAGTCCGATATCCCTAACCCTGTACCAGACATTTCAAACAGGTTGTCACTCAGAGTCGACATGTCAAAAGCCCACACACCTGATTTCTTCTTAGATTCACCATTTTTAGGAAGCACATTCTACAGTCTTGAATTCCATCAATTACACATGTGATTAAGAATTCTTTTGGGGGAGGGAATGAAGGACAAAAATTTTTGGAACATTTCCTGGGAACAGCTGCTCTGCATATATGACCTATGCAATTTTTGCCTCTAGATCTCTAAGGGCACAGACTTTAGTCCACATTTGTACAGATGAGGAAACGAGTTGAGAAAGTTATTGCCCCGGGGCACACAGCTGCAAATGGCTACAGCGGGATTCAAACCCAGGCTCTTCTGACCACAAGTCAGAGTCCTTCCATCCCCAACACCTCGGCATTGTCCCCTCCTCCTCTCCAGTCTCCCCATCCTTGCCTCTGACACACATCTTTTCTCCCTCTTGTACCAAGGCCAAGTCAATCTTCCTGTAAAGCCATGTCCCAGGAACTGCAAGTTTCATTAATTAGAAGTCACACTATTATTAATGAACTCAAAAAAGGATGCCAGACCCCCTCCTGGTGATGGCTTCCAGCCCGAACTCCTTGGCATGGCTTCAACAGGCCCGTAGGGCCTGTGAGTGGACATTTATCAGAGACCATTTTTCAGGCCTCTGTTCAAGTCCCTTCTCTGCCAAACACACATTGCAGAAAGTACCTGGGTGCTGATGAGGCCGACTTATTATTGAAGCCCCTGCAGCCCGTGTGGGGGCCCGTGCTCTGGATCACTTCTCAGGAAGGGCCCCATAAGCCTCTCTGTAAATCCTTTCCTGTTTCTAGGGCTGGGGTGTGTCCTGCTTCTTCTATGGGCCTCTCCACAGTAAGCACTCGTTCCCTGAGGGCCATCCCCTATTCTGGCCCTGCGAACACAATCAAAGGCTGCACTCAGATTCAGTTCTGGAAACTCCCTCTGAGTAAAAGGCGATGGACATAATCACATTAGGAGTCCTTCTTCCAACAATGCGAAATCGATTCTGAGGAGGCCCTCACTCAACTCAGCAAAGTATAAAAGCAGAAGTAATAACATTGCTTATGACTATTATGCATCTGATCAAGTTCTCACTGTGTTTTAAAAATTAATTTCTTACTGGTCTCTCCAGTCACTAGTTTCTGTCTTATTCGGCTCTTGTTTCCCATCACCGTGCCTCATCCAAATTCCTGCCGATGGGTATGACTGGGCAAAGCCAAATTTGAGGTGTCCCAGGGAACTCTTCCACTCGGGGAGGTGTGGGTCTTACCTCTTTCCCCCTCTTCTGTTGCCAGAGCAGAGTGCAAAGAAGAGTTTGGAAGCACTGGGCTGACCTTATGATCGATAGAAGATAAGAAGCAGAACCTCATTTAAGAGCCAGGGGAGGAACACCCAATCAATCCAGCCACATTTGGAGCTGAGCAGATAATCCTAATTTACTGCCATGGGTCATTTTTGAGCTGATCCTGTTGATTGGTTCTGTATTTTCTACCACTCTTTTAAGCTCTCTGCAGATAAAGATGGCAGACTTTCCCCAAGGGCTTTGCAGGATGTTGCACACGGAGAGGATTTCAGCAATTTCTACTTGATCAAGGAGGGAAAGGAGGGAGAGGGCAAATGAAGAAGGAAAACAGAGAGAGAAGAAGAATGCAGCCGTCCTTCACCTCTTCTTAAATACTTACTGCTCAAACATCGAGTAAAGTGGTTTCCCATGAGGGCAGCACTGACTTCTAGGAAAGAGTTTGGAAATCTTTGCAGGTGTGTTTTTTTTTTTTTTATTTTTTATTTTTTTTTTTATCATGATTGGAGAACATCACTGGTTAAATTTGGAAGGTAAGGTCAAGAGATGATCAATATTTTGTTGTGTACCAGGCAATTTCACCCCACAAAGAATTGTCCCTTGCTTCCCATGGCTTTCAAATGTCTCCCCATATATTCATCGAAGTGCAAAGATGTTAATAAGCATCTGTGTATAAAATCTAAATCATATTTTATATTTAAACTTCAAGTGTTTCTGCACATTTTAATATATGCTGAGTTTTCTAGCAAAGCAAGTACCATATAAATCGAGGGAAGATTGTACTCTGTTTTGCTTGGAATTTTACCAAGAGTGGTTCATCATTTTGTAAAATAATGATGCCAATAGCTACTTGGAGGATGTGAGTCACCAATCCAATGTGCCTGTGTCTTTCTGCATCGCTGGCTGTCACATGCACGGGAATTCTATCATGCAAGGACATCATTATTTCATCACATCTTCTAGAGCAACCACTTCTGGGCATTCAGGGTGAGCAACTGTCTTGTATTCCCAGGAATGAGCAGGTTCCTGGACATGAGGTTTTAATGATAAAATCAGGAAATTTGCAGGCAAACTGAGATGAGTTAGTCTCCCTACTAAGCATTAGCACATTGAAATACATTGTACTTATCATACCACCTATTTTTTTTATATATGCACACATGTTGCCAGCTACATGGAAAGTGTTGAAAAAATATTTACCAAATGAATGGAAGAAGAGAGAGAGCAAGAGCGAGAGCATGTGCGCACTCATGGGGGGGGGGGCGCAGGCCATTTTCTGAGAGTTACAAATGATTCCATATTCATGCTCCTTACTAGAAATGCATGGCTGGCTGATACCCCATCATCCCATGACTTGAAGAGATCTCCAATTATTGTTTTCTGCAATACTTCTCCAACACAACTTTTGAGTAGAGAGTAGGTTGGCCTAGCATCTGATAAGGAATCTTAATATCACAGATTTCAATGGAAATGCAAGGCCACTGAATCTGAATAATCTTTACCTAAAGGGCCTCAGAATGCTCTGTTAGCTGTTGTATTTAGTCTGTCTTTTGAAAGGCAAGAGAGCTAGACAGGTGTCACATTTAGTGACAATGAAAGAGACATAGTACCTGCTACCCAATACCTAGGAAGCTTTGCATACTGATGTCACCTGCCCTCCATTGAATAAATATAATTCTGAAAGTCTTCTCCAGCAGGACATGAATGCCTTCTGTATTTTGGATAAGTGATCCTGAGCATCACCTTGAACATCTGCTTTGAGATAATAAGGAATAACTGGAAAACAGTTCTCTTTCTGATTCGTTTATGGTCACAAGAGGAAACCAACCAAAGCTTACAGGAAAATAAGGAGCGCAGAAAACAGCAGGGTGCTTTGGGTTCGCTGATGTCCCCAGAGAAAATTCAGCTGTCAGCAAGATGGTAAAACTCCTGTACCCAAAACACAGCTGCTCATCTGCAATCTTGGAGCAATTTTGTTCAAGGGAGAACTGGTTGAAAAAGAAGATAGTGGAATGGAAGCGAGAAGCCAGGCGCATCTGCTTCTGAAAGTAACATCAGGACTTACTGAGGCCCCATGGTCTCTTGTCAAATAGCAGCTCTTTTTATCCCAACTCATTTTGGGGACACATAATGGAGCAGCCAGGTGGGTGGGGGAAAGAGATGAACTTGGGGACAGGGAATGGTACATTGCATTTGCTGGAACAGAGTTTAGGGGTTAGAATAGGGAGCTTAGAAGCTTTTGCAAGCCTCTTGCCAAATCCAACACTGAAGGTGGGTTTTGAGGTGTACTAATGGGCATAGGGCCAAGATGTGCATCTCTGATTCTGTCACCTCATTTATTAGGGAAGGCTGATAATAATAGGATTTACATGGTAGAGACCGTTAGGAAGACAAATTGAGGGAGCTCCGTGCAGAGCAAATGTGTCATCCAGATCCTGGTCCTCAATATCAGTCGTCATTAATTTTTTCATAGCTTCACCGAGATATAATGAACATATTATACAGTTAGGCAATTCTTTTTTAATCACACACACTTCTGTTGCTATAGACCATCCAGAGCCTAGAGTTTGAACAGGTGTGATTAGAATATGCTGTCATTTAGGTAAAGGAACATTTCATTTGAATTCTATTCCCTCCTGCCACCCCAGGGAAAGACTGGGGCTTAATTAAGCAGAGCCCCATGGAGGTCTGCATTCTTGTAAGGTCATGAGTGAGGAGGGCAGAAATCAGAGAGGCCCATACTGCAGGCACCATGTCAAGGCAGATAACCGGCATCAGCAGAGGGCGCGTGCTGGGTTTTCTTCATCAATGTGACATCGAGTTTCGGTGACAGGACTCACATGTATGGAGATGTGCTCTCCAGCTAGACCCTGGAATTGAAGGCACTGAGGAGGTTCAGGGCTTCCCAGTGCACACAGAAATGATTTCTTATAGGGGTTGCTTTAGGAGACTGTCGCAAGTTCTTTTTTAACTCATGTTGAAATAACTTTCTTGGGAAAAGTTTTCAAAGAGATGGAAAAGAAGAGCCAAGAACTGCATGGCCACTTAACAGTCTACAAAGCACCGCTGGTGACAAGTAGATTCTGTAAGGAAATGTTCTCAGAAAAGCCCCTCCTGGGGCTGGAGAGAGCCTGATGCTGGCATGAAAAGATTTTTCCTTCGGAGGTGAGTCAGGAGAACATCAACCAACTGCAATTATGACCCTTTAGCAAAAGTAAGGCGAGGCCAATAGGTCCCCTCCAGAGAGGCTTGCTTTCCATGGTAAGGAGAGGGGGATTTTGCAATCTCGAAAGGGCTCTTTGTTGAAAGTTTCTATTTGATAATTATGCCCTTGAAAGATTCTTTGTGAAAAGTCCCTCTTTGTTTAGAATCATGCTTGCTGGTTCTTTTAGATTCAACAAAAGATCAGGGGAAAATTCGTCTATCAGTGTCCCCACTAAGATAAACAAAAGATGTTTGTCCTCACAGGACCTTAATTTCATGTCCAAGAAAAATAGTAAGTGGGTTCAAAAGACCCCTCAGAAGCTTGCACACATGCCATCCCCAGAACTTTAGTGAGCTTCTCTAGTCCTAGACTCAGCTGAATTTCCACCTTCAAGGAATGGGCAAGAAGCAGTGTGGCTACAACTTAGGAGCGGTGAGCAATGCAGATAATTGGTAATAAAAGGAGAATTAAGACCATTGAAACCCATCAGTCTTTTGATATCCTAAAAAGTCCATATCATTGCTGTAAAAATAGTACGACTGCTTAAAAAAATCCATGTATTAGCCCATTTCTATTACTATAATGACATGCCTGAGGCTGGGTTACTTTATATAGAAAACAGGTGGATGTGACATCATCTCACTTACCCACTAGACCTACACTCTTTCAGAATGGGAATGGGGTCTTGTCTATTAGTATCTTCCAGGGCCTAGCACAGAGCCTCAGTAAGTTCACAGTTCTGGAAGCTCCAGCAGCTATATCTGGGGATGGCCTTCTTGCTGTCATAGACCCAAGGTGGTACAAGGCATCACATGACAAGAGATAGGGAGCACATGAGTGTCCGTCTCCCCTTTCTTATAAAGCCACCAGGACTCAATCATGGGGGCTGCATTCAGATGACCTTATCTAATCCTAATCACTTCCCAAAGGCCCGACCTCTGGACACCATAGTTAGGTTCAGTTTCAGTTTCATCCTCTTAGTATCTGACGGTGATGGTCACATTTCAAAACATGAACACTTGGGGTACAAACTTGAACCCTACCCTGACCATCACAAATGTACAACCCTCACCCTCTGCCTCAACCAAATCTCTTCTTATGTTTTTCAAACATGCAGCGAGTCCACTCATACCTGAGCCACAGGTCCAACTCCTTTCTCCTGAATGCCCTCCTCTAAATCTATGGCTCTCACCTTCTTCATGGTCAAGGTTGGGCTCCATTTCACTCACCCATATAACACTGGTGGGTGCTCTTTTAATAAGTTTGGTCATCACTGGGGAGATGGAAAATAAAACACCATCTCTGCTCACTGTCCAGAAGCAGCAACAATGTGAACCCCATTGTGCCCTTCTTGGGGGAGCAGCAGGTTAAATAGCCATACGATCCCACCTGGGGTTCAAGGGACACTAGTGCCATGCGACACGAGACACTGTGTGCTTGTCTAGGCCTGCTGCAGTTTCCTCCTCCCACCTTACACCAGCTCACTCCAGCAACTCCACGGTGCATTTTACCATGGAGGATCCTTTGGCTAGAACAGGTACTAACATCCTGTATTCTGCACAATCGACTGGGAAATAATGTTGCATTAGAGAGCGGGATGAAAGAATCCCCAGGGGAGAACTTCAAATGCAGTGCCAAAGGGTGAACCTCTTCCGTGCTGTTTTCCTAATTGCAGAAGGAAGGGGAGGTCAAAGAATTCTGTTTGGCAACTCCGTTTTGCAGTTGGCTACCCGTGACCTTGGCCTAGTCAATTAACCTCTTGGAACCACAATTTCTTCATCTGTGAAAACATAATGAACTGTCAGAGATTTTTCCTGTGAAAATTAAATGAGATAGCACATGGAAGCATCCGGCACAAGGCCTGGGAGAAACCTAACAGGTGCTCAATCAGTTTCTTTCTTGCCCTTCTTTTTTCATGGTGCTCCAGCAGCTAGGACAGTCCATGTTTCTGGTTTTTGATGTGGCACCTTAAGAAGTATCTCCAGAACAGTCTTCTCCTCGGAACATGGATGCAGGGTGTCGTGGTACCTACATCTTCTGTTTATACCCCAGGATAAAGCCGGTGGTCATATATGTAGTTACATTAAGGTGTCCACCACACAGCAGCCATGTCACCAGTATGTTCCTGTAAGCAAGGTGGCTTAGTGCTTTGGACTTCTATATGCCTGAATTTGGAGACCAACTTTCCTCCCAGCAAGCAGGTAAGCTGCAGAAACAGGAGGTAGATAATTATGGGCTCTGCCCTCTTCAAGAGAGATATAATCTATAGCTGGGCTGAGTTCCAAGGCACCCTATTAGTGCTGCCCTGGGAGTATGCCTGACATAACTAGACAGTAAATGTGACATCATCTCACCCACTAGACCCTACACCCTTTCAGAATGGGAACAGGGTCTTGTCTATTAGTATCTTCTAGTTCCTAGCACAGAGCCTGCTGCTTGGTGTAAATACTCGATAAATGATAGGTAGATGGATGGATGGGTGGGTGGGTGGGTGGGTGGGTGGATGGAAGGATGGATGGATCAACAGAAGAAAGAAGAGAAGGAAAGAAGGAACTGATCCCAATTCCAATGGCATATAAACTCTTTAGAAACAGTGCCTCTGTCCTTTGTCCATCGCTTTTATAGCCAACTGGACTAAAACAGTGTATAAACTGTAATAGAAACTAAAACTACATTTGTTGAATGAACAGACAGATGATGGAATCAATTAACTTGAAAATTGGCTGAAAATTATTCCTATTCACTGGCAAATCAAATGCTCTGAGATGACTTCCTGTTCCCAATAATGTTTAGCATGTTTAAATAGTTATACAAATTAAAGTGAATGGTGAAGGATACCAATAAAAATGGATGTCCCCTACCGGATAAGCAAAGGACAAAGTTTGACAGTGTCCCTGGCCTCCAGGAGCCAAAATAACCTGGAATGGCACCCACAGGAGGGTAACGAGGACAAGGTGGAGAAGGAGCTGGTACCCTCTGTGGGTTCATACAAGCCACGGAGCAGGGCCACGCCACCCTAGCCAGAGTGTGCCTGCTGGAAGCACACAGTGACACTATCAATTAATCCCTTCATGATCCTAATGTCAGAAATGTAAGCCTTTTATGATGCAGTAAAACAATTTTTATGGGATTTTCCATCCGTCTCATGTCTTGATGTATTTTTTAATCAAAAAGGATAAGAACAAGAAGTCAAGCGGGTATAAATCTCCGGCTCATTTCTCTGGTTCTCTGCCCAGGGAGGAGAGGCGAGCAGGGAGGTGCTCCCAAGCGCAAGAGCTGCTGCTCCTTTCCTCCCAGGGAGCAGCCTGGGAGCGCAGCCTTTGCCTGTGATGGAGGCCCGGCTGTGAGCAGCACACCCCCTCCAGAGGCTGCGTGGCTATAGGTTCTGGAAGTCAAATCTCATGTTCTCAATAGCTTTGGATGTACTTTATCTTTATTTCTGATGACAAAACAAAACAAAAAAAACATTCCTTTCATAAAATGTGCAAACCATAAAAAAAAAAAAACACAAAGAAGATGGAGGTGATCGATTGTAAACTTAGACTCTTATTCCATGTTTTCGAGATATTCTGATATATGTTGACAACAACAGAATAATGGTAAGGCATTGCAAACCCTTTGCTTACTTGTAGCTGATCTGTAAATATATCACCAGCATTTTCTATGTCAACCTTCTCCATTTTATGCATGCATTCCATATTATTCTATTGTACAGATATACCAAAATTTAACAAGTCCCTGTTTTGGGAAGTTGGACCTGTCTTCAAAGTCTTCTCATGATACATAATAGTAAAGCTTCCTTGTTCTCATCTAATTTCCTACAAATGAAACTGCTGTCAAATATAAAAAATATTTTTCATGTTTAGATACATTTTCTCAGACGTTCTATAAAAATGCTCATGGGACTTACACTCCAGCGAGAAGTGTTGACATTTTTTTCTTACCTTTATTATCTCTGCCAGTGTTTAACTCCTGCTCCAGTTTTCACTTTTTGTGAAGTAAAAAATTCTTTTCATATGAAAAATGACTTACCAGGGGTTTATGTCTTCAGGGAAGACTATCAAAGTCCTTTGCTCACTGCTTTCTTTACTTTTTTATTGATTTATAGGAACATTTTACATATTGAAATACTGATCCAGGATATGTGTTATCCCTAGAGTAGTTCCTTGCAAAGTAAGTAAATAAACAAATAAATAAATAAAGAGGGTGCTCTTTCCACTCCTCCTCTACCCTCCCAAGTTTTTATTTGCAGTTTCCTGTCTCCTTACATGTCAAGCAGTAACTGTCACAGCAAGAGATGAGAAAGGTCACTGTGTGAGAATTGCTCCTGAATGCTGCTCAACCTTGAACCCCCAGGAGCTGGCATGGGCACCACAGAAGGATGCTCAATGAATATTTGAGAAACACAAGAAGAGGGAAAAGAAGGAAGGGTGGGGAGAAAATCAAGAATAACAGCTTGTATTTGTCCAACACCATGGGTATCAGCCAACCCTTAGCAGGAGGAGCGGCGGCTCGGAGGTTTCTCTAAGCTGTAACCCTGCCTGCTGCTCAGTGTAGGCCCAAGAAACAAGCACCCCCGTTCGCTGTAGGGATGTCACCAGTTTGCCTGTTGGATGAGCAAAGGGGTTTTCTTCAAGGCACATATCCCCTGGTAAACCTTGCCCCTAGAACAAGTGCTAGCCCAGGTTGAAACTAGCAGTTAGTACAGAAATTGATTCTTAGCTACAGCCAGGCCACTCAGTTGGGACATCAACTCTTCACTGACATGGGGGTCAGAGACAGGTCAGAAATCTGGATTCAGAAAGCCTACCTTTGGTTCTGCCTATCAGCTAGCCAGGTCAACTTTAATTTCCGGTTTCTCACCACCTGCATGGGGGAGCTCCTACACCCAGCAGAAAGCACTTCCCAAACCGTTAAGTGTTCCCACAGCGACTGGGACATTTTATTGCTAATTTGGATTAGGAATGAGGTGGGTTTATTTGGCCGGCAGTCTTGGAGGCTGAGCAGCAGGAAGAGTTATAACTTACAGAAACTTTTGAGAGACCACCCCGTTTGCAAACAGTAGGTCTGCCCTGGTGGTGGGTGACCACACACTGTTGTAGCCTTTTTCTTCATTATTCTTGCTTTTTTCTCCATTCTTCCTCTTGCCCTCTTCTCTTATTGGTGTCTCACACATTCACTGAGTGTCATTCTGTGGTGCTCTATGCTGAGCCCTGTGTCAACTCCTGGGGGTTTGAGGTTGGACAAAATTCAGTGATGGCCCTCAGTCTCTGGATCTGTAAGAACATCTCCTTCCTGTGGGAGGCAGGTCTTACTGGGAGGATTCTGTAGAGCGATTGTTCACTTCCCCTAAAGAAATCTTCTTCCTTTAGAGGATAAACCAGGGTTAAGAGAAGGGAAGGGGAAAGGAAATGGAACATTTGCTCCTGGCAAAGCCTACGCCAAGGTCTGGGTGCTGCAGCTGCTCTGGGGTACTGGGAAATCAGGCCACCTGAGGGACAAGACCAACACAGGAGGCCTTCAAGTAAACCAGGCAATGCAGACCAGAAACTGCCTCTGTGTAGCTCCTTTCAGCCAGCCTCAGGCCCTCTGTGTTCTATTTACCAATATGGTTTTCTCCATCCTCCTTTCTGATTGTAAACTTTCAATCTTT
Organism: Marmota monax; assembly: GCF_021218885.2. Taxonomy (NCBI): domain Eukaryota; kingdom Metazoa; phylum Chordata; class Mammalia; order Rodentia; family Sciuridae; genus Marmota; species Marmota monax. Next base: position 6,671,301 of record NW_026695202.1, read on the forward strand.
TTAGAAATCTTGGCTAGTCTGCTTTCTATGTGGTTCACACAGGAGCCAGACGGTATCATCCCAAGGGTTACCCAGCAGGCTGCAGCAGAATGGAAAGGCCCACAGGCAAAGGTCACATGCAGTGGGCCAGAGGTATGCTCTTTCATCTAACTCTTTTTCTTAGAGAAGGCATTTTTATTTCCAGAGCCACCCTGGAGACCTAAGGTCTTATTACCATAATGGAAATGCTTTCGTCATAACCAACCATCCAGCAAAGCGTGGGGATACGATGGATAGGAGTGGGGAGCTTTGAATGGCAAACCTGGCCACGGAGTTCCCAGGTCCAGGGGTGCACAAAGCTATGAGCAGATGGGGACAGAAAAGAGGTAAACAAATGAGGGTAGAGAAGGGGCAGATCAGGAACTGTGTAGTCAGCAGCTCGAGGCACTTAAAGAAAGATGGGGACAGGTGAGAGTGACCAGAAAAGTAGCCCAGGGGAACTGAAGAGGAGGGGCCGGGCAAGGATTATGGATGCTGATAATGATCACTGGCGCTCTTAATTATAACCGTGAGGCACTCAAGATCCTGCCTCGTTAAAGGACGATTAAATTATCCTCACTCTGTTAAACTGATGGGGGCAGGACAGCGGGCCACTGGCTTTTAGAATCTTTTATTTTTTTAGGAAGAGGGATGACACATGAAAACTTTGCAGATCTGGAAGGGGTCAGAGGCAGCCACTGGTGCTCCTCAGTCCTCCACTGCTCAGCACAGTGGGGCGGGGGACATCACGGTGGGAGGCTCAGAGGTGAACACCAGAGCCAATGGGGATGGAGGTTGAGATTTTCTGGTAATCTCTGAGCACATGGGGTGCACGCTGCAGAAAGCAGTGACCTGGGCCCACGCCCTTTGCCCTGTTCCTGCACATACGTTCATCTACCTGAGTTGCTGCTGTGACACCTTTCAAAGGGGCTCCTTGCCACACCCACCAAGAAATAGCCAAAACCTTAGGGGCAACTTCTGATGTCTGTGTTTAAAATATTAGTTATAGTTCCGATATTTTCCTCACTTTATCACATCATCTTTCCTAATAAAACAATAAATATTTATGGGGCCAGATACTATGGGTGATGCAAAGACAAATGAGCCCTGGTCCCTCACCTTGAGGAGTTTCAACTTAATGATTATATAAGAATCTTTCTTTTTACCAAAACCAATGCCATCATGATTTAAATGCAGGCCCAGGACTTGTTCCATAAATCTTACTGTGAATCATACTTGGGAAGAGGGTAATGTTTCTGGAAAACAAATGTTACAGGGTGATAAATTTCCTCTTTCCCATCTTCTCAGAGGTTCTGCGTCTTAAGGGGGCAGGCCAGGCTCAAGGGTCCAAGCAGAGTGGGCACGGCCCACTCTCCTCGATTTAAATTAAGACTCAGCTAACTGTTGCTTTTACTCTCTCTCCTCCAAATTCCTTTAGTTCCATCTGTCAGTAGATGTGGCATCAGGACCAAAGCATCACCATCTGCTTCTTGTTTCATTTTGCTCCCGCCCCACACCCCCCTCGTCTCCTACTCAACCGCCATGGCTTCCTGTCACTTCGCCACACTGAGAACCCCTCACCCTAAGTCACTGACGTGACTTTGATTTTCGCACAAAAATAATGTATATTCCTCGCAGGAAATCAAGGAAGTAAAAATCCACAAGCTAAAAGTAATTGTAAACCCATCAACTAGACATTGGCAGGGTTAAGATTTTAGTGGATATTTGATGACTTTTTGTGGTTGGATCGTTTAGTTTGTTTGTTTTTAAAATCTTATCCTGATTTCTACTCAATTTAGACTGTGGGTTTTAAGTCAGAGCACCACCCAAATTTCAGCCATAGGCACAAACACCACATTATGGGTGAGGCTTCTCTATTCCACCTTCTAATTTAGCACAGCACCTGCTATCCCCTGGGACCCACCCTTCTGTCCTCTGCCTTGTTTCCTACCAAGGCCTGTGTGGCCATCTAGTGAACACACACATTGTGTTTCCCCAGGGAGAACAGGAGTCCCATGAGCACGGGGCCTCTGTCTGCTGCTGTCCCGAGTGTCCAAGGACCAAGGACCGCTGGAGAAGTGCTGGTTATCCCAGGATGCACAAAACCTTCTCTTTTCTTGACAATAGAAAACACTAGAGGTTAAGTATTTCTGATTTAAAAGTGTGGACTTTGAGAAACTCCCAAATCTGAAACACTTCTGGTCCCCAACATTTCAGAAAAGGGAAGCTCACAGCTGAGGACAATGGCCTTGCTGATCTGCCACTTGGCCCTGCTGCCAGCAGGGGTGTGGGCAGGAAGGAGAACATGAGACCGGGCTGCTGGCACAGGCTCTGTTGTAAACTGTTGATCCTGGGCAAGAGGCTCATCCACTCTGACCCTCAGTTTCCTTCTTTATGGAAATGACAGGGATGGGTGAAGGTAATGCCCAACGGCGCTTCCATTTTCTTGTTCTATGACATCATTCAGACTATAGAGAAAATAACTTGAAGTTTGGGGGGTTCTATAAAGCCAAAGACAGAGGATCTGATCACTTGCCCTCTATTCCCTTCCATAAGCAGGGCATCTGACAGTTTACAAAGTGCTTTCTCTTATATTATCTCACTAATTTTCTCTATTGACTACTCAGCCTGAGAATCAAAATGAAGCAGAGTGCACCTACAATCGAGGCCCCGGTAGAGCCAGCAGGGCTAACAGAGGGGACACCAGAGAGAGGCCGGGAATCCATCAGTGAGATTAAACGCAACTTCAGAGACAGGGAGTGCAAGAATACCAAGAGGCAGGAGTTTATTTCTCCACAATCCATCTAATCTTATTTAAATACTCCTCCAGCAACTGTCACAGACCACCAACCCAAAGGGGGCTGCACACACAGGTGTCAATCTAGCCGTCCTAATTTACTCCCGTGCTTCCTCCTCGCGGCTCCCATGTAAACAGAACCAAACCAAGATAGGTGTTTCCAGCTCTCACCCCCCAGACCTGGCTGGGGTTAGGGGGTAGGGTTGCAGAATACTCAGAAAGCTGATCCTGAAACTTCTGTTACATATTTAGGAGACGATATCAAGATTCCTCTGTTATCTTTTGGGTTATGTAACTGCTCTTACTATAATTCTGTGACTTTTATCAAAAGGCTAGATCTGAATTGCAGAAACAAATATTCCTTCTACTTTCTCTCCAGATGAGTGACCACAGCCTGAGTTTGTTCTCTAATCCTTCAAGCCTGCAGGAGAAAACCATCTTTTTATTTATTTATTTATTTGTTTATTTATATTTTTTAGCAAGAGTGGTTCAGGGCAACAGTAAACTTAGGCTCATCAAATTATTCATTCATTCACCTGTTCAACCATCTGATGGATAATTACTGAGCATGTACCATCAACAAGACACTGACGGATGGAAGGAAAGAATCTCATTCAAACTGGAGAGAAAGATGCGATTTCCTTGGACCCCAAGTGAGAGAGCTGCCTCCTACCCCTGTCGGTGGTCTGCTGGATTCCCCAGTCCCCACTGCACATTGGTGATGGAGACCACTAATTGCTCTCGCCAAGCTTTGCGTCTGCCCAATAGGCTTCTGTACTGTAGCCTGGGGTCCTTCTCCCTATACACAGCCCTTGAGCTGCTGTGCTGCCTCATGAGTCACTCAGTTCAGGACCTCGGAGAGTGCTTTGGTTTTAAAGGGCTTTTCCTTCAGCTGCCAAGCTGGGTAATCAGAGAAAAGTGTCTATCCATCCCAAAGGGTCAGCGTGCTTCTGGAATATCAGCTGGTAGGAAAACAGGCCAAGGACATGGTGTGGTGCTGCTGCTATCAAGAGATGACTTCATTTAAGGGTACAGAACTCACTGAAATCTAGAAAACAAGTGTGCTTCTTGGCCAGCTGTTCTGGGAAGCAGACACATCTGGGTAAGAATCTCTGTTCTGCTATGCCTGGGCTGCAGGACCATCTAGGACACTTGATTTAAAATACTGAGTGTCAGTTTCTCTATCTGCATAATGGAGATATGGATATCTGCCCCTGGGCCTTCCATGAGGGTTACAGAAAAGACACCACCTATTAAGCCTTTGCTATGAGCCAGGCAGTGTGTGAAGCACGTGAACAGAACACAGAATCTTGTTTAATTCGGTTGTGCTACTCATGTTAGCCTCAGGGTAAAGGTGCTGGTGAAGGTTGATGCCTTGTCTGTTTCCCAGGAAGAGGGTTTTCTGAGTGACTGAAAAGCTCAGGGCTCACACCTTTCCTTGGTGCACAGAAGACTTCAGAGAGGACTAATCTAAAATGTTTAGGGTCACACTGTCTAATATGGTAGTTACTGGCCCCTGCTGCCATTTAAATGTATATAAATCAAAATTAGACAAAATTAAAATTTCATTTCCTTAGTCATAGCAGCCAACTCCCAAGCACTCAATGACCCCATGGGGCTAGTGGCTACCATATCAAACAATGCAGATACAAAATACTTCCATCTGTGCAGAGAGTCCTGTAGACGGAGCCTGGGAGCAGGAAATAGGACATGAGAGAAAAGTCAACGGAAAGGCATGAGGCTTTATCCCATGAACAATCATAAAATTTCAACACATTTTTCAGGGCTAATAGGTTCAGGCTGTTCTCACTTTGGGGCTATGCTGATAAAGTACTTTCTAGGGTATATGGGTGGTTTTATAGAACAGCTTTAGTAGCTATGGTTACTAACAGCTCAATACCATTAAAGGGTATTAAATTTTCACATCTTTTACTAATTGGCAAAGATAAAGACATGAAAAAAATAGTCATATAGAATCTACTCCTACAAGTCAAATAGTCCCCTACATTTTGCCCTGACTAGGTTAATTCTGATAACCAGCACTAAAGGAATACTTCACCCCAAATAAACTGTGTTCTAGTTATCACGATCTGGGGAAACACTTTCTGATATTCTGGGATGCAAGCATTAGTCTAGGTCTCACCTGTCTCTCTCCAACTTGTTCCCAACTCCCCTTGGGCCATGCCCTGAGATCCATTTGCAAATGCCATCACAACACTCAGCTTCCCACCTTCACAAGCACCCACTGGCTCTCAGCCCTTAGCTGGGGCAAGATCCCTTCACCACACTAACTGCCCTGACCACCCAGTCCCCATGCATCAATTTCCCTCCTTCCTTCACTCAAAAAATCCTTCTGGACTATCGTTAGGAGTCCAGTGCCACACTAGGGGATGGGACACAGCAAGGAAGACAACAGAGAACAAGGTCCAATCCATCCCCTCCTGGAGCTTACACTGTATTGGCAGAAGATAGACAACAGATAAATCAATATTCAAGGCACACAGAATGTCAAATGATGATGAGCCACACAGACCAAAATTTGAGCAGAAATTAGGGTCTGGTAGGCTTTTCTTATTTCTAGACATTATATTAATTATCTTTGCAAATTCTTTGAACTTGCCCTTCAATTTGATACATTTTTATTGAACATTTACTAGATACAGTGTTCTGCGCACTGGGGCAAAAGCAATGAGCAAAACAAAATAGAAAGTCCCAGCATGAGACAGACAGCTTATATTCTAGTGGCAGAGAGAGATAATAAACCAGCCAGGCACTGTAGGAGCTCAGAGGGAGGAGAGGGCTCAAGCTGGCAATGGAGGGGGCGGCGCAGGAATACCTGGCTGGGCTGGGCTGGGCTGTGGTTCCCACCCAGCTGCAGATAGTGGCTCACTGTTGGAAGTCACGATTCATACCTCCTACTACTTCTTCCCCTCCCGCTCTGAGCTCTGACTAAATTGGTACCCTCTTATGGAGCACTTGCTGATCCTCCCAGGTGAAATTACTTGCTTCCATACCTGGGTCCTCTCGGTGCATGGCAAATACCTAGTGGATCTAGTTCCCTTCAAGAGGGCACCATATTTATGCACATGGGTATGTGATTTGCATTAGGTCCACATTGGAGGCTGCACCTTATCCACCTTCATTTATTCACTTGACGCTTCACAGACCACCACCACAAGCCCTGCCCAGCTTCCATACCTGGAGAGTAAAAGAAGTGTCCCTGCCATTTTGTCCTTATTCCAAAAAGATGTGCTTTTCTCTTTTCCATTTATTGATTTATTTAGGTGCTGGGAGTGGAACCCAAGATCTCATGCATGGTAGGCAAGAGCATCTACCAGGTAGCTGCACCCCCAGCCTGAAGATGTGTTTTTTTTCTACATCTTGTTCTTTTATCCCAAAGGACTGATGTATCATTTAAATAAAAATGATACAAAGCAAGGGTTTAGAATAGCACCAAAACCATAAAGGCTGCTTAGTCCGTGGTCATTGTGGCTATACCCACCTCTAATCTAAATCAGTTTATTTTTATCTTGACTTATCATACATTTGAATCAGGTGGGATGTGATTTCTCATTTTTCTGAGTGTACAGGTTGCAGAATCACATTGGTCATGCAGTCACGTATATACCCACAGCAATGATAATGTCTATTTTATTCTGCTGCCCTTCCATTCCCCCCTTCCCCTCTCCTCCCCTCCCATCACTTCTCTCTACCCAATCTAATGTGACCCACTTCTTTTTTTTTCTCCTCACTTCATCATACATGTATTTTGTATAACGATGAGGGTCTCCTTCCATCTTCCATGCAATTCCCCTTCTCCCTCCCTTTCCGTCCCACCTCTCTACCCTATCTAGAGGTGATCTTCTTCTCATGCTTTTCCTCCCTACCCCATATTGAGTCAGCCCCCTTATATCAGAGAAGATATTCGGCATTTGTGTTTTAGGGACTGGCTAACTTCACTTAGCATAATCTGCTCTAATGCCATCCATTTCCCTGCAAATGCCATGATCTTGTTACTAAATTAGATTTTAATGTCTGCTTTCTAATGACATTGTCATCCAGTGCATTACTGAAATGCTTCTGATTTCAGCCGCTTGAGTGAGAAGAACCCCTACCTGACTTCCAGTGGAGTCCAGGTGGGTTCTGAGATACCTGAACCCTGGGCAGCCTCCCTGATACTGGAGGATGGCTCGCATCCGAAGGCACTACTGGATTTAGATGAGGTCACCGGTCCTTTTCACTGTCTCAACACTTTCAAAATATCAAATATGGGGGACACACTCTTTTTTTTTTTGGAGCCCACAGCACTGACATTTTGTTGGCTCTCTATTCCCAAAATGAGTCCCTGGCCCCTCGAAGGCCTCCTGAGCTGCAGAACCACTCCACATCATGAGATTTCTCTGCCGGTCACCTCTGCGGCACAGGCTGCCTCCCTAGGCACGTTTCCGGCTTTGAGTCTCTCCTTTCCCTTTTGCACTCTTGTAAGTTGCCTGCATATTTCCTATAAAGGGACAGAACCTCAGCAGCCCAGCCAGACAACCCTGAGCCAGCAACCCAAAGCCCCAGACCAGCAGCTGTGAGACCTCCTTGGGCAAAACATCTTTGAAACTCAGGATCTTGTCTTGTAGAATAGGGACGGCTTTGCCTGCTTCCAAGGCAGAGCAGGGGACTTGGTATACACAACTGCTATTAGTGCTGGTGTTCTCTGCCTGTGCACATGTTCAGGGGCATTGTGGGAGGTGGAGCCCCCTAGGACATACTGCTTTCTGAGCAGTTGGCCAGTTTCTACAGATGGGTAGATGCAGCTTAAGAACTCTTACTCAGGAACCAGCAGGATGCTGTATTTTACAGGATAAGAAGGGGTTGGGGTCATTATACCCACATCGGTGCAGGGCCAGACAGAATCTTTGATAAAGGCAGTTAAAAAGACAAATGCATATTCTCAACTGACTCTCCCTGCCAGCCAGGACTCAATAATTTAAAAGACAATGCTGGATGCTCATTTCAAGGTGAGAGAATATTCTGAAGATGAAAGAATCTTCTAGAAATTTTCTTTTAATTAAAGTGTGAGCTGGCTGCATTTCTCCGGAGGCTGAGCTCTTTGTCTTGAAGGGGGAATCACAGGGGCTCTGTGCATACAATAAGCCACTTAATTTGAAACTGAAACTCGATCATAAATTTTACAGTGCCACTTTCGTGCCCAGCACAGGGTAGGTGCTAAAATCGCCAAGCTGCCACAGAAAAGACAGGAATTCGAGATGTGGCTAAATTACTCTGAAATGTAGTCAAGGTCTGGGGCAAAAGAAACCCATTCCAGAGTCTGCTGTAAAGCAAAATTTCTGCTGAGAGGGAGGCTGAATCAGGCAGAGAGGGGAAAACCACGGAATACTTCAAACTTCGAGGTTGCAAAAGCGCTCGTGGCAGTGAGCTGCAAATAGGCCATGGCTGAGAAGGGCTGATGACAGAGAAGAAGCAGGTGGGTACACAGGTGACAGCAAGACCGATGAGGTCCGGTCACCACTGGCAGATGACAGATGAGCCCATGCATCACTCAGGGAGACCCCAGGGAAAGGCATCAGCAGGCTCCAGTTTCTGAGATAAAGTCCCTAGAGCACAGAGACACAGGGTCAGGGGCTGGATCTGTGAGGACCAAGGCCCAAGGGACAGAGCTGGCCCACCTTGACTAATGTCAAGCGATGCTAGAAGAGGGTGAGGAATTATATCGGGCGCAAACACCTTCCCAATGTACTCTTTTTCCTTTATACACGGCCTCATTTTTGATCATCCCCTAAACCCCTTTTAGTGGAAAAAGCTGTCTTGATTTTCAGCAGGAAGAATCCGACTGAACCTCTAAGTAACACTTTCTGGTTACACAGCAAATAGCTTCAAAGCAGAGGGGTGTTTGGAGCAATCTTTCTGAAGACCCAGCTTGTACACTCAAGGGAGCTCTGCAAATTCTTCCACCAACACAGCGCCTAGGAGTTTCAAGGAGAGAATACACAGACCACATCAGCCTGTCACTTAGGGACCGATTTCTTTGAAGTCTTAATTTTTATTTTAATCATTTGTGCACATTTTCAATTTTACTGTGCTATACAATTGTGTTTTAACTGAAAAAAAAAAATGTTCGTAGTTACCATATGGAAGGACATCCCACCCTGGGGGTTTAGAACAGTTTCTGATGTGATAAGGAGAGGAGGGCAGGGCAGGGCCGGCATGTACCCGTTGTGAAGGGCGACACTTCCCACCATGCGGTCGCCTCTCTGACAATCCATTTTCAGGGCAAGATGGAAATTATCGGAGTATCTCATTAAAGCCGAAATTGTGCTTAATGGCTGGCTGAGTGGGGGGAGGATCAGCATCATGGTACATAACTTGAATGCACTCAAATAAAGAGCAGCCTACCCATGTGACTTTCCTGCTAAAATCCTTCTCTGTCCAAATGGGTATCTCTTTGAGCAGGGGAGCAGGGTGTTTTTAATATGCTCATGTCTGCCATTTATGGAGGTGACAAGATGACTCAGCCCAGTGGTGGTGAGAGCTAGGTTGCTTGCTGGGCCTGGTACTGGTCGGGGTACTTTATTCACAAGAGTCACCCCCATAACTCCTCTCCACAACCACATGAGGTAGGTGGTACTAGTGCACTTATTTTGCAGATGAAGAAATTGAAGACACAAGAGCTGGGGGCATTTGTGCAAGGTGACGCAGCAGGGACTTCTTGGGCCTATCCTGAAGTTGGACTCAAGAGTCTTTATTTTAAATAATGATCCCAGGAAGCCTGGCTCCCTGGTCCCCATGGCACAGTAGAAAGCTAATCAACACTGATGTGCCTACTCCCCTGAAATAATCAAGGCTCCCTTCCACCCACTTGCTGTCTGGGGCCTACTGTCTTCTGATGGGGGAGGGGTTGTGAGACATGATCATCTGCAAAGTGTAGGGCAGTTGCTCGGTCCCTGATCAAGACTGTCACCTAGGACATGCTGCTCCTTTCCTGACACAGGTACAAGAATAAACGTCCAAGTACAATTTGCTTTTTAAGCTTTTTTGGCCCAGAACCCAAGTTTGTAAATTAATTTATAGGTTCCGTGAAGCTTGCGAATAGCTGTGTTACACTTGGCTGAGAGAAAGCATTGCTGTATGTGGTCATGTGACAAGGTCCAACCCCAAAAGGCTTGGGTGTGACCTGGAATTTCCTCCACTTACAGGTTTCTGGTTCTGAGCACTGAATCGACCTGCCAGGCCTCAGCTCCCCACCTGTAAACTGTAGACGCAATATCTGCCTGTTGGAGCTCACGGCGAAGATTAAGTTTCCCCAGGCTTAACGCTACTTGACGGCTCGAGTCAATAAATAAAGTGACTGAACTGCTACTAAAATATGACACAGATTTAAGCATGTTAAGTGCCTGACGTGGTGTTCCAGAGATGATGGTGATAATTCCATTAAATTATTAGACATTGTGTTGCTGTATTTTAATTCATTAGATCAATAACATCTGGACTTTATAAATGTGTATCTTCTAATCAGTTTCAAACTGCTTTCCTACCAACTTTTCAACGAGTTTCCTGACTCTCCTGCCAGGGAAGCAACTCAACTTGTCATCCTCATTTTGCAGGTGAGAAAACAGAAGTTCAGCGAGGGGAAAGAACTCCTTAACCCCTAGGTCAGTTGGTATCTGTTGCACGCTGACTAGAAATCTACTTCTCCTCCTCCCCTCTGCAGGGCTGCTCCCACAATACCTGCAGATTCTGCAAAATCACAGCGAAGAAAGATAACCCACTTCTCCAGGATCACACAGAAAGTCCGTGGGAGGGAGGGGTGGTGGCTGTCCTTCGGTCTCTAACCCCTTGACGCGCTGACTCTGTGCAGACACCCGCACCACGGGTTCAGAGGAGCCAATTGCCCACCCTCAGAAATGCTACCCAAGCCTAGTCTAGAAAGGCTCTCACTTCCTCCTTTCTCCCTGTTCTCCACGTGTGCGGTGCCTCAGCAAGGCCTGCCTGAGCCAGCCCTGACCGCACCCAGCTTCACCCCCACCTGCTGCTCATCAGGGACACTGGCCTTCTCTCTTTTCCAACCTAGCGACCTCTCTCCTTTATCTTTGTGTTTTCTCCCCTTCCCTCTGCCTCTCCTCTGGGCCCACCCTCCTCGTCCTTGGTAACTCTCCAACGCAGCACCCCTCCCACCCCACTGGTCTTTATCAGGTTGGCCCTTCTCACATCCTTCATAGCACTGGATTCTTGGAGTTATTTTGCTTTTCTATGGTCTATCAAGCCCCTTGGTGGCCTTGGTCACCTTATGCAGTTCATGGTACAGGTCCATACTCTAAAAATCTGAAATCCAGAATACTTAAAAAAAAAAAATCTGAAATCTGAAATGCTCTAAAATCTGAGATGTTCTGAGTGCTGATCTAGGAGAGGAACACTTCACACCTGCTGATACTGGTCTTGAAAATCAGGATCAGGTCCCTGTCAATACTGCCGTGTCCATAATGCCAAGGCAAGAGCAGAAAGCAAATTTTATTTAAAGGAGAGAACAGAAACAGCCTTCTCCAGTGGGGAAATGGGGACCCAGAGCTGGTATCTAAGGGAGTGGGGGTATCTTGCCCCTTTATAGATTTTAGGTTTCCTTTCTTCTCATGCCTATGTGACCAAAAGGCAGGAAGAAAGTGGTCCGGAGGTGACTGCTTGTGTTGGAAAGTAAGATTCTTAACCCTGGAGGCTGTGAGCAACAGGTTGATGGAGGAAGTGTCATCATCTGCCCATTTCCTTTCCTTTGATAATCAGCTCCCTGACCTTTGCCCCAGTATCAGTGATGTCATGTGACTGGCTGCAGTCAAAACCTCGGTGTACTAAAGATATGGTACAAAATAAGCTTCAAGTTCTGTGCCTGAGGTGTATGTAAAACAAATGAATTGTGTGTTTAGACTTCAGTCTCATCTGCAGGGTGTCTATCTCATTATGCATATGCAAATATTCCAAAACCTGAAAAAAAAAAAAAAAAACCCAAATCCAAGACCCTTCTGGTCCCCAGGATTTTGGAGAAGCAACCTGTGTAGAGTGTAAAAACCAAGCTTCCCACTCCCGGGACCACTCATTGGAGAGGTCAAAACTGAAGGACAGATTTGGGCATAACCAGATTTCCATAGCTGAAGCCATTCAAGGGCCATGATCACCATAGACTCTAACTTTGCCTGCAGTGGTCTGAATGTTAGGGTCCCCAGAAGTCCTATGTTGAAACCTAATCCCCAGAGTGATGGCATTAGGAGGCAGGGCCCTGGGAGGTGATTAGGCTGTGGGAGTAGGACCCTCATGAGTGGGATCAAGAGTGTCCTTATGAAAGAAACCCCAGAGAGCTACCTGGATTCTTGCACCACATGAGGACTCAGCAAGAAGGCACCATCTGGGAACCTGAACATGGGCCCTCACCAGACAAAACTCTGCCAGCGCCTTGATTTTGCCTTCTCCAGACTCCAGACCTGAGAGAAATAACGGTCTGCGGTTTGCAGACCACCCTTCACACGCTCAAAAGCCTGGACAGACTGAGACAGGCCTGAAGAGCACTCTTTCTTGCCTCTTGGCCAATTTGCCGAGCTAGTCGTTTTTCCTCAATTTGTACAAACCTATGAAGTCCTTCTGTCCTGCCCAGAAAATGGTCTTCGAACTCTGTCTCCCACTCCACCTCCCTGTTTTGCACTTAAAATCTCCTTCCTTTCCTCTCTGGGTTGTATTCAGTAAATCCCTCCATTGGCATGTGCTACCTCACTTGGTAAGGAAGAGATAATCAATTCAACTTTGTTTTCTCTCTCTCTCTCTCTATTTTTTGATCTGTCCTTGTCAATAAAACCAGGCTCTTTCTGAGTATTCTACACTACCCAGAACACAAGCAGGGACCCAAAAGCCAGACACAGGAGCAGGCTGACAAGTTCAGAAACAAGTCCTACTATGTTTTTAGACAAATGAAGGAACCACTCTGTTCAGTAAAACTAAGAACAAAAACAGTAGTGCCTGCCTCCGGTTGGCTGGGTCAGAGTCAGGCCAATGCAGTGGCGGCTCTCTTAGCTACTCTGCATACTGTCTAAAAGAGGCTGGTGCCTCGGAGTGAATTCATATAAGATCTCTGCCAGGGCTTAGGGCTGCATTTTGTCAGTTTTTCAATGTGACCAAATGTACAAGATGTCCATGACATGTTCAATAAGTAAGAGCAGCTCTTCTACAGCAAGGCATGAATATCAATGAGACACGTTAATAGCGACCTCCAACACCCTCCTAATGCTCTGTTAAATAACTGAAGTTAATATATACGCCATCATCTGCTATTTGCACCTTAGTGGTTTAGAAGAGCTTTTGTAGACTTGATCTCAGTTTGTCTATACTGCACAAAGAAAGATTTACAGTGCACACATTTTACAGATGGAAAAGTTGAGGGTCAGAAATAGGATTATGGCACTTTGCTGGCCTAACGGTGCAGGGATCTGAATTTAATCTTTTCACTAATTACATTTCCTTCACCCTTCAATAAGAGTAACAGTACTCTTAAAAGGTTGTTCTCTTAAAATAATCTCCTTTGAATGACTTGGTAGGAAAAAGCAAACTGTGATTGGGCCACCGTCTTCAGAACAGTCAGAGGGAGGCGGATTTAAATTACCGATTTCTATTAACAATGTAACTAACAGATTTATATTAATGATGTTGCTGTTAGAATTACTGCTGTGGTGGTCAGGTGTGTTGGAATTGCACTCACCTCCCAAAACATGTTCATCCGAACACCTAAGGGCCATCAGATCTTTCTCTTTGAGAATTAATTTGATTTTGAGAAAAAGCCAAGAATCCTATGCACTTTTAAATCTTGTAAATAAAATGGTAGTAAAGGAAAGTAATAGGGTTCATTCTTGTAAAAAAAAAATTGACTATAAAACAGCAGCTTGTACTTCGTTTTCTTTTTGGTACTAGGGATTGAACTTCAGGGGCACTTGACCACTGAGCCACATCCCTAGCCCTATTTAGTATTTTATTTAGAGACAGGGTTTCCCTGAGTTGCTTAGCGCTTCACTTTTACTGAGGCTGGCTTTGAACTTGCGATCTTCCTGCTTCAGGAAGCCACTGGGATTACGTGTGTGCACCACTGCACCTGGCGACTTGGTTTTAAAGTCAATTCTGTACATGACTTTTGGGATGAGAGGCATCCAGAGAAGCTGCTCAGATAGCACATTTTGCCTGTCTTGTGTTCTACAGGATGATACCAGTGCTTTGTAACAGGATGGACTCTGGGATCTAAGTGGACCCCAAGCCCAGGGCTTTCTACCTTGAATGTGATTAGGTATGGAAAGGAGGTGCTTGCAGCAGACTAGTGCTTGTGGTTTCCTCATCTCTACTCCTCTCTACTATATGGTGTCAGTTTTAGGTGGGATAGACCTCACCCGTGCTCGGAAGTGTAGACCCTGTCTAATGAAGACCATTGGCTAACCCTGACCCTAACCCTAACCCTTAATTAGCAGTAACAACTGGACAAGCAGTGGGCAAATGAGCCCAAATGGCACAGCCGCCAGGTGGAACAGAGTAAAGGAGTCTTTCTCCCCCAGAGCTGAATGAGGACCCACAATCGAAGAGGAGCATGGAAATCACCTGCTACCCGAGGGGAGCCACCCTGAGGACAAAGATGAGAGAATCCTGCAGGGTAGAGCCCCCTGATGCCCACTCTGCTTCTCCAGAAATCCATCCTTTTATTATTTAACACAGTTGGGTAAGAATTTTCTTCACTTACACACATGAGGAGCCCTAAACTCCTCTCTGTACCCCAACACCTGTGCGACACATGTTATAACATGTTAGGTAAGGGCATGATCATAATTTAAATGCATATACACTGAAGTACATATGTAAACACACAGTGATATAGGAGTCCACTCATGTGTTTCTGTCTCCTACACATAAGTTTCTCAAGGAGAGGTGGGTCTCATCACCCTGAGTCCCCAGGTGCTAAGTGCTGTGCTCCTTTCAAAAGACCATCACAGTGAAGCTTTAGAACAGCTTTAGGCAGCAACAGAACTGGCAAAGCACCTACTTTATCTCAATCTTCCAAAATCTGCACTGTCATCTGTCAATCACAGACAGACACTTTTTGAGGACGATGTTGACAACTGAGGCAAGGGCAAGCCATGATCACGTGCATGGTCTCCTGGGGGAGACTATTTAATATAAAAACTCCAGTGTGCTAATGAAGGGCACCCGGCTCACTGCCTGGTTCTAAGTGCAGGCCCCTCCTCGCTGACCACATGGCTTTGGGCAAGCTCCTCACCGCTCCGGGGCTTTAGCACAGGTGTGGGGGAAACGAAAGCACCTTTGCTTACCTGACTGTTGGGAGATTCAGTGAGGCAATACACACAAAGCTACTGGTCTAATGAGTGGCACTGTCAACAAATGGGCTGTATCGTCATCATTATTATCATCACTTTGCCGCTGGCTAACACAGAAGTCAACCCAAGAGAGTGGCTTAAAGGAAATTCACAGCTAAACTACAAGAAGAACTGCCCTCCCCAGAAGGAATGGAGGTGGGTCCTCTGCTCCCTGCACAGGTATGAGTTTAGGGAAGAGAGAGACACATCATGATGGCTAGATCTGGGAGAAGACTTCTGGAAGCTTCAGGAGAGCTCGTGGATGACTTCCTGGCTCGGCACAGGACCCTCCAATGATGGGCCTAGAATACAGAGATGAGACAAGAGCCAGGGGAGGGAGGGGGTGAAGCTGGTGACACTTCAAAGCAGCTTCAGGGCTGTATCTGAGACGTACAGGATTGGAAATGATACATTAAAGAGCGGGACTCAGAAGGCGAGTGGATTAGAGCCACTCTCTGAGTCAGGGACGAAGCTAATGAGCCTTTTCTTGTCACCATCTGTAAAAGTTTATTACTTATACTTCAAAGGCAGTGAGCAGCAGAGGCGCTGGGGAGAGGCACTGTGCCTCACCAAAGCAGAAGCAGGAACAGAAGATGCTGAGGGGGAGCAGCTGGGAGGTTGCCCCTGTCTGCTGCCAAAGGAGTCCCAGGGGGCCAGTGCTCTGGAGGCCACACCTGTGACGATCAGTAGCTGCCAGTGGTCACAGGGTGGAGGAGGATGAATGGGAGGGCAGATTGATTAACTTCAATACAGAGTAGAAGATGGGCTGCCTTCCCTGAAATCCCTGCTGGAAGCCCTCAGTTCGGATCTGATATGCTCTGGGTTTCTTTCCTGGAACTGGCAGGAGGTAGCCCAAATCTTCCCCCATGTCAACCTGCTTAACACCTGGTCGTCCATCAGTATATATCAGCATCGATCACCCAGCTTGGGGGCCCAGACAGGGCAATCAGCGGCTTGTTCCGCGACTCTTCCTTCCCCAGCCATGATGTGGGTGATGCTCTTCCTCTAGCCCCAAGCAAGCATTCCAATGGCTTACAGCAGAGTGGGGGACATGGGCACTAATGACAGAATCATGCACATCAACTCAATAAAAAACGACAGCTGCAGGAAGTACTGTGGAGGGGAAACCCAGTCCTTGTGGGGGTTAGAAAACAGGAGGACTCTACCTGGACAGTGACTTTCCTGAGGCAGCCAGGACAGAGGTGAGGTTGAAAGAACATGCAGGAGTCAACCAGACAAAGGTTGGGCTGGCATGGCCTGTGGCTCACAGGGAAGAAGGTTCCAGCTGGAGGCAAGAGCAGGAGTAAAGGCCCTGAGGGAGGGAGATGTCCAGAAGCACAGGGCACCAGCGTTTCGAGAGAGAGGGAGCCAGGCAGTGGCTGTGAAGGTGGACAGTCAAGTACACCGAGCGCCATCTCTCTCCATCCTCGGTATGTAAGCTTTGTGTGTATCCCCTCCCTTCAGCTCCTACTATGTGCTTTTACAGTACACAGTAGGAAGTTCAAGTCTAAGTGCTGAGTAAATGCGAGAGAACCTACTGTGCTCTGGGCTTCGTGCCAGGCTTTAACACATAGCGTTGCACTAAATCCTTGTAACAATTCTTTCTGCTGATAGAGAAAGAAGAGTTGATAAATCCAAGGTGGGTCACAGAGGTGCAAAGTCTCCAAGCTGAGATTCCAACCAGGCATGCTTTGGAAACTGTAAGGCCCAGTTGCTTGGTGCAACTCTACCAAGTAAGTTGCTCAATGAGAACAGTGTGGGGGGGAGGGCTCCCCCACAACACTCAAGAGAGGAGTCCTTGGCTCCAAGCAATCAGTTAAGAACGGTTGGTTGAAACGATGCAGCGGCTTTCAAAAACTGGCAGTTCCTCAAAATGCAAAATACGAAGTTACCCCATCACCCAGCCATTCCACCCTCAGTGATATCCCAGGAGAAATGAAAACATGTATCCATGCAAAGAGTTGTGCATGAAAGTTCACACCAGCCAGGTTCACAATAGCTGAAAATGGAACTTCAGTGCTCACTAAGCGATGAGCGAATGAACAGAGGTGGGACAGCTACAAATCTGGATGCTATTCTGCCAAGACAGCCATGTCACATCAGCACATGCAAGAACATGAGTGAAACTTGGAAGCATCAGGCCAAGTTGGAGAAGCCAGACAGAAGAGGCCATGTGTTGTATGATTCCACTTATGTGAAGGGTTGAAGCAACTTGACAGAGGCGGACTGTTAGAGCATTAGATTAGTGGTTGCCTGGGGCTGGGGTAATTGGAGGGCAGTGACAGCTCCCGGGCACAGGGTTCCTTTTGGGGGTACTGAAAATTCTAAACCTGGCCTGTGGTGAAGGTCACATAATTCTGTGAATCTGCTCAAACCAATGAATATTGTAAGTGGGTGAATTATACACCATTAAATCATATACCAAGAGGAAAAGTAATCTTCAAAAACTAAAATAGCAACTAAAAATTCCAATACAGACCAACAGTCTAGCCTCTGGACTCCAGCTCCACTGACTGTTAAGCCGCGTGACCCAGCACACGGTGACACACACACCTCGGGGCTGGTGCACAGCATGGGAGGCACAGCACCAACTCAGGGGGATGCTGCCACTACCCATATTTCACCTGAAGTGTTGGCATTACCTTTGCAGAGATACTCACATCTAAAAAAAGAAATAACAGTCAACACAATGTCACACCGTAAGTAGCTGCAGTGATTTCTGAAGAGCAAACTGCATTCAAAAGCACAATGTGCTACATTTGCAAGTGAGGTTACGAGTTCCTCGTCTTTTCTACATGTCCCAGTTGGGAGGCAAAGACGGAGCAAAGGTGGTGGCCCTGAGGCAGAAGGGAACCCGTGGCTGAAGCTGTTAGGTAGGAGGAGGCAACTCTACCTTTAATGCCTCCATATGGAAAGTAAAGAATGCTCAAGATGCCACAATTCCTATACAGCCCTGTTCATAGGACTGAGCAGGTATGCAGATTCACAGTCTGTCCGCTTCCTCTCCTGTTCTCTGCCTTCAGGGTACAGATGGATCCTAGCTCAGGACAGGGCCAAGATCAGTGGAATAAAATGGCCTACCTACAGTTAGTAGCTGCTTCCTGTGGCCCATCTGGGTGCTGGGCTGAGCGGAGGCCCTGGACTGGTAGGTTTGCAGAGGCATGCAGGCGGCTAGCTGGAGTGGTGGCTAATGCCATTAATGTGGCAGAGATGACAGGATCCAACAGGTGGGCTCTACTCATCCCCTGTGCAGCTCAAGGGTCATCCCCACCTCTTGAGGGGCTGCAAGAACTGGGGCTGGTTTCCCAGGAAGAAGAAAAGGCTAGCCTCACTCATTAGGAAGGCCACAGACATGAGAGAGGGAACTCTGGGAAGAGGGACTTATTGTGCATGGTGAGGGGTCAAAGTCGGAACAAAAGAGAAAGAAGGGGGGAGAGGTGGGTTGGATACAAAGCACTGTTCAAAGGACAGAGCTCTCTGGAGGCACAGCCAGCTGTCATGATAGGTGGTGAGTTCCCTGTCATGGTGTGTGGGGGAGGGTTCTGGGTACAGGCTGCCTGAGGGCGTTGTAAGGTAAGTGGCCATCCCCTGCTTTCAGGATTCTTTGTCATGGCGTTCTTTTGTCCTTTCAGGAATCAGTTCTTGGTTCCTGTCATTTGGAATCAATTCCATTTCTTTTTATTCACCTACCAATGCTTAGTTAGTGATGGATTTGACAGCAACCTGGCTCCCGGGGGCCTCCCCTCCTCTACAAAGCACTGGCTGGTCTGTACTGGATGCGATTACACATGGAGCACCCCTAATCTGAAAATCCCAAATCCAGAACTTTTTGAATAGCATCGCCAGGCAGAAAATTTTACATAATGCATTTTTTATTTCATGCACAAAATTATTAAAAATACAGTTTCAAATCACCGTCTGTGTGAATAAGATATACATGAAACAGACATGAATTTTGTGTTTAGACCTAGGTCCCATTTTTGAAGTATTTCCCATTATGTATATGCAAATATTCCAAAATGCAAAATAAAAATAAATAAAATTCCAAACCCCAGTTCTGGACACAAGCATCAGTTTGGATAAGGAACCTTTACCCTGTATCATGCCATCTTTCTTAACAGGAACCTGTTCAGTCGTCCCAGACCCCCCTGAAGCCCAGAAGGTGTGAGATGTGCAAATCACAGGGCAGTGTCCCTGCTTTCCAATCACCACCTGACCATGGGACTCACAGCAGGCTGTCTCTTTGGCCCATACCTGGCTTCCCTTCAAGATGAGCTCTTCCCTGGAAGGAAGAATGGGGTCTCATTAAAATCTCTCCCTTAATGAAGGATGCTTCATAAGTAGTACATGCTTTTTTTTCCTTATTCTTTCTTTTCTTTTTGCTTTTTTATTCTGATCTGAGGATGCATCTGCTGCTTGTAGGCCCAGCAATAAAGGACAACCCTGCACAAGGCACAGAGACCAGGCATTTCCTGGTGCCAGAGATGGAGCAGCATCAGGTCTGTACACCTGCTCTGTTCTGGGGGAACTTCCTCTTTGCCTAGGCTGAACCTGACTTGTAACATTCCCCTTGTGGAGTAGCTGAGAAAGTGCAGGGGCTAGATGAAGAATTCGAGTGGTCACAAACATATTTCCTTCTTTAGTTAAAATTCCAGTAGAATTCTGGCTCATCTGGCCTGTTCAGCAAGCTCTGAAACCCCAGAAGACTTGTTAGGGCAGCGAAGACTGCACTGGCTCCTGAGGCCAGATGTTCGAAGGAGCAAGGTATGGCTTTCTCTCAAGGTTCTCAAGCCTGAAGGGATTGAAATGGGGAATCACAAATGGATGAAAATCGGGTGTCACTAGAGAATCGCATGATCTAGGCACACACACTCCCCTAGCCATGATGATAGTCAAGGGAATGAGCTGCAGTCCAGCAGGCTGATAAGATGGCACCCACTGCACACATATCAGCTTTTGCAAAGGCAGAGACCTGAGGGCAGGCGGATTGTTTGGCTTAGCAAGTCACAAATGAAGCAGAGATGCCTGTGTGGGTCTCTGGTGCTGAAAGTGAATCCTAGAGGAGACTTTTGAGATTGTGGCGAACGATGCTGACAGTCCTTATGGATATGCCCAGGGAAAGAGATTCTGATGCTTGCTACAGTACGGATCAAACGTGAAGACATTATGCTAAGTGAGATAAACCAGATACAGAAGTGCACACATTGTAGGATTCCATTTCTAAGGGCTCCGTAGAATAGCCAAATGTATAGAGGCTGAAGCAGAATGGAGGTTTCCAGGGACTGTGAGCAGGGTGGGGCAGGCTGGGGGGGGATTATTAGCTAAGGGATGTGGTGTTTCAATTTGGGAAGATGAGAACATTCTGGAAATGGATGGTCGTGATGGTTGCATAACAGAGTTAATGTCATTAATGTCCCTGAGCAATGCATTTAAAAATAGGCAAAGTGGTAAATTTTTTCGTGTGTATTTTACCATGAT
The DNA here is from genome assembly GCF_021218885.2 of Marmota monax. Lineage (NCBI taxonomy): Eukaryota > Metazoa > Chordata > Mammalia > Rodentia > Sciuridae > Marmota > Marmota monax. The sequence continues at coordinate 6,691,986 of NW_026695202.1, forward strand.
ATGTATGTGAGGTGTGTGTGTGTGTGTGTATATGTGTGTGTGTGTGTTTTCCTTAAAGAAGGCAGAATCCACCAGGCAGTGTGTGCTCTGCTAGAGCCATGCTCAGGATCCAGGAGGGAGCTGAGGGGTGGCGCCATGGTCTGTACTGTGTGAACCTGAGTCCCCTGCCCATGGGGACGGCTGCCAACTCGATCTTCAGTTTAGCAGTTTTCACTAGCTGTCAACTCCTGAAAGAGGTGAACCTTTAAATCCCACAGTGTCTACCTCTCCTTACAAAGTTTCTGACAAATGTCCCTAACTTTTTTGCCTCTGGGTTGAGGGAGGAGAGGAGACAGAAGTGAAGCAGCCGCGCTTCCCTTTGATACCTCCCTCCCTCTCCTAATTAACAAGACCCCACAAAACCAAACAGCTGCCAGCTTCAAACACTGCCACAGCGATGAGCTTTGATCACGGCAGAGCACAGTGTCTAGACAGAACGCAAGGACGCCACGCAGCCCACACCAGGCGGGGTTCCACCCACCTTCACTCATCTCAGTCCAGCACTCTGAAGACCAGGGGCAGGCGTCACCCTGGGCAAGGCACGGTGCCACCACAGGGAACTGGGAGGACTGAGATCCAATCCCTGCCAACCTGCAGGCGCCTGTGGGTCCCAAAGTCACTTTTCCCTTCTTCCAACACACACCGTATTCACAGGGGACCAGGTGGGAGAAGAGGGATGATTCCCTGTTCAGGAATTTACTGGAAGAGTTCTCTCTTTGGTAACTTGACACCAAAGTTTGCACATTTAATTTTCTCTCTCCCTCAAGAATCTCTTTGTTTGGCTTCTCTTCTTTTTCTCTGGTTCCAGTCTCACTAAATGCAGGGAGAACTGTCTTTGGTTGGTCTCATCCAGCCATCTCTGTCATGCCTATGCATCACATCCAGGGAAAGGCACACTGTAGGTCTTGACGTGCTGTAGCAACTGTAAAGGTGCATCTAAGAGACAATCCACAACCTTCCCATAAGCTCCAACCAGAGCAGCTCATCCTGGCCAGTGCTGAAAATGCTATTGCATATTATTACTTCCTGCGGTTGCCATCTCGGGAGAAGCATCCACCTAACTGTTATGGTGTTTTCATGTAAAAGAAAGATATGGCAGGAAAAATGTCGAAAAAACCCAGAGTGAATTCAAATGGTGGGGATGTCTTTGAACCACAACTGCTTTCCGTCTCTAGAGTCATTAGTGCTAATTACTAACAACTACCCTGGTGACAAGCGCTGGCAGTTACTTAGCTGCTAATTGGCTTCAATTTACCGCTCTGATTGTGTGGTCACAGGTATATATTTGCTTGGGGAGTGAGGAAAGGAACAGGTATACCAGGCTTTAGCCTATCCTTACAAAAGACAAACCCTGGCTGCAATGCTCAGCCTAACGAAGAGGTTCTCCAACTTTCCCTCCAGGGGTTGGCAAAGAGCACAGAGGAGCAGCAACCCTGATCCCGTTATTGGCTTAGTAGGTCCAGGTGGACCCAAGACTTTGACCAGCTCGCAAGTTCCCAAATGATGCTCATGTTGTTAGCCCTAGGGCCAACTCCTGGGGACCACTGTCCTCATCAATACTGTCCCTATAACTTTCAGTTGAGGCAGGATTCTTCGCCCTATCTCAGCAGTCTCATCGGCAAAATGGAGACAGTGCAACATAAGTTCATCCTGGATCTCAAGTTCATCCTGAGTATCAAGTTCACCTTGAGTATCAAGTTCACCCTGGGTCTCATGCACACACCACTCAATGCAAGGGTGAAATGGTGCTATGTTTAACAGAGAGACATTACACAAAGATGGGGACTTTAGAAATGAATGATTTGTTAGTGTTTTCCCCAAGACTAAGTGAGTGCTTTGGAATTGCTCTATTCTCCATTTCATTGGGGCAGCAATGAATCCTAGAAAGATTAAAGGAACAGCCACTGAGGCATATGTACCTGGGCTTCATCATCTATGAAAATTTGGCAGTCAGAACAAAGCCCTGTGCTCATCTCTTAACTTGCACTTCATCTCTATTTAAGACCCAAATAGAGAATGTGTGAATGCAGTAATAAACAGTTCTCTAAAAGGTTAGAGAATTGTGTCAGTCAACTTTTCGTAGTTGTGCCCACAATATCCAACAACAACTTAGAGGAGTTTATTTTGGTTCATGGTTTCAGTCCATGGTCAGCCAGTTCCACCCCTCTGGGTCTGACGTAAGGCAGAGCATCATGGTGGAAGGGTGTGGCAGAGGGAAGCAGCTCAGTTCATGGCAGTGGGAAGCAGAGAGAAAGATCGAGGAACCAGGGGCAACATATATAATCCCCAAGGCATGCCCCCAGTGGCCCACTGCCTCCAGCCATGCTCCATCTGTCTGTAGTTACCACTTGGTAATCCCTTCAAATTACTAATCCACCAAATGGATTAATCCACTGATTAGCTTACTGCTCTTAAGCATTTCACTGCCTGTATTAACACAGAAGCTTTGGGGGACACCTCATAGCCAAAACAAAACAAGCATGAACATGAGGAATGACCTCATGCAGCAAACACCATAACCAGGCAGTGAGTGGGGAGTGAAAGACATTAAACAATAAGAGTCATGACCATTTATTGGGCTCAAACCACACACTAGAAAGTGTGCAGCTGTTAATCCCATTCCCGGCTGCCACCTTGCAAGGGGTGGTGAAGGGGATAGCAAACAGGGAGACGGTGCTGAGCAGGTCCCAAGTCTCCTCTAAGCATTTTATATGTATTTACTTATTTAATCACCATGAGAATGCTATCAGTTAGGAACTTTACAGATGTGGACACTGAGCCACGGCGAGATTGAATAACTTGGCTGATGTCGTTCTGCTAATAGAAGGTGTAGGTAAAATTTGCTCACAGGCCACCCAGCTCTGGCAGATGTGCTGCTGCTGCTGCTGTAGCTGATACCTCCACTGGTAAGTGGCATCACTCACGTTTTGCAGAGAAGAAAACCAAAGCCCTCAGACATTAGTAATCAACTCTGCTTTTGATTCTGAAGCCTATGCTACACACCCCAGGCTCCCAGTGATTGGCACATGATCCTTGACCATGGGATGGGGAAGATGCATGAACCACAAGCATAATTCAAGGTGATGAGTGTCCAATGCCATCCCGCCAGGCTATCCATCACCCACAGCGGCTTTCTTCCTCTTCTCCTGATGGGCTATTAAGTGATTAAGAGACCAATCTGGGGCAGCCAGATTTTGCTCCCATTTGGACAGATGTTCCCACATGTGGCAGTTATACTCAGGCACCTCCACACGCAGCTTTTATTGCTGCTGCTTCTTTATGTTGCCGATTCCACCCCCACGAGCAGTACCTGTGCCTGTGCTGCCTTATGCCTTGATGTGGAGTGATCTGGAAGCTGCTCAGCCCGTGTGCTAATATTTATCTAACACCTTTTATACTGCTAAGCAGGCTAGAAGTCTCTGACACAGAAGCATGGGCAGGGTTTAAGAGGTTTTCTACATGTTATCCATGTTGCTACTGCAGAGAGCAAGGCAGGATTCAGCTTTGCATCCTAAACCCCAGAGCACTTCCAGCTCTGTTATCATAGTTCCCAATGTTCTAAGGATTTAGGTGACCTAAGTGGTTCCACTGCTGGGATTAATCCCATAAAGACAGGACGAATCTCCTCTAGAGAATGGAACCCCCGAAAAGCTACAGTAGGGAGGAAATGCTCCACCCTGGAGAAGGACTCAGGAGAAGGAATGTACTTGGTGTGGGGAGGGCATGTCCCAGCTGGGCAAGGCCCCAGACCCTTCTTACCTCCGACGGCCTCAACAGCCCCCTGCATCTCTTGTGAGCAGTTTCAGCTCACTGCATTCTGGAAAGGCCAATCTGAGTGATGTCCACGTTTCCTGGTTTCCATGAAACAGAAGGTTGTTTTTCCATTTAGTGGCCAGCCCTTCCTCCTTCAGTCCCACAAGAAAAGAAGATGCTTGTCCAACTGTCCATCTGTAATAACCATCCCACAGATGCAGATGGAATGGGAGAAAATTATCCCAGCTGATCCTTTTCTTTTACAGATAGGAAAACTGAGGCCCAGGACAGGAACTGTTTACTTGTGAGTTGGCCATATAACTATTTCTTCAAAGGCACTTATTTATTTTTAAATCAAAAAGTACTGTAAAAAGTTAAAGTCATGGGCAGAACTTCATTATGAGCTAAAACATTACATTTACCTCTGCCAGAGCTCTTTCTCACATCTTTGGTTGCACTAAAAATGTGGTACATCCCTCTTAGGGAAAAACTGACAGTATAGATTAAGAACCCTCAGAAAATTCAAATCCTTTGACCCAGAAATCATACTATGCTAATTTATACAAAAAATGAATCTGAAATAGGGAAGAGTGTATGCCAAAGAAATTTAACAAGGCCTTAATTAAATCTTCAAAAAATCAGAAACATCTTCACTGGCCAAAAATAGGAGAATGTCTTCAAAAGATGATTTATCACTACATGAAAATTTACCCAGCCAGGAAAAATGATAGTTATGAAGATCAATACTATTTTTTACTTATGTTTTTTCATGGCGCTGAGGACTGAACCCATAGTCGAGTGCATGCTAGGCAGGTGTTCTACCCCAAGCTACACCCACTTCCCCAAAGATCAATCATCCTAAGTGTAAATAAAAGACCAGCCATCAGAACTGTGCAGAGAAGGAAAACATTGCTTGAAAAATGTACAGCAAAGTAGATTGGAAGTAACTAATCAAATGGTGGTGGTCTCTAGGGAACAGAAAATGTATGATTTCTGTCTTCTCTCCCCTATTTTTTTCTAGTCCCCAGCTTACCCCACGATGTACTTTATAGAGAGCAAATATATTCAATGTTGCGTTTTTATGTTATTTTAAAATGCCTGAGCCAATTGCTGTCATGTCACCCTGACCAAGGCTTCTGCAAAAAGAGGCGCTGCCTCATGCCCCAGGATTGCAGAGGACACAAACCTGGCATCCAGATGGCTTTGCTGGTGAGACACAGGTGGAAGCTGGCCGCCAGCAGGGGCTCTGGTGTGACCATCCACTAAAGGCTCAAATAGAAGTAAGGAATGGAAAAGAAAAACCCTGATGGAGGAGCCTGTTGCCGGAAAGAAACCCGGTGCTGGCCAGGAAGGAAGATTTGTAACAAATGCAGCCAGTTAGTAAGATTAATGAAAGGGGAAACCACTTTGCATAGTGGTCAATCTTCAATAATTTAAGGGTAATCGAGACTAATTTCAAGGTAATAAGAAAACCTACCCATGTCTAAATTTTGGCTGAGACTCCTCTGTGTGCTAAATGGGCTGAGCCTCGTGAAACCAGTGCTTTACTGAGCACAGAGCAACTCAAACCCTTTTGTTCTATGGCCTGGCTTCTGAATCCCACAAATGGCATCCACGAGGATGGAAACTGAGCAAAAAAACTCTTCCATCCAAGAAAATCAGTGACAAAGAGGTGGGTAGGTGATCCAGGAGGGAGGCAGATACAATTCTCCTGAATAAACAGGAATAACACAAAGACTTTCAAAGGAGGAAATTAAGTAAGATCTCCCTGGATTGCAACAAGACTGACAGAAGTCTGGCATTGGAAGGGACATGAATTCATTTTTCCAAGCCTAGAACACACCCACATATGTGAAAAAGCAGCACATCTCAGGGGCTGGAGTGCTGGTGGAGAGATTGCAATGACAGATACAGAAAGTTCTAGAGAACTAAGAGCTTATGTTCCTATTTCAAGTATGTGTGTGTGTGAATGGTGTTGCATATGTATATACATGCATGCACATATGTACATGTATAACACATGTATCATACATAACACACACATGCAAATATGCGTTGCCTTATTTCACTTGGCCAGCGTACATGGGGGAGACAATTGGCTGCGCTCCAACACTACTTAAATTGAATTGGAACCACAGACCCATCTAGAGCTGGAAGAGGCATTTCATTTTACAGAAGGATAGCCAGGACCCCCAAAAAGTGGCTTGCCCAAGTTCACTGAGACCGTCCATAACGAGGACATGTACCCAGCACTGTGTAGGTAGTGTGAACCAGCGCCATCCTAACAGCTTCCCGGGCAGTGTGTCCTCAGAGGCAGGTGGTGTTCCCATCCCTGTTCTACAGATGGAAACAAAACCAAAAACCAACTGATAATGGAGAAGTTCTTCACTCAAGGTCTTAGCAAACAGCAGAGCTGAGATGGGCCCCTGGGTGCTGTGGCTTTAGACCACAGGCTCTTGCCCCCACAGCCTCCTGTGTTGAGGCTGCGGCCTGGAAGGTAACCCAGGTCTCTAGGCCTAAGGTCCACGTGCTCCTTCTTTTGCATCATTTCAAGTGACTTTTCCATGCCAACTGAAACAGAGACCTGGACAGATGGCCAAACCATCCACGCAGGTTGTTCACCATAGACACTTATGAAAGGGCGAGATCTGGGAGCGAGGGCAGAGGGCTGCTATGCCCCCAGGCCTAGAAGAGTTCTCGTACATGAGGGGAACTTCATACATATTTTTTGAATGAATGAATGAATTTTGGCAGGGAGCAGAACAACCGAAAGCCAGGATTTCCTTTTCCTCGATGTTGGACAAGACAAGGGCTCAGGGCTCATCCAGGCCACATTCATTAGAAAACTATGAGAAAAGTTACCCAGGTGAGGAACATCCTCACTTTGTGGATGAAGAAGCTAGCAAAGGGTGGTGAAAATCCTCCAGGTGATCTGCCCAGAAGGGTATGCTGAGACCAGGATGGGGTGTAGCCTCCTGGTAACAGGCTGCACGTTTGTCCCAATTCCAGGATGTCCTAGGGGTATTCTAACAGATGAATGGTGCCCCATGCAGCAGAGGTTCCTGTAGCCTTATGAGTTGGTGAAACTCTATGCAGATGTGCACAGAAAGGGCTTCGAAGAATCTTGAACTCGAGCAACCTGTTGACCTTTTTACAAAACCCAGCTCCCTCCAGTGCATTTGAGCTCAGGACCCTCCTACTCAACAGCTGTGAGCACACTCCTGAAGGAGTGCATCTGAGCATAATCTTCAAGGCCCTGCATGATTTCAGCCTCTTGCACCAAGGTCTCTTCTCAGTGTTTCTGTGGTCAGGCTCTGGGTCTTACACACAGATATAGAATGGCAAAAGCTGCCCGTAAGAAATCACTCTGCCAGGAAGAGTCCTGAGCCCACCTCCCTGCTTTCCTTGGTCTCCCACCCTGTGCCTGACCTTCTCAACAAAGGGCACTTCAGCCTGTGTCCCCACAAAGGCTGGCGTTGTGCAAGCCTGTGTCCAGGATGATGCCAGTGAGTACATGCCATGGAGTCCCCTCCCTCCAAGAGCTTACACATCACCAGTGAGAATGACAGCAAGCGACAAATCAATGCATAGTGAAAGATGGGGGGGGGGAAGAGTGAGAGGGAGGGAGGGAGAAGCTTTGAAAGGACTTTGGGGGGAGGTCCTCTGCTAAGGTGACAGCTGAGCAGAATCCTGAAGGAAAGGCGGCAGTGGGTGGTAGGGTCACCTGGGGACACAGACTTCTAGGCAGTAGAACAGGAAGTCGTGCCGCAGACATGTGCTGGCATCACTGGGGTGCAGGGAGACCCGTGGGCTGACGTCCTATGAGGATGGGGGAGGATCCCACACCCTGGCATCTCTGCCAGGTCTGCCTCAGGACCATGGGACCAACAGGGCCCCCACCCTGAGAAAGACTGCTGGTTTAATAATCTGCTCTTGACATTTTGAAATTTGTGACAATTCCTTAAAAAAGAACTGTGCACAGGGCCCCCCATCAGACAGCTAGTCCTGCTTTGAGCTTCAGAGCAAGGAGGAGGCCTCCCCCACTTCCTGTTTAAGTACCTCTGTCCCCTGTTTAACTAGAGAGCACTGACAAGAATGTCACAGAGGTGTCTCTGGCCTCACCATCATTTTCTTTCTAAATGTTTGCTGGAATCTTGAAAAGAAAACAAACACTCTTATAATTTGGCCTGAGCCTCCAAAATGCCACCAACTCCTAATTATCAACATTAATAAAGGGGATGAGGAGTGAGGAGTGTGAATAAGAGCCGCTGAGCGTGCCCCGCTCTGGAAGGCAGCACATGGCTGCTTTTCTGCAGATTCTCCTTAATTGTGAATAAGTATTAACTGATAATCCTGAGGCCATAAATCCCGAGGCACTGGAAAGGTAACTCTAGGTTACTTAGGAAAGCTCGTGTAGGTGGAAACATTGGGTAATGGCTACAAGCTTATGTTCCCCCCCCTGTCATCATCACCCGTCAAGCACTGGACACATTTAGATCTCTAGCAGAGTTAGCTCCAGGGAAACATGAACTATGCTGAGAAGATCTGCAAAAAGAAAAAAAAATCTGAAAACCACACACACACACACACACACACACACAATGCACAAAAACTTTGTAAACAACTCCTGAGAGGAGCTGAGAACCCCTGAAATCAACCTATAGGCCCAGGTAAGAGCCCCTGACTTAGAAAGGAGGGTGCATGGGAAGGAAGTGATTCAGACCCCAAAGTACACATTCAACAGATAGAGCACACCAGAAGGAACAAGGACTGGTCACAGCAGATTCATCTGGACACACTTAGCCCTGTCCTCAACACACAGCATATGTTGATTCCTCTGAGTCATAGAAATGCCATCAGTCAGGCACCGTTACTTTATACATGAGAAACTGGGGCCCAAATACATTTCATCACCTGTTCAAGGTTAGCTGCCCAAGGGCACCTGCAAGTGGCAGACTTAGGACTGAGCACAGCAAGACCAGCTCTGGAGTCTTGGTCCTCTCCATTACTGATGACTGTTTCAGTGTTCAGTCTCCCCAGAGGGTCCCTCCTTGGCCACCAAGACAAGAGGAATTCAAATGGATAGGCGGCAAAGCAGGAGAATTCTACACACATTGTATGGGCCATTTGCCAGAATTTGCAACATCTGGGAAAGCTGGGGGGCTGGGGGGGAGAGAGGGGTGCGGTAGTGATGTTGGGCAGTTTCTCTTCTAATCACATTCTGGTGTACCTGGGAAGAAACACATCCTAACCATAACTCCAGATTGAAAAGAGAGAGAATTTCATCATTTCATCAAGTTTGATCTTGTTTTAGACAAAAGGAAAATAAAAGTTTCACAGAGTCTTGATATCATGTCACAGAACACTGGCTGACTCCAGCTTTTAAAAAAGAAAAAAAAATATCTCAAGCATGTGCTTAAGGTGGACATTAAGATTCAGTCAAGACCAAGAGATCCTAATTCAGTATGTGATGTCTCAACACCTGCGGGCCCCTGGGCTGTCCACATGTGTGCAGGTCACAATCACCCCGGAGAGGGCTCACTTCAAAGGAGACCTGGCTTCTGCTTCACAGAAAAAGGACAACTCCACTCTATGGGGGGTTTTGCAAATTATGCTTCAAAATCCTCAAATCTTTATTCTCTTCAGCCAGAAGGGGGCACTGTTCCCTCTAAAACGCATCTAGGGATACAGGAATCAGATTACCTGAGCTGATAGAATGAGTGCCAGACCCTTCCCTGGCTGCGCACAGACAGATATCTGGGTTCCCCCCAGACCCCAAACTCCACCATCTCCCAGCCCTAAGGATTTCACTTCCCAATTCAAAAATACAAAAACAAAACTTGATTCTCTCTTGGTTCTCACTACTTGTACATCCTCCCTGGCTCTACTCAATAACTGTTCTTTACCCAAAGGAAAACATTTCATATTTTAACAGTGAAGAACAAGAAAACCAAACCAAACCAAAAGCAATTCATTCTTTCAGGAGCCTGATCTGAATGGCTACATTGCCAGCCCGCACTGTTTACCATTCTGGCTAGAAAAGAGACCATTCCTAAGTCATGTTCTGAGGAAGGCAGGATTTCTAAATCCGACATTGGCTTCCTCCCTTAGAGGGACTAAGAGACTGTTTGTCCATCTATTTCATGAACATGTTTGCAGTTCCTGGATGCCATAGGCCTGATGGGGTGGACCCTGAGCTTCTGTGCTCCTCACCAGCCAAGAGGATAATCACAACTTTAAGCTACAGCACAGCAATAATGGTTAACTCTCTCTGCAGAGATAATAGGTGCTCTCTGCAGAAACGGCACCTAAGCAGGGCTACATCTAACTTACACCGCGCCCCCAGCCCCACATGCCCATGGACCCACCTTGATGTTCAGCTGGACAGAAGTTATCTCCCAGGCTGCTTATGTAATCTACACCTGAACTTGAACCCCAGGCTAGTCAGGCTGATTTGTCTGATTCCCAAAGTTTCCTGTGTCTTTCTGACCTGGTTTCAGTCATGCTCTGTGGGATCTAGCTGACTGCAAAACACAGGTGTTGATTCTGTGGCCTGCTCCCAGCGGCCCTCCTTTCCCCATCAATCACAGGAAGGAGTTGTGTCAGTGATGTCCGATGGCCCACAAGCACACATTTAGCCAAGAACAGCCTGGATGAGAGTTTGCTGGTCCTGCCCTCCTCATTGGCAAACGAGGCACTCTGCAGGTCTGAACTCTGCGTTGTCACAGAAGCCACCATGGGATGGTGAAAAGAGAAGATGCTGGTGGCATGTGGTTCTTAGAAGCCCAGGCCCAGAAGAACCACACTGGTATCAGTCTGTGCCGCTGTGTGAGAAGCCAACCAAAATGCAGTGGCTGAAAGTGCAGGTGATAAGTTGGCCTGGCTCAGCTGAGCTGTTCTGGGGTGGGCTGGTGTGGGTAGGGCCTGCTCCTGCCTCTGAAGTCAGTGGTGGGTCAGCAGCGCTGGCTAGTGTGGTCTGGTTTTGACAGGCATTAGAGGACAGGCCAGATGATGAGGCCTTTCTCCGTGTGGCCTCCTATCCTCCACCAGGCTAGCCTGGGCTTGTTCCCATCCTGGCACAAGGATTCCCAGTGGAGCAGGAGAAGTACCAAGGCTCAAGCAATGTTAGGGTCTCTGCCTCCCTGGCATCTGAGACCATCCCATTGACAAAATAAAGGACAAGTCCACCCCAGCCTCTTTCTCTTGATAGGAGGGACTGTAATGTTCTGGACATCATCAGGGAAAGAACTTTTGGCCATTTTTACAAATACACACATGTGCACGTTTTTCCTATTCCCATTTCACTATGTGAGTATAGCCAGAGGGTCCCTAATGTGAAAATCCAACATTATGATGAAAAAGTTTTGGATTTGGGAGAAAATTTGATTTAGGGATGAAGAATGCTCCATAGGTCAACTTTATGCTAATGTTCCCAAATCTGAGTTCTTTATATACCCTAGAGATAGTGCTCTATCTGATGTGTGAGGGGTAAAAATTTGCTCCCAGGATGTAGGCTCTCTGTCCACCTCACCTTGTTTCTTTTGCCAAAGAGAAACTTTTTAGTTTGATTCCATCCCATTTATTGATTATTGGTTTTAATTCTTGCACTACAGGAGTCTTATCAAGGGAGTTGGGGCCTAATCCCACATGATGAAGATTAGGGCCTACTTTTTCTTCTATTAGACACAGAGTCTCTGGTTTAATTCCTAGGTCCTTAATCCACTTTGAGTTGAGTTTTGTGCATGGTGAGAGACAGGGGTTTAATTTCATTTTGTTGCATATATGGATTTCCAGTTTTCCCAGCACCATTTGTTGAAGAGGCTATCTTTTCTACAATGCATGTTTTTGGCACCTTTGTCTAGTATAAGAAAATTGTAATTTTGTGGGCTAGTCTCTGTGTCCTCTATTCTGTACCATTGGTCTACCAGTCTGTTTTGGTGCCAACAGCATGCTGTTTTTGTTACTATTGCTCTGTAGTATAGTTTAAGGTCTGGTATAGTGATGCCACCTGCTTCACTCTTCCTGCTAAGAATTGCTTTAGCTATTCTGGGTCTCTTATTTTTCCAGATGAATTTCATGATTGCTTTTTCTATTTCTATGAAAAATGCCATTGGGATTTTGATTGGAATTGCATTCAATCTGTATAGTGCTTTTGGTAGTATGGTCATTTTGATAATATTAATTCTGCCTATCCAAGAGCAAGGTAGATCTTTCCATCTTCTAAGGTCTTCTTTGATTTCTTTCTTTAGGGTTCTGTAGTTTTCATTGTATAGATCTTTCACCTCTTTCATTAAGTTGATTCCCAAGTATTTTATTTTTGGAACATTTTTGGTCTTATCCATTGTGGATAAGAGATCCTCCATCTACACTAGCAATAAATCTACAAGGAGAGCTCCCAGCTAACTCTGGCTCTGACTGGATTACTGTGGACATGGAAACAGATCACGGTGATCAGTTAGCCGTCTCTGTCACAGGCATTTTGTCAATATGTTGAGTTGCAGTCCACAGGGGTACACCTATTTGCATTCCCAGCAGCCAAGAATGAGATAGCCTCTTTCCAAAGCATCCCCAATAGAACATGTTCCCCAATTTATCAGGTTTTTAATTAAATCCCAGAATTAAGAAGTGGTCTCCTAGCATTGATTTTCTTTGCAATCCCCTTTTTCTCTCTTTTTTGTTATCCTTTTTAATTTTTGCTAGGGAGCAGTTGGGTCTCTTTCGTGTTCCTCCTCTGTCAACAATGTGTTGTTATTCTTTGCCTGTGATTATTGATCTTTTAAAGTATTTAATTCTTCAAATTCTTTGTATAAAATCTTGAGCTCACTGAATGCATGGCAAATATCTTCCTCTTAGGAAATCCTTTGAAGGCCACGGCATTAGATACAATGGGAATGTCCCCCTGTTTTAAATGCCACCATTTGAAGAAGCCCAGTGCAGGACACACGTGTTTAGATTCCATGCCGTTCTTTGCATTGGTCATCATCTCATTTCTTTTTTCTATTTGTATTACTATTTCCTTCCCCTACCTTAGGCTTTTTAAAAAAATCATGTTGCTTTATAGATGCACAGGAAGTCACAAAAACAGAGCAAAGAGGTTCCAGGTACTTTCAATCAGTTTTCCCAGTGTTGACAACTTAGATAATTATAGTACAATGTCCAAACCAGCAAACTGACATTGGGACAACATGTGTATAGTTCTAAGCCATTTTCCTACATTCACAGAATCATGTGACTACTGAGGCGGTCAAGATACACAGCTGCTCCATCATGGCAAAGATCTCCCTGACTCCATCCACTAAAGTCACATAGACCCCAGCCACCCACCCTCCCTAACTTCTAGTCACCAATACTAACTCCCTTCTAATCTGTGTATTCCTTTCTTTACTCTCTTGTCATTCTTATGAAATCTTCTCTAATGTCCTAAGGGTAGAGTTGGATGCAACATTTGTTTACTTGAGCAGGAGAAACTTCAACCCAGCCATGGGACATCTTCCCCATCACACTTCCCATCTTCTGCTCCTCGCCAACAGTTCCACTTCCTGCCAACGGTGGTCTTCCATCCCACAGGGCTTGCAGGCAGTCTCTCCTTTCCCATCCTGATCTGGGTGTGAGGAAGTGCAGCAAACCTGCAAATCTCTCCATGGGTCTGAGAAAGCTGCTTGCCTTGTTGTGATTGGCTGGAGACCCTGGCAACCAGGACTTGCTAGGCACAGCTCAAACAAGCAAGCAAACAAACAAACAAAAACGTATGGCAAACAGAAGCCATAAACAAAGTCCAGCCCACAGGGAGGAGGCACACACAAAGGACTTGTTCTCTACCCTGATCATCTACAGAATTTACCTCTGATGGGCAGAAAGTTTGTTGTAGAAAAGAAACCAGGCAAGAGGGACTCCAGGAAGTTCTTCATGAACAACTGCAGAGGTGTTTGCATTTCTTAATTCCGGGCCCAGATCTTCTGGTTTACAGAGGTTTCAGTGTGGATCTTTTGTTTAGAACCTTTCCATTAGGCAATGTGTTGACATCATGAAGGTGGATTCCATCTCAGGTAAGATATTTGATTATTAGTTAGGGAAGGGAAGTGGGAGAAGGAAAGTTCAATCCCACCCACATCATGCAGTTCTGCCACCAAGAGCAGAGGAGTCAGGAACACAGTCGACACCATCTTTCTAGATGGAGATGTCCCCAAAATATACCTTAAACAAAATTGCTTCCTATGCTATTTCCACTGCCACCCCAGAGACGTGGCTTCAGCATGATTTGCAGCGTGGAAAGTGTGAGCTCCAATAAGAAGTTGTGGGTATCAGGAATCCTGTGGCCACTGGGCAAGGTAGGAAAAGAGATGGGAGCAAGATGAAAGTGGTATGAAGTAGCCTCTCAAATCCTGCTGCTGCATGCCACGGGGAAGTCAGAAGCAGATGCAAGTAACATTTGATCTGTGATTGACACAAAGGCCCTGGACATGAAAATGAGTCTATTAAAGATCTTCCTGGCTGTGCTTCATGGCTAAACAACTTCATCTGTTCCTACGTGACCCTAAGCCTGGAATCCTCTGTGTTTTTCTCCAGCACACTGGATACATTATTTCTGAATTAGCGCTCAGAGTGGTTACAGGGAGGGGAAGATTCTACAGTTCTTTGCTTCCCATTCCTCACCTGTGATTCACCTGTCCAGGTAGCTGGCATTAAAGGAAGACACAAGGTATTGGTATTCTCAGCACGGGAAGCGCAGAGTCTAAGATATAGGCTTGTCGTCGTTTGGAAAAGAGTCTGGAAATTCCTCAAAATATTAAACCTGGAGTCACCACAGGACCTGGTAGTTGTACTCCTAGAGATTTTATAATGTATGCCCACACGAAAACAATATCTGTAAATATTCATAGCAAAATTATTCACAGCAGTCAAGAAGTGGAAACCACCCAAATGTCTGTTAGCTGGTAAAATCATTAAAATATGTACTGCATTCATAAAGTGGAATATCAGTTGTCCATAAAAAAAATGAAGTACAGATGCATGCTATAACATAAATGAACACTAAAAATAATATGCTAGGTGAAATAAGCAAGTCACAAAAGATTACGTACTATATAATTCTATTTATATAAAATATCCAGGGCAGAAAAATCCTAGAGACAGAGCATAAACTAGTAAGTTGCCAGAAGCTCAGGGTGGGAGTGGGGGTGGGAGTGAGACTGCTGAGGTGTAGGGGCATCTATCTTGGGGTGATTAAAACACTTTTAAAATTTAACAGTGTTGCTGGCTCCACAACCCTCTGAATATTTGAATATACTAAAACCCACTGAATTGCACACTTTAAAAGGGTGAATTTTATGGTATGTGGATTACATTTCAGTAAAGTTGCTATAAAAATAAATAAAAAGAAAAAGATATGGCGTAAAATACTTGATGGAAGACTGAGTAAATGAGTGAATGCCTGCTGAAAAATTAGTTCTGGGGGCAGGGGTGGAAATCAAAGCAAAGTTAACTAATTAATACCTTTACCATTTTGGAGGATGAGCTAAAATAATTGTCCTCAGTGCCATTTATTAAAAGTGATAAAAGACCCTTTGCCCTACCTCTTAGCATCTTCTCTATTCACAGCACGATCAACTGTTTAATCACTGAATTTCTGACATCCAAGATTAGATGCAGGGAGAATAAATCAGATAGTTCCTAGGAGGCAGAGCTGGCAACAGAATCTGGTTGCTCCATTAATAAATTCATTCCAGAAAGTTTTCTTACTATGTCTACTATGTGCACAACACTTGGAATTCTTTTTCTTCGAGGGTTTCTTGTGTAATGAGGGAGTTTTACATGTGAACAAGTAATTTGCACTGCAGGCCCCATGAAAAGGAGTATTTTAGTAATGGATGACAATAGACAGAGGGAGAGATGGACCCTTCTTGGCTTCAGGGAGAAAGGAGAATGAAGTTCAGAGAGGAAGCCATGCTCATGGTAGACCTGGGGCCTGAGGAGGAGTGTATCTGATGGTACACCTAGGAAGGCCATCTGTTCCCATATCGCTTGGGTTTCCCACCTAAGGGTTTGGCTGGAGGTTACAATCACACAGTGTACAGCAGAGAGCAGATGCTCTTGACTGACTTGGAGGCCCTGGCCCTGGATGGGGCCCTAGAACACCCAGCAGAAGTCCTTAAATTGCAAAGGCCATTCTGATCTCTCAGGGCAACTTGTATTTTTTTATTTTTCTTCACTCTAGGAAACTAGAACTTTCTATTTCCTGGACTTTCTTCTGTTCTCTTTGTACATGAATTAATCTTGTATTCAATTAATCCACATTTTGATTAAAAATAATATACTAGGGGAGGTGTTGAGTATGCAAAGAGAAAGTTGCAGACACGCTTCCGGAGCAACTCATAGCTGAAGGCCATGTTTCTAAAAGGTTGGCCCAAAGATGGCATCCCTGTCACCAAGGAAGTAGTTTAAAGATACAGATTTTAAGGATAAAATGCTCATAGTTTTGCAGAGCAAGATAACTAAATTTGCTTTCCCATGGTGTTCCAGATGATTCTGAGGCAGGTGGTCCTCACAACCCACCTTGAGAAAGACAGGCTATACGTGGGAAGTACCCATAGGAAGACAGTGGCAGCAGCTTACTCCCAGGCTCTGGAGGGTCCCTTATGCAATGCAGAGAAAGCACTGGGACATTCGGGCTTACTGCCACAGGAGAGGCAAATTCTGATATGATTCCTTCTCCAGTGGGTGGTACTAGGATGAGGACCAGATCAGAAAACCTCTCAATGACGAGGGCCAGGTAGAACCCCTCTTGTCTTTCTGCATCCAGATGATGGACAGGCCCAGTATCAGGTGTGATACCACTGCACCTAGAATCGGAGGCTCCCTGGCTCCTTTTGCCTTCCTTAAGGAAGATCTCATCTTCTTCCCAGATGCGGACCCATTAAAGGAAAGTGAGAACACAGAGAAAGTGCCAAACTGAAATAACAAATAGAAGGGGATTCTCAGCGGCTCAGGAGGCTGAGACAGGAGGATCACAAGTTCAAAGTCAGCCTCAGCAATGGCGAGGCGCTAAGCAATGTAGTGAGACCCTGTCTCTAAATAAAATACAAAATAGGGCTGGGGATGTGGCTCAGTGGCTGAGTGTCCCTGAGTTCAATCCCTGGTACCCGCCTCCCCCCCCCAAAAAAAAATAGGAGGTGATGAGGGACAAGGAAGGCCCTGGAGGTAGTGAAGAGTTGTTTTTCCATGGCAACCACCCAGTTCCTGGGGCAGGCCTCAGCCAGGCACAGGAAGAGGTGGGTCTCCTGTAGAGAACAGCAGGACAACCTCAGTGTCAATGTGTTTCTGGCCTTAAACGAATAGCTTAATCTTTCTGGATCCTCTGAATTCTCTACTCTGTAAAATCAGACTATTCATATTGATCTCTCAGGCTGTTACCAAGATTCAAGGACAAATAACAATATGAATAACACCTTCTAGCAACAGACCCTGCCACAAAGTGCACAACCCCGGCTTCCTTCTCCTTTAGAAACTATGAGTTCAGGAGGGTCAGGTCTCACAAAGACTCTACAATGTCTGTGACAACAGTGGGTGGCAGTGACTGGTGTCTAGGACGTGCCAGGCACTGTTCTGAGTGTGTATAGGGTTCGCTGAGCCTTCGGCATGCTCCTGAGGCAGGTGCTGTTGTGCCCCCATCTTTCAGGGTGGAGAAACTCAACCTGCCACTTACCTGGGATGAAACTGTTCCACTTCCCTATCCCACTCCCTAAACAGGCCTCATCCCAAAGGAACTTTCTGAAAGAGTTGGGAGAGGTATTGCAGAGGTGGTCTTGCTTGTGTGGGAGAGAAAACGTGGCCTCTCTCCAGACCCTCGGTCAATGCCATGGAGGACCCCGATGACCTCCCGGCTTGGCAGCTCAGCACCTCTGCCCTCCACCTTTCCCGCAGTCCTTGGGTTAGACCAGGGGTGTGGCCATAACTCCAGTACTGAGGTGCATCAAAAGGCAACAGCTAAAATCACCTTCTTAATTTACTGTGGGCACCCAATTACCTCCTGAGAATCCACGCAAGAAATACCAGTCGGGAAGCTGCTGCCAATAAAGATGGTGGACAATGAAACACAGAAGACAAAAGGCAGCCCCTATGATAGCAGCTGGCAGGGCAGAAGGCACTGAGTGCCAAGAAAGGTGACAGATTCACAGCTCGCCAGGCAGCAGAGAGAGCTTAGGTGGATTGTCTTCAGGACGCTGGCCATGGTTTTCCCATCTGTGAAAGGAGGGCTGTGGGTGGGATCTTCTCTAAGGTTTCCAGAGCAGAATATCTCTGGTTGATTGGAAGGCACTGCGTTCTCAGATGCAGGGTGGAACAAATAGGAGAAACACAGGCTTCAAAGGTAAACCTAAACTGGACCCCTGGCTCCTGGCTGTGTGTCTCTGGAGAATCACTTATCCTCTCTGAGCTTCAAGGGAGATACTGACCACACCTATACAAATGCCTTCCCCTGCTTAAGCAGGTGAGTCTCTCCCTATCCCCAAAGCATGTCTTGAAATCTATGAGTCATTCACGGTAATAGTACTGAAAGGGTCTAGGGTACAGGGCTCAGTTTTAAACTAATTTCTAAACCTTGACATATAAAGGAAAGTCTGCTCTGGAGTTTCCTATCCTGAGTAAGAATGCAGGACCATCTGAGAAGAAAGAATTCAGCTTTTCTTCTCCCTTTCTACTTGGAAAGGAAGTGAAAACATGATGTCTAGGGCTATGGCAATCATCTTGCAACCATGAGATGAGAAGCATGACTGAAGAATTCAATGGAGCAAGTCATGTGCATATAGGAATATGTGTAAAATTGTAATGCAGCAATAGAAACATCAAAAACAAGACAAAACAAACAAAAAAAGCCTATGTCGAGAATGGAGAAAAGGAGAAGAACAACTTGGGACCTTGGAGTCATTGTTGAGTTGCTGTTCAAACACTGGACTCCTTTACTCTTTATTGCTTAAAAAATTTACTTTCAGCTAAAAGAAAACCAAAATGATATAAATAGCAGCAACCACAGAAATTAGAAAACTAAAGTTGTGTATTGAGCTGAGCACAGTGTCACATGCTTGTAATGTAAGCTACTCAGGTGGCTGAGGCAGGAGGACGGCAAGCTTGAGAGGAGCCTCAGCAACTTAGCAAGACCCCGTCTCAAAACAAAATAAAAAGGGCTGAGGATGTAGCTCAGTGGTAGAGCACTTGTCTAGCATGTGTGAGCCCCTGGGTTCCATACCCACCACACACACACACACACACACACACACACACACCCCAACCCTATGCCGACTGAATGGAAACACCACAGCCCATTGGGAAAGACATTTTTGCTAAGGTCTTTAAGCCACCACATAAGCATCCTAATCATAGTTTTTATATTTTCTTGTTAACTTCAAATGAAAATAAGAATCCAATCCCCACCCTAGAACCTGCAGAATCTGAATCCCTAAGGCTGAGGTATAGGATCTAAAATGTTCCTGTGGGTTAGTTTTTGATGCACATTACAACTATGGGGATTTTTCAGGGCATAGAATTCTGATGCAATTACTTGCTTTTCTGGTCATTTTCTCTGCTATTGAAAGGATAGTACCTTAGAGACAGCCATTGATATTCTACAGTCACACAGCAGGGGCTCAGGCATTGCAGAGACTGACCTTCCATTCGGATTTTAGTGAGGACAGAGCCCTGGTACCTGATCTCAGCGCCTCATCTTCTCACAGAGGTGACCCCCGGGAGACCACTTGCCTGATTGAACTTCACCTCCTGATCTATAACCTGAGACCTGACACTGTCCCTGCAGACAACTGGGGTAACACACTCTGCATACAACTCTCTTGAGTTAATCCTCAAGTTACCACTAGATGGGTACACAGCTAGAAAATGGCACAGAGGAACAGAAATCTGCTCTTCCTGTGCTGCTGTGACTGTGTGGCTCCCTCTAGGCAGGGATCCCGGTGAACACGGAATCCTTTAGCTGGAGAAACGCGGACTGGTCTGGAGGAGAGAAGCCTTCCTTGTGGCGGTGACAGTGGCCTCCAATGACCTGAAGGACTGTCACAGGAGAACCAATCAGCCAAGGCTGGAGTGTGTTAAGGACAAACTCAAACCAGGAAGAGGAAGTTAGAGACTGGTTTAGGCTTAACCGAGGTTTGCTCCAGCTGCCGGAGGCAGAGCACACTCATCCAGGAGAGCTCCCTTCCATGGGTGCAAGTTACAGAAGTCACTTCCCACAAGGAGGGGACTTTTGTGGAGGGGCTGGGAGCCGTTGTAGTGTAATTTTGCAAAGAATTTCAATGCAGCAATCATGCTGAACTCTGATGTGTCTGGCAGGTAGGAGGCAACTAATTAATATTTGCTGAATTAATAGAGGAACATCAGAGGGAACAGGAGGACCAGACACATCCCTGATTTTACCCCACCATTTGCCAAGTGCGTTCATTTCTGTAAGACTTTGTGTTCTGTACGTTGTTAATCTCCCACCCCTTCCCCACCCACACCGCTTGCACTACTCACCCTTGAGGAACTTCAGGAGGCCCTAAAGCACCAGGCCCTAGGCTGGGAAGGGGAAATGATGCTGATCTATACTTGCTTCTCTCCCCACAGGCTCTTGGGTGGGTCTGTGCATATATCAGGAGATTGTAGAGACATGCAAGCCCCGGAAAAGGGGAGCTAGGGACCAGCCATTCACAAAACCTCAACTCCATGTCAGGCACCATCTAACTATTTAATAAATATCTTGAATGACCCAGGCACCAACACTCTAAGGCACTGACTTTCATCCCCATTTTGCTGATATAAAAACCAGGGCTAAGAAAGGTTGACTGCCATGGTGTGGGTGTTAGCCAGCTAGAGGCTGGCACAGGTTCCATATGAAAAATATTCTCATCATCATTGCTGTGGTCTAAATGTCTCCACCCAAACTCATGCTGAAATTTGAGCAGCACTGTGAGTTCTTATTAAGAAGGTATGAACTGCACCCAACAATGGAATTTAGAGGCGGGAACTTTGCAAGGCATATAAGGACAAAGGAGGCCATGAGGGTGGGATCCTAATCCAACAGGATCATGGCTGTATAAGAGGAGGAGATGCCCAAGCTGGGACGCTGGCCTTGCCAAGTGGTGTTGCCTTGGGACTGTACTGAGTACCGAAGAAGGCTCTGACCAGATGTGACACCTCGACCTTGGACCATGAGCTAAACAAATCTCTTTTCTTTATAAACTCCCAATTCAGGTATTTTGTTATAGCAAGAGAAAATGGACCAAGATAATCATCAGCAGCAGCTGCTTAGGTTCTAGGCTCCGCCACGCCTCCTAACATTTTTTCTTTTCATTTCCATTTTTATTTACTTATTTATTTACGTATTTCTGTATGTGTGTATATATTATTTAGCAGCACTGGAGGGAATGCAGGGGCATCTACCACTGAGCTATATCCCCAGTCTTTTTATTTTTTGAGACAAGGTCTTGCTAAGTTGCTGAGGCTGACTTTGAACTTGAGACCTACCTGCTTCAGCCTCCTATGTCACTGGGATACCAGGCATGTGCCACCATGCCCGCTCTACCTGACATTTCTCAGACATAAAATTTGGACTACCCTGATTTGACATCATGACAGAAAGAATTCAGACCTGAGATCCTTTAGTCTCAGACATGTGCCAAGGACGGGTTCACTGCCCTGTGAGTGCCAAGCATGGCGTCAGGCACAATGGGATTGGAAGCTGCTGCTACATAATGTCCAGTTCCAAATGGCCACTGAGAGCATGAAGCAGTGCCCCAAGTGGCCAACAGGAAGCAAGACATGCAATAGATGAGAGTTCAAGAGCTGCTTGTTGTGCCAAACATTGATTTCAAGGCCTGTTAGTGAGAGAAACAGAAAAGGGGAGAACAACCCCACACATGTACATTTGCTGTCGGGACCACTTTAGAGGAGGGGGCAAAGCCCACCAGGCTTCCTCAGCATCCTCCCATGAGTGATGGAACAAGGGCCAGCCAGCCATTAACGACGGGTTCCCATCTTTCAGGAGCTAACAGATGTTCATTTTATGAGCAAAGACAAGAGCTGTTCGGGCTTTTTAGGAACCTATAAAAATTTGGATAATTCTAAGTTATTCTAATAGCTGCCTGACAATTTTATTAATGCTGTCAGCTGCCGGGTGGCCCTGTCCATGCCTGAAAGAATGAGTCCCCTCCTGGGACTATTCATATCAGCCCTGCCTTACGTGGAACACCTTGCTTTTTTTAATTAGCTAGATGAGGAAGAGTCTGTCTCCCTGTTCAGCCCCTCGGAAGCTTCTCGGGTGGCTGCCTTGGTTGGTGTCTGGTTCCCTTTCTCAGAGGCTGTGGGGCTGACGGGAGCTGGGAAATCAGGCAGTGTGCTCTGTGCCCTGGAGTCTCACCATGAGTATAAAATGCCCGGATTTCATGTCTGACTTCAGTTTATTCTCATGAGCCTTGAGCCATCTGCAGGAAACCTAGATGGTGAACCACCCAATTTTGGCTTCTAACTTTTGAACATTAGGTGAAAATGTCAAATCTCACATTTTTTTTCATTTCCTAAGGCTCCACCTTATTTTTTGAAGATTCTTATTTTTTTAACCTTATAATGTAAGTGTCTTCTTGTGTTTTAGGACCGTATTAGCTTTTTCATCTCTGTGAGCTCCTTAATTTTAGCTTTTTTGAAGTTTCTGGCTCTTCTCCGCCTTGTCTCTTTCTTAGTCACTCCATTTTTCAACTTGTCAAAACTGACCTCTGATTTTTACATTAGAGTTCTTCCTCCAGGGCCCACAGACTCCCCACGCTACTGTGAGAGTGAGATGCTAAAAGTGGGCAAGCGGCTTTGACGGGTCTACAGAACCGTCAAAAGCAACAGCTTTCACTGGAGGGTGATGGGGTAAGTCCTGGCCTCTCACTGGGTCCATCCATCAGGGCTCAGCCAAGGACCGGGAAGACAGCTGCCCCCAGGCAGGGGGAGCGAAGGTCCTCCACACAAGCAGCTGCAAGTGCCAACTGCCATTCCAGGGCCAGGTGACAAATGGAAGGAGTCAGGATGATAAGAACACAGAGGTTCAGACCTCCAAGAGGGTGCCCACGCCATTCTGGGCTTGAGCACAGGGGGCACTGCCACCAAAGCCACCAAAGCCAACCAGACAACCAGGTGAGGAAGCTCTGCTGGATGATTCTGAGGAAAGCAGGAAGCAGGCAAGTGGGAGCGAGGCCCTTTGCCCCTTCAGCTGCAGTGTCCCCCCCAGGGCACCCTCGACAGAAACTCACAAGAGCTGCTGTGAATGCTAAAATGTTGAGATGCAGCCCCAGGAGAGACGGGCACAGTGGGTACCCACAAACGTCAGCGTCAGAACCTCGGCGTGGCTGTTTGCCTAGAGAGGAGTCATAAGATTTCTATTCTGGAAAATAGAGAACTAGCTGGGACCCTCTGGCCTCTGAGCAGAGGAAGACGCTGCTTAGGGGTTTCCCTTCCCATTGGGGTGCAGATGTTCTGTCAGTCTTCCTATTTCACTCCGGTGTCCTGCTGTGGCCCTATCTTAGTCTGTGTTCCAAGCCACCCCTATGCAGTGAGACCAAGAGAAGACCCCCAGTGGTGGGCTGGGCTGGGAGAGGAGCCTCTGCTTGGCTGCAGGGCTGGGGGTAGGTTAAGGATCCTGTCGGTTCTCAACAATCAACTGAGCTTCTCTGAGGGCTGTGCTTCTCTCTCACATGGCATTTGGGGATACCTGGAGCTTCCTGCTGCTGAGTCTGACTACATTCAGTAAAGCCAAGTGGCCCCCATCCTGCCTTGTTGACCAGTGGGGTCCCTGCTCTATGATGCCAGCCTCACCCCAACCCCTCTGATTTCTAGCTCTCAAATCTGCTGCCATCCCTCGTCTGCTGTACTCACCCTTCTCCTTATCTCCGTCCTTGTGAACTTCTGTCTTGTTTTATTCCTTTTTGGCCACTTTAGTGTATTGGGGATCACCCTATGTGTTCAAACTGCTAGGTTTTATAATTCACTTTAGGCAAAAAAGGGTGCCGGGCTACTTAGAATTAACCTGTAAGCCAAATATGTCCTGTGGGCCACCTGCCTGCAACATCTGCAAGGCAGTATGACATGGCCCTCCGAACAGGGGAAAGCCATAATAGTTTCGGTCTTTTTGCTCAGAAAGGGAAGGCAGAAGAACAGATTAATGGTAGAGAAGGGATGATGTGAGGACAGTTTGCAGCTGTTCTCTTGCTCCGAGACCAGAAATGAAGGGTGTGAGCAGGAAAGGGCACTTGAGGGGTTTTAACCAGATAGGGAAAGTCATCTCACCAGGACGACTGCAGAGACAGGAGTCTCCCTACCTGATCTCTCCCTCCTGCAAACAGCCCTCTGTGCTACTTAGGACTCAGACTCTCCACATGTACCAGAGCAAGCATTTATTGTTTATCAATTAATTCTAGAAGGCTTAACATGCTGGATAGTGTGCATGGACTGGGGAGAGAGAACCAGCCAGACAAGAACTGGTCTTAATAAAACCTAAATCTAATCCACGACCACATCTCCGCTCTGCTTGATCTGCCTCCATAACTAATTTGGGCTTCTTAAACAAGCCAGGTGCCAGCAAGGCCCTCATTTTGAGGAACACATGGAATCGTCACTGAGTGGAGGTTTCCCTCTAAGGTTGCTTGCTGCTTCAGGCAAACTTATTCTCACCTACCCTCATTTTTTTTTTTTGGGGGGGGGGCGGGGATGAATTAAACTGGGGATTAAACTCAGGGGCACTTGACCACTGAGCCACATCCTCAGTTTTATATATATATATATATTTGTATTTTATTTAGAGACACAGTCTACACTGAGTTGTTAGTGCCTCGCTTTTTGCTGAGGTTGGCTTTGAACTCACAATCCTCCTGTCTCAGCCTCCTGAGCCACTGGGATTACAGGCATGTGCCACCATGACTGGCCCCTACCCTCAATTTTATCTGAGGAGATGGAAGCTTCAAGAAGTTAGGTAAATTCCCAAGGCCATTTAAAGGAGTGTGTTCGTTTCTTGTGCTATTGTCACAAGTTACCATGAACTCGGAGGCTTGGAAACACACAAGGTTACTGGCTTACAGTTCTGGAGGTCTAAAGGGTGACATCAGTCTCACAGGGCTAAAGTCAGGGTGGCCGTGGGGCGGGTTCTTTCTGCAGCATCTGAGGGGAGAATCTGCTTCCTCGCCTCTTCCAGGTTCTGTGGGCCACCTGCATTCCCGCTGGACTCTGGTCTTTAGCTCCATCTCCAAAGTGGCTCCAGCTGCTGCTTCTCAGGACACCATTGCTTCTCTGTGCATGAAAGTTCCCTCCACCTCCCTCTTCTAAGGACATTTGTTATATTTAGGGCTTACCTATAGAGAACAGGGTCCCCTCCCCACCTCAGGATCCTCAACTTAATCACATGTGCAAGGTCCTCTTCCCATGCAGGGTAGCTTTTACAGAATCTGGGGACATGGATTAGAATGAGGGTATCTTTGGAGGCATGGCTCAGCCAAGCACAGGCAGAGAGCAGGATCAGGGATTCAGGTCTCTGTCCTACGCCTTTAAGGCTATTTTAACCCCACCCTCTGCACCTTTCTTCTGTGAACTCTGAGTTTAGTCATGTTCAGAAGTCACTGCGCCTCAACTAGATCCTGCAGGATCATTCTCCCATGCTTTTCCAATGTGCTCTTTTTGCCTAGAATTCCCTGCTATTTGGACCCTGATGAACTCCTACTTAGACTTTGAAGCCCAGCTTGAGTGCTTCCCCGCCCCCCGAAAAGCCCTGGTTCTCTGTCTTCTGCACCTCCACGCTGCAAACTCTCCGACAGGCAAAGATCCCATCACTCTTCATTCATTTCTGCTCTTTCTCCCCCTTCTCCATTCATCTCTAAAAGCTGCAATCCCTTCCATTTCTTATGCATTATTTAGCGTCTCCCATGTCCAACATTGCTGGGATCACAGTAGGTATTAAATACATTTCCTGAATTGAATTGAAGCCAGTTTAAATAGCACCATAAAGGTAGATTGTGTAGCCTTCCCTGGAGGTGAATAGAACAAGAGATTTGAGCCACATTTTTTCCTGTTTCTCCCCCATCAATTTACTGAGCCCACGTTGAGCACGGTACTAGTTGCTAGGAGTACAGAGCTGAAGGGCACATGGCACCTGCCTGGGAAGTGAGAAAATGCAGCACATGGCACCCCTACTATGTGCCACACAATAGCTCATTCAAGTGAAGGCAACAGAGCAGAGAGAATCAGCTGAGATGAGATCCCAGGCCCCTGCCAGCCTTCAGATTCTGGTAAATCTGTTTATGACCTCCTCTTTGATTGTGAGCGGCCTTGCTGAAACTTTAGGAAGCTTACTGCAGAGTTTAAAAGCACCTTAAGAGACTTTCCATGCAGTGTTTTAGACATGAGAGTTTGCAACACATTTGGGTTTTGAAAATAATTTGGTGGGTCTCAGTGAGCATTTTAAAAATTAAAATACATCCAATAAAGTAGAAAAGAAATATGACATGGAACACAGTAAGGTTAACTATCGTTTTACAAAAATATTGTTTTAGTTGCCCATCTGCATACCTGTGTGTGTGTGTGTGTGTGTGTGTGTGTACATATGGAGAGAGGGAGGGAAAGAGGGAGAGAGATGCCTATATACTCATAGGTCTTTAGATTGTGATGCAAAATGTATTTCTTACTGTAGGATACTGTCTAAAAATTGTAAAAAGTGCAGAGAGCCCTACATCTATGCTTTGCAGATTGAAGACGGCAGCACCTGGTGATGGAATCCTGCCAAGCCCTTTAACAAAAGGCCTGGTAGATAAACTCCCAAGCTCATGAACCCTGCACATCTTACTTGTTCCAGAGCCGGTCATAAGGACTGGCATGTTTTTTTGTTAAAGGAGCCAATGGGTTGTGTGTGGTCTCCATGGGGGAAATGACCTGCATAACTATTACTTAGGCTATGTGGAAAGTTCCTTTTAATGGCCGACAGTGGGATTTCCTCTGGATTCTCAACATCAAGATCAGATTTTCCAGAAATGATCTGATTAACTTCCCCAAATTCTTCAGATGTGTAATTCTGTTACCTGGGATAGAATTCTTGGCCCCGCCGCTTGTAGACCTTGTGCCCTCTGAAGCCTGGCAGGGCTCAGGCCTCATATCCACCGTGGGCAGCAGGCCTGGTGCCAGCGGTCCCCACAAAATAGGAGCTCAGGAAACATGAATCTCCTGCCTTCTACTCCCCTTTTCTTTCTGTGAATGTTTGCAGAGAAGTTAAGAAGTAACCACATGCCAACTACACTAATGAGTCAGAGAGGAGGGCAGCGGAGAACATGGCATTTCTCCTCCTTCGGCAAAAGCGGCAGAGCCATGAGAACCTGCGGTTCATGACTGGGGTGCCAAGCGCCCGGCCTTGCCAAGCTCCCCCCTGTACTATTTGCCAGTTAAGAGTTTGGAGTTGACTAACTGCCAACCCTGGCCTGGCTCTGTGTGCTAGATCCCATGACCAGCCCAGGCCTGACCTTTTCTGGTATTTATGATGTCGGATTGGATTTTGATCACTGTTTGAGCTCTTGACACAAAATAAACAGGTTGGCACTTTTCCCCAGGAGGCATGATGCCAGGATTTCAATCCTGTCTCCAAACACCTCTCCCTAATCCCACCCTGCCCCGCCAGCTCCATGGCAAAACACATCTGATTAACAATGGAACAATGTCTCTTTTCTTAAAGTGACCAGCAGACCCCAGTCAATAAGCTTAAGAAAGTGAGTCTTAATATTGGTTGCACTTTAGCATTATGTTTACAGTGTTTAAAAATTTGGAGGGACACTGTCCATACCAGAGGCCAAGACCTGGTTAGTATGGTATTGGCCTGGGAATCCTCACTCAGGAGCTTTCTAGATAATTCTAACTTGAAGCCAATATTAAGGACGACTGTGCACTTGGGAGAAAGGAAGGAGACACAGAGGTGGGTGATCTCCTTTAACCACACACTAGCCCCTGACCTCCTAGGGCAGGTGCCTGGTTTCCTACAAAGAAAACATGGCAGGAGAGCTTTGGGTTACCAAAGACCACATGGCCAGGCTGGGCTGTGGATAGAGGGCTGTGTGATGTCTGGTAGTCATGATGTTATATTGCACTGTTGAGCTCACAGTACCCACAGATGCCTGTATGTGAGACACAGCCTGATGGAGCTCCAAAGAAAGGGCATTTCACTATTCTTTAGAATACCCCAGACAGGTGGAAACAGCCCAAGAATTCAAAACAGAAGGCCTGAACAGGCACATTCTAACACAGCTGTATCATGGACTCCAGGAAGCATAGACCATGACCTGGTGCATAACAAGGTCAAAAGTAATGCACAGTTAGGAGGAAAAAACAGCCAAACAGCATTATGATATGATCATGATTAAAAAAACCTTGAGGTCTCCTATGTACAGAAAAATCTCTGAAATATTAGAACACCTAACTAGGTAGTTAAAATGTAAGAGAATTTCTTTTACAAAGCTGATATGAACACTCGATTTTATTCATGATGTACAGTGATCCATCTGGTGAACCTCAATGGTAAGAGAAATCTATTCTTGAAAGCATCTGGTTTTGCCTCTGGACATGAAGTTCCTTCACTATTAGAGTAATGCCTTGCGGGAATCTCTATTTACTACCCCAATCCTGTCTGGAGATCTCCTCTTACTATTCTACAAAGAAAACATATTTTCTTCCCAAAAATTAAAAAAAGTTGACCTGATGTCATGGAATAACAGGTTTGTTTTTCCTATATTAAGGGAACAAACACTTTTGGTTGAGTACCTAATGTTATGCTGCTCTGAAAAGCACCTTCTGCTGGCACAACTTCAAGTCTGTCTCTGAAGATACAGACAAGGATCTGGAAAGCTTTGGAAGCCAAATGTTATCTGAGATTCTCACTGGTCACTGTTATTCTTAGGAGATCTGAAAGTCTCGTGAAACCCTGTTTTGGAGTTGACCTCATCTCTGTCCTTTACTCTGTATCTCTGTTCTTTAATTTGCATCTCTGTTCTGCCTTGGATAATGTTTCCTGCCTAGATTTGATACCAGTGATTCAAGTCTCCTTGGTGGTTCCAGGAAACCTATGATTTGCTATTTTATAAGAAAAGCATAGGAAAAAAAAATGGTTGTAGAATCAAAGATTCATAGTGGTTGAAGGACTAATTGTATTTATTCATTAACTAATGTTTTAGCATCTACCAGGTTTGCATTGCGATAAACCTTGAAGATAGAGCTAGCAGGATGTACTTGAAGACAAATGCAGGTGGGAGGGCAAGACTAGTCTGTGTATGTGGCTTGGGCTTTGCCCCTGATGGCGCAAAGCTGCATAAGATCTGCACAACTGAAAGGGACTCCAAGGTCACCTACAAATTTTACACATCATTCACTCCTTCAACAGCCATCCAGTAAATGCTTATTGAACAGATAGCCTGGGATCAACAAGAGAGATTTGCAGAAGGCTGTTAAAGATAAAGCACAGACCTGCATCCCAGTGAAGTTGTTTTGCAACCGCATCACACGAGTCGAAGACCTTCTGGACCTTGCTTCACCTTTACAACAAAAAGCACTGAACTAACTCATGATCCCTAAGATGCCTCCCAGTTCTTATTTTCCACTTGTGTGCATGTCACTAAAGCCATTATAAAGTACCCTTTGGTCCCAACTAATTCCAGACAAGTCTGAAAGAAAATTTATCTTTTGGAGTGTCTCCTCCACTTTGACAGACATGGATTCATTTTTAATTGATCTCCCAATAAGGCATTCACCTAATTTGCTTGAATGATTAATTAGGCCAACAAGGAAGAAAGCTCAGGACAGAGAGACAAACTAGAGGGCGTGTTCCCCAATAGTAGGGTTCAAATTCTCCGAGAAGGATGACTTGTAAAAGGGAGGATACAGGACATAATCAATGGGGTCAACATTTTAAATTCATTCACATTATTGGATAAAAAGGCTATAGACCATTTCCATCAAAACAGAACAATCCTCTAAAGTGATAAAGAAAACTTACTCAGGCATCAAAACGTTCTAAATGTCTAGGAGAGGGCAGGCACTGCCAATGAGTCCTGCTCTGTTTAGGAAGTGAAGCAGGGATAGTGATGAGTGGAAATGACATCAAGAGAACATTCTGTCAGGGAGAATGGGTTCTCCTAGCCAGCAAGCTTCTTAAGGTCATGAGGACAGAAACTTGAACTGATTTAGGAAGTTAAGAAAAAAAGGAAAATCTTGCTTCAGGCAGGCCTAGAACTGGTGGCCACAACACAATAGAATCTGGAAGGTATCTTTTCCAAGCTCTCCCACCCACCTGAACTCTCAGACCAAGCGGCTGTGTAGGAAAGAGGGTACACAGCTGCCCTGAGACCACAGTCCTAGAAAGGCCTGCTTGTGAGGTTGGCCTCGGCCCGCATCGGGGCACTTGGGTTTCTGAAGGAGAGTTGTCATTCCCTGATGATGGCTCACCATGTCTAATGAGGTTTTGCAAACCACGGTTTATGCTGGACACCTGCTTTCCTTCTGAGCATCTGGAGATTTGGTCTGTGCTAGGGAGAGGGCCTGTGTGACCAGTCGCCTATAAAAACCTTGGGTGCTGAGTCTCTGCTGAGCTCCCCTGGTGGACAGGGCCTCACATGTGATAGCAGGACTCCTGGCTGGAGAATGCAGAGTGTTTGGGTGACTCTGCAGGGAGGGGCTCTGGAAGCTGGAGCTCAGTCTCCCCTGCCTTCCCACATGTGCCTTTGCCTTTTGTGGATTTTGTTTTATATCTGCTTCCTGTCATAAATCACATCCACTAGGGTGACAGAATGCTGAGCCCTAGGGGTACTCTAAGCAAACCATGGGGCCTAAACTGATCTTGGGGATCCTGAGTGTCCATATGACTGCAGGCAGTTCTAGCTCAATGTCCTCAGAGTTCAGCGTCCTCAGAGGAAAGAATACTTTTGCTGGTAGTTCTTGAAAGTCCTTGACTTGATGCTCATTACTTCTGGTGGCCTCACCTTGGGTCACATTGCAACCATGGCCAGGGAGATGTCTGAGGAGTTGTGGCTAGCCTGGATGAGCCATAGCCTTATTCCTGCCGCCAGAAAGCATCAGTGTCCCTTTACAGGGAAGAGTCTGCTATCCAGAAACACCAATGACCACAAACAAACAGGAGCCATAGAGACAGAAGAGACAAAGGTATTATCTCACCCTATATCTGGACGTTCTTTTATATTCTCCACCTGATCACTAGTCTGGGAAATTATGGTCACCCATACCCCTTTTCCTTTTTGTACCTTCTCTTACCTGGATACTGATGTCTAATATTAAGAGCACTGGATTCTGTACCCAGCCTCCTGGACGGAGTCCAGGCAATGATCATTTCTTACTTGATTACTGCCAGGGGATTCTCACCATCTTCCAGGGAAACCCATACTCCACGATCTGGCTTCTCCTCAGTCTTTCATCACTGGCCCAACTACCCCCACCCCTCCCTGGTTCTGAGTACTAGATATTCTGCCCACAGAGAACCTCCTGAAGTCAGGAAAACCAGGCCATTTCGTGTTTTTGTGCCTTTGGTCCACTCTGTCGCTCCCAAGGTTAATTCCTCTCTCCATAGTGGCCCCCTGAGCTTAGATTATGACCCCTTATCTCTTCACAGTCTTTCATTACCATTTGCTCTCCTGACTTCTCAGACACCCTGGTATCCCCATGACGGCAGGTGGACCATCTCCTCCATCTTCACAGACTGAGCACTCACTGAGAGACTGACCCGGAGGACTGTTCACACACCTGAGCAGAGACTTGATGAAGTCTTGACCTTGGCTCTGCCCCTTACTAGATGGGTGAATGCAGCGTGTCATTCAACCTCTTCATTCTTTGGCTTCTCTCCTTTGTAAAGTGAGGACTAAACCATTCACGTGTTGGGATGTGTGTGAGAAGAAAGGAGCCTGATAGGGTTTGGCTCTGAGCATCCCCCATACTCTCATGGGGTAAAGGCTTAGTCACTAGTCCATGGTGCTATTGGGAGATGGTGGGATTTGGGGAGACGAGGCCTAGTGCAGGAACTCGGGTTACTGGGGATGTGCCCTTGGAGGGGATAGAGGGGCATGGGCCCATTCCTCTCTTTCTTTGCTTCTCGGCCACCCTGAGGTGAGCAGCCTTCTCTGCCATGCATTGTCACCCCTATGGTATGCAATGCCACCACAGGCACAAAGCAAAGGGATCATGTGGGCATGGACTGAAAACCCTGAAGCCATGAGCCGAAATAAATCCATTTTTTTTTAAAGCTGTTTTGTCTCAGGTATTCTGCTGCAGTGATGGCAAGCTGACCAAGACAGGAGCTAAGGAATAAGGGCCATCTAGACCACACCAGAAGCTTAGGAGGTGAGTTTCCTTAAAAAATGCACCATATTAATACAGGATATTAATTAAAGAAAACTGAGTGCAGGGTGTATTGGAACTCTCTATTCTATATTAATTTTAAGCCTAAGTCTTTTATTAATTTTTTTAAAAAATTTTATTGTAGATGGACATAATATCTTTATTTTATTTATTTTTATGTGGTGCTGAGGATTGAATCCAGTGGCTCACACATGCTAGGCAAGTGCTCTACTACTGAGTTACAACTGCAGACACTAAATTCATTTTTTTTTTTTTTTGCTAAACTAAAACTGCTTCAAAATAAAGTTTATTAAAAAAATCACATTGGGGGCTTGGGTTGTGGCTCAGTGGTAGAGCCCTTGCTAGCACATGTGAGGCACTGAGTTCGATCCTCAGCACCATATTAAAAATAAATAAATGAATAAATAAAGGTATTGTGTCCATCGACAACTAAAAATATTTTTAAAAAATCAATTTGTATCACTTACTATCAATCTCTCCTCTCCTCCACCATGTAAAGCATGTGCTTTGAGGGCTACCTCTTTATTTAATACCCAAGAGAACCTCATCTCTAAAAATGAGGATTATTGGCTGGATCTGAGGAATTTTCTCTTTTATCTCATAAGAATTTTTGTCATCTTGGGAGATGACTCTGGTCTTTTTGTCAGCTAAGCATTAAAGAAGTGAAGCCTAAAATCTCTAAACCACCTTGGTCCCTAAGGCCCAACAAAAGGCAAATAAGAAAACAAAACCAAAACACCCCAGTGTTTCCTGTTCTGCTGGAGGTGGTTGTTAGAGGAGGGAAACAGGGATATGAAATGACGTCTAAAGCAGATTCAGTAGAAGCTTTAGCTTAGAGCTAATTCAGAGACTCCCATTCAAAGGGATGTGGACAGTCTAACATACATATATATGTGTAGGTGTATGTGCGGGTGTGCATATGCGTGTGTGTGTGCATGTGCGTATGTGTGTGTGCGTGTATACACACACATACACAATGAATCTGAAGCCTCCCCCATAGTCTGATATATCTCCACACCTCTATCTGGTCCAGGGAAGCAATGTGACCTACTTTGGGTGACCAAGCTCCCATGGAAGGCCCCTCCATCCATCTCAATAAGGGCTTTGCACACACCACCAGCTCAGCCTTCTGCCTTCTTCCAGGTGGACAACCCAGAGCACTGTGAGGAAAAGACACCCAGCATTCATCTTCCTGACAGGCCATCTCCATCCTGTCAAATATGCAATGCTGCTGAAAACCTATCCCTATGCATTTAAGAGGGCAGAGGAAAGCTGTGTCCCTCTGACAGTCATGGAACAGCAGGTACTGATGTTCTCTTTTCACGAATATGCAGATGAGGAGCAAACTGGTGGCTCTTGTAATTTTAAGGGGAGATCAGAAATTCTCGTGAGTCCTAATCAAATCTGTGGCCTTTCACGGGCCCGGAGGCTTTGGGGTCTGGTTCATGCCATCATAACTTCCCTTGGTGGTGTGTACCTTCAGGGAGAGGGCGCTGGATGCGTTCATTTATCTTCTGAAAGAGGATCTTTGCTACAGGTGGTTCAGTTCTGTAGTTCTCCAAGAGAAAATTCACCGTTCAAGCCTCTTTTGTGGCTGGTGTGGAGTATCAACAGGAAAGGAAAGAAAGTCTAAAGCAACAGGAGTTTAAGCATGGAACCCAATCAGAATGTCACTCAAAGGCATGTGGATAAGAGGCTCCCAGTGAGCAGCTGATAATCAAGCTGGAGGCGGGAAGGATGCTCTTGGCATCTGGCGGGTGGAAGACAGCGATGCCGCTCAACATCGTACAGCATGTGTGGCAGCATCCCTCCTTCCACAACAAGGAGTCACGGAGCCCAAAATGTCAACAGCACCAAGGAGGGATACCTGATTCTCCATCAGCGGTGGTGTGCAGGCCCTGCGGGGCATGAGAGGGGGCGCTGACCTGTGTAATTTGAAGACTCTGCAGCTTGCTGTAATACAGAAGTCCCCCTCCACCCTGCACCTCAGAACGCGTGCCCAAAGGACAAAGCTGTAAATGATCATTAGGCCCTGGGCGGCTTTCATGTGCCTACTAATCCAATTTGGTGAGTTGCTAACGTAGAGCAGGAGTAGAATGTAAGTACGGTCCCTTGGGTCAAGACCATTGTAGAGCAACAAGAAAAATAAATCGGCCTCTTTCCTTGGACACATGATTGTAAAGTTAGATAGCTTGGTCTTTGTCACCCTAAATCCATCCAACAAGCATGCTTCTTGTCTCCCTGTATTCTTTTCTTTATTCTTTCTTGGTGCTTTTCTTGTGTCCCACCTGCTCCCTCACCCTGCTTTTCCCCAGAATGATCTATGTAGCCTGATCCCCTCTAGCACCCACACGGCTATACTCAACGTCTCCCAAACCCAAGGCAGCAGATATCAGCTAATGCTGGTCAAGTCTCTAGCCCAGTGTTTCACGTGATGGTACATAACCCTACAGTGTTCCCAGAACTATCAGATTTATTCAAAGGAGGAGTTACTGACATGAATTTTTAATGGACAGAGCATCATGGGTGTGTCTCATTCCAAGGAGATAGTCAAGAAATATTGTGTGAATATCCAAATGAGCAAGAAGAGACTTCCTAGCCGCACTGCTTCCTGATATTTACCAAAAAACACTGATGGTTTAGATGTTCCAGAATCCTGTCAAACAATACAAGGTAACCGGGGAGTGGCCTGCCTGTGGCCCTACCCCCTCCCTGGCTGCTCTCTTTGTTTCCAGTCCTGAGCTCTACCCTCCCTCTTTCTCTCTTCTACCTCTCAAAGATAAAAGCAAAAGCTAGAAAAATAATACTAATAAAAATAATAACACCCATCTTTTTTTTTTTCCCTGGATTCTAAGAGGCCACTGATTGCAGGATCTATCGAAACATTTTCCAGGAGAAAAGATCATCTGTCAAGTTGCTTTTCCAAGTTACATCTCAATTTCAGAAATGGCAAAATATGAAAAGCCCTGCATTGTGTAACTGAGATAATAGAAAATACCTGCAAAGTACTAGGTGAATTCCATATTTTGCTCCTGAAATACTGTTCCCCTGGAGGAGGAGAAGCTGAGGCATGAAGTGCAGGGAAGGGCGAGGCCGCTCACCGGCTCTCGGGCAGTCTCACTCCACAGCCTGCTTTCTCCCTGCTGAGATGCGTGGCCACTTCTTTCCAATTAGAACAAGACCCCCAATACCTCTGTCCCCCCTTCCCCAGGCCTCCTTCTCCCATCGTGATCCAGGCCACTTGGTACCCCTCTTCTTTATGGATATCAACCACCTCTGCCATCTTGAACCTTTTAGGTATGTAGAGGCTGCCCACTGTGATGACCACAAGGTGACTCCAGTACTAAGGACAGTAGCAGCCAACATGGAAGGGGGCCTACACTGTGTCCCCTGCTTCACTACGACCTTCATATGGCCACCTCATGTTACACCTCCTACATTCTGGAAGTGGTTTAAGTGTACACCAAGGGTCCACCATGATTCAAGCTTTGGTGTGCTGCAAGGTGCTACTGAGAGGTGACTGACACTTAAAGAGGTAGGGCTGGGAGGCAGGTTTTCAGGGTCCAGGGGACATGCTCATCAGTGCTAGTTCTGATGTGATCCCTTGAATTGCTCCAGGAGGATGTTTATAAAGGCCTGAGCCTGGCCCCCACCCCAGCACTCTCTGCTCCTGGTTTAAGATGATGTAATCACTTGGTCCCCCACCTTCTCTTACCATTGCTACCTGTGCCATGATGAGCCAGGGAGTGATGCAGCCAAGGGGTGGCCTTTGCCATAGAACACTATGCCCTGTGAACTCTAAGTCTCCAAAACTGTGAGCTAAATAGACCTCTTTTCTTCATAAGTTGCTTGTCTCTGGTATTTCATTATAGTGACAAAAAGCTAACTTTTCATACTAATACCCTATGAGTCTTGCGATCCCCATTTTGTCCATATGAAATAGAGGTTCAGAGATCTCAGTAATGCACCAAAATTATAAAGATGGCAAGAAGATGCTGAACAACCCAAAATAATGGCCTCAGCTTCTTTCCTACCATTCTGCAAGCAGACACAGAAGTAGAGGCAGAAAGAAAGTGAGGAAAGAAAGATAAGCCCATATCCAGAAGCTAGTCTCCTTTATGATAAGGCAAAAGCTGTCCTCTCTGATAGCCTGGCCCTTGTACATTTAAGAGAGTCAAGAAATTGTCAGAGGCCCATCAGGTCAGTGAATCCTAGTGACAGATCAATATGGCTCCATCCATACTGATGGATGCCCAGGGCATGCTGGCCTTACAATGCAGGGGCAGGAACCAGCATAACTTGATGGCCTGGCCTGCACCAGCAGCAGCGCCAGACACAATTGGAATGTGCCCAGGGGTTCTTGCTGACTCTGCTAGGCATCCAACAGCTCCTCCTCTTCCACTCGAATCTCAGTTCATCAATCCCACCTTGCCCAGCCTTTGTCCTTGTTGACTCCCTTCTGTCCCCACCCACTTAGCTCTCTATTAGAGACAGCAAATCCAGCCTTGTTCCCTGCAGGACCTGGTGCCATCCCCAGGATTGGAACCCTGGAGGGGGCTCTACTATGGAGCACACTTGCGAGTCCATAAAAGCAAACTGGAATTATCTTGTAAGAGCATCAATTTCCATACCAACATTTAAGAGGAAATACCTGAAGATGACCTCATTCCAGAGGTCTCTGGAGGATCCAGATCTGCAAGTCCAAACAGGACTTGCCACTAGTGCCCTCCACTCTCCTCCTCATGGCCTTTGCCCTACCCCCTTCAGTCACTGCTGTACCTTGCTGAGACTGGAGCAGTAGCTCCCATGTGCTGCCAAATCTCTCTTTCACAGTCCAGCGGTCCCCCCTTACCTGTGGTTTCACTTTTGGTAGTTTAAGTTACCTGCGCTCAACCATGGTCTGAAAATATTAAATGGAGAGTCCCCAAAATAAACAAAAGTTTAAAATCCACGCCATCCTGAGTAGCATAATCAAATATTGCTCGATCTGGTTCAGGATGTACATCATTGTTGAGGTTCAGCACTTCCGTGGTATATCCTACCCTCCCGTTAGTCACTTGGTAGCTACTGTAGTCATTGTATGTGTTACCTGTGGTTACAGTCAAGCAACCTTTATTTTTCTTCATAACAGTCCCAAAATATAAGAATGGTGATGATAGCCATTGGATTATCCCAAAGAGGAGATGTTAAGGGCATTCTTTAGGTTAAAGGTAAAAGCACAGTAAGATATTTGGAGAGAGAAAGAGACCTCATTCACATCACTTTTATTACAGTCTATTGTTAAAGTTGTTCTATTTTATTATTGTTAATCTCTTATTTCATCTAGTTTATAGATTAAATTTTGGCATAGGCATGTCTGTATTAAAAAAAAAAAAAGTACGTATAAGGTTCTGGATTACCAGTAGTTTCAGGCTCAACTGTAGGGCTTGGACAATCTCCCCACAGATAAGGAGAGGATTGCTGTACTGATTTCCTACCTCACCTTTCAGATGATGCCCCACTCAACCAAAAGGAACTTCTGAAAATCTTAGCATAAACATTTGCCTCTGAAGCTCTGAACCATGTACCAATGACCAGTGGATAAACCCAAGCCAAGACCTATAGGAGCCTTGGTACTTCCCTGGCCTCGTTCTCCACCACTCACTCCACCCAGAATCACTGGCTTTATCTGTTCATTATTCAACAAACACTTATTGAGTATCTACTGTATGCTCAGCACAATTCCAGGTGCTGAGACACCAGAAACATGACGACAATGGTCCCTGCCCTCCTGATACTTATCTACCAATAGGTAGGACACAGAATGATCAGCACAGCAGTCTGCACCCTGGGCGCCTGGGCCTGTTCTGTGCCACCTCCTGGGTGGGGCAGAGCCACCCACATGATAAGTAATGACTCAGTGGGTCAGACAGCCAAGACTGCTACTGAAGAAAAAAATTAAAGAGCAGGGTGACAGGGATGGGAGGCATCCCAAGGTGCAGATGAAATGGGACCCTCAGGGAAAGTCTCTCTGGAAGCTGCGATTGGAACAGAGACTTGAAGGGATTCACGGCCGCGAGACTGGGGAGGTCTGGAGGACAAGCGTTCCAGGAAGGGAGGACATCAGAGCTGAGGAACAAAGGCAGCAGCGGCCCTCTGTCTGAGGAGCCCGTTTAATGTTTCCTTCAGTCCCGTCTGTACCTTCTCTGTACGGCTGTCTACCTGGGCCGCAGGCCTAGGCCTCTTCCATTCATTGCTAGTGCGGAACAGAAGGCCGCCACCTCCCCATCTTTGCTTCAGAGGCCCTCCCAGCCACCCCCAATGTCGCCTTCCCCCCTGTGTGGTCCTCCCTCACCTGCATCTTCTCTTTCTTTCTTTTTGTGGAGGGTTAAGGGGGATTGAACCAGAGCACTTATCCACTAAGCCCCAGCCCCAGTCCTTTTTATTATTTTGAGGCAGGGTCTCAACTAAGTTGTTTAGTGCCTCATTAAGTGGCTGAGGCTGACCTTGTGATCCTCCTGCTTCTGCCCGCGGATACACTGGGATCACGGGTGAGGAGCTGCCACCACAGCCGGCAGGCGTCTTCCCTTTCAAAGCACGTCCCACACTTTGATGTGTTCACAGGGATCTGGAATCTCATGTTAGGAGTGTGGGCGCTGGAGGTCAGCCCGGCTTCAAGCCCGGTCCTGTCACTACCTCCTTGTTATAGTGACTTCAGGTGAGCTACTCGGAGATGACCATGAGAGATGAAGGAGATGGTCCAGGACCTGACACCTAAACAGAAACAGGGGTCAGGGCAGGGGGCTTGTCTACTGTTTCATCTCCAGGATCAGAGGTGGCCCAGGGGCTGAGCAGGTCAGGAAGGAAAGAAAGAAGGAAGGACTGAGTGAATGTGGGAGGCGGGAATGGAGAGAGGGAAGAAAGGAGAGAAAAAGAAAAGGCAGCAGAGAAAGAGAAGGGAGGGGAAGAAGGGAGGGAAGGGAGGGAGCAGGAGGAGGGGGAGAGGGAGGGAGAGGGAGGGAGGGAAGGAGAGGGAGGGAGGGAGGAGGAGGGGAGGGAGGGAAGGAGAGGAGCACATTGCTTGTTCTCTTAAATCTCAGGTATTTCAGGTTTAAGAACAAGAAAAAATAGGTAGAAGAAAAGGAAGCCAACTGTCATTTATTATGTAACATGCAATACACAACCATTGTCTGATCTCACCACCAAGATAAAGCCTATGGGGCAGCTCTGAATGGGTTCTTCCCTTACTCTTACCACCACCACCAAAGAGGCCCGGAGAAATTAAATGGTCTTCTAATGTTATAAGAAAATGCAGATTCACATCCAAGCTGATGGGAAAATAATGTAACCCTTTCATTCCTGTGTCCAGGAGTGCCAGCCTTGATGTCGCCCCCGGTGATTCATGCCTCTGCTGAGCCCACAGAAGGACCAGGAGCATCTCACGAGAAACGTGCAGGTTTCTGATTCTGGACCGAAGGCAGCAGGGATAGATAAGAGATGAGAAGAGAGCAGGAAGGTAGGACTTACAGAGAGGAGAAGAGGTTTGCAAGAAGCCACTGAAATTCTCCAAGTGGAAAATCAGCTAGGAGTTTCAAGGCAAAAACTGAAGCCACACAGTACAATTTAGTGACAGGGAGGGAGACCCATCAATACTAAAAGAACAAGAGATAATTTTTAAAACATGGTACAGATTTTTTTTAAAAAATTATTTAATAATTCTAATTGGTTATACATGACAGCAGAATGCATTTCAATTCATAGTACACAAATAGAGCACAAATTTTCAGGTCTCTGGTTGTACACAAAGTAGAGACACATCATTCATGTCTTTATACTTGCACTTGGAGTAATGATGTCCACCTCATCCCACCGTCTTCCCTACCCCCATGCCCCTCCCTTCCCTTTGCCCTATCTAGAGTTCCTCCATTCCTCTCATACTGCCCCCACCCATCCCCATTATGGATCAGCATCCACATATCAGAGAGAACATTTGGCCTTTGTTTTTTTGGGATTGGCTTAGTTTACTTAGCATGATATTCTCCAACTCCATCCATTTACCTGCAAATGCCATGATTTTATTCTCTCTTATTGCTGAGTAACATTCAATTGTTAAGAAAACAAACAAACAAAAAAAAACCAAAACAGTGCCCCAGCCTTTTAGCTAAATTGCGTGACTGATGACAAAGAACGCAGGCCCAGGCTCAGGCTCACTCTCGCCCCAAGGAGCTCCAGGCTGCTGTACTCACCACATGTCACCCGAACGGACGCCAGCCGTTGATGGCATTTTAAAGCACTTTATTTGAGAATTTTTATCTTTTAAAAATGTCTGTTTTCCTTCCCTGCAGCCAAACTCTCAAGTTAGGAACCGTCAGGAGAGAATGCGAGACAAGTACGTGAAAACTGGGAGAGACCTCGTCGCACGGGCAGAGAAGCTACGGCTTTAATCAGGGAAACCTGGCCCACACAAGGGGCTGGGGTTGTCCTGAAAGGTCCACTTTGATTCCTTCCACACTGGCTAAGCAGGGAACAGAGAGCCTGATATGGAGGTGGTGGAGGAAGAGAGGAGGAGGGTTTAAAGTCAAAGGAAAAGGGACCAATAATAGTGACCTGGGATGTGGGGGAGAAGAGGAAGGAAAGAGAAAAGGTACCACGTGGTGTGAGAGTCTCCCGGGTACTAGCAGGGCCGAGTGCCCTCCCATACCACACCTGATCGCTGTGCAGAGACATCAGTATTTTCATACAGGGGAGGAGGCGGCAATAATGACCTCCCAACTCACCTGCTGATAAGTAGGCCAGCAGGGATTTGAACTCCCTCTCTTTCTTTGCTAAGCTCGCGCCACTTCACCAATCCCATCGGGGGAGATGGGCAAGGCCAGAAAAAAGAGACCTGAAGAACTTGAAAGAGTTTTTAAAAACTTCTTCAAGGCAACTAAGTATAAGCATAAAAGTTCTACAGATGTCTTTGCAGAAATAACACCTCTGACGTTTTTCATGTTCCGTTTTCCTATGATATTTTACATTTATAGCCACCCTCAGCCCTGATGGACAGATCTGCGAGGTAATGGGGCAGACACACAGAAACAATGTCTACTGTGACCCCACATGTGCTGGCAGGAGTCCCCAGAGAAAACGGAACACTGCAAGAAGAACGGACGTGATGTGTGGGTCTCACACTGACCCCATTAGCACCATTCTCAGTTCATCTGGGCCCTGAGAAGCCAGTAACCTGCTGTCTTAGTCTGACTGAGCTGCTCTAACAAAATACCTTAGAACTGGTGATGTATAAACAGCAGAAATTAATTTCTCATAGTTCTGGTGGCTAGAAAGTCACAGGATCAAAGCAACAACAGATTTGGTGTCTGGTGAGGGCTCACGCTCTGCTGCATGGATGGTTCCTTCTAACTCTGTTCTCACACAGCAGAAGGGCAGAAAACCTCCCTGAGGCCGTTTTTATAAAGGCATTAACCATATTAAGGGAGCTCTAATGACCTAATCACTTCCTAAAGGACCGGCCTCTTCATATTATGGCACTGGGGATTAGCTCTGGAGTAATGAATTTGGGGGACACAAACATGCAGAATATAGTGTCTATGCAAGAGTTACCAGTGAGCTCCAGTTGGCTTAATCTACCACCCACCTTGAGGCCCGGATAGAGCTCTTGGGGCCCATAGTGATTTCACACACAGAATTCTGGGAAGTCACACGGAGGGCAGGATGCAGGAGCCTGTACATTTCTGTGCCTCCGATTCTGCCTCCGTCTTTTGAATGCCTGCATCACCTTGGGCCTGACCTCTACAAACTGGTTTACACAGTCACCCAGGGCTCCCCCTTTTGTCTCTCCAAAGACACTCTTGGCCACAGCCACATGATGCTTCTCCTTACTCTCTTCTCAGGAGAGTGGGGCGCTGGGTGAAGAGAACTGGATTTGGGTTATTTACTCCTTGAGACCTTTGAGGCTCTAGAGAAGCTGAAGCATCTGTTCCCAAACTTTTCAAGAGGGAACGTGAACAATGCCGGCTCCATGCTGGGCTGCGCGGGTTATTTGAGTTTACTCACAAGGCGCTTAACCAAGCGGCTGGTGTGGAGGAAGAGCTCAGCCCAGGAGCTGTGATTAGCCATGGTTCGCCTGGCAGGCCCTTGAAAGATGCCCGCTGGCACTCCTGTGGCACATGAAGGTAAGCTGAGTAGTGACTCAACCTGCTTCAAGGCCAAAACTTGCCGTGGCAAGATGCCTTCTTCAAGTGCCCTTAGGGATGACAACACCATCTTTAATGCCCAGCAAGGCTCTCCTCCAACAGCTTCTCATCACAGCCTCCACAACTTCCTCCCTGGACTGCTACAATCACACATGGCTTCTGATTCTGTGTGCAGTTAACTAAGGCACTCCAGGGTCTTGGTGGCTCAGGATCACCAGTCACACCTGATCTATGTGCAGACCCTGCCTCCCAGGGTGGTGGGCATCCCCTTCTCCACCCCAGCAGGGATCCAGGAGAGGCGACACAAGGCAGTGGACACAGCATGGACTCTGGAGTCAAAGGGCTTGCGGTCAGCTTTGCTTTGATGTGTGAAAGCTCTTTGAGCAGGGACAGCAATTTAATCTCCCTCAGGCTCAGTTTATTTAACTTTCAAATGTACAAAGCTTCTAGTCAGTGCCGGAACAGAAGAAGCACTTGATAAAGAATAGTTACCTTCCCTTTGCTTTGCAAATATAACTTACGGGCCTGCCTCCCTCCCTCTCTATGCAGATATCCAATGCAGGACCTCAAACTTAACAAGCCTCACAAGCTCCGGAGCTTGCCATGACCTCCCCTTGAAGTCCTCTCTGGCTCACCAGTGCCACTGCACCCACCCCAGCCACCCTAGGGGTCATCCTCCACCCTCCTCTCCCCTGGTGACTTGGCCTTCAACATCTACCCTAATGAGATGACTTCTACCTCCTCTACTGCTCCACCTAGGCCTGAGCCCAGGGCATCTCCCACCTGGAGTACTGGAATTATCTCCTGAATGGTGTCCTCATGTCCTTCTGCCCTAACAAGGCGGCCAGGACCACCCATTATAAACACAGTGGGTTGTCTTGCCTCTGCTGGACCCCCTAGGTGCCTGACAGGAGAGTCAGCATCCCCTCTGGATCCAGGTTCTTGTGATGTGACTTTGTCAACCCCAGCCATCTCCTGGGCTCCTTCTGCTATGTTTGGACATCTGCCCCATCCCTCTAACACACCAACTCACAGCAAAGTTGATGTTCCTGTCCTAAGGCCTCAGACACTTCTCCCTGTCCCCTGGCACAGCAGGGTTACTGCTTCTCTAAACTTCATTGCTTAAATGTCACCCTTCTTTTGGGATCTTGCATTAATACCTTATTTGAATATTTAAACAATATAAACCACATACACACACACACACACACACACACAGGCATCCATTCATTTATTACCATCTAAGATTTATGCATATTATTTATTTTCTGTCTTCCTCCACCCAAATTTAAATTCTCAGCAGTAGGGCTTGGGTTTTTTTTTTTTTTTTTTTGCAACATTCCCAACTCAACTTTCAGAAAACTAAC
Source organism: Marmota monax (assembly GCF_021218885.2). NCBI lineage: Eukaryota > Metazoa > Chordata > Mammalia > Rodentia > Sciuridae > Marmota > Marmota monax. The sequence continues at coordinate 6,735,721 of NW_026695202.1, forward strand.
CAACCACTAGAGGAGCTCGGGAAATACAACTGAGTGGGTGACTCTGGATTCTAGCCACTAGTGATATTTCTGGTTCTGTTACTTTGGGTATGAAGAACCCCCAGTGGCTGCACAGGCTGGCGAGGGGTACAGACCACTGGTGTGGAAGGTAAGCATTTGCCACTGAGGTGAACTCAGGCCCATGGTGCACATGGATGCCTCCAAGAGCCACTGGGGGGCTCCCTGCAGCAGGTGGTGAGGACGAGTCTGTGTCCTTAATAACAGGCTTCTTAGTAGAAGCTGACGTGGCGTGGTGCAGCTAGGTTTTGGGGTTTCCACAGCACTAGGGAGGGACCAAGCCTGTGTATGACCTGTACACAAGTGCCACGGCAGCCCCAGACAATGTACCAGAGACAAATGACCAATGGCAAATGGCACCACTGTCAATCAAAATGTTCACAATAAAAGATGTCAAGTAGTAGTGCCTTCATGAGAGCGGCATTCTCTCTCTTGGGCCAGAACATTATGCGTCTGTCCTAAAAGGCTTCTCCCTGTTCTATGACCTGGCTTCTAATAGATATCATTAAGGAAAAATAAGTCCACTAAAAAGAAAATACCGAAGTCCTGACACATGGAGCAGGGGGAAGGGCTTTCCTATTTTCTCTTTACCTCTGCATTTTCTTACGATCACTAGGATGGGCACGGGAGGACCACAGTAGACGTTCTCTACTCCTCGGCAGGTGTTTATGATGTAACACTATCTGCCCCATCTGGGAGTTCCCTGAAGGCTGGTGCCACATTTACACAGTTCGAGGGCCTGATAAATGCTAGAAATGGACAAATCAAAGAATGAACAGATAGAAGACAGTCCAATAACTCAGCTCTGGTATTCAAAGTTCCCCTGGTCCTGTCCTGACCTTGGTCCACGTACTCTGTTGAGCCCCAGGAACCGCCTGGAACCTCAGAGTCCTCCAAATCTGCAGCCCCAGGGGCAGCAAGAGTCCGAATGGTTTCCTTCCCTTCTGCAGGTGATGCCGAGTGATTAGAACCATGATTATTCTTGCTGTTGCTGTTGCCCACACAATCCTGCTAGCACGACAGCCAGTTCTGGCTGCAACAGAATAAAAGAGATTTCCCGGCCAGAGCACTGCAACTTCTGACCACTTGTCCTACTGATTTTGCTGAGTTGCACTTATCCAAGGGATACTCGGTGCTGTAGATGTTGGTTATGGGCTGAGTTTCCAGGGAAGCAGATTGAGACAGAAATCAGCACATGAACATTTAATCAGGGAGAACTCTAGGGAACAGCAGGTCTGAATGAGCAGGACTGGACTGAGGAGACTTCAGACTGTGAGGCAGTCTCCAGGGATATAGCAACTGATCAGGTAGGATCCTGTGGCTCCTCAGTCAATGCATGACATGGTGCATCCCGGCAGGGGGCATGATTCCAGGCACAGTCACTCTCTTCATCAGAGCCCATCCCCAAAGAGGGCTGATGCCAGAGAGAAATCCCAGGTGCTGGAGAAGTGAGTCCTCTCTTCTCAAAGGGGAACTTAGGCATTTATAGCTCTTTCCCAACAAAACAGTGCACAATTACCACACCCTGTGGTGCGTCCCATCCGACTGCTCTGCCCCTCTCCAGGAGAGGTGACAACTCTCACTGTCCCTTCATCACTCCTCATTTCATGATTTAGGTACACGGCCTGACACCCAGCAGGAATGCAATAAACGTTGTTGAATATATGCATCACTGAACACTGAACATCAGCATAAAAACATGGATAAAATACAGTGCAATTAAAGAAAAACTGTCCCCAATGAGTTCTGTGTGATCAGAAAGAGAAACAGCAGAAGCAACAGAGAGAAGGCAAGGCACACATATTTCTGATCTCAATTCTGGGCAAAACCCTGCGTCCCTCCAAACTTCAGGGGCTTGACTTAGGAAATAAAAGGGTAGGTCCCACCCAGCATTCTGTGCAGAAGAGATTAGACAGGGGAGACTCACTGGCTTCCCAGTTTTGTTAAAGGATGTCTCCCTAATGCCATTATTGACCCAGATAAGAAATGTTAATTTTGATCCTGATAAGGGATAGAGGGGGGGGGCATCTCAACCCTGTGATTTGCTGAACACTTTCCTCAATTAGCCCAGAGCCATGATCCTCCCAGAAGGAAGCGGACAGTGACCACTAGGCAAGGAATTTACCCTGCCCATGAATGGAAACAGAAACCAACAGGGTTTATGGAAATGATTTGTTGAAAATCAGTAAGGAGGATTTCACCCTCTTAGAATAAAGAAGTAAGAGAAGACACAGAGAGATTTTAGGCAGAGGGTAGTGTGCAATTTGACAAAGAAAAAGATAAGAAATATATAACGATCTCACTAACAAACTGCTCTCTCATTGCATTTGCCCAATATAGAGACGAACCTCAAAAACACAACACGGAGGAGAGGGGTATTAAAACAGCCCTAAACTCATGCTAACCTGTCACTTCTCTCATAGGCCCCACCAGAGTCAAATATAACTACTGAGTTTAAAATTGTCCATCAGAAGGGGTCCTATACCTTGAGATAGTGACAAAGGCAACAATAAGAGCTAAGAAGAAGATTATTGGACGAGAAGAGAGGACTTTGAAAACCAAACAAACGTACCTCAAAATAATAAGCCATGATGCTAAGGAAAGCAAAAGCCAGAGAACATTTCAAACACTCTATAATCAATACCTGTTTCTACTACCTCAAAAGCTTTCTTGGCAATCAAAGAATTCTTTGATAAAAAGAGAAAACTAATAATGCATGTTTCTGCACAAGTATGTCCACACTCAATTACTGCATACAAAATACACACATTTGATATTTAATGGTTACAAAGTATCCCAAATTGGTTTCTTCCTATGAACACAGATCTTGTTGCTCAGTGGATAGAGCACTTGCCTAACATGTAAGGCACTGGGTTCAATTCTCTGCACCACAAGTAAATAAATAAAATAAAGAAAGAAATGGAAATTCCAGTTTTACTCTAGCATGTATCAAATTGAAGTAGAATTGTAACATAACTGTATTTGTAATTTCTTATTGACTTGAATAGCACAACCTTACCGGAGTTAAACTCATCTCCTTAAAAAAATATAATCACCATGGTTGACATGTCCACACCTACAAGGATACCAAAAAGAAATGAGCCACAAATACTAGAAAGAAATGAGCCACAATTACCTTTGAACTTGTGGAACACAGCCCAGAGCTCTGCGATGTCAGTTGCAAAGGTGATATCTGTGTCGAGGACAATGACTCTCTCCAGGTTGGCAGGAAGAGTTTTGGTCAGGACGAGCTTCATCAGGCCATAAATCCCAGAGTAATGTTTGTTGGGGATCCAAGAAACTTCAGACTGGACAGGATAAGGCACAAAGGGAGTTGGAGAAGGGGAAAAAAGTCACTATATTAATTCTTTGCTTAAAACATTACAAATGGTGCCTGAGACACATAAAGCACTGAGTTTAGCTCCCCTCTCCTAGAGGACCCGTGCTCCCTTGAGGGGGCTCTCCTTTGTTTCTCTTCTAATCAACTTTGCTACCACTTTACTATGCTAAGAGAACAATGCAACCAGTGCTAACAAAATCTTTGATTATAAGAACATGATAAAAGAAAGGAACTTGACTTATTTTCCCCCCAGTACTGAGGATGGAACCCAGGGGTGCTCTACCATTGAGCCACATCCCTAGCCCTTTTTAATTTTTATTTTGGGACAGAATCTCTTTAAACTGCCTAGGCTGGTCTTAAAGTTATCCTTCTGCCAGCCTCCAGAACAGCTGGGATTCGAGGTATGTGACACCAGGCCAGAAGTGGGGTTGGGGGGTATTCAATGCAAATTTGTTGAAAAAGTGAATAAATATCTACTTAGAGTTCTGTTCATGTAATTTACATTCGGCACCAGTTTCAGGAAAGAAATCTGAATCTAGTGAGAGGAAAAGCAATAGTTATGAAATAATTATTACATAAAAATCCCATGCTGAAGTTTTTTAAAATATAATTTTGGCTATTCGAGAAATTATATAGGCTCATTGGAGAAAAGAAAGACAGGCAAAAAGAAAACAAAAAGGAACAAAAACCGAATCATACTTCTGCAACCAGTACCAAATTGTTCCAAGGCAGGTGTGTGTGTGTGTGTGTGTGTGTGTGTGTTTTAAGTCATATTTCAAACCTGCGTTATAAACATCACTACTTACTGGCATTTTAAAGCTTATGCTTAGCTATATTTTTTAAGCTGTAATTGAATAGGTTAGTACTGGTGCCTTCTTGATGTTCTCAAATAAATGCCCACGGAGGGCTGGGGCATCATCTATGGACAGTCCTCACCTAACAGCAACAAAGCTTCCATACACAGGGACAGCAATGAACAGCCCAGGGGGTGCAATTCTGCAGCCTTCATAGGACACGGGAACCATCCGTACCCCACAGGTGAACAGAGTCATCAGCCAGGCACACACACCTCTTGGTGCCACTTGGTATTCAAAGCTACACTTTGTGATTACAGCTTTCCTATGTGCAGGGTCAGTTGTGAAGGTCATTATGGACAGGGGTGCCATCCCAGCTGTGAAGGGGAGTTTCCACTGGAGTTAGTTAGAGAGCACTCTCAAGAGGTAACTTGTGATAAAACCCCTTTATTGGGAAATGGGATCATCTTTAGTATCCTACAAAATACTCTTTTGTCCTTTAACTCCATTTAAAGGACACTGTTCTTTAAGAAAAAAGAATAAAAAATCAAATTTTAAAATGAAAAACCAAAGTTCTATTCTCAAAGATGTTTGTTACCATGCTATAAAGTAAAGAAATAGCAACCATCCAAATATCCCCAAATTGAGCAGTTAACTAAAACATGATACACTTTTGATTGATAGCATACTATCCAGCGGCTTGAAACAATGTAGATTAAGATATAACGAAATGAAATTGGCTTTGATGGTTAAGAACAAACAAAAAAAAAGCAAGCTTTAAAACAACTTTTGCTTAAAACCCACTATGAGTTCTCAAATGGCATGGAAATACATCCTCTGAAATTTATGCAGAGAAAGAAGAAATGGAAACAAGACATCAAATTCTTCAGAGGGATCATTTGGGGGCATTTTTCTGTGTCTATATACCTACATGCCTACATTATATGCTTGATGAAAAACAAAAGGGGGTGAAGAGATTTAAGCTCCTGGCATGGGAAAGACTCTCAGCAGCCTAGGCTCCCCCAATGCTGACTGGGCCCCTCATTCAAGTACAATGACATCTCTTGAATGGCTTCCTACTGAAGGTGGTGCCTGGTGTGAAGAACACTTGGGTTCTAGAGCCAGGTGCACCTGGACTTGGACTCCAGTACCAACAATCACCATGTGTCCTTGGACAAGTCTGCTTAGTCTCGGCTGCCATTGGTAAAAGGCAGATCCTGTAAGAGTGTACTTCTTCACATCTGTGAGGGTGTAAATAGATAGCACACCCAAACTGGGAAGTCTAAGGACAATTTAATAATAGACGGAATCTGGGGCTGGGATTGTGGCTCAGTTGTAGAGCGCCCACCTACCATGTGTGAAGCACTGGGTTCGATCCTCAGCACCATAGAAAAATAAATAAATACAATAAAAGCACTGTGTCCATCTACAACTAAATAATAATAATAATAATAATAATAATAATAATAATAAAGGACTCTTTACTGCAGTGCATACAGAATTAGAGACAGAACCGATACTTGGGAAGAGAGGTGCCACCCCAGCAGACAAGGCCAAGACAGCAGTTGGTGGAATCCAGAAAGGGCAGCCCCATGAGCAAGGCCACCTGCAGGTGCAGCAGCCTTCACTAGAGGCCTCTCTGTGGCAGCCCACAGGACAAGAACTGGGACACCTGTCTCACCCTCACTCTCCCCAGGTCCCCCATCTCCTAGTAGGTGCCTCTCTGCCAATCCAGATGGGGACTAGAAGGGAAGGGGTGCCGCCCTTCTGTGTCAGTCTCAGTGGGCCCAAAGAGGGCAGCGGAGGCCTAGGGAGGACCTGGATGGACAAACCTGTCATAACCAGCAGTCCTGCTGCTAATGCAGGTACAGAAACTAAACAGCAAGGTCAAGAACGAAGCACAGGGAGGGACTTACATATTAACAGGCACAAAATCCACACCTGAAATCAATCAATGGCATAGGAGGCTGAGCCATGTGTCCACCTCCCGCAGCAGGCGAGCCACAAGCTATAGTTAGTATCTGCCAGGAGGTGGTTGTGCTCTTTCCCCAAAACCACATTACCCTTCTTTGGGAGTTGGCTTCCTGACTAGCCATCACCTTAAGATCTGAGAACTTGGTGAGCAATTCCCTCCAGTGTGCTTTATAAAACTCTTCCTCATGAAAGCCCTGGCCTGTGGAACGCAGCTCGTTTCCTTCCCTCCTCTGGGAATCTGCCTGAACTGAAGCCTGGCAATCAGTGGTCTACGCTGCAGAGCTGTGCTATTTAATCAGACCTTTGATTAACTTATTCATCTATTTTGGTTGCCATCAAAGCAGGAGAGCTGGGTGCACACTGAACACCACCGTGCTGGGTTAAGCCATCTAATTAGATGGCCCTGACTCTCAGCTTTATTTTTAACACACATGTGAGACACTCAGATGCATCACCAAACAGTAAGACTACAGGAATAAATTAATCTCAACATGAGCCCAGGCCCGAATGTCGCCCCAAGTCCCCAACTTAATACATAATCAATTAAGTCCAAGTGTTCAATTAGAGGTAAAGGAAGCATTTGAATGAGTTTGTACTCAGAAAGAAAGCCCCAGGAAAGGCAAGAAAAGTAAAGAATCTTTGGGGTGAGGGAAAACTTCTGATAGAAAGCAGCACATCAATAATAGATTACTCATCCTCTTAAGTAGCACGGCTTCTACCATGCTCCTCCCCCACCTCCTCCACATGCTGCTCTTCCTTCAAGTCTCAATGCGGCAGCCACCATCTTCCAGTCACCAAGTCCCTGCTGTCTCAGGCTGCACTGACCTCTCCCTCCCCTGCACACAGCCTGCTCTCACGCTGGGTTTAATTTCCCATGTCTCTCTCTTGCATTTGACTGGAACTCCTTGAGAATTTCATTCATGACCCTGGCAAATATCCAACACAATAATTACCCAAGAACAGTTTGATGAATATGCATAATCACAGGGTCCACCAGGCCTGGGTTCAAATCCTACCTTTGGCACTATCCTCAACTAGGAGCGGAAGTGTCCACACATGCAGAAGTCCAGGTTCAGTACACACAGCAGAACAGCTTATTTGTTGAGCCCCAAAGCCTGGCCTTTGGAAGTGGTTCCACTTCTAATAAGTTGTGTGACCTCAGGAAAGCCACATGACCTCTAAGAGCCTTACATTTTCTCATGGCAAAATGGGGACTTTTGATATTGACTTTCCAACACAGCTGGGGGGCTGCAAAGCATCCAGTTTATGCGGGCACTCAGCCTCCACAAAGCCACTTCTATTCCCCAGTGTGTGGCTGTCGGTGCAATTAGGGCTCAGTGATCCAGGTTATGAGCTTGATAAAAGCAAAAAAACTACACTATGGAAGACAGGAAAGGGGAAACAGCACGGAGACAGTCTGTCAGGGGGAGTACCTGGCTCATCACCCTTTCCTATGTTTCTATATAAAACGTTAACAAAGTCACAAACCGAAATCTGCTGGAAAATACAAAACCCCTCAAGTGGATCTTCAAGTCAGACAGCACATCCTTGGTTTCAGGAGGAAAGTGGGTGGGAATGGTCACCCAAGTAACCTTTCTGGGCAGTAGTACCTTGGTGCAATCACATTGTGTTCGATTTTCCTCCTACCTGGTGACAAGTTCTAATTCAACCAGAGGTCGGTGGAAAGAAGAGCATCCTGATCAGAGGAAAGGTGGGAAACCTGGCGAGCCCCATGCTAGTCCACCCAAGAGCATCCCTTGGGGATGGTGGAACAGCCTCCTGTCACGTTCTCCATCATTATAAATATGCCCAAGGGTTTGTGTAATTAAACAGATAAAAAAATGAAAGTTAGGGTCATTTTAATGGATAGACTATTATCTTTGCAATGGCTCTTAATAATTCTAAGCAGCATGCTTGAAGCTTTAATTAGGAAAAATGCAATTGTGCTCAAGATCCCCGCCTACTCCACCTACGTGAAGGTACTCATCCAGGGTGTGAACGTCATGAGCAGCCCAGGTTGGTAGACTTTTGTGTAAAGTGGGGGTCAGGGGGCTCTCAATGGGAAACTCCCCTTCCTGAATGAAGCTAACGGTCATTCCGAGTGCCTCAGGTAGAGTTCCTACGAAGCACTGCAAGTGATTTCAGGGTAGATATGAGGATAGGTGATCCCCAGAAAAGTGACTTAGAAGACCTGACCAGAGAAGAGACATAGCATGGGGGCAAAGGGTTGGGCGGAAGATACATCTCCAAAGCTTCCTTACAAAGGAGGGGATAGCGCTGAGGTTGTGATAGAGCACCTGCCTAGCATGTGTGAGGCCCTGGGTTCAATTCTCAGCACCATCACATATAAATAAAGAAAATAAAGGTACAATGACTATCTATAACTAAGAAAATTAAAAAAACAAACATAGGGGATGAAGGACAGCAATGGCCCAAAGGTGATGCCAAGCTTTTGATACCAAGGGAAAGAGAGGCAAAGGGGCTGGTGGGCTCAGGGAACGATGCCTGACCCTCCTTGAAGACTCAGGTTTTCAAGAGGCACTGGGCTGCCTCGGTAATATAATAGAAAATAAGACTCCCAGTTTTTTGGGATTTTTTTGGTACCAGGGGTTGAACTCAGGGGCATTCAATCACTGAGTCACATCCCCATCCGCCCGCCGCCTTGTTGCATTTTATTTAGAAACAGGGTCTCACAGAGTTGCTTAGGGCCCTGATAAGTTGCTTAGGCTGGCTTTGAACCTGCAATCCTCCTGCCTCAACCTCCCGAGCTGCTGGGATTACAGGCATGTGCCAATGTGCCCGTCAAAACTCCAGCATTGCAGTAAGAGCTTTATATATGATGTCTTGTTGAAAGCCTCAGAGCCCTACTGATATCCAGGTACCCAAAGTACCCGAGTCACTTCCCATACTGTAATCTCAGTCCCCAGCCTCAGACATACTACTTAAGTGAATGGTTTTCTCTTCCCCTCCTTTCAGGTGCCCTAACCGACTCAAGTGGGCTTTTCACTCCTCTGGATTCCTGCAAGGGCAGAAGTGAGTCTCTTAAAAAAAAAAAAAAAAGTCCTGATTCACCAAGCAGCAGTTTTTTTGAGGCAGTTAGGTACTAGCACCTTAGAGTTGGACATTCCCGGCTTTTAACCTCTCAGGGCCTGAATTTTCTCATCTGTAAAATAGGAATAATATCCTGTTTCTCTCTAGGGAGTTCCTGTGTTTGTCATGGAAGCTTTCTCCTATCTTACTAGAAATATTTATGGCTCAAAATAGATTCCTTACCTATATCAACATTTTCTGTGAATTACAAATCACCTTGACACATTTTCAAAAATGTAAAAATGCAGTCACAGTGGCTGCAAAATGCTTGAGAAGTCATTTGCCTTTTGTGTTGTGGGTGGTCGTCTTGACAACCAAGCAAGCTTGGAACAGCAATGAGGAGGACCTGAGGGCCGGGTGTCCTACGGTGGGGCAGGGGCTTCAGGAGGATCATGACATAGAACCAGCCAGCTGGACTCCAAGGCCACCTCTACCACCACAGACAGACATTCAGGTTCGTCTATTTCAGACTCAGTCTCCTCACTCTTAAAACAGAGAAAACAGAAACTATGTTGTGTGTGAGCTTCAGAGAAGCATGCAATGATGTAGGAGCACAGAGTCCCCGGGAAGCTTTGTGACACGATGAAGGCTCAGCATTAGCTTTCAGGATGGTCACCCAACACACACTCTAGAATCTGCCTGGGCTTCAATCCTGGCTCCATCATTGGGATGCTGGATACGTTGGGCAAGCAGCTAAAGCTCTATGCACCTCAGTCTTTTCATCTGTCAAATGAGACCAGCACACACCCTATAGGATTAGGGGCATGCCTGGGCTATGTGTGAGCACTGGCAACTGGTAATTATGGACACTGCCACTAACAGAAGGTACAACAGCAGAAAAGACAAGATTCGTAACTACTAGGTAAAGCCACCTGCATTTGTGACCAGCAAAAGAAACATGTTCAGTCAATTGAGAGCATTTAGATAAGCGCTTATGGGAGATTTAATGTGGGCCAGGAGGGTCAAGGGGCCAGGCCCCATGATGGAGAAGACATGCTCGGTGCTCTCAAGGGGTAGAGGCCCACTGCATGTTCACTTCTCATCACTGCACAAAGAGTCATCTCAAAACGCAGCCACTTCAAACAGCAGCAGTATTTATTTTGCACAATTTCTGCATGTCTGAAATTTGGGGGCACTTGGGGGCGCATGAGTTGGGTGGATTTCTCAAGAGCTGCAGGCATCTGAATACGAACTCTGAGCTGCTGGATCTGCCCCCTCAACATGGCGGGCGGTTGATGCTGCCTGTCAACAGGAAGCCTCAGGTCCTCACCACCTGGTCTACCCCAGAGGGCCATGGGAGTGTGCAGCCCATGAACTGCCTTCCCTATAGACAGAACCAGGTGGAAGCTGGCATGTCTAATATGCCCTGGCCTCAGAATGGACACGTGCCATTTCTGTACTCTTTTTTGGTCACATAGGTCAGCCCATGGACTATGGGAAGGGACTCAACCAGGGTGCGAATATTAGGAAATGCAGATGGCTGGGGACCATCTCAGAAACCAGTCATCACACCTGTAATTACAGAACAGAATGAATGGGATTGTGACGAATTCCAAGTCCGTGGAGCCGCAGTCTAGCAGGAGGATAATTAAAGAGGAGTGGCGGCAACAGAGAAAGGATGAAGCAGGTGGAGATTTCTGGGAGACAGGAGCCTTAAATTTTGTCTTGAAGAATGAGATAAAAGTGCAATTTCTCAAATATTGGAAGGGAAGGATGACTGGTGAAGTACTAGCATTAAGAAAGGCACAGAGGGAAGTACAACCAACCAGGTGTGTGCCTGCACTCGTGAGCACAAACCAACTAACTATGCTCAGTTGCCCTCGAGGGGATGTGGAGCTGGATGTGATGGAGAAAGATACAGAAAGGCAGGGAAGAGCTGAATTTTGGAGAGTCCTGCACACCAAGCTAAAGAGCACTAGATAATATCCTAGAAAAGTAGAAAAAACAAAAAAAAAAAAGGTTTTCACTAGTAGACATATGACCTCATCTTGTTGTTGGAATAGACTCCAGTGACTTTTGGAGAAAAAAGTAACCGCTGAGAGCTTCAGGACCTTGAGGCGAATGGCAAAGGTAGATTTCTGGGGCTAGACTCACAGAAGATGATTCAGCAAGTCTGGGGTAGGGCCCAGACATGTATATTTTTAAACAGCGCCCATTGACTAAATTAAAGGGATTCTAAAGTCCTAGATGATCCTCTATAAGATGTTAAGTGAGAAGACAGAACAGTATTTCTCAAGGTCTTCTGGGCTGAACAGGTGACACTGGATTAACAATCAATGCACCACTCAGACCAAGTCATAAGACAGCCCCCAGTCCATGTGTCTCACCTGAAATTGCCACTTTCTTGGATGAACAGGGAGAGAAGACCTTTCTCAAAGATTATGGAAAGACAATGTTGATATAAGATCAGGAATTCCTTAGGCATCTCTGTGCCTTGCAGAAAATTTATGACTATGGAGCCAAAAACGTTCCCTGGCTGTAATTCTTTTTAAATCTAGATATCCTGTTTCAATAGAAATAGCTCTCCATCAGCGGACAAGAACACTCCTAGCAACCCTAGGAGAGCTGAAGTACATAGTTCATATCTTCCTACATCAGCCATTGGAGGAAAACTGCCGGAGAGCCTCAAAGCTGGTCATTGAAGGTGACAGCAATCTCCTGCAGGTGTCAGTGAACATGTGTTTATTCAACATGCCCTCCCCTGACATGATTTGCTGGCTTTCCCCTGACATGCCCATTGTTCAGAAATCCACCCAGAAACCATCTTCTACAGACAGAAGTAATCGTGGAGGGATGAAGACACAGTGAGTCACAGGGAAGGTGATCATGGCTCCATATCTCCTCCCACTGGTGGTGTCAAACCCCTCCCTTTCTCATCACCTGGCAAGCAACACCCTCTATTTAGCCTTGTGGAGCTGGAGGGGATTGGCCACTGGAGCGTTTACGGATTGCCTGAAAGTCCCTCAGTGCTCTATGTTATGAAATGGAGCATTTCAAAGCACTGGGAGTTCTGATTTGTGAACTGGACTGTTACAGTGGTTTAATTTCCTGAAATATAGCTGCCTTCGCAACTAATAGATTTTTCAATGCACTGAGGAGAAAATTGCATTAGCTCCTGCGTAGCCTGGACTTAATATTTTTAGAAGCTGCAATTCTTCTTATTACAGTGCACAGTGTGTATTTATGTATGTGTACTTAGCACAGTGTCAGACACACCAAAGGTACTCAGTGAGGAGTTTTGAAAAAGTAAAACAATACAGCTACACAAACAATGTTCACTGAAAACCTTTCCTCCTGATTGCTACACACTGGCGAACCCAACTGGTTCATTCATTTATTCATCATTCATCTATTCATTCAATAAACACCTAAGTGACTTCTAACTTTGAGGCTCTGAGCCTCTGACTGCTTTGAGAAAGTAATGACACGGTTTGGAGGGATATAATAATATAATATGATAATTATATATATTGAAGCCATGGTTTTTCTTGATGGGGGTTTGGAAGGGGAGCTGGGGATAAGATGGTGATATTCAGGTGGCTTGGGTGACACTCATCTATTTCCAAGTTAGAGGGCACCAGTTCTGATCATTGTATCTCCAGTTTTCATGTGTGTGTGTGTGCCTGTGGATTAAAGTATCAGCCATGATCTGGGGACACCAGTGTGGTCTAGAGGAGATAAGCTATTCAAGTCAGGGATCCCCTAATTCTAAGTCAGTCTCGTGTGTGTGTGTGTGTGTGTGTGTGTCTGTATATGTGCATGTGCATATATAAGCATACATATTTTTACAGTTACACTCACCTGCTGCTCAAAGTGCTGAGAATGGAGATAATAAACATCAGGAAAAAAATAAATAAGCCTTGTTTCCCCACTGTCGAGAATTTACTCTATTGCATGCACTCTTAACAGGGGCAAAATCTGGTTCTCATGAGAAAAAAAAATATCATAGCTATTCCAGTGGTTTGGTTATTAAAATTTCAGGACAGGAGCAACTGGGGCTAAATTAGGGAGTCAAATTTCCAAAGGTTTTTTGGGGATAGGGATGATGTTTTTTAAGAAGAATCTGAGAAACAGCTATATAAGCTGATATAACACCAAAGTAGCCATAAAACAGAGAAGTGTGCAAACACACACACATACACACACACACACACACACACACACATTGAAACCTGATTCCAGGGGGTAGCAGTACCATCTGCTGAGTCTCCTAGTTCTTCCTCCCTTCCTGAATTTATTTAGAAGGCAGCTTAAGCAGAAAGCACATTTCTCTGTCCTCTGGCTCATCATCAGAGAGCAGGGGGCTCTGTCTCTCACTCTCGCCCCCACCCCGTTCTTCTTCCTTCTTTTCCACTCTTACCACCTGCTTCACAGGGATCCATCTAAAGGGCAGCCACATAGGCTGCAATTAGACAGGCATCTGGCCGCTGTGCATAATGAGGCGCTTTGCTTTTTATCTGCAGAGGGCTCTGGAGCACTTTGTGGGTGAAGCCCTTGCTTGTGACCACCTCTGTTCTCAGCTTCAGAAATCCACCTTGTAGGTAAATTTAACTTTAAACACATGGGAAGGGCGATTCCCAAGTGGGTAAGGAGGTTTAGGGAGGATGAATAAGAGGTATCAATTAATTTCTGGTTGGTTAAAAAGATAAATAAATAAAACTGCGGAACTCTCTTTAGGATTAGTGAAAGGATTCAGGAGAAACCTTGTTCATAGTAGTCTGAATTTCTTCCAGCTAACAGCCCAAATGACCCTTTTCACTGTTCAACCTGAAAAGATGATGCCTTCATTCAGCTCTTGTAAAACATCTAACAAACATTAACCAAAGGTCTGATTGTAATTTCAAATATTTTAACCTTGACCTTGAAGCCTTGTTTGAGGCTGCATAGACTGTGGTGAGGTTGACATTCTCCCTCCACAACAGACCCTTGCCATTTTTATGATGGTTGTCAAGGAAACCAGATTGAAGATAGCCGTCTAACCTGTCTAGATGCAGAATTTACCATACATGAAAATGCAGAAGGGAAGAGAATGTCACCTTTGGAAAGTACTATAAGATAATGGCACGTGGATCAGGATAATTCCATCACATCTTTGCTTCCACTTGGAGACCTGGCTGCCCATCAACTAATTCTAAAAGTCACTATTTATCTATTTATTGTGTATGCCAAATTCTGTACTAGATATAGAAAACTGGAAGATGTTTATTTCTTTGGAGATCATAGGTAAAGAGCACAGAATATTATTTTACTGATGGTAAATTTATACTTGTTCAATACTCATTATGTAACAGTGACTACCCTAGAGCAATGTACAAATACCATCTTTTAATCCACACAATAATGCTAACAAGTAGATGCCAAGAAAATCCCAGAAATAAAAAGAATTATAGGAGTTGGGATTGGAAATCAAGTCTCTCTCATTCCAAAAATATCCCTCCTCTCAGAAATTGATTCTTCAAGTAAGATATTCTGACAATGATTAAGTAGTAAAAATAATGCACAAAATTCTTACTAAAATTCTTAGGATGGATACGGGAAGTAAAATAAAAAAAGACAACGATGACCACTTTATGGAGCCTACACTTTAGCATAAGTGGATCCTCCAACATAGTTATGTTCAATACAGATAATTCCTTCTCATTATAGATGTCTCCCCCAATCTCCATAGGACCTCATCTGACCAGTAACAATGTATTAGGAAAACTCTTAAAATCAAAACAAAAAGCAGACAAGGAAGCTTTAAAAAACATGTTCAGATCCTAAAAGGTTGTTGCAGTGGATTAAAAAACTTCTGTTGTTTACCACCTAACCACCATGTGGGGGGAATTGTAGTCTAGGATTCTTTGCTTTATACAAACAATGGTTAGTGTCTGAACAATGCCACTGCTGGCCTGCAGCAGTCCACTGAAGGTCTGCATTGTCTTCTCCAGCACACTGATGGAGACCTGCTGCAGCCCCAGCCCAGCAATGACCACACACTCATATGGGCCCACTATTGGGCCTGCCCTAGAAAAACCAACCATCTACGGGGCGGGGGGTGGGGCTGGCATTGTGGCTTATTTGCATATGAGAAAGACCACCAAATTCCACATTGATGCTAATGTGGAATTGAGGGTAGCCTCAGCATCTTTTGGGGGGTGTTATTGTACTACTAACACCTACCAGGTGATTCTTCTGTGCAATCAAGCCTGAGGTCCATAACAGTTGGAGAAATAAAGATAAATTAAACTAGGGAGAAGTCCAGATCCAAATTGATGGCATAGCTCTGTAACTTCAGTTCTTATTTTGTTGTCTGCACAAACATTGAAAAGATCTCACACAGTATATTTTTAAAAATCCCTGGCAAATATTCACGCCGCATGGATCTGGAATCAACATATAGTAATGAAACGAGCAATGTCCTGAGAATTTGAAAACACAAGTCAGGTGCAGTCAACTCCCTTCTCTGATTCTCAGCTTCAACATCTGAAAAACAGAGACAAAGCCACCTGCTTGCTCTGCACGCCCGAAACTGGCATGCTGTGCAGGGAAGTACGCAGCACAGTGCCCACCTGAATCGGCCATCACATGTTCCTAGTTAATCCTGAGTCTAGAGGGAAGGAATATTTCATTATGTGGCAGTGATGGAGCTCAAATCGCTGGTCCCTGACCACGTCTGTCAACACAGTGATCTCCTCTGGTTCTTCACAATGGCTGGTTTGGGAGGGTAGGGCTCACACATTATGTATATATAATGTAAAGGCAAGAAGCACACTGTGGGACACGGTGTATGTTAAGCAATAACACCCTATTAATAATAACAGGGGATGAGAAGGGGGAGTTGTAATGGAGCGATTATGCCTGTGAATAAGATGTTGATCACCACTTGCTATTTTCTCTTCCAAAGTATTATTTAGGCAGTAGCAAGCGGATTTAAAACCCACCAGGGTTCTTGAATTCAGCCAGGCTGAGTGGTTAAATCCAATGAAAATATCCTAGTTAGATGATTTTTTTTAGCCAAGGGAGTTGGGTATATAAAAAGAAATTTAACAGGTCAGTTTATGAAGATGTCCATCTTTGACAATAGGGATGATGATGATCACATTAATAATAATAAAAGTACAGGATGGCCTCACTTGCAATGCAATTTCCTGTCTGGCATTTCATTTGGTTCTTGACATAATTCTATAAATTGGACAAGTAACGGATTCATTTTTCCTTTTAACATGTAGGAAAGTAAGGCTTTAAAAAGTTGTCATTGTCCAAAATGGCACAACTAGTAATTGGCAGAGTTAAAACTCACTCCCCATCTGACCTTCAGGAAAGCCACGGTCACAAGTCTAAAGCCATGCTTCATCATGAGAAACAAGTAAACAACAGGCCTTCCCCACATTTTGATACATAAACACATCTTTGTCCCAAACCAAGTTGATGACATGGCATAACCAGGGATGAAAGCCTGGAATGTTTCCAAGATTCTTATTCAAAGTTATCTTGGAAATTACTCTGGCCTGCTTTCCACATCGTGTTGATTAGAGAACCAAGAGAATTAGATCCTGCAGTGTCCCAAATGGGGTAAGAGAGTCACGAATGTATAGCAACAAAAGGACAAACAGGGGCTGGCCAGGGGATGTATCCAGTGAAGGCAACACCATGTCTCACAAGGTTGGGACTAAAAAGACACAAATCCATTCAACTGTTCTCTGACTTCAGTGGCTTGAGTTTTATATCTTATCACCTTCATCATTATATCACCATTAACCTGAACAGTGACATCACCCCCAGTTTTGTGAGATTCTAATATGAGGCTGATTTTGCCCCAAGAGACATTTGTCAATTCTTGGAGACTATTATAGTTTAGATATGAAGTGTCCCCCCAAAACTCATTTACAACAAAATGCCATAATGTTCAAAAGAGAAATGATTAGATTATTAAAAGGGATAACCTGATCAATGGATTAATCCACCAATATGGATTAACTGGGTGGTAACTGTAGGCAGTTAGAATATGACTGGAAGAAGTAGATCACTCCCCAGTGCCTTTGGGGTTTATGTTTTGTCCCTGGTGAAAAGAATTCCCTCTCTGCTTCCCAGTCCTGGGCCACCTTTCCCCCACCATGCCCTTCTACCATGAGGTCCTACCTCACCTTGGTCCCAGAGCTATGGAGTTGGCCAACCAAGAACTGAACCTCTGAAACTGTAGGCCAAAAATAAAATTCTACTCCTTTTAGTTGTTTTTGTCATGTCTTTTGGTCACAGTGACAAAAAAAGACAACTAAGAGACATTTTAAGTTGTCATAACTTGGGGTGGGGTGCTACTGAATTTTAGTGGGTAGCGGCAGGAATGCTACTGAACACTCTTAGCTCTCAAGATCATTAGGCCCCAAAAATCAATGGTGCTAAGGTGAAGGCAACTTGCTCAAAAGTCCTATGAAAACTTAGAAAAGTGCAGGTGGATGAACAAGCACAGTCTTGTCATTACCTAGTGCGACACTAAAAGTCTGGCTTCTGTTTTGACCTGACGGAAAATATTGCTTTGGGTAAGAAAATACCTTGAAGGAGGAAGGAGGCAAGGATCTGAAGTCCTTAGCTTCCTTCCTTAAAGGAACACAGTGACAACTTTATAATTCTTACAAATAACAAGATGATTAAATGAAACTTGCCCATGAAGGAATACAAATTTTGGAAAAGCAAGATTGTCCAGTGAAGCATTCTGGAAGGTCTCTTTGCTTGAAGTCAGTGAGCTAGCCCTTGGCTGCCCCTCTCTGAGCAAGCAGAGTACACCTGTCCAGCAGACCTAGGCGCCTTGTTCAACCAGCAGATAAGTCTCACCCTAAACAACTTCACCTAAACCAAGGTCTCCAACCTTCGGGGGCTGGACTGCTGAGGTTGTTTAACATTCCCCTATATACTTCAGCCTATGTTTAGACTCTCCAAGATCTGAACCCCGCAAATTAAATCTCAAGGTCAAGAGCAGTCTCCTGTGTGCCCAACACAAAAAGAAGGGGACAGCGGATTCCTTCTGCTGGTGCACAGCTCCAGGATGTACCTGGCTGTGACCCTGCTTGGGCACACCTATCCCCAGCTGCCTAGAGAGCGAGGCGTGGGCCCAGAGGATCCTGCATATGCACTTGGGGGAAAGGAAAGGAAAGCACAGCTCCCTGTGAGGCAGCTGCGGTCCTCACTCTCATCTTCAGGACGACACCAACACTTGCTCTTCCTGCTAAGCCTGCTCCTTCCTTTAATCTCCCCAATTGTTCACAACCACGTACCCACCAGCTGGTTCCAGAATTCTAGAAACCAGCCTTGATCCCTCTCTCCCACATCCAGGTCTACATCCCCACCAGACCCAACATGCTCCACACCCTGTCACCTCAGCTTTCAAGCCATCTGCCCCGACGATGTGCTAGCTGCGTGGATATCTGTGCAGGGAGCTCTTCTCCAAGATACTTCTAAACCTACTCTTTGGGAACTGTCTCTGGAAGATGAACTGATTTCATTCTATCTTGATTTTCTCTCTCTCCACCGAGACATCTGCCCTTTGCAATCCATGCTGTCACTTGGTCACTAAGCCTGAGAACTTTACGATGGGGGTCTTAGAATTATGTGTATTCTTAACAACAAGCCACAGGGTACACAACTGGTATTCTGTTGCAAACTATCCAACAAAAGAGAAAATCAAAACTCAGGAAGCAACTGAACCATACGCCTGTCTCATCCAGTATCCCCCTCTTCTGCCCTCACATTCGCTGAACAGGTTGGGGTGTGGATTTCATAAAGAAATGAGGCCAGTTAGCATCACGCTTGTCAGCCACTAAGTGTGCTCCCCTCACCTGATTTAATCCTTGGGTGGCTCCCGGGATATGCATCTCTCTCCTCCTATGAGCATCGTTTGTGGGAGAGATATACCACCTTCAGTGGGGGGGGGTGCCCTAGTGTTTTCTAAGATGCTCTGCACAGAGTACACCCTCTTATTGTGACTTGTCTGTTCTTAACTAAAATGTGGACACACTAGCTGGGCGTGGTGGCGCACACCTGTAAACCCAGCTAATTTGGAGGCTGAGGTAGGAGGATTCACAAGTCTGAACAACTTGGCAATATTATTTCTTTAAAAAAAAGGAAAGAAAAGAAGAGTTTAAAGGGGGATGGGATATAGGTGAGTGAGTGGTGAAGCACCCCCAGGTTCACCCCCAAACCTATACACACACAAATGCAGACATGATGACTATGCACACATAAACATGGAAGATAAGAGTCAATCCTTGTTTCCTTGGACACCCTGAACAGTCTTTTGGTGATAATTTTAGTGATCTCCTTTATTTGTTTTCTCAACTATCAAAAAGGTGTACCCTTCATAAATGAAAAACAAAAAGTGCCGAAGAGATAAAAAAAAAAATGGCATTTCATTTCTGATTGAAAAACTGCAGTCAGAAGGATAGTAATTTGATAGCTCACCCTGGCAGATAATGAGCCCTGCTTGGGGAGCAGAAGCCTGCCATCAGTCCACAGAGCCAGCTAACTGCCTTATGCCTTCCCCCCACCTCCTGCTCAAATCTAGTGTGCCCAGCGAGGATGTGCTTCACTAACAAGGGGACTGCAAGCCACGCTAGTCCCCCAAACCCAGCTCTAGGCCTTGCTTCTTCTTGTAAGTAACCCCCCAACTACCAGCTGGTAACTGATTGGTATCATGCTGTTCCCTATTTCATTAGTTTCACTAATTCTTAGAGAAGGCATTAGCCTCCCTGCATCTGGATTCTCCAGGCAGAGTGTGCGCTCAGCAGACTGCACATTCCCTATCTACTCATCGATTTGCAGCACAGTACAGAACTGAGCTGCTTCCTCCCAATCAGCTGGGGACTCAGCTACCTATTAATTAGAGCAAGCATCAGGTTTCCCAAGCCAGCCTGTTTCCCTGCGCCACTGAGAAAATGGAAACTGCAGGTAGTCTGCCCACCTTGATCTTGGAGGGGCTGCCACCTTCCCGATACACACAGAGAATCCTGACAGAGTTACCCAACCCAGACTTCAACCTGAGTACTGAAAAGTCAGATTCCAAAGAAGCCAGAGGAGGGTGAAACTTGCATTTATTGATCATCTCTGCTTCCTAAGTAGGCATTCTGTTCTCACAACAAACCTACAAAGCAAACGTGAGACTCTTGGTTGCTTTCCCAGACCTACACTTCCAATTCTCTCCTGAAATCACACACACACACACACACACACACACACACACACACACACACACAGAGTTACTTTCTGAGTCTTCACAGACAAAGCATGAGGGTAAGACCATTCCCACACACCTGAGGAGAAGTCACCTGAGAGGCAGAGGAGATAATTCCCTTACAGAGAAGGGGGGGATGGGGAAGCGGGGAGAGAGAGAGAGAATATGAGAATAAGTCTCTCTTCTTCCTTGCTGTGCTCTAAGTTGCTGAGCTGACTGCTGATTTGCTGTGGCCAACTGTGATCACGAGGAGACCAAAAGATTTCTCAGGACAGCACCCACCCTTCTTGGCACTGACAATCTCAGGGCTTCTGCTAAATGAGAAAATGAAGAAATTGCTCAAGTCATTTTTACTTTGGTTATTTATTTATTTTTTCCAGAAAGGGGCCATGGTAACTGTTAAGAAGGCTGTGAAATGACTCCCCAGTGCCCTCTCCCGCGATGAGCCTTAATGTGTCCCATTAAGAAACCTCAAATATGATGTAACTAAAGAAGTGGCTCTCTAGTGCACAGAGTGAAGAAGTTCAAGGGCACAGTTCCAGCCACATCTTTACTGGATGAGCCCCTCCTACAGAAATGGTGGCAGTCTTGACAGCTAAGGGGGGACCCCAGAGCCTCCTGAACACACGGGGCTGCGCCCATGAAGAGAGAACAGTGAGGCTTCTCCTCCAGTTACCTGTCTCTTCTTATTCCTTTCCTCCCTCTGTTTTTTTCAAAGTCTAAAGAAAAATACATTTTAAAAAATATACTACTGAAAAACAAACAAACAAATCAATCCCAAAACAACAACAACCTCATAAACTATAATCAAAGAAAAACAAAAACACTGAAATTCCTCTACTTAGGGGTACCTTATCAAATACTGCCAGACTCTTAAATGATTGGGAAACTATACAGAAACCTTCAAATTTTGAAGTAAGATGGTTTTGTGATTTTTTAAAAAAACTTAATATTACGTTCCAGGTATTTTTATTTTCCCATTTATTCAAACAAAATTCTACTTTATTATTAAATCAATAAAAGTCTTATTAAAAATAATTCTGCAAAGCTTCTAATATCCCCTTGTGAGGATGCACCATACTCTATCCACCCTGTAATTAGGCTTAAGGTTCACTGCAAATGAACAACTCCTTGACTCCATCTTTAATCCCTTGGGGCCAAAATTTTCTACATCACACAAAGTGAATATTTTGTAAGAATTTTGACAGATGTTGCTAGACAACTAAAAGAAAGGTTATTCTGATGTTCGCTTACAACAAACACTTTCATTAATATTAATCCTGGTGCCTACTTAGTTGCTAATAATAGATAATAAAAAAATTTTTAGTCTTTCCTATTTAGATACAAAAATTTTACTTTTTATTTCTATGAATATTTATTACACTGTTATATTACTATACATATGTTTTTACTAATTGCATTTACTTTGTGAATTGCTTTGTACTTTTCCTTTACCCATTTTTCCATTGGTCAATTTTTTCTCTTTATTTGTAATAGCTCTTTGTATATTATATGCTACATCTGTTTCAAACCTATTAGTTTTCCTTTAGAATTTTTTTCATTTATCTTGAGCATATACACAAAAATCCATTGCCCTTCAAGAAACCTTTTCATATTTTTTCCAGATTTTTTAAAAGATCATAATGTTAATAAGTCTTCAATTAATACAAATTGTATTTATTTTTCTCTTTGTAGTGCTATGGATTGAACCCAGGGCCTTGTACATGCTAGGCAAATGCTCTACCATTAAGCCACTTCCCTAGCCAAAAATATATTTTTATGTTTGGTAATATCTTATCCCATCTGTTCCCAAATGCTCCACCTTTACAAAATGCCTCTTCTGAGTAATTCATTCATTATCTAAAGGTTGGAATTTTTTCCCTGAGCAAGGGATGATTGACAGCCAGAACATAATTTTTCCCTTTTCATATTCACCACAGATAAAAGTAACAGGGACTCTCTCCTGCTGAGTCAAGAAAAGTCTCTGAATCCCTCCCAAAGCTTCTTCCTTTGACTGTTTCCTTCGAGTTCATTCTGAGCGAGCACAGGCTAGGAACAGAATGCACAGGTAAGAAGGGTAGCAGGGTCCCTCCAGTGGACTTCACCTTATAGTAGGCAAATCAGGCACATAAGCAATATTCACATACCAGAGGTCATTCAAGTCAGTACCTGATGACAGCATCTACAGAGGAAAGCGCAGGGGGACCCAATGCTTATGAAATGGTGGGTCAAAACAGTCTCCTCGAGATTTAAACCAAGCTCTAAACAGGAGACCAGGTGGGAAGGAGGAAGGGAAGACCTCTATTTTAGGTGACTTAATTAACTAGATAAGCAGAAAAATCCTCTCAGTGAAAAATTATATAAAAGTTAAAAAAAACATAAATGTATATGTGTGTATATGTGTATGTGTCGCACACTTTGCACTGTGTGTATGCATTTCCATGTGTATGACTTGATTCAGCCTGAAAGCAAAATTGCAAATTTAAAAGGAGGTCCAAGAAGGATAATTTGATTGTGTTTCCTGATACCAAGTACAGCCCCGAGGCAGGCCTCTCCTGAACTTCTGCTGTAGTGATATGGGGTTGCAGCCCAGAGCGGTACGCCCATGGCCTGGCTAAGTAATAAGGTGGCAAAGAGAGGACACTGAATAATACTGTGCCCCCAAATCCTGCACTCCAGGTAGAGAAGTGATCTAAAAGTAAAGCCCAATACGCAGCAGGAAAGACCCCAGTCCTTCCCTTTAGGGCAACAAGGGCGGCAGCCAGGGGAGCCTCCCTAGGAACTCAAACTCTCATGTGTACCACAGCACAGTGTCACCAGCTGTCCCAAGTGGAGAAGTTAATTCTAAGCAATTAGGACTGTTACTTCCTCAGGCAACTGGCAGCAATAAATGCAAATATTCTTCCAGGTAAACACAACATTACAACTCACAGCTTATGTAAGTCAGCATGGAGCTTTACATAGCATTGCAGGAAGGGGTAAAGCCCCGGCTGAAGGGCTCCGGTGCAATTTCCTCCACTTCCTAGCTAAGAAAGAAGTCTTGGCCAAGCTGTATTTATTCCCAAGTTCCTCATCTGCAAAATAGAATCCTAACAGCACCCTCTCAAAGACACGCCACATTAATTGTTTACATATAAGAGCAAAATAAGTGCTGATTATTATTGTTATTTTATTACAATTCTTCTATGCGTATTCTTATGTGTCACCTGATTTACTGTTTTGCATATTAATATTCTTTATTACTATATTTATCAGATTTATCATTTTCTTATAAATGGAACTAGCTTTCAGAGTTAATATTCTTAGTTTCCTGGGTTTTATTTTCTTATTTCCTGGTCTCTGCTATTAACTCCATTTCCCTTCTGCGTTACTTAGGATCACGTGATTGTTCTATTTCAATTACAGAATGAAATGTAGATTTTTTTTCATCATCTTTGTTTTTGAATAATAAAAGGATTGAAGGCTGTTAAAATATCTCCAGTGACAGCTTTGGGCACATTCCATAAACTTTAGTGTGAAATATTCCCCCCTTGCTGGTTGCAAAATAAGCTGCAATTTTAGTTTTTATTTCCTTTTGGATTAAATAAACATTTCAGCAAAATGCTTTGTCTTCCTCTAATTTCCAAGTATTTTGAACCTACCATTTGAAAGCTGCTTTCTGATAGGAAGATTCACTGTGCTGTGGTCAAGAGTGGGGCCTATGACATGTCTCTGGTGTAGAATTTAATGATGTTTTGTTGTGGCCTAGCATGTCATCCGTTTTGCAATTTTTTGAGAGCGTTCGCAAATCAATTTTTATTCCATTTGATGGATGTAAAGTTTGACACCTATTGATACTAATTATATTATGACACTTGTTTTTGTTTGCACAGTACACTATATCCTTCTCAGGGACTGAGATTTTTCCTAACAAAGTCTGTATGTCTTTCACTTATGCTTTTGTATATTTGGAAGCTCTCCTCTTGACAGAAAGGTATGTGGAATAAATCAATGTTTATAGCTGCACAATTCACAATAGCTAAACTGTGGAGCCAACCTAGATGCCCTTTAGTAGATGAATGGATTTTAAAAATGTGGCATATATACACAATGGAATATTACTCAACAATAAAAGAGAATAAAATCTAGCATTTGCAGAAAAATGGATGCAGTTGGAGAAGATAATGGGATGGTGGAATGTGATGGACATCATTATCCAAAGTACATGTATGAAGACACGAATTGGTGTCAACATACTTCATATACAGAGATATGAAAAATTGTGCTGTATATGTGCAATAAGAATTGTGATGCATTCCGCTGTCATGTATTTAAAAAATAAAAGCAATTTTTAAAATAAATAAAAAATAAAAGAGGAAATTAAAAAAAAGTGAGAGTCAAGGCTTATTTATTTCCTTCATATGAATACCTAATGTTCCAGAGTCACTGTTTCTTCCCTACTTTCTTTGTTTCCTATCTATTTTGCATAGACTTCATTTCATTTGCCACCATCTTTCCAATAACTTGCTCTGGCTGTATTCATAATTACTTCAATCGTTACATTTGAGCTTTGCAAACACACTTTTTTATCCCTAGGATAATCAAGGCAAAGGGTTAAAGGATTCCCCTGAGTTACCCCACAAAATGTAATAAATGTAGATGTTTCTAAACCGGAGGTGGACTCCCCAGGGTGTTGTAAAATGACTGTGACCAGCTGGTTATGTGTATATGTTTTCAAAACAAATATGTGCCATTTGTGTTTGGCTTTGCACTTGACCTAAAACAATTATCTATAGATCATTCCACGTGTAACTCCTCTGAGCACCCACTGCCTGCCCCTTGAGAACAAGGCCTTTTCATTCTTGGGTATTCATTCAATTACTTTCTCTGCATTGCTAGCAAATGATCTAGGATAGTTTCTTCAAACAGTATACGATAGCAATCTCAGTGACTCAGGAGGCTGAGGCAGGAGGATTGCAATTTTGAGGCCAGCCTGAGCAACTTAGGGAGACCCTGTCTAAAATTGAAAAATAAAAACAAAGGGCTGGGGAGGCAGCTCAGTGGCAGGGTGCTCCCTGGGTTTAAACATAGCATATTGGTTTCTATTGCCTTACACAAGAGCACTTGGTTAGTATTCTTGGATCTCTGCCTGTTTTGCACAAAACTCTGCAAACATTTTCTCTGGACACATTATCACCATAGAAGAGCTGAAGCAGGGCCTTTATTCTTTCAAGCTAATGTTTCTCTTCCCCCTTTATGCTTGCATCACAGTGTGGTGTTAGAAGTCAAGTACTGTACCTTGTACATAGCCATCGACCCTATGTGGCTTATAAGCACCAGGAATGCGGCATGTCCAAAATAGTGCTAGAGCTGTGCGTGTGCTAGGCAAGTGCTCTGCTGAGCTATATTCCCCACCCTAGAACCATTACTTTTAAAGGAAGGGTTTTGTTTCAATACTTTCAATTCAAATGTTTTTTTTCAGGGTGTAAATAATGAGGGCAGCTTGTCACTGATTTACCTGTGCTGCAGAGGCCCCTCTTGACTGACATGCGTACTAATCTTTTCAGCTCTTGACAAGATTTCTTGAATGCCATGATCCCAAGGGTAAACCATCCAGTACTCTGGCCCTGGCAGTACCAAGAGCCCCTGATTTTCACTGTTTTTACACGATACTGTCTTAGCTACTCCATCCCAGGCTAACAGGCCCCAAACAAATACAAGGAGGAGCTCACGTAAGATTCTAAAGCTTTAACATTTCACTCCCCCAAATTAGACGTTGCACATTTCTATCATGTGCACCAAGACTGCTCCGATTGCAAAAATTTCCTCCCGCCCTCCCTGGCTTCCCATTTTTGTTTGATCCAGCTTAATTCTAAATTCCACTGTAACAACCGCACTCTTGAAGAAGTTGTTTTTAACCCAATTTCTGATCGGCAAGATTATGGTACAAGAGAACAGCAAGCAGAGGAGGTCAGAAGAATTAGACGCTACCATCAGTTCCACCTCTGGTCAGTAGCATTCTGATCATCCATTTGGCAAATTCCTTACTAATAAAATAAACATGTGCCCCATGTATCACACGGAGTTCTTGATGGGACCTGATGACATCAGGTATGCAGAAGCACCGCCTTCTTCAAGGTCAATGAGCTATAGAAGGAAAACCACAGCAAATCAGCAAAACGAGAAAAAATTATGCACACAATAGGAACAGGGCTAGTCCAGGGCACTTAATTGTTTTCAGTAAGTTTGATAAGTCTTTGAGCTCAGACCAATTAGAGGTCCAGTTGGGAAATATCATGTAAGTGAATCTTGAAAAAAAAATGCAGTGATTTTAAAAGCTCAGAAAATGATAAAGATATGAGGTAGAGATAAAATGGAAGATGTCCATGCAAGACAGCCACCTGGAGACCATTTACCAACATGCAGGACAGAAGACACCCAAGTGTCATCAAGGCTCTGAGCACTGTCACTTGAGACATGCCTGTAGAAATGAAGTGGCCATTAAGGAGGAGAGAGGACTCAGTGGATACTCCAGGTCTTCGAGCCACCAACTGACCCAACTCTGCCCAGCCCCAGTGCACAGAACCCACGCATTTGTTTGGGGGCCACCACTGGCCAGGTTTTGTACTAAGAGCTGGGCACAGAGATGAAAGTTATATCCCTTGCCCTCCAGGTTCTCACAGCCTAGTAGGGAAGGCAGACAGGCTACGCTGGCTGATGAAGGGCATACATGATTGCCCTTGGTTTTTATTAATGCTCAGGACCAATGGGAAAGTTCAAAAAGATGAAGGTTTCAGTACAGCCCAAGGTAAATATTTCTACTAGAATTTCTAAATATGGAGCAAGGTACTGTGGGAGGTAATGACCACTTATCTCTGGACATGTTCAAAAACAGAAGACTGTTTGTATAGAAAGTTATTAAAAACAAGTAGAAGGTTATGCCAGATGACCACCAAATTCCTTCCTAAGGAAGATTCTACTGTTCTCAAAAAGTGACAAGGACCAGTCAAGAGAACTCTCACTTATGGAAAGAAAAAATTTGCTGGCATCTCAAGTGAATTTAACAGACATAAAAAGGTTTTTCTTAAACGCAGATTAACATTTCAGATGGTTGCCTAAATTTTTTAATAAAAATTTTAAAAATATTTTTTGTTGTAGATGGACATAAAACCTTTGTTTTTTAATTTTACATGGTTCCAGGGATCGAACCCAGTGCCTCACCCATGCTAGGCAAGTACCGTACCACTGGGCCACTACCTCGGCCAGTTGTCTACATTTTTAAGGTTCCAAATTTAATAGCCAAAGACCAGTCTTCTAAATATATAAAAGTGTGTATTCAAACAAGTTACACTTACCCATCCATGTCCTTTCTGTGACCTTGCCCTCACTATCTGAGAGATCAGCCTCTGCAAAGGGCCAGAGGTGCCCTGTGGGTTTCAGAGAACCAGCTCCATACTCGCAAACCACATGGATACCCCGGGAACCGAAAAGCAATAAAGAAAATGGATGCGTGGAAATTTTTGCACACCTGCATACACTCATCCTCTGCCAGATCTTCTTTGTACCATGAGACCAAGAAGAACAGGAGGAACAACAGCATAAACCCATCCACTATTATAAAAGCAAAGCCACAATGTATGGCCTCGTGAGAGGCCAGCAGTCACTGTGGGAGAAGGGGAGGTGAAGACATGTGGGATTGGACAAAAGAAGGTGTAAGACAATAATTACTCTATGGAGCCAGCCTAGGTGTCTGTCACCAGACAGATGGATTAAGAAAAAGTGTCACATATACACACAGGAGTTTTGTTCAGCCATAAAGAACAAAATTAAATCATCTGTAGGAAAATGGATGGATCTGGAGAACATCATGTTAAATGAAACCAGCCAGATTCAGAAAGACAAATGTCATATGGTTTCTCTCATATGTAGAAGTTGAAGGGAAAAAGTAAAAGAGACATCATGAAAATAGAAGAGAGACCACTGGGAGGCAGGGGAGAAGTGGGAGGGCAGAGAGGAGGCGAGGGAAAATTCTGGGGAGGAAAAGCGACCAAATTATGTGATATGCAAGCAGGGAGATGCCACATGGTATCTACTGTTCTGTGATATGGTAATTATTATTTAAAAAATGAAAGAGGAACCAGGTATAGTGGTGCATGCCTGTAATCCCAGTGGCTTGGGAGAAAGTGCGCAGGAGGATCATGAGTTCAAAACCAGCCTCAGCAAGGCCCGAAGCAACTCAGTGAGACCCTGTCTCAAAATAAAAATAAATAAATTAAAAAAAAAATAAAGGGCTGGGGATGTGGTTCAGGGGTTAAGCACCCCTGGGTTCAATCTCTGGTACAAAAAAAAAAAAAACCCAAAAAACAAAAATGTAAATTCCAGCTATCTTCAAATACAGGTGCTTACAATGGGACTATATTCCAATAAACCTATTTTGAGTTGCAATCATTACAATTCAAAAATGCACTTAATGCACCTAACCTCCCGAAAATCATAGCTGAGCACCACAGAGCGCTGTCGAGTACTGACTATTTACTCTTGGATTGCAGGGCTGGCTGGGCTACAGCTCCTTGCTGCTGCTGCTGCTGCTGCCCAGCATAACAAGAGTGGATGCCCCTACCATGTACCTATAGCCAGGAAAGACTCAAATTCAAAACCCACAGAACAGGTTCCACTGAACGCATAGCACATTGTTACCACTGTAAAACTGAGAAATTGTGAAGTCGAACCACCATGAGTTGGGGACTGTCTATACAAAAGGCAGACAACTGAGGGAAGGGGAAGGAAACAGAATTCACTGAGTGCATGATAAGGCTTTAACTGCTCCTAATCATCACCAATAAAAGGGGATCCGAGCTTCTGAGTCCACAGGCTACTAAGCTCCGGACGTCATTCTGGGTGTCCATCTGATCAGAAGGCCTCACACCCACTGCACTACCATTCCTGGGCAGGGCATCCTAGAGCAGCAGATCAGGACGTCCCTGAGATGTGCCCAGGTCTCCCTGGAAATGCTCCAGCCCCATGGGGATATCTGGTCACAGCACTTGAAGCCCAACCATCACCGAATGTGGAACCTTTGAACTGTATTCCAAGGCCTGGCATCATCAAACACAGACCCGGCTCTGGGAAAAGGTCTATGCCAGGAACAATCATTTAAGAGATCTCAGGCAGCTCATCTTCCCCTCGAGGACCCATTTGTTCAAAAAAAGCTATGGGTACTGGGCTCCCTTCCTACTCAGAGACACCGTGGTTGTGTTCTCTTCATGGCCTCCCAGCTGAAAATGCCCAATTTCAGGAAGTATGCCTTCCCAGGACCTAGACAGGCGAGGGGCAGTTGACCACCCCTCCAGGGAGAAGAACAATGGAAGCTGCCTCCCAGAAGACTGCAGGGGGCTGAGCGATCACAGCCACCTGAACAGCCTCCACACTCCACAAAGGCAATTAAGGAGGAGTAGGAAGCCAATTTTCAGAGTCAACCATCAATATTTTCTGTAACCACAGTCCTGAATCCCACTTCATGAGCTTTCTGATGTGGGTAACGAGCAGGCATCAGGTCTAAGAGAAAAGGAGATAAATTAGGGCTCCCCGCTGGACAGGCGGATCATGAAACAGCCACTGGCTCAGCTGCTTCCCTTCATGAGCTCAGGATCATCCGCCCCTGGGCGGGGGCAAGAGGGTGACTTTCTGGGCCAAATGGGGCAAGATGAAAGGCTGGGAGACCTGCAGGGCCTTGTCTGAAAACTGGCAAGGGATGTTTTGCTGATTTAAAGCAAACCCTCTAGAATGATGGCAGCCTAGTTTAGAACCTGATCCCAGGATGGCAGAGACAGAGCCATCCCAAACCACCTTGGAATGGGTTCCTTTTATCCACAGCAGGAAGCACCATTCTTAGCGGGTTTCTAAATCCAGGGTTCACGCTTTATTCATTTGTTCTTCAGGAACAGCCAGAAAAGGAGAGAGCTTAGAGGACCCTTGTCTAGCTAGAATTAAAGTTGGTATTTCAGCTTAGGCAAGCCACAGAGAGGGAGATGTAACACAGGAGAAAGACTGGCAGCTGTGGACTGAGTTCTGGATTTTAATCCCGGATCTGGCACAACAGCCACATGCTCTGGAGTTATTTAGCCTCCCTAAGCCTGGGCTGCCTTACCTGTAGAATGGGGACAATTGAACCTATTCCATAGAGTTGGGTGAAGAGTTCCAGGAGAGAAGCACGAAAAATACAGAAATGAAGTAAATGGTCCATCAGTACGGGAGGTTAGACACAGTCCGTGTAGCCATGGACACACGACAGAAGGAATCCTGAGCCCAAGTTCACGTAGCTCTATCCTTTCCTTCCTGTCCAGTGGATTACATAATCCTGTATGTGATACCATTTCGTTTTCAAAGGGAAAACTCAAATATCAGCCTTGGCGTTTCTTAGCTGCCTGATTTTAGGCAACTATTTTTCAACTCTGTATTCCAGTTTACGAATTATCTGTGAATGGAGGTAAACAAACTTTTCTCTCCACTGCACAGAACTTCCCCGAGTGTCAGCATGCCACCATCTACAAAGCTCTACACCAAAGGAGTCCTCCTCTTCTTCCTCCTCTGCGGATGTTCAGAGCTACATGCTTTGAGCAGAGATCAGAGAACAGAAATGTGGCCAGTCCTGGTAGCCTGTTGATATGGGGACTTGGAGGCTGAAAATAAATGGGCCATGTAAATATCAGGAAGACCAATGAGCATTCCACACACCACAGAGATGGGCAGGCTGAGCGATCACTATTTGCAAATCCACACTAATTGGTCATTATGGAGACTCGTACCGGTCCATTGCGAATTTCCCACAGTTCATTTTTAATCATGCACCGATCCTTCATAAAGATCCTATTCCCTATTACTCAATCTCCAGCACAAGCAGATATAATAAGGGGCCCACAGGAGCATTTCTTAGAAACGCCATTTCCAACAGCTACACGAAGTGATTTCTTGGAGCTGTATCAAGGGAGGCCATCCTCTGTGCCCGCAAGGTGCCGTCTGACACGCTTATCTAACACAACTGCGGAACACAGCCTGAGCCTGCTTCTTTCCTGTTCCAACTCATTGTCTGATGTCATCTACAGGATGTTTCCACATGTGCCCTTCCTTGTAACTGTCATGGGAAAGCACTCATTCAGCTGTCACAGGGCTGCTCTGGGGACTTAGGCTGGTACAGATGGAGCTGCCTGATTTATGCCACTGTGTGGTCACAGGTAGGCAAACACCTAGCTGCCCACCTAAGCCCAAGGCACAAGAGGCCTCAAGAATGAAGACCTGTGGTGGGGACAAAGGAATCTGTGGCTTTGTCATTCTCAAGGACCCAGCTTTGAACTCATTGTGTATCACTCACACAGTTATCACACAAGGCATGAGGCATACGAGGGTGGTAAAAACCAGACAGGACCTGGTCATTCTGCAGTCTGTGGTCTAGGGGAGACAGAGACATTTACCAGCTCATCACACAACAGCACGAAAAAATCCACTCTAATGAGTGTCCAGGAGAAATGTATGTGATCCTACAAGAACATGTAACAAAAGAACCTCTGTGAGAGGAGGAAGGCAGGGTAGGTTTTCCTCTGTGAACATTGCTTCAGCCAAAGAACCTGGATTAACTACCAGTGGGGTGGAGAAAGGAGGCTGGGGAACAGCTGAACTGCCAGTAGAAACAGTCCGCTCGAAAGTGGTTGCTGTCTTACGAGGACTGGGAAGCCATGGTGGTTTTACCAGAGGAAAGGGGTAGGTCAGGTGGCCTTGCTTTATGGAAAGCTGACTCTTGCCCATGAATAGCAATTTGGGAGGGAAAAGGTGAGTGGAAGAGAAGGGTGGAGACAAGCCTGTATTAAAAAAAAAAAAGTTGCCATTGTGCTAGGGAAGATCACATGAGTTGGGAAGAGAAGGAGGAGGATTACAGGAATAGCAGGATCAAGCTAGCACATGTGATGGTTGGAGGCAGGGCAAGAGAAAGAGAGGAATTCCCAGGTCCCGATGAGCAGCTACGTAGATGACAGTGTCATGGGATGAGTGGGCTGGGCAGGGGCAATGGGCAGATGATGGCTGTGGCTGTGTTGAGCTGGATTCTGTGTAAATTATTACTACCGTTGTCATTATTATGGTGGAAAAAGTAAGTTCTCTAAAAATCTTTCATTCTCAGTGTCCTACTGGGTTCTGACAAGTCTCATGGGGCTCA
Organism: Marmota monax; assembly: GCF_021218885.2. Classification (NCBI taxonomy): domain Eukaryota; kingdom Metazoa; phylum Chordata; class Mammalia; order Rodentia; family Sciuridae; genus Marmota; species Marmota monax. Next base: position 6,768,363 of record NW_026695202.1, read on the forward strand.
GGAATGCAACAGAGGGGTGACCAATTGGTAGAGAACTATGCAGGTTTTAGGACTCTTCTCTTGGGTTGTCAGTGGTAGAGGCTGGGGGGAGAACAAGACTCTGGAGACTGTCCTTTTGAACCCTTCATATTGTTAAGATTATTATTTTTTAAGCCAGGGGAGCTTCAATTCCCGATGGATAAGAATTATATATGTAAAACAGTGGACAACTGGTCTACCTGTATGGACATGGGCACAGGAGTTGGAGCATCTGAGACCTCTGAGAAGCCCTGGGCTCCCAGGAGAAGAGCTTAGCCTAGGCTGCCTCACACTTCTGCCTCCCAACTACCAAAGGATTTCATAAAAGGCCACATGAGCACAAGCAAGCACTTTAAGTAGCATATAGCCATGAAGCAGAGGATTTTTTTTTTTAAGCAAGCATCACCTTGCTAAGTGGCCCAGGCTTCCTCAAACTCCTGGGCTCAAGCGATCCTCCTGCCTCCGCCTCCCAAGTAGCTAGGAGTACTACAGGTGCACACTACCCTGACTGAGGAGTTAGCATTGAGAACTGCCTGGTTGTGGGCACTGGTGGCCCTTCACCTGGGCCATTGAGGCTGTCCCTACTCACTCAACAGCGAGAGAACCAACCATCAGAACCACTTAGATGGTTCTTCAGTGGGAAACTGGGATTTGAACTGGGGCTTTCTTTCAATCTGCTGTGTTTTCTTGATAAGCACAGAGTACAGGTTTGTAAGGGCCGCAGCACAGAGAAGGGTGAACAGGGAGCAGGAGGCAGAGGCCTCCACCCGCGACAGCTGCTGCTCCTCCTCTCCCGTTGCTTCTCCCCATGGTGTTGGCGCTAAGACCCTGGGAGACAGAGTGGCTTGCTTTCACCTTAATTAGTGCGGCAATTTGCTAAATTTTGTTTTTCCCCTTTTAAGAGTGTTAATCAATTTTAGCTCAGAATAGATTGGAATGGCACACAAATTACCGCGACAATCCCCAAATGCTAAATTCTGAACATCTCGATCAACCTCAGAGCCTGAAACACGTGAAAAATCAGAAACTCCGGCTGGCATCTCTGTGATCTATTTAAAATGTTATGGCTCTGAAATGAAAAGATAATGGCTTTATAAGGTTTGAAACAAGCAATTTACCAGAATCAGCCTCTTGCCTAGGTGTTGAGTCCTTCCCAAGGTGACTGGAGACAAAGCATCAATGCGTTTCTGCAACGTTCTGTGTTCCTCTAATAATAACAATTTGCTAAATCCGCAAGCATTACAGGGCGCCTATTTTGCGCCAGAAATACTGAAAAGAATAAGGTGTGCTTCTTTTCCCCATACCCCATTAAGAATGTTGCAGTAGATAAACGAGAATAGAAAATGCCTTCCTATTCCCTGGGGAGGTTGGGGACGGTGCCGAGAGGAGGTGGTAATGCAACTGGGTCCTAATAGTGGATAGGAATTGTGACAAGGTAGGTGGGAAGGGCACATGGGACAGAAGGATCAGTATAAACAAAGACTCAAACACAGAAAAGAAGGCAAAGAGAACTGGAGGACTCCTCTATTAATCAGAGCTGGGAATGGGGGAAATTCTACAAAAATTACAAGAGATGGTGCTATTAGAAGAGGCAAGAGGCAGAAAGACAGGGCTTCGAATCAGAATGTGATCTCAGTCTCCATGCAAGCAAGGTGGCACTACGGAAGGACTTTAAGCAAGGATCTCATTTGGTTGAATCCCTCCGGTCTGACACATAATTATTCAGCATAGTGTTTTTAAAACATCTGCACATATATTTGCTCATTTGAGCCTCTTAGTTACACAGTGAGTTGAAATTTTAACCACCTTCCTACCATTGAGAAAACAGGGCCAGAGGAAGGTGACTCACCTTGCATCTTAAGACCAGTCAATGACAATACACAAATTCCAACCCAGGTCGCTCAGACTGAGTTCAGGATTTACCTCACTGGGGAACAAAATCCTCTCCAATCCTACCATGGAACACTTTCAGATATGGCCTCCCGCACTGAGGGACTGGCATGGATTCTGTGTTAATGGATTGGTTGCCTTAGTGCTCTCAGTAATAATGCCAACCTCTGTCATATCCTGGACATTATCCAGAGGAGCCCTGACATCTGGCACTGTGAGTCAATTTAAAGGGGCAGAGAAAAGCTCCCCATGGGGACAGGCCAGGGAGGCCTCGGGCTTCCTCCCTCCCGTACCTTGAGCTCATCTGCATTGTAGAAGTCCACGCGCACAGCGGGCACCATCCAGGTCTGGAAGAGCGTGGCCAGGATCTGCTCGGCGATGGAGTCAGCGATGAGGTGGAAGTGCAGAGGGTTCCGTCTGCAGGGGACAGGAGAAGGCCAGGGAGAGTTAGGCCCGGGAGTTCCAGCATCAGGCACATCCCTCCCGAGCTCCCACTTGCCAACAGCACTTGGAAAGTAATTACGGCTGGTAACCCAAGGGTGCTTTGTGGTGAGGACACAGCAGTGAAAGGAAGGAGGTCATTTCTCCGAACCTTGGTGTTTCAGAGAGGTGACTGGCACACACCACAGAAGGTATCAACGGGCCATCCAAGACAATCCTCTGTTACCAGAGGATGTGTGTTTGTAGAAGTCTCAGGGAGGGTGTAGGTAAGGATGTGGCCAAACATTATGTCTACCAGCTGGACATACGGGCATTAGTGCGGACACACACTGACAGAGGGGCCACGTCGTCAGGTCAGCTGTGGACAGCTGGCCAGACACCTCTCCCCAGGCACAGGGTAAGTCGAGTTTCCTGCTTGTTCTTCTGCAAAAGAAAATAGGCTTTCATGATGGAGTCATCTAGAGCCTTGTCCTCATGGAAGAGAGGTATTTGGGTCATGGGGTGCTCCCTCTCAAATAGATTAATACTGTTATTGTGGGAGTGGTTTCCTTATTAAAGGCTGAATTAGACCCTTGCTCTTTCTTGCCCTTCTGCCTTTTCCCATGTGATGACACAGCAAGAAGAACTTTGCCAAATGCTGGCATCTTGATATGGGACCTCTCAGCCTCCAAATTCTTCACTCAATAAATTTTTGTCCTTTAAACATTATTCTCTGGCATTATGTTATAGTAGCACAAAATACAGACACAAAGTCTAAAGAAGAGCAACAGGAAGTTGAGTCTAGAGGAATTTTAGGAGAAAAGATCTTACAAATGGGACAAAAATGGAACAGAAGAAGCCAAAGGCAAGAGAGCAGAAAGACAGGGTTGGTGACTGAGCACAAGTTTAAGAAGGGGTTGGCAAGGCCAGTTGCTGCTCCTGTATGGATGAATCTATGTCTGAAAATGATTACTAACCAAGAACAAACTGCCACACCTGTATAAACTGCCTAAGAGTGACAAACTGAGTAGATGAATTAAAGAGACAAGTGGCTCAGCAAACTGCCCCAAGGGAACCACTGCAGAATCCTGCAAATTCTCCCATTAAACCCTCTAAGGGAAGGGGAGCCCCATGAGAAGCTCCCCTTTCGGAAGCTGCCTTAGTGGTGATTGTGGCCCAAGAGAACATGAGTTGCTCAGTGGCCAGTGAGCTACCCGAAGGCCAAGGCAAAGGCAGGTAGACAAAGCCACAGCCATGAGGGATGGTCCATTTATCCCTCAGTGTTGGCACAACCACCTCCCAGTGTCGTACTAGCCACAGCAGTGTCTCACTCACGGAGAGTGAATACGTGTAAGCCCACACGATCGTCAGCTAATTGAGCCATGAGGTGGCAATACTAAACGGGCCAAGCTACGTCCAGCTGCTCCACCGTCAATGCTCTCTGCTCATCTGCTGGTGTTCTTTCCTCTGCAGAGGAGACCCTCTCCCTACTTGATGACCCCTGCCCATCCTTCAAAATTCTCCTTGTAAGAACTCTCCTCTGGGCCACCTTCTTGAAACCCTTCCTTATATCTTTCTCCTGCAAACTTGTTTGAAGAGTCAATCGCCCATCTGCATGGGGCCTTGGGATACCAACTCCCAGTCTACCACAAGGCTCCTGAAGACAGGGCCATCTTTTCATTCCCATCCACAGTGACCAGGAAAGAGCCTGGCAAATTATTAGTCCGCAATAAACATGTTCAACAGGAGGAGACAACAGTGACCCTCCTGTGTCAGCGAAAACACCATGCTAAAAATTAAAACCAGTACACGATACCCTCCACACGACAGTTCAGAGTCTATGCCTGAAAATGATTACTAACCAAGAACAAACTGCAACCTGATCCAGAATTCCAGGGTTGGAACACTGGCTTCAGCACTGTCAAGTTACTTCACCTCTCTAGACCTCTCTATCTCCTCTTCAAAACAGAAATGATATTGGTGAGTAATATCACAGTGGGTAATTGTGAGGATAAAGTGAGATAATATGTATATAAAGTGCTCAGTAAAGTACCTGGTACATAATAAGATTCTAATAAATGCTGACTATCACCAATATCACTTTACAAGATATTACTTTACAATATTACTTTACTACTTTTGCATCACCATTTCTAGTGCTGATTGATCCATTTTTAATAAAATATTTTCAATTAGTTCACCTATACATAGACAAAAAAAAATGGTGTGTGTGTATGTGGTGGGATGTGTGAATAAATGCTCAACAAATCACTATGAAGCCTTAACCACCACAAGGTACGTTTGGGATACAGCTGGAACGAGCTAAGAGCTCTCTCTCTCTTCGGGAGCTAACAATCTGGTAGAGGGAACTACAAGATCTTTAGAACATGTGCCATTCGGCTGGGCTGTCTCACGGAGCCACATAGCTTGTGAACAGAATGCCTACATCCTCATAGGCCAACTTGGACAATAATGGGAAGGCGCTCCTACAGTGGTGATCCACAACTTGAGCTATACAGACCTCTGCAGGAAGCAGAGGACAAGAGACCACTTCTCGGTGGTGGAGAATGTCGACAGCTTTCATGGACGATATGGCAATTAAACAGGAGCTCTGGGAGGGTGCAGAAGAAGGCTGGAGGAGGCATCCTGCAGTAGACAACAGAACAAGGGAAAGAGCAGGTGGGAAGAACAGAGCCTGCAGAGGAAAGGGGACAGTCCCGCCTGGCTGGATCAGACAGCATACCCTAGATAGCTCCTGTATGCCAGGAACAAGGAGGACAAAAGACGAAAGAGAGACAAAGACTTAAGGGTCGACAGGGCCTGAGGATGTGAATTCCCAAGAACTACAAACTTCAGATTATCCAACAGCAAAAGAACCAGATGAGGTCCAGAGGCTCAGCAGGCAGCTGATCAAAGCCGCGGTCCTGGGAGGTGATGAGCTGGTTGCAGAGCCAAGGAGAAGGGAGCAGGCTCTCAAGGAGGACGCTGCCAACCATCCACGGGGCTTCCCGTCTGTGTTCCTCTGCACTGTGTAAAGTCTCTCTCAGGAGCAAGAGTAAATGGGAAAAGAAACGCTCCTCGCCTATAGGCCAGGCCTAGGTGTCTGTACCATGAAAGGGGCTTGTGTTCTTGCCCAGCTTCCCTCAGTAGAAGGATAAGAAAGTGCTTATTTGGAGGACATATGGCCCCCACCCAGTGACACTGGCTCTGTCAGCTTCCTGGCATCAAAGGCTGGCCAACCAGCAGCAGCTGTGTGTCATGCCCGTCAAGAGGAATACTCAGAGGGGTCTACTCATGTTCCACTTTGGGGGACATCAAGAGAACTGTAACCCATCTCCAAATGAGACTGTGGTCCCTGTAAACAGCACTTCACGGTGGCCTTTCTAAGGTGCACCATGCCGCACGCAGTGAAAGTATCTGAAAACATTGTCTAGACTACATTTCGCAGAGCCCCTGGGTAAGCCAGAATGTCTCCCCTGAGCATGAACTTGCAAATCCTACTGCCAGCCAGATGGCCCCACAGACCCGTGGGATCCTTGGAATCAAGAAGGCCCCAATTACAATGCTGCAAACACACCAAGCTACTGATTATTTGTGGAGTGTTTGTGTATAACTTGCCTCTGCTCTAGAATTCAAACTCCAGGGGACAGAGACGTGGTATGTCACTCATACTGTACCATAGCAGTCCCCAGAACCAGCTGGCATATTGAGTGGGGACTCGAGTGTATTCTGAATGACTGCATCAATGAACAGCTCAGTTGATTCCCCAAACAGAAATCCCTTTGCCCTTCCTTGGTCTCTTACAATTTCTTCCTCCAGCATTTCCTGCCAATCCAAAGTGCTTGATTCCCTCAGCCTCACCAGCTCAGTCAGATTGGCTGAATATCTGAGGCGCTTAGGACAGAGACCGGCAGGTGGTAAGGACTTGGTAAACGTCATCATCCTTCTCCCATCTCCCATCTGGCGCCACCTCATGAACACAGTCACTCTTATTCTCCCTCTCTTCTCCCTTCAACCCATCTTCCATCTCATCAGTACAGTCTCCAAAATGATCACAGAACCTTTGGCCATCATTCAAGGCATAGGGTCTGGCCTCCTGCAAGGAGCTGACCTTCGAGGATCTCACCCTCTCTGCCTCTCAAAGTTCATGTCTTCCCTCTTCTTCCTCCAAGCCCACACTCCAGCCACGTGTGTATCCAGTTCTGCATGTGACCAGCTCCTGCTCCTCCTGCAGAACAAACCCCAAGGGCACCTCCTCGGGGAGGCTTTCCAGAGCTACCCCACCCAAGGTACCCCATCCCTCACCACTATCCTTGCCAAGGCCCTGTTTGGTTTCTTCCTAGCACTTGCCAATGCTGTGGACCTCCAAACTCAGCTTAGGTCTACCTCCTCCCCTCCTCTAGACTGTGAGCTGCCAGCGTGGAGCTTCTCCAGTTTGATGCAGTATTTATTCTCTTGATCACTCTCTCTCCCCAGTGCTTACAAAGTGCCTGACCATGGTGCAGTTCCAGGCTGAGCCATGTTTTCCTGCAGTAAGTGAGGTGGCCAGGTGGGAGGCCCAGGAGGAGTCCAGGCTGGTCCCTTCACTGGGAAGTATGGGAGGCTAAGTCCAATTCACAGGGACATGCGAGACAGATGATTCACATATGACAGAGCAGCTCATAACTTCTGACTGACAGCAGTCAAGATTACTTCATTCTCCGTTTGTGTGATTTCTGAGTCTTATTTCATGTTCATTTCATAATTCAGGAGGGTTGATTCCCCAGCCCCGTGACGGCAGAGGCCTGCACGTTCCAACATCAGCTACAGGCTGTGAACCTAGAGCCTATTCTCTCCTTCAAAGAATGATTAGCACCAGTTAGACAAGTATTAAGGACATATTTACTCCAAAGTGAATTTTACCAACTGAAGTTAATAGAAGCTCCTTCCAAAGGAATGATTTTCTCAATAAATGATTCAAGGCTATGGAGCTTTATACCTGTGAAACATCTAAATAGTCTTTTACGCCAGTCACTAATTGTACATGCATTTGGGGGAGCACTGCTTTAGACCCATAACAAGAGGTGTCTGGGGACAGGTGGCCCCACCTTGCTGGCCTGGCTTACAGCATCCCAGAGGTGGCTACAGACATCAGCTGTTCTCCTCCAACAGTCCTCGAGGTGCAGAGGGAAGTAAGCACAGTGCCTTCAGGGGTGCCTGCAACTTCTCTCCTAATGAGCAGTGCTCCTGCTTCCTCTGTTTCCTAAGAGGCTCCCCTGTTCCAGGTCTGGATGCAACAGACACAGGGTGACAAAGGAGCCAAAGTGACGTTTTTCTCCTGCTTTCCCTTTCTTATGCTGTGGGGAACAAACTGCAGCCCCCTCCAGGCCATCTGGGGTCTGTTGATATTAACATACACAAGAAGGCCTTAGGAGCTGAGATCATCTCTAATTATTAAGTTACGATGCAATGGCAATTTTAGGAGAAGAAAGAGCCTGTGACAGCCCTGCGAATGCTCAGTGAATCTGTGACACTTAGGAGATTTAATAGAACTCATTTCAGAAAATCACCGCAGCTGGGATGAGGGTTTTCAGCGTGAGTCCTTGGTCTGAGGGAGGTCAAGTGGCCTTGATGATAAGGGAAGATTCAAGGACAAGTCAGTAATGCTCTCCACGGGAGAAGAACAGAGGAGCTTTCTAGAAAAATCAAAAGGCCTAGTGATGCAGCAACAGCATGGAGGTGGGACTTAGCACAGCTACGGGGGGATCTTTGGATCAGCACCTGGGAGGAAACAAGCATCTTCACATCTCAAGCCCTTGGTTTCCCACCCATTTGCTGGACTAGCAGCATCCACTGTATCAGGCTGAGAAGTTCAAATGCAATAGCCCACGTGGAGCTCAGCAGCTCACCTGTCAGGTGAGTTCTCTTTGGACTCACATTTTCAGCATGGCCAAAGAGCACAGAGCTCCTCTTTGGTCACAGATGCTCCTCACTCATGCTATCGTCTTCAGTCTGTCCAGATGCCAGAAGCCCAGCCTTTAAAAGCTCTATGCATCTACACTCAGCACCTCAAAAACACAAGTCTGAGAAGGAGAAAGATAATTATGAAGATCACAATAATGAGCAGGATGTCTGTACTACCACCCAAATTGATGACTAAAACTAGAAACAAAAATAAAGATACTAAAGATAGTATCTTTGCTCTGGTAAAGAGCTCAGACTCGGAAGCTAGATTGAGGGGGCTCTAAGCTGGCCTGGACCACCCTCTTGGAGTCACCTTAGGTCATGACCTCACATTCTTGGTCCTGAGTTTCACTGTCTGGAAAATGACGTAATGAAGGAGGCATAGGGGATTCAGCACTTAGAACAGAACCTGATGCAGAGGGAGCTCTCTGGCAGGTGGGGAATGAGCCAAAGCGCAGTGACTTGCCTAGGTCACCAGCTCCTGCCAGGAGGAAACTAGCACCTCAGTGGGCTTCCTGTTCACAGTCAAGTCTCAAGCCCTCCTTGACAACCTGAAAGATGCTTCTGCAGGAGTGTCCTGGAATCAGCAATAAGACAACCACAGGCACATGCTGGCCACAGACACACTTTTACCCTCCCCGATCTCCAGGGGCATCAGGGAAGTTTTTAAAAACAGTAAGAAGAAAAACTGCTTGATATGCAAAGTAAGGGTAATAACTATTTTCTCCCTGCCAACAGGAATGCAGACTGAGCGAGCCAGTAGATCATCATGGCAAAAAAACATTAAAATTTTACAAGCCATCCACCCTCTTGCCCAGGAGGTAAACGCTTAGTTACTAAATAAATATTTATTTTCTCTGCCTGCTAAGTGCTGGGTTTTCTTCAAGAGCAGCAATATTTCCCAGTTGATTTACCATTGGGATTGGTGTTCCTGGCATTCTCCAAACTTTTCACTGAATATTCTTCTGCGGAGGTGTGTATTATGCTATTTTCTACTAATACTAAAACATCATCACATACACCTTGTATCTTTTTTTCTCATCCACCTTTTTTTTTAATCAACATAGAGGCTACATAATGACGGGACCCAAAAATATATGAAACGGAGAAAATATAAACAAAGTTCACCCAAACACAATTTGCAAAAGTGACATTTTCATATATTTTCTGCTATTTTCTCATCCCTGTATGTTGACCCTGTACGTGCGTGCATGCCTGTCTGGACACTGGAGTTCAGGTGACGCATTCCATTTTGAATTTTACTTTTGCTCATTTTAGATCATCTGCATTGCTCTGTGTGATGACATATTTTCTAAAGCTGAGTGCACGGTTTATTATAAGAAGATATTCAATTATTCTTATTGTTTTAAAATAGATTCAATATTTTTGAAAAGGTTTTTCTCTAGCTTGGGTCATCCTACAAGGACAAGGACAAGGCCTTTGGCATATATAATGAAATTTGTTTCCAAAACTTTACAGCAACAAATTTTCTCCGCGAGTATTGGTGGACAAGAGTGCTCACATAACTCTCTTACCACCTTTTAAAATGTAGAATGCCCACTGTCAGCACCGCAGAAAGAAAATTGACATAACGAAGCCACACTTAAGTGAAAATTTGCTGAAAATCCTGCACGGAAAATAAATATAATGACTGTAATTAACAGTGAAAGCCAAAAGAAGCACTGTGTGTCACTATTATTATATTATTAACATTAGGAAGGCTCTTCATTTGTCAACATATTTCATAATCATGTCTTAGTAAATCTCCATACATGTTTGGGAGGCAATGAAGCTATTTATAGCTGGACTTTCTGAGCTGAAAGTCTGTTCAATGTCCTTTTGTCTTGATGTCCCAACTCATTATCACCAGCACTTCAGTTCACACAATCCTTCTTATTCCTAGGATTTCAGAGACTGGGGTGGGCTTCAGTGGTATTTGGTCCAGGAAGATCAAGCAGCCATTCACAGAGTGGCAGAATATTCATTACAAACATTAAACTGCCTTTATTCCCCAAGCCCTGGGCCCGCATGGAAGGGAGTCCTGCCAGCAGCTGCTGACAATAAAACTGCTATTTTTAATTTTAACTTCTTTGTGCTGCATGGTGACTGTAGGAGTGAAAGTTTATACTCAACAGGGTTTTCACAATTTCAACAACTACTGGATGATGTGATCTGTAGCAAAAGCAACAGGAATAAAATTTATACTCGACAATAACCTAGGAAGATCCTGTGACCTTAAAATTAGTCATAATTGAGAAATAGCATAATTGAATATCTATAATCATGCAAATACCTTTTTTCAGAACAGTGGGCTCTTTCTATCAGGGAGACAGGCAACAAACACAAGCAGAGACTCACTCATCTCATCTGACTCAGGGCTCAGCTAACACGGCCCCTGGTTTCAAGCAGCCGGCGAAGGCTGCAGAACCACAGGAGGCTCAAACACGGCACAGCAGCCTGGGCCGTGTGGGACGCACATCCCCCCTGGAACCGGAAGACCACGGGGTTGAGCCCCATTGGCCATTCCTTCCCTGATAGTCCTCTTTCTTCCTCCAGTGGGCAACTGAAATCATAGTCCCAAGTGGACAGAGGAGGAAGAAGAGGTGGGAGATCCCTTCTCTAACTGACACTATTATGTAGGTTTCCTGCTCCCTTCTTCCACCAGGTCCCCACTGCAATAGGACAGCCAAGTTGATGTTTGGCTAACCTGCAGCTAAATACAGCCACCTGTGTGTGTGGTGGGGGGCGGTGCAAAAGAAACACCAAGGTGAGCGTAGGAAGAGGTACATGATGTAAACCAAGAAAGCTAAAGTGAACAGCTTCAGAGCAAAAGCTAAGTGATATAGGAACTAAAGAGTTTAAGTGACCCGCTGAAAGTCACTCAGCTGTGTGGTGGCAATTCTGAATAAAATCGGAAACTGAACTAAGTCTAGGCTGGGCCTGTCAGCTGGTTGATTGAATGAATGTATCTCCAGGTTCTTCACTACCCGAGGGCCCAGAGTCACATTCACCAAGCATCAAGATATTCGCTAAGACAGATATTTGCTAAGATAACGGAGGATACAGAAAAATAAGGTATAGTGAAGCCTACATTCTGCCACAGAAAACATACTTTGGATGGATACATAGAGAACAACGTAGGAAATACAACAGAAAGATGCACAGGGTACTGCCATCTGGTGGAAGAGAGGCCAACACCCCAGGTGAGGGGCACAGAAGGGCTCTCCGTTAAAGGGATACCTGTGAAGACTTCCATGGTAAGAGGTTATTATGATTTGTATCTGGAATGTCACCAAAGGCTCATGTGTTGAAAGCTTGGTCACCAATGCAGCCATGTGCAGAGGTGGGGCTGTGAGGAAGTGATTGAATCATAAGGGCTCTCATCTTCTCAGTGGATTAATCCATTGATGCATTAGTAATTTGATGCCTTTAATGGAAGGTGGAAGAAACTGTAGGAGGTGGGGTCCAGTTGGGGGAAGAAGACCCCTGGGGATGTCCCCTAAATGGTACATCCTGGGGCTGGGGTTGTGGCTCAGCAGGAGAGCTCTTGCCTTGCAATTTGAGGTACTGGGTTTGATCATCAGCACTACATAAAAATAAAGGTGTCGTGTCCATCTACAACTAAAACATAAAAAATAATAAGAAGAGAAGGGTATATCCTACCCCTTCCTCTCTCTCAGTCGGTCCCCTCTGTCTCTGTCACTTTCTTTCTTGGCCCCAGATGCCGTGAACAATGTCGCTTCACCATGCCCTTCCACCATGATGCTCTGCCTCACCAAAAGCCCCCCCAAAATGAAGCCAGCCAACAATGGACTGAAACCTCTGAAACTGTGAGCCAAAATCAGTCTCTCTTTCTCTAAGTCATTGATCTCAGGTATTTTGTCACAGCAACACAAAACCAACAGTGGGGGGAGCTGCCACTGTGGGTGTGGCAGAAGAAGAATAGGGATGAAGTGTTGAGATGGCCTGCCAGGAAGATCAGCCAGTGGAACCCCAGGAGAGGCCAGGGAGCTACGAGCAGCTCAGAGCTGCAGGGCATGAAGTCAAAGCAAGGAGAGGAGGGACAGGGATATGGAGAATGATCTCAGAGCCCCCCACTGTCATCATGTCATGGCAAAGAGGTTCAATTCTTTCCCCTTGATAAGGAAAAACCATTGAAAGATTGTAAGAGATCACAGCCACCTGTCTGAAATACAATGCTGGTGTCAGAAGAGGTGGGTCTGAAGGGCAGGAAGACATCTGAGAGTCAGAGAACAGGTATACCTAGGCTGTGACAGCCACAGTGGGATGCAGAGGAAGGGGTGGACCTGAGGGACATCTACGGAGAACCGCAAGGCATGATGACAGACAGCCTGGTGGGGGGACTGAGGGAGAAGGTGGAACCCCAGGGTCTCGCAGGGTTGGCATGTCTTGGTGTCACCCATCCCTAGTTGGGCCACATGTTGGGCCACATGTTGGGATTCAGGTGTAAAGCTTTACCCTGAACTCTGAGAGCTTCTCAAGACTCTGCTTCTGACGAGAACCTTCTGGAGCCGGCCTTGATCATCTGATATACCCTGCACTATTTATTGTGGATGAGCTTCCTCTGAACTCTTGGTAAGAAGTTAGCACAGAGCCGAGGACACCAGCTGGAAATGCAGACATGATTCTGGATGTGAGTATGTCTAGATGTCAACCAAAATGGTGTGAGGACAGAAGAAACGTCCCATGAGAGAGCAAGTAAATGGTGAAAGTTTAACTTAGGGAAGACTCTCGAGAGGCACCTCTGCTTCCAGGTGGATGAGAAACCAATTCTTAAACTGGTTCCATAACTGAATCCACCAGGGGCAACAAATATTAGCTATGGGCAAGTGTAGATTTCAGTTTAATATAAAGCAGGACTTCTCAACAGTCACAAATGCCCACAGATGGGCCAGAGAAAGTAATGTGTATTAGTTTAGGAGGGCTGCCATAACAAAATGCCCCAAATAGCTGGCTGAAATGACAGAAGGTTATTTTTCTGCAGTTTTGCAGGTTAGAAATTGGAGATCTCTTCAGACCACCCCTCCTGGTGTGTAGAGGGCTGTCTTCTGTGTGTTCACATGGTCTCCCTCTCTAAGGGTCTATGTCTTGATCTCCTTTTTCCTAAAAGACCTGTCATATTATATTAGGGCCCACCCAAATAGATCTATTTAATTTATACACTTCTTTTAAGTTCTTATCAGCAAACAGTGGAATTTTGAGGTACCAGGTTTAGGGCTTTGAGATATGAATTTTGGGGAGACACAAGACATAACCTTCCAAGGGGGGTACATAAAAAGAGAGATCTGGTGAATGGCAGCAGGGGAAGCTGCTTACAGCTTAGGTACAACTGAAGCACCTAATCTGGGGTGACTTGGAAGGTCCCTCGACATCTGAGAGCTACAACTCTCACCATGGCAAGGTAGCACCTAACTGTTGCCAGGAAACATTATGACCACAATAACCTTCCCAGGATTGGGGAGAAAAATTGTGTTTTCATGGCAGCAAGAAAGAAGGGTGAAATGTCACTCTTATTTAACCCTCCCCCAGGCAGCCAGGGAGATACCCCAGCCCACAGAATGTAAAGGATGCTCCTACCTGTGAAAGAGGACGGACTTGACCAAGGTGACGACGTCCCGGCTGGCATTGTATCCGGCACAGACGATGGCGACGTGGATCGTCTGGGAGGAGGAGAAGAACACAGGATGAACACTGAGACAGGAGGGAGATGGCCTTTCCAGAGTTGCAGCCCGGCAAGGAAGCAAAAGCCCTTCTTTTAAAGTTGGGATCATTAGACAACAAAGGGCACCATCTGCCTCTGCGAGAGGATCGCAAGACAGTTTTATTAAAGCCTTTTTAATCGGTTTATGGAGCTATCATCATTTGGAAGCCATTAAGACTCTTTTCAATTACATTTTGGGGATGAGAGAAATGGTGATTGGTTCAAATAGGCAAACACTGTGTCCCCTGCCCCCAAGCACAAAGACAAAGATGACTGGTAAAACAGAGGAGGAAGAAATACACCCTGAAAGGATGAATCAACCATCTGGGTCCAGAGGAGAGGCCATGGCTCACACAGTTTGTGAGTCTCTGAATCTCTCTTAGGTTAGAGTCAACGAAACAGTGACATCAGAGACAAAGGGGCCAAAATCTCCAGGTCCCCACTGGATGATCATTCAAAGAAAATCAAGACTGGAGGAATTGAAGGAAAACCTACAGTTCAGCAACTCTAAAATGATAGGAGCACAGGCTTCGGATGTACCATCCGCCCTGTCCTTGGACCCAGGGAAGCCACCAGAGTCAGCTGACTGACCGCACGGAAGGGGCATAACCCAGGTCTTACAGGCGACTGCTTGGAGTGAGGGAAGAACAGGTGTCAAGAGCAGAACACCTTGCTCAGCACACTGAGCTCCAATCATACCAAAAATGCCCTCTTGAGTGCCCAGGTGGGGCACCTGGGTGTCTGGGAGTGCTGTGATTGGATTATTAAGGCAAAGACTCTGCAGACGCTCAAAGCTTCCTGGCTGGACTGGGGACTTCCAGCCAGCTAGCCCTGCTGCCAGCAGCATTCCTGTTTACCTCCTGCTTCTGATAATCATCCTTTTTGATGTGTGGCTTGGCTTGACAAAGCCCTGCTCTACGGCAAGCTGCACAGGATGTCATCTGGCCTCCTGAAGAACAGACAGTGCATGCCTAGATTCTGTCCTGCTGGGAAGCAGCCTTCCCTGTGGAAATCTGTCCAGACTGCCACCCCAGTCATGCCCCCTCCTGCAGGACTGCAGAAGGACATTCCTTAGGCTCTCAGGAAATAGGCTGAGAGAATTGGAACTTGAACTCTGGAATGGAATCCCTAACCCTGCTGATACATCAGAAATAATATAAAAGATTTTAAAATATATCCTGTGTCTTTAGTGCTACTTAATCCAACCACCTGAGAGTCTGGATGTTCACATGGTGGACAGGAAGGCAGTGCCTCTCGGCAGGAGGCTGTCTCCTCCCTGGTCCTAGGTCTTGACATTCCAGGATGCCTTGAGACCTTCTAGGGTGTCAACAAGTGCTGGAGAAGGGCGTGGTCTCAGCCTCCCAAGCCTCTGGGATTACAGGCCTGCACCACCATGTCCAACTAGAATGTATTGGGTAGAGACCTCAGATGCGACTAAACATTCTTCAGTGCACAAAAATGCCCCCCAACAAAGATTTTTCCTCCCCAAAACGTCAAGTTACCCCTTTTTTAGGAAGAAAGGGGGAGGAAAACAAGGGGTGGGGAGGAGTTCAGATCCTTCTGGATTCTACTGCTGCCTTTGCTCAGTCTAATCATGCACATCTGAATTTCCCCACCTGTACAATGAAGGCGTCATTACTTATCTCAGGATAATATCTCCAATAGACTCAGGATGAAGGATTATAATGCAGATGCAACTGCCCCCATTTAAATCATGAAGGAAATGAATAGGAAGAAGCCTGCACCCCGGAGACAGACCCAGGAAGGGGTTGAGGATCAGGAAAACATGCAGAATCAGGCTCTTCTGAATCACAAATATTTAAACACATTGCCTCCCAGATATCAAACTTTGTCTTGGCTTCAGGGTTCAGGGACTATTTCAAATGGGCCCATTAAATGTAAGCGCTAGTGTGCACATTCTCAAACATTTTACATAATTTTCCAATCTCTTTAGTTTCATCCAGTACACCTGCCACTATGAATAAATTCATCATCTGGAGCTCTAGCAGCAGGGCCCTGCTACCTAGGAAAGGAGAAAATTACAGCATCATCAAATATACTCTTGGAAGGATTTGGGGTGGCCTAAAATGTTGCAGGTGCCCAAGTGAACAATGAGAGAGGGTCAGGGTAGGGGCTGGAATGGACAGAACAGGGAACAGGGATGAAGCTTCCTGTAGGCAGAATCATCATCATGTTAACATCAGGTTTTGCAGCTGTGAAGTCTAGGTTGTAAGTTTCTTGGTACAGTGGATGACAGATGATCCTCAGGACCAAGACCTTCCATTCTTCCTCTAGAAGGGTGGGGTCTAAATGTCACATTCTGTGATGGGGTCTCCTCTGGCTCAGCCTTCCTCTCGGGCCTTGTGATGGTAGGTCTCAGGCTCACCACACTCATCTTTACTTCCCACAAAGTGTGGATGGAGGATGGGATGATGTTCTCATTTCCTCTCCTTCCTCTACCTCCCAGCTTATCCTGAACCCTCGGAGCCCAGCCTTAATAGGCTAAACTAACCAGGCGTCTTTTTGCTCTGTTTCTGGTTGAGTTTGATCAATGAGAGGCACCCAGGGAGCCTGAAAAGTCAGATCTTCCCCAGTTCCCCTCAGGGTCCTTGGGAATTCCCAGTGCCATTACCCCTCCCACTTCTCCTTCAGCCCCTGGGGGTGTAGCAACACCTTCCAGAGAGCATAACCTCCCTGGCAGGTTGCCCTTAATTTACCCACACTTTTATCTTGCCCCTGAACCCTTTCGCCCCTGAGTGTGCAATCTGTGTCCTGCCAGTCCTGACCAATAGCAGGACCTCCCCAGCACATTATCTACCCTTGAGGCTGGAAGGAAAGCAGAGGACTTTAAGGTGTTCAGGGATATTTGCTGATCTCTAAAGGGCGGGGCACTAGCGTAAAGCCGAGACTTATAAATTTTGTTCATAACTTTAAGGAGTTTCACGAAGTTCTCAGACTAACACACACAAAGCCTCTTTCCAAGGAAACCCTGAAGGTTTCCGCTCACTTCCTTTAGTTCACCACATGCTGCTCAGCACACCTTGAACCTCTGCAAGCTGCACCTGAAGACACAGGTGAGGTGCGGGCAGAGCTGTGAACCAGGTTTCATTGCTGACACCTGGAGTCAAGTGAAGACCTTCATTTTAGAATCTGCAGGAAGGATTCAGGGCATGAATGTTTTCGCGGTCTCTGATGTGCCAGCACAGTGCTGGGCTCAGAGCATATAAAGGTCAACTCGTCCCCATCGTCTGGAAATTCAGACCAACGCCAGCATTAGCAGCACCCCAGGGCTCTGGCTCCCCTCCAGGCACTGGGCCCGGAGGCACACTTCCCCTAAGCATCTCCGATCAGGGAGGCTGCAGCAAAGCCAGGAAGCCAGGGAAACCTTCGTGAATGTGGCATCAGAGGGGCTATGGAAGGAGACTCTCTGCAGATGGTGAACCACAGCTGGCGACTCCTAGGGGATGATGAAGGAGGTAACCCACAGGGGCATTTAGCTCCCTAGGCTTGGGTAAGAGATAATGGCTAGGATCACATTCTTTGAATTATTTGAGTAGACTAGTCTAGGCACTGGTCCCGTAAACCATGAGCGCTCACTCTGTCATGACCCCCCACGTGCTCCCTTACTCATCTGCAAGATGAAGACAAAGAGCCGCCCCCAGCTATGGTGAGGACTAGGTGGGGGAATGGAAGAAGGCTGCCCAGAGAAAGCAGGCTCTCTGCCCTTGACTGAAAGAATAAACCCAACAAGAAGCACACAGCATCCTCCTGTTTAACTTCCTCATCTGAAAACCGGGGGGTGGGCATGATACTTGAGGTGGAGGGGTGAGGGGACCCAGGGACATGATTTGAATCTGGAATGTCCTGCAAAGGCTCATGAGTTGAAGGCTTGGTCTCCAATGCAGCAGTTCCCAGAGGTGGGGGCTTTGGAAAGTGACTGGATCCCGAGGGCTCCAACCTCACCTGTGGATGGTGGAACCTCAGGGGGTGTGTTAGGACTGGAGGATGGAGTCACTAGATCACTGGGGATGTGCCCTTGGAGGGTATATTTTATCCCTGGCCAGTTCCCCTCTCTTTTATTTTGCTTTCTAGCCTCCATGAGATGAGCAGCTGTGCTCTGCCACACACTCTCACCATGATGTTCTGCCTCAGCACAGGCCCAAAGCAGTGGGGCCAATGACCATGGACTGCAACTTCTACAACCATGAGCCAACATGAAACTTTGTTCCCTAGAAGTTGATTATCTCAGGCATTTTATTACAGTGACAGAAAGCTGACTAATTTACCCAATAAATGGCTCTCACATCCCCCGTGCACAAGAGGGCTTGTCAAGAGAGCAGCTGGCCCCTTTCCCACTTCTGATTCAGGAGGATTGGGTGGAGGCTGAGAACAATTCTGTACCCACAGGCCACTGCTGCTGCTGGCCCAGTGACCATACCTTGGAAGTCAATGCTCCATCTGAAGCCCTCTGAAGAGCATCTGCAGTAAAAACACCAGAGGCCACTGGGATTATTTTGACAGTGTGAGGAGTGGTCAAGGGATCCAAGAGATTGATTCCCAATTCCTTTCAACTAGGAAGAACCATTTCCCTTGACTCCTATCAGCCAAGTAAAGGCAGTTCATTCAGCCACCACCCTGTGCCCCTAGGCCTTTGGACACCGGGGAACAGTTTTCCGGAACCCCCAAGATGCTCTGAAATTCAAGATGCATAAAGTGCAGGGAACAGGTGAGTAATAAGACTGAGGTGACATGGCTCAACTAGTCAGTGGCAGAGACAGGGGCCGAACTCACAAACTGTAGTGAATCACAGCACCCTGCCATAATGAAACACACACAGTGATTATCAAGACAGAAAACCCCTACTGCTAACGTGCCATCTAAAATCCCCCACAAGCCTCTTGGCCACCTCTACTCTCTGGGAAACCACTGATCTGTTTATTTTTCTAAATACTAAACCACAGATTCGAAAGCAAGATCATTTCAAGCCTGAGAAAGCAGAAGTAGACGTCTTCTGACTTTGGAAGCCAAGTTTTCAGGGGCTTGGCGAGAGGGACAAGTGGAGTCACTGGTTTATAGGGCACAGTGGACAACAGGAAGTCCCAAGGCCAGGTGAATGGGGGAGGGGAGGAAGAAGGAGGCATCCACCTTCCACATAGT
Organism: Marmota monax; assembly: GCF_021218885.2. Lineage (NCBI taxonomy): Eukaryota > Metazoa > Chordata > Mammalia > Rodentia > Sciuridae > Marmota > Marmota monax. The sequence continues at coordinate 6,787,513 of NW_026695202.1, forward strand.
CTGCTTTATTCCTGACCTCGCCACAGCCCTGGGCTGCCTTAGGACTGATGTTCCTGGTATAAGGAAAAGAGCAACCCCAGAAATCAGAAACCCAATGAGTGACAAGAGGTGGCTCAACAGGAGCCCGTGCAGGGCAGGCGGGTTGTCTGAACAGCCTGACACTGATCCATCCTGGTGAGTGTGGCTTCTAAATGACAGGACTGATCCCAAATGTCCACACACATTATCCAGACCCTCAACCACTCAACAAATGCTGAGTGCCTACTATGTGCCAGACTCAATTGTGGGGCTGAGGATACCGCCATGAGCATGGCCAATGCAAGCCCACAGTAGGCACAGCTTAAATAATGAGACAAGCAAATGTGCACGCAGGCCGCCACCTCCTGCATCCTCACTCCACAACCCGACTCTGTGTCTGGACTGAACAGGGAGATGTTTTTTCCTTATCATTATTCCCTAAGGAAGACAATATAACCAGTGTGGTAAGTACTGTATGTGACCTTGACAATGTCTAAAGTGTCGAGACGATGTGTGCAGGCCATGCACAAGAACTGCACCTTCACACACAGGACTAGAGCGGCTGCAGATGTGGGCACCTGAGGGGGTCAGTTCCTGGTGGATGCGGAGGGAGGCCTCTATATGGCTAAATATGAACCACTAGATACTGTCCAGGAAGACAATTAGGCAGGGAAACTGCTGTGAGGGGGTAGGTTAGTGTGTTAATACCAGATAGTCTGGTAAACTGTCTTCTAAGAGGTGACCCTGGAGCACACACCTAAAAGCCTCTTGGCCACACACCCACACGCCTCTTGGCCACCTCTGAACCTCTGAAGTCCAGACAAGAGCATTCTAGAGAGAGGAGAGAAGCCTCGGGATCGGGGAGCTGGAGGAAGAGGGAGGTTGTCTGGAAAAGAGGCATCTAGCCAACAGCTGGGAGAGAGGCCAGCAGGGGACCCAGGGCAGGCCCTCTGGGGGTCCTGGGCATCTGTAAAGAAATGGCTTTTCCTGGGAGACATGGCCAGGTGATTACTGGTTCAAAGTCCTTAGTGAGCCATTCGCACAGTAAGCCCCTCCCAATGAGGAAGCAGAATGTGGCCTGTGCCGCGGAGAGGACGCACTGCTGGTCCAGCTGCCATGGAAAGCCCGACAGTGACTCCTTAAAAAATTAACAACGGAACCACCACGTGAAGCAACAATTGCAAAAGAGAGGAGCATGGACCATCACAACAAGGGCACACCTGTGTTCACAGTCGCGTGATTCATTATGGCTAAGCGGTGGGAACAGGGCATGCGACCGCCCAGGGACGGATGGCTAAACAAAATGTGGCATATGCACACAATGGGACGTTACTCAACCTCAAAAAGGAAGAAAATCCTAACAGTGAGACACGCAGATGAGCCTTGAGGACACCACAAAGTGTAATGAGCCACTCAGGGAAGACAAATGCTTCCATCAGCCATCAAAAGTAGTCAGATACATCAGGACAGAAAGCAGAATGCTGGTGGCTAGGGGCTGGGGGAGTGGGAAATGAGTGTCCCCGTCCCATCATTTGATGAGTACAGAATCACAATTTTGCAAGATATAAAAGTTCTGGAGATCCAGGACATTGCCAAGTGAATATACTAAACACTACCAAATGTGTACTTAAAAATGGGTAAGATGGCAAATTTCATGCCATGCGGGTTTCTGTAAACCACAACTGAACATTACCATAAACAGAGTTAAAGCCTGTAGCTGTTTTATTTTTGTAGTACTGGGGGTTGAACCCAGGGCCGACCATGGGCATGGTAGGCACGTGTCTACTAGGGAGCCATGTCCCCAGACCTAAGACTCAGCCTTGTTATCAGCACTCTCTAGCTACATGGCCTGGCTGAGCCTGAGCTTCCCTGTCTGTAAAAATGGGCTCATGTATGTCAGTGTAAAGCCCGCACTGTGGGGGCAGGCGTGACCGGCATATATGGTCAGCAGCCCTGACCCTGCTTTCAAGTGGCCCTCTAATGATCACAATGGCTGAGGCCAAAGCCTTCTGTGTCCCTGATGTGCCCTTGATCTGGAACACCTGAGGCTTCCCCTCGTGTTTCAAGACATAACTCTACTCCTGGGCCTCAGTCTCCCGTTGTGTATTAAGCGGATAATGAAGGTGTCACTCATATTCAGATTGCCTAAAATGATTCAAAAGAGCTTAGAGCTTGGCATTTGGTAACTACTGTATACACATTAGCGATCGCCATTATTAATAACCATATTGACTGTCACCATGAAGAGAGCTGACCCTACGCACCATGGCTTGTCAAGGTTGGCCCTTCAATGTCCTCACAGGAAAGTATCACATTTAACTCCCCACTCCACCCCAGGGTCAGGCTAGGATGGTATTCCTCACATCCCGAAGGGAGAGTTTTCAGAGGGAGATTTCTCATTTCCTCTGCTTTGTAAACTGCTGATGTCCCAGTTCTTCTCTTCCCATATCAGAGGGAAAATGGACACAGGAATGAGGAGATGAGACACTACAATCCTCATATGGGCTGAGGCAGCAACTTTGTAACCTGAGGCAGGACCCTTCACTTTTCTATGCTTCAGTTTCATCATCTTTAAAATGAGAGGGTTGTATCTTTATTTGTTGCTATTGTTCTGAATGACATATTTAAAAAAAAAAAAAAACAATTAAAACAGAGCACAATAAATAGGCAGATCAAGGCACGGGTCCTGGGGATTAAGTCTAGATAGAAGGCTGCCAGAAATATGGCACTAAGACCAACCCCAAAGAGCTTCTCCACATGGTGTTCATGCCGCTCCTGCAGTGAGTGCCTCAGCATTAGGCTGTGTGACCAAGGAAGTTCAGCAGAGGAATGGTGGGGACCTCCAGGGCTGGGTTATAAAAGTCATCATGCTGTTTTGCACATCTGTTTACATCACTTACCCTGGGGCAAGTCAGCTTCTGGGTCAGGAGAACTCACTCTCTAGCAGTCCTAGGAAGGGAGGCCACTAGAAATGCCACTGAGCTAGCTCAGATCACAGCCCCTGGGGACATCTCATCTGCAATCTCATTAAGATGCAGAGTCTCAGTGGCTACCAAGCTGCTTTCAGAAAATGTAGGAGGTAACAGGTGCTCAATGTTTGAAGGTCTAAGGTTTCAGGTTTCTTGCAAGGTACAATAGGTCACAATAAACACAGGGAGTGCCATAGGACACCACCATGGTTTCCAAACTCCCTGGAAATCACAGTCCCAGACAACCCACTAGTCTTATGGACACAACATCCCCTAATTCCAGGGCCTGGCATTTAGCGAGGATATTTCCACAGATTTATGTCCTTATAGAGGCCCCAAAGAAGACACATGAAGCTAATAAAACTTGAGTCCAAATACCATAATGATAACTTCCAACAGCAACATGGGACGGGGAAGAGGGCTGGCAGGCCCCTCCATGGTGAGTCAGTGTGCTCTATATGTGTAATAAGAATTGTCATGCATTCCACTCTGGTGTATTTAAAAAAAAATAAAATAAAATCAATTTAAAAAAAAAAGAAAAGAATCAGATAAGTGTTATCTCAGTAATTCCTACAATAAGTGTTCAAAGATAAGGATTTGTTAAATAAACATAAATATATTAATGTACTGTAATAACTTGTGGTCATTAAAAAGAATATTGAAGATCTACAAAATGTTGTGCATAGTACAATCCAGTTTTGTAAATATGTGATGCTTGTTTATAGATAATTATGTGTAACATTTTATACAAAACTTCATTATATTTAAAGTCTGAAAGAATATATATGCCAAATGTTAACAGCAGCAATTTACAGTATATGATTTAAGAATAAATTTTTTTTTTCTTTAAAATACATAAATAAATAAATAAATAAAATCCTTAAAGATGAAGTTAAAAAACAAATTAAAATAGATCAAAATACTGGGGGGCCAGAAGATGTGAGAGATGTCAGGTTTCATAAAAAGCAATGACTCCAACAAAATGCCAAACCCTCAGGAGCTAACAAATACAGCTCAATCTGGAGGAAATTGAGAATAATCCAAGTCCTTTTAAAAGAACAGTCAGTCAGTCCTTGCTTAGGAACCCTGACTCACCTCCTGGGGCTGAAGAGACCCCAAAGTGGAAGGTGACTTCCAAATCATGACTGGTCACCCTGAAGCCTTCTGAGGCAGGCCCCTGTCAGTGCACCCTAAAGCCTGGGGCTCAGCAGCTTGAAGTGTGGGTTCCTAAAGCCCGAGGTCATAGAGGTTCTGCACAGTGGCCAGCAACACAGATTCTGGAAGCAAAGGCCAGGTTCAAAATCCAAGCTCCCTGGAAATCACCAGCCCAGACAACCCACCACCATCTTCCAGCCATTGCATCTCCTCATTCCAGGGCCCGGCACTTAGGGAGGTTCAAATCCAAGCTTCTCCTCTTCCTGGGATCTTGGACTAATTGCGTAATCTTTACTTACAGTAGTTAACTGATCTACAGATGAAGAAAGTATGTTGTGTGGGATAAAGGAGATATTTTGTATATGTTTTCAGCATGATGTCTTGTCCACTTCAAGGGAGAGGTCAAGGTCAGCTTTTATTACTATCATATTACTATGGAGGAATGAAGCTCAGTACAACAGGCAGAGGGGAGGACAGATAACTCCTCAGGGGGATGCCTGACACCACTGTGAGTACACAGAGTGTCCATAAAAACTCTACCCAGTTTCAAAGAGTTATTCATAAATTCTTCGACCTTCCTCCCACTGGGAGATGGGTTGAGTTCTACTCACCATTCAAAGCAAGTGGGCTTCTGTGATCATTTCAACGAACAGTAAGAGCCACTGGAAAAAGATACACGACGTGTTTTGCTCACTAGGACACTTGTTCGTAAAACCTTCGGGTGTCAGTTAAGCACCTACTGCCTAGAGCCGCCATATTGTGAGGAAGCCCAAAGTGGCCTGGGCAGAAACACCACATGAAGAGGCCCCAAATCCACGAGATTCTGGGCCAGTGTCCACTGCTCCAGCCCTGCCTAGTTCTAGTTTCTAGCCATAGAATAACACCAATAATACAAGGAAAACCAAACCAGAACCACTCAGCCAGTCTCTCCTCAAATCCCTGACCCACAGAAGCCCTGAGAGCAAATACAAGGAGTGGTGCCCTTTTATGTCATTAAGTGTTAGGTGACTTGTTGCACAGCATAAGGGAAAAATAATGTCCATAACGGGTGCAGAAGTCCCTCAGAGTTAGGTTCCCACCAACTTCCTCATTTCATCCTAATAATTGCACTGGGAAGAAAATGCTATTATTCTCACTTGATAATGCTGCAGACCCCCAGGGGGTAAGTGGATTGCCAAAGGTCACATGACAAGTGAGTGAAATTGGCAAGTCTCCTGTTTGGGAATTGTGACTCCAGTTGCAGTGACTTTTTCTGTTGTACCACTGTCAACTCTCAGAGTAGAACAGACCACAAAGACAAAAAAAAATACACACATGGAAACGCATATAGGCTGGAGTGAAGGTCAAGAGGGCAGCATTATGCTCCAGGCTCCCAGGCAGAGAGACACCAGGCCTTCCCCACAGCAGCACTGGCGGGCAACAGAATATGCAAGAATAAAATGGGCAGTGTTTGAAGGCCACATAATTAGGAAATGACGAGAGGGCACAGGGTCTGGCGAGGCCCATGGTTTCCATCACCAGACATCTCAGCTGACAGCTTGGATGTCATTACAGTAGAGTTTTCAGAAATACTTGTCAGAGCCAGGAGAAGTTTCAGCTCAGTCACAGATGACTGTGACGTCCTCGGCTCGTGGCCCTGCACTCTGATGAGACGTCAAGAACAGCAGCAACACTCGTAGTGGGAAAGTGCCAGGAGGAAGAGAAGCTTCTGCTTCGAGCACAATGACTGACATTTCTCGTTTGCCTCTTTGGCTTTTTCACGAAAATGTTCCGTCGAGTGACAGGGACAGGGGTGTACTGGTAATGGGTATGAAGCCAGTGCCTCTGTGTAAATGCACATGGCTGAAAGCTGCTTTGCCTCTAGAGAGTTTTCAAACGCATGCACCGAAGCTCTGAATAGGACCAGGCTCCATATGCAAGAATTCTACCAGAGAAGGATGGTTTTAGGGTATAAGCAGAAACTTGATCAAGAAATACTGAGAAAGAAAAGAAAAATGAGCAAATACAAGCTAACCCTCAGGTGCAAATCAAAAGTCCAGAGAGTAAGTGAAGGTAAGAGCTAAGAATTTCAAAGTCTAAATTCCTACATTGCTACTCTATCTTCAAAGAGCATAGAAATAGAGAACTACATCTTTCGTTTTTCTTGTTCCTTGAAGCAGTGGGTTCCAAATATTTTTCACTATCTCAGAATCACCTGGTTAGACTTTTTTTTTTAATACTAATTTTGCTGGGCCCTACTCCCACAGCTTGTCAGTCTGTAGGTATGCACTGGGCCCCAGGTATCAGCATATCTAATCCATAGCAATTTTAATGCACACCCAGTTTGGGAGTCACCCACATGAGTGACCGAGAATGTTCCTTGTGACCATAGTTGTGGAACTCTCAAATGGTAGTGAAAAGTATGGCTTCCCCGAATAAAATCTCTTTTCCAGCCTTGTATCTAGGTGGCAGTTAAGGGCAGCCTTCTGCTTTGCTCACAGGGTCTGAAAGGAACACAGGTGTAAAATCGGTAGGGTATATTCTTAAAGGAGGCACAAGTCCCACCTTAACACCTCTCTCCTGCCCTCTGGAATATGGACACCATACTGAAGCTCTGATACTCATTACTCACCATGAGATAAACCATGGCAATGCCCAGTCAGCAACATGGGGTAAAATATCAAATAATTCAGAATATGGATATTTACATCCCCACATCACTCTCCTCCAGTCATCTTAACCACAAAGAGAAATAAGGCGCAAATCTTGCTTAAGCCGTTGTTAGATGGAATTTTTTGGTTATTTGCAGGGAAATGTATTGCTAACACAACTAGCTATCTTAAAGTCCCTCTCCAATCCTAATATCCATAGTCACCACTAAAATAACGTGAGGCAGGAACTTGATATAAATCCACAATTTGCAAATGAGGAAAATGAGATGCAGGAAAGAGATATTCCATGCTCAAAGCAATAAAGCTAGTTAGCAAGGAAGGAGACCAGGATTTAGACTCATGACCCTACCTTCAAAGCCAGTGCTGTTTTGCCTACACTATTTTGCAGGGGACTCAGGACAGAGACCCACTTCCAAAATAGTTCTCACAAAGCTGAGCTGGGGAGGGACACCCTGGCTAGGCAGACACAGCAGGAAGAGAATGCTCCCAGCAAGCTACACTCATGTGGCCTTCTGTTACACTGTGTCCCCTCCCATGCCCCAGACTTTTCCTTTTCTATTTTCTTATCTCCTTGATTCTTAGTTCTCTGGCAGGACTGAATCATAAAAACGTTAACGGTTCACATTCTAGGCCAAACCAACCTTGTCAGCAGGTTTCCATCTAAACTCATCCACTCAAAACTAACACCATGGCTGTGACTGATAGCAGAGAACCTGTGAAAAATCACTTGAGTCTTCACTCTTCCAAGGTTAGAGGTTCCCAAAGAAGTTAGGGTCCTGCCAAAGTTAAGAGCCCCCTAGGTCAAGGGGATGTGTTACCACTGTTCTGTCCCCCATTTGCAGAGGTGTAAAATGTAGACATTAAGCTACAGAAGAGACTAGCAATGCTTTTCCAGGATGGAAGGAATGGGCCTGCAGGGTGGTTGGGGCTGAAAAATGTACCACATGCATCACTTGCTGACATTGATACTTCTTTATTTGTTTATCACCTGCTTCCTGCCACTTCCTGCCGCCTCCCAGTGCAGAATATAAGAAGCAGAAGAAAGGGAGTTTCATCTTCTTTATTCACTGCTATTCGCAGCACAAGAGATGGTGTGAGATCCCCAAGCGGGTGCCCTAGAGGTGCTGAATGGAGGACTGAATGTTGACGGATCCCCTCCCAGGTCTCTGGGCTTGGCTGCATGAGCAGTGCCAGGTCCTGAATTCCTCATCTTTCCTACTCCGTGACAGTCCTCCTCACACATCTTCTACCGCCTTTCTCCACCTCTCTGCCAATCTACAGTTAAACCAGGCTGCAACTATCCTCAGAGACTCTCGTGGTCTGCTTCAGTCGGGAGCTTCTTCCCTCACAGCTGAATTTCCTTAAAACTCACTCTTCATCACTGAAAAAAACCTGCATTCCCTACAACATACTGAACAGGACCACAGATATTGCTAATGACCCATTCTGATGGTCAGAGGCTGTGGCTCAATGTGCTACCTCTTCAGGGAGGTCAGAGTCTAACATTCTTGAGTCCAGAAAACAGAATAAAGTAACAGCAGGTGATATCTGCATTTAACTGAAACTAATACAAATTACGCACATTTGAAAATGTACTACATAGCAGGCAGTGTTCATGGCTTTTAAATGGCTATTCCATTTTATTCTCACACAGATGCCATGAAGCAAGATTTTTCTCTGAAGAGTACTGACAACATGTCTCAGGTTCAGAGAGGTTGGGTAACTTGCTCAAGGGCTCATAGCAAAAACCATCAAAGCTCTGCTCTGAACTCACTCTTGTCCATCTTGTCTGTGTCTCAAAAGGCCTTGAGATTGACAGGCAAGAAGCAATAGGAAGTGTGTGAATGACTGTGTGTGTGTGTGTGTGTGTGTATGTATCTTCATTGTAGAAATCAGCACGGATGCAGGAGTTCCAGGGTGGCAGGGGCAGTCTGCACTTATGGGAAAGTCTTCCAAGTTTCCAATGTGTTATTAGGAAAGAAGGTGTACTCTAAAAGGGAGGAAAAGATATGAAACTAGAAAATCTCAAATGACCGCTGTAGCTGAGCAACAAGTCTGATTCTGAACAGCAGAGGCCTCATGCCCTCAATGGAGAATGAGGCTAAGAGAACTAACAGGCTCCAAACTCCACCATACACACTATAGTCTAAGTGACAGCGGACCCCCAAGATGATAACTAGGTATAGAATTCCTGAGCATGTGCAAAGGAACCAGGTGGCAGCGCCCATCCTATAGCGCCCCTTAAATCTCTGTGGACTAGGTCTTTGTATTCCCATTTTCCCAGCAGGAAACTGAGTCTCAGTGAGCTTCAATGACTTGCCAGACCTATCACCCAAGCCAGGGTTCAAGTCACTTCGCATCCAGGTCTGAGTCAAGAATGCCAACTCTTTCCAGGACCTGGATGTGCTTCCAGCTGGCATCTGTAAGAAATGGGGCACCTGGGGCTGTATGTGCCACCCCCATCCCAGGGCCCTAGGTGCTCTTTACCTCACACTTCTCCACCACCGGCTGCTGCCCACATTCGGAGCTGTTGCCTGCCACGATGCCAGCCCGCAGGTTCTCGCTGTCCCCAGTGCCCTCCTCCATGGAGTAGGTCCTGGAGTGGTTGCCTCGACGGTGCGCGGGGCCGCGGCCCTGGGCCAGGCTGAGCTGCCTGCGCAGCGCGCGGTTCTCGGCCTCGACCTCGCGCATGCGCACCTCCAGGCTCTCGCGCTCACGCTGGCTGGAGGCTGCATAGCGGGGACTGTGAGCTTGGGACTCCAGCGGTGACAGGGACACGGGCTTCCCATCTGCAGAGACACCAGGGAAAGTTTGAGTCAGAAGTAAACGCACCTCCCCTGACACCCACTGCTATCTATATAGGCTCCTTCCCCATTGCATTTCTTTTTTTTTAATTTTTGGAGATATTTATTAAGATAAAGGAAAATTTAAAATAAACTTTTAAGTTTTTATAGTGTTAGATTTACAAAATGCTGTGAAGAAGATAGGGTTCTTATATATTCTATGCCTGGATCCTACTGTTATATTATACATTACATGCATTAATTGTTATCTAATATATAGCCATATATAATCTTACATATCTTACAGCACTACATTTCAGCCAATGAAGCAATATTGATACATTACTATTAACTAAAGTCCATGCTTTATTCAGACTCCTTAGTTTTTTTAAATTTTTAAAATTTGTTTTAATTAGTTATACATGACAGTAGAATACATTTATGCACTTTGATATATCGTGCATAGATGGGATATAATTTCTCAGTTTTGGGAAAAGCAAATGCAACAAAAATTATGTATAAATACATCCAGAGTAAAGTAAGAACAGAGTTGAGAGCAGAATGACTTATTATGGTAATAAAAACTTAACATGCTGTTTAAAGATCACAATCATAATGCAATCATTAGGACCTCCTCTATGTACATGTTTCCAGGTAGACAATCTTAACCCCAAAGCATGGTGAATATGGAGAGAGGGAAGGAAGAGACTGGAAGGGAATAGTATGAGGAAGTGGAAAAGAGCAAAAGAGGAAAAGAAGGAAGAAAAAGAAAATAATAATAGGACTAAGTGTATTGAGGTATTCTTATGTGAACTCCTATTCATCCTTCAAAACCTGGTTTTAAAACCATCACCTCTCAGGGAAAACATTCAATGCAGGCAAAATGTCCTTCAGTATATTCCAGCAGCAATTTGTACACAGCGCAAGCAATTTTTACATAGCATTATGAAAACATGTATCTGTCATGCTGGAAGGGAAGATGCATGTATCAATGCCAAGAGCAAAATAATTAAGAGCAATAAAGAAGAAGAAAGTAGGAACATGACTGATCTCCCAGTTTTCTCAGAAAAAAAAAAATTACCACCAGCACAGCAACACTGCATGTGACAATCATCCAACCCTCCAACAGAAACCTAGGACACACAGATAAGTAGGTCCCTCAGAGTCTCACAACCAGAGGGTGGTTTCAAAACTCAAACCCAGGTCTCTGTTATGTCTGAGCCCATGCACTAACCATTTAAGTGAATTTTTGTCAAAGACCATTCAGATAGTCAAAGATGTTTTTTTTATTTGAACAATATAAACCACCATTTCCCCAAGCTACTTAGCATATCACCTGGTATATACTAGTTGCTTAAAGCATGCTGTTGAGGAGTCGCAATGTCTGAAGACATACCCAAGGCCATCACTTCTTTCTATTCTCACTCTTAAGCAATCCCAGTATCCAGCCACACTGGTGGCTGCCTCGGAGGCTGCCCAGCAAAAGAGTCACATCTCTACAAAATGACCCTCATTCACTTGCCTGCTAAAAAGCACTCCTCATTTTCCATACTTTGTGATTTTTCCTTTTCCTGTCCAGAACCCACTGAGCTTCCAAACTGTCCCAGAGAGTCTCTTTGACTCACAAAACTTGAAGATCAAAGACTGTGATGAATGACACCCGGCACGTCTCACCTGCCTGTGCTGTGCCTGCCTCTGCCCAGGACTGTTTGATGTTTCTTTGGGCCTTAACAAATAGGGCTCCTTTCCTCCCCCCTCCTAATCACCTCAGGGTTAAACACCTAAGCTCCTGATTCTCTCCTGTCAATGGAACGAATATGACTCACTGAATTCCACTGCCTGGAACCACAAATCAAAGGTGGGGGAAGAATCCGTGGGGGCTGTGAAATCACAGGTTGACTAGGCTGCATTGTTAGAGAGCTGGCCGATTACAAGCTCCTACCCAAGCTTTTGAAACCTGTCTCCCTGTTGGGTTAAAGCCAAATTAGTTCCATCAAGAGAATGAAAAAGAATAGGCTGCTAATAGCAGTTGTATTTTCCCAACTCACATGGACCTATCAGGTAGGGTGGGGAAAGAAGAGCATCTTTTTCCACGGGAAGGCAGACAGTGAGGCTCTGTGTAGTGCCTGCTAAGATCTGCAGGGGGCATTCATGTTGTCAGAAGTTGTCACAACACAGGTAGGAGTAGTCCCCATTACAGACGAGGAAACTGAGACTCTAAAAGTTTAAACTGTGTGCTGATCATGCTGCAGCGCCCTTGGGAAGCAAGCTCTCTATCACTTTGCAACAGGCCAGTCTTCTGCATTATTGTGCTTAATTAAAGGCACAGAGGCTCTGGGGCCTGAGAGGAGCTTCCTTCGCATGGGCATTGAGTCAGAAACCCAGGATGTTCTGCAAACTCAGTGTCCTGGAGACCCTAGAAAATTGCCAACAAAGGTAATCTAGATGGCTTGTTCTTTGGAATGACAACCTCAATGCTCTGAGCTGCAGTTTTCCCTTTTGTGATATCAGAACATAAACACGAGTCTCACAAGAGTTATAGGAGGCTTAAAAAGAGAGGCCAAAATACAAGAAGCCCTGTCAAAAAGGACTCCTTCAATGAATGAGCACCTCCAAGCTCCTCCCAATGAGGGTGGGGGGCATGGAAGATATGGGTAAGATGAGTTGAGGTTGTAACTTAAGGTTGAAAGCTGCGTGTTCTCGGAACATAGGGCCATTGAAGAAGCCGGGTCTAGGAACAGGGGGCCCCGAGCCTTGGCTTCCTTGGATAGATCCTTGGATATGGGGCAGCCCTGTCTCCTGCTGTCAGCCTGCGCCACATCAGTGTCCACTCACAATCACCATGGAGGAGAAGCAGGCTCCACCAAGGGCCTGCTCGCACCCCAGGGCCCCTCCCACAAGGGCCACATTTTACACTTTTACGTAAATGGCGATTCTTTGACTATGTGCTCCTGGGAATTGATTTTAACCTCCTGGGTCCACTTCCTTACTATCCCTCCTTAGATCCCAAATGGCTTTAGCCAGACTCAGTGCCCAAAGACTGGCAGGTGTTTTCCACTTTTAGAACTCCATGCTTTGCCAGCCCTGAAGACACCCCAAGTAATAACTCACAGGACTCAACTCGAGGGACCAGTGTTGCCACAGGCAGCCCTTACTCTGTGCCCAGGAACCACCATGGAGGCAGTGCCCCGTGAACAGCACAATCACAATTCTAGCTTGTTTCCTTTGCTTCCCTGCAGGATAGATCATCCTGCCCCGGCCCCTGCCTCTTGCTCGGCCCATATCTCCAGGGGCCCCTCTCAGCTCTAACTTTCTGTGGCCTCCTGGTCCAGGTGGACCTGCCTGTCTAACGCAGCTGTGGCATCCCAACATCATGAGCGGACCCTGCTGCCTGTCACATTCCTAGCTCGTTCTAGCTTTATTTATTCAGACTCTTGCTTTTGCTCCTGGGTCACTCACTTCTAGCTTCTGAGTCCTTTTCTTGTGGCATCTCCTGGCTCTTGGGGTGTGGGAACGGGGAGAGTTAAGACAGTGAAAGGCAGGTCCCCGGAGATGTGGTCTCCACTTCTCTGTCAGGCTGGTGGGCTTGGTCACTCCCAGGCACCTTCCTATGGTTTCTGTGTGAACCACATTTGAAAACTCATCACACTGGGCAGGACTGTGTCCACGTCAACGTTTTTCAAACTATTAGTGGTGTAAAATCCATTTCCTCTCCCAATCTATACTGGGCAAAGGTTGGCCTTAACGCACGTGGTTAGTATAGAGCTTGCCCCACGTAGAAATCACCTCTTGAACTCAACAAACTGGCATATAGTTGTCCAACAGGAACAATCTACTTATCACATCCTTGATAATACCAAAAAATCCAGTTGCTCTAGAAGTTTCTAAATGCCTACTATCAAGCTCCATATGTATCTTGTTGCAAACCAGGAACAGTTTGGGGATGGTGATGGTTAATTTTATGTGCCAATTGACAGGGCTGTGGGGTGCCCAGATCTTTGGGTGCTTCAGTGAAGGTATTTTTGGATGAAATAAAAATTTATCTGAGTAGACTGAGAAACCCTTCTCCCATGTGGCTGGGCCTCACCCAATCAGCTGAAGGCCTCACTACAACAAAAAGGCTGATCGTGCCCAAGGAGAACAGTCCTCCTGCCTGGCTGAAACAGTCCTTCTTCCTAGGTCTCCAGCTTCCCGGAATGTGGACTGGACTCACACCATTGCTCTCCTCCTTCTGAGGCCTTCAGGCTCAGAACACACAAGGGTCAGCCTGCATGGCCATGGAAACTCATTGCTTTTAACAAGTATTTGTGTAAACATGCGCGCGCGCGCGTGCGTGCACACACACACACACACACACACCTATTGGTCCTGCTTCTCTGGAGAACCTGATTCAGAGACACAACTGTCTGTGGTGCAGACCTTGCACCGTGGCAATGCCTGATACCCAGTCACTTTATCCCAGGGCCTGGTGCCATTCCTGTACTTACATGTCTGAAGAAGGGTATCATGGGAAGAACTGAAACCTAGACCTTAAAAATGGCATGAAAAGTATGACACGTTTTTACCTCTCAGTTATTTATAGGGACATCTCGGTGCAATATTAAGAGCCAGGGGAGAGGAAGAGACAATCAGGAAAGCAGGCAAGTCCCCGACAGCATTCAGAACAAGAAAGGCTAGTCTCAGTTGTGGTTCTTCCATCTACTCAGGAAGAACCTTGGCCTAAGCTTTCACTTTCCAGGGACTCGGTGTCTCCATAGGTAACATGAGGTACCTGGGGTGTGACTTTAGGTATGGTCACATTACCCAGCATCAGGCTCAAGTTTCTTTCTCTACCCTTTCTCCAGCCTCACCCACATAACCCCGGGAGCAGATGAGTGCAGGCAACAGTAGGGCAGGTCCCTTGGCCTTGGCTTCCCTGTCCCCTCTTCCCCAGGCTTCTATTTGGTAGATATACACACACATACACGTGGCACATCTTGCGATCCAATAACATGTATCATGTGTTGTTCCGCAGTCCAGCCCACTTTGAGTTGAAAATGTCAAACAAGACATTATTCAAAACCTCAGTTGACAACATCTTTCTCCTCCTTCTAGAACTTCCTGACAAACACGAGTTTATGGCAGAATTTCAATCTCTGAGGCCACTTGAGATGAATGTTCTGAATTAAGAATCAAAACAGCTAAGATTCGGGGCAGAGAAGGTAAATTGAAAATCAACAGCCATGCACTACCATGACAGAGATTAGGGAGTTGACATCCGAAATGTCCTAAGTAATTATCTCAATCAATTTGTGTGTGTTGACCCCCTCTGAATTTCTCTAGAGGGCTAGTTAGTGTTCAGCACTGTGTGGGATCCACCATTTGCAAGTGGATAGTATTATGGGGTTCATTCAAGGAGGCATTGGCTAGAGTTGGATAGACTTAATACCCAGGGGTCTTGGGTCCTTTGTGCTGAGCCAACCAGACCTCTCTAGTGGTGGAAGCCAGAATCCCACACTCACGGGCAAACTCCAAGAGAGCTGTCCTCCTGCATCATTCTGTGGGTGATAAAGACACTACATCCCTAACCTTTATATGGCAAAATCTCCCTACGTACAATCTGTCAGTGAGTCCTGCCAATTCTCCCTTCCTGATGCTCAAAGCATTTGCTCTTCTCATTTTATTTCAAACATTTCATTCCCATGCCAATCCTCACACAGGGGCTGTCAAACTTTTTCCTGTAAATACCCAGTGAAAAAGTATGTTTTACTTCTTGTGCTGCAGGCTACATCATCCTTCTCACAAGAACTCCACCACGGTGGGCTGAAAGCAACCACAGAAATACCTAAAAAACAGGCTTGGCTGTTTTGCAATAAAACTTTATTGATAAAAACAAGTAGTGGGCCAGATTTGGACAGAGTGTGTGGTCCCAGTTGGTGGGACCTAAAGTTTCACATTTGTCTTAGAACATGACTCTGGTCTCCTTGATTAGCCATCCCTGCTCCAATCTCCCCTGTCCCAATCAGCCTCACTCACAGGTGAGATAATGTTCTGCAATCCTGGTTTTACCACATTTGCAGCTTGAGAATACACAGAAGCGACCCCATTTACTTCAAGTCAACAGACACTTGGTCTGTTCCTATTGAGTACATGCCCAGTCCTCATTTTAATTCATGCAGCACTATAACAAGGTGGTTGTTTTAAGTACTCCTATTGGTCTAATGAAAAACAGAGAGAGAGAAGGGGTGTGGGGGAGACAGAGACAGAGAAATGGAAACACAATTTAACTTGGTTATGTCATCCAAGCAGCAAACAGCAGCCAGAAAGTCTCGGACCCAGGCTCCTTGGCTCCACATCAATGGCTCTTTCCGTATCAAACTAGAAAATCTATTCATCACCCCTCTCCAAAAGAGTCCAATTGAATTTATGGTGGTGGTCCTTCGTGCCTTGTTTGCAAGGACTCGACCCAGCCCCAGTAGCCTGAAAGCAACCACAAAAATACCTAACAGATGGACATGGCTAATTCCTTCAGCCAGGGATTCTCAATCCTGACTGCCTTGCAATTGCTTGGGAAACTTAAAAAATACTGACATGCACAGGTCCCACCCCAGATAAGTGATCCCAAAGTCTGAGGAGGAGGGGGTCTAATTATCAGCATTTTTAAAGCAGCTACTGCCATAAGATTCTCCTGTGTGATCGAGCCTGAAAAACACAAGTGTGGCAAATCTGCAGAGTTTCCAGCTTAGATGCAAAGGAGGTCTGAACACTGACATACCAAACTACTGTGCTGCGCTCACCCTGGGTCCCAGTTCCTTTGCCACACCTTCTTAGAGCAGTTACCTTCTGAGAGCAGCTACCAGCTAGCTGTGTGGCCCAGGACCTTCCGGATTTCCCAGTATCCTAGTTCCTCCAGGCTTAGGGACTTTTTGCTGGACTCCAGCACCTCCCAATCTTCCTCTTTCCTGGATGAGCATCTCTTTCAAAAGAAAGGCTCTATTCCTCCAGGTGTCTGACCATCCAGTGGCCCCTGGTCCCAAGCTCCCTCCCTTGACCAGCCATTGGTCACTACATTCTACTGTATTTTCCAATTTCCAATTGCCCCTGAAGCTGTGTTTATGAACTATTTTGTATTTTCAGTGCAATACCCTCCTTTAATTAACATAAAAATTTCGCACCCTTTGCCAATGCCATTAGACACTTCAAAATCTATTAAGTATCTCAGCCTAAGTCATTTTAAAGAAGTTTAGAAAACTCACTTTGATCTTAAAAAGTTTCACATTTAATGTCTTTCTTTCTTTTTTTTTAAATGTGATCAATGGCTGTCCACAGGAATGTTCCGGCATGTCACCAGCTATTACGTTCTCAACAGTTTATAAGTCAGAACAAGACACAGGTCTAGACTAAGCCATTCTCTCAAGTTCCAGTCATGTGGCCTCAGATTTGCTGTGGGAGGGAAATGTCAAGGATGAAGACAGACACTGTTGTGGGGTGAACAGGGAATGTTTCACCCAAAGATTCCCTGAAGCCACTTTCTGGAAGTTATCTTTGGCAACCAAAGTGAACTTCAGTTCCAGCAAGGGCCTTGGAGACCTTTTGGCAAGGACAGAATGGCTCTAAAAAAAAAAAAAAAAGAGTTCCTCTCAAGGTTCCAAAAAGAATTTGCAATCCAGACTGAAGCCTAGATTCATTTCACTGTGATGGCTGGGATTTTTTTTTTCCTCTGTGAAATTATTTTCAAGAACCTTTTCTCTTATAAAGAGCTTCATTAAGTGGAGAAAATGAAGACATTTTTAGCACAAATTTGCTGTGTTCATAGCTGGGTTTCAGTTACAAATGCTTAAAGTGTGTCCTAATGAGCAATGATGTCAGTTTTGCCCCTGAAACTTCTGGTTCAAAGAGTCCAAAGCTTTAAATATTTTTTATCCAATATGCTAAGTTCTGGAAGTCCGAGACAGTTGTTCTTTGAACTTCTTCTCACAGTGAGGCAAGCAGAAGTCTTTCAGTTTCTGAACCTGTTTTTAAATCTAAATGATCTTTCTTATGGATGTCTAAGGAGTGTGAAGTAACGGACTTTCTGTTAGTTATATTAGTACTCAGATCACTGCCAAACAAGGCCAAGACGGGGGAATGCAGCGCTCTGGTTCTGTGGGACAGCTGTGTCAGGACTTCCTTAGGCAGCAGGTGGTTTGGGAAACAGTTATTGGGAGGTAGTGAGAAGGGGGCAGCCTGGAAGCAGGAAGCAGCCATTCATCCCCAATCCCAAAGACCGACCAGGGAGTAGATCATAAATTCACATTCCCATCATCTCTGGTTGCCCTCCGCCTCCAATGAGCCCATTTATGTCCATCCCTTGTGACCCAGCCTCACAGACTCCTCCAGCATGAGCAGTGGTCACCAAGGCTTGGGTGAGGAAACAGCTTTCTCCAGCCACAGGGTTTTTGTTTGTTTGCTTTAATATTTTTAGTTGTAGATGGACACTATACCTTTTTTTCCTTTTGTTTTAAATATTTTTTTAGACATTGATGGGCCTTTATTTTACTCATTTATTTATATGCGGTGCTGAGGATTGAACTCAGTGCCTCACACACACTAGGAGAGTGCTCTACCACTGAGCCACCACCCCAGCCTTGACACAATACCTTTTTGAGTGCTGTTTCATATATATGCAAAAATCGGACACAGTTCCTTTAGTGAACAGGTCATCAAAAAATAAATACTAAACAAGACTTTCGCAAAGTGTCCAAGTGTGATGTTAGGCATCCTCACCTGAGTGGTCAGCATGGTGCAGGACTACAGAAATAGACACAGACATAGTTTAGACTTTCTGCTACATTTTCTTTGGAGCAGCATTGAATAGGAAAGATTTCATAAGCATTTTTCTACTAATTTTTAAGTCTCTGCAATAAATGTGTTATTTTCTATGAAATATTCATTTTAAAATCACAATACTATGTTCCAAGAGAGGCAAATCAGATGTGCTGCAGAGAGTCATATTTTACAATAAAAATGTATAATAGGGTTTGGGGGTTTTTTGTTTCTTTTTTTTTTTTTTTGTAGCTAAAATCTTGCACAAATTAAGATAGCCACATGGGCTGATGCTTGAGGCAGGTTTTATTTACTTACTTATTTGTTTATTTATTGTTGCAGTACTAGGGATTGGATCCAGGGATACTCTACCACTGAGCTGTATATATCCCCAGATCTTTTTATTTTTCTTCATTTTAATTTTGGGTAAGTTCTCCCTAAGTTGCTGAGGCTGGTCTTAAACTTCTGATCTTCCTGTCTCAGCCTCCAGAGTTGCTGGGATGATAGGTGAGAACCACCACACCCGGCCATGGTTTTCAATTTTATTTGCCATTAATCAAAGTGCCCCTGAAACAGTCTGTGGTCCTTCTAGGAGTTTAGGTTTTTGTGAGGGCTGATTTTATGTGTTCCATCTTCCTGGGGCCCTCTGCCACGTTGTATCTCCTCAACAGTCAAATGGCTTTTAGACAAGGTCACACAAACTCCCATTTCTTTCTTGGCCTTCTGTGGACGCCATGTTTGCAGGACACCTTTCACCAGGAGGGTCCGACTGTGACCTGCAGTGTTCACTATGGGGTTAGCCCCTGAGATACTCAAAGAAAGGGGCTGGCCAGGAGACTGACAGAAAGAGCCAGTTGTCAAAGACAAGGAGGGCTCTTTATGGGCATTTCTTGCCATTAGCAATGGAGAGGCCTGTGTAGCTGCAACACATGCATTCATACCCATTTCAAAAAGAAACGGAAACAAGCATTTTGGTAAATGTGTCCCATTCCTTCCATAGCACCCTCCTGCTCCAGACTGCCCTGTCCCCTAAATCAGTGTCATCATGCCTAGCTCAATTGTGAATTAACGACAAGGGAAAACAAGCAAAAGCCTGCGGGGACATGCCCTTGCCTCTGTAAATGACTGTCCTCCTTTTTCAAGTCTTCGTTCCCTCCTCACAGTCCCCAGCCCTTTATCAGTCTGACTTACATTAAGCTCTTCTCCAATTCCCACAAGTGTCTACATTGGAAATAAAAAGAGAAAGAAGGGGAATTAAAAAAAAAAAATCCTCCCCGACAAATCCAAACTACCCCTTAGGAGGAAATAAGAAATGAAGAATGTGGTTTTACTAGAATAGACTTCAGGGGAAAGAGGATAGAAGATTTTATCAGGAGTTCAGTTCCACAAAAATAATGCTTTATCAGGATGGGCACTTGGCAAAGATAACACATTACCCACAGCAAGATAGATGTTTGGGTAAAATGCTGTGCTAATACCTATTAAGCTCAAAACTTGCCATCTCCACTTTCAACAGATTGTTATTTTCTTCCAAGTCCTACTTTGGGGATTTTTTTTTTTTTTTTTTTATGACTTTGCTTTCAAAAGTCTTACAAAAGCAAGAATCAACTAAGGGGCCTTGACTCAGCTCAGCTGTGAGGTGAAGCTGGGTCTCCTCTGGAAGTGAGAGGAGCCCTGGGCTTAGGTGGGGAAGCTCTGCCAGACACAGGGCACCAGAGAGAAGCCTTTGATGGTGAAACCTCCAGTACAGGATCTCAATTCTGGTCCCAAAGAGAAGAGGCCTTGCAGGGCAGAGACTCACCTGAGCACAGAGACAGGGTGGGGATGTGAATGAACGGGTAGATTTGCAAAAGGACATCCTGGCTCAAAACCCCCTGGACTTCTTGGAATTGCTGGGGAAATCCCTGGCACTTCATGATTCTGTCTTCAGGCTCTGAAGAGACCTGGGGGAACCAAGGACCTTCACCATTAAGGACTTCTGGAGCTTATGCCCATACAAGCCCCACACTAACTCCCTGCCATCTGGAATGAGCATTGAGTATCTGAGCTATTTCCTTTGTAGTTTGGCCACTTGGTGAACTACCAGTGCCAATACCAGCTCAAGAATTGCTCCTAGGAATTCTTTCCCAACCTGCCCAGAGTGAGGGGCTCCTGCATTCCTCTAACTGTCCCTGGATTTCCACAGTCCAGGTTAAGGTGGTGGCTCTTACTACATGTGCAATGGCTATTTCTGGAGCTTGCCACACATGGTGACTATCTCCTAAACACATATTAACTGGACATCTGTTGGTGAAGCCAGATTTAAAGTTAGGTAGTCAGTGTAGTTAGATAAATCGGGTCTAATACCGAGTGAAATCTAAAATGGAGGCCATGCGGAGAATGACTCAGGGAAAACACAGGACAACTCATGGAATGTTAATGAAGTCCCTAAAAGGCCCTAGGCCAAAGTCCACCTCAAAGAAATGTTAATGAACAGCCCCAGCAAAAAGGTGCTGACTCAGAAGTCCTTCCTGACCAGATTACTTCTTTGGCCCACCTGTGTCCCACCCCTCGGGCCTTCCAACCTACATTCCATCACCAAAACTATAAAAAGGGGAAACAACCGCACTTCCACGGATTCCACCTCTTGGGTCCCCTTCTTCCTCCGGGAGAAGTCTTTTCTGCTGTCCTTTAATAAACTTCTAATTTCTACTCTGACCTTGCCTCAGGGTGCTTCTTTGGTGTTATTCTTCAACATTGGGGAAGCAAGGACTCATCACCGGTCAACAGCGGTAACATTGGGTGTTCACTGCACCAGTGAAGGCCATGACCATGTTCAGCAAATGGTATCACTGTGTACTGAAAGAATTCCCCACGCAAAGACACTTCGCCGGGAGAATTCCAATTTTATTGCAAAAAGCTGTGTGCTTATATAGAACTAAGGGGGAGATGGTAGGGCTTAGATAAATGGCAGGCAACCCGTTTATTGGCAAGTTCTTTCAGATATCAGCTCCGGAGCCCAGGAATTAGTTCTCATTGGGGCTAAGGTTCCCCGCCAGCGAGATTTGAAATTGGCGCCGGTGGGAGAGTTCACAGGGGCGGGAACTTTTCGCGCCACTGCAGAAAAGAAGAAGGTAGGAAGAAGAGGTGCTTAGGCGCCATGTTGGTTTTTTTTTCCTGGGGTATGGCTGCCGTTTATACTTTTCCCAACATGTACAGGTCAAAGACATGGGCTCGCTTTTGAATTCCTTTTCTCATGTCTTAAATGCAGTGCATTAGGAATTTATTGAATGGTGGCCCAACCTTCAAAGTATACCCTGAATACAAACACTTTCCACCACTACCACCCCACTTCTAGCTTGACCACTTCTTACCCAGAATCACCCAACAGTGACCTGATGTGTCACTGGGCTTCAGATCTACTTGCCATGCACAGCCTGATGATATCTAACAGTGGTTATCACATCACATCACATCACACCACACCACTTTCCTGCCTAGGCCTCCCCTCCTAGGGCTGTCCATCAAACTGAAAGCAAAATCCAAATACCTCAGAGTAGCTTATGAGGTACCACCCTAGGCCTCTAAATAGCTCCTTCCAGGAAAAGAAGGTTGCAGCCCCATGTAACCAAGTGGGCACCGCAAGACAGACCGGAAGCAGAAGAGCATCAAGCAGAATCAGGACAGTAAGGAGCTTCTTATAAAATGATGAACACCAAAAGAACCTCCACAAAACATACCATAGCCCAATGAACTCTACCCAGGCTCAGTCAGAAGCAGGGAGCTGACAACAGGACCTGGTACTCTATGAGATGTCCCACAGGGGAGCATAGATGCAGAGGATGAAAAGGAGAAGACTTAAGGATACAAGTGCCTGACATCTTGATTGGGCTATCCTGGGCACCCTGCCTGGGAGTCCCACTGTGTCCTTTTAAGAAGACTCCATCCTGGCCTTAGTGGTTTTGCAGAAGGAAGCTGAGTAAAAGAGACCATCATTTCTGGAGCTGTATGCAGTCTTGCTCCTGCAAAGAGAGATGGATCACTTGTGCCTTCTGTGGTCCACAAAAGAGAAAGGAGGCGGGGCAGGGGGGAGAGGCACAGGAGAAAATCAGAGGGGTCAGGGAGACGCAGCTGCCAGATTCTGGCCAGACAGAAGAAGTACAGAATTGGGGGGGCGGGGGTGGAACCAGAAATCCTTATCTGCAATCACTGCAGTCTCCAGGGGGGCCTGCAAATGGTTAACTCAGTTTTACTCCCCCTGAGTAGCTTCAGCTGCTCATCAATAGAATCTCCAGCTGATAATTATTAAGTGAAACTTGGGGCTTGCATTTGCATATGTAAAGCCCACTTCCCTCCAAAGCCACAATGGGAGGGAGAATGCACTTCCTGATTGTACAGAACTGGGGAGGTTTGGGTGGGGTGGGGCTCCAGCCTGATTTGCATGTGCTTCTTCATGCTAATCAAGCCAGATATTCAGCTGAAATAAACCCCACATCCCAAAATATGCCATTTGTCAAAATCCAGAGCTCACATAAGAGACCTCTCTCCAGATCTGATAAACATCCATAAGGGTTATGATTACCTAGCCTGGTGCCATGTTGGGCACAAACACGCACACACACCTGCCTACACACACACCTGGCATGTTTCACTGCCTGATGGAATAGCTATGGGTTGCTCCAGAAAGACGCCTGCTAACCCCTCACATATTCCTCACCCTTTTTAATCTTTGCACCTGTCAATGAAGATGCTTCAGTCCCAAAGAACAAGTGAGAAAGACACACCAAGAGCATTCAGTTCCAAGTATCTCATGACCTGTCTCTGTTTTGACATTTATCTTGGCTAGTGAACAGCAAAGGCTCTGAACAGCCTGTCTCTTTTCCTTGCATGGGAAAGGATGCCATGGCAGAGAAAAACCTTCATTTCCGGGAGGATCAGGAGGATACTGTCCTCAACATGGCTAGAAAAATCAGACTAGCCCAACGTCAGAGGCAGGCCCTTCAGGCTAAGGGTGATAAGAAAGCCTCAAAGCGGTGTCTAAAATTAAGCCCATGACATGCTGAAGACAGAAACAGACAATAAAATGAAATAATAATTTAAATTGTGAAAGCTGGGTCTCTTTATCCTTGGCCGAGTATTTGATTCTCCCTGTGCCTCCTGGTGCTCACAGGTAAAAGGGGGCAAAAAAGAGCTCCCTTATACACTACACCAGGGTATGTGCAAGCTCTGCACACTTTATCCCAGTTGATAGCATCTGAACATGCATTCATTTGACAATCTTTTGATGTGGGCACAGGTCCCTTCTATAAGGATGTGCCAAAGGTCTAAAATTTGAAATTGCTTTCCTTGCATAAACCACAAAGAAATCGCCCAACATATTCAGCTTCAGTTTCTTTAAAGTGGAGAATAAACTCAAAAGACATTTTTGAACTAATCAGGGAACAGAATCCCTTTCGTATTTTTATCTCTTCCCCCATTTTTTTTTTCAGTTGTCTTGCTTACATTTTCATTTGACAGCTGTTTTTAAGGCAATTTGCCTTTTGGCTGTTGTTCCAAAATATACAACTTGGTTTTTTATAGAAATGTTTCTTCCTGTACTCATATTTCACTGCTCTAAGTAATAATGAAATTATATTACTTAATTACATGGTAAAGATATAGCACACCAGGCGTGGAGAGTATACTAAAATGTCTTTTGCTGAGCACACAATTTCACTGGATGGATCGGCAATACCAACTGGCACTGGAAAGCAGACTATGAGTTGGGATATCCCACCGACTGAACAGTACTTTGACAGAGGTACGGAAGTGTCCCTGCTTATTGCATGTGGTTGGTTGGTTGGTTGTTTGGGGTACCAGGGATTAAACCCAGAGTCACTTTAACACTGAGCTACATCCCTGGCCATTTTTATTTTTTGTTTTGAGACAGGGTCTTGCTAAGTTGCTGATCGTCTCACTAAGTTGCAGAGGTTAGTCTTGAACTTGAAATCCCCCTGCCTCAGCCTCCTGAGTGGCTGGGATTATTGTGTTCTCAAGGGGAGGGGAGTTAAGAATCTTCTACTGAGCACATCCCCCCTGGTATTATTGGCACAAATGAGATAATGCACAGGAGGCACTGAGCTTCCCAAACTAGGGATGAATTAAGGACTTGGCAAAAGTTGTTATGAGTGTTTATCTTTCTGGATTGTTCAAGACATTTTTTGTGTAAACCCTGCGTCCTGGTTATGAAATATGTGCCCCTGTGCAAAAGTAATACCCTTTGCCTGGCAGAACATTACGAGATCATTCTGTAGCATGTGGAGCTAAGGAGTGATTGCACTAATCTCTCAGTCAGTTGGTGCAGAAAGAGAAGGGCCTGGGTTGTACCCACGTTATACAGGGCAAGTGAGGCCCAGAGACCCACAGGCACTTCCCTGAGGTCTTGGGAATATTGGGAGCAGAACCCCAAAGAATCAACCCCCATCCCCATGCTACTGCCTGTTCCTGAAACTGCTCCTAGGATGTTCTGTTGCTGCTAATCATCTTTCAAACTGGAGTAGTATATGTGGTTAACAGAGTGAAGGGATCCACAGGAACAGATCTTCCCTTGTGAACGAGTAGTCAAGAGAGAACAGGTTTGAAGCAGCTGCCAAGATCCTTCAGCAGACCTCTGTCCCTCCAAGTGAGACATTTCAGCCCACCTGCAGTCCTGGGGCCATAATCTACCTTACTGATGGCTTCCAGGTGCATACAGGTACAGCACAGGTGAACAGAGTCCCCTTGCAACACCTGAACTGTTGGGAGGCAGCTGCAAAAGGGTCCTCAGCTGTGTGGACCTTGAGTAAGTGACTTCACACCTCTGGGCCTCAATGAATTGGGAACAGACTTTTCTGCCTATTTTACAAGAGCTGTGGGAAAGGCCTAGGTAAAATAGGAAACCTTACAAAAGTGGAACACGATGTTCTAAGTGAAGATTAGCAGGCCTTCATTGGGATTAAACTACTATTACTGTTACTATTAGCCAAAGTTCACATACCCCGTTATTTAATTCAGTAATAAAAACAGCCATCTGTGGTAGATTACGGCATTATCGTCTTCGTTATGAGGATAAAGCAAAACTGGAGCAAAGCAATCTCTACAGAGCTCAGAAAAGCCATTTGAATTATTTTAGCCTGGTGGAGAACACGGTCACCCCTCTTCCTTGGCATCCATTATATCAGAAGGCTCCTGAGGTGACATTAGTCCCAGGAACAGACACCAGAAATACCCAGGACCACTCAGAGGACCTGAGTGGCCACCATCCACTAGCTGAGACCTGGAGAGACCTTTCCCACCGACTGTGGTATAAAACGCAGGTTCTGTTCCCTCTGAGCAGAGCTGCGCCACAGTCCCCAACCCTCTAACTCCTCTAGATTCAATCACTGCCACACAACTGTATATCCTCTCTCATGCTACAGTATGCTGGCAGTTTGAGCCATCAGGCAGCTTAATATATTTCCTCCAAAGGAAAGAACAAACACATCTGAAGGAAGTTATACCTGCAATTTCTGAACCAAAGAGATATGCATATGGGTCAATGTCTCAGAACATGAATAAATGCAAAAGGATTGAATTGACCTCCATGGTTATTTGTGTTACAATCCATGGGGCATGGGGCCTATAACCAGTGAGGGCTGCTACATGTAGCCAAGGACAGATGAGGTCACAGGGCCCTAGATACATGTGTGTCTCTAGGGTCACTCTTTTACAAAAGATATCCTCCTACAAATACAAGGAGCCCTGTGCTCACCAACCTGACTGGTATTGCTGTTCAGATTTTTAGCAGTTGAGAGGCTCATTCAACAAGGTCCAGTAATAGTCATTCATCCATCTATTTGTGAAGCATT
Organism: Marmota monax; assembly: GCF_021218885.2. Taxonomy (NCBI): domain Eukaryota; kingdom Metazoa; phylum Chordata; class Mammalia; order Rodentia; family Sciuridae; genus Marmota; species Marmota monax. Next base: position 6,813,717 of record NW_026695202.1, read on the forward strand.
CACAATGTGACAGTCACTATACTCTACTTTTCCCTTAAAGAACCTAAGACCCAGTGGAGAAAAAGATAAGTAAACTGCAGTGCAAAGAGATAAGAGTAGGGTCTAAGACAATGTCTCAAAATAAAAAATGAAACAGGACTGGGGTGGTCAGTGGTAAAGCACCCTTGGGTTCAATCCCCAGTTCCCCCCCCCCAAAAAAAAGTGAAATAACAATAAATTTTTCTTTCAATATGTGTGTGTGTGTGTGTGTGTATGTGTGTGTGTGTGTATGTGTGTGTTTTCAAACAACTGAGGTCAGGGGACAAAAAAAAAAGTCAGTGTAAATAATAAATAATCAGGTCCCATCAGGGAGATGGAGGCTGGTTCCAAAGGAGAGGAAATCAAATGCTAATACCTCCAGAGCCCTTCCCCCTCCTCATCCACCTGTTGCCAAGGTTACCTACCTACAGGGAATTGTTTCCTCCAATAAGTTGTTAATGAAGTTCCTCTGGGCAGCTCCTTTCCTGCCAGTTTGGGCAAACACTGAGAGACACCCCTGAAAGGCTTCTTTCCCACCTTTTGGTTGGTCCCTGATAAGGGGAGAAAGGAAGGCCTAAGAACATAGGAAATCTAAAATGTGTAAAAGGGGCAAGACACCCCACTCTTTCAGACATGCAGTTCTGGGACCCCTTCTCTGTGGAGAAGTCTACCTCTGTTCTATCCTTCAAATTAAACTTGTTTACTACACCTGCCTCGACATTTCTCTGGAGTTCAATCTTCACATCTGGGGACACGGAACTCGACCCTGATTGATTCTCATCACCGGCATCACAACCACTAAGGCGTCAGGACATAAAGATTTTATAAGCAGAAAGGTCAGGAATTCCATCTGGCCTCCAGGGTCCATAAAAATATTACTAAGATGTCAAGGGTACCAAGAAGTGAGAAAATGCAGGACCCTTGGCCGGAGACCAGAGGATGTAGTGTTTAGGGTGACACAAAACACGTTGATATGCGTGACCGAGAGGCGGGGACCAGGGAAAGAAAATGCTGGAAAGAGGTGAATCAGATCGAGAGAGCCAGAGCACAGTCAAGGATCTGGGCTTCACCCTGAGGCCAGCAGGAGCCATGGAGGGATTAAAGTCCCCTGCTGCAGGAAGAGCAGCGTCACCTGACTTCCACTGCACCTTCTGCCATCTCAGAGCCCCTGGGTCTCCCAACCCCCCATGGATACCACACCGAGGTAGACGCAGGCCTTGTAAGATCTCTAGGGAATGGCCTGCGACTGCACCCAATCCTACAAACCCATGGGAAAGCACCGTAAAGTGTAAAATGCAAAATGCTCTACTTCATAAATTCCGGTCACCGTGATCCAGCATGGACATACGTGTCACGTTCCCACCAGTCATCCTACAGCCAGGATAGGCCACACCTTCACCATGGCCCGGCAGGCTGCTCATGCCTCCTTTCCACATCATGGCCAAAGCTCCTTCCAGGCAGCGCTTTCTGGGCAAGCTCAGTCTTAAATCCTCAGAACCACTTTTGGAAATGAAGAGAGAGTGGTATCTCGCGACATCTGAACTATGTCGCCTCCTGATATGGGGGATTCACTCAGCGTGCAGGAATGACTTAGCTAATCCTTTCAGGCATTAAGACTTCTGAGAATACTGACCGGTCTTTTCTGTGTATATGCGACAATAATAAAAATTTAAAAGAAACCTGAAAACATAGTTCTTCAAGTATTTTATTTACATGAATGTGTTTTCCCTGTAAATACGCTATGTTGAAGAGGAATTTCTTACTCAGCACAGAAAAGCTTTTATCCATCTACAGTTGCACTGATTCCATCATTCAATGTGGTTTAGTGGGCCCAATGTAACAGTCTTGAAGGACGGTGGAGCCTTACCAGGTAGAGCCCGATGGGAGGTGATGGGGCCATTGGGGTCACCACCCCTGGAAAAAATCAATGCACATCTTACGGGAGTTGATTTGGTGTCTTGGACTGGACTGGTTTCCATGAGAAAGGGTCACTATAAAGTGGGTTTGGTTATCTCAGCTGCCGTCTTGCTTCCTCTCTTACCCTGTGACTCTCTCTCATTCCATCTGTCTCTGTCTGTGTGTGTGTGTCCTCTCATCCATGTTCTTTGTCATGTGCCAGCCTTCACCCTGTTGGAGAACTGCCTTTCCACCTTCAGATGAACAGCCATGAGCCCTCACCACAAACTAAGCTGAGGCTGGCACCATCCTCTTGAATTTCTCTGCCTCCAAGGAGTGAGCCAAAAGTAACCAGACTCAGGTATTTTGTTATAGCAACTGAAAGCAGACTAAGACATCACCTGATTTATCTGGTAGTTTCAAAAAAGTGAAAACAAAACAAAACAAAAACCAGCTGTGTATTAGATCACTGCAAATCATTACATCTCAGAAGAAGAGCTAAAAGGAGAGAAATGTGCTCACTTGTATCTCAGGCTTGTTCTCTTTTATTGGACAGAAAACAATCAGGGGATCAGTCCTAAGATCTCTCCCTAAAATACCTACAGCTCCAAAAACTGCAGCAAGTAAAGTCAGGCCTTACATGAAGGGTTCACTCCATTCCTCACAAGTCCCTGAGGAGTGGGTTTTCCTGGAGCAATACACAGGATAGCTTCTCTATGCCACTCCGTCTTCTCTAAGAAGAGGACTGGTACATCTGATTGGCAGGTCTGTGTCAAAGACCCAGGAAGGCTCAGCAGGCCCTGCTTTCCTATTCTTTCAGGTCTGTCTGCCTAGAGACAGCATGTCCCACATGCCCCAGGGAGAGGACATGGTCTCATTCAATATGCTGCTAAGTCTAATTTGGGTGAGGAAATACAGCTACCTGTTTGAGACACATTCTCCAAATGCTTTGAACATAAGTGTATTTTGATCTCTTTCTGCTCTGTCCCTGCATGTGTCTCTCAATCCGTTTCCCCTACAGCCATGGAAGAGAGGGATATTACATATTGATCCTAAAAATTTCAGTGGTAGAAAGAAGCTTAAGCACCAAGTCACTTAGTGGAGAAGTAATTTCCACAAATCACAGACCACGGGCTGTCTATGAGTATCTCTGGGACAGGCATCATGTGCAAGGTACTATGAGAGGTGACACCTGGGGACACCTGGTGAAGACAACAGTCAGCCTCTGCTTACATGCCATTCATAGTCCATCAGGAGGACCCTCAATTGTCAGGTCAAGGGTTTAGCTACAAGTGGGACGAGTATGGAGTCCCGGGAGAGATGTATTGAGATCTTCTGACTTAGTAAATGGCCCTACCAGGTGGGTCAGCCCGAGACAGGGGGACCATCCCTTACTACACAGCCTCCCGTGCTCCAGAACTGCACCCCAGCTAGTTCATTGCCAAGTCCCAGATATTTCACTCCCCTCCTCACCTCCCAGAGCAGATGGATCCTCTCCACCCCCACCAGCATTCCCACACTCCCAGCTCCAACCTGGTTTCCCCTCTACTGATCCAACTCTCCTTCATCTGATTTTTAATTTTTTTCCTTAATTGTGACAAAATACACATAAATGGTAAGCGTTGGTTAAGTGCACTTGGTGACATTAAGCACCTTCATGCTGTTGTACAGCCATCACCACCATCCACCTCCAGAAAACTAGGAACCCATTAAGCCACTCCCCAGCTCCTCTTCCCCAGCTCCTGGTGACCACTATTCCACATTCTGTCTCAACCTGCATCACCCTTGTCCCCAAGCCATTCTTGACGCAGTGGACCCTGTCCCAAATACCCATCTCACCATGGTGCCCTCCATGGGAAATACCTCGGTGGCTTGAATTTATCACAGAGACAAGACTTAGGGCCCAGGGCTTCCATAATCTCTGCCTGATTCAGTCCTATTCAGACTTCAGATAAGCAGATAAGGGACCATGGCCCTCAAACTCAGGGAACTCTTCCCCAATGTCCCCAACATGTCCCCTTTGTTGGTTAAGGGCAAACACAGAATGCCAAATCTCTTAGTGGAGGGTAAAAAGGGAGGGACACAATCTCCCTCAGACAGGAGGGCCAGCACCTAAAATCCCTGGGGAAAGGAAGGCTTTGATGTGATTCAAAAAACCGGAAAACAAATGAACAACAATGACACAAAACCAAACAAAGGCCGATGCGCATGGAGCAGAGCGAAGAGGGAGGGGAACTGGACCTATTGGCCATGGCCAACATCTCATCCACGCAAGTTCTACCTTACCTTGGAGGGACCTATCAGAAGAATTGCCTCTACACAGCATTCTAAGACCACTTCCTCAGGCAAGGAGCAAATGACCCTTCCTTTATCTGCACCACCTCAATTTGCTCAGTCACTCTCTGCAGTGGACATTCCTCCCAATGTCATGAACATCATATTAAAGTTAAGTTAAATAATTGACCCACAGCCATTCAGCAGATAAGTCAAAGGGTTTGGACAAAGATCTGTCCCCCAAATCTGTATTTTCACCAAACTGTGACTCTTGTTTAAGCTTGAAGATTTTTTTTAAATGTATATTTAGATTTTTGTTCCAAAAGACAGTTCTATATTTTTATGCGGCACAGATACTAGCAGTACAAGTTGTAGGGTGATATTTTGGTAACAAAGGATATTTTTGCACAAAACATCACAAAGTGGCTGATGCGGATTCACGGCTCACCAAGGGGGCTGCTGCCAAGATGTGGGTCCCTGCTCCAGAGCTTCCCCTGAAGGGCAGGTTCTGGAGATGGACCTGGGAAAACAGGAGGCCACCAGTCAGTCACAGGTGGGAGAACCCTCTGAAGGACATCAACAGCCACCCAAATTCCTCTGCACATGAGGGGTGCGTCCAGCAGGTTAAACTGATAATCCCTACGTTGTTGATTCAACGTGAGGAAAAGAAATAGCAAGGTAAAAAGGTTTTATAACAGCCATGAAAGAGATTTAAGAATGGCTTACATCACAAGGTTATGTGGAAAGTCAAAATACGTTATCAAAGACCAAGTCGAAATGCATTATCAAAGATCACAAAATTAAAAGATAAAGTCTGCAATACTATGAGACATGAATACTGGAAGCCCATTTTATTAATTCCCATCAAGACTGTAATTCCCCTTGAACAGGGGATTATAAACTTTTCCAAAAATGTCCAAACACTAAATATTTTAGACTTTGTGGGCCACGTATTCTCTGTTGCAATGACTCCGTACCTTGACAGAAGCCTCAGACGATACATAAACAAGGGGGACAGCTGTGTGCTAATAAAACTTTACATGGAGAGCCAGATTGGACCCACAGGCCAGCATTTGCCAACCTGTCTTTAAAGGTCAAGAACAAGTCTTCTCATATCCTTCAAGCCTTAAACTAGAACTTGCAGAGCACACACTGAGGAAATTTTAAAACTGTTTTGTTCAGTCTTATTTAATTTTCACAAACCTGTACTCTATAAAACAAATCTTATTTATCCTACTTTTACAAAAGAAGAAACTGAGGCTCAGGAAGTATGAACATTTGCCAGGGCCCCAAAGCTTACAATGGCAAAGCCAGAATTCAAATCCTGGGGCGCTAAGCGTTTCATATCAAGTGCTCTCCCCATACCACGGGCCTAGCTGCATAAGGGTAGAGAGAGAGCCCTCTGTGAGAAGATGGGCGAACATGATGGGGTGACTCTCAAGATGTAAGAGGTCCAAATGCAGCTCAGGCTGTATCTTATGGAAGCAAAGAACAGAGGCTCAAACTGGTCCCCCCCAAAAGCACAGTTCACTGCAGATGCCAGAGACTACAGTAAAAGAGCACTTTGATTCTTGTAGGAAATGGAAATCCCAGAGAAGTCAAGGCAGGTATCTGTCCACCCCTAGCCGCCTCCTTCCAGCTAGTCTGCAGAATCCTCCCCCCTTGTCTGCAGAATCCTCCCTTTCCTGTCATCTGCCATCTTCTCCACTCCAGGGACCTGCATTAGGTCTCTAGTTCACATGAGAACAAGGACACCTGCAGAGTTGTACCTCCACCCTGAGTGAGCCCCTCCTGCTCTGGACCCACAGCTTTGCTCTGTGTCTCTGTCTAAATTGTAGCAGTGAAGAATCTAGTTTGTCACAGGCCTGCACAGGGAACCTCTAAGTATGGGTCACAGGGGCAGTCCCACACCACACAGCAATGACAAAAGAGGGAAGGGTCCTGTGGCACCAAGCACACTGAGATGCCACAAACAAAATAGTGTGTAGAGAGGCAGGCATGCACATCACCATGTCTAATATCAAAACAGGGAAATCAGTTTTGGCTTCTGTCATCTGAGGGCTACCATAGACAGATCAGAGGAGCACACAGCCAGCCGGAATCCAGAACGCACTGCAAAAATCCACTTTGAAGAAGTGAGATGTGTTTACACAATTCAGGGAGAATCTGGAGGACTGGGAGTGAGACCAAATCAGATGATAAAAATAACCATATGGATGAGGATCACAATGTGCAAAATTTTAAAAATACAATGGTGGGGGGGGGTCTTCTTATTTTATTAAAAAAAAGGATACTGCTTGAATGGTTGTCAAAAGCTACTTTTTGTTTCTCTTGGAGGCAAACTGTGAGAAGCAGGGGCCTTCTGTGTGACTTAAAGTTGATCATAAGTTCCAATGGGAGCTGCTAGTGGGTACGATAAAATGCATGAATCAACATGGGTAATGCAATATAAGTCATCACCCCAACAAGTACATAAGACATCTGGAGATCGAGGGGTGACTGATATCACAAAGACGTCTTCACTTTAGATAAGATTTTCACTATGGAGATGTAGGAGACTTCATCATTGTCTTGATTCCTTGGTCCCAAAGATCCATAAGAGATGAGAAGATGAATCTGCGTTCAAGTTCTATTTTTAGCACCAGCACTAAAACCAGTTCATTCTCTTGGCTGCATCTCCAAGTTGACCCAGATCTCTCTGCGTCTCCTAATGGCATGCTGAGATCTGAGGAGAGGGTGGTTATTGTGATACATTCTCCACAAATCTGAGCCCAGGGCACTAGAAAATAGACCCTCCCACGCTACTGTGAGAAAGAAGCACCTGTGTGATGGTTTTACCTCCCAGTGGTCAAGACATCCTTGAGGGAACAGAGGTGACATCCCCTCCCAAATGTTTTTCTCGATGTTCTTCCAACAAGAGTGTGTCACTACAAGAACAGCACGAATACTTCAGAGCAGCAATTCTGAACCCTGAGTACACAGCAGAATTATCCTCAGCACTTGGAATAAAAAACAAACAAACAATAACAAAAAAAAAGCTTTCCAGGTCCCTAATTTCAAAACCCCAACTAAGTGAACTCGGTGCATTTGGATGGGGACCCCAGAATCAGCCATATACAGAACTGTTCAGTTGGTTCTTTCATATAGTCCGTGTTAAGAACCACTGGTTTAGGATGAAACCCCAGCAAGGATAGACAGGCACCCCTGGCAAGGAGAAGAAGCAGAGGGGCAGGGATCTCCATGGGCCAATGATCTAAGTTTGGAACCCTATGCACTGCAAGAAGTAGACTACGTTACATAGGAGCAGGTGACGCATGATATCCCAAGATCAGGAGGAGGGGGCTGCATTCGGAGCCCACTAGGAGGTTGGAAGTGGAGCTTTGTTCTGGTATTAGGTGCAGGGAAAACTAAAAGGACTCCGAGTTTCTTTGAGTCCATAAAAAAAATTCTAAAATTGAAAAATAGAATTCCCTGAGGCTTTGAATGGTGAATCCCACCTAAACCCTCTTATGGGGAAAAAAAATTCAGGACAATGTTCATAGGAAATGTGACACAAGATTCCGAGAGTTCTACTATGTGCTTTCCCTTATAGGTGGTAGCCTGATGTGCTTACCTGTCTCTTAGTTATCAGAGTTCACAAGCCACATTGGGTACCTGTTGTACTAGCACCTGGGAGGCTGAGGCAGGAGGATCAGCCCAGGAGTCTGAAACCAGCCTCAAAAATAGAAATGAACAAACAACAACAAATTAAAAAGAAAAAAAGGAATTTGTTCTCTTTGTTCTCCAAATACTTCTAGGATGTTTTAAAAATAAACTCCTTTGCTAAAGTAACTTTTCAAACAATCTGGAAGCATTTCCTTAGCATACAAGTGGGCATTCACCTCTATCTAGAACACTTGTTTCTTAAGGTCTCACATCGTTAAGTATCAATTCCACAAAGGTTTTTGCCCCAATATCACCTGCTCTGCCACACCGTCTCTTACCACACACCATGACCCATTTCTCTGTATTATACTTTTTAACTTCATATTGGTCTCCCTCTTTCAAATGAAGTCTGAGAACAAGGCAACTTTGCTCAATGTCAGCCGTATTTCTGGAATCTACAACAGTACCTGACAAAGCACTCAAATATACAGTCACGCTATAAGACACAGGGTGCATGGGTCAAACGTGTACCCCAAAAGTTACATGATGAAGTCCCAACCCCCAGTACCTTGGAAGTGGTGGCCTGATTTGGAAACAGCATTGTGGTAGATGTAATTAAGAAACAGGAGCACGGTGGGCCCTACTCCAATGTAACTGAGGTTCTTACACAAAGAGGAAACTTGGATGGAGAGACAGACACAGTCATAAAAGAAGACCATGTGCAGATGGCACTTGTGTGCTGAGGAATGGTCAGTCAGAAGTCAGGAGGGAAGCCTGGAAACAAGGTCTTCTTGGAGGGAGCATGGCTTTTCCAATACCTAGATTTTGGACTTCCACCCTCCTGAAGACAATGAATTTTTATTGTTGAGAACAGTCTGTGGTACTCTGTTGTGAGAGTTGCAGAAAACCAATATATGGGGCTTCAAATTGAGGAAATTTGAAAGCTGTTCTTTATTCTGATTTGGGTCACCCAAAGCAATATACCTGCAGGCCCAATACCCAGTCTTAAAAGTTGAGTCCACATGGAGTCCCGGAAGATGGATAAAGTGCAGCAAATGCTGGTAGTAAGTGGAGAGGTAAGTGAGATGGACAATTCCAGAGATCGTGCTCAGATGAATGCAGAGGTGCAGGTGTGTTTACACCACAGCCCATCCATGATGTCTTTCCTGGACCTTCCCAATTCCAGAACTGAGATGGGAGGGCACGGGAGACCTTCGATGCACACATCCTTAAGGCTCTACTTGTACAATGACTACTGGCAAAGAGCAGATCTCACTCCATCCACATCAAACTTTCGGAAAGGTCATCAAAACCATCCCAACAGTTCTGCCATTCTCCTGGTCTCCCATGAACAGACAGACTGCTGGCTTTTGGAAAGGGTGAAGCCGCCCATGAGTGTGAAAGCTGCAGATTGTTCCTGTGTCTCGCAAAGAGAATCCTGAACGTTCAGATGTCTCGTTGAGACATTACCCAGAAGGCATATCATTATTTCAACTCAGATGTCTTCTCAGAATATACCCCCCTTGTCATCTGCTTTCCCAAAAAGAAAAAAAAAATAACTGTAAAGATGATGTTGTTGGAAATGTCATCTGTCTGTTAAGCAGAAGTGAAATCAAAGTGCTCTTTGTGCTAAATGTGACTATCATGGCACTTGAAACCCAGAGTGTCAATGTTCCTAATACCCTTTGCAATCACCCATCCAGCTACCAGCTGGAGGAGGCTGCAGAGACAGGTTCAGATTTCCTGATGTTGTCACCTATTTTTTTTCTTGTTAATTTAAAAATATCACAGTGTTTTAATTGCACTCAATTTAATGTACTATACCTGCCAGTTCCAACACACTTCATTATTTATATTGCTGGAAAAGCACTTAAAAATCAAATTGCATAATTTGTACTTGTACGTCTTTAAGGTAGATTTATATCTGAAACTGTCACGGAGCTGTGGCAGCGCTGCTCTGAATATTAAGTTTTAACAAGTTGTCATCCCCAAAACACGGGCGAGGACGAATGTGAATGGGTCACTAGTTATTTGTGTAGGAAGTTATGAAAGCCCGAGTTGAAATGTAAATTCACACCCCCAGCACATCCAAGCAAGGGCTCAGGGCCAGATTGCCAGAGTTCAGACCACAGGTCTTAGGCCCCTGACAAACATTTTGGGCCCCGTGTTGCTTTTTTGTTAAATGGGAAGAATAACAATACCCACCACGTAGGGGTGTCCTGAAGATTCAATCTGATAACATGTATAAAACTCTCAGAGCAGTGCCTAGCATACAGAGATTCAATTTGAGCAATTGATAGAATGAGCATTTCCTAGAACATTAACAATTACCATCCTTTGTACGATGCCAATAATTGTCAATACTTCACTCTCTGTTAGCACAATAGGGTTGACCAGATCGCCCCTAAATTTTCCTTGATCATTGCTATTTCTCAAATGTAAATGCATGGGGCTTTGTTTTCTAAAACTGTTTGCTAATTTGAAATCAATAATGATTTTGATAATAATCTTCCATCATAATCCTTGAAGACATTTGCAGAAGCCCATTCAGGGTCAACTGGACCAAGATCTTTTGGTGGAGTCCAATGCCACTCTCACTTTTACACACCTCTGTTGATGGTCAGGTCCCTTAACCAACCTGGGATAAGTAGAAGACAAGAGAGCAAGACTGGATACATCTGTGATGCGGTCACACCCACCAAGGTCAAGGGCCTGGTGCAGAGAGGCCAGGTGCTCTTTGGTTAGGGTAGAGGAGAGTGGACAGGAAGCCAAGCCTCTGCATGGCAGATGGGCTTTCCAAGAACCATGTGGGAAGGCATGCTAGGGGCTTGACATTGCAGCCCCACACACTGAAATGCTAATAATTCAAACTCTGCTATTTTGGGGGTTTTATTAGAACTTATGATAGAAACCTATTATGTTCTCACAGTTCCTTCAAGCTATACCAAATTGCATATTTAAATAACATTATAATGAAAATAATTTGTGTCAACACAGGAGTAACGATTTTCCCATTATGTGCATGGGAAAAGGGATGGCATAACACCAAAGTTGAAGACATATAGTCCAAATGACCATGATCTGGTCCTGGGCCCCATCCAGATCGTATGTGTGTGTGTGTGTGTGTGTGTGTGTGTGTGTGTGTGTTGCTATGCCTGGTATTGAACCCAGGGCCTTATGCATGCCAGGCAAGCACCCTACCACTGAACTCCATGCCCATCCTCTCCACTAGAGATCTTGAGCCTAAGTCTTAGTCTCCAAAAGCATAAGAGCCAATTCCTTATAAAATGTCCCTTTATATGTTATATATAATAGAATCAAGAGGATGGATGGGTGGAAAGAATATAGATAGACAGATAGATAGATAGATAGAAGATAGATGATAGATAGATAGATAGATAGATGATAGATAGATGATAGATAGATGATAGATAGATGATGGATAGATAGATAGATAGATAGATAGATAGATAGATAGATAGATAGATAAAATAGATTTTATTTCCAGAGAACCCTGACTAGTGCACCTTTATTCTAAGAGGTGAGGGAAATTGAGGAACAAAATGAGCCCAAAGTCATGGTTACTAAATGGGGGGACACAGTATCTGAACCCTGTCTTGTGGCCTTTCCTTTCTTGACCCACAGGCTAACCATATGTCATCCTGGTGACAGGGGACCCTCTCTGGAGCCCCCTCGTGGGTTCAGAAATCCTAGAATGGCCCTGGGGGTTTACCACCGGCAGAGGACCAACAGAGTCCAGTGGCGGTCACTCTCACCACAACTAGCAGGGCAGTATGGTAGGATGACAGGAAGCCGCTCGGCCTGAAGGCCATCCTCAGACATGGGAGCCCGCAGGCAGAGGTGCTGCAGGCAGTCCTTCCAGGATGCTAGCCTGACCTCGCTGTAGGGAACAGCCCTTACCAAGGTTAGCCAGCCGCAGGCCTGAGCGGGTTGCCCTCAGTCAGCAACATCTAATCACGGCGGGTTGTGCTCCAGAGGAAGTGGCTGTGTCTGGGGAGAGGAGCCATTGCAGACCGCCTCTCCCCGGACTTCCGCCTCTCTGTGTCCTCTCCCTGCCCTGCACAAGCTCCCCACCTCCAACACCTCGACTAACCAGTTTAGAGGGAACCTAAGAGAACCAGTATGCAGTCATCAAGGCCAGTGAGGGCACGGAGCCTAGATCAGGGCTGCCACGTGTTCTATACCTCCATGCCCCTGGTACCCACCGTCTGCCCTCAGCTAACAAACCTGACAGAGGAGAAAATCCCACGGTGGACACCCTGAGATCCCTTCTGGTGCTTCCTGAGCAGTACTGCTGATGACCGAGGGGTGGCCCACTTAGGGACAGTGAAGGACTGTGGAATTTCAGGAACCAGCTCATTAAGGGCAACCAAGCACAAGGTGACACTTCCTCATTAGTACATCCAAAGAGCAAGGAAAGTGTTGCCAACCCAGCTTAGCTGCAGCTAAGAATCCCATCAGGCATGAATCTCAACCCCCTCTACTCCAGGGACCCTTGGGTATGCAGATAGGCCCCACCCAACCCACATGCTTTCCCAAGTGATGTTCATCCCTCTCCCCCACTTTATCAGCCAAGAGTCTGACATTCTTGTGCTGGCAATGCTGGCAGAACTCCTAGACCTTTCATTTTAAGGTGTCTGGGGTGGAATGCCAGACCCCTCCCACTGCTCAAAACTCCCAACGCCCCAGACTACCCTTGGAGCAACAAGGGACTGAAACCTAGTCAGTTAGAACCTGTCCTGAGATGTACACAGCATGAGAGGGTAAGACAGCTGGCACAGGTTCCAGGGATGGGAACCCCCTGATACTTGGTGATATGCTGGGCAAATGTGAGGGGATATCAATATGCAGAAGACCTCCAAGGCAGTTCTGCCTGAAATGCTGGAAGTAACTCCTCCTGGAGACACCTATCAGAGCATCTAGAAATTCCTAAAAATACGAATGAGTAACACCTGCTGGCAAACAGCATTCAAACTTGCATTCCTGATACCCGGATTACAAAATCCAGGCAGGGCCCAGTGGGGGCATTCGAAGGACAGGGGTTTTCTATGTTTGGCATAATGAAGGCAAAGTCGTGCAGCATTTCCAAAGCAGGTACAGGAATGGTGGCATCTGAATCAATTGTGGTTTTGTGAAAATGAAGATTCTGGCTTTTCTTGGTCTGTTGTGCATCGCTATAACAGAATATCAGAGGCTAGTTACTTTACATAGAAAAGAGGTTTATTTAGTTCACAGTTTTGGAGGTTAAAAACCCAAGGAAGTGGGCTGCGGATATAGCTGAGTTGGTAGAGTGCTTGCCTTACATGCACAAGGCCCTGGGTTCAATCCCCAGCAACACACACACACACACACACACGAAAAAAGCAAGAGCATTGTCCCCATCTGTTTGACCTCTGTGTATCACAATGTGGCAAAGGCATCATGGCAAGAACCTATGCGAGAGAGCTCACAGAGATAGAGAGGAGGCGAGAGACCACAGAGAGCAGGTTTATGTGTTTAGACCTATTTGCTCTTTGGGGAACTAGCTCATTCAGGTGAATCCAGTATAAATCCCATCATGAGGGTAGGGCTGACCCAATCACTCCTCACTAGGCCCCACCCCTTAAAGGTCCCACAACCTTCCAGCACCATTACATTAGTGCTAAGCTTCTAGCACTGACCTATGCCCTTGGTCTAGGTGAATCAGAGTCCCAGGCATGTGGCTCAGCACTGTGCATTGGTAACCAAGTCTCTCAGTGGCTCATTCCCACTACACTCTAAAAACACTGCTGTGTAAAGTTCTGGAATCAGACAGGGCTGGGTTCTTATTTTGGCATCTAGGCTCAGAGCAATTTTATGAGAGATGCCCTTGCTGAGCTGTAATCCCAGTGACTTAGGAGGCTGAGGCAGGAGGATGGCAATTTCAAGACCAGCCTGGGCAAAATAAAAATAAAAAGGGCTGGGGGATATAGCTCAGTGGTTCTAACCCCAGTGCCACAAAACAAACCAACAAACAAATCCCCTCATCTAAACAGTGCACCTGTTAAAGGTACCTGTGGGTCTGGTAGACTCCTATGCCCAAAAATCTTCAAGGAGGAAAACGATACCATAAAGCAAAGAGTACTCATGCCTCGATGTCCTCAGCTGTAAAATGTAACAGATCACAGCACAACGCCACCTGCTGTGTCAGGCTCAAGCAAGAGACAGACAGCAATTAGCAGAGGACCTGGCATAGGACAAGTGTTCAAAAGATGACAGATGCATCTAGAATGGTACCGATCATCTCTCTACCTAGGGTGCACACACACGCAGTAAGTGGAAAAATAAAATACAGCAAAACCTGACAAATTAAGTCAGTAGCTCTCCTTCCTTGTGGGCACCTGAATCTCTAACCCACGAGGAGGTATATGGATTGGGCTCAGCTGGCAACTTGGTGAAGTCACGACAGGTCCTGAGACTCGAGTTTCCCGCAGTGCACTAAAGCCTCGGCTCAGCCCTGACTGCTGTCCTTCCCTGGCATGCCCAGTCCCTTACCATGTCCCAGAAGCACTGCAATATATCCAGAGCCAGACACTTCTCCCCACTTCTGCTTGAACCCCCATGGGCTGGAGAAGCTCTGCCTCTGTCCTGGGGACCAGAGAGGCCTCCTTCCCCAGCCTGGAAGCACTCTGCCTTCCGGCCAACCCTCTCTACACACGGTGGGGGTCCCTGATCTGACCCCAGCAATGCAAGTTGCCAGATTTAACAAATAAAACACAGGATGCCCCGTTCCATCCAAAATAACCCACAGTTTATTTGAAATTCAAATTTAACTGGCCGTCCTTATTTTGCCTGTTGACTAGGGCTCTCTACTGCCACATGGACCAAAACTCAGTCCCTTTACGAGAATCTGTGAAGCCTTATGCCCGATCTCTTCCTCTTTGCTGCCCTTTGAGCATCCAATCTTGTCTGGCCTGGGGATCTAGGACCTGCTGTTCTTCCAACTGAAGATTCTTCCCTCAGGTGCTTGCTTGCCTCCTCCCGGGGCTTCATTGAGGTCTCTTCAAAGAAGTCCTCCCTGACCTGCTAACAGCCCCCCTCTCCTCTCAGCCCTAGTCTCCAATTCTCTTTAACTAACTTTTTTTAAAAAAATAACACTCATAACCAGCTGATAGAATGCAGTTTGTACCTATTTCCCTCACTGAAAATTAAAGTATAGAAAGGCAAAGAGTGTAGTGTATCCATCCCAGTCATTCATGTATACCCGGAGCTGGGAACAACGGCTGGCACATAGTAGGGGCACCTAGCATCCTTCCAAGCCAGGCTTTCAGAGCTCAAGTCCCCTACGTTGTGTCATTTGAATCCAGACTTGGACCCACAAAGCCGTGACCTTTAACCTTCTTCCTAGCAATGCCACCCTCTCTGGATCTTGGTCTCCTTCTCTGCAAGAGCAGGGGTAGCCTTGCTGGTCATAAAGACTCCCATTCCGGCCACCTGGGTCCTCTAGCACTTGTCCACTCGAGGCTTAGGGAACATGGATGGACCCACAGGCCTCCTTCCACTCCCTAATTGGTCAACCACACCTGAACCCCCCTTGGTGATTCCCCCAATTTAGCACTGGTCCTAACTTCACAATTTTATGCCTTTCCTGAGCAGACATCCAAATGTAAAAACATGACATTAAGCACAGAGCCCTGGTTCAGAGCTTCAAGCCACTAAGTTGAAAATTATGGTTCCCACAGTAACCATCTCTCTTCCTCCTGAGCCCATGTTTGGAACTGTGTGTCACTGTACGGGCTGACAGATTTACTGCCTTAATGTGCATGCAAGTCTGTGTGTGTGCATGTGTGTGTCAGGCTGGCTAAGTTGCTCCGTTGACGAGTACAGAAATTCTACCCTGGAACTTCCCTGACTTTGGGAGGTTAGGTTCCCAGCAGCAGGTCTGCATCAGTGGCGCCCCCTGCAGGCCTACTCCAGACCTCACCCCAGGGGTGCAAGAGTTCTCCCTCCTCCAGGGAGGCCAGGCCAGCAAGGTCCCCTGTGCTCCTGCCACCCTGGGTCAGGGGACAACTTCCTCCCTGCAGGAGTTCTGGGACTGCATATTGAGAGAGAGAAAAATGGAGCGAGATGAGCAAAGGGAGGAAAAATAACAGGCGTGAACAGAGTGAGGGAGGAGAGGTCAGAAGGCATGAAGAGGAAATGGTTCAGAGAAGAGGGAACATATTGGGGGAACCAAAAAGTAGGAAAGACAAAAAGAAGAATTGGGTGAAATCCCCCCTTCCAAAAACAACGACGGCTTGAAGTGTAAAAGAAGAAAGAGAAAAAAGGGAGAGAAAAACAATATGGGTGATGGCCCCTGTTAGTGCTTGCCACAAGTGCATCTATCACAAAGCACAGGCAAGAACTCTCAGCCACAGAGTCCAATCAACTGTGGCTCCTCGTTTCCCTTGTGCTGGGGGCACCCAGGGATAACCCTGGCAACAGCAGGGGTCTGGAGCCAGGCAGCCCCTGTTCCGCACAGCTCCTCCCTGAACAGCTGTGTGAGGGGCTGCCTCGGCAAGCCCTGGTCTCCTCACTCGCCCACTGAGGACAGCAGTCTGCACCTCTGGGCTGAACTGAGGCCTCGCAGAGCATACAGGTGGACACTAATAAGTGCTATGGAAACTTGAGGGCTCTGGAATGAAGTGGCCCTGTGATTATTTAGACCTACCACCAAGCCCAGAAGTAGGCATCTGCAGTCCCAGGTAACCCTTGAAGAAGGTGCCCCGCGTTCACACAAGCCCTCAGGAGGCAGGAGGCAAAGAAGCTGCAGGTTCCTTGCATCAAAGATCCAGGGAGGAAGGAAGGAAAAAAGCATGAAAAGTGGGAAGACAGGAAGGAGGACAGTCCCCATCCAGAGACAAGGGGAAAGCACAGAAACCAGAGAAGAGAGGAAGACAGGAATAGGAGGGAAAGAGGACCCTGAAGCTTCCTTGACAAAGGCAGCCAAGGGAAAGGCGGTCCTTAGGGCCACCTCCACCTGGCATCATGGGCCAGCACTGGAAACCCCACAGGGTCCCCTCCAGTGTCTCCCCAGCTCTTCCTCCCACCCAGTGCCCACCCGTCTGCACCCACCCAACACTCTCTGGACTCCTCCAGGGCTGCAGAGCCATGGCCACTGCACAGAGCAAGCACTCAGGTGGACCCCATCTTGGAACCTCGACAAGTCGACAACTCCTTCCTGGTTGCAGAACCTGCAGGAGAACTGGGGAAACAGGCAGAAAGAGCCCTGGCCCCTGAGGGACAAGTGGCCCTGGCCGCTGTACCCAGTCATCCTGGAATTTCAAAGCAATGCAGAGCCACTATGGACAGCACTGAAAGAAAATACAGCACCCCAAACATGCGCCATGCAGCTGCCCAGCCATGCCCTGTGAGCAGACGTGGAGCAGCCACAACGGCTAAAGGTTAATCCACTTGACATTTGGAGGGAGGAGGAGGAGAGAGCTTTGCTGGCCAGGAAGAGTGGTTTCGCCCTTTTCTAAAAAATGGGAGGGAGGAAGGAATTAAAAATAGATTTGTTGTCACCCTCACACTGCACTCCAAGCATAGGACATCGATCCCAGCGGAAACAAGCATGGCTGGGTATTGGGCACAGTGGCCCCCAGGGGCTCACTGATCACCAGCAACATCGGCTGTGTAATAGGAAACCCTGTGAACCCAAGATGGGCACTGGATCATCCCAAGGCAGGAAGACCCAGGTCAGCAGCATGCAAGACGCATGCCTATCTGCATAGGTCCCCCCATCTCCAATCAGATTCCCACATACTACTACATGGAGCCCCAGACACCTCTCCTAGGTTCCATGCACGACCAGCCCATCACTTCGGGTCTCTAATAAGCATTTGCAAAGGCCATGAGGTCTCTTCACAACTGCCTCCTCCTCCTGTCTGAGGCAGGTCCTCTAAAGCTTCTGACATGAAGACAAAAATGACCCACAAAGAAAGAGGAAGAGTCATGGCCGAGAAGGGGAGCCCGGTCCTTTCCCAGGGCAGCAGCCCCTCCCTCCCTCCCTCTGGGATCACCTTCCAAGTTAGGAGCTTTACAGCTTCTGTAACACACTTCAGAAGATAACACTGTCCTTCTTATTGCAATGATTTGTTTCTGAAAAGAAAATGCACCAAGCAACAACACAGAACCAATCCCCTCCTATTTTAAGGAGTAAAAATCATAATTATGAATTATGAGAAAACATTACAATGCATCACGTTAAGCCAACTCCCTCCTTCCTGGGAATATCCAAAGATAAAAAGAGGACATCATAAAACTCTTGCATGTAAACCACAACTTCTCCTGTTAGTTGTGAGATGGTTAAGGCACTGCTTCCGGATCACAGAGCCCTTCACTTGGCTGCCAGCCCGCAGGCCGTGTGCGTAGGGAGTTTTCCTCAGCACCAATCACATATTGGCCTGTCACTCTGCTCTCCTGGATGCTTGGAGTTTTTCAAAATGTCCATATGCGATTCTGCTGTTCTCCTAACTGCAACTGTATCGACTGCCTAGAACTTGGAAGTACTGAAAGTACTATATCAATTTTTGCAAATGAAATGTAAAATTTCCCTATTAAAATCACCCCAAAAGTGTGGTATTGAGGTATGCACATTTTGAAAAGTTGAGTATTTAAAAAAAAGGCAGCGGCATCATTACTAACCATGGCCAAACAGTGGAAAAACCCCAATATTCATCCACAGATGGATGGATTAAAAAAAAAGTCTCTCTCTCTCTCTCTCTCTCTCTCTCTCTCACACACACACACACACACACACCACTGGAATATTAGTCAGCCTTAAATAAATGAAGATTCTGACACATACAACCTGGATAACCTGAAAGATACCACACTGAACACCACAAACCAGACACAAAAGGACAAGTTTGTGATTCCAGGTCTGTGAGGGATCCAGAGTAGTCAAGTTCATGACCACAGACAGTAGAACAAGGGTTCCAGGGAGGGAAGAGTGGAGGCAAGGGCAGTTACTGTTTGATTGACAGAGCTTAGGTCCCAGGTGGTGAACACCACTGGCGGTGCTCGGAGGAAGTGGTTGCAAAGCTGTGAATGTCCCCATGATGACCACAGCACATGCTTAGAAATGGGTGCGACAGAGAAGTTTACATCATGTACACCTTATGTAAACAAACAAAGGAGCCACTCCACTAGGAAATCTCATCCCAGAGGTCCACGTCTCCAGGGCCTTGTGCTATGGGCACACACTGCAGAATTGTGTACCTGGCTCCAGGCCAGGGATAGGCAGAGCCCACATCGTTTATTTGTTTGTTTCTGCTGCTGGGGATGGAAACCAGGGCCTCACACATGCCAGGCAAAACCTCTACCCCTGAGCCAAGTCCCTTGCCCTAGTGACATTTTATTCAGGGGTCCACACCATTCAAAGCATTTCAGACAGGTTACACTCCCAAGGGGACTCCTTTGGTCACCATTGTCTTGATCTTGGGAGCTGGGGAATGTTTTTTTCTTGGTGACATCAGCATTGTTGGATGGCATGTTGGGTGTGAGAAACAGGAGCCCTCACCAGTGAGAGGGTGTTTTAAGAAGGTGGACAGGTGAAAAAGCTTTTCATAACATGGAACAGATGCTGAGAGAGGCTGACACTGGTGTCCTTAGGGATGGTGTCTCAGGGGTGTTGCCAAAGCTGCCCTGTCCCCAGCCACTCCTGGGGAGGAATTCTGTTTGCCTGATGCTAAGTACTGAGGTGACTGCAGTGGTCCTGGAGACAATGCTATGCCTGCTCCCGGTGATGCCTTCTGCAAGATGGTGTCAGGGCAACTGAGAGGGCAGTGGACAGAGACCCCACAGATGCTTTTAAAACAGCCTGAATCCTTTTGGCCCTACCAATGAAAGACTGTTTAATAAACACCTCTTCGTGGAGCAGAATCTAGTTGAAGAAATTTTATTTTCCACATATGTGGAAAGGCTCTTCTACCTCAAACTTTTTGGTTACAACTATTACAGACAAGTGGAGCGAAACATGATCCAAATTGATGGATGAACAGTAGTGTGTGTGTGTGTGTGGGGGGTGCTCCCAGCTCCCTTTCCGCTATAGAGGCTTACATCAGATTTTATCTAAGAAATGGCTCACAGTTACCTTTGTATGGTAGGTGCTGATTTCAAGGACAGGGAGATTAGAGAAATCAGAGTTTGGACCTATCTTTACAAAGTAAGAGAAGCACATTAAGTGCTTGTGGGGCCTCTTCCGTGGAAGGGTCCTGTATCTAGACTATATCCCTTTTGAGATCCATGTTCTCTGTGCAGCTGATTAAGAATCCCCTCATTCTATAAGTGACTAGCAGAGAGCTGGGAAGACTTTATTTATTTATTTATTTATTTATTCTGGGTAAACAACCAATTGCCAGTTGATGCACAAGAGCAAGAGACCACACAACCTATGATTCTTTGAGAACTATTTCCCTTAACATTTTATTATGAAAAATCTCAAGCATGCAGTAAAGCTGGAGGAATTTTATAATGAACATAAATATACACATGCCTACACCAGAGCACGAACATCTTAACAGAGCTGATTTATCACAGCTGTCTCCCCTTCTTTCCTTCCACCAAACCATCTTTCTTTTATTTTTTTTCGAAGTCAATGCATTTCAAACAGTACGTTAGTGATCTGCACACCTCTTCCCAGGCATTTCAGTATGTACAGCATTACTTACGCCGTGGCCTAAGGTTGTTCTGTAGCTTGTTTACAGGATATTTTCTTCTTTTCAGGTAAAAGGTAACAAACAGTGAGACGCAGAGCAAAGGGTGAGTTTGGACAGATGCACATACCTGCACCACCAACACCCCTCTCGGGCCACATGTCACTTGGGGTGACTCTGAGGTTCCCTCAAGCCTCCTCCCAGTCATCTCTGCTCCCACCACTTCCCTAATGGAGCTTCATTCTAGACTGGTTCTCCTGTTCCCGGCTCCATCTATTAAGAATCCTGGAGGGTTTGCTCTGCGGAGCCGGCTGGCTTGCTTTCTTCAAATTATCCACGTTGGACACGCTGGCTGTCCGTTTTGTATGTATGGGTCAGCGAGTGGTACGCTGTGGTCATAACACAAGTCACTGATCCATTTTCTCAGTATTGAACACCTGGGCTATTTATAGTTTGGGGATAACTGCAAGTGAACCCAAAGGCTTGGAGAGTGGGTGCAGATCAGGTTCTGTAAGAGACCACCAGATGTCTCAGCAGAAGGGTTGGAGCACTTTGTACTCCCACCAAGATCACATCAGTTCCAGATGCACGGTTTCCTTGCCAACTGGTGACACTTTCCACTTTTGTTGTAGCTGCTGTCATTTTAAATGTTAGACCATATAGTGGGTTCATAGTGGGTCTTGCTTTGCTCTTTCCTGACTTCTCGTGGGGTATGGGGCACCCGAACATATGTTAGAATTCCATTTACCTCTGGTGCTTTTCTGCGCATCTCCAAAGATACCTTTTTGAGCCTTGGCTCCCTGTGCTGCATTACCGATGCAGACTTGCTCATTCTCTGCCAGGGCCATCCATCACCCCACTTGTGTGAGGTGCACAGCACGTAGCTCCCATCACATCCTCCCCCCATTCCCTCTCACAGCAGGACTGCCTTGAATATCCCCTGCCTGCACCGAGAGCCGCATTACACACTTGCCAAACTCCTCTACATCTTGGACTCTACTGTAAATCTTAATTGCCACCCAGCAGACACCAGCCTGAGAGAGAGAGGTGGAGATCACCCCTTGCTCCCCTCTGCTGTCCCCTGGCTAGCTAGAGCAAGGGAGGGCTTTCCTTTTGGAGAAGATGCAGTTAGACCCTTCCCCACACACATCTACTCCCAAACTTCTATGGGACCAAAAAGAAAGGCACCCACCCTCTGACACAGATCTTGGCGGAGGATGCATGATCCTTAAATGAGGAGGAGCCCCATGGCTTCTGGCCCTTTTCCCGGGTTCTGTGTGGCTCTCAACGGTGTCCCTAGCAGCACAGCTCGGCCTCCACCGCCCCTCACAGAATTAGGCAAGCCTCCTGCTAATGGTGATAAATTCTTTTCTGTGCAAACTCCTACATTCTGTCATCTGGACTGAACTCTCGGGGACACAGTCCTGCGGCTAATTACTAGCAGAGTGGGGACCAAAACCCAGATCTCGGCGCTTTCTTCTGCAGTGTGCTGCCAGAGTCCCTCTCTTAACGCTGTTCTTCAAAGAAGAAACAGTTGAAAGCCCCACATTCTATTTTGAGAACATGCACAGGGAATGAAATGTTTGTATTCCGCTGTCGCCTCCTCCTCACCCCACCTGTGCGGCTGCCTCTCCCAGGTTGGTTCAACTGCTGCTCAGGAATCAGACGCCGCGGGTCCTTGTTCGACAGCACAATGCTGTCAGCGATGAGCATATTTTTCTGCTGAGGCTCGAGGCTGGAGCTGAATTACTCATGACACTTGTTTCTTAAAAGATTAAATTCACTCTAGTAAACAGAAGGACAGGATCTGCATTGGCATTTCACAGACAAACCCTCAACTTAGAACTTAAAGATCTAGAAATTTCAGCTCAGCCGCATCCCAGCTAGGGCCACTCATCAAGCCCTTCTTGAATTTCCACTCATGTGGCCCAACTGGCTTTCCTTGCTGCTCTGCAAACAAGATGAGGTGTGTCCTGCAATGCCCCCTCGATTGGATCTGCATGCTTTTGATATTCTTCCTATATGCATCCTAATGCCACTCTTATATCTATTCCACACACCCTCACTTACTCTTTTCCCAAGGCATTTGTGTGATTCAGTCTTTTATTCCTATGTGTTCACTGACCATCTCTCCTCAGTATTCCCAGTGCTAGAATAGTAGGCAGTCCCTGAATATTTGAGAAGTGACCAATGGCCACCTGCAGGTCTGGTGCAGACTCAGAGACCTCGTCTATTTAACCAGGCTCCCAATGCTGACCCTGGACAACTGTGGAAAACACTATCTGAAACCAGTTATATGCAACCACGGCTGTGACAACGTGTGCTTTTAATGCACGGTGGGTATTTTTAAAAGTTTACTCTAAGACAAAGAGTTTTTCACACTCTTCAATGTCTGAAGTCGAGAATCGTCTTCCGAGAACTGCAGACCGCACAGCAGCCGAGATGCAGTTGGAGCTGGGGGGGTGGGAGGGGCATGCATAGAACTCATAGAGGGGCATCCACAGCCCTGAGAGGAGGGTCCATTTTTAACTGCTATAACCCAGACAGATGTGGGAAAGGGCAGGGAGATGAAGAATCAGGTGATTAGCTATGTTCCTGAAAGACGAGCCAGGACACAGCCAGCCCCGAGCGGCCCAGCAGCCTCCTTGTAAGTCGTGTGGCTCTCTTAAGGACACAGAGGTCAGCACGAGGCAGAGATGTGTGGAGTGGCTGACCCTGGGTGGAAAAGAAGCCAAAGAGTGGAGAAGTTTGGGAACCCCTGAACCCACATCTCTGCCCTTGTTTCCAGTAAAACAGGATAAAAACTCATCTAATTAAGTCAAAAAGGCTCTTTCAATAAGTATAAAAGAAAGATTCAAAGAGCTGAGAAGGCATTGTGTTCTGCCTTAATTAAAAGTCTTTTTTAATTCCTTGTCTTTACATAAAATAACAGTGTGCTTTAGAATCAGCTGCACTGCAGATTAGTCAGAACTGGAAATTTGTTTCCAAAAAAAAAAAAAAAATTATTAACAAGACTCCAACCACCCTTGACTACAAATATTTCTCCTCTGCTTCATCCAACGACTTAATTCCTCTCTGTTTAATTTCCGGATCCATTTCCAAGCCTGACCTACACTGCAGAGTCCCCTGGGGGACAATAAAAATTCTGTACTTCTCAATCACAGGGTGTCTCAAAGTGTTGGTCCCAGGACCACCAGCAGCACAGGAACCTGTTAGACAGGCACCTTCTCAAGCCCACCCAGGAGCCACAGAGCCAGAAGCTGCAAGCCCTCCAGGTGACACTAAGAGCCACTGCTCTAGGAAAAACACCTGAGCCACACTCCATGGTGGCACTCAAGTGGCAACGTGCCCTGGGGCTTCACTGAGACTCCCTGGGAAGAGACCATGCACCAGGCTGTGCTGGGGCCAAATGCTTCCTCTCAGTCCAGAGCAGAGGTGCCCATGCAACTGCCTGATCAAATACAAAACAGAATGTCTGGGCGCTGATGCCAGTGCCCATGCCATGTTCTGTTCAGGGGACGCAGGACTGATTCTGATTCACGAATCCCGGCGGACCAGTCAGAAGAAGTGGCAATGGAAGTGGATGTTATAGAACAATGACAGGTTTTCTAAGACAAAGGAGGCCACACACACATGCACACACACACACACACACACACACGAGCAAAAGCAAAGGACACAAGCGGGTTCAGAGGCTCATGAGCACACAGGCCCTGAGTCTGCATCCTGTGAGAACCTGGTTAACCCCACCCACCGGGTCCCAGTGTAATGTCTCACTGCAGTTCCTCTGGCAGCAGGGGCCAGCACGGTGCCACTCACTCTACATCCATCCTCCCTTTTCTGCTTAGGACAAGAAGGATGCTTACAATCAGGAGAGCAAAGCAACCAGGGGAAAGACTGTTTCTCCCAGCCTGCAGGGCACCTGGGCATGTCTGGGACCTCAAGGAAAGCCACCGCAAGTCACTCTACCCGACAGGAGATGGGTGGGGACTGCTTCTCCTCGGCTCCCGACAAGGGACAAGGTATTGATGTTCTGATGCCATTCTGGACACTGAGGTACCTCAGCCTAGACAGGAGGTCCCTGGGGAGGGCCCCGAAGACACCAGACACCGTTAAACCACCACTCCACCTATGTGACCAATCTCCTGGCTTCTTGGTTGTGGTAGAGAAACAAACGTCACTGTGGTTTAAGCCACCATTTGGTGGGACTTGTCATCAAGCTATTGGGCCTAACTGTAATGGATATGCCATTCTATCTCCATTCAGTCCTAATCTGCACAACTCCACTTCTTCCTCCACTTCTTCAAACACTTTCCCCCACAAGTGCTGGGGACTGATTTGCACACGCTAGGCAAGCACCACTGAGCCACACTTCCAGCCCTTCCTACACCCTGCTCATCCCAATTACCCATTCCCTTTGCCACGTACTACCATTCTTCTGGAGAGCGATCAGGAGCCCACTCAACTGTGGGGCCTGACAGTAATGTAAAAGCACCCTCACCAAAGCACCCGTCCCTTCCTCTTGATGCCAAGTGTAAGCCAGGCACCAAGAGCATCAGCATCACCTGTCAGAACAGTGAACACATCCAGGAATCAGAGCATGCGTTTTAGCAAGATCCCAGGGAGTGTGTGTGCCCTTCTGGTCTGAGAAACACAGCTCTGCCCTCCTCGTCTTCATCCCTGGCTGCAGATATGGAAATCCATTCTCCAGCTACTCTTCTGTCCTCCCAGGCTCTTGATCTGGCTTCTTCAATAGGATTCTAGGTTCCTTGTCAACTTTTCCTACAACCTTAAAAGGAACCTACACCAGACCATATTGCTACTCTACCTTCCCTGAACAAAACAGTGAGTTACCTTTATATGTTCTTGTTTTGGTTTTTACTATCCCTTCTGCCTGAAATCCCCTCTAGACCTCTGACCACCTGTAGGTCTCCAACTCACCGTCCAGGCCATCTGTGCATCCTGTTCCATGAAGGAGAATGTGACTTTGAACTGTTATGTCACCTTCTCTCTGCCTCAATGTCTTCATCAGTAAAACTCAAAAGAATTCTGATGCCTACTCTTCACAGGGTTGTGCGAAGAAGTCAAAGAAGTAATAAAACTAAAGCCTTTGGAACAATGCTCTGTATAATGGCCCCTTAAGTGCTACACATTAATTCTGTACACCAAGACCTAGCACGGGAGAAGATACCATGGGCTCTCAGTGTGTGCTGACTGAATCCAACTTGCAGTTTCTGTTCCCACCTCTGAGCCTTATTTTCCTGGGTTCATGAGTCGACCACACCCAGTCTTCTCCAGAGTCCAGCAAAAAGCCCAAACCCAGCCCCCAACAGGGACATGATATAAATAAAAGAACAATTTTCCGAAGCCATCCCAGTCTGCAGAGCCTCGCCAAGAAATAGAAAAGCAAAGCAATATAAATGTTAATAGGGAATTGTCTATTCGCTTTCACTTAGGCTAATCTACTGCAGTCCAACAAAGAGGGAATTAGAGAGCTGAAAGAAGGAGAAAATAGGGGACCTTGACACACTGCAGTCCTTCCCAGGAGGAAACGCAATCCCAGGCCAACAGACAATGTGGAAATCAGGACCAAGGGCTCTCTATGGGATGGTCCCTGGCAAGAGGCAGGGCTCCTGCCTTGGTTCCTGTTTTCCTTGGCATCCATCCAATGGTACTGCCCTGTGCAGCCACGGGTCTGAGTAGTAGGAATAGAGGGTGGGTTCACCTGAGGCCCCTGTCCAGACAGGCAGACAAATGAGCCTGCCATTACAATACGGTGGGTGATAAATGTTACTAAGCTACAGGCTCCAGATGTTAAGTGAGCACAGAAGAGAGGCATGTTACCAAGTCTGTGGGCAGGAGAAGGAAAGTCCGTCTTACAGAGCGGACCCTGAGGCTGGGTTCTGAAGATTGAACAGGAGATAGCCTAGTGCAAAAAAGGCAGTGCAAAGTGTCCCAGCAAAGAGGACACCCAACACCAAGATAGGAGCTGAGTATAGTGTGGCAGGTTAAATAACCTCCTCCCCTGCAAGGATGTCCACGTGATAACTTCTAGAAGGGGTGGGCGCTGGATTACATGGTGAAAGGGACTCTGCAGGCCTGATGGAAGACCCTGAGATGGGGAGAATACCCTGAGTTATCTGGCAGAGCCTGATGGAATCACAAAGGACCATGTAGAGAGATGCGGGAAGAGTCAGAGTACACACTGTGGCCGTGTGACGGCAGGAGCAGGGATAGGAGGGATACACTGTGAGGCTAGAGGAAGGGGCCACAAGCCAAGGGAGGCAGGCAGACAGAGAGGCTGCTACCCACCACGAGGAAACAGACTCTCCAATTTAGAGCTTCCAGAAAGAACCAGTCTAGCCGGCATGCTGCTTTCCTGATGGTGATTCTGGACTTCTGATCTCCAGGAACATCAAAGAGCAAATGCATCTCATTTTTTAAAATATGTATTTATTTTATTTATTTATTTTTATGTGGTGCTGAAGATCAAACCCAGGGCCTCGTACATGCTAGGCGAGCGCTCTACCACTGAGCCACAATCCCAGCCCCAAATGCGTATCATTTTAAGCCACTAATTTTCTATAGCAACAACAGTAAACGAACACATAGACACAGCTTCAGGTGCCATAGGAATGTTAAAGGGAAATGTTAGAAAAATGAAATCAATCAAAGGGGCAGACACAGGCCAAATCACAGGAGCACAGGTACTCGGGGCTGGGTCCCGTTTACCCTCACTGAGGAGAGGAGCTGCCGGGGGATGGCATTAGCATCATGATCCTGTAATATGACTGCCCACACTAAAGCTCTGAAGGGTCACATTTTTTCATCTTTAAATTCTTAGTAATTACCGCATGTGTAATTCTCCATTTTACAGACTCATTTCTTTGATCATAGACTATCACGACTTCATGGAGAGAAGGAACAGCTGGTGGAATATGTGACTCTCCTTCATCCCTCCAGATTCTAACCCTCGGGATACACTGTTGAGAGCCACAGCCGAAGGGGCCCCAGCAA
This sequence comes from Marmota monax, assembly GCF_021218885.2. Taxonomy (NCBI): domain Eukaryota; kingdom Metazoa; phylum Chordata; class Mammalia; order Rodentia; family Sciuridae; genus Marmota; species Marmota monax. Next base: position 6,841,244 of record NW_026695202.1, read on the forward strand.
ACTTCCAGCTGCCAGCAAACTTCCAGCTGCCGGCTGATGATTGGCTCACAGCGGCCCCAGCAACATCTAGCTGATTGGCTCCTCGGCCCCAGCAACATCTAGCTGATTGGCTCCTCTGAGGTGATGCTCATTGGGCTGTTTCCCTGCCCTTTCAGACCACGGAGCTGCTCATTGGGCGACTTTTTTGGCTCCGCCCACGTGACCCAGCCAATCGGCCTCAAGAGCAGGAGGATTGTGGGAGGTGGAGAGAAGCTTGGGTGGGAGAGAGAGGCTTGTGGAAAGCCGGTGGTGGCAGTTGAGGCTCTGAGGGTTTTTCCTGAGAGGCTGTTTTGTTTGGCGTGTGTGGTTCTAAAAATAAAGTTAGTTTCTTTTGACAAGTGGCTCCTGATTGTGCCCAGCCAGACTGCGGCAATACACCTCTGCATCTGCGGAGCTGGGATCCTACGGTAGGAGCCTGTGCTTGCAGCAGGAAACTGGGAATTCCCCCCAAACCCTGACCAGACGGAAGGAGAAGGCAAAGCCAGGACTTATTGAGTGTGCTCTGGGGATCAGAGTTTTGTCTATGGTCTCCACTTCCTCATGGAGACCCCCAGCCCTCCTTTGTCTCAGTACTCACAGCTGCTGGGAGGCCCAAGCCATCTGTGACGGACCCGGATTCTTCCCATGCTTCTGCGGGAAGGCCTGCAGGTGAAGCCTACGGAGGACAATTCACCCACTTGTGGACACACGGGCCTCTGCCTGCTGTCAGTCTACACAAAGAAAGGCCACTCAGGGTGAAATGGCAGCAGCCCCCTTTCTTTCCTTGCCCACCATCTGCATCACTTTCTGCCCAACAAGCACAACTCCAGGGCCTCCACCAGCTCAGCTCTTGGCTGAAACGTCCTTTATGCCAAAGGAATCGCTAAGTGGCACCTAAGCAGCCTGGATCTGAGCAAGCTGGGACTTCTTGGCACTGCCACTAGACCCCTGAGGTCAGAGGTGAGAATAACAAATGTTCCAAGGAAGTGTGTTGGCTGTCACCAAAGCAGGGCACCCACAGAACAGAGAGCAGTGCCCACCAGAGGGGAAAGCTGAGCTGGGAGCCTCGGTCTGACATGTGATAGCGCAAAACCTCGCTTCCATCAGAACAGGGGGATGGCACCTTCACAGATGCTCTACTCCACCCTGGTGGGACAAATGGAGCAACTGGAAGCCGTGGACGCTTTCCAGGGAGCCGGACCTCCCCACACCCCCCCCACCCCCCAACCCCCGCAAGTTCCATGATAAAACACCCAAGCACTGACAGCATGGGCCCTGGGTGGAGCTCTGAGTCTGTGATAATTTTAAACAGAGCTGTCAGGAGCCACGCCTCCAGGGCTACTCCACCCCCTGCCACCTTTTCTTTTAGAATCTATATTTGGAAACATTACTTTCCTAAAGACAAGCATCACTGAGTTGATGGGTGTATCCCAGAGTTAAAGGATGAGCACAGTTTAAAGTGTTCTTGATAAACTGGCAGGTGACTCCCCAGAAAGAACTGAGACAAAAAGACAGACCACCCATGGACAGTCAGGGAAAGGGCCTCAGAGAAGAAAAGGAGGAAGAGAGGATTGGGAAATAAACTTCTGACCTCCACTATTCCTAGCCACAGGAAAGTTCCTTACCAGCAACTAGACGCAACCAACCAACCCCAAAAGGTACTTCTTCTTGCAACAACAGACCCTCATTCCCACTCTAGTGCTGATTAAGGCTTAGAAATCACTTTCCCCCAAATTTGCTGAAGAAGGCAAAAATAGAGTTGATTGGTCCTCCTTCTAAATCCTACATCCCACCCATCACCTACAGGGACAGATGGAGCTCCGAAAAAACCCTAGACAACAGACAGGCCGGCGTCCCTCTCTTGGGAGCCTGCCCTCCTTGGGAGCTCTGCTTTCTATTACTCTAATAAACCCTGTTACTTTGCTCTCACCCGTGTGATCATACATCTCATTCTTGGGATCTGTGAGACAAAGAACCCACCCATCCACCCCCCAAGTTGACCAATGTTGGTGCCACCAGCAAATCACACCCAGCAGCCTCTGACTGTGACCGACTGCATCCCAGCACTAAGGGCAGGGCCTTCTGGTGCCTTTCTTCAACTTCCCGCCATGCTCAGCGAGCCCCCTCAGACAGATGAGGAAAAGGAGGCCGTGGAACGGAAAGTGGCTCACCGAGGCCACACGGTCACTGTGCTGGGAGCAGAATGGAAGTCCTGGACACGTCCAGTTCTACCATGACCGCTCCGTCCTTCAGCTGTTTGAGTGATCCCTGCTCCTGCAGCAGCTCTCATTCATGACGGATGGCTGCAGGCTGGGTTCTAGACCTGGCATTCATTACACGCACCGTGGCATCCACCCAGGCCCATGAGGCAGCCCGTGCTGTGAAGGGCACCTACCTGCTGCTGCACGTAACGAGCGCGAGGTGCCCTGCAAAGCGCTTTACATCCATACACAATTTCAACACTAAAAATTCACGCGCCTGCATTATCCTGCCCCACTTACAGAGAGAACTGGAACTCAATCCACGGGGACTTCCCCAGGGGCCCCATGGATCATTGATAAAGAAGAAAAACATGCATCAATAAATACGTGTGAACCCAGGGCTGCCACTAACAGCACCATGTGGGTGGCAAGAAAGAAAGTTTCCAAAGTCGACAGGGGCGGGGGGGGGGGGGGAAATCAGCATTCTGTTTTGGTCTGTCTTCTTGGCAACCTGCTGGTGGGGTGGAGTTTGATGGGGCAGCGCTTATTTCAACCCCATCAGGCTGGATGCATGCAAATGCATTCCCTTCTCTTCTCAGGGCTGCTTCCCATTATAGCTAACATGGCTCTGCCCACATCACAGCACAGGCTTCCAGCATGCCACCGCCTCCAGTGGCTAGGAGGGGCCTTCTCACCAGCTTGAGCCTGCAGGGAAAGCTCCCTCCGAGGGCACCATCTGTGGTGCAAGTGCTCCTAGAAAGCAGCAGAAGTAGCTGGTGGAAGGGGAAGAGCCTCAGGGTAGGAAAGGAAGAGCCCTCAGCACAGGTTCAGGTTCAAGTTCCACCTCTGCCCATAATGACCTGGGGCAAGTCAATCTCCCCCAGGAGAACTAGGAACATTATTAAATGACTTGATGTCATGGCAGATTCCCTGCTGCCAAAAAAAAAAAAAACAAAAAAAAAACTGCATAGCTTTCAAGAAAGGAAATGATTCAGCAAATGAGGAGCAAAGATACCTGTACCCAGGATCCTCTGCTTAAGGAGCCCACCCTCTTTGAAGTTCTCTTTCTCAAAATGCACAGACTTTAATTCCAGGACCAGCCCTTTTCTGCCCCAGGGAAGCTTGCAGCCCTGATTCTTCCTAGTCCTGCGGCAGGTCACAGGCTGGCAGGGCTGCACAATGAAAGTCACCTGAAAATGATACCATTATCCCCACCATCAGGAATCCTGTCATGGCTGGTGGATGCAAAAGTGGCACAGGAGAGCTGTCCCAACTGAACAACGCTATGGCCAACAGGAATGGGAGGGAGAAGGGGGAAGCACCCTGGCACCCCTCCCTCACTGCCTGGCACCAGCTGTGTCTACCAACTGCTCAAGGAACAATTCTGGGGACTACACCTGACCTCTGGCACACACAGCTTCATAATCATCTTACTGTGTGTACAACAGGAAAATCCAGGGAATGCCCAGGTGGGTAGCAAAAGCACTCAAGCCACATGTTAAAAAAAAAAAAATCCATAAAATCCACTTTGGCTTGCTAAGAGGCCTCTTTCACCGCAACTGAGAAGATTTCCCCAGGTGTGAGCAGCTGGGGGTGCCATGGGGTTCCTCTGGCTGGGGGGCACATCCAGGACTTCCCAGGCATGCTGGCCTCATGCCCTCTCAGTCTCTACTTGCTCTGACTTCTTCCAGCTTGCTCCCAGCTCCTAGTTCTTTGGAATCAAAGGAACTTATAAAAATATCAAGCTGCTATAGAAAAGAAAAGTGGCAATTTGTAAATTCCCTACTTGGCCCTGTCTACCTGCAAAAATACAGCTAAATCCCAGGGGAGTCAGAGGATTTTTGATTCCCTTTTTAGTTTCCAGATGGAGCCGCCTCCCACTGGCGACCCACACACTCAAGTGGCTGATGTCACTATTGTGATTTTAGTAGTACAGGGAGGGCCCTGGGGGCGAGTGCCCCCATAAAAATCTGCAACAGTAAGCACTTCTGAGAAAGCTGGGGACCACAGTGCACTTGGCTTGGGGAATGTCCACAGAGTCACCAGGGGAGACTCATCAGGTGGGCATTTGTGCTCACCAGCTGGCTGGAAGGAGCCAGGGTCTTAAAGAGGCAGTGACACTAACCAGGCTGATGAAGGTCTGAGGCACAGAGAATGATGTGGCCCTAGAGAGCACCTAGGAGAACCCTTAGAAAAATTTCCCTTGGCCATCGTGTGGATGGCAGGCTCAGGACCACACCAACCCAAGTCCTGGAGAAAAGGAGGCTGTCAACGGAGCCTAGCTCAGCAGTATGTCTGGCCTCTTCAGGCTGAAGAGGCATTGCTGACAACTAGCAGAGATGCCACTTAAAAATATGGAAATTCTAGTGAACATGAGGGCCTACCAGGCAGCGAGACAGCAAGCAGCAAAGCGCACCGCGGACGTTGATGGTGGATGAGTACAGACACCTGGATGAAGACCCCGAGGGAGACCCAGATGGAGACCCAAATGGAGAGATGGGTGGAGACTCTAGCCTGCACCTGCTCTGCATGGCCTCCCCAGGACCTCACCACATGCCACACCATGACAGAGACTGCGGGCCTTCTTATGCCAGTTCATCTCTCAGGTGACCCCAACTGCATTGGTCAGCTAGGGCCATCATGCACAATACCACAGGCTGGGGGCTTTGGCAACAGAAATCCAGCATCTCACAGTTCTGGAGGCTGGAGGTCTCAGGTCAAGGATGGGGCAGGGCTGCTTCTGCAGAGACCTCTGTCCTGAGGTTGGAGATGGCCACCTTCTCCTGGTGTTTGCAAATCATCCTCTGCTAGTATCTGTCCATGCCGTAATCTCCTTTTCTCATGAGGATACAGTTCTATTGGGTCAGAGCCCATCTTAGTTACCTTGGTGTAACTGAGTTGCCTCTTTAACAGCCTTACCTCCAAATATGGTCACATTCTGAGCTGTTAGTCATTAGAGCTTCCACGCATGGACGTGGATGAGACTACTGGAGGGAGGACATGATTAAGCCCCAGTCACCGCATCTCTGTGCTCCTGAGGAAGTGAGACACAGAGAAATGAAAAAAATCCTCAAAAGCCACACACACCACAACTCTGTGGCAGTAACAGGATTCAAATCCCGAGACCTCCAAGACCCTGAAACCATGGTCCTGCCGCTCCATGAAGCTGCCATGGACCCATGAGGTTGCTGACGTCTAGCTTGTTTTCCAGATGAGGGAGTCCAGGATCAGGAAGGTTAAGTAACTTGCTGGAGGGTCACAGACCTAAGAAGAGTGATGCTGGGACTCACATCCAGGGTCTGCATAGCTTTGCCCCAACCAGTCATTTGTGTGGCATGTTCCAGGTCTGCCCTTGAGTGTAAACGGCTCCACTCCACATTCTCCTCTGTCCAGAGTGGTCTGGACACTACAGTTCTGCAGACTTGTCATTCTTCATTTTGATTCTGAAATACATTTCTTAGTATTCACCAATTTTAAGAGAGGTATTTAATTTTTTTTTTTCATTTAAAAAGGCCATTCAACTGTGGGATCACAACATCTTTCAGCGAGTCCTGATTGACAGACGCCTGTTCTCCAGATTGTATTTTATGTTTGCTCAAGGCCTGTGGTAGTACTTAGTATAAAATCTTGCACAGAGCTGTTTCCTAATAAATGCTTGCTGAATGCAGACATGGATGGATGGATGGATGGGTGAATAGAGGCATCACTCTAGCCTTAAAACGCATTTCCCAGCTTGAAGTTCCATGATTCTGCTCTTGAGGATGACACAGTAAAACTGTTGTTTCAAGGCCAAGGACTCATCAGACCTGAACCAGTACCTTTCTTCTCTCCAGTGGGTCTTCCAGGCAGCACACAAAGGCAGCTTCACCAACTGAACAATGCCGTGATAAGGTCTGCCCATGAGAATAACGGGATTTTGCCCATTGCAGAAGGATGGAAAGTCCCTGAAACCAATTACCCTCTCCCCGAGTAATGCCACCACTTCCTCAGTGCACTACACTCTCTCACCAGCCCCTTGCTAGGAGGAAAATAAGAAGGAAAACTTTTCCATCACTCTCGAACTCCACTGTCCCCGTTGTCTCTGTTTCTACTTGGGAAATGCCATTGTCATTCAACAAATGTCTGATTGAGTAGCTGCACAGGCAGAGAACTACTCTGGGCAGTTTCCACAGAAGCAGAATACAATAGTTCCTGACAGCAAAGCATTTACAAGCAATTCAAGGAGATAAAAAATACTCAAGAATGCAGAATAATGTAGTACAAATTGTATTAATAAGTGTTAAGCCTTTGAAGAATAGCCAGTAATCAGTCTAGGGAAAGGATTTTAAAGAATAAAGGCTTCTCAGAAGAGACTATGAATTTGGGTGAATCAAGAAATCAAACAAAAACTAAAACTGGTATCCGTGGCCCTAGAAAATGGCTAGGTCTGCATCACAGATGACCTTGGATGTGAACTGGGCCCTGGTGCAGAGCAAGTTGGGAGTGGCAGTGACATAAATCAAAGACCCAGAATACATATCATGTAAGGGGAGAAGGACACCAAGACACTGAGCTACTGGAGCAGGAAGAATGACGGGAGCTGACATCAAAGAGCAGGGCCCAGGGCGTTCCTGCAGGACCAGGGCACATCCCCTAAGCTGAAGTACTTAGATCCAGTGGGCACTAGAAACCCCTCTATTTCCTCACCAGGGAATAAAATATGCACAAGTTTCTGAGGAGTGACTACTGTCCCCAGCATCACTGCTTTGACAAAGGCCTTTGAGAAAGGCCTGAGGAAGGTTCGCATAGTGGCCAGGATAACCTGGGCATAGAGGGGGTTCCTATGTACTGGGGAAGGATGCAAAAGTTCCTTAAAAGGGGCACATTTCAGCAGGAGATCACTGTCGGGACAAGTGGAGTGAGAGTGCAAGGGGGCATGATGTTCTTCTTAAAAAAAAAAAAAAAATCGTCAGAAATTTCCAAAGCAACAGAGTTGGAGAAGACCTTTCATAGCAAATTTGTCCAAACCTTTATCTTTAGCACTGCAGTGGGTCATCACCGATCATGCGCCTACTCTCTAGGATGCCCTGTGATAGATGCCAAGCCCACATGGGCACACCAGCCCTTACGGGAGAAGATACACAGGGGCAGGAAACATCCAACTCGGCTTAATCCCACAGAGATGTGGCAGTTTCTGCAGGTGAGCAAGGGGTGTCCAAACGGCTCTCAGTTTACAAACTGCTGAAATCAAAGATTCATGTGGGGACACAGCAGAGAGGAGAAAGGGCAGAACCAAGACCCCAAGACTAGACTCCATCTCTCCCACAAGTGCCAACCTCTGCATTCCCAAGCTCTATGCTCCTTCTCAACCTGAATTCTGCATGCTTTCATTTAAATATGTCCTAATATAATGAATAGAAAAAGGTCTGCAGGACCCTATAGAAACCAGGAAAGGGGCTAAGAGAGGTGCGCCGCCCACAGTGAATTTACCCTTATGATGGTGTTCAGGAAAACTGTGCTTCCCACAGTCAAGTGACAAGAGCAGCAACACCTTGAGACCAGACAGAGAAGAGCACAGAGTAAGGGAAAGAAAGGAGAAATCTGGCTTTTAGGTAGAAGTTGCTTCTCCAGGTTCTGCTGCAGATCTCTGTGGGCCATTTTATAGATGAGGAAACTGAAGACAGGGAAGCAGAGGGACAAGTCCAGATCACCCACCCAGCGGAGGTCAATGCCAGGATCCGGCCCCAGGTTGTTGGGATACCTCTGTGCTATCCAGCACAACCTGCAGCGTGGAGAACTCAGTGGTGGCTGCTTCTTGATGGGGCAGCTGAAGTTGTGAATGTCCTTGAACCAGGGAGGATGTCAGCCTCTGCTGGACAAATGGCCCCTCCCTGAGGATCCCGTCAGTGAGGGCAGTCAGGAACAGATGGGTCACAGGAGCCCCTTCAAGTGGAGAAAAAATCACTTGGGGAGACTTCACTGAGGCCAGGAGGCCAGTGGTAGTGAGGTTCAGTGCAGCAAGGACATGAGCAAGATTTTCCACTCCATCATCAATGAAGGGTCATCAGGAAGCCCTGCTGTGGCTCCAAATGGGGTCAAAACCCAGGAAGGAACAGGTGGAGAGGTGGGAGAACCTGAAGGGGGTCTGAGTCTCAGCAATTCAGAGAGCAGGTCTTCACAGGGGTAGCATGCACCCTGCCGAGGCCAGGGAGAAGAGCTACTTACACACTGGCCTCCAGACCACTTGGGAAGTAGAGATAAGAGCAAGGGGCAGAAGAGCCCGTTGCCTGCCCAGCACTCTGCAGTGGCCCTACTGTCTTTAGAAACGTGTCTTTCATCGCTGCTGTACTTGCAAGAGGGGGGTATCATAAATATTTGTTGATGGTGACAATGACAGCTACTCATTTAAAGGCACCTAAATTGCCTATCCCTGTGGCTAATTTGTTTTGTGTTTGTCCTCAAAATCAGCCTTTTATGGAACTCTCCATCTTGAGAGCGAAGGCACACCACTTGAGGGCTGAGATTTGCTAGGAAGCCCCGAGTTTCATTACTTATCTGTTTTCTTATAATTAATCAGTTTTGTTTTAAAAGGAGGAAGGGGATAGATATATCTACAGACCAGCGGAAATGGTGACGGCTTAGGGAATGATGGTACAAAAGAGCCCCAGAAGGTTTGGCTGTTCAGAAGCTCATTAAGGAAATGGATGGAACTGGTGCTCAAAAAACACCAGCTCCCCGATTCCTCCAAATTGGATAAAGAAAAACAAGGGGGCTATTTCCTGACCCTTCTGGAACCATGTTGAAACATGCCCTGGACAGTCTTTGGCTGGAAGAGCCCCCTCCCCTGCTCGTCCTCTGGAATACAGATGCAGGGCGCCTGGGAAGCCTGGGAAGCACATGGGTTACAGTGGGCGTCGCTCACCCCGCGGCTGTCAGTGGTTTATGTGCAGACATACAGGCCGGCACACAGCTGGACACAGCAAGCCAGGTTGAAGCCCTTAGTTATCTATCCAGGGTTCTAGTTAGCCTTTTGTTTTTTTCAGGTTAAAAGTTCTTAATCCATAAATGGACCATCCATGTATTTGTTTACTCTTTGTCCTTGACATTCAGCAGTCTCCTTACACTGTTGGGGGGGGGATCTAAATTAGTACAGTCATTACGGGAAACAGTACAGTACGGAGGCTCCTCAAAAAACTAGAAATAGATCTGCGGTATGATCCAGCCATCCTACTACCAGGTGCATATCGAAAGGAAATGAAATCAGTATTTCCGAGAGAGATCTGCACTCCTGTGCTCACCGCAGCGCCTTCCACAAGACATGGACTCAACCTAGGTATCCCCTGACGAATGAATACATAAAAACGTACATATACACATGTCTGTACACACGCACACACACTGGAACATTATTCAGCCATAAAAAAGAATCTCAAACTTTCTCATAGGCATTAAGATGGATGAAACTGATGAACATTATGTTAAGTGGCAATAAGTCAAGCACCAAAAGATGAATGCCACATGTTTTCACCTTTATGGAGAAACTCAAAAGTTTATCTCATAGATGCAGAAACTGGAATAATGGTTATCAGAGCCTGGGAAGAGGATGGGCAATGGAGAGAGGTTGGCTTATGAGCACAGGGGTGCAATTTGGTGGAAGACATGATTTCTTACATTCTACAGCCCAGTTGTATAACTAAGGTTGGCAAGAGTTAATCCAATATTTTAAAATAGAAGGGAGGATTTTGTATGTTCCCAGGACAATGTAATGATAAACGTTAATCTGATCATTTATGTGGTATACATCTATGTCAAATGTCACACTCCACTTGATATTTACAATCCATGTGCATCAGTTATGTTTTTGAAAAGGAGCCCCTATTAACTGATATTGAAAACTGGCCCATGGGGACTTGCTTCCCCCTCTACCGAGGCGCCTCCTACCTACCCTAGAAGTCCCCCCATCCTCCCACTGCAGTGACTGACGGAAACGGTGCCCCTTCCATCCCACACAGGATCACACATCTCCAAAAAAAAAAATTCAACAGTCAGTCTGCCTGGAATCAGGAGCACCCCAGTGTTCAGAGTGGACTTGCATGTGAAGCGGATAGGACCCCAAGCCCTGCTCCAGAGCCAGGCAGCGCAGGCTCCAATCCCAGCTCCTGGGCTATGAAGCACTACACGGCCCTGACTCCACTCAGCCTCCAGCCGCATCTGTAATTTGAGACCCGCCTCCTAGCACCAACCGAGCAAAGTCAGAATTGAGATAAAATATACCCCCAATCCACTGGGGAAGACAAGAAGTAATAAATGACGAAATTATACAAACACTCAAGAAAATAAATTTACTTTAGGACCAAATCAATTAAAGAGAGGGAAAATCTAAAAAATCTGTGGAGTAATGTGTCCTGTCCAGGAAAATGTGAGCAGGACAGTGTCCTCCACTGCTCTTCCGCTGGTTTCCACACAGGCCACAGATGCCCTAGGGAAGAACACCGACAGGCGGTCTCCGATGACTTCAGCCTCCCCTGGGCTCCACCACACCTGGATCCCCACCTGGGCCACGGGGAGACACAGGGTAATGCCTCATGGGCACTGAACTCAGGCCTCAGGCCTCGCCCTCTCCTGGTGTCCTCTGGGATTCGAAGTCCATATTCTTCACACCCTTGGAGACTCACCACCTCGAGGACTTGTCAGCCAGCGATGATGAAGAGAGATGGGGAAGGGGAAGGTATGGTGTGGCAGGGAAGCAGGAAGACCTGAACCCCACGCCCAACTCACAGGAACTGCCGCCATCTTCAGCCTTCCCAGGGGAAAGGCGGACTAGAGAGAATCCGATGTTGGGCTGTTCCTTCCAGATCCTCAACTTACACCATCAGACAAGGAAGCCCAGAGAAGACCAGGCACAGCAGGAGGTCACCCAGCAAGTTACTGGGCAGTCTTGGACTGGAACCTGGGGTACCTGCCCATCAGCCAGGACTCTGCCCAGTCTTAGAGTGGGTGCTCCTGAGTCCACGGAACCACCTGCAGGGTCTTCTGAACAACCGAGCCCTCTCAAGGCTCCTTGGAGGTAAATCAGACCCCACTTCTGAGGTAACATTCTTTGACACCAAAGGGAAGGTTTGTCACCAGACACTGGAAAAGCCTCCAGGGTGATTTCTCCAGGGGTCTCCCCACAGGTTGGGTTCTTGTTCCCATGTAAGGGATATAGGCACCCTTCTACCTGCAAAGCAAACATGCTTCCAGCTCCCCAGTCTATAACAGTGGCCGCCAAAACTTAGAGGGCATCACAGCCTCCTGGAAGACTGGGTCCCCTGTCCCAGAGCATCTGCTCCTGGAGGTCCACAGGAGGACCCAAACAGTTACCGTATTTCAAACAAGTTTTCAGTACACAAATTTTCTCTCGCCATCTAACAACATGTGGCAAGGATACAGACCAGAGGGGCCCCTCTTTGCAATTCTGTGGCATCCGACATGCTGGGGTAAAATTGAGACTCTGAGGACAAGGCTCAGGTCTCTCGAGTGGTCACAGGAGCAGATGTCACTGAGCACTGGACCTGCACTGACACGCTGTGGGTCCCCGCTGATGATGGGCTTCCCCTTCATTGTTCTGAAACTGGCACCAAGAAATCTCTAAGGAGTTACAAACCATCACAAGTTCATCTAATTTTGAGTTAATTCTCCATTACTAACTCAAGATAAATTGTTCCAATGCTCTGCACAACTCACACTCACATTCCCACCTCACCACATACACTTACAAAGGATTAAAGTTAGTAGCCCTCACTTTATGAAATAGAGATACATCTTCAAATACTTTGCTAAAGAGTGAGCCCCTACATCCTAGGGTTGCCAGATTTAGGAAATAAAAATATAGAAAGTCCAGTGAGATGTGGATTTCAGATGAAAAAAAAAACTAATATAATTCTAGTATAATCATGTTCACATTCTTCAGATTGACTTACATTTAAAAAAAATGATCAGTTCTTTATCTGAAATTCAAATTTAACAGAGAGGCCTGTAGTTGAAAACCCAACTACATCTGTTCACTCTTCTCTTGCTTCTTTATTTATGTATGGAGTCTCCACTGTGTGTTACTGGCTGGAAATAGAAGATATGGGCAGCAATGTGTTGGCAAATGTTTAACAATGGCTTTGGAAGAGTACCTGCAGCTACCTTGCAAATATGAGAAGACAGAACACCTGCAGAAATGCCTGTGCAGAGCCACAATGGGAGTGCACCAGCAACCAGTACCAGCCCCCTCCTACCTCCAAGCCATCACTGAAATAGGACACACCAGCTCTTGCTCATTTAAGTCCTTATGAGGGTCTCCTGTTACTAGTACTCAGATGATTCTCAAGTGATTCTCAAAGACGACTCCTCCTAACCTTGCATGTTATATTTTGCCTCTCCCAGTTATTTCTGTCTGGGTGCCATGCTAGAGGGTCTCTTCTTTCTTCTCTTGCTTCTTTATTTATGTACTCATTCACTCACTCACTCATCATCCATCCATCCATCCACTCACCCATCCATCCACCCACCCATCCACCCATCCATACATCCCATCCTCTCTCTGTTGTAACAGCCAATGCCACAAAGTTCTAGAGACACCCCAGTTAGTACCCCTGACTCAGTCCCTGGTCAGTCACCAGTGTTTTTCACCCAGGGCCTCTTCTGCAGGAGTGTTTCCTAAAGCTTCCTCTCAGCTGTGACCACAGACTGAGAACTGTTTTGTTTATACTGTTGATAAGATTCAGGCTCTCTCCTGACCCAGTTCTTCTCCTCAGCTACTCAGTACGTCCCTGGAGTTAGACCTGCAGAAATCCAAGAAAACCACAGAAGATCCTTTTAGGATCTGTGAATCCACTCCAGGACACTCTACTCCCCACAAGGGGACCAGAGTGCTCTGAGCGGCAGGGCTGGGAAGGCTTCTGACCTAACAGATGCTTCTTTTGTGTGCAAGACCAAGCACTCATAATTGTCCAAATGAGTCTACTTGCACCTGTTTTTCTGATGCAAAAAAAAAAAAACCAAAAAAAAAAACCTTAACGCCATCAAAGATGAAGATTACTGAAAACATACACAGAGCTGCTTACCCAACCAGGTCCTGAAATTTCATTTCAAGCATATCCAACATCAACCCTTTGTTAGGAGGCAGGTGCCCACCCCATTCCAGCCCTCCTGTGACAGGCCTGTCCAGCCCTGCCGCCATGACTTTCCCCTTTCTGGACATCACTCTATTTTTATTCCTTCCATCTCAGCAATAAAGGTTTCCCTTCCTAATCTTTGGGGTCCTGCTAGACTTTTCCAGACAAGCCACTGGAACAGAGGCTCAATCATTATACTAGAGGGAAGACAATCTGTGCCGTTTGATTGCAGAAAATTCTGGCCATTGTCTGTTCTTTCCCTACACCCCATGCCAAATGTGCTGTCATTTCTCCTCAGCTCAAGGTCCCTTGTTAGCACATTGGCTAACTGTGTCCAGACAGCAAATGCCCGCCAACAGGCAGAGCAAAGCAGAGGCCCAGCCTCCTGCTCTGAGGACGCCTTGGTAAGTGTGGCCCAGCACGACCACAGCTAGCTCAGCGCAGACCATGCTGCGCACAGTGCAGCCAGATGCTGGGGAGAATCTAAGACAGTGACCAATTTACAAGAGGAACGCCATTGGACAAATTGGAAGGCGCAGAATGAGGCTGAGAAAACAGACAGGAGGCTGTTTAGAGGAAATCTGTTCACACTGAGGATAATTAATTAATGTGTTGAACGGACTCCCAGAGGTAGTCACAGAAGCTGAAGCCACAATTATTTTTAAATAGACTTAAGTTCTCATTGGGTAGAAAATAACAAGAGCTAACAAAGAGCTGGCTGGCCACATGGTCAGTGGGCTCAGCTGGGTCCATCCTGACCCACGATTATTTTACTGAGAGTAAAGAGGCTCCCCTGCCCCAGTCTTAACACCATCATGTTTAGCTTCGAATCTGCCCGGGAGGGCACCGCAGAAGGAATCATCTCTGGATTTCCAAGCAGCCCACCAACGCCTGCCTGTCCCACCCTGAAGCCTCTGTCCTCACCACTGATCATAGCAACCCGGCATCCCGATCCAGCGTGGGGGCTGGGGGTTTCGACCAGCAGTGCTGAGCCGATGTCACTTCTCGTGGAAATTTTAAAAGAGGTGCATGTAAAGCCAAGTTCTAGTGGGTGTTAGTGCCTAAGCTGGCAGGTCACAGAGTTGGGCTGGGAAGATCACACCGAGTGGTGCAGGAGAAGGAAGGGCACGGGACAGAATCAAGGAAAGAGAACACAGCTGGTAACCAAAGAGAGACAGGGTGGGAGAGTGGATAGGGCTGGGGAGCAAGAGAGGGGAAGACAGGCAGAGGAACACCGAGAAAGAGGAGGGAGAGAGACACAAGGAGACAGAGGCGCAGACAGGCCGACACTCATCCTGGAGGACGTGGCTTTGGGCTGCTTTTCCCGTTTGCGTTTTCAGGCAGCACCTGCTTCTTATAAGTAGCACTACACCCCGCTTTTCACACTTGACCCGACTCCCATGCCTTGTGACTCTTTGAATGGACACCCTTGCATAGACACCCCTCTTCCTCAGCTAAGTACAAAGGTCACTGTCATTTTCAACTAATGAAAAAAATAAAAGCCTTTGCTGACCACTCATTTGTGGCGCACACCCACATCTCTGACCGAGTACAGTGTGAATGAGACAAATAAAACATGCTCCTGCACAGTCACAGGGCACAGAAGGCGGAAGGGAGATGTCCAAGCACACATGCTGTCCTAACAGGGTCCAGTTAGTTCTACTTAGGACCCACGTTAGCCAGGAAGGCATGGGACAGCACTCAGCTTCCGCTATCTGGGAAGGGAACTGGGCAATAAATCACCTGGAAGAAGCAACACTTGATCCACATCCCAACAACCGAGTACCAACTCAGCAAAGACGGGGGTCCCAGCAGCCCGGGTCCTGGGCTGTGCTGGCACTGCCTCGTATGGGCCGGGGAACCTATGGCCACAGAAATAGGCAACACTACAGAAGTACTGTACGTTCTCTCTTAGGTTTTTGGTTTGTTTGTTTTGTTTTGATTTTGTCTTTTGTGCGAATCATGATACTAATCCCATACACACCTGCAGGCCCAAGACCAGAGCTAAAGAACATGATTTGTGCTAACAAAATGTCAGGGAAGGAACAGGCTGAAAGGTGGACGGGGCCACACTGCACAGACCCTTGCAGGTCTCCAGAAGTTCAGACCATCCTAAGCCACCGGAGGTGTCGAGTGAGAGGAAAGATGGATGGTCTGCATGGCACAGCAGAGGGGGGCTGCTCAGAAGAGTGGAGGCCCCTGGACAGCAGTCCGTTCCCAGAACACCATCTCAGACAGGGTCAGAGGGCCAGGGTGGGAGGACATTCAGAGTCCTTAGTTTCTGTGGATTTCCTTAGTACCTATGGGAGGGAAAGGAAACCAGAAACTCAGAGCATTACAGTAAACCAAAGCTTCTTCTTGGAAAACATATATGGGGCAAAAGAATGTGGAACTCAGCAATCTGGTGTGAACCAGACGAGGGAGCAGATTTCATGATTTATTACCACGGTATGATGGGGGAGGGTTCTTCAGGAAAACTCGACTTGGAATTGCTGGGTCTTCAGGGATGTCTTGGCCATCCAGCTGTGTGACCTCAGACATGTCACTTATCCACAGCAAAACATGCATTTCTTCTTAATTGCAATTGACTCTCCTGTGGAAGGTCAGCAAAATTCCTAATTCCACAGGTTTATTATGAGGATTGAGGGAGAACATGAATCTGCAAGTCCTTTTTCTTTTTCCTTTATTTTCTTGGTTTGGGGAACTGAACCCAGGCTGCACAAGTGCTAGGCAAGCACCCTACCCCTGAGTCACCCACCCAGCCCTGTGTGCAAGTTGCTTATAGACATAAATGCTTGATAGCAACAGGGGATAGATAGAGATGCATGCATCTCAGAAATTCACCCTCCTACCTTAAAAGTCATGAGAAGGATAAAGAACAAAGAAGTACACACATCTGTAAGCACAAAGAGGAAGCACATTTGGGAACATTTCAGGAAGTGTCTCTGAAGATCATCAGGCACGCCAAATCCGTGGTCCCAACTGAAGGGCAGAAACATGTTTGTCAGATAAAGAAGCAGAGGAGCCACACAAGAAATGTGTGTGATGTTTTTAAGCTAATTGGTCAGTGCACGTCCAGGTGTAACAGAAAGACTATAAGTGACATATGAAGGCAGATTTCTCTTCTCCCACAAGCTCTGGACTTCCTGTCTCCTGTGCAGAGAAGGCGACTGACCCTTCGTTCTGAGCACTATCTTTTCCTCGGTTCCTAATCAGGAACAAGGAAGACTTATGTGCAATCCCTAGAGTTTTGGACCCTTTACTTCTGTGTTTGCACACACTGTGTTCTGAAAGGCGGTCAGCACTATCCAGGAAGATCCCAGAGAAGACATTACTTGGTTAATTCTAAGTCACGATGATGCTATTAAAGCCACGAGTGACTTTAATAAAGTGACAAGAATACGGACAGCACTTCTCCTGAATAAAAATGTCCTGAGCGCTCCCAACACACATGGCATCAAGGTGGATACTGTGGGGTGACACCATTCCTGCCCCCAAAACTGCACGGGCAGTTAACGTATAGCCATTGCAGAAGGCAGGCCTTAGTAAGCCCACCACGCAGGGGTCTGTGGTGGTCAAACCAGAGAGAACAGAACAGAACAGAGCAAACCATCAAGATGGATACTACAGAAAAGATGAGCGGGCCTAGGAGGACGGAGCTGGCCCTACATGGGTGACGATGCCAAGGGACTTGAAAAGCTATCAGCACCTGGGAACCAACTCTCAGTGCGAACTGAGGCAGAAGGAAAAGTCCAGGGGATTAGATAAGCGCTATCAAGACAGCCATTAGGAGCAGGAGAGAAATTTTTCGAATTCCAAAGAACTTTATGAAGTTCTTTCAAGGGGGAGATGCGCTGACCAATTTCCAGCTGGGCTGCCAGGCAAGGCAAGGGTTGGGTGCATGGTGAAAGCACAGCCTCCGAGGCCCAGGCAGAGAGGGAGGCATGCGCCCTCCAGATGTTCCAGGAAGTCACTTGAGGATATGGGTGAGCTGCAAAGAGGCTCCACAGCCAGGTCCTGTCGACAGCTGCTTTTGGAAATCTCACTGCACTCCCCGGGGCCCCGTGAAGAGCTGAGGTGGAAACAAGAACGAAGGGGCTCGGAGCTCCCAAGTCCTTCCACAGAAATAGCTCAGTGCCTGGTGGATCTGGGAAGGGGCACAGGAGGGCTAGTCAAGGAGTCACGGGAAGGAGGAAGGGACGTGGAATTCAGAGAATGACCAAGACTCTGATGGGAACACAGGGTGCATGCTGGCGTGCATCTAGGTGGACACTGTGAGCCACTTATCTGAAGGTCTCCCTGGGGGACCACAGTCACGAGCACAGCTCCTAACCCCACGTTTGGGGGAAGCAAGGCAGGCTACCAATCCAAATGGGAATGGTCACGGAGCCCAAACTGGGGAGAGAATGAGGGAGTTGGAATACCATAAGGACCAGCCTGGATCTACAGCAGACCAGAGCAGCTCCCCGCCTCAAATCCAGAAAGAAGCCGAGAGACCAGCTAAGGAAGGTCTGCCAGGTCTGAAAGAGGAGGAGCCCTGGGAAGCCCTGGAGCTGAGGAAGGACAGGAAGAGCCATTAGAGGTGAACAGCGGGTGGCAGGAGGACAGTGTCAGAACAGCAGAGCAAGTTGTGTGTCAGGGTGGGGAACGAGGAGCCACGTGGGCACTGGAGCATGCCAGAGTGACAGGTGGACCGGGCATGGGAGGCTGGGCGGAAGACAACCCATCAGAGGTCTGCCAACGGTGAACCCTTTTCCCTCTCTTCCCAGCGTTTCAACATCTCCCCGGGGAAGAGTGAGGAGAGAGATCATGGGAAGAATCGCAGAGCACAGGCAGCAGGAAGAATCTCGGCACCAAAGGCGATGACCGTCTCCTGTGAATTGGTGGCTCTCAGCTAGAGTTCTACGTGGGTGGCCCTTCATGTCCTCATCCACATGCCAGGGTGGGCTCAGAGGCCAAGACAGAACTACCTCAAGAGAGGCAGGGAAGGGTTGATATCACACAGCTATCGCCTGATCATGCACCTGGGTCAGGCCCTGGAGGACCATCCCTCCCTTCCGGGAAATGGGGCAGAGCTTCTGCACACACCGGCAGCTGCATAGTGACAGAGCCCCAAACTCCTCTTCCTTTCTTCGCTCACTGATTCACCCTTTCATTCATGTGCCGATTACTGGCAGGTCAGCCTCTCCTCGGGTCCTCCTCAGACCAGCAACTCACTGCTCTCGGGTTCTAGGGGACAACGTGGTCCACCAACACCCGGAGAAACAGAACACATGCTGGGCGGTGACCAGAGCTGGGAAATCAATAAAGTGAGGGGCGGTGGGTGGGGGAAGGGGCTCTACTTCCCACAGGCGCTGAGGTGGCTTCTCTGGCAGGATGAAGTGTGAACAAAGACCCACAGCAAGTGAAGGTGTGAGTCATGGGGGGTCCGTGGGGAGAGCATCCCCAGAAGGGGCGGAGCAGTGGGCACAGCACACAGAACAGCTGCGGCAGGAGTAGAGTGAGCAGAGGGCGGGGCAGAGGAGCGGTGGGTCCCGGAGCTCTGGGAGGCCAACAAGGTCAGGCCTGATGGAGGACATGTGATGGAGGACATCTGGCAGAGGTACTTTGTGACTGGACCAATTGTTGTGAGTACCCTTCTGCCATCATGTGGGAGAAGCAGGGAGGCAGTTCTAAAGGCAGCAGCAGGGGGCGAGGGGGTGGTGACCTGCCACTGGACTCTGACAGTCCCGCATCACAGGTCAGCAGCACCAAGGGAGGGGCCTGCCGCTTCACTCAGACACATGCTCTGACTCAGGGACAGTCTCCCCCAGACAGTGCTTATGGACCCAGAGGACCCAGAGGACCCAGAGGACCAGCCCAGCACGTAAAGCCATTATGTCTCCACACTGCTGCGTTCACTGGTACCCAGGGAGGGGGTGTCAACCCAGGGAGCAGGCCTGAGCATGGATACGGATCCTCCCCAGTCGGCCCAGCCATTGCCCTTGTGTTATATTTAGGTCACAACATAACACTCAAAGCCACCCTGGACGCCAGGCACAGGTGTGTGATTGTCAAACCTCGTCACAATCTCTAGGAAGGCAAGAACTGCAGGACCAGGTGACAGTTGTCCCTCAGGGCTCAGTGCCATGCCACGGACACAGGGAGCCCTTAAAAAAAAATACTTGTTGGGTAAACAAACACTAAACAATAATTACAGTAAGAGTGTTTTTCACAATACTTAGTGACTGGCCACCTGACGCCAGGAGTTCTCAGCCAGCGGCAATCTGCCAGTGTCTGGAGACATTTCTGGTGTCACCACGTTGGGGAGAGGTGCGGCTGGTTGGCAGGAGAGCGGGAAAGCATCGGGCAAGGCACAAGACAGCCGCCCACAGCAAGGAATGTTCCACCAGCCTAAAGTGTCCAGTGCCAGGGTTGAGAAACCCTGATCATTTCATCCTCACTCTCTGCTATTTTTACCACGTGAGGAGACTGGGGCCCGGGATATTAACGTGCCCAAGAGAACACAGCGAGGGTCTTCTAAGCTGCAAGACGACAGCGAGGCAGGATGGTAATCGGCAAATACACATAGACTGGCTGAGGCGACAAGGGGAAAACAGAGGAGGGAAGAAGGGGACAGGACCGATGAGGGCAGCACTAATGAGCTCTGCAGACGACAGGTGGCCCTGCCCGTCCCCACTCTAAGTCTCCAAGCTCCAGACTAAAACCACAGGCAGGGTAGATGGGCGATGTCCAGCTTTAACACATTTAGGGCCACCTTTCTCCTGCACCTAAAACATTAGCTTTGCATAATTACTTGGAGATGCACAGTGATATTTACCATCCCATATCCTGTCCCTTTTCCTCAGCGAAGGTGGGAGGAACCCAGTGCCTGACCATAAACTTCTCCCTTCTTTCCAAAAATGACCACAGACATTTACCCCATGTCCAGCCATGCATCAGGAATGTAAATCTTCTAACACAAGAGGTTAGAAGGCGGAGAGTCCCCTCCCATGCCGATGGGGGTACCATGCAGGGTCTCTGCTTGATTCATTCTCTGAGCAGCAGCAGATGGGGGCAGGAGGTGGGAAGAATTCTCTTCTCACTTGGGACATGCCTCCCAGCCTCTGTCAATATTTACCTCTCTGGTCAATAAATCCTGATGTTCATCTTAATAGAAATCAATACCTACTTAATGGCAAAGGAACGGAAAATTAAGGCAATATGGGCAAAGGGAAGAGAGTTTTTGAGAGGAGATGTGAGTAGATTCAGAAAAGCAGTGTGGAGAGAATCAGTTTGCCAGCGCCCGCATTGACAGGAAATGCTGGCAGGGGAAAGAGGCCACCCAAAGGTCAAGGTGACAGGAGAGGCCATGGGGTATCAGCAGATGGTTATGGGGTGCCCTGAATTGGTCCTCAAAAAGAATGGTGTTTTCTACTTCTTACAGCAATATTGTGACACTGCTGTTGATAAAAATCAAAAACTGTCAATCTGACATTTAGGGGATTATATCAAACAATGGAACTTGGCCTGGTTTGATTAGGCTGTTCAATTAGCACCCCACTCTGTGCTGCACCTTGAACTTGGGGTGACCCATTCACCATTGACTCAATCCTCCATTAAATGAAGCAGTAGATATCACCAGCACACACATACTGCAGGTGGGACCCAAGGCAATAAAGGGGCCAACTCTGTTGCTAAACCAAGTAAAGCAAGAGAAAGAACAGGATTCACATCCGACTGTGCCTGAGGCTCTGTGCACCCCACTACCCTGCAGGAATGTGTATGGAGCTGGGCAACAGAAGACGAAGAGAAAGGCCTGTGCCTTCAAAGTACATGATGGGTGACATTTAATGGGAACAAAATTAAGCCTATATTCCCTTGCGTTTGAGGAAGTATGCAAACATATGGCGCTTACCTTCTTTGGGAAGTGTTGCTATCAGGTGTGTTGCACAGATGAAGAAAGGAAGGCACAGAAGATTCCCAAGACATATCCAGGATCACCCAAAACCCTAAGGCGGCTGGTACCAGGTCCACTCCCTAAAGTACTAGCTTGGGAAATGAAGGTCAAGGTCAGTGAAGAGGGAAAGGAGAATGCCTGAGGCTGGGCAAGGTCAGGGTAAGCTTTCTAGAGGAGGGGAGGGGAGATCTGAGCCAGAGCAGAGCCATCAAAGCAACAGCTGGGGATGAGGGACAGGAACAAAGTCCCAGGGACTGTAAGGGCCTTCGAGAGCCAGGCAATGAGCATGGCTGACATCACTGGCAACACGCGCCCAGGGTCCATGGAAACCGCGTTCACACCCAAGTCTGAGCCAGAAGGGACCAGCACAAAGTCCTTCAAAGGGTTCTCCATCAGCTCAACACCCACTTCTGTGCTCAGGCCCCTGCCTACCTGAGCAGCCCCAACTCCTCTCGTCATCTCCCAGCTCACTGCTGACACTCCTGTAGGCACACAGGATGCTCTTCCAGCCTGGATACTCTCTATCCTGCAATGCAACACATTTCTCTGGGACTTATTCCAGGTAGAGCATCTGTGAGAAGCTGTCCTTAGAGCTCCAGGATGGATCCACTCCCAAGTGGCCACGCTCCACCCAGCAGATAGGATGCCAGCTTGGACTGGCCTGCCCTGCCTGGCTTCATGACCAGGCAAAACCCATGGGTCTACATGGGCAAATCCTGGCACGAGACAGACACTCAATAAATATCCTACTAGCCAGGCACAGTGGTGCATACCTGTAATCCCAGCAGCTTGGGAGGCTGAGGCAGGAGGATCATAAGTTCAGAGCCAGCCTCAGCAATAGCGAGGCACTAAGCAACTCAGTGAGACCCTGTCTCTAAATAAAATACAAAATAGGGCCGAGGATGTGGCTTAGTGGTTGAGAGCCCCTGAGTTCAATCCCTGGTACCCAAAAATAAATAGATAGATAGATAGACAGACAGACAGACGGACAGACAATATCCTACTAATAGAAGATTAAGGACGAAGGAAGGACACAATACAGAGTTAAGCGAGTTATTCTTGGTCGATAGCTGGCCTCAGTTTTCAGTGTTGCAAAGGAATATTAACCATATTTCTTTGTCTGGTAATACCTGTTTTAAAAAATACAGGAGTTCAAGGTTATTAACTGTCATAGAGACAAGTAATTTTTGTAACAAACCTATATTTCAGAATAGAAACCAATTTATTTAGTGTCACCATAAAATGATGCGTACTGAAGATAAACTAATCCAGGTATACTGATAAGAATTCTCACTTCATTTATAATATAAACCTTAATTTCTGCCCTCCCCCAAATGAACTGACTTGCAATTAAAATTATATGTATATGAAACACCAAAGTGTGGTTAAGGAAGAGGAGACTCATAATGAGGTAAGAAGTGAGGAAGAAAATAATTAGATAACGTCACAGCAAATGATACTCTTTGCAGCCACAGCAGGCCCGGGACAGAAGGGCCATTGAACACCACCATGAAAAACAGGTCAGGTGCCAGCTCTTCAGGGGACATAAACCATCACCAATGCATTCCAACAGACGATGGATCAAATACGCTTTCTCTGCTCAACATCGTGGGAGAAAAATGTGCTAATGATATGATAAATTATAGTGTGGCCCTTCAGGTTTTCTACGTCTGTCTGCTTCACAGTAGTCCAGATAGGAAGCTTTCCATTTACTACCGCTAAAAAGGCCAATACCCCGAGTGCCGTTTAGATTGGCCTTCCAGGTCCAGCCCCAGGCTGCAAAGGAAGTTGAGGACAGCCGTGAAGATCCACAGGGAAAGCAGGATGGACATGGCAGGCCCTTCCCTAGGACTGATTCCCAGTTTCAATATCATTCTCTCTGCTTTCGCGGGAGCTGTTAACCAGGAGCTGGTGTGCAGGAGGCCAACACGGCTGCGGAGACCCCACTGCCTGTATTCTCACTGCTCCAGCAAGTATTCACGGAGGACCCATTCAATGCCAGGCACAATTCTCATAGATGCATTTAATAATGAGCAGCTGACAAATCCCTATCCTCATCAAGTATGTTTGTGTGCAAGCAGGTGTGCATGTGTGTATGAGAAAGGGTTTTTGTGTTGACAGAGATGTATTCATCAAAAAACTTGGAATGGAATCACCATTTGACCTAGCTACCCACTCCTTGGTTTATACCCAGAGGACTT
Organism: Marmota monax; assembly: GCF_021218885.2. Classification (NCBI taxonomy): domain Eukaryota; kingdom Metazoa; phylum Chordata; class Mammalia; order Rodentia; family Sciuridae; genus Marmota; species Marmota monax. The sequence continues at coordinate 6,864,726 of NW_026695202.1, forward strand.
AAAATAAGCATACTACAGTGACATCAACGTTCATGGAAACTCAACTCACAATAGCTAAACTATGGAACCAACCTAGGTCCCCTTCAACAGATGAATGGATAAAGAAAATGTGGTATATATACACAATGGAGTATTACTCAGCCTTAAAGAAGAATGAAATTATGGCATTTGCTGATAAATGGATGGAGCTGGAGAATACCATGCTAAAAGAAAATAAGCCAATCTCAAAAAACCAAAGGTTAAATGTTTTCTCTGATAAGCAGGTGCTAATTCACAATAAGCAAGGGTCGGTGGCGGGGGAGAATAGAGGTGCTTTGGACTAGACAGAGGGGAGTGAAGGAAGGGGAGAGGATGTGGGGGAGGAAGAAGAAGAGAGTGAATCAGACAGTATTACCCTATATAAATATATGATTACATATAATTTTACATTATTATCCTATATACATATATGACGACATGACCAGTGAGATTCTACATCATGTGTAACCAGAAGAATGAGAAATCATATTCCACTAGAATAAATTCTAAAAAGTAGCAGGTAGTAAGGGGAAAAATAAAGTGGGCATGTGTGATGAGCTGCGCAGGAGGTTTGTGTGTTTAGATGGAGTGATCAGAGGGGACTTGCTGAGATGACAGAATTTGAGCAAAACTTGGATATCTAAGAAAAAAACTTCAGGAATGGAAATAGCCAGGTGCATTCGTCAGAATTTTGGCAGCAAACAGATGGTACAATGAGGAATTTGAGGGCAATGTCACAAAAGAGTAGAATGGTAGCTGCCAGGGATAGGGGAGAAGAACAGGGAGGGATTCATTTAAGGTACAGAGTTGCAACACAGTGAGTCCTAGAGATTACCGCACGGCACACCAACTAGAGCTAAGCATACAGCAGGGTAGATTTTGTCTTAAGTCTTCTTATCACAAAATCATCATCATCATCATCATCATCATCATCATCATCAACAACAACAACAAAGAAGCACAAGGAAACTTGGAAGGCGATGGATGAGACTGTGGCTCCACGGAGGTCCACTCATGTCTGAACTCATCAACTCACATCATTACCTATGACATTTTTTTGCATGTCAATCACACTTCCATAAAGTAGTTTGAAAAAGAAACCAACAAGGCAGCTTTAGATGTCGTCATTGGAACATTAAGCGATCTACTTAAACATCCTTACCACAGCCTACCTTTGACTACAGGTGAATAATGCTTATGCATGTCAACTGCTTTGTTTCTGTCCAGCTATATGGTGTCCTCTGAGATTACCTTATCTACAAATCACTGAATTTATCACAGAGGAAAGAAAAGAAGCAATAAGAAAAGAAGCAGGATTGGGGGAAATCAAAGGTTTCCATAGTCCAAAGTTAGTAATGGCAGGGACCATGCCACATGCCTGAAATAGCCCCAGAAGGAGGCTAGGAATGTGCGAGAAGTGGTGCACACAGAGGGACCGCTGCAGCAGCTGAGAGGCCCCTGGAGAGACCCTCAGCCTCCCTTTTTTCCCTCCTGCTCATCTCCTGCCTGGATCTTCCCAACAGTGGGCCAGAAAGACTGCGGATACCCACCAAACCTGTCAGGCTGAGACCACAGAACAGGGCAGAGAAGGGGAAAAGATCTGGAAGGAACAGGACACTTCCAGCATGCAAGGTAAAGTCCCTGAGGTGGGAGTTTGTTCGAGGATTAAGGACAAATTGACCAATGTCCAGGAGTAAAGAGAAGGGGCCTGGAGCATCAGCTCAGAACACGAGGCAGCCTCCCCAGGAGCTCCTGGAGGCTTGTTGGTCATTGACAGGTGTCCATAATGCATGGCACAGGCACGTGTCCCAGGGGTCAGGGAGCAAAGGAAGACGGAGGGTACAGATCTTTTGCAAAGCTCAACAAAATAATGGGTGTGGCTGCATTAGTAAGATGTGCTTTACAGTCTTTCTAGTCAAAGGCTGTGGCCACCCTCGAGTTCTCATCAGAGGCCACTGAGTGCCCCTCCTTGGATGCCACAGCTGCCATTCACTGCAGCCTCTTTCCCAGGGATCTGCCCGTCAAGCCCTGCATGGGCCTAAGGGCCTTTGCACATGCTTTTCTCTATGTCTAGAACACCATCCGCCATCCAGACAAATCATGGCCTGTGTGGATGTCACCTCCTGTACCAAGCCTTTCCTCATGACCAGCTCTGGAGCATGGGGGGTCCTGTTCTAAGGCCCAGAGCACCCTGTGCTAACTCCCATCATATCATTTATGATTCTGCATTTAAATTTGATTCACTCATCCCTCATATAACCTCCCAAACTATGGACACCTGCCAGGGCAGGAGCTGACTGCTTTGACCTAGGCATCCCTCACACGCAACAGAGGTCAGGGCACGAAGCTGGCACTCAGATGTTAACTGAATGCCTTTTAAAGTGTTAAATCAATAAAAGTCACACAGCAGTGAGTGGCAGACTCTGGAAATTTCGTTCCTGGTCCTAGACTCTTTGATATAAAGGAACTATTCTATTTTTAATACATACCACATTCCTGAAGATGACACTACTCCAGAATTACAGAAATGTGATGAATAGCTTACAACCAGCAACACACTCTGCCGCTCAGAATGACAACATTAATTTAATGAACTTAAACACTGGTGAACTTTTTAACACGTTCTACGTTATTTACACTGGGAAATGCACGCCTGAGATTGCTTGCCAAAGAGGGACTCAAACAGAGAGGACACATATATCTTTCAAATGTTAATTTGCTTTTTAAACCTTGAGCTTTGATGCAAGTTGTCTTTTCTCTTTTGAAACAAGGAAATCAAGAGGGATTGACTGATTTTTTTTTTGACCCATTCATCCATCTAACCATCCAACCATCTGCTTATCCGTCCATCTACCATCTATACACGGATCTGTTCATCCATCCATCCATCCACCCACCCATCCACCCCTTCACCCTTTCTAAATGATGGTTACATTACTAGGTCTAAGGAATGCACAGGGATAAGCCTTACCCACCACGGTCTATTTAGAGACAAACAGAATTGGCAACAATGTAGTAAGTCCAACATGATTATCAAATGACAAGGGTCCAGGAGACACAGGAAGAAGTGAATGGTTTGATGCGGCGAGGTTGAAAGGCCACCGTATTCTTGGAGAGGGTGTATATTAGTTTCCTAGGACTGCCATAGCCAAGTACCACAAACTGGGTGGCTTCGAAGTCAGAACTGTGTCCTCCCACAGTTTGGGAGGCTGGAAGTGCCAGATCACGCAGCTGGCAAGGTGGGTTCCTTGGAAGGCTGGGAGGGAGACTTGGCCTCTTAGCTTCCTGTGACCTCCCGTGTTTCTTGCTGGGAATGGCCTTGTTCCCATCATACCGCATCTGTACCTGTCAGCGCCTGTGTTCATGTGGCCCTCTTCATAACGACATGGTGAAGCTGGATTTAGGGCCACCCTGATGACCTCACCTTAAGACCATCATCTGCAAAGACTCAATTTCCAAGTAAGGGCACGTTCCTGGGCACCGGGGATCAGGACTTGCTGCCCTACATCCTGAACATGGCAAAAGCCAGATCTGAAACACAAGTATGAATGTGTCAGCAGGTGACAGCAAATAGCAATGATGCCGTCAAAGGAGTGGAGAACGGAGTCCTCGGGGCTAGCGGGCCAGCCGGTGCAGCTGGCAGAGGCCACAGTGCTCGAGTTGAGCCTGTTCGTGACAAGAAGCCACTGAAGGAATCGGATTCCAGGAATCATGCAAGAGCACTGGGCTTTGAAGGACTCTTGACATCTGCAAGATATCTTCTTTATTTTGTTCTTTTATGTCTTTCCTTTTGTCCCTAGAGAGATTGTGGGTGTCACATTCAACCTTCATACTCCAATGAGGGAGGAGAGTGTGTGGTTCGTGTTTCTCTTTCCTAATAACCTAGGCCTGGATCGGCTCGAAAAATAAATGACAAGTCATCACAGTGTCCTTCTCACACTTCTGTTCAGTCTGAGAGATGGGGCGGCCATGCCCATCAGCCACCTGGGAGAGGAGGATATGTGCCTAGGGGACACCATCCATGCCCTCATGCTGCCAGTGAAGCCTCACTTCCTGTCCCTAGAATGGAGTGGGTCAACTGGGGATACCCAAGCCCACCCACACAGGTCCTCTTAGCAGTGTCCACAGGAATCCCAAAGGTGTGGGAGACAGAATATGACACCCTGAATTATGGTATTTTGGCATAAAGAGTACTTTGAGCTGAAGGCAGTTGGAAAGCAATTCATAAAAGAAAATCTCTTTGCCTATGTTAGGAAATAAATTCACAAAGGTAAAGGTGTTCCCCCTCCTCTCTCCACTAGGAAGAACAAAGGTCCTTCACCAAAGACACTTGAGACCTTCCTTGGCTTGGAGAAGGCACCAGAGGAAGCTCCACAGCACACACCTGGTGTCTGCCTGCCCACAGGTGGGTGTGTCTGGGGACTCGGTCTTTTCCCTTGGTCCCCTTAAGTCTCTAAATATTTACTGCTCTTGGTTAAAGATGTTGTATAGTAATCCCCTTTATCCATGGAAGATATGCTGCAAGATGCTCTGTGGGCTCCTGAAACCCTGGAGACCACTGAACCCTGCATGTACTGAACCCTTTTCCTCCTACACGTACACACCTGTGATAGGCTCCCAGCCTTTCACTTCCAGGGTGTGCTTACAGCGCCTCTCTGATACATCCAGACTGACGGCATCACTACTTGTGATGGTCTGGATGTGAGGCGTCCCCCGAGAGCTCCCGTGTTGAGCCAGGGGTGCTCAGAGGTGAAATGACCGGACCATGAGAGCTGGAGCCTAAGTAGTCCATCTGTTTAAGTGGAGGGACTGGGTGCTCACCAGGCAGGTTGGTCGTGGCTGGAAGAACTAGGTCAGTGGTGGGGGGTGCCTTTGGGGGTCTCTGTTTCGTCCTGGCTCCTTGATCTCTGCTGCCAGCTGTCAGGAGTCGGGCGGTTTCCTCCTCCACACCCCTGCTCCATGTTTTGCCTCCCCTGGGGTCCAAGGCAATGGAGTGGGTCAACAGGAGCCAAAATAAGGGTTCTCTCCTCTACACTGTTCCTGTGGGTCACAGCAATGCAGAGCTGACAACACACCGCGCTTGAGCTTTGGGGTCGTCATTAAGTAGAACGGGGCTTTCGTGAACACCAGCTCTGCAGCACGGCCTCACCTGGTCTCCTGACCAGGATGGCTGAGGGCTCCCAGGAAGCAGGGTCAGAGGGTGGAAAGGCTGGACAAGGGGACGACTCACACCCTGGGCTGGACAGGGTGGGGCAGTGTGAGACTTCAGAACGCTACTCAGAATAGCAGAGACTTAAAACGCGAACAGTTCATTTCCAGAACTTTCCATAAATATTTTCAGACTGAGGTTGACCTCAGGGGTCTGAAACCCTAGAGAGAGAAACTATGAGTGGGGAGTGGGGACAATCACGTAAGCCCCCTTGTCGAGCATTACTCATTCCCTGGGTTTCTCCTGTGAATATACGAAGAACATGTCACTGGACTTCGGTGTGTTTGTGTCTTCCTACTCTGTCTTTTGCTCCAGGGATCTGTCCCCACTCAGAACTATGGGTAGAGGGGAAATTGCTTTTTCTCCTCTACAAAGGTCTCAAGGAACACCATGGGGTGGGGAGCTGCCAACAGAAAGGACAGGTGCGCAACCCGACTCCCCTGGTCCTGTTTGAACGTGAGGGTCTCTATTTTTTGTCTTTTTTTAAGAAATGCCTTTACTGAAGCGCAGTCAATAAAGCCATGCCCCACCTGCCTACGGCCACCACAGAGGCGGTCCATTCAAACTAGGGTGGACGGATGAGGCGCCAGCTCCCGTATCCCAATCATTGCACCACGGAACACTCCTGCCTTCTGGGGGAAGCTGCGCATCCAAACCAGAACAAGTAATAATGACGTCAACTCGGATATATCAAAACAGAAACTGTCTGCACACCCTGTAAGTGAAAGGGCGCGAACTGTCACAGGCATGTGACAAAATGGACTGTAGTAATGTGTCATTTCAGTGGTGATTAGAGCAGTCACAGAACTGTACAGCCCTCATTGCCATCTGGTCCCAGAGCACTTTCATCACCCAAATAAGAAACCTTGTACTCATTTGCAGTCTGTCTCCATGATCCTCTCCACCAACCCCTGGACCCCAATGATGGCTCTCTGGATTGGACAATTCTGATATTTCATATGAACCAGAATCACACGTCACATGGACTTGTGTGTCTGGCCTCAGTCATGTCATAGCATGTGTCAGGACTACATGCATCTTAATATCTGAATAATACGCCACTGCAGGCTGTGTTTATCCATTGATCACACAACGGATGGACATTTGTGCCATATCCTCTTTTTGGTTATTACAAATGTTGCCACAGTGAAATTGTTGCTCAATTTTTATTTGAGTGCCTGTTTTCAAGTTCTTCTGGGCACACACCTAGGAGTAGAATTGCTGGGTCCTATGCTAACTCTCCATTCAATTTTTTTTTTGAGGCACTGCCGAAATATTTTCCATTTTATCATCCTACTGCAAGACAGAAGGGTTCCAATTGCTCCACATCTTCCGTGAGACTTGTTTTTTTCCAGTCTTGATAACAGCCACCTCAGTTGGTGTGAATTGGTATCGCATTGCGGTTTTGATTGCATTTCCTCCATGACTAATGATATCAAGCATCTTTTCATGTGTCTTTGGCCATTTGTATTTCTTCTCTGCAGAAATGTTCATCCAATCCTTTGCTCATTTTTAAATTGGGTTATTTGTCTCTTCACCATTGAGTTTTGAGAGTTCTTCAGCTCTTCTAGATACAAGCCCCTAATTGGATACATATAACTGCAAACATTTTCTCTGTTTTGTGTTTTTTCACTTTCTCGGTGGTACCCTTTGAGACACAAAAGATTTTTGTTCTGAAGTCCAATGTACGTACTTCCCTCTCTCTTGCTTGTGCTTTTGGTGTCCATTGCCCAGTACAAAGTCATAGGGATTTACTCCTCTTAAGATCCTAGCGTTTTAGCTTGGACATTTAGATCTATGATCCACTTTGACTTGATTTTCATTTTGATCCTTGACCGAGGGAAGAAATCCATACGAGTTTTTGAGCATGCCCAGTCCGCCTGATTTTACAGACTGTAGTGAGGAGGAATAAATTCCCATGGCACCCATGAGTCTGAGACATGGCTGGCCTCAGATGCAGGCTTTCTGCCTCCTGCCGGCAGAAGCTTGGCCAGAGCACCCCACATGCACTCAGTCCAGATGCCGTGCAGATGAGAAGGGGTGCTCCCCTTTCCCATGGGCAGCTGTGGTACCCCCATGTAAACACTGGGTTCAGAGGGGCAGCGGCACAGAACAACCCTGCCTCATCTGCGATTTGGTCCCAGACTGTTTCTAATTCATCTCAGGTCTTAAACCTTGCCCCTCAGCCTACCCAGATGTTTGGGGGAATTGAGTGGCTTCCTTAACTCCGCTTCCCTATTTGGGCTTTTACTTCATCTAGTTCACTCAAGTGAATTCATTGAGAACTTACTACGTGCCCTGTGGTTGGTCCTAGAGATACAAAATTGGCTAAAATGGCACATTGCTACCCTGGAGGAGCTATTGTTGGAGTAGAGGCGACACACACTCCATACAGCATTTCACCACCTGCTCTATCTGCCTAACTGCTGATATTAATCCCCACGTGCCTGGCTCTGCTTTGGGATTAAGTGTCTGACTTAACCCTGCTTAAGCTTTGCAGGTAGCAGCAGCCCTGTCCCGCCGTTCAGGACACGTCAGACACACTGCAGGGCAAAGCCCTCTCCACCCTGCAGAGGCCAAGCAGGGAGGACAGCAGGAGCCAAAGCCACGGGAGTGGAGAGACGTCAAGAACCAGGGAAACGTGGTAGAGCTTTCATGGTGGAATTTCTTCCCCTGGGAAAAGCAGAGGCAGGCAAAGATCAGAGCATAAAGGCAGCAGCCGAGTGAGGGGATAAGTGAGCAGGAGGCGTCTGGTTCCGAGGAGACAGGGATGGGGCACAGGCCGATGTCAGATTCACACCCACAGGCAGAAGTGCCAGCCAGGACCTGGGAGAACCACCCAGACACCTGCCTTGGAAGAGCAATACATCCTCTGTGCCTTTGAGATCTGCAAAAAAAAGAAATTAAAAAAATGCCACCAACTCAAAGGCAAGCGGCATGAACATATTCAGTGGGAGGGTCTGGTCTGGGGGTGGGAGGTGGAGAGGAGGCTGCTTCATGCCTCACCATCATACTTGTATTTCAGGTAATCGAATTTGGTTCTTAGCGCTAATGTCATTTTCTGCTAATTTGATGTCCCAGGAATCCCTCCGAGTAAGAAGATTGCTGCTGGAATGTAAATGGAGCACATTCTGAGCTCAAGAAGCAAACCAGGTGTGCCGAGAGGGTGAGCCATGGCCAGCCCTGCGGAGCCTGGGGAGTTAAACCCGCCCTGGGTGGGGTGGGGGTGAGGGCTGCTTGCTAAGCGGAGGGGCGCTGTTCCTTGATACTTTACCTGGTGAAAATGAGCTAATCAGATGCTCCAGCACCAGGCAGCTGAAGAGCCAGAAGGGCAGGGCAGGCCTCGGACCACTCAGGTGGGAGGAGAGGTGGGTAGGGCACTGAGGAGGAGGGGACCAAGCTCTGCTGCAAAGGAACATGAAGCATCCTTCTGTCCCCGGCTGTGGCAGGAGTAAGGGACCACACTTGTCTGTCATTCTGGACCACTCCTTCACACCTGCTGCACAGTGTACTTATTTAGGACATCTTGCATTCTTAAAAGGACTCCAGTTCTGACAACGAATGGTACAGTCACCCTAGCTGCAAGGGCAGAGTGTGAGAGAGTCAAAGAATACAGGGGATAATGGGGTCCCTGCTGCAAGCCACGCAGTAGACACACTTCACCTCCAGATCTCAGTTTCCACAACTGAAAAATGGGACAACAGAATGTATCCGGCAAGGTGATGTGTGAGGACTAAACAGGATCCGGTGTAGAATCTGCTCCACTGCACAACGCTGGGCATAGGTGGAAACTTGAGGGAGGTTATTATCGGCAGTTGGTTTAAACATTAGGAGTCCAGGATGCCAGGCTTCCAGAATATCTCCTTCCTGCCCCGATCCTGACTACCGTGGGCCTCCCTGCCTCTTGCCTCTACCACTTGCATCCAACATTCTCAGTTCTCAACTCCTCACAGATCAGAAAGGCCTGCGGGTCCTGGAGTTCTTCTCCCAAGGCTGAGTAGAAACCCAAAGCCCACAGCTCCGAGCTGTGGCACTGCCACGTCTAAGAGGCAACAGAAGACAAGGAGGCCCTGGGTTCCTGTTTGAGGGAGGAGTCCCTCTCCCGCTCCCCCATTCCTGCTCCTGGCTGTGGTGTTCATGACAACAGCAGCAGCTCAGCTCTGGGTGCAGGGAGGCTAGGAAGGGTGCTAGAGAAGCAAACTGCATCTGCAGAAGCAGGTGACCCAGCGTGCTCCAGACAGGGGTGCACTGCACCGTCCCTGAGCTGGATGGGGGCTGAGAGGGAGGAGAGAAGGACAGAAAAAAATGGAGCTCCTCCCCAACGTGATGAGGTGACTTAATCACTGCTATTAATACAGAATCAATGAGAGTCAAAGATGGGGCCTGCTGGGAATGGAAGGTGGTGAGGGGTCTCCAGGGAGTGGGTGCAGAAGTTGAAAGGGAGACCCCGAACGTTTAAAGACACAGTGGATTTCTGGAAGGCTCCAAAGTGACTGCGGAGGCTGCTGGCTGAGACACGGCAGGGTACCACACAGTGCTCTGGGCTGGCTTCTGTGCTTGTCATTCTAAAATCATGTGACTGCGGAGCACAGGGGCACACGCCTGTAACTCCAGCCACTGGGGAAGCAGCTTCAGCAACCAAGTGAGGCCCAAAGAAACCAAGTGAGGCCCCATCTCAAAACAAAAAATAAGAAAGGAAGAAAAAAAAAAAAAAAACGGGCATAGGATGTAGCTCAGTGGTAAAGCGCCCCTGCACAACAAACAAACAAACAAATAAATGAAGTCACGTGACTGGCTTGGTTAAACATGCTGGTCTCAAAGGCCACACTAGCTATTGTGCCACGATTTCAGCAGACATGGATCTCGACTGTCACCATCCAATGCCATCCTCAGCAGCTCATCTAATGACAGAGCTCAGCTACGGCCTCGGACTCCTCGCTCCCTGGCCCATGTCTCATCCCACCTTGTCATGTTTCCCAAGAGACACTGTCCTCCTTTCTTTGAAGTCCCCAGCCAATGAAATGTCCCTCCTGGTTCCCAAACACCAGCGTATGTACATTTATGTTTTATGACAGCAAGTATCTTCGACTGTGATCGTGAGCGCTCCCTGCAAAGGAGTCGGCTGCTCTCAGCTTCTACTGTGGTCTCCCATCATCCCGGGACCCCCCTTACCCATGAACCAGTGTCCCATCCCCTCATCTCCAGGTTTCCTACAAAGATCCATCACCCTCAGGGAATGGCCCTGCGGAGAAAGGTCATTGCCACCTAGACCAGCAAAAGACCAATTCTCTCGAGGGCGAGGACCGTGTTTTAATCAGATCTGTTTTCCTCAGGCTCTGGGCCAGGATCAAACAGGTCCCCAGTGCTTTATTAATATGTGCTCAATGGCCTAAGAGGGGAAAAGGGGGTAGAAATGAATGGAGGCACAAAAAATTAGCTGGCTGCCCAAGGGAGACCTCAGCACCCAAGAAGAAAGTGCCAAGACGTGGGTGATCATGAGACCCTGCAGCCCCTCCTCACCTGAGGTCCATTCTGGATCTCCCAAAGGCACATCATAAAAAAGAGCAGAAGGGGTGCTGGGCCTGCTTTTAACTGGAGGACAGTCGCCCAGGTTGTGAATAATGTGCCCCCGCAGGTCGGTGAGGAAGGCAAATCAAAAGTGTCCGAAATGGAACCACTGCTCCACGCCTGAGTTCATCCCCACCACGGCCTGCACAGAAAGGGCTTGGAGGACCAAGAGCCAGTCTGAATGTCAAGGCACTTTCAGGAACACCCACGACAGAAAGATCAATTGTTAGTCACCGGGATTGGCTGTCAACGACCCAGTGGAGCTGAGACTCTTGTCAACACCCAAGGGTGCTTCAGGCACACGCAGGATGCCACACCAGCAACGGCACCCAACCCTGCTGGGCTGGAGTCTGAGAGCCGCAGGCTTCTGCTGAGGCACCAGCATGCCCTGCACACACCCTTGACTAGTGTTTCCTTAAACCACAGACAGGATGCAAAGATCCCCTGAGAGGGCCGCAGAGGAGCCGAGGCACCCAGGAGCGCAACAGAGCACCTGGAACTACAGGTGGCCGGGAGCTGGAGTAGCCTGGCCTGCCACAGCCCCACCTGAACCCCACCTTCCAAACCACGTCCAGCAGGGGCGCGCAAGAGAAGAAAGGGAATCCAGGCCATTGGCCTGCCCTTCCTCCTGAAGAAACCCTGTTGGGGACAAAGATCTCCTCCTTGGCTGAGAGTCCAGCAGAACCTGCCTCAGCTCTTCAGAGACCCCACTTCCAACCACCCACAAATGAGAAACGTGTGTTTTCCACTGGCTTGCCGTGGGTTTCCAGGGCATTTTACCTCTTGGTGCCTCAGTTTCCCAATCTGTAAGATGGGGCCGGCAATGCCTTCTATCTCTATATGCTGAGATAACAGCCCATGAGCACGGGCATGGCCCTGCAGGCACCCCGGTACCACCACCTCTGGTGCCTAGCTGGTTGACCTCGGTGGGTATTCAAGCTCTCTGAGCCTCAGCTTTCTCACCTGTAAGCAGGTGAGTGGAACAACAGGACCAACTCCACAGGTGGCTGAGAGGACTGAGTAAGTCAATCTGTGTAAATCACAGAGAACAGCACTGGCCTGCAGCAGGTTCCTTCTTTTCTTTTTAATACATGACAGTAGAACGTATTTTGACACATATACCTATATGGAGTAGACTTCCCATTCTTCTGGTTGTACATGATGTGCATTGGTCATGTATTCATATATGAACATAGAAAAGTCATGTCCAGTTCATTCTACCAGCCTTCCTACTCCCAATGCCCCTCCCTTACTTTCATTCCCCTTTAACTAACCCAAAGTACTTTTATTTTTCCCTACCCCCTCCCTTATTGTGATTTAGCATCCACATATAAGTGAGAACCTTCATCCTTTGGTTTTTAGGGACCAGCTTATTTCACTTAGCATGATAGTCTACATTTCCATCCATTTACCAGCACATGCCATAATTTCATTTCTCTTTATGGATGAGTAATATTCCATTGTGTATATGTACCACAGTTTCTTTATCCATTCATTTGTTGAAGGGCACCAAGGCTGGTTCCATAGTTTAACTATTATGAAGGGAGTGGCTATAAACATTGATATGGCATCTTTACTATAGTATGCTGATTTTAAGTCCTTTGAACACATACCAAGGAGTGGGATAACTGGGTTAACTGGTGGTTCCATTCTAAGTTTCTAAGGAATCTCCATACTGCTTTCCAGAGTGGATGCAACAGTTTGCATCCCACTATCAATTTTCCCACATCCTCACCAACATTTATTGATCTCTGTATTCTTGATAACTGCAATTCTGACTGAGTGAGATGAAATCTCAGTGTAGTTTTAATTTGCACTTCTCTAACCACTAGAGATGTTGAACATTTTTTCATATATTTGTGGACTGATCATACTTCTTCTGGGAAGTGCCTGTTCAGCTCCTTTGCCCATTGATTGGTTGGGTTATTTGTTTTTAGGCTGTTAATTTTGATTCTTTACATAACCTGGAGACTAATGCTGCATCTGAGGTGCAGGTGGCAAAGATTCTCTCTCATTCTGGAGGCTCTCTTCACACTCTTGACTGTTTCCTTTGCTGTGAAGAAGCTTTTTAGTTTGATTCCCTCCCATTTGTTGATTCATGATTTCACTTCTCGAGCTGCAGGAGTCTAAATAGCTCATGCCTTCACCCTGTTGTCCTTCCCACCTTGTTCCCTTAGAGGAGGTGCCTCACATGGGGCACCGTGTGTGTGAGGCCCCTGTCCTGTATCTGCTCACTCATCACAACCACCCCGGGCCAGGACTCCGAGCCCCCTTGCATGGACCATGAACTGAGGTTCAGAACATGCACAGGAGGGGCACATGAAGGCCACTGTAGAACCAGACCCAGAACCCAGGCCTTCCGAGGCAAGAACCCAGGCATGTCCTGCCGGGCACCTGGTGCGAGAATCACATGACAAGGCCACATCAGCTCTACTTCAACCACCTCTTTCTTTTGATTTTTGGGGAGTAGTGCCTACTCCACACCAGAAATGGACACTGGCACCTGATCTTTCTCATGAATAATGTCTCCCCCAGCACCCCACAAAGATGGCTTCTCGCTCTACCCAGCTTTGGGAATCAAGGGCTCCAACTCCCAGCAGGCTGGGGTGCTCACAGTCAGGCCTCTGTTCTGCTCTGGATGTGTCCTAAAGCGGCCATCCATTGCCTATCAAACATCTGTCCCCCAGGCCCACATTCCCTGAGGCCGACCCCTGGGGTCCTCCCAGTTGCTGTTCTTCTCTCGCCTCCCAGCTCCCAACAGCTCTACAGCGTGAAGCCTCCAGCTCCAAACCTGCCACTCCGCCCTCTCTCCCTGCTGCCTCGGCCACCATCTAAGTCCAGCTCACCTGGACTGTAGCTACCTGGGTGCCAGCTGGGCCTAAACCCCTGGCCCCCATAGATCATTCTCTACTCAACACAACCCTCAGAGGTGCTCAGGGCAGGCACGGCAGGTGAGGAAACGATGTCCTTGACTTATCAAGTGGCTATTTGGTGATGAAGTCCATTCAAGAAGCCAGCAACTTAATAGTCAAGCTATTCAGCATCCCCTGCCTTAATTTTCTCTCTGAGAGAAAGATGACATTATCCCAGCTTGACTCGCAGAGCGGCTGCCGAGACCCAGTGATGACACGAGTCCCAGCCCTGCCTGGCTGGGGAGCCCTGGGCCATGCGCGGAACCACGTCTTCTCGTTTTGTGTTTTTCCATCATGCCCTGCCAGCCACCAGTCCATGCCAACTGCATGCCAATGAAGTCTTTGCTTCATATTTATTGAGCAACAACTATGTGCCAGAAACAGATTTCTAACACTGTATTTTATTTGCAATTACAGAACTGAAGTTTATTGCTAAGTGACCTCATCAGAAGTGAAAGTCATAAAACAAGTAGCAGCAATTTACTGAAAGCCAAGTGTGTGCCAGTCGTCTTCCTCGCCACGTTCTGGAATGCTTCATCTGCACAGAGGGCATCACTGCTTCCGCTCACCCATGAGAAAGCTGAGAGCAGGGACGAGATGAGCCTGTGGTCACACAAGCGGCAAGAGCCCCCTGACTGCAAAGCCTGTGTCCCTTCCACTCCTGCTGACCTCTCTCCCATGAGGAAGACGCTCCTCAGTGATGGGCACTGGGAAGGAGATGCTCGGTGCTCACAGGACCCCTACCAATCTCCCTCCTGTCTTCCCAAGTGACATCATGCTCTGCAGGACCTCAGCCTGCTCTTAGTGGCTCAATGACCACCTTCACCATGATGCCCTCTTCTGCCCTCTGGCCATTTAGGCCCCCACGGTACCTTGTGTACTGTGTTCTTTTGGCACCAGCGGCACAGACGTACTTCTGGAGAGCTATGCCATCCGCAGCCCCAGGTCAAAGATCTTAGTCATCTCTATTCTCTGCTGACGGGACCAGGGCTCAGCATAGGCAGAGACTTGCATTGGCTCTTGATTGTGAAGGAAGGGACAGAGGAGTGGGAGGGAGGGGAGGTAAGAGGCCGAGCACACGGTGGGTAAGAACGGGCTCCCTGAGGAGCAAGCTCCCCGACACCCTGTACTTTATCTATAAAAGGGGTTAATGCCGGCACCTCCCCCAGAGATGTGTTTTAGAAAGGAGGCGAGTGCTTACAACAGCCCTCGTGGTGAAGACTGGTGAGGGTGAGCTCCTATTACCCTGTGCCAAGGACAGAGGGAAGGAATTGCCTCAAAGCCCGAAGGAGTCTAACACACTCACCTGGGACGGAACAGGAGAAAAAACGAAGAAGCTACAAAATTCAAGGGTCTCTTTCTGATTACTACCTGCCGTTGAAGTACCTGGAGAGCCATGTGGAGACTGGGGCAGAGAGGTGGACCACAGGGAAAACAGTCTCCTCTCTGTTCATCAGAGCCCTCTGAATAGAGAGAGATGTAAAAGTTCTGAAAATACTCTCTCCCTGAGATCCTAATCTGCCCCTTCATGCCACTCACCTCTGAGTGTTTACCCTAAACATGAAATTAAGCCACGGGTGAGATGCTGTCTCTCCCAAACCAGTCCCCATGGCCATGAAACAAGCTCCTGTGTGCACTCTGACAAAACCCAGATGTGCCCATGTTTGCTTCTGGGCTGGGGATTTGAAGAGTCCAGTAGCACAAACTGCCCCAGATCCCTCTTCAGTCAGTCAGCACAGCTTAGCAGAACGCAGAAGCAGAATAAACAGTAGGCACTCAATTAGTGCTTTTTTGTTGTTGTTGTTGTTCCAGGGATTGAACTCAAGGGCACTTGACCACAGGGCCACATCCCCAGCCCTATTTTGTATTTGATTTAGAGACAAGGTCTCACTGAGTTGCTTAGCACCTTGCTTTTGCTGAGGCTGGCTTTGAACTTGCAATCCTCCTGCCTCAGCCTCCCCAGCCTCTGGGATTACAGGCATGAGCCACCATGCCCAGCACATTAGTGCAATTATTTCTATGCAGAAAGGTCCAGAAGCCCCAGAGAGTAGCGAAAATCAGCTACCTAGAGGCTTCATGCCATCTTGGTCAAACATTCTAATTTAGCAAGAAAATAAACATCACCTTGAGACACTCATTTAAAACCCAGGTCCCCAAGCCCCTCCTAGTGGCAATGCACCCCATTTAGCAGATCTGAGCAGGACACTGCCTCTCCTTTCGTCATAGGTGTCCCAGGTGGGGACTCTACATTTTAAACAATGCCCCGGGTGACTCTCAGCATCTGGCGAATGTGGGAACCGCAGCTCTAGGAGACTCCTTGTAGGCAGGGAGAGGGTCTCTCTCTCAAGTTCCTCTTAACTTTAAACAGCAGATGAAGCAAGATCAGATCGGAAGGCATAAGCTTCCCAGGAGGGGTGCAGACAAGGAGGGAGACGCCAGAGCCCAGGGCTCCCATCCTACTCCCAGTGCCTGTGAGGGCTCTGCCACCCATCCTGAGCCACGCCCCTTTACCCACCACACTCCTCCTTTTCTCTCCAGTCACTAGCAGGCCAGGAAAGGCACCAGGCACCCTCGGCCTCCTGCCATTCCCTCTGCCTGAAGTGCTTTCCCTCCCACCCATCAGAGAGGCCTGCCCAGTCCACCCCAGGGAAAGAGCGCTTCCCCCTCTCACGCGCCCAAGCCCATCACCCGGCCACTTGTGTTGCCATGTCACCCTGGTTCATTTCTCTTGGCAGCCCTCACCCCAGTCAGCAGAGCGTGCATTTGTTACTCATCTCCCTGCACCCACTGATAGTAGGGTCCATTCATGTGGTCAGTGCTTCACCCCCGGGGCCCATGACAGTGCCTGGCTGTCTGTTAAAGGCGCCCCACTGTAAATGCTGTTGGGTGCAGGGAGGAGGCTTCATGGCTGGGGCTTCCTCCTAAGCTTCAATCCCCACCTTGGCTGGGCTCCCTCCAGGGAATCCAGACTCAGTGGAAATGGGACATAGAGTGCCCTCTGCTGGAGCAAAAAAGCCAAATAGCCATTATCTAAAGGTCTCACCACTGGCCAGAGCTCCTCCTCCCAGTGCTGATCTACACCCTCCACTCCTTTGCTTGATCAGGCTTTTGCTTCTGAGAGTGCAGTCAGCAGATCCAAAGCACAAGACCACCCTGCTCCTCCCCTCGGCGAGGCACGAGGGGCTCCTTTTTGTCTTCATAAAAACCTGCCACAAAGGTAGCAGCATCCTTGATTTTGGAGGACGCAGTTTGGGATGAGAGAGGAAAAGTGACTCCGCTGCGGACACAGAGCATGTAAAGGAATGTCTGGGCGCTAGAACCAGATGTGCTGATCCAGTGAAGACTCTCACTGGCAAATCTGTCAGGGAAGGGACTAAACTTTGCAACAGGGATGGCCCTTTCTACACTGTCACTCTTCAAAGTGCTCACAACTGGTCATTTACCTGTCTCCAAACCTGGCCATGCATTCACCATTCTCTGGGGGAGCATTTCTGTGTCCCAGCATCTCCTCTGTCCCTTTCTAAGGCCAAGGGAGGGCTACCAACGCCTGCAAATACACATGGATACCAGTGAACGAGGGTGGCCTGTCCCTGTCTTTCAGCTCTGGTTCTTTCTCAGTGACAAAGGAGAAGGGAACCGAGTGCCAACACACCCCATGGGCCAATTCATGGCCCAATTCTGCCACCCGGACTGCTAAGGCTGCATGCAGAGTGACCTTGCCGTCTCCGGGTCTCAGTCTCCTCGGCTAAAAAGCAAAGGGCTTTTGGACCAAGTGAGCGACCTTTTGCACCCTTCCAGGAGATGTCCCTGGATTCTGGGAAAATACAAGAAGGAAGGAAAATGCAGAATTACTGGACCACCACCCGGTACAGCAGGTGGTTTAGTTGGCTGGATGGGCCACACGCGACGCGCCCTTCTAATGGAGAAAAAACGGACCCACAAGGATGAGTAACCTGTCTATTGTCACCCTGTGATTTAAATGGTGTGGCTAAAATTTAAACTCGGGCCTGCTCGTCCTTAGGGGACATGGTCACCTCACCATCACTCTGCCCTATATAAAGTCCTTGTGTGGTGCTCAAGGTTTTATCTGCTCAGGTTCTGAGCCTGCTGGCTGATTCTGACTGTCCGTCCCCGCTCTTAATTGTATGAGTCTACGGCAGAAACAAAATGCAAATTGCATTAAAGGACTAATCAAATTTTCTGTTCCGATTGGCTTAGAATAATCCGGCTAGCCACAGAACACAGTCAGCCTTTCCATCCAAGACAGCAGCCCCCTGTCACTCATCTCAGGGTTGGCCTTGTCCTTGTCTAAAACTGGAGCGACTTGACTTTCAAGTGACATCCCCCAGCTGTTTCTACATCCGCAAGTTCCTGGGAGTCTGCAGTGCACCTTTTCAGACAGGCCAGCTCCCTACTGACCAGACGGGGGGGCTTTAGTCAAACTGCTTAACATCCCAGAGACTCAGTGTCCCCACCGATGAAATGAGACAAGTGTGAAGTTGTCTGGCAGAATAAATGACTACGTGCAAATCGCTAACCCAGCAGCAGGCAGGGAAAGCCAAAAGGAGTCAACTCAAAATGGAGCCAGGCAAGGTCAACAAGCAACACAATTAGACGCCAGAAGGCCTGTCTTCTCCATTCTTGATGTACAACCTCAATGTGGGGGTGACCCAGGAACGGGCAAGGAAGGATGGAGCAACTGGCACCTTCAAGCAAAGGAATGGCTGTCACCAAGTTCCAGCTGATGGCTGTTGCAATGAAACAAATGTCTGGTTTTTCTAGACCTCCCCCCCCCTTTTTTTTTAAGGAAAGGAAAAATCCTGGTTTTTATTGGCAATCTCCCAATATTTAACTGTTAGCAAGGAATTAATAAATGGTAAAAACCATGGGCAGGCCATATTCAACACAACTGCTGGCGAGATGCAGCCAAATCTGTTTCACAGGCCATCAGTGGAAACAGCTCTTCCCTTTTCCAGTCTGGTTGTAGCTTCAACAGTGCATTTTCTTTACAGTTCCCAAATCTTCCACAATACAGTTTCCTATCTTTTTTCCAAGCACAAGGATCTTATGCAGATACATGTTTATTGACTGATGCAGCTGGAAACAGCCATATCTACTGTGGCTCAGGGTGCATGTTAAGCAATAATAACAGCATCTTAATATTAACTGGAGCTATGATATTGCCACCGTCCTAGTAGGAATGCTGCTGTGGATGAAAACACTCATTCAGAAGAAGGATTTGATGAACGAATTTCAGATCTTGAGGTCAATGGTCTGATCAAACTCTCCTACAGTGAATATCTGTCCAAACAGTGAAGTATATCAGGAAGGAAAAGAGGGCGTGCAGTTATGCCGAAGCATTGAACATCAATCCCCAAAGAAAAGTTTCATGCTTAAGAAGCATTTGAATTTCAAAGTTAAATAGCAACATCAATTCATAAATCCCAAAGGTGAGTAAAATTCCTCTCATCTAAAAAGACTGCAAAACCTACCAAATCACTTCAGATTTAGCTACTTACTTAACTACCTGGATTTGCATAGGCTTAAAAAACAGAATCGCATACCCTGAAAAGTCAGCCCATCATAAGTGAACTACCTGGTGAGTTACCAGAAAGTGACACACCTGTACAGTCATCTCAAAGGTTAAAAAGGAAGTTATTAACAGCAGCCTGAAGTCTTCCTGCTGCCCCAGGGCGGTCCACCATGTGGACTGGTAGGGACCTCCAGCAGGCTCAGAACCTGAGCAGATAATGAACTTAATGGAGTTGGAATCACTCGATCTTTATTAGCTTGTGTCTTCTTCATTGCTCAACACTGTATCTTCATTTTCCTGCTTCACACCACTGCACTACATAAATACGAAACTATTCATGTACCTTACTACTCATGGACACACTCTAATTTCCAGTTTGTGCACTACCATAAGTAACGCCGACGTGAACCTTCAGGACGAGTCCTTTGTGCACAAGTACACTCACTCCTGTGTGCTGCATTGCTGGGGAGAGAACGGATGTGTCAAGGGGCACGCTTGGCTTTACTTGATCAAGCCACAGAGCTTCCCAAGGCAGCTATACCAATGGCCATCTTTTAGTTAACATTAACCCACTTACTCAATCATCAAAAGGTCTCCCTGAATCAAGCATCCTTCTTTTGTCAAATTGGTCCCCCAAAACCAAAATAAATGAAATCACCACCAGGACTTCCAGACCTTCCTTTTTAGAAAACCTTAACCCACCATTGGTTACTGATTAGATGCCTGTGACACACATATTATTATGACGCCAAATTCTATAGTCAATTCACAATGATACATCTGAACATGATGCTTTTTTCAGGGGATGGGAACTTTGTTGGATATTTAAATATCAAATTAAGATCAAAGCTCTGTAAACTCCAGGAAGGATAAGATAATTCACATAAGAAGTGGTTGGTACAATGTCCTTCACTTTGTCCCTAAAGGACAAAAGAATGGAAAGGATGCAGGAGAAGGTGTCCTGATCACTATAACCTGTGAATGTCACCTCATATGGCAAAGGGACTCTGCAGGTACATTTCAACCCAGGATTTCACGACAATATGATTATCCTGGATAATCTGGGTGAGCCCCACATAACCACAGGGTCCTTACAAGAAGAAGGCTGAGCAGCCAGGCACGGAGGTGCACACCTGTAATCCCGGCAGCTTGGGAGGCTGAGGCAGGAGGATCATGAGTTCAAAGCCAGCCTTAGCAATGGCGAGGCGCTAAGCAACTCAGTGAGGCCCTGTCTCTAAATAAAATACAAAATAGGGCTGGGGATGTGGCTCACTGGTCAAGTGCCCCTGAGTTCCATCCCTGGTACCAAAAAAGAAAAAAAAGAAGAAGGAGAAGGAGAAGGAGAAGGAGGAAGGAGGAAGGAGGAAGGAGGAAGAAGAAGAAGAAGAAGAAGAAGAAGGAAGAAGGAAGAAGGAAGAAGAAGGAAGAAGGAAGAAGGAAGAAGAAGAAGAAGAAGAGTGAGTCACAATCAAAGAGGGGGAAGTGTGGATAGAAGCCGAGACCCAAGTGAGGGCAAGATGCTACTCTGGGCTCTGGAGATAAGGAAGGAGCCCTGGGCAAGGGCTGTGGGCAACCTGAGAAGCTAATACAGGTCAGAAGCTGGAGTTTTCCCTGAGACTCCAGAAGAAACCAGCCCCAGGACATCCTGACTTGAGCCCAGGGAGAACAGTTTTGGACTTCTTACCACTGAAAGGAATGTGGGTATTTTTTAAGATACTAAGCTTATGGTGATTTATTACAATAACCATAGGAAACTAAAAGAGAATTTCTCCTTATCTGAGGGGGACATGTTCCCAGACCCCCAGGGGATGCCTAGACCTGCAGGGAGTACAGAGCCCTGGGGATACTATGATTTTCCTGCACACACAGACACCAATTTAATGCCTTTTCTATTTGAATGAAGCACGTATCAGGCTCTGTGGTCATAACTTTTGCAGTTTGAGGTGTGACAGCAAAACGAGCGTACATTTCTTCTTATTTCTGTACAATTTTACAGAGAGAAGATTCATTCTTACTGCAGATATTAGCAATGTCAGCATTCAACTTTATTTTTTTCTTAGTGGAGACTTTTCACCCTTTCACTTAAAGTACTTCATGGATTTTTTTGGCCTGTGCAAACTGAAATCACCACTAATTTTGTACTTTGGGGCCATTATTAAATAAAATAAAAGTCACTTAAGTGCAAGTAATATGACACTGAAACAGTCAATCTGATAATTGAGACAGAGACAAAGTGGCTAATGGGTGGGTAACATATACAAGGTGGATCCACTGGACAAAAGAATAATTTGTGTCCTGGACAAAACAGCAAACTGAGTGAGATTTCACCATACTACTCAGAAGGGTGTGCAACTTATAAATTGTTAGCTGGGGGTACTGCTGCACAGCTGTAATGTCAACAGCTTGGGAGGATAGATCAGAAATTCAACGCCAGTCTAAGCAACTTAGCAAGATCCTAAGCAAATTAGTGAGGGCCTATCTCAAAAAAAAAACAAACAAACAAAAAAAAACAATACAATACAATAAAAAGGATGGCGATGTGGGGTTCAGTGGTAAATCTCCTCAGGGTTAAATTCCCAGCACCAAAAAACAAAACAAAACAAAACAAAAAAAGAACAAGACCCAAAAAAAGATTTGTAAATTCTTTATTTCTACGATTTTCCATTTAATATTGCCAGGCTACATGACAGGCTACAGTTGTCTATGAGTAACTTAACTGGGTAAAAGGGGGAACTACTATTTGAGCTAGGAACTAGAATTTAAAACAAAACAAAAAAACAGGTTCCCTGATTCCTGGTCCAAGATCTTGTTATAAGCTCTTCCAGAAGATTCAGCCAAGTGATCCACTGGTCATTTTCTCCACTCTGCAGAAGGGCCAATATTATCTTAAGATTGAAGGTTGGGTACAAGAAAAACAGAGGTCATCGCAGCAACCCCCTCACAACCAACAAAACTGAGGCGCTCCACTGTCCTTTTGGATGCCAAGACTTCCATGAGACTCTTTCTTGGTTCTTTCAGGAACACTATAGTAATCGCTGCCCCACTGTGCGCTGTGGCCCTGGAGCCATGATGCCACTGACTCTCAGCTTCACATTTGCATTCTCTGTAAAATTTGCTCAAGTTCAGCACTAACAGCTATTAAGCACTAGCTAGAAGAGCTCTTCATTTTTGATCCATTAAAAAAAATCAATACAACTTTTATATTACACTTTGCATTTCATTTTGCATTTAGCATCTTGGGTTCTTATACCCCCTAATATCCTTATTAAGTGATACATCCAGACCATCAGCAGGAAGGCAGAAATGGGCTCTGCTGCCATCACAGCTGCCACGTGGCCTAGCCTCTGGGGATACTGAAGCCCCAGCAAATTATTCACTCTTGCCTCTATAGTCTGAGTTCACAAAGCTTCCAGCACATTCTCTGGGCTGAGGAATGGGGGCAGTGCACACAAACCTGGGACAAGCCCACCTTGGATGAAATGTATTCCTTCTCCCCTACTCTGCACCTGTGCCCTGAGACTCTCAGAATAATAATGTAAATAAAAAGCTTTAGCTTAGAACTCATTGGTCCTCAATCTAACTCTGCAACATGGTCAGACGGCAGGACCCCCTTCCTTTCTTTTGAAATTTATTGTGATGACTCTCAAACACGTTCATTCCAAGAGCAGTTTGAGTTGACAGAACACAGTGACCCACGGTTATAGGAAAGACACAGTGTTCAAAATGAATATTCTACATTTGCTCCTGAAGCTGGCTTTAAATGTTCAGCACTGCAGGCTCTGAAGACATCCGCTTTCAAATAAGGCACCACCCTCCCTGACCTGCTACCCCTACCATGGGAGGCTTCTCACCAGCTGTTTGAGTTATCGGGGGGCAGCAGGTGTGAACAATGTTACCAATGGCTTTGAAGCCCCCACATGATACCTCAGTGATAGCTGAACTCCTCCCCTTGAAAGGACCTTACCCCACAAATAAAACCTACCATCCCACCAGAAAAGGTGATTCTGGTGGAAAGGAGCAGGCAGATCTGAATCCAAATGGAACTGATCATGGGTGGGATTGCTCAAGTCCAAGAATTCACATCACAGCCCAAAGGAAGGAGAGGTTCTGAGGGCCACATCCCCAGGTCTCAAAATCACAGATGCTCATGGCTCTGGAAGCCCAGTGGTGCTTGTTCCCCTTAAGCAAGGGAAGTGTCGCTCCAGGTGGTGTTTGGAAGGAAGAATCCTTTCCAGCCAGCGTTTAGCAAAGACCCACTCGGGGTGAACGGTGAGGGCGGGGGGCGCTGGAGATGGAATGGCCAAAACTGACACTTATCACAAGAAAGTCCCCGGCGAGTGGACATCACACCCCATCAATGATGAATGCTGGCTTCCACATGAGGCTGATATTAGGGAGAAATGACAGGGAATGTGGGCACTGAAGGAGTTAGTGTGGCAGGGCAGACAATGGAGGGACATCAGGAGAGCACAGCAGCACTAGGAGCCACCAGTCAACAGCAGCTGCCAGAGACCAGGACCGGAGGCGGCAGGAAGGGGCATCCCAGGGATGGCGGGAGGAGGGAGAAGCAGGAGGACAACACTTCAAAGTGCAGAGCGGAAGTCTCCGTGGCTGGGCGGTCACTGAGATAGAGGAGGGGGACGGCGGGTAGCGGGGAGAAGTGGGGAAGGTGGGTCTAGGAACTTGGGGTTAAGGTCCAGCAAAAACACCACCCGATTAGCATCCTTCACCTGCAGTCATGTTGTAGGGACAGCCGAGGCAGGGCACCGAAGGCAGCAGGAAACAGTTTTGTTTGGCTGCAGCCAGGTTCAGAGGGCACAGCTTTTGCTGTAATCAGTCAATCCCCTGAACCCCGAGTTCAGGGAGTTTCGGAGTTTTATATCCAGCGTGTAAGGGGAGGGGCTCAGAAGTTCACAGTCTGCAGAAGTTCACATAAAAGCAGCTTTTTCTCTCTCTGTTCTGGGCAAGTTAACTCTTCAAGGACAACACCTGAGAAGGGGAGAGCTTCTTCTCCCCTCTCTTTCCTCCCCCTGCCAGCTGTCACCATGGAGCCCAGTTATTAACTTACCTTAAAAATGTAGACATCTCTGTGAAGCCCAGCTCAAGGCCAGAGGCCTTGTTTGCACAGTTCTACAAAGTACTATATTGGATACATGTTTGTGATAAACCTGTAAGGGGTGTCCAGCACCTGGAGTCTGGAGTGCTGGTATCTTCTCGGCCAGTGGCCAAGTAAACAGGGTGACATAAAAATAGGAAGTTTATCTACATTGGACTCTTGCAAAGACTCTTTTGCTGACAGTCCTAAAATCAGCCATGGTGAAGATTTCTGGAGAAGCCCAGTTAAGACTTTCCTGTGGAGAAAGGGAGTGCCACTTCAGTCACTTGGCCATTGACAAATGGCCCCGGGAGCCAGGATCTCACCTCCTCCCCACTTGCAGGAGATCTATTAGGAAGGGCCTTCTCACCTCAGGGCCATGTCTGCTTCCCCATCAGTCTTATGCACTGACCCTGGTCCCACGCTTAGGACAAATCTCCTCCCACTCCCTCTCCTGTCATCCCCCCCGCAAGTGGAGAAAGTGTCTAGTTATTCCAATTACATCAGCCGCTCAGAATCCCAGCCCTGTCTGTAGAGGTTGGCAGCCCCACACACGGGCTTCATGTGGACAACTTCATTCCACACTGAAGGAGACAAGTGGCACCACTGTGCCCAAGTCACTCAGCTAACCTAGCTGACCTGTCCCCCAGCCTGCCTGGCCTGACCCCATCAGCTCCCTCCCCTCCTACTGTGCTGCTCCAGGTAATCCAACCCTTAACCTCAGAGCTGGAAGCAGCTGCATCCCAGAGGGAACGCCTGGCTCTGCTCTCAGGAGACCTTGAAATTAAACAGGCTTAAAAAAAAAAAAAAAAGTGAACCCCCACACGGTGAGAGTCGTGTGGTTATGAATCCAGGCAGCAGCTCGGCCCTTATTTGTGGCTTCACCTGCCACAAAGTCAAAACTCCAGGGTGTCAATAAAGAGACCACAAGGCCACGGTGATGCCCAGTTCCCAAGAGGAGCCTCTCTGCAGGCCCAGGCGTCCTGGCCATCAGCAGGTACTCTGTGGAGGACAGCCTTTGGGTAACTCCTCAGCCTCTTCTGGGGTCCCCAGTCAGGTCACAAGGGCCAACCTGTGCACTTGCCCCCTTGCTGGACTCCCTCCCTCGACGCAGGACACCTGCTAGTGTATTTTTCACAGCGTTTCTCTCCCTCCTGGGCAGCTTGTTCCAATTTTGGACAGATGATCTTCATCATGAGGACCTTGACATCGGGCTCCCTGCACACCCCTCCACAGACTTGGGGGCCACCAGAGCGATCCTCAGCTCTTTCAGGTGACAGCCTCTGACTATTGGCTGAGGCTGACCAGGTACACCCTGAGCCTCGGCCGCTCCGGCATCAGCAGCCCTGGTTCTTTCTGCTGTTCCGTGTGTGACCAGGTTTGGAGGGCACTGCCATGCACCTGAGCGGGCCGACTTGTCTAGATCGTTTTAACAGCATGGAGCCCAGAAAGAAACGCAGCAGCCCATCTGTGGACTAACTGCCGGGTTCAGAGGCCTGTAGCTGGACACTTCTATTAAGGTGCCCACACGCCCAACCCCTGCATCATGCAGTCTGTGACGCCCCTAGCATGGGTTTAGTCTTCAGTGTCCTGTGGATAGTATAATCCAATCTGTGTGTGTCACCTGCAGTATTTCCTCAATGCTCCCAATTTCCCTTAATTATCTGCCAATCTGGCGAATCACACTAAGCCAGTGACCACTGTCACTCCAGCACCCAGGGCTGGGCCTGGAGCATGACATCCCTGGGTCTTTAATGTCAAACCATGAACACAAATCATGAGTTCCTGGCTCCACCTCCCGTCTCTGCTCTCTGGGAACCCACACCATCGGCCACAGGTGGCCACCCTCCCTCAGCCTCACTTCATGTTTCAGGCAACCCCCCATCACCTTATAACCTGGAAAATTGTGACAGGGCTCAGGGTTCCCTCATCAGTCTCCACCAGCCACAGGGGCTGGTTTCAGTACTATAACTCAGGCCAACCAATGAGAAGCAATATTGGGCAAGGAGAAAGAAGGTGTCCTTTTTCTCTTGGAATTGGTGAAGATAATATGAAAACCACAAACTGGCTCTATGTAGGAAAATTCACCCTGAGAGAAACCAACAGAGAGAAGAAGAACGGTCCAACAAAGGGATACAGAAAGACCTGGCTACCAAAACATCTTTTGAGCCCCTGGATCCAACCCTACCTGATATCTGAGCACAAATCAAAATTCAACAACTTTCCTACAGAAAAACATGTGACACTCTTGTCACACCCCTTTCCCAAATCGAACACCTGAGTGAAGCCCAATCTATAGAAAAATATTAGACTCTTGAGTCTAACGGGGGCTCCCTTGTGACTGGCTTGGAGGCCTTGGGCAGATCACCAAAACCTAGATGCCATCTGTAAAACAGGGATATTAACTAGGATCTGTGTAGGGTCATTGTGAAGAAAGACTGGGGTATTTAGTCCTCGCAAGGCCTGGCCCTAAGAAGAGCTCACAATACTCGATGTTCACACTGTGGCATCGGCACCGCCACCATTATTGTTCGGTGACTATAATGAAAACCAGTTTGGTTACCCTGCAGAGCGGCGGTGTCTCCTCTCATTACACCGACAGGAGCCCAGTGGCCTCAGTGCTCTGTTGTAAGGCCTCCTCCTCGCCCTCTTGGGGAGCATGCTTCCTCCTGTCTCTTCTAAGTAGATCAACAGCCAGGTGCCCTTCCTCTGATCCCTTCACAGAAGTTCACCATCCAATGCCTGGGCATACCCTACTCCATCTGGCAGCTCAGATGACCAGTCCAGGGATGTAGCTAAGGGACTGGAGCCGTAACAGGGGTGTGACACTGGGCCCCAGCACTGGGCTGGGAATCCTGACCCTCCCTGCTGTGCTAGCACACAGCTAGCTCCCTCCACCTTGCTCCCATTCACTCTGGCGAACTCAAAGCCCATCTCAGGAAGGGAAGAGGAGCTCCTAATTAAAAGGTAGCCTTGAGCTGTCAATAAAATTATGCATAAAAGAAATGTTTTAAAACATGGAAGTGACTTCCTTGAGTTATATTTTACTTTGAGTGTTTTTTTCCCTTATCATTCAAGTATGGGGGAGAGAAATATAAAGAAAGTCTGCACCTCAACATCGCCATTCCTTCTCCCCAATGCTGGGGCGCCATCTTGGAAACCCAAAACACTGCCCTGCATTTGAGATAGCTATCTGGAAAAATGGCGCGTCCAGTCTTTCCTGTGGACCTCTGGAGAGTGCCAGGGATGGTCATTTGTATTTATCTCTTTGAGGAGGGCCACTCTTTCTTGCATCCTGTGCTGGGCTTCTCGGGATGATGGATCATCTTCCCTCCCCAGTCCAGGCCTGACACTCCAACAGACCTCTCCCACGGCAGCCCCGCTTCCTCTAGCAGAACATGCACCGCTGTGTGTGGGAACCATTTATTAAGCTCCCTTCTCCTCCAGCAGCCCTGGGGTGTCCAGCACTGTTATCTCCCCATCCATCTCAGCACAAGGTTGAATGCGGACATCAGATAACACCAAAAGGCTGAATGTGTGAAGAAATGAATGAGCAGGTGGATGGGAGAGTGGGACACTGTCTCCCCAAAGACCTGGTTATTCCCCACGGTTCAACCTCCCCCACCATCAACACAGTGAGCCGTCCAACCCAAGGGTGCTGGACTCGGTGTGCCCACCATCTGACCTCACATTGGTGACTGTCTCCCAGCCACCTGTGCAGCCTCAGCCAGGTCCTTTCCTGGGACCAGGCATCCATTCTGACCTTCTACCAAATGCGACCTTGCCATCAGATGGCCCTGAGGTCCTTTCTAGGACCCTCTGACAGCCAGTCTTCCCTTCCTTCCCTCCTTCCCTCTCTCTTTGTCTTCCCTTCTTACCTTCGAAGCTCCCAGCAAACAAGTAAATCCAGGTGATGGCCGGGATACAGAGCAGAGTCAAAGAGGCAGCCAGGAATTTCCGTCTCCCTCTGCAGATCCCCAGCATCCTCTCAGAAGTGGCAATCCCTAATCCCAGCACCGTGTCTCTGTCCGGAGCATGAAGTCCTCGGCCTCCCTCATAATACTTTCTGAAAGGAAGAGCAGAGAGGGAAGGCTGAGTCCTTGGCATGATACCTGGACGCAATCAGCAGAGGAGAACCGTCCCACAGATCCTGGATTAAAGAGTTCTCTGGTGGATGACTTCCTGCTCATCTCTGTCACAAGAGATGACAGAGGTGGCTGCAGTCTATCCAAACGGAGGCAGTTAAATACATAAATAAGGGTCTCTGTAAGGGCCCTCCAGAGCATGCATATGCACAGGTGCTTCTGACACAGGTTAAAGGAGAATTTAGTTGGCACCTGTTACCTACCAAATACCAGCCAGGTGCTATGTTTTCACAGACTAGAACACAGGTGAACGTCAAAGAGCGTAACCTAAGGAGACAGACCAACAAAAGACATGGGAGCTCCGAGAATGTGACAATCAAG
This sequence comes from Marmota monax, assembly GCF_021218885.2. Lineage (NCBI taxonomy): Eukaryota > Metazoa > Chordata > Mammalia > Rodentia > Sciuridae > Marmota > Marmota monax. The sequence continues at coordinate 6,893,527 of NW_026695202.1, forward strand.
AATTTCACAGACCACTATGAAGAGCAGGTGCAGGTACTGATGGATTCCTGCGTGATCAAGATGGCAGATGGTCCCTGTCGCCCGTCAGAGGGACTGTCAAAGGCCCCTGAAGCAGCACAGGAGCACATGCAAAGAAAAGGAGATCAGCTGGGCCACAGCATCCACCTGCATGCACCTGAATCCCAATCAGCGCTGAAAATCTAAACACCAGTCAGGGGGGACGGCCTTCATAGCTTCTACCTTTGATAAGGGAAGAAGAGCTATGTCCATAGAAGTATGGCAATGACTAGAATGTGCAGAGCACAGACAGGAACAAACAGATAATCTCTATCCAGCCTGTCCTTAGACCAGGGCAGAAATCTGGCCATGATGTTTTAAAACAAGAGAGGAAGTCAAGTCACATGGAGCAGAGAGCCGTGATCTTCCACCTGAATATCTGATCATAAAACCATGTGTATGACATGGAAATGGAACCCACAGGCCACAAGGTCTCATCTCCACCAATCCCTAACAGAGGTGTCACATGTCTACAGCTGGCGCATACACCCACTTGGACTCCCTGACAGAGGAGAACCACCCACTGAGGACAGTTACAGAATACTCCCAACTCCCAAAGAACTGCTGTCTGTGAAATCGCCGCTTTGGGTGTCTGCTCCTGTATTCCTACGGGTACCCTCCTCTCTGCCACCACCTCTGGGCTCCCCTGCGGTGGTCTAGAGGCACTGCCTCCTTTCCCCACCAGCCTCGGAGTTTCCAAAAGAGCTCTGGATTTTCCCCACCCCATCTGATCCTCCTTGCCCCTTAAGACTCAAGCAGACAGCCTGTCGCCTGCAGACGCCCGATACTCTTCTGTTAAAGGGAAAACGGAATCAGATTCTAACCAGGGCGATGCTCTCAAGCGTCAGGAGCTTGTGTTCAGCGTGTCGCAAGCGGTAAACACCTAATGGGGCCCATCTCGCCTGTCCACCCCGGGCTTTCTTCTGCAGTCAATGGAATGCAATTTTCTAAACGTCCTTCTTTTGAAACAGATGAAAGACCCCAGGGCTGGAGGGGGTGAACTAGAAAGGGAAACTCAAAAAGCAAAATCCTCTTGAACCAAGAATGTTGACTGGAGAGAAGTCCCCCCAGGGGACTGGAGCTGGGGACGACAACAGACCTTGCCCACACACTCCACAAGTCACAGAGAATAAGGGCCACCAAGCTCCAAGACTGTGGGCAGAGGAAGTGGGGGGGCAGCGGGGAGAGGGCAGTGCCCTCAGACAGAGAGGTTCAAGTCCAGCTACTGGCTCCACTGGCTGGCTCCGGTGGCCTTCATTTTATTCCTCTATCAACGGAAGCAGAGCTATAGATGAATTTAGGCTTTGGGGGAATGCAGCATGGGAACCGAACTCCACTGAGTTCATAACACAGAATGTTATTAATATTTAAATAACATTTTTAAAAAATAACCCTCTAAGATACTCGTTTCCCCGCTTTCTCCATCTGCTGAAGTTAATTTCAAATTGCACGATTTGTACAGAGTTTTGAAACAGAGTCTTCGGAGGTTGGCCTTTTGCGATAACACTGGGATCTCCCATTAAACCCAGCAGGCAAAAAATCTTCCTTCGTGGATTTGACTTCCCAGTGACACCTCTGTGTACTAAAAATAGGTTTTAAGGAAAATCTCAACTGATATCAGACGCTATTCCAGGAAGTCAACATGGGAATCCACTCAAGAAGAAGGAAGGACCAGGAGGTCAGCTGAATTCCATCCCAAAAAGTGCAAATGTGGATAGGAGGAAGGCCAGCCTCCAACCAGCTACCTCCATTGCTTCCAAGTGGACAGGAGATCCCCCACCTGCTATCCCAGGTGTCCCAGAGGCCTCACGAAGCATTCCTGCCTCAACTCCAACATCCAACTCCCTGCCCAGCATGGTCAGTTAGAAAAATCTACCCCATCTGTCTTCTCCCCTCTGCCTTCACCAATGGAAAACACGTGTATGAAGAATAGTGGAGGAACCACGGATCTGTTAAGCCACAAGAGCAGGATTTGAAGCTCAGTGACTGACAATCACATGTACCCCTCTGTCCAAAGTAATACTATACAGATGGGCTAATAGCTACATATTTATACATACCAAAAAAAGGATTTACATATTGAAAGTTATCACTGGATATAGATTTTGAATAATTTCATAGTATATGAATATACATTTCCCAAGTTTTATACAAGAAGCATGCATTGCTTTTATAATTTAGAACTACATAAAAACTTAAATCACTATGTCTTGTTATACTGCCTGCAACTCAAAATACCTCGGTGCAGACCCTGAGGTCTATCTGGGATGAGCCTTAGTTTCCACCTAGGTGCAGGGAGTCAACATCTGTAGTATCCTAATTCGGAACACACCCTCCAGGGGTGCAGTTTACCATTTGAAAGACTCCAGTCAGAAACCCACATTCCAAGTGTCTGCTCCAGCTACTTCCCATCAACACCAGAGGCTGTCTTTTAATTAGCATCATGGATGTTAGAAATGACTTTTTTCACGGGTGCGTTGTCTAGACATGCTGCACCTGAAGAGGTTGCAAATGTCGGTGGAAAAAAAAATAAATCTAAGAAATGAAATGGCCCAAACACTTCAGAATCACTTAGGATCCCAAACCCATCCTAGCTGCACACAGTAATTGAAGGATGAGGGCCACTTATTCCTACTGAAGATCTGATGAATACTGTTACTCACACCATGTCACCCATTCCTTCTAGAAGGTACTGTAACGTTGCCTAAAACCAGCTCGACTTCACTGAGGTTATAAGGAAATGGGTACTTTTTCTTTTAGGAACTCTGCTTCAGCAAACCCTACAGCAGCAAACCCCCAACAGCTATTAGTTTCTTAATTATCGTTGTTTGCATTGTAACTATCATGACATCATGCCTTTCCCTTGGCTGTCCCCTCAACCCTGGCCCTGTCTTGAATACCTTCCTTTCTCGCCTGGGGCTGGGGACAACTTTCAAGTCCTTGCTCCTCCTCTCTGAGGAGGCCAGTCCTGGAGGCTCTGCTTCCCTGGGAGTCTAGACTCTATCTGGAGTCAGTAGCACATCCCAGATCACTTTATTGCCATCCACCCCTTTCCTGTGCAGTAGCTAAACTCCCTTCCTTAGACTACAATCCCTTAAATGCAAAGGATGCAGGTCTTCAGTGTTGGTGTTGAAGCCCCTCCCTAAGCCCAGCCTCTAACACCCAGGAAGGTTCACACTTGCCCACCTGTTGAACCAACAGCACCAGCATGGCTGGGATCTTGCAGGAAATGCAGAACCTCAGGCCGCACTCCCGCCCTGCTGAATCAGAATCTGCACTGCTAAGAGGCCCAGGTGCTTCCTGTACACACGGATGTGGGAGAACCCTGTGCTAAAGCCCTTAGCAGCTAACTGGTTACCTCCAGGGCTCCTGAGCGCCCCCTTCTCCCAGTGCAGGGACTGCAGCTGAGCTAGAGCTCTCTCGTCCTGGACTGTGTTCACTACATTTATCACAATGGCTTTCAGGCAAGTGGAAGCAGAGTTCCTAAAAGAAAAAGTACCATTTTCTTAACGAACAAAAGCGTCCCTTGGACTAGCAGTGACTCTGACGACTCACATGGCAGCTTCCCATCAAAATCTCCTCTGATGTTTGAACCATGAGAGAAGAGCACCAAGACCCCCCGCAGAGGCTTCCAAGCACAGGGCACTGAGCGAGATACCTGGAATGCCGGGACTCAGATTCTAGTACTGTTTTCTGTACAAACCCAAAACGGCTTCTTTGGCACAGGATACCTGTTGTACCACCCCATCTCTCCAGTGGGACCTGAACACCATCGGGCAGGGCCCTTCCATTTCACACATTGCTGTTTTGTGTGTTACTGGCACAGAGTCTGGCTTGCAGCAGCGATCAGTGAACAGTTATTGGCCAGATGGACTTCCAAGTCCCCACTCCTTAGTGATTCAGGGTCCTTCCCCGTCCTTGTCATGGTCATTTGGTCACTCCTGGCCATTCTCTCCTTCGTGAAGACTTTAGTTTCCACCTCGCATTCTCAGAGCTTTCTTCCCCCCATCCCAATTCCACTGTAAAACTGCCCTATTCAAAAGATTCACCACTTCCCATGAACAAACCCACATTTGAGAACGTGTGATCAACAAACGCAGCAGAACATCAAAATTTTCAAATGCCATGCCCCCAGCCCCCTCTCACCCCAAGGCTGCCATCGCACACACGTTTCATGGCCATTGGGAGCCCCAATCCACTTGGTTTCTTCAGCACTCTCCAGCCAGGTCTAGATTTTCTTTACTCTCTCTCCTTCAGCTTAGAAGCCACAGCTCATTATGAGTGAGCCACAGCCTCCCTCTGTAGGTTCTCAGGCTCAGCCCTCCTCCTTTCCTGGAAAAATCCAAAGCTTCAGAAGAATGCAACCATGCTTGTTCCCCATGGCTTTACCTTGGAAGCCAAATCAGGTGGGCCATCTCACCACAGGGTGGGCAGATCTGTCCCTTTGAGCCACTTCTGATTTCAAAGGAATAGTCAACTGCTCAGACATGCACTATCTTTCTGTGGTATCTGAGTTTCTGACCTCTGAGATGTTTATTTCATACATCTTGTAAATTCCAAGAATGTTCCAGGATCAGGTAGGAGGGCCACGCCTTCCTTGTCCCTAGGGAAGATTCCCCATGCCAAAGTCTTGCAAATCACCCTTCCTGCTGAGGACTCCCATATTTATTTTTCTAGCCTGGCTGCTCTAATAGAGTTCCAGATACATATACACAGAGGTCTCCTTCCAATGCCCACTGGATAGATCCTCATGGACCTCAGAACTAAACTTCTCATTTCCCCTTCCAAACATGCTCTGCCTAATATTTCTACCCCATAGAGGGCAACACCACTTCCTCTGCTGCTTAGGCGAGACACTTGGGAGTCAGTCTCAACTGCTTGCTCACCCTTTCCACCTTTTCCAATCTGCACACCCTCGAACCCAAACATTTTTACCTCTGAAATATGCCTCTGATGTATCTACTTCTCTCCATTTCTGTGGCCACCGCAGGGACTGAAGCCACCATCATCTCATGTGTATGCCTACTGCATCAGTCACCTCATTCAAGTCCCAATTAAAAGTATTCAGAATTTCTCATCAGCTCTTAAAACAAATCCCAAACCCTGCCTCGTCTCCAAGGGCCTGCCTGGCTTGATGTCGGAGATCTCTCCAACATCACCTCTGGCCACTGTCCCTTTCAATCTGCCTTACTCCATTCACACTGGCCCATTAGCTTCTGGAACATGCCTCGCTCGGAGTCTTCACAAATGTTTTTCTGGATTCTGGAATGCTTCTTCCCCTAATCTCTGCTTGATGGGATGCTTCTCATCCTTGAAGCCTGCATCTCGAATGCTAACTGCTCAAAGAACTCTTCTCAGGCAACTGTGTGCCTGAGGAGCCCCCTCCCTTTGTGCCTGTCACTAAGCTATGAACGTTTCCCTCAAATTCCAAAATTATACAATTATTTGATTGATTACGCGCTTGATGGCTGCCGCGCCCGCTAGATTTTAATCTCCACTTGGGCACAGACCATGACAGTTTTACTCATCGCATACCCAGGCACACAGACAGCAGTCACTGCATATCTTTTGAATAAACAGACAAATGAATGTGCCTTCGGGTCCCTTGCAGTCACTCTGGTATTGTTTCAATAAACCTTTTTTAAAGGAAAGCGTGCCAACCAGCTGCCTGACTGTCTACCATGTGGAACAGGAGAGAGGAAATCTGCTCAGTGCATCAAGAGGCCCCTGAGGCATGGCGTTCCCTTCAGACACCCTCGGGTGCATTTGAAGTCACCCCCAAGGTTCACTTTTGGTAACTTTTCCTCCTTGCCCTGCTCCATCGGGGAGAACATGCTGGAAGCATCTGATGCCTGCCACTGCGTCTCAGCACGTTAGGTCACATGCCTCTCCCTCCTCTGACAGTCCTTGGCCTGTCAACCTGGCACACCCGATTGCTTTTTTCATTTGGAGAATGGCACTTGGCCTTGGAGGCACTGTTTAAAAATTGATCATGTGGGCCCAAAGAGTAAAAGCCACATTCAACATGCCCGGGGACGGACATTGAAAACTTGGGAGTTCATTGTGCTGTAACAGCCATCAGGTCCATGGCTGCCAACTCGGTGTATCTTTATCCTGCTGTGAAGTCCAATTCTCTAGCTTCAGGAAAACGTGTCCTTTTGGTCTCAAAGTCACTGTGATGTCACAGATCAAGGGCAGTAAGCTCACCAGGGCCTCCAACACGATCTTCCTCCACCCATTTTCACTCAACTCCGTGGTGACACAGGTTGCTTATCACCTAGAGTTCTGCCTGTCTCCTCTCATGAAAAGCAACTCCAAGGCCTGCTTTGCATTTCGCATGGGCCTCACAGCATTTCCAAAGCACAGGGAGTCAGGAGACCTGGTTCTAGTTATCAGTTCTCCACACCATGGCTGCAGGAGCCCGGCAAGTGGTTCAGTACCCAGGAGCCCCTTATCAGCTTGGTGTGACAGCCCACTGTGACATTAAAGTGCTGTCCCAAGGATCAAGGGAGATCAAATAAAATCCAAAATGTGATTAAATAAGAACCATGTGAGAGGCTGTAGGATTAAAAATGAAAATGAAGGGATTGAATTTTAGCTGCTCCTCCAGTCAAATTCTAGGGATAGGACTGACATGATTGGCTCCTTGCATTGACATCCACAAATCAGGAAGAAGAGGCAAGGGAACTAACAAATAGGGGTGTGCCCTGGTCCTGCTTCAAGGCCATGTATCTTGATAAAGGGAGAACTACTAAAAAGGAAAGAGCTTTGGTCTTACATCTGGGAAGCATGAGTGGAACCTCTTCTGAACACATCATTCAGTATGGTACTGCTCTTTATGAATGGACCATTTCTATCCTTTAAAAAAAAAAAATATTCTATGAAAAAATACTTACACACAGTAATGTTCCCTTACCCGCACTTTTGCTTTCCAGAGGTAACTAAAACCATGGTCTAAAGTATGAAGAGGAAAATTTCACAAATAAAAAATTCCTAAATTTAAATTGTACACCATTCTGAGTGGGGTGATAAATCTCATGCTGTCTCATTCTACCATGCCCAAGATATGTGTGAATCACCCATTTTCCCAGAGTATCCATGTAGTATATGCTACCCATCTATTGGTCACTTAATAGCCATCTCAGTTACCAAATGGACTGTCAGAATATTACAGTACTTAAGTTCAAGAAACCCTTAAGTAGTAGCCAAATCACAATGCCTATATCATTCACCTCTCTTCATCTCATAATGTTGTCACTGTATCATCTCACATCATCACAGTAAGGGTGATTCCAGCACCAGAAAATATTTTGAGATCCAGAGAGTCCCCATTCACTTCACTTTTGTTATAGTATATTGCTATAATGTTTCTGTTATTATTTGTTATTATTATTAATCTATTACTATGCCTTATTTATAAATTAAATGTCATCATTATTACATGTATGTAGGAAAAATAATATTATGTAAGGTTTGGTATTACCCATGGTTTCAGGCATCCACTGAAGGTCTCCACATGTATTCCATGCAGACTAGATGGAACAACGAATACCAGGAAATGATTCTCTCACGAAAAACCAATATTTCTTAGACAAGACAATAGCTAAATTGATAAAACCCATTTGGTTCCCCATAGTCATCTTTAAAAAGGGTGAAAATAAAGAGAAATTAATTTCAATCATATATTTTACTACACCTAGTGTGTCCGAAATATTAGCATTTTAACATATAATTAATACAATCTTTTTCCCACACCTAGTCATTGATATACAAGTGTCCCTTAACTGACAGCACATCTTGTAACTAGCCCTGTTTCAAGTGTCCAACTGCTATGTCTGGTGGCCTCACTGTTGGACAGTGCAGGTTTAAATATTTCTTTTTTTTTTTTTTTTTTATTGTTGGTTGTTCAAAACATTACATAGTTCTTGATATATCATCTTTCACACTTTGCTTCAAGTGGGTAGGTTTAAATATTTCAAGACTCCATATCGTACTGTTCAGGGATGGAAGTTCAACTCTAGGGTTGACAAATTGGTTGAGGCAGAGGACCCAGGAGGCTCTGCAGTAATGCAGGGTGGATAAACAGCAAGGGCAGGGCTAGACAGCACTGGATTTAACTGGATGGGAGAGTGCTCAGAAAAGAGGAAAACACTGGGTTTTCAGGATACCCCGTGCCTTCTGACACTTTCCCGTGGCTTGATTCACTCAGTTTGTTCAATTCATCCGTGAGACTCCACTGGACACCAAAGGGCACAGAGGCTCAAAGAGGTTAAGTGACAAGTCACACGGCTCAAAAGGACGGAACTGGGAAAAACCCCAAGACTTCTGACTTCAATCCATGTGCTTTCCTCCGTATGGTAACAAAGGCCTCTAAGGCCTGGCCCCCGCTGACCTCTTCTTTCCAGCCTCACATCCCAGCGTGGCCTAGATCACACCTCTCAACCCAGGAGCACCATGTGGATGAAGGATGCCACATGACTCCACGAGTCCCCACCTTTCCACCTGCTGGCTCATCTAATTGCTGGGCTTCCTCCACACCAACGCCACTCTGCAACAACGGCTGGTACTGCAGAAGGCACTTCAGCACTGGGGACAGTCAAAGGGTCTCCGGGCGTCTGACTTTGCCAAGTCTATTGCTCCACCTGGTGGTTCTCAACCCGGGAGATTTCCATCCCTCCCCCAGGGGGACAAGGAAACATCTTACAAGGCACACGAAAGTGATCCAGACTGAAATGCGAAAAGGACTGAGGTTGAGAATCCACAGTCCAAGGCACCATTTCTGCCCCTCCCTCACTACAGGGCTCAAAGGATGTGTGAACAGAGCATGTGCTCAGGAGACCTGCAAATTAATGACAGTCACCTTTTCCCCCTCTCTGCCCCGAGGAAGTGAAGGACACTGATCTGCACCCCAGCCAGTTTCCTTAATTTCTGCCCTTTGCACTTCTCCGCATAACCTGGATTCTGTTTCCCAGGGGCCATTTCATAGTGCTGTGGGGAGATGGGTGGTGTAAATGTTTCTCCTGACCAGAGCTCCCCCTGGGTGGCCCAGGTATAGAGGTGCACAGGTGGAGGAGCACAGGGAGGGGGAAGAATGGAGAGGAAATCCAACACCTCCCCTTCTGATATTCACCTCCTTTAACAGTGCATTGGCAAACTGACCTCTAAGCCTAAGGGATCTTTCCTAAGGACATACACTTCCTGGGGTCAGACTATGGCTCCAGGAGAGCTTACTTTTATGTATGTTCTTTTTTCCTAATGTTACCTCAGTCCTCAGTCGTATCTGCAAAGCTCTCCATGGAGCCACCTGTGGGGTGTTTTAGTCTCCAGGTTCGCGACTCTGATTCCAGGAGGAGATGGTGAAACATACGCGCTCACGTTCTCATTCTGCCTCTGTAAACACTCAAGCCTCACAACGGCCACTGCTGAGAAGGCACTTCAGCACCGGGGACTGTCAAAGGGTCTCCAGGTGTCTGACTTGCAGAGCCCTTTGCTCCTCCGGGCTCCAAGGCCTACACAGATTTGACGTAAACATCTCGGGTGTCAAAGGGTGCAGAGAAGGCAGCAGCTTCTGCCCAGTGACTCTACCCCCTGCCACTCATCTTAGTCCACAGGGTCCACATCCACTGGGCATCCTCCATTCCTGGGGATCGAGAGACAGATGTGGCAGGGCCTCTGACCTTCAGGAACCTCAACAGAATGAAAGGGACAGACAGACAGACACATACACAAGTCAGGGTCAGGGGAGACACGGCTCTCTGAAGAAAACATCTGAGTTTTCTGAGCCAAAGTGTGTGACACAACTTCAAAAGGCTGAGAGAGAAGTGGTCACTGGAAGAGGAAAGTGGAGGGAAAGCCCAAGGACGAGCCCACACGGCGGGCAGCAGCTGACCACTCCTGCCCAGAGAGAGGGTGCAGAGAACCTGCATTCAGACGGCAAGGATGACAGGTGCAAGAAAACCAGATGGGCCTTAAACGCTAAGAACTTGAACTTGGTTCAGGGTCCCTGGGCAGCTCTGGAATGTTCTGGATCAGGAATGAAAGTGTCTGTGTTTAAGAAAACTGACAGTGATGTGAGCACTGAATCAGGCAGAAGAGAAAACACAGGCCCAGAGGCCGCTCTGAAGGCTTCTGGTGGGGCCCTCCCGAGAGCCGTGCCCTAGTTTTGGGACAGTCCCTGTCAAAGAGGATCCGGTCCATCTATGGGCAGCACTGTGTTGAGGGACGGGACCTCTACCTGCAGGAATCTAGGTGTGTTAAAGCAATACTGTCCGCTTTTGCTGGGCATTGGCTTGGGGTTGACCTGAGACCCAGTTCTGGTCACAAACTGTGAAAGCAAAAGTCATCAGTCTCTAAACCCACAGGAAAGAGAGTCAGGAAAGCAGTTTCCTGTTCCAATAGAGCTCTTCTTTGTTTCAGGTCACAGAAAAAGTCTAAGGGCAATGCACACATCACGACCAAGGGCGCCCTGCTTTCGAGGATCTTCAATTAATTCTGGTGTGGCCTCCAACAGACACTCCCTTTAACCACGTCAGTCTTCCCCTGATTTGGGCCACTTACACATCCTTGTGGCCTTGTGACTGAGAGTGGCTCTCTTCTTATCATAGAAGTTGGTCTCACAGTTCTGGTGAAATTCATAGAACATACAATTAATCACTTCAACGTACAATTCAGCAGCATGCAGGCTACACACGATGTTATGCAATCAACATCTTTAGTTCCAAAAAAACTTTATCACACCAAGAAAAACCCCTTAGCCACTCCCGGCTTCCCTAGCTCTCCTCCCTGGAAACCTCCAGCTACCCTGCTCTCTCTCTGGATTTACTAACTCTGGGTATTTCATGAGTGCAAGAATACAATATGTGATTTCTTGTGCCTGGCTTCTTTCACACAGTTGATGTTTGGGGGTGCCATGTTCTAGTGTGGATAAGCATAGTGTTCCTTTTGTCTGATCATCCATCAGGTGAGGCTATACCTGGCATGTTGCCACCTTTTGGTTGAGGTCTTCAGTGCCACCAGGAACACTGCACAACTACCTGATTGAGAAGAAAAGTTTTCTCCGGGTTCTCTAAATTCTTTGGGCTACACACACAGACTTTATCTTTGTCACTCTGGATGATGACTTTAAACTTGTAGCATCTGTTATATAAGGAGCTCAAGGAACCGTGGCCATTTAGCACCTGTTATAGGTCTGACTCTGGGAGCTTGACAACATTTATATTTCATTTAATCTTCCCAGGACTTGAGTGTTTGTGTATCATTATTCCACAGGAGAGATCAGAAAACCATGGATCACTAGGGGGTGAATAACAGCACCCCACATGTAACACACATAATATGGGATGGAACCAGGATTTTTTAAAACAAGGTAGAAATCGCCTAGCATGTTATCTGGAATGCAGTATTAGTTAATCAAGTACTCAGTGGTAGTTTACTTCTTCCCTCTCTCACAACTAATAATCCCCGATAGTAATAAATGCTCGTTGGGTGACTGTATTAGTTTGCTAGCACTGCTTTAACAAAGGACCACAAACTGGGTGGCTTAAATAGCAGAAGTTGGTCTCATGGTTCTGGATGCTAGAAGCTCAAGATCATGGCATGTGACTAAGGCGTGCTTTCTCTGCAGGTATGAGGGGCAAGCCTCCTTCCTAGCTTCTGGCAGTTTCTGGGCTTCTGCCAGCACAAACCTATCTTCATATGGCATTCAATCTGTATGCATCTATGTCCCAGTGTAAGGATACCAGGTCTGATTAGACCAAGGGCCTGACCAGATCCACAATGACCTCATGTTAACTATTAACATCTGCAAAAAAAACGTTTCAGAATAAAGTCACACTCTGAGAGCAGAGGGTTAGGACTTCAAGTAGGACTTCAACAGATAAATGTGGGGGCCTTGCAGGGTGCAGTGGGGAGAGGGTGGGGCACAATCCAACCTGTAACAGTTACCTGCACCATCATGCAAAAGGCAACAAAGAAAACTGGAGTCAGGAAAAGGCATTTCAGTTCCATGGGTCAGAGAGAGGCAGTCCCTACAGATCGCCTGAAAAAGACAGGCAGGACTGACTCTAGGCAGCTGCAGGTTGGACAGGATGGCCCAGAAATTTTTCTAGATCTCCTTTAACTTTCTAAAGGATGTGAAAGAACATGAAGCTGGGCTTCAGAAACTCTACACCAGAAACACACTCTCTACCCTGGCTGGACACTCACCTTCTCCGGGGTTCAGCATCCTAAGTGAAGTAAGCATGCGCTCAATAAACTCATCTGCAGCACCTGAATCGCAGGATCTGCTCGTGCATTCCAGGGTCTGTCAGTGATACACATCCCTCACGTGCAACAGTGCAGAACCTTTCCTGGCTCTGAACAATCTCTTGTTTTCCTTGCTCTGGGACAGAACTCTGAACTGCCACATCCTTGCCACCTTGAAAGTCAGAGATTAAGTCCTGGCACCCAGGCTTCCATAAAAATCAAATTGTTCAGATTTATCTCACTCACATCACACATCAAACAGATGCGGCACATAAAGTAAACAGTGGAGTTAATAAGTGCTAGTTCATTAGTTGTGGGAGTCTCAGCAGAACCCAATAGCTGTGATCACACACAAACCTGCCCCCGACTTGGAAGTCAAGCTAAATGCTTTCCATTTTTATCACCCGATTCATAACCTGGCTGTCTGGCTTTAAGAATCAATAGCCTGGTGATTTGGGTATCCAATAAATTTGTCTTCATTTGGACATTTTTTTCATTTCCTGGGCCACTTGAAGAGGACAGGATAAGGTCAATTGTTGCTCACACAGCATTTGTTTTCTAAATCTATCCTTTCACACTGATGGGATTCCATAAACCAAGAAACGAAATAGACGTCAGAGGCCCCATCCAAAGACCCAGGGAACAGCCAACTGGGAGCATTTGGGACAACTCATTGAGCAGATCACACAGGAGCAACATCCGCTGATCTACCCAGGGCCAGCCGTCATCCACCCGGCAGAGAGTATTTATCTAGCACTTTCCATGTGCCAGACCCTGTGCTCTATGACTCACAAGAACTGCTCATCAGTCTTTCTGGGATAGCTGCTTGGAAATGTGACCCTGTATCCCACGAGCACACACACACACACATAAATACACACAACATATCCACTGCCATGCGCACACGGAGCACTGAAACACAAGCTTTGTGGACAGGAGAAAGCAGCAGGGGGCTTAAAGAACCTGCACATGCTGGATGCAGATGATGTACACGCACAGACTCAAGGTCCCTGCGTTCACGCCTGGAGAGAGCATGGGCGGGAGGCCCTGCTCCAAGACAAGGCCTGGAGGGGGAACAGGCTCCGACACAGCCATGGCCTGTCCACAGTCACCTAGGGAGCAAAGGACCAGAAGGCAGTCTACGATCTCAGCTCTTGACTTCTTTGTTTGCTACTTCAGTTTTTATCTTCAATATAACCATCAAATCAACTCATTTAGAAACAAAAGTGTTCAAGGCCAAAATACGAGAAGATTCACAGTCCAAAAGCATTCAAGACGTGAAGGGAGAAACCCGCCAAGCATCTCCAGTCCAAATCCATGGACACACAATGAAGTTATTGGAACCTAGGGGTAGAGGAGGAAGGGGGCCACTGCTATTGAGCTCGGGGTTCCTTTTGAGGGTGAGGAAAATGCCCTGGAATTAGGGGTAACAATCATAATACAACCCTAGGAATGGATTAACCACACTGAACTGCAGACTTTTAAAGGGGTGAAATGTTCCTCAGTTATAAAAAAATCAAGGATGCTGGAACAATAAAGCATCTATGCTCCATAACATGGATTAGGTGTCACCAAAATATTCAGGTTTTTTTTTTTTTATTAATTTGTTCATGAACCAAGGCCTGCCATGTCGCCCTGCGGGGGAGCCGAGGCCCAGGCCCCTGCCCCGTTGACCAGCAGACCCTGGAGCCCAGGCCCAGGCCTAGCACCTCCTCTGTCTTCATGTGGCATTCTCTCTGGGTGCCTCTGTGTCAGGTCTAGGACCTCTCTGCCTATCCACACCAGAGCCAAGGCAAGTTTCAGGACTACCCAGCTGACCAGCACACCCATGCTGGAACCTAAGCCCCAGCCTAGGACCGCCCCCACCGATTGGCAGACCTACACTGGAACCCGGGCCTACCCCATCTCCATCTTAGGACACTGCAGCCATCACCACAGCCCTCCCCACACAGGAGCCACCACCTTGGGACAACAGATAGGGTCTGGAAGCAGCTGCATCTCTGAATAGGCAGTCCACCCTATGACCCCCATCTCTGAAAGGGACACCCCCACTGCTATCCTGAGTTATTTCCACTACTGCCACCACCTCCTTTAGTTTCAGTAGCGTTTATCATGGGACACCAGTTGGGATCTAGAAGCCCAACACCAAGGTGAGGTACAGGTAATCTGCAGGGATACTATAAGATTATAAAGTAGAAACTGTAATACCTCAGATCTGCACTGCAAGAAAGGAAGACACATAGCAACATGAAAAAAACAAGGGAGGAAAGTGACCCCAAACAAACCAAGATACTATAATAATAGAATCCATTGACAGTGCAGTTGATGAAATGTAAGAGAAGGATTTCAGAATGTACATAATTAAATGAACTGCAAATTAAAGAATGACCTAAGTGAGCAAATACAGTCAAAAATTGACCACCTCAACAAAGAGATAAGAGCAAATAAAGGCAACCATTGATCACTCCAACAAAGAGATAAGGGAACAAATACAGGTATCAAAAGACTACTTCAAGAAAGCATCACCAAGTGACTAGGTCAATTGGAAGACAGAACGTCAGATAACGAAAACAAAAATATACAATCTGGAAAATAAAGTTGACCACATAGTGAAGAGGGTAGGAAACCATGAACAAAATATCCAAGAATTATGGGATAACATCAAAAGACCAAATTTAAGATTTATTGGAATAAAGGAAGACACAGAGATTCAAACCAAAGGAATGCACAATCTTTTCAATGAAATAATATCAAAAAATTACCCCAAAAAGAGTAAGATCAAATACAAGTGGCTTACAGGATGCCAAATGTACAAAGTTACAACAGATCTACACCAAGGTACATTATAATGAAAATGCATAACATACAGAATAAGGATAGAATTTTAAAAGCCACAAGAGAAAGGAATCAGATTGCACATAAGGAGAAACCAATTAGGACCTCTGCACATTTTTCAACCCAGACCCTGAAAGCTAGAAGATCCTGGAACAACATATACCAAGCTCTGAAAGAAAATGAAGGCCAACCAAGAATATCCAGCAAAATTAAGTTTTAGATTTGATGAGGAAATAAAAAAAAGTCCATGATAAACAAGAATTAAAAGAATTTACAACTAGAAAGCCTGCACTACAGATCATTCTTGGCAAAATATTCCATGAGGAGGAAATGAAAATCAGCAAAGGAAGGTATTACACTAAAGGAAAAACCAATCAAAGAGAAACCAAGTCAAGTTAAATACCAAAAATAAACAAAAATTACCAGGAATACAAATCATGTCTCAATAATAACCTGAATGTTAATGGCCTAAACTCACCAATCAAAAGACATAGACAGGCAGATTGGATTGAATAAAAAGAGAGAGAGAGAGAGAGAGAGAGAGAGAGAGACCCAACAATATGCTGCCTTCAAGAGATTCATCTCATAGGAAAAGACATCCAAAGACTGAAGGTGAAAGATTGGAAAAAACATACCACTTACCATCATCATATGAAATAAAGTAGACTTCAAGCCAAAGTTTAACAAAAGGGATAAATAAGGGCATTTAATACTGCTTAAGGGAACCATACATCAACAAGACTTAACAATTATAAATTTATATGCCTCAAACAATGGAGCATCTACATTCATCAAACAAACTCTTCTCAACTTCAAGAGTCAAATAGACCACAACACAATAATTCTCAGTGACTTTAACACAACTCTTTCACCACAGGATAGAACTTCAAAACAAAAGCTAAACAAAGAAACTATAGAACTCAATAATACAATCAATAACTTAGACTTAACTGACATATATAGAATATTTCATCCATAACGAGTGAATACAGTTTCTTCTCAGCAGCACATGGATCCTTCTCTAAAACAGACCATCTATTTGCCACAAAGCAACTCTTACCAAAGACAGAAAAGTAGAGATACTACCCTGCACTCTATCGATCATAATGGAATAAAATTAGAAATCAACAATAAAATAAAAAATAGAAGCTATTCCAATACCTGGAGACTAAATAAATGCTATTGAATGAATAATGGATTACAAAAGACATTAAAAAAAAGATTAAAAAATTCTTAAAGGTAAATGAGAATGCTGATACAACACATCAAACTCTCTGGGACACTCTGAAGGCAGTACTAAGAGGGAAGTTCATTGCATGGAATTAATTCCTTAAAAGAAGAAAAAGTCAACAAATAAATGACATAAGATTACATCTCAAAGTCCTAGAAAAAGAAGAACAAATCTACACCAAAAGCAGTAGAAGACAGGAAATAATTAAAATCAAAGCTGAAATCAATGAAATTCACACACACAACACACACACACACAATACAAAAAGCAATTGAAAAACTGACAAATCAAAAAGTTGGTTCTTTGAAAAAATAAATCAATTGATAAACCCTTAACCATGCTAATGAAGAGAAGGAGAGACAAAACTCAAATTACTAACATCTAAGATGAAAAAGGAAATATCACAATGGACACTACAAAAATACAGAAGATAATTAGAAATTATTTTGAAAATTTGTACTTCAATTAAATAGAAAATATCGAAGGCATCAACAAATTCCTAGAGTCGTAAAATTTGTCCATACTAAATCAGGATGATATACACAAGTTAAACAGATCATTTTCAAGCAATGAAATAGAAGATGCCATCAGAAGAATACTAATCAAGAAAAGTCCAGGACCAGATGGATACACAGCTGAGTTCTACAAGACCTTCCAAGAAGAACTAATACCAACACTCCTCTAATTATGCCATGAAATAGAAAAGGAGGGAAGACTTCCAAACTCATTCTATGAGGCCAATATCACTCCGATTCCAAAACCAGACAAAGACAAAAATCAAAGAAAGAAAACATCAGACCAATATCTCAAACAAACATAGATGCAAAAATTCTCAATAAAATTCTGGCAAATCGAATACAAAAACATATCAAAAAGATAGTGCCACAATCAAGTGGGGTTCATCCCAGGGATGAAGATCGATTCAACATATGGAAATCAATAAATGTAATTCATCATATGAATAGACTTAAACATAAGAGTCATATGATTATCTCAATAGATGCAGAGAAAGCATTTGACAAAATACAGCACCCCTTCATGTTCAAAACACTAGAAAAACTAGGGATAACAGGAACATATCTCAACATTGTAAAAGCTGTCTATGCTAAGCCCAAGACCAGCATCATTCTAAACAGAGAAAAATTGAAAGGATTCCCTCTAAAAACTAGAACAAGACAGGGATGCCCTCTTTCACCACTTCCATTTAACATAATTCTTGAAACTCTAGCCAGAACAATTAGACAGACAAAAGAAATTAAAGGGACACAGATAGGAAAAGAACAACTCAAATTACCACTATTTGCCAATGACATGATTCTATACCTAAGTGACAAAAAATTCCACCAGACAACTTCTAGAACTAATAAATGAATTCAGCAAAGTAGCAGGATAGAAAATGAACCCTCATAAGTCAAAGGCATTTCTGTACATTAGTGACAAATCCTCTGAAAGAGAAACTAGGAAAACCAACCCATCTACAATAGCCTCATAAAAAAAATAAAATACTTGGGAATCATCTTAATGAAAGAAGTAAAAGACCTCTACAATGAAAACTACAAAATGCCAAAGAAAGAAATTAAAGTAGATCTTAGGAGATGGAAAGATCTACCTTGCTCTTGGATAAGCAGAATTAATATTGTCAAAATGACCATACTACCAAAAGCACTATACAGATTTAATGCAATTCCAATCAAAATCCCAATGAAATTCCTCATAGAAATAGAAAAAGCAATCATGAAATTCATCTGGAAAACTAAGACCCAGAATAGCCAAGCAATCCTCATCAAGAAAAGTAAAGCAGGTGGCATAACAACACTAGACCTTAAACTATACTACAGAGCAACAGTAACAAAAACAGCATGGTGTTGGCACCAAAATAAACTTGTAGACCAATGGTGCAGAACAAAGGACAAAGAGACAAACCCACATGAATACAGTTATCTCATACTAGTCAAAGGCATCAAAAACATATATTGAGGAAAAGATAGCCTCTTCAACAAATGGTGCTGGGAAAACTGGAAATCCATATGCAGCAAAATGAAATAAAGCTCCTCTCTCTCCCCATGCACAAAACTGAACTCAAAGTAGATCAAGGACCTAGGAATTAGACCAGAAGCCCTGCATCTAATAAAAGAAAAAGTAGGCCCAAGTCTTCATCATGTCAGATTAGGCCCTGACTTCCTATAAGACTCCTATAGCATAAGAAATAAAATAAGAATCAATAAATGGGATGGAATTGAACTGAAAAGCTTCTTCTCAGCAAAAGAAATAATCGGTGAGGTGAATAGAGAGCCTACAGAATGGGAGCAAACTTTAACCACATGCACATCAGACAGAGCACTAATCTCTAGGATATAGAAAGAACTCAGGGGCTGGGGATGTGGCTCAAGCAGTAGCGCGCTCGCCTGGCATGCGTGTGGCCCGGTTCAATCCTCAGCACCACATACAAACAAAGATGTTGTGTCCGCCGAAAAAAACTAGAAAGAACTCAAGAAACTTAACACCGAAAAAATCAAATAAACCCAATCTTTAAATGGGCCAAGGAACTGAACAGACACTTCTCAGAAGAGGATATACAATCAGAGGATATATCAACAAACATATGAAAAAATGTTCAATATCTCTAGCAATTAGAGAAATGGAAATCAAAACTACTCTAAGATTTCATCTCACTCCAGTCAGAATGGCAGCTACTAAGAATACAAACAACAATAAGTGTTGGCGAAGATGTGGGGAAAAAGCCACACTCATACATTGCTGGTGGGACTGCAAATTGGGGCAGCCATATGGAAAGCAGTATGGAAATTTCTTGGAAAACTTGGAAGGGAACCACCATTTGACCCAGCTATCCCACTCCTCAGTTTACACCCAAAGGACTTAAAAACAGCATACTACAGGGACACAGCCAAATCAATGTTTATAGCAGCACAATTCACAATAGCTAAACTGTGGAACCAATGTAGACGCCCTTCAGTAAATAAATGGATAAAGAAACTGGTATATATACCCAATAAAATATTACTCAGCATTAAAAGAGAATAAAATCATGCATTTGCAGATAATTGGATGGAGTTGGAGAATATCATGCTAAGTGAAGTAAGCCAATCCCCCCCAAAAAACAAAGGCCAAATGTTTTCTCTGATGTGTGGATGCTGATCCATAATGGGGATGGTGGAGGGAAGAAGGGGCATGGGGACAGGAAAGATGGTGGAATGAGATGGACATCATTATCCTAAGTACATGTATGAAGACACAAATGGTGTGACTCTACTTTGTGAACCAGAGACATGAAAAGCAGTGCTCTATATGTGTATTATGAATAGAAATGCATTTTGCTGTCTTTATAACAAATTAGAATGAATGAAGGAATAGTTTTCAAGGAGTCTACTAGTCACCCTCATGTTCTCTGAAGCTGTTTCTAAGGTGCTGCGGCCTGGTGTAAAGTTCACAATAATCAGGTGACATAAATGTTATGGTCCCCAGTTTGTAGGTGAAAATGCCAATTCTCCAAGAAGCCAGGAGATTCCCTCAAGGGATTGTGTAAGGGGTCAAGGCCTGTCCTCTAGGTCTATCACAGCACTGCACAAAGTGCATTTTCATTCACTAAATCCAGATCTTCCAGCAGAGAGCGGGTCCCTTTAAGTGGAGACTGTTTCCTCAAGAAAGAACAATGTTGGAAGTGCAGATGTACCAGAAGCTTCTTGGAGCAGCTCATCACGGGAAAGGGAAAGAAGGATGAGATATGGGAAAACTGAGAGTATCCACGAAAGGAAAAAGGTGTGTGCTAGGCTGACTCCAGGCAGGAGGGATTTTGTCCCAATCCAGGAGAAACCCTGCTCGCTGCCTGGCTGGGGTCAGAGGACCTGGTGAAGGGCTCCTGCCACTGCCTGATCCTGCCTGAGAAGTGGCTTTTGCTCCCCTGGAGGTGACTGGTCACCAGGCTCTGCTGGAGGAAGTGGGCAGAAACAGAGTGGTGGAAGGGATTAGAGTCTGTCCTTATGGATCAAACAGAGGGCCATGTAGTCCAAAGGAACTTTGAAACTGGTCAAACCAATGGATACCGAATCACGGAGGCAATCTTTCACTTTCCTCCTCCTTTATGTCCCCTTCCATGCATGAGGGAGTCAATTGGAGTCAAATGACCTCCAGCCCAGCCTCAGGGACCACCTTTTGGGTGAATGCCCCACCCCACAGACTCTGGAGGGAGACAGCTTCCAACTAGTTTTGCTTAACAATTGCAACAACTGCTTCATTGCTGATGAGTAAAACAATGGCATTATTAGCAGTCATATCTTGGATCTTTGCTGGGCAGTACTTTTGGGCCAAGCCTGCATTGTAAGTGCTTTATGTACATTATCTCACTGAAGCCCAATCCTGCAGATTAGGTGGTGCTGTGCCCACTGTACAGACAAATTGAGCAATTTGCCAACTCACACAGCCAGTAAGAGATAGAAGAAGAATTCAAACCCAGCAGTCTGACTGCAGAATGTCTACTTCATCATATGGTCTGCTGAAAGGGAGAGGACCTCTGGCCTTTAACTGAAGAATTGCTAAATTCTTGCATTGATTTGAGGGAGCAGAAATCAGAGATAAAGATCTTTAAAGTTCTAAGTTATTTCTTTTATATCGCTTCAGAATTTAGGTATTCCAGTGCAACATTAAATAATATATTGAAAGGTTCAAAGGAATGTGCCATTCTGTCCTCCAAGAAGTCCCGCTGCTTTCAAGTACTAACAAAACAAAATGAATTTTTATGGTAAAAACATACACATTGCTCATATTACACATGAACCATATACTATATGTGTTCATACAATATATATAAATGCAGTATCTATACTATACATGAGTATATACACATGATGTGTATGTATGAATATAAGTAATATGTGTGCATATATATATATATATATACACACACACACACACACATACACACTTGTGTGTATGTGTATATGTGTGTAAAACCACACATCATTTCATATGTTAGCCACCCATTTCATGAATTAGGAAGCGGAGAGTCACAGATGATAAACAACTTATAAAGACGCTAGATGAGCACAGAATGAGCATCCATATCCCAAGTGCTCCAAAGTCTGACTTTTTAAGTGCCAACATGATGCCACAGTGGACAATTCATGCCATTAAAATTCCCACCCCAAGCATCTCAGATAAGAGACACTCAACCTGTACCAGGTCACACTGTACCTGAACCCCAGGCCAGCCCGCTGCACAGCCATCAATTCAACTCATACTGTGGAAGTAACCAGGACACCCAGTGCCGTAAACCTCTGGCTAGCACTGGGCAGTGGCAAAGGAAAAAAACTCTAAAGCCGTGTGTACTGACTACAGGGCCAATTGGGGAAAAGAAAAAAGAACAAAAACAATGTGTTCTTGTTTACAAATACTTTGGGATCCTTTGTCAAACGAAATGAGTTTGTCTGCCAGATGAGATCTCAATTTTCCAAGTTCATTAGCAGCTGATGAACAGAGAGAGTCACCTGGTGATTTAATAATTTGGCCCTGACTCTTGTCAAAGCCACTTAAAAAGAAAAAAATCCAAGCTGTCATGAGAGAAAGGAAATGCTATTTGATCCAATTTGTGCACTGTTTCCCTGAAAACAAGGAGTGGATGTTTACAGACACGCTGTATTAAGTCGCCAGGACCAGGGCAGGGTGGTGAAAGAGACTGAAAACATGGAGCAGTGGCAGGGCTGTTTAAAAAGGGACCCAGCTGGAAGCCATCGGCAGCAATAAATTGCCTGGAGGCCAAGTCTGACAGATTCTTTTTAATTTTTATTTTTTAATTATGTAGGTAGCAAAAAAACATGTTTTTAAATTATAAAGCTCAGGATCATTAAGAAAGGAGGAATTCTTCAAGAAGCCCCAGTCTCCCACCCAGGAACAGCAAGGCACCAGTTAGGGAAGGTGACTTCCAAGCCCTAGCCAGGCCCTTGCTGGGAGAGAGACACTCTAATTTTTCACGATTACATTGAGTTTGTAATGCAAAGGAATACTGAGGTTCAAGTGTAGTAACTGGAATAATAAAGCAGCCCCCAGTATATTTCCATCCAAATGGCACCAAGGCCCCTATCAAGGTGAGATTCAGTATTGCTGATATATTGCCAAAGGGCACCTCTTTCTTGAGAAATTAGTTACATCTGGTCATAGTCACACCCTTGGAACTCCAAGGGGGACTCTCCAGAGCTGGCAGAGGTTCCCTGGAGAGGTTCCCTGGAGAGGGTGGATGCTTCTTGGGGAGGGAGGAAATGGAATGCAATATTCTGACCTCATAAAGAGGCACCCTTGGGGGAGGCTGAGGGTACCACTGCTCTCTACTCCTTCTGGATCCTTCCTGGCTCCTCACCATGGCCTTCCCTCCTGCCACAGGGTGAGCGCCAGGGAACAGGGCCTCGCTTCCGTCTAAGCGAAGAAGTGAAGGACACTTTCCTTCTTGCACTTGCTGATGTCTTCGGCCCAATTTTAAACAGCAACGAGAAAGAACGTCGACAGCTCTGCTTTGCAGGTTAACCCCACTCTTGAGAGAAGCCCTGCAGAGGCAGGTCTCAGAGAACAAGGGGTACCGTACGGCTAGACAGGCGACCTTGACCCCAGCGGTGATGCTTTCTTCCAGGGCACTGACCAGTGCTGTCCTCATGCTTTTACTAAAGACCCATCCTCATGGGGACATCTCACCCTTTTACTGAAATAGCTTTCAATTTCTAGAATTTCCGATTTCCACTTTTGACACCAGATATAAAATAATGTGCATTTCAAAGCCAAGTAAGAGCAAATTTTCAAAAGCCTCTCCTCCAAGTTATCTTCCAGCTCAACTCCTAATTGTTCTTCCAGATGCTACTCAATGAAGCTTGCTCCACAAGGCCTTCCCCATGATCCCCAGCTCAGCTCCATTGGAATGAGAAAATCAAGCACTTGATTCAGTTTTTTAAAAAAAAAATGCATATCTCATTTAATTCAGTTTTTAAAAAACCTTCATATCTCAGTTCAAAGGACATAATGGGAAGGTTCCTTCCTCCCTTTTCAGCCCTCCACATGGTTTTCAGGAGAGCCTCCATGTGGGGTAGTGGGTCCCCGCAGCCCTCCACCCTGTGGAGGAAACCAGAGCGTCCCAGGAGGGCTTTCCGCTAGCAGCAGCCTCTAGCTGGACGTCATCAGGGTTTTAGCCCCTTTGGTAACCTGCCGTTTGTGGAGAGGAGGGTAGAATTCTTATTACAGGAAATATATTTAAGCAAATAATAAGGTCTTAAAAGATGAGGCCAACGCTGAAAGGGAAAATGGAGGTGACAGAGATGACGAAGCTCTGCCAAGCTGTGCTGTCCAGGAGGCCGGGGACTATGTGTCCAGCTGGTCCTTGGCCCTTGGCCCTGTGCATTGCACCTGCCACAGCACCTGGCACCCAGCAGCCACTGGGCAACTGTTCCTGAAGGGAAACCGACTGCCATGGGCTCCTGCGAGGCCACCACAGGAATTTAAACCGCGTCTTTCCACTCCACCTCCAAGGCAGTCCCAGCTCCAGGCCCTGCACTGAACGGCTTCAAAAGACAATAGATATCTGTTAAGTGAATAAAAAAGAGAACCAAGTTCTTTTCCTTCAGGAATTTGTAACTCAACCGAAATACTTAGAATTCATTACCACCTAGAGATTTCCATCTATCTTTTTGCCTTCAAAAATATGATGAAAGACCAGGGTATGGCGCTCTGGAAGTGGACCAAAGGGTGAGCTTATCCTGCCTGCCTCCAAGACGGAAACCCCACCCGCAGAGCACCTGCTGATGTGACAGGCCACCTTCCCAAGTTGAGCCAGGGGTAACAGAGAACTGACAGCTCTTTCCAAAAGCTGTTTTGAATCTTGTTTTCATAGCAACACATACCCGGAATACTTATTTAAATAACTTCAGAACTTTCAACACTCTGTATTTCATTTGTGTGCTTCTTTCTTTCTTTATTTAGCTTTAAAATGCTCACAGGCACATGTCCCTTCAAGGTGAACACAAGGTAAACTCTATCAAAAAATAAGTGAAGTAACTTTTCTTTTTATGTAACACACACGCACACATACACACACACACACACACACACACACACACCCTTAACAGAACATAAGGGAGAGAAGGAAGCCCAGTGTCATAACTTATACTAGTTCTAATGTTAAGACTTTCAATGAGGAAACGAAACTTTTTCAGAAGAGGAAAGCTCTTCAATGATGAGATCAGTAGTGAAACTATACATGTGATGTGCACCAAAAAGGTTGTGGCCACGATCAAATCCTCCAGCAATTTAGGTGTGTGGGGGACATGAGACACCAACATGGCCCCAGAAAGGATGAGAGCCACAAAACAACTGCTCGGGCCAAGGACCCCAGGGGTGAACTTTTCTCCATGGCCCAGTAACTCCCATGAAGTCCAGTACAGCGTAGAGGGAAACTGAGTAACATTAGGAAAAATGTAAGTACTACTCAGTCTTTTCTGCTGAAGGAGGGAAAAATATGTTTCTAAATCTTCCATAAAAATGATTACACATCTTTGGTTTTATTTTGTCTTCAGTTGCTTCTTAAGGGGAAAAGTGTCTTTTGATCTGAAAATTTAGATCCGTAAGGAACATCTTACTACTAATAATGCCTTCTCAGGTCAGAGGGCATTGTGGATCAGTGTCTACAGGAACAAATTGTGTTTCAGTCTCACCTTAGAAAGGCTATGTGCAGTGTCCCGGGTCCCCTGCTAGTCCCTGTCAGGCTGCAATGCAGACGCAGAGGCATCTCCTGCTAAGCCAGGGTTCTTGTCACTCTGTAGGACAAGACACTGTGGCTGCAGACAGCCCAGGATTAGCCATGTGAGAGGCCAAGAGGCACGACAGGAAGATCTGGCATTAAGGAGCCCATGGAGAGGGCAGGACTAGAGACACCTGCTAGGTTCTGAATGTCCCCTCCAAAACACTTGCTGACATATAATTGCCATTGTCATAACACTAAACGGTGGGACCTGGGGGTTAGGACGTGGGGGCCCTGCCCTCTTGAAGGGACTCTTGCCATAATCACAGGAGTGGGAGCCTGATGGAAAGGAGGGGCGGGGTCTGCCCTTCCCCCCTCCCCAAACCTGGAAGCCTGCCTTTCCACTGTGCTATGGTACAGCAGAAGGTCCCCCCAGACAGAGCCCCTCCACCTCGGCCTCCTCTGCCTCCAGAACCCTGAGCCAAACAAACTACTATTATTTCTAATTTGCCTAATCTGTGGCCCTCGGTGACAGCAGCAGAGAATGGGCTAAGACAGCATCTTCCATTCCCTAAAGGCAACATGACAAACCAGGAGAAAAACAAAAACTGCTGGCCAAGGCCTAAGTTCCAAGCCTCTTGCTTCATGTGACACAGAAGCATTGCCACTCCCTGTGCCACCACCACCCACCACCCTCTCTTTCCCTCCCCAAGCCAGCATTTTCCAACTTCCAGGAGAATACACACTTCCTTTACCTTCTGGTTTCAGCAACTACCCCAAAACCCTACCCAGAAAAAGGAGAGAGGAAGTGGTGGGACCAGGGAAGGGCTAGGAGAAGACAGGGACACCGAGCGCCTGGCCTGGGTCAAATGCAACCTTCTTGATATCCACCGACCTCTCTGCACCTGAAGACCCACGGCGCTGTGTGCCCAGAGGAGGAGACTGAGGCAGGGGGGTCGAGACCCTGGCTGTGCTATCGCCAGTGGAGCTGCAAAGATTTATGAGATGTTTACCAAGGCACCTCGGAGAGAAGGCTCAGGGCGGCATTATCATTCACGCTAGCAATCGGGGCCAAGGTGGAAAACATGCGCTGAAACTTTAAAATGTCAGTCTGCCTGCTCGCTCTCATCATGCAAGAGCACTGCAGGGCTGTCAAGTGTGAAAACATCGGGGCTGGAGGAGGAGAGGAAACAGACAAATGTCCTGAGTCTGATCAAGGAAACCAGACTCTCCCAGGCTTCCATGAGGAAGGACGCGGGCAGCGGAGCCCACGCCGGGCATACAGGATGCCCACCAGGACTGAAGGGCAGAAAGCCTCCAACAGGGAGCAAAGACTCCCGCCGGCTCCCCCATTTATCCCATTGCATCTTGATTTCATTTTCTTTATTACAATAACACTGTAGGGTATGAAAAGGCTCAACTGCCTGATTCCCATGCAATCCTGAATCACGCAGGATGGGGGGTTACTCCTTATTTCCAGGGAGCAACTCTAACTCCAGGTTATGGATGGCCACTGTCACTCTCAGCGTGTCTCCTGCCTCCCCCAAGCACACAGAGGAAAGTCCTGCTCCCTGAATAGAAGCCTTCCCAGCACTTCTCCTAATCTAGAGGCACATTTGTATTCGTTCCCCATCAGGGCAGGGCTCTGCTTCCCTAAACCAGGTGAAATCCCCCCTTCCTGATGATCTGTCCTCTTATAGCCACTCTGTCAGGATCAAAAGAGGAGCAATGATATGAGAATCACTGGCTTTCATGCAAATGGATCTAAAAATTTAAAAATTAAATAAAAAACTAATAGGGGATGGAGAGAGGTGGCTTTTCCCTTTTCCTTTTGCAAAGGAACATATTTCAGTTTCCACGTTTTCCATAGGGTCTCTCTCCTACCACGCCAGGGAAAAAATCAAGTTGATTAATGCTGAGGAAAAACAGGCTTGAATATTTTAAGTCTGCGAGTTTGAAAAAATAAGTGTATGGGTGGTGGGAGGCACCCTACACCTGCTGATCCAGAAGTTCCCTGGGACTCACACTCAGGTCCCAAAGCACGTGGCAGGGGTCCACATGGCTGTGCACATCATCTGCGAGCCATATGAAAATGCTGACCGAGGCTGGAATTGAGACTACCATGTGGCTGGGCCCCCGGTCTAAGGATGGGGCCTGGAGCACTCTGACCACTGATCTTTGTCCATCCAGGGCTGCTCTTAGGAGAAACAAGGAGCAGCAAAGCCTGGAGAAGCCCGGGGCCTGTAACAGTTGACAGCCGGGCCTCTCCTGGGGAATGAATGGCTCAGAGTTGAAAGCCCAGGCCACCCTCTTACTGCAGTGGGACCCAGTGTGACCTGCACCAATTCTCTAACCTCAGTCACCTCATCTATGCAGCAACCACAGACTCAAGTGCCCAACAGGGGACAGCCCAGAGCAGAGGGAGTGCTGCTCATATAAAATGAGGTTGGGATGGCTCAGGGATGGCTGAAGGGAAGCAGGGTTTTCCTCAGGCTTTAGCATGTCAGGGCCCAGTGAACAGCAAGAGTTGTTGCTGATCCTATTTAAAGAAGATTGGTCTTTTAAGAGATTTGAGTTCAGGCTCAATCTTGGCAAACCATGTAATCTGGTAGAAATGATTAAATCTTAAACCTTAAAGTTTTCATGTAAAAAGTAGGGGTGACAGTTGTACAGAGAGTCGTGGGGCTGTTGGAAGCTCCGCATGGGCTCATTGAAGTACTGAGCACAAAGCCTGCTGCACAGTAAGTACTGCATTAAGCATCAGCCACAGCAATTATCACTCTACTTACTGATGCTTGTGTTTACATAGATGTGACCAATTTGCTCCTTGCAGAACCATGACAACATGCGCACTAATGAATATATATCTTAGGAGAGAGAGAAAGAGAGGGAACATGGCAGACATGAGGTTTCCTACTACAGAGTCCAGAGCCAGAGACCACCTAGGTTCAAATCCCGCCTCTGCCCTTTCTAGGCTTTGTGAATGTACAATCAATTGACATCTCTGGGTCTCAGTTTTTTACTCTGTAAAATATGATGATAATTATACATACTGCTTAGGGGTCCTATGATGTTTAACTAATTTAGTCTGTGTATAACAATTAAAACATACTGTGTCCAAATATTAGTCACTGCACATTCATACACATCTCCACTCAAATTAGGTAATTTAACTTAATGTTTTCTTTTTTTAAATATTTTTTTTAGTTGATGGACCATTGTTTGTTTTATTTATTTATTTATATGTGGTGCTGAGAATCGAACCCAGTGCCTCACACATGCAAGGCAAGTGCTCTACCACTGACCCCCAGCCCCAGCCCTAGCCCAGGGGGCTTAACATTTTCTAAGAGTTGGTTTCAAAGAGGACTGGAACATGGAGAACCAGGGATCCTGAACACTGAAAAAATAAGACAGAACTGAGAGTAAGGCAGAACCTCCCACTAACCGCAGCCCTTCTGACTGGGAGGACACCAGACAGACAGACTAAAGAAACTGAGAGATTTTGAGTCACTTCTTAATCAAAGTCTCGGGTGGGGTGAGGAGCAAAATAAACCTGTAAAATAGTAAATCAAAGCAAGAACAAAGACTGGGAGAATGGAACAGTATTTTTCAAGTAAAATTATCATGCCAAAAGACACAATAAAGGAAACTGGAGAAAGAACATAGCAAAATCCCTCTTGTGGAAGACTCTGGAAAATGCAGAAACAGAGGTGGCAGAGGAGGGGACACTTGCACTGTATGGTGATATGGTAAGACTTGGGCTCATCTAAAAGGTGATGATGAATGACAGCGGATATCTCCAGAGAACACCAGAACATCAGGTGGGGTGGATGGTCCAGTCGTGGCCGGGTCGAATGCCAACCCAGAAGAAGCAGGCAGAGGAAAAGATGACCAAATGGGTCCCCTCCAGCCAGGCTATCTCCATTGTCCTCAGCCTGTACCTCCATCATTCTGGGGCCCCCTTCACCTTCTGATCAAGCCCCGACAGCTCCACCTATCCCTGCTGCAGTGGCATTGGGTGAAGGGACATTGCATCTGTTCTTATCTATGGAAACGTTCTCCTCTTCCAAGAGGACCCCAGGTACCCAGAAGTCTGGGTTTCAGGAGTTCCACCACCCCAAATTCTACGGATGGTTCCAGTTTACCTACACCACCGCGTAATCAAAGCCCAGTATATGAGGGGTTCCAATTATGGGGTTATGTCCATCCAGCTGACGGTGGCTGGAGGACAGGAAGCACAGGGAAGAGGGTAAGTTTAGGAAGCCCAGCAGACAAGGGAGCACGGGGCCAACCTCACCTGGTGCCAGCAATGCCTCTGCAATAGTCGATGACAGCAAACGCTCAGTATGTTCCCAAGTGCTGAAGCCAGTTTGTGGATCCCACACCTCACAACCAAAGCTATTATAATTAATACCAGGACTCTTGAATTCCGGGATCCCCCTCCCTTTATTTGTAAAATGGCTCCAAAGCTAAACTGATTTGAATCTTATTCTCACTTTGCCATTTACAACTATGACCCTAGGAAAGTGACCTACCCACCCCTCCCCACCCTATTCCATTTGATTCTGTCAACCTATAAAAGAGGGATCAAAAGCCTAATGCCTAGGAGTGTTGCACGAATTATATAATAAATGTTAAAAGGACTTTGCAATGTCTGAAATGTGAGGACACTGTTACAATATACACACGTACACACACACTGCAGGTATGTCTAAAAATGAACATGCATATGCCATAATAAAAAATATATTTGAAAAGGAATTCAGTGAAATCCTGAAGCCATCCCCACAGTTGGAAAGGAGAACTTATGGAAGGAACAAGCCCTAAAAATGCTCAGTCCATGACAATCTCCCTCCTCTTCTCTGTTCCCAAGGAGCACGCACAGGTTTGTTGCATCAGGAATGGTCCACGCTGGCACTGCTGCTCAACACACCGGACGCGGGACCTTGACATATCTCTCAAAGGTCCGACCTGGAGGGGATGACGTCACAGTCAGACTCCTACCACTCCAAGCTGCTTGTGCACTACAGGAAGACGCACCAAGAAAAACTGGCAGCTGGCCCACTTCACTGGGTCCAAGATGCAGCCACAAATGCAAAAGCCATAACACCCATCCTCAGACTTCGCCACGTGGGTTCACCACACTGCTCCAAAGTGGGACACGTGCTTGTAAACACTCTGCGTAAGGAAGGAACCTCAAGGTTGGGCATCTCGACTTCCAACCCAACACTACTGCGTTCAGTTAAAAACAGCAACACTGGCCCACAG
Organism: Marmota monax; assembly: GCF_021218885.2. NCBI lineage: Eukaryota > Metazoa > Chordata > Mammalia > Rodentia > Sciuridae > Marmota > Marmota monax. The sequence continues at coordinate 6,923,889 of NW_026695202.1, forward strand.
CCGTCCACAGCAGGGAATCGTGGCTTCTGGTCTGCACGGGTGGTGGGACACCTTCATCCGGTATTATTCCTCCAAGTTCCTGGAATTTTCTTTTTCTCCAGGGAAACCACAGAGAGCAACTTGATGCACACCAGGATGAGGAGCCAGTGACACTCCTGGTTCCTTGCAGAACGTCCTTGGTGGTAGAAGACACACCAGACAGGAAGCTGCAGTCCCACGGGTGGAATGGAAGCCCACCAACAGGAAGTCCGGCTGCACCCAGGAGGAGAGCAGCCCACTGCCTACGTCTGTTCACTCCAGGAACATTTCTGCAGCACCACAGTGGTCAGGTGCTGCCGCCTAACTCACACCACAGAGACAGATGATTGGACAAGTGACCACCAAAAAAGTGAATGCTGGTTTTAGTAGGACACAGACAAGGGACAATTAGTGGTTAGCAACACAGAAGGGAGTGAGTGAAAGTGGGGCCTGGAGACCCAGAGCCTGGGACCTGTGTGCTGGGACAGGGAAGTGCTCAGTTCAGGGAAAAGGAAAACAGAGAGCTTTCCGGGTCACCCAGGAGCTGGGATGTGAAGCAGGGATGAGAGTTCGCTGAGCGTTTGTGCTCCCAGGTGTGTGTGGCCCCACGACACTTAGCCAGGAGTAAGGAGGAAAAATCACCCCCTTCCCCAGACACCTGGAGCCGGGGCTGACACACACGCTCTTTTCAGGTGAGGACGCCACACCCGTCAGTTCAATCAGAAGCGTTTTGCAGGCAAGGATTATATCAAATGGTCCAGCTGCTAGATATCTCCGTGTGTGAGTGTGAGTGTGTGTGAGTGTGTGAGTGTGTGTGTGTGTTGAACCGCATATTTATTTTTATCTTGGAATAATTACAGATTCACAAGAAGTTGAAAAAATAATACAGAGAGGCCCTGTGTACCTTCACCTGGTTTTCCCCAGTGACATCTTATATAGTGACGGTCATTCTCAGAACCCTAAATTAACATCAGCATATGACCAAGAATCAGACCACAGACTTTACTCACGTTTTACTGGTTTTTGCATGAACTTGAGGTTTTTTTTTTCCCCTCTGCTTTGCAGAATGCTATGAAATTTTATCACATTTTATAGAACTGTGTAAACACCATCACACCGAAGAAAAATACTGCCATGCAGGAGCGAGAGATGAAGCTCGGTGGTAGAAAAAGAAATACTTCCATGATACTCCATTCCACGCACCCCTAGCCGCTCGAGCCCCTGACATTTGCTGACCTATATATATTGATGATCTACTTATCTACTTCAATGACACCTACTCATCTATCTCTATTGGCTCCTAATGATCTACTTCTATTGACATCTACTCATCTATCTCTGTTGTCTCTTACTGATCTGTTGACACCTACTGATTTACCTCTAATGACACCTACTAATCTACTTCTATTGACACCTACAGATCTACTTCTATTGACATCAACTGATCTATTTCTACTAACATCTACTGATCTATTTCTACTAACACCTACTGATCTATTTCTACTAACATCTACTGATCTATTTCTATTGACATGTACAGATCTATTCTATGCTCCATGATTTTGTCATTATATAACTGAAATCATACATTATGGAACCTTGGGATTGGTTTCTCCCATTCAAAACCCATCTCCACACCTGCACACATCCTGACAGCTGAATACTACTTGGTGAGGAAAAGCAATGAACTTGATGTGATTTTGTTTCATCATTCACCCATTGAAGGACATCTGGGTTGCTTCCAGTTTTGAGCTATTATGGATAATGCTCCTAAAGACTTTTTTTTTTTTTTTGTCAACACAGGTTTTATTTTTCTAGGACAAGTGCCGAGCAGTGTGACCACTGGGATCATATAGTAAATATATATTTAGTTTCTCAAGAAATTATCATGAGATTTCCAGAATGGGGCCTCACCCTTTCACCTTCCCCCGAGAGATGCGCTTTCTCTGGGTCCTCACCAGCATTCGGTATTTCCTGCCAGTGCATTTTACTTCAGTGGTTCTGCAAGGGTGCAATCACAGCTCTTCACAGGTTGATGCTGTACTTCCCTGGTGGGGCTGAGAGCTTTCCACTTGCTCCTGTGCCACCGGCACGCTGGCTTTGGTGACGTGTCATTTGCTGTTTTTTAGTTGCATTGTCTGGTTTCCTCCTGTTGAGTTTGGAGAGATTTTTACACGCCCAGATACAAGTCTTCCATCCATTTTGGGATTTACATAATTCTCTTCAGCCACTGGCTTCTCTTTTCATCCTTTTAGCAGAATCAAAGCCACATAATGACTTTGATTGAGTCCAATTTATCCATTTTGTTTTGTTTATGAATTGTGCTTCTGGTGTCCCAGTCTTTAGAAAAAGCACCAAGATTAGTAGAGGTACTTGGGCAAATTACGAAATGCCCTTGTCTCAGTGTCAGATATAAAATGGGAAAATAATTACAGCACCTGTTGTTATAAGAATTAAGAGAGTCACACCAAGTAAAGCACTTAAACAGTGCCTAATACATAGTGTTTGGTGCTGTTATTATTTTATCTTATTTTGCTCAGACTACCTTATGAAATTCCTAAGAGGAAAGTGCCTGGCATTCAATTAACCTTGGAAATGCTGAGGGCTTGGGAGCATAATGTGGGAAGGAATGATTTGGTTGGGGGTGGGGGGGTGACTGAAGAATCCTCGGCTCACAGGAGTCATGCCCAATTTATGAAAAAAAAAAGTAAATCAGAAACCATAAAAATCATGGCCCCACGTAAAATCAAAACTAAGAGTGATGACCTGACTCTGTCAACTGGCAACTCCACAGCCACCGGCCCTGCTGCGAGGGCTTGGGAGGGAGGGAGGCCCGGAGGGGCTTCAGTGCCGTCCTCAGTCCTCAGGCCTGGTGGAAGGTCCGGGAGCTCTCAGGGTGGCTGTCTTCCTTTGATTAACACAGGCAGGTGAATGAGGGTAATTGTCACTTGCCTTTGGGAGTGGTTATGTCCCCAACTGTCCACTAAAGGTAGCGCTGAATCATCACAAAGCTAAATGAGAAGAATATTTTAAGCTAACCTTTGGGAAACTCCCACAGGAGGAGGCTTTCTTCCCTCTCCTCTACTTAAGTGGAAATTAAGACAGGCTGTGAGGACATCCCCTGCCCTGGTCCCCATATGTGGGTAATTTTCCTTGGACATATGGTAATGAGTTGAGCTCGCACACCTGCTTGACCCAGAGGGCATGCATATCGCTTTCCACCTGCAACTAAATATCTTTGCTTCTCTGTAGGCCATAATCCCAGAAGGGAAGGGATCCCCCTCAATTAATCCCAGTACTCCAGAGCCTGGAACATCTCCTAGCACACAATCAAAGCTCATTAATATAGGAAGCTTCCTGGCAATGCCGAGTAGGGTTAGGCAGGCCTGGGTAGACACATGGATGACGGGGTAAATGGGAAGATGGGTAGATGGATGCACAGATGGATAAAATCTAAAGAAAAGCAAAAATGACAGGGAAGAGCAAGGCCTACCGATGCCTCAAAGTCACTCTCAACTTCTGACACAGATGTCTAACCCTCCCCTTCAAACAGCTACTATTATATCATGGATACCGTGAGGTGCTCCATTTCACCCAAAGTTCTAGGGATTTTGTTTCCTTACAATTTCCATTTTCTCTCTAGAACCAAGACTATACTGGTCTGGGTCTCGGTCATCTCTGTAGCTTCCAGGGTGCCCGCTTTGAGAATGTCATCCCTGGGAGCAGCTGGCAGTGTCACTCAGTTCCTAAGGCAGACTCTCGGTGCTCTGGTCGTTTTACAGGTGTGCTGTGTATACTCACGATCCAGTAAATGTTAATGGGATTCACAGGTCTACAGGGGACCTGACTGATGGTTTAACAAAGCACACAGCCAAAAAAGGAAGGGGGTGTCAGAAGTCCCTGTGCTCAGCTCCAGGTTTGATGATTCACTAGGGACTCAGACTTCGCCTATAGACGTGCTGACGGCTATGACTTACCCCAGTGACTGGACAGGAAGCAAAATCAGCAAAGGGAACAGGTGCATGGGGTGAAGTCGACGGGAAACCAGCTCAGCTTCAGGAGGCCTCTCCCCACGAGTCACACACACAGGCTTACTTCCTCTAGCAATGAACTGTGACAAATGTCACATGAGCAGTTCAGTGCCCAGGTTTTGAGGGGGACCGGTCAGTAGGCAGTCCTAACCCAATGTAGACCAAAGCTATAGACTTCCATACGGAAAGCAGGTGTTCGGCATTAACCCTACAATTTGCCCGAAGTTTAGAGCCAGTCTCATGAGCTCTGGGAATGGTGGGAGCCCTCCTAAAGTCCAGGCTCCCAGACGACAGCCAGCTGACCTTGCACATGGGCCTTACTCTGCTAACTCTCTTGCACAGGGGAGACACCGAAATGGAATCAGTCCAGAACAGCCTAGTGGGACGTCACTGTCAAATTCCAATAAACCTGACTTTGTTCTAGATTTCTCTTTAGGAGCTGACTGAAGAACCCTCCATCCATACAAATATGGTAAATCTCCAAGCCCAGGGAGTGGACTGTATCTGAACTAACAGGGTCTAGACAATAGCCTCTTGAATTCAAACTACGAATCAGTAACAGAGTAATACGACTGCCTCTTCCTACCTTGATCTTCAGGCCCACAGGGTGCTTCTATTCATCCATTCATTCCATAGACATGAATTTGGCACTTTCTGAATATCAGATAATTTGTAGTCCCTTGCTTGTGTGTTAGTCAGCTTTCTGTTCCTATAACAAAATACCTGATATAATCAACCTAAATGGGGGTAAGGGTCATGTTGGCTCACAGTTTTGGAGATTTTAATCAACGCCTGATTAGCCCTACGCTGTGGGGCTTGTGGCAAGGTACCACATGGTGGGAACTTCATTGTAGAGCATGCACCTCATTTCACGATGGCAGGAAGTGGAGAGAGGAAGATGAAAAGAACCTCACAGTCCCTTTCAAGGACCATGACCCTCAATGACCTAACTTCCTCCCACAAGGCCCCACCTTTCAAAGACTCTACCACCTTCCAGCCTGGACACAGGCTGGGCAACAAGTCCTTCACACACAGACCTTTGGGGAACACTTATCTAAGCCCTGGAAGAGAGGGCTGCAGGAAGCCACAGCCCAGCTCACCACTGCTCAAACACCACGCACACCCCTGGCACCCCTCCCCACGAAGCACGGTCCCTACCTATGCTTTTGAGTAGCCTATTTTTATTTTCTCCTGGGAGTAAAACTGCAACTCTATGCTGAAGTTCTTTAAAATCTGGTTTTCAAAGTGAATAAACTAGCCCCCACTGTTCCCAGTGCAGCCCAGGACCCCCGTCTCCGGAGTCCAGAGCGCAGTTGAGGTCCGTCTCCCCACCTGCACAAAATGCTGAGCTGATCTCATCCAGGCTCATGGTCTTAAATGCCATTTAAATGCTGGCAACCCTCAATCTATATCTTCCCCCCGAGTCTTGCTCCAAAACTCTTGGCTCACCTCCAACCTCCCAACCCAATATGTTCCCTTGGATATGTCCAAAGAGCACCACTAATTCAATAAGACTGAAACCAAACCCCTGATGTCCTGTCTCAAGTGGGTTCCTCTCTCAATCCTCCCCATTAGAGCAAATGGAACACCCATGCAGACACACACGCGTCTAGTGGCTCCGAGGAGAAACCAGACCCCCTCCGACCCTTCTCCTCCCATCAATCTCCACATCCAACGTGTCAGCAAATCCTCCTGGATTTACCTCAAAAACACACTGGGATTCTGTGACTCCCCCACTTCTGCCACTGCAATCAATGGGTCCAAAGCCACCGGCATCTCCCGGCTGAGCTGTTGACCTTGTTTCCTAATGGGTGTCCCTGCTTCTGCCCTTGTCCCTAATTCCCTCTCAAATTGGTAGCCAAAGGGATCTTTCTGAAAAGCAAGCCAAAGTGTCTCCCTCCTCTGTTGGGTTCCCCATCCAGGATGTCCCTCCCTCTGCTCTTGGCAGCGTCACCAGACGGGTGTGCACTGTGTCCTACACAAGGGGTCTGAACACTTAAGAAGTGTATTAGGGTGAGATTCACAAGGAATAAACTCTTCTGAACAATGCTGCGCCCTGCACAGCATTCCCGTGGGACGTCACGGCGGTTCAGCCCATCCCCCCTCCTCCCAGCCCCTGGGATTCACCAACCTGTGCTTCACTCTATAGGTTTACCCACACTGGATATCTTATAAATTGGATCAAATAGTATCTGGCCTTCTGAGTCTAACCGCTTTTACTGCCCCTTGCTACAATCTCAGCTGATGAAAAAATATTTGTTTCGTTCACCATCAAAATTCTAGTGCCTAGAAATAGCTCCTGAAAAAAAAAAGTAAATAAAAATAAACATGTGTTGGATGGATGGATGACTAGGTAGGTGGGTTGGGGGGGGGTGAATGGATGGATGGATAGATGGGTGAAGGATAGATGAATAGATGGATGGATGGATAGATGGATGACTGAATAGATGGGTGGGTGTGTGATGATGGATAGTTGGATGGATGGATGCATGGATACTTGGATAATTATAGGGATGGATGGATGACTGCGTGGGTGGGTGGGTGCATGGATAGACGAATGAGTAAAAGGGCAATACATTTTACAGAGGAAGGAAACAGAAGGGAAACAAAAGGCGACTTATGCAAGTTTCACTGGGGTGGAGACGGGATCAGACACAGAAAACATCAGCAGAGTGTCTGCAGCTCGGTGAGGGGGTGGAGACAGACAAAGGCATGTTCAGTCTGAGAACTGACGTCCAGGTCAGCCTGAGCCCTCCAAGCGAACCTGGCACATTTTCTAGATGCAGTGCTTATAGGACCTTCGGCAGAAACACTTCTTCACATAATCACCTACGGGAAGAGGACAAATAGCTCCTTGAACACTTTCCAGGAACATGACTGTATCATTATATCAAAATTACCTGTAATGTAACTTCTCCCCTGCCATAAGCCCTTCAGAAACGAGATGAGGGCTTATTTATCTTTAAAGCCCAGCACCCGGAGCCATGTCCATGCCTTAGAAGGTTCTTAATGATGAGGGCTATGCTGCTCACAGGGCACAATGAGACTCAGAGCTGACTTCAACTCCTTCACCTTGATAAGCAGGTGCTGTAGGAGGTAAAACTGCAGCCAGTCATTAATAGCCCTGGAGACAGAATGCTGAGTCCAAATCCCAGCTCTGCACCTTTCAAGCTGTGTGACTCTGAGTACGTTTCTTAACTTGTCTGGGCTCAACTTTCATTAAGTATTCAACAAGCATTTGCTTTTGTAATCAGGTCTTTCTTTCTTAGTAAACTTTACTTTTTACCAATTTTAGCTTCACAGTAATGTTGGGAAGGTGCATAAATTTTCCATATACTCCTTGTCCCCACACATGCATAGTCTCACCTGTTAGCAACGTACCCCACCAGAGTAGTACATTTATTATAACTGGGGAACCTATATTAACACATAATTGTCACACAAAATCCACTTACGTCAGGGTACATTTTTGATGTACATTCTATTGATTGTGACAATTGTACAGTGACATGTGTCCATCACTGTAGCATCAGAGAGAGTAGTTTCACTGACCTAAGAACCCTCTATATTCTGCTTAACCCCTTCCTCCCCTGATTCTGGCAACCACTGTGTCCAAAGTGTTGCCTTTCCTAGAATACCACAGTTAGAATATTACAAGTACCATCTTCTGACTGATTGGCTCTGTCACTTGCTAATGTGCATTTAAGTTCCTTCTGTGCCATTTCATGGCCTGATTACTCATTTCTCTTTAGCATTGAATAACAGTCCATTTTTTCCAGGTACCATCTGTATGCACTCACCTACTGACAGGCATCTTCATCACTTCAAATTTGGGCCACTACGGGAAAAAGCTGCTACAAACATCCATGTGCACCTTTTAGTGTGGATGTAGATTTTCAGCTCCTCTGGGTCAACACAGAACTGCATGATTCTGGATCATCTGATAAGATGCCTTCAGAGTGGCTGTGCAGTTCTGCTGTCCCACAAGGACAGGAGCCAGTGTTTGGCATTATTGCTCCAGGTCTCAGCCTTACCCTCAGGTGTACAGTGGTGTCTGGATGTTTTGATTTGCATTTTCCTGATGACACACAATGCAGAGCATCTTGACAAATGCACTTATTTGTCACCTGTATGTCTTCTTTAATGCAGTGCCAGTTAGGGTCTCTGGCTGTTTTCTTCTTGAGTTCAGGCCTTACGAAGTTCCTCCACCTCCTTATCTGGAAAAAGAGGGATGAATCTTCGCCAAGGTGCTGGGAGGTGTGGGCACCCCCACTGCTGAGGAGCCTGGCACAGTGAGTGGAAGCATCCAGGTGACAAGTCTTCTCCAGGACCATGCAATCACTCGGCATTTTCACTTTACAAACCCTGAGCCACTTTGCACACCTCGGGGTGACGAGCATGAGGAAGTTGATGGTGGTCCATGGGGGGACAGAAGTGCACCCTGTGGTTCCATTTCTTAGAAGAAAGATCCGGTGTTTCACCTATTTTTCCAGAGACCATCCACCATGGTCAGGTAAAAACAAACTGTGACTTTTGAAAGGACTAGATGGAGGGGTTCCCCAGTGGTTTCCCCCAAAGCTTCAGAAACTCCACAGGCTCTTCCTTCTGCCCACAGGTGTCCTCTCTGAATCCCAGACAGCATCCCCCAGTCCGTTCCTCCTCTGGATCTCAGCGCATCCTTCCCCAACCCTGCCCACCCACCCCGGGTATTAAAAAGATGGGGTCCCTCTGCAAGTAGCCCACAGCGGAAGCGGCAGACTCGTGTGATGGCACAGTCAACCTGCACACCCCACCAAGCAGTGAGCTCAGAGACCGTGGTCAGCACTGGTCCCCAGGAGCTTGGCCCAGCCCCAACCCACACCCATAAACATACATCAGAGGGCAGCTGGACCCCTGGCAGCCAGGCTGAGACCCCAGGGAAACACGAGCCTGCTCTATTTCTAAACCCTCACTGCCCCATAGAAACACAGTGCTAGCCAGGTGTGATTTTACATTTTCTTGTACCCACATTTTAAATAAGTACAATTGCCTTATAGTGCCCAATATATCAAATTATTATCATTTCATCATGACATTAGTATAAAAATAACTAATGGGATATTTTACATTCTGTTTTTCATTCTAAATACACAAGATCAGATATATTTTATACTCACAGTACATCTCCATTCATATGCTAAATTTTCAAAAATTAAAGTAAAATGGAGATCATTCAAAGCCATAAACTTGTTTTTAAAGAAAAAATATTTTACATTGCTCCAGTCTTAAATATAAAATAATAATAATAATAATAAATAATCCCACTACTGGATATGCATCCAAAGGAAATGAAATAAGTATGTTGAAAAGACATCTGCATTCACATACTTACTGTAGCACTATGCCCAAAGCCAAGATACAGAATCAACCTAAGGGCCCACCAGCAGATGAATGAATTAAGAAAATGTGGTATGTAAGCACAATGGAATACTGCTCAGCCATAAAAAACGAAATCCTGCCTTTTGTGACAACATGGAAGAACCCAGAAGGCATAGGAAGTGAATCAGCCTGGCCCAGAAAGCAGATATTATGTGATTTCCCTCATATGTGGAATCTAAAAAGTTAGTATCACAAAGACAGAGTAGAACAGTAGAGGCTCCATGACTAGGTGGGGCAGAGCGTGGGGAGCGAGTCAAAGGCTTACACAATACAGTTAAACAGGACGAATAAACTTCAAACGATCTGTGGTACAGCAAGGTGACAACAGTTAATGATACGTGATATTCTTGAAAAGTGTAAACAAAGTGAAGGTGATGCCCTCTCACCAGGAAAACAAGTATGAGAAGCACCGTGTTTGCTAATTAGCTGGATGTAAGTGTTCCATGTTTAATAGATACCTCAAAACATCCTGCTGTACGTGACAAAAACTCACAACGTCATCTGCCAATTAAAAAGTAACAGGAAATAAAAATGTTGAGGACTAAGTGAAGCCTGGTGGTTGGCCCATCAATAGCCCCCCTGGCCACATCTCATGCACTGGGCAGGTGTGTGGGCGTGGCTACGCCACAGGGCACAGGTACCCAGGAGACAGGCTGCACACACCAGACAGGACACGGCTCACTCTAAACGAGGCCCGGCACAGAGGGAGGAGGACAGCAGAGCAACAGCCGCTGTGACAAATCACGACCCTTTCCACCCACCGTCTCATGGAATGCTCCACAGTCCTGGGGACGGGTACTGCTGTTTGCATGGAGCAGATGAAGAGCTCGGAGTTGACCAGCGAGCAGTGTCAGGGTTGAACTGGGGGCTGGGGGACTCCCAGGGCCTCGCCTTAGCACATCCTGAGCCTCCAATGGAGGCAACAGCATCTTCCTATTAACTCCCTAGAACCCAATGATTCGGGGCCACCCACGTCCAGCTGCTCACGCACATCTGTTCTCCAGCTCTGAGCGTCACACAGGACTCCTCTGCCCAGTGGTGGCCATGTGACCTATTCTGACCAATGAAATAAGAGCCTGAGCAGCTGCAGGAGAGCTTGGAGAACCCCTGTGTGTCCCTTTCTCTCTCAGAGTGACCAGCAATGGCCCTGGAGAGAGGCTGCCTCACAATCCCAGGTCCCTGAGTGAAGCCCAGGTGGAGAAGGGCCGCAGGTGACCTGTGATGGGGGAAAGAGCGTTTACGACTGTCCCTGCGACTTGTTACTGCAGCAGCCCTAGCCCCAGTGGTGATCTCCGCAGGCCGACCGCGCAAGCTGGGATGGGTAGACTTGGCCTTGGCGGGAAGTGGGCGACTGTGAGCTCTGCCTTCTGTTAACTGCAGGCATCTTGCAGGCTGCTCCCCCGGAAATCAGTGAGAGGGCTATGAGACCACCAGCTGCGCCGGGGTCTGGTTGCATTCTGACTGGTATTACTGTATTTCTTACAAATAGCTCATTAAGGCAATTATCAGTCATTAGCACAGTAGCCTGAGCATCAGGACAATCACACACATTACTAAAACACAATTTAGCAAAGCGAGAAAAGGCAGGGACCAATGAGGCTCCCTTGTGGGGTTCTCATGGCTCCAGCTAAGAGAATCCCCACCACCCTAAAGCCTCGCGCTCCCGAGAAGGCTGCCCGGGCTCCGCACCTCTTCTTCATAGTTCCACAGGAGTCAGTTCCACCCACAAGACCATTCTTGAGGAAAAAGGTAACAACCTTCCCAGGGAACAAAGGAATCCTCGCACCTTGGCAACACGGAAGAACATGTTGGATGGACTCGGGGGATGGTGGAAAAATTGTGTTTGGGAATATAGAGGTGGGGCTGGAGGCTGGGAAGGGAGGCTGGAGCTCAGCCAGGACCAGCTCTATTAGGTCACGTGGGTGGTTCGGGTTTTTTTCCAGAGGCAATGAGAAGTGATCCAGAAGGCTTGCACAGCAAAGCCAGGAGCAGATCCGAGCTTGAGAAAAACCACTCTGGCAGCATGAAAGATGGATGAGGAGGCACCAAGGAGGAGACCAGGCCAACAGTCAGTGCCATCCTCCAGGCCGGGGGTGATGGGAGCCCAGCCCAGAACTGTGACAGATGGAGAAGGGAAACCCAGCGGGAGACATGGGGAGGAAATGGACTAACTGGGACTGGGGCTCCGCCGGATGACTTCAGGAAGAGAGGGGCGAGGAGAAGGGAGACCCTGCCGCCCATTTCTAAAGAGGACTGAGATTTTGACCTTGGGGACATAAGAACGTCATTAAGAGACTTTTGGAAACTAATTTCATAGGTTGAACTGGAAGAGCCAACATAGAGAACCATTAACAGCATGTGCACCTGGACACTGAAAAATTCCTTCCTCTTCCTGCTCTTCACAGCTAATGCTCCAGGAGCAAAACCCCAGGAGGCTGGGTCTCGAGGTTAAGGCTGGGCCAAGTTCCACCCAAGCCCTGGAACACACTGAGAATGGGCCCGGTCTCCTCTGCCTACTTGCGGTTCTGACGCAGCATCTCCCCCATGTTCGCTGTGTGACAGTCTCTTGGTCTTATTCTAGTGGAGGTGCTCTCTGGCCCGCGTACAAGCCCTGGCCGCTGCCTATCTCCACATCATGGTGCTGCTTCTCCCTGTTCAAGCCTCCAGGGAAAGCAGATTCAAACCAGAGCCTCCGGATGTGCCCTGCAGCCAGGGCGCATAGTCACTGGTAAGACCTCACTCCATCACACATTCATCTCTGATCCGCTAGGTTGGAGGCACAGATGGCGTGGGGCTCTCCGGGCCAGCTTGTCCATCCATCAGACCTCCTGGGGTGATCCCCAGAGGTGCTGGCCCATGCCCGAGTCTCCCTTGTGTGGAGTATTTCATATCGTAAGCACAGCCAGGCCTCACCAGCTGTCCAGGCCAGAGCGCGACATGGATCAGGACATTCCTTCACAGTTTCTTCATTCATCCAACAAACACGTACCACGGCCTGACAGCGTACCAGGCCCTGTGCTAGGCAGTGAGGCACAGCAATGAGAAGAAAACCATCTGTGCTTCAAGGAGCTCACAGCCTCCTCAAGGAGATGATGGACGAAAAAGACAAATAATCCCTGTTGAATGCAACGGGCTGCGCTGGCTTTCTGGCTTTCCCCCGTTAGGTGGTACCAAGTGGGCACACCAGGCTGACTCTTCTCTAGCGCCGACTTAGAGGTGTCATTACCCACAGCTACTGCATGAGGAAGGGCCATTCTAAGAAGCAATGACTTTCTCCAGGTAAGGCTGACAAGCCCAGGCCAAAGAGGTTTCCAGGAATCTGCCAGAATCAGAGGCTTCTTCTGCTCATCTCTACTGGGAAGCACCCCAGGACCAGAAACAGAACAGGGATACCAGACACTTCTCATGCAAACATCCTGGGGGAAGACACATGTCCCTGGCATTTGGAACCCGTTCCCCATCCAACAGACAATGGGACACATCAAAGGAGATTGATCCTACGGACCACTGGTCTTAAGGAAAGGTGGAACCCTGACATTCCCACGGTGACCCACGTGGGACACCGCTCTGTCCCACTCCAGCACTCATGGTGACAGCAAAGCACCACTTCAGGATACTCCATCTTTCCTACTCACTGAGATCTCAAGGTGAAATGCATGCTCATGGTGAACACAGAAATCCCAGGTGCCCTTGAACTCCATCCTCTTCCCTGTCCCGACACAGAACTCTCCTGCAATCTGCAAGACTCTGAGCCTCCACTTGAAACCCCTTACAGGAGAGTCCCTAGATCAGAACCAACGTCACATTACAACAACTCACTTGTAACACAGAGGGAGGGAAATAATGACTGCAGGTTTCAATTGGCCCATTCTTCCACAAGCCTAAAGATAAGTATTTGTCTTCTGGATGTAAAGGAAAATGTGAGGAAAGAGCATCACTGAGGTTAAGGGGGTAAGAAGAGCCAGACGAGCTGAGCCAAGATCCTAAGTCAAGTCGGTCTGACCGCCACAATTAATATCCCTTGCACACCTCAATCCATCATTTCACTTTCCAGAACGTTCTCTGAGGAAGACTGGTCCAATGGTCTGTCAACCTGCTTTTCTAAAAGACTCTATCACTCAAGACACTGCTGTCACCCTGGACTCCCCCAAAACCATCTGTTCCTAGAGCTAAGACACTGAGTGCATGTCAGGCCGGCAAAGGACATGCTCCCAGCAGTGCCCAACAGGACCAAATATATTATGTGGTTCCTGACACAGCAACAGCAATGGTGATGACTGTGGTGGCTGGTTCAACCTGCCAACCTGAGTCATTAGAGACCCTGGTTAGGGAATGAGACACTATTGCAGGTGTTGCTGCGGAATCATTTTGTAGATTTTCACATCTATAATCAGTGACTTTAAGTGAAGGAGATTACCCTAAATCTAGTAGGCCTCATGCAATCAGTTGAAGGGCTTAAGAGCAAAGATAGACGTTTCCTGAAGAGGAAATCCTGCCTTCACTCATGCCTGAGTTTACACCCTGCCAAATGTCCTACAGTTTGCAGACCTGCCAGACCCTGCAATCATGAGCCAATTCCTTAAAGCTTCTGTGTGTGTGTGTGTGTGTGTGTGTGTGTGTGTGTGTGTGTGAGAGAGAGAGAGAGAGAGACAGAGAGACAGAGAGACAGAGAGAGGGAGGGAGATCCTATTGTCTCTGTTTTCTGGAGACCCATAAAAATACATCCAACAAATGCATGATGTAATTCCATGTAACTGCTCCACTGGATCCTCAACAGTTTGCTGATAGAAACTATAGACCTGCAGATGAATAACATTTCCAAGGAGCACACAGGTACGAAATGACAGGGCCATAATTTACACACAGACTTTTGGATTCAAAATGATAGGCTGCTTTCTCCAAAATACCCTACCCACCCCCACCCAAGACACCATGTCCCTAATGAGACTATCCAAAGAAGAGACTTAATGATTGACACTGGGTACATTCCGAGACACAGTCCAAGGAAGACACAAGTCCATGTCTTAGCCAAACTGGCTCCTCTTGCTCTCTGTGGGGGGAGTCAGTCTCGGAGTCGAGCACATTCAACTTCTCCAGGACAGCAGGGAGACCAGGGAGAGCAGAAGAAGGGGTCAGCAGGGGCTAGATTTTCCATGGGTCCTCCTCACCTTGTCTAAGCCAAGGGCTCTAGCAGGCTGCTCCCTTATCACGCCATCCAGCTGTTCCACATGGCCGCCAAAATCATTGTTCTCGTTAATTCACTGGAAGCCTCCACGTAAAACCTCATTAACAGGCTCAGTAATTGCTCGGTGGATATCGCCCATTTTCCAATTATGTTCCTTTCCTCATGCCGGGAGAATCTGCCATAGGAGAAAATGCCCGGTGACGCCTTCGCCTGCTCTACCACAAGTCGGGGAGGGACTGGCCTTGACAGTGGCTTCCACCCTGGAAGTCAGGGATTTATCCAAGACCTATCCTTGGGAACCTCAGCGCGCACAGTGTAGGGACTCTGTCACCGGCCCAGGGATTCACACCCAGGCCTGCAGTCATAAAGGACTGGAGGATCATGAGAAAGTAAAAGCTCAAAACAGAGCTGGAGCAAGAGACCGACTCTTGGTCTCCCTGGGAGATGGGGCACCAGGCAGCACAAGAGGGTGCGTGTTCACACCCAGGCGGATGCCCACGCTGGGCCTTGCAGAGCACCGGGAAGGTCAGTGGTGGAGGAATGCCAAGGGAGGGTGCTCTGCAAGACAGGGACTCGGTGGACAGGCCATTTGCAGATCCTCATAAGCACTTCTTATGAAATTATCGACTGCTCATCACCTGCCCAAACCAGGCAACCCTCAGGAGCCCAATTATCTCCAAACTTTCCTCTTTTACAATCAATTTTCTCATTAAATGAGCACATAAACGCTGGCCTGGTGTTTGGATGCATGCAATGTTCCTACAAGCAGGATGGGTCTAAGTAATGGGAGCTCAAGGCCTGGCTCAGCAAGCGCCCCTGTGGTCTGTTGAGGAAGAAATGAGGAGCGAAAGGACCTTCTGAGTGTCTGGGTGTCCAGGCCTGGTTTCAAGCCCAGGAGCTGCAGCGGCCTCGTAACAGACACTTCTATACTATCTCAGTCCATCTGAGATGCTGTAACAAAATACCATCAACGGAGGGAATTATAAACCACAGAAATTCCTTGCTCACAGTCCTGAAGGCTGGGAGGAGCAAGAACAGATTCGATGTCTGATGAGGACCTGTTTCCTGGTTCACAGATGGCCACGGTCTTCACGTGATGGCAGGGTGTGAGAGCTCCCTGGGGTCTGTTTTATAAGGGTACTAATCCCATTCCTGATGGCTCTGCCCTCATGACCTGAGCATCTCCCAAAGACCCTTCCCCAATACCACCACATGGGGGTTAGGATTTTAACATATGAATTTGGGGGGACTCAAACATTCGCAGCAGGCAGATAGGCCAATGTCAGGGCCAAGAGTCTAAGCCAGGCCTCCAAAATTAGTATCATTTCCAAGACACAGCACTGTCTCATACTGGATCCTCTCTTGCTCCAGAATGCTCTCCAGGAAAGGCTAGAGTGATGGACAGCCAACCTCCTCCAAGGGCCTCTATCACTCAAGTTACTCACTGCAACCTGACCTCACCCAACACACTCTGTCCCAAGAGCCCCCACACTGTGTGAGTGATGTGCACACACGTGACAGTATGTGTGCACACATATGTAGATGTGTGCTTATGTATTGTGTGCATGCATGTGCATGTATCTAGTCAAATAAATGCACTGCAGGGTCAGGGGCTCCCCGGAGTTTCTCCTTTGCCGGCCACCCCAGTTTCTTCACAGCCCGGCACTTGGCTGCAGCCTCTTATCCCACCTGGGCCCCATGGAAAGTGCACTCCCTCTAAAGGCCGATGTGGGTACTGACGCCTCCACTTAGAGATGATACTGTCCCAAGCCCTTGGCAAATATAAATTCATTTAATGCTCTGAACAGTCCTAACTGGTAGACAGTGTTTCCACCCCAATTTATAACCACAGACAGGTAAGAATTACCTTGTCCAAGGTCTAAGAGGTGGAAAGAGCAGCTGGGCTCTAGAGTTCAAACCCGTGAACCTTGCATTGGACATCTCTGGAAGAGGGCCTGGTGTCACTGGGTATGGACCCTCCCAGAGCACCCACCTCCTCTCCTTCCACTGGAGCCAAGGAGCTGCTTCTGCGGGGTGTCGGTCTCAGGTGATTCTGTTGCTGGCCGCACCTGTCACTCACCTGTCTCTCTGGACCAGAGGGACTTTAGTGCACACCCCACCAATCCTCTGACTGCCAACCCCAATTCACAAGGCAAAAGAGCTTTTGGATTGTCACAGGGTCACCAAATCCACATAAGCAGGGACCACAGAAAGGGAACAGAGCAGAAGTCCAGAGGACAGACCTGCTGGAACTGGGCCCGGCCGCCCTGTCAGGCTGGGGGCAGAAGAATCACGCTGGCTAAACAGCTGCCTAATCAATCTGCCCTCGCATCCCAGATGGGCTCCCCGGGTATTAGCATGCAGCAGCACACCTTCCCTTGGCAAATGCCTCACTGTCATTTTTATTAGTTATGCCTCACAACTTCCTCGCTAGGTCAATATTATCGAGGGGGTCAGCAGTGAGGTAGGACAAAATCATTATCCACTTATGACAGATGGAGAAGCTGAAGGAGGGAGAGAGCAAGGGAGGCGGGGAGCAGGGCAGCGTGGCGCTGAAGGCTGCTCCGCTCAGTGGAAGACGGGTCTTTGCAGAAAAGCCCCCCAGCAGAGACCCCAACTCCAAAATCAAGTGCTCTGGACACAAGTTCTGGGCCTGAGCTTCTCAGCTAATGGAAAAGGAGATGGCTCTCATCTCCACCTTGTATTACCAGGCACTTGGTGGCTCCTGTACCTCCACAGGACTCCGACCTTGCCAGGCAGCTGGTCTCCCAGGAGTTCTCCACCACCAGAATCATCGTATTCGCTTACTTTTTATACTCTGTTGCTCCCAGGAGAAGCACAGTCCCTGGGGACAAGGATCCTGCCAACTCACTGTTGCCTCCCCAGAGCCTGGTGAACGGGGCTGTGTGACAAACACCTTCTGAGTTGATAAAGGAGAGGAGAGGACAGGGTCCACTCAGGCAGTGCCCCCGATGGGACCTGACGTGCGGGCAGGCTGCGCACCAGCACACCCCTGGCACACAGGAGGTGCTGCCTCATACCTGCTGGCAGCCTGGGAAGCCCACCTCTCCCCTGCAGGTGCCATTCTCCTTCCGCCCACTTCCTCAGGGCAGTGGCTCTGTGTCCTACCCTTCGTGCCCCATGGACCCCAACAGATGGGACACAGCAAATATGTACTAAATAATGAGAACAAAGCACCCTCGCCTGTGCCTTGTGTTGAGTTTTGAACAGATGAGACACCCAAGGATCAGGGGCTCAAGGACCAGCCCAAGGACCACAGGTCTCAGCAAGAGGAGACTCCAGGTCTCCCTCCCTGTGGGAACTCAGTGCACTATGCCCCCCCCCCCCCACCGAGTGGCACAGGCCCCTTTAGTGCCTCCGCAACTAGGCTGTGGCTCAGGCTGCAGGCACACCTCACTCCTGTTGCACGCCACCATCCCAGGACCAGGGCCCTAATTACTTGGGCACATGGTATGTGCTCAATAAATACTCACTGGGAGCCTGATTCTGGTTCATCCCTATGCTCAAAAACAACCGGAAAACCCACCCAACTGAAGAGAACGGGGCCAGAAATCTCCCCTGCGGCATGACCCCAGCTGTCAAGCACCTCCAAGTTCACTGAGCTCCTGCTCTCTCTGTAATCTGAGAGCACTGACCACGACAGCCAAATTCTGCCCCTGCCTTGGTCACCTGTCACTTCACCTCCCAGGCCAGGTGAGGACGAAGCTGTCCATCAGCATGATATTCCACACTGAAGGCAGGGCTCGGAGATGAGGCTTTCCAAGTCCATGAAGGAACGCCCTGAGTAACTGTGAACTGCAGACTCTACCTCAAACGGCACCCTCGCCATCCTCCAGCAGATCTCAGGCACCCCCCACTTCCACCTGACCTCCGTCCAGCACTACTCACCCACACCTCCGGCTTGCCAAGTCCCTGGTCTTCCCGATGCCAGGGCCCTGTGGCCAAGCCTTCCAGTACCAACCCTAACCCTAACCCTAACCCTTCCCATCACTAAGAGTCCACGTCAGTTATCTTGCACTCAAACACCCCTTTTAACTACTTAATTACCTGTAGTAATTACCTAATTGTGTTAAATCCACTTCCTTGAGTGCACACCTCCCCACCCACACCAGCACAGGACCCATGGGGGAAAGAACGGCCTGAATGTGGATCTTGTCTACCCCACGTGTGATCCCGTGGCCTTAGGGAAGTGTATTCGTTGCTGGGAAACTCACTTTCTCCCCCTGGACACCAGGTTCTTATAGAGGGCAAGCTGGTCCCTACCCCTGGGTGCTGGGCAAAATGACACCCAGCCTCCAAGCAGTGAGGACAGCCCTGTGACTGTTGTAGCCAGCGGGAGGCAGCAGCCATGATGTGGGTCCTCCCCTGCCGCCCGCTCTTGCCCACGGCTAGCTAGATGTCAGTGTGTACAGTGAGAAATCACAGGTGTCACAGGTGGAGGACACCATGCATGAATTTCTGAACTATAAAGATCAACAACCAGCGCATTTGAAAGGGGGCTGTGGAAAGTGGCCAGAAAGGCGGATGAAGATGACAGTCTGACCAATGGGGAACTAACAAGAAAGCTGTCAGAGCTCAGACCATCTCAGACCAGAGCCTCTGCAAAGGCCAGTGGCCCAGACACCTCTGCAGCTCCCAAGGGCACACACACCACGGTTGAAGCCTCGGAAAAGGTGGAGCCACACAGTGTGTGTGGCAGACACCACACCAGCATCGGGGCTGCATAATTCACCAGGATCACTAGGAAAAATGTGGACTATGTTTATTACATGAATCATGAGATCAGGGGAGTGGCTTCACACTGAGTTAAAACTCAGCATTTTAGTAAAAGGAACAGGAGGGCTTTGGTTCCCTCAAAAGAAGTCACTCACAGGGAACTCACAGGTCATTGGGGCACTGCTGTCTGTCGCTTCCCTTCTCTCTCACATACCCTTTTA
Source organism: Marmota monax (assembly GCF_021218885.2). Lineage (NCBI taxonomy): Eukaryota > Metazoa > Chordata > Mammalia > Rodentia > Sciuridae > Marmota > Marmota monax. The sequence continues at coordinate 6,943,499 of NW_026695202.1, forward strand.
AAGTGCCGGATCATTTGGGCAGACTTCAGTCCAATGCCTCGCCTCTTATTTATTTATTTTCCTTGTCCATCATGCTCATGAGTGTTGAAAATTTCCAGAGGTGTATTGAAAAGTGAGCTCTGATATGCACATATATCAACACCTGCTCCTCCCTGCCAGGAGGAATACAGGCTTCACCAACTATGGGACACTGGAGGGGCACGCGGCACCCTCCGCGGCAGTCCTGCCTGTCTCCCCTGCTCCCTGCCCCTTCTGCACACGCCCCTGGACTGTCTTCATGCAGGTGTTTGGAAAGAAAGCTTCTTAAATGCCTTTGGTCCACTTTCCCGTGGGTCTTCACTTCCTAATGGAACATTCATCAGATCTGGCTTTTGTCCCAAGGCACAGTAGGGAAAGGAAGAGACGTGTAGGGCATGGACCCTGGATCCCCAGAGCTCAATTTGGGATGGAGAAGGAATACAGTTGTCCCTTAATGTCTTTGAGGACTTGGTCCTGGACCCCCATGGATATAAGTCTCAGAATGGTCTAGAATTTCACACTTGCACCATCCTCTCTAAGCTTCCTGTCCTACCTAGCACAGGGCCAACGCGCTGTGTAGATTGTCACTAAGCGGCGGTGTTTAGAGATAATGACAAGACTGTACATACTTAGTACAGATGATGCCATCTTTTTTGTTATAGAGGAGCTTTCATCCCCTGTTGGTTGAACCTGTGGCTTGTGGCTGCTGAAGCCACAGATAGGAAGCCATCACAACTGTCCACCTAGTGCCAGGCACTGATCTGGGCTTTATCCGTCAGCTCACCCAGGCCTACAGTAGCCCTCCCTGCCAGGATGCACGCAAGTATTTATTTATTTATTTATGATAAAGTCATTGAGACTGGAAGATAGCGAACAATAATATGCTTACTCAGTGAATGAGGGCATTTGTGTACAAAACCAGGGTTCTCTGAACTCCGGTCTCAGCCTTGGCCACAGTACCTGTGAGGCAACCCCATCAGTAAGAGATTCCTAACCAGAGCAGGATCCCAGGAAGACAGACATTACTTGTCTTTTTTACAACTGAATTCCTGGTGATGATAAAGACCTGGTGTGGATACAGTGACGATGAGGACAGGCTCCTGCCCTCAGGGAACGTACAGTCTAGGGCTGTGAAACAGACCAGGAAATCGGCCCTGTCCATGCATGGGGTCAGGAGCCCTGAGCGGAGGGCCCCAGTGGGGTGCAGAGGAGCCTCGGGGACTGCTGGACAGCGTGAATCTCAAGCAGCAGCGTGGAGAAGGACCTGAGGGCCAGTGTGAGGGGAGCAGGCTGGATTCCACAGTGGACGTGTGTGCTTGGTGTCGGGGTGCAGGACAGACAGTGAAGGAGAGGGGGGGACCTGGCTGGATCCACACATCCCCGGCTTGGGCAACAAGGTGTGGCAATGGCCAGGAGAAGGATCAGGTTTGGGAGAAAAGACGGTCCTGGTTGGAACAGCTTGAGTATCCACCCTGGATCAAGCCCTGTTGACATTTATTGGTGTCTTGACCTTGGCTAGAACATCCAACCCCTTGGAGCCTTAGATATACCCATAACATGGGAAGACTAATGGTACCTACCTCATAGGGTTACTGTAAAGATGACAGAAAACCCTGCCAGAAAGCGTTCTATGTTTGACATATGAACGCTGCCCACTGACAACTGCTAATCACAATTAAGGATGAATGAGGATAAAGCATGGTTAAATATGTAGGGAAGCTGATCCCTGATACATTATCATTTTAAAGAGGTGGGACAAAATGCTACAGGAGAAAATAAAGGGAGAAAAATTAAATGCCTATGATGCTGCAGGCCCTCTGCCAGGTCCTAGAATGGGTATTTTGCGAATTTTCATTATTTACTCATCACAACCATCATTAGACAGGAAGCACGGCGCGTCAGTTAGAGCGGGCTGAACAGACCCCAGAGTGCGCGATTATTCAAGACGCTTATCCTGCACTCCACAGAATGCACAGGCTGCGAAGAATGAGGGGGGTGGTATGTGGCCCAGGCAGAGCTTGTCAGAATGACCTGGAAGTCATTAAAGCTGTCAAGAACTCTCTGATCCAGATCTTTCCGGTCACAGGTCAGAGTGATCTTCCTAGACTCCAGGATATAAACAGTGGCCCTTGTCACTTGCTTTGGGCAATGGAGTGAGCAAAATGTTTAAAGGACCTAGAATGAGACTCCCATGGCATTCCAGAGTGGGAGCCTCCTGGGTCCCAGAACCTGAGTGACATGGAACAGAATACCCCCCACCACACACATGCCTACCATCCATCTTCAGATGAGTGTGTTGCACAGCTAAGAAATACTTCTTTATTATTTAAACCACAGTGATACTGGGGTTGATCATATGTCAGCATGACCTAATCCATCCTGACAAACAAAGGTGGTATACGGAGAGAGAACAAGTTCTCGACTCAGGAGTCAAGACGTCAAGAAAAATTCATAAGCTTATCCTGAGAGCACAACTCACACCTCGACAGTCTAAAGGCTACACATGCACACGCGTGTGCGTAACACCCTCACAGCACCCAGGGACACCTGTCATTGCTGGCTTCCTTGCCCACGTCTACTAGGAATTGTAAACTACCCAAGGACAGACACCACGTGTTTTCCTAATGTCTCCTAGAACTAACATTGAGCCTGGTACAGGGTACAGATCAATAAATATTCCTCCAGTTAACCATTTGCTGTATATAGTAAGGAAAAAAATGATTACCACAGTTGGCCATGTTCTCATGGAACCTACAACTAGGAAGGGAAAGGAGGCACAACCACCCTCCCAGAGGGAGCCTCAGCCACCCTGTCAGAGGCCCAGTGCCAGGATGTGTTCTCTGGCCTTGACCTCCACACCTGAGGACAGCACTGACTCATCCCCATACACAGCTGACTGTGGACAGGGGCCATACACGGCTGACTGCAGTCAATGGCTCCTTCTGCCCACTGTGCTTTCTCCGTAGTAAGGAATTTTCCAGCTTGACTTGTTTGTGGGCAGAGCTTTCTGCTGCCCTCTGGGGGCAAGATATTCTTGTTCAAATTGAGTCATCTGTGCTTCATGCCACTGTGCTGTCCTGTTTTAAGGAGGTACCCGTGAGCACCCACTCACCTATTGACAGTCCATTCCTCCTGTGCCCTGTTAAATAAATACCAGCTAAGAAATCATTGCTGGCACATAGTGAATGTTCCCTAACCTACAGGCATCATTTGGAGCACTGGGTCAAGTACTTATATTAGTCTGCTTTTCGTTACCATAATGAAATACCTGAGGCAGATTAACTGTATAAAGAAAACAGGTTCATTTAGTTCACTGTCCAAGAAATTGAACGGCAAGGTGCCAACATCCACTTGACTCTGGCAGGGACCTCAGGGCAGATGGCAGGAGAATGTACAAGGAAATATCACACTGCTGAATGAGAAGCCAAAGATCTCAGGGGTCCCACAAGAACTGCCTTAACAGCTTCCAAGGGCATGCATTTAGTGACACAAACTCCTCCCTCTAAACTCCACCTCTTAAAGGCCCCTCACCTCTCCGCATCATACCACTAGAGACCAAGCTCCCAAAACATGGTGCTTCATGGACACAGTCAAAATACACCCAAACCCCAGCAGCACTTTCTATTATCTCACCTGACCCTGAGAGCAACCCTTTAAGTAGACAGTTCCATCCTTGATTTGCAGATGAGAAAATGATAGAACTAAAAGTTTGGTGCGACATGCCCAAGTTAACCACAAGTTAGGCCCTCGGGTTCAGCGATCATTTTACTGACCAACATTTCTTAATTACATCTATTTCCCTGAATCCCTGACTTATCCATTCACTTATTTATTCCTCTCACCCATAAACATCCACCGAGGGCCTCTGTGAGGCCACATTATCCCCATTTCACACATCAGGTTTAAATTTAACTAGCTAATGATGGCTACGGAATTTAAAGGTCTGTCCAATTATAAAGTCTAAACACTTCTAATAGCAGCCTCTGCTTCATCGTGTTGTAATGAGAATTAAATGACTCAATATAGGAAAAGTGTTATTAGCAGTATCTGGCACACAGTATGGCCTCAATAAATGTTAGTTGTTTATAAAACTGGATATACTGACAGCTATTGTTCACTGACACATTTTAACAGAGTTTTGGAAGAGAGGGGAGAGAGGTGGGTGGGTAGCAAGGACCAAGTCTAATGTCCCATTCTTCTGTAGCACGTCCCAGAGATAAGGGATGTCAGATGAGGAAAATGGACTGAGTCATCTCCAGGAACCACCCTTCAAAGGCCATCTGTGGTTTTAGCCACTGATCAGTAAATGAGCAACACAGAGACGAAGACTCCCAACAGCCCCCAAGTCTATTCTGCAGAGAGTAGCGTCACTATGGAGGGACCTCAAATGACTGCCACTGTGAAGGAAGTGGCATGCCACTTTGAAACGTGCCAGTTTGTCCATTTCAGGACACATGTGGCTATCAAACCCCCAAGTATGGACCAGTCACAGAAAGAGGGAGACAGAGCTCAGGGTGGTTTCCCCACCACCCATCAATCCCGACTCCAACCGACACTGAAGCTGCTGACCTCCCCAGCTGCAAGGACAGAGAGCCCAGCGGCAGGTGTGGCTGTGGGCCAGCAGCATGATGGGAGGAGCCAGAACTCGAGACAGAGGCTGCGGCCCAGGCGGAGGAAAGCAGAGGCTGAGGTGGAGGGAGCCGTCCCAGCAGGGCTAGGGAGGGACGGTCCCACCATGCACCTTGATGCCCAGGCAGAGCATCCGGCCACCCAGGACACACATCAACCACAGCGTCCCCTCCTCTCTCTCTTCTGCTTCTTTGAGCAGTGTTTTTTGATTGTGATAAAATCCCCTGTATCTTCCGGATCACAGACGCAGTGGCTGAAAACACATTCTCTCATGGCTCTGGCGCCCAAAGCCCAAAACTAGGGCTGCGCTCCTTCCCCAGGAGACAGAAACGGCCTCTGGCCTCTTCCAACTTCAGGTGCAATCTCTGCCTCAGAGTCACATGTCCCTTTCACCTTCTCTGTGTCCCTGTTCCCTTGACATCCCTATTACAAGGATGTATTGGGCGGGGGCGGGGGCGGGGGGGGGGGGGCTCTAGGGTCCACGTAGATCACAACCCATGGTTCTCTCCTGATCTAAAGACCACTGACTAAATCACATCAAAAAGGATCTGTCCCTATTTCCAAATAAGGTAACATGTACAGGTGATGGCACTAGGACCTGTTCTGTTTATCCTACTACAGTTATCGTCTTACCTCGTTTTAAGAAAAAAAAATTATATATATAACATGTATATGTATATATTTTATATGAGATACACAATCACATATGCATGCACGCACACAATTTAATCTTTCAAAACAGATGAATGAGAGACACGAACCTAGAATGCCCACACTGGAAGTAGCCTTAGAAATCAGCTAATCCCAGCTGCCTCCAACTAAAAAAAAAATGCCTAGGAAGAAAGTGATTTGCCCAGGATTACCCAGAAGACCCAGCCTAACAAAGAAACGCGACTGTAATCCACGGCTCCTCTCAGGACGTTGAAAAGAGTTCATTGAAAAGAATATTGTTATCCACATCTTTCCCTGTCCCCAAGGTACCCACCATGTCTAAATTTTTGGCACAATGACTGCATAAATGAGCCACATCTCTACAAAGGGATGTAGTTTACGGGGCGGGGGGGAACACTTCTGAGTGAGTAGATGGAAATAAGAGGTTCAAGGGTTCTGGCCTGGTTCTCTCCTGAACAATGTGAGTTCACACGCGTCTCACTGGGGCCTGGGCAGGCATCCCCAAAGGAATGGAATGAGGGTGAGAGTGTGCACAGGGCTGTTCTTTAGACAAAGGAGGAGGACTTCACAGTGTGCGGCGGATTGGAGCAGGGAGCATGAGGACAGAGACAGGGAAGAAAGGGGGTCCGCAGCCAGCTTGGTGGTTCTTGCCTTATGAGGTGCATCACAACCCGGTGGAAGGCTCACTAAACACAGACCGCCAGCCTGCCCTAGCGGCACCTTCTGTAGGTCTGGATGGGGGTCAGGGATGGCAATCACTCACATGGTCCCAGGTCATGGTAAGGCTGCTGGTGTGAGGACATACTTGAAAAGCCACTGTCCTAAGGAGGACTGTGATATTCAGCTTTGCATCACTGTGACCAAAATACCTGACAAAAATAACTAAGAAGGGAAGAGACTTATGTTGGTTCACAGTTTCAGAGAGTTCAGCTCATGGTCAGCTGGCTCTGAGCAAGAAGCACCACAGCAGAGGGCTGTGGGGGAAAGGTGCTCAGCCCGCGGCAGCAAGGGAGGAGAGAGAAAGAGAAAAGGGCTGGGGACACAGCCCCAGGAACCCTCTTTCTCCCAATAGATCCCACCTCCCAGCAGTGCCTTCAGCTACCAAATGCATCAAATTAATTAATTCACTGACCAAATGGATTCACCCACTAATAAAGTCAGAGCCCTAATGCACACATCATTTCACCTCTGAACACTGCTGTACGCCCAACACATGACCTTGTGGGGGTCATCCCGGATCCAAACCTAACATATCACCCATGGCCCTTAAAAGCTCTTGCCCATATCACAGTGCAAAACACATTCAGTCTATCTCCAAATGTCCCCATAGTCTTAACAATTCCAGCATTGCTCAAAAAACCAAGTTCAAAGTCTCCCCTGAGACTCAGGCAAACTCTAAGTTCTGAGCCCTAGGGGGGAAAATAGAAGCAACTTACATACATGCCACAACCAATGGCCGAGTGAACATTCCCATTCCAAAAGGGAGAAAAAGGGGCATAAACTGAGTGGTATAAAAGCAAGACTGAAACCCAGTTGGGCAAATACTAAGTTCTGTAGCTTCATGTCCAGTATCTAAGGCACATGGTGGTGAAATATGAGCCCCAAAGGGGATGGCTACTCCATACATGCAAGCTCTCCTCTTAAAGCAAAGGCTTTAAAACAAGTTTTCATTTTTATACTCTGGAGCCTGCAATGGCTGTGGTCCTGTTGGTTCCTAAGATGCCTTCAAAGCATATTTTCTATCGTTACTGTGCAAAGTACTTGGCCTCTCTTTAGTGGCAGTGATCTCTTTCTTCAGCAACCACAACTTCCTTGGCCCCAATTTTAAACAAGCTTCTGTGGATTTTTCAAATGTTTCCAGTTTTCCTCTTGCCCCCAATTCTCTAAAAGCAGCCAGGAATCTATGCCATCTATACCATTGTGTGAATATTGTGCTACCCTGAAATTTCCTCTGCCAGATTAACTTATCACTCACCTTTAAATTCAGCCCCACACAAAGTTTCAGGACATAGGCAATCTGTAGATAAAATTTTTGCCCAGAGTTTAACAAGTGCGACCTCTAGACCAATTCCCAAAAAAGTCCTCATTCCTATCTGAAACCTCCTGAGCACAATCTTTACTGTCTGCTTCCTATCAGCATTTGGGTCTTTGGAGTGCCCACCAGAACTGTCCATTAAGCTCAGCTTACAACATTCTAAGGCTTCTTTAGCCCGTATCTCCAGACACTTCCAAACTCATCCCACAAGTCAGTCCCAAAGGCTTTTAACCACATTGTTGGGTACAGGCACAGCAATAACCCCACAGTTAGTATCAATTTTTGTGCTAACTTTGCATCACTATGATCAAATATCTAACAAGCACAACTTAGAGAAGAAAACATCTCTTTTTGTCCACAATTTTGTAGGGGCCATCCCTACAAATTGTGGCTGGCCTACTCCAAAGCAGAAACATCATGGTAGGAGGGCATAGTGAATGAAAGGTGCTCAGTTCATGGCAAATGGGAAAGAGAGAAAGAGAGAGAGAGAGAGAGAGAGAGAGAGAGAGGTGGACGGATGGACCAGGGACAAGATAAACCCTTCCAAGGCATCACCCTGCAGATCTGCTTCTTCTGAAAAGGTCCCATCTCCCAGGAGTACTCTTGGCTATCGCTGGACTAATCCACTGATGAATTCAGAGCCTTCAAGAGCCGAGCATTCCACCTCTGAACACGGCTGCACTGCCTCTACATGAGCTTCGGGGACATTCCAAAGACAAAGCATAGTGAGGACCTGGTGGTGGAAGGGTGCAGAAAGGGGACAAAGAGACAGTCCTAGAGACAGTCCTGGAGAATCCTGGAGGTGGCAGAAGAGGACATGAGGTGGGGGGTTAAGGCAGGTCATTACGAGGAGGAAGAGGACCATTCTGCATGTGAGACAGTAAGTCTGAAGGTGACGGCCGGCAGGTGGGCAAGAGTATTCACAACCGAGGGATGAGTTCAGTCACAGGAAGAAGCCACAGAGCCTGGAGGTGACCTGCCACTGGAGGGAAGGAGGGTGGTGACACGGGTGATTGGGGATAAGTGCTCACAGAGAAGGCAGGTCCCCAGGAGACCTCTCACAGGAAGTGCAGAGGGAGGCTCTGAGGAAGGAGATGGTCAAGAACAGGAGTCCACCACAGAGTTCAGAAAGGAGCACGGAGGGAAAGGGCTCAGCTCCCATAGTGAGGTCACCAACAGCACAAACGGCAGCCAGAGGGACAGAAGCCAGGCTCTGATGGCCAAGCTAAGAAGGTGGAAACTTTAGCTGTGGGCTCTTCTTTGAAGCTTGGTAATGAGGAGAAAGGAGAACAAAGTGATGTCAAGAAAGACAACTCCGTAGGTACCATCAAGGACAGCACCCGGTGTCCCGGGGGCTTCCCCTAAGAACACACTTTTGTCTGTTTCCACTCCCTGAGTAGTAGTGCCTGATATGAAGGCAGCCTCAGTAAGGACTACTGAATGGATGAGAAAATGTAATCCTACTACAGAGAGAGAGAGGGAGAATCATTCTGTGCCTGTAGAATGACTGTGTGACCCTTCCCACCCTTAGCCACCCTTAGGTTCCTTGTTAATCAAGCTTATCAGTCAACGCCCTTGTAAGGCTGGCCCCTCTCTCTGGAAGGCTCTTTCCCACTTATCTGAGTGGTTGCTCCCTCACTGCATTCAGAGGGAGATCAAGAACTATCTTCTCAGAAAGACCTTAAATAATCTTTTCCTAGAACAACATCATCTAACCTATCACAGGGGCCAGCCAGTCTCTGGTGCCTTGGAACATTAACCTGCTTTAGTTTTCCTCCTCAGCACTCGCGCCAACTGACATACTCCATACCTACTTGTCTGCTAGAAAATCAGGTCCCCTGGAACAGGGACTTTGCTCATTCATGTACTTCAGTGCCTAATATTGTTCTTGGTACATAGTAGGTGCTCAATAAGTATTTATTAAGAGGATGAATCCACTACCTTACCTCTCTGGAATTCTCCCAGCCTTAATAGTCCTGTTAAAGGTTCCTGGAGGAACGTGCTTGAACAGTGGAAGGTTCAAGGAATACAGAAGAACTCCTCCCCCTTGCACCTGTGCCACAATCAGATGGAAACTGATGAGTGGCAGAAAAAATCCAGCCACCATCTGGCTGTTCAAGGACCCCTCCTGGGTGCTGACAGCATTGTCATTCAAGATAATGAAGATAAAAGTCAACAGTGATCCAGGGGGACAGGTTCTCAGCAGGCAGCCTGGGTGGACTTAACCCATTCCCAGCCAAGGAGCCTCCAGATGTCTTGAGGAGAAACCACCTTCCCCTGCGAGGGGAAGGCCTGAGGCGGGCAAGGTCCCTGCTTGAGATCATAGACACCTTGTCCAAGGAGACGAGATGGAGAATCTCCTTGCAAAAGTGCTTTGGCAAAATAACGGCTGTGAGGAGATGAGGAATTCTGTGGCCATGACGGTGGAACATACCATTTGTCCAGCATTCAGCAAGGTCCTTCGGGCCAGGAGCCAACCTGCTTTCATTTCAGTTATTAAAGAGACACCGCGGGCCCCCACCCTGACACTCGAGCCCTGGATCCACGGCCGGCTCGTCTTCAAGGGACACTCCACTTTGGACATTTACAGAAAGAGGCTGTCCAGCGTCACCCATCTCCCAGAGCAAGTACTGACCACGTCTGATTACAACATGAGGCACGGGCGAGTCCGGGGAGAAGAGAGCACTGCACAGCTGCCGAGACACGGGGAGCGGCTCTGTCAACGCTTCCCTCCTTCCAGCTCCCAGGTGTGGAAATTGTCAGGGACACGTTTCTGCTGTGAGAAGCAGGAAATGGTTCAAAGCAGACAGCAGGCCCAGATGGCCCAGCTCTGAATTCCGGCTCTGCCACTCCTCAGCTGCGTGACCTTGGATAACTTATTCAGCCTCTCCATACCTCAGTTTACCCAAAGGTAGAATGAGGACTGCAATAAAAAAAAAATCAACTCCCACAGTTACTGTGACAATTAAGCATAAGGAACAAGTGCCAGTCCTCGAAAGCATTACAGAAGCAGGAGATGACGATGACGCCGACCGTGGGGGTGATGATGGTTCTCTGTCCATTCAGGCTGCTTTCACAGAACACACACGCTAGGTGGCTTATCTGAAACAGAAACTTGCTCCTCATGGTTCTGGGGGTCAGGAAGTCCAAGGTCACGACCCAGCAGATTTAGCGTCTGCTCCGCAGATGGTACTTTGTAGCATTGTCCTCAATAACAGAAGAGCAAGGCAGCTCTCTGGGGTCTCTTTATAAGAAAGGCACTAATTCCATTTACGACAACATCACCCTTATAAACCAATCAAACCCCAAAGGCCTCACCTCCTAATACCATCACACTGGGGACTAGTTTTCAACAGATGAATTTTTTTGGGGGGGTGTAAACATTCAGTCCACAGTTCTGCTGATAAGGATGGTGGTGGCGATGATATTGCTCATGTGATGGCCAGGACTCTGAGCAAAAGGTCACAAGATTCACAGAGAGTTTCTCACAGATGCTGTGTTATATAATGTTGGGGTCATAGGAGCACCCTTCCTCTGCCTCTGATTTCCTGGTTTGGGTGTGACGTGTCCCCCAGAAGCTCCTGTGTTCATGCAGGAATGGTCGAAGGTGAAATGACTGGGTCGTGAGAACTGTAACCCAGTCAAGCTCTACCTTGAATGGACTGGCTTGGTGGTAACTGTGGCAGGTGGCATGGCTGGAGGAGGGAGTCCCCGGGGGCATGCCTTGGGAGGGAGCATCTTCCCTGTGGTCCTTGCCCCCCTGTCTCTGCTTCCCAGCAGCATGAGAAGGGCAAGTCTCCTCCACCACCACACCCTTCCACCATGAGGTTCTGCTGCACCTTGGGCCCAGAGCAACAGACTCGGCTGACCAAGGGCTAAACCTCTCAAACCATGAGCCAAAATAAACTTTTCCTCCTCTATGTTCTTGGATATTTTGGTCATGGTGTTGAAAAGCTGAGTAACACACTATTCCTCCACACATCTGGAAACAGCGAGCCCAGGCTTGGAGAGCTGGAAGATGAACCCCATATACAGGTGCATGCACCAAGCAAGCAAACACACCCACACACACATGCATGTGCCCAGAGACTGGATCTCAATGAGGGTGACATTCAAGCTGTCTGGATTTGCACACGAAGCGTCTCCTTACCTGGCCAGGTGTAATCTTCAGGCAGCCCCTTCACCTCTGCAAACCTCAGGCTTCAGGGCAGTGGAGAACCAGGTCACCCCCTGGAAATTCCTCCCTGTCCATCCTGCAGAGCCTACGGTTCACCAGGCTCTCCCTCCTTTCTTTCATCTGACTCCAACTCAGCCCTCAGCACTGTGGAATCAAACACCTCCAAAGCCATTATGAAGTGGCCCTACTTCTGGGCTCCCATAATACTGTGTGCTCCCTGCTGAGGTGCTTCCTACACCCAGTAGGACCCTGAGTCCCAGCACCTACCATCACGGCCAGGCTCCAGGCCTCCCGGGCATGCAGAGCTGGCTTAGCTGAGCCCCAGAGTCACAGAAGGCACCCATTCTGCTTCTACTCTCACACATGGAGGCAGAGGACAGCCCCAGACAGCAAAGTCCAAGCCTGATGCACGTCAAGTGAGCCCTCCTAAGGGACAGGAAGAACCAGGAACATAACCCAGGGTCTGGTGTCCAGAGGTTAGAAAGTCCGGGTAGAACTCAGCAGGATGGAAGTCAGCCAGGGCCAGTCAAGATGGTGCAACCCGAGAGGACTGGGAATAGGCAGGTAATTTGCAGCTCCAGACCTTCCACTGGCGGAGGCTTCTAATGGCCACCAGGAGGACACTTTCCCTGGGCCCCAGCGAGGTCCCTGAAGCAGACCCCTGGACTGAATCCCTGTGTGACCCTGGGGGAGTCACTGAAAGTCCTGAAGGAGGCATGGTATGCTCTGGGCAAACAGCGATGGCTCCACAGGTGCCAAGTGTTATCAGATCACTGCTGGTGAACTGAGCCAGCCAGCCCGGAGGCAGACCTCCCAGCAGGTGGGCCTCACCACATGTCTGAGGGAGGACACCTGCCCTCAGGTGGTAAGTAGAGGCCACAGGGATTTCATAAGTCCCCAGAGTGTCCATCACCTTCAACAGGAAAACATGTTCTGGACAATACCACCACACTCCCCACTGCCAGGGTAGGGTGAGGTCAACTCCACACCCCAAAAGCACCAGGCTCATCAAGGAGATTGTGATCAGCCTGGAGAGGCAGCTGACTCTTCTGTTAACCTTTAATTATACTATCTCCTCAATTAGATTTTAAACCCCTCAGTATCACCTATTAATTACAAGGTGTGTCATATCAGTAACCGTGAATTGCAGGCTGAGAAGTGTCTCCCTAAAATTCAGACTTTGAAGTCCTAACCTTTGGTAAGTAAGAATACGATTGCATTTAGGGAGAGGGCCGTTAAAGAGGTAAAGGGAAAAGGAGGGAATTACGGTGGCCTAACCACACCTGATGGGGTCCTCCAAGCCCAGGAGAGGGACTATGGAGGAAACCAACCCTGCTTGCTGACACCTCGTTCTCACTCTTCTAGCCTCTGGGATCATGAGAAAATAAATTTGTTTAAGCCCCTGGTCTGTGACACTTTTCTATGGCCGGTCTAGAAAACTAATAAGCCAGGCAAGCTCAGTCTTGGTACATGATTATTATCATTTCACCAGGAGAACATCTGGATTCCAAGAAGGTGAGTGACCTGTGAGGGGAGGCTCTCGGCCACTAAGTAGTAAAGCTGGATCCCAGGGGGTGGCCTGGTTCTATCCACCACTTTCTAAAAACCCGCCATGAGTGTAAGTACTTATTTAGCATCTACTGTGTGCTAAGCTCTTTTTAAGGTGCTAAGGTTACAACCGTGACCAAAAGAGACAAAGTCCCCTCCCTAATGGAGCTTTCAGATAAACGGGAAAGAAAAAAGAACCATCTCATCCCATAAATATATTTTCCTTCAGAAAGAACTGGAAAGTGGTGGGAATATGAGCGATTCCTCTTTTTTCACTCCATCCTATAGTTTTTACTATAAATATTTAAGCCAAACAAAGCTTTCTTTCAAGAATGAGTCAAACCATAAAAGTGGCTATTTGGGGGAAAAGTACTGGGGAATCACTCACTCATTTCACTCTCTGTTAAGTGTACGAAAATATCAGGCAGGGACAAGTCAGAAGCCCTGAGGAAGTTTCCATCACGTTAATTTGCCACTGCAACAAAGAAATGATAGAAATCACTCCCTCTCGAGTTGGAGGCCAAAGCTCTTTCAAAGAATCACCAGGCTCAGGGAAATGGATTTCGTTTGTCTTCACCCAGATGAGAATCCACACAATGGTGAGCGCTCTCCATCAGGGAGAATTCCCACAAAACTGAATGAGGCTGAGTCACTTAGAGCTGGGGGCCGTGCGTTACTATCAGGTGTTTACCAGGGCTTGGCGTTGGCATAATATCTTAGTGCACAGAAGCATTTGTGCGACCCGCGGCGGCATCTTTTCCTTTACAATGCTGCACCCTGGGGTTGCAATGGCAAGCAAGTCCCTGCAAACCTCCTGTGACTTCCCACCCCCTGGACGGCCGGCAAGGTGCTCTCTCAACAGGGATGGTTGCACTGTTGCAGGCATGAGAAGCTGCTAGAACTTCAGCTGGAACCTCCTGGAGTGCCAGGTGCTTTCACAGTCACAGTTAACTAATGCACCAGTGGGCTTTCAAGAGAAAACCAGACATGCGCAGGCACTCCCCAGGCCAGCCCAACCAAGGGAGTGGGAAATGACAGTCGAGGCCGGCCGAGCAATATCTGCAAGCCTTCAGGTACTCATGCTGCAAACATGCTGGCACCGGGCAGCCCGACTACTTTGAGAGTCGCTGTGGTTAACTTAGATATGAGCAAGATGCCACGTCTGCAGCTCACCTGGCTCACAGGCATCCCTCCAACCCTAAGCTTTGTTCCGCCATCCTTAAATGGGGAAAATTCCAGTACCCACAGCAGGGGGTTCTAGGGGCATGGAAAGGAAAGCAAGCACGTGAGCTCTTGGCCCAGACCTGATGCACACCAGGCACGCCAGGTAGGCGGCTGGCTTCTGGATGAATCACCTCTGCTTAATGGGGAGAAAGATCCCAGATGAGACCAGTGGTCAGCAATCACTCAGTTCTTTCTCCTCCCAACTGGGTCAGTTCCAGGCCCAGCCAGAGCCTACAAGGTCAAAAACAAGACTCTGGACCCTTAGAGGGGATTCAGTGAAGCCCTTGACTTCGCACATAAAACTCTATTCTGTGTTTGTGCTTGTGTACAAATGAGTGCTTTGCGGGAGTGGCCACATTCCAACAGCCTCCTGAAGGGATCCATGAGCTGGAAAGGTTCAGAGTGACCCGTGTGGAGTCCAGCTCAGCCTGCTTCCTGCAGAAGTGGTACAGAACCCGAGAGGCAGAGGGTTCAAATGGGGATAAGCATCATCACCTTCCTCATCAGCAAAAACTCAGTGAATCCATAAAACAGAGTGAGGACAAGGCCTGGGACATTGCAGGTACTGGCTATGGTGGCCTGATCACCTGAAACAGACTCCAGGGAGCCAGCTCACTGGAATGCACGGAGGACAGTGAGAAAGGAAGGGGCACTCCCTCCTACAAACCCCAGAAGGGCAAGTGTGATGAAACTGAGCAACAGAGACCCTGACACTAACCCCAGGCAGCACAAGAAACCTCGGTGGGGACTGTGAGCTCTGCACTCACTGACCGAGCAGCTCCATGTGTCTACAGTGCCTGGCTTTGCTTCAGTCTCATATCCCACCTCAATATCCCAGCCACAATGGTATCTCCCTGTCCCCTGAACATGCCAAGTCTACTTGTACCTCAGGACCTTTACACTTGCTGTGCTCCGTGCCTATAATGTACAATCTGTAATGTACAATCCTTGCACAG
Organism: Marmota monax; assembly: GCF_021218885.2. NCBI lineage: Eukaryota > Metazoa > Chordata > Mammalia > Rodentia > Sciuridae > Marmota > Marmota monax. The sequence goes on from NW_026695202.1 coordinate 6,958,758, forward strand.
CTTGAGGTATCCCCCTGCCCTGGAAGGCCTTTCCTAACTACCCAGACTTTACCTCCTACCATCTACTCTCTATCCCATTAATCGGGATTATTTGTTTCATAGCACTTATATCTATTTTATAACAACCATTTTCTAGTGCTGGCAATGAAGTTCAGGGGTAGAGTGTGCTTAATATGCAGAAGACCCTGGACTTAATCCCTAGCACCCCCACCCCCGCAAAAAAAATAAACAATAAAACATAAAACTTTCTATATTCTTTTATTATGGAATAGAATATCCGAGAAGCCACTCCATTACTCTAGAAGAACTCCATTTCCCTAAATGAGCGCCTCATGCACAGAAGGCTCGCCACAGCTATTTGCTAAATGAACGCATTCCTCTATCTGCTTCTTTGCCAGCTACTAAGTAGCTGTTTCTGTTTCTTGTCAACATTCTCAAAGATACAAGCAAGGGATCTCTGCTGTCACACTGACTCAGTCAGGTTTAGAGGTCGCCCAATACAAAGGAGGCCGTCCTGAGTCCTTCAATGGCCACAGTATGTCAGTCCCCCACCCTGGAGCCCAGGAGCAGGGATTCCCAGGAAGGCCATTTCTATCAGTAGGTGTTAGAGATGTGGCCAATGTCATGACTGTCACTTCAAAGGCAGAGCCACTTTGTAATACTTTCTATTCCACATGTAAGTTTACTGAATTTTTAACAGCCACCGTCTTCATACCTGCCTATAGTATTTTCAAGAAAGGCTAACTCGGACGGAGAGACCAGGACCAAATGAACTACGAAAGATAAAAAGAGTGACTAAGAACAAAGAGAAAAAGAGCAGCTAAGCAACTGGGATTTGTAAACTGTTAAAACCACCTGAGCCCATGAGGTATCTTCAAGAATCCCCCAGAGAAGAGTGAACCCAGGTGAAAGTGTCCAACGCACCAAGGTGGGATGGGAGGGAACTCACAGAGGCTGGGGCACAGTGAGTTCCAGAGTGCTGGGCCCGGCCAGCAGGCTCTTCCATTGATCCCAGTGGGCTCAACAAACGCTGCCATTTCCCACGAAGCTTCAGGGTGGGAAGGTTGAGGAAACTCTATGTTGGAACAGGAGTCTGCAAACTTTCTATGTAAAAGGTCAGAGAGAGAATCTTTTAAGCTCTGCACGCCATCTGCATGCCAAAGCCTCGGTTGCAGCTACTCCCACACGCCTTGGGAGTGGGACACCACCACAGAGGATAGGATCCTGCAGACCAAAGCTTATTGACGGCAGTGAAGCTTAAATTTCATGTATCTGCCACATGCCGTAAAATAGTATTCTTCTTTTAATTTTTTTTTGGAACATTTAAAAATGTAAAAGGCATTCTCAGCTCATGGGCTGTGTGAAGACACACTGATACAAACTTGCAGACCCCTGAGCTCTCTCCTCCATTATCCACTGCTCCCTCTGAAACACCTGGTCCAAATGCCCAGGCTCACCTGACATTCTATCCTGGGACGCTGGATGCTGGAATCTCTTTTCCTGTATCTTCAGAGTCATAGAACTAGGATCTCAAAAAACGCTTTTTTGAAAAATGGTCCTGGGGCCTCCTGTGAAACACCTCTGTCGGCAGAACCCAGCCGCCCTCTGAACAGCCTGTCCAGCTGCTCCAAGCTCTTCTGAGGTGCCCCCATCCCTCCCCCAAAGACTCCTGGGTCTCCCCATGGGAAGTGCAGAAATCAATCCCTTCTATCCTCCCAGGTTTTGTTTTGTTTTACTTGCGTTAGAAGCGAAAAAGAATGAAAGGAATGGCCTACACCCGTGTTGGAAAAACCCACACAAGGGAGGCAGTCATTGAAACCTCAGGTGGAAAACACCCGAAGACAATAAATAACTTCAGAAGGGAAAAATGATAACTCCTGACCAGGCACAGTGGTGCACACCTGCCATCCCAGACACTCTGGAGGCTGAGGCAGGATGATCCCAAGTTCAAGGCCAACCTAGGCAATGTAGCAAGCCCCTATCTCAGATAAAACAATTAAAGAGCTGGAGTTCAGTGCTAGAATACCTTGGTTCCAATGCCATTACTGGGGGGAAAAAAAACTCCTCCATACCTTTCAGAAAGGGTTCTCATATTACATATGTTGAACAAATAAATAAATGAATGAATAAATGACCATATTTTAGCATATCAACAGAATGTTCTTAATCTACCAGAACTTGCAGAGATCACAAAAACAGAGCATCCAGTAAGAACAAGATTTAGTAGCCTCAAGAATTAAAGTCTGAATGCTATGGGGGCCGACAGAGCCTTCAATAAAATTCTTAATTTCCCTAGAGCCAGACTGACTGCCTTAAAATAACAAATTTACATGAGTGAAAAAAAAAATAATAAGAAGAAAAGTGCTTACTGATGCCTCGCAGGTGGAAGGTACCTGCACACCCGGCCTCACTTAACCCACTGCAGTGCACCAAGACCCTCACTGATCCAGGTCCTCATGTGGGTCATCAGACCCAGGGGCAGTGGGGGACTCAGGCTTTCAAACCCAGCCCATTCAAACTTGGAGTTCAGGTCCTTTCTGTTGCATAAGACATAACACTGGCCGGGCACAGAGGTGCACACCTGTAGTTCCAGCAGCTTAGGAAGCTGAGGCAGAAGGAAGTTCAAAGCCAGCCTCTGCAGCTTAGCAAGGCCCTAAGCAACTCAAAGAGATTCTGTCTCTAAATAAAACATAAAAAGGACTGAGGATGTGGCTCAGTGGTTTAACACCCCTGGGTTCAGTCCCCAGTACCAAAACAAAATAAAACAAACAACCACCACCAACAAAAAGATATAACACTGCTCATTCTGTAAAATCACATAAGGATTATAAAATAACTATGGAATGGTCTATGGACCAGATCATTAGAGAAACTCTAAAAAGTCTCTGAACTGAAGACAGTTAGAAATGATGCCAACCAAACCCAGAAAAATGAGTATGTGGGACACACATCCACATTGGCTAGAGTGACAGAAATGGGCATCTGAACCCACCATGTGGATTCCCCACCCTGCAAAATCTAGGAACGTTAATAGAAGCCACACAAAAGAAGCTTCTAGTTCCAGAAACAAAACGCAACAACAACAAAAAAGGTCCTAAAAATGAAGAATCCTGTTGCACTTTTATGTCCAGTCTTTAAGAACTTGACACATGTGTTCATTTAAAATTATTTTTGGAAATCAGCTTATTTGGCAAAATACTGAATGATGTAATATAGTTGAATCTTCCCCATTAGCTTCGATCAAGGAAACCAAATTGTTGGGCCCTTTCTTAGAAGAAGAGTCCAAATGTGGTCTAAATTAAGATTCTAGCATTTCTGCCCTTGCTAATATTTAATATTTTACCACTTTTAGTATGCTTTTGGATATTTACCTTCCTTTATCCTTACAACAGACCAGGTAATAGACAAGCATTATTATTTTCTCCCACACCCCAATTTTTTTTCATCTTATGAATATTCAAAGGTTTCATGGGATTTCTAAGGGGGAATTCCAACTGAAGGGACAGAAAAAAAAATCCTAATTAAACTAAGAAAAATAAGGATGTAATGGTTTACAATCTGTAAAGTCCCTTCAGACAAGACTTGATCTGGGTCCAGCACTTCCTGGCCACTCCCCGGCCCCCTCTCCAGGTCTGCTCTTGTTCATTTCACTCTCAGATGCCCAGGTGGCAAGGTGGACGCTAGAAAGGATCTAGACAGGAGGTGAACAGCTGTATTCTCTGAGGTTCAAGGCCAGTGGAAAAGGACAGAGGTGCCTCTCAATAGTTCCTACAAAAGACTCACCACATCTTAATGATCAGGGATAATCTGAGTCACAAGCCTCACCTGGAAATCCTGCAAAACATCATCTTCACCAAAATGCATAGGTTAAAGAGTGGGTATAGAGGAAAATGAGAAGAATGACAAAATGCTAAGTTAGAAGACCAAGAGATACCCAGGACAGTCTATCTATGTCACTTGCCCAAAATCACACAAATACTAAGAGACAAAATCAGGACTGAAGCACAACCCTTCTGAGACCAAGTACCAAGAGTGGCACATTATTTTAAAAATATAGAGAGAAATCACAAAAAGTCTTCCCAACGGACTCTCTTGGTCGCAAAGTCTAAAATATTTAACAACTGCCTACAGGGCTTCAAAGAAAACCCACGTTCCTTTTACAAAATAGAAAATTTGTAAAATTAAACAAGGTTAGCATTATCTAAATCAAAACTCCTTTATAGTTCTAAATGGTTCCTCACCATCTGGAAAGTCAGAACATTGTACTCAAAAGGAAAAAGGAAAAGCTTTTGACCTATTTTTGTCCCCACAATAATGTAAAGCATCGAATCCTATTTATTAAGCACCTTCACTGCGTACCACGGTGCAGGCTATTTGCAACTCGAAAATGACACCTATTATTCAGTTAGAGATTAGAATCTCAAGCAGTAAGGCATTTTTTAATAAAAAATAAAATTAAAAATAGATTTGCCATTGCCTTTTTAATGAAACCAGTATCTCTGCTGGCTTAGAGGGAAAATGACATATTTCTTGAGATTTTTATATATTGACCTGAGCAGCGTTGAAAATAGAAAAGTCTCTAGCACTCATCTCTCCAACAATTGTGCACCACTCTCCCCACACACCAGCAGGCCTAGCCCTCTACTGTGGGCCAGGCAGCCAGCACATGAGCCTCCTCCAAAAAAAAACCAACCGTGACACATGACACCCTCCAAAGGCACCATGCACACAGGTGGAGCCGGCAGACCTGTGCCAGATCAGGAAACGCTTCTGGCAGCACTGACCCACAGAACCTTCTGGATGCTGTGTGGTCCACACCTGTGCCCTCCAATATGGTGACCAACGCTGCGGGTAACTACTGAGCCTGAGGAATGGAAATTTTTATTTAATTTCAATTCATTTGAAGTAACCACATATGTCTGGTGGCTACTGAATTGGAGAAGAGCTCTGAATGACCACTGAGTCTCTCCAACATGTCTGGACTCTTAATTGCTCTCATTTCCTGTCCCAGCATGAACATATCATCTGCAGTTCTCCAAAGAGGCATGAGGTTGTGCCCCTGGGCTCCTGCACAAGCTGCCCCTTTGGTCCCTGCTACCCATGCTCCTGGTCTACATGGTAGATGCTTTTCATCCTCAAAGGCTTCACCAACTCCGGGGCACCTCACCTGATTTTCCTCTTGACCTCTCCAGGTCCAGGTGGCTCAACTATCCATCTCCACGGGGCAGTGTGTGCATTTCTATGGCTGTGTTCACTGCCGCAGTGGCCCATGGACGTATCCCTTCCACAGTGGAAGGCGGAAGAGGGCTGTGGTAAGGAGGAGATTTCTGGAGACAGCTGCCAGGCCTTAAATCCTGTCTCTAAGCATTTAGTGCTATGTCTATCGCCCTGTGCAAGTTACATGGTCTCTCCAAGCCTCAGCACTGGCTATGGTTTGGATCTGAAATGTACCTCCAAAAATCTCATGTGTTGCAATCTTAGTTCCCAATGCAATTAGGTCCAGAGGTGGGGCTTTGGGGAAGTCACTGGCTTCCGAGAGGTCTTCCTTCATGGATGGGTTAATCCGCTGGTAGCTGAATGGGCTCCAGGGAGGGCATGGTTGGAGGAATCAGATGCTGGGAGCATGTCTGGAAGGGACTGCTTGTCCTCAGGCCCTTCCACTCTCTTTACTTCCCAGCTGTGGTGAGCTGAGCAGATTTCCTCCACCACACCCTTCCTCCATGATGTTCTGCCTCACCTCAGGCTTAAAGCAATGAAGCCACCAAGCACAGAGCGAACCTCCACCATGAGTCCAAAGAAAGCTTCCGTCCTCCTAGTTGTTTAGCTCAGGTATCTGTCACAAGGACGAAAAGCTAACACGATGCCTCATCTGTACAATGGGGCTATTAGTTGCCACTCCCCTTTCTAGTTGTTGCAAGGTCTTAACAAATGATCAAGCACAGGCAAAGCATTCGCCAGAGGCCTGGCAAGGGGCAAAGACTCAATAAAATTGATCTCTTTTGTGCTATTTTTCATTACGTTATTAGACAGTATACCTTTGAGTATGGACTAGATCTCAGCCATCCCTATAAACCAGAGTGTGGTACTCATTAAAGATTAAAATGATTAATGATGCCTCCGCTGGATGGAGGCCAGGCCCAAGCTCAGGTCTGAGTATTCTCCATAACGCTGAATGGTCTAAAGGTCAAGCTATGAAATGAAACAGGGATCTCAACCGAGGTGAGCAGGGGAAGGGCATTGAGGTCACAGGCTTCCACGGGGCTTATTCCCACTGTACCCAAACTCACCGCTACCATCACCCTCACCGTTTGTCCCACTGCAGCCCCAGATCTTCCCCAAACCTACATACCTTCTACCAAAATGTGACTGATAGAAAAAAGCCTTATCATGCAGGGTTTGGTGCAATAAAATAAGTTTAAGGGCCACCGGTCTAACATTAGCGTAGGAGGAAGCCTGAGCACTCAGACTCAGCCATCTGTTCCTGCCCCTTCCCCTCACTCCACTTTACCCTTCCCCCTCCTCTGCTGGGTGGAGAACCTTCCAGTTGACAGGAACAGTCCTGCGACCTGGGATGATGGCCCTGCTCTACAGGTGTCCCCTGTGCTGAAGGACAGGAGATTTCTTGAGGTCCTCCGAGGCTCCTTGGTTTTATTGAAGGTAAAAACATTAAAAAGATAAGCAACAGGTGAAACTAGCATTAGAAATGATGAAGTGTTCAATATACAGCCTCTCTAGCCATGCAGAGTCCCACTGAGGTTGTTTGTTTCCAAATTCAGTGTCTTCCTCCTGCTGCAGAGCTCTCAGGCACAGGCGCTCGCTAGGGCTTGAGTGAAAGAGCAAGCCAGAAGCTTGCAACACACAGCAAACTATCTCAGGCAGGCCCTGCCCTTGGCGCTCTGCACACACAGAAGGACTTTGCCTCAGCTTCCACTAGGGGGATAAGGCAGCACTGGAGACCAGAAAGCAGGGGCCCTGTGCAAGAGGTTTAAAAAGGAACAGTTCAGCCAACAGCAACACTGGGAAGTGTATAGGAGAGTGACCTCCACGGGCCTGGGGATGGGCCTTTTGCCTGCCACGTGACCTGGGTATATCACCGTCCCTCTCTGGGCTTCAATTTTCTCGGTTTAGTTACAGGATGGTTTAATTTTTTCTTTTTTTTTTTTTAATTTTTAAAACAGCAAACCCTCTTTTTGTTCCAAACAAAATCTGATGGGGAAATATAAGGTACAAAGCATACAGGTAAAGAGCTGTGATTGGACTGCATCTGTGCACTTGGAAGTCTGCTGACCTACACGGTCACGTCCCCCAGCCGTAGGAAGCCCAGGAGCCTAGAAGCTCAAGGAACAATTTAGGAAATTAGGTCATCCTTTACCATCACACCAGGTGGAACAGTTCAAGATGCTACTCATGGGTAACTCAGACAGAAATAGGCTAGATTATTATTCATTTGGAACTCTTATTATAAAAAAAAAGTCAAACAGTTTTAAAAAAGGAGGGAGAGTCGTTACATATATACTCTGACCCAGCATCCACAATTACCAAGTAATGGCCAATCTTCCTTCTTCTCTGCTCTACCCATTCCCTCACTCTCTCCTCCCCCTGGAGCTTATTTTGGAGCAAATCTCTAACACACCATCACCACGGTCAAAAGCTTTACCTTTCAGGCAAAAATGAAATTTCAATTCCACCATCCCGGTAAGAAATAAAAATACCATTAATTTCTCATCACCTGACATCCACAGGCCACCAGCCCCCTCACTTTCCCCTCTTCCAATTTACTTGATGAAGAGCTAGTGCATTTCCAGAGTCTTCTACTGCCTGAATTTTCGTTGACCGGTTCTCTGTCACTTTCAGGTGCCTCTGCTCTTGATATTGCCTATCATTTCAGAGCTAGACCAAGAATCCTGATCAATCCAAGTTCCACCAAGAGACAGGGTAACATCTGGCTGTTTCTCTTTGTGAAGCCGGCAGCCATCAACTTCCATTTTCTTTATTACACTGATTACTGCTCAGCTTCCTGCCCATCTTCCAAAATGTTTTGTGCATATACACAGGGATAGCTTCCTAGTTCTACTCAAATTGCATCAAATTCTAATATTGTTCTGAAACTTCTTAACAACCTGGGACTACTAATTTTTTAAAAATCAGAATTCTATAAAATACGTTCTGAGTGTTGACAATACTGAATACAATTTAAATTGTATAATGACAGAAGACATTTGTCCAAAGCAGGACTTCATGCAGATGAGGTAAACGATTAATAATTGCTGAAGGAAGAGCCCACGCTGTTCAATTGGGAAGTAAGCTACACCATGAACAGACGTGTTCGAGGACTCTGCCGATGGACATAGCATGTGGTAGAATCAAGACTTCTGGAAACCACCAACCATCCTTCTCGGATTATAAAACAGGAAAACCCAATTCCTGTTTTGCACCATTTCACATTTGTTTTTTTTTATAAAACACTAGCCTAAAAACATACCCAGTGTGACTCCATCTTTTCGTACCTTATTCATCTGTTTTCTTTCCTCCCTCCAAATAGCTTAAGTATAAGCCCCAGCCCGATCAATAATCAAAGTGATCATTCCTGCCTCCCACACTAATGCTAACTAGTGGTTTCAAAACTGACAACCTGTTTCAATGCAGCCAGATGATTTAAAGACCCCAAAGTAATCAATGTCACGGTCTCACTTCATGTGGAGGAACCGATTGTGAGAAAAGCAGTCACTCCTCATAGCCCATTAACAGTTCCATGAAAAACAAATCAGGGACATGAGCAATCAGAGGTAAATCAGATAAGAGAGTCTTCAGTTTTTTTGGGTTTTTTTTGTAAGTCCTCTATCAGTGTTTTTTTAATTACAACAATGAGGTCTTCTATTCTAAAAGCTCAGAATATAATCAAATAGGTAAGATATCAGGAAAGACTAACAGAAAATATCTTACCTATCTTTCTCAATCTCCCCAATATTTTTCATCACCAACATATTTACATCTGAGGTGCCCCTGACACAAGCACGGTGGCCCGGTGGTTTTGAAAGCAGGCTCACAGGCCCACAGAGGTAGCAGGGCAAGAGAGGGCACCTGCCTTCCCCACCCAGGCTCACTGACTCACTCAAACCCACCCCCCCAGCATCAATGAAGAGCAGGAGGAGGCCCAGGAGAACCTAACCAGGAAGGAGGAGGCTGGTCCTGAAGCCAAATGAGACACAGATGCCCCAGGCTCTCTGCACAATTCCAGGTATGGAGAACCTAAGAAGTCTCAGCGGTTTCACCCAAAGCAGGCCTACCCCCAATTAAAGACCCTGCATTCGGAATAAACTGGGATTCCGTTACTTCTTCAAGACACAGCCCTTTGATCTATCTCAGAAGAATGTGGTGGCCCAGGGATCTGGGTCCAGGTCCTTGATCCTCCCCCAGCCAGGCAGATAACTTTTCCCAGGCACCTCTTCTGGTCTGAAAACCAGAGGAGCACAGCCTCAGGCTTCCGAAAGGATGAAAGAGCCCAACTCCCCAGTGAATGTGAATTCTGTTCTCCTCATTGACTTTCACCCCCTCTGCTTCCAGCTCTTACCCACCTACTTCCCCTCAACAGGTCACCGAGGACAGGCGCAGGCCCATCCACTCAGCAGGCTGCTGCCCATGGGACAGCACACAGACAGGCAGAGGATGCCATTATGTCCTTGTGCCATTTCTGAACTAGAGGCAACGGAGTCTCACTGTTAGGTGATGTCACTTCCTTCCTGAGTCACCCTAGGATTGAATGCTACTTTCAGGTACTTTCAGGTAAATCTGTCCCTGCAACTCCAAGCCTAGCAGACACGCACAGGTCCCCTTCACAAACACCCAAGCCACCTGGCTGGACTGACTTCTTACATGGTAAGTAAGCACCATTTTCTCTTAAGTCAGTGCCAACTTCCCACACCCCATCCGCTGTATCCTCAATGACATCCAGGAATCCTGGAGGAGATGGGTCCTGGGGGAGAGGACTAGAACTGACTCGGTCTGAAACTACACCCTTCAGACAAGAGATAGATCACCTTGTTAAAGGACAGCTCTTACTGATGACTTCCTATGGACAAGGCACCAGCATAAGAGTTTTAAATACATTCACTTCTTTAGCTCTTATTGAGCCCTATGGTGAAGAGATGATTGTTATCCCAATTTTACACACATAAAGCCACAAAGAGATGAAATACTAAGTCCAGAGTCACGTGACTAGTAGCGGGTGGAGGCTGGATGGAAGCCCAGCTGTCTGGCTCTGGAGCCTGAAGTCCTTCCCAGCTGATGATAAAAAGGGAACAGAGAAACCCATACTAGCCACACATATTTGAACCCCCCAAAAGAATCTCCATGGTGGCTCTCTGGACTGCGGATAAGGAGACCCAGGCCCAGGCCCCTGGCAGCACGGTCCTCTAGCAGGAGCTTCACCTTTTCTGACAGATGGCTGCCACGTGTAATAGCTCTCATATCCTCAGATTATCTGCACAGAAACTTGGAAAAAGGTCTCAAGACTTTGGCATTTCAAGGTAGTGCAAATCCAGGCTGTGAGACCTGCTGGCAGTGACTGTGGGTGGGTTATGTAGCCTCTCTGGGCCTGGGTTTTCTCATTTGCAAAGTGATAATGATGAACTTATTGCAAGTACCACACACAAATGCTGAACGCAGTGTTTGGCACACGCCAGATACCCAACAGATGACAGATGGTCGTGGTATTATTATTCTTATCACTATTATTATCATCATCACCATGTGAAATGTCCATAGAAGGAAATCTTCCCCCATAAGTGCAGGTATAAATTACATAGCCTTATTTGGGAGGATAATCTGACTAGTACATTTTCCCATTTAAATCCTGGAATACCTAAGAATGACTCTGTGAAGGAGACCCGAGGAGGTGGTGTCAGGGAGCAGCTGGAGCCTGGGTCCCCCACCTTTAGAGAGTTGTCTTGCCGGCTCCCGTCCTTAGCATAATTCCACCCCAGCCTCCAGGATGCCCTCTCACCATGTCCCCGAGACTTCTGTCCCTGAGACTCTATAGATAACCTAAAGAGTCTTTAAAAATACTCCACCTGAGCAAGACCACAACTGCTGAATGACAACGACGAGGTTCCCATGGCAACCCTGGGTCCTGAAGTTTGGGTAGAAGGAAACAGACAGGGACCACTGAGCACCTGCCTTGTAGTTCAATGCCTTGAAACTGCAGATTTTTTTTCCTGTAATTACAGCAAGGCCTTACGCTTCTGTACACATGACCAGTTCTGAGCTTCCTCACAGGCTAACTACCACCCTAGGTAAGGAGGGAGGTGACTGAGCTCAGTTTTTACAAACCCAAAACCCAACAACAGGAGTTAAGATTCACAGGTAAAAAATCCAGAGAGGACGCTGGTCTCTTGACTGCAGAGCAACGCTGTTCGCAAGACCTCACTGCCTCTTGGAGCCCTGCCTTCTCTCCGTCACCCCGACCCACCAGGCTTCCTCCTCTTCTCAACCTCCATGCCTGCAGGCACGTACACCCCAACCCCATTGCCTTCCTGTCCTCTTCACACTCGGGTCTGTCTCAACCTCCACCGAGTGAGCGCTCATCTTAGCTCTACAACTGAGTTCTTTGAAGCATCTCCTAAATGGCAACCATTTTTATTCACTCAAGTGCTAGGATTAAGAGTTAGAGCTGGGAGGTTGCAAAGGCCTACCTTAAATCCTAGTGCTACCACCCTTCAGCTTTGTGACCTTTGGAAAGTCACTTACCCTCTCTGTGTTTTCATTTACCCTTGTTTAATGAAGTAGCCTCACTTACTTCATAGGGGTTACTGTGGCAATTTGTGAGAGTGTGATTTATATAACACACAGTAAGCACCTGGAAGTTTTATGCTATTATTATCAATAATATTATTTAGCGAGTCATCATCGCTACCGCCATCTGGGTTCACTACAACACTGAGATTAAGACTTAAATAAAACTGAAGATCAAGGCTGTGTCTTCCCCAGGGTCAAACTGGAAGTAAGTGCTACAGCCTAAGAAGGGATTCGCGTGTCACCACTTGCCTCTTCTGTTCAGCGCCCACTGTGTATAACACACAGTAAGTGCTTAGGAACACTCAGGAACTACGGAATGTGAAAACTGAAGGAAACCTAGTGAATCATCTGGTCAGCCCCCTCATTTTACACTTCAGAAATTTAGACCCAGAGGATAACTCACCTGTGCAGGATTTCTCAGTGTGCACTAACGGCGTACACATTTCTCTAGCACTGCCTGTTACAAAGCTTCATCACCATGAGATAGCACTCCAGGCTCCAAATGTCACCAGGAGTACACCTACATCCAAATAAAACCAGGCTTATTGGCCCATTGCAACAGGAAGACATGGAGCCATGGAGAATCGTGAGTGTCTCAGTAGAAGCATCTGCAATTTGGACTGTACTCCATGATGTAGGCAGGAGTTTGAAGAAGCATAGGTTTGTTCTGGATCAGGTACTGTCATAAAACAAGAATCCACGGCCAGGGATCTCAGTAATTTTGGGGGGGGGGGGGGGGGGACAAGGGGATGACAAGGATTGTACTTAGGGGCACTCAACCACTAAGCCACATCCCTAGTCCTATTTTGGATTTTTTTTTTCTTTAAAGACAGGGTCTCCCTAAGTTGCTTAGCACCCTGCTTTTGCTGATTGAAAATTGCTGGATTGAAACTCACGATCCTCCTGCCTCAGCCTCCAGAGGCACCGGGATTATAGGTATATCACTGCACCTGGCTCAATAATTTTTTAATAAGAGGCAAGACGGGCAGAGTAGAGCTAACGCTATAATTGGGAAAGAGGCCGCAGTGACTTCTGGGAGCTGAGAGAGGGGAATGTTTGGTCGTTTTGGTGGGTTGCAACACTCATGCTTGTTGTCTGTGGTCGGTGTTGATTATGGAGCGGTCTTGCTGTTGTCTTGTTCTAGCACAAACACTGCTGACCCTGTCACCTGTCAGTGTTCTGTGAAACTCTGGCATTCAACAGGAGACCACCAGTGTTGAGAGCCACAGCCAAAGGGGCCCCAGCAAACTTCCAGCTGATTGGCTCACAGCGGCCCCAGCAAACTTCCAGCTGATTGGCTCACCGTGGCCTCAGCAACTTCCAGATGCCAGCTGATTGGCTCCTCTGCAGTGATGCTCATTGGGCTGTTTCCCTGCCCTTTCAGACCACGGAGCTGCTCATTGCCAGACGCTTTGGGCTGTGGCTCTCAACACACCAGGGGCCAGGTACTGGAGCCAGGCCAGCACCATGCTGACGGCAGGCAGTCCAAGGAGGCTGGGCTCTTCTTTTTCTCAATAACCTGTCCAAACATTCACAATAATTGCTTGTGTCAGGCAGTTTCAAGAGGGTCTAGGTGCAGGATAAACAGAAAGGCCACCGTATGAGGCTACACTCCAGTGAAGGTCACCTTCGTTTTATGTTTCTAAAAAGTAAACAAATAAACAGCAAAGCACAGCGAATGTGAGAAGGTGATAAGTGCTACCCGGAGACAGGGGAAAAGCAGAGCAGGCTAGAGGGTCCCAGGGGAGGGTGGCAGTGACGCATAGGGCAGCCTAGGAGGCCTCCGTCATGGGAAATCTGAACAGTCCTTGAGGAAGAGAAGCCAAAAGAAAGCCACCCAGAGAAAACTGCCACCGCTGTCTCAGTTCAGAAGTGAGAAAACTAAGAGCAAGAGAGGTCAAGGAACTTGTCTATGACCACCCAACGCCAAGGTAGAACCAGGAGGAAGCACTCTGGGTCTCCACATTCCCTAGCACGAGCGGCCTCTCCAGGAATGGACAGCACTCAAGGTGGTTCCCGTGCAGGGCGACTCCAGAGCCATCCATAGGGACACAGGGACACTGCACCAGGAAGAGCCTCTGCCTCCCGCCCCCCACGCAGGTCTGCAAAGACGTTTGTGAATCCAACCAACCTAATGAGTGTGACCTACTCAGTGACCTCAGGAGGTCCAACCTGTAGCCTGACTGGACCAAGTGGACAGGAGCATGAGGCTATGGACCTATAAATCCCTTGTTCCACATCACAATAAGAGACAGAATTAATTCTCAAAGCCAGGCTGCGAAATTCCACAGCCCTGTTATGCAAAACACCGCACACCAGTATGATGTTCACAGAAATGGGGGTGTGTACTGAAACCCCGATAATACCTATCTCACAGATGGTGAGAAGGCTTAAATAAGTATGCCTACTTATGTCCCAGATAGCAAGGACATGAAAAACTACCCGTTCCATTCCCACACATGCCGAGTTGGAAAGAGCAAGGTGTCAGGAGAGAGTCTATGTGGACATTGACTTGGTCTGTATCCTCCGAATCTGCCCAGAGTCAGGATATCCGCTGGCTGGCGGCTGGCTGGGCAAATGCAAGCTCTTCCTTTTGCACTTGGCCCTCAACACTCTAGGGATCCCCAGGAACATCTCTCAGGTCAGTGGTGGACAAGAGGAAGCAAGTGTGAAAGTGAAACTGCTCCCAGCACGGGTCCCCGCTAAGTCCCTCCCCGTGGGCAGGCAGCCAGCCAGATGCCCAGAGCAGCCTCCTGGGACCCTTTGTTCACATGCTCAGCAAGAAGGCTAAACTGACTCTTTGGGATTAAGAAGTCTACCAGGCCACTCTAGAAATCACCCCCAAATCCATCTAGATAGCAAAATACAATAAACCGTGTGTCACATTCAAATAACTAACATGCCACCCAGTCAGAGCTGATGAATGCAATTATTAATATTAAAGCTGTTTCAAAGCTTCTTTAAAACAAACAAAAAAAAGACCCTGGGCACAGAAGACAAGTCACCAGTGACTGGCCAGGAAGCTTTGTTCAGTATAAAATGAATTCTACAGTAAAAGTGACTATTAATTACTTAAGCAGCTGAGTAAAAAAAAAAAAAAGAAAATCTTGTCCTTGGAGCATAGGTTTATAGGTCTCAGGGTCTGGGTGCAGAGCCACGTTATGGCTCCAGGGCTGACCTTTCCCCGTCTGCTCACATCAGCCCGCTCCATCATGAGTCTTACTGTTTAAAAAATACAAAGTAAATCCCCCAGTGCTCTAATCAAGCTCCCTTGCTTACTTGAAGGGTAACCTTCACAGAAAAGAGGCCACTTGATATATTCCAGGGAAGTAAAAATAAAACATAATGGAAAAGATCGTCTAATCATCAAGGCTAATTACAAAGGAAAAATGAATTGCTTTTTTCCCCCTCAAGTATCTCTGGTTGAGAGAGAGAGAGAGAGAGAGAGAGAGAGAGAGAGAGAGAGAGAGAAATTTAATAAGAACACCCTGTGTTACTGGCCTGAAAAGGAACAGAAGGAATCTTGGGGGACACAGTGTTATTCATACATATAAAAGCAAAAAACTTAGCCTTCAAAGTCATTCATAAATTGAGTGGTGACATACTGAAATAAGCTTATGGCTGACCCTGGTAGTACAGAAGCTGAGAAGCAGGACCATGGGGCATTACACAGAGAGGGAGTGCTTCCAGGCAAGGAGGCTCTGGAGTCTTTCTGGAGAAGGTGCTACTGAAGTGACTATTAATTACTTCAGTTGACCTTGAAGGAGGAAGGGGTGGAGTACAACATTCAGAGGAACCTAATGATTTCCTGGCTACCCCAAGTGCCCTAACACAAAATCAGTGGTGGACAAGATATATATATATATAAAATTTGGAGGCCAGAGAGCCCATTATCCACCAGGGCTGCGTACCAGTGATCAGCTGAGACCCTGTTTTCCCAATGCATGCACCAAGCTCCATCCGAGAAGTAATGAATCGGAATCTCAGGAGTAGGGTTTGGTTGTGAGCTTTTGGGAAAGGCCCTATGAGGGTTAATTTGGGGTATCCACTTGGCCATATTGAGAGATATCTAGATAACTGGTACTTACTTCTGGACATCTCTGGGACGATGTTTCCAAGAAAGATGAACATGGAGGTCAGTGAAATGAAGGGGGAAGACTCACCCTCAGTGTGGGTTGCACCAGCCATCAGCAGAGAGCCAGGATGGACCAGGAAATGAGGAAAGGGGGAAATTCTCAGGCTCTTCCTGTGGAGCAGGTGTGTTTTTTGCTACCCTGAGTATCAGACTCTAGCTTCCTTGCCTGGGGACTCTGGGACTTGCCCTGTTTGTCCTCTGTGGCCCTTGGTTCTGAGGGTTGCAGCTGAAGCTTCTGGCTTCCTGAACTGAGCCAGCCACAGGCTCTCCGGCTTGCAGACAGCCATCCCGGAACCTTCTTCTGTAACCTCCTTCTGTGTTGAACAGGTCAGGGGCAGCTGGGGTAGGCAGGAAATCATGGTCTCTGTGGCTGTGCAAGCCAATCCTCTGATAAATCCTCCCTTACAGATGCACACTCTATTGCTTCCATTTCTCTGGAGGACCCCGACTACTTCAGCCTCCAAGGCGTCTCCAGCAGGCAGTGCCCCCTAAGAACCACAGGGTCACACCATGATCTCATATTTCAAACTGGGGCAGAAGAGAGGATTTCCTATCTCTTCAGTCATTCAATGAATATTTACCGAGCACCGACCTCAGGATACAATAATGAGTAAAACAAAGTCCATGCCATCATTGCATGGTTTGCTCACTGAGTCCTCGTAATAACTGAACATCACTTCCCTGCACCCCGCCCCTGCCTTTTTGAGATGAGGACGCTGAAGTACAAAAGGTTAAGAGGATACAAATAACCCAGGATGGTGGCGAGACGGAGCCTTGGCATTCCAAGAGGCACCTTCGCATCAGCAGGACTTACTGAGGCCTCCTGGGCACCCAGCCCTGCACTGGCAACTGTGTGAAGAGTGCATAAGGAATGCCCTCCTCCCTTAGAAAGGGGTGACTGGCAGAGGAAGAGCATGCCATGCCAGATTTCCACAGAGAAGATTCCAGAATGCCCCGAGTGCAGAATCCAGCCAGAGTGTAGGCCTGGCTATACCTGGAAGAGCCCCTGGGTGGCCATGCTCTTCTGGAAATGTCCTCGCCCAGACAGCCACTCACCCTTCCATGGAAAGGGGCAGAGTCATTCCCAGTGGAACAAATAGTCACCTTACTCTTCGGGCTTCAGGGAGGTTCCAATTAAGAGGCTAAAATGCAGCCCAGTGGTATTTCTAGCTGCAAGACGTGGGTAATAGATCATGAGCAAAGAGAACAAGGCACAGAGAAAATCCCACTGGAAGAGCAAACGGGATGTGTTTCTGAGTCCCTGTGAGGAAGCCATTCTCTTGTTTGAGAGAGACCAGGACAAAGCCCGGAGGACAGCATGCTCCCCAGCCTGCTGCTCCCAATGTGGCCTATGATAACAGGCACATTCTTCCCTCAGAGGAAGAGCATGCCCTGCCAGATTTCCACGGAGAAGATTCCAAGGGGTGACTTGCAAGGGCTTCTGTGCAGACTTCATAAAACAACTTTGAAAACGCTGCACACCTTACCTGGTACCCAAGTTCTCCACAAATGGCTGAAACCATGGAATTTATTTCTGAATGTTGGTTCTGGGAAATAGACAAGGCTCCTTTAAATCTAGTGTCAGAGGAACCTGTCCTGTCATCTTTTTTCCCTCCACCCCCACAATTTTTTGTTTTGCCAAGAGTGAGCAGAAAAAGCAAAGATGAATATCTTAAAGTCAGGTTCAGGGGGCAGACAGACTCGGAGGCCCCTGGGAGCTCACCCCGCTGCTCACACGCCGCCTTTATTCAAAGCTGACAGTCCAAAGTTGCAGCTGCACTGCCGCAGTCTGGCTGGGCACAATCAGGAGCCACTTGTCAAAAGAAACTAACTTTATTTTTAGAACCACACACGCCAAACAAAACAGCCTCTCAGGAAAAACCCTCAGAGCCTCAACTGCCACCACCGGCTTCCCACAAGCCTCTCTCTCCCACACAAGCTTCTCTCCACCTCCCACAATCCTCCTGCTCTTGAGGCCGATTGGCTGGGTCACGTGGGCGGAGCCAAAAAAGTCCCCCAATGAGCAGCTCCGTGGTCTGAAAGGGCAGGGAAACAGCCCAATGAGCATCACCGCAGAGGAGCCAATCAGCTAGATGTTGCTGGGGCTGCTGTGAGCCAATCATCAGCCGGCAGCTGGAAGTTTGCTGGGGCCCCTTCGGCTGTGGCTCTCAACACTGCACCTCAAGGGCAGGAGAAAATCCATTATGAGCTTTTGATACCCAAAACTGGCAAGGGAACCCCAAAAGGCTGGAATAATAGATGTGAGCAATAACTATCCCCTATGGACGCACAGCCCTGCAAGGTGATGAGGCCAGAAAAAAACACAGAACTAAATGAACGTGGCCTGCAGTGATTTCCCTGGGAGAGTGCTAAGGAAACTCATGCAAATAGCTCTGGTGGTTTGTTAGGGGTAATGTGACCAACTAGGAATTAATGCTCTACCAGACAAACAAAATCCTCGTTTTAAATAGAAAATGATGATCGAGTGGGTCAGACAGAAACTCTGGCATGTCACACGAGAAGTGTCCCCTTTGACACATAAACCACTTCACTGTGGGCCCTGGGCCTGAGGAGAACCAGGGCCTCCAGGGAGCTCTCAGTGTAAACCCACGTCAGAGCCAGGACAGGACTGCCGGGCTCCTGGGCTGGCTAACTTCAGCATAGCCCCTCAAGATGGCCATCTTTAAAATGCGTAAACAAAGGCTAGAGCTTATAGACACCAACAAACTGGCAGTACCTTCAGCAGAAAGAAAAAAAACACTTTGGGGAAATACTGGGCAGGAAGAAAATATAAACCAAAGACCATCAGCTCACACTTCACAGCCTCTGGTGGAAAGACTAGGTCTGCACCAGACCTCGGGGAAAAGTGCTATCCAAGCAGGGACTTGGAAGAAGTGGGCCCGACCCCAGCACAGGCTTACAGAGAGACACCTGCTATGGCTGGAATCTTAAATGTCCCCCTGAGGCCCAACATGGTATCGGCTTGGTCTTCAGCCTGCGATGCTATTAGGAAGTGGTGGAACCTTTTAAGAGGTGAGACCTAGTGAGAGGAAGTTAGGTCACCAGAATGTGCCCCTGAAGTGGGTTTTGGGATTCTGGCCTCTTCCTGTCTCTGGCTGCCATGGAGTGAACAGCTCTGCTCTACCCCATGGCTCACACCTCATGATGTGCTGCCTCACTACAGGCCCCAAAACAGGCCAGCCATACATGGACTGGAAACTCTGAAATTGTGAGGCCAAATAAACCTTTCCTCCTCTAAGTTGATTAGCTCAGCTACTTTGTCATAGGGAATAGAAAGCTGACTAACACACATATGTGTCAAAGGAGACACTTCTCGTGTGACATGCCTTCTCTGCTCATTCTGTTCTAAGTCTCTTCCAGTACACTTAGACCTCCCCAGGTCCAGCTCAGAACCAGCTGTGAAGCCACTGAAGAAACTCAGAACCCAGCACCCTGGCTGCCATGTGTCAGGAAGAACCTTGAAGATCCTCAGCCAACATTTCTAGAACTTCTTCCATGGGACCCTTTACAAAAGCACTCATTACTTTGTATCTCAAAATTCTTTTCAACTCCTACAGTTAGATGAAAACAAAAAGGGAGTCAGAGTTCAGTGTCAAATCAAATAGAAGCTGGGGTCCAAATCCAGCCATGTGGCCTTGGTCTCCACTGATTAAAACAATCAACCAGATGCAGCTAAAAGGCAGAAGCAATCCATCACAGATGAACCGTCCAGAAGGGCCAGCAACAGATGAAAGATAAACAAACAGTGTGGCTTGTATACACCGGAACTGTCCAAGGAAGGAAATCCTGACGCATGCTACAACACACATGAACCTGAGGACATTATGCTAAGGGATATAAGCCAATCAAAGAAGGAAAATGCCACATGATGTCACTCATATGAGATACCTGGAACAGTCAAATCTAGGTGATGGTAGTTGCAAGGTCTGGGGAGAAGGGACAATGTTGAATGGGTACAGAGTTTCAATCATGCAAGATCAAAAGTACAACATGAATGTACTTCACACTTTTAAACTGTACACTTAAAATTAATAAGATGGTACATTTTGGGTGATGTGTAAACTTTTAACAATTCTTTTTTTTAAGAACATGTCTTAAATCAACACAACGATGCCTAACACCAGGGTTTGAAAAAAAAAGATTTAGGAACATAATGAAGGTGATCTAAACAAAGCACCCACACATAACAGAGGTTCAGATAAATGTGTGTATCTCTTACCATCTTTATCTTCAAAATAAGAAACTTTGGCTCAGAGAAGTGAAGTATTTAGAGGAATGGTCCTGATAGTCAGGAACTCTGGAATCACATCCTGACCCAGCACGGGTCTCTCTACTTGACAGCAAGGGCAGGCTAAGGAAAGTCACCAGGCCTCTCTGAGACTCAGCATCCTGTGATGCAGGCAGCAGAATCCTCCAGGACTCAGAAGGGACCGTTCTCAGGATGAAAGTGTGTCAAGGGCACAGGAGAACGCCTGGCACATACTTGCCTGAACTCAATGGCATTACCAGGGCAAAGTGGAGACAAAACCAGGACATCCAGATCACCAGGCCACTGCCCTGACCCTCCTAGGCCAGCCCACCACCCCAGCTGCTCCCACCAACTGGTGCAGAGGACTACAGAGCCCTGCCAGCCTGAGCCCTCTCTGCAGGCCAGCTGCCCACGCCTGCATACCCTCACGCCCTCAGCAAGGACCCTGGGGCATGAGACCCACACTTCTGGATGCTCCCTCTGAGCCTTCATCCCAGAAGCTCAGGGTGAAGCTCCGAAGGCTCCAAATCTGTGAGCCTGTAAGGAAACAGCAGGGCCCAGGCAGCTGCCATCTGGGATGCCTTTCCTCTCTCCCCTTTTCTTCTACATGCCTATTCCCATATGCACAGAGCGCAAAAGGTCAGTAAGCACAGCCCCATCTTGGCAATCTCAGCCAAGCTGCACATTAAAGGGAATCTGACATCTGCAGAGAGATGACTGCCAACTCATTTCTCCCTCCGTTAACCTGGTAGCCCAGTGCAGCCACCCGCCGGGCTCAGGATGCCAACCTTTTCCATCACTCACTCTGCAAAGGAAACCCAGCCCCGCCCCTCTGCCGGCTGTTCCCCCATGCCCACTCCACACCCACCTACACACCCTTAGTGGACATTTAACAGCAAGGACACAAGAAATCAAGATGGGCAAACGGCAGCAGTTGTCATAGAACAAGTGAGACCTGGACCTGCATCCCAGATGTGGAACCTCAGACGAGCAACTACCCTTACCACACCTCAGGAGTCTCACCTGAAGAACAGGATCACCCACACCCCAGCCTCCCAGTGCTGCTGTGAGCATCAGTGACCAGAAGGTCCTGCCACTCCCGAGTCCTGTCCCCTCCCCTGGCTCTGGCACCAGCAAATAAATGCTGCAGCTGGAGTTAGGCCCCACCTGCCCACCACCCCTCAGCCAGAATGAGACACCTGGTCCTGCCTGATTGGGAAGAGGGGGCAAGGGCAACCTCCTGTGTGGCTGGAAGGAGAGATGTGGGGGAGGAGGGGGTGTTTCTCACACAGGCACAGCCTCTGTCCCCAGCAGCGAGCGGAAGAGAGAAGCCACACAGCTCGAGAAGACGACATCATGGAGAAGGATGCAGGAGGGGCTGGATAACAGGCCACAGGGCAAAGGAAGACGCCTCTCACTCTGCCTGGAGCCTGGGCTGCAGGGGGACAGTCATCAGGGAAGGCCACCCTGGGGAGATGGCCTCTAAACTGCCTGGGAACAACAGGGAGCACCTTGCCAGGGGAGGGCGTTTACAGCAGTCACCGCAGCTGCCCAAGGTGCCCCGCCTCCAGCGACAAGGCAACCCCATGCGGTCATCTCACCTTTCCAGGGCTGAGGCCTGGACTCCCCCCCAACTAGATCGTGGTTCTTCCTGATGCAGTGGCTGCCATAGCAGGGCCATCAGAACCACGTGACCACAAGGCTGAGTGCCAGCTGGACACCCGGACCCCAGACGAGGCAGTGTGGGCACAGAGGCCACACAGGCCTGGGTTTAGACCCCAGCTCTGTCGTGTGTCTTCAGGGGCCACCATGACATTGCACCTAGGCTCAATGTTACAAAATATAGGCTGTTTTTGAGACAGTTGTGTTTCTATTAAAATAGCAACTCTATTGACAAAGAGGGGGGCAGTCTGTGGCCAATATTACCAAAAATAAAAAGATAATCAAAACAAGGTTGATGATTAAAGTTCCTCTTATAGCAAATACCTATTCCACATCACATGCACCGAGTGCTTCCCACACACAGGCTTTTCCAGAATAACCTCCTTTAACCCTCATTACTCCTACTTATTATTGTCCTATTTTACAGATGTGAAAACTAAGGCATAAATCTATTAAGTTGCCCACGTTCAGACGGGCAGGAAACTCACTGTGCCCAGTTCACCTGTGGCACTGTGGCCAAAGGGAACCCAGGATCCAACTAATTAGGATCCAAGTCCCAGCTCTGCCATCCCATGGCTGCTTGACCATGGGCAAGTTTCATTCCTTCAGTCTCACTTCCTCATTTATGAATTCAGCCTCACTGGGTCACAGAGACCATTAAAATACGATGATGAAGCACCTGTCACAGAGAAGGCTCTCGGTCACGCTGGTGTCTTTCTTTCCTGCTCTCTCCAGCCTGCCTACCTGCGCCCCACGGAGGCTGGTCACGCCCAGACAGTGCATCCCCGTTTCAGAAGGGCTTCTGAGCCCTGGTGAACTTCACTAGGAATAAAAGGGTGATAGGAATACTTTTATTTTTGAAACACTGTAAGTCAGAGTTCCTGAGCTTAACACACCAAAAGCAACCTGGGGAGCTGAGGCAGTCAAATGCATTGTCTAGCAGGCTCGAATTAGACCACAGGTTTGCTTGAAGACCAAGTAAATATGTGACATCTCACATCTGTCAGTCCAGCAAGATGAAAGCCTCCCATATTTCCAGGCAAACGGGAACCCCGCCTTCCGGAGGACGCCACTCCCCATTTTTCTTCCACTGCCTGGCGATGGCCTGTGATGGAATCTGCTCTGAGGGTCGTTGCTGAGAAAGAGGCAGAGGAGGGAGATGGGAGGCAGAGAACATCAAGGAGACCCTTCAGATCACTGATATCTGTTCAGGCCCTTGCAGGTGGCAGCAGCTCCTATTTACCTCGATAATGCTGGAGTCCCCACCGGTGCCCACAATTAGCCCAGGGAGGATATGGGGCCCCTGTTCTTAGGAGGGTTACAATAAAGAACTGTGCTCAATACAATCAAGTACTCCAAGCACAGTGCAGATTAAAAAGTCCACGTATGATAAAAACAAGAGGGGAAGTAGGGAAAACAGCTTTGCTGGGGGAAGCTATATAGGTGAGGGGTAGTCAGCCTTGTATTGAGCCTCCAAGTCTTCCCGTGATGCCCTGTTCATCACGCTACCCCCGGGACCAGACAGAGAGACTCAAACCCGGATGATGGATGGATGGATGGGTGGGTGGGTTGATGGATGGGTGGGTGAATGGATGGACGGATGGGTAGATGGATGGATAGATGGATGGAAAAATGGATAAATGGATGGGTGGATGGATGGATGGATGGATGGATGGATGGATTGATGAATGAATGGGTAGATGGATGGAGGGATAGATGGGTAGATGGATGGGTGGGTGGATGGATGGGTGGGTGGATGGATGGGTGGGTAGATGGACAGACAGATAGATGGATCGATGGGTGAATAGATGGATGGGTGGATGGATGGATGGATGGATGGATGGATGGATGGATGGATGGGTAGGTGGATAGATGGATGAATGGATGGATGGGTGCATAGATGGGTGGGTAGATGGATCAATGGGTGAATGAATGGATGGGTAGATGAATGGATGAATGGATGGGTAGATGGGTGGATGGATGAATGGATGGATGGGTGGATGGATGAATGAAGTCTGAATGGATGGATGGAAAACTGGATGGAAGAACAGACCAAGGGCTCGCTTTGGAAGCTGCATGACTACCTTGAGTCAGCAGTGGGAGGAATGTGGACTTAACTAGTCGACTGAAGACCTCGGAACAGGCTTTCCCCAGCAGTCCGTGGCCATGTCTCCCTGTTCCTTTCCTCAGAACACAAAGCAGTCCTCATCCACAGGCCCTGAGCGGCACAGTCGCTGCCTCGATTTATACAGTGCTCCCAATGAGGCCTCATCCTTTGGGACCGTCTCTCTAGCTGTTTCTCCACGTGTCTCTCCTGGACACCGCTAGCCCAGGTCTGCTCCTAGCCCAGGTTCCTGGCCCCTCTGCCAGGTTGGTTCACAGTTTCTGAACACGCCACGACATGGATGTCAGCTCCACTCAGCACGCAGAGCACATTAGGATGACCACCACAGCCCTCCATGGCGGACCTCCATGGTGGACAGAGCTGTGACCTCCGCTCCACACCCATGCTGCACAACCCTCCATCAGCTGTCCCTTCCCATCACCCCAAGAGTTAAAAGAGACCCTCTCACTGAGCGAGCCTCAGGAAGGAAGGCACAGCTGGGAACAGGGAAACGTCACCAGACCCACGACCTTGCAACCGTTGGTGCCAGCCAGCCAGACTGCGGATCATTTCAGTTTGGCCTTCTCTCCTTCCCACCCTGACCTTGAAATATTTTCACCGTTACACAAAGTGGGTTTTGTTTCATTTGTTGTGTGGCATGACAGAGCATCCTGGTAAGGAATATTGGCATTTTTTTTTTCAAAGTGACACTTACATGGCTTCATCTCATGTAAATAAAAGCTTTCCATCTACCTGAGCCATTTGATGGGAACAGTGAAGGCAAATGGGCTGTCCCCTTCCTCAGGATGTGTAGTGGGCAGCACCATCTCTGGGGACAAGTACGTAGAACATTGGGCTCTTATTTTTCATGGCCATGTCCACTGCTGTATACATGGAAAACAGAGAGAAATATGTAGTTTCAAACTCTGGGGTCAAGCAGCTTTCTCTCTGGGGGAGAATCTAGCTACACCAGGTTCTTGCTGTAAAATCTTTAAAGTAGAGAAGCTGCCCTGACCCCTGTACATCGACCTGGGGTTGAGAGGATGGACTGAACTCATTCACTCTGGAAGGCATCTGGAAACTGCTCAGCGTGTAGTAAGCACTCAATTAAGGTGAGCTGTCATTATTATTCAGATGTGGCATAGTAGAGAGCTGTGGCATCCAGTGTGGGAGGACTAGCCACATGCGGCTGTTTAAGTTAATTAAAATAACTGAAATGAAAAAAAATACAGTTACTCAGGGGCACTAGCTGCATTGTAAGTCTTCTTTAACCGTCTATGGCTAGTGGCTCCTATACCGGTCGGTAGAAACAGGGAGCATTTCCATCACACAGAACGTTCTACTGATAACACTGGTATGGAGGTAAACCAAGGGCTTGAATTGGATACATCTGTGTGACCTTGAGCAAGTGTCTTACCCTCTCTGTTATAATTCAATCATGATGAGAATTATCTGTATGCAAGTGCTTATCCATACAGCGACAGTCAACACACTAAATGTCAATCTACTAGGGAGGAGGAAGGGTCATGGGAAAATTAAAGACTTAAGAAAAAGCAGAGTCCAACACATAGCAGACAGTCTTATCACCAAACATTCACAAAGTACCTACTGTGTGCTAGGGACTCTTTCAGGCACCAGAGATTCATAAATGAAGAACGAAAGCTTTGCCTTCCTGGAGCTCAGGGTCTCAAATGAGGTGCTATTACTGTTGGTGCCAACAGGAATGCCAACGTGACCATCTTCACCACCACTAAACAGTCCCAGCAATGAAAAAAAGCATCCAAACCAAAGCTGCCCACAGGGAGGTGCCAGGGAAGGGCTCTGGTGCATGGAGCACGGAGGGCAAGGGAGGCGGATGAGCAGGGTGCTGGAGGGGGCCTGATAAGGCCCTCGCAGTGAACGGGGCTCTGGGTGGATCCAGCATTAAGCACCCTCAGCTGAATGCATGCGGCTAATCTGGGGAGCCGTTGCCAGGCGACACTAATAAATGATCATGAAGCAGTCTGCAAACAGTGTTATGTAGAAAAGCCTAATCATCTGAACAGGCATCCTAAAGCCCAGATGATGGGATGGAGGTGGCCTCTGCACACTTGCCCTCTGCCTTCTATTCTGGGCTCTGCTCTGACTCACCCTGTCAGCTGGGGCTGCTCCCTCAGCTCAAGGACCAAACTGCCTTTCACCAGCTCTGGACAAACTGAGCCACCCAAGACCGAGGCGTCCCACTGCCCAGAAAGCTCCCGCCCAGCCCTTGGGCTTGCCTGTGGCCTGAGCAGCTGCGTGCTGGTGCTGGTGCTGTTACGCACCAGGAGGAGCTTTGCCAGGAGCAGACAAGTGGCACCACACCCCTGCGTGCGCTTCTATTTCCAAAATCTAAACACTCTCGTCAGTGGGTCTTGGCTCCCTAAATCAGAATGCGGCCACAGTGGACCACGGCATCTACTTCTTACCAGGGGGGTGGGCCTCCACAAGTCACTTCCAGCCCCCCAGCCTCAATTTCCCCTTTTGTTTATGAAGGAAAACTTCATTTTGCTAGACCACATTAGTAGTTGGATTAAACAAGAGAAAGTGTTTCTGTTAGTCTCGATTGCGTCACTATACCAAAACACCTGAGGCTGAGTACTTTATAAAGAAGTTTATTCAGCTTAGTTTTAGAGGTCCCAGAGCATGGCATCCACATCTGCTGGCTCTGTGAGGGACTTCTGGTTACATCACACATGGCAGACAGCACCATGGCAGAATCACCCATGAGATGGAGAGATCACATCGCAAGACAGAAAGCCAGAGAGATTCAAGGGCCAGTCTTGCTTTTATATAACAAACTACTCTTAAGAGGCTAGCTTACTGCACAAGACCATCCTTTCAGAGGATAATGTCCCCAAGGACATAGTCACCTTCCACTTAGGGCCCACTCACATCACCACATGAGGACCAAGCTTCTAACATGAACACTTGGGGACAGGCTCACGCCATATCCAAGCCATAGTAGTGCCCAAGAATTTGGAGCTCACACGCATTCTATGCATGCTGAGCAGGGAGACAGGAGGAGGGGACCCGGGTCAAATCCTGAGTGTGGTGGCATCTACCAGGGCATCCTACCTGTGCCCTGCCCAGCTCCCAAGGTTATATGGATCAGTCCCACTCTGTGCTGCTCTCCTGTCCGTCATCTCCCCAATTTTACCATGACTACGTTGCTCTTCCTCTGCTGAATGGAATATGAAGCATGTGGAAATTCTCTGCAATAATTCACACCAGTGGCCCCTCCCCTGGGCACAAGCCTTGGTTCCAACCACGACTGAGCAGGAGCACCTGGGACATGATGGGTTATGCAGGATTCAGAAATACACACCAAAACAGATGACCAAGCATTGATGCAGGAACATCAGTCCTGAATATCTGACTTCGAAACACACAAGACCCCATCTAAGGTCCTCCGGTGCCTAATACTCTGCAAGGATTCCAGCTGGGAGGTGGGAGGACAGGGCAGGAAGGACGATGCCCCCCCGCGCCCTAGAATGATCTCCATCCGTCTCCTCCCCAGTGCCCCCAGCACCCACCCCAGGAGCCTCCTCGCGCCTGTGGCCCTCCCTCAGCATGTCCTTAATAGAACTGCGGGCCACTGCCTTCCCCCCAAGTGAATGCTGCCCACTGAAAAGTGTTTCTGCAGACTTTATTTTAGACTCTCTTATTTCCCGTCCCTTTCTCGTGGCTTCCCAGCCCCTGGTTTAATCAACCAGAAATCACCAGTTATGTCAAATTCCACTCACTGTGTGGGTCCTGCGCGTCCCCTGCACAGCAGGCTCGGCATACAGATATGACAGTGACCCTGGCTGACTTTGAGAGGCTCGAAAATAAATGGCAGGACTTCAAGGCAGAGGAGTGAAGCACAGAGCTAAATAGGCTAACGCAGGACTTCAACAGGAACATGAGAGACGCCAGGAATTCAGGGCAGCAGTCAGGACTCCAGAGAGGAGGACGCGGAAAGCAGGGTCGTGAGCCGGGCTGGAGAAAAACGAGCAGAGTTTAGCCAGGGAGAGTGAAGGGGGGGGGCTCCCTTCATTCAGACACAGCCCTGACTGAGGCTCCACTCCAGCCCCGCTCTCAGGACCAGGCTCCCCCTGGAGCGAATCCTGCGGAGCCACCTAAGATTTCTGCTGCACCCGCCCGATTTCCCCCGCCACTGGCTACTCGGGGCTTGACATGACCCTTCGGCCTGTTCGCCTTCCCCGCTCCCTGAGCCCTGACCCAAAACAGCACTATCGGAGTTGGCATTAGTGGGGCAAGACTAAAATTAGTACTGTTTCCATAGATATCTAGACTTCTCTGAAGCAAATCTGTTTGGCTCCAACTGGAAACAACACACACACACACACACACACACACACACACACACACACACATTTCCATTCTCGCTGCAAAGTAACCCAAGGGGCTGGAAAAGCCAAGGCTGCTCCTGTCTGCAGGCGCCTCCTGGCCCCTGGGGAAGGGAAAGAGGAGCCTCCTCCCATCTACGTAGGCAGTGGCCATCTGCCCTCCTGGACCACAAAGCACCAGGCAGGACGGGAAAGGAGGGGCGGCAGCCTGGGAGGGCACTGTGTGTCCAGGCTGTGGCCCTTGCTTTGCCCTGGGAAGGTGTCCTTAGGGAGGCGGCATCCTTCCTCCCCACTTCAGAAGAGGCCGCTCAAATAAGGACAACCCAACAATTCACTGGCCCAGCAAGCCAGGCCACGTCAGGTGAACAGGTGGGAGGCCGAGCTTCAGAGGGCCATCCACGGGCCCCAGCAAAAGGGCAGGCAGGTGAGGGTGCGCTACCGCAGCCACGGGCACTGCTCCTGCCAAAGGGCACCGTTCTGTCCTAGGTCCTGCGCTCGGTGCTGGGGGTCCACTCACTCCATCCCAGTTATGGGCTGAAAGGTCGAGGTCCTAGCCCCCACCCCTTAGCCCCCACCCCCTTAATGAGGGTGTGACCCTATCTGGAACAGCATCCTGAGAGACGCCAGGATGTGACTGAGATGAGGTCATCCTGGAATCGGGTGGCCCTCAGCCCAGCATGACAAGAGTCCCTATAAGGAGATAGCCATGGGAGAGAGACCCACGGGGAGGCCACGCACAAAGCCAAAGTGTGACACTCCCACAGGCCAAGGAGCCCAGTGGCAAGGGCAAACACCAGACCCCAGGAAGAGGCAAGGGAGGGTCCCCCACAGGCTCAGAGGAAGCAGGCCCTGCCAACACACCGGACCTCAGACTTCTGGCCTCCAGGACCACGAGAATAAATGCCTGCCCATTTGTGGCCCTCTCACAGCTGCCCTGGGAAAACAACTCAGTCCTCATCACAGCTGTGTGACATAGACTTGGGCACCGGTGGGAGCTCACAGGATGACCCTGAAGCCTCATCAGCAATAAACAGAACTCCACTGTCCCCCACAGCCAGTGCCTGAGGCTGGCCCATTTTAAAGGAGAGGAAGCTTAGGCACAGGGAAGTTAAGAAAATGACCCAAACTCATACACCTTGTATGTGGTGGAATTTGAATTCAAACCCAAACCCAGAATCTGTGCTCTTGCCTACTATAATATCAAGTCATTTGCATAAACATTTAATGAGCACCTATTGTATGCCAATGCTGTCAAGAAAGTTTCTCCTTCTGAGGCTGAACACCACCACCCTCCCACCTGTCTCTTCCTTTCTCCCTCTCTCCTGCTTTTCTTTCTCTCTGCAACTTTTTCCTGAAATACTGATTTTTTTCTCTCTGCATGAATCCTACCATCAACAACACCAAATCTTCATGACTACTCATTGCTAATGAAGGAAATGTGGTTGGTTGATGGCCTTTAGAAAACAAAAATTCAGGTTAGAGCCTGAAAGAACTAAAGTTAACAACAGTTGCTAGTGGTAATGTGATAATTTAGCTCAACTATCCCAGCTCCAGGAAATTGGGTCTGTTTCTAAATCAACAAAAGAAAACTGCACAGGGGAAAGTTCTGGGGGACAGAGGTGGGCATGGGGGTGGGGGATGCTCCAGAGGGCTGACGGAGAGGGATCTAGAATGGAAGGCATCCTGTCCCCCATCAGCCGGCCACTCGCCCACCCACAGGGGAGGCCACTCCACACCCAGCAACTGGCCTGATCCTTATGGGACCCCGTGGCTTTGCAGAACGCAGGCTTTGACTGGACCCTGCCTCTGTCTCCATCAATTACCACATCAGGTGGGCACAGGAGTGTGGGTGCCTTAGCATCACCAGATCAAGTGAACAGAGCACCCAGAACCTTGCCTGGCACAGGGAAGACACACAATAAATGCCACCCACAATGACTATTAACCTAGTCCTCTCCATCAAAGAATGTAGTGCCCTGCCTGGGAACAAATACGGCAGCTCATCCTCCCTCACCCCCACCACCCTCACCACCACGGTCAGTGGCAGCCACAGCTGGGCAACAATCACTGGCAAGTCCTCATGTCCTGGAACCTGAGTCTCCACATCTATGTCACAAGTTCCCATGGAATTTAAGGACCCAACGGGAGGCCCGACCCAGCTGTGCCAGTAGCTGGTCCTACGACGGGCAGGGCGCAGAGTCTGGAACTGACCTCGCTGGGAAAACAGACTGGAAAGCCTTTGACATTAAAACTGAACCCTTTTAACAGACAATGTGCCACTCACCTCTGCCCCGGCCGCCCCCAGCAAAAGGAGGGTCCTTGAGGAGGGCAGGGACTCGGCTGCCTGTCCCAGCTGCGAAGAGATGATTTCGAGTGGGGAGACCCTGTCCCCATGAGAGCGCACAACCTGGCTCCTGACGGTCTGACTTTTGAGTTTGGCTTGATTATTTCTGCCCTACCCACAAAAGCCTTTGGATCGGGCGTGCCTCGTTCTTTTTTTAACCCCCCTGGCATGAGCAGCGCTGGAGGCAGGCACGCCGCTGGCTTGAGCTGTTCCCGGACTCATGAGACGCACCGTGGAGGCTATTTGTGTAGCCTGTTTTGAACAGTGTCCAGGGGAGCACCCCGCTCCAGGCTGGGCACGGAAGGCCGGAATCCCTCATGGGGACCCTGCTGGGAGGCTGGGGGACAACAAAAGTTGGGCATGGGCTGGGGTTCTGACCTCCAGACCCCCACGGAATCCCTGCGCAGATGGCGCTCAGCAGGCCCAATGATGAGCCTCTCCCCTGCACCCACCTGGGAGCCCCGGACCAGCACGGGGAAGCTGCTGCCGAGCCACTGTCGGCCAACAGGGGGCCTCAGCGAGCCCACCAGCAGGGCTCCATGGGTAGCCTACACTCAGCTCAGGCACCAAAGGATGCCTCCGCTGTTCTAGTTCGCACATTCACGTGCCCTTCTTCACCGTCCCCAGCCTGCCTGCCTGCGACTCCCCTCTCCTCCTGGTGCTCCTCTCTGCATCAGGCCTAGGATCTGCCTCCCACCTCTGGTCCTGCCCCACCCTCTGAAAGCAGGAAGAGCCAAGTTCAAGTCACCCAATTCACCTCCCTCCTCCGGCTGCTGCTCCTCGTCACCTCCCAGCCCTGACAGCTCCCTCCTCTGCCCTCCCTGACAGTTCTCTCTCCCTCCTCCTCCATTCCTGTCCTCTGATCCAGGAAATGGTACACTCTTGAAACAGGCTGTGCTTTGTCTTCTTAGCTTTGTCAAACTTGAGGGTTTGGGGGACCAGG
Source organism: Marmota monax (assembly GCF_021218885.2). NCBI lineage: Eukaryota > Metazoa > Chordata > Mammalia > Rodentia > Sciuridae > Marmota > Marmota monax. The sequence continues at coordinate 6,990,379 of NW_026695202.1, forward strand.
CATCTGGCCCCGGCCACAGGTGCAAAGGTCAAAGCCTGGGTGTTGGCCTCTGGAAGGCACCACTGTGACTGTCCTCCCATGTCAGGGGCACCCGTCTTCAGCCACGCAGAGGAGATGGGGTGCGAGGGTGACCTGTTCTCAAAACTTTTCCCACCAAGGCCTCAGGGCCTGACCCAAACAATTAAACCATGTCAATGCGACAGCAGAAATGGAACAATTTGCTCAGTAAGCACCAGCTATGCTTATTATTTTAAATGGATCATGAAATAAGAGTATTTGCCCTGTTTTCCTGAAAGTATTTTAGGGACAGAGGTATCTTGAAATAAATGTCACCCTCAGGTGGAAACTCAACCAAGCCTCTGATGGCTCTGCCCTCATTCCCTGGGGAGCCAGGGGGTCCGGCATCTCTGGTTTGAATTCCAGCTCAGCTGCTCAGCTGCTGTGAAATGCTGGGCCAGGAACTTAGCCTGTCTGTGCCTCAGTCTCCATGTCTGGAAACAGGGACTGACACACTACCCACTACATCTAAATGCTCAGAAGACTGTAATCATCCATCCCAGTCTATGAATGATCATGGGGCCATCAACCTGCTGGGCAGTACTCTAAGTGCTTCACATGGACTAATTATATTTTTACAACTTCAGGAGGTAGGGATCCCCATTTTATAGAGGGTCAGAGAAGTCAAGCAACTCATCTAAGGTCACACAGCCAAGCAAAGGATGTGGACTTCACCCCAGGCCTCCCAGCTCCAGAGTGACACCACACAATCTATGATGTTATGTTGGCCCAGTGGCCAGCAGAGGGTAAGCGTGGACTCTTGGTTCACTCAGGAGGATTCCCACTGCCTCCAGAAGGGTGATTTTATTGTCTTTCTGAATTAAATTTCAGTCCCCGGGACATGGAACCTAGCACAGTGGCGTACATTTCCGCCCGCTCCCCACCCCAGGACTGCGGGATGAGGCAGGCTGGGGGAACTGGCTGCCCGTGGCTATTCGGGTCAAGCGGCAGTCTCCAGGCCAAAGGAGCTGGGGGGAGGAGGGGCAGGAGGGAGCTCCATTCCAGAACATGGGCCAAGTTCTCTTAGGCCAAGGCCAACTGCAGAATGACAGCCACCACCTGTCCCTCCTGATCAGGGAACCGTGGGGGCAGAGGGCCACGCCAGAGAGCAAAGCTCCTCTGCCTAAAACACATATGCCATCCTGGAGCATTCCAGGGGGACTCCAGGCTGGGCAGGGCTGCCCTCCTCAGCGGGTCACGCCTGCGGCATCCCCTGAGACTGACTCATGCTGAACCCCAGGCAGCAGACCCCGCCATGCCCTGCAGCGGGGAGTGAGTTTACTGGCACTCAGACATGGAGCACTTTAGCGGGAATGAGCTGTTTGACTTGTTTAATTGGGAGCTGCCCTGGCCAGTGCCTGAGAGCCCTTGTCCCCAGCAAGTGGGGGTCAGAAGTAGAGAACAGTGAGGAACCCACATGCTCCCTGGCCTGAGACCTCCTGCAGCCCCATCCAGGATGGACCCTGCCAGCCATGTCACTCTGGCAGGTGAGAAGCGGGCTTCAGTCCCCCTGGGCCTGGGCGTGCCCCTGCACCTGGGCTGGTTCCTCCACAGCCCCAAGCCAGGTACCCCCAGCTCAACCTGAATGTCCCAATCTTGGGATTTTAGATAAAAGGTCATAGAAAACAATGTATGGGATGGTCGAGAAGGCAGCTGTTGGAGCACACAGCTCTCACCTCCGGCCTCGAGTCCTGGGTAAGTCACAGAACCTCCAGGAGCCTGAGTTTCTCGTGTGTTCCACGCCCCTGGAACCAGGTCAGAAGCCCTGGAGACCATCAGGAGCACAGAAGTGAACACCTGGACCCCACCCAGTCCCCATGGCAGTCCCAGCCATCGATACTGTGGGCCCATGAAGCCATCTATGGGGCCCTGGGGATGCCCCACCCCTGACCTGTTCTTTCTGCACTCTCCTAGGTACCATGCTGCTTTTCAATTTAAAAAAATTGACAGGAAAAAGGCTTTGCCAGGGGACATATCCGCTGGCCTTTATGACTGTCCTCAGCTCAGCAGGAACTCTGCATCTAAACAGGCAGGTCATGTCTCCTCCTGAGCCCCTTCCCCTGGGCCACATCTATAAAGCCAACCCCAAAGTCACGAAGGCCTCTGGGGGTTCCTGGCCGACTCAGCTCCTCCCCTCCAAGGCCTCCAGAGCTGCTCACTGACTTCCGTCGACCCCTCTGAGCCTCTCCTGTGTGCCAGCCACTGATCTAGACGCGAACAAGGCTAACTTCTTTTAAAAAAGTTCATTTTGTGGGCCTGAAGGGAAGGGACCGAGTGCCCAGGTGGTACAACTGCCACAGAACTTACTCTTAACAACACTGCAAGGTTCAGCTGAGGGCGGAGGTTCCTTTGGACCTTCGAGCTCCAGCCTCTCTGGAGTAAGCTACCAAGTCCCGGCCAAACGGAAGCCCAAAGCCTCCTCCATGTTTTTTTCCCTGAGGATTTCTTGAGGTAATGGCACCACAGCACTCTCAATGTGAGTTCCAACCTTACTGTGTGACTCTGAGAAAGTATCTTAACCTCTCTTGCCTCAGTGATCCCGTTTTCAAAATGGGAGAGGTGATTACTTCCTAGGGTTCTGGAAGGATTAAATAAAATGGTCCAGTATGATGTGGAAAACAGTGCCTGACATAAAATAAATGCTTAATATACTTGAGCTGCTACTACTATTCTCAAGACTTCTATGACTTCCCAGGGATTCCCCTCCTCCCCTGTGCCTTTCCATGAAACTCATCCCAGCCTCCTTTTCCGGTAAAAATCCAGTTACACAAAGCATTCACTGTGGTCTCCACTGGCCATTTATCTCTCTGTTCCTCACAGGAGGAGCTGCAGAAGAGCGACGGACGGAGAAAGGGATTGGAAAGGATAGGGGAGAACGGAGCAAAGAAGTCACCTGCCCTGCAGAGTCACCTTATTTGTGTCACTGGTGCCCACCAGGAGCCACCCTGTCCAACATGGCGGCCAGAAGCCCTTGCAGCTACTGGATGACTGAAATACAATTCGTCTGAATGGAGCTTTGCTGCGAATTAAAATATACACCAGATTTCAAACTGTTATTAAAAAAAGAATGCAAAGTCTTGAGTTTGGAGATATTGTGGTTATACTGCATTACATCCAACATAGTATTAAAATTAATTTCATCTTTTTTTCTTTTTTTTAAATTTTGCTACTGGTAAATTTCACATCACACGTGTGGCTACAGTCCCTTCTCAAAATGGCTTTCTATTCAAGGCACTTTCTTCCCTCAAACAACTTTCCTTGTAGCTCACAAGAGAAAACGTCATGTCTCAGTAGGTAGATACATAAATTTCAATTTGTGGAAGTCAAAACTCGTCCTGGGAGGGGCGGCGGGGCTTGACTGAGGTCATGTGGCTGAAGCAGGGGCAGCCACCACTCACCTGGATGTAACCAGATGCAGGGCCTAACTTCCTTCCCCGGCACTAAATCACCTAATGCTTTGCATCCGCTTGTTGAACCAGCACCTCTGCAGGTCGCTGCCCCAGGAAAAGACAAAGAGCCCATGTGTCATCACTTGCCACCAGGCTCACTGATGGTGGCTGTGTCTTACAGGGCAAGACCTGCATCGTGGAGCTCAAGCTGACTTCTCCATAAACTCCGTGTCGTGTCGCTCTCTCCCTTCTCATGAATCCAGCTGTCCCTTCCTTCAGTCACCCACGAATTAAGACACCGTCCACCCTGCACTGACCATGATGCACTAGAGTCCCTTGCTTCCCCCTCCATAGCCCCCAACAGTGTGCACCTCTTCACAGGAGGCTACGCCTGACCCCACAGGCCTCCTGGACCCCTGGCACAGTGTCACACTGTGTTGGGAATCACCCAGCGCCATCTGTGGATTAGATGAATGAGACGGTCAGCCGACCCACCCCTCTGATACCCTGCTCCTCGCCGAGTCCCTTTCCCAACCAGCTTCCCTCCTCCGAATTCCGATGTTCCTCCCCACGGGTGGCGTTTCCACCCATCTGTTTGCCTGGAGGGAGGCCAAGTGCATTGCTTTTGATGGTAGCCTGGTAACACCAATTGTCACCTCTTCATTTTTATTAATTGCTGGGTTAATCGAGCACTTCACACTGTGTCCACCCACAATAACATGCTCTTATTTCTGCGGTGGCCAAGAAAACAGGTTTAAGCTGAAGCAAAAAAAAAAGGTCCTGCAGCCTTCAGGGCCCAGCACGACTGTCGTATTTTCCAGAATATTTGAGCCCAGGAAAGGCCGGGTAGAAGGTCTTGATCAAAATCTAATCTATCTACATGTTCCATGGGGTCAAGAGCAGAGGGGATATAACCTAAGGTGTGACGTCTCCTCGGCCCGTGATGGTCCCATGAGCTGATGTCCTCAGTCCCGCTTTCAGACAAGGAAACTGAGGCTGGATTGAGAAATGTACTAGATACTTCCACAGACCCCAAAGTTGGAAGAGATCAGTGCACAAGTCACAGCCCATCCCAGGATGAAGGACCAGAAGTGCCCACCATCAGCTGATACAGATCTTGCCTTAAATCCTAGAAAAATTGTCCATGTGGACATGGTCACTCTGCTTCTCTTGCTTGTGACACAGACTCTCTTGGTGTGACTGCACCGCTCCACCTCCCACCTGCCCCACTATGTGTCACGCTATGCATTGGGAGCACAGCAGCAGAGGGATAGAAGAAAAGGAAGGATGCCTTCCATGTGTCACGAGATACTTTTTATTTGAAGGCCTGCTGCATGCTTAATGCACTTTTGTATTTATCTCTAAGGTTTTATCTCTAAGGTGATGTGCTCGGGTCATCTATTGCAAATAATCAATGTCATCCTTCCAAATGGTCCCCTTCCACTTTCCAAGTAGCTTTTCTTTTTTTTCCAACTTTCAATAAAGATGCCACGGAGGCTGCCAGGCCAAAGCACGATGACATTCCCTGACAGGCTCCCATATGGAAGCTCGAATGTTCCAGATGCCTTCCTGTGTACCAGGTTTCCAGAAGCACAGTTATGAGCCCCCTGGGGCCGGAAAAGGAGCGTCACACACAGACACGCGGCCTGGCTTACTGTCTGGCTTAATGAGCAAACTGTTCAGAGCCCGCAGCAGGCCCGGGCCCGGGAGGTCCCTGCACGGGGTCACCAGGTGAAGTCACTTCCAGCTCTCCAAAGGAGCAGGTGGAAAACTCAAAAGAAATTTGAGCATCTGGAGGGAGGGCGGGTCTACACCTCCCCACCAAGAGGACTCTGAGAAGCCGGGGGTAAAAACGCACCAGCACTAAGCACTACAATGGTGTTTCTCAAACACAGGGAATAAACAGATCCTTTTAAAGACGGATGGGGGCCTGGCTGAAAAGGACAAGTCTTATTTTATGAAAATATGTTTTCAATGGCAAATTAATCAGGGCAATTTTTTTTAATGTCATCAAAACATAAATGCCCAATTTAATTGGTTCTGTTGAATTAGCAGCACTCTCTCCTAGGACACGCAGAATCGAGATCCAGGGATTGCACTCGGGGAGAGACCCCACTACAGTGTTCCACCCTTTTAATCCTGGGGTGTTCAGGAAACGGGCTTCACGGTATCACAACAAGGGTTCAAGAGGCTGCTAAAGGAACAGGTGCCCCAGAGTGGGGTGACCACCTTCCTGGTAGGAACGGACACACAGTGGTACAGAGGACTTGTATCCCTGGTAGCAGGTGGACACTACACATGTCCTCAGGTGACCCTGCGCCCAGTACAGACAAACGCCGTGGATTGAAAGCCTCCTCCGACAGAACCTCGGTAGAGTGGGTAGCGATCCATGCCCCTTCCTCCCCAACGAAAGGGCCCCCCTTCAATTCTCTCTGTCCTTCTACTCAGTGAAAAAGGCCAGGGACCTTGGACCCAGGAGAGGCCTATGTTGAAGGCCAGTCTGGCTGTATCCAAATCATGCCCCACAGCTCCCACCTCTGCCCTCCGGGGGGCTGGGGAGAGGAAGCCCAGACTCTGGGCAGCAGGGGGTCGTCAAAGCTCAGGAAAAACGCAAAGATAAAATTCAGCAGGGCAGCAATGGCTCTGTCACTCATAAAGCCTGACCCGCAATCCTGATCTCGACATATAAAGGGTGACTGGGGCTGGAAATAAGGTACTTTGCAAGTGAAAGTTTCATGCTTTCCACAGAGTAGCAAAACGCACCTGATAACCCCACGTGAACCCCCCTAGGAGCCCGTGAGATGGGATCCCGGGGGGGAGGGGGGGAGCAGGTGGGGCCCTGCTCACACCCGGACCAGGACTTCCATAACTCCTGCTGCGCCTCCCCCTTCTCTGTTCTAATCACCCTGAACTCCACCGAGGGGCCCAAATTACAGGGGTTGACAGGCAGGCGGAGCACTCCTAATGTATCAGTCTGCAATCCAATTTTTCTCACACTGGATCCCAAATCCCTCCTGCCCCTCCTCAAATCCACAGGGCGAATTACGCTGGAAATGGGAAAACTCCTCCCACTTGTCCCGGATTCCAAATCAGGAACAGGGGCAGGCTGGACCAGAACCTTCAAACTCCCGGCCTCCAACTCTGGAGGCGCCTGTCCAGCAGGCAGTGGCTGGGATCTGCTTCAGCCTCAGCAGCGAGGCACCTTTCAGCATGACGCGATGGCAGGGGCAGCGCAACAACCTCCAGCACCAGGAGGTAAGTAAGGGAAGTGGCCCTCCGCTCCTAGGCGACACTTGGCTACCGTGCAACCATGCTGGGACGTTCCAGCATCATCATCTCCATTGTAGAGCTGAGAAAATCAAAGTCAATGAGCTGAAGCGACTCACCCCAGGATTAGAGAGAAGGTAAGCAACAGAGACTCGGGCTCAACTCTTTGTCGATCCCTTAATAACCCATCCTGGCCCAAAACACCCTCATCTTCTGTCTCAATGACAGCAAGCCCCTCCTCTGTAGTCTCTTTGCCTATATTTTGCTGTCTACAGACAATCAGCAACACAGGAGTAGCCAAGCAATCCTGATAAATACGAGCCGGCTCCTGCCTCTCTTCCAATGCCCATGAGATCCTGCACAAATGGGCCTCGCCTCCTCTCTGACATCATCTACCACTACTTTTCTGGGGATTCTCTCTCTCCCAGGCATATGACCCCCTTGTGGTCTCTGACTGAGCAATTGAGAAGTGACCTCAGGGCCTTTGCGCTTACCTCAGCCTCAGCTCTTTCCCAAGATAGCTCCATGACTCATTCCTTCTTATTCTTCAGGTATGAGTTCAAACCACATGCACAACTCCCTGTTGACCAACCTTCTAAAAACAGCAAGCCTACTCCACACCCCTCCCCCCGGCCAGGGTACTTGTCATCAGAGGAGGACAAATGTTCTCTTTGTGCAGCTTGTTCATCTGCTCCCTTCACGTAGCTGAAAAGCTACCGGAGGGAGAGACTCCTATCACTGCATTTACCAACAGCCTCTCATTCTGCTCACTGAGCAAATGAAGGTGTGGAGGCCAGTCCACCAGAGTTGGTCCCCGCTGGCCACCCTACCCCAAGGAGGAGGCTGCTGGCTCAGGGAGGGAGCCAGGGTCAGCCCCAGCCAATACCGGCTCCCCGTCACCCCTGAACTCTCTCTCCAGGCTGCTGGGAACACAGGACTGCAAAGTCATTCTACATTTGCAAAGGTCACCTGGGTGGCCCTATGTCACACCCCTTTCCTCTGAGTGTGCGCTTCACATGGCTCTCGAGGGGATGAGGCAGCTGGAGAAGCTGCCCACGTGTCAAGCTCCACATCCCCTCCACAGCCTCACTCGGTGCCTGCCAAGCAAGGGCCTGCCGTGGGGAGCCTCGTGCCACTGCCAGGAACCCAGAGTTTGGCTGGAATGTCACAACTATGCTGGGGACAGTGGGGAGACCAGACTGGGGAGGCCCGGGGAGGCCAGATGCTCGAGGTCACTGCTTACGTGCTGAGGGCGGCAACCCACCGGAATCCACCTGCCCAGGGAGGGGAGGGCAGGGCGGGGCGGGGCAGGGCCTCCCACCTCCTGTGTGACCCAGCCTGCCCTACCTGTGCACGTGCTCCCAAAGACAACCTCCCTCTCCAAGGGACAATGGCAAGCCCAACCCTGAGTTTCCTGACTGCTCAAATCCTCCTCCCCCTGCCCTGAAGCTGGGATCACTGCAGCTTCTGAGATGCGGCCAAGCACAGGGACAGTGTCACCCAGGCCTGGGATGGCACTGACAACACAGAGGCCTTCCACAGGAAAGAAAAAGGTATGGGGGGGCTTCAACAGAAAGGCAGGGAAAACCTTTGGAGGCCCAGGTGCTAACTGGGATGTGTGTGAAGGCTGAGCTGGGCGGGTTTGGAATGATATTCATCATCTGATAAAACTCATTGATCCCCATTTCACCCAGGCAGAGACCCAGGCTCAGGTGAGAAGTCATCCCCTCGGATCAGAAAGTCTAAAGCGGCCCCTGCCCGCGACCCCGGTGTGCGTGGCGTGAGGGCCGCCTTCCACAGAGACGCTGCGCTCCTCGGGACCAACAGACAGATCCGAGGCACCTTATGTCAAGCTGGAATCCTAACTGACCCTCTGTGGCGGGGACCCTGCAAACGCAGGCTGACTTGAGCCCAGGAGCACGGGGTGGCAGACACTGACTTTGGGGTGGCCAAGGGCCTGGTGAATTCCCAAGTCCCAAGTTCACATGCACTCTTCAGGCTGTTAATCTTGCAAACCAGGAATGGCTACGGCACAGCAACTCCGCAAGGTGCCCACTGAGGGCCCTGTGATACGGAGACGGCAACACAGGGCTGGTGTGCTCTGCAACCTGCAAAGGCCATGCAACAAAAGGTGTGACTATGACGGAACAGATGGCTGAGTCCACCGAAAGGCTCCCTCCAGGTCGATGCCTAAGCACGACCTCCTAGCCACCTCCCCCTGGAGCCTGAGTCTCTTGATACCATAAAAAGACATGAAATCCAGAGGTCCGCCCTGAAGTGCAAGGTCCCTCCAGCTGAACATCTCAGGTGAGTGGCCAGGTCGAGGTGCAGGCTGTGTCACTTTTCCTGCATCCCATGGAAGCTGGCCCAGAATGGACCTGTGCCCTGGTGTTCAGCAAAGAGCCAAACAGATCCACTTCCTGCTTTCCCTCTCTTGGCCCTCAGGACTCAGACACTGCCCCAAGGGCAGCCCATCCCTCCTACAGAAAGTTCCTCCACCTTGAGTGAGAAGGGGTCACTTTTAGAGAAAAGGAACCCTAGTTTTTACTTCTTTTTATTTCAAGGTTATTTCAACAGTAATATGGAAAAATATTAAAATTAAAAAAAAAACAACTTAAATACCAAATAGGTATTGAACACTAAGTCAGGCACTGTGCTGGGTGCTTCAGAATAGAACAGGTGCAGACACCCCCTGCCCACAGGAGGCTTCCAGTGCAGCAGGGGAGGAAGAAGTTCACCAAACCGTTTCCCAAAAGCCTTAAAAATCCACTGAGAACACCTCCTGGCAGGTCTGTACACACAGCCCAGAGAGGGCAAGTGCTGATCTGGGCAAGGTGGTGGGGAAGGCGGATTCGGAACCTGGGTGACAGACAGCAGGGTTCTCCAGGCTTGGAGGAGGCAGAAGTCCACAGGAAGGGAATCGACCGTCGGCAAATATCAAATGAGATCTGCTGTGGCCTGAATATCTGTGTCCCCCCAGAATAAGATGAAACACACCCCCAATGTGGTATGGCGTCAGAGGATTCTGGCCAGCCAGGTCATAAGGGTGGAGCCCGGTCCTATAGCCTAGCTTCCTCCAGGACCCTCCTCACTTTCCCAAAAGAAAACCGTAGGCGTCCAACCCTGATCAACCACAGGTGCCACTTGCCACCTGCCCCTCCAATGCTTCCAGAGCTCCCTTCAGAACGTCTCAGCTCTCCTTTGTACTCTGGGCCTTCCCCCAAGCCCCGCCTCCCTCCTGCCACTCAACATGAATGAGGCAGCTGGGCACTCCCCGCTCATCCCCTGGTAGAGCTGTCAGGTTGGCAAGCGCAGCCGTCCTGACGATTTCCCTGGCAAAGGTCCAGGAACGAGCTCCCTCCTGGGCTCCACGGACTTTTGTGCTTTGACAGCTCTCCTCGGCTCCACTGTGACATCTTTTTCATGGGGAGAAAAGAAAGCATATCCCTTGAAGTCCACCCATCGCTAAGTCTGAGATTTTGGAGCTGGAATAATTTGTATTGGAAAATTCCGAGAAATGGTTTCTTTCAATAAACCTCTCTTTCTGGGTCCCCTGTGAGGTTCCAGCAGAGGTTTGAGTCACACTTCCCAGAGAGGGCCTCTGTTGGGTCTACTCATGTCAAGGCCATTTTCTGAGGGGACATGACACCGGGAGGCCAGCCCTGGGCTTGGTGTCCCACAGGGCTCATGGGCAGGGAGGAAAGAAAGAAGACTGCACAGCACTCACAGGGGCCTCCATTCCCAGCCTCCACGTCCACTCTATACACTTCACAGTGAGACAGACTCAAGCTGGGGCTTTTGCTACATGGAGATGGGACCATGTGAACTGGGGCTGGAATGAAGAGTGGTCTGGAAGGACCAGCACAGAGGGGCAGGAGAGGCGTGTGCAAGAGTCTTCGTTCATCTGCTGTTTCCTGAGTGCTCGGAATGCAGTTGGGAGTCGGGGCTGCACCGTGGTCCAGGAAAGCGGACACCGTCCCCGCCCTGTGCACTGTGCGATCTCGTGGTGGGCAGATGAGAACATGTTGGCAAATGAATTACCAGCATGTCGGTGCTGCAGGCAGGACACTGGTCTCTGCCCCCTACCCTGGGAACCGTGCTATCCAGCCCTCCCCGCCCAGCTGACCGACAGTTTCTCAGGACTGGGAGAGAAGAGCAGAGGCCAGCTCTAAAAAGAAGTGGATGGGGAACTAGCAATCCACATGCACCTGCCCATTTCCAGGCCCGGAGTTAGCAAGGCTGAGGGCCGAGCGCGTCACTCTGCAGTTCAGATCCCAGGGTCTCCCCTACAGCTGGCCCAGTAGCCATGGGAAGCTACCGAACTCCGTGGTGCCAAAGTGGAGGCCACCACCATGTTTATTCCATCTCAGAGTGTGATGTGAGGATTAAAAGTGTCAAGTGAACTGATTCACACAGAAGCAAAAAAGAAAATGGGTAGCACACAGTTGGTCCTAAAAAAAAAAAAAAAAACTATTAGCTTTTTAAAAAACTAACCTGCACAACCCTGTGATACAGATTTTATGCCTATTCCATGTTTTCTTTTTCGTATTTCTTTGAAGAAACCGAGGCTCAGAGAATATAAAAGAATGTCACCAGCATCTCACAGGGGCATGTTGGAGTTGAAATGCAGATCCAGGCCTGGGTCGAGTTGAGAGTCATCAGTAAATCATTGCAAAAACCGAAAGCCACAGGGAATCACTCTATGGTGTTTGGACTATTATGGGCTATTTCATATTTATTTTATATCTGCAGCATTCCCAGGTCCGTTCAAGGCATCTTTATATTGGTGATAAGCCCATCTTCTCAGGCAATGGTTCTCCGGGTTGTTCAGGACAAAATGGGCCGTAATTCCTTTTGGGGTGCTGCCTCAGTTTCCCTAATGCTGGAAAAAAGAGGGTTTGAGATTGCAGAGGCTCACGTGTTGGGAAGTTTATTATCGCAGCTGCTCTGAAGACTCACTGCCCCCACCTCCCTCAAGCAACAGCTCGGAGCATCTGCCCTGACCCAGAAGACACCTGGGGCACCAGGGAAGCACACAGCAAGCCCTTCCTCCTCCCGCGGCCAATTCAGACTCCTTGTTCACACTGCCTCAGAGCTGGCCCCTCCCAGAGACGTCATCTTTCCAGAACTATATGAAGGGTCCCTTCTCCCTGACCCAGACACCCGAAGTGCTTTCCATATCTGTGCCAGTGGATTTGCTTCAGGAATTCACCTCCTTCCTAGGTTGCGACAGCCACACAGACATGGGTGAAAGGCACTTTTCCCTCTTCTTAGATCTATTCCATTCTGCAAAGCAGTTATATTTTGAGCACCTGCTGTGTGCAAGACACTGTGCTATGTGATTCAAAAACGAATTGTGAGGATGTCAATCGTGACAGGGACAGGGGCAGGGAGTGGAATGAGACTCTGATGTGCCTGCATAACTTCAGCAAGTGACCTTCCCCTTCAGGCTTAGCTAATTTACGTGGAAAATGGAAATAACATTATTAGCATTTATGACCATCCACACAATGATGATGATTTCATAAGATTACAAATATAAAATGCTTAGCAACCCACCCCTGGCACACAGTAGGTACATCAGATCTATGCTGGGTGACCCTGTGTGATAAGCAGTGCAAATTCTGGCTATTCCCAGAGGGGAATGTGGCTCCCTGACATCAACTTAGCTATAATTTTTGGTTTAATGAAAGCAAAGTCATTCGATATTTAATGGGAAATATGTACCAATGCATTGGCTTCAATGGGGAATCAACTTTGAAATACCATATATTAATCCAGAATCCTGGTCAACATTCCCCTATTCAGGACTTCAATAACACCGTCTCAAAGGCCACCCCCCCATGAGGTCTCGGATCAATCTTCCTGCAGACTCTCTTGACTGAGTCCTCTCACAGGCCACTTGGAACTGTATCTTGTTTGGCCCTTCATGATCTCGTCCTGACCCGCCAACCAACATCACCCAACTCTAAGACTTCTCTCCAAGGGGACCCATGACGGAATCCTATCAATATCCATTGTGTCCGTCATCGGTTGCATAACAATGCTGCCTGAGGAACCAGAGTCTTAAGGCAACAATCATTTCTTTCTGCTCAGCATCTGCAAGTTGGCTGGGACTCGGGGGATCTCCAGGAGGCTTGGTTTCTCACTGAAGGCTCTCAGGTTGACTGGAGGCTGTTTTCCAAGCATCCAGGGCATGCTTTCTTTTTGTGGCAAATGCAAAGATACATAAAAAAAAAAAAAAAAACCAGAAATGCTTCAGATCTTGTCTGGTACAGGCTCCAAACTCCCACCCCATCACCTCCACTTCATCCTACAGGTCAAAGCAAGTCACGTGGTCGAGTCCAAAGCCAAATCAAGGAGAGCGGGCAGGAGTTCAGAAAACTGTGAAGAATGGAAGCCATTAATGCAAATAGCCTATCACATCCACCACCCGGGTGCCTCATACATATAAAATGATCATTAGGCACTGAATAAGTGAACAAGTGAATGAAGGGAATGAAGATGGAGCCCACTTCAGAGCCCTGTCAGGACACATGCCAATTTCACCGGCAGCCACCGCGAATCCAAAATGCGGCACAACAGTAGCACTCTCGTTAAATATTAGTTTGCTACAGGTCCCTAGACTCCACTGTACTTCAGCTGGAGAGGCGGCAGTTCAAAAACTTGTACGTTCACACTGTTATTTTTTTCATGGATCTCGGATTATGAAATAAATCAATATTCCCACTCACCCAGGGGAGCGTCCTGCACACGCCACACCAAGGAAAGAAAAAGGGACGTTGTTTTGCACACACGGGGCAGCAGAGAGGGGAGGGGATCCAAAAGGAGAAGGCGAAGAGGTGACTTTGAGCCCAACCTACAGTGGTTAATTTTCATTTAACTACCTAGCCGAGACTGGAGGCTGAGCAGAGGCACATTAAATTCCATGAACTTATGAAATGATGCATTATTGAAGCCACAGCAGGGGAAAGGGCTCGGTTTAGAACACATAAAAGACTAAAGTCTGCAGAAGTGTCATCTCCCATGACAAGGTAGGGCAAAAAAAAAAGAAAAAAGAAAAGCATTCTAATTGTGAAAGAAGACACCTGCTCCAATGGGGGAGGAAAACCAAACACAAGCCGGAGCCCTCTGCATTCCCTGACCCCAGTAAGGCCTGCAGTTCCTCCTAGGACCCATCACAGAATAAATCTTAAATGATTCTCTTTCCCCTGTGGCCCCCACAACCCACGGCTACACACCACTGTTTACTCATCCCCCCCAACAAATACACACTGAAGACAAACCCCTCCATCAACAGCTCACATTCAAATGGACTCCACAGCACATTAAAAAACATCTTCCTCTCTTACAGGAAGAAAACAAGCAGGCTAAAGAAGGGAAGGAGAGGGGGACTTACCAGAAAATACTAAAATAGGGTGAAAAATTGCCCAACCCTTTACTTACTTCAAGCTGCCTTAGGTTCCCTGTGCTTGTCCTCTCAACAGGTGCTGAAGTTGACCACTAAACTAAGTTGCACGGGACACCCACAGCAGGTTCATCAGCTCGCCATTCATCCCAGCAGACACAATCACGGGGTCCCTGCCTGCTCCCTGCGATCTAATCCTCCTCACCAAGAGGTACCTGGGGAGCCTGGCAAAACCAGACACCCAGAGTAACCGCTAACCCTAGGCAAGGCCAAAGGTAATCCACGCAGCACAGACAGCGCCTCACTAAGGCCTGTTGGATGTATATGCCCCGTCCCCGGGAACCCCCTGCACCCTGTATTGTGTGCAGAGTAGGGAGTGAGCTGAAGATACTGATATGCTGGGACCTGTCAGTTCCAAAGCAAAAGCATGAGCTCCCGGAAGCCCATCCTACAGCCCCCTCTGCCAGTGCCAGTCTCTAAGCTCACAGGGTCTGCTGCCCAGTGGAGAGGAGCTGGGTTGGTGGTGGGACCATGCCCTCACCCTGATGCTCCACCTTCTCTGTTCAAGGTCCACCATACAGAGACCCTATGCCCCAGTGTTCTGAATCTAGCCACGAACCCTCATCACCTGGAGTTTTTGATCTTTGTGCACAAGATGCACACAAACCAACATTTGTGGTGTAGAGTGCAGGCACTACGTTGGTATACATTAAAGCTTCCCCAAGGATTCCAAAATTCAGCCAAGGTGAGACCACGGTGGCCCCTCACTCTCCCCACCAGGGCAGCCCACTCCAGTAAGAAACCCCATTCTTTTTGGTTTATTTTTTAAGATGTTGATGGACCTTTATTTTATTCATTTATTTATATGCAGTGCTGAGAATCCAACCCAGGGCCTCACACATGCTAGGCAAGCCCTCTACCACTGAGCCACAACCCCAGCCCAGGAAACCCCATTCTTACCGCTTCTTCTCCCCTTCTTATTTCCGTGGGCCTCCACTCCACCACACCCCACATGGCTCACAGGAGTGAATGTTCAGAAACCCTGGTGGCCTCTGTTGCAGCCACTCTATCTTCCAGGCAAAACTAGAAGGTAGGACCTGTAGAAATCTCTCCATGATCTTCCAAGGCATTGAGCTCAGGCACGCAGGAGCACAGCATGGCGTTCTAAGCCTGCTTTGGCCAGATATGAACTCTGGGTCACAAGAAAAGACACCTCACTGTGTCTTATGTAGATGGAGCCCCACGGCACCCACCTCCTCAGGACTGTTGAGCAAACACAATGAGAATCATTAACCAAGTGGATGACATATGGCAGTGCTCAAAAAGTGGCAGCAGATCTTTTTAATTTATTATGTGGGAGTCGGTCCAAGGACAGCTTACATACCACAGTGGAATTTCTAGGGCCGTTTAGCAGTTTATGGGGGCAACAAATGGGACAGAATATTTGAAATCAAGTCCACCCCCCAAATCTGCTCACTCAACCCTCTGTGTTAATGCACAGGCAAGACACAGGGTCACAGCACTGGAGCAGGAGAGATGCAGACAGGGGTGGGGAGAGAGCTCACCTGCACAGGTAGGTGGGGGGAACTGGTATCCCGAGCCTCCAGGTGGGACAGGCGAACCTGAGGCCGGAAGAGCACGGGAAGGAACCAAGAAGGTCAATGGGCTCTCACCATGAATGTATTCGAGTGTAACTAGAAGACAGAAAAAAGAGGCCATTCATTCTTTTGCTCCCTTCCAGAAGACAAGAAAAGACGACACAGGCCTCCGGTGATCAGGGTACAGAACCAGGATGGAATCCATTCCGGCGAGTCTCCTGGGAGGCCATGTATCTGTCATCTATTGCCGTGTAACAAATTACCCTCGAGTTGGCAGCCTGCAACAGCAGACATCTGTGCTCTCCGTTTCTGTAGCTCTGGCATAAGTCTGGGCACAGCTAAGTGGGTCAGAGTCTCATAAGGCTACAAAGTGTCACCAGGTGGAAGCTCGAGGGAGAGTCCACCTGTAAGCTCACGGTGCCGTAAGAATCCTGTTCCCTGTGTCTGAATGCAGTGCCTTCTTGCTAGCTGATGGCTGGATTGCTGAAGCCACCCCCAGTTCTTTGCTGAGTGGGCTCCCCCCACATGATAACCTCATCAAGGCAGCAACAAGAGCCCTCAGGGACCCTGCCTGCAAGATGCGGGTCTTACAAACGCCAACAGGATGTGATCCCAGAAGTGGCACCCACCACCTCTGCTGCCGTCTGGTGGTTACAAAAGGTCACAGGTCCCTGGCACATACAGTGGGATGACACAAGGGTGTGAACACCAGGAGGTGGGGATCCCAGGCACCCTTAGAGTCTGCTTGCCAAGTCTTTCTTTTCATGGTGGCAAAATACACACAACATAAAAGTGACCACTTTAACCACTGGAGGGTTCAGTAGAAGTCAGTTCACGTCATTTGCAACCATCCCTACGACCCTCAGCCAGGACACTTTCATCTTCCCAACCTGAAACTCTGTTGTCCACTGCACGCTGCCAACTCCTGCCCCAGGCCCTAGCCACCACGGTTCTGCTTTCTCTCTCTATAAATTTACCTACTCTTGAAACCTCCTTTAAATGGAATCATAACTGTGTGTCCTTCAGTGACTGGCTTACTTCACCCAGTGTAATGTCCCCAAATTTGGCATGTGACAGGGTTTCCTTCCTGCTTAGGGCTGAATAATATTCCATTGTGTGTATTTATCTCCTCCTGTTCATCCATCTGACCTCTGATAGACACTTAGGTCAATCCCACTTTGGGGCTTTTGTGAATGATGCTGTTACGAACACATGTGTACAAATAAAGTACACTCAAGTCCCTGATTTTAGTTCTTTGGGGTATATAACCAAAACTGGTCACTGGACCAGAGTGCCAGGGACTCAGCTGAGGCCAGAATATGTCTGGACTGGAGCAGAATGGCCTGGGAGCATATTAGAAACTTTTGATGAGGCACAAGGAGGGTAAAGGGTGCTGGAGTGGCTGAGAGCAGTGTCACCTGAGCGCAGCTCTCTCCCAGTGGGGCTGCCACCCTGCTGCAGCCTAGGACACCGATCCCCTCAACTGCAACACCCACCTGGGCTCAATCCTGACCTTTTTTTGCTGGTTCTACCCTTTAAAGGAGCCCTTCTCTGCTACGTGGCCAGCAGAATGAAGCCAACACTCTCCCCGGCCATGCCATGGAAGTCAAGTGGGAGACCCAACAGAGAACAGCACCTTCCCTACTGACTGGACTGACCGGAGGCGGGAAAAGGCACTTCGAGGCACTTCCCAGCTGCCACCCTGGAGTTCTCTGCCCGAACCTCAGCAGGTTACAGACGGTGCTGCCCAAAGGAGGTCGGTGCTTTGAGGAGTCTCGGGAGAATTTCCGCTTCCCTTTCCCAAAAGCCCAGGAAAAAGCTGAAAGGAAAACCTCAGGTTGACTCACAACTGTCGATGAGACACACCCGTCTTTGCAAACCAGCTGCTGCCTCTGCCACCATCAGAGCGCAAGACAGCGTTTAAATCAAGCCCATTCTTTTGGGAAACCTTACATAGCCACTCCTCCGCTGCTATTTTTACTTACCCCCAAAGCTGTAAGCAGTAAACTCACACTGGTGATGCATGAAGACGAAGTCCCAGGCATCTATTATGATAGGCAGGATGGGGGGGTTCCTCCCTCAACCGTTTTGAGGGGTGCAGTTGGGTGGAACTGAGTACATTTGCATCATTGTGCAACCCGCACCAACATCCATCTCGGCACTTCCTGACCTCCCAGGGCTGCGCGATGCTGCACCTGGCTGTCCCTGTCCTGGGGCAGCACAAACCAGAGGGGCAGGCGGGGCCTGGGCGGGCACAGACGCCAGGATGGGTAGCCTGGTGGGGAAGCTCAGAGAGGGGAGAAGTCCCCATCTCCCCCATCCCATCTCAGCCCATGAAGGGAGTTGGGAGGGGAATGCCAATGAGCCCTACAGACAGCCCAAGTGTGGCGCTTTATTACAGAGCCTAAGTGACTGCAAACAGGCCATTACCAAATCTCTTCAGTGACAAAGCTCCGTGTTGAAGGGCACAAATAAAAATAAGTACATTAAGCACAATAAATCACAGGGGCCTGTCGTCGAGACCCATTATCCCTGGGGGATTACGGGGTTGTTCTCCTGCCTGCGCTCAGCTATTGGATCCCGGTTTCCCCCTCATTGTTTTAATATTGCAACCATTACTCTCTACGCCGCCAACAGCCTGCTGTTTCTCTGTAGTTCTGGGTGGCAAGGGCGTAATTTGTTTTATGATTTCCTTGGGAGGGTAGCTGTTTTATATTCATCTTTAAAAGATACATTCAATAATCGCAGCAGTGAGACCCTGCTTAAAAAACAAGACCGGGTCCTGCCATTCCTCCTGAGTCAACATGAGCACAGCAGCGGCCACCCAACCATCACCAGGAGGGCCACAGAGTCTCTTTGGAGGGTGACGTGCCCAAGGACAGCTTTAGTCTTGCTTCAAAGAGCCACTGATTCATGTGGGAGGCAGCGCAGGCTGGAGGGAGGTGGCAAGGGGCTGGGAGTCAGGAGGTCTGGGTTTTGCCATGATGCTGGGGTAACCTTGGACAAGTCCCCTGATTTTCATCCACAAAATATGCCAATCAGACCTCATGCCTTTTAGGAGCCCTAAGGATCCTACCTTTAGACAAGATGCAGAGGAGTGTGAAGCACTTTAATAATAATACTTGTATTCCTCCT
Organism: Marmota monax; assembly: GCF_021218885.2. Lineage (NCBI taxonomy): Eukaryota > Metazoa > Chordata > Mammalia > Rodentia > Sciuridae > Marmota > Marmota monax. The sequence continues at coordinate 7,009,233 of NW_026695202.1, forward strand.
CTCCCAAATGGATTCCTGCTACATTCATTTTAAGATAGAATTATGCAACCGTCCGAGACACGTCCCACCAGTTCCTTCTGGGATCCATGTAGAAACCTTCCCTTCCGCCCCCTCAGCCCCTGACATGTTGTCTTCCAAGACAGCTCGTTGTAAATTCTGTCAAGACCTCCTCCAGTGTTATCCATCAGGAAGAGAATGGGGGACAGGTCCTGAAGGACAGACTGTGGGGGGCCACTGGCAGGACTGTCTGTTAGGCTCCTCCCCCTCAGAAGTGAACAAGGGAGCAAATCCCCTCGGCTCTTCTGCAAGACGACAGTGCAGGCGTGGGGACATCAACAGTCCTTTCAGGCATCCCCATTTCAATTACCACATCTGAATCTCGCCACGAAAAGAGCACTTCTCGCAATGTAAGGCTTCCAAGTGCAGCAGAGCGCGGGGCGGCCGTGCAGCGAAATTGATCCCGGAACTTCATCGCCCGTGTGAGAGGCAATGACATAAAACCCGCCCGACAGCGCCCCACTCTCAAAATCCTCTATAAAGGCCTCAAATTCAGAAAAGGCAAAAAAAAAGTTACAAGCTCTCCCGTGCTAGAAGTGGAGCTGGGTTTTACGGATCATCAAAGCCCGTTGAGCAGCCTCTTGCGGGTGGAATACAGAAGATTCCTTCCAACCAAGCGGTGCCTCTGGCTTTGCAAAATTTGGTGTAACAACCCAATAAATACCAAGTGGAGTTAGATATATGGTCGCTTTTAGCTCAGAACTGCAGGTGGCAAGTGGCAAAAGAGGTATTATTGCCTGGAAACATGAGGGCTACGGGACAACCCAGCCGGGTCACGGGGAACCGACCCTCCCAGAAGAACACGGCACGCAAGCAGGGACATGGTCTCATTCTTCTCCTCACCCCAGTGCCCAGCACAGCGCCTGGCACATCACTGTTGGCCAGTGCTCTGCGTTCACTGAATGAGGGAACGAAGGAAAGAATCTGAGCAAACTGACACTGGCCCCTGCAACCCTCAGAAATCCTGATCCAGTGACGAGAATATGCTAAGACCTGTTTAATGGAGAAGTGGGCTTTCTGTAGCACTTTAGACATCTCAAAAAAAAAAAAAAAAACAAATTCAGACAGCAATCTACTCTACTCTACCACGCTGCATGTAAAAGGAAGGCAGAGAACCAGGTCCTTTCAATGTCACTGGGAGGGTCTGGAGGGTTGTTGTGTTTGTTTTGTACCTTTTTTTCCCCTTACAATTGCAAGTGATTAGGAAGAAGCAAAAGAGAAACACCATCAGAAAACATTCTTAGCCTCTGCCCCTGAGTGAACCTCTTTTGAATATCAAAACACAGCTCATGAAAACAAACCGATAAAACCAAAATACATTCCCACGCTCTCCATGAAAGATTCAAGAGTTGGGACAGACTTCTCAGGATTTATGCCCAAATGACACCACAGGGCAGCAGTGAGTGGCCATCGAACCAGGATGAGGCAGGTGACCCAGCAGTCCCAGACTCTAAGGGGCTGAGCTCCACCTCTGGATGGGCTCCCCTTCCTTTCTGGTACCGATGGGCTCCTAGTTGCCCCAGATCAGGCAGCTCAAATCAGACATTCAGACATCCCAGAGGACTTTTAATTGAAAAAACTCACAGAACTTATCATGTGTCAAACCCAAATGCTTATTTCATATCACATATCTGGAATGAAGAGCATCTAACATCTCATGGGGTCTCCAGCCTTCATGAGAGGATATAGACAGGTGACCTTCAACCTATGACAGGGTTATCTTCATGATAAACCCAATGTGGGTGAAAATATCATATGTCAAAAATGCATGGACAATAATACTCCTAACCAATCAACCACCGCAGCTCAGCAACACAGCTGTACAGTACAGCTGTTGACCCCTCTGAGGGAGCCCGATGATTGGAAGCCACGGCTCTAGGCTGCTGTCCAGCATCTCAAGAGAAGGGGCGACCCCACACCAACTGGGCAAAGATCCAAATGCCACATTCAAAGTGTGATTTCTAATGAATGCATACAACTTTCACAGCATCCTCAAATCAAAAACTCCTATTAAACCATCATAAGTCAGAGACCTTGCGAGTCGGAGACCAGGTGTGTTCCAGGACACTTTCTAGATTGTGTTTGATGTTTACACTGAAGGTGGGAACGGCTGACAAACTGTGCTTCACAGAGGAAAACCAGCTCTGAGACTATGGCCAGTTAAACTGTGCCCCCCACTCCCAGCACCTCTGTAGAATGTGACATTTTCTGGAAATAGGTCTTTACGGATGTAATCAAGTCAAAATGAGGTCATTAGGGTGGGCCCTGATTCAATGTTACTGGTCTTTGTATAAAAAGGAGAAATGTAAACACAGAGATGTACAGATAGATGGCCAGGGGACAGGAGGGAGGTGTCCACAAGCAAAGGCATGACCAGAACTGCTGGCCAACACCAGAAGCTAGAAGAAGCAAGGAAGGTGCTGACAACCCTGAGACACCTTGATTTTAAATTTCTGGACTCCAGATCTGTGAGACAATAATTTCCTATTGATTTAAACCAACCAGAGGGTGGTACTTGGTAATGGCAGTCATGGGAAACTAACACAAAGAAGTTGAGTCCTTTACCCAAGATGAGTTAGCAAACTTCAACACAGAGATAATAATAAAAAACCAGTTCCTGTCAAAACCTCCGGACCCTGGGTCCTATTCTCTCAGGGACTCGACGGCTTTCCAAGAACACAATCCCCAACCAACCCGATCTGCACTGGCACAGGAGGGGATGGATGGTAACACACATATGGATCTCTCGGGCCTTCATCCTCATCCCATATTAACACATGTACACTTTAATCACATCTTGTAGCAATTAGCTTTTCCAAAGCCTTACCTTTGGAAATTTTTGGATTGCAGGTAAGCAAAAGTTAAATGGGTGATTATGGGTTTTTGACATGAAAAGACTACAATTTGACAAGCAGCAACCTACTCCGCACATCTTTTCAGCTGTGATGTTCCATTACAAACACAGACCAGACAATGAGCACACAAGGCATGTTAAAACAATAATTAATGCAGGAGCGAGAACGATGACAACTTCTTGACGAGGTAGAATAATGGACAGGTTTGTCATCGGCACAGCCTGGAAGGGGGTGTGCTCAGGGTGAGAAGGGAAGTCATTCCGACACAACAGTGGCCTTTCGTGACCGGGTCCACGCACTCACGAAACCCTGCCCTTGCAAAATCTGTTCCCTGAGACACATAAACAGGAAGACAGGGGTGTCTCACACTCAGCAGTACTAGCACCACGAAAGCCCTAGAGAACCACTGGCCACCTAATCCTCTGCTCCATGGAAAGAGTAAAGGGGACCAGCTTAACACGTGCTTTTCAAATCAATGTCAAAGTCCCATCATGGGGCAGCCTTCACGGCAGTCCCCCCAAAAGTCATGGAACCCGTTCTGCAACCAAAGTCCACTCTCCCAGTTTATCAAGGAGGCTGCGACCTGCAGTGGCAACGCCACAATTCCAACGTGGTAGCACAGAGCCTAAAGAAGAAGGTTCAGATTCTCACTATCTGATCCCAAGCATTTTTGGCAAAACCTACAACCAGTTCCTGTCACCGTACCTTGACTTCTTGACACTCCTATTAAAGGAAAAGGTGTTCCCAAACAATAAGCTCTGATTCAAACTGAACAACAGCAGTCGGTACACGGGCTGGTGTGGCGGTAGTGGGTGAGCCAGGAGAACACAGGGCTAGAGAAGAGAGCCTGGATCTGATTGACAGGACTTCAACATCTTAATCTTCCTGTTGAACATGTTGGAACTCTGTGCCTAAACACCCTGTCCCACTCTACCCATAATGCACGGAGGACTCACCCCCTTATCCAACCCACTCCAGGGATGTGACATAGGATCTTGAACCTAACACAGAAGGCAGAGCCAAGGGAGGGAGCAGTACCGGGAACCTGGATTCAACCCTGCCTGATGCTTCCCTCTATTTTCAGTTACTTGAGCAGATAAAGTTGACTTGTTATTGATGTTACTCAACATGAGTATGAATTAAGTTCCTATCATTTATGCCTCAGTTCTTAATGAGTTTGTAAATACTCTGGTATACACAATCACACGTCTAAATATATGTGTAAAGTTTCACCAAAATTTAAAGTGTGTTCTCATTTTCCTGAATCCCCATATAATTTGAAGGATCCTTAATCAGGAATGCAATCTATGAGCTGTAGGAGAGACTGATGTCTCTGAAATTCTATGGAAACAAATCTTTAGGCAAATAAAGGTCTAGGACAAAAACAACTTAAAACTACTTGGTAATTTTACTTCAGTATGTTGGGGAAAGTATATAGGATATTGGTCTTCAAGCTTTTTTTATTCTGAAATTTGAAAAACTTGTACCATCTTGCCTGTTCTTAGGCTAACATCTAAAGTTTTCATCAAACACTAAATAATTTCTAAGGATATAATTTTGAGCACATGGTAAACATTAACATTTTAAAATAAAACTCCCACATCATATTTTTAAATGGAATCTAGCAATCTGATATCCATCATTCACTTTAAAAATTCAAACGCAAGTTATTTTTTAAGTATTCAAAAATTTATAGTACTTCTTATCATGAGAAAGGGACCCAAATTCCCTGTTTGTAGCACCTAGTTCAGCAGGTAAAAGAAACAGGGGAAGGAGCAGCCCTGTGGAAGAGAAGGTTCTCGTATTGCAATTTCAATAGTCCCTTTCTTTGGCACCCTTCTTGATAATTTTTATACCTAGAACAACACACCAATGTAAGATTAGTTTGAGGCAAGTGATGTACCTTTATAAATTAGGAAAGGAAACTAGGAGAAGAACCACGGAGTAGATAGGGGGTGGTCTCAGGATGGTCCATGTCAGGATGGGCATGCATGTGAGGCTCAAGATCTAGAAGTTGATTTCCTTAAAAGTTTTCATACCTGTGTATTCCCTGGTCCAACGTCAAGAATCACCATATTTCAAAATCAAGATACCTGGGTTAGAAAATAACAGGACAAAGATGAAAAGCCAATAACCTGGAGACAGAATTGGGTTAGGGTCTCCAGCTTTATCATTTCAGCAAATAACAATCTCTCCAACCCTCAGTTTCCTTCGTTACCTCTAAAATCAAAGTGCTCAGTTCAGGGGGTTGTAGTGGGGACCAGAAGGCATCATGCATGTAAAAGGACGTCCCACAAGCACATAAGTAGCATTCTACAAATGGTAGCTGTAATTACTACCAGGATCACTGGGTATTCCTAGCAGCTTGCTAAGGCAGAGCCATTTCCTACCTTTCATAGTTTCTCATCTCTTTACCTGTCAGAGCCCAAACTTCCTATGAGAGAAAAGAGCAAGTGGACATAAGACTCCTGGAAAATGGTCTCAGGTGACTAATGGGCAAGCATGCCATTTGCATCCTTATTTTATACAATAAGGGGTCAGACATGGTGACAAAGCTCTAAATAGCAGCAACTACAACAGCGAACACTACTGAGTGTGTCTTCAACAGTACACACACATTAACAGATTTAATGAGATCAAAAGGGCTATGTTTCCACAGGATTCATGGACAAACTCAAGCAGAAGGGAAAACAAAATGGCAAAAGCTATAACCAGAGAAAGCATCTCCTGCTTCCCCTGGACCACCTCTGGAGAAGCAGCGGGGTGTCATGACCCACACAACCAACGCCTCATGCCACGGTAAGCTGATAAAGTTCTGTCAGTGCCTGGGTCACACAAACCCTCCAACAGGCACAGGACTCCTCTGCCACAGCTCTGTGATTTGCTGAGCAAACTTATTCATGCAGTACCCATGCCTGGCTTACAAGGGCAGTGCAATAAAAACCCAAATGGACCTCAGAAATATCAGAGGCAGTACTAAATATTCTGACATAAGTATGTGTGTGTTTGTGCATGGAGTCTTTGGACGCTGCTGCTAAGCTTCTACACAAATTCACCCAATCCTTCAGAGCCACTCCCCAGAACCGTCTGATATTTCTCAATCAATTATAACTGGCATCCTGTATCTGGTTCTTTAAGAAATGTCAAATGGTATTAAACCTACTAAACAGAAGCCCTGGTCAAAGCATCCATCAGCACCCAAGGATCAAGCCAGAGTCAAATGCTTGAGGGAGGGAAGAGGAAGGAAAGGTACCAATGATCTTCTAGTCACCCTCCCCCTCACGTCAGCACACTGCCCTGAAGGGTTTGTGTGAAGACACACCCAGGTATGGCAGGACCGTGTCCCCACCTCAGCTCCATCACCACCACCAGGTTTCCGGAGAGCATCAATGCAGGCCAGGAGAAGCAATAGCCACTCCAGTTCTTGGTGGCGGGGCAAGGGAGGAATTCATTCTTTAGATTCAGGAATACCTTGAGAAGCAAATTCCCGCCACCTCACCTACAGCATCCCGGACACTAAGCCAGAAAAGGTTACAATACACCTGGCCCATAACGACTACGAAATCCAAAGCAACCACCATTGCTGCTCTTAAAAGAAAGAGCACATCCCAGGTACAGGGTGCACCTGAAGATGCTGAGTTCTGACATCTTTCCTGAAAGGCAAGATGTAGCCAAGTCAAAGATGTCGGCAGACAGCACAGCCAGGGCAGCAGCAGGAGTCAGGGTAAGGGACCCAGCCACCCAGTACCCAGTAGCAGGAAATGGCCGGAGGAAGGACTGTCTACGGCCTGAGCTGGTTCTGAAGGGAAAACAGGAATGTCCCAGCCAGAGAAATAAGGAAAGGGTGAGCGAGCAGGATGAGAGGTATGTGCATAGCTCGAAGGGTTCAAGGGCAAGAAATCCAGTAAGGGAGAAAACTAAGGATTTAGGGATTGGTGGTGCCTGAGATGGGGGTGGTGGAGGGGTGACAAGGAGGCTAAGGCAGGGGCGGATTGAGAACAAGCTTTGCGCATCCTGATGAGAAAGGTGGATGTGTTCCAGTGGCTGATTGTGAGGGAATAAGGGTAAGTACACAGAACTGTCTTCAAAAACACTCTTTCCTTAAAGATGAGAAATGATGACTCTCTCTCTCTAAGTGATTGGACCATCCTGTTTGAAAGCTCTTGTTATCCAGAATGACTGACTACCATTTCCAAAGCCTGTACTATCATCTGGCAGCGAGCGGCAGAGAAGCACTGGCAGTCTCGGGGCCAAGGCACAGACCCCATTTCTAAGGTGAGCCCAGATATGAGAGCTCTGAGCATTTTGCTCAAAGCTCTCCACAGTTGTGTTGGGAGCCATTCATGAGGAAAAGGCAAATTTTCACTCTTACATCCCATATTGGGTATCATCCAAGATTAGGGAAACGGTTGTTGTACAAAACTCTGGGCACATTTCGACAACCCCCGCCTCCCCAGGAAGAGAGTGTACTTCACCAAAGCCCCATCCCCAGCCCAGCCAGAGGAGAAAGTGCTATTTTAAGAACTCCTGGTTAGGTCACAAGTGGACTTTATTCCAATGAGGTCACTTTTCAGTGCACAATGAAAATCATCTCAGACTTCAGATGCTCATGAGCCTATGATTTATATCGAGGAAAAAATTCAGGGGATTCTGTCCACTGTGTCCTATGCAACAGTTATAGCCCAGAAGCCCTGAGAATGTCATATATTGCTATGGTCTGAGTAGGGCCCCTCCAAAAGCTCATACATTGGAACCTTAATTCTTCAGTGTACCAATGTCAGGAGGCAGGCAGCGTCTGGATCATGGTGGGTGCGCTCCTGAGTGGATTAATACTTTTCTCATGCAAGTGAGTTCAGACTTTCACAGAACTGGGGTTTGACCTCCCTCTTCTCTTTCTACAAACTCCTGCTAAACCTCTGCCTTCCACCATCCACTGAAGCAGCACAAGGCCCTCACCAGAAGCCAAGCAGATGATGGTGCATATGCTTTTGAATTTCCCAACCTCCAGAACTCTAAGTCAAAATAAACCTCTTCTTATAAGTTATCCAATCTTGGGTATTTCCTTATAGCAGCAGAACACAGACTAAGACATCAATGAACTGGTGCAAAGTCCCGTCCAGTGGCGTCTCAGCCTCCATCTCTCCCTACTCCAATCTGTCCCCAGCACTGTCCTTCATCTTCCTATAAGACAGCTTTCAATACACCCTCACCCTGATCAAAAGTTACTCTACCTTTCCAATTCCCACAGCCCTAACCTAGACTCCCAAGTTCATCTGCTAACAGAAACCCAGACTACTGGATGAATGAGGGAGCTCCACACCTCTATTGCTGCTGTTGCAGTAGGAACCTGCATATTGCAAGGGCTTGGTAAACATTGGCTTGGCCAGTGAGAGAACACCATAAAGATACACTGTCACAGAGCCTATGGTCAGAAAGGAAAGACTACAACCAGACAGGGATGAGAGAGAGGATAGTGGGCTTGCTCCAGCAAAGGCAGGACAGCATCAAGGTCACTAAAGCGGGAAGGCAAGGGGCTTTGCTAGGCAACAGCCAATAAGCCTGGGGCGGGGTCATCCCTGAGATACTAGACCACAGCCAATAGGCTAGAAGTGTAGAAATCAAGGGCGTGGTCAGCCCTGAGATACTAGACCACAGCCAATAGGCTAGGAGTGGAGAAGTCAGGGGCGGGGTCAGCTCTGAGACGTGCAGAACAGGGGAAGTCAGAGTCCTTCTCCTTGCTTCATACTCACAGGCGCAAGCCTGGGGCAAGCCTCTGCTTCCACACCTGGGAAGTAGGAAAGTAAGATCCTCAGCTCACAGGGATTCTGTAAGGATGAGATGACTTTAAGTGATCAAATGGAGGCATTGCCCGACACAAAGCAAGCACCCAAGAAGGCGCTTTTGCCTGTAGAACAGATGAATGTGTGGAAGAGGAGGGGAGGGGCTGAGGACAGGCCTGGAAGGTAAGGGTGCCTTGTGGAAGCCTCGGTAGGGAGCCTGGGCCACTGGCCTCGGGATAATTCTCTTTACGGCCCTGGCCTTAGTGTCCACCGCTGTAAAATGCAGGGGTTGGTCTGAAGGGCTCAGAGTTCTCCTCGGGGCTTGGTGGTATCTCAGCACAGCAAAGCCATCCGCGAGAGCTGGCGACACCTGAAACCCAGGTGGGGGACCGGAAACCCAGGTGGGGGACCAGAAACCCAGGTGGGGGCAGAACAGAGAAGGGGGTGAAAAAACCAACGTGGCAGAGAAGGACTCTGCCCTCGCTCCATTCCCAGGCCCACCCCACCCTCCTCACACAGAGACCAGCAGGAAGGGACCACCGCACCCGCCACATGCATCATTGCCAGCACTGAAAAGACCACCTTCCGCAGTCACCTGAGGCCTGTGGCTCTGCAAATGCTTCCCAAGGCCTTTCCAAGACATCGTGGCATGTACAGGCTCCAGAGCATGCCCACTCTTCTCATTCCAGACAAGCCAGGATCCCTCCCAACCCGGAGGAGAGAAAACTCGGGATTGTTTTGCTATTGTACTTTGCTTGCTTTCTCCCACAAAGCCATCCATGTTAGAACAGCAACAATGGTCACTCACAGAATTCAGTTTGTGGATATGAAATGTCCTTCCTATTTTTAAAATGCAAGCTTCCTGGAGTGGCCTCAAGGAGTCCAAGTCTACGCTGATATCACCACTTAAATCTACTGTCATTCTGTAATTCACCCACCTCTCCCTCACCCTACTGTCTTTGTGAAAAAGCCACTATTCACTCCTTCAACACACCATTCAGAGTGGACACAATTACCTATTTAATGCAGACCTACTGAGCACCGGGCAGCACCCCACCTGTCACTCTGCCTGCTCCTCCTGTGGTTCCTGAAGCAACCATTAAATGCCATTTTCAGGGCTGGGGGTGTGGCTCAAGCGGTAGCACGCTCGGCTGGCATGCATGCGGCCCGGGTTCGATCCTCAGCACCACACACAAACAAAGATGTTGTGTCCGCCAAAAGCTAAAAAATAAATATTAAAATATTCTCTCTCTCTCTCTCTCTAAAAAAAAAAAAAAAGAAAAAAAATTTTAAAAATGCCATTTTCAGATGAGAGCTGATGTCTGTCAACCAGGCTGGGATGCAAATAGTGCTGGTTTATTACAACCTGCACAATTTTCTGGAAACTAAAAGGGGTAATGGATGGTTTCCAGTTAGTTACAATAATGTCAACCTTACTCAACCACAGAATGAACACTCAGGAGTCCAGGATTCCCTGTTAAATATAAATTTCAAAAAAAGAAGAAAGAAATCTCCACGTGCCCATATTCTGCTATAAATCCTCCTAAATTCTAATGCTATGGTGGAAAGCTGGGAAGATCAGCCGGGCCCCTTCTTCCCAATTGGCCTTCATAATTCAGAAAAGGACTGTGTTAAGAGCAAAGCTCTCCTAGTAGTGAGGGCTCCATTTCCATCTGTGTCTACTGCCTGTCCTAAGCACAGTCCATAATGTGACAAGAGAGGCTCAAATTATAGGTAAGATTGCACTTTCAATTCCAGCACCAGCCTGTGATTACCTACAACTCCAGACTGCCCCAAATTACCTCCGGAGCCTTAAACGCCTCCATCTTATTCCATTTCTAGACCAAATTCTTTTTTTTTGGGGGGGGGAGGGGGGGAATTTCCATAAGAGATAAGGAACCAAAATAATAATAATAATAATAATAATAATAATAATAATAATAATAATAAAGTTTTATAAGCCCTAGACAGTTCCATTACGTGAGAGAAGAACCAGTGGACACTCATGAATGCTATTTTATTTTTACATGTCTCATCCACGCCCCCACTACTTTAGCTGCAACAAAATGATTTCCATGTCTTCATTGTTATGAAGACTCTGAATCCTGGAAATTCTTACCTAATTTACTTTTAAACTGTTTCTATTTTTGAAATATTCTTAGAAGTATAATGTGACAGTGGGTGAGGGACTCCTGTACATAGGGAGTTATGATTTTTCCCTCCAGGAAGAATACAGTTAAATAATCAATCCACCAAGAATAAGTGACTCCATGTGACAGTTTAGCAGTTGTGAGTGTTTATATTTCCTGTACTTCTTCCTATAAAAGTTCTCATCAGTAGATGAATGTATTGGGTTATATCTTAAAAAAAAAAAAAAAAAAAAAAGATTTCAGTTTATGTCTAAAAAGTCCTTGGTTGTAACAAACAGGTGAGGCTCCCCAAAGTGTCCATCATGATTATGTTAATCAAATAATTTCAAATACAATAAAGGAACTAGCTATTAAAATGAGGCTTGCAATAAATCCCTTTTGTAAAACAAAAATCCTTTTGTCCTCAAATAATTACTTCTCTTAAATTACTTGGTTTTAAAATCAGATTTCATATGCCAATTCTCTTAAAATAGAGAACTCGCTCACTTAGCTTCAATATTGAAATAATAATGCAACACACCTAACATTTACATTGTACTTATTCCAGATCTCCTCCTCCTAATGGATAATGCCCTCCACCCCCAGGAGGCCAGTGGTGGTCAAGAGCCTCTTAGAAGCAACTCACAAATTTGGAGGCTCAGAAACAAGCCATTTGCACTTTTCCTGACTGTCCTTGGTCACAATTGTTCTTCTGCTCTATTTTTCTTCATAAGATCTCTGCCTTCATATTTACCCAACAGCTCCCCTACAAGGTCAAAAGGAAGGGATTCCCTTTCCAAGTTGCTGTCCAGGCTTCAGCAAAATCTTGAAGGATCAACTCAGTTTGTATCCACTTAATTTTGAAACAATAGAAACGGGTCAACTTCTAAAGCACTTGGTTCTCAAGTGGCAACTTAGGAACAGTACAACATTCCAGGATCAACAGGTTTCCACAGTATGAGGTAAGCAGGCAGGGCTAGCAGTGTAGGTGGAAATGCCTCCTGTATGGGAGGGGTTGCAATGCAGTCTGCACTATGCAGAGTCTAAGGCCAACACAGCGAAGACTGCAGTTCTGTTCATTGGCGGTGCCTTCTGGCCATGTTTTATATTTCAAGATAAAGTACATCTTTGAACTGGCCAGGCCTCTTCCCATTTCACAGCCAGTAAGCTAAAACCCTAAGGAGTAGTCTGAGCTTGGTCACTAACTGGCTCAGGTGAGCCCTTTCCCTCACTTGGCGTCTAAATTCCTAGTTAGTAGATAAATAATGCTTTACTTATTGAGACAGTGCCTGAAAAATCCAGAGATGTCAAGAAGCATTCTAAGGCCACAGAGCAAGTTAGCATAGGATGAAGCAAGACCAGTCCCCAGATCTCCTGATTTTACTTAAACCACCCTGTCTTCTACTCTACAAAGGGGCAAAGGCAAGCATGAGAGCAAGAGCACTTTCAACTTTTACCACCTCTGTCCTTCTGGCTCCTGTTTCTGAAAATATACTTGATCCTGGAGACCACCACTGTAACTACGATTTTCCATTACCTCTAATATACTCCAGGAAATTACAGCATTGCCTATATTCCTCACCATATATGGTCAGCCCTCTAGATTACTGGGTTCTGGGGTTCTGCATGTCAGGATCCAACTACCTCAGATGGAAAATCATTCAGGAAAAGAACTTTATCTATACAGAACATGTTGACTTTTTTTTTTCTTGTCATTGTTGCCTAAACAACACATTATAACAACTATTTACATAGCATTTACATTGTATTAGGTATTTTAAGAAATCTAGAGATGATTTAAAGTATATGGGAGAACTGCAAAGATTAGATGCAAATACTATGACATTAAAAAAGCAACCTGGTCATATGTGGATCTTAGCATCTGCAGAGGCATCCTAGAAGCAAACCCTACAGATGCTAAGGCTAAGGGATGGATGACTATAGTTCCCCATCCCACAAAACACGCACACATACACACTTCTATTCTCAATATTATAAATCTCTTCCTTTCCAACAGCAAAGAAACTTTAGGCCAGAAATGAAATGATTATAACACAAGAATCTGTTCAAGTGTTAAATGCAACCACAACTCCATCCAGAAACAAATTTGACAAAATGGAATTTGTTCTTTTCATACTATATCATTTGTCAAGTTACATTGTCATTTTTCCCACTGCTGCTTAATCACATAATGAAAATCCCACATGTAATTCATGTACACAAGAGGGCAGACTTAGGGTTGATGGGGACCCCTTGTCTGCATTGCTAATAGTTTTTGAAAGAACAGGCAAAATGCTATATGTAGAAGGACAATGGATCCCCCCCAAAAGGAAAGAAATAGAAAAATCTTTTTTCTGTATTTAATAACAATGTGGGATAATCAACTAGTATTCTGGGATCTTATCCAGCAACCATTTTTGCCACCATTTGAATCCATAGAGCATGAAGCTGTAACACAGTGCTTAGCAGAGAATTCTATCAAAGTATTGCCCTTCTAGCACCAAGCTTGCCTTTTCTGGAACATTTCACCTTTTAGTCACACTAACTACTGAGTACTCTCCATATACACCAGACACATTGAAGTGCTTATGCTGCCTGTCTACCTGGGACTCACTTCCTTCCAACTATCCCTGCAAGCTCAAAGTCATCCTTTGAACAAACCTGCATGCTAGTACTTAGCTTACAGCAATAGCTAACTGTCTGCCTCCCCTAAAAGACTAGAAGCTAAATGCAGAACCTCTATGACCACAGTATAGCACATGGCACCTGCCACAGTGTAAATGTTCACTTAATGTTAAATTAAAAGGAGAAATGTCTTCTAAAATATATGTAACAAATGGCTTCTGCCTATCACTCACTCATCAAATGTCAATGTCACAAAGAGATGCTGAGTACCTCTCAATGTCAAATACTCCAGAGTGGAGCAGGGAGACCTCATCAACACTAGCAGATTCTGTGAGGTAGCTATATCCCCAAGGTGCATCAACGGCAGGTGCCTTGAGCTTTCAGTCCCAAACGCCTGTATTGCTCCCTCTTCTCAGAGAATCTCTGGCCACAAAGATACCTTCACCTTGATCATGGACCCCAAGAAAAGCCAGCATGTTGTCTCGCCATTTCTGTACCTCTGCAGCCTCTCCTGTCTCAAATTCACAAGACTTCAGTCATGCCTTAGACCACAGTAAATATGCCTCCAGGATCAATCTTCACTAGTCAGGGCTCAATGGCAAATGCATTGGTATTTTCCCATTCCAATCTCTTACCCCTTGGCTATACTGCACCTACGAGAATCAACCTACAAAGCCTAATAGTAGAAATAAAGCTTTATGCTGACCATTTTTCCTACACCACAATAATAGCTCCCCTTAAACTACCTATGTGCTATACAGATGAGCAAAGGGTCACAAACACAGTCTAACAGATTTCAGAGTTCAAGGAAATGAAATAACTCATGCAGGTTTGCAGGCCCCACACAGTCTACTTATACATGTTGAGTTGGACCTTTTAGAATGCTGTAAGACTGAAGTCTTGATGGCATTTGCCTTTTTTATGTCAGTATTCTGAAATGAGCAGTTATTTCTAGATTCTACCTCTTACCTTTCATGTCTTCCCACCTCTGGGGTCAGCTTTGATAAAACGCAGTTATTGTGGGTAGGCGGGGGCAAGAGGGCTTTGTTCTTCAGGGAACCAATTATCTTCTAATTCTGCTGTAAGAATCAGACACTAATGATTTAATACTGTTAAAAGTACAGAACACATCTCAGAGAAAAGTGCAACCGCACCATCAAATGTTAACACCTGCATAAGATGCGTACTTATAAAAACAGGACAACAAGAAAGTTTTAAGTGTGATAGAGTTAATTTTAGGGATGTTTTGAAATAGTGTGATTTTATGAAGACTGTGTGGGGTATGCGGTCAAAAACCTGTAAGGGGAACTTCTGATTACAAATAGGAAATTTAAAATTGGCATGGTTAAATGTCCAAAGGGTAGAGTTTGCAGGAGCATCCATCTTCCCAAAACGCATAGCCCTTATATACTTAGAAGCAATAAATGAGTCTTTCAGAATTTCACAAAACACTTTGCAGTTAACTAGTTCTAAGTTGTATAAATGACACTTTAGATGTGAGAGGCCTATTGTTGAAGCATTCGGAATCCATTCATTAGTGCAACCGCCTGTTGGGTACAGAAAAGTCGGGTTCATGAGCTCTAAAAGATAAGCTACAGTGCTTTGTAACATCAGGCCTTGTGCTTTCTTCATTGGCCGTGGAATAGAAAACTAGTCCCCTCTAGTGTCCTGTAGGTGGCTGAAGGATGGAGACACTACAGGACCCGCCCTCCTGCCTTCCATATCAACTTCAGGAATCGAAAACCAAGGGAACCCTTGACAACCTTCCCAAGAGACAGAAACACTTCCAAAACGATGATATTAAAAAACAAAACAAAACAAAAAAACCCTTCATTTCATTTCTAAGACCCTTCCAGTTGTAGTTGAAAGTGAAAGGAATCTGCATTTGCTTGCATCAAAACCTTGTCCAAAAAGGAGCCCATTCTTTCAGCAAAGAGGACCTACACTCACTGGCAGCTACTGCTCACCCTAGATCCGTAGGATCCTTAGAAACCTCTCTATTCTACTAGGGGGATTTGTTGCCACAAAGATCTAAATGGTTTGCTTCCTTCCTGGAATGGAATTAACAGGGCCAGGCTTGATAAATACGTGTTCTCCTCAAGCAATTTTCACTAAAGTAGAGCACTCTTGAAAACTAGAGGTACTTAAGAGATGTGTGAAAACCTAAAGCAGGTTTCTTTAGCTCCCCCCCACACCCAGCGAGGCCCAGGCATGCCAGAGAGTAATTCATTCATGTCACCCATTTGTGAGAGACGAAAAAGAAACCACCACTGTTCTTTTCCTAATTTAGAACCTGCCCTTATCTTCAGTCTATCAAAGCTGATCCTGAGGTGGGAAGACAGGAGAGGTGAGGAGGAAAATTAGCCTGGGGTGACTTCCTCCACGAGTGAATAAGCACTTTGGGTCTCCACCTGTATCAGAGAGAGGAGGATCTGCATTTAGGTGATGCAGAAGGATGCCCCCACCTGCCCCCACCATGAATCCCCTTGAAGGAAGCAGGAGCCCGGGTTCTCTCTCTTGGGGCACTTATGTAAGACCCTGTAAAACTTCCTGTGACATTCACAGAAAATGTAAGCCGCTATTTTGCTCCCTCAGGAGATCATTTTAATGGACTGAGTGACAAAATTCACGGATTCGGAATTCAGCAGAAACCTGCTCAACCGAAGTACATCAGCACAGGGACAGGAAAAAATCCATCCCCATTAAACAGGGTCACCCGGGGGATGAATTGAGTGTGTGAGAGACAATCTGTTCCTTCCGAAGTGACCCATTTAAAATCTGATGGTTCCTTGGGAAGCGCATAGGTTTAATAAATTTGAAACAGGCAAGGACAGGCTTGTAAAACCAAGTCCTTTAAAAGGAACATTTAAAAGAAGACAATAATGCAATGAACAAAATAACTGAAGGATGCACAAACTTTGGAATCCTCACTCCAACCTTCAAGCAGTGACATTTCCAAGAATGCCTGGGCCAGTATACATTGATCACTCCTTACAAGAAGCTTTGTCTAGCACAACTGTCAAAGCTCCTTGAGTTTTCGCCTACAGATGCTGTTGCCAACCACACAACACACTCTATCCTAAAAAGGGACTTGCAAGCTGTGACTGCTCACCACCAAATTGGCCTCTCTGCAACAAGAAGCAAACAAAAGTTTATAGCATCACACCAGGAAAGATAGGTGAGGAGCACAAAGTGGGACCTGTCCAAACACAACAGGCTCCCCAAAGCACAGGTGCTCAACCAACAAGCCCAGGCAGGGGGCCACAGGGCCACATCACCTCACGCTGTTAAAGGGAAACTTCCTGGCTTGCTCCCCATCAGCAGTCTGTTTGCCTGGGAGCCTGGCAGGCCCTGAGGGAGTCCAGGACATCAGAGACTAGGGTCTTCCACCTCCAGCCTCTCCATTGCTCCCAGCCCAAGCCACAGAGGGTTTGACGGCCCGCCTTCCTCTCCGCTGGCATCCCAAGCACAGTGGGTACCAGCCACAGGTTCAGAGAACTTGTCCAGCGTTGCTCACCAGAGCGCCCCCGCGGCGGCTCACTAGCCTCCCAGAGCTCTTACCTTGGCCGTGACTGCCCCCAAGCAGAGGGAGACCGCGGAAGAGCTGGGTGGCGTGGAGATGCTGCCGCCTACGAGGAGCAGGGAGTCCAAGTCCGGGTCCAGGCAGGTGCTGCCCGAGTCCCAGCAGCGGCGCCAAGAGCAGACTTCGGGACAGCCCTGGGCTCCAAACGCGACAGGAAAGGTCCGGATTGCCCAGGCTGAGCACTGTCCCTTCCTCTTCCTCCCGGGCCGCTGCCTGGAGCTGCTTTCTGCCCGGAGGACTCTTCCAAGCCAGGGGCGCCCCGCATGAGCTGGGGCCTGGGTCCGCTGCCGGGGCGGGCTCCACCTCTCGCTCGCCCCGCTTCACCCCTTCAGGGCAGGGCCTGCCCGAAGCCGACCGGGTGAGGCGAGCGCAGCCGCACCCCCAGCTTCGGCCGCCCCGGCTCCAGCGCAGCGGCGGGGCAGAGGCAGCCGGGCCGGGCCGGGCGCCGAGCGCGGCGGCGGGGGTTGGGGGGGGGGGGCTGCAGCCGACCGCGGCGCCTCCTCCCCCCGGGCCTGCGCCGCCCGCCCGCGGCTTCACGAGAAGGCGCTGGAGAGGGCCTCGCCCCGGCCTGGGGCGCGGGGCCGGGGGCGCGGGGCCGGGGGTGGCGCTCCGGGAAGGTCACAGGAGCGGAGGCGCGGCGAGCGGAGCGCGGCTCGGTGGGTGCGGGGAGCCGGGGAGGGCGGCCCCGCCGCCAGGAGCGCTCGCCGGCCTCGGCCGCGGCTGCCTCCGAGGAACGCCGGCTTCCCGGAGCGCCCGGCACTCGGAGCTGAGCGGCCGCTGCAGCCGCCGGCGGCAGCCGGGCGCCGCTGGCCGGAGCCGGCGCGCGATCCGCGATCCGCGATCCCCGCCTCCCTCCTGCGCCCGGCAGGCTGGGGTCACCGCGCGGGGGCCGGCGGGGGGGCGCGCTGGCTGGCTCTGGGGTCCGGGCTCCGGGCTGGCCCCGCCGCCGCCGCGTGCCCTGAGCGCCGGGCTCGCTCAGCAGCTGCAGTGACTGTGTGTCTGTGTCATGTCTGTGCAGCTGGGGGGGACCGCGAGCCCGGCCGGGTTCCGAGTGGGGGCGGGGCCGGAGCCCGCCTCGGTGCCCGCCCCCAACCCCGTGACCTCGCGGCCGACCAATGGACAGCGCCGCTGCCTAGGGACCCAGAGCCCGCCCTCACCTAGGCTCCGCCCCCGATGAGGCTCCTCCCTCCCACTTCTTCTGCTGGCTGGCCAGCAGGCGGAAGCAACACCCGGAGCTGGGATCCCGGGCCGGATCGCGATGAAAGGGTGCTGGCCGGGAGCTCCCCGCCCTTCTCCCCCCACCCGGGCCGCTCCCGGCCGCCTCGGGCTTGGCGTGCCTCACGGAAAGAGGGGGAAGGGAAGCGCAGCGGGTCCGCAGCTGCCGCTCTAGAGACGCTCACAGGCTGGCCGGGCCGTGCAGCCTGCCCACCCCGGTTTACGAAACAGCCGTCGTGGAAAGTAGGAAGTTCCCCCCTCCACCTTCTACCGGGGCCGCGTTCTCTCGGAGGTGGGCAGGGTATGGGGCAGTCTGAGAGACGCTGCGAGGGACCCTGCTGAAGGGCTTTGACAGCATCCTTTTGGGCCCTGTACCCAAGAATCCTGCCCGAGGCTCCCTATTCTTTAGGGAAAACTGCACATCTGTGCTCCCCCGACACACACACACACACACACACGGAGACACACACTCACTGCCCTCCCCGTTCTGATTTTATTCTTGATCTTTCCCTCCTGATACAAGAACGCAACATCCCACTGAATGGAACTCTAGCCTCCGAGTCCTAAGGACGAGGATGGAGTGCCGAGTCTCAGGGAGCCACGGAAGGGGTGGGTGGAATTGGTTGGGGTGAAGGGGAGACGGTGTGAGAGTGGATGGAAGGAGGGGGACTCCCTATCCAGAAATCCGAAGGAGTCGAAAGCCGAGGCAGGGAGAGACAGAGGACGCCACAGGGGTGGACAACTCGGACTCAGAGACGGAGCTCCTCCGGGCGCGCGATCCAGCTCCCGGTTTTTTCCTCAGCTCGGTCCCAGGGCTTCTGGGGTCCCCTTCCCCCCGGTTCCCCACCTTTCCTGAGCCCCGCGGGCCGCGGGTCTCTGCCTCCGACCTGGGCGCTTGTCTCTTCGCTCCACACCTCGATCTAGGCAGCGGGAAGCCCACCCGAGTTCTTGGAAGGAGCAGGAGAAGAACGGGGCGGAGAGGGGCGCGCGAGAAAAGGCCGCCGAGCCCGCGCTGCCGCGCTGACCACTCTCCCTGAGGTCGGGCTGGGGGCCGAGGTCCTCCGAGGTCCGGCCACCGCTCGGCTCAGACCCGGCTCCCGCCTGGGTAAACACACGAGCCCTTAGCTCGACCCAGCCGGGACCCTTCCCCCATCCCCGCCTCTCTCCAGCCTCATTAAACCACGACCCCCACCACCGCCGGCGCCGGCGCTTCCCCGGCTCGCGAGCGCTGTTTACCTCGTCTCCGCGGCAGACCCGGCCAGACCCAGCCGAGGAGCAGTCGAAAAGAAGGTAGCGGTTTCCCCAGCAGCGTCCCTGGCGAAGAAGTAAAAAGCCTTTGCTTTGGAGCTTCGAGATAAGTTAACTGCGAAGCTGGGGTCCTGCTGTCTTATCTCTGCGGGGATGGAGCTCACCGTGCACGTTGCAGGCATCAGAGATCGTATGTTTTTGATGCCATTACCGTGTCGGAGAAGAACGTTATATGATAAAATATCATCTAATATCCTAGAGACCATTAAAGTGTCAAAGTTTAATGCCAAGCCTTGTAGCTCGAAGGCAGCTCGGTTCTTCCTCTGACGTGCAGCTCTGTTCTAGAACGCGCAGAAAACAAGGGGATCATTTTTATTTTTTGCGGGGCCAAATGTCCTTCCTCCCCCTTTCCTCCTCCCCCACCCCAACCCCCGCCCCGGAACCCGGTAAAGTTAAAGCAAGAATTTGTGCTTTCTTTTTATTTATTGTCTTGCTTCACTTCATTAATGTCATAAAATGCATTATTACAAGACATTAGCATATTAATAAGGGGAAGAAGAGAGAGACTTGAAATTTACAAGAAAAAATAAATAATTGAATTGCATCAGAAACTAAAAGATAAACATGTGGGGGGAAAAAATCTCCATTATAGTTACCCAAGTGTAGTACATAATCTAGATCTTGGAAAGAAAAAAATATATATATGACCATCGTGGGGGAGGGAGCCATATGCAGTGAAGTACACTAGGAACATAATTCATTATCAGAGGATTTCACAAAACTTAGTTTCATTCATCAATAAGCACCTTGAATGTGGAAATGCTTTTCTCTATCAATTCAACGTTGCAATGTTGAAGTCAGTGGCATAACTAATGCTCTAAATAGTAAGAATTCTGTCGGAGTGAAATATTCCACAATCGGAATCCTTTGGTAAGTTCATATCTGTCAAGCCCCACCCAAACCCTATTAAAAATTCCTTTGGAAAATTGTGAAGCTTCTAAACTCCCCAGTCCAAGCAACTAAGGTTGGATGTGATTGCCTAGAAATTACTGCCCTTTCACACAAACCAAGGTATAAATGTCTTAAAAGAAGTTTGGCTATGGCATAATATAGTATGAGGAATGCAGAATAAAAGATGTAAGGTGATGTCTCTGTTGTTTCTAAAGGTTTTGCTAAGAATTGAGAAATTAAAAAATATTGCATCCTTTAAATCAATCATTATTTATTTCTGTCTGCACAGTTATTCTACCAGTCCCAGAAGAGATTCTGAAAGGTCTCTTTTTCTTAGGGTCAAGGAGACCTAATCCTAAGAAACCCGAGGTCTTAAAAAACAGCCACTAGGGGGCCCTAAAGTCATCTCTAAGAGGAAGCAAGAGAAATGTTCTCACCTCTCTCTCTCTCTATCTCTCTCTCTCTCCCCCCCCCCCGCCCCCCCCCCATCATTTCATTTTCTGTGTACCTAATGGAACTGGGATCTTAAAACAAGTTAGAAACATGGTATGGAGACAAATCAGATTCTATGTATTAAAAGACATTAAAAGTCAAGCATGACTTATGAGTCAAGAATTGCATTTCCTAATTTTTTCACCTCCAAAAAAAAGCAAGAAGATGAAAATTAAAACAAAACACACAACAACAAAAGAAGATTGCCTCCATTGAAAGGACAAGAAAATGATCTAATTCTCTTGCCATCTTAAAGCCCACCCAAATTATAGGACCTACTTTTCTAAGAGTTGAGTGTATTTTTATAAACATCTTGCACATTCTTCAAGAGCAAGATAATTAGATGACTGAATCCTCACGGGGGATGTTTAACAACCAGTATAGGTGGACAGCCATCTTCCAACTTCAGTGAAGTCAAGTCAGCACAAGCATTAAAACGGAGTCCACTGGGACCCTGCTAGACCAGGCGTCCATTCCTTGATGGTCAGTTCTGGTGAGATGGTGGTGGTATTGGGAGGAAGAGCAGAGACAGCTAGTGACATAGGGTATAGTGAGAAGAGCTGAGTGGGGAGCTATTCAGGGGCCACTCACCAGCAAGTGTGGAAGGATTACAGTTACTTTACAGCAATCTTGTGTTTGTCAGAACAACTAAATCACACATGGGATCCCTCAGAAACCTGCTCAAAATGATTTTGTAGGCTTCAATATCTAGCAATCAATTTTTCAGGGCTTCTCAATCCTTAGCAGTAATATAATACCTTTTCCATGTCTTACCAGTAAGTAAGGTCAAGATGTCCTTTATAAGGGTCAAGAATCAAACAGCACTCAGGTAACACAGGCAGAAGCCTAATTTCCCTTCAACTGATCCTGGAGAAGTATCTGCAAAGGATATTCTCTCTCGAATATCAAGTGGAAATTTAAGCACCGGGCATGAAATAGTCCTCTGTCATTCAAGGCAATAATCAAAAGAGATTCCTGAGCTAAACAAAATGCCTCCATCAGTGCTAAGCAGGGAAGAAGCCACTTGCTAGCTGAGGAATTAAAGAACATTGCAAAAGCCACCAAATTAACACTAATGGAAGTGTGATTTGAACATAATTTAACTAAAAACAAAGCAAAGCCAGGATTGAGACATGAAACGGGATGAGAATAAAGACTTTCTTTGTGGAATGAAAAATATTTTATGTTCACATCGTCATGTCCATTAAGCAGGCTAGAGACAGGTATTCTCAAAATACCGTTATTAACTTCCAGAAGACTTGCCCACTGCAAAGCTGAGAGCCAGCTAATTAGAACAGATTTGGCTCTAGATGGAGGATCCCATTGTCTTTAGGAGGGAGGTTTGTCCACTCACTGCTATGAAAGGACAAGGACAGCCTTGTCAGGTATATATCTCCCAAATCTCCTTATGATAAAATGCTGAGCAGGGGAGGCAAAGCCCCTGTGGGGACAGAAAGGGAGTCTCGGTGCTGAAGAGGTCAACATAGAAGGAGCTGCTTTTCTCCTCAGGTCCTGGTCCTCATGGAGGATAGGCACCTCCAGCTGCTAGGTAAGATCCATTGTTTACAAAAGTGAAAAAAAAAACTAATTTAAACATGAAAACCCCTTAAATATAAGATGACAGCATTTTGAAAGAAACAAAAATGATACTGTATTCCTTTTAGAGGTCTTAAGTCTTCTCTTTAAGAGAACTAGAGCGTCAGACATGTGGAACCTTCTGGGCCCACAGATCAGCTGGGGACCTTGTTGAAATGCAGACCTACTGACTGTGGAGGTCTGAGGTGGGACCTGAGTTTCTGCTTTTCTAACAAGCTCCTGCCCGTGGGCCACACCTTGAGTAGGGTGTGGAAGACATTTGTTGGTATTGGCTTCCTTTCCCCCACTTCCCTATGCCTAAGAGACAAGGATTTGGGAACAGGAAGCTTATTTGGGAGGTGATTGCAGAAAGTAGAGTGTAATGATTTGAATGTCCCCCCCCAACCTTCACGTGTTCACACTAAATCCCCAATGCCACAGAGTTCAGAAGTGGAACCTTTGAGCGGTGACCAAGTCATGAGAAAGGAGCCACGCGGATGGGATGCATGTCCTTCCAAATGGTTCATGGGCAGGGCTCACTTTCTTCTGCTCTTCTGCTATGTGAGGACACAGCGTATGCCCCCTTTCTGGCCTTCTGCAGTGTGAGGAAGCAATGTGCACCCTTCTGCCCAGCAAAGAACAGCAAGAAGGCCCTCACCAGACACCGAATCGTCCAGCAGCACCTTGATCTTGGACTTCCCAGCCTCCAGAAATGTAAAACATAAATTCCTGTCTTTATAAATGACCTCTCCTAAGATATTTTGTAACAGCGTCATAGATGAACTGAGACACAGGGAGAGAAAGTAAGGAAATGAAGTCGGGAAGGGAGGCAGGCTGAAGGGCTAAGGGGCCAGTGAGTCAGCCGTCAATACAAGCCAGTTCTGGGAGATGCAGAATAGCACTCTCCAAAAGAACTTTCCATGCAGTGGACATGTTCTGTACGTGTGCTGTCCAATACGGTAGCCACTCGCCCACATGGGACTGTCCTGTATTGGAAATGAAGCTATTGTAGCTGAATGTATTCAATTGTATCTTTGTAAAATTGATTTAAATCGAAATAGCCACATACAGCTAGTGGCTACTGTGTTGGGCACTGAAGACGTACAAGATGAGTCAGAACTATCCCCACCGTGTCGGGAAACCTAGAGTGTTTATCCACCAATTCCCTTCATTTGTTGACGGTTGCTCCTGAGAACTGGCTGACACACCTTGTACGCTGTGCTTCTGTAGCCAGAGAATAGTTTTAGCAGAGAGCTGCAGGTTCTTAAGGCAGGAAGACTTCTCCATGATTAGAACCTGTCCACAAAGGTGGAAGTCATCACCATGGGGAATCCTAGGAGAGTGGACGAGGTACTGAGTCCATTTGCTAAAAGAATCCTGGTCTCATTTGAACCTAATCTATCTTCAGTTACCGGAAGCGATCCTGAACAGCATAATACTGGTCAATTCGTTCCATGTCTCCGACCGCTAGCATTGGTTTAAGGCTCAGGACATAACTGAGGCTGGTTCAATCAAGGTAGATCTCAGAAATGCTACTCGAAGTGCCCCTTCACCTTCAGGACCATGTGGAATACAGATACAAAGCCTAGTACTGCTGCAGCCATTTTGCGATGGAAACAGATAAAGCTGGCACTGAGACCTAAAAGGACACAGAAAGACAGAAAGCACAATCTGTATCACTTAGGAATCCTTGGAGCTGAGTTGCAAATAGCAGAACTCCCGGCTAACCTTAGGTAATAATTATCTCACAGGATAAGAAATCTCAAGGGAGGAAGTCCAGGTTCAATACAGCAGCTGAACAGCTGAATTTTCATCAAGGACCCAAAACCTTTTTAGTCTGTGTTCCCCTCAGCGTATTGCATTTCATGTTTTCTCATGGCCACAAGATGGCTGCTGTGGCTCCAAACATCATGTTCTCAAACTGGCATCAAAGCAGATAGTATGCACTGGGAAAACTGGAAATCCATATGTAGAAGAATGAAGCTGGACCCCTATCTCTCACTCTGCACAAAAGTCAATTCAAAGTAAATTAAAAGACCTAGGAATTAGACCAGAAACTCTGCAACTGTTAGAAGAATATGTAGGCCCAACACTCCAACATATTAGCACAGGAAACAACTTCCTTAACAAGACCTGAAAGTGCAAGAAATAAAAGCAGCAGTCAGGACACCATGAAAGTAAAAAGCTTCTGCACAGCAAAGGAGACCACAAAGAGCATGAAGAGAGAGCCTACAGAATGGGAGAAGATGTGTGCCACCTGCTCCTCAGGTAAGTAGTTAATATCCAGAATACACAGAGAACTCAAAAAACTTAACACCAGAAAATTAAATGACCCAATTAATAATTGGGCCAAAGAATGAAACAGAAACTTCTCCAAAGGAGAAATACAGATGCTCAACAAATATATGGAAAAAAATTGTTCAACATCTCCAGCTATCAGGGAAATACAAATCAAAAGCACATTGGTATTTCATCTCACTTTAGTCAGAATGGCAATTATCAAGAATACAAATAATAAGTGTTGGTGAGGATGTGGGGGAAAGGTACACTCATACGTTGTTAGTGGGACTGAAAACTAGTGCAACCCCTCTGGAAGGTAGAATGGCAATTCCTCAAAAGAACTGGGACCACTGTATGATCCACCATATCCCATTTCTTGGTATATTTCCTAAAGATCTAAAATCAGTATACTATACAGACATAGCCACCAAAATATTTATAGCAGCACAATTCACAATAGCCAGACTGTGGAGCAAACCTAGCTGCCCATCAAAAGATGAATGGATACATAAAATGTGGTATACATACACAACGGAGTATTACTCAGCCATGAGAAAGAACAAAATTATGTCATTTGCTGGTTAATAGATGGAACTGGAAACTGTAAGGTTAAGTAAAATAAGTCAGACCCAGAAAGTCAAAGGTTGAATGTTTTCTTTGATATGAGGAAACTAGCCTAATATAAGGAGGGAAAGAGAGAGATAGAGAGAAAAAAGAGGAAGGGAGAAAGGGACAGGAAGAAGAGACAGAGAGAAGAAACAGGGAGGGAAGATTCTGTCGAAATAAGAGAAAGATATTAGGGGAGTAGAAGGAGAGGCTTGAGGGGGAGGGAAGCAGCACGGGATCTGACCTAACGTTTCAAGGTACACATATGAACACTACAGAGAATCTCACCACTGTGTATAGCCACAGGACACTAACTTTTAAAAAAGAAAATGTAAATAAATAGATGAGTAGAGTAGAGGAAAGAGAAGGGGTGAGGCAGGAAGGGGGGGGCAAGGGTGAGTCCTGGGGACTGAATTGGAGCACATTATATTCCATGCATTTATAATTATGTCCAAATGAATCCTAATGTTTCATATAACTATTATGAAATGATTTTTTAAAAAACCAAGCAGACAGGATAAAAAAAAAAAAAACACAGGGAGAAAGAGGCTTCTGTTTTATGAACGTACTGTCCTTATGATTGACGAGCTAGTCATGGGTCGTCTTCTAGAGATGGAGCATTTGGGGGTTCTGCTAGTAGAGGAGGAGAAGTGGCTCTTGGGTACTAACAGTTCCTGCTCTAGACCCCTTGATGACATCATGGAGTCACTGAATACAGCAAACCCTGAAACTTGCCCTGACCGTGAACTCCTCATTGATAGAAAGCCTACCTGT
The DNA here is from genome assembly GCF_021218885.2 of Marmota monax. Classification (NCBI taxonomy): domain Eukaryota; kingdom Metazoa; phylum Chordata; class Mammalia; order Rodentia; family Sciuridae; genus Marmota; species Marmota monax. The sequence goes on from NW_026695202.1 coordinate 7,035,403, forward strand.
CAGTGTACGCATCCTCATATCCATTTGGGCCGGGTTTCCTCTTGTTTGCATTCAGAAACACCGTGACCAATAGAAACAAAAGCCTGCTGCCCCAAAACTTCAGACTCAGCCATGCTTGTTCTCCACATTCCTGGATGAAACAAAGGCCAGTCCTGAAAGGGCACGGGGGCTCCCTGTCCTTCCGAGAGTGGCTACCGTTTGCCTGGCATGACCACCTGGGGTCTTCGGCGACCCCTCCCCCTCCTGCAGCACTCCTCCACGCTGTTCTGCCAGGCTGCCCGTTTCCTCTGCCCAAGGGCCTGTTTACTCAGCTCCCTGCTGAATCCGAGTCCCCGCTCCTTTGGCTGCTTCTTCAGTCACCCTCGCCACTACCCAGTGGAGGAGCTGGACCCTGCTTCCAGAACCCTGGCTTCAGCCTTGGTAGATCTACTTTCTGACAAGAACCTGACCTGGAAACTGCTGAAGGCTCAGAGTTCCCGTAACCGTTCCCTCTCCACCATGGCAGTGCACCTTGACTTTGATTCCTGAATGTTTGGACCTGAGTACCCTGTGCTCACAGAACTGGGATCTGGACAGATGATGTCTATGTGGAGGAGGTGGATCACTGGGTCCAAGTTAAAATCTGAAACCCAGAGTCTTGAATTGGTCTCCTCTCTCCTGGGAGACAAGAGCAGGCCTAGAAACCAGGGAGGGGCTGTAGCCACAGTGTTTTCCCCAGCCCGGCCAGAAAATCAGAGAAGTCTCATCTTAAACAACATATATTTTTTGATTTGCCCAGTTGAGAAGATTAAAAAACATAACCTCAGCTTTTAGAGTCATGTGGCCCATGGTTTCTTGAGTAGCTACGATTCCCATGTTAGAATGCTATGCATTGCGTGGGGAGGGCTTAGCAGAGAGGGTGGACAGAGATTCAAAGGGAGTTCCAACACTGGAGGGTCTGCAGATCCAACTCTAGAAACAAAGCATTGACTTTGATGAGTTGAATGGCTTTGCAAAATTAGGTAACTAACTAACAAGAACCGTTAATCGTTGAGGATTCTTGAACAATGCAGCTATGGAACTGGAAGAGAGAGATTACCACAGCCCATCTTGTTCCCGGAAGCCTTTAAAAGGGAGGGGGCTTGTGTTTCAAAGATTTATCAAGATTTGGCCATAGGTGAAGGGGAGGAGTTCCAGGCTCAGGAAGATGTGAAGCAGGAGATGCTACTGGCTAAGGTGAAGTGTTTAAGAGATCTGAGACTAGAAAGCTAAGTGAAGTCTAAAATTATTTGACAAACAGTGTCTAGATTCCTACTGTGTGTCAGTTACTATGCTAGTCATTGAGGAGTTTAATAAAAATACAGTCCTTATTCTTTAATGGCTCATAGTCAAATAGACTAGAAAAATCTTCATGATTGATGGGCTTTAGTCACAGTTATTTCTCAATTATCAATCCCTGTCCATCCCACCCTCAAAATATCTTCTAAACCCACTGCTTCTGCTCTGTCCAGATTGTTACTGCTTTAGCTTAGCTCAGACCCTTATCTCTCACCCATGATGTTTTCAACCAGCCTGCCCATCTGCAGCCTCCTGACACTCACCTTTTCTCATTTTTAAGTGCTAACCAAATTGTTTCCACAAAGCAAATGTGAGCATTTTTCTTATTAACTTCTGATTAGTTCTTTCTTATTTATTCTACTTCTTTTCATATATATATATATATGATTCCAGTTTGGCTGTCCTATGTGGGGAATCTGGGACATTGGCCCCAGACTAGTGTTTGCAGAGTGTCTAGAAGATGACACATGCCAAAGCATCCAGGATAGGATTTCTCCATAGAATCCAGAAAGCAAATGAGTTTTCAACCCCGAAGGGTAGGGATGGGGTAGAGAGGAAGAGAACAAGGACAACGCAGCATGCCTGAGTGGTGACCTACCATGGGCTTGTCATGTCAGAGTAGCTCACTTAATCATTCTGTAGTTACTGTTGGTTTCATCACCGTGGGCACTTTCTGGGACAACCAGGATAGCTAGGACAGAAAGCAGTCAGAGATCTTACCGAAGGTTACACAGTTGGGAACGGCAGGACTGGAGTCCAAACGTGAGCCTCTTAAGTCTAGAATCTGTGCTTAGTCACCGTGCCATGTTGCCCCTGTAAAGGGTGATCCCAGAACAAATGAAGGAGAAGCGTAGGAGGTGGCTTTGGAGATGCACCCATGAGTCCCTAGAGCAAAGCCGCGAGGACTTTGTAAAGGTGGTTTACAACCTTGATTGGGCTGGTGGTTGGAGAGGGAGTGGATAAAGATGAGGGCCGATTGGTATTATTGTCCCTATGCATCCGATGTATATATCGGTCACCATCTCATTATTTTTACCCTAGTCATTGATGAATGTCTCGTAGGAGGGCTGCCCGTTCCTTTCTGTATCACGGATCCAACTTTCCCTGTGTTCAATTCTGCTGCTGACCGCTTCATTATAGGGTTTAATTTTTCTGTTTCTACTTAATTTTTAATTCTCTTCCTTCCAATCCTCATTTATATCATTCATTTCCCTTTTAATTTCGTTTTCTTTTGCCTTGAAATCTTGGCCTTTCTGCTCCGGTTTTATCTGTATTCAGAAGATTTTAAAATATTACTTTTTCCCTCTAGGAAATCATTTTCAGGGTGTTCTTCTTGCTTGGGGTCTTGAGGATATTCTTCCCTTTTCCTTATTCTTCTGTATTTCTTATTGACTGGCTTATTTCCTCTCGTTTATCCTCAAATAAGATCAAATCCAAATTCATGAGAGGCTGATGAACTTCCCTTAGCTTGGTTCTTAGAGTGGTGTTTTTGGACTGTTTTTTTCTACAGCTGCACAGAAGGTTGATCTGCACAAATAGCTCCTGACCCAAAGCACCCCCACCCCGACTTGAACGTGAGACTTCCTTTCCCGTCCCCTGGCTCTTTGACGCTCTGAACATCGAGGTGTGCAGAACCAGTACCCCCAGTCTTCCTCTCCCTGAGCTTCCCCCCTGTGGGAACTATACCTTCCCACCTCTGCTGGGCCAGGACCTCGAGCTTCTGCCACAGAAGGCAGGTGTCCAAGAGTTTACCCTTGAATTTTACGTTCTTGAGGCTTCTCCTGACCCAATAAAGGTAGCCTGTGGCCATGAGCCTCTCCAGCCCCACTAGCCACTGTGCAGATGGTGGAAATCATAACTCAGGTGACAGCCCACTCTGCATGTCACTATGCTGTGCAGCTTCTCTTCATGTGATCAGGTGCACATTGTAGCCGGAAGCCGTGAAAGGCAGCATGTGGTTGGCCAAAGGTTTCAGCTTATTTTTCTCTTATGCCATGGTTCTAGGGCCGTCACCAATGGGCAATGGCTTCTGAAGGGTGGGCTTGATCGGATCATTATAGTGAAAAGTCCTACTCCAATTTCTGCACAGAAGCAGGCTGGGGCTGGACGGGGTATGGGAACTCAGCTGCTGCAGGGACAGTTGTCCACTTTAACAGAGCACAGGAAGGCCAACTTCCGTAGGGGACCACCAAAGCCAGCAGATTAGCCTGGCAGAATCATTATCCCCAGAGAGAGGAATATGGCGATGAGTTAACTCTGTTCTGCCCAACACAAGTCCACACTGAAAGCTAGTGCAAAGGGCCTCCAGTGAAGACACTAGAATTTAGTCTAACATGAATTAATTCAAGTAGGATTCACTGAGGGCCTGCCCTTCCAGACTGGTGTCAATAATGAACAGAAAGACAAGCGCTTTCTCTCCTGGGGTGGGGAGTGTCAACTGGTTGAAGAGAGAAACACTGAGCAAACAAACCCAAAATACGTGCTTGACTGTTAATGGGGGGAAATGCTACAATAGAAATGGAGGCCCGTGGGAGAGGCTCCATGCCGGAGCGCAGGTCAGACTGTGAAGGAGAGCCACGGGGACTGAGGTATAAAGCAGGAGCTGTTCAGGCAACTTGCGAGGACAGGGGCTACTGCAGCCGGAAGGAGCAGCCTGTGCAAAGCTGCGAGGCAGGAGGAGTCGGCGTGACCAAGCATCTAAACGAAGGCCAGCATGGCTGGAGATTACCGAGCAGGACAGAGAGTCTTGAAGAGAAGAATAGGACATGAACAGCTGTTTGGGGTATTTAGGGGAATCAACAAGAGATGAATAAATGGATTGCCAACTAGCAGCTCGGTCCCATTGAACTTAGCATGAATTAATGCTGATCCGAGTCAGCACAGTTCTGGGACTTTCTCCAACAATATTCTATCACTCTGTTTGTCTTTCATTTGTGCCTCTGTTAAGGAGGTGCAGGAGACCCAGCTTAACCTTTTGAAATGGTCCATCTGGTCCCCCAACTCTGCATTTCTGTAATCCTTGCTGAGAGACCTACTTAACCTCATCAGGTATCTCAAACCACAGTCCCTACATTTTTACTCTCAACGGAGTTGGTCTGGGATATTCTCTCAGGCCTTGGTCCTCCTCCATCTCCCTCCCCGTGGGGATGAGATAGCCTTTCAATAATTTTGGACTTTCTGGAACCACCTCCAATCTGCTGAGCCTCGATTTGGAGAAACCCACAGCCCATCCCAGCTCACCTTTAGAATAAAAGCCCTGGTCTTAGTTGATAAACCATTTGCCCTTTTTGTGTCCAAAGCATCCACCCGGATTTCTCGTTCTGGAAGGCCTCAACCGGAAGCTGACAGCATCTGCATATGACATCTTCAATCCTCCTAAAGAACGTCTGGAGGTGTTTCTTAGAGCCACCTAATCTCTTATAGTTGCACTTGAAACTAATTTCCTATTGTTTAGACCTTGGTAGAAAACAGATGATTTGGCCACAACCCTCCCTGTGGAGGCAATATTCAAGTTACAGAAAATAATTAAATCACCCTGTTCGGCCTCTTTTTGCCAGACTAATTTAAATCCCTGAAACCTTTTCTTCTTTAGGTCGCATATTTAAACCCCACATACTTAAAGGGCTCACAGTGGTGAGTCTTATTATTTACCAGGGTAAAATCTTTCCAAAAACAATAACTGTCTCAAGGACAACAATAACCTTGCCACTTTGTGGCACTGAACTTTTTTTTTCCCCAGTGCCTTCTTTGCACATACATTATCTTATTTTGTCTACTTAATGACTCTGTGAATTAAGGAGGATGGATGCTATTTCCTCTCTGGGGAAAAATAAAATAAAAATGAAACTCAGCCTTGATTTTCTCTGGGATCCAGCTGGACCATCATGAGGCTCCACCCACCTTACTAAGTCTCCCCCAAGCACCTGGCTGGCTCACTTCTCCGGAAGTCTTAGCCTTTACCAAAGGTCATCCAAGGATAAGAATAGCTGACCTTTCATGGACATTTAACATCTTTCAGACACTGTGTTCCCTAAGTGCTTTTATATGCATTTCACCTTTCAACCCTCGTGACAAAAGATGGTTCTATTATTGTCCTTGCTGTTCGGATGAGTAAAGCAAAACTGAGAGGTGAAGGGATTTGCTGCAGATGCCAGGGTTCCAGTGCCAGGGCTGTCCTCTTCTCCAGTCCTCTGTGCTGCCCAAGAACCGTGTGGATAGATCTCACCTGTGTTCCTCCTGTGTTCGGGTCATGAGGACATTTCCTGTCATACTGTGGAATGTTTCCGAACGACGGCCTTTTTAGAAAAGTTTTGAAATCTGTTACTGACAATGTTATGATTTACATTTGAGGTGTCCCCCAAAAGCTCAGTGTGTAAAACCATGCAAGAAAGTTTAGAGGTGAAATGATTGGGTTTTGAGAGTTATAACCTAATCAGTGCATTATCCACCACGTGGATTAACCGGGTGGTAACTGTAGGCAGGTAGGGTGCTGCTGGAGGAGGTGGGTCACTGGGGGTAGGCCGTTAGGGTTTATGTCTTGTCCCTGGGGAGCCAGGCTGAGTCTCTCTCTGCTTCCTGATTGGGATGTCCTGAGCTGCTTTCCTCCTCCGTGCTCTCCCGCCATGATGTTCTGCCTCACCCCAGGCCCACAGCAGTGAAGTTGACCATCTAAGGACTGAGACCTCTGGAACATGAGCACCAAATAAATTTCCCCTTCTCTCAAATTTATTTTTATCAGATCTTTTGATCTTGATGATGAAAAAGCTGATTGACAAAGACAATTACATGTTTTCTTGGAGGAAGGGTTGGTTATTGTTAATATTGGGTTTTTGTTTTGTTCTGTGCTGCATCTTTACATTCAGTTAATGAAAATATGTGCCATAGAGAAAATCAGGAAGTAGGCTTGGCTCGGAGTGCTGGCTGGGCGTCAGGACTTGGTGGGTTTTATACCAGCTCTGTAGAGTGTTTGCTTACGTGACTTCAAGCTTGTGGCTTTAACTCTTTGAGCCTTGATTAGCATAATTGTTAAAATGGAGAGAACAGTAAATTTGGGAATTGCCCTGAGTATTGCAGATAACATATAAGAAAGAAAGTATCATTGTAGTGTTAGTCTCTCCCTCTCTCTCTCTCTCCCTCACCCCCCCCCATTCAAAGTCTGAATATCCTATCTGTTGGGGGAGATCCCCCATTATTTTACTCTTTATGGGAGGTAGGGTCCCAGCTTCTAATGTGGGAAGCATAGCAGGATATATATTCAGTAAAGGCTCTTGATTATGACCAAGACAAATTGACTCTGGATGATTGAGCAGAAGAGGACTCATTTACTAAATCACTGGGAGGGCTGAAGCCATGGGCTCCAGAGATTAGGAACAATGGCCAAAACCATGCTGGGGGCTGGCCTGACAGGGAAGCTGCTGTGCTGCCATCTGGGCACCGGATTCTAGGGCTGACACCCCCGCATGGATTTCAACTTTTTGCAGTAACTCAGATGACACGTCTGCATGAGGAACTCGACCTTGCGTCTAGTGACCCCAGCAGATGGGTGCACCATACAGAACCTGCTTCCTGGTGTTGTCCCCTGTCCCCTTCAGTGGGTGAAGCTGAGGCCACCTGTCTGAGCCCAGGCTGCAGAGCAGCTTGGAGAAAGGACAATTCAGACCTCAAGCTCAGGACGGTGGACTTCTGCAGAAGTGGATGATGCAGATGCAGCAAACACCCAGATTTATATTACAGGGTAGATATTCCGTCTCTGCACACTCTGGGAGTTCATGCACGAGCGTCTGACCTAGGCTGAGCTCATCAGATGTTTCATCAAGATTGTGGCGTGTGAGAGAACAAAGAAAACGTAGAGCATCATTGAGAGATTATTTCCTGAAGGCCGTGGTGCGGTTTAAAATCTGGAGCAAGAGCAGTGACCTCAGGGATGAGAGTACCCACAGCATCCTAACCTGAATCTCTGACAACCATGACCTTGATGGTGGTCTTACCTCCTTACCTTCCTTTAAAGTCTATATTTTAAAGACCAATCGTCTACCCTTTCCATATATCTTGTGAACTGTGCAGTAACCTTCCAGTAACATATTTTTTTGTCTCCTATTTGCAACCAAGAACACTTGTTGGTATAGACATTCGAGCTAGCAGGTAGGTTTTTGGGAAAAGTTAAAAAATAGGGAAGATAATAATATGTGATTGTTTCTGGAATAATCTGCAACCGGAGCTGTGAGTACCTAGTAGACTCAGGTTACCTCAAATGCGGCGCTCATCAAAGGTGCAATGAGGGTTCCCTTCCATAATTCTGGAAGGAATTATTGCAATAGTCCGGGATGACTCAGTTTAAATAAGAAATCCAACTCCAAATAAGAGCCAAAATTTTATTGGATTATTTCACCTTCACTCGTGTCAGATAAAGAGGGAAGTGCTACTGAAACCTTTCTGGTTTGCTAAAGAAACTTCACAAGTATTTGTAGCTTAAGTGAGAGTGTCACTCAGCATATTATATTCAGGCAGAAATCCATTAACAGTAAGACAATGGCAGGTATTTTAGAGGTCAAAGGTGATTTTCTTAGGCGGCTGAGTTTTGCATGATCCCTTTGTTGGAAGAACATGTTTACATGTACAGCATCATCACACAACACCGTGTCTTCTTTTCTACAGCTACGGGAAAAGACTGGACATTTATCTCCTTATTTCTTTTACAGTTCTCTTTCCTCAGAACTTAGAAGGTCCCACAGCTTCACCCTTAAGCCATGAGATCACATCAGTTTGCAGCAAAGGGGAGAAAAACAAGCTGAGAAACTTAAAACTTACCACGGGGGAAAGAAGCCAAAAGAAAACGCCGGCAATTGTAAGAATGTTGCCTCATGTGCTGTCTTGTCTGTCTACCCGTCCTGATCTTGCTTTTCTCTGAGGACAGCATGTCTGAAGGCCAGAAGCTCCTCTTCATGGTGGGCCAGCCAAACCATTAAATCAAAGATGGCTGCTGGAGGGACCACAGGCAACTGCTTTTGTTGTCTAAATGACACCCACCAGCCATCAGGAAACACCAGACCTTAAGAGTTGGCATCTGAGTTCTCAGAAGTCTCTGAACCTTCCAGGAAAAGGCATGAGTATTCTTCCCCATGGTTAGCTTATTCCCTCCCTCGTTTGTTACTCTTAGTATCTAAGACCTCAACGCTGAGCTGAGAAGTTGGTCTGTGAGCTGGGCTCCTGCTTCCACGCTTAGGCCACAGAATAAAGCTTATGTCCTTGATACGCAGATTCACTTTCATTATTGGCTCTGAAAACGCAAACAAAAGAGGAATCCTTTAAGGTCTCTCTTCTTCGAAGGGACCAAGATATCTGTCGGTCACAAGGACATGCCATATTTCGTATCTACAAGAGCACGAGGAATTCACAGACTGTGGGTGATGATGCAAAGACACACAATGAATGACATCTTTAAATCTCTAACAGCTGGGCTCAAAACTCAAAAATCATGGGCCTTGAATGACTGCAGTTAGATGATCTGCTGTTATCTATCGCAGCTGAGAACCAAAGGCAACGTTTGATCCCGTGGATTGCCAAAGCAATGTCTGTTAAATTCAGAGCATCACCAAGTGTCCTTTGTATTAACAGGGTTATTGTTAAAATATGGAGCCCCCAAAGCTTTGAATGAGGATATGTGAGACTTGGAGCACTGGGAACTCCCAGCTCTCAGCAGTTCTTCCATAAGGAATTAGGTCTAGCAGCCCTCATCCTCCTGTTTGATGAGGCCATTTTGTTTTCTGGTTTGAAGGCAGCTCCTTATAAATAGATGTCTATGCTAGCATGCTCTGAGCTAGAGTCCAGTTAAAAATGCTACCTTTAGTGGAAAGGGTTGGTCAAAAGATAATTTTGATATGGGTACAAATACTGGAGTCTGATTAAGCATCTAGCTCAAAAACTGTATTTCTAACTGATGGCATGATTGGCTCACCAAAATATATACACACATATACAGACACACAAGGGATGTTCCCAAATGGTCTCGAAGGCACAAATAAATTGTATCATTACTTTGCTCAAACTCGGAGACTCAATTCTACTTTGCTGCCCTCTTCTCATTCCACTCCCATGACTTCATGGAAATTTCCAGAGACACAAGAAGAAACATTTTGGGTTTGATGTAAGTGAGTTACACGGTGTGCATAAGCCAAGACTCTCCTGCGTGGTGGCAGTCATGGCCATGTCATAGGACATTGTAGGAGGACAACTGCACAGGGAAAGTGTTTTGAGAACATTTGGTAGCCCAAGAAAACAAATACTGCACGTTCTTACTTATTTGTGAGATCCCATAGAAAGAGTGAGAGGAATAGTGATTACTAGGAGCCAAGAAGGGCATGGGGGGAGGAGTAGGGGAAGGTTGGATAATGGGTACCAAAGTACAGTAAGATAGAAGAAATAAGTTCCAGTATTCTATAACACGGCAGGGTGACTACAGTTTATAACCATTTATTATTTATTTTAAAAAAGAACTCAAAGTGAAGAATTCAAAGTTTCCCAACACAAGGAAACAATAAATGTTTAAGGAGAGGGAAATGCTAATTACCTTGATTTGATTATTTCATGTTGTATAGAGGCATTGGATCATCCCACTGCACCCCATAAATATAAACAATTATCACGTATCAATTAACAGGGACAAAAAGAGAAAAAAATTCATTAGTAAAAGATAAATTATTTTCACTTTTGTTGAGCCAACTGCCTAAAACAATGATAACCCCCCTAAAAAACTAAAGTCTAATTGCTGAAGACTTTTATTGCATATTACAGAGGGTTTCCCAGCTAGGGAAGGCATTCTCTCTTGGAGTTTTAAAGGGAAAGATGCAGATTTTCTGCGGTGAGTGTGCATCTATGAAATTCTCTTTGCTAGCCCTTTCTGCACCTTGGGAAGGTCTTAATTATTTATCCGACCTCCTTTTCACTTAACCTCTTCCTACAGCACTTTCCAGGGAATTAGAGGAGTAAATGTGGCTTTTTTGTTGGGATTGCTTTATTTGTTTGAGGTTTTTATTCTGAAGGACTTAAATGTTTACAGTCCAGCCTCATTAAATTTGTAATGAACTACACGGTCTTTTGTTTTGTTTTGTTTTCACTTTTAATATTTTATTGGACTTTTAAAGTTATACATAACAATAGGATTCATTTTTTATAATGTATTCATTTATTCTAATTTGTTATACATGACGGCAGAATGCATTTCAATTCATAGTACACATATAGAGCACAATTTTTTATGTCTCTGGTTGTACACAGAGTCACACCATTTATGTCTTCATACATGTACTTAAGGTAATGATGTCCATCTCATCTCACCATATTTCCTACCACCCTGCCCCCTCCCTTCCCCTCCCCCCCCTTTGCCCTATCTAAAGTTTCTCCATTCCTCCCATGCTCCCCCTCCCCCACCTCCATTATGTATCAGCATCCACATGTCAGAGAAAATATCCGGCCTTTGGTTTTTTGGGATTGGCTTACTTCACCTTGCATAATATTCTCCAACTCCATCCATTTGCCTGCAAAATTCATGATTTTATTCTCTTTAAATGCTGAGTAGTATTCTATTGTGTATCTATACCACAGCTTCTTTACTCATTCATCTACTGAAGGGCATCTGGGTTAGTTCCACAGTTTAGCTATTGTGAATTGTGCTGCTATAAACATTGATGTGGCTGTGTCCCTGTAGTATGCTGTTTTTAAGTCCTTTGGGTATAAACTGAGGAGTGGGATAGCTGAGTCAAATGGTGGTTCCATTCCAAGTTTTCCAAGGAATCTCCATACTGTTTTCCATATTGGTTGCACCAATTTGCAGTCCCACCAGCAATGTATGAGTGTGCCTTTTTTTTTCACATCCTCACCAACACTTATTGTTGTTTGTATTCTTAGTAGCTGCCATTCTGACTGGAGTGAGATGAAATCTTAGAGTAGTTTTGACTTGCATTTCTCTAATTGCTAGAGATGTTGAACATTTTTTCATATATTTGTTGATTGATTGTATATCCTCTTCTGAGAAGTGTCTGTTCAGTTTCTTGGCCCATTTACTGATTGGATTATTTGTTTTTGGGGTGTTAAGTTTTTTGAGTTCTTTCTATATCCTAGAGATTAGTGCTCTATCTGATGTGTGTGTGGTAAAAATTTGCTCCTATTCTCTGGGCTTTCTAGTCACCTCAGTGACTGTTTCTTTTGCTGAGAAGAAGCTTTTCACTTCAAATCCATCCCATTTATTGATTCTTGATTTTATTTATTGTGCTACAAAACTCTTATTAAGGAAGCCAGGGCCTAATCTAACGACATGAAGATTTGGGCCCACATTTTCTTCTATTAGGCACAGGGTCTCTGGTATAATTCCTAGATCCTTGAACCACTTTGAGTTGAGTTTTGTGCATCATGAAAGACAGGGGCTTAATTTCATTTTGCTGCAATTGGATTTCCAGTTTTCCCAGCACCATTTGTTGAAGAGGCTATCTTTTCTCTAATATATGTTTTTGGTGCCTTTGACTAGTATGAGATAACTGTATTTATGTATTTTTGTCTCTGGTCCTCTATTCTGTACCATTTGTCTACAAGTCTATTTTGGTGCCAATACCAAGTCATTTTTGTTACTATAGCTCTGTAGTATAGTTTAAAGTCTGGTATTGTGATGCCACCTTCTTCACTCTTCTTGCTGAGGATTGCTTTGGCTATTCTGTGTCTCTTATTTTTCCAGATGAATTTCATGATTGCTTTTTCTATTTCTATGAGGAATGCCATTGGGATTTTGATTGGAATTGCATTAAATCTGTGTAATGCTTCTGGTAGTGTGGTCATTTTGACAATATTAATTCTGCCTCTCCCAGAACAAGGGCAATCTTTCCATCTTCTAAGGTTTTCTTTAATTTATTTCTTTAGTGTTCTGTAGTTTTCACTGTAGAAGTCTTTCACCTCTTTTGTTGGATTGATTCCCAAGTATTTTTTTTTTTTTGAGGCTATAGTGAATGGGTTGGTTTTTCTAGTTTCTCTTTCAGAGGATTTGTCACTAATGTACAGAAATGCTTTTGCTATAAGGGTGTTGATTTTAAATCCTTCTACTTTGCTGAATTCATTTATTAATTCTAGAAGTTGTCTGGTGGAATTTTTTGGATCCTCTAGGTATAGTATCTTGTCATTAGCAAATAGCAATAATTTGAGTTCTTCTTTTCTTTTCCTCTCCATATCCCTTTAATTTCTTTCATCTAATTGCTCTGGTGAGAGTTTCAAGAACTATGTTAAATAGAAGTGGTGAAAGAGGGCATCCTGTCTTGTTTCAGTTTTTAGAGGGAATCCTTTCAATTTTTCTCTATTTAGAATGATGTTGGCCTTGGGCTTAGCATAGACAGCTTTTACAATGTTGAACTAATACCAATACTCCTTATGTTCCTGTTATCCCTAATTTTTCTAGTGTTTTGAACATGAAGGGGTGCTGTATTTTGGTGAATGTTTTTTCTGCATCTGTTGAGATGATCATATGATTGTTATCTTTAAGTCTATTGATGTGATGAATTGTATTTATTGATTTCTGTATGTTGAATCGATCTTCATCCCTGGGATGAACCCCACTTGATTGTGGTGCACTATCTTTTTCATATGTTTTTGTATTCAATTGCCAGAAATTTATTGAGAATTTTTGCATCTAGATTTATAAGAGATATTGGTCTGAAGTTTTCTTTCTTCAATGCGTCTTTGTCTGGTTTGGGGATTAGGGTGATATCAGCCTCATCAAATGAGTTTGGAAGTGTTCCTTCTTTTTCTATTTCATGGAATAATTGAAGGAGTATTGGTATTAGTTCTTCTTTGAACTTGGCTGTGTATCCATCCAGTCCTGGGCTTTTCTTGGTTGGTAGGCTTCTTATGATGTCTTCTGTTTCCTTGTTTGAAATCGATCGGTTTAACTTGTGTATATCATCCTGATTCAGTTTGGGCAAAGCATATGACTCTAGAAATTTGCCAATGCCTTTGATATTTTCTGTTTTATTGGAATACTAATTTTCAAAATAATTTCTAATCATATTCTGGTTTTTTTAGTGTCCATTGTGATATTTACTTTTTCATCACAGATGTTAGTAATTTGAGTTTTCTCTCTCCTTCTCTTAATTAGCATAGTTAAAAGTTTATCAATTTTATTTACTATTTCAAAGAACCAACATTTTGTTTTGTCAATTTTATTTGTTTAAATTTCATTGATTTCAGCTCTGATTTTAATTATTTCCTGTCTTCTACAGCTTTTGTGTTAATTTATTCTTTTTCTAGGGCCTAGGTCATTTATTTGTTGACTTTTTCTTCTTTTAAAGAATGAACTCCATACAATGAACTTCCCTCTTAGTACTGCCTTCAGAGTGTCCCAGAGATTTTGATGTTGTATCAGTGTTCTCATTTACCTTTAAGAGGTTTTTAATCTCTTTTTTAATGTCTTCTGTAATCCATTGTTCATTCAATAGTATATTATTTAGTCTTCAGGTGTTGGAGTAGTTTTTATCTTTTATTTTATCATTGATTTCTAATTTCATTCCATTATGATCTGATAGAATGCAGGGTAGTATCTCTGTTTTTTGTATTTGCTAAGAGTTGCATTGTGGCAAATAGATGGTCTATTTTAGAGAAGGACCCATGTGCTGCTGAGAAGAAAGTGTGTTCACTTGTTGATGAATGAAATATTCTATATATGTCTAATAAGTCTAAGTTATTGATTGTATTATTGAGTTCTATAGTTTCTTTGTTCAGCTTTTGTCTTGAAGATCTATCCAATGGTGAAAGAGGGGTGTTAGAGTGACCCAGAATTATTGTGTTTTGGTCTATTTGATTCTTGAAATTGAGAAGAGTTTGTTTGATGAATGTAGATGCTCCATTGTTTGGGGCATATATATTTATAATTGTTATGTCTTGTTGATGTATGGTTCCCTTAGGCAGTATGAAATGCCCTTCTTTATCCTTTTTAATAAACTTTGTCTTGAAGTCTACTTTATTTGGTATGAAGATTGAAACTCCTGCTTGTTTCTGCATTCTATGTGAGTGGTATATTTTTCCCAATCTTTCACCTTCAGTCTTTGGATGTCTTTTCCTATGAGATGGGTCTCTTGAAGGCAGCATATTTTTGGGTCTTTTTTAAAAAAATCCAATTTGCCTGTCTATGTTTTTTGATTGGTGAGTTCAGACCATTAACATTCAGGGTTATTAGTGAGACATGCTTTGTATTCCTGGTCATTTTTGTTTATTTTTGGTATTTAACTTGACTTGGTTTCTTCTTTGATTGGTTTTTCCTTTAGTTTACTACCTCCCTTTGTTGATTTTCATTGTTGTTTTTCATTTCCTCCTCATGGAATATTTTGCTGAGAATGTTCTGTAGTTAAGTTGTAAATTCTTTTAACTTTTATTTATCATGAAAGGTTTTTATTTCATCATCAAATCTAAAGCTTAATTTTGCTGGATATAAGATTCTGGGTTGGCATCCATTTTCTTTCAGAGTTTGGTATATGTTGCTCCAGGATCTTCTAGCTTTCAGGGTCTGAGTTGAAGAATCTGCAGAGATCCTTACAAGTCTCCCACTATATGTGATCTGATTTCTTTCTCTTGTGGCTTTTAAAATTCTCTTCTTGCTCTGTTTCGTTGGCATTTTTATTTTAATGTGCCTTGGTATAAATATGTTGTGATTTTTGTATATTTGGTGTCCTGTTTCTCGTATTTGATTTTTCCAATTCATCCCTCATGTTTAGAAAATTTTATGATATTATTTCATTAAATAGATTGTGCTTTCTTTTGGCTTGTAATTCTATGCCTTCCTCTATCCCAATAATTCTTAAATTTGGTCTTTTAATGTTATCCCATAATTCTTGAATGTTCTGCTCATGGTTTCTTACCATCTTCACTGTGTGGTCAACTTTATTTTCAAGATTGTATATGTTGTCCTCATTGTCAGAGATTCTGTCTTCCAGGTGATCTAATCTATTGGTGATGCTTTCTATTGAATTTTTAATCTGGTTTATTGTTTCCTTCATTTCAAGGATTTCTGTTTTTTTCACAATCTCTATTTCTTTATTAATCTTTTGCTTCATGTATTTGCTTATGTAGCTCTTTACTGAAATGATATTTTGCTGTCTGTATTTGCTTTCTTATATCATCCTTTAATTCACAGAACATTATAATTATGTACATCTCGAACTCCTTCTCTGTCATTTCTTTTGCTGTGATGGTCATGGCTTCTAATAATTTAATTCTTGGATTGTTTGGGACAGTTTCTTCTCTTGTTTTTCATGTTGTTCTTGTGTCTTCGCTTCTAGCACTGTGGATCTGAGGTGTTACAGTTTTTACCCTATATGCTTATAGTGTCCCTGAAGGGATCCAATACCTCTCCTTTAATATACAAAAATGGTGAGTTTAATTATTATCTACAATAAAAATAGTAGGTTTGCAAAAGTTTCTGATGGTAGACAGAGAACCAGGGGTGGGCTGTAGGATGAGATGTTAAGGAGGTAGGAGGTGAGGATATAGAGTTATTAGATCTTAGGAAGCATGTAAGAGGAATCAAAAGGAGTTGGGTTAGTAGGAGAAAAGAGAGAAAATGATTTTGGGGAGACAAGTAAGTGGGAAGACAATAGAAAGGGTACAACAAACAAATAAAAATTAAGAAAAATAAAAATTGTAAAAATAGGAGATAATATACAACTGTGATATACTATTCAGACATCCAATCCTCAGTAGCCTTATTCATTAAAAGTAGTTGGTTCCACTAATGTTGTAGATGTAAGGGTGGTAGAAAAGAGAGAGAGAAAAGAAGGAAAAAAATTGAAAAAAAAATTGAAGGAAAATACAAGGATTGTTTCTGTTGGAGTTCAGTATCTTTCCTGCTTCTCCAATAGGTGGAGTTGTCTGTTGTTTGCTGGTATCTTCACCCTCTTTGGATGGTGAAAGTTATTAGGGTGGGAAGGTTGATCTTGGGGGTGAAGCTCCTGGAAGTGGGGTATAGCACTTCCCAGTCCCGATGGGAGACTGCACCCCAAGGATCTCCTTTGGGGCCCGCTCATGTGATGTGGGCACCTGGTCTTATCTCCTTCTATCGCCTGTGGACCTCACAATCCCTGGTCTCTAATTTAGTCTCTCAACTGCATCCACTCTCCCCTCCCTTTCTACTTCCCAGTCAGGAACCTCTCTGGAGGTCTTGTGGGCTGTGCTCTGGGGGCTGTGCACCTGCCTCAGAGAACTGTTTTGTATTGGGCAGTTCAGGGCCAGGCTTTGTGAGCTATGGACCAGCCACAAAGCTGCAAGCACTGTGCTGGGTGGGTGGCTATGGGGAAGAGGGGGGATTTGGGGGACTACAGGTATGTTGATATTGCTTCTAGGCCCCAGCTGGTGTCCCAAGCTGGGCGTTTCCCCAACCTCAATGGTGACAAAGGTGTCCCAAGGTAGAGGCAGCTGCTTTCAGAGATGGGGTGTCAGTTGGGTTGGGCTGGGTGGTGGCATTGGGCGGCGTGTTCAGAGATGCAATTCAGTGGTGTGCAGTGTTGTGGCTGGTGGATGTCTCCAGACCCTCTCCTTTGTCCCCAAGTGTAGGCTACTGGGTGTAGGGGACTATAGCAGTCGTTGCAGTGTTCCAGGGTAGGGGAAACCAGGGGAGCCCCACATTGGTAGATGGGGGTCCACACAGGAGTGGCAGCTGGAGGTTCTGTGTGTGGGTGGTGGCCAGGGGTGCTACGCGGGTACTGATGCCAGTGGTCCCGCCTGGGCCTGTGGCGGAGATTCCTGTGCAGGAGCGGCTGTCGGGGGTCCTTTAATAACTCACAGAGACACGGCATTTCCACTACTAGAATCCCAAGCCCAGAGCGACACAGAAGGCCCAGCAGAGGGTTTTAAGGGGAGTTTGGCATGTCCATCGTCCATGGAAAGTTTCTGGCCAATTGCCATAAATGTAAAGAGCCAGCCAGAAATAGCCCAGGCCGTGTTCCCAAAACTTCTTCCTGATCACCCCCAGCCCAGGCCACCAAGTCTCCATGATTTTCTTTTTTTCTTTTTTTAAATTAAACACTCCTACTCTACTTCTGGGAGGCCTGATTATTCTCTGCTCTCTAAAACAAGCATTGTGTCTGCAAGCTGCTCACAGGCTGGCCAGGTGGTAACTGCACCCCATACCTGGGGCCCACTGCCCACTGCCAAAACCATTCACCCTTCATCCTTGTCAGCAAAGTCTCCAGCTGCAGAGACCAGTCTCATCACTCTAAATCTACCTTTGAGGCACATGCCTCATGTTAGAAATTGTTTTAGAAAAAGGACAATACAGTTCTGGCCAGTGAGATGGGAGAAATATGCCGAAGCTTTGTGGCAGCAGTCATTCTGTGATCATAAGTTCATCGAGGACAAAGTCTATAAAGCCAACACCATGGAGCAGTTGTAAATTTGGAGAAATGATGATGTTGGTGAATCCTGAATTCATCAACTCTGAAGTCACCTAATTTCAAGATGTTTGCAATTTGTGATATAAAATCTCCTTAATGGTTACCTTGGGTGAGTCAATGCTTTCTGTTACTTGCAACTGAATGCATCCCAATCTTAAATGCCGTTTACCCAGAGCCCTCAGTGTGGAACTGTAATGATTAAATTCACGGTTTCCAAAACCTTCTATGTATAAAAGTGTTCACCTCTCTTGCACACAACAATTACCAGTGATATGCGGAATACCCATGACCAAAGTCCTAACTGGAGATGGGGGGCAGGGATTTAGTCATAAAAAATGACAAATAGATACAAATGTTCCAGGAACTATTCCAAGTTCTTTGGGTCATGTGTTTTGAGAAGGTTTGCTGCTTCAGAGAGAAGGAGAGCCATGGTTTGAGGGTCAGAGAAGGGTTTCTTCAATAGTATTAATTTGATGTCCCCAAACCAGCACCACATCTACAAAACTTAAGGATATATTAGTCCCCAGCCCTTGAATCGTCTACTCCAAGGAAGATTGTGTTCTATAAAAAAAAAAAAAGCTCCATCCTTAGGCTGAATTCATGTTAATGTTGCAAAACCATAATGAAGAATCAGTGGTATCTGAGGGCAAAAGAGTAGACATGGACGATAAAATCTTTATTCAGACTTGCCAAGATGGTAATCATTCTGTATCAGCACAATCGAATCCAAATGGTTCTCAAATTAAATTCCATTGGAAGAAATCTCCCATGGAGTGGTCACTTTGGGCACTATCCGTGGACTATACCTGGGGAGGAGGACTTGACCTACACACCCAATCACCACGGAGGCAGCAAATCTCACATCTTCTCTAAGAGTGAGCAATTCGGGTATGTTTTCCTATCTGAGACCTTCAGAAACACTTGTTGGCCCTTGTTATCTCCAATTCTTCTCCTGCCAGTCACTCTTCTACCTACTTCAGTAAATCTGATTCTACTACTTCCTGGAAAGTAGCTCTTGCCAAGGTCAACAGCAACCCCCATCCTGCTGGATCCAAATCTCCTTTTACACCATCTCTTAACAGCAGGGATGTCGTCTACTCTACTTACTTAAGGAATCTTGGTGTCCAGCCTAGTTTCTGGCACATTATAGATCCTAAACAAATATTTGCAAATGAACAAATGAATGGACATATGTTCTAGGACATGTGATGTGTTGGAGGCAGAATCAGAGGCTAGAATTCTTTCTACTACAATTTAGTTTGATTGAGAAAGAGACTAAGGTGATAATTTTTTTTTTTTGCATTTTCTAAAGAACAGAACAACAACAACAAAATTATTTTGCTTCACATCTTTTAAAAATAACTAAATCCAGGAGAACATTGAGTCTCAGAGTCACTTCTCCTTTCGACATTCTTCTAAACGAATTTCATTGCCCATCAAGCAGGTGCCTGATGGAACATTTTCAGAAAATCTCTCACAGGCTTCAGTTTTGTTTTGGTTTCCACATTTTTCCAACTCTCCCCATAATACTCTGAAAGAATAATTAAGCCCTGAAATTTTGACAAGGGGGCTGGAAAAAAAATTCTGTTTTAAAAAGCTCTGTTATCTATCACATAAGCTGCCAACTAATTATTGCAATGTATCAAATAGCCAAAAGTGATGAGGATCCTTTGTAGAAACGGTTTCAATAGTCAAGAGCTGGGCCAAGAAGAGCCAGCTGGGAGGTCCTGCTGCTCAAACCAAAGGCAACCCACCAAGTCCACAGAACTTCCAAATTCACCACTTAGGCAGCAAATCAGGATTTTTTTTTGCACTAAACCTCATAAAATCCTAAATAGAAACAAAGGCAATAGATTTCACAGCTTCTTTTGAAGGGAATGGGCTCATGTCATTGCCAATCTTGGTGGAAAAGACCAACGTTAGCTTGTTCTGGAGTATAACTATGCTTTGCTATTAATCCTCTTTATTTTTAGTTTTTATTTGATGAAGGCATCATGCTAGTATTTAGTGGTCATATGAAACTGGGAAAGCTATTTACTAAGAGCATCCGGAGGCAGAGTCTCGGTAGAGAATTCCTGAACATCAGTCAAGGTCATAGCTTAATAAGGGGAACTGAACATTAGGCCTTCAAGGTAGATCATGATCATGAACTATAAAAGGGGTAATGGGGCTGGAAGCCTGGGAATCAGGACCAGGCTCCAATACAATGTGCTGAGTGGGCCTGGGAAAGAGGTTCAGGCCTCGTGACAATGGGTGTTTCAGTTTCAGGTGGATACATCAGAGAGACAGATTCTTGCAGGGTTTGGTGTCCATGGCCTTTTGTAGCTACAAGTGTTTGTTCTTCACATCGAGAGACATCGACAAGAGGATTTCATGCAGCCAACTCAACCTTTCCCACTTGTCTTTGCAGGTTTCACGTCAATATGAAACCAGCAGAGGAAGGCAATATGGTGCCCGATCAGTTGTTACTGGTCATAGTCCCGGTTGCCTTGAGAATAAAGCAGAAATTTGTCTGATACCAACAGGTGACATTTTGCCTTTTGGAGGTCATTTTCTTCCTCAAGTACAAATAAACCCACAAAAATGTTTCCATTAATTCTTGCAATCCTCTGTATCCTCTAACCACTCTGATAGCATATGGGAGCCACAATTGGACATTGTAGTGGCTGGAATTTAGATTAACAAAACAGGATATCTCCAAACTAGGCATCTTTTCAACTGATAAACTATTCTTGGTGATGAGATTATTTATATGATCTTTCTAAGCTTGCATCATACTTTAAAAGTAGAGGATTTAGGGAAAGCTGGACACTCACATTTAGCATAGACCAATACATCCCTTGACTTTGAAGTTCCCACAGAACAGGAAACACACAGGAAGACCCATGATGAAGATGGAACAGGTATTTAGGAAGAACTTGAGTTGCTCTGTGTGAGGACATGGCCATATGAGCTGGATACTTAGCAAGACCAAGAAAGCAGGAGAGGGGTGTGAGGGCTAAAATAATCCCACCTGGGGGGAATAAAGCATCTCTCAGTATTAAAAAGGATACCGAGTTCTAATACCCAAATGTTCCAGCTTTCTTTGAACATGTCAGTACTAGGGTTTCCCAACAGATGGGTGTAATACAGCCTCAGGAGTGTCCAAGCTGGTGATACCCATATATCTAAGTGGGCTGTTGCTCTCAAAAAGGTCCATAAGCAGGTGGTCAGTCCCAAGTACAAGGTGAGACTTAAGAATAGGATTTGTGGTTCCTCAAGGTAAGAGATTGTGCTTTATGAATCTTGGAATCTCCACGGGGTGTTTATGAATTGACCCATGGGTGACTGGGGGAGAATGAAACAGAGTAAGTCAGACCTAGCCACAGGATGAGAATGAAATACTAGGCAGATTATTGGAACAAAAGCCAGTTACAGGGGACAAAGGATGGCCTCAGTGTCTATATCAGCTTACTCAGTATAGACAAAAGCTCAAAAATAAGGCTGAAGCCCAGCTACCCAGCTAGAGAAACCCATCAGATCCCATGTGCTGCAGACGGACTGGATGCCAAGTCCTAGACTAGAGCTCCAGAATGTTCCAGAAAACTGAGCTGTGTGGGTCATCAAGATGTTGCAGCTATGGGTCCCCAAGACTGAAGGAAACCCTCACCTGGGATGAAGAGAAAGCCTCTGGTTTGTGCTGGAATTTACCTTCCTCCTCTGTCTTCCTCCTCCTTCTCTTTCTCTTTCTCTTCCACCTCCTTCTCCTCCTCTGCCACCTTCTCCTCCACCTCCTCCTTTTCTTCTTTTCTCTTCTCCTTCTCCTCATTCTTATTTTTGAATCTCCTGTTTCTTTCTCTCCCATCAAAACTTCCAATAACTAAGGTTGCTCTTAAACAGAATTTTATTCGTCTGAGAAAACTCAGAGATTAACAGGCTTAAATCTTCCAGGGGCTACATGCTGAGCTGTTATTCAGAATCACACCACTATAGCTATTCTGATGGTTTAAAAACTGAAATCTTCTGTACTCATTGGTAAACAGCTATTATGTTGAGCACCTTGAGTGCTTCTGCCAATAACCTGGCCACCCCAGCCTCTCCCCTAGAACCTTTGGACTTTCCATGATCTAGCAATTAAAGGTAGTTTCTGGTATCACAGCTGCAAAGGCTTGACCTATTCTGTGCAGAGCAGGTGGATGCATTTCATTCTCCCCGGGGTAAAACCAACCACAGGGTCACCAATAGAGAGTATGTGAGAGAGATTTTGAAGTAAGAGACATATGAGAGGATTTGGTAAACAAAGGCCAGATATAGAGAGCTTGCTTGTCTTATTCCGAGTGCAGACCAGCACAGCCAGCAGCAGATCCGTGGACTCAGTAATGTCTGAACTACCTCTCCTGGGGCTACAGGCTGGCTTTCCCAGTATCCCGATCCCTCACCCTGTAGTTGGACATAAGACTCTTATCGAACTCAATCAGATTTTCTCTCAAAGGAGTAGATGATGCTTAGATTTGTCTGATTGAATCCTCTATGAGAGTGGTGTGTGGAGTTACTCAGTCCTGACTGATTGTTCTGCTCCATCTTGGACTTAAAGTCCTTTCCTCATTTCTGTTGCTCACATCCCAAGAATTCTGACCAATATGCCCAGATGGGAAGAAAAACAAATCTGCAGGGGAAATGCCCAAGT
This sequence comes from Marmota monax, assembly GCF_021218885.2. Classification (NCBI taxonomy): domain Eukaryota; kingdom Metazoa; phylum Chordata; class Mammalia; order Rodentia; family Sciuridae; genus Marmota; species Marmota monax. The sequence goes on from NW_026695202.1 coordinate 7,057,801, forward strand.
ATGCTATCATTAAAAAACGCACACACACCTGCTTTCCTACTTGTGAGACCCAGAGACATGGAACCAGTCAATAATTGGGTTTGTTGGACTTGAACTTCACAGACTATGGAAATAAGTATTCCTGCATCCAAAACACTGTTGGTGGAACACTTCTTAAGCACAGTTACACTTAAAATTAGCTTGATTTCTATGCTATGTTGCCATTTCTCTTTGTCAGTTGGCAGAACCTTAAGAAAAGAACAAAAAGGGGTTATTACTGAAAGGCTGAGCGTTGATCGACTGAGCCACAATGAGCCAGCCCATGTCTGACATCCCTTCAGGGAACTCTAGTTATTTAGTAATTCATTTCCTGCAGGAACAATTTGCTTTCAGCTTTTTTCTCATCCTCTGAAGAATTTGGAGGTGACAAGCACCTTCTGAGCTAACTCTAGGAGCTCAGATGGGGTGGTGGTGGGGGATCGTGGGAACAGCAGTGGGAGAGATTAGCAAGGGTGAATAACTCGAGTTTACAAAACAGTAAATGGAGAAACCAGCGATTTAGGATGCTGATCATTTATTTTGACAGGTGTAGTTTATCTCTGCTCATTTATAATAATTATACATTGTGGAGACTCATTATCCTGCCCCCTCCTGTCTCAGTGCTGAGAGCGGTTGAAAGTAAATTTGGCAAGTCTCTAGGGGGAGTGAGATAATGGGTGTTAATGACCAAATGGGAAATCTATACTCCAACCACTGACTGTGAGGGTGGTGTGACAGATCACTGACAGGGCGTGTTCAGACTCTGAAATGACATTTCTAAACTCTTGGATTTTTTTTCCCCTCCAATCCGTGCTTCATAGGGCTTGAACACATTCGTAGACTCACTTTTCCATTTCCTCTTATTCTCCTGTCTCCTAGGAACACAGTCTTTGGGGTTCAGAGTTTAGAAAAATATTATTCTTTGGACAACCTGAAAGGACTGTAAGGAGGATTAACTTGGTTAACGTGAATAGGACTCACAACAGTGACTGGCACTATGTGTTGTCACCATTATTTGTGAAAGGGAGGTAATGACAGTATATACATTAGGAACTGTGCTGTGAGGATTAAATAATACACTTTTATACAGAATTTTCAATAAAAATCAGTTACACTCAGGATCTATTCTGATTTTGCAGTATTAAAATTTGGAGCTCAGAGCATCTTAAAGCTGAAACTTCACATCATTACATACAGCATTTTGTAGTTTACTTCAACAAACATATTCTGAGTGTCTGCTCTTGGCCAAGTCCTGGGAGTGCAAAGATGAATCTAGGATCCTGACCCTCAGAATAGGAAGGGAGAAGCCAAAGCAAATACATTACTAGAGCTAGAAAAGACCTCAAGAGACCCTCTATTCCAGACAGGACTGAAGATGAAATATCATAAACTGCTTTTGAAAGACAGACTAAAAAGGCTGTTCTCTAAGACCCCTGAGAACCATTCAAATAACTGATCTGTTTCCTCTGCTTTTAACTTGTACCTCTCTTCCCGTAAATGAGATCCACATCCTACCAGTTTATGCGGACGAAGGGCACCCTCTCTCCTCTTCCACATTTGCTCTGATTTTGCTTTCAAGTGTTTTGACTCCAAGCTGCCATTGGCCCATACAGCATCTTTGATCAAATCTAGCGCGGTGTCTTTTCACTCTCTAACCTACCTTGACATCTCTACTCTAGGCAGCTCTGAAAATGGGGGTATCCTCTCACATCTCAATGCTTAAGAACCCCTCCACTCTAGGGAAGCAGGAAATGATTTACAGAGAGAGAGATTTTGCAAAGAGACTACATATTGCAACATCCAGTGCAATCAGAAGCTCTCCGCCCCTTATCTCCATACTCACTCTGTGATGTAACCTACTGCACTATTTAAGAGGCCCCCAGAAATCCCCGAGCTCCTGGAAGGACCATCACCAACTCCTTCCCTGCCACTGACTGTCCACCGGGTCAACCCCTAAAGGGAGTCACGGTGAAGTCACACCTCACCTGTTCCTTACAAGGCCCCAGCACTGATGCCATCCATTGTACCTTCCACCTCTGGCTGCCTCAGTCACCTCACTCCCAAGCCCCCCCGGCCATCCCTGGTCCCCTAGACACATCCCAGAACTGTCACATGTACCCACCCACTTGGCCCCATTTCATTCCCCCTTCACCAGTCCCTTCTCTTCTGTCCCCTGTCTGCCACATGTATACATACACAAGTTTCACTGCTGTCACCTCTTCCCTTTACTGGTGGACTCCCCCGGGAGCACCTTCTCTCTGGCAGGTCTCCCAAGAGCAAGTTGCTACTCTCTCCCCACTAAGGATCACCAGGCTAGATGGCCAGATACGCACGCTCAGAACCTTCATTCTGAAGCTACCACCGTAAAAAGCAGGCAGACTTTCCCTTCAATTATTGTGAAGACAGCAAAGCCACCTCCCCTTGCCTCTTGCCCACATACCCACCAGTCTTCACATCTTCCCATCCTCTGCCTCTCCTGCTGAGACAGGGTCAGCTGGCCCAGCTCCTGCCCAGGCCAGGTGTGGCTGGGCACTGACCCTCACCCTGCTCCACCCGCTGCCGATGTGGTTGCTCCCTTTATCCCCCCTCTCTCTCTTCCATCATCAACGTCCCTCTTTAAGGACTCATTTCCATGCACAGGTACACGTGGGAAATACTGACATGTTTACACAAAATCAAACAAATGATCCTAAAGCTTCATTTCCCATTTCAGGCTTAAGTATTTACTTATTTAATTTTTTTGCTTCCCTTTAAATTAAAACTTGCAAAAATCATTTTCTACACTTGCTGCCATCCTTTCAACCCAGCCACTCCATTCCTCCCTTCTTCTGTGGACCCCATCTGCCTCCCCACCTCCCTTACCTGTATGGACATTGCTCTTTTCAAGGTTACCAGCGACTTCCATTCAAGTTCCACAGCCAACTTTTCATCTCCGTCTCACGGGACCTCTCCAGAACACTGGACACAGTGGGTCACTCCCGTCTTCTCCAAACCTTTTCCTCCTTGGCTTCTGAGCCACCTCCACTTTGAACCGTCCTTAACCAGCTTGTCCTGCTGCTCCTGACTCTAGATGTGTTTCTGGGAACTTATCTGGACATATGGGATTGAATTTGGGACTCCCCAGTTTTCCCCCCTATTCTCAGCTCTCCCCTGAGCCCCAGAATTATATATCCAGCCATCGATTTTAGATTGCCTTTCTATTTTAGGTTCACCTAAAGGGGTTCATCTAAACTTCAAAAGCAGATCTTTTGTTTATCTCTTTCAATCCTCTTCTCCTTCATCTGCAATGGCACCCTCAGGTACATGGTGGCTCAGGCTCCGGATTCTAGAAATTTCTCCCTGCATCTTCCCTTTCCTTAACCCCCAGGTTCAATCCACAGCAAGCCCTACTGACTTACATTTAAAATTGGCACCACATGGGTCATTCTCATTGCCTTTCTAACCCAGCATGCAACTGCAATGTGTGGCATAACAAAATAGTCCCCAGGTTTATGTCCCCCCTGCCACTCTTGCCACCTGCATTCAATTCTCAACACGACAGCTTGGATAAATTTTTAAAACCATAAATCAGCTCATGGTGCTCTTTTGCTTTAAACTTTCCAATGAATTCCCATAGCACTCAGAATAAAATACCGAATTCCTTACCATGGCCCCAGAGGCTTATGTGATCAGCTCCTGGGTATCTCTTGGGACCCATCTCCCCCCATTTGGTGTTTCCAATGACATTTCTTTTATGGTTTTGCATAGCCTGCTCCTGCACTTCATTTAGGTCTGTGCTCAAATGTCATCTCTTCAGAAAGACCTTTCTTGCCCACTGTGTTTGAAATAGCACATCTCATTATTCTTATTTCTTTTAGTCTGTTTTTTTCTTATAGCATTATGCTATGCCATTTTTATATGCCTGTGATTAAAAATCCAGTGTAATTCATATTACAGACTGAACAAGAAAAGTTCTATGTGATGGTTTGAATGATGGCGTCCTTCCCCAAATTTATGTTGAGACTTAATTCCCAAAGCAACGGTATTAAGAGGTGTGGCCTTGGAGAGGTGATTAATCATTGAGGGCTTTGCCCTTATGAATGGAGTTGGCACTTTTGTAAGAGGGCTCAATGTTGAGGGGAGTGCTGTTGACTTTCAATCTCTTCTGTCATGTGAGATATAGTGTCTTCCGCTTCTGAGGATTCAGCAGCCAGGTATCATCTGAAAAGCAGATAGTAGCCCTCACCAGACCACAATCCTATCCACATCTCAACCTCCACAACCATGAACAATGGATTTCTATTGCTTATAAATTATCCAGTCTGTAACTTTTTTGTTATAACAGCACATACAGACTAAGACACTATATGATTATTTCAAAAGATGTTAAAATACATTTGGCAAAAAATCAATGATCAACATTGTAAACTAGCAATAGAAGGGAACTTCCTCAATCTGTTAAAAGGCATCTATCTATAAAGAACTTACACTGAACATCCTAGTTAATAGTGAAATATTGAATGCTTTTTTTCCTTAAGATCAGGACTTCCCAGTCACCACTCTATTTAATATTCTACTGTATGTCAGCCTTTGCAATAAGGCAAGCTAAAGAAATAAAGGGCATAAAGATCAGAAAGAAAAAAGTCATTTTTTTTTGCACTTGAGAATACCATAATTATTAATATAGAAAAGCCAAAGGAATCCCCCAAAACAGCTCCTAGAACTAACAAGTGAATTTAACAAGGTTGCATGCTATACGGTTAATATAGAAAATTCAACTGCTTTTATATATTAGCAGCAACCCGAGAATATTTTAAATTAAAAAAAATTAAATTCTTTAAAATAGCTTTAAAAACATATAATACTTAAAAATAGAGTTAACAAAAGTCAAAATGTATATACTGGATATTGTAAAACATTGCTAAGGGATAAAAATAAGCAAATACAAGGAAGCAAACATATCAAATGCAAGAACTGGAACCTTCAAACTTACATATTTTTATTTGTATGTTTGTTGTCCACATATCTCCATAGATTTTTCCTATTTCATTTCCTGATATATCTTCAGTATCTCTTATTAAAAGTGGCACACAGGCATTACCCATTAAATATTTGTTAAAAGAATGATGATAGGAAGCCCCAAAGCAATTTTGGTTTTGTTCCATCTCATAAAGTTTCCATGAGAGAAAAAAAAATGGTGTTTTTCCTATAGTCCTCTAGCCATTGGGACCACAACCAACTCCCTTAGCAGCCAGATGGAAAACGCTTGCTTCGTAGTCATTAATTCCTCTCTTGTCCCCAACCCCAGCAAGACCTCTCATCTCCACCACTGATCTCTAAAAGAAGCTCCAAAGTAGATGAAATGCAGTTTCTTTACCAGATAAAATACCCTGTTAGAGCAGGGAGTATTTGCTGCGGTGGAGAGGAACAGGGGCCCATAGGATGAGGAAGGAACAAAGAATCCTGCCACAAAGAGAAAAGTAAATGCAATGATTCCTGAGGGAAGGGTGCCCATTAGAGCTGGGAGACCAGACCAAGGGACAGGTCAGCAGCTGGAGGCTCTGGAACGGCGCAGGAAGGCAGAAGGAGAAAAGTGCTAGGGTGGGCAGTGCACCGCCTCTGGGGAGCAGGGGATGCTTACACAGGAAGGGGTTGGAAACCCCAAAGGCTTGGAGTCAGACATGGACTTTAGACCAGCTGTAGGCATGGGGCAAGCCCTTGCTCTCCCTGAAGTTCAATGTACTTCTCCATAAAATATAAATTCTAACATCTGCCCCACACCTACCTATAGAATTATTGTGAGGGTCAAATGACATGAGGTAGGTGCCATGGAGAGGTTGTTATCCATTAGCCAGCCTTTTCTTTTCCAAGGTTCTGAAGAGAACCCAAGTTTAAGTCTTCCTGTTCATTATCTAATTTGAAGTCAATTCCTCTCATATGAGATCCTTCCGTATTCAAATATAAATATAAAAATGCGCTTGTGCTGCCAGATGTATGTATGCGGGAAGAGAATTCCTGTCTTTGGTTGCCTGTACTAGTGTGCACAGCGGTTGATAACTACACCACCTTCTTGCGTAGTTGAAAATCATCTTTTCCAACTCCTTGTCTTTAATTTCACACTCAGGCTTGTTTTCCAGCTACATAATCCCTTTCAGGGGCTCTTTTGTGAATCATCTACATTTTTAACAAGATGGAGTACAAAATAAATACAAGATTTCAACAAAGAAGCAATCCAGTGCCTGGAATAAAGATAGAATTAACTCAAAATAATTACATTCGTAAATCTCCTATTTAAAAATCTCAGCATTGTTTTACCTTTCTCAACAACATTGAAGAGTAGGCTCATGTTCGGCTTGAATTTGCAGTAAAATCTCCCTGGTAAACCCAATTATTAAATAACAAAGAAAAGACGTCCTCCTGGTTCACGTGATAATAACCACGAAACAACTAGAAAGAATCATTTAAATTAGCTATAGATTGTTCCAAAATAGAGTATTGAACAATATGGAGTGCTCCACCACTTATTATACAGAAGAAATGCCCCTTCTCTCCCGGGCGTCACAGACACACGTGTGAATCTCCATTGTGCACTTTCCATTTTTTTTTTCTTAGCAGTTTTGTTGACTTTAGATGCCCTCATCTACTCTGTAAAATGGCAATTAATATATGTTAGATACAACTTTTCAGGAACTGGCAAATTCCAAACCATAGTACCTGGGGAGCTGTAGGTACGAAAGTGAGATTTAGACACGCGCAAAGGGAAGACCGCGTTTCTGACTTGTCTAGATTCCAAATGATCCTGAAACAGGAGCCATATGGCTGAGACCTCAAAGCTAGGAGGTGGCCCGGCTGGGATTTTAACTCAAGTCTGACTCTAAACATTGTTCTTTTCTGCAGCAGCGGCTGCATTGTCCCTTGTGGGAAGAATGACATGATGCTTATAAAGGATTTGGATGGGAACTAGTGACAACCAGAAATGTCACAAAAAGCCATTTTCCCACAATAGTTTGAAATAGTCTGTCGCCATTTGATATGGGGATTAGCGCTGGTCTTCGTGACCCTTCACATCAGCCACACACAAAAAAACGATCTGCCCAATTGCATAGAGCTGGAAATAAATCAGAGAATTGCAATCAACCAGTCAAATACTTTTTTTGAGTGCCTTCTGTTTGCTCAGCACCATCCTGCACTCTGTGGGAAATGGCAGCTCACACATCAAAGTTCTTTGGAAAGCAGAAAGGGAATGTGAAATCATATTAGTAGGAAAAAAAACTACACGAGGTGGTCCAGCTTTGAAAAACATAAACTCTTTTTTTCATTTTTATAATTTGTTCTTTTTAGTTATACATGATGGCAGAATGTATTTTGACATATCATACATACATAACTTCCCATGTGGTGGTACATGATGTGGAGTTACTCTGGTCATGGATTTATATGTGAACACGGCAAAGTTACATCTGATTCATTCTATTCCCCCTCCCTTCCCCCATTCCTGGGTTCAATCTGGTGAACCTCCACTCCTTCCTCCCTCCTCACCCCCTACCTATTGTGAGTCAGCATCCACATATCAGAGAGAATATCCAGTCTTTGTTTTTTTTGTGGATGGGCTTATTTTACTTACCATAATAGTCTCTAGTTTCACCCATTTATCAGCAAATGTCATAATTTCATTCTTCTTTATGGCTGAATAGTATTCTATTATGTATATGTACCACATTTTCTTTATCTGTTCATCTATTGAAGGACACCTAGACTGGTTTCATAGCTTAGCTATTGTGATTTATGTGACTTCATCGCTGTAGTATGCTGATTTTAAGTCCTTTGTGTATATGCTGAGGAGTAGGGTAACTGGGTCAAGTGGTGTTTCCATTCCAAGTTTTCTGAGGAATCTCCATACTGCTCTCTAGTGTGGTTGCACCAATTTGCACTCCCACCAGCAATATATAAGTGTATATTTCCCCCCACATCCTTGCCAATATTTATTGTCACTTGTATTCTTGATAATGGCCATTCTGACTGGAATGAGATGGAATCTCAATGTAGTTTTAATCTGCATTTCTCTTAATTGCTAGTGATTGAACATTTTTTTCATATATTTCTTGACCATTCATATGTCTTCTTGTGTGAAGTGTCTGTTCAGTTCCTTTGCCCATTTATGGATTGGGTTATTTGGTTTTGGGGGAGGTTAAGTTTCTTGAGTTCTTTATATATTCTGGAGATTAATGCTCTCTCTGAGGTGCAGGTGGCAAACATTTTCTCCCATTCTGTAGGCTCTTTCTCTTCATGTAAAGAACCTAAACTCTTAATGTGGGGAAGGAGATTTGCAATGATAATAGGTTGCCATTATCATAGGCAGCACAAAACACAGTTAATTGGTGTTTAGACCCAGGCCAACCAACTTTTTCTGCAAAGGAGTCATGTTGCAGAATTTTTTAGTCTCGAGACAAGTTGGAAACATGTTCTTCCCTTTGCTCATGAGTCTAAGTCTCACTTTTCCACCTAAAGCCTCACAGGGAAAAAAAAATGTCAGACTTTCTTTTTGCTGCTATAACTAAAAGACCTGAGCAGAACAATTTTAGGGAAGAAAAGCTTATTTGGGAGCTCACAGTTTCAGAGGTCTCAGTGCATAGACAGCGGGCTTCATTCCTTGGGGCGCAAGGTGAGGCAGAACATCATGGTGAAAAAGTGTGACAGAGGGAAGCAGCTCACATGATGAGCAGGAAGGAGAGAGAGAGAGAGAGAGAGAGAGAGAGAGAGAGAGAGAGAGTCCATTTACCAGATACAAATAAATACCCCAAAGCTCTGCCCCCAATGCCCCCCCTCCTCCAGCCTCACCCCACCAGTCTTCAGCTACCACTCAGTTGATGCCCTCCGGTGATTAATTCACTGATTGGGTTAAGGCTTTATCAACACTTTTTGCATTGTCTCACACGTGAGATTTTGGAGGACACAACACTGGGAAAGCACATTCTGTGAATTGTATTTGCAGTTGTCGATGAGGGCACAGACCCATCTGAATATTTTAAGTTTCACAGGCCTTATCCTGTCTGTGGTAGACCCTCAGTGCTAATGCTGTAGAATGCCCACAGCCATGACAGCAGGGTTCATGGATAACAGGAGCAGGGCCATGTTCCAATAAAGCTTTATTTACAAAAGCAGGTGACCAGCTGGCTTTGATCCACAGGCTGAACTTGGCCATGTCCTGCTTTAGACTCCATGTGAGAGAAGGTAATGAGTGATTATTCTCAAATAGTCAGGGCAGGTTTATATGCAACCACTCTTTCCTTTCAGGGCTGACTCCTAGCAGGCGCTCACTGAATTCTGAAACCCTCAAAGTAAGTTCCCAAGGTTCCGTGATTTAGTAATAGACTTGCACCGACTTCCAGCCAGGTCTGCCCAAGCTCAGCTCTCCACACTTTCACGACAACAAACCTCCCCCTTTGGCAGGCACACCCATGTCTCCCATTCTCTGTCTATTTTAGGGGACATGGACTTGAGCTATGTGGACCACTCTGTTCCACAATCCAAGGCTTAAAACCCACCCAGAATATAATGGCCCCATGAAGAATTGGTTCTCAAACTACTATATGAGGTGACCACCTAGGAGCTTAGAAAATGTGATGCCCAGGCCACATCTCTGGGTGGAGGGGAATCTCTAGGGGTGAGACGCAGGCATCCAGGAGTTCTTGAACGGTTTTCAGGTGATTCTAAAGTCCAACTGTGTTCGAGAACCCCCACCCTGAGCCCAGTGTTGCCATCAGTGCATGTCATATATCAGTGATAGAAATACAAAATTCCATACATACATATCCACCACTGTTATCTCCTGTTATCTCCACGGTGATGGTCCTGGGATACCCTCAATGGCTGGTTAAATGAGTACTATTAATTAAATCTTCCCCTTCCTGGTGCAGGTCACTTTTTTAGGTCCTGAAGAAATAATGAAATGGAACAGGCTAGTCATAAAAATTCAGAAACTGCCCTGGATCATGTCAAAATGTTGTGACTCTAGTGTGTCTTTCTTTGCAGCTGAAAACTATGTTTATTAGCTCCTAGTACTTCTGAGGTTCAGACACCTGCAAGTGGCTTATCTAGGAGATTTAGATGATTCTGCTCAGGAGTCCCCCCTCCTTTTTTTTTTTGGTATTGGGGATTGAACCCAAGGGCACTTAACCACTGAGCTACACCCCCATCCCTTTTTGTATTTTTTGAAATTTTGTGATAGGGTCTTACCAAGTTGCTTAGGGCCTCACTAAATTGTTGAGGTTGGCTTTGAACTTAGGATCCTCCTGCCTCAGCCACCTGAGTCACTGGAATTATAGGTGAGTGCTATCATGACCAGCTCTTTCCTTCCTTCCTTCCTTCCTTCCTTCCTTCCTTCCTTCCTTCCTTCCTTCCTTCTTTCTTTCTTTCTTTCTTTCTTCCCCCCCTCCTTCTAAATTAGTCCATCTCAATTATACAGAATTGTGACATATATAAAAACACAACTTGAAATTTCTTTACTTCCTTTCTGCCTCTGCTCACACTTCACAAAAGTTTGCGTAAATGGCAGCCCATCTTCTCCTTGCTGACGGAGGGCACTTTCTCCCACCTGGCACTTAGGGAGCTAGCACAGTGACCACTTGCTGGGCAGCCGTAGCCCTGCACAGGCGCACACATATGCCATCACAGCGGCTCTGCATCGTGCTTGTTACGTTCAGCCCTGGTCTTCAGAGGGCCAAGCAGTGTCCACGAGAGGCCTAAGGTTACCTGGAGAGTCAGAGCAAAGGAAAGGTCTGGATACCTTCTGCTGGATTCTGGTGAGTACCCCTGAGGAGTAGCACTGCCTGAGTCACCTCTTCCATAGACGTTGGCCATCTATTGAAATAATACCTGGGTAAAGGAGAGAACAACGTGTCCTTTGAGCGCCAACATTAATTACTGAGAAAGAGTGTCCCCTTGGGTGTGGGATAGGGATGGCAATAGAAAATAATGAAGAAATAATGGGCTTCAGAATCCCTTTCAGGGGCAACCTCGGGTCCATCCAAAGCGTTCTGTTTGTAATTTTTTCTCTTCAAATCCTGGCATCTGCATTTCAGATGAAGAAGCAAAGTGGATTCTTAAATGCAGCACCTGGGTAATGTGCAGAGTCAGGTCAGTGGAGAGGAGTATGTTTTCCAGGAACAAGTGCCACCATTTCAGTGAGGAATTCCTTCTTCCTGCTTCCCCCAGCCATCAAAGACAGAACGGACAGCTCCCTCCCCTCTCAGTCAGAGCACTTTACTTTGATCCAGAGCAAGGTCCTTATTACCACTCTTTCAAATTATTATAATCACTCTTCACTTCTCTGCCTTCCCCATTACGCTGTAATCTCACTATGAACAGATGTAATACCATATTAACCTATGTAATCATAGTGCATCTGCAGTCTCGCCTGGGGCCAGGCACAGAATAGGTGGTCAGTTAAAATTTGTTCTGTTCCAGGGACAACGCTTTGAACAACAAAGGCTAATAGCTTCTAGTCTCTGCGGACCAGCTAATATGTGGGACATTGTGACACACAGTTTGAAGATCTTAGTTTCTCCCTTCTCAAAACAAACTCGGTAAATTTTGCATCCTTATTTCTACCAGAGTGGGTGTTGTCTGTTGGGGACCAAACCACCCTTTTCTAGAAGAGCTGAGTATTCATGATTGTGACAAAGGCAGTGTCCACCTCCAATGATGGAGGCCAAAGAGACCTCTTTTATCCCGGCAGACCCAGAGGTAGTCACAATTGTGGACTTTGAATCTTGCACCAGTGACCAAATGACATAAGATTGTGGGATTTTGAGGTGACCAGTTAGATGTCACATCTATGCCAGCAGCATTGATGGCCTCTAACCAGAGCTTTGCCACTGTGCCATATTTTTGAGGTTCCCTTCACCTAGACTTTTGGAATCTTCCCAAACCTCTGCTAGTTTTCTAAACTGGTCTTCCAGTTTTTTTGTTGACTGTTAAGTGTCCCAAGTGCTTCTAATGAATTGCTATTTTGACTGAGTTTGCTGATTCCATTTATGTTGATTGCAATCATGAGCCTTGAGGGACTTCCCCATTTGGAAGATGAGAGGGTGGGCTGCTTGTTCAAGGGCACACAGCTCCCAACAGAGAAACGAGGCTTTATTGCAGTCTGTCTTATTGTAAAGCCTGGGCTCTCTCCACCCACCACCCTCTCTTGAACATAGAGACTGCTCGGTAACTTTGCTGTGGCTGATATTTAATGCTATGGCTGAGAGTTAATGGTTTTCTTTCTTTTAATTCAGGAGCCACTGAACTCCTTATTGTCTCGGTCATTTTTTAAATAAGTATAAATACTTTGGTCTGGTGAAGTTCAGTAAGTGCTCATGAAGCCAAGTCCTTGTCCCAGAGTGGCACAGGAGCAGCCCCAGCAGCTGGAGCAAGGCTGAGGCCCCACAAGCTAAAGCAGAAGCAAGTCAGGGACCTGTCACACCACAGCAGCCTGCCAGGGCTGGGTGTGGCGATCTGCTCCACATAAGGTCCAACGTCCAGGATCAGATGACCTCCACCTCCTACTTCCCAAGGATCATGATAAAATGGAAGTGGAGCAGACCTAAATGGAGATTGCAGGGCTAAAGGATATTGTTGGTGCTTTTCCAAACCCGGATTAGCATAGATTTGGACCAACAGCCTTGACTCAAGTGGTATATAAACTCCTACACAAGCACACTGGAGTGGCAACCTGCTATATGGTCTCCTCCTCCTTTCACTCTTGCCTTTGAACCTGGAAGGAGGTTGGAGATGAGGGCACAGCCCACCATTTAGAGCTACAACCTGAGACTGCAACACGCCACTCAAAGGTAGTGGAGAACACTTTGGCTTGGCTGGCTGTGACCTTGGAGCTGACCCTGGTAGGCATCCCCTGCAGTGATTAGCTGCTCACACTGAAATGAGCTTCTGGGCTTTCAGGACTTTAGAGGCCTGCAGTTTACACAGACTCAACCACCCATAGAAACTGAGAATCTAGTTTAGCCTCAAACTTCTGGTTTGAGAAAGTGATTATTCTTTTGTTCATTTATTTCTAAACTTTATGACATGTTTATTATGTGACAAGCCCATGAGATACAACTAATTTTTATTATCATTTGATAGATGAATAAATGGGGACTCAGAAAGACTATTTATACTTTCCAAAGGTCATGCAGTGGGTATGTGTTGGGCCCAGGATTTACTGAGGACTGACTCTTCAATAGATGCCTGAACTTTTAGACTTCCATGAATTACTCAATTTGATCCCAAATTTTGTGCATTCCAAGAAGAACCACTTTCATGATATTTTCAGGTTAAAAGGAAATTAGAAGGACATCACTGTTGTAAATAGTTAGCTCCTGCCGGTTTGTAGCTCACTCATTCAACAAGAGCTGGCCCAATGACTCTAACTTGATGTGAAAGAAATTTCTTTTAGGTCAAGTCAAGCCTTGAGTAAATGGTTCTTTTCCCTCCAGAATTAATCAATGAAGGTAGGGAAGCACTATGCAATCATATTTTACATATCGTTTGATCTATGGATTTGTTTCTTGATGGTGTTTTTAATTATTTAAACATATTGGGGGAAAAGTACAAAACGATAGGTTTTTCCTTTCTCTTGCTGGTTTCTGTCTGTTGTGAACTGCCCGTGAAAGTCACCTGGGGTTGGTTACCTAGGAAATGGCTGGCAGATGGGGGCTTTTAGATTGATCGCCAGATTTAAGTCAGGAAGGTAAGTGTGATGTGAATTTAGTTGCTTCTAAGTGGGAGAGTAGAAATTGCTGAGCATTATAAAAAGAGCCACCGCTACTTCCCCTCCATTCCTTAATTTTAAAGATTAAACAAATGATTTCCTTTCAGGGAGCTAACATATATCTAAATTTGTCTCCAGTTAAAGGGAGTCAAATGATTTCCTGACTATCTCGGAATTCATGGTTATGAGACACCATATTGAAAGGGTGTGCATATGGGAATGTGTATGTACATATGTGTGATCAAACCAAACTCAGCCCAGCTACTTCTTAAGTTAATGAAAAATAATGGGCATCCAACTTTATGCACAGGGGTAATTTCTGTGCAGCTTGATGGTTCTTCTGCAAGAAGCACCATTGCTGCATCCATAGAACATGATATTGTCAGAAAACCTAAGGCAGAGGGAGAATGTTTACTAAAACCAGCTCAGGAGCTAAAGTGCTGTCATCCACATGATAAGAAGACGGATTAAAATTTATCAGAATGAAAAGAACTGATCAAATTTGGAATTTCTTAATAGAAAAAAAAATACCAGGCATTTTAGAAAGTGCTCAGATAAAGAAAACTAACATTTGACAACTAGCAACTGTGAGCTAGGCACTTTCCCTTTATATCTCATTTAATCCCCCAAAGAAAAGTGTAAATATTAGTATAAGAGTTTTGAGAATTTTATTCCACAAGTATTTATTGAGCACTTAGTGTATCTGCACTAAGTTTCAAAGAAGATAAGTAACTTATCCAGGATTAGGATCCATTTTTGTTCCGCTACTTTTCCTGATCAGTGTATTACTTTTCTCTAGGGTATTTTTATATCAGAAGAGAAAAGTGGAAAGTTAAACAACTAATCTGAAAACATTATTGTAAGAAGGGATCTCATTTGCAAAGCTCAGATGCTCATGCACGTACATACACAGCTGCCTTTCCCCTTAGACTTTTGCTTGCAGGTTAAAATCACCTTGAAGATTGTCTTTTGTCTTGAATTTGCCTGAAAATGACATAGGAATGGATTATTAATAAAAGCAGCAAACTTTTATTAACATTTTGTGTGTGTTAGGCACAGCACTGAATGCATAATCTCCTTCAATCCTAACACAACCCTGTGAGGACAAACCCTAATTTCCCACAGAGGACAGGATGAAGTCCTAGAAGAGTCAGGTGACTTGCCCATGGTCCCACAGCAGGAACTGACGGATTCATTTTTTGAACTTAGGCCTCATTCTCATTATTGCTCCAATGTCTGCCTCTCCTCTGAATTAGAACCGATTCTCTTAGCCATAAGGTGGTAATGAACATCAAAGTTTTGCACAAAAATTATGGGAGGAAAATTGCAAATCTTCTGCAATACCAGATTTCCTCTGGTATAGAAAATTAGAAATTAACATTATTCAACTTTATTAGGAGGCATCTCCATTCAGAGTATAAATTGCATTTCATTGCACCGAGGCCTCCAATCAACATACAGTGTAGAGTTTTTAGGTATATTCTCATCCCCATGAGACAGTCTTCTTTATGTTCCCTAACATGGAGTTGGGGTGGGGCAATTTTTGCTATGAGGATTAATAGGATAATGTGTTACAGTGCCCAGAAGAATGCTTAGCTCAAAGTGAGCATCAACATATAATGATAATTACGGTGCATAATAGAATTCACTTATATGATAATATTATTATTATTAATTTCAAGACCCAAGGTAACCACTTCTCTCCCATCCCTGGTAAGACATAACCCAGTGGCTCTGAAATTCCCCCAATCAAAGCTTTATTCCTTTTCCTTTAGGCTTGGATGCTGTCCAAAGTGCAACCAGTCCTGGGAAGTTGTCAGTGATGTATATCTCAGAGAAAACGAGAGGTTTCAGACCAGACTCTAACTGGAGGGAAAGGAGGAAAGATCTCAGAGGCAGAATGGTAGATCTGAAAGGGTCTTTGGGAGCAGGCGCTCACTTCCTACGCCCTGATAGAGGGGCAAACTGGGTATAGAGTCAGTGAGTTGATCTTTCTTATTTAAAATTTGTCCCCTTCACAATCACGAGTGAGGATGTGTGTGCATGTGTGTGTGTGTGTGTGCGCGCACACACACACGCTTACTTGTTATATGTGTTGGAGAGTGCCACTGTCACTAATGCTGCAAACAAACCACCCCATGCTGAGTGGTATAAAACAAGGATTATTTTGTTAAGTCATGGATTACAGAAGGTGGGTCAGGAGTTTAGGTGGGAATCAAAGGGGATGGCTTGACTCCACTCCACATTATCTGGAGGGACCTCGAATGATCAGTGATAACTCAGACACCTGGAAGCTGGAATCCCTTGGAGACTTCTTTATCCACCTGGTCCCAGGGTTGGGATGACTCGAAACTGTGTCCAGCTGGGCCTGTCCACACAGCCCCTATATGTGGCCTCTCCTAAGGCAGGGACTTCTCACAGCCTGGTGGCTCATTTATGAGAGGAATTGTCCCTGGGCTAAACATTCCATAGAAGCAGGTGGGAGCGAGCCTCCTGGCCTTTTCTGAACCAGACTTGGAAGTCAGAGTTACTCCTGATGCATCTCATCAGGAGGAGGATAATTAGGCCCTATCCCTAGATGGAGGAGTATCAGTGTCACCCTGGAGAGGAGCATGTCAAATGGAAGTTGTTGGTGCCGCCATCTTTGGAAAATACTGACTGGCATGGGGAAGAAAGCAGCAATCTATAGCTTTTACTTCAACCCTTTAAAATCTCTCTTTCAGTTCCCTCACTCCCTCACTCCCTCACTTCCTCTCAAGGCACCCTCATTGGGGTGAAGTGAGCTCATGAACTCTCACGACCTCCCATCAAAGCCTAACCTCAGGAAGAGCAGGTCCATCAGACATGTTCTTCCCTGCATCAGGTTCCCAAAGGGACCTGGGAGCCCACTGGATCCTTGGGGGACCTTAATCCAGCACGGCTAGCATGGGAGAATTAACGGAACTCACAGAAAGCCTGAACAGGTGAGCTGAAATACTTCATCATTGTTGGCAACTGGAAGAAATTAAAATTGTGTGTGTGTGTGTGTGTGTGCATATGCGTGTGTGTGTGCTTGTGCTTGTGCAAGTTGCAGGATCAGAGAGTGGGCAAAGACAAACCCCAAGGAGATGAAAAGGCATTGGCTTCTGGCTAGTAGTGCTAGAGAATCCTAGTGTGCTGTGCCTGGAATAAATTCTCCTAGATTAGCACCCTTTCAAAAAAAGAAACGACCTACTATGTGCTGGGCACTCCGTTGCTTTTAGAGATTTTTTCTTATTTAATTCTCTCAAAAAAAATGACAAAGTGACAAAGCCTAGGTCCTGTGATCTTGCCACTAAGCCAACTTTAAAAAAAAAGCATTATAGTTCCTTCTTTACAAAAAAATATTACATGATAAAATATACTAGAAAGGAATTGTTGTGGTCAAAGCAGGGGTGAGAGATTAGAGAGTCACAGGGGGCTGGTCTTCCTTTGGACACCAAGGGGCAACCCCTAAAGAGTCTGGGGAATCCTGGGGTTGGGTCACAGATGGACAATCCAGTTAACTAACATCTTCACCAGCTCCAAAAAAGAAATAATATTTTCCCTGAATTTTTGCTCATGTGCTGAGCTTCCCTGAGGGCATTCCTTTCTTTTGGTCCCACTAAATCTTATTGATTCTTTCATTCAATCTCTCTAGGAGGATTTCCCCTGGGTTAGTATCTTTTCTGTCTCTACAATCTTGGGAAATGGTAATTCCATGTGTCTACTTGCCTTGGCGTAATTGTGATTCTCCAACTTAGAACATTGGTTCATCCTTTCAGATATCTCCTTTGAGTCTTTCTTGCATGTCAAAAATTTAACTCTCCGGGCATGGTGGTGCACGCTGGTAACCCCAGCAGCTCCGGAGGCTGAGACAAAGTTCAAAGCCAGTTCAAAGCCAGCCTCAGCAACGGCGATGTGCTGAGCAACCCAGTGAGATCCTGTGTCTAAATAAAATACAAAATAGGGATGGGGATGTAGCTCAGTGGTTGAATGCCCCCAAGTTCAATCCCTGGTGCCAAAAAAAAAAATCTACTAGACATTATCAAGTGGATGCTAGAGATGTAAAGTTTAATATGTCCAAAACAGAAGCCTTGATTCTCCTTCATCCTACCATTTCCAACAATAAACAAAGTACTGACCACTTTCCGTTCTTCAAGAAGGTTGGACTCCCAGGAGGAAAAGGAGACTTCACAAGACACAATATTCTCTGATATATTTCAGCAGCAGTTAAAAACTAGAGCGAATTCCTGAGAGCCTGGCAGTCTGGGCTCCCCGACACTAGGAGACATCACTATCATGGTCATGTATCTGCTTGTTCCTGAATGAGCAGAGACTTCCCACCTAGATTTAATTTCCTTGAGGTTGGTGGTCATGACACGGTCTTCTTATCATCCACTCTCATGCTTGGTGTATAATTGCTTGTCGGCAATTAAGAATATGAGATTGATCTGATCATACAGATGCCACGTACAATTGATGGAGGAAGCTGGTACATTAATATGATTTCCCATATAAGGGTGTAACTTTACCTTCTTTGAGGAAATTACATCTAAAATGATGGGGCTCTGTGCACAAGTGAATCTTAAATTTCTCTACCTTGGTGCAATGTTTGTGCATTGTCCACAGGTCATGGGGGAAGGGAGAGGGAAGAGGAAAGGAATGGTTACTCATGCCCTTGGTGCTGGGACATTTCTATAAATTATTTCTGACTGGCAACAGATTGTTGGGGGAAGCAAAACCAAAAGGGGTTCAGTAACCTATTTTAAATGAACTTAGCTAGTAAGTAGAGGGGCAAGGATTCAAATTTAGACATAGCTAATTCCAACTTATAGGCAAAGAAGCTAAGATTCAGAGATAGATAGCAAGGTCTGCAAGTTCAGGGCCAAAATGTATACCCAGATCTGTCTGATTCCTAAGTTGATGCTGTTTCTATTATATTATACCTCTGTATATCTCCCACCCATGCTGACATCATCTCAAGTAATGTCAGATCTGCTTGGATGTCAAACACGAGAATCACCGGAGCCAGTTCTGCTCACCCAATGCAGAATTCTGGGAATAAATCTCCTGTGAGAAAGCTGCTAAGCAAGACTAACATCTCCTAGGGATATTGAAAATGGAGTAGAGTTGAAAGAATTGGAAAGCGCTACTATAATTTATCTAACATTTGAACCTCCTCTTAGTTACTTTCTTGCTAGAAATAAACAGTGTTGTTCTGAGTTACTGAAAGAAATGTTTTTTACAGTGGAAATATCAATTTATTTCCATAATACAAAATTGACTATGTTATTGATCTCTACATCCCATCTGCCAAGTCCTCCTAATTATAAAATTGAAAGGTGCATTCAGTAGCATAGTAACTGTCAAACGATTATTGATGGAAAGCTGTTGTTATAAGTCTGGATATGAGTTCCTTTAATGGGCAATCCGACATGGTATGAGACACCAAATTAAATATGTTTTGTTTACTAAGTGAAACGTTTTTGTTCAAATCCTTCTGCTAAGAGTTGGTGAACAAAATCATCCTACAAGCCATTCATTCCTCAAGAGACACACTGGACTCCACCAAACATCAGCTCAGAATAGTGCTTATGAAAATGATATTTCTCATTGCAGATTAATGTTGTTTTAATTTTTTTTAAAAATTGACTGGTTTCTGTGGCTCTTTATTTTTGCTATCTGTTCAGAGATTCTTAACAATCCATATCCAGCTTCATTTTCTGAACAGTAGTATTCTGCTTAAATGTCAACATCTCCATAATATTTATACAAACAGATTGCTACATGAGAATTTTTTAGTATTGTGTGTGTTTTTATGTGCAATAATCAAAAACCTCGAGATGGTGCCTTATCTAATTTTCCCTCTAACTTGGCAGGGATTAAAGCTTTAGCCTGACATACTCCAAAACTATGTCAAACTGTTGAACTGCTGATGAACACACACTACTGAGACTAATAAACTCTAATTAGACCATAGGCCTCCTCTGAAATGGGCACTTCCAATTCCATACACCACAAATATTGGCTCAGAATCAGAGATAAATTCTGAAAGGATGCTTTGGTTGCATATCAGAAAAAAAAGAGAAGTATCAATGAAGATGAGAGGGGAGAGGTCGACCCCTGAGAGGGAGGTGCCTAGCAGTAGATGTTAAGGGAATGGTGGTGCCTCTGAGGACCTTGTGTATGAGGCCCCCAAATTCATAAAGCTAAAATGCCATCTTTCTCATTCAGACTGCTCTGCATTCTTGTGTCTTTGAATCTTCCCTAAGCTGCGGTAAATGTGTTCTTATTCACTTTACTATCATTTCTCCTAGGTTTTCTCCACCCTTTCCTCTAGAGTTCCCGCTTGGAGAGGTTTGGGCTCTGTAGTTATTTCTGCATCCTGGTCCTTTTCTTACTTCCTCCCTTTGCAGCTTCCTGGGAGGGTTCCTGGGGTCCGTCTGTCAGTTCCCCACATCGTCCCCCTCCTCATGTGTAAACTCTCAGTTGTGTTGTGATCCAGGATCACATCTCCACCAGGGCTAATTGCCCCGATTCCTTAAGCACCTGTTTTTATTTTGTGGCTATTTGCCTTCATCCCTGTGAAATATTTATTTTTCTTTTTTTCAAAGACTTTGTACTTTTGTTATTGTTGTCTTTGGACTTCTTGTGCCCCCCTGGCATTGGTCCTTCATGGGTTTGAGGTGGAGTTTCTTTTTATATTCACTTCCTGGGATGGTTTGTAACAAATGACCACAAATTGGGATGCTTAAAACCACAGAAATTTATTCTTTTGCAGTTCAGGAGCCTAAGTGTCTGCAATGAAGGTGTCAACAAGGCCAAGTGCCCCCACTTAAGGCTCTAGGAAAAAATCCTTTCCTTTTTTTAAAATTTAATATAGTAGGGGGAAAAAATCCTGCCAAACAAGAAATCTACCAAATTTAAAGTGCCTACTGCCAAAGTTGTTGTACATCAGATCTCTGGAACGTTTTCATCTTGCACAACTGAAACCGGCACCTGTGGAACAACCCCTCATTTCCCTGCCTCTCTGACCCTAGTGACCACCGTTCTCCTTTTTGCTTTTATGAGTTCGATACTTTAGATCCCTCACGTTCGTGGCATCATGCATCACTTGCCCTTTTCTGACTGGCTTCTGTCATTAGCATAAGGTTTTGAGTTTCACCCACGTTGCAGGATACGACAGGATTTCCTTCTTAGCACTGAACAGGGCTCCATGGCATGTAGGTACCATGCTTTTTTCATCCATTCCCTGTCAATGGACATTTGGTTTTGTTCTCTCTCTTACAGAATATTGCTGCAATGGACTTGGGACAGCCAATATCTCTTTGAGATCCTGATTTCAATTTTTCTGGATAAATACCCAGAAATGGGATTGATAGAAAATATTGTACTTCTATGTTTAATTTTTGGAGAAAACTTCATGCTGCTTTCCACAGTGGTTATGCCGTTTGTATCCCCACCGACACTGCATGAGGGTTCAGTCTCTTCTTTGTTTTATAGAAGGTGACATCTCATTGTGGTTTTGATTTGCATTTCCTTGATGATTGATGATGTAGGGCATCCTTGTACATGCCTGTTGGCTATCTGCATGTTTTCTTTGGAGAAATGTGTTATGGTTTGGATGTGAGGTGTCCCCCAAAAGCTCACTCGTGAGACAATGCAAGAAGGTTCAGAGAAGAAATGATTGGGTTACGAGACCCTTAGCCCAATCAGTGAATTAATCCCTGATGGGATTGACTGAGTGGTAACTGGAGGCAGGAGGGGTGTGGCTGGAGGAGGCGGGTCATTGGGGGCATGGCTTTGGGTTATATAGTCTTTTTGGCCAGTGGAGTCTCTCTTTCTCTGCTCTCTGATCATCATGTGAGCTGATTCTCTCTGCCACATCCTCCCTCCATGAAGTTTTGCCCCACCTTGAGCCCCAAGGAATGGAACTGACTTTCTATGGACTGAGACCCCTAAAACCATAAGTCCTTGAACTTTTCCTCCTCTGCAGTTTCTGCCAGCAGTTCTGGTTGGGTCTTTTAGTCACAGAAGCAAAAAAGTTGACCACCAAAAAAAAAAAGTCTATGTAAGTCCTTTGCCTTTTTTGTAATCATTTATTTATTCTTTATTTTGATACTGAAGGAGTTCTTCATGTATTTCAGATATTAAACTCCCTATAGGATGGATGGTTGGCAAATATTTCCCCCATTTTGTAGGCTGCCTATATCATCTCAATGTGTCTTGAGGACAGGAAGCGTGAGACTTGCAGCTTTGTTCTTAAGATTGTTCAGGATATTCAAGCTCATTTGTAGCTTTGTGAATTTTAGAATTGTCTATTTTGTGTGAATTTTAGAATTGTTTTTCTATTTTGAAAAAAAAGTCCCTGGTATTTTTATAGGGATAGCATTTGGTCTGTATCTCTGTGAGGATGGATGTTTTAACATTATTCATGTATCCCAATACATGAATATGATCTGTCTTAATACTTAGTTTCAATTTCTTTCCACAGTGCTTTGTAGTTTTCAGGGACCATCTTTAGCCTCTTGCTTAATTTGTTACCAAGCATTTTACCATTGTGCAATTGTAGGAAGAATCCTTGCTCACCTCTTTCCAGCTTCTGGTGGTTGCTGGACCACCTTGATGTTCTTGGGCTTCTGGTCACATCTCTCCAATCATGCCTAAATCTCCCAGTGGCATTTGTCCCCCTCATTTTCTACTTTGTGTCTCTGGATCCAAATTCCCTCTCTTGTAAGGACTCTAGTCATTGGATTAGGGTCTGCCCTAATCCCACATGACTTAATCCTATCTTGACTTTAGCTGCTAAGACTCTATTTCCAATTAAGCTCACATTCACAGAGGCCAGGGATGAGGACTTCCATATGCCTTTTGGTGGACACCTTACAATCCAGTGCTTCTCTGAAGGTGTTGCTTTTCTCTGTTGCTCAGTGACTTTAGGCAAGATGCCTATTTTTGTATTCAAAATTCCCTACCTACCTCCTGTTTGTTACCACCTGTCTCTAATGGCTGTAGAGAAGAAGGGGATGTGATTCAGAGAAGGACTTTAAACACTTCTTTAACATGTGGTGTTACCTAGGTTATTGGTTCTTCAGGCAAAACAGCAACATTAATTCTAACTCATGTGGTCTTGGGGGAGGAAACACCACTGCCCCTGCTTGGAATAAAAAGATAAGAAAGGAGAGATTTTTGGGTGCTGAAAACATGGGTTACCTCCGTAATCACCTCCGTATTTGCTCTGGGGCTGTTTCCTGTGTCTTCTGTGTGTCACCTCAAACCCTGGATCCTCCCCAGAACCTGGAGTCCTGTAGGTGTGTTAGGCCAAGTTTTCCTCCATCCATCCAATCCTATTTGCTCCTTTCAGCTCTTCCTGTTTCGCTTGTCCTTTGTTGGTTTTTCAATCCCTGCTACAGATACAGACTTTTTCAAATCTATCAGATGTAGGGGTTTGTGTTGAGAGCATTATATAGGGCTGTATAGTTGATTTTTGGCTCCCGTTCCAATTTTCTAAAAAAAATGACCTCAACAGAAGAGTATCTGATAGTTGGGAGGAAGAATAACGGGGGTTATAAGTTGGGCTGGTTCTTCCCTGGCATCTCCTCTCCATAGCACATGTGGGATCCCTTCATCTGGGAAATTGAAGATGGTGGTTGTGGAGGGCAAGAACGTGCAATTAGATACACATGAGTTTAGAACAAGTCCCGCCTGTTACTGACTGTGGAATTTTGAGCAGCTGAATGAACTCCTTTGGCTTTGAATTTCTTCGGCTGCAAAACGCAGAGGGTGATAGTACTTGCCTTGTGGAGTGTTGCAAATGTTGAATGTGATAATCTGTGCAAGGATCCCACACCTGCGCGAGGTGTTTGATAGAAAGAAACGGCAGCTCCTCATCTCTAACTCAGACACCAGCTGTGCCTTCAACCGCAGGGCCTGGCTTTGCCCTGACTTTGAGCTTATCTTTCTACCAAGGTGGATCCTTCACCGACTCCCATGCCGAAGTCAATCGTATTGTGGCTTTTGCCATTTTCGTCATAATTTGGTAAGGAGATAGTGAAGGGTGTGTAATGTCTCCACTAGACAAGTTAAAAAATGTCCCACAGACTTATCCAGGATGCATCCTGACCTGGGTGGCTCCAGAGACCCCACACCTGTCCACTCACAAACCAAGTGGATGCAGACACAGATTTTGTGCAATGGCACAGAAGACATGGTCTTGATGTGGGCTCATCTGCCTAACTCTTGTCAGTACCTTGCTGGAGTCCCTTTCCTGAGGCGGGTAGGGTGAATCTTGTCCTCTCCTCTACTTCCTAGTTAGTAGGGGCCCTTCTATGACCTGTCCTGTTGTTGCTTTGGAAATTCCACTGCTACATTCATTCAATGGACCTGGCCCATTCCGATACTGAGCCTGCTGGAATCCCTCCGAGTGCCTCTGGACCTTATGATATTATGTATCACACCACCCACTTGGTCTTTTAGGCCCTCTTCGTTTTTACCATGGAGATGACTGCAGTAGTTGTTTACCATTCAAGGTGAAGTGTGGTGGAAGTGCATGCACTGGGTGGGGGTTCCGGGAAGGCAGAGACCATACCTGACACTTGGATGAGGCCTATACTGTAGAGCCACTGTGGAAACCAATGGATATATAAAGCATCGAGATGGTGGCTGTACCAGTTTGCTCTGGCTTCCTTAACCAAGTATCTCCGACTGGGCTTAAGCAACAAAAAGGGACTGCCCCACCATTCTGGAGGCTGGAAGTTCAAGGTTAAGGTGTTCCAGGGAGGTCTCTTCGTAGCTTCTTGCCTTGGCTTATCAATGGCCGTCTTCTCCTTGTGTCTTTACATTCTCTACCTCTCTGCACGTCGGAGTCCTAATCTCTTTTTATAAGGACACCAGTCATGTTGGATGGGGACCCAACATCCGACCTCATTTTTACCTTAATTACCTTTTGAAGTTCACTCTGGCCACTCTAGTCACATTCTAAGATTCTGGGGGTCAGGACTTGAGAACAGAAAGAGAGGTGGGGACACAATTCAGCTCCCAACCACCTCTGACACTTAGTACCTAAGTGCTGCCTCCTCTTTTCCTTCTAGTATGTTCTTTCCTTCCTCTTCATTCCTCCCTTCCCCCAGTAATAATTAGCACTGTGATCAGATTGTCATAGATGCCAAGTGATTCTCATAAACAAAATCAAGCAGAAGTATGAAACACCTTCACAAAAGAAAAAAAAATCTAATCTTGCACAAAGCGCAGGAAAAACAACTTATTTAAATATCAAACTATCTTTATCGTGTAAGTTTTTCCAACCTTCCTTTGAGAATCAAGTAAATTAAAATTCACCAAGAAGCCCCTAACTGCTGGGCACGTGCTTATCGCGCTTGATGACATCAACCTGGCTGGGTGAACATTACTATTCCATTTTGAGAAAAGTGGACCTCAGGTGACAGAAATAACTTGCCCAAAATGACATGCCTATCCAAGGCTCTGTGTTTGAGCACTGTGTGAGGCCAGCTTTGGGGTCACCAATGTGAGACTCAGACCCTGGACACAAGGCATTCAATGTCTGGGGAGGGACCACATTTTTCAACAGACTCCAAAGCCAGTTAGCAGGTGATCAGTGCTAGAACTGATTTCAGTTTTTTTTTTCCTGGTGGGGGAGGGGGTACGAAGGAGGTAATATTCTTTTAATCTATTCTTATTTTTAAAAATCGAATTTTACTCTGGCCCAAAGTAGAGTCCAAGCATCATTTTCCCCAATCCCTTCTGCTTTACAGAATCTTCTGTGGCCTTCTGGAGGGGTTCCATCTGAGCTGACCAAAGCTCTGGCAGATGAATAGAGGGAGGCTGGGTGGAGTGGAAATGGGGCTCAAGGTCAGGGACAAGGAACTTTTGCTTACCATTTAAGGCATGAGTGCATTTAAAATGTAGATACTATTAGCCATCTGCAACTTGGTATTTACCCAAAAGGGAATAACATGAAAGTCAAGTGAGGAGCTCAGACTGCAAAATGCTTTGCAGATTGGTGAAGAATTTAAATTCTTTATATATCAGTGAGTCATCCCATGTTTAATGTCTGACAGACGAGGAGGGCTGAGGACAGTGAGTCGCTCCCGGCTCAGGGTGAGAGGAAGTTGTAGGGTTCCTGGACTTCAGAAAGGCCAGACAGATGTTCTGTCTGCTTCGGTGCATCAGATAGTTGTTGTGATCTCGATCAGACTATGCACCTGTCTGGGACTCGGCGTCCTCATGAAGGACAAGGATGCTCACACCAAACTTGAAGGGTAAAGGGGGGTTTAAATGAGGGGTTAAATGAGATGAGCGATGCAGTTTCGTTGGAAGCAGTGTCTCACCCCCAGGTCTCACTGCTCACCAGCCCCTCACACTACTCCTTGGCTCTCACGACCTGTGACCGGAGCTCATCATCTTTTTCCTGGATGGATAGAGTCACCTTCTAAGTAAATGTTCTCCTGTCTCCGATATGTGAATTTACTGATACCTTGTCTGTATCCAATCTTTCTGTGGTTCCCAAATGTCTGCACAGTGAAATTCACGTGTCTCTGTAACATCGGGACCTTCCCGACTTGACTTGCTTCTCCTTCCTCCTCTTTCCCTGGATCTCACCTGTCCATCTGCTTCTGTTGCTGGAGACTGATATGCTTCGGTGAAGCTGGTGGCTTTCTCTGTCCCTCATCTCACAGTCTCTTCCCCCCCCCCCACTCTGAATCCGCCTCACAGTCTCCTGTATTTTCTTAGTGTTCAATCTTAGCCTGGGCTATATGGAATAAAAACTTTACTTAATAAGATGATCATAAACTCAGATAATCTCTACATAAGCCTGGTGTCGGATATGTTGTAAGTTCTCAGCGGCTGTTCATACTGTTACTACTTTAAAACTATCATGGTTTTGTTCAGATTAATAAAATACTTTTTAAATATATATATTAGTTTTAACCTTTTTCTACTAAATGTTTACAAACTTGCAAATCCAGAGTCATTGCTCACCTATTTATTCAAAGATCAGCAAGGTGTTTTCAAAGCATGGGTTACCTTTCCTACCCCCACCCCCACCCCTCTTTTTTTTTTTTTTAAGTCTGAGTTCTATGGCTGAGATAGAGGGTCCCGGAAGTTTTCCTGGAGAAATGCTTGCACTGAGTCTCCAAGTCTCATGGTCTTAATCTAAGCCAAGAAAGAGGAGCTAGAAATGAGGAAGATAATCCTGGTTACGGGAGAGGCATCAGCAGTCTCAAAGAGGGAATGTAGATTGTCGGGAGCTGCCCTGGGTGCAGACGCCTTTCAGTGCTGGTGCACTGGGTTCTGAACAATTACTGCCTTCCGTCTGGCATGGCAGTGCCACGTCGCAGTAACTTGGGCATTACCCCAGCTCCCATAACAAGGTGTGGCTCCATGAGCAGGCGTCACCCACTGGGGTTGAGTTACCCTCACCTGTTCCTTGGTAATCCCACCCCTTTGCCCTTTTTGGGATAGAATGTTCCATGGAACCTCCTTTATGTGTCCCGTAATAAGAATAAAGAATTCCAGTGCTCTCTTTCCACAGACCCTTAAGATCAGAGGGCCATCATGGATTTTGAAGTTACTTCTGTGTGTTTGCGTGCTTTCTTGGTCATTTTCTTAAGCTATTGGGACAGTCAGATTTTGTGAGCCCAGCATGAGGTCGCCAGCTAGGAGAGTTGGCGATCGTAGGTGGTATGTTTGGGAGATGGAGAGGTGACTTTGGCTGGATCAGGGTGCAACAGGAAGAAGTGGCACTGGGCCTGGTGGGACCTTCCTCTTCACCCCCGTCCCAACATCTTTACTGTCTCCTCCCTCAGCCTGGGCTGCCCTCCATTCCCACTCACCCAGGCCTGCCCATCAAAGCCCATCCGACAAGTCCCAGCATCATTGTTTCCAAAAAGACTTAAAATTTCACTGGGGTGGGGGGTGGCTGGGGATGTGGCTCAAGCGGTAGCACCTCACCTGTCATGCGCAGGGCACTGGGTTCGATCCTCAGCACCATATAAAAATAAAGATGTATCCAACGAAAACCGAAAAATAAATACTAAAAAATTATCTCTCTCTCTCTCTCTCTCTCTCTCTCTCTCTCTCTCTCTCTCTCTCTCTCTCTCTCCTCTCTCTCCTCTCTCTCTCTTTAAAAAAAAAAAAATTCACTGGGATGGGGACCCAGTCTGTTTGCTCACTGTTACATTCCAAGTGTCTGGCCTAGTGCATGCCATTTTTATTCTTTTGTTCATTTTACTCCATATTCTTCAATAAATGAAATATGCTAAAATGGTTTTGTTCCTATCTAATACCTGCTCCCCTTTCTTCTTACGAAAGGAATGGCCCTGTAGTTTAAGGTAGCAATGTATCAGTTCCAGGCAACAGATCATGATGCTGCCCAACAGAAATATAACAAGAGCCACAGATGTGAGACATGGTTGTCAATGAAAACTTTCTAGTTGCTACATTTAAAAACTAGAAAGGGGGGCTGGGATTATGGCTCAGCAGTAGAGCGCTTACCTCACCCGTGCAAGGCCCTGAGCTCCATCCTCAGCACCACATAAAAATAATAAATAAATAAATAAATAAATAATAGTTTTAAAAAAAGTAGAAAGGAACAGTTGAAACTGATTGTGATATTATATTTATTTGATAGTATATCTTATTTAACTTGATGCATCTAAAATGTTAGTATTATATATGGTTAGTATATTTTATTTCGTATATTTTACTTAATAAATCCAAAATATTGGATAGTATAGTATACTTAACTCAGTATATCCAAAATATGTGATATTTTATGTTCTTTTTTGTATTAAGTCTTTGAAATCTGTATATCTTATACTTTGCATCTCTCTCTGGACTAACTACGCTTCAAGATCTTAGTAGCCAACCATAGCTAGTGGCTCCCTTTTTGGCCAGTTTAGTTCTAACTGGGTGAATGATCCATTTCCTACTTTCCCAGACTCCCTTTCAACAAGGGTCTGGCCACAGGGACCCAGTTCTGACCAACAAGGTAAAAAGGGAATTTGGCTGGGGCTTTCTGTAGGAGCTTTCACTTTCCTGATTAAAGGGACTTAATGCCACCCTTTGTGCCACCCCTTTCATCTTGCCTTAAAAGCAGATGTGCCATTAGGCCATTAGGCAATGTTCAAGGGCAGGGGATGAAAAACTTTCTATAAAGGGCAAATAGTAGATATTTTTAGGTTTGCAGGTCACATGGTCTCATTTTCAAGTACTTGACTTTGCTATCATAGTGTAAAAACAGCCCAAGACAATAAGAAAACAAGTGTGCTTGGCTGTGTTCTGATAAATGCTTATTTGCAAAAACAGTGGGGGAGTCAGATTTGCTCTGTGGGCCATTGTATTAGTCCATTCTTCGTTACTATCAGAAAAGACCTGAGGCAGCCCAATTTTTAAGGAAAAAGAGGTTCACTGAGTTCACAGTTCCAGAGAGTCAAGGGCAAGGTATCACCATTGGCTTGACTCCAGTGAGGACCTCATAGCAGATGGGCAGTGGCATCATAATAGCTGAAGAAAGTACCGGAAGAAAAGATCATACCTCAAAACAGGAAGCCAGGGAGACTGGGGTCCTATAGTCTCTTCTTAAGGCATGCCCCCAGGGGACCTAGGACTTCTCACCAGGCTCCATCTCTTTAAGTTCACCAGCACCCATCACCACACTGAGGATAAAGCCTTCAACAGATGAACCTTTAGAGGACACATGAAACCATGTGCAAACCACAGCTGTCACAGATTGCTATCCTCTGATCCACAGAACTGCAGAGATGCCAGCTCAGACTCTGGTGGCCACTTCCTGACTTCTACTTACGTGGGAAAAAATAAATCTCAATTCATCTCAGCCACTTAGAATTGGTTTTTGTGTTACTTGTGGCTGAAAGCAACCTCATGGATACTAGAAAGATAGAATCGGTGTGCCAGTTATAATTACTAGCCCTTTTCTCTCAAGATACTCTTCCTTTTTAAAAAATATTAACACAGAGATAATAAGCTGACCACAATAAGATGAATACCATCTGTTGAGAACCATTTGTTTTATAAACTTTATTTCTTATAACAACTATCATTATTCTGGATTCATTGAGGAGGAAATTGAAGCTCAAAACACAGTCATCTTAAGTCACATACTTAATAGGCAGCAGAAAAAGGGCTGGAATTCAGATCCCAGGCAAATCCAAAATCATTCAGAAATGAATCGCCTACTCTGTGCTGCGAACGTCTTTGGTTACTTAGGAAGATCCATGAGCAGAAACAAAGGTCCTTACCCTGGGGAACTTGACCATCTGTGCAGTGGATTGGAAGATGCTTTGGAAAAAAAAACAATGTAAAGGAGTAAGTCCAGAGGGGACCTTCCCAGGGTGCAGTCTGCCGCTGCACACCTCCGTGTGCTGCCTAATGTCAAGAAGGTGACAACTGTGCATTTCCCCCGGCGTGGCGGGCTCAATGAGGAGGGCCTCTGTTTCACTGATCTTAACACAAGTACCGCAGGCATTGAATGCTGGCTGAAGGAAAAGTCAATCGAATCCATATCAACCTCAGCTATGGGCTTGGAAGTTGCCCAAGAAACACGGATATCAGGGTTAGTTCAGTCCAAAGATTCAACAAGTATTTGTGTGGGTGCCCAGGTGCCAAGGCTCCAGGAGACTGGGTCAGTCTGGGGAAGTGTCCAACTTACTGTCAGTGGTAGAAACAAGCCAGGGCTCAGAAACTCAAGCAAAGGCTGTAGAGACCTGGCCAGTGACTTCCAGGTAGCAATGGCTGGGGCCGCCCTCCCAATGCTCACACCCACTGAGGTGGCATGTTTATTCTCTTGTCAGTGACCCTGCTTCCAGACCCAGGAGTGTGTGCATTTTGCGGTTTTTATTAAGCTGTCACCAGTGTGCACAGTCTGTTTGTAAACCTGCTACAGAGAGTGGGCGAGTGCAAAATGCAGGAACCTTCTGTTTGTTGCAGGTGAGTGGAGGTCACCTGACCATTCAGAGTTTGGAAGACTCAAGTCAGATACAGGAACACCACACAGTGGGACACTGAGAGATGGGAGCTGAGACTCAATTTCGGCACCCACTCTGCCCTGTATCCAAAGATCAGTGCAGAAACACAATGGGGTCCACAGGACACACACACCCCCTCCTTTCCTGTTCAAGATGGAAATCACTTTATTTGAGTGCCTCGGGTGTAAAGGATGCCTATTCTTTGACTTAGATTACTTGCCTTATGGGATAGAAGAATCTAAATGAGAAACCTGTCTCTACTTTCTAGCCATTAAAAAAGAGGTTAATATTCAAGTGAATTTCAGTGGTGCAAATTCGATCCTGAAATTTGATTTGGGACTGTAATTCAAAGTTAAATGGACCACAGTGAACAACTCCTGGGCCTGGGAACTTGGACAGGTCACATCTGCTCTCTGAGACTCTGCTTCTCTGTGCAATGAGGGGTTAGACTAAATTATCCCTAAGCCCCTGCCCACATGGCCACTTTAGAATTTAAATAGATTCATAATGACAAGGAATCCAGGGTTCCTCAGCCTGACCAGATATCAGAAGCATTGTCCAAAAAAAAAAAAAAAAAAAAAAAGTTTCAGGTCCAGCCGTGAAGATGCCGATTCAGAAGGTCTAGCTTAGGGCCTAGATATATGTGTATTTTTACTAGGCTTCTGCGATTCCTGCTCACCCTGGCTGGCATTGGAGAACCTCTAGAGGAACTGAAAGCCTTTAGCAGCCAGCCCAGATCTGAGTCATTTTTTGTTATTTCGAAAGGTCTCCATGGGTAAAATCACTGACCTCTCTCCAGTGCTCCTGCTCCATCCATCCATCCATCCGGGCCTTGAAACAGCCCCATTTGCAGATGGCCTCCCCAGCTACATTATTCAGATCATTCTGGGGGGCTGGGGAGAAGCCTTTGTGTTTTGCATCTTTTGATTCCCTTTTGTCCCAAAGAGGCAGAGGGTTTGAGGGCGGGAACAATGCAGTCTCACTCGGACTGGGCCGGGTCCTGTGATGCCAGATCGGGAACTTGGCCGACTGTCCCATTTTCCCGGTTTGGAAAACGGGGAGCGAGCGCGTCGGCTGGTCTCACGTGTCACACGTCCGTCGCTCACACAAAAAAATTTTTTTTTAAAAAGCTCACAGATGCTTTGAGGATTAATAAGGTGCTTGGGAAAAGGGCAGTTTCTAAAAACGTGGTGTTTGGATTGAACGTTGATAAGGAGCCAGTCAGTGGTGCCGTGCGTGCCGGAAAGAGCACGAAATTAGAGAGGATCTGGTGTGATGCCAGGGGACGGAAATATCCCAATAGAAATCCGGGCCAGAGGAGCCCTGGCGAAAAAACAGCGTCTTCTCAAAAACTCAAGCATGCAACAAAGGTGTCAGGCTGAGGGTGGGGAGGCGGAGGAGGGGACTCGCCGGAGAAGGGGTCTGGCCCAGTGGGAGTGGAGTGGGGGGCCAGGCAGGAGGGTCCCCGAGGCTCAGGCCCGGGATTCTAGGAAGACGGCTTCAGCTGGGTGGTTTTGCCAGCCCCATCCGGGTACCCGGCAGCCCCAGGAGGTGGAGGAGAAAAGGCTGGGTCACCAATTCCCCAAGTGTGGACATCCCCCCTCCCCACCCAGGGAGGACCCAGGTTGGAACTGCAGCTCAGAACCGCAGGAGTGGCCAGGAGGACGTTCTCTTCCCAAACAATAGAGCTGGAAGCCAGTGTGCAGAGCACTGCAGGCCAGAAAGGGGCAGGGTCACCAGAGGACTGGGACTCTGAGACCCCTCCTCATTCAGAATGATGTGCACCTACGAACTGCAGAGATGTGTGTGCCCTCCGTACAAGTCAGCTACATCCACGGTAAATAAAGCATAGCAAATGCCAGACATTCGAAAAGGGGATTTAAAATAAACATAAATGGAAGTTCTGATATTTTGTTCCCGTGTCCACTGTTTGCATTCCCTGCGTGACATCCCTCCATTATAAGCCAGCTTCTATAGCCCGTGCTCCCATGGGCGTCACCTGAAGGTAGAGTAGAGGCAGGAGAATGGTGGGGGGGAGGGGGTAGAGGAGCAGGGGACATGCAGACTGCAATCCCCTGCATGACTTCTGTCAAAATGAACCCAACTAATATATGTGATTATAATGCTCTCATAAAAAAATTAAATCACCTGTGGGTCTCATATATGCAGTAGGTCTTGGATAGGGGCTCAGAATCCCAGGTTTTAACAGTGCCCCGTGGATGTTGATACTGTTGGTCCAGGACCCCACTTGGAGTGATTGCTTTTATTATCCCTTATTAATTTTATTACCACTTCTATCACAAAAGCTATATGGAGTGCAAATACCAAGTTGCAGTGATCCTCGGATGGAGCAGGCTCTCTGGGGGGGAGTAGAAGAGAAACCTCCTCTATATGCTTCATAGGGTTCTCACTCTGTAAATTTGGGATGGCGGGGAGCAGGAACCTGAATAAGCTCCCTGGGTGGCTATGTGGCCAGTAGTAGCCTGGGGACCAGAGGTAGAGAAAACCTGGCTGTCCAAGTCTCCAGATTCCCGTCTAAAGGCCTTTCTGTGGTTTTGGCCTTCTCCCTACAAGCCGGCACAGCTGATAAGAAGTCTGGGAGCCAGTGTTTAAATATCACATTATCATTGTTTTGCTATTTTTCTGAGGCAGGTGTTTGGAATTCACCTGGCCCAGTTCTCTCATTGAGAGCTGTCAAGCTGTGGCTCGGCTCAGCCTGGCTCCCAGGATGGCTGGCTCCCAGCTTCCCCCTTCCTTGACCAACCTTGGCTGAGCCTCGTGGGGCCTGCCCCAGTCCCTTCCGATTAACTCACCCCATGGGCCAGTGAAGGACGCCAGTGTCCTGGCTTGACCTGCTCGCTGTGGGATCCAGCATCTCCCAAAAGACCCAGAACACAGTAGAAAGTCAATAAAATTCAATAAAAACTTGCTGAACAAACGAATAGAATTGCATTAAATAACTTTGACACACCAACCTTCCTTTCGCAAACAACTAATGCGTTGTTAATATTAACCTACTGCCTCTACTTTGTGTCAGAACATGGGTCTGAAGCCAGGGGTCTGAGGACATTTTTGAGCAGCACAGACGGTTATCTATCTGCTCTTCAACTTCAGAAGGAGGAATAATTAGCAAAGAAAATACCAGGGATCTGCAGTCATGTGCTGGACAGCAGGAGGCTCAAGGAAATGTTGGTTTCTGCCTCCTCCTTCTCCCCTTCCAAACATCCAGTAAAATTAGGTTTCCTAATGATGAGCACTTCTGAGACTGAGGTTTGCTTCCAGATAAGGAAACTAAGACCAGAGAGGTTAAGTCACATGGCCAAAGTCACATAGCAAGGAGAGGACCCAGTGGGGGTTTGAAACAGAACCAGCTGCTGCTGCCTGACTTGGGTCCTTTCTTTTTTCATTTCATCAGTTTCCCGAAGTGGACTCCCTGGCCATTTACATCCAGATCACACCTAGGCCTTGTTAAATGCAGAGTCAGTGGTCCCTTGATAGAATCTGACTTTCATGGTTGGGAGCAAAGAACCTACATTTTTAATAAAAAGAGCAAGCAGGTCAACTGGGAGGTCCACAAAAATTTGAAAGCCATTTCATGCCAGCTTCCTCTCTAACTATGGAGATCCTTAAATTCATCTTAGAGATTATCACATTCTGAACTCGGTGCAATCATTATTAAAAAATTCTGCTGTAATAAGCTGCAGCAGCAAACGCCTCACTGAAACCCACCATCAGCTGAGCACTGAGCACTGAACCCACAGTGGGTCCCCGTCACCCTCCCCGGGTCCGACCACCCTGATGGTGGTTCTCTCCCTCTCCCGGAAGAGCAAGGTGGTGACTTTGAAAAGCCAGCCAGAAATACCAGGGAGAGTCCTGCCCAATTTCTTGGGTTCAGATCCCTGTTAGGACGGGTTCTGCAGGGAGCCTGGGGCAGGGATTAAAACAGGCATTTTTAAGAATGTGTCACAGTCCCTGGGGAGGGAACCCTGGGAAAGAAGAGCATCCAGAGCTACCCCGACAAGAGTGTGCTCAGGATAACAAAGCCGGGGACAAGGACACAGGGCTCCCTGGCTCCTCTGCAATATGCCTTCGCCTGCAGTTTAGCTAACAGTGTGTCTCTGGGCTTCTGTTGCTATCAAATTTATGCCTTATGAAATGTCAAAAGGGGGGCGCCGCTTCTCCAATACAGCAGGAATTTTCTCTCTTTTTTTAAATGTAATGCCCTCCTGGAGGAATTTTTGCAACCCTGGATAAATATTTCTCTGTCAATTCAAAGAGCTTATAACTTTTCCAGAAAACCACCATTGCCTCTTTATGAAGCAGTTCTGCCAAGCAGAGGAGACAGGGTACCCCGGGGTATGCCAGGCACTGTGCATTGGTACCCACAGCTGAAGCCACACGTTTCTTTTTGCCTGGAGTAGCCTGGGGAAGGAGGAGGCGGCACTGCCTCCTGCCGTATTCAAGCAGGCAGAGGTTCTCACTTCTGCATGGTGCCCAGCGCCATGGATTCAGAGTGAGGCTGGAGGCAGCCCAGAAGGCTTTAAACTCAAAGTGGCCTGAGTCTGCTCCAACGGTTCCTGGCCACACCTCTGACAGGAAGCCTGCCGAGATTGCTGCAGCCTAATGATGGCTTCCATAGAGAAATGGATCTACCCTGAGCCTTATTCCTGACCAGACACATTATAGACATTATCACTTTTATTATTCCATGAAACCCTGGGGGAAGTGTGCTTATTAACCTAATTTTGAAATTTAATCTCAGTGTTCAGTTTAAGGAGTTAAACAGACCTGGAGTGAAATCTCAGCTCCCCCTTATTCAGCTGGGTGATATTGGGCAAGTTGCTTACCTCTTCCGAGCTCCAGGTCCTCAGCGATAAAATACAAATCTTACTGTATCTTTCAGGCTTGTGAGAATTGGTGATTGCAATTGTTATATGTGGGGCTGAGCATTGTGCCTGGCACATAGTAGGCACTCAATAAAACCCTAGCTATTGCTACCATTAGTGTCGCTCTGGAAATCTGCTGTAGAGAGGGGCAGAGCAAGACATGGAGGCCAGGTTTGTGCTCAGCAACAGGACAAGGGGGAGACGCGGTTTTTATACTGGTGGTCAGGGGGCTGCTAGGAGCCCTTCAAAGATGATTATAGCATCTATCATGAGCAGGGGAAAGGTCAACATTCAAAATTAGGAGCACAGCTCCTGCTGAATGTGCATGGCTTTTGCAAATGGCATAAGCCTGCAAAATCAGAAGCCAGACCGTCCTGATTCTGGGACTGTCTATAGTTGGATGCAGAGACTTGGCTCAGGTGGGTCTTTGTCAGTAACACTGTGGCTCCGGCCTCTGGTTTTCCACACAGAAGAGTGTAAACACAAGATGCAGAGAGGCCCACGGGCTATCTGGAGGGACCTGTCACTGCTTAAAAATGTCATCCAAATCGGATGCTGAACCGCCAACTTGAAATAAATCATGCGAACTCAGCATTAAACTCCAAAATACATGTGTTCGTTTTAGGGATAATATTTTTCCTCTCTTGGAAAAAATCTTCCAACAAAATGGATACTCCAATACTCGAAGCAGACACCAAATTGATTCTGTTGCTTCTGAAATCCCCCAAAACATCAATGTGCTTTTTTTTTTTTTGTCTTTTCCTTGATTTGGTACTGGAGATTGAACCCAGGGGTACTTAACCACGGAGCCTCACTAAGTTGCTGAGGCTGGCTTTGAACCCTCGATCCTCCTGCCTCAGCCTCCTGAGCCGCTGGGATTACAGGCCTGCAACCATCTGCCTGGCCATCACTGTGCTTGTATACCCCTGGGGAAAAGTGCAGACTTAGGGCAGAGGTGGCCTGACTTGTTAATCTCCTTAATCATGAGCCACTATCAGGAACAATTTTTTTGAGCATATTCTTTAATATATGTATAAATATCTACACATGACATGCATGTATTGTAAGATTATATATTTCATGTGAGGAGGCGTGTCAAAAATGGAAATTTTACACTGGATGAGGTGAAAAATCAATGTGAATAGAAGTCTTAGGAGTTTCTCCCTGTGCCTCCGCGGTTCATTTAGTAAAACCTCTTGTACAGACACTGCTTTGAAGGCTGCAAACTGGAAGGATACTAGAGATTCTGCTGGCCATCACCTACCTTCCTGCTCTGTCCCACATCCTCAGAGGGCCATCTTGGCATGTGGCAAAGGCATAAAAGGTTACAGAGCAGCTTGTCTCTTTCCTTCTTTCTAAGTACTAGAATCAAAATACTTGGGGAGAAGAAGGAAGGGATGTCAACTCTGTTCTTCCATTCTCCTGGTTATTTTTGTTGTTATTTTTTGCTTTGGAAAGCAAAATTGGTCCAGAGTGGAGACCAGAAGAAGAATTTAGCATTTACTGAGCATATACTATGTATCAAATTCAGTGCTTAGTAGCTATTAGAGTTCCTGTTTGCTACATGGTAGATGGGGAGGACCATAGAAGTAATAAAAGAGCCCAGCTCTGTGCAGCAGAGCTAGGATTTTAACCTCCATTTTACTCCAGTGTCTGAATTTTACCACTTTGCTCTTTGAGATTTCATTATATATTTGATTTCTGTTAATACGGGGTGTGTGTATGTGGGGGAAAGGTTCAGATTAAGTGGTCTACATTATATGGACCTGTTAAGAACAGATGGAAGCTATCACTAAGGAGGATACTCCGGCTTCCCCTCTTCAGTTTGTAGGAAGAGGTGGAACAAAAGATCCCCTTACTGAATGGCTCTTCAGAACTCACCCGGAGTTTGACAAGCTCTGGATTTCTGGGCCAACTCCAACTTGCTGTTTTACCCATAAAATTTTACTGGAAGATGCTTGTTTTCCTGCTACAAAAGCCAAGTTGAGTAGTTTTAACAGAGATCATAGGACCACAAACCCTAAAATCTTTACTCTGTGGCTTTTTACAGGAAAGGTCTGCTTGCCTCTGTCCTAGTCTGGAGATCTTCATGTCATTATGAATATGCACCCTTTTTAGGACCAAAAAGCATGCATCCTTTAACCTACATATGTATATTTGTTCTATTTATGAAACATTTATATATGACACTGTTCTATTTTCTTATCTTAAAGCATCTACCCGAAGGAGAAATTGAAAAATGAGTTGAAAATGAGTATGAGGTTAGGTATCTATTTCTAGCACCCCTAAGGGCTATTTGCCCCTTCTCTGGTCTGGAGACATGGAGACTAATCTAGGTTATGATTTTTAAACTTGACGTCTATGGGGCAATCATAAAGTTGCCACAAACAGTGAAAGAAACCAGACCTGGTGGCTCATGTCTGTAAATCCAGGAACTAGGAGGGGGTGGCAGGAGGATTACAAGTTCAAGGCCAGTCTCAGCAACTTAGTGAGAAATTAAAAAAAAAAAAAATTAGGGGCTGGGGTTGTGGCTCAGCAGTAGAGTATTTGTCTCTCACGTGTGTGAGACCCTGGGTTCAATCCTCAGCACCACAAAAAAAAAATAAATAAACAAAGATTGTGCCCATGTATAACTAAAATAATAATAATAATGATAAATTTTAAAAAGTAAATTAAAAAAATTAAAAGAACAGGCTCAATGGTAAAGCACCCCAGGTCAATCCCTAATGTTAAAAAAAAAAAAAAAAAAAAAAAAAAAAACGGTGAAAGAATCATTTCCAACAATATGGATTTAAATTCAGTCTCATATTTGTGCCTCTGCTATATTGTATTTATTGGACTGGTTTCATTCAAAAAGAGAATTTTGTTCCTCAAAATAGTTTCAAAATGCACCAGAATCCTATTTCTGATGAAGATGGAACAATCTGGTCTGGACTTACCTTCTCACTATAAAATACTAGGAAATGGGACAAAAATTCCTGAGCTGTTCTCAGACACTGGCTAGCAGACAGCTTAGGACTGTGACCCCAAGAGGAATAAAACAAAGGCATGAGCCTCACCATGCACCTCGCTGTCTGCTTGGAGGTGCTGACCTGGGGGTGTTGCCTGGTGGCCTTGCAGAGATGGAGAAGGACTGTAGTTCTGGGAGGCCGTGCAGGTGGCAGTGTGGTAGGCAGAGCCTGGGAGGAGGAGGGAATGTGGAGCGCTCCAGGCATGTACCTAGGGATCGTGCAAGTTGGTGGCTAACCGCTAAGCTGCGTGCATAGCATGGAATTCCATGCAGCTGGGCAAAGAATGAAAGACAAGCTCCAAGAGCTCAGTGATACCCAGGATGTTCTGCTGAGATCCAGAGGCGATGTGGCTTACTAGTGAGGCTCAAGTCGCCCTGGGGACGTGGCTACTCCCTATCTGTGCTGAACAGTTTAGAATAGAGCCTCGAAAGCAGGAGCCTAAGCTAGAAGTCAGGTATCTACCTGCAGAAAAGATACGACAGTCTTTGAGGGCAGAAAATAAAATATAATTCAATTAGAAAAATGACAAAGACACAGAAAAGATGTGACCGGGAGAAGAGTCAGGCAACAGGAACAGAATTACAAATGACTAGATGAAGGAATTATCAGACAAGGACATGGAAAGAGCTGTTCTCAATATGCTCATGGATTTAAAAGCAACTATGGAGATAGGAAGAAGAGTAAGATATTAAAATGAACCAAATGAAACTTATGGGAATGAAAAACGCAATATCTGGAGTGAAAAATGGGCTGGGCGGGATTAACGGCAGATTGGGTTCTGGAAAACACCAGCCGCACCTAAAGACACGGCAGTGTAAAGGAGTCAACCTGAATCAAAAGAAAGAAAGAAAAAACAGACTGAAAAAATAATGCAGAGTCTCAGACTGGGGCTGGGGCTCAGTGGTAGAGCCCTTGCGCTCCACATTCCCTCCTCCTCCCAGGCTCTGCCTACCACACTGCCACCTCACCCAGTGTGTGAGGCACTGGGTCTGATCCTCAGCACCACATAAAACAATAAATAAAATAGGTATTGTGTGCATCTACAGCTAAAAAAGTATTTAAAAAATAATGTAGATTCTCCAACAACAGCTCTTGATGCTGTGAAGCAACATGAAGTGGAAGAGCCTGATTTCAGCAAAGGGCTAGAGGACAGAAACAGGGAAAGAAAAAGACTTGAAGAAATAATGATTGAAACTTTTTCAGATTTCTTAAAAACGACAAACCCATAGGTCCAAGAGGCTCAACCAACCCCAAGCAGTACAAACACAGAGAAAACCACACAAGGTATATCCTAATCAGATCGCGGAAAAACCAGTGACTAGAGCAAGTCTGGAGACCAGGCACAAGAAAGGACATGTGATGAGCAGAGATTAAGGATAAGAAAGAATTGGCTGCAGGATCCAGACCAAAGCAAGGTCCTTCCACCTTCTACCTCAAATTCATATGCTGAAGTTCTAAACCCCTTGGCTACATTGGGAGGAAGAAAGTAATCAGTGCTCTATGAGGTCACAGGTAGGGCTCTGAATTGATAGAATTAGTGGCCTCATAGGAAGAGAAATCACTTTCTCTCAACCCACTGGGGGACACACCAAGATGAATATTTATAAGCCCGAAGGGAAACTTCTCCAGAAACTGATAATAGTCCACCTTGATCTTGGGCTTCTAGCTTCCAGAACTTGGAGAAAATAAATCTCTGTTGGCTAAGCTGTGCAGCCCAAGAAGACTAGTATGCCTATCAGAACTCAGTCTTTGTCAACAAATTCCATACCCAGTGAAAATGTTATTCAAATAGGAAAACAAAGATATTTTCAGATGAACAAGAGAACTGAGAGGAATTTATCATCAGTAAACGTGCACTATGTGGTTTACCCCAAGTCACTCAGGCTGAGGAGAAATAATGACAGATGCACGTTACACAAAGTGATAACTAACTCCAGAAATGCAAAGTACGACAGAGAACAGAAATGACTTTCTCCCTCCTCTTATGAACTATCTTCAGAACTGGCCTGGTGGTGCATGCCTGAAATTCTAGCTCTCTAGGAGGCTGACCCTGGAGGATGGCAAGTTCAAAACCAGCCTGGTCAACCAAGTGAAGTCTCAAAATAAAAAGTGGGCTGGGGATAACTTGTCTCACAGCTCAAGGCTATGGGTTTGGTCCCCAACTAAAATAATAATAATAATAATAATAATAATAATAATAATAATAATAATAATAATTTCAAGCAAAATTAATCAAAGTATGTTCTGGGGATTAGGGCCTACTTTTTCTTCTATTAGACACAGGGTCTCTGATTTTATTCCTAGATCCTTGATCCACTTTGAGTTGAGTTTTGTGCATGGTGAGAGATAGGCTCAACTTCCTTAGTAAGACTCCTTTGGCGCAAGAATTAGAATCAAGAATCAATAAATGGGATGGTCTCAAACTAAAAAGTTTCTTCTCAGCAAAAGAAACAATCTGTGACGTGAATAGAGAGCCTACATCTTGGGAGCAAATATTTACTCCTCGCACATCAGATAAAGCACTAATCTCTAGGGTACATAAAGAGCTCAAAAAACTAAGCACCCAAAAAACAAATAACCCAATTAATAAATGGGCCAAGGACATGCACAGACACGTCTCAGAAGAGGATATACAATCAATCAACAAATATATGAAAAAATGTTCACCATTGTTAGCAATTAGAGAAATGTAAATCAAAACTACTCTAAGATTTCATTCACTCCAGTCAGAATGTCAGCTATTATGAAGATAAACAACAATAAGTGTTGGTGAGGATGTGGTGGAAAAGATACTCTCATACACGGCTGGTGGGACTGCAAATTGGTACAGCCAATATGGAAAGCAGTATGGAGATTCCTTGGAAAACTGAGAATAGAACCACCATTTGACCCAGCTATCCCTTTCCTCGCTGTCTACCCAAAGGACTTAAAAACAGCATACTACAGGGTCACAGCCACATCAATGTTTATAGCAGCACAATTCACAATTGCTAAACTGTGGAACCAACCTAGATAAATAGAAAATAAATTGTGGCATATATACACAATGGAACATTACTCAGCAATAAAAGAGAATAAAACATGGCATTTGCAGGTAAATGTATGGAATTGGAGAAGATAATGCTAAGTGAAGTTAGCCAATCCTAAAAAAGCAAATTCCAAATCTTTTCTCTGATATAAGGAGGCTGATTCATAGTGGGGTAGGGAGGGGGAGCATGGGAGGAATAGACAAACTCTAGATAGGGCAGAGGGGTGGGAAGGGAAGGGAGGGGGCAGGGGGTTAGAAATGATGGTGGAATGTGGTGGACATCATTATCCAAAGTACATGAATTGGTGTGAAAATACTTTGCAACCAGAGAGATGAAAAAGTGTGCTCTATATGTGTAATAAGAATTGTAATGCATTCTGCTGTCATATATAAATTTAAAAAATTAAAGTCATTATGAAGTCATGAAAAAAAGAAATATGTTCTGGGACTTATATATATAGAAATAAAATAAAATGTTTGATAATTAATACAAAATGGGAGGAATAAATGGAAGTGTACTATTTTAAGTTTTGTGTTATATCTGAAGCAGTGTAATATTATTTGAAGTTTCATTAGAATACTTTGACAATTCATGTTGTAAAACCCGAGAAAGAATTAGAAATAGAATTGAGAAATTATATATAATAATCAACAGTGAATATAAAACAGAATACTACAAAATACCCAATCCAAAAGAAGATAGAAAAAGAGAAAAAAAATAAGAACAAAATGCAGAAGAGAAAAACACAAAACAAATAGTAAGGTGATAGATGAAAAACCAGCTGTATTGATGATTATATTAAATATAAATGATCTAGATGTGCCAATCAAAACGCAGAGTTTGCAGAATGAATGAAAAGAGTAAGATCCAA
Organism: Marmota monax; assembly: GCF_021218885.2. NCBI lineage: Eukaryota > Metazoa > Chordata > Mammalia > Rodentia > Sciuridae > Marmota > Marmota monax. The sequence goes on from NW_026695202.1 coordinate 7,100,357, forward strand.
ATCTATGCTATCTAGAAGAAATTCACTTTAAATATAAATTCAGAGATGGGTTAAAAGTGAAAGAGTATATTATAAAGAACATAGAGGCATATGGCACAATGGCAAAAGAATAAATCCATCAAGAAGACATTAAGATTCTTATTCCAGCTTAAAATGCATGAAGCAAAGCATAATGAAACCAAAAAAGAGAAATATGCACAAATCCATGATTTTAATCAGAGACTTCAGCATTCCTCTATCAGTAACTGAGAGAATACAAAAGTTCAGTAAGGATATAGTAGACCTGAACAATGCTCTCGGTCAACCTGGCTTTATTGCATTTATAAAACGGTTTCTCCATCAATAACAAAAAATGCATTTTTTCAAGTGCACACGGAACATTAAACAAAATCGGCAGGAATTAAGTTCAGTATGCTCTCTGACGACAAAGAATTAAGTGAGAAATCAATAACACAAAGACATCTGACCCAAATGCTTGGAAAGGTACTCAATTCACTTCTAAATAATGGATGGGCCATAAGGAAATCATGGAAAAAAACAGAGAATGTTTTGAATTAAATGGAAAAAAAAAAAAAACCCAGCATCTCTAAATTTGTGAGATGTCACTAAAACAATACTCAGAGGAAAAAGCTTGTGGCTTTAAACATTTTATAAAACTGACTAGTTCCTATGTGCTCATTTTACAAGAAAACGGGGGGCATAGACATGCTGAGTGATTTCGATAAGGCTACCCATCAGTAATGGTGGAAATTAGGATTAGACTCTTCTGGATTGATGTCTTTAGCTTTACTCTGTCTTTTAACCCTTTTTCTTTAGAGCTTGCATGGTGTCACTGAGTCACCTGTCTAGTGACTGTTTCGTCACCTCATTCCCTGCGGCATCCTCGCCCTGAGTGGTTATCCTTGACGGGGGTTCAGCAGCATGCTGGAGGATGCAGAACAGGTGTAGTGTAAGCAGCTGCTGAGAAGCCTCAGGTCAGGAGGAGCAGGACACAGCGTGGCGAGGTGACCGCTATGCCCCAGAGGACACTGATGGCAAGAGGAAAGGGGAAGCCCATCAGGAAGCTCCTGGTCCCTGCCGTGCTGGGGAAATCCATTTCACAGCAGCTGTGGTGTGGTTAAGTACCCTGCCCAACATCGGGCAGCTGGCAACAGCTCCTGGATTTGCATTTTGCTCTGTACGGATCTCAAAAGCCATGCACGCTGCAGGGTAGATCGTTGCTCCTTGACTCTAATCCACTGCTCTAAGGTAGGGAACGAACATAATTATGCTTTTCCTTTCTATAAAATTCACCGGGCTTTCCTGGTTTCTATCCCCTGCAGCTCTGGGTCTCGCCTACGGGAACCTACCTTCCTTGCATTGCCCACCCTGCTCTTGGTGCAAGTCCAAGGGTCTACTCTCCATTTCAGCAAGAACTTTTCTCAAGCTATAATCCTTTTCCTTTTGGGAGCTGCCAAAAAGGCCATAATCTCAATTAGGAAAAACGTTTTGTGATGGAAGCCAAAGCCAGCTGGTATGATCCTTGGGGATTAGCCGGCAGGGGACATCACAAGGTCAGGGTCCAGCCTGCTGGGCTGCCTGAAGTCCACCAATGGGAGCTAGAGTGCACACCCGGGCCACATATCCGCAGGTGAGAGGCTGTTTCCTTTCGGGGTTCTCCTCCTGTGCACCTCCTCATGTCTCCAAATGTCTCATAGGACATGGAAAAAGACAACTCTAATTGGCTTTTCTAATAATTCCTCTGATTCCCACTCAAGGACTTAAACTTGCTCAACACAGTAAAGCCTAGTGTGGCCTTTGGAGCCAGGCCTGTTGGTGTTTGGACCCTGATTCTTCTAATTGTGTGGTTCAGGCAGGTCATGAACCTGGTGGTCCTTCATGAAAAGGGCATAAATAATAGTCCTTACCTATAAAACTGTTGTGAGAATTAAATGAGTTAATACCCAGTCATCCCCGGTGTCAGAGACAGACTGGTTCCCAGACCATTGAGCATATCAAAATCTGTGGCTGCTCAAGTTCCTCATATAAAATGATGTAGTATTTGAGTACGACCTTCCTAAATCAGAGGGCAGAGGTGTCTTCCACATGAAATCACCTCTAGATTTCTTATAATTAATATAATGCAAATGCTATGTAAATAGCTGTTACACTGTATTATCTAGGGAACGATGACAAGAAAATATGTCTTTACAAGTTGGTATGGATGCAAGATTTTTTTTTTTTAGTTGAATCTTGGTTGAATCCACAAATGCAGACCATGTGGGCACGGAGGGTAGCTATATGCAAAGCACATGGAGAGTTTTGCTGGCTCACAGCAATGCAATGCTCACATTGTTTATATTATTTTGTTGCCAGGAGTCTTTGTTGAACAGGGTCAGTTCCCACCCCCTACTGTGTTGCTCAACAATCTGGGTTCCAAGAGGCAGAAACTGAACTCAGGTTGGCTTAGGCCAAATGGGAAGTTTAAGGGTAAGTCTAGCTTCGGGTATGCTTTGCCTAGAATGGCCCCTAACCTTAGTAGATGTGAAATAATGATGCTGGGAAAAACAGTGAGCAGCTTCATTCAGAAAGTTTGTAAGGACTACAATATGAGAGGACTCTGTATTCTGGAGCATATATATTTTTTGGGGAGGGGGACTTCCAAATGTTCAGGTCCATTTGAAACTTCAAAAATATTTTCTTCTTATATTCATTCATTCATTCATCAATTATTTGACAAATTTTTACTGAGCCACAGCTATGTGCCAGTCTGCTGGGAACATGGGAGACACAGTGCAGATGTATGAAGCAGGCAGCCCTGGCCTCATGCGCTCGGGTTTCAGTGGTGGGTGGGGAAGGGAGAGCCTGGATGCAGGAGTGGGTAATCAACAGGACATGATGGAAGGAGAGGGAAGGGAAGAAGTCGGGCGGCGGTCGACAGTACAGAGGTGTATTCCACATGAAGCGTGTGTTATAAAAATCACTGGGGTGGGTCGGGGGTATTTTATGGACTGGGAACAAGTTTAATGTTCAGAATTGATGGCAGTCCCTCGTTTGCTAGAGGGAGACATTCGATGTGCAGGATTTTCACAGGATCTTGAACTCTTGAGTACTTCCCCCGTTGCTCTTTGCAGTTGTACTCCCAGGGATGCAAAGGGCCAAGCTCTTCTAGTTAGTGATGTGGCAAGGCGAAGGAGTACCTGCAGGGACGTCACAGGGTCCCAGGGAGAGGCCTAAGTGTGGTGCTCATGTCACTGTGCCCAGGGTGATGGAACGCACCAGGAGGGAGCCAGCCGCCCAGACATGGAGGAGGGGGAGGAAAGGGTTCTTCACTTGCATTTGTGACACAGAAGCTGGAACCTAAATTCCCTGGGAATAGCTGCATGAGCTTGGTGTGGGGCTGACGGAGGCCAGTGTGTGCTGCAGCCAGTGAGGCTGGTGTTGGGAGGGACAGAAAGCACCATTTGGCTCTTGCATGAGAACCCTGTCTTCTCCAGCAGCACATTTCAGAAACTGCATAGTCACAAAGATAGAAAAACGACATGGAGTTAGTCGTCCCATTGGTTGAGTTCCAGAGCATTCACCAGGCTATGCTTTTCTATGAAAGCAAGTTTACTTGAGGACGAGGGCATGAGTCCCAACATCTACCCTGCCTTAGTTTGTTTTCTGTTACTATAACAAAATACCCAAAACTAGGTATTTCACAGAGCAAAAAGGTTTGTTTAGTGCATAGTTGTGAAGGCTAAAAAATCCAAAATGGGGCAGGCAGCTTCATTGGTTTGGCCTCTAGTGAGGTACCCTTTGGCTGTATCACAATTAATGTATGGCATGCAGGAAGCAGCATGAGGGGAGGTGGGAAGAGTGAGTGCATATGGCAAAACAGGAAGCCAGAGAGAGTCGGGCACCAGGCTTGCTTTTTCTGACAACTCCATCTTGTGGGAACTAGCTCACTCCTTGGGACCAGCAGCCATCCCTTCCCAGGTTGCTGCTTCCAAGATCTTGCCACCTTGCATTGTGCTCTGCTCTGGCTCTTAAGGGTTCCACCATCCCTCAGCATTGCCACCCTGAGGATCACGCTTCTTAACCACATCTAAAACATAGGACCCAACCCCTACCCAGGTGGCTGTGTGGGCAGGTGGGCTCAGGGTCCCTCCTGAGGGGGTGATTGTCTTTCTGTCTGTCTGTCTGTCTTGCTGCATGCCTGCCCCTGAATAGTCATCACAAGAGTTAGAAGACAGTAGGATACTTAGGTCTCCCTCCTGAGCCCCATGTCCCCTGAGCTCTGCAATGATGCAGTCACTCCTGGGAAGACCTGGATGAAATGCAACCTTGACAGCCATTTATAATTGTTCCATGTGAGTGGGAGGGGGCAGCTGCTCACTCAGGGTCTGAGCAATCTGTCCTGCTCACCCCTGGCAAACACGATTAAAGGACTGCAGGTGGGGACCTACTTCCTAAGGAGAGGCTAATACATCAAAGAACAATGGCGTCAGCAATAGGTTCAATTCCATGTGGTCTGTGGGTCACTCAATCTGAGTCTCCTTTTCTGTATAATGAGAACAATGGAACTCGTCTCGCAGGACAGTGGTGTTGTGTCTGAGTGATCTCAAATGTTCAAGGTCACACAGCATTGTGCAAGGGTGCATTACAAAGAGTCTTAATAACAACAACAAGGGCATCCTTACTATTATTAACCAAGGATGAGGCTCCTTTCCTGTCTGGATACCCTGTCGGATGCAGATGCTGGTTTGGATGTGCAGGACGTGACTCATGGTGGCATTTGCTATGCAACAAGGACAATAAGAAGTAATGGTAGGGACACCAGATTTAGAATTGCAAAGTCTAAATTAATTACAGATTAATTCTGTAACCCTGGGCAAATGCTGTGCTTAAGTTTTTCTGATGGTATAAATTCACCCATGAAAATAAATATTTAGAACATAGTTGTAATATTAAAACAGTAAGCTGGGCGTGACCCCGGACCATCACCGCCTGCACCTCTGAAGACCTCTGTGCGCCTCTGCCTCATCCCTCTGCTCTGGTCTCTGTACCGTCCTCCTCTTCTCGCCTTGAATTTTAAATCTATCCTTCCTGCAAGCGAGCGTCTCCTTTTCTCAGACACCTGTTGGGAAGTGTGAAGGACCTTGTGCTAGACAGCGCAGTGCACTTGGCCACCGGTGCAGTGACCTTGGGTCGAAATCCACAGTCGGCGCCCACTCACTGTTTTTCTTGCAGCGAGATGCCCCAATTTCAACATTCGAGTGCATTTTATTTTCCTGTTCTGTTAGGAGGCAACTCCTTTAAATTTCACCTCTTCTTAGATTGAGAAAGCAGGTGAGTCAAATGCCTTGAGATTTTGTCTGAGGTTCCCCAACTCTCCTTTGGCCATGTCGTCCTTGGGGAGCAGGGTCTGGGCTCTACTGCCCACGCTCAGAGGCATTTGCTGCCAAGGGTCAGAGGCTGGGTGTCGTGGTTCCAATATTGGATCTTTCTTATATTGTTACTCTATCTGCTCACGTGACAAACCTTTCCTGTGACTATGTTCTAGTTGAAAAGCTTTGGTGTTCAGTGCCAGGGGCTCCTGATTCTGTGGGACAAAGCAGCACGTGGGTATTTATGCCACAGAGCACTCTGTGGTATGAAGAGGGACATTCAGGTGCTTGGGGACAAGAGGAGAAGGGGACAACACACAGTTCAGGGAATACTCTCCAGAAGAAGTGATGGCTGAGCTGGATTCTGGAGGTAGAGCAGGAGTTGGCTGGGCCAAGATGGCTGGAGAGGATGGGGGGCTGAGGGCAGAGCAGTACAGAGGTGGTCTCCTGGAAGTGGGCAGCCTGCACCTCCCCAGTGCTCCTCACCATGGCAGATGGGCTTTTATCCAGGATGCTGGATGCCTGGGGGTCCTTGGCATCACTCGACCTTCATGATCCTCTTCAGCCCATTGAATATCCAGTCTTCCTCTCTCCCAAGGACTTGCCCTCCTTCCCACGTCTATGGCTGGATTCTTGCCTGATGGCTCTCCTGCATGGGCTTCTGGAATAGTCTCCTAACTGTTGTGCTCAGCTCTGGGCTGCCTCCTCCTGTCTGAGCTCCGTCATCCAGAGTGAACTTTCCCACGCTGCATGGTGGGAACTCTACTTCCCAGACCACGACAGGTCCCCACAGTCCTCAGTGTGCACTGTACCATGGCCTCCGGGACCCTGCTGGGATAAGCTCCTCCTGCCATCCACCTCCTGCTCTCTCTCCACGTTCACTCATGGCAACGGTGCTGTCCGTCTTCTCTGGCCTCTTGCTAGATCTTCTCCTTGTCTTTGGTTTTCCATTATACTATATACCAGCTCCTAGTAGGGAGCTTCTGGTCTTCAAAACCTTCCAGCTCGGTGCTTCTCAGGACTTTAGCACATGGTGTCCACTCTGCTCCCCTTTGCTGTCCGGCCAGTTCATGCTTATTTCAAGTCTCAGCTTAATTCTGATTTCCTCCTCCAGGTCTTTCCTGATCCTTCTGTATTGAAAAATGTCTTCTCCTATCACATCCTATTTTCCCCTTTACAGAACTTACCATGGTTTACAAATTAAGCATCTATATTATATTTTATTTCCCACACTCTAAGCTTCAAGATGACAAGGACTGTATTCTGTCCCCCGCCCTAAACTCGGTGTCTCTCCTAGTGGAAGGAATGTGTCGGACCTTTTCTTCACTCTTAACAAATTTCCACATGAATTCTCCTTCTGAGGGACACATAATTGTTCCTGAAGCCTGTGATGTGTTAATTCATGGATACATTTGGTAATGATCCAATTGGGATAATTAGCATATCTAACACTTTAAAAATGTATCACACTTTTGTGGTGAGAAAATTCAAAAATCTCTTCTAGCTATTTTGAAATGCATTAGGGTTAAGGGCGGGTCACCTGCTGCTGTAAAATAGACACTGGAACTTATTCTCTCTGTGTGACCATTACATGGTAAGCCTTGGCCAAGCTCTATCATGCCCACCTCACGCATATCCCCTGAGCCTCTGGTATCCACTCTTCCACTCTTAACTTCTGTGGGTTCACATATGCACGAGATTGTGTGGTGTTTGTCTTAACACTCCCAGGCTCCTCCATGTTCTCGAGAATGACAGGATTTCCTCCCTTTAAGGATGAGCAACAATTTATTGTCAAAGCCACAGTGAGATGTCACTTGACTCTGGTTAAAATGATTATCATCAAAAGGACAAAAAAAAAAAATAAGAAATGCTGGCGAGCATGCGGTGAAAGGGGAACTCATACACTGTGGGTGGAAATGTGATTTAGTACAGCCCTTCTGGAAAGCCGTGAGGAGCTTTCTCAAAAAGCTGAACATGGGTCTAGCAATTTCACTAAGGATATATACCCAAAGGGAATGAAACCAGGGTGTTGAAGACTTCTGCCTCCCGTGTCCATTGTGGCACTGTTCATAATTAAGTCAAGAGATGGCAGCAACCTAAGTGTCCATCAGTGGAGAAATGGGCGAAATAGGTCCTACTCTGTGTAGGTTGGATGAATGGATAGATGACATGACAGTCCCATGGGAAATACATGCATCTGGGTTAGAACAGTCAGGAAGGTTAGTGTGTCGGTGTTCTATTCCAGCATAACTCATCACCAAAACCAGAGAAGCTTGAAGCAGCGTACATTGGTCTCAGTTGTTGTGGGTTAAGAATGGCTACCATGAAGGCATTGGCCATACTGGCTCTCTCCTAGACCTTGGAGTCCTCCTCCAAGCTCATGTTGGGTTTTGGTAGAATTCAGTGGCTTGTGGTGGTAGGATTGGGGCTCTGGGCACCTAGACAAAGCCCATCTCCATAATCATCTCAATGCAGAGCTGTGTGTGTGTGTGTGTGTGTGTGTGTTTTCCCCTAAAATCCTTTCCTGTTCCAAGTTCCCATCCAGGCAGGACACCACATGGCTTTCATAGTTTGCAATCTACCCTTAGGGTGACCGAATTCCACTTTCACGTAGCACCAGGCCACTGCACAGATGGTGCGTGTACCTCACAACCAAGCGTCCCCAAGCCCGCCCTCCCTCCAGCTCACATTGCTGTCATCTATTTCACCTGTTCATGGGATGTCATCTCCCAGCACGTCCTGACTACTATTTCTCTATTCTTTCTTTTCCTTTCCTGTTGAGAGCCACAGCCGAAGGGGCCCCAGCAAACTTCCAGCTGCCGGCTGATGATTGGCTCACAGCGGCCCCAGCAACATCTAGCTGATTGGCTCCTCGGCCCCAGCAACATCTAGCTGATTGGCTCCTCTGCGGTGATGCTCATTGGGCTGTTTCCCTGCCCTTTCAGACCACGGAGCTGCTCATTGGGGGACTTTTTTGGCTCCGCCCACGTGACCCAACCAATCGGCCTCAAGAGCAGGAGGATTGTGGGAGGTGGAGAGAAGCTTGTGTGGGAGAGAGAGGCTTGGGGGAAGCCGGTGGTGGCAGTTGAGGCTCTGAGGGTTTTTCCTGAGAGGCTGTTTTGTTTGGCGTGTGTGGTTCTAAAAATAAAGTTAGTTTCTTTTGACAAGTGGCTCTTGATTGTGCCCAGCCAGACTGTGGCACTTTCCTTTATGTGCATCCAGGAGTTTGCTCTACCTAACTTTTCATCTGCCTAAAAATATCCTTTAAATTTTATTGTAGGAAAGGTCTCTTGGTCATGCTCTCTCGCCAGTTGTTATTATTATTATTATTATTATTATTTTGGTTTGAGAAAGCCATTGTTTAAACTCCAATTTTAAAGGACTCATTTCCTGGACATAAATTTCTACAATAGTACGGAGTGGTTTTTTTTTTCTTTTTTACCTTTTCAATGTTTCACTCCACTCTCTTCTTGCATGTGTGATTTCTGGTGCAAAGTTCTCTATAATCCCCACGATTGTTCTTCCACAGGTGAAGTGCAGTTTTCCTCTGATGTCTACCAATGTGTTTGCCTTTGGTCTCCTCCAATCTGAACGTGTGATATGTAGATATTTTCATCTTCCATGTGGTTAGCCTTGTTTTTATTCTCTGGATATGTGGTTTGGTGCCATTATTAGTTTTGGAAAGTCCTCAGTCATGATCACTTCAAACATTTCTTCTGCTCTCTCTCCTCCTTCCTATGCTGTTCCAGTTATGCATATATTTCCCCTGTGGATGTCGTCCCACAGATCTGGGATGCTCTGTCTTGGCTTTTATTATTTTTTTTCTCTTTACATTTGGGGCAGTCTCTATGGCTGATCTCCTAGCTCACTGATTCTGTGGCTGTGTTCCTACTAATGGGCCCTTGAAGGCACTCTTCATTCTGGTTACTGTCTTGCTTCTTTTGCATTCATTTGGTTGTTTCTTAGAGTCTCTGATGACATCACTCAACTGTCCTGGAATATTTTGTCCTTTTTCCAGTTAGATATCCCTTAGTATATCAAACATAGCTCCTTTAATTCTCCAGCAGATAATTCTGACACTTGAGTTAGGATCTGAGTCTGTCCCTGAGGATTGCTGTCTTCTCCAGACCTTTCTCCTCCCTGCCTGTGGGTCTGCCCTGTCATTTTCTTCCTGGAGGCCAGACGTGTTGAACGGAGTGATTAGAAGCTGGGGTAAATATGCCTTCAGTCTAAGGTCTGCACAATCTGGATGGCATTTGGGCTGTGTTTAGTGTTTGCTGCTCCTACAGGTATGAGGACTTCAAATATCTCCGGTGTCTCTAGGGACTTTGCTTGTCTCCCTCTTTGACTTTTGATTGAGTATTTCTCCTCAGAGACTCCTCCTCTGGTGGCTCTCGCAGCCGTGAGCTGCTGTTACTTGACTGAGCTGGGTAGGTGTGGTGGTAAGGTATGAGGAAGATGGAACATTTCACAACCTTCCAATGAAGTCTCAGTCTGTTACTGGTCTTGTGTCCTGGGGCTGTGACTTTCACAAACCTTCAACATTTGCAAGTGCCACATCTGTGGATTCAACCAACATCACGTCAAAAAAAATTTGAAAAAAAACCTGAATTTGTACTGAACATGTGGACAATATTGTCAATATTCCCCAAATATTACAATTATTTACTTGGAACTTACATTGCATTAGGTCTCATAAATAATCTGGACATGATGACGTGCATTGGCGATATGCAAGTACTTGCTTTTATGTGTGAGGGACTAGAGCATCTGTGGATCCTAGCATCTCTGGGGCCCTAGAACCTATCTCCTGCAGGTACCAAAAGACTGCATTTCTGCAATGATTTGACCCTTTTTTTCCTCCTGTCTTCGGTGTTCCCTGTTCCCTTGGAGACCTGACTCATGTGGAATGTTCTTCTTCCCCTTAGGTGAGATAGGAATGTTACAGAGGCTTGGAGTGGGAAGAATTTTTCCCCCTATCTGGAAGGTTCTGAAGTGTAGGTGTCTGTTATGGAACAGACTCTGGGTATATTTCCAAAAGATTACTCTTCCCTCCTTGCTACTAGAGTTATAGGGATCTTTCTTGGAATGTCGCCAGGCAAATCTGGTAGAGATCGTGAAGTTCAAGACCACAGAATGTTGGAGGTCCCCTTAAGACTGGCCCCCAGGAGTTCCTTACTCTGATGGTGGTCCACACTCAGTCTCCCACCATATGTCAAAATTACCAGGTAAGCAGCAGAGCTCAGCTGTGTTTCGCTGGATAAGATTGTCTAGCCAGATTTCAGAGGAAGAGTTTCTCTTACCTCTTTACCTCTGCCGTGGTCCAATAAATTTATGAATATTTAGATATATTTTAGTTTTTTTTCTTAATATAATAATGGGAGTGATAGTTTCCAAGTTCTTAATGTGTCTAAGCTGAAACTGGGAGCCCTGTTTTAACTTCTTTTACAAGCTTATGTGGGGCTGGGGATGTAGTTCAGAACCTCCATGAATGAGGCTCTGGTTCATTCCCTAGCACAAGAAAGAAAATCAAAAAAGAGCTCATCTGATGAGGTTCGGACCACTCAGAAGAAATTCCATTAGGATAAATGTACCCCCAGGGGAGATGTTGCGTTGTATTCATAGGTACCACCCACGCTGGAGAGGTGAGATCATGCAAGGTGGATCCACCTCAGAATTCCATAGCTGCTGAAGGAGGTGATAGTTGAACTTCACTGTAAATGACCAGTGACAAGAGCTGCCCCAGGAGGTGGGAAGAGCATGCCAGGCAGAAGGAACAGCATAGGAGGAGAAGTGAGAGAGAATGTGGTATAGATGCTGTCCAGATCCAGACTCAAGAATTCAAAGTTAGCCAGCCACGGTGGTGCACACCTGTCGTCCCAGCGGCTTGGGAGGCTGAAGCAGAAGGATCTCTAATTCAAAGCCAGCCTCAGCAACTTATTGAGGTGCTAAGTAACTCAGGGAGACCCTGTCTCTAAATAAAATACAAAATAGGGCTGGGGATGTGGCTCAGTGGCTGAGTACCCCCGAGTTCAATCACTGGTGTGCCTCCAAAAAAAAAGTGTTCAAAGTAAAGCCCTCTCTCCATCGGCCAGGAGAATCTTGGATTATTAGTTTTGAATGTCAGGATGGTTGAGTCACCTGAGGAGATGTTCCAGGTGAGCACTTGCCTTGTAACTATGGTGGCTGGGTGGATAAAAATGGTTGCTTCCTTCCAGAAAAGTGGCCACCTTGACGCTAATGAACCAAATCCTTAATGAACAAGGTATCCTCGAAGAAACACTGTGTCTCTTCAATTACATCTTGTTCAGCAAACCGTTTCCCTTAGTTTCTTTCTCCAAATCCCAAAAGGTAAAACACTAAAAACAAAAAAACAATGAAAAAAACCAAACCTCCCCAAACCCTCCACCTTCCTTTTTTATTCTTGGGAAAGGAGGAGTTGGAGTCATGATAGACTGTTTCCCTCTTGTAATTATACAAATGTCATCCTTTGCTGGGACTGTCATTTTACTGGACATTTTTATCGAAGATGTTTACATTTCTGCAACGCACTGGGAACAAACGCAGCAGCCCGTCTGCAGGGAAGTGGCATTGACGGTTGCCATGGGAACCACGTGAAGTCACAGAAAGTAGATTATCTCATAATGCATTGCCCAGTGTCAGAAACAGGCAGCCGGACCAGAGAACAAACTACCAATTAACGAGCGACAATTCAAGGCCAGAGAATGGGAACAGAAGAGAAGGGCTGCCTCTGAAAGGTCATGTTCAAGCTAATTTATTGGTTACTTTGCTCTACCCAAACCAATTACTCTGATTGCATTCCAACCACATAAATCTGTCCTAACCAGTCCAGACTTCTATATGAGGAAAACCCAGAAAAGTAGATTTTGACATTTTAGAGAAATGCTCTGAATTAGTTTGAAAAAAAAAGTATCTTTGGCTCAGTGTGATACTTAAATTAAATTATTATCTTCTGATCTCTGAAAATCTTGGGGAAGCAATGAGCTTAATGATGGAAGTGTGAGTTTTCGTATCAAAATGCTCGGGTATGAATTTTGGCTTTAAATCACACTAGCTTTTAGGCTTTGCACAGATGACTTCTCCGAGCTTTGGCTTCCTCATTTGTACATTGGGAGGGATCGCCACACACCCACCACTGAGAGCTTCTGCTCTGGGGCTTATTTTGTGGGTTAAATGAAATAATCCAAGCAAAGGGCTCAGCGTAATGCCTACTCATATTAAGCGTTCAAAGTGTGTCTAGCGGTATTTATCCGGGGAAAGTAAGCAGATTTTCGACTACAGGCGAGGCCTGTCATTGCAAAGAAGTCAGGAATGTCAAAAGAACTTGTCTTGGGGGTGCCAGGGGTCATGGGGGACATATGGGTGGAGCACGATGTTTACCTTGGACTATCATCAAGATCTCCTCAAATGCCCTACTAAACCATAGAGTTCAAGGCTCCATCCTGGACCTCCGCCCAGAACCTCTTGCTAGGGTACCCAGCCGGGTGCTTTGTGGGCGAGTTCCTCAGAGTTGGCAGGTTTCTTTTAGCCAGTCCAGGACTCACTGCGCTCCTGAGAGCCACTCTGTTCTGCTCACTGAAGTGCGTTTTTCTAAGTCCTGTTTTCTGAGTTTATCAGCACAGGTTGGTTGGTGCCAGGAAAATGAAATTTTTAAGAAACATCTTGGGGAATTCTGCTGCAGAAAGTATCAAAAGAACGTCTCTCCAGGCCAGTCCCCACCATCTCCACTTCGCTTGCAAATAAAGACTCCTGATGCTCACAGCTGCTAAGCACACTGGAGACTTCCTGGCAGGAACCAAGAGGCTAAAACCCTGTCCTTGCACATGACAAACATCTCTGTTCTGTACCCTGCACTGCTTCTTATTTAGGAGTCTCTTCTTTATCCTTCCAAGGCCAAATGGGATGGGAAAAAGTCTCCTGGGCCTATTTTGTTTCTGGCGAGGAAAGAAACATTCCCCTTGGGCGTGTTTTTCCGTATTTCTTCTAGTTACTGGAATTTAGAGGCTCAAGGACATGGTATGCTGGTTGAATAACCAGCTCTTGGGGTGGGGCGGGCGCTGACTTCTTGCCAATTCCCATGGTGTAAACACTCCCACCCCTGATGGCTTCCAAGCTACCCACATGGAGGTGCTGAATGCAGACTCGGGGAGAGAGACACGCAATCTGCTGTCAATCAAACCAGTGCTTGTGCATCTCAGCAAGTGAGAGGATCCATCTGTGATCCCAGTGGGAACAAGATGTAAAGGAACAGGCCACTTGGCTGAGGTCTATCTTGGCCTTGAGCCAGAGGGGCAAAAGAAGGTCCTCCTTCCTGACGTGCAGCCCAGCCCTGTTCATCAGGGCAGAAGGTGCATCGGCCACAGCAAGACAAATAGGTTCCTGCAAGTGCCAGCAGTGGCTGCTGGGCTTCTGTGTGCAGAGGATTCTGAGCCTCCATCTGGGCTGAGCAGGAGGTCACTGTGGTCAGTCAGGGAGGCTGGAAATGGACGTCGAAGGGAGGAGTGGAGGCACCTGGTTTGCCATTCATTGATTCAATCAGAAAACACTGAGTTTCCATTACGTTTCTGGGACTGCTTTAGGGACTGAAGCTAGAACAGTAAGACAAATAAAGAGCTCATATCCCCGGGGGGAAGAGAGACAATAAACACATCCATCTAAAATGCCAGGTATTGAGGCCATAAGGAAAACAAGTAAGCTAAGAGCCTAGAGAAACCAAGGTGAGAAGACTGTAGCTCAGGAACGACATTTTGATAAGGCGACATTTAAACTGTAACTTGAAGGATATAAGGATATAACGATATAAAATGTAGTTTATACAGGAAGAGAGGTCCAGGCAGCTGTAACAGCAAGTGCAAAGGCCCTGTGGGAGGAGCCTTATGAGTCTATGTACCAGCCCTGGTGACTGGAGCCCACTAAGGAAGACAGGTGGGGAATTGGGGTTGGGTGATGCCTCAAGACAAGATCACATTGAAGTGTGTAGGTTGGGCCCAAAGCTCTAAAGCAATAAAAAGAATTTTCCATCTCAAATTTTTGAAATTCTCAAAACGAATTAGGTACTTTGCAAGAATTTTTTCCAGTAGAGACCTGAATGAGTCTATTGGCCATAGCTCTGATTCAGAACTCCTCTCTGAAAGTAGAAAAAGAAAATGAGAATACGTGTGTATGGGACGAGTAAAAAAATACCTGTACTGCCAAAGAATGCACATTCCCAACAATATTTCATTTTCAGGAAGGAGACTGGGAACAAACAATACGTGTTGAGTTTTGTGCATTTCCCAAGCCAGGGTAAAAATGCTGTATGTGCATGTATGTGCACACACACATGCAGAATTTGATTCTGTAGAAAGATGCACACATGTTGGAGACTGACAAGAAAGGATGTCAATTCTCCTTCTGCACTTTCTTAATTTGCCTTCAGTGTATGTCCTAACTTCCTGTCTTCTGCCAGGTCCTAGGCGAGGTACAAAGGTGACTAGGGTACTGCCTTCTCCTCAGGGAGCTAGCTCACTTCGGCTCTGTGAACCATCCAGAACGAGTCAGCCAACCTCTGACTTGCAAAGCAAATTGCAGATAACAGCATTTCTATATTCTGCTCTCACACCCTTAAAGGGGACGGGTGGTAAATGAGATAATGCAGAGAAGCGAAGTGCAACCAGTATCCAGAGCCACTGAGGACACATTAGTTTCCTTGTCCATCTTCCATCTGCTGTTTCTTCTAAAGCTGTTGGAGCTGGGGACACTCATGTGAGGTAGTCTCCTGCCAGCTCCTCCAGTCTGGTTAAAATGAAAATCAAGACGGCCTCCAGAGGAAACAAAATATACCACAAGGGGAGGGAGACAGGCCTGGAAATTGGAGACTCTTCCTCTCTGATCATAAACCCACATTACCTTGACCACTGTACGTTTTACCCTAGAAATGCAGTCATATATCAGTTGTTTAGTTCTTACAGTGACTTTTCCTAAAGAAAGAATTTTATTTGGGGGTGGTGGTGGGGACTTACCTGCATGCTAATAAGTGTCCCCAGCTGTTTTTATCTCATTTTGAGGCACGGTATCACTAAGTTGTCCAGGTAGGCGTCAGACTTGTGGTCCTCTTGCTTCTGTCACCAGGTCCCTGGGAGAAAGGATGTTTTAATGTGTCTTTGGCAACCCCCAAAGATGCATTAAATCAACATGAAATTTCAGCCAAATTATGAGTTCTGGAGGTTTCCTGAATCCCAGGCTTCCACGAATGCTGAATTCTTAGGGGTTACTTCTCCGACGATTCAGATGTGAAGACTCTGTAGCGAGGGTGGAGGCTCTATCGGCAGGACCCAGAGATGATCACCCTGATCAACCAGTTTCCAACCTAAAAATGGGGTAAGAAATTAGAACCTAGCTTCATGGATTTCTTGCTATCTTGCTCACCCTCTTTTACAACAGAACCTTGTCTCCTGTTCTCACTGCTCTGTCACCAGAGAGGTGTACCCTAGAGAAGTAGAGTAGCTTAGGGGGAGATGGTGGGAACAGGAAGGGAAGGGATTGGAAAGGCCAGGAAAGGGGTGTGTGTGCCAGGGGCAGGGCAGGCTTGGATTATGAAACAGTAAGGAAGGTGTTTGTAAAACATCTCATCTCCATACGGAGAGAGCAAACGCGGTGGCTGATGGAATTTTGCCTTTCATCTCTTTCTTCTAATACCACATGTGAAAATGTGAATCCTAAGGTCGCTTGGTGCCGGTCTGGTGGGATCAGTAGATTTTCAGCTGGCTGTGTGCATGCATGCATTTAGACGCTCTGAGCATGTGATGTCTCTATACTCCAAAGCCTTTCTTTATTTATTTGCACGTGACATGTCTAATTCCAAGATGCTTAAGGCATTTTTGCAAACATTAAATTAACTGTTAATCCTCCCCATGTCTCTCTAAAGCAGGGAAAGAAGCCTTTTATTATAAAATACTGTGGACTAAATCTGAAAAATAGACTTCACAGGAAGAGGGATGATCAAGAGGGATGAAAAGAGAAAGAAGATGCATAGGGGGGGAAAAAAAAGAAAAGATGAGGTTTTCCTTCAGCCAAGTAGAGGAACCTCTTGCAAATTTCCTCTGCAGATGGAGCCCAAGCCAGCTGTCCAGCGTTCCAAGTGGTGACTGTGAATGTGTGTTTTTAGTTATGTAGCTTTTTTTACCTTAGGAGCTGGATAACCTTGAATAAGGCACATCTCCACTTGAAGATTAAATTTCTGTGTCTGTACAAAGGGGATTACAGCATTAACTACATTAGATTCATTGTGGAGAGTATACAGTTGGCTTGCAATAATTGTTATCTATAACATTGTCATATTCTGTCATTGTCAATCAATTCTCTCTTGGTCCTTGCTAGTTAGGACCCAAGCCAAATTGGTGTCCAAAATTTCCCCATGATTGAGTAGAGAGGTGACCCCAATTCTCCACACCTCCCTATTTCTGGACCCTTAACAGTGTTACTTTACCATCACTCCCATTAAGTGGGTTCTGTTTACCTATCTCTTGAACATGGACTGGCTTCATAACTTTCTTTGACTAATAGAAGACAGAAGTGACCTCGTTCCCGTTCTGAGTTGAGATCTCAAGTAGCTTTCATGCTTCTATTGGCCTTCTTGGCAACTTGTCTGGCCACACAAGAACAAGTCCGGCTAGCCTGCTGGATGATGAGAGATGTGGGTCAGGGGTCCTCCTTACCCTTGTTGGTGAGTCATCAGCTACAATGGGCTGAGCAGGAGGTCACTGTGGTCAGATGAGGACTGATGCATGAAATAAGCCAGCTGATCCTGACAGTACCTGGCCCAGGTCAGCAGAACCACTCCTCTTACCTGTGCCTTTTTTAGCAATAAGAAATAGTTGCTGTTTTAAGTCACAAAGTTTTGGGAGTAGCTTGTTATGCAGCAATAGCTAACTGCTACATCCCTCTTTTCAGGTTTTACGTTTCATTACATTCACCTCTTTCTTAGACAGATCAACTCTGCCTCTTAATTTACTTATTTATGTCTGACTCCAGGGTCAGTGAGGAGGGGGGAAAAAGGGAGATTGAATGTCCCAGTCACTGAGAAGCAGCTTCTGTTTGGGAAGGGAAAACATGGAAGACAGATAGCTAACAAATGGTGACAATGATGAAGTTCACAGTAAGGGATGAAAGAAAATGACATTCTTACTAGATTGTTTCTAGCCTGGAGTTGGGATTGGATGGGTGGGTAGTTGGATCACAAAAAGAACTTCCTCCAGTATCTCTAAAATTGATACTGCTGTGTCCTGAATGTGTTTTCCAAAACTGATATATTGGAGCGAGATCCCCAATGTGGTAGTATTAAGGGGGGGTCTGCTCTCTTGACCTGACACTTCCCTAAGGCTCTCCCCCAAATCCTATCACACTGAGGGGCAGGTTTCTGCATGAATTTTGGGTTGGGCACTTTCCATTTCTTCCCCCCCCCCCCCCCCCCCCCCGCCCTCTCTCTCTCTCTCTCTCTCACACACACACACACACACACACACACACACACACACACACACACTCTTCCTCTACCTGACTTCTAGACAGGCCACAATAGCCTATTCTAGCTCATCTGCCTTTCCTAGTCCTCATCCCATCTTGCCTGACTCCAACCCATTCTCTGTCAGAACCACTTTTTCTGAGATGTGAACCTGGCTGAGTTTCACCCCTACTCTAAGGTCCTCTGGTGGCTTTCCGTTGCTCCAGAAGAAAGCCAGAACTCCATGGCAGGAAACAGCACTTCCCCCATGGCTCCCCCTTCTCCCATCCCAGTTTTATATCTGCCTGTGCCTCCCACTTGTTACCTAAGATCCTGCTGTGGTTTTTCAGAGTCTCTGAGGAGCCCAAACAGTATTATCTTTCCTCTTCTGGGTTTTGAATAAATTGAGGAAGTCAACCCAAAGGAGTCAGAAAACTGAAATGCCACCTCTCAGGCTGATGACAGCTTGTAGGAATGTCACAGGCCTAGTACCTAGAATCCCTTGAACTGGGCCAGCTGCCCAGACAGGCCCAGGTGCTGCAGGCCCGGGAGTCTTAAACCAGCAGGCATGGAATGCACAATAGGAACACTTACAGAACCCTTGCTTCTTGCATGTAATTGGCTCCCAAGAAAATGAGGGGAAGTCTATTTTATTCTTTCCAAGCTTTCCAGATAAATCACTCCATCTCCCCTGGGATGCAGTGGATAAAGGCGTGAGGAAAGGCCATTAGAAAGATATTAGGAGAAGGGAAGATGTGCTGCTGTAACAACATTGACCATCTCATGCCCTCTGAGCAGGCCCTGCTGCTCTCATCCCTCTGTCTCTGCACACCCTGCTCCTTCTTCCTGGGACACGCTTCTCTGTCCCTCCTTGTTATCCTCCGTTGTTTGACTCCCTCCTAGCTGATCTACAGGCACACTCATGGAAGTTACATGAGATATCTTATGTGAACTTTTTCTAGAGAGTGTCTGAAAATGAGGAGTCCTTCCATAACTGCTTATTGAACAGACGGAAGTGGTATTTGATCTTGACCTTAATGGGAAAGTGGGATCTGTGCAGGTGAGCCTGGGAGCTAGAGGGTATAGATGAGATGGAGAAGTATTAGGAAGTCTTGTTAGAACTGCTGGTTGAGGCTACGTTGTGAAGGCTACATGTTTTGCTAGGCAGTCAAGAGCCATGAAAGAATTTGAGCAGGTTAATACAATCAATATGACATGACATTTGGGTGGAGAGAACCTAGTTTTGCAATTGAACTGTAGTCCACTGAGATTAGGTTAAGGTACTTCCTTACATAATTTATATCAGCACAGTACCTTGGCTTGCTAATAATTTCTTTCGAATCATTTTCAGTTAGAAAGCGGTAGGAAGAAGTAGTAGAGAAACAGATGCATAAGAAATTCTTATAATTCAAAATAAAGATTATTTTTGGCTTCTCTGTGGGTTGCTTGTGGAAGAGAGTACAATGTCCATCTTCTATTTTGTGCTGAAGAGTCTCCAGTCTTGGTGGAGAAAAATAAACAGAAGTTGGTTTGAACTCTCCATGTTGATACTGCAAACTACCAAATGGGAAGTCTAGATGGGAAAGTTTCTTCAATTGACCACTGGGGTGGTTGGCAGCAGCTCAGAGGGCTTGGGAATGGATATCTTCAACCTTGTTCAACCCAGCCCCTCTTCAGACTGTTGCAAGAAGACCTCAAGAAGGCATTGAGGGGGGTTGGCTCTGAAGACCACACAAGCTCTTTGATGTTATTGGGTAAGTGTTATGGTTTGGATATGAGGTGTTCCCCAAAAGCTCACCTGTGAGACAATGCAAGAAGCTTCAGAGGAGAAATGAGTGGATTGTGAGAGTCTTAACCCAATCAGTGAATTAATCCCCAATGGGATTAACTGAGTGGTGACTAGAAGCAGGTGGGGTGTGGCTGGAGGAAGTGGTTAATTGGGGGGTGTGTGGCTATGGGGTATATATTTTGTATCTGGAGCTGGTGTCTCTTTCTCTGCTTTGTGTTCTCTGTGATGTGAACTGTTTCCCTCGGCCACACACTCCACCATGATGTTCAGTTTCACCTCGAGCCTTAAGGAATGGAGTTGGCCTTCTGTGGACTAAGACCTCTGAAACCTTAAGCCCTCAAATAAACTTTTCCTTCTTATAGTTGTTCTGGTCAGATTCTTTAAGTCACAGCAGCCAGCGAAAAAGCTAACTAAAACAGTAAGTGATGGGGCAGCTCAGTGGAAGCCCAGAGGGAGAATTCAAAGAAGCAAAACATATGAGAAGACCTCGTGCGGTAGATGATTGCATCAGTGGTCCCAATTCTCTGCAACTCCCTGTACCCACGTGATACCCGTGTCACTTTGTAGTATCTCTCACTCCAACTCTGATGCTGGAGTTAACTGTGGGGCTTTTTCTGGCCAATGGGATGTTAATTAACATAACTCAGGATGAAATTTTAAAAAATGTTATTGTGATTGAATTGCTTTTGCACCTCCTTGGCTTTCACTCTGAGAGACTTCTTGGGTTAGCCTGTGGGAGAATGAGAGAAATAGGTTGTTCATGCGTTCCAACCAGGATCATCTAAGATGAGTGACAAGTATGCAGACCTCACAGGCAGGGGTAAGTCTAGCTGAGGCCAGAAGAGCCACACAGCTGAGCCCAGCCAGAATTAGAAGAGCTACTACCTAGCTGAACACTCCAGATGTATGAATAGTAAGTGCCATTTTGGTGTGCTGCTGAAAGTTTGCAGTTGTGTGTAATATGTCATTGTGGCTGTAAATAATTGGTATACCCAATAACTGTGTTCAGTGTAGGAAAAGGGTAGTTGTGGAGTCTGGAAAAGAGAGTTTTCATGCCCCTTTGCTGTGGCATTTCTCCTTAAGGGGTCTCCCTGTTTCCCTTTTAGCATTAATATAATAAGGCAAATGTTACAATACATTAAGTATTATTTTTTGTTTCCCCGAGAGTTTGAATTTTTTAAATTAAGGTTATATCTTCAACAAAGTTGAGAGGTAGTAGTACAGCTGAATGTATACTCTTGGGGGGTTCATGTATGGAATTTACAGGATCCACAAACTAGGAGGAGAAAGTACTACACATTTCTTTTCATGAATTTCTTCCCCAAATTTACCTTTTCACTCATGAACCTGGGCAAGAAACCATGGTTGTATTATCAGTACCCAAAAGAGGCTGCCAACAATAGGAATTGATATTTTTATGTTCCATCAGTGTTATCAGTTGCTTCGGAATCATGGTAGACATTAGACCCATTGTGGGATTTTTGCTAAGTAATGCAATAGCAAAGAAGCGCAGATGTTGTTATATCACGTTTTAAAATATTTTGATAACTGTTTAGATGTGATTGTTTTTTCAACTTCCATGCTTCTTATGTTAAGCCTTTTGAAAGTAGGGGCTCCTATGCTCTACTAGAATGCCAAAGGAGTCAATGGTTTAGAAAAGCTTAAGAAACCTTGTGTAACAAGATTATAATATTGTAAGTATTGAGAAATGGCCACTCTAGAGCCACTTTGCAGGATTGCATTCCAGTCTGATGCTTACATGTCCTGAAATCACACAGTAACTATATAACCTCTCTGAGCCTCACTTGACTCACTTGCAAAATGAAAACAATAATAGGGCAAAACTTTTAGAGCTGCTAGGAAAATTCAATGAGTATAATGCACGTGGACTGCTTAGAACAATGCCTGCCTCAACACAGGTGCATTACATTTATTATTATTATGCACATTATTGTGTTACATAACACAAGTTTTCTGTCCCTCTTATCCAGCTTTCCTTTTTCAAAAGTAATGATTTTAATTTTTAATTGGTAATTTTGATATTTATTTGTCTATATTTATGTAACCAGCTATATTGCTACCTGTTTTGATTTTTTCAGTTTTACACATTATCTAAGATTTGGCTCCCATGTATATTCCTGTCATCCTCTCAACCTTTGAAATTTCTTAACTATCTCAATTCTGGTTAGGTCAATTTACATTATCACAACTAGGTAAATATATTCATGGCTAAGCAATGTGATACTATTTACTTCTTCCTTTATGTACTAATTACATCTACTTTTATGTACAACTTTGTTTTCCCTAGAACTATTACTGAGTTTTCGTTTTGTTCATATTTCTCTGTTCTTATGGGTGATTCAACCCAGAGTCTTTTTCATTTGTCTAAATTTTCTTCCTCCCGCCTCAAATATGCATGTTTTAGATATTTTATATCTGTCTAATATTTGTGATTCATATTCTGATCTGAAGGTTGGATTCATCTTGTATTCCAAAACTTTTAATTCTTGGAGCACAGATCTCATTCTGGGTATCCTTTTTACCACTCTTCTGGGAATAATTTCTGATTTCTAATATCCCATGTTTTCTTTTTTGATTACTCTTTCTTTCTTGTGGTTCATCTTCTCTAGTAGTTTTCTGGGAAAGGAGTCATAGGATTTTTTGAAAAGAGATTTTGCATATTTGAAAAATGATTAACTACATTGATTTTTGATTGATAGTTTAGCTAGGTATGGAATTCTAGCTTGGAAATTAATACCCTTTTGATTTTAAAGGTGTTCTCAGCCTCACTGCCTGCTAGTATCTGACATGCCTGGTATTGCTATTAAGAAAAGTCTTTTTAATTGTTTATCTTTTGCCTGTGTCCTTTTTTTTCTTTGCTCTTTTTTTGAGAGTTTAAAGAATCTCTTTATGTTCTAAAATCACATGATTATTTCACTTAATTTGGACTTGTTTTCATCCAGTGTCCTGGGAGTTTGGTAAACTTTCAAATCTGGAAAAATGATGTTACTTTTCTTAAGTTATTTTTGATGCCTCCCTTTAATTGTTTTTTTTTCTGTTTTTTTTTTTTGCCCCAGAATTTAAAACAAATAAATGGTATCACCATGCAATATGTACAGATTGTGATATAATCATGACTTTGATAACATTCATGATTTTAAAAATCTTCATTTTCTATGTCTAAATTTAAAGAGTAAAACATAATATTTTGACATACAAATACATAGTAAAATGACTTCTATAGGCACATAATTTAATATATCTATAGATTTATTCATCCTCCATACGTGCAAATTTTTACCCTTTGACTTATATCTGTCATTTCATACCTCCATCCCCCACCTTTAATAATCACCACTCTACTCTCTAGCTGGATGTATTTAAGGGTCTTTTTCTATGAAGTGTTTGTCTTTCTGTTTGACTCACTTCATTTACCATAATTTTCCCTAAGTTCATCCATATAGTCTGAAATGGCAAGACTCCTTTAAAAGATGAATAACAAATTATTTTTCATTATACATAAAATACTTTCCTCTTATCATTAAAGGATAATTCCTACTTCAATATTTATTAGTTATTGGTCTAATTAGGCTATCTATTTCTTCCTGAGTCAAACTGGATAAGTTGTATATTTTTAGGAAGTTATTTATTTCCTCAAGATTATTTGGTATATTAGCATATGGTTATTCATGATAGTCGCTTATGATCTTTTTTTATTTCTGATACCTCTGTTGTAATGTCTCCATTTTTATTTCTATTTCATAAATCTTCTGTCTCTTTTTGTTAGTCTAGTTGAAATTTTCTGTTTAATTTTTCAAAAGCCAACTCTTAATTTTGTTGATTTTTTAAAAGTCATTTTTCTATTCTATAGTTGATTTATTTCAGCTTTAATCTTTTCTTATTTTTCCTTTCCACGACCTTTGGATTTATTTTGTTCTGCTTTTTCTAGTTCTTTGAGGTGTAATAGCAAGTGGCTGACTTGAGATCTTTTTTCTTTGTTAATGTGGCTGTATATTGCTATAAACTTCCCTCTTAGAGCTGCTTTTCACCTTAAAGGTTGTGGTATGTTGTATTTCCATTTCAGTTTGCATCAAAATACTTCCATATTTCCTTTTTGATTTCTTCTTAGGCTCGTTGGTTGTTCAGGAACATGTTGTTTAATCAGGAATTACTATTATGTGGATGTGGGAACTTCAGGGCTGGTACTTCAATATTTTACAGATTTTCATACCTTATTCCTACTTTCCTCTGAAAAGCTCCTTCCAGAGGATGTGAATGCTAACATTCTAGAATTTGAGTGGAGGCAGAGGCCTGTGCTGTTCAGCATCTAACCATATGTCTTCACATAATCTTCAGATGCTAGTTTAGTAACCCTGCCCTTGAATGGACCTGATGTCTCTCTAAGATCAGAATCCCTTTATTTTTTGCAAAGAAACAAAAATCTTGTCTTTTTTAAAAGTGGAGGGTTTTGTGGTGTGAGGAAGGTACATCTGTACATCGGAAAACTTAAACAGATTTTCCAGTCTTTGTTACTTTGATTTTTTCATTTGTAATGAAAAGACCTCCAATTTCTGAGTCTTTGGGGGATCCTATTATCTATGTCAAATCATTTTCAGGTATTTCCCATCTCCAGCAGAAGAATTTGCTAGGTCCTTTATCACCTGTTCCATATGACTTCCAACTTTCACAATTTTTGTTATTCTCTTGCTCTTCCTGTTGTTTTGGGTGTATGTCTTTAAACAAAAAAAAAATCTTAACTATAATTTTAGTGGAGCTCCAAAAGGCAGAGAAAACAGCTGTGTATGCGTGTGTGTGTGTGTGTGTGTGTGTGTGTGTAGGTGCATGTAACCCATGGCTTTACTCAGGGTCCTTACAACATAATCTTCACATAGGGAGAGGAATGATCTTTTAAAAACACAAAGACTGAACCCCCTGGTAAACACCCTCAAATGGCGCTCTCTCTCATACTGGGGTTTAAACTCAGGAGGACTCAACCACTGAGCCCCATCCCCAGCCCTATTTTGTATTTAATTTAGAGACAGGGTCTCCTGAGTTGCTTAGCACCTCACCATTGCTGAGGCTGGTTTTGAACTCATGATCCTCCTGCCCCAGCCTCCCAAGCTGCTGGGATTACAGGAGCATGCCACTGGGCCTGGCCTCTCTTAATACTTAGAATTAACGCACATTCCCTGCCACGAGGATGCAGGATCTGGCACCTGCCTACATTCCTAACCAGTTTTTGTGCCTCTTTCCATTCATTCACTTTGGGCACGCTGCTCTTCTCTCTCCTCTCCAAGTGGTTAAAGCTAACTCTGTTTCCTTTGCTCTTTCCGTCCACACTGTCTAGAATGCCCTGTTCTGGGTGGTCCCATCACTAGTTCCTTGGAGTCATTTAGCCTCAGCTCATCTCCCCCACTTAGGACATGCGTGGAATAGAGATTGTTGATGAGGGTGTTTTAATTAGTGATCGAGTGACTGAGACTCTTGGAAACACTGCCTCCTTGAGTTTCCTGCCTCACAGGGCGGCATCCATTGGAGGCTGGAAGAGAAGACTTGGAAGAATGAGTCAGAGGGAGGAAGTGAAGCCTGCAGTTTCAAGTGGAAGAAGGTCCACGGGACACCATCCCGCCTATGCCCCTGTCCTTCTTGGTGGACTTCTGAAGCGCGTCCTCCACCTCTGCTGCTTTCCTGGGTGATTCCCCAGGCAAGGAACAAGTTTTCCATCACAGTGAGCATGAAAGAAGTGCTCACAACCAAGGCAGACTTCAAAAGTTTCACACCTGTGTCATATCTTTTCCTCTATCGTCTCTCTCTCCTCTGGTTTAATGATAGACTCTGCAAATTTTTACTCATTGCATCAGAGGATAGTTTTAAAAAATAACATGCCCCCTTGACAGCATTTGAATTGACATCTAAAATTATCATCTTATGTTTAAATAATTGCCAAGGATGTAATGTGCAGTGAATTATAAATATTGACCTTTTAAAATAAACCTGTCACATCGTGATTAAATGTATCCATTAAAATCTGATAATTAGAAACTCACCATCACATATTAAAAATGTATAAGAATAATTTATTTTTCAATAACTAGATATATTTTACATAAATATTTTCAGGTTTGGGTCAAAATATCGCACTTCTAATGCTAAGCTTTGCCCTAATTAGGGATGTTTAGAGGACAGGCAAAACCAGGCAGGCCTCAGGAACCCTGTGGTTTAATGTGGCTTGCTGGACTCCTGCATTGCACCTACACCCTTTGATGCCTGGAAGTTTTTCTATTCCTGAGCAAGGCAGCATGGGTAGGGTTCAAGGTGAGTGAGGAGCATGTCTTTCTTTTAAAGTGAAAGAAGGCATTATTGAAAGAGAAGGTAGAAAAAGAGAATCCCTTTCCTTTTTTATTCCTCCTTTTCTTCCACTGGGGATTGAACACAGGACCTTGTGCATGCAAACCATACGCTCTACCACTGAGATACACCCCAAGCTCCTCTGCAGGGAGCTTCTCACACACACATCAGTTTGAAGAAAGAACACATTTAGAAGTTGAGTATCAGGACATGGATTCCTTGAAAACTATGCATGTCCAAATAGTTCTTGCAAAGACCTCATCATCAGAGCCACATTCACCGACTTTGAAGACCACATCTCTCTGAAAATGTGTGGGGCTATGTTCTTTCTGGCATCCTCACCTGGCATCTTATCCTTAAATGCTGGCATGACCCAGGACTCCATCCATGATAGGCAACTCTTCATGGTACAGAATTTCCTTTGATAAATTCATGCATTTTCTGTATTTGCTGATAATTCTCAAACCGATGTCTTCAGACCAGATCTCTGAATCCATGTAGTCAAATTGTTTAAGAGTCTACTCAGATGCTCCACGGGTCACTGCCATTCTGCCTGATATCCTCCTCTACTCTTCCCCTTGTATGTAAACCTCCACCAGAATCCCACCACTCGCAGTTCTCTCAGGAGAGAGAACCATGCTTTCCTACATCACTACCTCTCCTGTGCATGCTTCTCTGAAGACCTGCCATTATTAGTGGACCCGCCCAACTCATCCATCACCTATCAGCCTAACCACTATCGGATCAGTGACCTACTGTCCCAAGTAGTCTCTTCCTTTATCTTTGTCTTGTATGTTCAATTAAAGCATTTTTTCATTGTTTTATAGTTACTTATTTTACTGACCTTGTTCTCATTTTTTTTTATTGGCAAAAATGTGTTGAATTTCTAATGTGTGCTGAGTAATCAATTAGGTCTTGGGAGAAGAAAGATAAAGAACAGACATTCAAAAGGCTTATGAAATGGTATATGGAGGACCTCTGCTCACACGTGAATGGACCTCACCTGTATGCTTCGGACCTTTCAGGGCTGCTTTGAGACTTCAGCTATTGGAACGGGGAAGGAATATGACAGTACTAGTCAACTCCAAAGGATTCATGGCCTCAGTGCAGTGAGAAGGGCGTTGTTGTTGTTGTTGTGTGTGTGTGTGTGTGTGTGTGAGAGAGAGAGAGAGAGAGAGAGAGAGAGAGAGAGAGAGAGAGATTACAAATCATATTCCCTAAATTATCCCCCAACATCTGGCAATGGAGAATATTTCTTAGAAATGAAGTTATTTTAAAGTGTTTCAGTCTTTTTTTCCCCTGACAACTTATACTCTTCAATGGCTGTGGCCTGATTCTTTCCTCCTGCCTAGCAGCTCCTGTCTCTGTCTCTCTGCCTCTTTATAGTTCTGTCTCTGCCTCCCTGAGATATCGTTCCTTCACTTGGTTTTGCATTCCTCACCTTGGCCAGACAGGCATCACATCACTGGAATTAAAGAAAGGGAGGAGGATGCGGCACAGTAAATTTTCAGAACCATGGACAGAGCCCCCACCCCAACCCCTGCGTGTGCAAAGTATTATTACAGTCCTGGTTTTCTTACATGCTGGATTTCAGACCAATCTGAGACTGGCAGGAAGAAGGGGAAAACAGTGAGCTGGAGTCACTTGTGGGTGACTGGCCATGCGTGACTGAGCTGGAACCCTCACATGGCACCTTTAGTGTCGATTCCAGGCAAGGTCATGTGACAGCTGACAGGTGTGTCCACACTCCTGGCTTTGTGTTGAGGCCAGGCCTTCAGAAGTGGACTTTGTCAGAGCAAAGAATGGCACACCAGCTTCCTAATTAAGACTTTCTAGGGCTCAGATTTAATTGGCTTTTGTTTCCTCAGCAAACTAAAGAACAGAGAGGCAAGAGTGTGGCCAGTGGCACCCTGATTGAAAAACAAGGGGCATTTGCGGGTGGATTAGCAAAGGAGAAGAGGTACCCTGATAACTCAGTGTAGGGAATACCAGAGCTTAAGTGCAAAGGAGTTTTAAATCTGGTGTAAGCTGGCTTTGCAGGGTTGCTAATGGAATTTGTGCAGTGCCTGAGATGGAGAGGACAGAGAAGAAATAGTGACGCGTTGAGATCTTCTTCTTAATGTTTTTTTTTTCTTCTCTATCCTCTGCACACTAACCTGATTTTTCAACTAGCATTATTTGGGTAACACTATAATAGGCACTTTTAATAGAAGCTGTTTAGGGATTCAAAGCACATACTTATTTTGGTGACAGGTGTACCCGGATTTAAGCAACTGTTTTACTTTTTACTTCCCATGTAACCATGGGCGTGTTACTTAATTTTCACAAAGCCTCTGGCAAATGGCAACCCCAGGGCTGGACAATGCATGGGCCTCCTGGGTAACTGGAGTCTCATTGTTTTGGCTGAATATGGGGACAGTATCTTCCTCACGGCCATGTTAAAGTGGTCAGTGCACATAAATTGCTTAGCTGGGTAGCTGAGGCAGAGTGGATATGCAACAACTAGGGTAATTAATATAGTTCATGCTGGGGTGTTATAGGATTATGAAACTTAATCCCCACGACCATCCTATGAGGCAGAACTTGCCCAAGGTCCCATAGCCAGTGACGGAGCAGCTTGGATTTCATTTAAGCTGTCTAACTCCAGAATCTGGGCTCTTAACCAGCACACCTTGAACCATAAGTGCACTTTTCTTCCTCTCCTCCCGCTCGTCCTCCTTGCCTGCATTTCTCCCTATCTCCTTCTTTACTCCTAGCTTTTAAAATCTTTCTATCATCATCATCATCATCATCCCTATTATTCATCTGTCTGTCTGCCGATCTTTCTCTATCCATCATCTGTCTCACTATTGCCCATTCACACACACACACGTTAGACATAGCTAGCCCAATCATACAGAGAAAACCCCCCTGAGGTTCAGAGAACTCAATGAAACACAAATAATAAAACTGGTTTTCCAGTCTAGAACCGTCTGACTCCAAAACCTGAACTGATTTTTTTTTTTTTACTACATCAAGATTATAATTAAATATAGTCCTAATTCTTTTACGGTACAGTCATTTAAAATTTCACTGTTTTAAGAAAGAAAAATATAAAAGTGTTGGCTCTCTCCCTAACCTGTTTGTGCTCCTGCAAAATAAGAAAGCAAGTTTTAATAAGAGGTGTCAGAGTGGGTGTTTTGGGGTGGGAGAGCAGACACTTTTAGGATTCAGGATGGCACAATTTGTCACTCATGTACTGTCACAGGCTCTGGTGAGCTTCGTGTCTGACAGAGCTGTCCTCCTTCCAGGCACCATCTCAAGTACGATGACTGTTTTAAAAGCAAAGAGCTGGCCTAGAGACAAGTGGCACTCTGGATAAGTGTGACACGCCCTGCACATTTATATATAGAGACACTCTGTGGAGCCGACACAGTCATCTGCAGTAATAAGAGGAGCGTTGGCAGCACCGAGATCTGACACAGTAGGCAATCCTCAGATCACGACTGCCGAGCTTGGGAACGCTTGGAATTCATCGGGATAATTTTGCATCTGATTAACTTTCCTAATTAGGCTTCCCGTAAACCAGCATGACCTCTTCAGGCATCTCTCCCACAATACATAAATCCCTCTGCAGTCGCTCTGAATAATGGGGGGACTGACCCCTGGTTGGTGCCCTTTCCTGTGTTCACGTCAATTGTTCAAACTCATTGCCTCTCTCTGTGAGGTCTTGCGCTTCACCCTGTCCTAATTAGTCCCAGCAGATAACCTTTCTCCAGTTCTACCAGAAAATGGAGACCCACAGGCATGATTTCATACAATTTCTTCCAAGTCTATCTCCAAAAATATGTGAAGCAAGCACATGTCATAGCTTTTCTGGAAATTTCCAGTCTTAATTATTCTGTCTGTTTCCCCAGTAGAAATTCCTGGAATTCCCCTTCTATGTCCCTGGGAATGCATATATATATAAATCTCTCTAGGTTGCCTCTCTTGGACCCCAAGTTGAACAAACTGTTATGTGTTCTGATATTTGGTTCTAAAATGTGGGCGTTTGCCCAGGTTTACGGTTTTCTCTCCTGCCTCGGAGGAAGAACCAGTCCCCACTCCTTCCCAAATTAAACCAGCCTCATGTTCTGGATTCCCTTTCCCTCAGGAGACAATATCAGTCTTTGCTTTCCTCTATTTTCAAGCTTTTTGTCTGCTGGCTTCTTCCATTAGCCTCCAAACATACTTTGGTGATCTCCATACCAAGAAAAAAAAAAAAAAAAAAACAATGAAGAAAACAGAAACCAAAAGAAATCAAACCTTTTCTGGAGGGTGACCTTTCCTCAAGCTGCTTCCTGATTTTTTTTTTCCCTCAACAGCTGTGGGTCATCTTTATCTCTCTCTCCCAGCACCCGATCTGCAGCAGTCTTGCCTTTGCCGTCTTTCCCCTGAAAGCCTAGGACATGAGGAGAACAATAGCTTCCAGCAAAATATTTTTTTTACATTTTATTTTTTTAAGAAAGAAAAATATAAGAGTGTTGGCTCTCTCCCTAACTGCGGTTATTTTTTGATGTCTGCTCTCTCCCACTAGACGACTTGCTCTTTGAGGTCAGGGAGCTTTATTCTGTGTTCTGGAAACCAACAGGGGGGTCTCACATGTTGGGACTTCTCGACTAACGTTCGTAGAATGAATGAGCTCTGCCAAATCCAGTGGATCCTTCCATTGGTACTTGAACCATCTCTTCTTAGAGGCACTAGCTCTGGGAAAATTACCTGTGCTTCTTGAAATTCTCTCATATTCTAAATTTCTACGAGTAGCTTTCTTTGCCTACTCTCATCTCAACCTGGTCCTAGAAGGAACGATTAGGTCTCACTCCTCCTTGTATCCCCCAGGTCTTACTCAGGGCTACGATCAGTTGAATGGGTAGATCACACAGGATCTGTGAGAATTTTCTGTGCTCTGCTTTTATTGCAAGGCGGGTGTTCCCTAAATAGGTTTTTAAATCTCAGAAACTTCTGACCTCTTCAGTATGTGGTAGTTTAAACTCCACCTTATTTATATCCATGGATCATAAAATGCTTGCTGCTGATAAATATGGAGTACTCTTTTTGTATTTAACCTCAAATTATTTTTTCGAAATAAGTAGCCTAAAGAAGATTTCAATCTAATTTCAACTGAGAAATCTGATTGAAGGTCAAGTGTGCCTTATCTCTTCTGCAAGAAGAAGCAATAAATGTGCCCAAAGCTACCTACAAGATGACGAATATGAAATTAAAAGCTAGACTTATTGCCCCAAAGACTAGTGATGGTTTGGTTATAAAAATTGCTTCAATTCTTTATGCCTTCCTATATCCTTGCCCTTTGCCGTGTAATCTCTCAGCAATCTCCCATCCCGTGACCTTGAATCTTGGCTGGCCTTTAGGACCTCCTTTGGCCTGGTGGAAGAGACTGTGGACTGATTTCCTATTTTAGCCTAGGGCTCAGCCGTCTGGCAGGCTTCCACTGGTTCCCTGAGAACCCTACTGTCTCCATGTGAACAAAGCCAGACTAGCCCTTTTGAAAGAAAGATCATGCAAGGCAGAAATGAATCACCCTAGCTGAGACCATCCTGGAATAGTGGATGCCCAGCAGACTAGCCAGCTGACCATAGACATTCGAGAATGCCTAGCCAATATCCAACAACCTCAGTGCAACCCAGCCCAGACACACCAGCTTTTGGACTCAGATTCATTAGCTCAACAAATATTTGACATTGTGAGATGTTGAATTTTAGAACATATTTAGATAATGGAAAAGACTGGTCCAATGAACTTCTAATCTCCTCCTCCCTTGTTAGAAGCCCATTGGATTAGACAAAGGGGAATGAAGGGAAGGGAAGGGAGAGGGGAGTAGGAAAGACAGTAGAATGGATTAGACACATCTTTCCTCTCCTTATATATGAATACATGACCACGATAATGTGATCCTAATTGGAACAAGTTATGCTATGCATGTATAATATGTCAAAAAACACTCTGCTGTCACGTGTATCTAGAAAGAACAAATTTTAAAAAGACAAAAAGCAGTTGTGAAAACTTAAAACCTTAAACTATAGGCTGATATAAGTTTATAGTTATAATAATTCCATCATCAAGAGCAGCATAGCCTGCATTGATGAAATTTTCCAAAACAGTAAAACTTAGTAAAATTTTGAATAAGTAAAAAATAAACAAATTTCTGGAAAATTGAAAAAAATGTGAAAAGGCTGGTTGGCTGGATTGAAATTGTCTGATTAGAGTATCTGATCATCTTCATAATAGAACCAAGAAAGCTTCTGAGCCAGCTGATGGTCTTGACTATTTTTATTTTTAAATAGTTTTATTGAAATATAACTCATATACCCTACAAATTATCTGTTTTTTTAACATAGTCAGGGTTTTCAGGCATCACTACAATCAAGTTTAGAACATTTTATAGCTCCCCAAAGAAACCTCATATCCTGAAGTCACCACTTCCTGTGTCCTGTTGCACCTCCCTGCAGCTCTGAGAAGCCACTCATCTCTCTTCTCTCTCTATCTGCCCGTTCTGAAACAGCACATGAAGGGAATCATGTGATACATGGTCTTTTGTAACTGGCTTCTTTCACCTCACATGTTTTTTAAAGGTTTACCCATGTTGTAGCCTATATGAGTAATTATTGTTCTATTTATCCAGCAAGTAATATAGGTAGTTTTTATCTTCACTTTGTGAAAATTCTTTACAAAATGACTTACAGCTAAGTTCATTAATGTCACCAGTTCCTTTAAAAGCAGGATATAGATTTGTTTGGAAGCTATCTTTTTTTTTTTTACCTAAATAAAGATAGAAAAATAGCTGGGCACCCAGTGTGGTGGCACACTCCTGTAAGCCCAGAAACTTGGGAGGCTAAGGCAAGAGGATCACAAGTTTTAGTCTAGAGTCAGTGTTTAGCAAGAGTCTTAGCACCTTAGTGAGACCCTGTCTCAAAAATAAAATAAAATAAAAAGGACTATAAAGTGCTCCTGTGTTCAATCTCCAGTACCATAAAAGAAAAATCCTAGAAGGATGTAACCCCAAAGTTGAACATTCTGGACCTTATAACATTTTCCCCAAATCAGCACAAATTATCTTTATTATTTATTTACTTATCTATTTTTGTAGCACTGGGGTTAGAGCCCAGGACCTCACATGCACAACCTCTAAGCTACACCCTCAGCTCATGTGTTACTTTAAAAAAATTAGCAAATTTCTCTTTTTAAAGTACGTGATACATTTAGATTTACATGCCAGCTTGCTATTTGCTATCTGTGTGACCTTGGGAAGATTAATATCCACCTCTGTGTCTCAGTTTCATCTTCTCTAAGATAAGCATAATCACAGGACATTCCTCACAGAGCTCATGGGAGGATTAAATGAATTAATCTATTTAAAGTGCTTGCTGCTGGATGTGCTGGCATTTTGTGTACACATGTTCATTGCCATGGTTTTAACTTCACTTGACTGTGAATTTTCCACTGAGCATTTTCCATGTGCCATGCTAGTAGTTCAAGTAGAAACCCACCCTCTCTCTCTCCCCTTCACACTGGGTAGGTGTCCACAGTCCAGAGGACCCACAGGGCTGGTACTACTTTCTTCTATTTCTGTTCCTGACCATTCACTTGGAATAGTACTATCCCATTGTGGTTCACCTAGAACATTCCAGGCACCTGTAAACCTGGTTCCAAGGGAAGTCTCAACATAGTTTTGATTTGCATCAGGGTGAGCAAACTCTGACTTCAGTTCTATACTCGAGGAAAACAAGTCTCTGAAAGGTCGAATAATTTGGTCAACTGGATAGAATTCCTAACCATGAACTCAGACCCAAACGGTCAAGGCCAACATGATCTTCCCTCTGAAGTCCCAGTTTCTGCCTGTTGAAATAAGTTTTCAGAAACTTCAGCAGCCGTTCCAGTACATTCTGCTGTTGAATTTCCCATGGAGCCAGGTTTGGGAGGAGAGTGTGAAAGCTGAAGAGGGCTCTGAGGCAGAGCAGAGACCCACCAGATGATTCACAGGGTGCAGTCACAGAAATGGAGTCAAAATTCTTCACTGACAGAATCCAGTCCTGATCAATCAGAATCTTGCATCCTTCAAACTCTCCGCATCCTCCCAAATCCATATAATGAACCATTCAGATGAATCTCAGTGTTCTTCAACCTATGAGGTAGAACCTATTCCTTATTGTAGGAAATATGTATGTGTTCTGGAGCCTTCCAAAGCTGTCTTGAATTTAATTTGCCACACACTGGAGAAAAATAGAATTTCCTATGTGAGGATTGCTCCTAGTCAAGCTAGTGCTTCTAGCCAACGCACCCTACCTGTGTGTTTCTGGAGTTTCGAGAACTCAGAGGGTGAATGCCACAGCCTAGGTGGGTTTCTCAAAAAAACTCATGTTTCTTTTGTGGTCTGTTGAATCAAAGCTTGTAGAAAGTGATCAGGAAGAGCTTCTATTTGCTACTCTATGTCGATGCATTTGGTGAGATGCTTAACATATTGTTGATGTCATATTTTGGCTACTATATTTCCTTGGAAATTGGAAACCATAAGAAAACAAACCAAAAATGAGCTCGATTTGCAGTCAGTTCCACATTCTTATTCTTTAGGCCTTTGAATACTTTAACTATTGTGTCCATTTGATGTTATATTTCTGCAGTCATGTAAGTTCTGAAGAGTAGAACTCTTAGAAGTTCACGTCCATGTACACAATTCTCTGCACTTCTCAACCTGGTCTGAACCCCTGGGAAGACTGTGCCATAGTAGGAATTATCTTTTATTGGTTCTCTCCTGTGCTTGACCCATTTGTTATAAGGTTCATCCTTGTGTCTGTCTGTCATTCTTGTGGATTCAGAAAATGATCAGGAATTAGCTGTTAAAAATTTTAGGGTTAGATTTATAGGAAAGCTTGTTTAAAATGATGATTATAACATGTCAGGAAGAAGGTATTATAGTCACTTCATTTGTTTAAAAAAAGGTTGACAGACACTTCTCAAAAGAAGAAATACAAGTGGCCAAGAAATAGATAAAAAAACATTCAGTATCTCTAGCAATATGGGAAATGCAAATCAAAACTACGTTGAGATTTCATCTCATTCCAATCAGAATGGCAATGATCAAGAATACAAATAATAAATTCCAGTGAGGATGTGGGAGAGAGGTACACTCATACTTTGGTAGGACTGCAAATTAGTACAACCACTGTGAAAGGCAGTATGGAGATTCCTCAAAAAACTAGAAATGGAACCACCCATATGATTCAGCTAACCCACTCCTTGGTATATATCCAAAAGATCTAAACTCAGCATATGTCAGTGCAGCCTCATCAATATTTATAGCAGCATAATTCACAATAAACATGTTATGGAACCAGCCCAGGTGCCCATCGACAGATGAATGGATAAATAAAATGGGGCATATGTGTGTGTGTGTGTGTGTGTGTGTGTGTGTATCTACATATACACAAATACATACACACATACAATGGAGTTTTCCTCAGCCATAAAAAAGAATAAAATTATGGCATTGGTAAATGGATAGAACTAGAGAATATCATGCTAAGTGAAAAAAACCATACCTAGAAAATCAAGGGTCAAATGTTTTCCTTTCATATACAGAAGCTGGGCCAAAATAAGGAGGAAAAAAGGGGGGATCCCATGAAAATAGAAGAGAGATCTGTGAAACAGGAAGATGGATTGAGGGAGAGGGAAGGGGGAAAGGAAAAGGGAGAAATGGTGAAATGAAATCGACAAACTCTCCTATGTACATATATTCATAGACCACAGTAAATTTCACCTTTATCTGTATTTTTATTATTTTTTTAGAGAGAGAGAGAGAGAGAGAGAGAATGAATGAATTTTTTTTTGCAGATGGACACAACACAATGCCTTTATTTTTATGTGGTGCTGAGAATTGAGCCGGTTTCCACCAGCGCTAGGCGAGTGCTCTACCGCTGAGCCACAATCCCAGCCCAATATCTATATTTAAAATGCGCTAATTTTGTAATGATGTAATAAAAATGGGGAAAAGAAAAAAATAAAGGTTCAAGATTGGACTCTGCCATCTATGGTGATTGAAAATTGTTCTACTAGATCAACTTTGTGCTGTAATGGCTATGTTGGTAAAATAAGTGGTGACAATTGGTTTAGGTTGGGTAGGTAACAGTTCCAAGGGTACTGAAGTGTGATGTGTGTGGGGGGTGAGATGGACATGATTAGGGCCTGCTGGATCTCCATTATCTCCCAAACCCTGGCTTCCCAATGGGAAGTTAGTGTTAGGAACATAAAGACTTTCTTTTTATCTGGTTTCACTAATGTAACTAAGACCAAATCTTCCAGGCTCTAGGAGCAGGAGAACAGGCTGTAGAAAGAATTGGAAGGAACCGGAGCCCAATCTAGTAACTTTCCCATTTGATCATCTTTCATAGAGGTCTATTTGTTCATCCTCTCAAATATCTTCTGAAAAGTGATAGAATCAGAGTAAGGCTATGCTACAGGTCCAAGCTTCCACAGCTGGTAGTGGGAAGGGCTGGGTTCAAGTCCAGGGACTCTAGCATTCAGGTATTATCCTAATTAGATAATTATCCTAATTAGATAAATGGTCGACTTATCCATTATTATAAAAAGTTTAAAACAACATGCTTTCTAGTGTTCCAGGTAACAACACAGAGACGAATTCTCCATAAGAAATGTTGGAGCTGGCTAGAAACCCAGAGAGCACCTAATTTAATTACCTCATTTCATGTATTAAAAAAAGAACTGGGAGGTAGAAAAGAGAAGTGATCCACCCGAGTCCCCCGATCCCCAATCCAGTTAATAAGAGTCAGAAGTGGAGGCCACCTGTCTCCCAGGGCAGCAGACCCTCTTTGACTCACAGTGCAACCCACAGGGTTTCCATAGATCAACAGACAAACAACGTAAGCATAATTATAAAGCTCAACATATTTTAGGATATGCATAGACAAACATTATTGGCTATAAAACCAGGGTCACTCACATGAGGGAGTATCAAGGAGTTGACATATGCCTCTTCATAGGATCTGAGGAAAAAGCATGAGTTATAACTGTCTAAAGCAGCTGAGCTCCTTTATATCTAAACCTATCATCCATCCATCCATCCATCCATCTCCTTCCTTTCCCTCCCCCTTCCACATCCAACCAATTACCAGGTTCCAATTTCACTTGTCACTTCTTTGGTATCTTTTTACATCTACTTTACTCTGTCACCATTGCCTGCCCCACAGTCCCCAACCCTGCCCCAGGTTGGGGCAGCCTCCCCTTTCCTCTGACCATCTACCACATCCTAATGCACCTCCGAGCCTCCAGTCTGGCTGTCCTCCAAGGGTGATCGTGGCATTACCTTGCTGGGAATCCTTCTGGACTTCACTGCAATTCCAAGATGAGGCTCATTCCTCTTTTTAGCCCAGCAGGCTCTACACAATCTCCCCACCTGACTCGTTCATTGCCTTGCACTCACCCCATTCCTACCTCTTCCAATCAATTTAGCACCCGTCCTGATCCATCTGTGCTATCATAAGTATTTGCTGAAGGCACAGCCACCTCAACCCACTTTGCCCTTCTCTGAACATATCATTTGCTCGAGGGAATAATAATAATAGAAGTTCTAATTATTAATTTTAAGTATCAATAATAATATTATTAATAACAATAGAGGTTCTAATAAAAGAAGCTCGCTAATGTTGGGTGCTATGTGAGGCCAAGAACCAGGTGGATCATCTCATTTAATCTTCTCAATACTCATAAAGTATGTTCTATGCTTCCTCCCCCTCCTACAAATGAAGGGATGCAGAGAACTAGTTAACTAAGTAACTATCCAGCTGGGTTTGCAGCTCAGCCATTTTGACTTAGCCACCAGTGCTCTTTGTCATTATGCTGGGCTAGCTTTGTCCTTTGAATATGATTTTCCTTGCACCTGAAATCCTCATCTCCCCACAACTCTTGTTCCTCGGGTTCAACAAACTCCTACCTTTTTTCCAAATCCCAAGTCAAATGTCCCCTCCTGTGACCCCTCCATGTCTGTCTTCCATTTCTATCTGTACTGGTTACAGTTTTCTAAACACCAACTGTATAGTAAACCTCCACAGAATTGGGCAAATATGGTTCAAATTTATCTCTTACAGATGAGGAAACTGAGGCTCTGAGCAGGGGTTGGATTAGCCTATGAACCCACATCAAATGAGTAGCAGATTCAGGACTAAATCCTAGTCCATTTCATCTGTACATAGCACTCTATATTCTGACCACTTTCATGAAGTTGTTAAGATTCTTCTCTGAGGTAGTAGCTGTGAGACTTTGAGTAATATACTAAATCTCTCTGAGCCTCGCTTACTTCATTGGAAATTGCACATGATAAATACTGTTCATACACAGGTTTGTTGTGCGAATTCATTGAGAGAATGCTTGTAAGTCACTTGGTACCGTTGCTGGCACATGTGGGTCTGCCATATTGTATAACTCCAGGGGACCCTTCCCATTGTATATACATAATTGCCTTATTCAACAAATAGTGCTCTTTATCGTTCTTCCCATTTTCTAAGCAATATTTCCTACTTCCATTTTCAATCTTGCCCAGGGTTCCCAACGCCCCACGGCTTCTTGTTCCCCACTTGGTAGAGCTATTTGACTCTACTCTTATGTGTCCTGACCAGTAGCCTAGTGAAAGCTCCAATCATAACACAATCTCCACCCTTGGGTTACTCAGAAAAACTAATCTGGACTTTGTAACCTGTGAGTATTCCCTGTACATCTCCCAGCTGAAAAAGTAAGTGGAAATTCAGCAACCCTGAACTAATGGAGCAAATACAGTGTCAGATGACTTTCAATTTTAAAGGGCAAATGCTATTTCAAATAAAGGTCTCTTTATGAGGTTATTCTTTCATTCAGAACAGCATGCTTCTCCAATCATCTGGAAAGTCAATAGGGAAGTCTTGGGTATGAGGATGACAGTTCTTAGATTTGGGCAAGTATTAAGCCTTTGTGCTTCAGGATAGGGAATGTTAGGAGCCTGTATCCAAAATGAGTTTCGAAATTGGAAGGGAGGGCCGGGATGATTGACCACTCCAACTAGAAAGCACGGGGTCCCAGACCAGGTGTGGGCTCAATCTAGATCCTTTGGCTTGTGTCCTGTTGCACAATTCCTTGGTTCCTTTAAGGCTCAGGATCCTCATCTAGAGATGTTAACGATAGCTGTAGAGGATTCTTCGTTCATTAATAAGTGAAGTGTGTTGAGTACTTGCAGTGTGCCTGTCTGAAGCATTTGGGTGACATCATTGAGTCAGACAAGAGTCAAATGTGGAGCTTTAAGGCAGAACTTCACTGTGGGCCTGCCATGCTGCAGAATGTGCAATAAGTGACAGTTATTTGAATTACATTTTCTTATTCACTAAGCAGAACCATGACATGCACTCTGTTTCGCAAGCTGTCCTTTTCCCTTGGGTAATAGGTAGAATCTCTAATTCCAATATTTCCCTGACCCAATGAACTAGAATGTGGGGCAAAGGGAGAAATCCAAACTCCAAAATGATGATCTGTAAGGGTCATGGAAATCAAAAGCTGTCAAGGAGATGACAGAAGATGTCTCCTGAGATGCACTTATCTGAATTAGGGATAGAGATTCCAGTGGCAGGCTGATCTCTCTCTCTCTCTCTCTCTCTCTCTCTCTCTCTCTCTCTCTCTGTCAATACTGTGTTTTCCTTATCCTTTTTATAGGCTGCATTGAAGAAGGGCTAAAATGATCCCAGAATCAGACCATGTACAGGAAGAGTTTCTTTGTTTTCTAAAATTAAACGTTCAAAATATTTATTTTCTAAAATTTAGGCTGGACATGTCAATTGTGCAATTTATTTCCATAGCTGAAGACCAGTTTCCCTTGGTCCCTAAGGGCTGGCTTCCTGTGAAGGCAATCCTGGTGTTGGAGATGGAAAACATCCAAGACACCAGACTCTTGGAATTGCCTGACTGTGAGATGGGGAGGAGAGAGGAGACCCGCTGGGTGTCTTCCATATACCAGACAATGCTCTAGGGGATGGAGATGAGGGGCCATGAGGCCAACAGGCAGGCTCCGTTCTTGTGGAGGCCACCATCAGGTGCAGGACACAGAAATGGGGTGACCACATGAAACAGTTACATCTGCAGGGATGCAGGGAAACCACTTTCAGCAGGAGGGTCCATTTTTAAACAGAGACCCAAGAAGCAAGAGAGCAACAAGAAAAGTCGATGAAGAAGTTACCAAGAAGAAAAGTCAACGTGAAAAGATCCCAAGGTGTGAAAGGGTTTTGAAGCTTGGCATCTCTTGGGGACGGAGAGGAAGCCACTGGATAGAGAGTTCAGAGGGCATAATGGATATGCAAGAGGTGGGCAGGCTGTGGGATGGGGCTGGAATCTCAGTCCAAGTCAAAGAGAAGTCTTTGGTGGTTTAAAAACGATTTTTAACAATTTTGAAATAATTTTAGACTTATAGAAGAGTTGTAGAAACAGAGCAGAGAATTTCCCCTACACCATTTGCCCTGCTTCCTCGGGTGTTAACATGTTACTTAACCACGGCGCACTTCTCGGGACCTACACATTAGCGTGAGAACAAAGCTGTGAGCTCATCTTCAGGTCATCCGAGGGTCCTCAACAGGGGATGACTTGCTTTATTTTGTGCATTAAGAAAATATCCTGGGCTACAGTGTAGAATGCAAAAGAGCAAGGTAAAAGTGGAAATGGGGACCAGTTAGAAATATGGGAATTAAGTGAGGGGTAGAGAGGCGTGCTGGCAATGAGGGTGGAGAAAATGAATGCTCTAGGGACCCAAGATTGGGTAGGAAACAGTGGGGGAGGGAGGGAAAGGGGAAACCCAGCTCCTGAACACCTGGCCTGAGTCATAGGATGGATGCCAGGGTCTGCACTGGATGAGGGGGACCCAAGAGTGGGGAAGTGCTCAGAGGGAAATCAAAACTTCAGGTTTGAACATGCAAAATTCATCATGTGATACCTCGAATTTTATGCACGATCATGTCCTATGTGACATAATATGTCATTACCACCAGTGGAAGAAAGGGCCTCAATGAGGGGCATATTCGGATGGTGCACGCCTTTCCAATTCTTACTTTTACATTTTACCTAGAGGAAGCAAGAGTATTAAACATTCTGGAAAAGTCAGATCCCAGATTGGATTCCTGTTAATTGGCTCCTATTAATTGGATTCAAATAATAGGATGGCTTTGGGCCATGCAGAAGGAGCTTGAGTGTGGCAAATATTTGAAGAGATGAACGCTCTGGATTTCACCCTGAAAGGGAAAGTCGAGCCGTGGCACCC
Source organism: Marmota monax (assembly GCF_021218885.2). Taxonomy (NCBI): domain Eukaryota; kingdom Metazoa; phylum Chordata; class Mammalia; order Rodentia; family Sciuridae; genus Marmota; species Marmota monax. The sequence goes on from NW_026695202.1 coordinate 7,141,660, forward strand.
GATTCACAGGCCCAGAGGCAAGCTTGTTCTGGGGCTCTGCTTCTTATTGGCTGAAGACCTTTGGGCTCAGTTTCCCTGTTCATAAGGTGAAGACCAGACGTCTGTAAGGGTGGTTGTGCGGATTGCATGATGTGATGTTTGTAAAGTGCCTGGTGCTTGGCTTATGAGTGTTGATTCTTTTCTCCTCTTCTAGATTTCCTTAGCGAACAACAGCAAATCTCTTGCATTTTAAAAACACTTTGTAGTTTTCAAAGTGCTTACACGTACAGTCTAATTTTCTCAGAAATCAGAATGAAATGGAAGGGTTTTCTCTCTCTCTCTCTCTCTCTCTCTCTCTCTCTCTCTCTTCAAAAGTGAGAAAAACCTCAGAACATAGTTAATGATCTGAATTGACTTAATTTGGTACAAAATTAAGGGCATTCAGCATGGGCTGATACCCTTGACCCTCACATTAACCTGCACTGCCTCTGAATCTAATGATCCCAACCCTTCCCTACCCAGGCATCTTAATGTCCTCCCCGGCAGGGAACTCTCCCTGTTTATGTCATCATCAATTAGTGGCTTCTCACCACTTGGGCAGAACTTAGTGCAGAGAGTGGCACCTGCTCTCCACGCAGCCTTCTTTCCACGGCTGCTGATCTGGAGCTGCCATTACTGCCCCAGGGCTCAGGTGCTCTTTCCACCTTCTGCTGGGTCTTCTCTGCCCTCCCACCTTTCCCCAATCTTCTTTCTGCACCTGTGCGGGTCTCGCCACCCATGCACACCTGTCTTACTGGTTCCCTTAGTCGGTGCTCACTAGTTCTTCTTGTCGCTCAAGTGTACCTTTCCAATCGTTCTTCCCACTCACCAGCAGAGACCTTTCCTCTTAATTTAAGCAATTAAAAGCCATTTTATCAATTCCTCAGCCATCTGTTTCCCTGGTATCCACTCATTGCTTTCTCTAACCTTTCAATGATGCCTTCGAGTGTTCACTATGCATTTACCCCTTCCCCTCCCTCCATCCTCTCCCTCCCTCCATCCTTTTGCTCCAGCAAGAGAGAAAGTCTTTAGACCTACAGTTACCCAAGATTACAGTAGGTGGCTCAGAACTGATGTTTCCTGGTACATAGAAACCAATCTTGAAAAGTTGAGGTTCATTTCTCCAATGACCCACCCCACCCCCAACACGTATAATAATCTGTAGAGTAGAGTTGATTTGGCCTGAACAACAAGGCCTCAGAAATCATGTTGTGCCCTCTCTCCCATCTCAGAAAGGAGGAAAATAGAGGCCTCGAAGTGTGCGCTGGTTCTTTGATGGAGCAGTATGTTGAAAGTTACCTGGTGATAGAGTCTGACTGACAGCTGCTACACCCCACTTTGCCAGCTCCTGGCTCTGTGTCCTGGGGCGATGGATACCATCCAAACCTCTCTCCTTAACAAATGAGATCACAAAACCTATCCTGTGGTGATGATTGTGAAGATTCTAAAGAAAGAGCCTCGATCCTTCCCTTAAAGACAGGGGCGCTCAATGAACGGTGGGTGTCATCAACTGAGACCTGAACCCAGAAAGCCAAGTTCTGACCGCGGCTGCTTTCCATCATCCTGAGTTGATGAGCAGTCGCTCTTGCAGGTTTACTTCCCACAGTCCTCCCTCAGAGCGAATCCCCCCTTTCTTCTTGGCTCCTAGAGTTTTCTTTTGCTATTTTTTCCCAATTATTTTTTCTGTCCTGTATTATAGGCACCTGAGAATGAATGCCTCCGTCTCCTTTACTGGCTGGCAGAGCTTGTAGGCACAACAGCATCTACAGATTTTTGTGTCTCTCTCATTCAGGAATCCTCAAACTCCAGAGAGGTGTGTTAAGAATGTGCATTACTCATTCCTGCCTCCATAGTTCTGATTGAGTAGGACTGATGATGAATAGGGATTTTTAATAAATAATCTGGGTGATTCTAATGTGGATGGATCCCAGGACTCTGGGAGTCACAGTTCATCTACCTATTTTCATTGCCTGCACATGAGAGACCCCCCAGAAACCTTATTTTTTTAAAATATTTATTTTTTAGTTTTAGGTGGACACAATATCTTTTTATTTTTATGTGGTGCTGAGAATTGAACCCCATGCCTCACACATGCTAGGCAAGCACACTACCCCTTGAGCTACATCCCCAGCCCCAGAAACCTTCTTTAAGTGAATAATCATAAGGTGTAAGGTACCATTTATCGATTGCCAGATAACAACCCCCCCCCACCACACTCAGTTGGAGGGTTTTAAGCTTAGAAATGGCATGATCTAATTGAAAGATCAGTCTGGATGCTATATAAAGAGTAGGTATTGGGAATGAGAGGAGGATAAGAATTGATTAGGAGACTATTAAGGCAAGCCAGGTAACAGGTGACAGAGCCTCAATTTGTTTTTATTTGTTCCATGAGTTGGCAGTCTGGGTGGTTTAGCTGGGCTCATTAGCACCCCTTGTGTGGCTGTAGTCAGCTGGAGGGTCATCTGGGCCCTTGAGATCCTCTCTTTATGGTGTCCTTCATCCTCAGAGGCTAAGCCAATCATCCTCCACAGTGAGAGCAGCATTCCAAGGGGGTTGGCCTCTGCTTCTCTGCACATGCTTTTATCAAGTTCCTGCCCGAGTTACATTTACTGATATCTCATTGCCAAAGCAAGTCACAGATCAGAGGCAATATGGGGGGGGGGCATGAAAAAGTGTGGCTACTGGGAGACGTGACTCACTGGTAGGGCTGCCTGGTAAGGTGCAGGACAACAATTAAATTTGAATTTCAGATAAATGCAGAACATGTATTTGTAGTATAAGTATATCCCTTGGAATATTTGGGACACACTTATACTAAAAATTGTTTTTGTCAATTTTGTAATAGAAGCCTATTCCACGCAATACTCAGGGCATTCTTATTCTAAACACTATTCTTGTTTATCTGGACAGCAAATAACTAGTCATTCTATATATTTATTTGCTAAATCATCCATCCCTGTTGGAGATCATTAATAATTTCTCACTTCCAAGATCGTCTTTTCAAATCTTTACTGTGAAATCAGTGCTTGGGGCTTTTCTGCTTCCATCTATTCCCAAAGAAATGTGGGACTTGTTTCTGGCTGCCCTGTGGGTACTGAGAGCTGTACTGTGTAGAGTTCTCCTGCTTGAGATTGTCTTGACTTAGCGAGGTACAGTTTCTAATTAGCTGTTCTCCTCATTTAAGCCATCTTTCTTCTTGAGCCCCTCTCTGGACCAGGCTGGATTCTCATGTCACCCTCTCCTCTGTTCTTTTCTTTTTTTTAATATATATATATATATATATATATATATATATATTAGTTGTAGATAGACACAATACCTTTATTTATTTATTTTTATGGAGTGCTGAGGATCGAACCCAATGCCTCCCACGTGCTTGGCAAGCGCTCTGCCCCTGAGCCCCAACCCCAGCCCACTCTCCTCTGTTCTTTCTGAAGCATTTCTCTTCAGCTGAGGTCACATGTCTCTCTAGGCCCCTGTCTCTTTGTGTTTTTGTGTCAGGGATTCCTTTGACAGTCTGGTGAAGTCTCTGAACTGCTTTTCAGAATAAGCCTCTTACATGCACAAAATAAAACCCCAAAGGGTATCAAAGAATCAATTTGAAATTTAGTCATCAAAAATGCTTATAAAACAAACCAACTAAGAGTGATATAGTAATGTATGTGCTTTCATCAATACATGAAATAGTAAGATCTCAAGGCAGCTCTCCTTTCAAGTAGATGTCTGTAAACAGTATTTCCAGAGACCTGTAACAACTGTACTATGACATAAAAATACTTGTGATTTCTCTTGATGGTAGAGTCAAAAGAACTGAAAGAAATGCCAAATATCAGAGGTTAGTGAAAATAAAAAAAAATATATATATATATATATATTTGCCATCCAAATTCATACACCCCTGAATTCAACCCGGAGCCCCCAAAAGTCCAGGTGCAGAAGCCCTGCTTCTAGAACGTTCAGATCAATCATCTCCCTCTCTGCTGCTCTTCTGCCTTCTGCAGAAGTGTCCCCTTTCACTTTGAATTTCCCACTGATGAGCTACAGTCAAGAGCATTGCAAAGCAATTATTAGTTACTCATTAAGACTTTTTTCTTTTAAATTAGTGGGTGCTTTGAGGACATTATCCAAAGGGGGGAGTTGAGTCCCCCCAGGATAAGACAGAAGTCCAGCTGGTCTCTACGTATTTCTGTCCGTGAAGATTTCCAGATGAAGCTCTCAAAATTAATTCAATCATCATCTGCGGGTTTAGCTTGTGATTACTGTTGGAACCAACGTTTCCTTCTGCCCCATACGGTTATTGATCACCACATCATTCTTTGCCCAACACCATTTCCTCTGTGAGTACTTCCCCTTCTCTGCAGTGATGATATCACTGATCGAACGTCCTCCAGGGGGTGATTGATTGATCAGGGTCCTCCTTCCTTCATCCACTCAGGTCCTGCAGGATCCAGACTCTCCTGATTTTACTTCTACCTTCCTAGCTTTGTCATCATCCTTTGCTGAGTTCTTATCTTCTGCTGGGCTTCCAAATAATGGCGTGCCCCTGGGCTCAGTCCAAGTTTCTCTTCTTATTTGTACTTTTTTCTTGAGTGATCTCACCCGGTCCTGGCCTCTGTAAACATGTTTTTGGTGATAATGCCAGAATTATGGTCTCTGATCCTGACCTTCATCTGCTCTGGGTTCCCATACCAACCTGTCCATTTCACATGTCCAAATCAGCAATCTTAGGGACATGCCAGGTGTAATGTGGGCCATTATCACATTTATGATTATCCAGGTCTGTCATGCCCCTAGATATCCCAATCTCAACCACTCAGTAGCTCAAGCTGAAACAACTAGAAGTCATTCTCGGTTTCTTTATTCTCAGGTTAAGGGAATTTAACCCCCGCAATGGGGTCCTGTTAGATAACCTCCCTTCCTTCTGACCACTGCTGACCATCTCCAGTGCCACTTCCTCTGCTGAGACTCTGTCACCTCCCTATCACTGCTACCTGACTTGCTGCAATAGACTCCAACTGACTCCTCTTTTCCTCCTATTGCCCCCATTACTTACTGTTTACATAGCAGCCAGAGTGATCTTTCACTTAGATTATGCCATTACCGTGCATAAACCCTTATCTTCACCTTTCATTGCTCTTAGAATAAAATTCCCACCTTGGATAGCCTGTAAAATTCCGTATCCACCATTCCTCTCTGATTTCAGTACTTCCTGACCCCCCGCTTTCACTCACCGAATTCCGACTACATGGGCCACCTACCCGTCCTTAATGCTCTGCATATGTCATTCTCAGGGCCTTTGCACCTGCTGTCCTGTCTTCTTAGATCCTGAGGTGCTCATCATTTTGCCTTTCCAATGCTCCTCAGCATTCAGGATTCTGCTCAGATAGCACTTCCTTCATGACATCTTGACCTTGGAGTCACCTTCTCCGTCACTTCACACACCATGGTCAGGTTTAGTTTCGTCACAGTGCTTAACACTGGCTCAGGATCCCTTGTTTGTTGACACGCTCATTTGCCTACTGATTGCCTCCTGTCTAGAATGCAAACCCGGCAAAGCAGACCTTTTGCGGAACATACTCACCCTCGAATCTCTACCACCTAGAATGATGCTCGATGCCAGGATGCTTTTTTTTTTAACTGACCCATTTGGAGAATTGATTGGGCTGCTCTGTTTGCACTCTCGTCTCTGGGTACCCCTGGTGACTGAACACGGAGTTGGTGTGGAGGTTCGGAACCTCATCCCTGGCCAGGACACACAGCAGTGTGACTGGGAACATCCGTGAACTGAATCCAAAGCCTTGTCTTATAATCTTGTGCTCATTTATGCCATAGTCAACCCACTGAGGTACTCAGTAAAAGATTTCATACATTCAAAAATTGTTTATTCTCAAACTCCTTGTTTTGTTACATTTTTTCCTTTTAAATATAACCTTTTCTTTTTAAAACCTGAACCTTGACTCGGTACCTCTTTGGGGCCAGATACTGCCAACTAATGAGGCAGTATCCAGGATTGTGAGCGCCCACTCCAGGAAGGGGACAGGGGAAGCCTGGTTGTCACCTGGGAACCCGCTCTAGAGAGGGCTTTGGGGAAACAGTGGGGGAAGTTGGATGAGCTCCAAGGCAGGAGCTGCAGAAAGCCGGACAGAGGTGGGCACAGGGTGTTCCAGGTCCAGGGAGCGGCACGTGCAGAGGAACAGGAGACGGCAGGGTGTGGCCTTTCTAGGAAACTTCAAGGTGTCCAGCAGGCCTGGGGTGGCCTTAAGAAAGGAGTCACAATACAATCAAGAACGTGAAGAGGGAGCCCACAGAATGGGAGAAAATCTTTGCCACCATTCACCTCCGGGATATATAAAGAACTCAAAAACTTAACATCAAAAGAACAAATAACCCAATCAATAAATGGGCAAAGGAACTGAAGAAAAATTAGAATGGTCAACAAACATATTTTAAAAAAATGCTCAACATCTCTAGCAATTAGAGAAATGCAAGTTAAAACTACAGCAAGATTCCATCTTGCTCCAGTCAGAATGGCAATTTTCAAGAATACAATAACAATAAATGTTGTTTATTCATAGAAATAAAGGAAAAAGTACACTCATACATTGTTGGTGAGGCTGCTGATTGGTGTAACCACCCCGGAAAGCAGTATGGAGATTCCGCAGAAAACTTGGAATGGGACCACCATTTGACCAGCTATTCTATTCCTCAGCATATACCCAAAGGACTTAAAATCAGCATACAACAGTGATACAGTCACATCAACGTTTAGAGCAGCAAAATTCACAAGAGTTAAACTTTGGAACCAACGTAGGTGCTCTTCAACAGATGAATGGATAAAGAAAATGTGGTGTATATATACACAATGGCCTTAAAGAAGAATGAAATTATGACGTTTGCGGGTAAATGGATGGAAGTAAAGAATATTATGCTAAGTAAAATAAGCCAGTCTCCAGAAATCTAAAGGCTGAATGTTCTCTTTGATATGTGGATGCTAACCCACAACAAGGGAAGGCAGGGAGAAGAATGGAAGTTGACTGGATTAGACAAAGAGAATGAAGTGAAGGGCTCGGGGATGGGAATAGGAAAGACAGAAGAATGAATGGGTCGTCACGTTCCCATGTTCATACATGAACACACGAACAGTGTAGCTCCACCTCGTGTACCACCACAAGAATGGGATTTTAGACTCCATGTATGTTTGACATGTCAAAACACATGCTACTGTCACAAATATCTAAAAAGAACAAATAAAAAAATAAAGCTAAGAATCATGAAGAAATTAAACACACACACACAACAACAACAACAACAACAACAACAAAAAACAAAACAAAGGGGCCAGAGCAGGAGACCAGGCTGGAGGGGCAGCAGAGGTCAGAGCCCAGAGAGCTTCATGGTCAAGGCAGAGGAGGACAAAGATGTGTCCTGCTGACATTTCAGAACAACCCCCCGTGGCTGTGGGTCGGGGTCCTGCGGGGATGGTGAGGGGGCAGGACATGAGACAATCAGCACTGAGATCTGGAGCAGGAGGAGGGAAGGGGAAGCCTTGTGTCAGTTGGTTTCTGGAGTAAGAAGCAATCCGGGGCCTGGGGTTGTCCCTGACCCCTGGATGGCAGCCCTGCGGCTGGGTCCGAGCAGGTAGGTGGGGCTGATCTTATTTCCATCCGGGCACGGCCTGACTGAAGTCTCATCTTCGTGGTCAGACAGGGGTGAGACTTCTAACTGCTAGATGTTTCTTTTCCACCTTTATTTCCTGCTCTCGGGGACCCTACAGTTCCACTGGATAAACTCACGGGACAAAGCTCTGTGGTCCCCAGACATTGTTACCAACCATCCTGCTGGTCTCTGAGCGTCCACGAGTCTCTCTAATGGGTGGGCTTGTTGATTCACTGAGATCTCAGCCATCAAACGGCCTTGCTATGACAGTCAGGTCCAGACCAGGGCTGGACGGGGCAGGTATGTAAGAGTGGGGTGTGGGCAAGAGGAGGAGGGTCCCCCGGATGGACACAGCAGCTTCTCAGCAGCAGTGAGGAACAGGACACCTGTCGGGCAGCTGGGGAAGCTCCCTGGATGGAAGTGCAGGTGTCCAGCGAATAAACCCCTCCATCTGCTGAGAACTGTGTGTACCATAGAGATTCCAGAGGAGGCGGGTAAGTGGTACCCATGCAAGGGACGCAGGAACATTTGTAGATTCTATGGCCCAAAGGGACTGTGACCATCCTACTCACCGTACTGCCCTGGGGGAAAAACAAGACCATGGGGAAAGGAGGAGGGTGGGAGTCCCAGAGCCACCGAGTCATGAGTTTAAGCTCTGGTGTGATCTCTACAGAAGCAAGCAGCACAGGGCAGTGAGGGTGGGGGAGGATGCTGGCCACATTGCAGAACCATGGGGCCATCTGGCCCTGGTGTGGGTGCCAACATGAACTCATGACTTCTCAGATCATGGCCCAGACCTCAGACCCTCCCCGAGTTAGTCACGGCCCTCCGGTTGCTTCTGTACCATTTCTGCCCCGGAACGACGTGTCAGGGTCCATCTTCAGCTTCCACTCCAAACTCCTTCTGCAGTACCTCCTCGTGTGCCCGACTCCCTTGCAGCTGAAACTGCAACGACATCAGGTTCCCCCCAATTTTATGCACCTGAATGTGGCGGCTGAAGGCCTGGTCCCTTCCTCACTTCTGTAGCTGAGAGGGTGGAGTTCCCTTCTGTGGGGCTCCAGGCTCCAGTGGCTGCCTTCCTGGATGTGGCAGGGCAGGGGCTGCTGAGGCCCAGCAGAGCGGCCTCTTCGTCCTGGGAGCACAATGATGATACTGTATCACGGGCGAGTGGTGCTGGTCGTGGTCCAAGTTGGCCCGTTTCCTGATGGTGACGGAGGAGGAAGTCCCCCTGGTGGGCAGGCTCCAGACTCAGTCCTAGAGGCTGAGCAGGGAGCAGGTCCTCGGGTCCTTGCAATGCTTTTGTAAGTGCCGGGCTAGATCGTTTCCTGAAATGGCAACCATCCCCCAGTCATCCCTACATCCACATTTCTTGGCAAAGAGACTGCAGCTCCTCATCAAGAAGTGGAATCTGTTTTTCCACTAACTTGGGCTGGGTTTGAGACTTGTTCTAACCCACAGGATGGGGAAAGGGAGCATCATGCTCACTCAGAGTATATGCCCTCAGAGGCCTTAGATGAATTTTCTCTTTTGTACCCTCCCAGCAGCCATGCAATAGCCCAAGCCAGCCTGCTAAATATTGGAAAATATGGAGCCCAGGGGCCTCCAACATCCTGAACCAACAGCCAGAAGCAGAGCTGCTTGGCCAATGCACAAGTGACCACAGACAAGGGCGGACCCAGCCGAGACGTGCCCAGCTAAGCCCAGCCCAGGTCACCAGCCCATATAACTCTGTGCAGAATACAGGGCTCTCTTCATAAGCCACGGAGCTTTGCAGCGGTTTGGTATGCACTGAGAGATAACCGAGAGAACATTTAATTTTGGAAATTAAATCCATTACTGCTTAAAACAGGTAGAGCGGTTTCTATCGCTTGCAATTAAACCCTGCCTGAGAGGATGTGGGATTAAAGTCCACGTTTTCAAAACCAGGCTGGCCGTAGCCCCTCACAGAACTCAGCTGGTGCCCTGCTGGTGTTTCCAACCTACTTTTTACGATTCTGTGTTTCCCCCTTCACTGTTGTATCTGATCCTTCACCAAGATTTGTCATTCTTTTTTTAAAAATTTTTTATTTGTTTTAATTAGTTACACGTGACACTACAATGACCTTGACATATCATACATTTGAATGAGATGGGATATAATTTCTCATTTTTCTGAGTGTACAGGTTGCAGAATCACATTGGTCATGCAGTCACGTATATACCCACAGCAGTAATAATGTCTGTTTCATTCTACTGTCCTTCCTATCCCCCATGCCCTCCCCTCCCCTCCCATTACTTCTCTCTAGCTGACCTAAGGTAATGCTATACTTTTTCCCCTCTCACATCTTCATACATGTATTTTGTATAACAATGAGGGTCTCCTTCCACCATCCATGCAATTCCACTTCCCCCTCCCTTTCCCTCCCACCTCTCTTCCCTATCTAGAGGTAATCTTCTTCCCATGCTCTTCCTCCCTACCCCATTTTGAGTCACCCTCTTATATCAGAGAAGACATTTGGCATTTGTTTTTTAGGGATTGGCTAACTTCACTTAGCATAATCTGCTCTAATGCCATCCATTTCCCTGAAAATGCCATGATCTTGTTATTTTTTAGTCCTGAGTAATATTCCATTGTGTATAAATGCCACATTTTTTAATCCATTTGTCCATTGAAGGGCATCTGGGTGGGCTCCACAGTCTAGCTATGTAAATTGTGCTGCTATAAACATTGATGTGGCTGTGTCCCTGTAGTATGCTGTTTTTAGGTCCTTTGGGTATAGACCAAGAAGAGGGATAGTGGGTCAAATGGTGGTTCCATTCCCAGCTTTCCAAGGAATCTCCATACTGCTTTCCAAATTGGCTGCACCAATTTGCAGTTCCACCAGCAATGTATGAGTGTGTCATTTTCCCCACATCCTCACCAACACTTATTGTTGTTTGACTTCATAATGGCTGCCATTCTTACTGGAGTGAGATGGTATATTAGAGTACCTTTAATTTACATTTCTCTGATTGCTAGAGATGATGAGCATTTTTTTGTGTATTTGTTGATTGATTGTATGTCCTCTTCTGAGAAGTGTCTGTTCAGGTCCTTGGCCCATTTACTGATTGATTGGTTTTTTTTTTTATCCAAGAGATTAGAGCTCTGATGTGTGAGGGGTGAAAATTTGTTCCCAGGATGCAGGCTCCCTGTGCACCTCACATATTATTTCTCTTGCTGAGAAAAAACTTTTTAGTTTGAATTCATCCCATTTGTTGATTCTTGGTTTTAATTCTTGTGCTATAGGCATCTTATTAAGGAAGTTGTGGCCTAGCCTCGTGATGGAGATTAGGGCCTACTTTTTCTTCTATTAGACGCAGAGTCTCTGGTTTGATTCCTAGATCCTTGATCCATTTTGAGTTGACTTTTGTGCATGGTGAGAGAAAGGGATTCAATTTCATTTTGTTGCATATGGATTTCCAGTTCTCCCAGCAGCATTTGTTAAAGATACCATCCTTTCTCCATTGCATACTTTTAGCACCTTTGTCTAATATAAGGTAGTTGTAATTTTCTGGGTTAGTCTCTGTGTCCTTATTCTGTACCATTGGTCTACCAGCCTGTTTGGGTGCCAGTACCATGCTGTTTTTGTTACTATTGCTCTGTAGTATAGTTTAAGGTCTGGTAAAGCAATACCACCTGTTTCACTCATTCTTATTCCTCCAGCATGTATTGCTTCTGTCTGTCGTCTACAGTATCATCACCTTCTTTTCGGGCTTGGAGAACAACAGCCTCCCCACTGATTTTCCTGCCTTCTCTCTTGTCCTGGCTCTTCTTTACTGAAGTAGCCAGGCAGATAATTTTTAAAGTGCAGATCCGATCACAGTGCACAAACCTGTCCATGATTTGCTCCCTGGGCGTGGTAATGCCAAGTGTTACCCTCTCTTTCCATGCAGTGGTCCTCTCTTTCCTTCAGTCTCTAGGCCCCTTTATACCTTTCCATCTCAGGGCCTTTGCACATGCTGTTTCTTATGTTTTCAAAATTCCTTCCCAACCTTCCGAGTCGAACATGAATGTCACTTGGTCCCCAAGGTCTACAATGACCCCTCCCTCACAACACACACACACACACACACACACACACACACGCTGAAGACAAGGTTGAACCCTCCCATTATATGTTCCAACAAAACCTGGCACAACTGTAGGTAACGGACAGTTTCTGTCATTACTTCTATATTCTCTCTTTGCTCTGTCTCCTGATTTTAAGTTTTGTGTATTCATGGTACTGCTCTTACTATTGCTATTCTCCATAGTTAGCAGGACACAATTTGTACAGGAGACACTTGGGAAACTTGTTAAAGGGAGCATGAAGTGTAGCCTTGTCCCTCTGGGTGCCTGCTATCTTGCGGGGTAGACACTTTGATGCACATCAACTGTCACCTGTGTGCTTGGTAACAAGTAGATTCTGATGCTTCATCTCCATATGTTCTGACTCAGTGGACCTGGGCTTATTTCTGGGTATCTGCATTTTATCAGGATTCCCAGGGAAATCTCCATGGGCTGCATGTGGGGTCAAGGTCTGGAAAGAGGCTTCCATTGTATGGAAGTAGCTCACACGTCCTTATTTCTTCAGTCACCCACCTGCAGTGTTTGGGTTTGCAGGACACATTCACTGTGGACCCAGCCTAGAAGACTCTTATTTTAACTGGGAAGTCAACTTTTTCCTACATAAAGTATTAAGGTGGATGGCATTTGACAGAATTTCCTAAGAAGAGTTTTCTTTATGGATCAGGGAGACAGGAGGGTGAGAGAAAGCAAAGCTCGCAAGATGTTGATTTCCCACTTGGCACTTGGGGGCGGGGGGGAATTTCACCTACCTGAAAGAATATTTTGGAGTCTCTGTGGTTTTGTGTTCCATCGCTTCTTGACCTAACTGTACAACCCTGGGCAAGTTAACAGTTTTCAGCTTTAGTATTTTCATTCATAAAATAGAGTCGGAAAGCTGACGTCACCATCCCTGTTTTCGACTGACCGCAGCTCATTCAGCCATAGAACAGGTAATTTCAGGCTGCAATTCGCCTGCGGCTTGCAGACAGATTGCTAGGGTTCAGCGCCTGGGTGCTTCTTAGAACCTGATCTTATCGGAGCGAACACCGACCGCGGGGCGGCCGAGTTCTGGCTCCCGGAACCGTCCTGGAACCGCCCTGGCCCAGGGCTGCGGAGCCTGCGGAGGCTGCTTCTTGGACCCTGCTCCTATCAGAGCATACACCAAGCACTAAGCGGCCGAATTCCGGCTCCCGGAACTGAGCCCGCGGGGACTGCTTCTTGGAGCCTACACTTATAGGAGCTTACACCGAGCACGGAGCGGCCGAGTTCCGGCTCCCGGAACTTCCCTGGACCGGGGCTAGGAGCCCGCGGAAACTGCTTCTCGGTCCGGGTCCTGCTGAGGGCCGGTCAGGACTCACCCGTTGCTTGGGTTGCCCGGCAAGGGGAACGAAATGCTGCCATTCGCATAGGATACCAACATGGCAGAGATCTGATGTCATCAGAAAGCGGCGGAGGAGAGAACTTCATCAATACCAGCGGCGACATAAACAGTTGGTCTCCTGGTAGGGGGGGTGAGGCTCAGTCACCCGAGTCTCCTCAATTTGTCGTCGAGCCAGAGGGGAGGAGCCGGGCCGCCGCCAGCGCCCGGAGCAGGCCCAGCGGCTCGCCAGCGTGGTGACCGCGTGACCCCAATTGGAGAGGGGGCGGAGCGGAGCCGCCACCCGCACCCGCAAGGTGGGCAGACCCGCGACCCAGTGGTACATGGGCGTGGTAGGAGGGGCAGGGCAGAGCCGCCGTTCGCGCTTGCAAGGTAAACAGACCTGTGACAGCCTGGCGGGTCAGGCCCAGTGGCCTGCCAGTGTGGTACACACGTCACCCCAACTGGAGTAGGGGCAGAGCAGATCCTTCTCCCACGCCCGGATCAGGCCCTGCCGGTGTGGTGGTCACGTGACCCCAATTGGAGTGGGGGCGGAGCGGAACCGCCACCCGTGCCCGCAGGGTGACCAACCTGCAGATCAGGCCCAGGGGTCCGCAGGCGTGGTAGGAGGGGCAGGGCAGATCCGCCGCCCGTGCCTCCAAGGTAGGCAGACCTGCAACAGACTGGCGGATCAGGCCCAGGAGCCTGCAGGCGTGGTACACACACCACCCTAATTGGAGTAGGGGCAGAGCAGAGTCGCCGCCCGTGCCAGGAACAGGCCCAGCGTCCTGCAGGCGGGGTAGTCACGACACCCCAATTGGAGTAGGGGCAGAGCATAGCCTCCACCCGTGCCCGAAAGGTGGGCAGATCTGCGACCGACCAGCGGGACAGGCCCAGTGGCCTGCCGGTACGACAGACACGTCACCCCATTTGGAGTAGGGGCAGAGTAGAGCCACCGCCCGCGCCTGCAGGGTAGGCAAACCTGCAACCGACCGGCGGATCAGGCCCGGTGGCCTGCCGGCGTGGTACACTCGTCACCCCAATTGGAGTAGGGACAGAACAGAGCCGCCGCCAGCGCCCAGAACAGGCCCAGTGACCTGCCGGCGTGGTAGCCACGACACCCCAATTGGAATAAGGAGAGAGCAGAGCTGCCGCCCGCGCCTGCAGGAAAGATACGCAAGCAGTATGAAAAGACAAGGAAAGAAAGGACCACAAGCAATGCAGGTCAACGCAACTTTAGAAGAGGTAACAGCTGCAGCAGATGGAATGTCAGATAAAGAATTCAGGATATACATGCTTCAGATGATCTGGAGTATCAAGGAAGACATTAAACAGCAAAATCAGACAATGAAAGATCACTTCGACAATGAATTACGCAAACAAATCCAGGAAGCAAAGGATCAACTATACAGGGAGATAGAGGTTATAAAAAACAAACAAACAGAAATCCTAGAAATGCAGGAAGCAATAAACCAACTTAAAAACTCAATGGAGAATACTACCAGCAGAGTAGAACACTTAGAAGATAGAACATCAGACAATGAAGACAAAGTATTTCAACTGGAAAAGAACATAGACAGCTCAGCAAGACTGTTAAGAAACTATGAGCAGAACATCCAAGAAATATGGGATAACATTGAGACCAAACTTAAGAGTCATTGGGATACAGGAAGGTACAGAGCTCCAAACCAAAGGAATGAGCAGTCTATTCAATGAAATAATACGAGAAAACTTTCCAGACTTGAAGAATGAGACAGAATCCCAAATTCTAGAAGCCTACAGGACGCCGAATGTGCAAAATCATAAGAGATCCACACCTAGACACATTATAATGAAGATGCCCAACATACAGAATAAGGAGAGAATTTTAAAAGCTACAAGAGAAAGGAAGCAGATTACATTTAGGGGTAAGCCAATCAGGATAACAGCTGATCTTTCAACACAGACTCTGAAAGCTGGAAGATCCTGGAATAACATATTTCAAACACGGAAAGAAAATGGGTTCCAACCAAGAATTGTGTATCCAGCGAAATTAAGCTTCAGGATGGAAGATGAAATTAAAACCTTCCACGATAAACAAAAGTTTAAAGAATTCGCAGCTAGAAAACCATCTCTTCAAAACATCCTCGCCAAAGCATTACAGGAAGAGGAAATGGAAAATAACAATGAAAACCAACAGTGGGAGGTAGGACAGTAAAGGGGGGGAAAATAATCAAAGAGGAAAACAAACCATGTTTAGTAACAGAAATAAACAAATATGGCTGGAAGAACAACCCATATCTCAATAATAACCCTAAATGCTAATGGCTTAAACTCACCAATTAAGAGACACAGGCTAGTAGAATGGATCACAAAACAAGACCCAACAATATGCTGCCTACAGGAGACGCATTTGATAGGAAAAGACATACATAGGCTGAAGGTGAAAGGTTGGGAAAAATCATATCACTCATATGGACTTCGGAAACAAGCAGGAGTGTCCATACTCATATCAAATAAAATAGATTTCAAGCCAAAGTTAATCAAAAGGGATAAAGAGGGACACTACATACTGCTTAAGGGAACCATACACCAACAAGACATAACAATCATAAATATTTATGCCCCAAACAATGGTGCAGCTATGTTCGTCAAACAAACTCTTCTCAAGTTCAAGAGTCTAATAGACCACCATACCATAATCATGGGAGACTTCAACACACCTCTCTCGCCACTGGACAGATCTTCCAAACAAAAGTTGAATAAGGAAACTATAGAACTCAATAACACTATTAATAACCTAGACCTAATTGACATATATAGAGTATACCACCCAACATCAAGCAGTTACACTTTTTTCTCAGCAGCACATGGATCCTTCTCAAAAATAGATCATATATTATGTCACAGGGCAACTCTTAGACAATATAAAGGAGTAGAGATAATACCATGCATCTTATCTGATCATAATGGAATGAAACTGAAAATCAACGATAAAAGAAGGAAGGAAGAAGCATACATCACTTGGAGAATGAACAATAGGTTACTGAATGATCAATGGGTTATAGAAGACATCAAGGAGGAAATTAAAAAATTCTTAGAGATAAATGAAAACACAGACACAACATATTGGAATCTATGGGACACATTGAAAGCAGTTCTAAGAGGAAAATTCATTGCTTGGAGTTCATTCCTTAAAAAAAGAAAAAACCAACAAATAAATGATCTCATACTTCATCTCAAAATCCTTGAAAAAGAAGAGCAAAACAACAGCAAAAGAAGTAGAAGGCAAGAAATAATTAAAATCAGAGCTGAAATTAATGAAATCGAAACAAAAGAAACAATTGAAAAAATTGACAAAACTAAAAGTTGGTTCTTTGAAAAAATAAACAAAATCGACAGACCCTTAGCGATGCTAGCGAAGAGAAGAAGAGAGAGAACTCAAATTACTAGCATACGGGATGAAAAAGGCAATACCACAACAGACACTTCAGAAATACAGAAGATAATCAAAAACTATTTTGAATCCTTATACTCCAATAAATTAGAAGATAGTGAAGGCATAGATAAATTTCTTAAGTCATATGATCTGCCCAGATTGAGTCAGGAGGATATAGAAAACCTAAACAGACCAATATCAATTGAGGAAATAGAAGAAACCATAAAAAGACTACCAACTAAGAAAAGCCCAGGACCGGATGGGTATACAGCAGAATTTTACAAAACCTTTAAAGAAGAACTAATACCAATACTTTTCAAGCTACTTCAGGAAATAGAAAAGGAGGGAGAACTTCCAAATTCATTCTATGAGGCCAACATCACCCTGATACCTAAACCAGACAAAGACACTTCAAAGAAAGAAAACTACAGACCAATATCTCTAATGAACCTAGATGCAAAAATCCTCAATAAAATTCAGGCGAATCGGATACAAAAACATATCAAAAAAATTGTACACCATGATCAAGTAGGATTCATCCCTGGGATGCAAGGCTGGTTCAATATACGGAAATCAATAAATGTTATTCACCACATCAATAGACTTAAAAATAAGAACCATATGATCGTCTCGATAGATGCGGAAAAAGCATTCGACAATGTACAGCATCCCTTTATGTTCAAAACTCTAGAAAAACTAGGGATAACAGGAACATACCTCAATATTGTAAAAGCAATCTATGCTAAGCCTCAGGCTAGCATCATTCTGAATGGAGAAAAACTGAAGGCATTCCCTCTAAAATCTGGAACAAGACAGGGATGCCCTCTCTCACCACTTCTCTTCAACATAGTTCTCGAAACACTGGCCAGAGCAATTAGACAGACGAAAGAAATTAAAGGCATCAAAATAGGAAAAGAAGAACTTAAATTATCACTATTTGCAGATGATATGATTCTATACCTAGCAGACCCAAAAGGCTCTACAAAGAAACTATTAGAGCTAATAAATGAATTCAGAAAAGTGGCAGGATTTAAAATCAACACACATAAATCAAAGGCATTCCTGTATATCAGCGACAAATCCTCTGAAATGGAAATGAGGACAACCACTCCATTCAAAATATCTTCAAAAAAATAAAATACTTGGGAATCAACCTAACAAAAGAGGTGAAAGACTTATACAATGAAAACTACAGAACCCTAAAGAGAGAAATAGAAGAAGATCTTAGAAGATGGAAAAATATACCCTGTTCATGGATAGGCAGAACTAACATCATCAAAATGGCGATATTACCAAAAGTTCTCTATAGGTTTAATGCAATGCCAATCAAAATCCCAAAGGCATTTCTTGTAGAAATAGAGAAAGCAATCATGAAATTCATATGGAAAAATAAAAGACCCAGAATAGCAAAAACAATGCTAAGCAGGAAGTGTGAATCAGGCGGTATAGCGATACCAGACTTCAAACTATACTACAGAGCAATAGTAACAAAAACAGCATGGTACTGGTACCAAAACAGGCAGGTGGACCAATGGTACAGAATAGAGGACACAGAAACCAATCCACAAAACTACAACTATCTTATATTTGATAAAGGGGCTAAAAGCATGCAATGGAGGAAGGATAGCATCTTCAACAAATGGTGCTGGGAAAACTGGAAATCCATATGCAACAAAATGAAACTGAATCCCTTTCTCTCGCCATGCACAAAAGTTAATTCAAAATGGATCAAGGAGCTTGATATCAAATCAGAGACACGCCGTCTGATAGAAGAAAAAGTTGGCTACGATCTACATACTGTGGGGTCGGGCTCCAAATTCCTCAATAGGACACCCATAGCACAAAAGTTAATAACTAGAATCAACAAATGGGACTTACTCAAACTAAAAAGTTTTTTCTCAGCAAAAGAAACAATAAGAGAGGTAAATAGGGAGCCTACACCCTGGGAACAAATTTTTACTCCTCACACTTCAGATAGAGCCCTAATATCCAGAATATACAAAGAACTCAAAAAATTAAACAATAAGATAACAAACAACCCTATCAACAAATGGGCCAAGGACCTGAACAGACACTTCTCAGAGGAGGACATACAGTCAATCAACAAGTACATGAAAAAATGCTCAACATCTCTAGCTGTCAGAGAAATGCAAATCAAAACCACCCTAAGATACCATCTCACTCCAGTAAGATTGGCAGCCATTATGAAGTCAAACAACAACAAGTGCTGGCGAGGATGTGGGGAAAAGGGTACACTTGTACATTGCTGGTGGGACTGCAGATTGGTGCAGCCAATTTGGAAAGCAGTATGGAGATTTCTTGGAAAGCTGGGAATGGAGCCACCATTTGACCCAGCTATTCCCCTTCTTGGTCTATTCCCTAAAGACCTAAAAAGAGCATGCTACAGGGACACTGCTACATCGATGTTCATAGCAGCACAGTTCACAATAGCAAGACTGTGGAACCAACCTAGATGCCCTTCAATAGACGAATGGATAAAAAAAATGTGGCATTTATACACAATGGAGAATTACTCTGCATTAAAAAATGACAAAATCATAGAATTTACAGGGAAATGTATGGCATTAGAGCAGATTATGCTAAGTGAAGCTAGCCAATCCCTAAAAAACAAATGCCAAATGTCTTCTTTGATATAAGGAGAGTAACTAAGATCAGAGTAGGGACGAAGAGCAGGAGAAGAAGATTAACATTTAACAGGGATGAGAGGTGGGAGGGAAAGGGAGAGAGAAGGGAAATTGCATGGAAATGGAAGGAGACCCTCAGGGTTATACAGTGGAGGGGGTAGAGAGAGAGGAGGGGAGGGGAGGGGAGAGGTGGGGAGGGGGGAGGGTGGAGGATGGGAAAGGCAGCGGAGCACAACAGACACTAGTATGGCAATATATAAATCAATGGATGTGTAACTGATGTGATTCTGCAATCTGTGTATGGGGTGAAGGTGGGAGTTCATAACCCACTTGAATCAAAGTGTGGAATATGATATGTCAAGAAATTTGTAATGTTTTGAACAACCCACAATAAAAAATTAAAAAAAAATAAAATAAAATAGAGTCGATGATAAGAAAATGATCTCCATCTTGCGGTTTTGTGTGAGTATTAGAAATCTTGCAGGAAATGTTCACAGCCTAGGGCTTGGGTGTAGGTGAGGCTGAACATTCAAGCTGTAGTGACTGTTGCTGTCCTGAGTGTGACTCCAGCCTCGATGGGAGAGGAACCCATCTGACCAGGGGAGGGGAGCTGCGTCTCCATCTTACGTTGCTATTAGCTGTATGGGCTTCAGTGCTTACCGCCGGCATCTCAGTTTGTTAGTCTCACCCCTGATTAAAGACCATCTACGATGTATTCTTACAATTCAAGTTAAATGAAGCAAACAGCCTGGATAGAGAACCAGGCATGGTGCCTTGAACACATCTGGATCTCGGCAGATATGTCCTCATCCGCTCCCTGCTGATGATGGGGTGAAGAGGGAGCCCCCTCGGGGGCAATTGCCCACCACTGTCTACAGGAAGAGAGCTTCGGAGACACTGGGAGGGAAGGAAGCTCATGTCCACCAAAGACCGTCTCTGAGAATCTGACTCTGGGCACCTTCTCCGTTAAGATATGAACATTTTTTTTTTTTTTTGTTGCAAGAGATACAAAACCCAACTCTAACGTGCTTGAGAAAAAAAAGTAAGATCCTTTAATATGTATTTAAGGCTCGTGTAACCCACCTGTCTGGAAGGAGGCGTGGCTCCAGACACAGCGCCGAGGCTGCAGTGGTCACCATGGCGCAGTGTCACAGTCCTGCTGTTCCCCGTGGGATCTGCTGTCAGGGGCTGCAGTGACCCCACGCCATCCTGTTCTCTCCTCAGTAGAGTTGGAGGAGCGCCCCTCTTTCCTAAGCGCTTCAGCAAAGGTCCTCAAATGAATGATGAAGGAGATGAGCAGGGCCATGCGCCCCTCTCTGACCCTGCTGCCATGAAGCGGAGGGAACAGGGTGACTGGAGCAGGTCTGGGCCAGGTATCTACCCTGGGAGGGGCAGGGCCGAGCCACCATGGCCCAGGTCTCAAGGACTGAGAGTTACGGGCGGTGGATCTCCCCAAGCTGTGAGCCGCGGGATCAGAAGGGCTGATGGATGGCCAGGACGGAAACCAGCAGGTCCCCGGGCAGGCACCTCCCTTCCTGTGCCATCTTCGTCCACCATCAACTTCCAGGCCGCAGACCTGAGGAATGAAAACTGTGCTTTCTGCAGTGGGAATCGCGAGCCAGGTCTCGGCCCAACCAGGACCAGTCTTTGGTGGGAGGCAAAGTCTGAGAGATGGAGAGAGCCCAGAGCTGCGCCGAGGAGCAGGAGGCAGAATTGGTCTCTAGAGGCTGCAGAGAGGACTAGGCCGCAGGGGCAACGGGCCTGGGAGGAAGTCACTCCTGTCAACAGGTGTGGCTCCTGGCCACCGACTGTCCCCTCGTCTGTCCCCCCCTTCTCCCCGTCCTCAGGCCACGCCATGTGCGGCTCAGGGCGCCTGTCCTGACCTGAGTGCCTCCTCCTGGGTCATCTGGCAGAGCACAACCATCCTTCTCCGGGACGTGGCTGCTTCCGTTGGGTGGCACATTAAGCGATGCCCCTGGGGCCGGGGCTATGAAAATAGAATCCATCCCAGGAACAGAGCGGAGTCCACCGCCAGCCCCTCCTCAGCCGCGGCGGCAGGAGCCGGGCTGCAGCCACGCAGGCTCCCAGCGCTCAGCACTTTCCTCCTAGGAAACAGGATCACTAAGTGACTTCCACATCCTGCCCTCATCTGGTCCCCCAGAGATCACGGGCAGCCCATGCCAGTCCATGTGTCCTCTCTTGCTGTCCCTTCTTCTTGTCATGGAAAAAGACTTAACAAAACACTCACATTAATAATCCTGATCCCTGTTAATGGCCCAGTCCCCCCAGAGATCCCCTTGGCCCTCTGTCCGCATGCCCTCCCCCTCCCCCACCTGCAGCCTGGCACAGCATCATCCCTGGAGGTCGAGGTCAGTTCCCAGGGCAGCCATAACTGGGAGTTCTCTGCATTTGCCCATCCCCCCCCCCCACCATGATGAATCACTCCCCAGTGAAGACGCTAAAGCGGTTTCTAACTTGGGACTTGTGTTTCTAAGACCCTGAGGATGCTTCCTTCAAGGAGCAATTTCATCAACTTATCAGGGACTGAACCCAAGACAGAGGTCGCCTACAGATACGATTACAATTAATTTGAAATCCGGAATGATCGTGGCCTGGGTAAAAGCTTGCTATTATGTCTTAGGCTCCAAAGGTGATTTTCAACCACGGAGCCCAGTGTTTCTCCACTGGGGCCCATGGCCTCCTGAAAGGGGTCCCTTTGTAACATTTGGAGACATTGTTGGTTGTTACAGTTCAATGTGGGCTTTCAGGGCTGCTCTTAGCATCTAGCAGGTGGGGCTGGGGATGCTGCCCAATGTTCTATAATGCACAGGGGAGCCCCATGCGACAGAATGTCCCAGCCTCAGACATCCACAGTGCCAAGGTTGGGAACCCTGGTGTACATTAGAGTTAGTTATGATTCATTCATTCATTATTCGATGTGCTCATTCATTTAGCACTCGGCTAGGAGGGGTTCAGTATATATCAAGCACTATTGCACATGTTAGGAGTTCAGCTGTGACTAAGACAGTGGGGGCATCTGTTCCCAGGGAGAGGGTATTCTACTGGCATACTCTGACCATAAGTACCTACGTAAATAAGATAATTACGATAAGGTGATCTATGCCACCAAAACTAAAACAAAAAAGTGAAAGAGCTAATTTGAGAGAGAACTCAGGTCCCATTAGCCAGGGAGGTCATGGAAAACCTTCCAGAAAGTCAGTATTTGCTCTGTGAACTGAAATGTGGAAACCAGCAAGCAAAAATTACAAAGAAAAATGTTTCGGACAGGAAATGGCAAGTTCAAAGGTCCTGAGGCAGGAAATGCTTGTTGTGTTTGGGGGAAAGAAGGAAGACCTATAAAAGAGTGACTGGGAGGCAGAGAAAGCAGGAGAAAGGCAAGGTGGGCTTGGCCTCATCATGGAATAGGCGGTATGCAAATGAGTGGGTGTGGCTGTGAGAAGGGGTTTGCATTTTAAATACCCATGGACAGTTTCAAGCAGGGGAATTAATGATCCTGTTTACAAAGATAAGCCAAACACCAGCTCTGTGGTCTTAGGCATATCATTTCATCTCTCTGAGCCAGAATATCCTCATGTTTAAAATAAAACTGGCCAATCCCCCTCCTGGATGGATGCTAGGCTGCGGTGCCCCAGATGGAGTGCAGTTTGCAAATGTGAGTTATCGTGACTGCTAAACGCGCTCCATCTGTGGAGGTCCCAAAGCCCTTCGTGCATCTCCGCAGCCTTCTAGTAGGAGGATGGCTCCGTTTCAGAGCTGGAGGAACTTCCTGAAACTCCAGGAGGCAAAGTCACTCACTCGCGATCACATAAGGCAGAAGCAGTTGTGTTTGGGCTCCCGCCCGACTGGCTGCGTACTTTTCAGCTCAAATATAGACTTCGTGCTCCCCCACCTCCTGGGTGCTGCTGCTCCCCTCGTAAGCCCAGGAGCTTTATGTTCTTAGCAGAGAAGTCGCCTCTCTCCATGAAGAAACGCACCTCCTTCGCCTCGCTTGTCCTTGACCTTGCACCCTGCAGTCTGGCCCAGGAAGCGCCCATGGGCAGCTCAGACAGACAGACAGGTGCTGCTGGGTGCTGGGAGGAAGGAGCAGGCTTTTGAGAAGTGCTGGGAGGCTGAACACAGCCCGGCTTCCTATTTCCTGTGGCCTTCTCTGATCTGGCTCCTTCTCTCTCTCAGACTCCCCTCTTATCCCTGCCCGCCACACTGCTCTCCAAAGACGCCAGCCACCTGTTCCTTTCCGGGCCTTTGCACATGCTGCTCCCTGCATCCTGCCTTTCCTTACCTTTTTCTTTGCTTATCCAGTGGCTCTTCATTTGTCACTATGTCACCTCCTCAAGGTGGCCTGCCTGGACCAACCTCTTTAGGATGGAAGCACATTCCTCCCATCACTTTCTATCCATTGATTCTGCTGGGTTTTCTCTTCCTGGTGTATCACATATTCCTACCTGGCACGAAGCTCTATGTTTATGTGTTTTTCTTTTTACTGTCTGTCCCATTAGAATATATGCTACGTAAAGCAGGGATCCACTGTGTGCATGACTGTACCCTCATCTCCTACCCAGTGCATTACCCACAGCAGGTATTAATACATTTATGTCCAAGGAATGAGAAATTTCATTCAGGATGGGAGACGCCTGGTGCTCGCAGGCAGCTGCTCATTAGTTAATCAGATACGGGTTGAGCTGTCTGGCAGGTGGCAGGAAACCAGCAGTTTGAGATCCAGGCACATACATTATGCAGACTGTATTAGAGTAACACTAGCTGCTAAAACAAATAAACCCCCATATTTTGATGACTAAGACTATCTTTACTTCTGACTCACAACAGATCACTGCAGATTGTCCTATTAATGGGAGATTTTCCTCCAAGTGGTGATTCAGGAACTCTGGCTCCTTCAGTTTTGTGGCATTGCCATCCCTAAGGACTATGACTCCTGCTGCTGCCAGTTAGTAGATGGGGAGAAAAAGGGTGGAACAGGCATGCCCACTTCTCCTCCACCTTGGCTCAGAGAAGAACATCATCAGTACTTGCACTCCATCCCATTAGTGAGAATGGATCGCATGTCCTCACACAGCGGCAGAGGCTGGGAAATGCTGTTCTCACTGGTTAACTGCTCCCCACAGGAGCCCTGCGCTAAGAAATACTCTGCTCTCTACGCTCCAGATGTTGATGGATGTCGGACTATGTTGGATTGTCCAGCTCTCATTTTCTCTCCTTATCTCTATGTTAACAACTTAGCCCAGAACCAGTGCCTACAAGTGGCCCGTAGGGACCCTCTTGCTTTCCCACCTACAGACCCTTTCGTCTTCCCTAAGCCTTTGCACTACACGGATGCGATCCCACTCTTCTCTCCCCATTGCAAAACTTCTCCAAAGAATTCTCCACGAAGTTCACTTTTCTACAGAGTATTTATTTCTTAGCTTACTGAAACTGTCCCCCTTTAAAGGTCATCAATCACCTTCTAACTAAATCTGATATTAATACATTCTCTCCTTGGCTCTAATTCTAACGTCTTTTCTGCAAAAATTTGGCACTGAGGAGTGCCTTCTCCCGTGTGGAGCTCCGGTCTTCCCGAGGGCTGCTTTTCCAGATCTCATCTTACCTTTTCTCTGTCTCTATTCTATTTTCTACCAATGTTGACATCAACTGGCTTCTGTCCTTGGATCTGCCTCTTCCCTCCTCTGTCATACTCTGAGGTGGCGAATGCCTTCTATGACTGAAGCCCTCTTAGTTTCCCAGGGCTACCATGACCAGTGCCACAGACCGGACGGCTTAAAATAACTACAACTAATTCTTTCATCATTCTAGAGGTTGGAGGTCCCAAATCCAGATGTAAGTCGGGTTGGATCCTCGGAGGACGTGAGGGAAAATCTGTTCCATGTCTCTCTCCTGGGTTGGTTCTGGTGGCTCCAGGGATCCTTGGCGTTCCTTGACTTGGAGATCATTATAATCTCTGCCTGTCTTCATATGCTTTTCCCTCTGTCTCTGTGTCTCAAGTCTCTCTCTCTCTCTCTCTCTCTCTCTCTCTCTCTCTCTCTCTTTATATGTGACAGAAGAATGTATTACAATTCTTGTTACACATATAGAGCACAATTTTTCATATCTCTGGTTGTGTACAAAGTTATTCACACCAATTCGTGTCTTCATAAATGTACTTTGGATAATAATGTCCATCCCATTCCACCATCATTTCTAACCCCATGCCCCCTCCCTTCCCCTTCCACCCCTCTGCCCTATCTAGAGTTCGTCTATTCCTCCCATGCTCCCCCTCCCTGTCCCACTATGAATCAGCCTCCTTATATCAGAGAAAACATTTGGCATTTGGTTTTTTGGGAATTGGCTAACTTCACTTAGTATTATCTTCTCTAATTCCATCCATTTACCTGCAAATGCCATGATTTTATTCTCTTTTATTGCTGAGTAATATTCCATTGTGTATATATGCCACATTTTTAAATCCATTCATGTATTGAAGGGCATCTAACTTAGACTTAACTGACATATATAGAATATTTCATCCTTCAACGAAAAAATACACTTTCTTCTCAGCAGCACATGGATCCTTCTCTAAAATAGACCATATACTATGCCATATACAAAGCAACTCTTAGCAAATATAAAAAAGTAGAGATACTACCCTGCATTCTCTGATCATAATGGAGTGAAATTAGAAATCAATGATAAAATAAGAAATAAAAGCCACTCCAACACCTGGAGACTAAATAATATGATACTGAATGAACAATGGGTTGCAGAAGACATCAAGGAGGAGATTAAAATTTTTAGAGATGAATGAGAACACAGATACAACATACCAAAATCTCTGGGACATTATGAAAGCAGTTCTAAGAGGAAAGTTCATTGCATGAATTCAAATCTCTCTTATTAAAACAACAATCATTGGATTTATGACCTACCCTAAGTCCAGGACTATCTCATTTCAAGACCTTTGAAAGTATTATCTGCAAAGACCTTACATCTAAATGAGGTCACATTTTCAGACACGGAGGGTTAGGAATTGAGAGTATCTTCCAGGAGACACTACGCAATCCACTATACCTCCCAAATCTGTACCTATGTTGCCAGCTTCTGTCCTGGGATCTAGACCCATATGTTCAACTTGCTACCACATGTCTCCAGCCACAGGACATGGAAGAACCTCACATGCACGTGGCCGAACTGGCATTTAAAATGTATCTTCTTAATTATAATCATCCTTGATTTCCTGTCATGGGGGATGGCTCACCATCTGTCCACTCTTCCCAGCTAGGAGCATGAGACTCATTCTGGATTGCTTCCTCTCTTGCCTCCCACCTTCAATCAGGCACCAAGTCATGTTGATCTGTCTGGGAAACGTCTCCCAGAATCCTCCTCTCCAGCATCTCCATCTCGGCACTGCTCTGAGCATTTCCCAGTGCTTCTCTACCTTCTTCTCTACCTTTCTTTTCTCCTTCCTGCAGTTTATCATTAATGTTGCCGACAGAATGTTCCCCCTTAAAGCTTTTGAATCCTATCATGGTAGAGGTTCCTGTTCCTTTATCTAAAACTTTGGAGTGTTTTAAAAATTCAGCATCTTTTGGGTTTTAGAAAAGGCAGACACGGCATATTACATAGGTCTAGCAGGGAGCTCTGGAGCAGCACCCCGTTCTCAAACACAGAAAAGCAAAATGGATGAATATTCACACGAGGAGGGATGAATCAAGACCGTGAATAGCCTCCTAGCAGCTCAGTCAGTGTTGGCTGCCAAATGACTTTGTGCCAAACTCGTGAAAAAACCTCCCGTTGTCAGTTTTTAGAATTCCAAGAGTGTGGATAATGGATTGTGGGCTTGTACTTTCTTTCTTGAAACTTCCTTTGGCTTCTGATGGTCTCTTTCAGCAGAGTTTGGGAAAGGGTGCCTTGCCCCTGTTCCCTGGTCCACACACACGTCATGTGGGGCTGTTACAATGTTCATAAACATTCAAGATGGAAAGCCCTCGGAGCAGACGTCCAGGTCATCCTCAAGTTGCACAAGTGTCCACCAGTTCATATCTTAGTGACCCATCACTTCACCACCTACCTTTCTGCCTCCTCCCTTGAAGCATTTGTCTTTGAGTAGGGTGCTCTCCAAGTCAATCGCTGCACACAGTGTGGCCGGCCAGGTCCTGCAAAACATAGTCCCAGGTTACTTCTGCAGGGTCACCCACCCCTTCCCTTTGTTACCCTCCCCCCTCAGCATTCGTACCCCAGGAACACATTACCCAGGTAGGTGGAAATTCTTAGACTGTCAGTTCAAACTCTGCCTGGCATATGCTCTTGCCTCTGCCTAAAATACCCTTTACACCATATTTCTGAAAGCCACGATTTGTTTATTCTACAAGTGTCTCTAGGACATCTGTTCACCAGTCCCTAGTGAAGTTCTAGGGACACACAGAGAACAAGACAGACAAATCCCTGCCTTCCCAGGGCCTACACGTTCTACCAAACTCAGCCCAGATATCCCGAGCCACCTGTGGTCCAACTGTTAGGTCAGCGTGACATAGTTTAGAGTTTTGTAATGACAGCCCTCAATTTTCAAGTGTTAATTTCTGTGTTAGTCAGGATGGCATAGGTTTTGCTGCAATCATAACCACAAAGTCGTAATATCTGAACACATGCTTCCTTCTGGTGACATTGTAGGTCTGACGGGGCTAGAAGGAGGCTCCTTTTGACAAATGGTGGCACAGGGAAATATGTGACAATTTGTATGTTTCTTCAAAAACTTCTTTCTGGGAGTGACACATGACAAATCTGTTTAGAGGTCTTTAGCTGATGCAAGTAATAGATTACATGTTGGTACAGGGTTGGGATGCCCTGAAACACCGAGGCAGTGTGAAGGCTGCCCTTCAAACCCTGATTGATTAAATGAGAAAGATTTCAGATGCTACTCAGAGTAACAGACTTGAGTTTATTAGAAAGGACAGGAAAGGGGAAAAGGGGACACTCTCAAGGGAGAGAACGGATGCTCTCAGATAGGAGAAGGCCAATGTGTTTCTCTTGCACTCTATTTTTATTGGGGAATCCCAGAGAAGTTTCCAGAGAGTCCCACCCAGATCCACTTCCTGACTTTAGACTGACAGCAGATGACATAAGACTTTTGAGTCCCCACTGCCATGACAACTCTAGGTCACTTTGACCCATGCTGACTGGTTCTAATTGGATTTTCACCATAAATTTTTATGGATTTTATGGTTAGGAGGAGTTATTCTTTTTTTCCTTGGGTTTCAGGATTTCAAGGGTCACAAAATTCTCTCCCTTCAGGATAACTTGTGTTCCTCTTATCAACATTATTTTGGGCCCGCTTTCTCCTGCAGATATCAGAAAGTTTGCTAAGGAGTGTGACATAACTTGTCCGCTGAAGCCAGGCAGGGCTGCAAGTAAGTTGCTTCTTGGAAATGAAAGCATTTGGGGTCAGCACAGTGGGCCATTATACAGAATTATTCCCTTAATTTCATATTACCATCATTCAGATCAGTCTGTCTCCTCTCCATAGATCCATCAGGGAGTAAGAAGGCATCTGGGAGGAGGAAAAGTAGATTATCTGTGAATACATCAATAACTACCATAATGAGCACCACCTGACCAAAAATTTTGCATGGCATGGGTCAGTGTTCTAGGGGTTCCGAGGCAGGAAGGCCTTAGCTCTAAGTAAGGGGGACCTGGTTTTGGTCCTAAGTAGCTCACATCTCACACAGAGCTTCTTGGGGACACCTCATATCTTAAACCATAACATTCCACCTGGCCCCCAAAAGCTCATGCCCACTTCACAATGCAAAAATAAACAGTCCATTTTCAAGAGTTCCCATAGTCCTAACAGATTTAGCATTGCGTGAAAGTCCAAGTCCAATGTCTCCTCGGAGACTCTAGGCAAACTCTCAACACCAGCCCTTGTAAATATCAAAAGCAAGTTACATATATCCAATATATAAAGGCACAGAGAAAACATTTCCATTCTAAAAAGAGGAAATAGGGGCAGAGAAATAATGGATGGGACCAAAGCAAGACCAAAATCCATCTGGGCAAACAAGTCCTATAGCTCCAGGTTCTCGGCATCTGAAGCACAGGGCACCATGATGTTCTCTTCAAAGGGCTTGTGTGTCTCCAGCCCTATGGCTTTGCTGGTTGCAGTCTGTGTCTTTGAACTTGATGTGGGGCCTTCGGGGTATTCCCCGTGTTAAACATGCCCAGCCTCCGCCGTCTCAGGCAAGTGTGGCGTGAAGGACGATGGTGAAGAGGAGCTTTCTCTTTGAGTAAGTGGAGGGGGCCGTGGGAGAGGAAAAGAGGGCTCTTTGTGGAATAAACTCTTTGTGCTCTTGGTGGCACCTGCCCACTTGTCCACTCTGAGAAATCCCAAGAGGAAACAAGTCCCTGGCACACACCTGGTTCTCTTCTAATTTGCTCAGCTCTCTGAGTCTGCTGAGCAAACTCCCGTCTCTCCCAGAGCAGGCAGAAAGAGCATGGCGGGAGAGATTAGAGGGAGGAAACATGGCCCGAGATGAGGGACCGGCTTCCTGCTCATCTCCGTAAGGCGGAGTGATGTGCAGCCAGCATCTTCCTCCAGACTCCCCAGTCTCCCTAAATTCTCTCCCTGGACATCCACTCTGCTTATCTCCATTTCCTCAGGCCGGGGGAGGATCTGAGAGGAGAGAACCATCAATTATGCTGTCAAATTGGATGGTACAAGGAAGTGGTGACATGAGCACCAGGCCCTCCAGAGAGCAGCCAGATGAAAATAGGTTCTCAATAAGGCCTGGGGGCTACCCTGGGGACACTCCGTCCTTGACATCTGTGCACCCGCTCTGGGTTCTCAGCAACCAGCCAGAGGTCTGTGTACAGGTTTATTTTGTTACCCTGCCTGGCATGAGATTGTCATTGGGGCTGTGCCTGAAAGCAGCCCCTTCACAACACCTGGTCCTTTAAGCCAGTTCTCTTTCCCCTCTTGGTCTAAGAAGGACGGTGTCACAGGTTGAATGTCTGCGCTCTTCCCCCCACCATCCTACCCAATTCATATGTGGAAGCCAGAGAGATGGCTTTGGAGGTGGGACTTGGGGGAAGTAATTGGGACTAGATGAGGTCATGAGGATAGAGCACCCCCAGGAGGGGTCCACTGTCCTTAGAAGAAGAAGAGGAAGAGACCAGGACTTACTCTCTTCCCGCCACATGAGGGTGCAGGAAGAAGAAAGCCAGGTGCAAGCCAGGAAGAGGATCCGCGCCAGACACTGAAATGGCTGCTACCTTGCTCCTGGACTTCCCAGTTTCAGAACCATGAGGAACAAACCCCCATAGGTTAGGTCACCCAGTCTGTGGAGTTTTGCTCTATCCGCCTGTGTAGACTAAGACAAGCTGCCCGTGCCCACTGGATCTTGAGCTCCATGGGCTGAGGCCAATTCACCCTTGAACGACCTTCTTTGTCTAGTCCATGTGTGGCACAGTGTGATTACATAATTAATACTTGTAAAATGAATGGTGAGCAAATAAAAAAAATTGAGGCAATTGCCTGTAGATGGTTCTCTCCAGGTTGTTCCTAATTTTTTGCTTCATGTAAACATACAATCCTAAGCATGCATACGGCTGCAAGTAAGAGGAAGCCGGCTGACAGGGCTCATGCTTGTGGATGTATGTAATTTATTGAGTTTATGGGTCACTTCCTGAATGTTAGGCACCGTTCTGTGGGGTCTACATGCATTATTTCATTCAGTTCTTCAACAAAGTAGGCATTATCATCCTTTACAAATGACAAAGTTTAGCGATAAAGACATTTGACCCACTTCCTAAGGATGCATAACTAATATATGTTGAGGTCTTGGTATTAAGTTTAAGCAGCCTGGCTCTAGCGTGCACCTTTGAGGATGATGCCTTGCTAGTATCTGCATAGATGCATATTCTATATAGTTTGCTGGAGAATGCACCAACCACTCCAGAAAACTGTGTCATGGGAATCGCCTGGTTAAGTGTTCAAAGAAGACACTAAATGAGCCACAAAGGCCATGCAGTGGGGTAGCTCCTCTCAGTCTATGTCAACTGCTGTTCCCTCTTGGCTTTCTCCTGGGCAGCCAGACTTCATGTTTGATTGACTCAGGGGGTCAAGGCATTGCAAACCACTGTGGGTGTTTCCTACGAGAACATGTAACAATATTTTTTAAAATGAATAAAGAGGATTGTGGGAAATAAATAAAGGAAAAATCCTTTTATTTTCGAAGCTCTATGCATATGGTGCATCCATTATGATAAAATGTTCTGTGCAGATGGACATCATTTATTTTCAGGTGAGAAAAGAAAGAGGAAATTACATATTCAAGGGCACAAAATTAGAAGTGGCCAATTGGAATTTGAACCCGTGTGGGCCTAACTTAAACGTTATTCCCCCCCCCCCCTTCCACTGTGCTATGTTGGATAATGTCACTAATTATTACAGAGAGGGTAGCCATCGTGTAATATTGTCAAAAGGAATATGAACTATCTCGTGAGAAATCTCTGGGCCTTTTCTTATGGGTACCAGTATGAGATATATGTCATCATTCATACTGATTGATGGATGGATACCCTCACTTGACATCACTGAGAGAGCCTTTAAAAAGCTGGTGTAAGTTAGTTTAGAAAACAGAATACCTTTAGGTAAATTTTCTGGGGAATACATGTAAAGGCAGGACCCTAATGTATTCAGTCAATATAAAGGAGGAAACTTATTGTATGCCCTTGTAACACATGTAATATGGCTGCTCCGTCAACTTTCTCTTTAAGGAAAAAAATCTGGCTCTCTTAAAGGGAAACTCCCCTGCTGTGGTGATGTGTGGCCATCTGCAGTACAAACAGAACCATCTTTGATTTAAAAGCAAATCCTTCTTCAATCTGTAGCAGCATCACGATAGCACCATCCATGGGTCATTGTCTATTATGTGATGCCGAGTTTTGAGGCATTTAAGACACTAAATAAATGAATGAATTTAAGAGCAAATACTGGGACAGGACTGAGTTGGATGTGAGATTATTCTGAGATGAATAAGATCCAGTTCTTGGATTTAAGGGTTTCAAGGTCTGCAGTGGAATTGAAGACACTGAGACAAATCCACATAGATACAGTCAGCGGATTCTTGACAAAAGTGCCAGAGAGACAGTGGAGAAAGAGAGCCTCTTTAACTAATGGTCCTGGGAAAACTGGATACCCACACGTAGTAGAAGAAAGAAACTAGATCCCTCTCACCCTGCACAAAGATCATCTGTAAGTGGATCAAAGACCCAGGAATTAGATCAGAAATGCTAAAACTGCCTGAAGAAAATATAGAGGCAACGTTTCAGCATATGGGAGAAGGTACCAACTTTTTAAACAAAACTCCAAAAGCTTAAGAAGTAAAACCAAGAATCAATAAGTGGGATGGCATCAAATTAAAAAGCTTCTGCCCAATAAAGAAAGCAATTAAGAAGGGTTGTGGCTCAGTGATAGAATGCTCACCTAGCATGCATGAAGCACTGGGTTTAATCCTCAGCAACACGTAAAAATAAAATAAGATACTGTACCCACCTAAAGCTAAAAAATAAATATTAAAAAAATAGTATGAAGAGAGGGCTTTCAGAATGGGAAAAAATCTTTACCAGCTACTCTTCTGACAAGGGATTAATATCCAGAATACATAAAGAACTCAAAAAAGTTAACACCCAAAATACTAATAGCCCCATCAATAAGTGGGCAAAAAATCTGAACAGATATATCCCCAAAGAAATACAAATAGTCAATAAATGTTCAACGTCAATAGTCAAAATGTTCAACGTCATTAGCAATCAGGGAGATGCCCATCAAAACCATAGTGAGATTTCATCTCACTCCAGTTAGAATGGTAGTCATCAATAATACCAATAACAGTAATTGCTGACGAGGATGTAGGGGAAAAGGTACACTTAGGTTTTTGATGGGACTGAAAAATAGAGCAATGACTTTGGAAAGCAGTGTGGAAATCCCTCAAAAGACTGGGAATGTATCTTGTTTATGTGACCCAGCTATTTCACTCCTTGATATTTATCCAGAAGAACTGAAATCAGCATACGGTAGTGATATATTTATAGCAGCACAATTCACCATAGCCAGGTTATGGAACCATCTTAGGGCATCTGTCAACAGATGAATGGATAAAGAAAATGTGGTATATATACCCAATGGGAGTTTTGCTTGGCCATAAAGAACGAAGTTATGTCATTTGCAGGTAAATGGACGGAACTGGAGGACACCATTCTAAGTCAGATAAGTCAGACTCAGAAAGTCAAGAGTTGAATGTTTCCTCTCATATGAAAGAGTAAGGGGAAGGGGGGGGGTCAGGGGGAGAGGGAAAGGAATGGAGGATCGCACAAAAAATACAAGAGAGAACAATAAAGGAAGGAGATTGAGAGGTAGGGGGGAGGGGAGAACATGGGGAAGCACTGGGGAGTGAAATTTACCAAATTTTTCTATATCCATCTATGCATATCCCACAATAAATCATACATAGGGTTATAACACACTAATTAAAGTAGCAACAATAGATGGGAGATCTATGGACTAGAGTAAACAGATCAAGTGAGGATTGATCAAATTATGTCTGTCCATGTGCAAATATGCCATGATGAAGCCCACTATTGTGAATCATTATAATGCACCCACCAATAAAAAAGTCTCATAGTCTGAAGGCAAGACAGATATGTGAACAGTTATATATGATAGTTTGATCCATGTGCCCAGAGAAATGTTCTTTTGCTATCTGTCATCCATTTATTCAAAAATGTTTTATATTTAGTGCTTATTATTCACCATGCTGAAAGGCGAGGGCTGGTACAGTGGAGGAGAGAGCTGAGCTGGGAGCCGAGTTCCCTTAAGCTTATGGTTTTCTCTCACCCTTGCCTACCAGGCAGCATGTCATAGCATCTAAGTGCAGGGGTTCAAATCCTCCCACTGCTAGTTACTTAGCTAGCAGCTCAATAATTTGTGCAGGTGACTTAATATTTCTCTGCCTTATTTCTCTGTCCTATGGGCCTAAAAGTGGTATAGCACCTACCTACCTGACAGAGTCATTATTGAGGATCAGGTGAATTAATATCTGAAGCTATGTAGATGTGAGACCCAGAACATAGTAGAATGGTAGGTAATAAACCTGAGTCGTTCTAAGTGTTTGCCAAGTCCACAGTCCATCCATACTACCTATTATCTTTAAACTGACACATTTTTAAAAAAATGTAAATGTTTATCCATGGACTATCAAATATTGCAAATAAACCCACTACTGGTGGGTTACATTGCCATAGATCTAAAGACTGCTCAGGGTACTTCCTTTGTGAAGCCATTTGTCCCCAGGCAGGACCAGCAACTCCATCCTGTTTTACACAGGACTTTATTGCAAACTCTGATTACTGCTCATCAGCAGGTCTAGAGATCCGGCCTTACTCTTGACCAGTTGCCCAATGTGAGGCTGCTCCCTTGGTTTGCCCTGTCCCTGGAGACCCAGGAATATAAAGATCGAGAGCCAGAAAAGTCCACTGGTTAAGACACCAGACGCACTTAGACAGGCTCCTTGCACAAAGCGCTTGGAAGCTGACAGGTGTCATTGGGCTTTGCTGAACCTGTGTGTCCATCAGGAGGCCATGCCCAGGATCAAGGCTTCCCACACAGGGAACCTACCTGCTGAGTCTGAGCACAGGGCAGCCAGGGAAGGTGGGTGTCTGGGTGGGAGGGGAGCAAAAGGTCACGTTCTGAGGTTGTTTCTCACTGTCTTTGTAAGACGGGGGGAAAAGGGGTGGAAGCTCAATCATTCTTTCCAAATGGCCGAGGGTGGGGCCAAACCCCAAGGTGGTGTGGCTGAAGGCAGGAATGAAAGCCCCTTGGAGTGGGTGGTGCTTGGAGGAACTCTGTTTATTCCAGGGGTGCAGAAAGCAGATTGCATGGTGAGCAGTAGTGAAAATTCATTCTAGACAGAGGGAACAGCATAGAATCAAAGGTGTCCAATACCACAGAATGCACAGTTAATTATTGACCTTTTGACAGTATTTGAACGAACAGGTGCAGTAAAGCAAGCCTGTAATTCCAGTGGCTCAGGAGGCTGAGGCAGGAGGATTGCAAATTCAAGGCCAGATTCAACAACTTAGGCCCTAAGCAACTTAGCAAGACCCTGTCTGTAAAAGAGAATATAAAAAAGGACTGGGGGAATGATGTTGCTCAGTGATTAAGTGCCCCTGGGCTCAATCTCTGGTACCAAAAAAAAAAAAAAGTTTCAGCTATTGAAAGCAGCAGGTCACCTAACAAGCTTCAAGAGAAGAGAATAGAGAGGTGGGTGGGGAGCAAGTCCTCTAGGTCCTCAAGGGCCCCCAAGGCCTCCAGGATGGGTATTTTAGAAAAATGTGAAGAAATTTGAAAAAAATCCCTCTGCTGAACCACTGTTGTGGGGCAGGTCACTCAGAAAACCCACCAAGTCCCAGTTTTGTACAAATTGAAGAGTCTTTATTTAGCCGGCCAGCCGGAGACTGCTCCCCACAGGACCCGTAACTGTCTCTGCAAGGAACAGCCCTCACTCTGAGCATTTTAGGATATTTAAAGGCAAAAACCACATCTGGGTTGACGTAGCTGCAAGCAAGCAGGGACAGGAGCTGGACTGGGCAGTTAGCGAGACAACGCAATGGGCACATTGGTATTTCCCAAGGGACTTTCCAGGTTGGCACAGCAGCGAGCAAGCAGAAGGGAAGTGGTCAAAATGACCCTAGTTCAGTACCAGTCAGGGAATGTCACTAATGTCTAGACAATCTCTGACAAGGTGCATTGCCCAAGAAAAATGGAAACCAAAGAGAACAGTTTTACATGGTATAACAATTGCTATTTTGAGTTGCCAAGTATGTTATGCTAGGTAACTATTAATGGGTACAGAGGCGGGGCTTTCCCATGGGAGGAGCACTTCTTACATGATATGGAGTCTCGGGGTGAAATGGTGTCTGTTTGGTCATTGCCCATATAGCCTGGCCCATAACACCAGCACTGCAGAAAGGGGTCTAGATGTAATTCATTTTTTTCCAAGTAGAATGTCCCTTTGAATACCTCTGCAGTAAGTAGGCTGGAGAATCTGGTGCTAAAAGACACAAATGTGTCTAAAATACTCCACCACAGCAAAGTATCTGAAATTTTTTCTTAATTGTTAGAAAAGACTATTTCTGTAGATGCTTAGAACAAGTTTTTTAAACACCACCCTTTGAAAAGACCATCTCTCTGAACCAGAGTAGCCGGGAAGCTGGGGTTCAAAGTCATTTAATGGAGGGGCCGTTGTTTCTCCACACCTTGTCTGTTCACATCATCGGGGCACGGTTTTTCCTCTGATGTTGGGTGAGTGCCCTAAAAGTCAGTGTAGATGTACAGCCCGGCACACATCACTTAATGGGTTAAGTCACCTCTGTCTACCCCGCCTGGAAAAGGCTTTTGAAAGTCCTCTTGCCAGAACGGACTTTGACCCATCCTATTTGAATGAGCTCTGTGTACATTTACCATGCCACGACCTCGCCAAGACACCTCCAGCCAATGCCTGTCCCTAAACAGCTTCCTGGAAAGTACACTTTGCAGAGGCCATGAGAGGAGAGCGGCAGGCCACGCTCAATTTACAATGGAAGGCACAGGGGGAATGGACTGGATTCTGTCCTGGGTCTTGGGCCAGGGGCCTCCTCTGTGGCCACACCTCCTTGGAAGTAACCCCCTGTCCCCTGCCCTTGTCCTGGGTGCTCACTGAACTTGCCCTTCCTTGAATGTACAGGTTAAATAATTTAGCTGGTGCATGATTTAGCTCATGAATATCTGTTGTCTGTAACTTCTCATTCTCATGGTCATTGTCACCTCCCTTGTAGGACCTTTGATAAGGGAACCCTGTTATTCAGACGGGCAGCAGTGCTCACAAGCCCCCAGAACAGGGTGCCCTTCTCATCTCTCAGGGCTCTGCTGCTGCGCCTGCTGCCTGAATGCTCCTTCATCAGCTCTGCTGCTTCTGCTGCAGAGAATTCCTCTCCCTCCCTTGGTTATTAGACTATTGTTCTGCTCTGAGATTGGCATTATTTCTCATCCTTCTGGAGACTGACCTCTCTTTATCCTTTATGCAAAACTACTAACCTGCCTGGCAAGGGCCCCACCCTTATGCTGCTTCTAACTCTAATTACCTCCCAAGGCCCCATCTCTGATTCCCATCACTTTGGGAGTTAGAGACTCTACCTATGAATTTTGGGAGCACACAGTTTGGCCCACTGCATTACCTTTCCCAATTCCCTGATCATGGGGTGAGCCTCCTCTCTGCAAATCCCTCCTGTTGTAGCCTAGGTCAATGGTGCCACTGCCGCTGATTTATTTGTCTTTCTTATTTGATTGTGAGCCACTTGAGGGTGGAGCTTGTCCTTTGTCTCTAACTCCAATATATAGAGTCTATAGTAAAAGTTCAGCAAGTGACTTAACAGAAGAAAGTGACAAGCAATTATTTTTAGAAGAAATGCATAATAGATGAAGGTGATTATCTACTCCTTACATGATTGTTACCAGAACAGATCATGAATGTCACTTTATACTCCAGATCCCATGAAAGTCATTTTTTTTTAATTTTTAAATTATTTAAAAAATATTTTAGGGCTTGCCAGCTCACTGACCTCCTAGGAAGGACAGGAGCAGGAAAATAGTCTTACATCTGTTAGTAATACCCTGACATTTTAATCAACGTGATGAATCCTTTCTTTCTTTCTTTTTTTAATTCAGGAAGGTTGCTGCTGAACCCTATTTCTTCAGCCTGGAAATTGTGGATGGCCTTCAGTAAGTGTGGTTAGTATGTGAACCTAAACACCCAGTGAACATCCACCTCCTTTCTTGGGGCTAACTACTTGCTCCCCCAATTCTACATTGGAGCCCATGGTCCTACTTTTCTTCTGGATTCTTCCAGGTGTGCTCTCTGCACTTTCTCTGCACCACAGGGTTCAAAGGGGCCATTTAAGGGCTGAACTTCTGGAACCCCTCAATGTAAGGCACAGCCCCATCACTAACCCACAACTCCCAAGAGCCTTTGTCATCCTCCTGGTCTACTAGGGAACTAGGAGTGGTGGCACTCAGCTTCTCCTTGGATGGTTTCTCACTCTTGTTTGGTCAGCCTCCTTCAGAGCCCTGGACCTTCTGCTTTACATCTCTGTGTGTCCACCAAGTTCTCCATGACCACAGCAGTGAATTTCAACCCTGTGATTCTTATATTTTAGGGTCAGCTAGGATCTCCTACAGAGAACCATTATACCTGGACCCCGACTCGGACCAGGGGAAACAATCTCTTGGGAAGGAGAATACAGAATGGCAGTTACGTTTTTTTCTAATGCCAGTGCTCAAAAACTATGGTCCACAGCCCAGCACTGAGCATCACTTAGAAATTTGTTAGACATACAGATTCATGGGTCCTGCCCCAGATCTGGTGATTCAGAGTCAGGGGCTACGTGGTGGAGAAGGATGGACTTTGAGCTCTGGGTGAATTTGTGAGACGCTCCTGGTCCACTTTCCCTCTGCACTTGGAACTTAAGGCAGAGTGTCAAACTTCACGAGCAGTGGAGTGGCTTTCCTGCCTCTGGCTGTATTTTGTTACCCAGCATTCCCTGGCAATCCCTAGCCCCCTTCTTGCTGGCCCGGCTGCTGTGGTCTGCTATTATACGCTTCCTTCTTCAAGCATTAATTATTGCCATGCAGCACTGGTTAGTTGATCTGGGAGATCTTTTTTTTTTTTCTTTTCTAAAATTAGCTACAGGTTAAGTAATGTGCTCCAAGCCTGCAGCACCTCCTTACCCCCCACCCCCTGTCTTTTTCCAAGAAGAGAACAATGTGCGGTCTAGTTTTCACCTAAACACAGAAAAATAAAGAGAAAAGACAGTGACTTCCAGGTGCTGAAGTGCAGTCTGCCTCAGGCATGTATGACCATCCACCTGAGGACCAGCGTGACTTTCAGCAGGGAGACAACCATGCATGGCAGGGGACTCCACCCAATAAGGACTTTCCTCCGGGGGCCCTCTATTCCTTCTGTGGACTCCCTTGCATGAGGCTTCTGCATGTCACTTGTGTCCTGGCATTGTGACAGCACCCTGGGGATGATGTGACTTTCTTACAGGTTTGGGAGTTGTACCTGGGCTGTGGGGGCATTTTAAGCATTCTGGACCCCATGGCCTCAAGGACAAAGGACGTGCACATGCAGTCGCACTGTACTGCGTTAGGCACCACAAATGGCACTTCTTTCTTTCTCCAATACTGTTACAATTTTCCATTGGTGGACCCTTCCAGGGCTTTCAGTTTGTCCTTTAGCTTTTAGAACTCATTAATTAATTTTCAGAGAGTGGCTTTTCTCCTGTTTCCCTACAAGTTAGAATCTAAGTGAAAGGGAGAAGGGTGTCTTATGTGAGCTAAGGAGGTGGTAGGGAAGACGGAGACAGGGTCTTTGAGTTCATCTCAAATCCTTGGGCTCCTGTCAGCTGATACAGAGTGACTGGTCAAAGGATCTCCATAAATGTGCAGACCCGAAACAGACTTCATCAGATGCCATCTGCTTTGTGTTTTTAATGAATGTTCCATTTTCCATTTTAGAACAGTTTTGTTCTGCAGAATTATTGCAAAGATAACACACAAAGTTCCCATACAGAGAACACTCAAGTTTCCTTCATTATTGATATCTTACTAGTATGGTATATTTGTCACAATCAATGAACCAATATTGATAACATTATTACCAACAACAATGCTTTATTTAGATTTCTTAAGTTTTCCCCTAAATTTCCTGTTCCTGTTTCAGGATCCCACCCAGCATGCCCTACTACGTTTATTCATCAGGTGTCCATAGATACCTCTAGGTTATGACATTTTCCCCAAATTCTTCTGTTTGTGATGAACTTAGCAGTTTGGAGTGCTGGGCGGTTGTTTTTGAGAAAGTTCCTGTTATGATTTAGATATGAGGTATCCCACCAAAGCTTGTGTGTGTGAGAAAGTACAAAATGTTCAGAGGTGAAATGATTAGATTATGAGAGTTGTTACCTAATCAGTGGGTTAATCCACTGATATGGATTAACTGGGTGGTAACTAGGTAGGTAGGGTATGGCTGGAAGAGGTGGATCACTGGAGACATGACACCAAGGTCTATATTTTTGTCCCTAAAGAGCAGAGCGCTCTCTGTTTCCTGGCTGTTCTAACCTGAGCTGCTTCCTCCACCACGCCCATCTGCCATCTTGGGCTCAGAGTTATGGAACTGGCTGACCATAGACTGAACCTCTGAAATTGTGAGCCAGAGTAAATTTTTTCTCCTTAAGTTGTTCTTGTAAGTCTTATGTGAGCTTAAGGAGGTCACTTTTGGTCACAGTGACATAGAAGTTGACTAAAGCAGTCCCTCGATTTTTGTCTTGGTGGGTCTCGGTGACCCGGCTTGAGGTGGTGTTTGTCAGATTTCTCCACTGAAGAGTTATTCCCTCTTTCCATATTGTTCTCTATGGAAGGAAGCACTCTGTATAACTCACACTCACAGTGGGGAGTGATCCTTCACCTTGAAGGTAGAATATCTATGCACTGAGGATTTATGCCTCCCCCATTAATTTATCCATTCATTTATTTATTATATCAGTATGGACTCAGGATATTTATTTTCTACATTGGCCTACAATCTGACATTACTTTATAGATATTGCTCATATTTCCCCAGCCTCGGCATTAGGAGCTCTTTCAGTTGACTGCTGTATCCTTTTGGGTATGCGCCCATCAATGTGGACTGGGCTTCTGCTCTAGTTTTGGGGTCCTCTGTTCCTTATGGGTTATCATTGGCTGTTGGTTTCCGTGGTTGCTCTACTCCATGCATGGACTTCTGCTGCTCTGCGGGTTCCCTTGGCACCTTGGTGTCCCCTCACTGGAGCATGTGGGTATTTCTGGTCCCTTGGCCACAGGTGCAGTCCTTGGGGGCCCAGCACATTCCCCTCCCTCTCCTCATCCATCCGCTCCCATAGCCACATTGGCACCTTTGTCTCTATGCCACTTGAGCAGGACACTGAGCTGAAGGCTGGAATGTGTAGCAGCTGAAGCATCTCCTACCACATTTCTCTTTCAGTCTTCGCCAAACTTCTCAAAGGAGATACGTGCATTTGATTTCTCGCCTCCCACATAGCCCTGATCTAACTCTTAACCGTCTTCACCCCTCCACTGAAATATCTCAAGAAGGTCTCCAAAGATCTGCACGTCGCTGCCTCCTACAATCCCTTTCAACATTCCTGTTGCTTTATCTCACAGTAGTTTTCAGCACTGATGGCTTTTGGGCATGCTCTCCTCCGCTGTCTCCCACCTCCCTGGAGGCTCTGCCTGGGTCTTCTTTCCTGCCTTATCTTTCTCTGTCTGGAAATGTTAGAGCTCTGTGCCATTCTAGGTTTCCTGTGAATTCACTACCTTCTCATGTCTGCCCAACACCTCACTAAGTCCTCAATGCAAATTCTAGTTGTGAGTGGATTTCTTTTGCAAATAGAGGAAGGTGGGCTGTTTACCAAGGAGATTTGGGTTTGAAATAATGATACCGTGAGAGGATGCAGGAATCCAAACCACAAGGAATTAGCAGAAATTTCATGGTATTTGGGGACTTCTCTAGGCCATGACAGGTGGAATTTCAGGGAATCATATCTACACATCAAGAACTAGGGATTCAACAGCCTTGCTATTTAACCATATAGGATTGGGGTGATATGTGATGAGACCAAAAACAGATTGGGAGAGAAAACTGGAAAATGTTTTATGGTTTTGTTAGTCACAGTTCCCTGGGTCCCTGGGAGAAGCAGCAGGGTGGTCATAGGCAGAGAGAGAAAGGTCAATGGAGCAGGGGCCTCCGTTGTGTTTTTCTGGGAGGAGCAGGCAAGACAGGGCCAGTGGGTTCTGGGGCCTGTTATAGAGGCTGTCCTTGATTGTCTGGTACCTGACAATAGATTTACAGATAGACTGTGGCTCAGAGAGTGAGCCTGGTGAAGGAGCTGGTTGGAGTGTAGACTATTATGTTCTCCAAACCTAGCCAGGGCTTTGAAAGTGGGTCAAGGCAGCATTTAAAACAATATCTAATATGTAGCTCCAATCCAGGGAAAAACAGATTCTGGGAGGGGTGTGATAGCATCTCTTCTGTTAATTGGGGTAGTATCACGGTCTAGAATAGTATTTTGCTCACTGTTGTTTAATGAGTAGATCCTCAGTTGATAGTGGCTGAAAGAAAGTGTTATAAATTCTTTTTAAAAATTGAAGAAAGGGTCAAGAGTGTAACTTGGTTGTGGAGGACTTGCCTAGCATGTTTTCAGTTCTACAATAGGAGAAAAAATGGAAGGAAAACAATGAAAAATATATATATATATAGAATATAATATATATATATATATATAATTATATTCTATATATATGAAATATAAATATATAAAACTCTTTGGAAGATCACTATTGAGCTCAGGATTTTTAAAGGTCACATTCAAAAGTACAGTATCAGAATGTAAAAAAATTCAAATAATGAGCAGAAGTACCTCATATGTTCTGAACAACAATTATTAAAAAATTATTAAAAAAAGGAAAAGGAAAAGTCCACTGTGAAAATATTAGAATATTAGAAAATAATAAAATATTAGGAAATGTTAGAAGTGAACTGCAAAACCGTAGAACCATTCCATTTCAAATTGGCTCCACCAGGACCAGCACGGGAAATGAGATTTATACAGAAGTCTAATTTTTACCCCTCAAATTTTGCATCTGCTCCTCCTCCCATTGGCAACAGCTCCTTGATTTACCTTGGGGAACCACTCATCCCCCTCCTCTCCAGCCATGAGGCTCTGTAGGTGACCTCAGCCCAGGCTCACATCCCATCCATCAGAATCAAGCGAATAGTTTCAGATCAGATTAATGATCCAGTTTAGGCGGATGAGAATCAGTCCCGGGGTTTTGCTGAAACGTCTTCCTCAGAGGGATCAGGTGGGGATCAGTAAATAAGAAGTTCATACAAAGTGCTTGGCACGATGCTGTGACCCAGATGGCCCGAGCTCCCCCCAAAGCTGGACGGAAGACTCCACAGGCTTCTTCTTGACCTTGGGTTGCCCTTCCCTCTTAAAACCATTTACTTTAAAAAATTTGTAATATCAAATTCTTTCCCTGCCCCTTTGAGATGTAAATCTCTTAAAAAGCCTCCTGCCAGTTTATAACCCAAGAATGTCTTTCCGAAGGGCCTGGGAGCTGGCCCTTGGAAGTGTAGCTGTCATGGGAGAGGGCTCCCTGTCGTCTCTCAGTCTCTGTGGGAGGGTGGGAGCCCGAGTTCGGGGGGTGGGTGGGTGAGTCTTGCTCTGTGGTGGGAAGTTGCCCGGGTGAAGATGCAGTTAGCCTTGAGTTCCCTTTGGGGAAGGCCAATTAGCAAGCACAGGTGGCCTAAAACACCCTTCCCAGGTCTTACAAGCTTTCCCATGTTTCATCTTATGCATTCATTTTATTTTTTCAATTTTTTTAGATATATATTTTTACATATCTCTTTTTATTTATTTATTTTTATGTGGTGCTGAGAATGGCACCCAGTGCCTCACATATGCTAGGCAAGCACTTTACCACTGAGCCACCACCCCACCCCCTTGTCTTATTTATTTTTCAAAAAATGTTTTTATTAGGCTGGGTGCAGTGGCACATGCCTGTAATCCCAGTAGCTTCGGAGGCTGAGGCAGGAGGATTGCACGTTCAAAGCCAGCCTCAGCAACAGCAAGGTGCTAAGCAACCCAGTGAGACCCTGTCTCTAAATAAATCAGGGCTGGGGATGTGGCTTAGTGGCCTAGGACCCATCAGTTTCATCCCCAGTCCCCCCCAGATGTTTTTATTGGCGTGCTATAGTTAACATAACAGCAGGGTTCCTTGTGACACAGTCATACATGCATGGAGCATAATTTGCTGTGTCAGTCCCCAGTGCTCCCTCACCCTTCATTTCAGAGCAGTTGAGCTCTGGCTGGGTTCTAGCCTCTCTCTCCTATTGTTATAACCTTGAATGAAGGCTTCCCGGCTGCTTCACGTGACTCAGTGCAAGTTTTTACTTTGACATCTGTCACATAGTAAGTGCTCAATAAGTGCTATGCATTAAGCGTGTTATTTTGCTTCACTTTCTGACCTCAAGAGTCTCTCATGGTTGTCAGGGGAACAGTATATGAAGTCACCCAGATTGTACCAGACACATTAGGGAGCTCACTGATGGCTAATCACCCCTGATTGCCTCTTTATTGTGTGCAGGATGCACGTAGGTCATGCACCCACAGAGGTGAGACGTGATCACTGCCCTCCCTGAGTGGACAGACACAAGACACACGCAGAGTGACCTAGGGCCACACTACAAGGTTTTAGCAACAGTTCACACTGAGCTATGGAAACCCACGGACTGAACATGTGACTGGGGAGGTTTTATTTCACCCAAGAGGGACCAGAAAGAAGAGGAAGGACGTGGAGTCGGTAAAGCAGGTGGAATCTTGGGAGGTGAGTTGTTTGCTAAAACTGGGGGTCAGAGTGTGGGATTTGGGTTGGGGGAAGGGGAAAATCTGAAGCGGGAGACGTGTATGGAAGCAGGATCATGAGGGTAAGATGCAGATGTTACAAAAGGTGAATTTCAGCCATCACAGCAAAGAACCTTCTTAAAAACAGAGGCTTGAACAGTGAGTCACGAGCTTGCTGTCCCCTGGCGGGATCAGGATTGAGGGTGGGTGGCCCACCTTCAGGTGTGTCCCTAGGAAAGATTTCCTGTTGA
Source organism: Marmota monax (assembly GCF_021218885.2). NCBI lineage: Eukaryota > Metazoa > Chordata > Mammalia > Rodentia > Sciuridae > Marmota > Marmota monax. Next base: position 7,186,604 of record NW_026695202.1, read on the forward strand.
CTGAGGGCTTGGGGTCAGCCTTCTGAGACCTCTTCTGCCCTGAGCTGAGAAATACCTTGCAGATTAATGGAGGACGCTTGTATATTGGAATTAAGTCCATTGACATTTAAATACCGGATTGGTGACTTTCTAGCCATAATCCTGGACATATTACCCACTCTCCCTGAGGTTCATATTCTTTATTAATAATGTGGGCTTATAATGCCTATTATAAAGGTAAGGATTAGGTTTTGCTATTATTACAGAAAAGTTCAGATACCACTGACTTGAATGAAATGGAGACTTTTTAAAACTTTCTTCTATAAATGTAGCAAGGTGATAAAGAGGCACGGTCCCTGTGAAATTCCCTCCACTCAAGCTAGCTTTAGGGAGCCCCCAAAGTCATTTCAACATTCAAGACTTCAGGAATTGTGTGTGTATGTGAGGGCGCAGCGAAGGTGGGTAAAGACAGGTCTGTGTCCCTGATGAATTTCTGTTTTTAACTGATTGGTCACAGCTTAGTCTCATGACCAGAACTCACTGCCAATTGCTCCCTTTCCCTTAATAATTAGAGTTCCATCACTAAAAAAAGAAAGTAGAATGGATATTGCTACAAAATCATTTATGTCCCCACCTTTGCACCCATAAGGATGAAAGAGATGATTTATGTCAAATGCCTGAGCATAGTAGATGCTCATTAAGTACCCATTCTGTTCTTTCTTTACAGCAATTTGTCAGGAGATGGGACTTCAAGGTGGATCACACTAGCCCAGGGTCTTCCTAACTTTCTGTATGAAAGATAGAAAAAGAATCATAAATTCCACTAATTGGCGGTATCAGGAAGAGCATTACGGAATAGGAGAAAATAAAAAAGATAATTATAATTTCCATTTGCTGAGGTTAGGTGCCAGACATTGTACTCAGGGCTTGGCCTATGTAATCTCATTGACTTCTCACAATCGTCTTACAATGTAAGACAAATACTGTATTTTACCCTCTTCTGCAAAAGAAGAAAAGTAGACTGGGACCGTTAACCACCAACGTGCTGGTGGCCTGGTAACTACGGAATGTTCAATCCAGGGTCCATATTCAAGGATGATGTCCATCTCCGAAGCCGGTGGATTTAACCTTTAGACTGCGTTACCAAACCATCCATTCCTGCCGGTCTTCATCATGCCGTGTGTCCTTACCAACCTTCCACTCTCTGCCAGGCCTTGTTTGAAGCCTAGCAATACAGACAGGTGAGGAGTTCCAATTTATATGCTGGTGGGAGAAATTAAGCAAGTGGTAACGTAAGTGAAATAGGAGTGCAGGCAGGGGGTAGGCCAGGGAGCAATAGAACAAGTAGAAGATGACGGACAGGTGGTCCAGGAGGGCCACCGTCAGTGGGAAGAACCAAGCAAGCAATGATTTGGGGCCAGGAGGCCCAGGGAGCAGCAGCAAGAGTCCAGAGGGAAGGTACTTGGCTTGTCTGAGGAGGAAGCAGAGGAGGGCTGTGGCCAGAACAGGGGGAGAGCTCGCACAGGTGGAGGAAGGTGGCCTCAGGGTGACATTCCCCCAGGACCACCTGTGGCCACGAGGTTTGACATTGCAGGAAAGAAAGCTCATTCTTGACTTATTTTTCAATGTTGGGTCAAGGTCAGGCCATGGGTCTTTGTCTATTTTTTGTGGCTATAAAAGAATGATCCAGACTGGCTGATTTATAAAAAGTAGTCATTTGTTTGGTTCATGGTTCGGGACTGGGAATCTAAGATCCAGAGGCCATGTCTGGTGAGGACCCTCTTGCTACATCCTTGTAACATAGTGGAAAGCATCACCTAGTGAGAGAGAGAGAGAATTCCTTTCATCGGGAGTCCACTCCCACGAGAGCTAACACACTCCCAGGATAAAAGCATAACCCGTTCCTGGGGGCAGAGCCTTCATGACCCGATGAAGGTCCCAGCTCTGACTGCCATCCCCACAGCCATGGAATCCCAACATGCGTTTTGGAGGTGACTTTCAAACCACAACGTCACATGACAGGGAAGTCGTGCTTCATTCCGTGATTGCCGTGGTCCTACAGGGATACCTCATTAGAGAGAGGCAAGGACATTCTGGGGTGACCTTTTCCTTACTCCAGGTTGAGCAAGTGTCCGTGTTGCGGTGGAGCATGAGAGAGTGAAGGGCAGAGGTGCGATGCCACCGCTGACCGCCGAGAGCCCCTTGTGGGCAGGCCTGGTGCAGGATGCAGGTGTGGTTGCTCAGGTGGGTGCAGAACCTGGGCTCCTGCAGGATCCATCAGCACACGCTGGAACCCACCAGGTGATGCTGTCCAGGTCACTCCATCAACACGGGGCTGCTGCAGCATGGAAACCTGGGGCGAGAGGTGGCCCAGCAGTTTGGGAAGCAGGCGGTCCAGGTCTGGCCTTTAGTAGAACAGACTTAGACAGCTGGATGCCCCCAGGGTCCCGAGGTGAGGACCGGGTGTGTAGTGGGAGAGGTGACGTGGCCCAGGAAAGGAGCCCAGAACTGTCCCTCAGAGCACCGCCTCTGGACCAACCCTGCTGCGTTGGGTCTTGAAGATTGAAAATTGCAAGAAACAATGGAGGGAAAGAAAAAAACCAAATGGACAAGATTTGGGATGTGACAGGTGTCCATCTTGGCTCCAGAAGGTGATGGGACAGAAGGGATCTGGCCAGGAAGAGGAGCTGACTGCCAATGTGTAGAGCCGGGGCTCCCGTGGGGTACCAGGATGACGTTGGGCTTCGATACTGAAGCAGGGGTTATAAATGCAGCTTTGGCCTTTCAGGAAGGAAAGTTCAGTAGGGAGCCCCAGGGGACAATGCCATCAGGTCTCCGAGGTGACAGTCACATCGCCAGCCAGCCTTGAAGTCTGCACAGGGCTAGGCTGGGGGGCTGGGAAGGCAGGGACTCTGGGGGACTTAGCTTTCTGCAGTGAGGTGGGAAAACCACGTGTCCCTCTTTGTACATTCTCCTCTGCTGCTGACCCTTGACCCTCACGCAACCCAATTTTTCTTGAGTGCTAAATGATGGAGACAGAAAATTAAGCTGGAGCCCAAGTACTTCATCTGCTGTTCGTTTCCTTAATTGTATTTCCTACACATTCTTTATAAATAGATTTAAGCAAGACACTATGTTCTTTAAATTGTGCATTTCTGTTGTTATGGAAACAGATGCTTTTATTTCTGCCCCCCCACCCCCACCCCCCAGCCATGAAGTAGAAGTTAGTACCTGTTTTTTTCAGGCAGGTGAATTATCTACTGACCCTTGTCTCTAAGAAGGTCTCTAGGGGAGGGTCAGAATGACCTGCCATGGCCTCTCTGCAGGGAGAAGATCCGGTGAGCTCCTGTGAGTCTCAGAAGACACGGGCCGTCCTAACCCTTCAGATGAGTGCCTCACTCCCAGATTCATAGACTGTTAGAACTAAAGAGGAATCTCTAAAGAGATAATCCTCATAATAATCATTTCAAATCACCTTACGGTGTACATGCAACATGTTAATTAGTCTCTGAAGGAACCTTGGAATTAAATCATTTGTTCAAAAACATTTACCAAACACTAATACGGCGCTGGGGCAGACACAGGTAATCAACCCAGAACATTGCATGGTGACTGTCACACGGAAGGGACTCAGCAGATATCTCTCTGTGAGTGAGTAAAGCTGTCCCCTCCTCCGGGATGCTGGGGGATATAAACATTTAATGGTTACAATGTTCTGTGTCACATGCTTGGATATGGATAGGTACGCAGCGTGGTGGAAACAGACACTGGATCATAATTTTCCTTCTCTATTTATTTTTGCAAGAAGTGAGAAAATTAAAAGCAGAAGATTAGAAGGGAAAATATCTGGCAATCTAGCCTAGCTATTTAGTGGCCGAACTACATAAAGCATCCAGGTTTCCTGAATCCTATTCTGATAAGGGTTTTTCCTAGATCATGTCAATGTCAGAACAGCTCTTCTGAAGCTTTAGTAGGCACACAATCACCAGGTGTAACGGACTGAATATTTGCCCTGGCTCCCTACATTGCATTCTTACCCCTTTATGGGATGGAATTAGGAGGTGGGTCCTTTAGGAGGTGGTGTAGGTGACATACAACCCACATGAGTGGGATTAGTGCCCTCCTAAAAGAGGCTCTGAAAAGCTTGCTTGTTCCTACCACTGTGTGAGGGCATGGTCATGAATTAGGAAACAAGTCCTTGCCAGACACCAAATCTGATGGCAACTTGGTCTTAGATTCCCCAGCATCTAGAACTGAGAAATAAATGTTATTTAGGCCCCAGATCTAAGGCATTTTTGTTATTGCAGCCTGAATGCACAGACACCCCTGGAGATCTTATAAATGCTGGTTCTGCTTCTGTTGGTCTGGGGTAGGGTTTGAGATTCTGCACCTGTGGAGGCACATAAGGTCTATGGTAAATACAAGGACCCTATAATGTCTCGATAAACACAAGGGCAGAACACAGTTTCTGTTCAACTCACAAAGTATTCATTGAGCATTTACAATATACCAGCCAACCTATTGGGAGCTGGGGTTATGGCAGCTAAGAATAAGAGCACGTTTTCATGGAGTTTCTATTTAGGAGGAGCCGAGAAGCTGAGCAGGCAATACAATAAAACTGGTTCTGCTGGCTGAACTCTTCATGGTAAGGCAACAAGGATACAGAGAAAAGTAAAGTTAGGGAAAGAGAATAGGCAGCATTTGAAGATGGGGAGTTTGTGGTTATAAAAGGAATTATAGGGAAGACTTCCCCACTGATATAAAGAGTTTAAGGAAATGAGGGAGGATGTAAAGATATCTGGGAAAGAATATCTCAGGAGCAGCAATGGCAAGTTCAAAGGCCCTGAGGCAGCAGGCTGGCAAGACATGGATAGGAAGTAGCTGTGGCTGTAACGGAGCTCTGAACGATGAGGTGGAAATTGTTCCAACCAAAAAAATGCATGACCTCTTGGGCCTTTGTAAGAACTTTAGCTTTTACTTGGAGAAAGAATTCTTTGGAATTCCATGAGCAGAGGAGTGATATGATCCGACTTGTGTTTCAAAAGGATCGCACTGACTCCTAGAGAGAATAAAGTGTAGGGAGAATGACATTATTCATCACCCTCTCTAGCCCTGGTGGGTCTCCCCTACAGTCACTGGGATGGAGTTGGCCCTGGAGATGGTCACATGCCCTCTAGTGTGCCCTGAACTTCGCAGCCAGAGGACACTCCATGTGTGCTTACTCCTTGCAGGTGGATTCCCCACAGAGAGTGTGCTCACGGGGAAGATGCAGATCCATCCTTCTTAGGTGTGCAACTGGTGGGGAGGGCAAGAAAGGGTGTTTAAATTAGGAAATATCTCACGATTTCCCCAAGTGGATGTTAGTTTGATTTAGCCAGTTGCTGACTGGTTTCATGCTAAGGGACTTGTATGGTCTGAGACACAGTCAATTAATTCCCTGTTTAGGAATGAGCTGGTTAGGGATGGGTTTGCTGTTCTATTATTAAAAGAAATGGATCTGTCAGAGAGCAACATATATAGCCTTAACAACCCACTTGGTGGATGAATGCATTTAAAGAAAAAAAATAGCTAAGACCTGGACTGAATTCTGGAGAAAATCAGAGACCTGCAGAATTTTAAATGACAAGTCGTCTTAGATATTGCACTGTTGAGAGCCACAGCCGAAGGGGCCCCAGCAAACTTCCAGCTGCCAGCAAACTTCCAGCTGCCAGCAAACTTCCAGCTGCTGGCTGATGATTGGCTCACAGCGGCCCCAGCAACATCTAGCTGATTGGCTCCTCGGCCCCAGCAACATCTAGCTGATTGGCTCCTCTGCAGTGATGCTCATTGGGCTGTTTCCCTGCCCTTTCAGACCACGGAGCTGCTCATTGGGGGACTTTTTTGGCTCCGCCCACGTGACCCAGCAAATAGGCCTCAAGAGCAGGAGGATTGTGGGAGGTGGAGAGAAGCTTGTGTGGGAGAGAGAGGCTTGTGGAAAGCCGGTGGTGGCAGTTGAGGCTCTGAGGGTTTTTCCTGAGAGGCTGTTTTGTTTGGCGTGTGTGGTTCTAAAAATAAAGTTAGTTTCTTTTGACAAGTGGCTCCTGATTGTGCCCAGCTAGACTGCGGCATTTGGTGGCTTGCACGGCGAGCGACTGAGGGTAAGTGAACTGCTCGCCCCTGAGGGCAGGGCGAGAGGATGGGTAGCCATTTTAAGATTCTTCTTTTGTTATTTTGTTTCACTTTTGTTTTAAGTTGCCTGTCCCTGGAGATGTGTAAGATGGAAGAAAAACCGCTCACATCTGAGGAACAGATAGGGAGAAAGGACGGATGGACATTTCAGGAGGCTATTACAATGATTTTGTGTTGTTCCAATTTTGTTTCACTCTGTTTCAGTTTTGTTTGGCGTCATCTTGTTGGGTTGTATTATAGTAGAAATACGGGATAAGAAATTAGTAAAAAACAAACTGAAAGAGTGTTAAGTAAATTGTTAGAGGAAGGAGGCATCTCAGTAAAATCAAGAACAGTCAGGGCATACGTTGATACAATACAAAAATGTAGCCCATGGCTTTTTAAGGAGGAGTTGTTAAATATATCACAATGGAACCATCATGGTGAAGATTTAAAAAGAATAGAAAAGAAAAGTCCAGGGACTCTGCCAGTTGGCACATTGCCATTGTGGACGTTCATATCTTGTTTGCTTAGTCCAAAGCCTTCAGTTCAGACAAAGGTAGAGGAAGGAGAAGACATATTGATTCAAGTAAAAGAGAAGGTCTCTCAAGTTAGTCAGACAGAGGAAAAGATTCAAGTAAAAGAGAAGGCCTCTCAAGCTAGTCAGACAGAGAAAGAAAGTGTAAAACAGAAAAAGCCATCAGGGGGAAAGTTACAACAGGAGACTGCTACTAACACCTTTCTATCACCAGAGGATGTAAGTGTCCAACTAACAAGGCCACCTCTATATGCTGGGAGGTCCCCAACCCCTGCAGTTGATAGTTGGGATCCTGAGACAAGATCTCAAATATTAACATGCCCTGTATTTGAGGCAGGAGGGCAGCGATTTTACCAAGTTTTAAATTTCAAAACAGTGAAGCAGCTAAAAGAGGCTGTAACAACCTATGGTCCTCAAGCACCCTTCACTGTAAGCATGGTCGAATCCATTACCAACTTGAACATGACGCCAGCAGATTGGGCTAATATGTGTAAAGCTGTGCTAAATGGAGGACAATACCTGTTATGGAAGGTTGCCAATGAGGAATTTTGCAAGGAGATGGCTAGGCGAAATGCAGCAGCTGGTTATCCTCAGAGAAATCTAGATATGTTGTTAGGAAAGGGACCTTATGAGGATCAGCAGCAACAAATTGCATATGATCCTGGCGTATACGCACAAATTGCTGCAGATGCAATTAAGGCATGGAAGACTTTACAAGGACATGGAGGTTTACAAGGTCAATTATCTAAGGTAATACAAGGAGCTAATGAACCTTATGCTGAATTTGTAGATAGGCTTATTCAAACAGCTACCAAAGTTTTTGGGAATACAGAACAAGCAATGCCATTACTAAAACACCTGGCTTATGAGCAAGCGAATCGTTGGTGCAGAGATATCATTAGACCATGGAAACATGAAGATGTAAACACATATATTTAATTATGTAGAGACATTAATGAACAAGAGCAAGTCGTGGCAGCTGCAGTAAAACAGGCATTAGATGCCAGGCCAAGAACATGCTACAATTGTGAACAAACAGGACATTTTAAAAGGAATTGCCCCATTGGAGGAGGGTTTAACAAAACTAGGTATCAAAGGAGTAGAATACCAGGTATTTGCCCACGATGCCGTAGAGGGAGACATTGGGCTAATGAATGCCGTTCTCAAACCACCATAGAGGGTACTCCATTATCAAAAAACGAACAAGGACCAGGTGTTTATCCACGATATCGTGGAGAAAGGCATCAGGCTCCATTGCCAAAAAATGGACAGGGGGGCCCAATGCTCCGGGGCCCAAAACCACAAATATACAGAGCACTGGAGGAACCCAGCAACCCCATCAGGGTAGTGCCCAGGACACATTGTCCATCAGATCCCTCATCAGACAAACCAGAGGGAGCGCAGGGTTGGACATCTGCGCCTCCGCCAGAGCAGTACTAACTCCAGAGATGGGAGTTCAAATCATTCCCACAGGGGTGAAAGGACCTCTTCCCAAAAGGAACAGTAGGCTTATTATTGGGACACAGCTCTTCTACTCTAAAAGGACTTATGATAAGTCCTGGGGTAATTGATCCCGATTATGAAGGTGAAATAAAAATTATAGCCAGTTCTCCAAAGGGTATATCAGTAATTTCACCAGGAGATAGAATAGCACAGTTACTAATAATACCCAGCCTACATGATAAATTTTCCAGTCGTACTGTAGAAAGAGGTTCCAAGGGATTAGGCTCCACAGGTGTAGATTGGGCTATGCTTTCTTTAAATTTAGATTCTCGCCCCATGCTAAAACTAAATATTCAAGGACATGAATTTAATGGTCTACTGGATACAGGTGCAGACCTTAGCATCATCTCTCGTCAAGAATGGCCAAAACATTGGCCATTACAACAAGCCACTCAAACGCTTCGAGGCCTAGGAGTGGCGACCAATCCCCATAGAAGTGCAATGGTATTAGATTGGAAGGATCCTGAAGGATGTGAAGGAACTATACAGCCATATGTATTGGATCATCTTCCCATAAATTTATGGGGATGAGATGTCCTAGATCAATTAGGTTTGACATTAACAAATAACATCAACCAAAATGCACCCACTATTATGACTAGACAAGGTTTTAGGAAAGGAAAAAGATTAGAAAAACAAGAACAAGGTATAGCAGCACCAATACAGATAGATCAAGGAACAGACAGACATGGGTTGGATTTTCAGAAAGGGCCACTGAGACAATCAAAATTACTTGGAAATCAGAAAGACCAGTATGGGTTCCTCAGTGGCCCCTGACTAAAGAAAAGATACAAGCAGCCCATGACCTGGTCAAGCAACAATTAGCAGAAGGACATATACAACCTTCTGTATCTCCCCATAATACTCCCATTTTTGTCATCAAAAAGAAATCTGGTAAATGGAGATTATTGCAAGATTTAAGAGCCATTAATAATGAGATGGTTATTATGGGACCTGCTCAATCAGGGATTCCTCAGTTGTCTGCTTTGCCAAAAACCTGGTATGTTTTAGTTATAGATATTAAAGATTGTTTTTTTTCAATTCCAATTCATCCTGAGGATAGTCCACGTTTTGCATTTACTATCCCTGCACTGAATCATGAAGGTCCTGATCAGAGATATGAATGGAAAGTACTCCCTCAAGGGATGGCTAACAGCCCAACTATGTGTCAAATTTATGTTAACAAAGTAATCCAGCCACTTAGAAATCAAAATCCTGGACTACAAATATTTCACTCTATGGATGATATATTATTAGCACACAAAGATAAAAACGCATTGCTAGAATGTTATACCACACTTACAAACTTATTAAAAATTATAATCTAGAGATAGCAATAGATAAAGTACAATTAAATTTTCCAATTAATTATTTAGGAGTTCTATTATCCTCAACCATGGTCCGTCCACCAAAAATTCAAATACGAGTAGATCAACTCAAATCACTTAATGACTTTCAAAAGTTATTAGGAGACATAAATTAGATAAGGCCTTATTTAGGTATACCAACAGGAGAGTTGGGACCTTTATTTGATATCCTAAAAGGTCCATCAGATCCAAATTCACCCCGCATGTTAACGCCTGAAGCAAGAAAGGCATTAAAAATCATTGAAACATATATGGAAAATATGCATTTGGATAGAATTGATATAAGTTTGCCTTTATTATTTATTGTACTACCAACAAAAAATATTCCTACAGGAGTATTTTGGCAAGAAGGTCCATTATTATGGATACATTTATCTTATTCTCCTAACACTATTCTTACTAGGTATCCTGAGGCTGTAGGACAATTAATACTCAAAGGAATAAAAGCAGCGAAGGGAGTGTTTGGAATTTCTCCCAATAAAATTATTACTCCATATACTATGAATCAAATTGATGAGTTAGCTAATGAGTTAAATACTTGGGCAATAATCATGTGCAAATCTAATATTTCATTTGATAACCACTTACCATCTAATCCTTTATTGTCTTTTTGGTCATTGCATCCTGTAATTTTTCCAAAAATGACAAGAAAAACACCTATCATGAATGCTCCAAATATATTCACTGATGGGTCAAATAATGGTACAGCAGCAGTAGTTACCCCTGATCAAACTTTTACATTTTTAGTACCCAAACAATCAGCTCAAAAGGTAGAGCTTAATGCAGTTTTACAAGCTTTTGTGATGTTTAAAGATTCTGTATTTAATTTATTTTCTGATAGTCAGTATGTAGTTAATGCTATAGTATCTCTTGAAGATGCTGGTAGGATTTCCCCTTCTTCTACTGTTTTCTCTTTGCTTTCCACTATACAAAGTGTAATCTGGGACAGAAAAGATCCATTCTTTATAGGACATATCAGGGCACATACAGGATTGCCTGGAGCCCTTCGTTTGGGCAATGATTTAGCAGATAAAACTACACATGACATACATATTTTTTCTACACTAGAAGAAGCTATAAATTTTCATAAAAAGTTCCATGTCAATGCTAATACTTTACAAAAGCGTTTTAAAATAACTAAGGAACAAGCTAGACAAATAATAAAACAATGTCAAAATTGTGTGACCTTTTTACCACAAGTTAATCTTGGAGTCAATCCTAGAGGATTGATACCTAACCATATTTGGCAGATGGACGTCACACACTTGCCAGAATTTGGAAAATTAAAATATTTGCATGTTACAGTTGATAGTTCTTCTGGATTTTTGATGGGCTCCCTTCATGCCGGAGAAAAAACTAAAGATGTTATAGCTCATTGCTTACAAAATTTTGCCACTGTGGGTGTTCCAAAACAGTTAAAAACAGATAATGCCCCTGGTTATACTTCTACCTCTTTTAAACAATTTTGCTCAACATTTGGCATTACTCATATAACAGGAATCCCATACAATCCACAGGGACAAGGCATAGTTGAAAGAGCTCATCAAACTATTAAAATGTACTTATTAAAGCAAAAAGAAGGAATTGGGAAGGGGTATATATTCCCCAAAGATAAACTTAAAATAACCCTTTTTACTCTAAACTTTTTAAATTTGGATTCATCAGGACTTAGTGCTGCGGAAAGGCATATGTGTCCAAAAAATGTGCATAAGCCCAAGGTACTTTGGAAGGATATTCTAACAGGACAATGGAAAGGTCCTGACCCAGTAATTGTCTGGAGTCGGGGGTCTGTTTGTGTGTTTCCACAGGGAGAACAGCAGCTGATTTGGATTCCAGAGAGATTAACCAAGGTCCTGACCCAGTGATTGTCTGGAGTCGGGGGTCTGTTTATGTGTTTCCACAGGGAGAGCAGCAGCCGATTTGGATTCCAGAAAGATTAACTAAAGCGATTTCTACAGACCTAAAAGAAGATGATTTGGCTCAAATCCATAACAACTGATATCCAAAACTCCAGTTTGGCTATTCTTACATCTGCAACAGAACCAGGATGCTTTTTTCAATATCTATTTTATTATTGCCCTTTGCCATATCATGAAGTTCTATTTTGTTTTTTGAGCTCATACAGACCTAGGTTAATGTTTTGCTGATCAGTTCTATTTTTTGACTATAGAGTTTTTAAACATTGCAATGGAGATTTCACCTGTAAAAAGTTATAAGGCCTTTACTATAATGTTATGTGTTGTATGTATTATATTATGTGTGCACACTTGTGTTTTGTGTTATATGTTTGAATGTACGTATGTTCATATATCATATATGATGAGCGCTCATAATAAAATGGATCCAAATTTTTTTTTCACGTGATTTATATGGTTTAATTTAAATTGGGTAAACAACTGTTGAGGATTGTTTTAATATGTAAACAAAAAAGAAGGTTAACGATCTGTTTGTTTACTTTCACCTTTCCTTTTCATTATATTTAATAATTCTCTTAAAGATAATGTAAATTGTTAAGAAAATTGTTTTCTTTTAGTGCCTTCTATAATGTTACATAATTTTTTCTTTAGCCATTATTGCCAGAATTCCTATCTTCATCCCAGTGCCGGTGAAGACAATGTAAATTGTTAAGAAAATTGTTTTCTTTTAGTGCCTTCTGTAATGTTACATAATTTTTTCTTTAGCCATTATTGCCAGAATTCCTATCTTCATCCCAGTGCTGGTGAAGTCAAAGATAAAACCAATCTACAGCTTCTACAATAGCCATCACTGAACTGCTTGCAGAACTTGCCTGGACACATTGTGAGCTCACCTGTATGCATTGTGAACTATCTGTTGGTACAGCGACTTGTGGTAGTGTTGGGGTATTTTTGCTGATGATGTCATTGGTGGTACAATTTTTCCAAAAGGAGCCATCAATTGGCTTGGTGTATCTTCCTCCCTTCTGCTTGTCATGATCGTCCAGCTAAAATTTGGGGGCCAACAGACGTGAGGCAAAGAACCTCACCCCCCCGCTGGTACAAAGACCTCTCCACAGGTGTGGCTGTATACTGGACCGGTAGTCAGTGACGGGTAAGATCCAATTGCAATGGTACCAACCTAAGGACCATATGTACTATTGGACAACCTAAGGCAGGCACGGTCCCTAAGCCACATGCTTGTTGTTTAAACAGAGAGGGGGAGATGTTGAGAGCCACAGCCGAAGGGGCCCCAGCAAACTTCCAGCTGCCAGCAAACTTCCAGCTGCTGGCTGATGATTGGCTCACAGCGGCCCCAGCAACATCTAGCTGATTGGCTCCTCGGCCCCAGCAACATCTAGCTGATTGGCTCCTCTGCAGTGATGCTCATTGGGCTGTTTCCCTGCCCTTTCAGACCACGGAGCTGCTCATTGGGGGACTTTTTTGGCTCCGCCCACGTGACCCAGCCAATAGGCCTCAAGAGCAGGAGGATTGTGGGAGGTGGAGAGAAGCTTGTGTGGGAGAGAGAGGCTTGTGGAAAGCCGGTGGTGGCAGTTGAGGCTCTGAGGGTTTTTCCTGAGAGGCTGTTTTGTTTGGCGTGTGTGGTTCTAAAAATAAAGTTAGTTTCTTTTGACAAGTGGCTCCTGATTGTGCCCAGCCAGACTGCGGCATTGCACCATCACTTCATTTGACTAACTCAAAACCTGATGCTCACGGAGGACCAGTGAATTGCCCATGGCCAGCTAATTACTAATTGGGGACACTCGTCCCCTAATTCGAGAGGCTTTTCTCTCATGTCACAGACCAGAGTAGGTAGGTGTGGCTCTGGTCCACAGGGTCCTTCAGGAACCCAGGTGCTTTCCATTATTATTTTTTTTTGGTGCCTCCATCCCACAGGTCCTTGGAGATGGCTGCTTTAAAGACTCTGAGGATGGTGCCCAGGAGGTTTTGACAAGGTGGACCTAGAGGTGGTGCATATCATTTCTCACATTCCCCCCTGACAGCACTCAGTGTCATGGTCACAACTAGACAACACTGTCTAGCTGTGTGCTCTGGAAGAAAAAAACATGGACATTGATGGACATCAGTCATGCAGATGTGGGGTCAGGCAGCAAAACAGAGCAGGGGCAATGCCACAGGCCTCTGTGCGTGTGCTGCCATGCTGACCGGGCTATCCCCCTCACCTCTCTTTCTGTCCACCCCTCTCTCCTTTCACTGATGTGTGGTGACCATCTGCAGATGACAGGGTTGTGGGGAGACTCAAGTTGAAGGAAACATGGGCCCCGAGGGCCCGTTGGTACAGTTTAAAAGTGAAACAGGAAGAAGAGAAGGACTTAGAACATGGGCAGGACGGATACCTGCCACACGTGTGGCCAGAGTGCTCCCTGGGCAGCAGCAGGGAGCCAGCAGCCGAGAGAATGGTTGGATTCCAGCCGTGTCCTGCACCAGCCATGTGACGGGGCCTGATTGGCCTCTCTGAGCTCATTCCCACCTTAACGTGGGTCAGTGAGATCCTCCAGGGATGGTGCGGGAGGGTGTAAGTATTCCTGAAGAGGCTGCTATGGCATGTGATGGTACCCCACGCACGTTGGTCCTCTTTGGTCAAGAGATGCCCAGAGGAGAGAAAGAGGACTTCCTGCCAGAGAGGTGGAGAAGGCTGCTGGTGAGGTGGCTCTTCACTGTAATGGAAGATCTGAGGGTCAGGATGGGCCAATTGAACATTCTGTGGACTACAGGGCAGTGGCCTGGCTGTGGTGCTCGCTGTGGCTGCTATCACAGTTGTAGCAAACAGTGGCTTAAACAACACACTCTGTCTCTCAATTCCTGAGATCAGAAGTCTGAACTGGGTTTCGCTAGCTGGCACTCAGCGTCAGCAGGCTGCCTTCCTTGGCGCTCTAGTGAGGAATCCTGTCCTTTGCCCTGTCCCGCTGCTGGGAACCACCTGGATCCCTTGGTTCATGATCTAGCTTCAGAGCCAGCAGCATGGAAGTGCAGTGCTTTGACCTTGGCCCTCCTGCCTTCCTCCCACGATGGGCCCACCTGCATCATCCAGGGCAATCTCACCTCTGTGAAGTCCCTTTCGCCATGTAGGGTAATGTTCACAGACCTGGGGACTAGGGTGCATCCACCTTGGGGGCCTTTATTCTTTCTATTACACATGGTGAATCTGTTGATCAGGAAGCTCTGACTCTGTTAAACGCCCTGCAGTGAATTGGGTAGGGGGAAGAACATCTTGTGCCTTGTTTGAAATCTGCAGAACCTCCACTGGGTATCAGTTCAGCACCATGAGAGACAACTTGGTTCCTCTAGCTTCCTAGGGCAGGAACGGAGAGAGAGGTACACAGCTGATGTCCGGCCACCTGCCAATAATCCCTCTACTAGTTAGATAATCCTGGAAATTCTATATGGCAATATCTGTATTTCCTTTAATTTAAGTCTTTTTTTTTATTTTAAAGAATGTGGGAAAGAAATGGGGAGCTGGGGAAGAAGTTGCATTATTAGTTACTAATATTCATTTGGACTTTGGTATAAATAAGTTTTTTATTTTTATTTATTTTTTGTTATCAGGAAGAAATTTAATGAAGATAAGAAAGTAGGAAAAAAAGATGTTTGGTGCTTTACTGTGCAGGAAGGAGTAGAATCCATCAGTGTGGGGGTGGGTTTGGTTGGGGTCAGTAGCTAGAAGAAGGAGCTTTTCAGAATGTAGTTCTGGGACCTATAGATGATTATCTCCTTCAAATATGGTCTCTACCTGCCCGGTGTCAATCCTGGATTTTCTGGGCTGTCTTCACCAGCATTTCTCCCTGTGCTTTCATAGAATTAATATACACTGATCCAGATCCTAGCATCTGAATGCATACAGTGTCTATTCTCAACTGCTAAGCCTGTCTCCATTGGAAGCCCTCTAGTGGAGAGGGTCTAGTAATTCCAAACATACATGGTGTCTCTGGAACCATCTCCAGATTGGAAAGGATGGGCAGGAGAGGACTCTTAAGGGTGCCCCGCTCCTCCATATGATTACATGATTAGCCAACAAAGAGACCCAAACGACGTCTCCTGACTCATCAGGATCTTGTTGTGTCTGCCATCCTTTGGGGCACAACCTCAGGGCTGCATCAATGGAAATGGCACAAACATTTGAGCTGGTTTTGCAAGGCTAGAGTTATAGAGAGCTGCAGGCTGGAGATGAAATTGGATTAAGGACAGGTATTCTTTCATCAGCACAAAAAAATAAGTCATAAGTGAGTATGGAGTTTCTGCTTCTGTTGAGTTAGACATGAGTTCTCCAATGTGGGAGAGCCAGGGAAACCTGTGGGCATCCAACAGAAAGAGGCCTAATGGAGAGCAGCCCTGCTTCAGCTCCAGCCACAGCAGGTAGTATGGGGCGAGGTATTAGTTTGTTTAGGCTGCTGTAACAAAATGGCAGACAGGTTGGCTTAAGCAACTGCTGTTTATTTTCTCAACTTTCTAGAGGTTAGAAGTCCAAGATCAAGGGTTGTGTACTCCTGAGGCCTCCTTCACATTCTCAATGACTCCACATGTAGCCTTTCTCTGTGCTCAGGCCCTCCTGGTGTCTTTCCTCATAAAGCATCAGCCATATTGGATCCCAGTTCCATCCCCAGGACCTCATGTAACCTTAATTATCTACAAAGCCTCCATTTCCAAATGTAGTTACATTATAATAGGTTAAAACTTCAATTTTGATTTTGGGGAGACCCAATTTGGCTCACTTTAGGAATGGTGTTCCTTGGAGGAAACACATGGAACTTACAGGAAGAATCCTTGGGAAAAGGGCTACTGGAAACCAATTTCATTCTAGAAAATATCCCATAGAAACATATTTAGCAAAAATTTACTGTGAAAAAATGCACATCAGGAAGAATTATCACTACAAATCCTCCCTAGGAAAAATATCCTCTGGAAAAAAAAATATCCATTATAAAATGCTCACCATGAAAATATGTAGCAGAAATTTCCATTGGGGGGAAATAATTAGAAAAAGAAAGGTGTAGAGGAGTGTGATCCTTTGAAGAACTTTTCAAAGAAAAATGTCTTCCAGGAAAATTTTCACTAAGAGATTAAACTACCACTCACAACATATGCCCCGGGATGTGTATCAATGAATCCCACTGTTCTGTATAATTATGATGTACCAATAAATATGGGAAATAATGCACAGGGAAAAATCACCTACTGGGAAAAAATCACACCTAGTATGAAAACTTCTGCAGAAAAATATCCCAAGTGGGATAAATACCCACTGGGAAAATATGCACAGGAAAACCGTATTCATCAGGAAAATGGCCTTTGACTGTATTCCTACTGTGAAAACCAGGGAACCAGGTTTATTCTGTGTGTGTGCTGTGTCGTGAGAAAAGTGTCACATTAGCTCACTCCTTGTAAGAGCTCTATGAGGTGGACGCTATTGTATGCTTCCTTTAACACAAGGGAGGCTGAGACACAGGCTACTTGAAGTTCCTATGAGTGCTTATAAAAGGGGATTCTGTTCCAGGGCCTAGAGTATAAAACAATTCCTCCAGGAGCCACTGGCACACTTGAACACCCAGGAGAACATACTTCCGTGCTTTGGGAAAACACAGTCCCAGGGGAAATAGTCACCAAGACTCTCGCCTATCTAAGTCTTCAGTTTTGGTTGCATAAACCCAACGAGATGGCCAAGTCATGCAATGTCCCGAACTTTGGGCTGCAGGAGCCTTGTTGCAAGGGGGAATTGGAGAATGTGGTGGGAGTTCTGAGCTCTCTTGATCTGAGGAAACCCCTACCTGCCTATGACTGACCCCTTTTGGATGTCAGCCTCGCGAGGTCGGGTCCCTGCCCATGTAGTTCACCTCTGCATTTATGGTGCTTAGAAAAACTGGTGCTTGATAAATAAATATGTCTAAAAGAAGGAATGTCACCCATGGTGAGGGCAGAGTTATTAATAGTCGGGGTGCTAGAGAGAGATATCTTCTAACTTGAGTCCCAGAGCCGCCATTTCCTGGCCTTGGCTACCAGACTCCTTAACTCTGAGTCCGTTTCTTCGTCTGTGCTATGGGGACAGCGAACCCTTCTCCCGTGGTTCTTGAGGGAATTCAGTTAGGTGAGGCCTGTGGATGAACCCAGGGCCCAATACATGGTAGATCATCAAGAAATAATCAGAACTGCTCCTTCCCCTCATGAAGTTTATAATTAGGTGGCTTGTCCCCAAGTCCACCAGCACCCCTTCAAGAATCCAGATGGGAGGCAGGAGCCCAGACAGGCTTATTATTCAAGTCCAGAATCTGCAACTCACTGTCAGCTCTGGAGATCAGAGACTCTGCTGGGTTCCATCTGCTTCTGTAATAAAACATAAATTATTAAACCCATAAAATATTGATGAATTGTTTTATAAAACAGAAGGATTTTAATGTATCGATTATGATTGAGAAAGTCTTCATGAATTTCTGGAAGAAAAATGATTGGGCTATGATAGCGGGTTGGTTTGCTCTGTGCCTCTGAAGGTTGCAGCTAGGAGAAGGTCATCGCATCTCTGTCGTCTGGCATCTGTGCCATGGTTAACCGAACATCTATGTTCCCACGCACATTAAAATCCAACCAAAGAGACATGATGGGGTAGAGACAAGTCTGTTGTTTACAAGAAATAATAATTTTGGTTGGAGATGTTTTTGCTTTTAGTTAGCGTCCTGGTTGACTCCCACAGACTCTAGAAAACTGGTGGGTTGGCATTGTAGTGCTTTTCATTCTTGGGTGATCTATTCAAAAACTTTCTCTCACTGACATTCAGGACAACCGACTTCATCCTTTGATTTTAGGATGAAAACCTCAGGAGACTGAAGTGAACTTGCCATGAGCCAGGCTGATGCTCTCCTTTTACACATGGGAAAACGGAGGCCCACAGGGAGCATCTCGCTCAGGATCTCACAGTGGATGAGTATGGAAAGCTGACTTGGCCCCCAGGTCCCCTGACTCTGGGGCTGACCCTTCTTCTGCTTGCACAGAATGAATGGGACTTTGTGATGGTGAGAGGTGTTCCAGTGTGGGGTGGGGGTGGGGTTTTAGACTTGGTGAGTAGTGTGGAGACAGAGGTTGGATGGCCTCTGGGTCACTGGGAAGACATTTTAAAGAGGTTTTTGGAATTCTGTGGAATAAAACAATGACCCTATTGGTCACCCACAACTGGCCTGCCACAGTAGCCTTGAAAGAAAGGAGGAGAGTGCGCCACCATGTCCCTGAAACACCCATTTCCCTTCCCAAGGAACTGAATCAAGTCAGGAGCACAATGAGAGCGAGCCAGACCAGAATGTCCAGATGAATATGATCTTAATGGACACTGATTCTCCCTCTCTCATGCACTGAGACCTGGGGCAAGGGTGTCATCTGTGGAAATAGCTTCTTGCTCATAGACCAAGACAACTGTTCCTTGGATCGCTGGGCATGCAAAGGTACAAAGGAAGCTCGTGATGTCACTGCTTCTGTAGTTTAACCCGTAAAGCCCCTCTCCCTGCAGTAACTATAGGAAGCAGAGCACGTGGGGAGGACAGGTGTTCATCCACCCGGACATGGCACCATGGGGCGTGGAGGTGCACTGTCCAGCCTGTTGCTACTGGGTCTTCTCCAAAAGCAATTTTCAATAAACCTCTGTCTCATAGGACATCTCCCTGTCTTCTTTGGTCTCCCAGCAACCCGTCCCTCTGCCCTCGCACAGCTGGGTGGGGACGGGACACCTGGCTGATTTCCAGAATCTCCCAGGTAGGACTCCAGCTGACACCTTTGGACAGAGCCACATCATTGCGATTCTTGGAATGTCCAGTGACACCCTCCTTGAGGAAGCCGTCACAGCTACTCTATGAGATGACAAGATGAGGAGCCTGGGTTCACATAGCTCATTGGTGGCAGAATCAAGGGCTAGAAGCACCATCTTTGGAAGTCTATATTACCGCTTCTCTACAAACACCTGACTTCTTCTCTTTGCTCCTTCATATCTTAGGTCTGATTCCAGCCAGGGAAGTTGGCAGAAAGGGCACTGTAATATTTGCAGCTAATATTTATGGAAAACTTTCTGTGTGCCAGGTCACTGTGCCAAGTACTTTCCTTCCATTAGCTCATTTCTCTTTCAGAGTAGCCACTGGAGTAGGGAACGTCATCAGCCCCAGAGGCGGAAACTGAGGCACCAGGAGGTGAACTGAGGTAGCGAAGCCAGCCCTTGTGCCCGCTGAGATGGACTTAGTTGACACTCAGAGAGGATCAATGATTTCAGGCACCTTTCTTCATGTCTGGAACGGAACCACTCCCTGCACGTGACACAAGTGACCTCTTATTTCTTCTTGAAGCTACCGATGCTTTGGGTGTCAACACTGACCACTTCTTAATCCCTTTCAAGGGTCCCCTTCTTGCTGCCAGCCCCTAGTGGCTTCCAAGTCACTGTGATTTAATTATGTCCCCCAAAATTCATGCATTGAAACGTCCCCCCCAAGGCAACAGTGCTGGGAGAGGAGGCCTAATGGGAAATGTTTAGGACTCTGCCCCCAAGGATGGATTAGAGCTGCCATCGCAGGAATGGATTGGCTCTAAAAGTGAGTTGAGCCCCTCTTGCCTTCTCTGTCATGCTCTCTTGACTTGTGGTACATGCTTCCACATTGGGGCACAGCAAGGTCTTGCCAGATGCAACCTCTTGATCTTAGACTTCCCTGCCTCGGAATCATAAGCTAGATTAAATTTCCATTCATTGTAAATTACTTCATTTGTGTTTTTTTGTTATGGGCACAAATAAGCCAAGACACTATGATTCTCTTACAGCCCACAGTCCTTTTTATTAGGCATGCTCTCCTTGGACAATCTTAGCTAATTGCATGCATTTCACATGCATTACTGTTAATGCACGACTAACTCCCAACCCTTGCTGCCTGCCCGAATGCTCCTTCAAGTCAGGGTAATGCTGACCTCACAGGGCAAATTGGTAACGAGTCCACCTGGCTATGTTTTCTGTAAGAGATTGTGTTGAATTGACAGTATTTATTCCTTCAGTGCCTGGGAGAATTTGAGAGTAAAACCACGTGGGTGTGAAGATTCCTTTTTTTTGGAAGACTTAAACTCTGAGTTCAATATCTTTCATAGTTTTGGGGCTGTTTTGTTTATCTATTTCTTTTTGAGTGAATTTTGCAAGGAATTGATCCATTTCTTGACATTAGTCAGTAATGCAAGTAGAGTGGTTCATAATATTCCTATTTTATCCTTTCATCTATAGAGTACACAATGACATTCTCTTTTATTTATAATATTGGCAAATTGTGTCTAGATCTTTTTTTTTAACCTTTTAATAAAATACTTTTTGGTTTTATTGATTTTGTCTTTTGAATCTTATCAATTTCTGCTCTTCTCAACTTCATTTCTTCTGTCTGCTTTGGGTTTATTTTGCCTAAAAAAATATATTTTTTCTAGTTTCTTAAAGGGGAAATGTAGATTATTGATTTGAGACTTTTCTAATTTTTCAATACAAACATTCGGCACTATGATTTTTCCTCTAAGTGTTGTTTTAGGTGCAGCTCATCAATTTGGGGCTGTGATTTTGATATGATGTCTCCCAAAAACTCATGTGTGAGACAATACTAGAAGATTCTGGGGTGGGATGATTGGTTAGAAGAGCATTAACCTAATCAGTGCATCAATCCTCTGAGAGGGTGTGGCTGGAGGAGGTTGGTCATTGGGGGTGTGGCTTTGGGGTATATATCTTGTTCCTGGGGGGGCCAGGCTGAGTCTCTCTCTACTTCCTGGTGCCACCTCCTAAGCTGCCTTCCTCTGCCACACCCTCCACCTTGAGTGTTCTGCCTCACCTTCAGTCCAGAGCAAAGGAGCCAGCTGCCAATGGATGGAGACCTCTGAAACGACAAGCATCAAACTTTTCCTGCTCTACCATTGTTCTTGTGGGGTCTTTGGTCACCGCAATGAGAAAGCTGACCAAAACAATTAGTATGTTAAGTTTTTATTCAGTTCAATGCATCTTACAATGTCTCTTGAGACTTTCTCTTTGTTCCATTGATTACTTGGAAATGCTAATCATATGCAAGAGAATTGGGATTTCCCAGACTTTTCATTATCGTTTAACTTCATGGTAGTCAAGAAATAACCTATGTATAATTTCAATTTATTTTTTTTAGCTTGTGAAAAGTTTGTCTTAGGTTAGAACATGGTCTAACTTGGTGAGTATTTCATTTGCACTTGAAAGCACGTGCATTCTAGTGTTTTCAGGTGAAATATTCTATAAATATCTATCAGACCCGTTGGTGATGATGTTGTTCTGTCTTTATTGATTTTTTTTGCCTATCATGTCTATTTATTATGGAAAGGAGTTTAAAAGCTCAAACATCAGTTGTAGATTTGTCTATTTCTCTTTTCAGTTCTTTGAGTTTTACTTCATGTATTTTGAAAACTGCTAGTTTGTGTGGACTGTTACTTTTTGTTAAATTGATCCTTTTTTTCATGTATTGTCCCCTTTTACTCCTGAAAACTGTCTTTGCTCTGAAGTCCACTTAGTATAGCCACTCCAGGACTCCCTTTATTAATGTTTGCATAATATATCAATTTTCTATTTTTTAAAAAACTTATAACCATTATATTTAAAATGAGTTTCTTATATGTAGCATATAGTGGGGCCAGGTGATCTTATTCATTAATTCTGAAATTTTCTATCTTTTATTTAGTGTATTTAGATCATTTACATTGAATGTAATCATTCGTATGTTTTAATTTAGATGTATCTTTTTATTTTTAGTTTTTTGTTTCTTTAGATTTTGTTCCTCTACTTCATCTTTTCTGCCTTCTTTTATATTATGTGAATGTTTTTAATATTCTATTTTACTTTATCTCTTTAGATTTTGACCACTGCCGCAGTCTGGCTGGGCACAATCAGGAGCCACTTGTCAAAAGAAACTAACTTTATTTTTAGAACCACACATGCCAAACAAAACAGCCTCTCAGGAAAAACCCTCAGAGCCTCAACTGCCACCACCGGCTTTCCACACGCCTCTCTCTCCCACACAAGCTTCTCCCCACCTCCCACAATCCTCCTGCTCTTGAGGCCGATTGGCTGGGTCACGTGGGCGGAGTCAAAAAAGTCCCCCAATGAGCAGCTCCGTGGTCTGAAAGGGCAGGGAAACAGCCCAATGAGCATCACCGCAGAGGAGCCAATCAGCTAGATGTTGCTGGGGCCGAGGAGCCAATCAGCTAGATGTTGCTGGGGCCGCTGTGAGCCAATCATCAGCCAGCAGCTGGAAGTTTGCTGGCAGCTGGAAGTTTGCTGGGGCCCCTTTGGCTGTGGCTCTCAATATCTCCCCCTCTCTGTTTAAACAACAAGCATGTGGCTTAGGGACCGTGCCTGTTAGGCAGTCCAATTCAACATATGGTCCTTACCCGTCATCGGATGAACTGACCTCTAGGCGTCAGCCTCCTGTCTTAGGTTGGTACCACTGCAATTGGATCATACCCGTCACTGACTACCGGTCCAGCATACAGCCATACTTGTGGATAGGCCTTTGCACCTGTTGGGGGGTGAGGTTCTTTGCCTCACCTCTGTTGGCCCCCAAATTTTAGACCATCACTAGTAGAGGAGGATGCAAAATGCCATGACATTAAGCCAATTGAGGGCTCCTTTGAAAAATTGTACCACCGGTGACACCATCAGCAAAAATACTCCAGCACTACCACAATTCGCTGTACCAACAGATAGTTCACAATGCATACAGGTGAGCTCACAATGTGTCCAGGCAAGTTCTGCAAGCAGTTCAGTGATGGCTATTGTAGAAGCTGTAGATTGGTTTTATCTTTGACTTCACTAGCACTGGGATGAAGATAGGAATTCTGGCAATAATGGCTAAAGAAAAAATTATGTAACATTACAGAAGGCACTAAAAGAAAACAATTTTCTTAACAATTTACATTGTCTTCACCAGCACTGGGATGAAGATAGGAATTCTGGCAATAATGGCTAAAGAAAAAATTATGTAACATTACAGAAGGCACTAAAAGAAAACGATTTTCTTAACAATTTACATTATCTTTAAGAGAATTATTAAATATAATGAAAAGGAAAGGTGAAAGTAAACAAACAGATCTGTTAACCTTCTTTTTTGTTTACATATTAAAACAATCCTTAACAGTTTTTTACCCAATTTAAATTAAACCATATAAATCACGTGAAAAAAAAAATTTGGATCCATTTTATCATGAGCGCTCATCATATATGATATATGGACATACGTACATTCAAACATATAACACAAAACACAAGTGTGCACACATAATATAATACATATAACACATAACATTATAGTAAAGGCCTTATAACTTTTTACAGGTGAAATCTCCATTGCAATGTTTAAAAACTCTATAGTCAAAAAATAGAACTGATCAGCAAAACATTAACCTAGGTCTGTATGAGCTCAAAAAACAAAATAGAACTTCATGATATGGCAAAGGGCAATAATAAAATAGATATTGAAAAAAGCATCCTGGTTCTGTTGCAGATGTAAGAATAGCCAAACTGGAGTTTTGGATATCAGTTGTTATGGATTTGAGCCAAATCATCTTCTTTTTGGTCTGTAGAAATCGCTTTAGTTAATCTTTCTGGAATCCAAATCGGCTGCTGTTCTCCCTGTGGAAACACATAAACAGACCCCCGACTCCAGACAATCACTGGGTCAGGACCTTGGTTAATCTCTCTGGAATCCAAATCGGCTGCTGTTCTCCCTGTGGAAACACACAAACAGACCCCCGACTCCAGACAATTACTGGGTCAGGACCTTTCCATTGTCCTGTTAGAATATCCTTCCAAAGTACCTTGGGCTTATGTACATTTTTTGGACACATATGCCTTTCCGCAGCACTAAGTCCTGATGAATCCAAATTTAAAAAGTTTAGAGTAAAAAGGGTTATTTTAAGTTTATCTTTGGGGAATATATACCCCTTCCCAATTCCTTCTTTTTGCTTTAATAAGTACATTTTAATAGTTTGATGAGCTCTTTCAACTATGCCTTGTCCCTGTGGATTGTATGGGATTCCTGTTATATGAGTAATGCCAAATGTTGAGCAAAATTGTTTAAAAGAGGTAGAAGTATAACCAGGGGCATTATCTGTTTTTAACTGTTTTGGAACACCCACAGTGGCAAAATTTTGTAAGCAATGAGCTATAACATCTTTAGTTTTTTCTCCGGCATGAAGGGAGCCCATCAAAAATCCAGAAGAAGTATCAACTGTAACATGCAAATATTTTAATTTTCCAAATTCTGGCAAGTGTGTGACGTCCATCTGCCAAATATGGTTAGGTATCAATCCTCTAGGATTGACTCCAAGATTAACTTGTGGTAAAAAGGTCACACAATTTTGACATTGTTTTATTATTTGTCTAGCTTGTTCCTTAGTTATTTTAAAACGCTTTTGTAAAGTATTAGCAGTGACATGGAACTTTTTATGAAAATTTATAGCTTCTTCTAGTGTAGAGAAAATATGTATGTCATGTGTAGTTTTATCTGCTAAATCATTGCCCAAACTAAGGGCTCCAGGCAATCCTGTATGTGCCCTGATATGTCCTATAAAGAATGGATCTTTTCTGTCCCAGATTAGACTTTGTATAGTGGAAAGCAAAGAGAAAACAGTAGAAGAAGGGGAAATCCTACCAGCATCTTCAAGAGATACTATAGCATTAACTACATACTGACTCTCAGAAAATAAATTAAATACAGAATCTTTAAACATCACAAAAGCTTGTAAAACTGCATTAAGCTCTACCTTTTGAGCTGATTGTTTGGGTACTAAAAATGTAAAAGTTTGATCAGGGGTAACTACTGCTGCTGTACCATTATTTGACCCATCAGTGAATATATTTGGAGCATTCATGATAGGTGTTTTTCTTGTCATTTTTGGAAAAATTACAGGATGCAATGACCAAAAAGACAATAAAGGATTAGATGGTAAGTGGTTATCAAATGAAACATTAGATTTGCACATGATTATTGCCCAAGTATTTAACTCATTAGCTAACTCATCAATTTGATTCATAGTATATGGAGTAATAATTTTATTGGGAGAAATTCCAAACACTCCCTTTGCTGCTTTTATTCCTTTGAGTATTAATTGTCCTACAGCCTCAGGATACCTAGTAAGAATAGTGTTAGGAGAATAAGATAAATGTATCCATAATAATGGACCTTCTTGCCAAAATACTCCTGTAGGAATATTTTTTGTTGGTAGTACAATAAATAATAAAGGCAAACTTATATCAATTCTATCCAAATGCATATTTTCCATATATGTTTCAATGATTTTTAATGCCTTTCTTGCTTCAGGCGTTAACATTCTGGGTGAATTTGGATCTGATGGACCTTTTAGGATATCAAATAAAGGTCCCAACTCTCCTGTTGGTATACCTAAATAAGGCCTTATCCAATTTATGTCTCCTAATAACTTTTGAAAGTCATTAAGTGATTTGAGTTGATCTACTCGTATTTGAATTTTTGGTGGACGGACCATGGTTGAGGATAATAGAACTCCTAAATAATTAATTGGAAAATTTAATTGTACTTTATCTATTGCTATCTCTAGATTATAATTTTTTAATAAGTTTGTAAGTGTGGCATAACATTCTAGCAATGTGTTTTTATCTTTGTGTGCTAATAATACATCATCCATATAGTGAAATATTTGTAGTTCAGGATTTTGATTTCTAAGTGGCTGGATTACTTTGTTACCATAAATTTGACACATAGTTGGGCTGTTAGCCATCCCTTGAGGGAGTACTTTCCATTCATATCTCTGATCAGGACCTTCATGATTCAGTGCAGGGATAGTAAATGCAAAACGTGGACTATCCTCAGGATGAATTGGAATTGAAAAAAAAACAATCTTTAATATCTATAACTAAAACATACCAGGTTTTTGGCAAAGCAGACAACTGAGGAATCCCTGATTGAGCAGGTCCCATAATAACCATCTCATTATTAATGGCTCTTAAATCTTGCAATAATCTCCATTTACCAGATTTCTTTTTGATGACAAAAATGGGAGTATTATGGGGAGATACAGAAGGTTGTATATGTCCTTCTGCTAATTGTTGTTTGACCAGGTCATGGGCTGCTTGTATCTTTTCTTTAGTCAGGGGCCACTGAGGAACCCATACTGGTCTTTCTGATTTCCAAGTAATTTTGATTGTCTCAGTGGCCCTTTCTGAAAATCCAACCCATGTCTGTCTGTTCCTTGATCTATTTGTATTGGTGCTGCTATACCTTGTTCTTGTTTTTCTAATCTTTTTCCTTTCCTAAAACCTTGTCTAGTCATAATAGTGGGTGCATTTTGGTTGATGTTATTTGTTAATGTCAAACCTAATTGATCTAGGACATCTCGTCCCCATAAATTTATAGGAAGATGATCCAATACATATGGCTGTATAGTTCCTTCACATCCTTCAGGATCCTTCCAATCTAATACCATTGCACTTCTATGGGGATTAGTTGCCACTCCTAGGCCTCGAAGCGTTTGAGTGGCTTGTTGTAATGGCCAATGTTTTGGCCATTCTTGACGAGAGATGATGCTAAGGTCTGCACCTGTATCCAGTAGACCATTAAATTCATGTCCTTGAATATTTAGTTTTAGCATGGGGCGAGAATCTAAATTTAAAGACAGCATAGCCCAATCTACACCTGTGGAGCCTAATCCCTTGGAACCTCTTTCTACAGTACGACTGGAAAATTTATCATGTAGGCTGGGTATTATTAGTAACTGTGCTATTCTATCTCCTGGTGAAATTACTGATATACCCTTTGGAGAACTGGCTATAATTTTTATTTCACCTTCATAATCGGGATCAATTACCCCAGGACTTATCATAAGTCCTTTTAGAGTAGAAGAGCTGCGTCCCAATAATAAGCCTACTGTTCCTTTGGGAAGAGGTCCTTTCACCCCTGTGGGAATGATTTGAACTCCCATCTCTGGAGTTAGTACTGCTCTGGCGGAGGCGCAGATGTCCAACCCTGCACTCCCTCTGGTTTGTCTGATGAGGGATCTGATGGACAATGTGTCCTGCCACTACCCTGATGGGGTTGCTGGGTTCCTCCAGTGCTCCGTATATTTGTGGTTTTGGGCCCCAGAGCATTGGGCCCCCCTGTCCATTTTTTGGCAATGGAGCCCGATGCCTTTCTCCACGATATCGTGGATAAACACCTGGTCCTTGTTCGTTTTTTGATAATGGAGTACCCTCTATGATGGTTTGAGAACGGCATTCATTAGCCCAATGTCTCCCTCTATGGCACCATGGGCAAATACCTGGTATTCTACTCCTTTGATACCTAGTTTTGTTAAACCCTCCTCCAATGGGGCAATTCCTTTTAAAGTGTCCTGTTTGTTCACAATTGTAGCATGTTCTTGGCCTGGCATCTAAAGCCTGTTTTACTGCAGCTGCCACAATTTGCCCTTGTTCATTAATGTCTCTGGCATCTAAAGCCTGTTTTACTGCAGCTGCCACGACTTGCTCTTGTTCATTAATGTCTCTACATAATTTAATATATGTGTTTAAATCTTCATGTTTCCATGGTCTAATGATATCTCTGCACCAACGATTCGCTTGCTCATAAGCCAGGTGTTTTAGTAATGGCATTGCTTGTTCTGTATTCCCAAAAACTCTGGTAGCTGTTTGAATAAGCCTATCTACAAATTCAGCATAAGGTTCATTAGCTCCTTGTATTACCTTAGATAATTGACCTTGTAAACCTCCATGTCCTTGTAAAGTCTTCCATGCCTTAATTGCATCTGCAGCAATTTGTGCGTATACGCCAGGATCATATGCAATTTGTTGCTGCTGATCCTCATAAGGTCCCTTTCCTAACAACATATCTAGATTTCTCTGAGGATAACCAGCTGCTGCATTTCGCCTAGCCGTCTCCTTGCAAAATTCCTCATTGGCAACCTTCCATAACAGGTATTGTCCTCCATTTAGCACAGCTTTACACATATTAGCCCAATCTGCTGGCATCATGTTCAAGTTGTTAATGGATTCGACCATGCTTACAGTGAAGGGTGCTTGAGGACCATAGGTTGTTACAGCCTCTTTTAGCTGCTTCACTGTTTTGAAATTTAAAACTTGGGAAAATCGCTGCCCTCCTGCCTCAAATACAGGGCATGTTAATATTTGAGATCTTGTCTCAGGATCCCAACTATCAACTGCGGGGGTTGGGGGCCTCCCAGCATATGGAGGTGGCGCTGTTGGTTGGACACTTACGCCCTCTGGTGATAGAAAGGTGTTAGTAGCAGTCTCCTGTAGAGGTGGTGCTGTTGGTTGGACACTTACACCCTCTGGTGATAGAAAGGTGTTAGTAGCAGTCTCCTGTTGTAACTTTCCCCCTGATGGCTTTTTCTGTTTTACACTTTCTTTCTCTGTCTGACTAGCTTGAGAGGCCTTCTCTTTTACTTGAATCTTTTCCTCTGTCTGACTAACTTGAGAGACCTTCTCTTTTACTTGAATCATTATGTCTTCTCCTTCCTCTACCATTGTCTGAACTGAAGGCTTTGGACTAAGCAAACAAGATATGAACGTCCACAATGGCAATGTGCCAACTGGCAGAGTCCCTGGGCTTTTCTTTTCTATTCTTTTTAAATCTTCACCATGATGGTTCCATTGTGATATATTTAACAACTCCTCCTTAAAAAGCCATGGGCTACATTTTTGTATTGTATCAACGTATGCGCTGACTGCTCTTGATTTTACTGGGATGCCTCCTTCCTCTAACAATTTACTTAATACTCTTTCAGTTTGTTTTTTACTAATTTCTGATCCCATATTTCTACTATAATACAACCCAACAAGATGACGCCAAACAAAACCGAGACAGAATGAAATAAAAAGGGAACAACAAAAAGTTTCTATCCTCCTGACATGTGCATCCGTCCTTTCTCCCTATCTGTTCCTCAGACGTAAATAGTTTTTCCTCAGATGTGAGCGGTTTTTCTTCCGTCTCACTCATCTCCAGGGACAGGCAACTTAAAACAAAAGTGAAGCAAAATAAAAGAGGAATCTTAAAATGGCTACCCATCCTCTCGCCCTGCCCTCAGGGGCGAGCAGTTTCACTTACCCTCAGTCGCTCCCCGTGCGAGCCACCAAATGCCGCAGTCTGGCTGGGCACAATCAGGAGCCACTTGTCAAAAGAAACTAACTTTATTTTTAGAACCACACACGCCAAACAAAACAGCCTCTCAGGAAAAACCCTCAGAGCCTCAACTGCCACCACCGGCTTTCCACAAGCCTCTCTCTCCCACACAAGCTTCTCCCCACCTCCCACAATCCTCCTGCTCTTGAGGCCGATTGGCTGGGTCACGTGGGCGGAGTCAAAAAAGTCCCCCAATGAGCAGCTCCGTGGTCTGAAAGGGCAGGGAAACAGCCCAATGAGCATCACCGCAGAGGAGCCAATCAGCTAGATGTTGCTGGGGCCGAGGAGCCAATCAGCTAGATGTTGCTGGGGCCGCTGTGAGCCAATCATCAGCCAGCAGCTGGAAGTTTGCTGGCAGCTGGAAGTTTGCTGGGGCCCCTTTGGCTGTGGCTCTCAACACACCTCTATGTATAGTGATTTTAGTATTCAAAGAGGGATTATATTATATGCATTTAACCTATTTATTATCAATTCTTCATCCTCTTGAGTGGATTGCAGGACTATTACTGCCATACAGCCCTCTTTACCCTTCCAACTTTTATTTTGTCTGAGATATTACATCAAATTCATTAAAAATATCACTAGAAAATGATATATTATTTTTATTTTCAACTATGAAATTTTGTCTTAAAAACTCAAGAGGAAAGAATCATCATTTGTATTACCCTAACATTTTCTATTTATTTTATTGTTCTTTTATTTGTTTTTTAATTGACAAAGAAAAATTATATATTTTTATGAGGTACAGTGGGATTTTGATCTATATAGATAGTATAGAAAGACTAAATCAATCTAAAATATCTATCATCTCAACAAGTTGTCACCTTTATTCTTAATATTCTAAGATTAGAAACTTCTTTTGGAAATTCCTTTACATAGTTTGTTTTCATGCTGTGCTGTAAAGAATTCTCTTTGTCTTTATCCCAGAATGCTTTTATTTTAAGTACATTTCTGATACAGATCACAAAATATAAAATTATAAAATTTATCTTTTGTATTTAAAACCATTATAGTAATATAAAAATAATGTTGTTGTTTTTGTTTATTACTAAAATCACAGGGCTTAATATCATAGCACTAACACTGTGACAATATAGTTCTAGACTTCGTGATTTCTGAAGAGCAACTCAGGCATTTGAACTCTCATCTATTCCTCTTTTGGTAATATTTTTCTCTGTCTACTTTCAAGATTTCTTTTCCCCTTGTCTTGAGTTTCGCAGTTTGAGCATGATCTGTCTTTGCATGTGGACTTCTTTAAGTGGGTCCTGTTGAGGTCTACTGAGCATCTTTAATTTTTAGATTGATAGCTTTTATTAAACTTAGGAAGTTTTCACCCTTTATTTCTTCAAATATTTTTTCAGCTTCGTGCTCTTTCTCCTCTGCCTTTTGGACTCTAATGACGTGAATATGAGATGTTTTGTTATAGTTCTGCAGCGTCTGGGGTCTGTTTATTTTGTTTATTTATTAGGGTTATTTTTTCTTTCTGTTCTTTAGATTGGTCAATACAGCATAATTCCACCGAATATTTCCTCTGTCATCTTCAATATGCAATTAAGCCCATGCAGGGAGATTTTTTTTAAAAAAAATATTTCAGTTATTGCAATTTTTAATTTCTATTTCATTCTTTTATATATCTTCTAGTTCTTTCATGAGACTTCTGTTTTTCCTTTTGTTACAAGGTTGTTTATGGTTGTTAGTTGGAACATTTCTATAATGACTGCTTTGAAGTCTTTGTCAGATAATGACAAGATCTGTGTCACCTGTACTTTGACATCTGCTGATTGTGTTTCCTCATGGGAATTAAGAGTTTACTGGTTGTTGGTAGGCTGGGTGATTTTGAATTCAATTCTGCACCTTTTAAATAGTATGCTCTGTGACTCTGGGCCTCATTTAATTTCTATGAGAAATGTTAGTATTTTTGTTTTAGCAGGCAATCAATCTCATTAGGTTCAGGTGGCAAGTTCCAAACCTCCTTCTGAGGACTCTAGTTCCAGTGGTCAGTTCTAAAAAGCTTCACAGTGCTATTAAGATAGATCAGATGTTTGCTCCACCCAGTGGTCAGTGTAAGGACACAGGCTGTGGGCTGTTAGTTCAGTGCTGAGTATATTAGTTATGCTGATCAGATCAGTTTCATGCAGGACCAGGGTGGGTGTGAGCACAGTAATTCTGGAGTGTCCCCCTACCTGGCCTGCAATCACTTTCCGGAGCTTGTCTCCCTTACACCCCTGGCACTGTATATGTGCAAGGGGTTCCCCATTTTCCTCCTTTGGCTGGAAAGCTGGGGCTTAAGTGACCTTGCTGTGCCTGTATCCTGGGCCCTACTACAGGGGCGGGAGGCAGAGAAAGGGATGCAGAATACCAGGTGGTGGCTATATGGGAACTCTACACTATCTTCATAATTTTTCTGTAAGTGTAAAACTGTTCTAAAACACACACACACACACACACACACACACACTGTTGCCTCTCCTTAGGGTCACAGGTGCATGGATCCAAAAGCCAGGTGTTCTCTCTCAGAAGCTTGGCTCTGGTGGCCTCCTAAAGGGACCTCTGCCAACACCACGGTGGGACTGCTTGGGGACTGGGTGTGAGAGGACAGAAAGAAGAGGAAAAAAGGGGGCGAGCACTTTCCTCTCCTCTCCTGGAGCAGGACCAGCAGTCGGGTTCTGGATGGCTCTCTGTTCTTTTCAATGCCCACTTCTCACTTTCAAGCACACTGCTTTCAGCCTGGGGACTCGGGGAGAAGGCAATGCTGGACTAGCTGGTTTTGTAGCTGGAATTCCACTCTTCTCCAATCCACTTGCCATGATTTAATTTTTAAAAATGCTTAACTAGCTGCACCGACGACATTCTGCATTAGGTCTGTATTAGGTGGGGGAGGGAGGGGGTGTGTGTTATCTTCATTTTTTTTTGTCTGATATTTTTTAAACTTTTATTATGAAGTGTACATAAGAAAAGTGCATAAGATGTAAATCTGTAGTAGAAGCGTATGAATGGACACCTGGGAAACAACCTCTCGGGCTTAGAAGGGCCACCTGACTGGCTTCCACACAGCCTCGGTGACAACTCCCTTCCTCCCTGTTGGAAGTGACCAGTCTCCTGACTTGTCTTTTTCTTTCCACCCACACCACCGTTTGATGTGGTTGAGCTACACCTTTTGCACTTCATATAAGTTGAATCGCACTTGATGCATTCATTTAGGCCTGGCCTCTCGGTTTCCAGCTGACATTTATCAACCTTGGGTGCAGATGCCACTCATCCGTTTTCATTTCTCCTTCATTGTGTAAACCCAGCAGCATGTTCATTCATTCAAATGTTGATGGGCTTTGGGGTTGGTTCTAGTTGGGGGCTGTCAGGAACAATGCTTGGGTAACATTTCTATGCATTTCCGTTGGAGCACATGAGCCCCACTTTCTCCAGGAAACGAGTGGCGTGGCTGGGGCCTGGGTGTACCTTCAGCTTTAATGATGACGGCGGGCTGTTTTCTCAAGTGTTGTTTCAATTTACACTCTCCGGCAGCGTGTGAGGATCTCTGTGGCTCTGCAGGGCAGTGTCTTAGTCATGTTTGTACCTATCATACATGACACAAATGATGTCCAATCTACATCTGTTAAGCCATTGAACTGACAGCTGGCGAGAGCTCTGTTATGTGTGACTGAGAATGAAATCCTTTTGTTCGAATTCTGAAAAGCCTTGGGTTACGCTCCACTTTCCATAGAAAGAAATGAGGACATGTCACAACAATTATCTCCAGTGGAAAATGTGCTAAAGAAAGCTAATGATGATTGGTGGAGGGGAGCAGAGACATGGTCCTTTGAAGACCAAAATGGCACATGGAAGGCCATCGTCTCTTAGAGTATAGGGTTAGTGGGAAAGGGTGGAGGGCCTTGGGGATGGAAATAATATAAAAGAGAGATTTTTTCAAGAATCACAGGGCAGGAAAGAAATGAATAACTGGGTAAATTCCATGGTCGAAGACAGCCCGTGAGGTATTCGTTGTGATGTGTCAAGAATTACAGTTCATTCCATCAAAGTGATGGTATTCAAGAAGAGATGGGGGGAGTTCAGGCCGTGCAGCGTTAGGACAGACAGCGCCACTTCATTTCTAGGCTCTGACTCGGGGTTCTGACATCATCCCATAAACTCCTTAAATTCTCAGATCTAAAAAAAATCTTTAAAATGTGAGAGATAGCTCAACATGCACATGTGATTTCATGGTCATACAAGGGCAATTTACAAAATTCATGATGTCCTTTTCAATCCAATTCAGATGAAAAAGGAACTATGAGAAATGGGCTATTCTAAATTAATTGAAAATGGCCATGTGGTCCTTCTAAAGGGACCCACAGGGTTTTTTGAGGGAGGAGTTTTTTGCAAATGACAAAACCTAGGGCCTTATACATGCTTGGCAAGCACTCTCCTACAGAGTTCCATTCCCAGTAAGAGATGAGTTTTTAAATAACAAAATAAAAACCATTCCATTTGACAACTGGACTAAATAATGAGGATAAACATTTGTGATTATTATTACATTTATGTTGCATATCAAGCCCCATCTCGGTGTTTTACTGGATATTCTCAATGAATCCTTACAAAAGTCTACAAGGTAGGAAGCCTTCCTATTTTATAAATTGGGAAACTAAGGCAAGGAAATGTCTAAGTGACATCCTCAATTCACACAGCCAGTTAAGAGTTTCAGCTGGGAACCAAATACAGGCAAAGACCCAGAGTCTACATTCTACTTTTCTTCCCCTTTCCTCTCTCTTCCTCTTCCTCTTCCTCCTTCTTTTCAATTTACATAGGGTAAAAATGTTTTGGTGTCCAGATCCATGGTTTTCAACATACACACACACAGATTTGAGTGAATCTTTTCACAATGATAATACAGAGGTACCCCATCTCTCATGCTCTCCTTTGTAACCGCTGCTCTCTGATGCCCAGCTCTTGGCCCCCACTATCAGTTGGTCTTTTCCAGAATGCCTTGTGAATGGGATCAGTGACACTGTCTGTGACCTTTCCAGATTGGCCTCCCAGGTTCATTCAGGGGTTGGCTCCTTTTCCCTGCCGACTGGTATTCTATCTTGGGATGGAACCGTGGTCTGTATTCACTCACCTGCTGAAGGAGAACATTTTTGTTGTCTCCAACCTGGGGGAATTTTTAATAAAATCTACAAGTACCTGTTATAGTTTAGATGTGGTGTCCCCCTAAATCTCACATGGGAGACAATGCGTGAGGGTCTGGAGGAGAAGTGATTGGGTTACAGCCTTAACCTAATCTGTGAATTAGTCCCTGATGGGATTAACTGGGTGGTGGCTGGAGGTGGGTGGGGTGTGGCTGGAGGAGGTGGGTCAGTGGAGGTGTGGCTATGGAGTACATATTTGTATCTGGCATGTGGAGACCTCTTTCTCTGCTTTCTGATCACCATGTGAGCTGCATCCCTCTGCCACACTCTCCCGCCATGATGTTCAGCCTCACCTCGAGCCCGAGGAATGGAGCTGGCCCTCTATAGACTAAGACCTCTGAAACCGTGAGTCCCCAAATAAACTTTTCCTTCTCTACAATTGTTCTGAGTGGATCCTTTAGTCACAGCAGTGAAAAAGCTGACTAAATAATACCCACATACAGAATTTTGGGCAAACATGTTTTTATTCCTCCATTTAAATATAAGGAGTTTTATTTATTTTTTTACTTTTGTTGTGTAACTTACAATGTCATAAGAAGCTCCTAGCTGTTTCTGGAGTAGCGGTCTCATTTTACATCCCCACCAGAAATGACCCAGATGTTGTGCGTCCTCGCCAACACTTACTACTGTCAGATTCAAAAGGATATCCACTTAGACATTCTGACAGGGGTTCTGGACACCTCGGGGTTTTAATTTGCATTTTCTTGATGATTAACAATGGTGCACATCTTTTCCTGGGCTTATTTGCCATCCATCTCTTTCCTTTGGTGAAGAAGCTATTTCGAATCTTTGGTCCACTTTGTGATGTATTTTAAATACATGTTCTGTTAGATGGATGGTTTCTAAATGTTTTCTACTGGTTTCCAGCTAATCTGTCCATTCTCTTCACATTGCTTTTTTTACAGAGCGAATTTTTTTTAATTTTAATGAAAATTTTCAGCTTATTATTTTGTGGACTCTGCATTTGCTGTCAAATACAAGACCTTTTTACCTAACCAAAGAACACAAACATGGATTTCTCTCATGTTTTCTTTCAAGTTTTTTTTTTTTTTTTTGTGGTGCTGGGGATTGAACCCAGGGCCTTGTGCGTGCAAGGCAAGCATTCTACCAACTGAGCTATATCCCCAGCCCTTCTTCCAAGTTTTATATGATTATTTTTTCCATTTATATGTATCTTCTATTTTGAATTATTTTTTCCCAAGGTGCAAGATGTAGGTCCATGTTTACTCTTACACGTGGCTGTCTATTCTAACACCATGTGCTGAAATGTTATCATTTTGAATTGTTTTTGCAATGTTGTCAAAAGTAATTGGCCATATATTTGTGGGTCAATTTCTGGATTATTACAGGGGTTGGCCAAGTTTTTCTTGAAGTGCTGTGTAGTAATATTTTAGGTGTGTGGGCCGTGGGGGTCTCTGTTGTGTGACAGTTTCCATAGACAGAAGAATAGGAATGGAGAGGCTGCATTGGCTTTGGGACTTAAAGAAAAAGGGAGAATTGAGGGTGACTCTCAGATTTCTAGCTTAGGCTCTGAAGCTCTTTGAATTTTCTGTCATTTGAATTGTGGATAAAGAGGAGCTAGGTGTTTCAGACACTGCCTTTGTCCCATCCTAAAGCTCTTTAGGTCAGGGCTCTCACATTTGAGTCTGGGTCAGAATCACCCAGAGGACTCATGAAAGCAGTTCGCGGAGCCCACCTCCGGGATGTCTGGACCAGAGGTCTGGGGTGAATCATGGAAATTTGTGTTTCTAGCAAGTTCTCTGGTGATACTGGTCCTGCTGGTCCTCATTAGTGCAGCATTTCCTTCCCCGGGGAAGTGGGCTGAGCCATGTTTATATATTTATCCTGGGGCATCTCTGGATTTGCAGTTTAGGATACTTGTAGGGAACCCGCTTGGCGCTCAAAGATGTGCTACCTGGGAATGGACATACCCCAGGCATGACAATCAGAATCACAAGGGATGTGAGCTGGTGATCCAATGTTGGTGTACAATTCTAAGATGCATCCTGAAGGTC
Source organism: Marmota monax (assembly GCF_021218885.2). Classification (NCBI taxonomy): domain Eukaryota; kingdom Metazoa; phylum Chordata; class Mammalia; order Rodentia; family Sciuridae; genus Marmota; species Marmota monax. The sequence goes on from NW_026695202.1 coordinate 7,223,476, forward strand.
TCTGAAGGTCCAGGGGAATTGTGCCCAGCTGTCCGCTGTGGGCACCAGCTCGATATCCTGCCTCATGCCCTTGTTCCATGAGTCCCTATCCACACCCTCCCCTCCTGTTCCTGGGTTCACTTTGCAAAACAAACTACCCGCACAGAAGACTTTGACTCAGGTTTTGCTTTCCTGGGGGAGCTCAGTCCAAGACATTTACTGTGGGTCTCTTTTTCTCTATCTAAATCAATTAAGTGGCTTAGTGACATTCACCTGGCAAGAGAAACAGAGTTCCCCAGACTCTGTGGGCAGAGGTGATGTGACACTCATTTTGGTAGCCACAGCACACAAGCTAGTGATTGGCGTACATGGTGGGTGTTCAGAAAATTTTGAATAAGTGAAGCAGAGAAGTATTTTTAGACTTAGGAAGTGAGGGTGAGTGAAGGGGACTGGGCAGCCAGAGGTGACTGAAAGGAGAAGCTAGCTCACAGGCGCAGGTGACGCGCTGGTTAAGGGATGATACTTTGCAGACCTCAGCCTGAGTGTGCACTCCAACATTGCCTGGCTTTGTGGCCTGAGGCAAGTTGCTCTTTATATTTTACTTCCCTCATCTGGAGAGCAGGGGTATAATAACATGCACCTCACTGAATTTTATTGAGACAAAAGTCTGGGGATGTGTACTAAGCACCTAGCACTTGCCTTGGCACCTATTAGGTGTTTGAGAAATGTCAGTTCCCTTTGTGGCCGGCTACTTGCCTATTAGGGGTGCAGAGGCAGGAAGCTGGAATGCAGGATGTCCAAGATTTGTTCTACTTCTAAGGTTGTAGGAGACTATGCAGGAGCCAGATACAAATTATTAATGTTAAAACAAAAACAATAATGCTTATTAATAGTAGCTAATTATAAAACAGTGTCTGCTGTATGCTAGGTGTTATTCAAAAAGCTTTATTTTTTGACCCTTTTGATTCTCAAACCACTCTCTGGGGGTAGATTCCATTATGCTTCCAATTTTACACATGATAAAACTACAGCACAGAGAGGGTAAGCAACTCGATCAAAATCACACAGTTATTAATAGGTGGATCTGGGATTTGAAGTGAGGCAGTGTTTCTCTTACTCACTGTGCCACCTTGGTAGATTTGAACTAATCTGTACTAGTCTGGTCATGGAGACCCCAAGTCTTGACTGCCACATCCCCTTGGTACTTAGACTAGTTGGGTGCAGGCATTATAATTTGTAGAGTCATTTCACACACGTCATTTATTTGAGCTTTAAAAGTGGGGAAAGGAAGAGGAATACAAGGATCTCCAAAGCTCTGGCCATAGCTGATAGGTTCACTCCATGCTATTTCATCTCAGGTTTAATGAGCCAGGATTAAGCTCTTCAGAGGTGAGAGCATGAGGTGTTGTCTCGAAGGATAGTGGAGGAGTGAATATTTGCACACAAACAAATGCCATCCATGAGTTGTAGAGGCCATGGTTTTGGGGAGTGCACAAAGGGGAGGTGGTCACCGTGCAGGGGAGGGCTGGGAGGACTCCAGAAGAGGCCACCACCAGGCCAGCATCTTCGGGCTACCCTCCTTCCTCTGTCCTTGAAATTGCTTTGTGAGCTTCATCATCTTCTCCCAAAGGGGAATGGATTAAAATAAAAAAAGATGACAGCCAGCACATGTCAATGTGTAAGAGGTGGAATGAGAATCATCGGTGTTTGCACAGAGCATTCGCCTCCTGTCCATTCCTGGCTGTTTATTTGAAAAGTTACCCTGAAGAATGTCAGGTTCTGTTAGGATCTGCAAGGAGTGAGATTGAGACGCCCAGGCTCGGCTTGGCTCCTCTTGTATTATCTGTGTACACGGCAAATGCAGAAATCCGATGAGAAGTCTTTTGTTTTAAAGTGGTCTCTTTGATGCGCCTGAAAGTGATGGATCAGGCTGCTGGCTTAATACAGGCAAAGACTGTTCTCGGCACTCCACTTGCTCAGCCCTTCCATGGAAGACAGGGGACAGGCAGCCAGGAAGAAGAGGTGACTGAGTCCTGTTGACGGTGACTCTCAAGGGCCCTTTCCCACCTTCCCGCCTCCTGCCTTCAGTGTGGTGGGGCGGGTCATCCAGCCCACTGTTCTCTCTGGGCAGTTCACTCTTTGTTGCAAAGGGGACTGGTGGGGTCTCTCCTCCTCCTCCCAGTGAACCCCTCCTCCCCAGGAGGCAGGGTGGGTGAGCATTTCCCGATCCCTCCTAACCCCAGAGACGCCAACGTGAACTTGGTGCCTGATGACGTCCAGTGGCCACTCCGGCTCCTCTTTCTACACGTCTCTGTCCTCAGCTGCATGCCAAAGGGCATGACCAGGCCACCCAACTCCTCTGGTTTCAGACTGGGGTGATCTAGAAGGAGCTGGAAGGCAGGATAAGAGTAACGTGAGGTACCCTTCCCTCAGTGCTCTCCAGCTGGGGCCACTGGTCGGCCACCTCCCTTCACGGAGTCTGTGGCTCTTACAGGATGGCCACTCCCTCCCCTCACCTGAGGGTGGTGACAGCTTCCACTGGACCAGGGCTGCTTGCTTTTCCTAAACCCTCCCACGCCCCCATCAAGGGTCACCGTCCAGTCCTCTAGAACCTGGCATGACGGTCCACCTCTCTCCATGGGCAGATTATCTTTTCCAAAGTTGCCTGCACCAACATACCTCTGATTCCACAGGCTCCCTTCCTGATCTGATGTGGACACTTCTGGGTCAGGAGATGGCGGGTCTATGTTCCTCCTCATTACATTTGGGCAGGACTACGAAAACGGCAGAAATGGGACCATGTGACTCCCAAGGCTTGGTCCTACAGGGCAATGTGGCTTCCTTTTGCCCCCCTGGGGAAGGACCTCCCTGCAATTGTAGGCGGAAGTTATCATTGTCCATTTGTCAGGTGAAGTGGCTGCAGAGGTGGGAGACAGATGAAGAAAATAACTCCAGACCACTCAGGCCAAGGGAACCTCAGGTGGCGAACATCTGAAGTGTCCCCAGGAAGGCGGCAGGCTGCTCCGTCTTACTGCTAATGAGCACCCCCCACCTGAAAATCCAAAATGCTCCAAAATTCAAACTCAAAGTTTTTGAGTAATGATACAGTGCCACAAATGGAAAGTTCCACACCACCGAACTCAGTTTTAGGTACAAAATTATTAAAAATATTGAATAAAATTAGCTTCGGGCTATATGAATAAAAGGCCTATGCAACATGAATCAAATTTTTGGTCAAACTTGGGTCCCATCCCCAAGCTATCTCATTATGTATATGCAAATATTCCAGAATCTGGAAAAATGTCTGATATCTGAAACATTTCTGGTCCCAGGCTTTTTGGATAAAGCAGTCTGTCTAAGGTTGAATACAAAATGCTAGTCTCCACTGTCACTCAGAGCACCCGGTTTTGTTCTGTGGAATCTGCATCCTTTTGTATTTTGAAAAGAAAAAGAATACTTTGCGAGGCCCTGAATGTCCATCACGAAATCCCATTTCCCAGAGTCACTGGGAATGCGTTGCCTCCCTGGGTGACGACCCTTTGGCCACGCTGCTTATCACCCGAGTGGTTCTGTAGGGAGGTGGAGAGATTCCCAGGCATGTTGTTCAAAGTTCTCCCGTTTGACCCTGGAAACCTCTCTCACTCATTGAATTTCATATGCATAGGCCATGTGCTCCTTGAGGTCAGGAGTTATGGTGATCTGTCCATCTTTGTACCCCTCAGTGCCTGCAGTTTAATAAATGGTTAGTAAAAATCGGTTGAGTGTCCAAATGCGTGTGTGTTTCTCTCAGGCAAGAGGTTTCATCCGGGCTTTCTCTCCTCCTTCATTTCTCAATTGAAAGGGACCTGCATCGTTGACTCTGACCTCCAAGTGGACATAATTCCCTGTGTCTGGGACATACATGTTATGCTCAGATCAGAGAGCTCATCCTGCCTGGTTTGCAAGCTGCGGTTGGTTGACACCATCGCCCCAAGTTGTCAGCTGCTTACCATCTCTTCTCCAGTCTTCAAAGTCCTTTCCACCTGTTCAAGGACTGCCTCCAACACCCACCAAACTGCAGCCAGAGGAACTTTCCCAAAAGACGGAGTTTGGCTAAGTTTCTCGCCCTGTTTAAACTTCCGTTAACCCCTTGGTTTCTGCAGGATAAACCTCATCCGAGCCGTGCATAAGACCTGGCGTGACCCCGTGACCCCTTCCATGGAGAATTCTCACGGTTCTCCCCACTCCTGCTCTGGGCCTCCAAGGCCCCTGGGCTTTTCATCAGCCTGGACAAAGCAGGCCTTTTATGCTTTGTCACTTTGTCCCTGCCGTCCCAGAGCTTATTCTGCAGCCTACCTGTGCCTTTCAATGCCGCCTGCTCTTCTCCCCAGTCCTTTCCTAACTCCCCAGGCGGGAACATCGGCTCCTCTGTATGTCCTGGGCATTTTGTCTGTGACTGCATCTCGGTACTTGGCTCACTGGTCACTTATGTGTTTACATGTCTGACTCCTCCATGAGTCTGCAGGCTATCTGGGTCTAGAACTGTGGCTCAGTCCCGGACGAGTCCAGGGGCTCTGCTTCTGCTGCTGATTACCATACCAGAAGCTTTAAGAATCAAATGACTTGAGATTAAAGCCTGGTTCTAGGCGAAAAGTACTGGCTCTGGGACCAAGGAGAGTTATTTAACTTCTTCCAAGTCATTTTTTTTTTCCTTTAACATAACAACAATAGTACCTATAGATAAACCTGTATTAAATAAGATAACCCATATAAAGTACTTGGCATATAGTAATAGCTCAATAAATATGACCTGTAATTATCATTCATAAAGAACAATTACCATGTGCTAAACATTAGCTCATTAAATCTCACAGCAATTCTACTAAACAAGCATTATTATTCTCATTCTACAGAGCCGCAGGGAGCGCAAGGCGCTTCCCCGGGTTTCTGTGATTGGTATGTGCTGGAGTGATCAGCATGGGTCGCTTACTAGGGGGCGACTGTACAAACTTGTTGAACCTATTTAAGCAGCACAGTCAGCCTCTGTCCTTCCTGGAGACAAACATGGAGTGCCCTTGTGAATGCCCCAGGGGATCTGTCCAGCCTCCTGGCCTGAAGCGCCTTCCAGGTTGCTCTTCTAAGCCAAGCTGCCTGTGGCCTGGTTTGTTTGTTTTTGACTCCATTGAAAAGTGTCTTCAGGCCGTTCCCAGGTCAGTGAGCAAACTTTTCCCATCTGCCTTACAATTAAGATACAAAAGCGAACAGCAGGCAAATCCCTTCTGGTGCACTGATTCCAATCAGCGATTATGCTCCTAATGACCAGCTAGTAAAGAATTCACAAACGCAGACCACACTCTGGAATATAGAGTGGTATTGACGCCAACCTGTTGGGAGAACTTTCTGTCCCTTTGCCAGAACAAGGTCTGGGAACAAGAATAAAATCCTCCTTCCCTGTATATTTTTTGTCCTTTTAAGGAAGAGAGAACTCAAAATAAAGGTGTGTAAAGTGGTAGCTGTTCCCCCAAAGCCATTATAAGTCTGCAGGAACATGTCTGATGGGCCACCCTCTGCTGTCATCAGCCACATGATCTCATGGGGGCCTGAGAAGAGTCCTGAGAGGGAGCCATTGTTACTCTTCCCATTGGACAGATGAGCAGAGTTCAGAGGACTGACCTCACCAAGGTCACCTGATGATGACCGAAGGACGTGCTTCAGCGTGCATCTGACTTATAACCCTTGACTCTTGGCCAAGACCTCACAAGAATCCCAAGTCCCCAGGTTGTGGCAAAGGGGATGCTATGCCCATGTGTTAACTGGATGCGTACCAGGTGTGATATTTGGGGCTTTCTCAAACATTGGAATCATTTAGCTGGACATGTGCCTTGCTGGACAGCTACTGACATTTCTCTGGTATTGGCGAGTCTGCTCGTAAGTGTAATAGCCCAGGCCTGTCCCTCTACACTGCCTCTCTATGGAGACCACTGAGGTCAGTAGTGGGGCTGACAGGATGGAGCTCCTGTTCCTTCAGGGGGTGAGCCAGTGGGTAGCGCCTTGCCTCTGTGAAGCTGGATTCTGCACTTGGAGAAAGTCAGCTGAGACTAGAAACACTCTCCACTCCTTCTTCCTGGACTCAGCGGCCTGAGGCTTACCTGCAGAGCAAGGGCATTACTTTTCCAGACTCCCATAACTAAGTCCCACAGACTAGAAGCCTCAGACAACAGAAATTAAGTTTCTCACAGTTCTGGAAACTAGGTGACTAAGACCAAGGTGTCTGCAGGGTGGTTTCTTCTGAGGCCTCTCTGCTTGGTTTGCAGAAGGCTGCCTTCTTCCTGTGTCTTCCATAATCCTCATGTCTTCATGACTGCGTCTAAATTGCATCTTCTTATAAAGACACAGTGTTAGCTTTGCATCACTGTGATCAATACACCTGACAAGAACAACTGAGAGGAGGAAAGGATTCAGTTTTAGAGGTTTAGTCCATGGTTGGCCGACTCCAGAGCTCTGGGCCCGAGGTGACATCATGGTGGGCGGGAATGGAGGTCAGTTCTTGACAACCAGGAAGCACAGAGAACTTGAATGCTAGGAGCCAGGGATAAAACAATCCCCAAGGTCACCCTCCCAGTGACCTACTTCCTCTAGCCACACCCTACCTGCCTAAAGTTAAGACCCTCTAATCCATTTAAATTATTAATCTATGAAATGGCCAATATGGATAATCAACAAGATAGTTTAATCCACTGATTAGGATTCAGCTTTCATAATCATTTCACCTCTGAAGTTCTTGCAGTGCCTCTGACAGGAGCTGACACCTCATATCCAACCACAACAGACACAAAGCATGATGGATTGGTCCCCAACCTAACAACTTCATTTATTGTAATGACCTCTTTAAAACTCCTGTCTTCAAATACAGTCAAGCTGAGATGTTGTGGGTTAGAACTTCAAAATATAAATTATGGAGTTGGAGAGAAATACAACTTAGCCCATGACAGAGAGCTAGTAGATTTTCAGTTTCTTTTTCAAGCATAACCTGAACATCCATAATTAATTTTGAGTAGGTTCATAAGGGGAAGACCCCAGCCCTCTCTATCCTTGGGTTCCCCATCTCTAGAACTGGCAGGCAGGTGTAAGAGTACTACGGCACAACACATTTAAAAGGATAAAGCAATTCAGGTGCTCAAGAGTTACTTTCCACCACCACGGCACAAAGTTCTCCCACAGCACCCAGTTGTGGCTAAGTCCTGACTCTATTCCCAAAATGTTTCTGGCTGCTTGGTGGGTAGGTAAACGCTAGGGTGTAAGGCAGTTCATGCTGGGAATAATTCTGCTTGAATTTGTGGGGTTGGACCTTTGCATCAATAGGGGCAATACCAAGAGTCACCAAATCTTGCTTTCTGTCCCTCTTCCTGTGTGTGCAGGCGGGTTAAAGCATCCACTCTCACTACAGGTAGGTCCAGGACACATGTCTGAGTTCCAGCCAATGGTATGCAGTGATGTCATGTATTCCCAGGCCTGGCCAATATTTTGGAATGATTTTTCACTTACAGAAAAGCTACAAAGATCACCTAGACAGTTCCCACACACCCTTCACCTGGCTTCCCGATGTCAGCAGCTTGCCCAGTGGTGGGCCTGGAAAAAACTACGACACGAACCTCCACACATTTAATACCATAGGCACAGACTTCACTGAGCCCCGGGCCTGGTTTCCACTGATGTCATTTCATATGTGCCAGAATCCAAGCCAGGATGCCACACGTGGCGTGTTGTCCCCATGTCTCCTCAGTGTCCTGCCTCTAGGATAACTTGCGCATTCCTTCCTTGTTTTTCATGACTTTGTCACTTTTGAAGAGAATCGGTCAGAGAGTTTATAGGATGTCCCTCAATTTCAGTTTTTCTGGTGCTTTTCTCATTATTAAACTGGGATTGTGGGATTTGAGGGAGAAAACTATGGAGCCCAAGTGTCTTTCCTATTGCTCTGGATCAGGGCAGATGACATCTGCGTGACTCAGCTGATGCTAACCTTCACCTCCTGGAGAAGGCGGAACCTGCCAGTGTTCTCCACCAGAAGGGGCGGCAATTCCCCCTTTCTATAATTTATTCGTTGGAAATGAGTCAGGAAGCCCGGGCCCTGCTCAAGGGCTTAGTCTAGTTTTCCCTCTGCTTATTTTTAACTTCCTTCCCTGACAATAAGAAATCTCATTCCCATTATCTACGATTTATTTACTTACTTGTTTAACCTTGGTATACTATCAAAATGGCATTTTTGCAAAGCTAATTAGGTCAATTCTTTTTTTCCCTTACTCCCAGCAGGGAGGCTGGGTGATGTATTTGTAATGCAGCTGGATTTATTTTTCACGCTCTGTGTTCCATTCTGGGATCTCTGGACCTCCTAGCTCCTTTTAAAGCAGGTTTTAGTGGTTTTTTTGGACAATAAAGTTTACTCTCTAAGAATTTTGAAAAAAAACGCCTGGAGTTATGTATCCACCACCTCAGAGCCACGAAGAACAGTCCACCACCCTAAAACTACCCCCATGTGGCCTCTGCCATCAGCTCCCTTCCTGCCAGCCCCTGGCAACTATTGATCTGTTTCCTGTTCCTGTCGCTTTGTCTTCATTGTGTCACATAAATGGAATCGTACACTATGACCGTGTTAGGGGTGGACTTCTTGCACTTAGCAAAATACATTTAAGACATATCAGTATTGCTGTTGAATCCACAGTTTGTTATTTTTTATTACCTGTAGCATTCTAGTGTGTGGACGCGCTGTGGTTTATCTATCTATTTAGAACTTTGGATTTTTTTTTTCCTACCCAATAAAAATGTTGCTGCTATGATTGTGAAGACCTCATCGGCATCCTTATTTTTGTCTTGCCCAAACCTTGAAGCAGCACTCAGTAGCTCTTTGTAAAGTCCCTGCAAAACACACACACACACACACACACACACACACACACACACACACACACACACACATACTCCTCTTCTCAAACCACTAGTGAGCAATGTCTATTTTGTTAAGGATGTTGTAGAGAGAATTCAAAAGAGATTTACACGGTATATCAAACACTGATTTGTTGGGTATTTTCAGATACTCCACCAATTCGTGTGTGTGTGTGTGTGTGTGTGTGTGTGTGTGTGAGTATAAGAGAGAGAGAGGGAGAAAAAGAGAATAAGAGAGAGTGTGTGTATATGTTTAGGAGAGAGAGAGAGAGAGAGAGAGAGAGAGAGAGAGAGGGAATGAGGAAGTGTGTGTACATGTGTGAGTCTTCTCTTTCCCTTTCCCCACTCAGGACTGGCTCTGACTTCTGGGTCTCACTTTCTAGTTCCTTAATCTTCTTCCTCCCACTTCCATCACTCTCCCTCATTCCCTCTGGACTGATGTTGCAGAATAATTTTAATTCTGATTTCTCCGACCTTACATCCCTGCAAACATCACCCTGCTCATCAGATGGAAAACCCTGTAGCCACCAGAATCTGTGTTTCTCAGGAATATGTGTATTTTCTATGATATTCTTTTTTTAAATAACTTTAAACCATTGATGTGAAAGCTTTATGAATGAAGGAGGCAACGTATGCAGAACACTCTGCATAATATCTGGCACATGACAAACGGCTAAATGTGTAGTGACTTTTATTCTTGTCCTTTATTATTTCTACCAGCAGTGAACGATGACGACCAGAGGAAGCTCCCAAGCAAATTAGCATTCCTTAGATCTTCATGGCGTGTTTTGCTTTTGACCAGAGAGAGACTTTTGGCCTGTTCAAGGTTGAAGCTCAGAAAGACTCCAGAAATCCAGGAGTGCCTACCTCCAAAGTCAATTCTCGAAAGCCTTGGTAAGAGCGATTATTGATTAACGCTCTGCCCACCCCAGGGGCTAATGCTGCCTGCTTACTAAGGGGGAAAACCTGCTGACTACTGGCTTGGTAGACATTGCTAGGTGCCTGGAGAGGTTTCCTGGCAAAGGTTGAGAAGCCGGAATGTACCCATCTGTCAGGGATTTTGCAGGCCCAGCCCAGTTGGGAGGCCAGGGCTAGATACATGACCTTGGGATGGATCTTTGCTCACATCTCCACTCTTCTGATACCCACAGTCCGTAAGGAGATTCTAGTTTGCTTACTGTGCATCTGGAAGGTGCATACAAAGTGCATTTCCGGTCCCACTTGCTCTAACCCATCAGCTTCCCCTTCCATACCAGCCTTGGGCTCCATTTCTCAGGCTAGCAGCTCTGATCACATAGACATCCAGAAAGGGCTGTCTCCTTGAATCTTTCTCTCCCTGATCCCACACTCTCTTGTAGTTTTGAGGATTTTGCCTCCACAACATCTCTGAGCTCCATCGCCCTCCACTGCCTCTGGCTTCTTTCCTGTTCTCATCAGATCTTGAGGTGGCTGCAAGACTGGCCTTTCCTCGTCTCACTCCTGCTAAAATAAAGCAAAGGGAACCCCAAGAGGCTCCCTCCACTGGTTGAGTTTTGCCATATCACATGACATTTATTCTCAAATGGACCAATATACACTGCTGGTCAGCCGTTTCTCGGGTTATTCTGGACCTGTGCCCTGCAATGGAGACAGCCCTTTCGGGAAGAGGATGGTCCTTCTGTCCAAGACAAAGAGAGGGAATGTGGTGAACTTTTTTAGAAAAGATTTTCCTGGAAGAAACAGAAACAACTTTTCATCATACTTTATCAACGGAAGCAAGTCTTTGGCCAAACCCGATGTCAGTGAGATTCAGAATCAAGCTCCTGCATGAAGGAGGGAAGCCAGATGTCCGTCAGCAGTTGGATGGTGATGTTCTTTTATTCTCCTATCATCTACAGGCCACAGGGCTTTTGCCTCAGGTCTGAGATAAAAATCACCAGTGTGTGTTCTTTTCCATTTATTTATGCTGCACTTTCCGTAGCTGCACTTCACAGCTCCACTTTCCATAGTTTATCCAACCAACATATTTTCATCCAATGTCTGTGCAAATAACTGGGACATATAAGATGCAAATCCTGTCCTTGAAAAGTTTATAAAAAAGAGAGAAGTTAAAAAAAAGGGCTTTAAAAGCTATATTATAGGAAAATTCGAACACATACTATACATAAGAGAATACAACAAACTCCCTCGAACCATCCACCAGCTTCAGCCATTATTGATTCATTTCCAAAGTACCAACCTTTGTCTACACCTCCTCAAGTATTTTCTGTGTTGTTGGCCTTTAAATGGAATTTTTATTGATATGATTGTAGATTTACATGATGTTGTAAGGTATGATACAGAGATTTATGTATCCTTCACTTAGTTTCTCCCAATGCTAGTTTCTTGAAAAGCCATATTCACATCACAACTAGAATATTAATGTTAATTCAGTTCACCAGTCTTGTTCCGATTTATTCTATTTTAACTGTATTCTTATACTAACTTGTGAATGTGTATGTATGTGTGTATTTATTGTATCTATTTTATTTTGAAGCAAATATGAAAAATAATATAATCTCCTTCAAATTATTACAGTATATATATTATATATATATATATATATATATATATATATATATATATACACACACACATATATGTATACACACACTTATTATGTATGTATAGGTATATTTAAAAAACAAGGAATCTAAAAAATAGTGCTATGACTGCCATACCTTAAAAAGTTAGCAATTCTTCAAGGCCATCAAATGCTAAGGTCATACTCAAATTTGCATTTTTCCATAAATGTCACTTTTTAAAATCATTTGTTTGAATAAGATCCATACCTTGTGATTGGTAGACATGTATATGAAGGCTCTAAATCTAATGTATATTTTCCTCCTTTGTCTTGCCTCTTTTTCACCCCCTGCAACTATATCTTTTATATTTTAAAGCTTCCTATAGTTTGGATTTGAGTGATTATGTCCGTGTGTTACACTTTAAAATATTTTTCTTTATATATATATGTATTTTTTATATATTGGTAGTTGGATTCAAGATGTGGTCAAATTCAGGTTCAATTTTTTTTTGCATGACCCTTCCAAAAGAGGAATGCAAAAACTGGCTGTCATTTTTAGGCCATTGGTCACCATGGTCAATTTCTAAATTTGTTCATTAGTCGGGGCTTACGAAATGGCAACCCTGTAATCCTGTTGTTACTTGATTTATTATGTAATTGATTCAATACAAAATTTTCGATTCTAGAAAAATCAAGTTCTCACTTTTGTCCAGCTAGAGCAAGGGAAATCAGGTATTTTAAAACAGTAAATTGAGTTCCCTAATAACTTCCAGTAGTGACCAGTTACTTTAAAAACTTCAGGCATCGTTATGCCCTGGTGGGTGTGAATGAATGGACGTATTTCAATCCAATGGAGTGATTTTCCACTGATGTTCCATTTTTGGCAAATGGGAGTCTCTGGTGCTAAATTTCTTTGACACGGCTCCGGTCGTCTCCTAGTGTTCTGGGAATCTGGTAGAACAGTGTTAGGTTCACACTGTCCCAGGCCTGGAATTAGTCATTCTTCTCAGGAGCCCTGATTTCTTTTCCTGGGAAATGGTATTTCAATACTACAATCTGTGCTCTGGGAAGGCTCGCTGCTGTCAGAGTCTTCATTATCCTAGGCCTGCTTCAGTCAATGGTGCTAAGACATTTTTTTTTTAAGAGATAAAATAACACCATGACTTTTTACAGATATTTCCAATCCAGTGTCAGTCTTGCAGGGGTTTGTCCTTAATCTTTTCTATATTACATCTGATTTCCTTTCTTCTACCCAGAGATGCTTGGTCTCATGAAAACCGAGAAAAATAGAGTACTGCAGAAGTTTGCTTTATCATTCCACACACCACAGAATAACAATAACGCTGCTGCTGCCAAATTTGTGATTACTGAAAATAACTACATTTTACTTTGTATTTTGGGAAAACTTGGTGTCTAATCCACTGGGAATTTACAGTTGATATTGTTGTATTTTAAAATTGTTTAAAATAATTCCTCTCTGGGGTGAGTCCACTACCATTTCAATTCATTCTTAGTGCTTTTTTTGTTATGGATTAATTGATTATTTAAATGTATTTTCAATTTTTAGTCATTTGTTTTATTTTATTTACATAAAGTAGTTCATAATTTTATAATTACATAAAGTAGTTCATGTTAGTCACATGTTAGGACAGCAAGATATTCGGGCGAGGAGACCAGCAGGTAAGTGGTCAAATCTACAAAACTAGATACATTCACACGACTCTAGCTTCTGTCTCTGTACCTGTCATCCCATCTCTTCCCTCCCTTGTAGAGTTTTATAAAATGTATGGTTTATCTTTTAGTTTTAAAAATTGAAGAAAATATGTGTTTATACTCAGCTTCTTTTTTTTTTAATAAACAGGAACATATTAAAGACTGATTGTAGTGGTGCACGTTTGTAATCCCAGAAGCTCAGGAGGCTGAGGCAGGAGGATCACAAGTTCGAGGCCAGCCTCAGCAACTTAGCAAGGCCCTAAGCAACTTAGTGAGGCCCTATCCCAAAATAATAAAAGGGCTGTGGCTCAGTGGTTAAGTGCCTAGGATCAAAAAAGAAAGGAACGTATGACATATAGTTTTCTAAACTTTCTTATTTCCCTTTAAACATATATCTTAGGGTTCTCTCCATAATAGTATATTCTTCACTTATCCTTTTCAGTTATATATAATAGCCATATTGAGTACCCCCAGGCCGCTCAGTTTTAGATATGATCTGTTGGCTATTGGTTCTTTGCTCTGAGTAATATTGATATTAGTAAATAATTTCTTTTTCTCCTCTCTACCTCCCCAAATAAATATACTTTTACTCTCACTTAATAATTACAATCACTAGCTTAATTTAATTTTCATTTTCCCCTTTTCCTACCTGCTCTTGAGAGCTAAGCTGTATCAATGTCAGAGCATGTAGTAGTCTGTACTGTGCACGCTCCCTTAATAGTCAAGCGTGTGTGTGTGTGTGTGTGTGTGTGTGTGTGTGGTGTTCTCCTCTGGTCTTCCTGTTGCTCTCTTTACAGTGATTTTGGCCAGCCAGGGCCTGCACACAAGTGAGCCCACTCAGGAGAGAATATTCCCCTAGCGTTTTACTGATGGGAACGGTAGGTACCCTTTCACACCCAGAAGCCCACGGGGCAAGGTACAAAATCCGTGCTCACATTTTCTTCCTGTGATTATTTTGAAGCTGTTAGCTGTAGTCTTTTGTCCTAATATACGATCAGAAAGTTGGATGACCGTTTGCTATTCTTCCCCTTATAAGTGATTGGTCTTTGTATTTGGACATCCCAAGACATTTTATTTCTTTTAAGTCAAGAAACTCTATGAGATTCTTTATACTTTCCTCCCACCTTTTTAGATACGGCTTCAAATCTTAAAAGCATATTTTAGGCTAGATTGCCTCAATTGTTTGTTCTTTTTCTCTGTCTTCTTCTACCATTCTAATTATATTGGATTCTCTTTTACCATCGTCTCCATTTCTCACTTTCTTAAACTCTTTATTTCTTTTGATTTAAGTTTTTTTTCCCCATTTTGTCTTCTATTTCTTTTATGCTGTCACCTGTTTTTTTATTTACTCTCTTCTGTACCTTCTAGTTCAGTCTTTAATTCTGAAAAGCACTTATTCTTTCGTTTCTTATTATTGTGGAGTTTTATCCCATTTTTGAGGATGTTGTATTCCGATCGATGTGATTCTCTCATACTTTCTATTATTCCTTTGAATTTCTTTCGTTCATTTTGGAATATTGTTATAAAGTTTCTTTCACCTATTTCTTTAAAAAGCTTTTTGTCGTGCTTTATATGTTAGGAAATTATTCTGCTCTGAATTCACTGATCTTGTATTGATCATGACACAGTTAAGCATAATCTCTTTCTGATGATATTAATTTTCCTGCACTGTTTGGAGGGAGGATGGGTAAGGATAGATTTTCCTGCCTTAAAGGTCTGGGGTTCTCTTTTCTGTTGTTTTTGAAAAGCATCAAGATGTCAATGACTTAGAGACCCCCGACCTCCCCCACCCCTCCACACCTCCACCCCACCCCCGCTTCTCCTTCCTTCATTCCTATCTGGACTTGGGTGTTCTTTGCCCTAGTTGCCTCTGCCCTGCTCTTGATCTTGGCCATTCCCAGGAGACCTCCGCCGTGTGAGACTTGGCTTGAAAGAGGGTGGTACGTGGCTGGTTAGCTTTGGGTGTTCCTGGGGCACAGACTCCTCAGGCCTCTGGGGCCCCTGCGAACTCCCTCCTGTTCCCTTGCAAATGATGGCGGCAAACCCCTCCAGAATCCATTGCTGCTGCTGAGCTGATCTCTTGCACTTCTTAATCAATCTGTGAGGCTATTGGGGGGTTCTTAGAATCACAGTCTGCCAGATACCCCACTGATCCTTCCTGCCTTGCACACAGCTCCTGCCGCACAGCGAGAGTGGCCATGGATGGTCTCCCCTGGGTCTGTTTTTTTGGTTTTGCATGATGTCTTGTCACCGGCTTTTGTCCTGTGTTTTCTTGGTGGAACTTGGGTCTGCCAGCTTAACTGCTCTGCATGTTTTTTCTGGGAGGGGATTAATTAATTGCATCTCAGGAGCATCTTTCTGGGGCTACCAAATGTGGTTTTAAAAGGACTACCATGGCTTTGTAGGCCTAGGCCACCCCCTGAGTTCAGAAGAAGCAGAGATAGTGGGTGATTTGAGGGTAACAGAAGGTTGCCTAGAGGGAGTCGTTGGTTAACTAAAGGACAGGGAGATGTTCAGGCAAGGGGACCAGCAGGTGAGTGGTCGGTGGGTGGGGATGTGGTGTACGCGCGTGGGGCATGGTCTCTGGTACTTGCCCCGGGCCAGCTGAGGTCTGGCTGAGAGTGTCCCACCTCTTCCTTCTGTACAGGATGCCTGCTTCAGTTTCCCTGAGCCACAGCCTGGTTTTACAAGATGGATTGGTTTTTATATATTGCTAGTTCTCACCTTTCTGGTCTCTGTGTAATTCTCATTATTCATTGCTATTTACGGTCCTCTCAATTTAGAGCCATCTGTGAAGTTAATTTCTGTGCTGTTTACTTTTTTTCCCCCCAAATCATTAATGAAGATAAAATGTTCAATGGAGCCGAGCTTTGCAGACATATCTGGGAAATTCCACCCAGGCTCCCTCTGATTCCTAGTCGTCAATCTTTAAATCTAACATGTTCTCATTCCTTGGTCAGTTGTTCCTGAGGATATGGGGTTTAAGTTTGTGTTCATTTAAATTCAATTTTTTCACAAAGACTCCATTAGGAAACTCAGCTCTAGTCTTTGACAGAACAAGAAAAAAGGTTTGATCTCACTAGTAATCAAAGATATGCAAATGAAGGCATTATGGAGGAGTTTGTGTTTTTCACTGATAGAATTTGTAAACATTTAAAAAGTTAGCACCCACTGCTGGTGAAGTGTGCTAAGATTAATATTTCTCAATGAATTTAGCAATCAATATTGCAATTAAGCCTCAAGACCCATTAAAGGGTTTATCTTCTCTTACCACAATTGAGAATTTATCCTGAGAAAATAATTCTAGAGGAAAAACAATTTGCATGAAAATAGTTGTTGAGTATTAATTGCCAGTTTACAAAATGAGAATTATGAATATTCACCAGCATTAGAGAATTTTTAAATAAATTAAGGAGCACCCACTGAGTGACGGTGAGCAACCCCACAGAGGGGGCTCTCAACCCCTGGTGGCTCTTATCCCTGTTGACTGGTGTCTGGGTTGCTGCTGTCCTCCTCTGACACCGCAGGGTGCTTTTCCTCCATGACGCCGTGTGACCACAATTCTACTCTGCTGGTGAGAACCCCAGTGGATGAATGACCAGCCACATAATTATCAGGGAATGGAAGGAGGACGAGAGTCGTAACTTAGACAATGCTAGAAGCTAGTTTACAATGAGTGAGAGCTTGGGGAGAGCCTGAACTCGACAAAGATGGAACTCAGACAGGAATGTTCACGGCAAAACTGTCCATCACATTCCCAAACTGGAATCCACCCAGATGTTCATCAATCGACCACTGGATCAATAGGCTATGGTATCCAATTGGTGACTGGATCAATAGACAAAGGAATATTATTGGTCAATAAAAAAGAAGAACTAAAATTAGCTACAACGTGGATGAACCTCCGAATCATTGAGTGAAAGAAGTCAATGTTCACATTGGAAGACTCCGTTTATGTTGGATGTCCAGACTACACAGACCCATGGCCACAGAAAGCAGGTCAGTGATGGTTAGGAGATGAGGGGTGCTGGGGGAGTGAGGAGAGAATGCTAGAGGGCATGGGGTGTTTTGGAGAGGACAAATATTTTATAAATTTAGTTGTGGTGGTGGTTGCTACAGTTCTGTAAATGGTACTGAAAAGCATTGGCTTACACACTTTAAATGGGTGAATCGAACGGTATGTGACTTATAACTCAATAAAATTTTTAGCAAAAAAGAGATAAAATCTCATGACGACTCAAAGCCCAATTAGGTAACCGTTCTCTATGATACGTAATAATTGAGCTTATAGCAAAGCCCAAAGGAAAGGGAATGCCTCAGTATCAATGCAACTAATGCTTTCATAAGAAAATCCCAACTTCGTAACCATGCCATAGCTTAGTACAACTCTGATCATTTTTAAGTTCCCTCATTTTACAGTTTTTGGACAGGCAAAGCATTTTGTGTTGATTCATAAGACTCTGGTAAGCCACCTGTAACTTTTAAACTAAAGAATTCAAACCATTTGGTCTTTTGTTAAGTTTAGAAACTATATTCATTGAAATTAGGATTGGTCAAAAATAACAAAAACTTTGAGAGATGAAAATCATTCAAACAAAATGGATAGAAGCTCCTTTTCCATCGTGTAAATATCGATGAGCCAAGGCAGACTCTACAGTTCCATGATCACTGGGGACCCAGTTCCTCCCAGTTAGTTAATCCATCATTTCAACCCTGCATCTACTGAATGATCCCTAATGGCTGCTCAGGCCTTGCCAACACATCAGCATTCCAGCCAGGACAAGGACAGAGAGGAGGATGTACAGTTTTTTAAGAAATGGATTTATTCTAGATCTAGGACACAACTTTCTGCTTAGCTCTCCTTGTTGGAACTTAGTCCTATGCTATATTTAACATCTAAGGGAGGTAGGAATATTTTTTTTTTCTTGAGTGACCAGGAGCCTAGCTAAAGTTTGAAAGCCTTGGTGCTATAGAAGATGGGGAGAATGAATATTTTGGACAAGTGTTTCCTAATGTGAAGCATCTCTGCCTCTTATTTTTTCATCTGCCTCTTTCAAATATGGAAGATGCATTCAGAATTCGTGGGTTTGAATCCCAAACTGTCTTCTAAGATCTCTTACGGTCCACAAAAATTGTTCCCTCTTCTACAAGATGAGAAAATAGAATACTCCCACCCTGTGAGATGGGGTGGGGGGTCAACGTCAAACTGTTCATCATTTTATCACCTGTAAGGGGGTACACAAACGATAGATGCAGCTTGGGAAAGAGACACATGGGAAGATGTAATAGCTATTTTAAACGTCTAGCCTCCCTAGGGGAAGTCAGGGTGGACTTTTACAAAGCCCTGGCCTCTCCAGGGAACAGTCCTGGGCTCCACCGTGAAGGTCAGGGGAGGCAGATCTCTCTGAGGCCTGGGGCTGTGCTTGAGACGGGCTGAGTTTTGAAGGAATGGTCTCCCACTGGAGGCCCATGGCTGGTTGTCGGGAATGGAATGTGCTGGCATCTCTCATCCAGGGTGGACAGTAAGACGCTTTCCCCATCTCCCTGAGAAGGAGGTGGGGTCCCTGGGGGTGTGACTCTGAAGGGGAAATTGTGACCCTGGTCCTCCTTCTTCTCTGTTTCCCAGCTGCCCTGAAGCAGCAGCTTTGCCTCTCCAGGTAGCCCCCAAGGTGCACTACCTCCCCCCGGCCCCAAAGCCACAGGACCAAATGACCGTGGTCAGAAACCTCTGGAACTGTGAGCTAAAATGAGTCTCCCTTCCTTATAAGTTGATTATCTCAGGCATTTGGTCTCAGGGATGAAAAGCTGATGAACACCCTCATCTGGAGTTCTCCTTCTAGAATTCTGTAGGAAAGCAACATACATCCCTGTGGAGGCCTGAACAATTCATGGACTCTCTCATTCTCCCAACAGTCAAGAGCCTTCTTGGTACCAGCTCTTAGCTAAGCCCCGTGAGATTCAAAAGAGGCCCAAGCAGAGTATCTACCTTCAAGCAGCTTGCAGTAGCAAAAGGGATTTGAAATACATAAAAATCATGCTGGCTCACAGAACAGAGGTGAATACAGGCAGAGAGGGCATCAGACCTGTGTGCAACAAGACGAAAAGAATGCGTGAGCGCTGGAAATAGAGGCTCCTTAAACTTGGACCTTCTTACGTGCATCAAGCAGTTTAGAAATATTCACTAAAGGGCACAAGCCCTCAGACAGGGAGGGTGCATTCTTGAGAGTGCAGTTTTCTCAGAATGTTCTGAGCAAGAATGAGAGATTTTGCCAGACGCTGTGGTGCACGCCTGTCATCCCAGCAGCTCGGGAGGCTGAGGCAGGAGGATCGAGTGTTCGAAGCCAGACTCAGTAATGGCAAGGAACTGAGCAACTCAGTGATACCCTGTCTCTAAATAACACAAAAAAGGGATGGAGATGGGGCTCAGTGGTTGAGTGCTACTGAGTTTAATCCCCAGTACCCCCACCCCTAGCACAAAAAAAAAAAGAGAGAGATTTTAAGAGGGAGGCTAATGTTGAAATATGGTTGGGGGCTGGGGAAGGGGGAGGGCGTACAAAGATATCAGTTGTATTATTAATAAAATTGATCCAACCCAGGCCAGTGGAAAAAAAAAAAGAAGGACTTACATCAATAAGACAAATGGTACCTCCGGTTACCTTGAACTTGGTATTGACAGAGGGTGAACAGAGAGATTTTAATAATCAATGAAACTATTTCTAAAATCTCAAGGCAATTGATTGAAAGACAGCAAAAGAAAACAGGCAAAAAAAAGAAAAAAATCCAGCCTGTCATTTCGAGCGAGGCCACACTGCTGATCACCTGCTCTGATATCAGACTCCTAATGCAGCCTTCAGGAGGCAGAGAAGGCAAAAGGTGTCACGTGATCCGAAAGTAGACTCGGCTGATGTCTGTGTTTATAGGAAGGGAATGATCTAGCTCACGTAGCCTAAGAAGTTCAACTTTTATGTATGAAGTCAAATCGGCCCCCCCTGGTGATGGTAGATTCTCTACCGTCTTATGTCAAGAGTTTTGTAATGTTTTGAACAACCAATAAAAAAATAATAATAAAAAATAAATAAATAAACCACCCTACAGTAATTCCTCTTATGCAAAAAAGGAGAAAAAAAAGAGAAAATAATCAAAGTGTTCTGATGCTAAAATGAGGCACATCTAGCATAGCGCACTCCAGTTTTTGCTTTGGAAACTCCTGTTTCCTCCTCTGCAAACTTCTAGTTCACTTCCAAATTTCTTAGCCAGGATTCGAGGGTCCTGGGCCTTAGCCTCAATCAGCCTGAACCATCGTTCTTGAACTTGGGTGATTGAATAGGCCTAGTATTTTTGAGTGAGCTAGGAATCAGCGGGACTCTCGTGGGTCACTGTGTATGGTACCTCTTAGTTCCTGGGAAGTCTCAGAAAGTAGGCTGACCTGATGATCAGATAGATTGTGGCCGGCCCCTTATCTAGTAAAGTCACTATCGGTCTGGCTCTCACTTCATTCTTGCCTTTAACAAAAGGCTTCACAGATCCTTTGCCATGGACTTGGTACAGTTACAGGAGATCCTGTGGTAAGCCAGACAGAGAAGATTCATGGAGAAGACAGGGGACAAACAAATAATTTGTGGAAGAGATAAAAGTTAACCAGAAAATTAAGATAGGTAAAGTATAGACTTTGGGGCAGGTGGGAGAAGAGGAGAATGAGTTGAGGAGTTTTCTTTGAGGAAGTTCAATGATACAGAGACTGAACATAGTGGAGAAGCAAGCCCCTCAGTAGTTGAGGAATGGATGTTTTAGGTAGAGGGAAAAGCAAGGGCAAAGGCCCTGTGGTGGCCACTGGCTTGGCATTTTCAAGAATTAGCAGGATTATCTGTGTTGCTGAAGGAGAGTGTGCAAGGGTGGGTGGGATGAGACAAAGAGAGGTGATGGCAGGAGCGGAACCATACAGATTCTGTCCCAAGCGATCTGGTGGACAGTGGTCCCATCCAATGAAATGGGAAGAAAGAGCAAGATTCGGGTAGAAAATCAACAATTCTCTTCCAGTCTTTAAATTTGAGATGAATAATAGACAGGTAAGGATAAACGTGTGAAGGAGGCTGTTGGGGCCATGAGGCGAGGTCAGGAGAGATCAGACTACAGGTGTGTGTTTGCAGTCACGTGCATACGGAGGACGTGTGAAGATATGGGACAGATGAAATCATCAAGGGAGGAAATATAGATGGAGAATTGGGGGCTGAAGACGACAGGCCTGGAGACTCTCGGTGGAGTACAAGACGAGCCGGCTACCTCTGGCTGCCGCTGGTCACGTAGCATGAGCCTCTGCCAGAGGTAACCTCACAACTTCCCGGGTTGCTGGGAGTACGATGTTCTCTTATTGGCTGGGCTTTGGGGTCCTGGGGGTCCACCCATTGAATAGAATCCTTCTGAGAATACAGTCACCACAGAGGAAAGCAGAGTCGGAAGATGAAGAAATACTTCTGATGACATCCCACAGGGACCTGTGTCCAGCCACACCAACTGACCTGTTTCCTCTGGCAGGTGGGCCAGGAGGACTCTCTTTTTATTGATACCAGTGTGATTGGACTTTATGTCCCCTGCAGCCATCCCCCATCGCCCTCCTCTGTATCCCGTGCAGGCTTATCAATGTGTCTAAGTCCCCAAGGGTATTAAAGTCACAGCTGGGCACAACCCCAGCCTCCTGGTCAGCAGCCCAGGGCTCTTGTTCACTCCATCTTCTTATGGGTGCCACTGGGTCATGTATGTCGACAGTTGCTAGATGGCCTTTTGATGTCTACAGAGTGCTGTGTGTATGTGTGTGTGTGTGTGTGTGTGTGTGTGTAGAGGTGTGCGCACACATAGGTGCACAAGGTGCAGCTGGGTACCTGCCCCCCGGGTTCCTGTAAGCTGAGTGCTACCAACGTACCTATTTTGTTATGGGCTGGCTTATGTCCTCCTCAACTTTATAAGTTGGTACCCTAACTCTCAGTCACTTCACCACGCAACTCTACTTGAAGAAAAGGTCTTTAAGGAGGTCATTAAGTTAAGGTGAAGTCTTGAAGGTGAGCTCTACCGCATTTGACTAGTGTCCCTGTGAGGAGAGGAAGTCTGGGCACAGACATCCACATGCAGAAGCGGGGGCCGGGAAAGACAGCGCTACTTGTGAGCTCAGGAGAGGACAGATGAATCCCACCGTGACGATGCCCGGGTCTTGGACTCACAGCTCCCAGAACTGTAAGAAAATAAATTTCTGTTGTTTTTGCCACCAGTCTGTGTGTGTTTTTGCAGCCTACCAACTAACGCACACTCTGAGAGAGGAAGCAAAGGACAGCAAGTTCCCGGATGGCCTCACACCTCGCGCTTTGGCACAGAGGTCTGTGAGACCCCAGACTCATCCGCTGACCAAGCCTTCACTGAGTCCCTTCCATGTTGCAGATTAGGCTGAGTCCTCGGGAAGTGGCTGGGCTCAAGGGAAGCTTCCCTGCAGAAGCTCATGGTCTACTGGGGAAGAAACCTCGAAGGGCCAGGGATTCCCACGGGGGAGCATGTGGTCCTGGGCATCTGGGCACCTGAAAGGTCAGGCAGACTGCCTCAGGCCAATGGGCAACATAAATATTTAAAGCAATCAAATACAGGACAGCAGGAGAAAAGCCCCACACAACTGAAGAACACCTGTCCTCTCCAAAGGCATTGGGAGGTGACCTTTCCCAGGACACTGTGCTGGCTAAAGCAACTCATGGCGGGATGCTGTGGGTTTTAGTTTCCACCCCTGCTTTGAGAGCCCCAGGGATGCTGCAGGCAGAGAGGGAATGCTTAGGAACCTGAAGATTGGAGCTGGCTCCGCAGGGTGTGCAAAGCTCCCTGCAGCGACCGACCGCAGGCTGACACAGTGAGCAGTTCCCCAGGTGGTTTGGTCTCCTAGCTGAACTCCTGTGACTCAGGCCGGCTTCCTCATCCTGAACCATCTGCCTGCCTTGACCTTACATTGTCATTTAATCAACTCTTCAACATCCTTGCTGAAGTTTTGGATTCCCGCCAAAGCTGCAGCTGGATTATCACTCTTTGTACATCCTCTGACCTCAGCGTGTCTCCCTCTCGAAACCGTCTTCTTCTGAATTTTGAATTCAGTGGAATGCATCAGTCATATGTCCTAATATTGTAGCTGGCACCCTGGGCCAGAGAAGGGATTTGACTTTGGGAGTCCCAACAGGTTTGGACCCTCTCCCCAAACATCAAATGAAAAAAGTAAGGGTGAAGTAGGAAAGGAATTTTAGTGTTCACTATGGCTGTCCCGGGAAGACAAGGGGACTGCTGTCCTCAACCCTGTCCTCAGCAGGTCTGACATGAGCTTCAAGTGTCAGCACGGGGAGAGCTGGGGCAGGGGGTGAGAGGTGTGCATAATCAGTCAGCTTTTTACCACTGTGGCCAAGACATCTGATAAGAACAACTGAGAGGAGGAAAACCATGAGATTGGGCTCATGGTTTCAAGGTTCAGTCTGTGCTTGGCTGACGGCCTCGCTCTAGGCCTGAGGTGAGGCAGAACATCATGGTGGAGAGCATCAGAGGAACACATCTCAGCCCAAGGTGGCAGGGAAGCCGGGGGCAGGGGGTGCAGAGAAGATGCACCCTCCCAGGTCACACCCCCAGTGACCTACCTCCTCCAGCCACAGGCCACCTGCCTGCAGTCACCACCCAGTTGGTCCATTCAAACTAGCATGGACGGGTGAGGTCACAGCACTCATAATGTGATCATTTCACCTCGGAATATTCCTGCATTCACACAGGAGCTTCTGGGGACAACTCGCATCCAAACCACAGCAGAAGTACTCTAGTTGGAACTGTGGTCTGGTTGGTCATCATTTCAGGACTGGCTCTGCAAGGAGTCGGCTCTAGAGAAGTCATTATCACTTGAGGTGGTGACCTGGTTCCCTGGTGAAATGATTGCTTCTGCTTAAGGGGGCAGCCTCAGTTCCTGTTACGGGGTCTTTGCTCTCATTGAGGAGGGCAGTCTCATCATGGGGTAATCTGCCTGCAGGGCGCCTTGTTCCTGGAAGGTTTAGGTCAATGGCTGGAGACTTCTACGTGCCACTCTGAGGGTCTGTAAAAGCTGACAGTTAGTAATCTGTTGATCGTGTTACCCATGCAAATCTTTTTTTTTTTTTTTTTGAAAGTGGGCACTGGGGATTGAACTCAGGGGCACTCTACCACTGAGCCACATCCCCAGTCCTATTTTGTATTTTTCTTAGAGACAGCCTTGCTGTTGCTGAGGCTGACTTTGAACTCGGGATCCTCCTGCCTCAGCCTCCTGAGCTGCTGGGATGACAGGTGTGCGTCACTGCGCCCAGCCCCATGCAAATCTTGAAAAGAACTTAGTGACTCTTAGTTCTCAGTGCCTTTAGCCCTGAAGGGGGACAAGACAGGTTAGGTAAATTCAACAGATTTTAGAAGATATACCTTGAGTGATTAACATGACTCTCTGCAGACCTGAGCTGGAATCTGATCCGAAGTTGAAGGTAACAAAGGCAGAGATGCCCAGCCTCATCCTGCTTTTAGTTACCCGTCAGGGATCTGCGGGCCCAGGTGAAGAGCCCGTGCTTTCAGCAAAGGCAGCCTCTTAACACCTGTTAGAATCTCACAGAGCTCGTGAGCATGGGTCTCGAATTGGACACTCAGGTTGAGATCGTTGCCTACTAGCTGCTCACCTTTGGGACAGTTCGTGGACTCTCACCTTGTGCTGTCTCTGACCCACACTTTCTTAGCCTTCCTACGACGTGGGTACCATGAGCCACCCTTCACTGTGTTTCAGTAAAGCACGTGGTTTCCTTCCTAGGGCCTGAAAGACCTCGCTCAGAGGAGGTGGACGGACACTGAAACACTTGAGATTTAGGGCAGGATTCCTGACTGGCCTCTGCCCACCAGATTCTGGACACGTTCTGGATCGGCCTGTTTCTCTGCTGCTTCCTGCTGCCCTGCGGATCCTGTGTCCCGGGTCTCCCGGGTCTGGCATCCCGCCTTGCTCCTGGCTGCCAGGGGCCGGCACGGGTAGAGGGAGTGCAGCTGCGCTGAGAGCCGTCCTCAGCCCTGGGACTGTTCAGCGTGCGCTCGGCACTTGATGGAAGGGTTCTGGATCTTTCTGATCAAACCAGAGAAAAAAGAAATCCAACCTTTCCCTCCCATGACCCTCTTGCTCTTGCCGGCAGAGCTCTCCCTTATTGTCATTGACAGATATTGCTCCCAGCGGCAACGCTTCGTCCTGGGCTCCCCTGAACTTCTGAAGGCGCTCAGCTGCAACCTTCTGCTTTACAGCACCCCTATGGTGCTCCATAATTGCCCGGAAACACATGGCGTCTCCCATCATGTTGCTTAATTAAAATTCAGTTCTCTTGAAAAGAGTCACAATTAAGAGGTGGTTTCATCTTCCTTTCTCCTGCTGTCCATTTAGGGCTCCTTGGTGGTGATGCTTCCTTGCTTAATTCTGGACATTGAATGACATATTCTAGGAGCAGTGTATGAATGAAGGTCTGGCAGTGGTCCCCATAGCTATGCCCAGAAAAAAAAAAGGCACTGTGTTCTATTAGGACCAAACCAAGTGACACTTTTCGTGAGTTACCTCATTGGCTGTCCCTTTGCCAGGTTTCATGATCCTCCTCGTTCATTCTGAGATGAAACAGAGGCTCAGAGAGGTTAGGTAGTTTGCCTCAGGTCACCCAGCTTGTCAGAGTAGATAGAAATAATTAAAATACAGCATCAGCTGTCTTCATCATGTCATCAGAGGAAACACTAAAGAAATGAAGGGTAGCTGGATGAAAACACACTCATGAAGGATGCACGTTCAAATATTGGAAGGCTTTTAAGCCTAACCAGTGATTAATGATGGGGGGGATCCTCAGCCAGTGACCGTCAACCTCCAAAGTTTTTGAGAACTTATCAAAGAACTAGCATGTTTTATAGTTTCTCTATTTTCAACATCCAGAGCAGGGCAAAACCGTGGTTAAACACTCTGTGCCCCAAGAGTTATAAAGGCACCTAAATAACACTAGTTTAATTAAAAAGTAATTTGCATAAATAGTGACTTAAAAACCAGCATCTCTGAATGCTCTTGAGAAACATGGTCATCTTGGAGATGCTGCAGGTCTCT
Organism: Marmota monax; assembly: GCF_021218885.2. Taxonomy (NCBI): domain Eukaryota; kingdom Metazoa; phylum Chordata; class Mammalia; order Rodentia; family Sciuridae; genus Marmota; species Marmota monax. The sequence continues at coordinate 7,249,758 of NW_026695202.1, forward strand.
GAGGACTCGGAGGAGCTGGATTCTGACCCCTCGGATGGACTGCAGTTAGTGTTCAGGAGTGGTAAAGATTACTCCCTTCAGCAAGAGTCTCTTCTCTTTGCAATTCCAAGGCTAAGTGTGGGTTGACCCTGGTTCCCCGTCCCCACTCCTCCCCCGAGGAATTATCTCTCCAATTAAGGAACTACCAGAGACAACTGAACTGAGGTTCTGCAGAATCACAGCTGGCCGGCTGCGAGCCTCCTCCTCGGCTTTGATCCCTTATCGCCCTACACACACGCGGCCCTCTCGGTAAGGCTGGCTGCTCTCAGCATCGCGGTGTCTAATCACACGTGCTGCACCTCCACGGAGGTAAATTGAGTTTATTGGAGAAGGGAAATTAAATTAAGTCTGTTTAGGAATTAATTGTGACTGTCTAAGCTTAATCTATCATATTATCCCATTGTGGTGTATTGGGATCAAAATTCACTGACCCGGTTTAAAAAAAAAAATACGACCTTCCCAGCTAGAAAATAGGCATTTTGTTTTGGCAGTATAAACAGCAAAAGGAAGATGAAAATTTAAGAATGAAAAGGCTCAGGATCCCCAGGTACCAGCTGATGCACTTTTGAAGAGAATGTACATATTTTACATAAATGTGAAAGAAAGTTACAGACACCAAGATGCCCCTTAGTTTGATACATCTGGGTGGGTTATGATAGGCGTTTGGTAAAAGCTTATTTAAACTACTGGAAAATTGAGTGAATGGACGAATGAGTGAATTTTTATCTTTTTTTTTTCCTTTGGTACCAGGGCTTGAACCCAGGGGCAATCCTTAATGTAAGTAGCATTTTACCACTGAGCCACATCCCTTATCCTTTTATTTTTTATTTAGAGACAGGGTCTTGCTAAGTTGCTGAGGCTGGCTTTGAACTTGCGGTCCTCCTGCCTCAGCCTCCTGAGCTACTGGGTACAGGTATGCTCCACCGCGCCCAGCGTAAATTTCCATCATCTTTATCACCATGACCCAAAGGTCTTTACTGGGTCACTGCTGAGCTGTATTACTTGGTAGGTTCTCTCCATTCAAGTGCAAGCATAGCATCGATTAGTTACCGACTGTATACTGAGACCAGTGCTAAGTGCTAGGGACATAAGACCCAGTTCCCCACCATCTAACCACACAGTCTTGGGGGGGACATGAAGACTGATATAAAATAAACCTCTGGGTTCTGGGGATTTGAAATACAGTGGAAGCCCATACAGGCTGAACATCTCCAATCTGAAAATCTGAAATCTGAAATGTTCCTAAGTCTAAAACGCTTTCAGTGCTAACATGACCCGACCAGTGGAAAATCTCCACATCAGGAATCTTTGTTTCCTGTACAGAGTTTTATATGTATAAGATGTATATGAAACAAATGAATTTCATGTTTAGACTTTGGTCCCATCCCCAAGATATATATCTATACACACAAATATTCCAAAATAAGGGGGGGGGACCCAAATCTGAAACACCTGGGCTCCCAAACATTTCAGATAAGGGATACTTGAGCTGTCGTGAGCCACAGTGAGAACCAGGTCCCGGAGATTAGTCACAAAGCCTACTGACTGGGACTCGAGCACCATGGGTGATGGGGTTAAGAGAAGGAATATAAATATGAGTGAGTCAGTTATCGTTAGGGCTATTGATCAAGACGGCTCCACTTCATGGTCATTTTCCCAGTGTAATCAGAATTCCAAAAGCATCCTCTTTGGGTTGATACTCTGCACTCTCTCTAGTTATTGAAAATGCCCATAAGCTGCTGATGTGTTCAAGAGCGTGGCAGTTGGTGGCAACCAGCTGGAAGTTTCAGAAGGTAGAGGATAAAAGGCGGCCGGCAGGCCAGGATGATTTGGTTGAGAGCTCTCGTGCTAAATAACCCTAGGCTTTGACAACAGTCAATCCAAAAGTGAATCTCAACGTCTTCACTTCCAGTATGCGGCTCCCCTAAGAAACCGACGCTTGGTGATATCAGTTGCATGGTGTGCTGCAGGTCTCTGTTCTTTTTTCCTAATAGTGCAAGGGAGAGAGCCAGCAGATGGGAGATGCTAGGTCAGTGGCCAGTCTGGCTTGGGTAAGCATTTATTGGCCACCTACAGGTAAGGATGCCTGGGAAGGAAAGGTAATTAGAAAACCCTTTGCAAGGCATCACCCAGTTGGAAACTAATGAGTGATGAAGACCTAGGAAAGAAGAGAGAGCCTAATTAGACTAAGTGGGAATTCCTTCTGGAACAGAGATGTGTCAAGAATCAGGGGGAAAAAAAAAATTCCAGAAGCCTTTGAAACCAGATAAATCCATTTATCAGCTTAATACAAGCATATGATTTCTTTTACATAGTGAAATATTAATATTTTCTTTGCCAAAAGGGAAACAAGAGGATTTCAGCCTCATCTCTAACCTATATATACACAGAGAAGGTAAATGATATTCAAGAAATAAAAAGAATGAAGAAATCTGGATAAGAATAGAAATTTGCAGATAGGACACAGGGACTAAGGGACTATCACTTTTTGGTGACTCAGTTCATGTTTCTCCTGCTATGCTTTTCCCCTCCCTTCCAGTAAAATCATGATTATCAGTGAGAGCTCGAGTTATTAGCCTTCCAATAATTCAGAATAAGAAAGTAAGCTAGGCAAGGAGCCGGTAGGCTATCGGAGTGGTGCATTCCAACTTTCTAGTTGACTTTGATTTAGTCCCTAAGATACTCTGCTACTTCCTCTGGGTAAATTTGTTGATGAATAGGAACCTTGCAGAAGGCAGGCACTTATTCATGCATTCCTTTACTTATTTCCCTCAACAAAGGTTTTTAGGGTATGTGTGCAGATGACAGAGATTGGAGATGAGGACAATGAGAATGAGGTGTGAAGCCTTGGGTAGGGGTCAGATATCTGGGAAAGTTTTAAGGACTTTAGATTTTATCTAAAGGTGAAACAAAGTTCTTGAGTAGTTTAAATTAAAAGTAAACCAGGGAGACATTTTGAACAGATCCGTCTAGGCCAGGTTGCAGGTAGACCAGATGGTCGGATAAGAGGTAAGGTGAGACCAGACCTGAGTACAAGTCTAGTCTGGAAGTTCTCTTACAGCAATGAGAAAGGCAGAAAGAAACAGATTTCAGAACTGTCCAGCCTGCAGCACCTCACAATAGAGTTGCTTCTGCTGTCTGGCCATATGAGGGCTGAGTCCAAGGGCTTCTACCAAACCCCAGGCTAGAGAATTCTGTTGCCAAAGTTTACCTTCCTCTGAACACCTCGGTCGCACTCCTTGCCAACTCTCCCTAGACCCTCATAGCTTTCAGTTCCTGAAAGACAGATTGCTGTACTGTAGAACACAAATCACTGAACTCCAGCTTTGAGATGCTTCTGAGCCCATCCTGCGGCGATTTCAATCTCACAGGCTAAGCTTCCATATTTCTTATTGAGCGAGGAGGGTGCATGCAGTGGAAAATCTCAGTGCCCGTGTTCTTTTGTAAAGTACAAGTAAAGCAAAGGGTCCTAAATAATTTACAACTGTCCTAAATTTTTCCAGCTGTCTCCCTCCTTCCATCTCTCCAAGGGATGCAAATAGCAGCTTCTAGCTCTCTAAAATGTTCATATGTCTAGAAGCTTTGGGAGAATGGAAGAAAAACTACAAGTGTTCCCTCTTTAAATATTCCTCCTATCATATTTTTCCCCCTCATAACCAATGATGGCAAGTAATAACCACAATTTTGGAGACAAATGTGATCTAGTGAAAAGATCTTGCATTTTTTTTGTCATGGTTGCATGGAATTATAGAGTATTGGAGCTGAGATTTGAATTTAGAGGCAATCTACTTTAGAGATGGAGAACATCTGGCTATAATTCTCCTCGCCCACATCCATGGTAGACATTGCCAATCTGTCACTGTAGACTTTTTCTAAGAGCCCAGGTGTAGCCTCAAGTCTTTGTCAATACAGTACCTAAGTGACTACTGACTGATTAGAGTTGGCACCCAAAATGAAACTCATTTGTCATGTCTGATCTAGACCCTGCCATTGCACCAGGGGAAACAGAGGCGGAAATGACCCCATCAGTGGGTTTTGATGCCCACACCTGCCTCCAGGTTCTTTACTCTGATATCAACACAAGGAAGTTCTCTTTCAACCCATGTTCTAAATCTTTTTATGCTGTGCCTCTCTGTCTCTGTGCCCTGCACCCCCACCCCCACCCCAATCTCCATGTCTCATCTTTCTTTGGATCTTGGAGCAACTCTCTGTTTTCTAATTGTCTCTGAGTTACTGTCTGTCTCTCTGCCCACAGCTGTGTCTTGAGGTGTCTCAGCTCATCCCCTGAGAAGCGTTGGGGGCCCTAGGGCTACTTCTTGACAGCTCCATATGCACATCAGGAGGTGTAGCTCCCCTTCTGCATCCGAGCTGTTTTAGAGGTGTTGCTCAGCATCATGGGAAAGATGGTAGGAAAGCCTGGCTCTAGAGAAAGAGCTTATTGGAAGATAAAATAGTTGTTTGATTTGTGGTCATGGGGGAGAAAAATTTTTCTTCAGTAACAGAAATGGTCAATTTATTTGTGTATAACAACCTCCATTTAAGTAGCAGCAGGGGAAGGGTCACTGTGGAGGACAATAGGAACCACATGGGGAGAGATGGCTGTGTCGAGAGGAGGATGCAGTTAATTCAGTTCTCTGCACTTTTCTCTGTGGCTTGTTGGCTGGGGAAGAGCAAGTGGTCTCTTGTGGTTTTTCTCAGCCTCTGGTGCCTCAGAAGGACTTGGCCAGACTGCATTTTGAAACATGCCTATAGTTCCCTCATGCTCCGAGAAGAAGGTCCTGGGACACACTCACGTTCAAGCCTCTATTGATTCATGGCCCAAGAAAGATTGCCAACAACATGTGTAAGTCATCTCCCAACTACTATGCAGTTCCTAACCCAAGGACCCTCCTCAATATTTGGCCCATGCCTTTTGGGAGATAATGAGCTGATTTTCTGGTGCATATGATTGCTCAAAGGCCAAGGGGATAGTCTCAACATCTACCATCCAAACAATAGGGGAAGTCTAATTTTAAAAAAATGCTTATGTCTTTATTTTTGTTTTTATTTTTCCCGGTTGTATCGAGGCATAATTGACCAAAATCACACATATTTAGCATTTAGAAGAGGATGTGTGTATATGCCCATATACATATGTATATATGTAAATATATGTAAATATATATGAATATATATAAATATGTAATTAAATAAATTTTTATATATATCTCCATGTTGTGAAATGGTTACCACAATCCAGTTAGTTAACATGCCCATCACCTCAGTTGCCTGTGTGTGTATATGTGTGTGTGTGTGTGTGTGCATCTGTTTTGAGAACACTTGAAATTTACTGTTAGCAAATTTCAAGTATATAATACATGCAGTTCTCTGGAAGTTATGCCTCTCAGCTGAAGGTTTGTGCCCTCGGATCAATATCTCACCTTTCTGCTCCCTACCACTCAGGTAACCACCATTCCATGCTCCCACAAATTCAGCAACTCCATTTCCCTGCCCCCCCTCCTTCTTATATTCCACATATAAGTGAGATCATGCAGTCTTTGTCTTTCTGGGCCTGGCTTATTTCACTTAATAGCTTCAGATTCATTCATGTTGTTACAGATAGCAAGATTTCCTTCTTTTTAAAGGTGGAATAACATTTCACTGTGTGTGTGTGTGTGTGTGTGTGTGTGTGTGTGTGTACACACGCACGATCCTTTTGTCTGTGGCTGGACATTCTGGTGGCTTCTATACCTTGGCTACTGTGAATACTGCTGCAGTGACTGCACACAGGCACCTCTTCTATGGAAAGCATCCTCCGATGGAGGCGGGTGGTGGAGATGCAGTCCTGGCGCAGCCTTGCCGGTCTTGCCAGCTCACCAGGCTTCCCAGCTCTTCTTGTTTTCTCTTTCTCCTGGGGAGCTCCTGAGTCTCAGGGCACAGGGTTTCCTTTTCAAGGGAAGAACCTGGCAGTGGGAGTCTACAGCACTAGTGCTCACACTTGGTTGCACATGGAATTGCCTAGAGAGTTTAAAACAGTGCTAATATCCGATGCCACCCTCAGAGATCCTGGTTCAGTTGGTTTTGGGGATGGGCTGAGGATGGGGTTTTGAAAATTGCATGGGGGTGGTTCTTCCGTGAAGCTCCCAAACCACTGATCTGTAGTTAGCAGCACTGATGAACGCCTCAACTTTCCTCCTTTGGGTTACTTTCAGAATTTCTAGAAAATGAGAGTTCAGAGTGTCCTGTTACTGCTTCTGTCAGTGATTAATCCCAACTTTGGATGTAATTAACCCTGTGATTGCTAATGAGCAAGAAGCAGGTGGTGCAGGTATTGGCCTGCTTTCCTACATAGGTACATCTGGATTTACTGTGGCAGTTGCCACATGGGGTGGGAGTCTCTGTTGGTGGGAATGGAGCACTCTCTCAGGGAGCTAACACTGTGTGTCACCAAGAGCTTAAGAAACATATCTAGCAGAAAACATACATCTCATCTTTTTCTAAACTGAAGTAGCAATATCTCTTTTGCATGAAGATGATTCCCCAGATATAAAGGTCGACCTACAGGAAAACGAGCACAGCCCATGTGACATTTGGGCCACTCAATGGAAAGGCCAAACTACTGTTTGTGTGGGCACCTGTATGTGGACTCGAGACACCTCAGTGACTACTACAGAGTTACCTAGCCTCCGAGCCTTCACCCTCTTGTAAGATGGGTTTAACCAAACCTGCCTAAAAAAAAATATTTTGGAGGACTAAATAAATTATGAACTTATGGTTTATTGTACCAATTAGGCAAATATTAATCCTAGAATCTTCAAATCTGCAGGGAAATATAAAAGCTTCAATTAAAAAATTAGTAAGAACATGAGTAATTTGTTCAAGAAAAATATATGTGACTAGTAAATGAAGGGAACATAATAATAGCATCACTGGTAATCAAAGCATTTCAGGGAGGACAGGAATACCATTCTTTGTAGTAAATTGCCTATGATTTACACTGTGGCGAGATGCGTTCTCTCATACCACACTATTGGGAATATAAATTGATTTAATCCTTCTAGAAAGCAATTTAGCAACATCAAGAGCCTCCAAAAAGTTTTTTTTTTAAGCCAACATCTTTTTCTGAAGGAACTAAGTAGGATTGTTTATAGATGTTGCCCTCAGTGTTATTTATAATAGCGAAGAATGGAAATAATCTAATTACCAAAAATATGTAAGCAGATAAGTAAATTAGGATGCATTTTCAAAATATGATAATGTACATACAAAATTAAATTCATAAAGATTATCTAGTGACATGAAAAGTGGTTAGTGAAAAAGCAAAATAACGAACTTTATGTTTCGATGTTATCAATATTGTTTTAAAACTGTGATATCTTACTAGAATGCTTTTGTGTTGCTAGGAACAGATGCTACTTAAACTGGATCAGATAATAAAGAAAATTTATAGGCTCCTATAGGATAAAATATCTAAAAACATGTCAGACTTCAAAATTATTTGATTAAGCAGGCCAACATTTGTTTTTTAAATCAAGGATCCAGTTTCCTTCTAAATTCTTCTTCTGCCCTCAGAGCTGCCCTCATCCTTAGGTGATGAGTATCCTGTGTAGACCACTGTGGCCCACAGAGACCCCCACCTTGGCCTCCCTCCTAAATTCCCCCCCCTCCCGTCTCTCTTATTCCCTCCCTCTGTCTCTTCTCCTAGCCAAATGAGTGAGGAGATTTTTCTGACTGGCCCACCTGCAGAATTCCCTTCATATGGCATAGACCTGAATTGAGAAGGGCCCATTCCTGAATCGATGCCTGGAAGTGGAACTGTACCCAGACCTATTAGATCCATTTCTGATCTCAAGAGGCTGGGTTTCCTGAGATGCATGAGAGCTTGGACAGGAGGGCTGAGCCCCTAACACAATTCCTGCTCAGTTAGGGAGGAACCCGGAAGAGTGGACACTGGGCAGACCACCAACGGTGTTCACCTGGGTCTTCATCAGCCCGCGAAGACACACAGCTTCCAATTGATATGACCACCAGGAGTTTGATGGAGTTTGATGAAGTCTGATGGAGAAATGACCTTAGTCGTGGAGGAGGTCAGTAGGCCAAATGCCAGGTGCGAAGATTAACAGGAGCTGGATTCCACATGGAACTCTTTCAGAATCCTGGCAACAAGTGCAGGCAGTAAACCAGCTGGGCTGTGACCTTGATGACAGGTGCTCCTGAAGTGGGTCAGAGGGCTCACTGCCTGGCTGGCTCTTCCCTTCTCTCCATAGGACATGCTGGTTGCCTATCATGGGATGAGGCTGTCGCGGTGGGGGAGTGGGGGGGAAGCTGCAGGAGGCTGTACAGCAGGAACTTACCTTTATGACTTACACAAGCTTCAGTTAAATTCCACCCGGTGAACCAGGCTGGGGATGTCCAGAGCCTTGTTTTGATGACACCATGGGAAGAAGGGGTTAAATAAAATCTAAGATTCTGAAAACCAGTTGGCTTTCTGAATTCCTTGTATTCCAAGGATCCCAGAAACCTAAAGACGGTGGGTATTGGCCAGGGTTCTCTAGCGAAACAGAATCAACAGGAAGTATCATTATAAAAAGGGGATTTATCAGGTTGGCTTACATGACCAGAAGCTGGATAGTCCACAGTGGCCATCTGCAAGCTGGAGAGCTGGAAGAACCAGTAGCTGCACGTCCAAGAGGCTGAAACCCCAGAACAAGAGGGATCTTGTCTACCTTAGTCTGAAACCAAAGGCTTCTGGAGAATCCACTTTGGAAGACTGAAGAAGCGAGAATCTGACACCCTCACATGATCCCAGCAGCAATCAAGAACCTGTTCAAGAAGAATGGAGTTTGCATCTGCTGCTGTTTCCTTGTTCTTCCAACTTTTATTTCACCCAAGCTATCATCCTATTGGTTGCTACCTACACTTAGGGAGGGTCCCCATTTCAGTTGGCTCTCCCACATGCCAATCACTCCTAGACACCCTCACTGACACACCCATAATCCTCTGAATCCTTGGCATCTCTTCATCCAATCAAGCTGACAATTCAAATTAACCATTGCCATGATGCCCCATAAGAAGCCTGTGAATGCATTCTTATATTCAATTAGCATTTTAACTAAAAAGTAATAATGACAGCCAATTGTCTTAGTTTTCTAAGTACTACAAATTGGGTGGCTTAAAACAGCAGAAATCTATTGTCTTCCAGTTCAGGGGGCTAGACCTCCAAATCAAGGTGTTGGCTGGGCCACGCTCTGTATGGAGGCTAGAAAGAAAAGCCCATCCTTGCCCTTCCTAGCTCCTGGCCTCGTGGCAATCGTTGGACTCTGGGGCCCAGTCCTAGAGGAGTCTCCAGGCGCTCACCTCTGTGGGCATTGTGTCCAAGTTTCCTGTTACGGTTTAGATATGAGGTGTCCCCACAAAGTGCATGTGTGTCAACGCTTCCTGGTATGATGTCCCCACCACTTTCCTCTACCACACTCTTCTGCCACAATGTTCTGCCTCATCTTGGGCCCCGAAGAATGGAGTCTGACATCTATGGACAGAGAGTCTGAAACCATGAACCCCCAAATAATCTTTTTCTCGTCTAATTGTTCTTGTCAGGTCTTTTTAGTAACAGCAGCAAAAAAGAACCAACCAACCAACAAAACCCTGACTAACACGCTTCCTCTTATTATGAGGACATCAGGAATATTAGATTAGGTTTCATGCTAATTATTTCTCAACTTGACTGCATCTGCAGAGACCCTGGTTCCAAATCAAATTGCCTTCACAGATGCCAGGGGTGAGTGAGGTTCACAGATCTTTTGGGGGAACTAATAATGCTGTATGCCTCTACTGTTCTGGGGGCTTATCTATACTTTTACTGATAGAATTCTCACAGAAACTCTATGAAGTAGTTATAATTATTCTTGCTTGTTATGTGAAGAGACTGAAATTTTTAAGGTGTTAATTAACCAGCCCAAGGTCACAGTTAGTAAGTGGCAGTCCTGGAATCCAAACCCAGGGAGTGCTTGTTCAGAGCCTGTGATCAGAACAACTGCTTGGAATATTTGACATACAGTCTTGATTTGGCTAAGTACCAGCAGCGTGACTTGGAGCACATTACTGCTCTTCCGTGAACCTATTTCTTTTTGTTATTTGGGAATAATAATGCTTTTCTTATTAATAGTAAAAGGCAAAAGACTTATACAATCTGAAGAGAAGCCAAAGTATTTCCTTATTATCAGAATGTTGGAAGTTTTCAATGATGCTTCTGTTATAAACCCATGTAAATACAGGGTATTATTTGGGACACACACATGTCCATCTCTGATTAGGAGGTAAAACTCCTGAAAGGTGGCATGTCATTGTATCAATGTATCACCATGTGATGGCCCACAAGTTCTAGCACAGAAAAAATAGCCAATGTGTCAAATAATTAAAACAAAAATCGATGCATGGCTATTGAGTTGGGGAGACAGATGAGGAAGCACGAGATCCGAAACCTGGGACCACCAGCTCTAATCTGTCTTAATATGGGCCAGAAGCCACATGAAGAGAGAGATTTCTGTTCTGAAACACATTTTAATTTATTTTATTTGCAGAATCTTCTGGTAGAGAATTTTTCAAACTTACTTTTGACTCTTGTGTCTGGTTGCTATCCAGCAAATATGTTCTGGATGAAAAATTGAGAAAATAAAGAAGAGAGAAGTCATCTCTTTCTTTTCTCCCTTCTTTTCTCCTCAGTAAAAAGCCTCTCCGAGGATTTTTTTTGGCTGATGTGCAGGAGCAGAGCACTTGGAAGACAGGCCATTAGCAAGCACATTGCGACAGAGGAGCAAGAGGAAGGCCTGGGTGCTGGGCACGGTCGGGACAGCACGTCTGTCTGCTGGTGGCCACCTGATGGAACGGGGCTGGAGATCCAAGACCACGAAAGGTAGATGCCATCCTCTTTAGAAGGGGGGTGAGAGCACAGGGCAAATGACTGACAATTATGACTCACATTGTCCCAAGCACTGTGATGATGGCATCACCTCTGGGATCTCGGTGTCATCACAGTGACAGAAGCCCAGTTTTATTCATCTCTGTTTTATGGAAGGGGACACTGAGGCCAAGAAAGGATAGCGTTGCCCAAGGCGGCAGAGCTGACAAGAGGAAGAGCTGCCACAAACCAACCTCGGCCACCAGATCCTCTGCACACTGTCCACGGGGCTGCATCAATGCCAGGAGAGCCCTCGTTCCTGCCCCATCTCCATAAACTCACGAATGAAGATCATCTTAATAGTCAATTTACCTGAAAATACTTTAAGTCACCAGCGTAATAATGTTGTTGAAAGTGGTTATAATTTTGGACCTTATGTCCTGGAGACCTGGGTGAGGCCAAATCTTGTCCAAGATGATTAGGTAATCTTATAAGGGGGTGTGATATGACCAAAGAAATTTAAGAAGTGACCATTATTTGAAGGGGCTTTGGTACTAAACCTCGAAGTTGAAGTCTACTAAGGTGGGCTGGGTCTTATAGGTCAGGGTTCAGCAACCGTTTTCAGTAGAGCAAGAGACTTTACTGAAAATACTTGATGCTTTGCAGCCCATGTGATCTCTCTTGCCAAGACTCAACTCTGCAGCTGGAAGACAAAAGCAGGCATGAAAGATATGGAGATGAGTGGGTGTGGCAGTGTTCCAATAAAAATTTATTTACAAAACAATGTGTTGGACTTGAATTGGCTGAGACGCCGACCCTTGAATCAGAAACTTCTGTTTCTTTCCTGAGCAGACAGCTTAGCACCCAACTGGAGCAGCACCACGCTGTTGCCTCTTAGGCTCAGATCAGAGCTTCAGAAGAGGCCACTGCAATGTGATGAGACTCCCCGCCAGCCCCAGAGGGTATGCCATTAGGGACCCAGAGAGATGAGACTGCTGGCCCCGAAGCCTGGGGCTACCTGCTCTAAGCTTTCTTAATATGGACCAATCCCCACAACAGGGAGAGAATTGCGGGTGGTGTGGGAGAGTGGAGGGGAGAGAGAAGCAACTGGACCTTTTCAAATTCAGAGGCAGACCTAGCTCTCACTGAAGAGGAAGAGGAAGAGAAGCGGGGACCTGGTGCCTCTGAACCTTAGAATGTCTAGTCTAATTCATGTCCTGGAATCCAATTCACCCAACTTGGCACTTCTCCTTTTGGGGAGGGTGGAGATATTTGTCCTCGATCATAACTAACCTTCAAAGGACAGAAATGTAGGCAAAGTGGGAACAGAGACCAAGTCAAGTGGAGCGCCCCCTAGAGACCAACATATATATTATATATGCTCTCAAAACGCATTCTGTGCATTTCCCTGTAACTGACATGATTCTACTCTTCTTTACTCTAAGTAATAGTCCGCTGAGTACATTTACCACCCTTCCATCTGCTGATGGGCACCTAGGCTGGTTCCGTGACGTGGCTATTGTGAATTGTGGCATGATAAACCCGAGTGTGCAGGTATCTCTGTCCTCTGCTGGCTTTAACCCTCTCAGCCGTGTGGCAGGGAGTGCCATAGCTGGATCATATGGAAGTTCCATTTTTAGTTTTCTGAGGCACCTCTAGGCCAGATTAAAAATGGTGAACATCCCAACTTTTCTCTCATATGTAGAATCTAGAAAAAGAAAAGAAAACAGCTGACATAGATGCAGAAGGAAGGCTATTAGTAAAGAAGAAGGGGATGGGGGCAGGGGAGGGGGAGGGTGGGTAACAAGGGCGTGGAAATAATCAAACTATGTTTTACAAATCAACAACTATAACAGCAAAACTCACTATTCTGTATAATTAATATGAACTTAAAATATATAAATAAAGAATTCTACAAAAAATGGTGGAGGGGGAACAGAAATGCTCCACTCGGTGGGAGAGAATGACTGACTTTCTCTCACAGAGTTCAAAGCCCTGCTGGCTCCTCACAAATCCAAGCACTTGCTGTTTTCTCTTTAGAGGATCCAGCTGCTTAGGGAGGAGGCCAGTGACCCAGGGGGGCTCTGAGGTGCTGAAGAAGAGAAGCAGGTCACCCTCTCATTCAAGAGTCTCCAGACGTGCTTCAAAGGTAACTGTGCCTGAGTGGCTGCATTTCTGTGTTGGGTGCAGGTAGCTGTACTCGGTGGCTGCAGCTCAGATGTGGGGCTGAAATCCCTGAGGAGTCTACGGAGGAGTTAAGAATATTCAGGTCCAATGGAGGAGGTGGGTGGAATGGAGAGAGCTGGAGGGAAGAGAAGCAAAAGGGAAAGTGCCCTCTGGGGTCCTCACCTAATGAAGCAGAGTGGACAGGAGGGCCCCTGCTGCTGGTCACCTTTGCCTGTTCCCGTCTCCACCTTCTCCTGGTGTCAGCAGCCCTTCCCACATCCCACTGATGTGACCTAAGTGGGAATGGCTCCCTGCTACCTAGAGCCAGCAATGAGCACGTGAGCCAGGCCTGGCCACCATTCAAGCACTCCTGGCCAAAGCGATTGGTTCAGGCTTGAACCCTGGACTCTGATTGGCCTGTGGGGCCTGAATTCCAGAATGTTTGCAGGAAGAATTAGGGTTCGCAGTTCCTCTTCTACAGGGATGGTTACCTGTAAAGGTGATTTAAGCTTGGAGGTGCAAGTATCGGGGTGGGGCAGGTTTATTTAATGGTGATGTCAATTCAGTGAGAAGCAAGACCAATAAGATCAGGGTGGGAAAGGAAGAAGAGAGAGAGGCCATTATTTAAGCAGCTGGCCCCCACAGGACAGAAGCCAGGAGGTATCCTTTTCAGTTACATGAGTCAATAAGTTCTCATGAGATTGGGATTTCCTGTCAATTGATACTGAAAATGGCCTGTCAGATGGAACATGCACGGTGTTCAGGCTGCTTAAACAAAATGCCATAGACTGGGTGGTTAATAAGCAGCAGAACTGTATTCCTCACATTCCAGAGACGGCAGAGGCCAAGATAGCAGTGCTCGCACAATCGGTGTCTGGCAAGAGTCCACTCCCTGGTCCTTACCCAGCTGACCTACTCCCTGTCCTCACACAGTGGAGGCAGTAAGGGAGCTCCTGGGGTCTCTTTTATGAGGACACTAACTTCACTTATGGAGGCTCCATCCTTGTGACCTAATTATGATCACCCTGCAGATTAGGTTTCAACATATGAATTGGGGAGTGGGGAGGATGCAAACCTGACCTATAACACATGGTTTTTGGAACAGGGTGTCTTTGGTCCCTTTCAAGGTTCATGACCTTGGACGGGTCTCTTTATCTCTGTATCTTATTTCCTCCTTGATAAAATAAGTAATAATTGATATTCAGGATCACTTCCTTTATGAATACTCATAATGATTTCTCATAGTAAACAATTGTCGTATATGCCCAGTACAAAGCTAAGATACTTATAACATTTGTTCCTCATACCAATCTTTTGGGATACATACTGTCATTATCCCCATTTTACAATTTACAAACTCAAGTGCAGACAGGCCAATTCTCCCAGGATCAGAGAGTCAGTCAGTGGTTGAGCTTAGATATGAGCTCATGGTCTGTTCCATAAACAAGATTCTCAGACCCCTAAACTACTTGCTATGTTTATTTGAGAACAAAAGGTTCTGGTGGATGGACAGCAGGTGTGCGCGGGGGAGAAGCCCTGGGAACCGGGAGGCCCACATCCCACTCTCAGTTCTGCTACTCCGTTGTTCAACCCTGAACAAGTCACTCCTGCTCTTAGGAAATGGTTTATTTTCATGTGTTCAATCTTTCTCGTGGTCTTTTCTTGAACTCGGGCCAATAAAGCTTCCTGTTCTATAACCATGGTAACTATTTATTTGGGAAAAATCGAATCCATCAGGATCGTGAGTTGTAAACAACAGAAACCCACACTGGACTGCCGAAGTGCAGGGGTGTTCATGGAAGGCGGTGGGAACTCACAGATCTAAGGCAGGATGGAGGACTGCACAAGGAATTGGAGCAGTAGAGAGGCTCAGGGGCGCTCCTGGCTGGACCCTGGAGGAGGTCTGGAATGCACACCCTCCCTGGGTTGACTGACTACACTGTCTCTTTCCATTACTCACCAGAGTCCTGCAGAGAGCAGCCAATTGGTCATTTGGTGGGTCACAAGGCCACTCCCTGGCTGTCCCATGACAGGATGAAGGAGATCCTATAGCAGAAAGGATTCTCCAGTGGGACAGTCCAGCCAGGGCGTGGGTGTCCCCAAGATGCATGGGTAGAGGTACTCCCCAATAGGTGTTCAGGTGCTTTTATGAAAGGAATGACTTGTAGGAAGCCAGATGATAAATAGCTCTTCAAAAATGACAGTTATGATTTTTGAAAACTCAGCAGAAAATTTAGAAATATTTTAAACATTTCAAGAAAAATCAAATAGCTCTTCTCTATTTCTTCTCTTCTTCTCTCCCTTTCTTTAACTTTCCCATATTTAAATATCTTCTTGAATATCTATTATGGTGACTGACCTACTACATTAACCCTCTAGGACCCAGACTGCATGGATTTGTATCCCATCTCCACCTCTACACTGGTATGTACGTTTAGGTAACTTATGACACCTTGCTGGGCCTTGGCTTTATCACGTGGTATGTAGTAAGCATCCTTTGATGCTGTTGTTATCGTTGACAGCAAGCTTATAAGGAATAAGTCAGAAAGTTTGCCTTCTAGGTGTGCACACTCTAATACAGGAGATGGAATTGCATCAATGGGTGCTTTAATCACTTGCTACTATATAAAAATACTAGCAAAATCACAGTGGTCTGCACAGTGAGCCTGTACTTTTTGCTCATGCATATGTCGAATTGGCTGAACCTTGGCTGATGTAGGTTTGGCTGGGCTTGGTTTCAAGATGCAGTTTGGGCACAAATTTTCTCCATGTGTTTCTCATCCTCCTTGGACCAATATTTACCCTTAGAACATTCTTCTTGAGAAAGGCAGAAATGCAAAAGGCCCAACTTGTCACACTTCCAGCCTTTCCTTATATCCCAATCTCTGACAATCCTATTGGCCAAAGCAAGCCATATGTCTGAAACCAAAGCCAAGCACTCATGGCGATGCCAAGAGTGTGGATATACAACATCTCTATGGTGGAGTAAATATGCGTGGCAGGTACCTCAACCTGTGCCATGTTTACTTAATGCTGAGTAGCAAGCCAAAGGATATAGATAAAAGTGTCCAAATCATTAAAAAAATAACTCACTTGTAGCTGGTTGAGAGTTTAAGGGCATATTGTGGAAAAAAGAAGTGATTGGGATGAATCTTGAAATATGGATTAGGAATTGCATGCCCAAGCATTGGGAAAGAGAAGGAAAATCCAGGATGAGAGAATATTAAAAACAAAGGCATAAAGCAGGGGTATGTCCTGGAATAATGAGAAGTTTCACTTGAGCAGATTTCATGGAAGAAAGTTATGATTATCAGGAAGGGCTGGGACCAGAGAAGGCCCCAGTCAATGTTTGCTGACTGAATACGGACTGTGTCTTGGAGAGACCAGAGGGTAGACATCCAGGAGCGTAACCATCCATAACTTTTACCAGTGAGGGAAAACTTGGCTGATGATTCATATGGGAAAAATACAATATAGCAGCTAATAAGATGGCAGCCCCCGAAGATCAGGGAAATGTTCTGCGCAGGCCTCAGCCAGGCTGGCAGCATCATTAACCATCTGGACACGCAGCAGAGAGGGGGGCAGGATAAACTGGCCTCCGAGAGCGTATAATGAAGAACCTATTTATATTATTCGCCCTGGAGAGACTGGTGCCCTTCTCAGTTCTGAAGGAGACAGAGTCCAAGAAGGTCATCGATTTTGCAGGCAGAAGAAAGACAATGGTATTTAGAGCCGGATCATGAGGCTGAGTCTCAATTCTATCGAGTATTGACTAGTTGACCTTGAACACATTATTTCACCTTTTGGGACCTCAGAGTCCTTGTCAACAAAATGGGGGTTAATAATACCTGTGGCTGACTTAACAGACCAATTTGAAAATGTGATCTAGAGTAACAAAGGTCTTTGTGGGAGAGAACTATGGGTGAAGAAAAGGGGTTGAGGGAACCCGCGTCCTCATGTCCTCAGCAGCTAAAGGATCCTTGAAGTGGGCTCAGCCGGGAGGGAAGAAAGATGGTGAGCACTGGCTGGTCTGCTCACCCTCTGCTCTGGTTTTCTTGGAGGTCTTTCTGTACTTCACGGCTTAGGAATCTAACAACTGCTTTCTCAGTTGAAGGGCAGTTTCTGACATAAGATTCTCACAACTTGACACGTGTAAGACTTGAATTCAGAACCAAGGGGAGTGGGAGGGGCAGCAGACACCAAGCCTGTCTGTCTTTCTTTCTTCCTTTCTTTGGCCTGGACTTACTCTGGACCTAGGGGCCAACATTCTCATGGAGGTATGCTGACCCTCAAATGGCCCTTGGGGTGAATCGTTCTTGAATCCAACAGTTGGAACTTTGGGCTGCCGACCCCTGGATGGCTCATGTGATATGACCCTGGGAGCAGTAGATGGAGCTCTGGCTTCCTGATTCCTTAACAGTTCTGTGGCTTCATAGCTTCCTTGGAGAGCAAGGGGTGCTTGTCCACAGTTATTACTGGGCACTCCCTACCTAGAACTGACTTCTCTAGTCCTTCTACTGACTTAGTAAGCTCCTGTCTCCTTGCCTCACACACCCTTTTACAAAAGCAAAAGAGTTAAGGCAGGCTTTCCTATTCATGGAGCCCTGAAGAGCGCCTGAGGGGCCATGTTCATAGGGACACTGCAACCGCCACCGGCTTAGTTCTTCTCTGACCTCTTTTAGGCTCTAACTTCCAACAGCTCTCTAGATGCTTTGCACCTTCAGGCATTAGTTACCAAACAGTTTGCCTGTATAATGGTTCATTTTTGTTCTCAACTTGACTGGGCCAAGGAATGTCTAGGTAACTGGTAAACATGACTTCTGGGGGTGGGGGTGGGGGTGTTTATAGAGGAGATTAGCATTTGAATTGGTGGACTGGGCAAAGGAAGTCACCCTCCTCTATGTGGCTGGGCATGGTCCAATCCACGGGGGCCTGAGTAGATCAGAGTGGTGGAGTGAGGTTGGCTTCGCCTCACTGAGCCGGGCCATCATCTGTCTTCCCAAGCTCTTCAGACGACTGGTTCTCAGGCCTTCACACCTAGACAGAAATGTATACCACTGGCCTCAAGCTCCCAGACCTCTGAACCACACCACAGGCCGTCCTGGATCTCTTGCTTTCCCATGGCAGATTATGGGATTTAACCTCTGAATCACATGAGCTAATGCCTTAAATCCCCTTCTCTCTCTCTCTCTCCTCTTTCTCTCTCTCCAGATGGTTCCTAACTTATGATTTTTTGACTTTCTGCTACTGCAAAAGTGATATGCATGCAGGCGAAGCTCCCAGCCAGCCCCACGCTCTCGAGGTAAACAGCTGATAATATATCATCGACTGTGTTGCCAGCAATACTTAATAAATTACCTGACACTTTATTATAAAGTAAGCGCTGTATTGTATGATTGTGCTCAACTGTGGTTGAATGCTCACTCAAGGTGTGCTAGGAGAAGCTATGATGTTCAGTAAGTTAGGTGTATTAAGTGCCTTTTTTTTTGACTTATGATGTTTTCCATTAATGATGGTTTATCAGGACATCTCCCCATGGTAAGCCTGGGGAGGGGGCGGGTCTGAGAACATCCATACATTCAATTAATTATGTTTTTCTGGAGAAGCCAAATACACTCCGCCTCTTGCTCCATACTGTAGTCAGATTTATCTTGTTAAAAGTAAGTTACAAATATATTTCTCGTGAATTCCAGTTTTAAAATGGCAGAGAGATAGTATTTCTTCTTTCTTGTCTTGGAGATCTCTCTCAAGGCAACAAAAGTTATGTGGAAAGAAATAAAAGCTCCATCTGCGATGAAACCAGGAGACATCTGTAATCTAAACTGCTGTGTATGGGGGGAGCTGCCAAGTGCAGTGAAGATCAAACAGGAAAAGAAAAGATGCGGGCACAGGATGCTCACAGCCGCGGAACTTGGAATGACGTGGCCGAGCACGTTTCTCCAAGGTAGACGGCTCGTCTGGAGGGAAACCCGCAAGTCCTCATTTGGTGCAATGGGAATTTGCATGGGGCTGATGTCAGGAGCTTCTCTGGGCCCAGGTTGGCCTGGAGGAGAGGTGGGAGAAAGCAGGACTAGATGAAAAATTCACCCGAACAAATCATAAATGCAGAAAACAGGCTTCAGGGGAGGTAGCTTATTAGCACATAGCCCAGGGATTTTGCCTGTGCCTGCTGAAGGGTGGAATGGCACTTACTAGAAGATGCAAAACTGGTGGGCATGAAGACCAGTGGTATGAGGCCAAGAGAGGATGGGTGGTGAGGGGGTGCTCCATGGGTTTTGCTCTAAAGGGGAGCAGAGTCATAGGGTGATGGCTACAGGACAGTGTGATTGGGGGGGTTGTGAGTGTCAGAATGCTCATGGTAATTACCTACAGGGTGGGTGCTATGATGGAGATAGTGCCAATTGGTAGATGCCAATCAGAAAAGGGAGGGACAGATGTGAGGGCACATAGGATCATGGGAGAAGGATTTGAGTTTTTTTTTTTTTTTGCTTCTTTTTTTTTTATTGGTTGTTCAAAACATTACAAAGCTCATGACATATCATCTTCCATACATTTGATTCAAGTGGGTTATGAACTCCCATTTTTTACCCCAAATACAAGTTGCAGAATCACATCGGTTACACATCCACATTTTTACATAATACCATATTAATGACTGTTGTATTCTGCTACCTTTCCTATCCCCTACTATCCCCCCTCCCCTTCCCTCTCATCTTCCCTCTCTACCCCATCTGCTGTTGTTTAATTCTCTCCCTTGTTTTTTTTCCCCTTTCCCCTCACAAACTCTTATATGTAATTTTGTGTAACAATGAGGGTCTCCTTCCATTTCCATACAGTTTCCCTTCTCTCTCCCTTTCTCTCCCCTGACTCGTCTCTGTTTAATGTTAATCTTTTCCTCATGCTCTTCTTCCCTGTTCTGATCTTAGTTGCTCTCTTTATATCAAAGAAGACATTTGGCATTTGTTTTTTAAGGATTGGCTAGCTTCACTTAGCATAATCTGCTCTAATGCCATCCATTTCCCTGCAAAATCCATGATTTTGTCGTTTTTTAGTGCTGCGTAATACTCCATTGTGTATAAATGCCACAGTTTTTTAATCCATTCATCTATTGAAGGGCATCTAGGTTGATTCCAAAGTCTAGCTATTGTGAATTGTGCTGCTATGATCATTGATGTGGCAGTATCCCTATAGTATGCTCTTTTAAGGTCCTCAGGGAATAGACCGAGAAGGGCAATAGCTGGGTCAAATGGTGGTTCCATTCCGAGCTTTCCTAGGAATCTCCATACTGCTTTCCATATTGGCTGCACCAATTTGCAGTCCCACCAGCAATGTACAAGTGTACCCTTTTCCCCACATCCTCGCCAGCACTTATTGTTGCTTGACTTCATAATGGCTGCCAATCTTACTGGAGTGAGATGGTATCTTAGGGTGGTTTTGATTTGCATTTCTCTGACTGCTAGAGATGGTGAGCATTTTTTCATGTACTTATTGATTGATTGTATGTCCTCCTCTGAGAAGTGTCTGTTCAGGTCCTTGGCCCATTTGTTGATTGGGTTGTTTGTTATCTTATTGTCTAATTTTTTGAGTTCTTTGTATATTCTGGATATTAGGGCTCTATCTGAAGTGTGAGGAGTAAAAATTTGTTCCCAGGATGTAGGTTCCCTATTTACCTCTCTTATTGTTTCTTTTGCTGAGAAAAAACTTTTTAGTTTAAGTAAGTCCCATTTGTTTATTCTTGTATTTAACTCTTGGGCTATAGGTGTCCTATTAAGGAATTTGGAGCCCGACCCCACAATATGTAGATCGGAGCCAACTTTTTCTTCTATCAGGTGCAGAGTCTCTGATTTGATATCTAGCTCCTTGATCCATTTTGAATTAACTTTTGTGCATGGTGAGAGAAAGGGGTTCAGCTTCATTTTGTTGCATATGGATTTCCAGTTTTCCCAGCACCATTTGTTGAATATGCTATCCTTCCTCCATTCCATGCTTTTAGCCCCTTTATCAAATATAAGAAAGTTGTAATTTTGTGGATTGGTCTCTGTGTCCTCTATTCTGTACCATTGGTCCACCTGCCTGTTTTGGTACCAGTACCATGCTGTTTTTGTTACTATTGCTCTGTAATACAGTTTGAAATCTGGTATCGCTATACCTCCCGATTCACACTTCCTGCTTAGAATTGCTTTTGCTATTCTGGGTCTTTTGTTTTTCCATATGAATTTCATGATAGCTTTATCTATTTCTACCAGAAATGCCATTGGGATTTTGATTGGCATTGCGTTGAACCTGTAGAGAACTTTGGGTAATATCGCCATTTTGATGATATGGTGCATGGTATTATCTCCACACCTTTATATTTACTAAGAGTTGCCCTATGGCATAATATATGATCTATCTTTGAGTAAGATCCATGTGCTGCTGAGAAGAACGTGTATCCACTTGATGATGGTTGATATATTCTATATATGTCGGTTAAGTCTAGGTTATTGATTGTGTCATTGAGTTCTATAGTTTCTTTATTCAGCTTTTGTCTGGAGGATCTGTCTAATGGCGAGAGCGGTGTGTTGAAGTCACCCATAATTATTGTGTTGTGGTCAATTTGACTCTTGAACTTGAGGAGAGTTTGTTTTATGAACATTGCTGCACCATTATTTGGTGCATATGAATTGATAATTGTTATGTCTTGTTGGTGGATAGTTCCTTTTAACAGGATATAGTGTCCTTCTTTATCCCTTTTGATTAACTTAGGTTTGAAGTTGATTTTATTCGATATGAGTATGGCCACTCCTGCTTGCTTCTGAGGGCCATGTGAGTGGTATGATTTTTCCCAACCTTTCACCTTCAGCCTGTGTATGTCTTTTCTTATCATATGAGTCTCCTGAAGGCAGCATATTGTTGGATTTGTTTTTTCGATCCAGGTTACTAGCCTGTGTCTCTTGATTGGTGAGTTTAGTCCATTAACATTTAAGGTTACAATTGAAATATGATTTGTACTTCCAGTCATGTGTATTTATTTATTTATTTTAGTTTGGCTAGTTTTTACTTTTTGGTTGTTTTCCTCCCCCTTTGGATTTGAGTTTTGATGGAAGCATGTAGAGTTCCTATTGGCAACAGCAGGAAAGTCTTAGAGTACCTGGGGTAGGTGCATATGTGGTGGATGGGGCATACTGAAATTCTCTTCTTATTCCTTCCATTTTTTCAAAGAAACAAGCAATATTATCAGCTGAGAATGAAATAGGAAGGTGTTATGGAAGAACAGAGAAGGGAGAAAATGCAAAGTCCCTGTCTGAGTGCGGGGTGAGGGAATAGAAGTGCTAGAGATAGTGAAGTGTTCCTGAAAGGCTGATGGGAATAAGCGATCATGGGTGTAAGGCCAGCCCAGGCAGCTTGGGCTGGTGTGTGCGTGGGCTGTTGTGTGTCTGTATGCACATGGTATTTTCTCAACACATCTGCTTGTCCAGGTAAGAAGAAAGTTGTATTTAACCAAGTTTAAATAAAGGGACAAAAGAGAAAGGAATACATGCATGAATGTGCTTGGAATCTGAGCTGGGTAAGAGGGAGGCAGGTACATGCAGTACAGACAGGAAAACAGCCGTTTCCTGTGTGCACCCAAAGCCCTTTTTGGAATAAATAATTTATTGGTGTTGGAATTACAGAAAGAATGAGCTGGAAAGTTCAAGGGAGGCAGAACGGAAGATGCCTGACACTGGATCGGGGGTGCATGGAATTAGTAGTAATGATAAGCTCCACATAGGATTATTAAAAATGAGGGGCTAGATTGGGGCAGAATGGGATTTTTGACATAATCCCATTCTGCCCCAATCTAGAATATAGAAACCAGGGTATGGACATGTGGATATGGATACCTTTCCTAATAATGCTGGAAGGAGTTACAAGGACCCAGATGCTAAGATCTTTGAGAGAGGGAAGGGTGTTGGCCCAGATTTATGTAGATGGCTGCAACAAGGAGAGGTAGTGATGTAAACTGATGGTAGGAGCTTCAAAGCCAAGGTTTTATGGGGAGAAAGGAATAAAAATAGTTTGAAGAAAGCAGTGATGAATAAGGAGAGCTATCCCACCTCCAGGTCCTATGATACAGGAGAATGCAGAAAAGATCGGCCTCCTTTGAAAGGCTCTGTAGAAGATGAACTGTCCTGAGGCAGGGCCAAATTTCACTTAGAGGAGGAGGGTAAAGGGGAAATTTAGAGAAAAGGTTGAGAATATAAGGGATTTTGCTGATAATGGACTATTGAGTTCCAGAGGACAGAGAAGAGAGCTTTCCATAAATGTAGAAAGATAGGTGGTGGTGAGATTGAAGACTATCCTTTGCCACGTGGAAACGAGAATCCAGATGATGGGTGATGATATGCAGAGTCTAAACTTCTGTCTGACATAAATAGAAATATGAGAGGGTGTGGATTTCTGAGGTCATTTGTGGCGGTGAACTTGGGGGCATTTCCTGTGAGTCTGCGAGGGAGTTTGTGAATGCATGTGTGTAGAGGGATTTGCTGGTTGTCAGGTTGATCTTTTCAAGATTAAGCAAGGCTCCTGGCTCTGTCATTCTATCACCAAGTGTTACCATGAAACATATAATTGAAAGCCATCTTTTATCAGTACTTATTTAAAAAAACCTTAATGAAACAATCACCTTTGTAAATTGAGAGCTTAAAGTTGACACATAATGGATCCTAGGCAATATGGGAAAATAACAAAAGGAGTTTAAATGTCAGCTGGTAGAACGCAGGGGGCGGGAAGTGAAAATAAAACCATCAGAGGAATGAAGATTTCCTATTGGAAGAGACACACCAGTGAAGAAGGCATGGGGCTGGGGTGCAGCTCAGTGGTAGGGTGCTGTCTAGCCTACACCAGGCCCTGGGTTCCTTCCCCAGCACCGCAGACAGACAGGCATGGCCGAGAGCAGAATCAGTGGAATGGAGGAGAAGACCAGGAAGAGTCACTTAAATAAAATGGCCAAGGATGGAGGATTGAAATGGATTAGAAATAAAGTGGCAGCCATTGAAGGAGGACCAAGGAGAAAACATGCACATTATAGATTCTTCTACTTTTTTCAAACATAGGGATGCAATATATTTTTTAAAAATAGAACAGAAAAATTAACAATATGTAATTCAGTAAAAGTTTCCATAAATTAAATATCCATCTATCTATCTATCATCTATCCATCCATCCATCCATCCATCCATCCATGTTTTAAAAGGAGTCACCCAGGAAACTGTGGCCTTGAGTGATTGACCCTGAGATATGTATTGGTTAGGTTTACTGAACTCCAACGGTAAGAACAAATTCTTTAAGCCTCCAGGAAGAGTAAAACATCCTTTGAAAGGTTTTAATTTTCTCCATTGCTTGTAAAATCTCTAAGAAGAAAAATGTGACAAGAGAATACTTTCGCGTGGTTGAAGGGCAGAGTTGTGTGTGAAGGCCAAGGACTGCTGTTCTTGAAACTTGCGGAAACTCATGATGTTTTTCCCAAGAGCCATGGAGAAGCCGCTGGGCAATGAATTGAGGACGGAGGAGGAAGCATGGAGAAGAGTGAGTTTAGAATCCATCTAACTGTGAGACTAAGATGAAAATAAACCTGGGGATTATGATTGCAGAAAAAAAAAACCCTATAAACTGTCACAGTGCAGAAGTGACACGGTCAAGAAGAGCCCGGAGGAGCCCCAGGTGGGAAACCCCATGGAATGGGCTGCCCTCCTAGTCTCTCTGGTCAGGCTCAGTCAGTCACAGGTCTCAGGCAGGGCTGATAACTCATGGAACAGATATATTAAAAAAATATAATGACCAACTGAAGTTGGGTAGTAATGGTTGAATTTTGAATGTGGTCTGTTGAACCTCTCTTATTTCTTCCCATAATACACATTTCTCTCTTAGGTGGCACTTAATGCAGTAATGATTTCATTTGCTGAAGTATTTATTTGATCAATGCCTGTCTTTCCAACTAGAGAAGCTGCAAAGGTAAAGGAGCAATATCTCAGTCCATTGCCATTGCTATAACAAAATGTCTGAGACTGGGTCACTTGTAAATGTAAAAAGAAATGAGAATTCCAAGAAGACTGCTCTGGCAATTTGGTGTTTGGTGAGGACCCAGTCTCTACTGGTGCCTTATGCTGTGTCCTCTGGAGGGGATGAATGGTGTCCTCAATGATGGAAGAAATAGAAGGGTAAAAAGGCCTACTCTTCTTTCCAGTCCTTTTGTATGATCCCTAATCCCATTCATGAGGGTGGAACTGTCATGGCCTAATCACCTCCTATGGCGCCTACCTCCTAATATGGCTGCGTTGGTATTACAGTTTGGTTCTGGAATGATCCCAAATGGCTCATGTGTTGAAGACTTGGTCCCAAATTCAGCAATGTTCAGAGGTGGGGCTTTGGGGAGGTGAGGTGATCATTGATGTATTAAGCATTGATGGATTCATAGTTGAATGGACCATTGGGAGGTGATAGAAACTATAGGTTAGACATAGTCAAAGGGAGTAGGTCCTTGGAGGTGTGTCCTTGGGGACAGTATCTTCTCACCAGCCCCTTCCTTTCTATTTCCTGGCTGCCAGGAGGTGAATGTTTTTGCTCTGCCAAGACTTTCTGCCATGATGTTCTTCCTGACCTCAAGCCCAAAGCTGAGGAGTCAACCAACCACGGAGTGAAACCTCTGAAACAATGAGCCCAAATAAATCTTTCCTCTTCAAAGTTGATTTCCTCAGGTATGTTGCCATAGCAATGGAAAGCAGACTAACAGAATTGGGGATTCAGTTTCAACATACATTTTGGAGGGGACAGAAACATTCAAACCATAGCAGATCATGTTTATATTTGCTTATGATTTTTTTCCCAAGTGCCTAGTCCAGTGTTTGAACATTGTCCAATCTTAATAAATATTTTCTGTATGAACAAATGCTGTCTTAACTTCTGCAGTGTGTGCTTGGCAAACACAGGGCTCAGAAGGCTGAGTATTTAATCCGGATGAGGTCAGTGTCCCTACCATTTGAATGATCTTTTGGCAAATGATCTTCTCTCCTGCCCAGATGCTAAGGGATGAGCACCTTAGTATTTGGCCTGTTTTTTTTCTCATCTGCCTAGAATGAAAGGGTTGATCTTTATCAAATCAGGACCTGCCCAAACTAAAAGTAGCAATCTCAGCCTTTGCTTCAACAAGGGGAGATGTATTACGTAGGATCAAAAGGTGCATTTAGCAGCGGGGACATTGCCCCAGTCACCTGCAGCTGATGCCATCTAGGGTGCTCTCTGTTCTCTGTGTAACTTCTCTCTTACGGTCACTTCTTGTGGTTAACTGCATCTGCCCGGAAGCCACTGCAGCGGGACTGAAAAAGGAAGAGAAAAAGGAAGGCCCGCTGCTACACCCAGACCTAGTCATGGGGCCCAATAGGTGAAGCTGTGCTCTGGTGCTGTGGTGGAATGGGATTCTACACCTTCTTCTTCTTCTTCTTCTTCTTCTTCTTCACCTTCTTTATTATTATTCTTATTCTTCACTCTTGATTGAGAAAGGACAGCTTAGCATGCTACAGGCCTGAAATCATGCTCTGGAAGGTCAACATCAGCTGGACAGGGGCTCTGCACCTTGTTGGTCTGTGTGCTGCATTTGATTGAATGTGGGATGATGGTGCAGATTAGAGGGTGGTAGTTGGGACTGATCTTTATGGCCTGAACACATATCAGGATGAAATGGGGACCTCTGGGGAGAATGGTAGAAAAACCAGGCAGGCGGGAGGAAGAGATTGTGGGGTTTCGTGTGATTATGAAAACAAGAATCAGCCCTGAGAGGAAGGTGGCTTGCATTCACCAGTAATTCACCATTACTTCATTTGCAATTTCCAAAGTTGGGGGAGGGAGGAATTTATTGACCCAAATGACTGGATAATCCCCATGATGAAGGGAACATTGAGGCTAGGGTGGATCCAGAGACTTGGGAAATAACCCCAGAAATCAGTCTTTGTCTTTTGACTTGATTTTCTGTACAAACACTTCATTCTTAGGAAGGCTTTCTCCATGACGACAAGACTGCTGGCAGTTGGAGACTGACATCCCAGAGTTGTCAGATTTAGCACATAAAAATAAAGGAGGCCAAGTCTGATTGAATTTCAGATAAATAACTAATACCTTCTTTTAGTGTATGTCCCAAATGATACGTGTAGCATGTCCCAAATACCATATAGGATTTACTTATAAAAATTGTGTCAGACATTCTGTGTTGTCTCTGGCAACCCTGTGACATCAGCCTCCCTCTCTCATAGAGTCTACCCTTAAAATCGTTCTGAGGGGTCAGCGTAGTTATGGTATCCATCGGCTTTCTATCGCTGTGACAGAATGCCTGAGATAAACCGCTTAAAGAAGAAAGGCTCATTTTGTCTCTCGGTATCAGAGGTTTTAGTCCAGGGTGAGTTGGCTCTGCTGCTTTTGGGCCTGTTCAGCTCAAGAGAAATAAAAAGGGGCAGGGAGGGGCTGGGGTCCCAAATGTCCCCTTCAAGGGCACATATCCAATGACTTAAGTTCCTTCCAATGTACCCCACCTTGGAAATATTCTACCATCTCCTTATAGCACCACAGCAACCTTTAACAGCTTGGGGGACACTCCAGTTCTGAGCCACAGTGTTCATGCCTTCATCCCTGTGGTCAAGGACTCAGGCTCACATAATTAAAGACCAGAGAGGCAACTGGTTATTCGGTAAGTCTGTGCCAAACACTGGCTTGTGCACTGTTTATGTCAGCTTTTTCACTGCTGTGACTAAAGCACCCAACCACCACAACTGTAGACGAGAAGTTTATTTTGAGGCTTATGGATTCAGAGGTCTCCATCCATAGACAGCAGGCTTCATTCCCCAGGGCTCAAGGTGAGGCAGGACATCACGGCGGAAGAGTGTGGCAGAGGGAAGCAGCTCACGTGAAGGTCAGGAAGCAGAGAGGAAGACTCCGCTGGCCGGATGTAAAACATATTCCTCAAAGCCACATCCCCAATGACCATGCCCTCCAGCCACAGCCCACCTGCCTTCAGCCACCACTCAATTAATCCCACCAAGAGGTTAATTCACGGACTGGGTTAAGGGTCTCACAATCCAATCATTTCTCCTCTGAACCTTCTAGCACTGTCTCCCATGTGAGCTTTTAGAGGATGCCTCGCATCCAAACCATAACATGCACCCACTTCAGATGCTGGAGATCCAGCTGTGGGCAAGCAGAGGGACAGATAAGGGTCAGGAGCAAAGCGTCTAGTTGAGGATGGAGTTGGGCAGGGGATGGGCATGTACGTTTGTAAGTAAGTAGGATGACCTTGAATACTGAGAAGTGCTCTAAAGAAGATTAAGTAGGGTACTGTAGTAGGAAGTGCATGGTGGTGTTGTGTGAGGGTGGAATTGTTCAACCTTCCCCCAAAAAGATCTGTCTAAGCCCTAATCCTTGGTACCTAGGAATGTGACTTTATTTGGAAAGAAGTCCTTGGCAGATGCATCATGTTTCGATGAGGTCATCTTCTATCAAGGTGGATCCTATCCAACCAGTGGTGCCCTTATGAGGTGAATTTGGACAAGGACACAGAGGGGAGAGTACTATGTGAAGGCACATACAGA
Source organism: Marmota monax (assembly GCF_021218885.2). Taxonomy (NCBI): domain Eukaryota; kingdom Metazoa; phylum Chordata; class Mammalia; order Rodentia; family Sciuridae; genus Marmota; species Marmota monax. The sequence continues at coordinate 7,278,432 of NW_026695202.1, forward strand.
GGAGCCCATAGTGATGGAGACAGAGATTGGAGCCATGTGTCTACAAGCCAAGGAACACCAAGAATTGCAGCCATCACCCAACATCAGCAAGAGAAGCATGGCTCACCGGTACCTTCAGAGGGACTTGCTCCCATAGACACCTTGATTCTGGATCTCAGGCTGGTGAGAGAACAGATTTCTGTGGTTTTAAGCCATCAGTTTGTGGTCATTTGTTTTTCTCAGCCCTGGGAAGTAAATGCAAGGCATAGGGGTAGGCGGGGTGGTCAGGAGGAAGCAGCATTTCAGTTGAGACCTCAAGGATGAGGAAGAGACAGGTGTGAGAACTCACGGAGGAAGAATACTGAAAGAAAAAAAAATAGCAAATCCTGAGCCCTGGGGCAGACATGGTGGCCCTTGGGGTCAGTGTGGTGGGAGCATGAAGAGCAACGGCAACGTGAGAGGAGGGCCCTTAGAAGGCAGGCAGGTCCTTGAGGGCAGGCAGCCCTTCAGAAGAGGCTCAGGCACAGCAAAACTGGATTTGCATTCCTGCTCTCCTGCCTCCTCATTGTGTGATCTTTTTTCTCAACTTCTTGAAATATCCACTTGAATTTCTTCAAATATAAAGTGTCTATGGAAATGTTTGGGGATCCATTAAGAGCTGGCCCCTGGGACTTCTTGGTTTGCTATTTCTGTGACTTTGGATTTCCTTTGAAATTTTGATTCCCAGCCTAAATCCCCTCAGATTTCCACTGCTTTTTGTAATCATTTGCAATCTGCCGTGCTTAGCTCTCCTCAAATGTGTTTGCCTTACAGACTGGTTTTCTGCCCACGTTCTCTGAGCCTCTAACAGTCTCCTTGTCCATTCCTGGTTCTGCTGCTTCATTCAGGGTACTGGATAGCTCGTGGCTCTGAGTCTGACTCCATGAATGAGCACCAGCTCAGCAGTCACTTAGGGCTGTGAATGAGCCTTGAGCAGGGAACAGATTTACATGGGATATCCATAATTCTCTTAGAACTATACAGTCTGCAACTACAGAAAAGATGGGTTTAGGGAATCCAGTATACGGGGTGCAGTATCACTGACTCAAATACATGAAGTTGATCCCATGACCTTAAGATGTTGCAGAGCCAACTGACCCCGATTCAAGTGAAAAGTCCCTCTTTAGTAGTGAATAAGAATGACTTTTCCTTAACTTAGTGTTTCTCAAACTTGAGCGAGCATCAGAATGACCCAGAGAGCTTGTTATGGCTCAAACTGCTATTGTTCACCCTCAGAATTTCCAAGTCATTAGGTCTGGGGTGGGGCCTGATGGTTTGCATCTCGTAACAAGTTCCTAGATTACCTTCAGCCTCCTGGGTGGTGCTGAAGTTGTTGTTCTTGAGACCACACTACCCCAAAGTAACAAAGAAGGAAGCTACATACAAAAACCCATCCAACCAATGGGGAATGAACATAGGACAGAGTCAGAGTCTCCTGGGAGCTTGGTAAGGAGCAAAGCCCTCTTGGGAAATGTATGCACTTAAGACCTCAAAAAGCATATGAGTTAGAAGCAGAGCAGAGAGAATTAACAAAGGCTTGGTGGGTGAGATGAGGTTTGGACTGAGGAGGCCAAGGTGTGTTCACAGGTGTGTTCAAGATCTAAGGTCAAAGTGGAGATGTGGACGACAAGCAACATGAGAGGCCATGGGTAGGACCTTTGTTTTTGCCTACAAAGTGAGTTTATCACATTTTGATCATAAACCACAGTGAGATAAAGCATTTTACCCTGGGGACTCCCTGTCAGACACATTTTCTATACTCATGTGCACATACATTTGTATTCATTGGCCACAGAGCTTCATGAAACATTTCCTAGGCATGCTGTGCACCACGGGTTTTCCTCTCTATTCCACATGGTTCTATACTACAGGGAGGCAGTATGCAGAGTGGTCAAGAGTGTGACCTCTGACATCAGGATACCTGGGCTTTAACCACCTCCAGCAGCTTAACCTCACTGGGTCCCAGTGTCCTCACCTGTAAAACAGGGATGATGATGGAAATCCTGGAGACAGAGCGAGAAGCCTGTGAAGATGGCTACAACATGGTGGTGTGTTTGGATGTGAGTGTCAGCTCTTTTGCTGTGAATTTCATTTAAAGTGCTGGTCATCGGGTACTCAGTTGATTTCAGTACCTCCTGATGAGCTGTTGCTGCAGCTTCGAGATCTTGAACAGAGCTATGTAAGTGGGGAAGGGGCATGGAGGAGGGATATGGGGGTTTCTAGCCATGGCAGAGAGGCTCTTGAATGTCCCAGGAAGGATTCTGGGGGTCATTTACTGGGCAGTCAGGTGCCACTAAAGGTTTTCTTTGAACACAGTGGTGGGGTCAAAGCTGCCTTAACCTGTCTACAGTGCAAACACTGTATAGGAGTGAAGACACTCTACAGGACAGACAAGTGGGGACAGATGGTGAGTCATGCAGGAGGTATGGGCAGTGGGACTTGGAGTGAGGAGGAACACAAGACCAGAGGCCACACGGGGGGGGGGGTGCACTGACAAAGCCCTTTTCATTGGCAAGGGAACCAAAGCTCAGCTGTCCCTCTCTCCCGACTTGAAGCTAATATTTGAAGATCCTTAACTCCCCTGTCATCTCAACTGCAAGAAACTCAAGAGGGGAATGTTAGCATCCTCTGAAAATGTAAAGAGAACAGGAAAGAAGTCTAACACTAAAAAGGAGTTCCTTTTAGTCCTTTCAGAGGACTAATCTTGGGTCCACTCCTCAGCAGTCCCTTGGAACTGGCAGCAGTTATTCAAATGAGATAAAATTCCTCAAAGGCCCAGGAAAGTAACTGAAGTCTCTCTGGATGCTAGAGAATAATCCTCAGAGATTAAAGCAGCATCTGTGACCAAACCTTCACAAAAGATCTTCAGCATGAATCCAAGTTGCTAATTAGATCCTTGTTTATGATGCTAGATTCTTTCAGAGGCTTCGTGGGGGGTAGGGAACATGAATGAGTGGGGAGGGGGCCTGACATCTAAGAGTCGGTAATTAATCTTCTCTGAGGCTTAATCACATTCTGAGATTTAGATGTTGATAGGAGTTTTGAGTTGGTCTTTTCGGGAGCCTGTGATGTGGCAGAATGGAGCCAACCCTGAATTTAGGCAGAACAGACTCTGTGCTTTTCCCTAATCAGCTGCACTCTGGGTGTTCAATCTACTGTGGTCTCCATCCCAAGCCTCTGTTACCTGAAGATGGCTCCAACATGGTCCAGCAGGTGTGGTGCTGGCCTTGAAGTGCATCCTGCCCCTGCAGCACTCTGTCCACTGAAGACAACGCCGATGTCTCCTGGAGGATCTTTTTACTTGGTCTCTTGTTAGCACCTGCTCATTCCTTTACTCAGTAGCCATAAAATGAGCAAGGATCGAATGTTTGCTACAGACCTGGTTCTTTTCTAACTTCCTCCCTGTTCCTTGCTCATGGCTCACAGCAACCCTGTGAACTATATTCTATCTTCCCAGTCCATTTGGAAGAAGGCGACACTGAGACACACATACCTGGGAACCTTCCCCACAGTCACAGAGCATTCACCTGGTAAATCTAGGGTCCCAAACTCAGGTGCTCTAACTCCAGAGTGCACAATTTTTCCTTCTGAACCTGTCTCAGTCAGGACACAGAGACATGTCCTACTTAACTCTTGTCCAGGTGGGCTTTGGCACACACTGTTCCTGCCCAGGTCTTCTTTAGTTCCTTGGTCTCCCACTGCCTGCTGTGTAGCCTGGACATGCAAGGCTGATGGCCTTGCCTCTGGAGAGCCAGCACCACTGCAGGACATACCCAGGTCCAATCAGTGAAGCCTCATCTTCCTCTTTTGAGATTCAGGACATGGGAATGTCTTCCAAGTTGGCTACATCCAAGAGGTGGAGGAGATTCTCCCTAGGATGAGTCTCAGTGAACTGAGGTTGGGCAAGATTAGAAAGTCTCCATGGATAATGTTTTGAGGTAAATAGACAAGTGGAATTTATATGGATGCAATCCAAAGAAAAGATGAAGAATATTCCAAGGAACCTCTGAGAAGCTCGTTCCATCCATCCACCCATCCATCCATGCATCCATCCACCCATCCATCCATCCATCCATCCATCCATCCATCCATCCATTCATCCATTCATATATTCAACACACACGAAGTTCCATTTGCCATGGCTGCAGACACTGTTTGAGCCACTATGGAAACACAGAGGAGAAAGATACAATTCCTGCATGCTCTCAGCTTATTGTCTAGAGGGGGAACAATGTTTTCCTCACCTGAGGGTTTGGAATTTAGTGATGTGAATGAATTTCTCAAAGTTGTCCAGCTGGCAAATTATAAAACCGAGTTTTAGAAAACCTAGGTCTTTCTGATGGGAAAGTTTAATGCTTATAATATGGGTTTCTTTCTTTAGCTGAGAAGAAAATACGGAAAAAGCGCATCGAACTAAATCACGCAGAATTTCGTATATGGAGAGTACTGTCCAGGTGCAAGCTTTTTTTTTTTTTTTTTTCCAAACATGGATATCAGATGCTGTCAACTACATTCTGTTTCCTGCTCCACAGGCCTCTCTCATTATGTAATTCTGTCACAGTATGTGGCACCATGTTGTAAATTGTATCACGTTGTGTGGCAGCTTGCCCATGCCTTCACCTGTATACTGCCCCTCTCCATCCACCCCATTCCACCCATCCCACCCTACCTCATCCTACCCTGTCCCTTCCATCCCATCCCACCCCACCTCACCCCACCATACCCCATGCATCCAACCCCATCCCACCCATTCCACTCTTCTCCATGGCTCTACATTCCCTCCCATCTTGTCCTTGCCTGGGCTTTCCACTCCTTCCGCTCCCATCCTGTTCCTCTTTTATCATTTTCTGTTCTTTTATTCAATCCCATCCATTCCATTCCCAACAACATGACTGAACACAAAAGCAGCATGAGGTTCTAGGACAGAGAGTCAGAATGGGACGATGGGGGCTGTGGTACCATTTAATTATGTAAAAGCCCCGAGTAATTCATGTCCCCTTTTCACCTTCCTCGGTTCCACATCTGAAAGAGGCTCTGGTTCCATCTGTGTTTTCAACCCGAGCTACATTTTAGAATCACTTGGAGAACTTCAAGAAATACAGAGCCTGCCCTGCCCAGCAGGGTCTTTAGATTGAGTCAGTCTAAGGCAGATTCTGGGCACTGAAGTTTTTAAAAAACCTCCCAAGATGAATCTAACTTAGAGCCAAGATTGAGAAGCACTGGGCTCAGGGATCACCCTCCATTGCCTGTCCATCAGATGAACTCATCCAAACAAAACTAACTCCATTGCTGCGGGCTGGGGCTTGGGGAGTGGGATTCAAAACCGAATCTACAAAGATCTTGTTCATAAAATGTTTTTGTCTAGTAGACTCAGACATGAGAGGAGGAAATATAATGTGGAAAGTCACAAACTCTAAGGTGACTCAGGTCAATATGTGTAAGTAGAAGGATACAAAATGTGCTCATTTCCTGGTCTATGTTCCTGTCCTGCTTGTCTGCTGTCAAGCCATTTAACATCTCTGTACCCTTCATCCTCGAGGTGGCAATGTTACCTGTTGTTCCAAATATTCCTTGGATTGGCTAGAATAATAAGCAGCAGGCCCCACCCTGAGTTGGGGATATGCAGCTCCATCCAGGGCCGGGTGGTATGGACAACCCACTGAGAAGCTGAACAAATTGCACTAGTTATTCAAGAAGCCTTCCTGTCAGTCTCCTGAGATGCTGTCCTACACTGGGTGTCCTACACTGGTGCACCACGCTGTCATCTTTGCAGGAGGTAGGGTGTCTGTGGTCTGTCCGTTTCGTCTGAGCTGAAGACAGCATCATCTTAGGTCTCTTGGGCCATCTTGCTGCAGCCAAAGTGTTTAACATGGTGGCTGGATCCTGGTCAAGACACATTGTTTCAGTTCTAACAACAGCTTATTACAATCCATGACAACCCGCCCACATGCACCCGTTGAAATGAGAATTTTTAACACTCACATTCTTAAGACTAAGGTCTACTTGTTAGAGAGATGATTCTCACTACAGTTCTGGGGCATGATATTCTCATGGGTTAGTGTCTCCCTAGAGATGGGAGGGTCCTGTGACTATGGTGATTGAGGCAGTGGTTTGTGGAGGGAAATGAATAGAGTCAAATCAGGCCCCGCTCATTTTGAAAATAAGCAAAATAGACACCTCATCAGACTCACCTGTGATCATAATCAAACACTTGTCTTCTTGCCTTGTCTATCAGAACCAGATGAGAACTTGCTTTCACTTCTCTTCCTTCTCAAATTTGCCCTATAAGAAATGAGGGTTTATTTATTTTTCCCTCTTTTTAAACTTCTAATTCTGAAGTAGTTTAAAGCTTACATAAAATGGCAGGAAGAGCAGAGAGAAGTGTTTGACTACTCTATGCACATGGTTTCCCAGCTGTCATTAGGCTCCATCATGCCCTAGGGTATTTGCTCCTCCAGCTCTGCTTACCTGGGGAGAAGATGGCAAGACTTTTTTCAGGCCTGGAATTCCATCTAGAATCATGTGATGCTTTAAGCTGGGCCTGTCTTTTCGGTGTCTTTGAATCTGGACTAGATGTCCTCTCTATGTTGTTCATAGTGATGTTATCATTGAAGAACACAGGCCTCAAGTTGAGTTGCTCAGATACTTCCTCATGGACTCAGCTGTGATTTGGAGGCAGGAGCACCCTAGAAGGGAGGTTCTACCCCAGAATGCCACATTGGGAGGCATGTGAGCTTGTCAGGTCCCATTAGTAGTGGGGGACCTTCCTGAATGGCTCAAGTCCACCGTTTTCCTTATTACAACTCACAGCAACAGCAGAATTGCACACACTTTAGCAACTAGCTGTTGCTAATAATCCCAAGGTCATGTTGGCTTTCTTAAAACGCTACTTCTAGTCCATAACTTAAATAAAACGTAGCTTGAAGCTTGCTATTCTCTTTTTTTCTGATGTCAGATAATCCTGACAAAATTTCATGGTGTTTTCTCTTCTAGTCTGCTTACCCAAAGAGGAGATGGGTGGTGAGACTCAAATGAGATGGCTAATGAGAAAGTGTCTGCAGACCAGTGAGGGATAGAGTCAACGAGCTCGGAGTGTGACATGAGTCATTTTCTTGAATTTCAGCAGATGAAGAAAGGGATTTCAGGTGGTATGATGGTTTATGTGTCAACGTGACTTCTGACGGACAACCAGTAGCTCACTGGACTTGATTTCTGACAATGTCCATAAGGATGTTTTTGGAAGAGATTAGAATTTAAATTGGTAGGGATTGCTCTCTCTCTCTCTCTCTCTCTCTCTCTCTCTCTCTCTCTCTCTCTCTCCCTCAACACTCCTGGTTCTCAGGACTACAGACTTGCTCAGGAATCATCACCGTTGGCAATCTCTGTGAGAGACAGAGAGACAGGGAGAGAGAAAGAGAGAGAAAGAGAATCCTCCCTTTTCTACCTTTTTGGGGTGTGTATGTGTGTGTGTATCTTGGGGGACCCTAACACAGGTGAGGACTAGGGAACTAGGAGAGAGCCCTTTAGGGAAGAATCTATTTCATTTTCTTTCCCTAATCCCTTGGTTACCTTTCCTGCTGCCCAGGGTCATGGAACTTCCTGATCTTTCGAAGAAGAGTTCTCAGAGTTCGTGCTGTTTATCTCCACCAGTCCGGGGAGTGTGACTGACTCAGCAAATTTCCAACCTTGGTATTCAGACCCGTGTCCAGGTTGTTAATATATATATACATGTGCTGTGTGCTGCTGGCCTCTCGGTGCCAGAGGGCACGGAAATATTAACTTCTGTTCATGCAGAGAATTTGCTATTGACGCCAATGCTTTATTTAAAAAAAAAAAATTCACAGAAACCTGACAAGATTTTTAGTCTTTTCCACCTTTTCAAGCTGACTCAATATCTCACAGGTTATTTTTACCTTTTCTCACCCTATACTTCCAGGATTCTTTTACATAGATTTTTTTCTCCCTGATTAAAAATAAATCATTCTCATGGCAGAATATTTGGAAAAATCAGAAAAATATAAAGAAGAAAACAATTCCTTAAATCTTAACTCCCTGAAGCATTTACTGTCGACCATTTTAGATATGATTCTAGTCTCTTTTTTCTCCTTTGTTACAATTTTTGACAGATTGAGAAAATTAATTACTTACAATTTTGTCTTTAGTGATCCCTTGATTACCGCTGCCCCCACTTCAAACTCTGATTAAATTCTAGGCTTAGCTTTGAAATCACCTGCTGGCCCCATCCAAGCACACAGAAGATGAGTACTAAGTTTGCTTCCACCACGGACCAAGAAGGAATTTGCTTGCTACACTGGTAGGTTTATGAGAAGAACAATAGAGAGCACACACTTTGGGATAGGACATATGTGTGTTAGAGTTCCCAGAGTTCTACTTACTGGTTTTGTGATGCTGGCCTAAGTTCCTAATGCTCCAGGTCTGTTTCTTCTCTCTTAAAATAGGCAGAATGCTGTCCACCTTTGTGCATGATGTAGATTAACAGACAATGCACATAGCTTCCTTGACCTCATAGCACATGCTTAGTTGATGGTAGCTCCTTACCTGCAGAAGACACCTGCTTTGTTTCCTGCCATGGATCTGTCTGTCTGGCCGTCTCTTGGGAGACTCCCAGCCCATCAGTCAACGTGGCTCAGGCAGAGCTGAGTTCTCCCTAGGGGGAAGAGTACACAAGAGTGCCCAAGCTTGGTTGTACATAGTGGGAACTTCCTTTCTCCGTAGTGACTGGCTCAGAATGGGCATGGAACCCACTTGGGGAGTCAAGTAGATGCAGTGATAGCACTATTGCTATGACTTCTAGAAATGAGAAGCCCTGTTCTACTTGCCTTGAAGCTAGGACCATGTGAGCCTGGCACTTGTGGGAGCTGCTGTCTCCACCCCTGCTGTGTCCAATAGTGTGACACAGACCTGGACAAAGACAGAGACAGAGACAATTACAGTGGGAAGCAGAGTTGAGGGACAGAGGAAGACTGCTATGTACCAGCACCGTCCAATCAACTGGATTGACCCTTCTTAAGTCTCAATGCACAACTGTCCCTGCAAATGAGCCACAGCACCTCCCCCAACCTCTTTTTTATATATATTTATTGTTTAGTTTTAGGTGGACACAGCATCTTTATTTTTATGTGGTGCTGAGGATGGAACCCAGTGCCTCATGCATGCTAGGCGAGTACTCTACCACTGAGCCACAACCCCCCACCCAAGCTGGCTTCAGTTGGATTCTGTCACTTGCAATCAAAAGTGCTTTGACCATGACATGTCTGGTCTCTGTTTTTCAAAAATCCAATGCCCTGCTTACCCCTTCCATGGAGCAAATTTACCTGCATCAAGTACCTCATTGGGGAGCCCACTGTGGCCAAGTGGTTATACGGACAGGAGCACCCCCCAGCCTGGGGCTGGATGCTCATCTTCACCAAATGCAGAGACATACAGACAGCCTGAGAAATCCTACTGCATGTTCCACCAGCTCACTCTACAACCTGGTCTGAAGGCCTGAGGTCACAAAAGTTAATGGAGATCAATACGCAGTTTGACTTCTCATCATACTATTTATTCCTAATTAGGATTGAAGGAATCTAATTACTTACCATGTATTCCTCCAATTTTCAATCACTCTTTCTCCCTCTCTTGTTTTAAGGGAACCCAAGTACTGATACGCACCTCTTCTGTTTCATTTTCTTTGCTGTAGTGACAATTAATAAGCATTTACTCTTTTAACAAATTTTTAAGTATATAATATAATTCTATTAACTATGGACAAGATGTTACATCGCGGATCTCTAGGACTTACTCATCTTATGTAACTGGAACCTTATGTCTGTTGATAGCAACTCTTTATTTCCTTCTGTTCTCAGACCCTGCTTTCCCCCATTCTTCTTTCTGCTTCTATGAGTTTAGCTATTTTGGGGATCTCATATAAATGGAATCATACAACACTTGTCCTTCCACACTGGTTTATTTCCTTTTGCATAATGTCTTCAAGGTTTAGCCATGTTATTGCACATTGCAAGACTTGGCTGAACAATGTTCCATTTGATGTATAAGCCACATCATTTTCATACATTCATCCATCAGTGGGTATTTAGGTTGTTACCACACCTTGGCTATGGGGAATAAGGCTGCAATGAATGTGGCAGTGCAGATATCTCTTTGAGGACTTCATGTCCTCAAAATCTAGCATTTTGAGTTTATCAATACATCCAGCATTTACCAGTCCTTCTGAATAAATACTCAGAAGTGGGATTGCTGGATCATATGATGGCTCTATTTTTAAGTTGTTGAGAAAACTTCATGTTGTTTTCCATAGCAGCTGTAATATTCTCCTAACACTAGAGGAGGGTTCTAATTTCTCCCTATCTTTCTCAATGCTTGTTACATTGTTTCTGTTCTTTCTTTCAAGCCCCCCCCCCACACCCCTTTTTGGATAATGGCCATCCTAAGAGTTGTGAGGTGATATCACATGTGTTTTTTTAATTAATTTTTAAAATTTGTTTTAATTAGTTATACATGACAATAGAATACATTTACACTCTTTGATATAGCATACATCGACGGGCTATAATTTCTTATTTTTATGAGTGTACATGTTGTAGAATCATATTGGTCACGTAGTCACGCATATACATAAAGTAATAATGTCTGTTTCATTCTACTATCTTTCCTATCCCCACATCCCCTCCCCTCCCCTCCCATCACTTCTTTTTGATCTACATTTCCCTGGTGATCAATGATGTTGGGCATCTTTTCATATACCATTTGACCATTTATTTGTCTTTGGAGAAATGTCTATTCAAATATTATTTTTAATTGGGCTATTTGTTTTGCTATTGAGTCATAAACATTACTTACATATTTTAGAAATTTTCCCATGTTGGATATATAATTTGCAAATACACCCCCCACACACACACACACAGGTTGCCTTTCTCTCTGTTCACTGCTCTGTTCTGCACAGAAGATGTGGAACCACTTGGTTCTTGCTGCCAAGACCAATGTCTTAAAATCTCTTCCCCAAGTTTTCTTCTAGGGGTGTCGAAGTTGCAGTTCTATAATCAGGTCTTTATCTGCTTCAAGTTGATTTGTGCATCTGGTATAAGAAAAGGGTCCCATTTAATTCTTCTGTATGTGGATATCCTGTTTTCCCAAGAGCATTTGTTGAAGAGACAAATTTTCCTAGCACTTGTGTCAAAGATCAGGTGATTGGGTTTATCTCTGGGCTTTCTATTCTGTTTCAAAGGTCATGTGTCTGTTTTTAGGATCATACACCATGACCAAGTGGGATCCATCCCTGAGGTGCAGGAATGTCAACACTTGGAAATCAGTTAAGTGACACACCACATTAACCCAACAAGAGAGAAATACCTCAATGGATGAAAAATAAACCAAACCATTTGACTACATTCAGCACCATTTCATGATAAAAGCTCTCAACAAACTAATTATAGAAGGAAATCATCTCATCATGATAAAAGCCATAGGTTGAAAAGCCCACAGTGAACATCACACTTAACAATGAACAATGGAATCTTTTCTTCCAAGAAAGGGATCAAGGCAAGAATACCCAATGAGGCATTTCTATACAACACAGCTCTGAAAGTTCTAGACAGCATTCAGTCAAGAAAGAGAAATAAAAGACATCTAACTTATAAATTAAGAAGTATAATTATCTCTAAATGTGCATATGCATGCGCTCACACACACATCTCAACCTTTAGAACTGACACGCAGATGCATTAAAGCTGTAGAATACAAACCCCACAAACATCAGTGAACTTACAATGAATGATCCACAAAGGAAACTCAGAAAACAATCCATTTACAATAGCATCAAAAAGAATAAAATACTGGGAATAAACTTAGCTAAGAAGATGCAATCCTTGTATATTAAAACTATAAAATATTGATGATAGAGCTCACTGCAGACATGAATAAGTGGAAGGATATCCCATACCTGTGGATCAGAAGACTTAGTATTGTTAAAATGTCCATATGACCCAAAGCAATCTACAGATTCAATGCCATACTTATCAAAATTCCAATGGCATGTTTTAACAGAATTAGAAAAAAAAATAAACTATTCTGAAACTCAGATGGAGCCACAGGGACTCCATATGACCAAGACAATCTTGAGAAAGAAAAGCAAAGCTGAAGAAATTGTACCCCCTGATTTTGGAATGGGTTACAGAGCCATAGTAATTAGAACTATTTCACTTTCAATCTTGTCCTTTTAGAGTTAAAACAGTCACACTCCTTGTGGCCATGTCCTGAGCTGCTTTCCTCTGCCACACTCTTGTGCCATGGCGTTCTGTTTCACCTTGGTCCCAGATATGGAGTTGGCCAACAATACACTGAACCTCTGAAACCGTGAGCCAGAATAAACTTTTATTTATATAAGTTTTTCTTGTCTTCTGTTTTGGTGACAGTAATGAAAAGCTAACTAAAAACATATCTAGATATGTTGTAGTTTAGGTATGAGTCTATTAGGAGATGAATGTTATTAATGGTAAATGTTTTCACTTGTGAATAACATAATCCAGGATAGACAACCCTCACCTTCTCCCTCCCAAAAGAGTTTGCACTTGCTGCAATGCTGTCCAAGACTGTGAATATTTTTTATCTTTCTGCTCTACCACTTTTGCAGGTTGGCTTTAAAATCATTCTTATTACAAAGAAATGCAAAATGGTTGCTGCATCTCCAGGTACCACATCCAGGTCCAGGGAGAGAGTAGGGGGAAGGAATAGCTCCAGCAATCTGTCCCTTGGCTCAATAAAGCAGTGAGAAACAGGGTCATGTGTCAAGGAGAAGAAGCTAAGAACGCTCATGATCCATCACTTGGGAATGGACCTGTTGCTGCCCAGAATAACCCTGGGTTCAGTTGGAAAGGCCAACTTAGTAGGGGTGGCTGCTGAGTGACCAACTAGCAGTGTGGGCCTTCGGGACCGATTTCTGAATAATTAAGTTCTGTTTGATGGGCTAAAAGTCATACCTATGTCTGTGAATGCTCTTTTACATTCTTACATACAAGTGTGGGTCCTTGGAAATGAATCAATACAGAATAGTGCCTATTACCTCATAGGTATGACGCCAACATTTATGCGTTAGCTTTTCATCATGTGACCAAAATACCCGGCAAGAACAACTTAGAGGAGTAAAAGTTTACTTTGGTTCATGTTTTCAGAGGATTCAGGCCATGGTCAGATGGCTCTATTCCTTCGGGCCTGCAGTGAGGCAGGTGGTGGTGGAAGGGTGTAGCAGAGGGAAAACTTCTCAGCTCATGGCAGCCAGAAGCAGGGGAAGGAGGATCAGGGAGAAGACTGGCCCCTCCAGGGCACAGCCCCAGTGACCTGCTTCCTCCAACTAAGTCCCAGCCCCCAGTGGTCCAGCCACCAAATGGATTCATTCACCAGGGTCAGAGAGCCCTTATGATCCAATCACTGCCTAAAAGCTCCAGCTCTGAGCCTCTCTGTATGGGGGCCTTGCTTTCAACACAGGAGCTTTTGGAAGGGACATTCCAGATCCAAACTACAACAATTTTCTGTCATTATTTATTTTATTTTCAGGGGACAATATATCGGTATTATATGTAGACAGTTTCTAAAAGTCCTTCCTTTCCTCTGCACAATGATTGCCACTCCCAGGACACAGGTGGGCAGGAGGGAGAAAAGAATCCTGCTGCTGGCCACCTGAACCCCTCACTGATTCCTGGACAGGACCTTGGTGTGGGGGACACTTCTGTGCTGTCTCTCGTTCTGCAGGGGCACATGTATGGGTCTGTAAAGGGTGGGGACCTCCTATGGACGGGACTGTGATGTGGCCCCTGCCCTCAGCTCAGGGCCTTCCTTTCAGCCTGAGACGTTAGCTAAGGATGCCCCTTCATAAGTGACCAGCTCTGTGGTCCCGGCTCACCTGCATCCTGCCCAATGCTCTCCATGCTCACCGTACTCTGGAGGTGCAGCCTTTTCTGCTGCTTCCCTCCCTCGGCCCTGGCATTTCTCCCAATTCTCTCTTCCTCTGCATGGGTCAAGGGCAGGTCAGTGTGATGTGCACCCGGGTCCACCCAGGGATGCAGCACAGAGTCACACTCGCCCAGACCCCCAGTCTCTGCCTATGACGCCATCCGAGTTCTGTTCTGGTCCTGGAGTGAGGAGGAACCCCTGCCCTTCCCCTGTGGGGAGGGAGGGGAGAAGCATGCCCTTCCCCATGAGGATCTCCTGCTGAAATCCTGGGGTTCCAGCTCTTTCCTTATCCATCTGCTTATATAGAAGGGGAGACTCAGCCCACCCCTTGACACTGCAGAGGGGGGCGCTGGCCTCCTGGGATTCCAAGTTCCCTTCGGAATGTGGGCTCCTGGTGGCCTCTTTGCTTTGAGTCTTAGTAGCTAATTCTGGGTTAGTTGTAGGAGTGCCACTGGATGTTTGCTACTCTGATACTTTAACCTAATTAGATATTATATAAGTTAATAAAATGTGCGTGTAAAAGGAAATGGAGCACTGTTGCCTTCAAAACTAAATGAGTTGGAAAAACTTGAAAAGACAAATTATTTAAACTGGGAGAGAGAGAGAGCAGGAAATACTGGGGAATGATATTGAACAAATTATAATATTATCTCATGTACCTGGACATATTTGTAACAACGAATCCCACCATTATGTATAATTATAATGCAGCCTGAAGCTCCGTGGTAGAGCATTTCCCTAACATGTGTGAGGGCCTGGGTTTCATCCCCAGCACTGCACTGAATAAGTAAATGAATGAATGAATGAATAAATAAATAAATAAATAAAGCCGTTTAGTGGACTATTTTCGAGTTAATACAAAGTGACTGGGAGACAACTGATATTAACGATAGATATTAAACAAAAGTTAAGAATGATTCTTCCCACAGATTGTTGCACGTGTGTCTACAGCTCTTGGTCATCTTTTCCTCACTGTGACCAAAATGCCTGATGAGAACAACTTGGAGGAAGAAAAGTTCAATCTGGCTCAGGTTTCAGAGGTTCCTTCCAGAACGGTGGGCAGAGGAAAGCTTCCCAGCCCTTGGCAGCCAGGAAGCAGAGAGAAAGGGCCAGTTGCCAGGGACAAATACATAAGCCCCAAGGCATGGTCCTGTGACCTGCTTCCTCCAGCCAGGCCTTACCTGCCTAGTCACCACCCAGGAGCCCATTCAGACTATTCATTCATCAACTGGAGTAATACCCTTGAGGTTACGGCCCCCATGATCTAATCCTTTTACCTCCTGCATTACACAGGAGCTTTGGGGAGGTGCCTCATATCCAAACCCATAACCAAAGCCTCATCTCATTTTATACGATTTGAAACTAAAATTGAAACTTAGAGGAGTTTTTATAGGAGAAGATTAGGAGATCCAATTTGCAAGCTCAGACTAGAAGAAAGGTGTGGGCCTCGGGCGAAAAGCAAACAAACAGGCAGTGATACGTTTTAAATTGAAACCAAGTCTTCAGGATGTGCATATTTCATCTTTAAAGATTTCTCCTCTTTAACCACCAGCTTTTCAACCGGTGGGTTTAATCATTCTGGGTAATGGGCCTTTTACAGCTGCTTGGGGGCAGCTGCTAGCCTGCAGGGTCCCTTGCCGGTGACTCCCAGCCAGTGCAGGACAGGATGTGGTGCAGACTCCCATCTTTCTAGGGAAGCCCCCTCCCTCCTTCTCTCCACCTCTCCTTCACCAGACTGTCACTCCTTTTAACATTTATTCCAGCCTCTCTGTGCCCCTCAGGATGTCCATGTTTGTCTGTGTTGCTGGAAGGGGGACATGGGAAGCAGAGATGGTGATGTGGGTGGGGGAAAGACTTGAGACTCTGCCCTGGGTCTCTTCAGATATCCTCTATCAGATATCCTGTTCTATGAGGGTTAATATTGTGTTAATAGTCTTCATTTAGGTTATGTATCAGATTCCATTTTTCATGCTGACAATTTTAAAATATGATAACATCTCCTGTATCTCTTTCCTGACTACATAGACCTTTTCTATTAGCTTTGGATGCACCTAGGCCAATAATGCTTTTTAAGTTAATAGGTTTTATCACCTGTTATGGATTGGATGTGAGGGTTATGAGAGTCTTAACCGCATCAGGAAATTAATCCCCTGATGGAATTAACTGAGTGATAACTGGAGGCAGGTGGGGTGTGGCTGGAGGAGGCGGATCATTGGGGGCGTGCCTTTGGGGTATATATTTGTATTTGGCAAGTGGAGATCTTCCTCTGTCTCTTCTGCTTTCTGATCATCATGTGAGCTACTTCCCTCCACCACACTCTTCTACCATAATGTCCTGCCTCATCCTGAGCCCTAAGAAACGGTGTACCTGTCTGTGGATTGAGACCTCTGGAACCGTGAGCCCCCAAATGAACTTCTCCTCTTCTACAATTGTGCTGGTTGGGTCTTTTAATCACAGTAGCATAAAAGCTGATTCAAACATCATCTAATCAAGAGAAACAGGGAGACAGAGGGTCCTACCGTTTTTACCTACTTATCTAGCTGCCTAGCTGTTTCTCTCTGTCCGTGCATGCATCCTTCCGGTCACCTGTGATGCTATATTGTGAATATAGCTCATAGTGAATACCTGACAAGTGTATGATTGGTAAACATTGTAATCTTGAATAGCCCCAAATTTGGTCCATTCTGTGATGGGGATTTTGTGGTTCTATTCTTTAGCCAACTTCAACTTCCAAGGTCTTCTTGTCCTTTAATCTGTATTTTTCCTATTCTAGTCCCTAACTCCAGGCCCTGCTCTGACCTCTGACCTCTGACCTCCACCAGTTCATTCATTTCTTTCTTTCCTTCTTCCTCTTACTTTCTTTCTCTCCTTCTCTTTCCTTCCTTCCTTCTTTCTTTCCTTCTTTCATTCCTTCCTTAGATCTCCCTAGAGAGCTCAACGTTCCTTCTTTGCCCTGACTTGAATCTGAACAAAGTCAAGCCAACACACCTGCTCCCTCACATCCTTCTTCCATTCCTCTACAATCTAGCCCTAAAAGGAGCTTTTAGAAACAAACTTTGAATTTTCAAAACTGCATAAAATAAGACAGGTATCTGCCACATCTGTGACAAGCATTAACAATGGCATCTGTGTGGGGTAGATATTGGGCCATGCTGGGACACAGTGAGGGTGTCAGTGACAACAGGAGTTTGAAAGCAGTATCTCCCCATCACTCTGGTTTCTTCTTCAACAGCCCCAAACACCCAGCTCCGGATTCACTGAGGCTGTATTTTCCATCTCCTTCCAGCTGGACCTATTTGGTCTCATCAGGGCTGCTTTTCAGAGAGCAGAGATGGTTTAGGTTTTGGTGGCATCTGCTGCCAGGACCAGTCTTAATTGCAGTGTATGTCCTTAGGGGCTCTCCCAATTCCTGGGAGCACGATGTTCCAAGTGCTGAACTTGGTACTAGAAAAACTATAAAGGGCAGAGGATGCCCTGGGCCCTCTGCCTGCCGCAGCATGCAGGGTTAGCTCTGTCCCTGCCCCCCCCCCCCAGTCCACTGTAGCTCCTGGCACTCCTCACTCTGCCCCCCCACCCCCACCCCGCAACTCCTTGCTCACTAGCAGTGCTCTCCAGCAACACTGAATTACCTGCAGGTCTCAGGCAAGCCCCAGTGTCTCCTGCCTTGGGGTCTGTTTCCCTTTGCCCCAAACTCTCACCTCTCTCCTCCCGTCCCCAATCTCCCGAAAACTCCAATTTCCCCACTAAGTCTCAACTGAGAGTCCACTTTCCCCAGAAATTCTTCTTTATTCCCCAGAGACTTAGAGCTGGCCCAGGTATCCTGCTTCGTTCAACACACCTTGCCCGGCATCCCGTGGTACTTAAATCACCTTTCATGTCTTGGTCTCTCTTATGGATAATACTTTCTATGAAATTGGGAACCATCTTTCTCTGTTAGGTGCACAGTAAAAAAAACTGTGCATTAGGCATCTGCGAATGAACAAGAAGCTACGACTAAACCTTATACAAGGCTCACACTGGCCTCCCAGCCCGATTTAGATCCAACCCATGCCAGCATGCTGCCTGGGAGGTGCTCTCTCAATACACACACACACACACACACACACACACACACACACACACACGGCACCTCCCAGCTCCAGCATCGCTGCTCCTCCTGGGACACATCTGCGCAGAAGGCTTACCCATCCAAGAAAGGGATCCGCGACAGGGGACACAAGTGCCTTCCCTGTGACCCCTGCCTGGATTTGTCACCACAAGGAGAGGAGAGGGGGAGGATCAGGCCTCATCACTACCAGGGTATTAGGTTTTGAGGCAGCAGGTTTTAGGGAATTAAGGAATCTAATCAGCCTGTGCATAAACAGGGACTCGGCGAACTCCCGGGTGTGGAAGAAAGCTGAAGTATCCTGAGGGAGATCCTAATTAAAACGCAGCCGATTACAATTCCTCTGAAAAAGGAAAATGAAAGGCCTAAGAAACATCTGCTGTGGATTGCTGAAGGACTGCTCAAGGAGGCAGAAAGTGAGAGAAACGGGCTCTGGGCAGCGGAAGGGCCCAGGGCGTGCGTGCTCTCCACCGGGCACAGCTGGTGGGGATGAAAGCAGGTCTTGGGGGTTGTGTTAGCCAAGGGGGAGATAGGAGAGGTCAAGAGGTCAAGGCGTGGGGAACATGAAAGGGAACTGGGCAAGGATCCCATGCAGACCAGGACTGAGTCAGCCCCAAGCCTTGACTGCTCTCCAGGTTGCCTGGCAACAAGCGCAATGGCCCGCCCCCTGGTGGGAGGGGCGTGCCTGCATCCCCTTCTCCAGTGCCCAGGGATCACTCTAGATACCTTGCACCTGGGCTCAGTCGACTTGATACCCAAGTCCCCTCTGCAAGGCCACGTTCATGCGCACCCTGTAGACAGGCAGGACGACAAGTGGGGTTCCTTTCCCCTCACCTGGAGCCGGACTCACAGGTTATCGCGCGCGCAGGTGCAAGCACGGCTCCCAGCAGGATGCAGAGAATGCAGGAGCCCCTGACGCTGTCGCCCTTGTGCCTGGGCTTAGGTGACTCCCTGGTGTTTGTCCCAGGTCTCATTCCTGATGAATATCTAAAGAGAAATTCAGACCTGACTAGAACATGCGCTCAGATGTCCTAGATGTAGTCTTGGAATTGCTGCACTGGAGGAGAAGTGGGGGTCAGACAATCCAGCCTCCCACCAACATGGCAACATAAAAAGCAGAAGCCCGGGTAGAATTTGAGCAATTTTAGATAGCAATCCTGCCGGAATTTTCAAGGAATGGGATAGGAAATACATGCTATTGGTATGCCCAAAGGATGTGTTAGAGGGGAGTCCAGACGCTTCAGGAAGCAGCGGGGATTGATCTAGGTCTTGAAGGTAGAATTTCAAAGGTGAATGGGAGCCAAGAGGGCCCCCTAAGAAAGACAAGGGCAGGGCAGGACAATTCTAAGGATGACCTGTAGACAGGGAGCACTCTGAGAAATCTGGATGGAGCTCACATAAATGGAGTAGTTATGTCTTCAGGCATCCCAATAATATGATGCTGCAAAATTAATTATGCCAAAATGTAGTAGCCTAAAACAAACACCATGACCTGGGTGGTCAGGAGTTCCGACAGGGCTGAGCGGATGACCCTTCTGATATGAATTGTATCAACTAGAGTCACTCGGAGCACTGCTCTGGTGGCTGGGCTGGGCTGGGCTGCAGGATAAAAGGTGGCTTGTTCAGGTACCTGATGTCTTGCTGGAGATGGAGGGAAGGGTGGTCTCAGCCTGGCCACTCTCCCTCTCTACAGTCTCCGGGCCTTTCCATAGGTTTTGTCCTTCAGGGCAGTCTAGCTTCTCAAGCTGCCCAGGGCTTCCTGACAGCACACCAAGGTCACTCGTGAGAGCTTCACACGTTCCCCAGTGTCATTTTTTCCCCCTCAAATTCTATTCATCAGGCAAATCACTAAGACAATATAGACGGGCTCAGACCCCTCTTTTCAAGCATTTATTTCCACAGCAACTATTTATAGAGCTCTCACCTTGGCCAACCCTTTGCTAACTGCTACTGGGGTTGCAGATGGGAATCCTTTCTGCTCCTGACCTGGAGAAGTTCATGGTCAAGTTGTGGAGACAGACATGTCTACTGACAATATCCATGTGGTGGGAGAGACCAAAAAAAAAAAAAAAAAAAAGAAAGAAAAAGATAGGCTACATTTGCTCTCTGCTCTTTTGCCCTGCCTCAGAGGTTTGCATACAGAGTCATGTGGACCAAATCCAGCCTTGTACCCTTTATATAAATGAAGCTGTATTGGAACCCAGCCTTGCTCTTGTATTTGCATTTTGCCCAGGTCTGCTTTTGCACTACAATGACACTAGATTTGGTGCAAAGGTCATGACCTGCAAAGGCTGAGGTATTTGCTGTCTGGTCCTTTCTCTGCAGCTATCTCAGTAGATTTGGCTGTAATTCCAAGAACCATAAATCCAAATCTGGGGCAATTTTTCAGGATTTTTTTTTAGTGTATTTGAATACTGACACTTTTCCTAGATTTATTCCAATTTCCACCTTGATTTTCTCTTTATTTTCATTTTCAGATATAGTTTTACTTTTGTTATATTGTGTATGCCTTATATCATTTGCATTATATAACATTTCACTTATCCAGAACCTTCTATATATGAAATTTCTAATAGCTATTGCTGGTAATAGACCTATTGTCTAATAATTAAAAAAGTGAAGTATAAAATAACAGTTATACAAGGCAAAAGGCGAAGCAGAAATGTGGAAAAGGAAGAAGATTGAGACCAACCATGTGCTAGATTTTATGTATGTTATTCATTTCAATTTCATAATAATTCTATAGATAGATATCAATAGGCCATTTTATAAATGGAAAAAAACTAAACAAAATAAAAACTAAGGCACAGAAAATTAAGTTGCTTACCCAGCCAAGGTTAGCTAGCAGGTGGTAGAATTGAAATTTAATTACAGGTTTACTATTTAACCTATCCACTGAGGTTTTATTAATTTTTTATTACCGTATTTTCAATTTCTACCATTTATGTTTGGGTTCTCTTCAAATCTGCGGGTAATCGTTTCATATAGTTATTATATTCCTGACTCTCTTGCTTCCTTTGTCTCTTTGAATATTTTAAATGTACTTAAGCTAAAAGCTTCATTTCTAGTCTGTCCTTGACTCTAAACATGTCACAATGTGCTGGGGAAAATGTAACATTCTGAAACTAGAAAGATAGCTACATTTCACTGAAACTTAGTTTCCATGTCTACAGAACAGTGCTGTTCAATTTTTATTACTCATGTTTTTGGGGTGTGAATCTGGCATTTGCTACATCTAGAGCCCTCACTGACATTTATTGATCGTGAAGTTTGTGATGTTTTTTACTACAAGCTCATCTGTAGCAGCACTTGTTTTCCTTTATAAATTCTATATGCTTTAACTTAGAAGACATTCTCTGAGGGGGAATGTAGCATTTGCCTGTACAGATAACTTATAGAATTTACCTGTTCTGAACCAATTTTTGGCACATTCCCTCATTTGGGGTTCCTCAACCGCACGGACAGTGTCATTCTGGATGCTATGCTTCTTGGTCAGGATTAGAGTATCAATTAGTGATGACTTTTCCTCCTGCTTAACTGATAGGCAAGTTTCCTTGCACTTTCTGCAACCAGAGAAGAATGAATTAATGTTGTATTTTATTTGTTTTTAAACTTCTGTTTCTCTATCAATTTTGTCATCTTTTGTACTTTGTTTTGAGGGGTGGGGGAGTACCTGGAATTAAACTCAGGGGTGCTTAACCACTGAACTACATCCCCAGCCCTTTTAATTTCTTTTCCTCAAATTTTGAGACAGGGTTTCACTAAGTTGCTTAGTGCCTCACTAAGTTTCTGAGGCTGGCCTTGAACTTGTGATCCTCCTGCCTCAGCCTCCCAAGCTGCTGGGATTACAGGTGTATACCACCAAAACTTGCCTTTGTACTATCTTTGAATTGATATTTTTCATATCATATGTTTTTAACTACCAGTGCTAAAGTTATAAGCTTCAGCATATATATATATATATATATATATATATATATATATATATATATATATATGGTTAAAGCTTATCCTTTTGAATAATAAAAGGACCATGCAATGTTTTTGTGCTGTTTACTCTCAAATAAAAAAAGTAGATGTCTAGGTTTTGTTCTTTTATAAACTCATACATAAGACATAATTTAGTGCTTTGTACAGTTGAAGACTGTTTAGATTCATTCACATTTTTAAAAATGTTTAATTTTTTTTTTGCCTTACCACCTCTCTTTTAATCTCATGCCTTTTTGAAGGTTAATCTTCTGTTTGAAATATAAACTTTATGAAGGGCAAAAGTACTAAATATAATTTTTGTGTGTTTGTTTAAAAATGTCTCTTTCACTCTTATTCTTAAAAGATGATTTCTCTGAATACAGCTGTTCTAGCTGGACAGTGATTTTCTTTCTTTTAAGATATCATTCCATGGTCATCCTGCTTCCATTTTTAAGGTTGAGAAGTCGGCTGTTAATCTATTTCCTCTTTGACAGAAATGCACATTTTTTGCTTCCTGAGATTTGTTAGATTTCTGCACCCAAGGAACAGTACTTTTCAGTGGTTTTGAAATTTTTTTTCAATTAATGCGCTTTTACAATATGGCCTCCTCTCTATTATCTCTTTTTAAGTCAACAAATTGGCTGTTTGTTTGACCATCTTGTTCTATTCCTGTGTGATTATTGGAGTCTTCTGTGTCTCTTGATTGCTATTCTAGTAATTAATAAATCTTACCTTCCACTTCATCCAGATACTTGGTATCTCTGCTGAATCTATCATTTGAAATTGTTTGTAGAGTTTCTAATTTTCATTTATTTGCTTATTTTTTTTTAAAGTTCCATTTGATGCTTTTAAAATTTTTCCTTATCCAATTTGATAGTTTGTGTGTGAGTGGGTTGGTCTTGGGTTTTGGCCTTACTTTTCATTCTTATTTAGTTTCTTCAAATATATTATTTATGCCAACTTTTTATTTTAATATTAATTCCAATGTTAATCTTCAGTAACAGCCTCATTCTGCTGTCTGGGTTTCTCTGGATTTCTTGTTTTTTATCTTGATGATAGTGACTTGCTTCTATACATCACGTAATTTGTTACTGTGAGAACATATTTCTTGAATGTTATTCCTCAGCGACCTGAATTAAAAGTATGTTCTTCAAAAGAGGATTTTACGTTTATTCTGTACTACCGAAACACTGGAATAATTTCAACTACACTTTTGATTTGGAATACTTTTGGGATTTTATTTCCCATATGAATTCTGGACCCAAACTCATGTGCAGATGGGCTTATGGTAGAGATTCCTGGAGAGGTTTTAATCTGCTTTATCCAGAGATAAGCAAACATTCCAATCTTGCTTTCTAGAGATGAAACTTATTGTTTTATATTATTTTGTCTAAAGAACTTATGGCAATCTTGTCTTTATTTATAGAATTCAAATTCAACTTCCCTGCTGAGCAAGTCCTAGGTTTCAGGTACTATTCTCTGGGTGCATGGTTTGTTAAAACCTGAGTTCTGGGCCACCAGAGACTGGCAGGTAGAGTCTAGAGGAAAAGTTATTATTTTTCCTAGAACTATTTCCCATCACTTCTAACCCTTGGAGATTTCCTTAAAATTTTAAATATTTTATTCAGAGTTCTTTTAAACGCAGCAAGGTATCTCTGGTTATGAGTTTCATCTAGGAATAGAAGTCATGGCTGGTTTTTCTAGCTTTTCCTGTTACAGACAGGAAAGCAATTCAGGCTATTTGCTTTATGTAGACAGAATCATCCAAGAATTTGCCTTGAGCAGGTCTGAAGTCTCAGTTCCTATTCCTGGTTGAGTATCCAAACTCCAGTCTTTGCTTCTAAGGTTCATGTTCTGTTCTAAGGCCAATTGGCATATTCCTATCAGCCCGTTTTTAAAATTCGCTGTGTGACATTTTGGAATTGTCCCTTGTGGCTTTTAAATGCTATGGCATTTCAATTTTGTTGTCATTACCTAAAGCCAACCATTCTACTTGAGAGGCACTGGAGTGATTGGGAACAGTCTCGGCTCTGCTCCTGACCTCCCTGGGTCTTAGATGTCTTCATGATCAAGTAGGCAAAATCACCATGCCTACCTCTTGGAGTTCCTGTGAGGATCCAGTCTGCCAACCCTGGGAAGCACTCAGCACAGGGCTGGCGTGGGGCGGTGCTGTGTTAGTGTGAACTAGTCCCACCAGGATGCAGTTAGACCAAGGTCGTCTTCCTGACTTAGGGCAGGCTTTCCTAAGCTGACCCAGCTCCCTCCAAGTAGGTGTTCTTTCCATCCCACCATTAGTTCCAGCAGTGATAGAAGAGGTGATCAGTCAGAAGCTATGTGAGCCTTGGTGTGAAAAGAGAGATCTGCCTCCTAAATTAGGGCTAGAAGGTACAGGTTTAGTTGTTGAATAACAAGATCAATTTCTACTTCATATAACCCAGGGGAATAAAAACTAAATCAAAGGGATGGGGAGATTAGAAAAAGAAATTGAAATCCGTGTCCAAGTTTGTGGCAGGATGGATCTACTGGTAGGTGCTAATTGACCAAGAATTCAGATGAGAAGGAAGGCAGAGCCTGGCCAGCCCAGCACAAGTGTCTTTGTGTCCTTGGGGAAGAACAGCACAGTGCCCACGTGTGTCCTCTGAGTGCAGCTCCATGGTTACTCACCAACCAAGTACGGAACACAATTTGAACCTTCTCTTTTCCAAGAGCAGGTACTATTTTTTTCCAAATAAGATTCTTAACTTGAGCTAGCACAGGCACAGTTACATAAACCATCCTGTGAAATTCACCTGGGTGTGAACAAGAGTCCTGCTGCTGAGCTTCCCCAACACCTACCACGTAGGAAACTAACCTGAGATGTGCTGAGCCATAAGGTACGCGTTGGAAGACAGTCTCTCATTGAGTGGCCCCAGGGAGGTGTTGGGTGATGAACCATTTCAGACTGTAATTACCCGGAAGCAGGATTTGGGAGTGTTAGAGAGAGACCTGCAGGTGTGTGCCAGCAGGAGGGACTGGGGATGCCTTGGAGGAGGGATGGGACACAGGGGGTGGGTGGAGCCATGGGTTGGGCTAACAGTAACCTGGGGAAGGGAAGTGTGTAAGTCACCTTCCCAGCGCTGTGACAACCTCAAAGGAGGAAAGGTTTCTCTTAGCTCACAGTTTCAGAGGTTTCAATCCATGGTGGCTTGAACCCATCACTTTGGGCCTCTGGCAAGACAGGACATCATGGCAGGAACCCATGGTGGACAAAAACTGCTCACCTCATGGGAGCTGGGAAGGAGAGGGAGGGAGAAGGGTGGGGAGGAAGGGAGAGGGACAGAGAGGGACTGCTTTTATAACAAAGCCCCTTCTCCAAACCCATTACAGGATGAATCCATCCGTAGATTAATGCCCAGATGAGGTCAGAGCCCTCGTGATCCCCTCTCCTCTGAATCCTGCTGTGCGGGGTCCGAGCTTTCAATACACGAGGCTGGGGGAACATTTAAGAGCCAAACCATAGCGGGAAGTGAAGCAGGTGCTTCCTACGAGCTGTGGTCCAGGTGTGATGCTCAAGGGAAGAGCTCACCCTTAGGTGGAATATTGTTCCTCCAAGACATCTCGTGCCCCAGCTGGTCTCAGGTCTTGGAACTGACTCCGGGGAACACCCTCGCCCTGTTTCCATGGCACCTGCCTCCCCCAGCCTCAAAGCAGCAGCAGCCCGTGGTGCAGGGCAAGTTCTCCAAAATCTGGCAGCCTGGGTGTAAACCACACTCCGTGAGTTTCCAGAAGTATACCTGTGTCTAAGCCACAGCCTGTCTGATCTTCTCACAGATGCAATGATGAGGGTCAGGGCCAGATGAGGCAGAGGTGACGGAGGAGCTGAGTGTGGAATGTTAGGGGGGCAGTGTCCAGACGAGATCAGGGCCAGCTCACCGCTGGCATGACCCTGAGAGTGAGCGCTTCCTAAAAACGAGCCCCAGACACCTTGCTCACACTGTGCCCTGATGATGATCATCGACCTCGTGCAGGTGAGAGGAGAATGAAATAAAAACCATGCAGGGAAAGTAATTAGCAGACTGCCTGACCCCTGGGAGCCGTGAACGCTCACACACGCCCCGCTTCTCTCTCCCATGCCGACCCCAGCCTGTGCCAGTCTCACCAGACTGTGGGGAGGTGGCCGGAGGAATTTTCTTGAATTTTTTTTGTGCATGTCTGTTTGCATTTGAAATTTAAAGTCTCTGAGGGGAAAAAAAGCATCCTGTGAGGATAGATGCCTGTCCTTCTGAAAGTGAAAATGAAAATCAGTTCATAGTGTGCGCCCTCCGACATTGGTAAGCAACACTATACCTTGTGCTATACAGAAATGGGATGTTTTATTATATGCTATTAAATAATAATAACTAATCCTGGCAAACACTGATTGCTCCTGCTCAGTAGCCATTCATTTTCCCCTTATACCTTCTGGAAGAGATGACTTCTCACAACCCAGGCTGTTCCTTGACTTCTTTGGAGATATGGCAAAAGCAAATAAATGATCCAGGCCAATAGAATGGGGGGACATTTTATGTATAGCCGAATTTTATCACCTTAGAAATGGAGAGAACTATAATCCCAGAGGCTCAGGAGGCTGAGGCAGGAGGATCAGAAGTTTGAGGCCAGCAATTTAGCAAGGCTCTAGGCAACTTAGTGAGATCCTGTCTCAAAATAAAATAGAAAAAGAACTGGGGATCTGGCTCAGTGGCTAAGCATCCCTGGGTTCAATCCCAATCCCTAGTACCCGCCCCCCCCCAAAAAGATGGAGAGACACGGATGCATCCATGTTATATAGTTGGTAGGAGGTTCTGCCTGTGTTTGCAAATATCAGAGCACTGCTGCTATGATCTGAATATGGTTTGTTCTCCAACCCCTCTAAATTCATGCAGGAGTTTAATCCCCAAAGTCAAATGCTAGTGGTATTAAAAGGTAGACACTTCATCCAACCATGATGCTTAGAAGTGGAGCCTTTGGAAAGTGATTCGGTTTAGATAAGGTCATTATGGTGGAGTCCTCGTGATTGAATCCTGTTGGCTTCATAACAGGGACAGGAACCAGACACACAGATGAAGGCATGCACATTCCCTATCTCTTGCTATGTGCAGGCTGAAGGTCATTATCAGAACTGAGTCAATGCCAGGGCCATGCCCTTGAGCTCCCCAAACTGTGAGCTAAACAAATCTCTTTTCCTTATAGAGTTAGCCTGCCTCAGGAACTTTGTTACAGTTATGAAAAATGGACTAATACCCAACTCTGTGAGTGCTTGGAATATTGGAATTTCTGACTTGGAAGCTACTTCAAAAGTTGAACATTAGCCCCCAGGAAGCAAAATTGCCTCAGAACTTTTCTTTTGCCTTAAATGTTTTCTTTGTCCCAACTTCATAGTTTCAGAATTAATCTTTAAAAGAGAACTTGGTCCTACCACCTCTTTGAAGATAGACAGACACTTGACAGGTGCTGGGTAGCACAGTGGCACTTGTAGGAGACCAACCAGGTCTGGAGCCTCCAGGAAGGATGGAGGGAAGCTGAGAAGCAACGGGGTGGGTTTCCCTCTGGTCCTTCCTTGCTCCCTGTGAGTGAGACTTTGGTGTCATTTCCCTCCTCTGCGGGCTGCCATTTGGGCTGTCAGAAAGCGTCAGCAGGAAGCTCTTGGCAACGAGGGTAGAGTGAGCTCCCAGGAGCTCGTCTGCAGAAGCACTTGTTGGAAGCAACCGTGGGACACCTGTGAATCCACGATGTGTGCTTGGTGTCAGTTTCTAGCGTGGTGCCTTCATCTGCAGGTGTGAGGGAGAAATGAGAGAGAATAGCACCCCCAGCCTGGGCTGAGTGAGGTCAGTGATGGAAGGAACCAAGGAAGAGGGCAGCTTGGACCTGAGGAATCACAGAATGTATTCTGTGAAATTCCAGAATGTTTTTGATCCAGGAAGGGATATTGGAGATCATCACATTTACTGGGCTCCAATCCAAATTGCATTTTACAGGTAGGCAAACCATTTGTGTAAAGGGGTCAGTGGCTAATATTTTTGGCTTTGTGGGCAATCGGTTTCTGATGCAACCACTCAGCTCTGCCCCTGTTCTGTGAAAGCAGACATAGACGATGTATAAATGAATGGACATGGCTGTGTTCCAATAAAACTTTATTGACAAAAATAAAAGGTGGACCAAGTTGGCTTGCGGTTTGCCAAAGCACACCCTACGGTCCTGAAGAGACAGAGATGTAGCATCTCCACTGTGATGGGTGTTGTCCAAATCCTGGGAAAATAAGGCAAAGTTATTGACCTTTCTCGTAGTGTTTCAACTTCTCCCTCTGTTCCCCCTCCTTCTCTCTTATTGCAAGTAGCTCTCTGCATTGAGCATCTTCTATGGGTCAGACCCTATTCCAGGAGCTTTAAAGGTATTAGCGTCAGCTTCAAACAGTCCTCCACATAGGGGTTACTATTTTCCATTTTACTGACTAAAGAAGTCAGAGCTTTAACTTGACCAAGCTCTGGAGCTCATAGGTGCCAGAGCTGGAATGTAACCCTGGGTCTTTTTTATTTCAAAATACCAGCTCATTTTAAGAGGCATTATGGATTCAGAAGGAGGAATCCAGAGACAGGCTGCCTGGAAGTGAATTCTGACTCTGTCTTTGGACAAGTTATTAAACTTCTCTGTGTCTCATTTCCCTCATCTCCAAAAAGGGGACAAAGAAAATACTTACATCATAGAGTATGAGAGATTAAATTAATTAATGTAAGTAAATCTCCTTAATAACCTTAGATATGCATGGTAGAGTCCCCACTGAGATGACCAAGAATTGCCTGGCTCTAAGTGTCCCAAATGTGGAGGTTTCGAAACAGCACTGCAGCCTGTCGAACAATGAGGAGAAACAGGTGGACCGTGGAGCGGTGTGTCTGGTCTCAGCCTGAGTTGTCTAGGGACAAAGATAAGACAAGCCGCTGTATCAGAGAGCTCATGTTGCCAGGTCTTCTCCCCCCCATGGCACAGGAACTGCTGTGGAGTAAGCAGTGTGGTTCAGGTGATGGGAACTGTGCGTGCAAAAAGTGTGGAAGCAGGAAGGGACAGAGTGCACACTGGACACACTTTTTGGACCGTCACTCACTGTGGGGGGAGCAAGTGAGAGAGGTGGACAGGGACCCCTGGAGAAGGGCTCAGAACTGATGGAAGAGGCGATGAGGGTCCATGCTGGGTGTTCAGCAGTGGCCTGATGCCTGGCTTTGAGGACCCGGGAGGATGTATATTGGAAGAGTCGGGAAAATCAGCTGGGTGGTAACTGTAGTGCCCCCGCCAGGGAAGGCTTAAGGCTCCAGAGAGAAGGACAGGGGAGGAGCAGGAGGCTCCGAGACACCTCTGGACTGGCCTCTGTGGAGTCTGTAGCTGGCATGTGCTGTGCCTTCAAGTGGGAGCTAACGACTCTGAATGTGCTTCAGACCTTCCACCCCCAGCCCCCAGTGATTTGGCGCCTGCTAATGGGATTTCAGGAGGGTTGTTAAAGATGATTAAGTAGCAGTTTTTGCAAACCCAATATTAGTTTTTAAGAAGTTATCAGGGGTGAGTCCTCGCTGCTCAGTGTTAACCAGAGCAAGTGATGAGCTGCCACTCAGCAGAGCGGAGGCAATGGTCACCCCTCAGGTCCAAGGACAGTGGGGTGCTTCTGAGTGAATTCTATCCATTTATTTCCATTGATGTCACAAATTGATTTTGAGCACTCTCTTTACTGTAAGAATGATGCTGGTCACTGGAGAATAGTACCAATAGTGATGATAGTAATAACAATAATAATCACAGTAGGAGGAATTTATTGATCATACACTACATCTTGGAAACCAGTAAGAATTTTATATGAACATTCTCCCTAATCCTGTAACTTAGCTGAAAAGTATCATTAGCCCCATTTTCTGTGTGAGAACTTTGAGCTGAAAAGAACAAAATGCAGGTCCTTAGACTCTCACTGTGCAGTGGGTCAAATATTTAAATAAATGAACATTATGTTCTATGCTAAAACTGGAAATATACAGTAGCAGTTGTTACATACTCTCAATGTGCCAGATATGATTGCTCTACTTTCTTTCCAGGTAAGATCTCATTTATTTTTCTTGAAGCACTATGAGGTAGTTACTATAATCCCCATTTTCCAGGTGGGGGAAAGTGAGGCATACAGGAGGAATAGGGAACATGCCTAAAGTCAGACAACTAGTCAAGGAAGAGCAGGGTGCAAACCCAGATGTCAAGTTGGTTAACAAAAATATTTATCTGAGGAAGTTGTCACAGGATTCAAGAACCCAATCCACATAAAAATTTAACAGAATGCTGGGGTAATTTTTAGGTTCCATCAGAACCTCACCTTGGTCTGTTTTGTTTGCTCCTTTATCCTCAGGGACAAGGACATTGCCTGGCACAAAATAGACCATCAATAAATATTTGTCATGTGTGTTAAAATACCAGCTATCCTTGTTATCATTATGGAGGAGAAATGAAGGATCATTTTCCACCAAACCACTGAAGGGACTGAGGGAGCACCAAGAGTAAAGTGTCCTGGAGAAGGGAAGGAGGAGGGGGCAAATGTTCCGACTTAAGTATCACAGGGGGCCGAGATGCTCACCTGAAAACCAGCACCCCACGCCTGGGAACATTCTCTGGAGGTGTATGTCATGGAGGTGATTATTTCAGAGGCCAACACTTCCCCCAGCCCGGGAGTGGGAACCAGGGGTGGAAGGGTTCTGTGCAGAGAACAGAGGTTGAGTTTCTTGTGCAGTGGTTTTTCTCCCTGTGGCCTTAGGAGAAAGGTGGCCAGTCAGAGGAGCTGGTAGGAGTGATGTCTCAGAAAACAGGCAGGTTGTCTCAGACCAAGGTGGAGCATTGCAAAAAGGAGGTCATCAACCATGTCACACTCTGCAGAGTTCTATTTCAAGAGCCAGCTGCAGGGGGGGAGTGTGCATTGGAAGATGTTGCATGAACTTGCTGAAGGTCATGGTGAGAGTGAGAGGACCTGGGCTTGGGCTCTGTTGAATTTCCAAACCTAACCATTGGCTATCCTTTCCTCACCTCTCGGTGCTTCTCTTTGGCTTCCCAGCTTCCATCTGCACATGCCTTGAACACACCTGTTCAGGCCCTCGATTCTCCTGGGATTCTCATCCTCCCCTACCTACGTTAGGTCAAAATGTCTGCAGTTTTTAAAAAGCTCCAACTGTCTTCTCTCACACCCCCATATCTGGTTCTTCCTGTAAGTCATCAACCGTTTTCTCTTCATCTTCTCATTTGTAATTCTCCTATAACACTGATCGCCTCTTGACTTTTATTACACAAGTAATTGTGTATTGCTTTTTGGTTCACTTGGGGCCCTTTAGGGCAGGACGGTTCTCTTTATCTTGGTGTCCCCATGACACTCAGCAAGCTGCTTTTGACACAGCATGGGATCAATAACACTTGTTAAGTTGAAATAAGACATAAACAGGGTGTGTTTCTCTCCATCTGTTACCTCCAAACTGGCCATTAGAGATTCCTGTTGTCGATAGACCCAACGTTTACATGAAATTTAAAGAAGAAACTAAAAATGCTCTTCAGCAAAAAGAAAGGTGCGTGAAGGTGAGAAGATTTAAATGTGGAGTCATAGGTCACTAGTTGCATAAACTCTGGCACATTAACGATGACAGGGAGGTGTGTGTTTATAAACAGCTATGGAGTGACACCCAGATTAAGTAAATTAAGTGGAGAAAAACATGCTGCTGAGGAAAATGGAGTGAGGGCATAAACTAAATACGTAGTGTATTTGTGTGTATGTGCATGCCCGTGTGCACAATTTATACTTATGATGAGAAGACAAAATAAAAACCCAAACAAAAAAGGTCAGTGAAGAAATGAGGTGAGAAGCAGAGTGGGGGAAGCTAAATAGCTCTGAGTACCTTGCTTTATAGATTCAATCCTGGAACCAGGAAGATGCTTTATATAATCAGAAAGCAAAATCTGATTTACAAAATGGCAATTTCTAAAAACTGAAATCAGAGTGAAAGAAATCAGCTTAACTACTTGTGTCGGGATTCGGGCACAACCAAATGGAGAATTATTTCAACTGATTTCAAAACACAGTAATAGGATTACATCTCTGATGGAATATATTCTATAGATGAAAACATCTATAAACAATTTATACCTCTACCATCATCAATGTTGGCATAGTGTTGATATTCTGTTGATGATTCTGAAACATTCGTGTGTGCATTGGGGGATAAATTAAATGAGTATTTACATCACTGGAAAGTAGAATTGTTAGCATTGAGGAAAGTATAGATAGGTATCAGATTTAAAAGATTAAGTAAAATCTTCATATTCTTGAATTTGAGTTGGGACTTATTCCAAATCAAATTTTACATAAATTTCTTCATTTAAAACAACAAAATAATGGGCTTGGGATGTGGCTCAGTGATAGAGTGCTTGCCTAGGATGCACAAGGCCCTAGGTTCAATCTCCAGTGCTGCAAAACAAAACAAACAAACAAAAAACAACAACAACAAAACAACACCTTGCATCCCAGCCCAGCCCACCAATGAGACCTAGGTATCATGATCAACCCTGCAGGAGTAAGCTCCCATGACAACCAGAGTTTGGTCTCTAAACACCATTTCCCAAATTAACAGAAAAACAAAACAAGGATCTCTGGTAAATGTCTGACTCCAGATCTGGGGCAGACACATTTATAAGACAAGTCAGGAAACATCTTCCTGGAACCCAAGAAGCTATTATACCTTTGTGGGAACCTGTCACAAAGATACAGCTTGATGGGACAGCTCGAAGCAAAACACAATGACAACTACAATGTTTTTATAATGCTGCTTAAACAGGGCTTTTGTTTCTGGCAGTTGTGGACCTAGGGGGCTGGACTAATCCTCCTGCCGTAAACGGCTTGGAAACAGAACAGGATATATGGGAGGAGCTCAGTTTTCAGATGATGGACAGTAGTTGGTGGTGAAGAGTCCAGTTCTTGTGGAACGGACAGCTGAGATGGAGATTGGGTGGGTTTCTTTGTGGAGGAACTCTGGACCTGGTTCAGTACGCAGGGTCTCAGGTGAATCCTGGCAACAGTCTTGCGGAGTTAAAACAAAGACCAGCGTTTGAGAAGCTGACATGGCTATAATTTGTCAGACAGAGTCCCAGAGAGGAGAGTCACAAAGAGAGAAAACTCCAGCAACCTGTGCACAGCTGTTCCTGAGCCTGTTGCTGAGTGTTCAATTGTCACTGTTTGACACAAATGCATGGCATGGGACTAGACTGTGCAAAGAACAATGGCGGAGCCAGGAGTTAGATGATTCCCAGATCCCACACAGAGCTGGAGGCACGAGTGTTCTGATCACCCTGCGGGAAGAGTCCTTGCTGAACACCGGTTGCTCAGTAGAGACCCTAGAAGGGTCATGCTTTCGCAGTAGGGATAAACCAGTCCAGATCAAGCGATGCTTCAAATCCAGCCCAACAAAACTTCAAAACAAACCTCAAGAGGACCCAGTCACCGTCCAGGAACTTGAATGCATGCTGGAACAAAGACCACTGTTCTTTGAAGGAAAACACTTTGATGGAAGATCATGGATGGTTTCACAGATACATGTTTGTCTAAATGTATCCAACTACGTACTTTATGATGTTTCATTATTATTTTTTTTTCAATACCTGAATAGAGCTGTAAAAACTGGCTGAGGATTTGAGCAGACACCCCTCAACAGAAGATGAATGAATGACCAACCCACACTGGAGAGACACTCAACTTTGCTAGTAATGAGGAGGAGACTGAGAGGGTGATGAGTTTGCACTCCCTGCCTGGCAGAATGTCTAAAACCCAAACGACGGACCCAACCAGGAGCTGGTAAGCACGTTAAGCAGCTGCAACACACACTGCAAAATTGTGTACTCACTTTGGAAAAGTATTCTGTGGTTTCTTTTACAAGTAAGCACATACTTCCACAAACCTCCCTGCCATCCCACTCCCTGATGTCTCCCAAGAGAAACAAAAACATATGTCCACGCCAAGACTTGTAAATGGATGTTTCTGGAAGCTTCATTCTTAATAACTCAAAACTGGAAACAACCAAGCTGTCCCTTAACCAGTGACTGGATATATAAACCACCCTGTATTTATAGAAAGGTGCTGCTTAGTAACAATACAATTAGCCACACACACACCAACGTGGGGACTCTCCAAAGCGTTATGCTGGGAAAAGACACCAGACACAACAGGGTCTCTACTCTACGATGCCCTTTATGTTAAATGCCAGTCTTATCTATGGCTGTGACGAAAGCACGTTGGGGGAGGCCTGGGGACAGGTATGTGGGTCCTTTGCTTGTAAATCCTGTTGGCAAAACCTTCTCACCACCTCCCCTGTTAGCTCCCTCCCGGGCCAAGTCACTGTCCTCTCTCCTGGAATTTTTGTAGAACTTCGCAGCTGTTGCCCCTCCCTGTTTCCGCCCTGACCCTGCTGTTTGGGAGGCCAGTGTCTGCGAGGCTCTCAAGGAGGACCCTTCCTCACCGCCTCTCCTCTTCCCATCTCCTTCCCTTCCTCCATGAGCCCGAGCATGGCTCCAATCTCAGCTTCTGTGGTCACACAGCCGTTCTGTGTGTCTTTAATGCTAACTTTATGGATATACTTCACCGTTGTAGCTCTGCCATCGATGATCCAGGGATTTGTGGAAAGTCTCATGAAAAGCAGAGCCCACTGACCACATGACATTTGGTGGGGGGTGGGGGGGACAGGGCAGAGGGAGCGCCGCTCTTGTCATCCTCGGCCAGGGTCTGAGATGGCAAAACGTGTTTCCTTGTTGTTTTCTCTGGTGGAGAAGCCTGTTCTGATAACAGAACAAGGTAGAAAAAAGTCCTCTGCTCATTTTTAGGCATGGAAGCTGTCAGGGCGGGTGGCAGAGCGAGTCATGACAACGGTTAAGGAATGTTTTCAGAGTCTTAAAAGGAGAATGTTACAAAAATGCTTATCTAGGTGTCTTTAGGAGTACATTACATCTCCTTCATTTCCCCAGGGTCAGTCATCCCCACACCTTTGTTAATGACCACTTATTTATAGATATGGGATACCATCGAAGCGTGGGCTTGAGGATGCCCAGCATTGGCTGAGGCTCATCTTGGACGTCAAATAATAGAAGCACACATCACTCATTGTGCCGGTAGGGCAGGAAGCAGGTGACACAGGCTGACACGGGTGATTCTCCCACAGCCCTACAGGTGAGCGTCATCCCTATGTTATCCCAATTTTAAGTCTGAGGAAATGGAGCACAGTGAGGTAAGTGTCTTGTTCAAAGTTCCCAGACCTTGTGGTTGTGGCTTGAGATGGGAGCCCAGATACTCTAACGCAAGCAGAACTTATAGTGTAGTTTGAGAAAAGGGGAGACTTTTCTCCGGAGTAAATACAGAGCAAATTTTGTTTGTCTGTTTGCTTTTTAGTGGAGGAGTGACAATGACACTACATGGTGTCATTGGAGAAGGTAACTAGCCAGTCCTAAGGTTTCCCAGTCACAGCCTGTCCAGTGGCTCCCATGGTGTCAGGGTACCTTTCTGACAAGGTGGTTAATAGCAGATGACAGGTATTTATCTTGATTTTTTAATGCTACCCTTTAAGACATCCTTCCTATTTTTTAATAATAAAAAGAAATAAGTATTAGCAGCCCAGTAGCCTTTTCTGCCTCCTTTGTGCCTCTATAAAGTTGGGAGCCCAGAGGTCTTTTTGTAAACTGGGCAATGTCAGTCCCATCCAGTTAAAGCTGATGGCTATTTTACCAATACCAGTCCCTTAATACTTTAGGGGCTTTCTATGTTTCCAATTATAAGTCCACTCCACTTCCCAGGAGCCTGTGTTATAGTTTTAGTGTATTGGGTTTTTCTGTGACATTTGTCCTAAAAATTTTTATAAGCTCTGTTCTCTAGCTAAGAATGTCCCATAGGCAACTCATTAAATCTTTCAGCTTCTGGCCCCATTTTTGATGAGTGGATCTTCTGGACTGACTAGCCTTCGAGAATTTCAGCGGAGCTTGCTGGGATATTTGCATTCAGTTGTAAGGTTGTTTGACATTGAGAAGGTGGCTGGAGGCTAGCTGGTCTCAGATCTGGCCATTTGCTGGCTAGGAGCCTGAGAGGTGACTGTCACATGGCTATCATCATCCGGCAGGCTAGTTCAAACTTCTTCACGTGGCGGGTTAGTCTAGGTTTACTCAAAAGATGGCAAGTTCCAAAAGAAGCGGAGAGGGCAAGCCTAGTGTGCAAGTCTACTTAAGAAGAATCTCTGGCTACCTTTTAATCTACTACTGTCCTCTGCAGAATTGCTCACACTCCACACACATGAAAAATGTCCTTTTACTGTCATCTCCAGATCCTCCAAAATATCATCCAGTTGTAGCCTCAGGATTAACATCTAAGATTTCTTGTGTCTACATCAGGTTCAGAAAGGGATGTGGTTCTTTGAATGCAGATGTCCTAGATCTGTAGATCTTGAACTAAAATGGAAGGATGTGACCCACAATACCCAACAAACCATAGTGAGACCACAGAGAAGGAATTCAAGTTTATTGTCTTCAGTGGTACTTTATCTTGATTTTTAATGCTACCCTTTGAGACATCCTTCCTTTTTTTAATAAGAAAAAGACATACGTATTAGCAGCCCAGTACCCTTTTCTGCCTCCTTTGTGCCTCTATAAAGTTGGGGGCCTAGAGGTCTTTTTGAAAATTGGGCAATGTCAGTCCCATCCAGTTAAAGCTGATGGCTATTTTACTAATACCAGACCCTTAATACTTTATGGGCTTTCTATGTTTCCAATTATAAGTCCACTCCACTTCCCAGGAGCCTGTGTTATGGTTTCAGTGTATTGGGTTTTTCTGTGACATTTGTCCTAAAATTTTTATAAGCTCTGTTCTCTAGCTAAGAATGTCTTTCAGAGGTCTTTTAAAAGTATCACAGAGACACATCCTTGATTGATCTTCTCCTTGAGGCCATTACATACTTTGAAAATCTCTTACCAGCTCAAGAGTTTGGGATTGAGGAACCGATTCATGTCACCATTCACTGAATCCTGACTCGTCTGTCTCTTCTAAAATTTTGTTTGTGAACTGGTCAGTTCTCTCTTTAGCTACTTCTCTTTTTTCTGCATCGTATTACAGGAAACTAAATTAGCCAAATGATTCTTTGACTATTATGCCTGGAAGTGATTTTGCCAAGGTCCAAAAGCTTAAAAACATTGGGTATCATCCCACTTACCACGGATGGCAGTGCCGCAGATGAATCTGCTGCGTACATCAACGTCCACGGCTCCTCGTCTTTCCATTCTTATCTCCTCGTTACTTTTTAAGTTA
This sequence comes from Marmota monax, assembly GCF_021218885.2. NCBI lineage: Eukaryota > Metazoa > Chordata > Mammalia > Rodentia > Sciuridae > Marmota > Marmota monax. The sequence continues at coordinate 7,315,841 of NW_026695202.1, forward strand.
CCACTAGCAGTTTGCTCATTTTTCTGGTCTTCACTCTCATAACTCTCTAGTCTCCATCTATTGGTCCCAAAGCCAATGCCACATGTTTTCAATTACAGCAGCACCGCAATTTGGGTTTTCATTTCTGCACCAGTATGATTTTCACTGAGTAATGATCACCTCCAAAATATACTAGCTCAAAACAACAACAGTTCGTTTATCTTCTGATTCTGCGGTCCACACTCGTCCTTTGGATCTGGGCTGCGCGGATGGCTCCTCTGGGTTTGCCTGTGAGTCTGTTGTCAGCAGGCAGATGGACCGGTGAGTGAGCAGTCTGTGACTTCACTGGTACACCCCAAAGTTGGCAGGTTCCCTGTTGGGACAACAGGGGCAGCTGAGTCATGTGTGTCTCATTAAGTGTCCAGCTTGACCAAGTTCCTCACGTGATGGCCATTTTAGGAAAACATAGAGCAAGAAATAACACACAGGCATTTCCAAGTCTCTGTTTGCATGCGGTTTCTGTTGCTCCAGGCTACGGGATTATACCGCCAAGTTCAAAGCAGGTGGGGTGGGGGATTATCCAAGGGTGGGATCATAGGGAAAGTAACTATAGTGGCCAATTTTGCAATCTAGCTCAGATGTTAAAGTAGAAAGGAGGAAAGATGGAAAGGGCTTATTTAAAATCTTATCTGAAGGGCATTGTCACTGTCAGATATTTATCCCCGCACCTCAATGGGGGCAAACAGATTGAAATAGAGTGAATGCTTTGAAATCTTGTTCCAGTGACTGAGGCAGATGGTCCCGCTTACTCTTGAGAGACAAGATACACAAAGCGTTGGAACTCTGAGATTTAACCTGAGATTTATGGCTGACTTTTGGATACAAAATGTCTGAGTCAGTGTTCCCTTCAGGACACCCTGAGGAATGACTGGTCTAAAGAGTTCCTTTGTCTTCTGCCAATACACGCAGTTCATTGTTGACTAGGCAGAATGACTGAGAGTTCGAGACTTGGTGGGGAATCTCATCTGTACTCCTGGGAAGGCCTGTAACTGACAGGCCAGTGGGAGAAGGAGGCCCGTGTTTGCAGCAGAGGCAATCATACAACCTGGGTGGCAGTCAGAGCCGGGTTTGGGACTGCATCGCCTTCCTGGGGCCAGACTGCACTTGGTGGTGTGGTGTCAATGACACGAAAACTAGCACTGTGTTCCAGACAGGATGGGAATGATTTCATTGATTTTTGAGGCTGGGTGAAGGTACCATTCTAAACTCCTACAGACAATCACAAATATGGTTCCTCAAGGTAAACATGTTCTTTCCTCCAAATAAATCAATGACTTGGAAACTAACTCTTAGGCAGAAGAGGGCCCTACACAGGTGAGAGTTTGTCCTTAAATGTTCCTCTCCTAAGGAATGGCATATTCAATGGTTCTTCTCCTGAACAATGGAGTGTCTAATTATTTCTCTTCCCAATAGTTTCCTGTTCAATTGTCCCGCTCTCGGGCAATGGAACATTCATTCAGTCCTCTCCCAAACAATGAAGTGCGTGGAATTGTTCCTCTCCCAACAGTTGAATGCCCCATTGTTCCTCTCCCAAGCAGCGGACCATTCAATTATTCAGGTGAACACAGTTGGAAAGTTTCCACGTGGGCCAGCATAAAGCAGAACTGGGACCAGGGGACTGTTCTGGGCTGAGCCTGCCTAAGTTGGAGTCGACCAAATTCATGATTATTACCACGATTCTTTGGGGGCAATTTTAAAACATACTGAATGAGAAGTTTGGTTGTCCCTCCTTTCCCTCCCCCCACAATAACCCCCTGGATCTTTGCTTCTCTTATCAGTGCTGAGAAGTAAACTAGATTGGTCTCTCCACTTAACCGATGAGTCTGGGGGTGCCATTAGGATATGTCATGGCCAAGGTGAAACTAAAAACAATATTGTGTGTCTAATATGTGCCAAGGGGGACCCTGCTGCAGAGTGGAGGAGCACCACCCCTGCCCTCAGGAGACTTATCTTCTAGTTCTTTAGGGAGATTAGCCCAGGAGGATCAGATAGGTACCCAGAAAACTGAGAGGTTGAGCAGCTATGCTCTACCTGCAGAACTGGGAACGGTTGTACGAGGCAGCCCCCTCGAGACAGGGCAATGTTTTGACAAACGCAGCACAGGAAGGATCCCTCGGGGCACAGAGGTTCCCGGCATGGGATAGGAAAGCTAATAGCCTGGTATATTTGAGACACAGGACACCGGGAGCAGGGGCTGAGACTTGAGGTGGCATTGTGGAGGACAGTAGTGATGTTCTTGGGAGTCTTGCTTTCCTTCTGAGACTCTCCAGTTTTATAGAGGGCAAGAGAGGGAGTAATTGACCACAGGAAGGTCAGTTAGCACAGTCACAGGGACATGATTCACAGTATGCGGGGGAGGTCCCTCATGTCCCTGGCACCGACAGATCACGCACAGAGGTATATCCACACCTGGCCAGAGACTCCTGCCTCCTTGAAGTCCTAGCCTCTGTGTCTCTGGTGCTTCTCAAATTCTTCTAAGTGCAGGATGTGAAACCAATGTTCCAAAGACTACTCTCGCTAGAGGGAACTCTGCTCCATCTCGGGCACACAGACAAGGTTCCTGGGGAATAGAAACACGGCATGGAGGTGGCACATGGGGGTCTATCCTACTGGAGAAGAAAGGTGTCTCCCACCAATGAGGGTGTGTCCACAGGACACTGGCCCAGAGAAGCTCCCCTTGAACACCTAAAATCAGTGCTAAGGACGATGCTCATAGGAATGCCTCATGATCATTGCCAAAATTGGAAAAAATGGAACTCTATCAAGACAGATGAACACCATTTACAATTTTGCCACCCCCAGTTAGTAGAATTCTCCAGGTTGACATTTTGTTGCACTTGAATGTGTTTCTCTGTTCCTATGCATAGGACATATGTCCCTATGCATGTGTCTTAAAAATGCTTTTAGCAAAATGTTGCACAGTTTTGTAGCCTACATTTTTATTTGACTTTCTGAGTATTTTTATATATTAATATACTTTATTCAATAAAAAGATATCACTTAAAACCACAGATACTGTGTTTGATGTAGATTAACTAATTTATTTCTAACAGACTATGAGGTAGGCAGTATCATTTTTTTCCATTTTATGATGGTAAAAGACACATAACGTGCAATTTACAGTCTTAACCATTTTAAGGTGTACAAAGGACATTCAAACTGTTGTACAACCCATCACTCCCATCCATCTCTGGAAGCTTTTCATCTTCCCAAAATAAAACTCCATATATCCAACAACCATTTCCCCTCCCACCAGCCCCTGTTAACCACCTTTCTTCTCTCTCTCTCTAAATTCGACTACCTTCAGTGCCTCAGACAAATGGAATTATATGACACTCGCCCTTTTATGAGTGGCTTATTTCACTCTGCATAATGTCCTCCAAGTTCAGCCCTGAAGTGTGGGTCAAACCTCTCTCTTTTCAAGTCTGAATAGTATTCCACTATATGTTTACGCCATGTTTTATTTAACCCATTCATTGATACACAGACATTTGAGTTGCGTCTCCCTTTTCACTGTTGTGAACAATCATTCACAGGAAGCTGTTGGAGTCTCTGTTATTGAAAGTAGAAAATCTGGCCCAGTTAGGTAGTGCTCACCTGCAATCCCAGCGACTCGGGAGGCTGAGGCAGGAGGATCCAGAGTTCAAAGCCAGCCTCAGCAAAAGCGAGGCACTAAGCAACTCAGTGAGACCCTGTCTCTAAATAAAATACGAAATAAGGCTGGGGATGTGACTCAGTGGCCGAGTCCCCTGAGTTCAAGTCCCAGTACCACCCCGACTAAAAAGAATAAAAGGTGGAAAAGTTGGGTCATACGATAATTCTGTATTTAGTATTTTTTTAGGAACCTCTATATATTTTGAGTTAAGTTGTTTTCCTATTTTACTGAAGAAGAAACAGACAGAATAGGTGATCTCCCCCACAGTCGTGCAGCCAGCTATTGAGGGAGAGCGAGGATCTGGACTCAGAAGTTGGACCACAGATGGTGAACTTGACCTCTGCAACATGTGGAATGCACTGCGGTACCTGGGCTCTCTCCCTCCTGTGTTGGACATTTCACTCGGGCTCCTCAACATTAAAAACAGCACTGCCTCAGATAGCGTTGGGTATGGACCTGTGTTGCTATTTACATCATTAGGATTGATTTTCAAACACAGAATTAAGAGGAGGAAGGGGTGTGAATATTTTAAGAATTTCAATATGGACCACTCTGCCGTGTCACCCTGCAAAATGGTGTCCCCCATTACTTTTCCACTGCTGTATATGGGGGCACTTGAGTCACTACGCCCTTGAGTATTTGAAGGTTAAATGTATGATTGACAGTTTGTCTTTTACGTGATCGGTGAAGTGCAGCACTTTATTCCTAGTGGTTGAACCAAGGAATGCACCTGTGTGACGATGACCGGTGCACCTTCATTTGTCTAAATGGCTGCCGAGCTTTCAGTAAGCACCTGTGCAGTGACACCTTTGTCCATAGGTGACAAAGTAAAAATAAAAGGCAACTGTGGCAAGAACCTCCTGGGGGAACCCATATTCCCAGGGCGCCCTCCTGAAACGTTCTGTCACTCACTGGAGAGCTGTGCTTGGTTCCGTGAGTGAGCTGTGGTTTGGCATTTCTACACGCCAAGGCCACCTGAGATGCGGTGTGTGCACCAGCAGCTGCAATGTCACCTGAGGGCTGAGAGAAAGGCACTTTTGCTGGAAGAGGACCTCCAGATAGAGGGTGGGAGCCAGGACGAGGAGACCGCAACCCGCACATGATACTCAGCATCGCCAGGAGCTCATTCCTTTTTTGCCGTGATGGAGGTGAACCTCAGAAACATCACGCTAAGTGAAAGAAGACGAAGCAAGAGATCATGCATCACGTGATTCATATGCAACGTCTGGGACAAGCAAATGTCTAGCAGAAAGCAGAACTGAGGTTGCCTGGGGCTGGGAGTGGGACAGGGACTTCACTGTGAATGGGCATGAGGGACCTTCCAAGGGTTGACAATGCTCTAAAACAGATTTACGGTGCCACTCTGTAATGCTACTGAGTAGGTTTGACTTGTACACTTGACATAGGTGAATTTTATGATATTTAAAATATATCTCAATAAAATGGCAAAGAAAAAGACAGGCAAGCTCTCCAAGTGGTCCAGATGCTCGCTGACTCAGACACAGTGAGGAAGGGGCATGACTTGGAAAGCCTGGGAAGCAAGGGACAGAAGGACCAGACCAACTCAGGCCCCGGCCTGACCCTCCTGCCATTTCCACTGAGCATGCCCAGTGACTCTGTCCTTCACTGGGCGTTTGGGAAACACTGAAGCAAATTTAAACACGGGGGAACAGTGGCACACCCATGTAATCCCAGCAACTCGAGAGGCTGAGGCAGGAGGATTGCAAGTCCAAGGCCTTAAGCAACTTAGTGAGACCCTGCCACAAAATAAAAAATAAAAAGGTCTGGGGATGTGGCTCCATGGTAAAGTGCCTCTGGTTTGATCCCCAGTCCCCAAAACAACAACAATCAAAAAGATCCCACAGACAAAAACCATTGCTGCCTCATCATCCACCTCTCCTGTGTGCCAGCCTAGGGTGCGTGGGGCTTATCCCCATGGTCTAGAATGGCGGTTAGAATTCCAGCCATCACATCTGTGCTTCAGGATGGAGGAAAAGGAGACAAAGGAGGGACATTTTACTTTCAAGCCAATTTCCTGGAAGTCTTCCTCTGTATACCGTATGGCTTCCTTACATCTTTGTTGTCACATGGCTGTTACTTTCTATCAGGGAGGTTAGGAAATGTGGTAGATACTCACCCAGGTAAAAATCAGCATTCTGTTACTAAGGAAAAAGCAATAGATGGATATTTGGAGATAAAGGAGAAGACTCAGTCCCAAGGAGTTAAAATTATTCATGTTTTTCAGATGAGAAAAATTGAGGTAGAGTTGCTAAATGAAATATAGATTGCTCCGTCAAATTCAAAGTTCCAATGAAGGACGATTTTTAAAGAACAATTGTATTCTAGATAATGCCTGAGACATACTTAGGCTAAAACTTATTCATTGTTTATGTGAAATTCAAATTTAACTCGGCTTCCTGAATTTTTATTTGCTAAATCTGACAATCTCGAGTCATTTTCTCGAGACCACTGCTCCGTCGCAGAGACTAACTGGATGCCAGGGCTGCTTGCTTCTGAGCTGCGTCCCTCGCCACCACACAGTCACTCAGATTTAGCCCCTCTTTTCACCAGGCACTCGTGTCTTGATGATTTTTTTTTTTAGGTTCTCCCTCTGAGATAGAGGTCACTAGCCACCTTCTATAAGTGAGACACCAAGGCTCCAAGGACCTGGGATGACTCCAACTTTATTGCTTACTAGCTACACTGCCCTGGACAAATTATTTAAATTCTTTGTGTTGAAATGCCCTTATCTGAAAAACAGGCAAAATAATAATGATGATAATCATAACTCTTGTTGGGTTGATGTAAGGATTAAATGAATATGTGTCTAGAGCTTGTAGTTCAAGGCTTGGCACAGCGTAAGCCTTCAATTATGTTAGGAAAATTGATTTTTTTTCCCCCTCATTGTTCAACAATTGCAGAGATCTGCTTTGACTCAGATATTTTGGCAGCAAGACCATGTGGTATGGCCATAGTTATGCAGATGCATATGAGATACCTATGATTATAGACAAGAGCATTCCAAGGTGAAATGATTGGGTTATGAGATTGAACCCAGGGCCCTGTGCAGGCGAGGCAAGCACTCTACCACTGAGCTACATCCCCAGCCCAAGATGCTCTTAAGGAGAGTAAGAATTCAGCCACAGAATAAATTGCTGCAGGAAGTAAAGTTTCACTCCTCTTCCAAACCTAGACTCCTGGCACAATCTGTTGCATTATTTGACAGATGTCTCTCGGTTTCTATGCACCGGCGTACGCCGTCTGTCTTTTTAATGGATCGATTTTGCTAGAGGCTTCTTGAGTTTATCAGTCTTTTACAATAACTAGCTTTTGATTTGATTACATGTCTTCTTTTTCCAATTTCTGATATTTCCTTTATGGTTTCAGCCTTTCTTTCTCGGGATTTGTTTTTTTTTTTTTTTTTTTTATTAAACGTTCTTGTGTTTAAGCAAAGTTAATTAATTTTTAATATTTCTTTTAAAATTTAACAACAAAAAATATTTTAAAATTTTTGTATGTATTTAATTCACCTCTTATATACATATATGCAGTTTTACACAAATGTAAGCATATTCCATATTTAACCATATTCCTGCTCTTTTGTATATACTGCTTCCAGTGAATACTTGTATTAATGATGTATGTTGAATTCTTCCCTGTTTCTCTTAGTATTCATATGATCCAATATAACTGCTTACACACACACACACACACACACACACACACATATCAATATATCAAAAGCACATTGCCATTGTTTAACTTATAAAAAATGGGATAATGATATATTATCTTTCACGTTCTTACTTTGCTCACTTGATGCTTGTTATGGTTTAGATGTGAGTGTCCCCCAAAAGCTCCTGTGTGAGACAATGCAAGAACATTCAGAGGTGAAATGATTGGGTTATGAGAGCCTGGGCCCAGTCAGTGAGTTAATCCTCTTTTGGGGATTCACTGAGTAGTGACGGGAGGCGGGTAGGGTGTGGCTGGGGGAGTTGGGCATTGGGGTACGTGCCTTTGGTATATATTTTGGGAACTGAGCTTAGTCCCTATTTCTTGGTGCCATGTCCCAAGGCGCTTCCCTCTGCCACAGTCTTCGGTCATGATGTTCAGCCTCACCTGAGGCCCAGAGCAATGGAGCTGGCTGTCTATGGACTGAGACCTCTGAAACCGTGAGCCCCCCAGTGAATGATTGCTCCTCTAATTTTTCTTGTCAGATATTTTAGCCATAGTCGCAAAAAAGCGAAGTAAAACAATACTGTTTTGGAAATCCACGCAAGTCCTCCAGCCGCTCTACCTCAGTTTCTCCTGTGGACCCCACATTGTCCCGTGGGGGGCATGCTTCCTGGTTTGCCCAGCTCTTTCCCTGTTAGTGATTGTTCATTTCCAGTTCATTGCCAGTCAGAGCAACACTGGAACACCCCAGAGCTCGGGTCCTATGTACACAGACTGTGATTTCTAGAGGAGGTATACTGTTAATTGAAGGCATGGTTGAAGGAAATGTGTGTTATTAATGTTAATAGATGTTAGCTAAATTGTTTTTCCACAAACACTAACACCTGTGATATTTCTCCGTTTGGCCCATTAACAACAATATAGTATCCATTTGATTTCAGGGATCTACACTATAGTCTCACACTGTGTGGTTCTCATCATTATTTCCTCCTCGTCCTCCTCTTCTTTCTTCTTTGGATATTCCTGGGCAATTTTTTTTCTTGCATATGGTGTTAAAATGTATATAGGGATGGTAAACATCAATATGATAAAATGGAGGTTTCAGACATTGATCCTCAAATGTGTGAAAAGTTTAATTAGTAGAATCTTAAAAAGGTTACTTAGAAGGCATTGGATACGTACCCGGAAGAAAATAATAATGAATTCCCATAACATACTCTCAGTCTGCTCAGCTGTCATAACAAAATTTGACCAGTTGCTTAAACAGCAGTGTATTTTCTCATATTTCTGGAGGCTGCAAGTCTAATAGCAAGGGTCCAGGAGGCTGAGGGGTCTGTTGATGGCATGACTTGGCCACCTTTTCACTGTATCCTCATGTGATGGAGACAGCAAACTCTCTGGTGTCTCTTTTATAAAGACACTGAATCTCCAGTATCAAGGCCCCAGCCTCTGACTTCATTTAACACAGTTATCTACTTGTAAGTCCTGTCTGCAAATACACTTACAGTAGGGGTTATGAAGTTGAGTGTGAGATACAATTCAGTTGAGAACATACAGTGCACACAAAAATAAGTACATATAAACACTTAAATATATTAAAATGAATGAACAAAAACAAGTACATATAAACACTTCAATATACTAAAATTAATGAACAAGAACTTTAAAATATGTCCAGAAAACATACATATACAGCTGGAGACCTTGTGAGACCCCAGAATCGCTAAGGACAAAATCAATAAGTAATAGGTATGAAAAAATTTTAAATATTGCTAATGGATCCAGAAGCAATATCTGGAACATAAAAATGTGCTTATGATTTGACTAGAAGATAATATTAGAAGAAAACAGATTTGAAAGGGCACTTCAATGCTTGTCTCTTTTTTAAATCAAAGTCTAGCTTATAGTGAATGTGCATGGATGTACCTGTGTAGCTACTGTACAGATCAAGAGGAGGAATACCACCCACACCCCTAAAGACTCCCTCCAGCCTTTCCTGAGCCAACGCTGCCATCTTAGTGGTAACTGCTGTTTGATTTGATTTCTATCATTGTGGATTAATTTTGTCTGTTCCTGAAGTTCTGAGAGTGGGATCACGTAGTACGTCCTTGTATCAGTCAGGATCCAGCCAGAAGATGTAGTAGAACTACTGACACTCAGCTCATCTGTGAGACTCTTGCTGAATTTTAGTTGGGTTATCAAAATTTTAAAAATGTGTTTTATATTGTGTACAATGAATCAAAATGCATTCTGCTGTCATATATACCTAATTAAAATAAATTAATTAAGTTTAAAATATGGTTTTTTTCCTGGATGTCAGTCCCTGTCACATGTGTACATTGAGGGTTTCTTCTAATCTGGAGTTTGGCTATTCACCTTTTTTTTTTTTTCAACAAATAGTAGTTTTTGATTTTTGATGAAAAAAATTCACTTAACAATAGCCCTTAGTTTTAAATCATATTTAGATAAATGAAAATCGTCTTTTTAAAAAATTAATGATGTTTTCTGTGTCCTGATTAAGAAATATTTCCCTTCCCCAGAATGATAAAAGTTTAAATCATACTTTTATCATAAAGGAAGATACCTTTATGATAAAGGTTTTCTGCTAGAGCAAGTGCTTCAGAATCATGCACTGAAAGTACCACTTAATGATGATTTATATTTCAAATTTGCTAAAAGAGTAGATTTCTTACAAGAAGGAAACAATATGCATGTGAGGTGATGGAGACGCTATTTAGGCGGATTTAATAATTCCACAATGTATACATAGCTCATAACATCACATCATACCCCATACACATGTGTAAGTACTGTTTATCAACAAAACATAGGATTCAAAAATGCATTTAAAAAAGAGAACACCAGCCAGGCACAGTGGCGCACACCTGTAATCCCAGAAGCTCGGGAGGCTGAGTCAGGAGGATCATGAGTTCAAAGCCAGCCTCAGCAAAAGCAAGGTGCTAAGCAACTCAGTGAGACCCTGTCTCTAAATAAAATATAAACTAGGGCTGGGGATGTGGCTCAGTGATTAAGTGCCCCTGAGTTCAATCCCCAGTACCCAAAAACAAACAAACAAAGACAATTAAGCAAAACAAAAACCACTATTTCCCCTTATTGAGTTGCGTTGGGACACAAGCATTACACCAAGTGATAATGTGTGGGATCTATTTCTGAATCACTATCTTGTTCTATGCATCTATCATTAAACCAATACTTTACCCTCAGGTTTGTTGGAATTTAGAAAATAATTGGAATTTTATAGTCAAAGTCCTCCATATTTCTACCTCAAGATTTTCTTTTTAGTTTTTTTTTTTTTGTGTGTGTGTGTGTGTGTTAATTCATTATACAGACAGTAGAATGCACTTTGATACATCATATATAATGGAGCATGATTTCTCATTCTTCTGGTTATATATAATGTAGAATCCCGTGGGCCATATAGTTACACATGTACATAGGATAATAAAGTCTGATTCATTGTACTATTCCTCTAACCCCCATACCCCCTCCCCTCCCTTCACTACCCTCTACCTAGAATAACTCTATACCCTAGTCCTCCCACCTTGTGAGTTAGCATCCTCAAACAAGATTTTCTTAACTTTTTCCATATAAATTTTAGAATTAATCTGTCAATTTACACACACATCCACACACCCAAACCCACACACACACCAGAAAGGGTGTGTGTGTGAGTTTGCTACCCTTTCTGGGATATTGACGGAGATTGTATTAATCTATAGATTAATTTGAGGGGAATAGGCATCCTTATTATAGTAAGTCTTCTAAATTGAGAATAGATGGAAATATGCTTCTAGAATTCTATTTTTTGTTGCTATTTTAAATATCTTTTAAATTTCGTTTCTAATTGCTTACTAATTTGTATTGACTTTAATTAAATGCATTTATTTATTTATTCTAGCAATATCTTTGTAGAGTTCAGTGCAATGGAACAGAAGTAATTATTGAAATTTCATATTGTTCCCAACATCACACTTTACCATTGAATATGTTGTGGGTACTATTTGAAGATACTCTTTAGCAGATGAAAAAAAAATTTCAATTCCTAGTTTATGGAATTTTTATTTTACAATAACAAATATGAGTGTTGAATTTACCAAATGCTATTCTGCATCTTTTGCGATTACTGTTTAATTTCTTCTTTTCTTCTGTTTATTATGAATTATGGGACCAATTTTTGAACATTAGATCATCTTTACCTTCCTGGACTAAATCCAACTACATATTTATTTCTTCCTCCTTCTCCTCTTCTTTCTCCTCCTTCCTATTTAGAAATTTTTACTTCTGTATTCACAAGAGAGACTGGCATGCAATTTTAAAAAATGTTTCTTTCTTTACTATATTCTTGGAATGAGTAAAAATATTCACCAAATTAAATTTGCTAGTATTTTGTTTTGGATTGTTGCATCTATAGTCATGAGGAATATGGAACTAATTTCTCCTCCTTACAATGTTCTCATTGGGTTTAGGACATGGTTGTACTGAACTCAAAATGGCAGTCAGGAAGTGTTCTGTTTTTGTGGTCTCTGGGAGAATTTTGAAAGATTTGTGTTATTTATTCCCCCAATGTCTAATGGAATCTACCAGTGGAGACAGTTGGTTATAGGACTATTCATATTTTCCATTTCTTCTAGTACCTGAGCAAGTTCTGATTTTCAGGGAATCTATCTATTCCATTCATTGAAAAAATTATTGGTATACACCTGCATCTCAGATAAGGTGTTAATTTCCAGGATACACAAAGAACTCAAAAAGCTAAACACCAAAACAAAACAAAAAGCAATAAATGGGCAAAGGAACTGACAGACACTTCTCAAAAGAAGAAATATGAATGATTAACAAGTATATGAAAAAATGTTCAACATATCTAACTATTAGAGAAATGCATATTAAAACTACCCTGAGATTTCACCTCACTCTGACCAGAATGATAATTACCAAGGATACAAGTAACAATAAATATTGGTGAGGATGTAGGGAGAGGGGTACACTTATACATTGTTGGTGAAACTGCAATTTGGAGCAACCACTCTGGAAAGAAGTAGAGAAATTCCTCCAAAAATAGGAATGGAACCACCATTTGACCTAGTTATCCTAATCCTTGGCATATATCCAAAGGAATTAAAATCAGCAACATACAGTGATGTAGCCACATCAATATTTATAATGGTATAATTCACAATAGCTAAGCTATGGAACCATTTATCCATCTTCAACAGATGGATAAAAAATGTGGTATATATATGCAATGGAGTATTACTCAACCATAAACAAGAATGAAATTATGACATTTGCTGTAAATGGATGGATCTGGAGACTATCATGCTAAGTGAAAAAAGCCAGGCCCCAAACCAAAGGTGGAATGTTCTCTCTGATATGTGGATGGTAACCCACAACAAGGGGAGGGGAAAGAATAGAATTTCATTGGACTAGACAAAGAGGAAGAAGGGAAAGGACAGAGGATGGGAATAGGAAAGAAAGTAGAATGAATCAGACATAACTTTCCTGTGTTCATATATGAAGACACCACCAGGGAAACTCCACATCATGTACAACCACAAGACTGGGATCCTAATTAGAATAAGTTATATTCCATGCTGGTATAAAAATATCAAAGTAGATTCTACTGTCATGTATAACTAAAAGAACAAATAAATTATTGGCATAAAGTTGTTTAAACCATTCTTGTATCATTTAAATATCAAAGAATTCTGAAATATTATCTCTTTTTATTCCTGACATTTGTAATTTATTATTACTCTTTGAGTTGTTTATTTGTGTCTTGCTATACTTTCATCTATAATATTTTCATAGAATTAACTTTTGACTGTGTTGAATTTCTCTGTACTATCTCTAGTTTCTATTGTGGTTAGTCTGCTTTTATTTTTCATATTTTCTTCAGTAGTCTCTGAACTTAATTTGGTGAGGTCTTTGTTTTTCAAGTTTATTTTAGCTGTTTATTTTTAGTTTATTTTTGTGATCGACTTTCCAATGTTCTTTTTCTTATATGTGCACCTAAGCACTTTCCCTCTAAGTCCCACTTGAGCTTCATTTGCAAATTTAGATGTTTAGTATTTGAATTGTTTAGTTTTCAGCTAGAAATCTATCTTTAAATTCCATTTGGACGCATGTGCTACCTAGAGGTCAGTTGCTGCATTTCAGTCATTCACAGGTTTTCTAGTTATCTTTCTGTTATTGAATTCTAGTGCAATTCCAGGTACTGGTTTCCTCCTTGGAATGTTGTGAGACTTGACTTTCCACCCCCAGCACAGCCTGTTTGGGCAAATCTTCTGTGTGTATTTGTAGTATAGGCATATCCTTCCTTGTAGGATGCACACAGTTTGGTCAGTTTGCTTTAATCATACTGTTCAGACTTTCTTTAACCTCATTATTCTGACTGTTCTATCACTGACTGACAGATCTCTCTTAAGATTTCCCACCATTATGTGGTTTTGTCTGTTTCCCGAAGATTCTGCCTAGTTAAAAGTTACACATTTTAAGGCTCTGTTAGTAAGGACCTTTTAACTTGAGGATAACTATAACTTCCTGTTGAACTGACTCTTATTATTCTGTGTCTTAATTTTTCTTCCACCAAAACTTTCTTTGAAGCACCTTCCTCTGATGGTAATAAGCCATCCGTGCTCTCTTTTTCTTAGTATGTTCCTATTTAATGATACATATTTTCCATCCTTTGGCTTTGAGCCTGTCCTTTATGTTTGAAATGAGTTTCTTGTGATCAGCACATAGGTGGGTCTTATTTTTTCCAGGTTGACAGTCTTTCCATCTCTGTGCTTATTTTCATTTAATGTAGTTACTGAACTAATCGGGGTCACATTTATCTTGCTGTTTCTTTATGCATCCTTTCTGATCTTTGCTCTATGACTCCCTGGTCACTGTGGAGTTGGCATTTATCATGTATCTTTATTAGTCCATGTTATCTTCTCTTTTTGTTGGGATTAGTCCTTCACATATCTCCACTTACCTCTCCCTTTTTTTCTTTATTTACTATTATTGGAGCCTATTTCCCCTCAATATATTCTGTATTTTTCACAAAACACTGCTGTATTTGCTTGAATCCGTCAATACATTCTTAAAGTGACCCAGTTATTCCCCCCTACCCCCTGACCTGATTACTTTTCACTCTTTCTGCACTTGCGTGCATCTGAAAGAGGACCCAATGACTGCACCAAGTGACTTTGTTTTGTGTCTCTATTCCATTCTCTTTCTGAGTCACTTTCTCCTTCCCAGCTAATCTCAACTCCAGGAACCATGGAGTGTATCTCATAACGAGGACCACATTTAAGGATGATTCCCCTGCCCCAACAAAACCTTGCAGAACTAGACTGAGGTGATGATTGACAGGCCAAAGTCTCATCAAGACTGCCTGCATCCCTGAGTACTGTGTGTTCTGCACTGCTGGTAGCTGGATGCATTCAGCTGGGTCAGTTGGTTTGATACTACACATACGTTGTTTAGATGTGAGGTATTCCCCAAGACTTGTGTGTGAGACAATGCAAGATAGTTTAGGGGTGAAATAATTGGGTTATGAAAGCCTTAACCTAACCAGTGCATTAATTTCCTGATAGAGATAAACTATGTAGTAACTGTAGTCAGGTGATTGGAAGAGGTGATCACTGGGGGGGGGGTGCCTTTTGGTTATGTATTTTGACTGTGGTGAGGGGAGCTCTCTTTCTTCCCCACCCTCTCTCCTTCCTGGTGCCAGCTACTTTCCCCCACCTCACTCTCCTGCTGTGATGTTTGCCTTACATCAGGACCTAAGAAATGGAATTAGCATTTATGGACTAAGACCTCTGAAACGCCATATTTACTTCCACTTGTCTCCTCTGGTTAATTGGGGCTGGTGGCCAAATCTGGTGTTGGGACCTTTAGAGTCAGGCTCCTGGGACTAGACTCTGGTAACATCCACCTGTGTTATCAGGAATCATTTTCTTTTATTTTGCTAACATCATCTCTTCTACTGTGAGTCTGCTGGCCACAATTCCTCTACTTTTGTGTTTGTTCCTTAAAGTCGGAAGGATATTTTCTCTGGAATAGAATTATTTCCTTTCAGAGATGTATAGAAGGCACCCTTTTGTTTTCTGTCTTTCAGGTTATCTGTTGATAAATTCTCATTTTTGGTTCTCTGAAGGAAATTTTTCCTTTGTGTTTGGACTTCAATGATTCTCTTTCCAACATTTTCAGTTTGGCTTTGATGTTCCTAGTTGTAGTTTCATATTTATTTATTTTTCTTTGCACTGTTTAAAATTTTTGGATATGTGGATTGATGTCTTTCACCATAGATGGAAAACTTTAAGGTATTATTTCTTCCAATATTTCTTCTACCTGATTCTCACTCACTTTTCCTTCCTTCAATTACATTTACGTTAGGCCTTTTGACCATATTTCACAGGTTTCTTATGCTCTGCTTTGTATTTTGCATTACATTTATTTCTCTGTGATTTGATTTCTACCTTTTCTACTAACTTGGCTTTGCATTTTCTCATTCTATATCTGCTGTTTAACTCATCCAATCAGTTTTTAACTTCAGTTGTACTGGTCTTGAATGTTCATTTGATTCTGATTATTCTTGGCTGTATCTTAAAATTTAAGAATATAAAGAAGTTAATATTGATTACTTTTGAGTATCTCTTATGGGCAGAATTTGTTGAGTGGTGAGTTTTGCCAGAATATTCATGTTGAGCACCATCCAAATCTGTAACCCATTTCCAATGTCAGTATTTCTAGGTCTTTTCGCTTGGGTTTGCCAGTTCCCTCTAAAAACAGGAATTGTCCAATTTCCTGATTTTTCTGAAAGCCAAGTGAAAGTAAGAGTCTGAGGTGCCTTATTGTTCAGTTTCAGGGCTAGAAATGTCCCAGTACACTGTTTATTAGTCCCTAAGGAAGAACTTGGAGGGCTCACTCGAGAGGTTTTGGACACTTTAATACTCATTCATTCCTTGGTGGTGGCAGGCAGGGATAGAAGGAAGGGCTACACCATGATGATGTGCAGGGGAACTCTATAGGACAGGTGCCCACTGAGAAGGTGGAGATCTTCAGATATTTTAGGAGTGCATTCCTTTTATTTTATAATCACTATCTTTCTTTTCTGATCCTCACCTAAAGATTGGAGATAAGGGAAGTGGCAGCTCCCCTCTCCATATCCTTCATTATCAATTTCCTTAGACGTCTTATCTCACTGAAGCCTTTCCCAGGCACTGCTTAGTGTCACTCAATACTTAACTATTTTTTTATCTAACTACATCTCTCTATCTATATTTTAACAACATTTCACCTTTCAACTCTTGCATACTTTGCCTTTTGCTCTGTCTTGTGTGTAGGAATATGGAAGAGCTCTAGTTCAGTTGTACAAATAGTAAATTCTCTTGCTTAAACAGGGGAGAGAGGGTACTTACTCATATAAAATTAGAAATTTAGGGCAATCTAACAGCTCTTTGGGTAGACAAGGAATTCTCTCTTTATTCTCATCCACCTTTGTGGAATCAGGAGCTTTGATTTTTTTAAGCTCTTCTGGGATTATATAAATACATTTTTAAATAATTTATTATTTATTTATTTAGATTGTTTTGTTTTACTTTGGCTTTCAGCTTTGCAGGAACTTGGGTTTCCGGTTTCCTTGATTTGTAAAATTGTTTTCATTTTGTAAAAATCATGTTTTTATTTTTTAGCTTCTCTTCTGGTCTCATTACCTTTTGGGCTTATACAATTTTATTATCACTATGTAACTTTCAAGAAGGCCATAGAGATAAACTATATTTAAACTGAAGCTACTTTAAATTTTTAATTTCATGATTGTATTTTTAATTTCTGAAAGTCATATTTTATTCTTTTTGAACATATTTTCTTAGGTGTCTCTCCCATAGAGTTTTATCTTTTCATATTTCTACCCTTTATTTCATCTCTTCACTTATTTTAAACATTATTATCCTAGTGTCTCACACTGTTTGCTTTCTTAACTCAAGTTCTTGTGGGTGCTAAAGCTCCTTGTTTGTCTGATAAATCATCCCTGCCGCAGTCTGGCTGAGCACAATTCATGAGCCACTTGTCAAGCAGAAAGGAACTTTATTTTTAGAACACACACGCTGCACCACACGAGCTCTTCAGGAATTCCCTCAGAGCCCAACTGCCACCACCAGCTTCCGGTGAGCCTCTCAATCCCCCACTCCTCCTGCTCTTGAGGCCGATTGGCTGGGTTGCATGGGCAGAGCAAAAAGAGTCCCCCAATGAGCAGCTCCGTGGTCTGAAAGGGCGGGGAAACAGCCCAATGAGCATTACCGCAGAGGAGCCAATCAGCTGGCAGCTAGAAGTTTACTGGGGCCACAGTGAGCCAATCAGCTGGAAGTTTGCTGTGGCTGCTGCGAGCCAATCAGCTGGAAGTTTGCTGGGGCCCCTTCGGCTGTGGTTCTCAACATCTCCCCCTCTCTGTTTAAACAACAAGCATGTGGCTTAGGGACCGTGCCTGCCTTAGGTTGTCCAATACTACATATGGTTCTTACCTGTCATCGGATGAGCTGACCTCAAGGCGTCAGCCTCCTGTCTTAGGTTGGTACCATTGCAATTGGATCTTACCCGTCATTGACTACCAGTCCAGCATACAGCCACACCTGTGGATAGGCCTTTGTACCAGTGGGGGGTGAGGTTCTTTGCCTCACCTCTGTTGGCCCCCAAATTTTAGCTGAACGACCATCACAAGCAGAAGGGAGGAGGATACACCAAGGCAATTGACGGCTCCTTTTGGAAAAATTGTACCACTGATGACACCATCAGCAAAAATACCCCAACAGATAGTTATCAATGCATACAAGTGAGTTCACAATTCATACAAGTGATACATAGTCCAGAAAAGTTCTGCAAGCAGTTCAGTAATAGCTATTGCAGAAGCTGTAGATTGGTTTTATCTTTGTCTTCACCGGCACTGGGATGAAGATAGGAATTCTGGCAATAATGGCTAAAGAAAAAATTATGTAACATTCCAGCAGGCACTAAAAGAAAAAAATTTTCTGAACAATTTACATTATCCTGAACAGAATTATTAAATATAATGAAAAGGAAAGGTGAAAGTAAACAAACAGATCTGTTAACCTCCTTTTTTGTTCACATATTAAAATAATCCTCAACAGCTGTTTACCCAATTTAAATTAAACCATTTAAATCATGTGAATAAGAAAAAAAAATTTGGATCTATTTTTTTGATGAGCGCTCATATATGATATATGGACATACGCACATACAAACATACAACACAAAACACAAGTGTGCACACATAATATAATACATACAACACATAACATAATAGTAAAGGCCTTATACTTTTTACAGGTGAAATCTCCATTGCAATGTTTAAAAACTCTATAGTAAAAAATAGAACTGTTTAGCAAAACATTAACCTAGGTCTGTATGAGCTCAAAAAACAAAATAGAACTTCATGATGTAGGAAAGGGCAATAATAAAATAGATATTGAAAAAAGCATCCTGGTTTCATTAGCCTCCAGGTGTGGGAGAACCACTGTCGCAGATGTAAGGATAGCCAAACTGGAGTTCTGGATATCAGCTGTTATGGATTTGAGCCAAATCATCTTCTTTTTGGTCTGTAGAAATCGCTTTAGTTAATCTCTCTGGGATCCAAATCGGCTGCTGTTCTCCCTGTGGAAACACACAAACAGACCACCCCACCCCCGACTCCAGGCAATCACTGGGTCAGGACCTTTCCATTGTCCTGTTAGACTATCCTTCAAAAGTACCTTGGGCTTATATACATTTTTTGGACAAATATGCCTTTCCGCAGCACTAAGCCCTGATGAATCCAAATTTAAAAAGTTTAGAGTAAAAAGGGTTATTTTAAGTTTATCTTTGGGGGATATATACCCCTTCCTAATTCCCTCTTTTTGCTTTAATAAGTACATTTTAATAGTTTGATGAGCTCTTTCAACTATGCCTTGTGGATTGTATGGAATTCCTGTTATGTGAGTAATGCCAAATGATGAGCAAAATTGTTTAAAAGAGGTAGAGGTATAGCAAGGGGCATTATCTGTTTTTAACTGTTTTAGAATGCCCACAGTGGCAAAATTTTGTAAGCAATGTGCTATAATATCTTTAGTTTTTTCTCCAGCATGAAGGGAGCCCATCAAAAATCCGGAAGAAGTATCAACTGTAACATGCAAATATTTTAATTTTCCAAATTCTGTCAAGTGTATGACATCCATCTGCCAAATATAGTTAGGTATCAGTCCTCTAGGATTGACTCCAAGATTAACTTGTGGTAAAAAGGTCACACAATTTTGACATTGTTTTATTATTTGTCTAGCTTGTTCCTTAGTTATTTTAAAACACTTTTGTAAAGTATTAGCATCGACATGGAACTTTTTATGAAAATTTGTAGCTTCTTCTAGTGTAGAGAAAATATGTATGTCATGTGTAGTTTTATCTGCTAAATCACTGCCTAAACTAAGGGATCCAGGCAATCCTGTATGTGCCCTGATATGTCCTATAAAGAATGGATCTTTTCTGTCCCAGATGAGACTTTGTATAGTGGAAAACAAAGAGAAAACAGTAGAGGAAGGGGAAATCCTACCAGCATCTTCAATGGATACTATAGCATTAACTATATACTGACTATCAGAAAATAAATTAAATACAGAATCTTTAAACATCACAAAAGCTTGTAATAGTGCATTAAGCTCTACCTTCTGAGCTGATTGTTTGGGTACTAAAAATGGAAAAGTTTGATCAGGTGTAACTACTGCTGCTGTACCATTATTTGACCCATCAGTGAATATATTTGGAGCATTCATGATAGGTGTTTTCTTGTCATTTTTGGAAAAATTACAGGATGCGATGACCAAAAAGACAATAAAGGATTAGATGGTAAGTGGTTATCAAATGAAACATTAGATTTGCACATGATTATTGCCCAAGTATTTAACTCATTAGCTAACTCATCAATTTGATCCATAGTATATGGAGTAATAATTTTATTGGGAGAAATTCCATACACTCCCTTTGCTGCTTTTATTCCTTTGAGTATTAATTGTCCTACAGCCTCAGGATACCTAGTAAAAATAGTGTTAGGAGAATAAGATAAATGTATCCATAATAATGGACCTTCTTGCCAAAATACTCCTGTAGGAATATTTTTTGTTGGTAGTTCAATAAATAATAAAGGCAAACTTATATCAATTCTATCCAAATGCATATTTTCCATATATGTTTCAATGATTTTTAATGCCTTTCTTGCTTCAGGCATTAACATTTGGGGTGAATTTGGATCTGATGGACCTTTTAGGATATCAAATAAAGGTCCCAACTCTCCTGTTGGTATGCCTAGATAAGGCCTTATCCAATTTATGTCTCCTAATAACTTTTGAAAGTCGTTAAGTGACTTGAGTTGATCTACTCGTGTTTGAATTTTTGGTGGACGGACCATGGTTGAGGATAATAGAACTCCTAAATAATTAATTGGAAAATTTAATTGTACTTTATCTATTGCTATCTCTAGATTATAATTTTTTAATAAGTTTGTAAGTGTGGTATAACATTCTAGCAATGTGTTTTTATCTTGGTGTGCTAATAATATATCATCCATATAGTGGAATATTTGTAGTTCAGGATTTTGATTTCTAAGTGGCTGGATTACTTTGTTAACATAAATTTGACACATAGTTGGGCTGTTAGCCATCCCTTGAGGGAGTACTTTCCATTCATATCTCTGATCAGGACCTTCATGATTCAGTGCAGGGATAGTAAATGCAAAACGTGGACTATCCTCAGGATGAATTGGAATTGAAAAAAAACAATCTTTAATATTTATAACTAAAACATACCAGGTTTTTGGCAAAGCAGACAACTGAGGAATCCCTGATTGAGCAGGTCCCATAATAACCATCTCATTATTAATGGCTCTTAAATCTTGCAATAATCTCCATTTACCAGATTTCTTTTTGATGACAAAAATGGGAGTATTATGGGGAGATACAGAAGGTTGTATATGTCCTTCTGCTAATTGTTGCTTGACCAGGTCATGGGCTGCTTGTATCTTTTCTTTAGTCAGGGGCCACTGAGGAACCCATACTGGTCTTTCTGATTTCCAAGTAATTTTGATTGTCTCAGTGGCCCTTTCTGAAAATCCAACCCATGTCTGTCTGTTCCTTGATCTATTTGTATTGGTGCTGCTATACCTTGTTCTTGTTTTTCTAATCTTTTTCCTTTCCTAAAACCTTGTCTAGTCATAATAGTGGGTGCATTTTGGTTGATGTTATTTGTTAATGTCAAACCTAATTGATCTAGGACATCTCATCCCCATAAATGTATGGGAAGATGATCCAATACATATGGCTGTATAGTTCCTTCACATCCTTCAGGATCCTTCCAATCTAATACCATTGCACTTCTATGGGGATTGGTCGCCACTCCTAGGCCTTGAAGCATTTGAGTGGCTTGTTGTAATGGCCAATGTTTTGGCCATTCTTGACGAGAGATGATGCTAAGGTCTGCACCTGTATCCAGTAGACCATTAAATTCATGTCCTTGAATATTTAGTTTTAGCATGGGGCGAGAATCTAAATTTAAAGAAAGCATAGCCCAATCTACACCTTTGGAGCCTAATCCCCTGGAACCTCTTTCTACAGTATGACTGGAAAATTTATCATGTAGGCTGGGTATTATTAATAACTGTGCTATTCTATCTCCTGGTGAAATTACTGATATACCCCTTGGAGAACTGGCTATAATTTTTATTTCACCTTCATAATCGGGATCAATTACCCCAGGACTTATCATAAGTCCTTTTAGAGTAGAAGAACTGCGTCCCAATAATAAGCCTACTGTTCCTTTGGGAAGAGGTCCTTTTACCCCTGTGGGACTGATTTGAAATCCCATCTCTGGAGTAAGTACTATTCTGGCGGAGGCGCAGATGTCCAATCCTGTGGTTCCTCTGTTTTGTCTAGTGAGGGATCTAATGGATAATGTGTCCTGGGCACTACCCTGATGGTGTTGCTGGGTTCCTCCAGTGCTGCGTATATTTGTGGTTGTGGGCCCTGGAGCATTGGGCCCCCCTGTCCGTTTTTTGGCAATGGAGCCTGATGCCTTTCTCCACGATATCGTGGATAGACACCTGGTCCTTTTTGCTGGGAGCCATTAGCCAAGTAAGTATGACAATTTCCTTGCCAGCGTACCCCATGTTGCAGTGACATTGAATGTACTTAACCTTGCTCAAGGACCAAGGCAGATTAGGGTGTTCCCGGTTTTAAGATAATCGTGTTTAGGGCGTTCCCAGTTTAGGTTCCAGGTTTAAGGTTTAAGATTATTCCTGCTGGGAATAGGGCGTATCCTGCTGCCTGAGTTCCCCTTGAGTTCTCACGGGATTTAGACAGTATATTTTGGAGATAGAAGCCCAGTGGAGGTGGATTTGGGCAGAGAACGGGGATTTTGGGAAGAGAACGTGGATTACCCCAGAACGTGATTGTAGACGGCTGGTGTGAGTTCGGAAATAAAGAGTTGCTGTTTGAATCTACAAGCTGTGTGGTGGCTCGTGATTGTGTGCCCACCCAGACTGCGGCATTTGTGCCCAGCCAGACTGCGGCACCTTTTCGTTTTTTGATAACAGAGTACCCTCTATGGTGGTTTGAGAACAGCATTCATTAGCCCAATGTCTCCCTCTATGACATCATGGGCAAATACCCGGTATTTTACTCCTTTGATACCTAGTTTTGTTAAACCCTCCTCCTATGGGGAAATTCCTTTTAAAATGTCTTGTTTGTTCACAATTGTAGCATGTTTTTGGCCTGGCATCTAAAGCCTGTTGTACTGCAGCTGCCAAGACTTGCCCTTGTTCATTAATGTCTCTACATAATTTAATATATGTGTTTAAATTTTCATGTTTCCATGGTCTAATGACTTCTCTGCACCAATGATTTGCTTGCTCAAAAGCTGGTTGTTTTATTAATGGCATTGCTTGTTCTGTATTCCCAAAAACTCTGGTAGCTGTTTGAATAAGCCTATCTACAAATTCAGCATAAGGTTCATTAGCTCCTTGTATTACCTTAGATAATTGACCTTGTAAACCTCCATGTCCTTTTAAAGTCTTCCATGCTCTAACCGCATCTACAGCAATTTGTAAGTATATGGCAGGATCATATGCAATTTGTTGCTGTTGATCCTCATAAGGTCCCTTTCCTAACAACATATCTAGATTTCTCTGAGGATAACCAGCTGCTGCATTTCGCCTAGCCGCCTTCCTTGCAAAATTCCTCATTGGCAACCTTCCATTACAGGTATTGTCCTCCATTTAGCACAGCTTTACACATACTAGTCCAATCTGCTGGCGTCATGTTCAAGTTGGTAATGGATTCGACCATGCTTACAGTGAAGGGTGCTTGAGGACCATAGGTTGTTACAGCCTCTTTTAGCTGCTTCACTGTTTTGAAATCTAAAGCATGGTGAATTCGCTGCCCTCCTGCCTGCTCAAATACAGGGCATGCTAATATTTGAGGTCCTGTCTCAGGATCCCATCTGTCAACTACGGGGGTTGGGGGCCTCCCAGCATATGGAGGTGGCGCTGTTGGTTGGACACTTATGCCATCTGGTGATAGAAAGGTGTTAGTAGCAGTCTCCTGTTGTAACTTTTCCCCTGATTGCTTTCTCTACTCTAAACTTTCTTTCTCTGTCTGACTAGCTTGAGAGACCTTCTGTTTTACTTGAATTTTTTCCTCTGTCTGACTAGCTCAAGAGACCTTCTCTTTTACTTGAATCAATATGTCTTCTCCTTCCTCTACCATTGTCTGAACTGAAGGCTTTGGACTAAGCAAACAAGATACGAATGTCCACAATGGCAATGTGCCAACTGGCAGAGTCCCTGGACTTTTCTTTTCTATTCTTTTTAAATCTTCACCATGATGGTTCCATTGTGATATATTTAACAACTCCTCCTTAAAAAGCCATGGGCTACATTTTTGTATTGTATCAACGTATGCCCTGATTGTTCTTGATTTTCCTGAGATGCCTCCTTCCTCTAACAATTTACTTAACACTCTTTCAGTTTGTTTTTTACTAATTTCTGATCCCATATTTCTACTATAATACAACCCAACAAGATAACACCAAACAAAACTGAAACAGAATTAAACAAAAATGGAACAACAAAAAATCATTATATCAGCCTTCCTATCCTCCTGAAATGTCCATCCGTCCTTTCTCCCTATCTGTTCCTCAGACGCAAATAGTTTTTCCTCAGATGTGAATGGTTTTTCTTCCGTCTCACCCATCTCCAGGGACAGGCAACTTAAAACAAAAGTGAAACAAAATGAAAGAAGAATCTTAAAATGGCTACCCCTCCTCTTGCCCTGCCCTCAGGGGCAAGCAGTTTACCTTATCACTTACCCTCAGTCCTTCCCCATGCGGGCCACCAAATGCCGCAGTCTGGCTGGGCACAATTCACGAGCCACTTGTCAAGCAGAAAGGAACTTTATTTTTAGAACACACACTCCACACCACACGAGCTCTTCAGGAAGTCCCTCAGAGCCCAACTGCCACCACTGGCTTCCGGTGAGCCTCTCAATCCCCCACTCCTCCTGCTCTTGAGGCCAATTGGCTGGGTCGCGTGGGCGGAGCAAAAAGAGTCCCTCAATGAGCAGCTCCATGGTCTGAAAGGGTGGGGAAACAGCCCAATGAGCATCACTGCAGAGGAGCCAATCAGCTGGCAGCTGGAAGTTTGCTGGGGCCATGGTGAGCCAATCAGCTGGAAGTTTGCTGGGGCTGCTGTGAGCCAATCAGCTGGACGTTTGCTGGGGCCCCTTCAGCTGTGGCTCTCAACACATCCTCATCACCAATAGTTACCAGAATAATTTGTTTTTTCTAAGTTCATCATCTTTGGGGATTATTTATTTCCTGGATAGTCCAAAGACACCTGGGCAATAGCAATTTCCCCAGAGAGTGATTTTTCATGAGTTTCTTCTACCCTTTCCAAAACTATTTACCAGTGTAGGGCCAATTGAGGATCAATTTCTTGAGCTGAGAACGATTATATTATAGGAAGGGCACATATTTAGGCTGCATATTTACATGTAGCTCACATTTGGGATTTTAGGTTCTCAAGGGAAGTGTTTTTTCCATCCAGCATTATAACAGAAGTAAGATTGTTTATTTCCTGATTCTAGTTGGGAAGAGTTTGCGTTCCTCCTTCTCTGAGCACTTAGCTCTATGAGAACTGCAGCTTAAACCCCTGTTTTCCCAGGAGAATTGCAGCCTCAGCCTGCCGCAGTCTGGCTGGGCACAATCAGGAGCCACTTGTCAAAAGAAACTAACTTTATTTTTAGAACCACACACGCCAAACAAAACAGCCTCTCAGGAAAAACCCTCAGAGCCTCAACTGCCACCACCGGCTTTTTCACAAGCCTCTCTCTCCCACACAAGCTTCTCCCCACCTCCCACAATCCTCCTGCTCTTGAGGCCGATTGGCTGGGTCACGTGGGCGGAGCCAAAAAAGTCCCCCAATGAGCAGCTCCGTGGTCTGAAAGGGCAGGGAAACAGCCCAATGAGCATCACCGCAGAGGAGCCAATCAGCTAGATGTTGCTGGGGCCGAGGAGCCAATCAGCTAGATGTTGCTGGGGCCGCTGTGAGCCAATCATCAGCCAGCAGCTGGAAGTTTGCTGGCAGCTGGAAGTTTGCTGGGGCCCCTTTGGCTGTGGCTCTCAACATCAGCCGTCCTGGTTTGTGTCTGCACCTGCTTTTCCTCCGCCTGCCCTCATCAGCATGAAACTGAAGGCCTCGTCTTTAAACTTCTTTCTTTCGTACCTGGCTACTTATTTCTCTGTTTTTAACTATGAATTTTCTTTGTGATGGGGGAGGTACTGAAGGGAAGGAGAATTATATTTACCCAAAAGTGTAGCAGTTGTTCCTGGAATGTGGTGGGGAGGAAGATGGGATGGTTATATTATCCCAACTCACCATTGTGCTGGAACTGGAACCTTACATATTGTTAACGTCTTATTTTGCCAACAAAATTGCATCTTGGAACAATTTCTCTATTAGTATTCATGACCACACAGTATCCCATTATGCACATTATTAGCTCATTAGATGCACCAAGGATTAAACTGTTACAGAGCTGGGGCCTTCCGAGAAACTGAGGCACTGCAAAGACTCCCTCTTCAAATTCTTGCAATCAAATCAGAAAGATTTCAGACCTGTCACTTAGAGTAACAGGTGTGAGTTTATTGAAGGGAGAGAAAAAGGGAAAGGGGACACCCAAGGGAGAGTGTGGATCCTCTCAGAGAGCAGAGGGACAGTGTGCCTCCCCTGCATTTCAATTTTAAGATTCCAGAGAGTCCCACTCGGTCTGCCTCTTGACTTTTGACCAAGAGCAGGATGACATCAGACTTTGGAGTCCCCACTGTCATCACAACTCTAGGTCATCTTGACCCATGCTGACCAGTTGTTCTAATTGGATTCTTAAAGATAAATTCTTACAGCTTCTATAGTTAAGAGCAACTATCCTTGTCTCCCAGAGTTTCAGGATCTGGTCACCAAAGTCTCCTGGGTTCCTCCATCAACATTATCTGGGGCCTGCATTTCTCCTGCAGGTAGCAAGTAGTTTACTGAGGAATGTGGCATAGCCTGTCCATTTACGTCAGGCAGGGGGTCAGCGCAGTGGGCCCATTGTATGGAATTATTCTCTTCACCTCATGTTCCCACCATCACATCTGCCTGTTTCCTAACAGAACCATCACCTTATTTGACTGATCACAGCCTTTTGTTATTATAAACAATGTTGGAATATGGATCATGTTATATATTGCCTTGCCTGAAACACAGCATAGAATTTCTGAGTTAAACAATATGTTTGTTGCAGTTTTAAGATTTTATAGATACTTTCACAAAAAAGAGAGATTTAACTTCCTTTTTGGCTAGGGGGAAATGCCATCTACCTCTCTGCTGTGTGCCCCCCACTGAGAAACATCCTTTGGGATCAACTCGGGCACCCTCAGGCCAGTGAGAGAATAAGAGCAGCGAGTTCCTGGAATGTGGCCAATCTGTTTGGGGCAGGAAGCCACTGTTTTATAACCAGAGGTGGCTTCTTCCAAACTTGAAAAAGTCAAACAAAAAAACTTCCAGTGGGACCCACATTCAAGGCCCCTTCCCACAGCCTATCTCTAGCTTACACCCAGCCGTCACACAGCAGCTGGCTGTCTCTGGGCCTTGTCCTCTGCCCTGGCTGGGGGAACAGGTTTTCAGGGGTCACAGTGGCCTTCCCAGAGGCAGACAATTTTCTCCTAAACTCAGCTCAGAAGATCAGCAGGATATTTAGTTCCACGCTTTTTTTTTTTTAAATGCAAATGAATCCCTCCAGTGGGTGGAGGAAGAAGCTTCTGTGGATGGCTGGCTTCTCTCACAGAAATGCTTTCCAAGAAGAAGGGAATAACAGGCTCTGGCTCCTGCAGCTGTGGGACAGAGCCTCCGGCAAGTCGTGATTGTCATTTGAGTTTAAAGTGTTTGGGAAAGATTTGTTCAACCTTCTTTGCGCATTTCTGTCCTCTGTGAACACAGGGGATAGAGCCAGGGAGATGTCCTCGGAGGAGTTAAGTGCATTTGTTCGTTTGCACCCGTGTTCCCAGCCTGCTCCACGCCAACTGGCTGTGCGACCTTGTTGGGGGTGGAAAACTGTTACTCATTTCAGATGGTGGGAACTTACCGGAGCTGAAGGTCTCAGGATGACCACAATGAAACCCAGTCTGCTTCCTGGCAAGGGTGGGATCTGGAGGATGATCCCCCCTTTGGTAGCCTATTGTCTCCCCACCTGTAGCTTGGGAGGGTAAAGAGTATCTTCCCGATAGGGTGTTGGGAAGGATTAAGTGAGATAACACAGGTGTTGTGTTTACCAAGAACCTAAAGGATACTGAATACAGTGTATATTGCATTTTCCTATTTGTTATTAATAATGGTAGCATTTGTCACTGTTGTTGTGATGATGATGATGATGCTTATAGTATGTCTAGAATGGTGGCTAAGGTTCAAAATTGAGGAAAGAAAATGCTGAACATCACATATTCCAAGTTCACTAACCACTGTCCGTGGACAGCAGCACCCACCATGGAGGGAGTTATGGTTTTGGATGTGAGGTGTTCCCAAACTTCTTCTGCATTAGTGCAGGAATGTTCTGAGAAACTAATGTGACTCCATTTTTGAGAAACCAGCCTCTCCCTCAGAGCAAAGCCTGTCCAAGGAAGGGGGCCTGACCCTTGTCCTTGGAAAAACCCACAGAGCACTAAGCCCATACCCACCCTGCTGAGTTGTTTGTCTGCAAATAACAGGAGAGGTCTGAGGCGCCAGGTGTCTCTGATTCAGTGCTAGGTGTGGACCCATAGCAACCCCCTAGCAACCTCCAATCAGCATGAGACAGGGAAAGTACCTGGGGATGCTAGATGACCCCCAAGTAGTTTCTGGTGGTTGATAACATGTTGGGAAACCATGTAGTTTAGCATGTACACCCCTGGTGGCCTAAACCAATCAGTTCAAAGGAATCCCCCTCTTATATTAACCAATCACCCCTACCCAAATTGTTCCCGCCATTGAATGTGCTAATCAAGGTTAAGAGTTGTTATTTGACTTTCCTGCGGTATGGAATGATTTGCTGTGTGATGTTGTGACACATAGAGTATCCCCCCAAACCTATAAAATCTCACTGAACAAAGGACCGGGACTCACTCCCTGGGACTGCTGCGTCGGGAACGGTTGTGAGTCCAGGCTGGAGCTTGCAATAAAGACTCTTGTGTGATTGCATCGGATTCGGCTCCTGGAGGTCTATCGGGGTTCCACGAATCTGGCATAACAGTTCATGACTGGCTTATGAGAGGTGGGACCTAATTAGTCCATCCTGATGGGCTGCATTGGGTGGTAACTATGAACAGGTGGGCGTGGCTGGAGCGGGCAGGCCTCTGGGGGAGTGCCAGGAAGGGTTCCTCTTGCCTGTGGCCCCTCTGCCTTCCCTCTCTCTGCTTCCTGGGTGCTGTGAATGGAGCAGAGATCCTATGCAGTCTTTCTGCCATGATGTCCCGCCTCACCTTGGGTCCAAGGTGACAGACTTGGCCAACCGTGGGCTAAATCTTGGAACCAGGGAGCCAAAATACACTTTCCCTCCTCTGAGTTGTTCCTGAAGAAAAGGCACCTGTTTAGACACTGTCCCTGATCCACACCCTCCTGAGGCCACAGCAGTTCAGTAACAGAGAAGCTGCATTGGGAGGCAGCGGCTCAGGAGGAGAGGGTCTTTCCACCATCGTCCACTTTCCTCCTCCACCCAAGCCAAGAAAAAAAAAAGTAATTCTAAAGAGAATTACTCAATATGCCCAGGGCTTGTACCAACCCTGCTGGGAATTCCATTACGTTACTGCATCTGCAATGTCTACCTCATTGAAGTGGCCACATCCATGTTCATAGCAGCTCGATTCACAATAGCCAAGCTATGGAACCAGCCTAGGCGCCCTTCAATAGATGAATGGATTAAGAAAATGTGGTATATATGCACTATGGAATATACTCATCTATAAAGAAGAACATAATTATGGCATTAGTTGGTAAATAGATGGAACTGGAGATTATCATGCTAAGTGAAATAAGCCACACACATCCCCCCCAAAAATGTTGAATGTTCTCTCTGATAGGTGGCTGCTAAAATCCATAACAAGGGAGGGTACAGAGGGGAAGTAAAGAAGTTCATCGGATTAGAAAAACAGGATTGAAGGTAAGGGAGGGGGGATAGGAATGGGAAAGACAGTAGAAGAATCAGACATAACTTTTCTATGCTCATATATGAATAATGACCAGTGTAAGTCCACATCATTTTCAACCATAAGAATTGGATTAAAATTGGAATGGGTTGCACCGCACATATGTCTAATATGTCAAAATACACCCAAGTGTCATGTATATTTAAAAACAACAAATAAAAAAATATTTACTACTGAAAAAAAATGTAAAAGACACGGGCAGAATGGCAAAGACTTACTAGGACCCAACATGCACCAGAATCTTGCTAGATTGGATTATATTAAATTGAGAAATTTCAGTTTTTTGAAAAGAATAATGGAGGTGGTGAAAATTTATATATATATATATATATATATATATATATATATATATATATATATAATATTTTACATACACATACATATATGTATATACCACAAAAACTTATATTCTGAGTATATATAACAAAATGATATAGAATGTGTACATATATATATAGTACATGTATACACACACACACACACACATATAATCCATTGTCCTTATCTTCAATAGGGTAGCAGACAACCAATAGGAAAAAATGAGCAAAAGATGTGAACATACTTGAACTGACTTCAAAATGAGGATATCTGACTATTCTGATGAGCATAAGGAGGCCTGGTCTCTTTATTCATCAGGGAAATGCAAATTAAATAAGATAATGAAATGAATGAGATAATCATATACAACCACTAGAATGACTTAATTAAAGGCTCTGATAATACTAAATTTTAGCATGGAATTAGAGAGATTGGTACTTGTATACATTGATGGTGGGAGATTAAATTGATACAGCCAATTGGGAGAATCATTAAGCAGTAAGCACTAAAACAGAATAGATGCAGAACTCATGGTCTCGTAATTTCCCTCTTAGCTGTGTCCCCTACAGCAATGTGTACATATGAGCACCAAATGACGTGTGCATGAATTCTTATAGCAGCATTTTATAATCCCTTCAAACTGGAAATGCAAACGTCCAAGCACAGGAGAATGATTTGATACGTTGTGGCATAGAAGAATGGAGAAGTACAAAACTGTGACAATGAGCCAAATACTGCTACGCACTTTGTGAGTTTGATTGGACAATCTAAGCATTTATATCCAAGGTAACAAATCTCAACGGCTGTTTATTAGTTTGTGAATGTTTTGTAAATTCTTTATTTCTTTCTCCTCCCTTTCTGTGTTCCTATATGATTCCGTGGTTTTCTGTAGTGACATGCTTTTGATTTCTCCCTCTTCATCTTTTGTTTCTCTCCCACAGGCTTTTCTTTTTAGTTACCACCAGGCTTAAATAAAACATCTTATAGTAACAGGCTGTTTTTAAGCTGATAACAAGTTAACTTTTGATTGCATACTAAACCTCTACCCTTTTATGCCATCTCTCCAACATTTTGTTTTCTATGTCACAATTTACTTTTGATTTTGTGTATATCTTAAAAAATGATTGAAGCTATAGTTATTTTTGATAGTTTTGTCTTTTAACTTTTATAATGGAAATGTGTGATTCATACACCACTCTTACAGCATTAGACTATTCTGAATTTGAGTGCGATGTTATTTATTAACATCCTTTGTTTCAGTTTGAAGAATCATCTTAAATATTTATTATAAGGCAGGTCTAGTAGTGATAACTCCCTCAGCTTCTGTTCGCCCGGGGAAGTAGTTACCTCTCCCTTTGTTTATAAAAGACAACTTTGCTGGGTAAAGTATTCTTTGTTAGCAGGATTTTTTTAAGCACTTTGTATATATCATCCCACTCTATGGACAGCAAAATTTCTGCTGAGAAATTTACTGATGGTCTCTATGGGATTCCCATGTATGTGAGAATCTTCTTTTGTTTTGCTCTTTAAAAGAGTTTCTGTCTTCAATTTTTGACAATTTGATTATGACATGTCTTGATGTAGTCTTCTCTGGGTTGAATCTTATCAGAGACCATTGAACTTTCTGTATCTGGATGTTTCTGTCTTTTGCCTGATTTTAGAAGTTTTCAGCCCATTATTTTTTTATATAATTTTCTCACATTCTTTTACTTTAAGATTTCCAAAATATGAATTTAGTTTTCTTGAAGATGTCCCATAGATCTTGATTTCTTCTCACTTTTTACTTTTTCTTCCTCCCTGACTATATATTTTCAAATGACTTGTCTTTGAGTTCTGATTATTTCTTTGCCTTGATCAATTCTGTTTTTGAATCTTTATTGCATCTTTTGTCTTTATTGCATCTTTCAACTACATCATTTGTTTGGTGGCTTGTTGTGATTTCATTTTCTCTTTGAGACAACTATTTTTGCTGTTTTGCTGGCTTCCTGATTTTGTGGAATTGTTTCTCTGTGTTCTTTTGCCATTCAAAATAATTATTTTGAGTTATTTGTCAGGCAAACCATAGATCTCCATTTCTTAGGGACCAATTACTGGGAAATCATGGTGTTCCTTTGGTAGTGTTATGTCTCTTTTGTTTTCATGTTTCTTGTTGCTTTACTTTGATGTATGTGCATTTAATGGAAGAGTCACCCTTTCTAGACTTTATGAACTAGCTTTAGTGGGGAAAGGCCTTACTGGCAAGCATTGCAAGGGTCCTTCATGGCCAAGATTGTGGGTGTCTGGAGGTGGTGGGGACTGTTGGGATCTCTGGTGGCAAAGGATATTGGCATCCTCCTGATCTCATTTCTCCTGCTGAGGACAATATGACAAATGGATCTCTCTTGGCACTGGGTCCAGGTTACCAATACACTCATAATATTGGCCCTGGGATCTGAAGTACAGCACCCATGGAGTGGAACACAGGCACATGCGTGGGGAAACACAGCTCCAGGATCCAGGGTGGAAGTGATACCCCCCCTACTACACTGGTAACAGTATGTAAGGTATGAGTATTTGTGGAGCATCTGGGGCGCCATGGTCCACAGAACCAGGTCTGAAGGCCCACAGAGAGCTCCAGAGTCTGGGATATGTCAGTTATTAATGGCAGTGAGGTTGGTTTCCAGAGCATGGATATGTGCAGGGAGGTTGATGCCCTGGGCCTGGAATGTGGCTCCAGGATCTCAGGTATGGGCAGGTGTGTTGCACCTGCAGAGCTGGGATCTGGAATATGATGTTTTCAGCAGAACTGCAGCTCTGGGATCTTGGACCCACACAAAGCTGGAGAGTTGGTGTCCCAAGTTGTGGGGTGGCACACAGTGGCTCCTTCTTAGTAGGGCTATGCTGCAGTGTCTCCCCTTCCAGGGGATCTTCTGGTTATCTCAGTGGTGAAGGTGACCTCTGCAGAGCGAGAGGAACTGCAGGGCTGTGTAGCCTCCTGTTAGTACTGATAGCTCCTGCCCTTCTTCCTTGCTTCTCTTTCCAGTCACTTCAAATAGGCTAATCTTTCCAGTAATCCTTTCTCTGTGTAATTGTCCTCCTTTTGATTTATTTGTTTATTTGAGTTAATTCATTGTTTTGCTCCAATGTATTGTTGCAGTTCTTCACTGGACCTTTGGTTTCTGCCAAAGCTCTTTTCATCCTGAGTAGTCATCCGTTGGTTGGTTTCCGTGGGGGATGGAGGCTGTGGTACCATCTTGCTGAAATCACTCCCAGTTCCTCCATTCAAAAATATTTATGGTGCCAATACTATGTGCCAGGAATTGCTCCAAACTCTGAAGTTACAGCAACAAATAAAAGACTCCCTTGTTTCATGGATGTTATACTTGAGCGGGAATTTTAGGGGGTTTGATGCTGTTTTTTATAGTCTCCAGCTACGTGAGTCTTATCTTTTTAAAACCATCATTTGATCCTCTCTTGGTCTTCCTTCATGAAAATTAAATGACATAACCTTGCGTGCAAGATACCAGGCTCCTAGTAAACACTCAATTAATATTAGCAGTTGCTATTTATTATTTCATAGCACATAGGGTGGAACGTCTTTTTTCAATTTCTTGCTGTGAGGTTCCTGTGGAGGCTGTCAGCTGAGGAAGAAGATGAGGCATGAAGAGAGCTGAGCTCTTGCTCCGGCCCCTGTGTCACCACCCCACTCCTCCGCATCAGGACTGCCCCCCACCTGTGAGCAATGGAGGCGCCAAAAAGTTCCTCACGGTTTTTGGAATTCTAAGATCTGGGAGTGTCTGACTGCAAGGTGTGGGAGAAATGCTGGACCGAGAGCCCAGGAACTGAGGCAGAAATCTGAGCCGTTTCCCTAATTCCACCTAAGGCTTTGGTGACTCGGTCCCTCTCTGAACCCCTGTTCTCTTCTATAGTAACTGAAAGGTAGGATATGGTACCCGGTGCCCCTGGTTCTAGTCTTCTGTGGTCTGAGGTCAGGGTTAAAGTCAGCAACTCGACAAAGGACTTTGGGAACACTGGACTTGGGCTCATGCCATCTGGTGCTGACGCTCAGTTACTGGAGGTTAACCATAATGATGACGATAGCGACTGTTTGCTGAGCATCTACTATGTTCTAACCACTGGGCCACGTGTAGGTACACCTGTACTACCTAACTGAATCCTCAGAATGGTTTTTGTTGTTTTCTATTTTATAGATGAAATGATGAGTACTTTTCCCCAGCTCAGAGTGTGAGATGGAGTGGAGCAGGGATTGGAACTCAGGAAGTCTGACCTCAGGGGCCCTCCCGCCTTGGGGCTGTCACCAACACTTCATGACCCCAGTCTGAGGGGCAGTTTCCCATAGAATCGTTATAACACATAAAGCATTTAAAAGTCACGTTCATCTGATAAACAGCTCTTAACGTTGGGCTTCTTGCTTTGATTGGGGAGAGGAAAAAAACTGAGGCTTGGCAAAGTGAAGTGGGTTTGCAGAGATTCATACACTCGTGGGTCAGCAGCAGAGTTGCTGCACCCAGTGCTTCCGATTCCGAGTTCGGGGATTTCTCTGAAGCCTAGCAACTAACTCTGTGAACAGAGAACTAATCAGCTCCCTGCGGCTGCATCACACGTGAGAACGTGAGGAGGTGACTCGGAAGGTGTAAAATGCCCCACAAACACGAGTCCCCCTGACTTTAAGCTCAAGAGCAGGTCCCCATCCTCCTGGTACGTGTGTCTGTCCATGGCGCCTTCCTGCCCGCTCCTTAATGAGCTCACCGTAGTGCTGCAGATGGGAAATGACGCTGCAGGCCGTCCTCTTCCCCCTGGCCTTTCAGCTGCCTGAGACTGACACCCCGCAGGTCCCTGTGGCCGGCAAACTGACAAGTTAATTCTGCAGCAGGCCAGGCCGGCACAAGCTGGCGGTTCTGTAGTGAGAGGGGCTCTGATTGCTGCCGCAGGAAGGAGAGAAAGGAAGAGCAGGTTATCAGAGACAAGCTGCATGAGGCAGGGAGTCCGGTGACATTCCCTGGAGAATTGTGCCGTCCACCTGGCACGACTTGGTGAGCAGGAGATGCTGCAGATCAGCAGCAGGCTGGGGGCTACTTTGTTCTATGAAGAACTCAGGATTGCACTGGAGACTGATGTTGGCACATGATAAGTCCCAGAGATGGTTGGTGGCCCTATTTCCTCCCTTCCTCCCTGCCTGCCTGCCTGCCTTTCATTTTACAGAAGCCTGCAGCCCACGGGGGTTTGCAGCAACTGATGGCTCTGTAGCTTTGCTCTGTAGCTTGGTCTGCCCTGGTCATTTAAGCCAGCCCCCCACCTCCATCCCTAATGGCCAGGAAAGTAGAGCTGGGACCATACCATTTTCCTTGGTGACAGCGTCCAGAGGAAACAGTTCCGTTCACCAAAGCTCTCAGGCAGAGAAGCCCCAGAGCTTCTCTTTCCTCCTGTCTTGCTCCAGTTCTGTCCTATTTTGTGCCCTGATTTTGACCTTGCTCCTTTCTTTAGGCTGGTTGGTTGACGTTGGTCTGCCTGGGTTGCTAACAACACAACCATGTCACAGGTTTGCTTGGAACTTGCCTGCTCAGTTCTGTTTTCGGCCAGCTCCTCGGTCTGTCGTCACCCCTTGTCACTGTGACCATGCCACACTACTTTTGACAGACATCTGGCTAGGCCTGTCCTCCCAGGGCCCTATTCGACCTTGTGCTCTTCTGTAGACTTCTATGAGAACAGGTAAGAGGGCAACTGATCTCACCCAGGAACTCGCTCCAGGCCACAAAGAAGAGAACGAATGGTATTGAATAAGAACGGTGGCTGGGAAGCCCGGCAGATTTGGAAGAGTTTTTCCAGAATTGGATTTGGGGTAATACGACTGTATTAGTCAGGGTTCTTTAGAGAAACAAAACCAGTAAGATAGATAGTCTTCTCCTGGTGTTCATGGGCAGATTGGTTCCAGGATTCCCCACAGATACTGAAATCCCCAGATGCTCAAGTCGCTTCTCTAAAACGGCATAGATAATATTTGTATATAACCTAAGACATCCTTATGTATCCTTCAAATCATTACGTGTAATACCTAGTACCATGGAAATACTGTGTAAATAGTCGTTAAACTGTGGTGTTCGGGAAATAATGACCAGCAGCTGTCTCTGCATGTTCAG
The DNA here is from genome assembly GCF_021218885.2 of Marmota monax. Classification (NCBI taxonomy): domain Eukaryota; kingdom Metazoa; phylum Chordata; class Mammalia; order Rodentia; family Sciuridae; genus Marmota; species Marmota monax. The sequence continues at coordinate 7,352,477 of NW_026695202.1, forward strand.
TACAGATGCATTTTTTTTTCTCTTCCAAGTATTTCTGATTCATGGTTGATTAAATCCATGGTGTGGAACCCCAGGATACAGAGGCCAACCATGCGGATCCATCTATCACCTATTCACCTACTTATTATAAGTGCACATACATGTCTATGTCTATATAGATAAAGAGACAGGGGCGGTTTCTTTTTGGCATTGTGCCACCGGGTCACAGACACTGAGAAGCCCCATGATCTGCCATCAGTAGGCTGAAGACCCAGGAAACTTGTTGCCTTAATTCAGTCTGAATGCAAAGGCCTGAGAACCAGGTTGCTGTTCTCATACACCTCGGTGCACAGAAGGTGAGACAGATGTCCCAGCTTAAGTAGTAAGACAGGAAAAATGGGCCAGTTCCTCCTCCTCCTTTGGGTTGTATTCAGGCCTTGGAGGGATTATGTCACACCCACCCACAGGGGAGGCCACGTGTGGTACAGAGTTCACTGATTCAGAGCTGATCTCGTCGGAAACTCCCTCTGACACACTGGGAAACACCATATAATCTGAACGCCCTATGGCCCATCAATTTCCAAATAAAATTAAGCACCCCAATACCAACACCACTATTGCTCCTATTAAAGCTTCTTACAGTAACATCCCCAACCACCAAGGTCTGCAGAGTGCTTATGTGCTAGGCCAAGGGCATTGTGTCCGTAAGACTGATAAAGCACCTGAGACACAAGGAGGCTAAGTAATTATCCCAAGGTCAAAGGGTAGTCAGCCTTCCAAACAGAGCGCAGAGTAAGATTGGGCCATGAGGAAGGACTTCCTTGTTTGGGCCCCTAGTGGGAGGATAGCAGTAGGGACTTAGAAAATTAGGAAGACGCTCTGCTGTACCAAGTGATGGGAAATCTGACTCACACTGGCTAGCTGAGGCCCTAGCTAGAGTCCAGAAGTACGACAGCTCTCCGAGTTGGCTCCCCGTAGGGATGGCAGTGGCCTGGGGCTGCTTCTCCACCCACCCCCAGCTCTCCGGGTTCTAGTTGGCTTTGTAGTCTGCCTTGACCTAAGGCTGACTGCTCACATTGGTCATTCAGGTCATCAAGCTCCTGTTCTGACGAGGGCATTTGAGTTTGCCACCCCTGTGTTGGAGGATCTTAGTCGTCGTTCCAGCTCTGGCCAGGTAAATATCTACCCAAGACGGGGAATCTGTGCCAGAGAGCCCTACTCCCTAGCCATCCCGCCATCCCTGCAGCTGTGACCCAGAGGTGAGTGCGGTCCATCCCCTCCTCCCGTGGGTGGGTGGGCGGCTGGGGGAAGAGGAACAGTACTGGTGTCGGGGAGGAGTGGGGTGGAGGCCACTCTCTCTGCAGTCCCTCGCCCTGTCTTTGACAGGTGCTCCCCGGACATGCAGCGGGGATTTAGCCTGCTCCGTTTCTTAGGGATTGAGGAAAAGAACAGATGGAAGGAGGTGCCCTCAGAGTCTCCGGCAAGCCGTGGGGCTCAGCCTGAATCGCTCCCGGCACACCCTGAGCACATCAAGGTCCCCACCTCAGGTTCAGCCACCGGCTCCCTCTGACCACCGGGCCAGCTCAGATCCCAGGGATCAGAGCACACCAGATCTCTGTCCCAGCAAGAACAGTACGAGAAGCCCAGGCTGGGGCAGGACATGCTCTCAGGTCGGAATTTTTCAAAGGCTGGGGCTTCTTATTTATTCATTTTTTTTTTCTTTTTTAAATAGACCTCCTATTTCTGAACGTTGTTGGCTTTGAACCCATGGCCCGGCTTTGACCCCCCCCCCCATTACTTTTGCCTTTTAGTTCACTTGACTGTGAATCTTTAAGTTTATCCTTGATGTCTAAATTCCAATCCTCAAATATTGTCATGACTCGTGGGCACACGAGGGCCAGTAATGACAACAGCCTCATCCATCGAGGGCCTCCTCCCTGACTTGAGTTTCACAGACTGGGGTCTAAGGACACTGCACTGTTGGTGACTACTCTTTCCATTTACCTATGAGAAAACAGACGTTCAGAACAGACAAGTAACTTTCTCAAGTCCTCTCTGCTGGTGAAGCAAGAGTGTGAGGGCCTCAATGAGTTTCTATCTGACTCCAACACCTTTCTCTTTTGATAACACCCCATTACATCCTTTATTAAGGTAGAGCAGAGAGCTAGAGGGAAGCCCATCTTCAGGGAGGAATAAGCACTTGTACACGTGGCCCCCAGCTCCATTCCCCAGCTTTACTTTCAGCTTGGGCCTCTTTCCATCAGATTCCTCCTGTGCTAGTTAGCTTTACATTACTGTAACAAATACCTGAGATAAATCCACTTACAGAGAGGAAAGGTTTACTGCGGCTCACAGCTTTAAAGCTTTCAGACTATGACCAATTGGCCTCATTGCTTTGGGCCCATGGTGTTACATTGTGGTGAAAGTGTGTGCCAGAGAAAAACTCTTCAACTTACTGCTGGCACATGAGAGAAAGGGATCAAGCCTGGGGTACCACAATCTCCTTCAAGGGTATGCCCCCTAATGACCTAAATCCTCCCACTAGGTCCCACCTCTTAAAATTTCCAACACCTCCCCACAGGGCCAGGGCTGGGCGCCAAGCCGTTAACGCCCAGGCCCTTGGGTAAAACTCATCTGAATCATAGCACCTCTGGTGACAGAGGGCCAGGCCCCCAACGGCCATAACTTCCATCTTAGCAGTTGGACCCAAGCTAGACAAACCTCCCTTTTCCTCCATCCCTTTAACACAACGGAGACAGCCTGGTATTTTCAGAAAGATTTTTACTAAACACAAGGGAAGCTGAAAGGCAATCATTGCAGCAAATACAGGCAGTATAAAAATAGCCGACTTCCCAAACACACATTTTTGGCTCTAGGATCCACAGTGGAAACAGCAGAAGGCTCTTCTGTTGCCCAAACCTAATGTGAAGGAAGCTGCCCACTCCCCCTCCCCCCACCCCACACACACAAAAAAAGGCTTTTAAAGTCCACTTTAGTGGCGCTCAGCCCTGTCCGTACTTCTGGTTGTGGCTGAGAGTCAAGAATCTGAGCTGGAGGAGGAGGAGTGAGCAGGGGAGTGCATGGCTGCAGGATCCAAATTCCCTGGACTTGATGCCCGTAAGCTGGTGCCTCCTTCTCTCCCAACACCTCTGTTTGGTGTCCCTGAGATAAGGGAACTCATCTTTATTTGAACCCAGCATCTGTCTTCTCTCCAAACTCTTCCTTCCTCCTCCTCCAGAGAATGGCACCGGCATCCACCCAGTTAGACAACAAAGATGCCAGGAAGGAAGTCGTTCCAGACTCTTCTCAGGTCCAGTTGGCCACTCCGTCCTGCAGGGGCATTTTCGTTTTCAGAATCTCCTTACTCCTCCCATCACCTCCAATCCTACCCACGTTCAAGTCGCCTTTACCTCTCTCCTGCACCATTGTCTCAGCTCCCTATAGTTTTGCTTCCTTCCGTTCTACCTCCTCTAATCTTTTCTCCACACGAGCGGTAAAACTTTTTAAGCATAAATGCAAGGATGCTATTTTTCCTGCCTAAATCCCTGTAAGACCTCTCCATTATCCTTGAAACAAAGAACCAACTGTTGGCAGTTTTGTTTTCTGTAACCAAAAGACCCCAAAAAAGAAAATCTTCGAGGAAGAAAAGTTTATTTTAGCTCATGGTTTCAGATGTTCATTCACAGTCATGGGACTCCCTAGCTCTGGGATTGAGGTGGGGCAGAGCATCATGGCGGAAGGGTGTGGCACACGGAAGCAGCTCAGGACAAGCAGGAAGCACAGAGCTGGCTTTGCTCACCAGGGATACCATAGAAATCCCATAGGAACACCCCAGTGACCTATGTCTCCAGCCCACACCCTACCTGCCTTACAGTCACCACCCAATTAATCCATTCAAGTGGATTAATCCACAGTTCAGTTATAGCTCTCTTAATGTAATCCTTTCACCTCTGAACATTCTGACACTGTCTCCCATTGGAGCTTTTGAGGGACACCACCACACATTCAAATCATAGCACCAACCATAGTCCAAACATGCTTATTCCTCTAGACTCATGTCATTAGACCCCCTGTCCCTTTTATGCTTGGTAACTTGTACCTTGTCCCCACTCTTGTCCTTCTGAGCTATGTGCATATCCTCAAAGGGTCTACTCTGACATCTGGGTCTTTATCAGAGCTCTTCTTGTAAATGGAATACCTCCTTCCAAGCCTCATCTGGTGTCTCTAGATGTCCTAGCTGCCGCCTGCTCTATAATGCTTTCTGTATCTCAGAAACTGGGATCAAGTGCCTCATGTGTGGGTCCTAACTTGACACCTCCCACTTATGACACTTCCTAGGCTTTATGAGTTTCTGCCCGAGTGCAGAGATCCTTGGGGGAAAAGCAACCCTGGCATCTTATTCATGATTATAATGCTGTTTGTCATCAGTGCCTGTCACTGCGTAGGCGACCTTCAATCCGTAGGTGAATCGATGGTCACGTGAACAAGAATGGGGGGGATGATAGCCTGGGGGGTGGGAGGGGGAATGACTTGACCAAGCCTTGGCCCAGAGAACAAGACTGACTGATGTGACCAACGGACATTTCCAGAACTTCTCCTCCGCATTCTTCCGGGTGCCGGGCGCTATGGACCTGAGGGCCAGGCTTTTGACCAATCAGCAGGACCTGACCTTGGACTAGGCTCCTTTCACCTCACCTTTTAGGAGGCTTAATTCAACACTCCAAGGGAGCGGGTTCCTGAGGGTCTTGCCTGGCCCCCGTTTACAGAAGCAGAATTAAATTTTAAAAGAAAAAGTGGGGCCTCCTTCTTTCTTCTCTCTTCGCCCTTTCTCCTCTCCTCCTGAGATGAGCCCCACGCCATTTGTGCCCCCCCCCCACCCCCCGTTCATCTTCCTCTTTTAATTCATTTGTGACACTCCGGGTCTCACTTTGTGCACTATTTAAGAACGTGTTGGTGGGAGGTGGCGTCTTGATTGATCACCCAGGGTCCTCTCTGACCGACACCCCACGTGAGCATCCAGCAGAGGAGGGTGGGCGAGGGCAGCCAGGGAAGAGCTGGAAAGAGATCAGTGTTGATTCCCCCCAGACACCGCCCTGTGAGGTCTCCCAGTCAATAAGAGATTAGACCAGGAGCAGGTTTAGAGACAGCCTCTCCCCGTTGCCCACGAATCCCCTCCTCTCTCCATGCCCACACTAGGCTCTCGCAGGGCCCTGGGCGGTACTGGATGCACACAGAGCCCCTGCCAAGGCCGTTTCCTCTCCTGAACGTCTCAGGAAGGCCCTGAGCAGAGACTTCTGGTGTTGTTTTCCCAGCCAACGGGATGCTGGGGGTGGGGGGGTGGAAACATCACAGCTGCCACATGGTCTGTGGGGTTGGTGGAGGGAAGGCGAGGGAGCGGAGGTGTAGTTACAAGATGGGGAGAGAGGAAATAAGACAGCAGGGGAGGCGCTTATCAACAGCTTATCACTGCTGTGTTCTGCAGAGGCTCCAAGGGCCACTATGACCCCCGCCTCTGAGTGTTCATGCTTTGTGTGGTCCCCTCCCCTTCAGTGTGAAGGGAAACTGTCTTGCTGCTTGCTTTTAACCAACAGGCATGTCACAGGAAACAGGGCATCACTCTGTGACCATTATTCCACCTAAGACTCATTTTGCTATTGTACTTGCTCAAGTCTCCTCTCTGTCTCTCTTTCTCTGTCTCTATCTTTTTCTGTCCTGCCGGTTGAACCCAGGGCCTGTACATGCTAGGCAAGTGCTCTGCAACCGAGCTGCAGAGCTTTCTTATTTTATGTTGAAACAGGGTCTTGCTAATATGCCCAGGCTGACCTCAAACTTGTGATCCTCCTGCCTCAGCCTCCAAGTAACTAGGAATTACAGGAGTGCTCCATGCACCTGACTCGAGGCCAATCTCTCTCTCTCATCTTTCTCCCTTGTTCACGCTCACTCTACTGTGGCTAGCTTTGAAGAGGCAGGTACCACGAATCCTACAACTGCAAGAAATGAAGTGTTGTCAACCAGAACATGCGGTTGAAAGAGAACCTTGACTTCAGGTGAGAGCCCAGCTCTGCCCCGCGTGCTGAATGCGGCCTCGTGAGACCCTGAGCAAAGAGCCCTACGCCACGCCTGATGGATAGAGACTGAGACAAGAAGCGTGTGTTGTTTTAAGCTACTAAGTGTGACACTTTTCTGCAGTGATAGAAACTGACAATGTGAAACTAATCCCAGAAACCACTTTCCTTCTTGCTTTGAACACCAGAGACTGGATTCTTTATCTTCTTCCATTACCAAAATGGTTTGTTTGTTTGTTTATTTTGTGGTGCTAGGGAGTGAACCCAGGGCATCCTGCGTGCTACGCAAGTGCTTGACCACTGAGCTACATCCTCAGCCCTTTTTAAAAAATTTTATTTAAACAGAGTCTCACCAAGTTGCCAAGGCTGGCCTCAAACTCATGATCCTCCTGTCTCAGCCTCCCAAGTAGCTGGGATAGCTTAATAAGGGATAGCTTAATCTGTTCATACAGATGTGAACTTAACTGCCCAAAGCTCAGGGTGCTGCTATCCAAGGAAAGGCACCCGTACTCAAGGGCACCTTCCCAGCTAAGCTCCCATAGAATTTATGGGTCTTTTCTGACCAGTTTAGATAACTATTTCTTGAATGATGTCTTTTTTTTTTTTTTTTTTTTTAGGAGGAGAGCACTTTTAATTTTCCTTTTCCCCTTTAAACAATTATTTTCTTGACAGGCTTTTAAGATCTGCCATTTAGGCTCCATAGCTGCGGCTGGGGAGGAGGGGACCACTTTCATTGTCAACTTCAAAACTCCTTTCTCACAGCACAGCTCCTCTAGGCCGTGGTGGCCTGCCCCAGGCTGGTGGCTCCCAACTCACTCAGAACATTCCTAGTTAAAAGGCAGCAGCAGGGACCAGAGTCCCCTGGAAGCTGGAAGCAGCTTTCTGAGAGGAGACAGTCTGAGCCTTGGCTCTGGATGCAGCTTTGGCTCCTTAATTTGGGAGGGCACGGGCTTCAGACAGATAGAATCACAACGAATTCTACCGCCGGCGGGCAGTTCCCTGGCTGTGAGCGAGGGATTTAACCTCTCTTGGCCTCTTTCCTTTTCCATGTATGATCATTGTGAAAATCAAATGAGGTGACATGAAAACTCCCGCTCCTTCGCTGTCCAGAGGGTGGTTGTTTCCCGCCTTGGTGGGCGTGGAGGGGCATCTGGGTGAGGAGGACAGAATGGAGTGTCCCAGGGATAAAATGCTGTGCTCAGAGCCCGGGGGGGGGGGGGGGGCTGGCTCCGTCCTGGCTCTTTCCCCCCTCTCTCTTGAATGAACACAAGCCAAGGGCTCAGGATGGGCCCCGGCCATAAGTGCTGGCTGTTGCTGTTGCTTTTATTTTTATTGTAGTTGTCATTGTCACTGCCATCGTTACTGTCACTGAACCCTTCCTCCAGCCGATTTTCCTGGCTCCAGGAGAGGAGGTCTACCTGTTCCTTCTTCTGAAATGCCGCAGCTGGGCGCCTGGGTCAATGACACCTCCCCAACTTCCCTGCCGTCTGGCTTTTGGTTCAGCTTTGCCGACAAGCACACACCACCGTCCGAGGAGGAAAGCCTTGGGTTTGCTTCTGTTTCTGCTTCTGGCTGTCTCTGGAAAGGGCTGCCTCCCCTTGTGAGTCTAGCTGGAGCCGCCTCAGAGCCTCAGCAGGGTCCTCCTGGCCGGTTCCAGCACTGAGGGGGACCATCCTCCCTCCAGGGCCGTTCCAGGGTGGGAGCCACCAGTGCAGAGAAGCAGTGCGGTAGCCACCTGGGCTCAATGGGCACCATCTCTTCCTTTTGCTCCCTGAGCCCTGCAGGTGGTGGGGCCTCCAGCAGTTCCTCATCTCCATCCTATTACCACACCTTTTTGCTTTCTCAGCCTCAGCAACCGGTGGGTAATACTAGTTCTTGTATTGTAGCTTTGCTTTTAAAAAAGATCTAGTATGAGTTCTGTTTTCCTGTGTGGAAACTGACGCTTGAAGTCTGCTCACCCCATGCGGAGGGAGATTGCAAGTAATTTGGAATCAGAGCCTTTAGGGCTAACTGCTTTCTAATGACTCCTCCCATCAACACATCAGCATGGGCATTAAGCCACTTCAAACTCACTTTCTCAAGGCTACACAGTGGAGTATAGGCATCTCCCTTTCCTCCTCCCTGAGTGTTCACAAAGACCCCTGCAAGCTAGTTGCCTCACCCACTTATCTCGGTGTTAGAACTTCAAGAATCATGTGATTGCCGGGTGTGGTGGTTCACGCCTGTAATCCCAGAGGCTTGGGAGGCTGAGGCAGGAGAATCAGGAGTTCAAAGCCAGCCTCACAAAAAGTGAGGTGCTAAGCAACTAAGTGAGACCCTGTCTCTAAATAAAATACGAAATAGGGCTGAAGATGTGGCTCAGAGGTCGAGTGCCCCTGAGTTCAATCCCTGGCACCAAAAATAAATAAATAAATAAAATCATGTAAGTGCTGCTTGAATCCTCTGTGATCATTTACCCTTCTCCTACCCGACCTCGGCATCTCTCTGCTCCTCTTTCAGGACTGCAAAAAGAATCTTGAAGGAAGGACCTTCAATATCCTATTAACGGGCTCCTATAAGGATGTCTGAAAAGTGAACCCTTACTAAATATTCTTCTTCTTGCTGTCAGTTTTATTTTTCTGATGAGAAGACAGTGCTATGGAGAATTTTTATCATCTGCCCATGATTACTGATGTAGCCAGTGGTGGGGCAGGGATTCTGAACCAATTTTGCCTGATTCTAAAACTCGAGATTTCAATAACTGCTTTATTCTCCTAACTGTCCATCTCCCCATCCATCCATCTATCCATCAAAGAGAGTTTAGTACATGTCAAGCACGATGACAGTCACAGTAATTGAGAGTGAAGAGTCCTATTTCCCCCAATATCATGGAGATGATTATATCCAGAGCCAGCTCTGGAAGGGTGGGGACTGAGATCAGGGGTGGAGTGATGGATAAGGGGTGGTGGAAGAAGGAGACAGCCGTGAGGTGAGCCAGGCCAGAGCTGGCACTGCTGGCCTCCGGGGCTCTTGGTCCACAGCCTCCGCTGATCTCTTAGAAGGCTGACACTGGGGGCATACCCTATGTCACAAGGAACCAAAGCCCCCTCCCCTTCTAATATAGCTCATTCTTCAGGCTCTTTGGTTGCTTAACAATAACATCAACAACAACAATAAAATAAGTAAACAAGAAGCATGAATGTAAAGAACTGTGAAAGGTCACAGGCACAGAGAAGCCATTCCAGCTCCTCAGCGTAACAGAGGGCTTTGGTGACCGATGTCTTCCTAGCCCTCAACCTCATCTTCAGCACTGTCTCCTCCTCTGTCCAGCTGGTCTTTACCATCTTTGAGTGTGGAAGAGATTTTGAACCCATATCAGGCTCTCAGAAGGCTGCTTCTGAATCTATCTTTCCTTCTCTATTTTCTTTCTTTCTTTCTTTTTCCTTTCTCATATTTTCCCTTTTCTGTTTCTCTTATGGATTGATTCTTTGTATCTGTCTCGGCCTCTCTTTTCCTGTAGGTTGATGGTGGCTTCATGTAACAGAAATTCTGATGCAAAGTGGTGAAAACAATAACGAAGTTTATTTTGAGCAAAGCAGAGTCTAAACATTAGAATCTCCTAGAGTGAGTTGAGGTGGTAACTCAATCATGCCATCAAGGACCCACATTCTCTCCTTACTTCTGCTCTCCTATTTGTAAGATCTTTTTTTCTGATCTTTGGACCAATAGCAAGTGTCTACTCTGCCAAATGCTCAAGAGAAAAAAAAAACGGGTCTAGAACCTATGCTGCCTCCAATTTCTTTCCACCCTGGGTCCCTCCTTCTTCCTCCTTGACCTCCTCCTCCTTCTCTTCTCCCCTCCTGTTCCTCCTTAGAACACTGGAGGTTGGTCCAGAAGAGGCACCACACTAACTTCCTCTCATATCTCATTAGTTGGGGTCAGGACTCATGTCCATACACAAGGGAATCTCTGACCCTGGGGACAGAAGGATCATGCCCGGCCTAGACTGTGTGGTGTGGGGGATGGTATGGAGCCCGCTGTCAAAACCTGCAAACTTTCTAAGATTTTACTCCATGGCTACAGCTTCCTGGATGCTGACCAGCAACATGAGACTCCTGGGTCAGCTTGATTAATCCCCGCACAGAAGACGGCATGGACTGCAAGTCTACATTCCTTTCCAGCCTCCAGGGTTCCACGGGGGTAGCTCGGGGGGATGCTGGACTGACCCTCAATTATGAGTATTTAGGGAATCTGAAGGAGGAGGGAAACAGGAAAAGCACTTACAAGTATAAAGCTTAAAAACCACACTCGTGTTTGATGAAAACTGCAGCCACAGAACCAAAGAGCTCCATGAGACTTGAGTGGGCATGAAGATCGCCCCCCAACACACATGGTACGGGTGAGAACCAGATTTCTGAAAATCAGAAATAAAGAGAATACAAAAGTGAAGGAAAAGACAGGAAGACACGCAGAGGAGCAAATTTAATAATGACAACAGACTTCTTACCACGGTTTATGCAAGTCAAAAACATTGAAGTAGCATATTTATAAAACAGGGCAGGAAATTTTGTTTATCCAATGAAAATATTTTTTTCAAAAATTAACACACAAAAAGAACCAATTTTTTTTGAAAAAGGCAAAGCTGGGAAATTTGACAAACCAAACTAACCCAAAACAAACTAATAAACAAACAAAAAAAACCCCAATAGTACCCTGTTTTATAAAAGAAACAACAAAACCTTAAGCTCTTTAGATAGAAGGACAATGAAACTTGATAAAATTTTCAATCTTATGGAAAAAAATTTAATCTACAAAGAGGAATAAATAACACAAGAATTAGTAAATGTTGGAATAAATATGAATACTATTTTCCCTCCTTTGTAATCACTTTAAAAGTTGGTTGACTCGCTGAAGATACTGACTGTGTACTGTGCGATATAACAAATATAGAAGAAAATTGTCAGGTGATAATAGCACTAGAGATAGGGAGTGGGAAAAAGAGCCACACTGTCCACCTCCTAGGCTCTCCATCAAGTGGCCCAGTGCTCCCTGAGGGCTGACTGGGGGAGAACAAAGTTGTATACGGCAAATTGAAAAGCAACCCATAAAAAATAAACAAGAGTCTGTGTATGGGGTGAAGGTGGGAGTTCATAACCCACTTGAATCAAAGTGTGGAATATGATATGTCAAGAAATTTGTAATGTTTTGAACAACCCACAATAAAAAATTAAAAAAAAAAAGAAAAAAAGAAAAAAAATAAAAATAAACAAGAGTCTGATAAATAAGCCAGTAACGAAAACAGAACGAAATGCAAGACTATACTTAGTTAATTTGAAAAAAAAAAAGGCAGGAAAAGAGAAAAAAAGAACAGAAAACAAAGAACAGATGGAATAAAAAGAAAACAAGCATAGAGTGTGGGTAGTCTGGTAGTCTCAGGGCCGACCATATTGGGGATTACATTAAAACATAATGGTATAGCACCCCAGAGATGGTAAGATCGGATAATAACGTAAAACCTCACTGTACGTTGTTTATAAGAAACCATTTAGACCTAAAGAAACAAACAGGTTAAAGGCAAAAGGATGGAAAAATATATACTTTGCCAACACTTATCAGAATATCAGGCAGTTTTTAAGTGTGCTATTTACATTCATCACTTCAAGGAATATTTAAATCACCTTGTGATAACCAAGTCATCACTTTAACGAGGAAGCAATTTCAAAGTTCTGGCTCTTAACTGCCATAAAACGAAAGACTCCTAAAAGGCAGGAATCCTCTCTTATTATTTATTTTTATACTCACAGTTCCTGTATATTTACATCATGAGGTCTGACCCATGCATGATAGGTGACTGATAATTCCATTTTTTATTATTATTTTAGTTGGCACAAAACAATTGTACATATTTATAGGGCATAAAGTGAAGATTCAATAATACATGTGTATATTAGGCAATGATCAAATTGGGCAACCAGCATATTCAATACCTGATATGTTTATCATTTTGCTATGATGAGAGCATTAAAAAAAACCTCTCTTCTAGCTATTTTGGAATATAAAATATATTATTGCTAACTATAGTCTGATAGTTAAGTGAATAAACAAATGTACAACCTGTTAGGTGGGTGGATGGATGGATATATGAAGAAATGGATGTACCTGGGAAGGCAGTTATGCCTTATTATCCAAGTTGTAGTGTGTGCATTGAATAGAACTCAGTTTAAACATGAGAACAAACTTTCCCAGCAGCCTGTAACATCACACATCAGTGGTCAAGGTGAGAATTCAAACTTTTTGGTGCAGAAGATAGACCCCAAGTTGGTTGGAACCAAGCAGGGGGCCCTTCCAAGGTCCGAGGTTGGCCTTCTGCCAGAGAGTGGACAGTGCCTGGTAGTCCCAACATCAAGCCTCTTTTTTCTGATTGATCCCCCTCCTTGGCTCTGAGAACAAACCAAACACCCTGCCTCCTACCATTTCCTGTGAGGCATCCTGCTTAAAGCAGTGTCTGGCTTTTTGAGAATGATATCTCTGTGAGCTATTATGTGTTTAAACGCTGCCAAAGAAACCTGTAATTACATCTGTTTCTCAATCTTAGACCATACGGACAATGTGCTTGCCAGAGTCGATAAGATGATCGGATTCATCAAAGTCATTCGCAGTTCATTCAATAGACGCACACCTCCACTGATCACAGGGTTCTATATTTGTTTGTTTTGCAAAACAAACAAACTGGATGGGTGTTATGGATAACCAATGGAGATGGCTAAAGCAAAAAAACAAAAAACAAAAAACAAAAAACAATGACCGTAGAGGTATCAGGGACTGCATTTTGACAAAACAAATGCTTCATGTAAGAAGAGAAGAAAGTGGCTGCGTCTTCGGAAAGAATCAGGATGTGCAAAAAGTTCAGGACAATCTCACTAACTTGGATGTTCAGGTTTTTTTGAACAATGCCTAAATATTCCTCAGAAGGCTATCTTTTCTTGTTCCTTGTTTCAAATGCTCAGCCATTGATGTCCCCCCAGTAGAATCCTGAATTAACACCTTCTGCATTTACAGACCAGGCTGATCTAGGATATCTTTATTTACAAAGGAAGTCTTTGGAAGAATATTCAAATTGATCCCTCTTGATTCAATGTCAAACCACCTAGAAGAGTCATAAATGTCACTGTATATTGGGGAACAGAACGAATCATTTTAAAAATGTGTATAAGCATTCCAAAAGGTAGAAGCTCCCTGAGAACAGGAACTCTCACTCACCGCTGGAGCAGCAGCACTACTATCACCTGGGAACACACCAGAAACTGAGGTTTATGGTCTCCATCCAAGACCTACAGGTGGAGAAACACTAAGGATGGGCCCATTAGACTCCACTTTATCACACTCCCTGGTGTTTGTGATGCACGCTGAAGTTTAAGAACCTCTGGCTTAGAACCACAAAGGTGTGTTTCTCACGTCCCTTAGAAGGGCACTGAGCTACGCCCTGTTCCACACCATCTTTACCTTGCCAGCCTATTGGGGTAGGAAAGAAAGATGTGGGGATCCAAGGGTTAGCTCCTAAACCTTTGCACAGAAATCACATTGTCCCTTCCACTGACATTCCATTGTCGTCGCCAAATCTGATGCTGATGGGAAGGAAACGTACAGCCCCGTCATGGGGGACACATGGGGAAGGCAACAGGGCTACTGCACTCATTTCATTACTCTGTAGATGTATAAGTGACAGTAAGAGCCGTGCCTTGACAAACACTTTTAAAGGTCATGGAACAATCATAATTTTTTCCATTGTTAAGATTGCTTTGTCCAGCTCGTGGGGTCCCTTTTAGGGCGCTGCACCACTGTGCACACGGAGGACTGCCCGCATCTGGGGGAACAGTAAGAAAACCTACCCTATATTTTTTTTTCCTGTCTGCTCAAACGTGCCAACTTAGAAAAGTCTTCCCAGCACTGCTGTCCCCACACCTTCTGCCACCGTATCACATTACCCTATTTAGTTTTCTTCATAGCACTTATACCTAGCTACTGCTACTTTATTACTTTAATCTTTCTAGAATTTATTACCACATAACTCCCCCCCACCCCAATCAGGGACTTTGTCTATCTTTTTCATGGCTTTGTCCCTAGAATGTAGAACAGTGTTTCATGTGGGGGAAAAAAAATGTTCCTTAAGCATTTTGGGCTATGAATTTGTTGATATCCCCTGAGATGGACCAAGGGAACTCTCGCTGTGGTTTCGAATGGAGTCGAGGCCTGTGTTGAGTGTGTGCCAGGAGCTGGGGAAGGCAGATAAGGAGGCCTCCAACTCGATGCCCACACACGGGGCCCAATATGGATTTGTTTCTGCTGGTGAGGAATTCAGCTTATTTAGGGAAGCTGTGAGCGCTCGGCTCATGATTCCACGCTGGTGTCTAGCTTCTTCCTCCCCAGCTTGGAACGCACCCAGCATTTGACTGGAGGTTTCTCCTATTTCTAATGAGAGGGATCAAATCTCCTGAAGGAATGCCTTATTCTTATCGTACGAAGGATATTTGGTGAGGTTTGACTCTGCCTGGCCAGGGACATAACATAGAAGTGGTTAAAGGAAACTAGACACTAACTAGCCCCTTCTCTCCAAAGAGCTGTAGTGAGATATTGTGGGTACCAGAGATTAATTGATGTGTTATCGATTACTTATTTTGTTTCATATGCACACTTACATTTCTAATTTAGCAATCTAACGATCTCAGGAGATCACCTTAAGTATAACCTATTGCTTAGACAAAACACACTCAGGTTCACAGAACTTAAGTGACTTACCAAAAGCTCTCTAGCTAGGTTTGGGGTTCAAACTAAATCGTCCATTCTCCAAATCGAGGAGTTTCATATTTAAATATAGTTCGTTAGACTTTCAAGAGAGAGAGAAATGACTCAGATATAGGTGCAATTTCTCTATTCCAAGAATCTGAAAATCCTGCCTGATAACCATTCTGTGTTCAGTAGACCACAGTCATGGGGCGATTCTAAGATTCACCAAATCGTATCTGCGTCAGTTCTGCTGTGAAGTCCTCACATTATCCCCATTAGCTAAAAGCATCTCCTTTAATGGGTTGAGGAACCTGAAATTCTTAGATACAAAAAGATTGAAGTCAAAAGCTTAGAAAGGCAGAAACTGGATCAGAACAATGTAAGTTTGCACTACATCTTCAAGACTCTGTGGCTTTGGGCGATTCCTTTCCTATTTCCTGCTCTCTCTCCTTCCACACTGATGTTCCCAGGGGCAGAGATCATCTCTCTCACTGCTGAGCATGTCTGAACAGGAAAGACTTCTTGGTAACAGATCCTTGCTAACATGCACCCCCCTCTGCACCCACAGTTCTTCCTGACTAACAAAACCCAATTCTGTGCAGACACCAGGCAGAGAGCGCCTCCACCGCCGTCCCTCAGAATGAATCACGCTTGGTCTACACCAGCTCTGGCAACTGGATTCCTATTTCGATGACTCTGCCCTGGAGGTGGTCTCATGTCCCATTTCTGAACAATGAGATGAAAGAGGACATTCTCTGGAGACTTTCCTGCCTTCCCGTTTGGGCTGTGTAATTAATTCACTTGATAAATATTTATCATGTTCCCCCATGCACCAGGAAATAAACTCTAGGATCTCTAGAAATAGCAGTGAACAGAATGCATGGGAAAAGTCCCTACCCTAATTGATCTTCTAATGGTGAAAGGAAGATAATAAGCTAGTTTCAAAAATTAACTCCAGTAGAGCAAGTGAAAGATGCAATATGAAGAAAAATTAAGCAGGTGGGTTAGGGGTGGGGTGCTTGGTAGCTGGGAACAGAGAGGTAACAGGAGAGGGGTTAAGTAGCCAGATAACAGATTTATTTTGAAGATGGATCCACTAGAATTTCCAGATGGGTTGGATGAAGGGAGATAAAGTTGAAGCCAAGGTTCATTGGGACCTTGAACAACTGGAAGAGCAGAGAGATCATTTACTGAGAGGATCCGACTGAGGACACATTAGGTTTTGGGGAAGGGAGTGAGATCAAAAGTTGAGTTTGGGGCTGGGGCTGTATGTAGCTCAGAGGTAGAGCGCCCGCCTTGCACGTGTGAGGCACGGGGTTTGATCCTCAGCACCACATAAAAATGAATAAAGATATTGTGTCCCTCTACAACTAAAAAAAATTTTTTTTAAAAAGTTGAGTTTGGAGGATGTGAACTTCAGAGACATTTAAGTGGAGATATTAGAAAGTCAGTGGCTTCTACTGGGCTGGAATTTAGTAACCCAAGAGAAAGTTTGAGGCAAAAGTTTAAATTGGATGGGATTTCAGAGAAAGTGGCAGGGGATGAAAGAGAGAGGGGGGGTATGGAAAGTGATATTGAGGTGTCTGTCATTAAAAGGGAACAGAGAAATGTGGGAGGTGATGGAGTTGGGGATGCTGTTAGGCCAATAACTCCTGTAGCTGTGACAGTGTCTGTCTCTCACCAATGACGGATGGATGGAGAAAATGTCAGAGACTTTGGCCAGAGGCCTTACATGGCTGGGGTACTGACTTTAACTATTTGTGCCTGAAGCTACCATCTATCAAGCAGATAATTACTTGTAGCCAGAGACATCCCAGCAGAAATGCACCAATGTGTTTGCAGGAGACTCAGCTTCCGGGAAGCATGGTGGAGGTAGTTGGGAGTGTGGACATGGAAGTAAGCTTCTGAGCAGCTACTCACCAGCTGTGTGTTCTTGGGCAATTATATACCTTAAATATCTTCAGCTTCTTAGTGTAAATACAATGAATATTATAATTGTTCCAGATCCACTGGTGCTATGGTCTAAATGTCCTCCCCTCAAAAATATTCGTGCATGGGAAACAATGTCCCACTATGGAGGAGGGGGTAGTTTGGGGAGACTTTGGATTAGGAAGGTCCACCCTCAGCATGGATTAATGCTGTTGGTGAAAGGGCTTGCTGAGTGGGTTCACTCTCTCTCACCCCGCCCCCCCCCCCCCCGCCTCTTGGGAGAAGAGGTCACCATAGATGGACACCAGATGCCAGCACCTTGATCCCAGACTTCTGGTCTCCAAGATGGAGAGATTAAGCCTTTGTTCCTTAGAGATCCTCAGTCTTAGGCATTCTGTTGTAGCAGCACAAAAGAAAATAAGAAAGAGGGTTATACAGGGGACCATATGAGATAATCCATAAAATGCACTTAACACTGGGCTTTGAACGTGGTCCGCATTCCATACCTGTGCCTCATCGTTCTTGCTTCCTGGGCTCAGACTCTGTACCTGTGGGTCTTCATTCAGCCCCTCTGGGGAAGGAAAATCCCCTCCCAGCCTTTGGGAAATCCACAAAAGCCCAGCTCCTCCTACCCTCCCCAGCAGAAGGGCAGGCTCTGAACAGAAATGACCTGGAATAAACTTGCAGAGCAGGGATCAGGGCCCAGAAGAGGGACGGCTGAGCTGGGAGGGCTGGGCATGTTTCTGCCAGAACAATAGGGGAGCACAGTTCCCCTCACAGCTGTCTCCCTCCCTCCCTCGGCCCGCCCCCATTGATAGAGTTATTCAGTTGTTCCTCACGCCGCAGTGGCCGCCAGAGTATCTCAGTCCTCCGCAGCCTCCTGAGGGTATTCACTGCGGAGCCTCGCTGCCTCCCAACAATTAAATCAAGTGATGATTGTCAAAAGTGTTGGCTGTCCTTTGGCCTGTGATGTCTAGGCTGCACTTCCTAGGTAGGTTAGCACCTGGAAACAGTCATCACCTGCCTGGCTCCCTGCCCCAGGGTGCCCCAGTCCCAGCAGCCCAGGCCTGGCTGGCTTCAGGCTCTGGGACTAACCAGAGGGGAGTGGAGGGCTTGCAGGGCGGGTGCACCCCCGGGTGCCCTTCTGCCTCCTCCGACGTGAGAACGCAGTAAGAAGACCCCTAACACACTGATCCATGGACTCCCAGCCTCCAAGACAGAGAGATCAACGTTCTGCTCTTTATAAGTCTTTCGGTCCCAGAGGGTGGGACGGAATCAGGGGGAAGCTCATCCTGGGTGCAAAGCTAGCAGATGCGCTCATCCTGCCCCGGGCTCCAGTTCCACAGTGAGTTCCAGGTCTAGCTCTGGCTCCTCTCCGTCTTGGCAGCCGACTCCAAGTCCCTTCTCAGGTTGGTCATTCTCCTTTTCTCCAGCAGGGCCAGGTGACCTCTACCTGCAGTTCATCTTTCCCCTGTTTATCTGGTTGCTTTAGAGGCATGAGGCATGTTATTCCTTAGATTTCCATGTCAGTCCTCTGAGGGAGGTTGAGACCCATGATGTCAATCGCTTCCCCAAGGGTTTGTAAATAGCAAGAGAGAGGGATGTGTTTTGAGCCCCAATGAAGAGGCTTTTTTTTTTCTTCTTAATACTGGGGATCTATCCCAGGGGCCTTTTACCACTGATCTATATTCCCAGTTCTTTCTATTTTTTATTTTGAGATGGGGTCTCAGTCAATTGCTGAGGCTGGCTTCAAACTTGTGATCCTCCCGTCTTAGTCTCTTGAGTCAGTGGGATTGCAGGTGTGTGCTATTGTGCCTGGCTCCCAATATAGTTTTTTAGGGTGTAAGATGCATCTAACTTGACCCTTCCCCTTTGTTTCCTTTTCCTCCTTCACTCAGGGCTTGCTCCTCTGATGGGAGAATTCTGGAAATCTGATTAGGCTTGGTGTACCAGCATGTGCACCTGCAGCCCAAGAATGACAACAGCTTCTCTCTGTCTCTGTCTTTCCTACCTCCCTGTTCTTCTCCGTCTTTCACACTTGAATGTCACATCTTTTTAGACCTGAGCAGCCCTTTGGTGGTTCTGTCCTGTGGGGGTGGAGCAGACCCCTCCTGCTCAGGCTTCCGATGATGGCTGCTCTCATTATCTGGTTCAGTTTGTCAGAGAGCTCTGCACATGGATTTGGGCACAAGTGTAACTAGTCATAACACTTTACTGAGTTTTCCCATTTGTCATTGTCCCTTGGGAGTGTCTCCACCTTGGGAAGAAGGCAGTACAGCTCCATCTAAGTATCCCTTGGTTCCAAAGACCAAACCTTTGAATGAATTCCTGCACGTCATGTCTCTTAGGTTTCAGACCCAGCACTCTGTGCTACAAAACTAGGCATAACACAAAGCAATGAACGTGGCCCCAAAGCCCTTTCCCATCCCCTAACAAAGCCCAGCTCTGACGGGATCTGCTACGTACAGTAAGAGGCTCAGCGTTTGCTCAAACTCAACTTTAATCTCAGACAGAAAATTCGATCCGCAAACTTCCTCTGAATATTCTAGAACCCTTCAAATTCTTTATGTTTGGCAGCATAAAAATACCTTTGCTTCAATCATGGGAAATACAAAGGCGTTTTTCAAAGAAATGAGCTACACAAGAAATGTTCTTTTTTATTTTATTTTTTTAAACTCCAACAGTTGACTTTTAATATTTGACGTTTGAATTTGTAGTTAGGGATCTCTTTACATTACGTCTACACACTTCTGTAGCCAGAGAAAGAAGAGAGCGCTTGGGTTTATTAAAAGAATAACAAATGTCTTTGAGGGTTGCCGTGTTGAGTTGGCGGCATGAAGAAAGAGGAAGCTCTTCCTCCAGAGGTCGCTCTGCGTCTCAAGGACATCGCCCTTGGCAGAGCCTGAGGAATTGCTCATCCACGTTGGAAGTTCCCCCAGATTTCCTCCTGAGCTCCCCCTTGACGGCGTCTTGCTGACTCGCCGTTCCTCTTTGTGACCCTTGTGCACTGGCTTTTCTACATCCCATTCATCAAACTCAATTTCCTGGGAGATCTAGAAGGAGCTCTCTTGCAGCCAGATGTTCGTGGGGGGTTCTAGGATGGAGATTCTGGCCTGAGTCCAGACCCTGATGCCTTTCCAATCCTGCAAAGGGAAAGCACTGTGGGGAGAGCCCGGGGCTGGCAAGAGGAGGTCAGTAGGCGTCCAGCCCTTCTATTCCATGACATCGGCTAAGGTACCATGTAGGGTGATAAGTGCCACAGCAAAGACCCAAACCTAGGTGACCTGAGGTTGCACGTGTTTATTTCTTATTCACTGAGCGGTCTGACATGGGCATTTCTTGTTACCAAGTGGCCTTCCATGTGTGATGGAGGGACTTAGGCTTTGTTCATCTTGGGGCTACGCCTTCCCCTGAGTCCCCAGAGCCTCTTTGTTCAGCCCCGTCAAGTGGCAATAGAGGGTGGGGAAGGTTTAACCCCATCTTAACTAACAGCCTGGCAGTGACTGGTTCTGCATCTCTAAGGTCTTGTCATGGGGCCCAAGGAGATGAAAGGTGACCTTGGAATTGAAGGATTTGTCGAGTCAGTCACTTTCAGGTAATCGCCTGTGTGATTGAAGAGGCTGCCATCTTTGGTGAATGGTTAGCTCTCTCTAATCTGTTCTAAGCCTCCATTTTCTCATGGAGGAATGAGAATTTGTCTGATGGAGAGACGGAGCTTCTAGAAATGTTGAATAAACTGCCCAAGGCCACGCAGCTGGTGAATGCGAGGTCCCTACTTGGAACGGTCTCTCTCAGTTCCTTCCACCGGGTGGCTTCCACAGCTCACCTCAGACCCTATGTTTAGTCAGCTTTTGTGTCACTGTGACCAACAGACTTGACAAGGACAGCTTAGAGGAGGGAAAGTTCAGTTTGGCTCCCAGTTTCAGAGGTTTGGTCCGTGGTGGCCCAACCCCACAGTTCTGGGCCCAAGCTAAGGAGGGGCATCATAGTGGACACGTGTGGTGGGGGAAGGCAGCTCAGAACATGCAAACCAGGAAGGAGAAAGAGAGCACACAAGGACTCAGGGACAGAATATAAACTCCTCGGTCACACTCCTGTGACCCACCTCCTCCCTCCATGTCCCACCTATCCATAGTTACCACCATTAGACCATTCATATTATTAACCCACCAAATGGATTAACCCACTAATTAGGTTGCAGCTCAGAAGAGAGAGGAAGGGGCCTAGGACAGGTTGTAGTCCCCAAGGGCATGCCCCCAGGTGGCCTACTTCCTCTAAACATGCCCTACTGGCCTAGAGTTTCCACCTTCCAGTAATCCATTCAGCTGTCAATGGATTAATCCAGTGGGGAGGTCACAGGATCCAATCACTTCCCACAAACCCCACCACTTACTTGCATTAGGGACCAAGCCTTCAACATATGAGACTTTGGAAGAATTTCCAGGTCAAACCATAATAGCTAGTCAATTAACCTCCTTACAAAGTGGCCCAACACCTGCCCCTACGCTGTAGATTTAAATGATATAATGCATGCAAAATAGCGTTCACAGTATCGACACACAGTAGGCACTCAAATTACTAGACGCTTCCCACTTCTCTTCTGTCCTTACCACTTGTCTGGGTCCCTCCGTGAAAGCTCTGAGTCTGCACATTTTCTAATTCCAACAGCTTTTTGGATTGCAAACTCCATGTGGCCAAGGGTCACGTCTGTCTGGGTCCCTGGCACATCTGCAGCGGCCGACAGTATTGGTGGGGTAAGTCATTGAATTCACCCTGTCCCCGGTTTAAGTTCTCCTCTTATTTATTTTGTATTCTCTCCGGGGCTTTCTTAGAACCAGGCAAGAAAACTATGCTCTGTGAATATTGTTTGGATGGAATTATTATGAGAATGAGTGCGAAAAAGAGGCAAAGGTCCTGGGGTCTAAACAGAAAGGAGCCTGAGATGAATTCATTTGGGGTCTGTTAATTGTGGAGGCTGCCAGTTCTCAGAACCAGAGCGCTTCATTGTCTTCTGGGCTTGTACATATATAGATTTATGAGAGTCTGTTTTAAGAAATGTATTCAGGATCGTTGACTCCAAAGAAATTGTGGAGCACAAACCATTTTCTCCTTGGAAGGACAGATTAAAAGGTCAGTCATTTTAAAGTCAGTAAAATAATGCTTTCGCTCTTTGGTTTCCTCCCCCCCCCCTGACCCCCGCTTCTTTTTTAACACTCTCAGGGGACTGGCTGGGACTCAGTGAGCCATGTGGCATTCACCGTTCCTAGGACCTGGGGCTCCGACTTCCCCTCTCCACCAGTCTCCTGTCCACCTGGTGGGTCCCTTGGGCTCCCGTGGAACATGGCAGCTTTGAGAGGTTGCTGGCTACTTGGCAGCCACTGCTGGGGGAGAGCAGGGCTAGCCCAGTGGGATCTGCGGGCAGTGAACATTCCTGAGTTGATGCAAATTGAGATTTGACTCGCCAGCCCGGTTCCATTTTCCAAATAATAATGCATTAGCCCAGACCTACTGAGAGCTTAGCGTGCAAACATGATGCTAAGCATGGATAGCACCTCTGTCATCTGATCCTCATCCTTCTCCTCTGAACCAGGTACCATCACCTTCATTATCATTTTTAGTTTTACAGGTGGGAAGCTGGGGCTCAGAGAAGTTAAGTAACAGTTCCAATGTTGCACAGCTCAGAAAGACTAAGGCCGACCTCAACCAAAGTACTGCTACACTGTGGGCACTGAGAAGAAGAAAGGGCACCCGAGTGCCCTTGAGACCTCAGTTCTGACAGTTTCACATCCCATGCCATGGTTAAAGTGGAGAAGTTAGAAAAACCACTCCATCAGAGGGTACTGACAACTGTGGAGTTAGGGACTGCATGGGCACAAGCAAGAATCGTTCAGTGACTCCCTTCTTGACCTCCTTGCTGACCACAGGGTTGCTCCAAGATGCCCGGTTTAGGGTTAAGCACATGGGCTGTGGACCGTCTCCTGTTTCTCCTCAGCTCTATGAGCCTTGGAGCTGGAGCTAATCTGACCTCAAGCATGAGGGTCATAAGAGGGAAGGGTTCAAGGGTCGAAGTGGAAGTTCAGGACACGTGGCACCAAGCTTGGCATCCAGGTTGCCAGGTGTTGGCTCCCAGCGGAGCCTTCTCACTTGATCTTCCGAGAATGGTTGTCCCTGGTGGGACTGAGGCCAGGCTGGTCTGGGGTCCTCGCACACCAACGTCCATCTGCCGCTGTTTCCTCACCTGCGTCCAGACTCTCCGGATGATTCAAACCCTCTCAAGCTCCCAGTAGCCGGGCACATGGATCAAGGACTCGGGCCCCTCCGTGGCGGGTGCTGACCACCCCAAGGCGGTGAGATCAGAGATCTAACTTTGGTGCTGGAACAGAACCAGCCTCTTGAGCCCTGTAGCCTTGGACATGTCTAAGTGCCCCCCCGGCGGGGGGGAGGTCACTGCCCTGTCCAGCTCGCCGGAGGTCTCTGCACCGGGGCTTTCAACCGTCTCAGCCGATAAAATCAAGTGTGACTTTGCTTTCAAGTGGCTGGGCATTGTCCTGTGCTTATGTCCCCATCAAGGACTCTGCAAAGTGATTATTGATCATGAGCAGAAATTATGGGTCAGCATGATACAGAAATCAAGAGCATGAGTTCTGTCTAGATTTAAGTTCTGGCATTTGTCACTCACTGTGTGACCTCAGTTTTCCATCTTCAGAATCGAAATAGTACCAGTATGACTCTCATAGAGCACTAACACTTTGGGGTGTGTGTGTGTGTGTGTGTGTGTGTGTGTGAAGATCAGGAAAATTGTTTTATGCAAAGAGCACTTAGAGTGGGAGTTTTTTAGGGTGAATATGTCTATAAGTTGTGGGCCTGGATGTAGTCTAACTTGTGATTCTACTTTGATGCACTTCCAACCTTGTTCTGAACTTTGGAGCTGTGCAACCCTTACCGAGCTACTTAACCTCTCTGACCTCCAGTTTCTCCTCACTTGTAAACTGAGACTCAGAGCCCCACACCCTTGCTACACTTGCCCTCCCGTCATGCACTTGGGTTCTCTCTGCATTGCCCTTTGTCCCAGTTAAACCGCTCCTGGGGGATACGCTAAGCCGCCACCAGAACATGAAGCTCCCCACCACCACACCCAGACCTCACTTTTCACATCCTGGCTCCTGTCTGTGCCCCTGGTAATAACAGTGAGATGTGGGTTTATTCAGGGATCCTCCCAACGGAACATGGTGTGAGAAGTTGGTTGTGAAAATCGGCCAGACAGAGAAGGTTCCTGGCGGGTAAGGGAGCTAAGATGTTGAGAAACAGGAGTGGAGGGAGACCAAGAGGGGACAGGTCCTGTGATGTAGAGGGTGACATTTGCTTTTGGTCCATTTAAATCTCAGCTATGTGACAGGAGTCCCTTGCTGTCCCCAACACTGGCTACGGGTTCTGAGTCTATATCATTATCATTTGGCAGGGGGATGCTGCTCTCCAGAAAGGGTACCGGCACCTTTGCATTTCCAAGGAGGTCACCCCTGGCCCAGGGTGTTCTGTTCAGACACGGGGGTCAGGTCACAGGCAGGTGTCGGGAGAAAGCTGAGCACCGAGACCACGTCGTCCAACGCGCTGTCCTTAGGCTTGGGAAGAGGCTGGGAGTGGAGGTGCCCACTGGCTCTCGTGTCCCTCGGGGGTCTCAGTCTGGGTCTGGTGATCTGACCTGAAACACAGGGGCTCTTGCAGAATGAGAAGTGGTGGCCCTTGGGTCAGGGTGTCATGGCCCCTTGGGACCACGGCAAGATGCTCCTTGGACTCAGGTATAAACAGACCCTGGCAGCCTGGAGAGGCCTGGACACGCAGTGACAGCAGGACTTGGGCCGAGGCTCCGAGACTCTGCCCCTACACAGCGTCAGCAGGGCCGCGCCTGGCTGTGGGTCCGGGGGCTGGGAGACACGGGGCCAGTGTAGCTGTCGGCCGCCACCTGGGAGGGCAGCCTGGCCAGTCCTGGAGCTCAGGCGGAGTCAGGGAGCCTTTGCTGCTGGCCCTGGGCCTCCATCCGGGTCAGTGGGTGGCTAAGGCACCTAGTCACTTCCTAGTTCCTGCCACGGCCTGGCCTCGTCCCTAGAAAGGGTGAGTTCGTCTTGTGACTGGACAAAACTCATCCAAGGATAAAATTCTGATTAAAACAAAACAAACGAACAAACAAAAATCCCCGTTCCCGGGAAGTGGATCCTGGCTCCCTTCTCCCCGGGCACCAGGCCTGGACATGGGCCCTCAATCCCCAGTGACGTCCCCATTCAAGTTGCTGGGCTGCTGGAAACTTGACCCCGGCCTGCCTCCGGGGCCTGGTCTCTTTTGTTCTGCCCCAAGTGGGTAGCCCTGGCCGTCCTCCCTGCCCTGCCCTGCCCTGCCCGGACTCTGGGGAGGAGATCTGGGCACCACGAGGCCGAGCAGGGAGAAGCCCAGCTGCCCCCGCGGCCCTGCTCAGCGCGGCCTGGTCAGAGCACCTGCCTGGAGGGGCCTCTCCTTGTGGCGGAGGCAGGACTCAGGTTTCCAGGGAGCGTCCTGTGGCCTCTGTGTGCTCCTGTCACTCTCAGGCCAGCCTCCACGAAGGGAGTGGACAGTGGTTTCACGGGGCGATATGGTGAGCTGGGCTTTCCTCCTCCTTCCCGCCTCTGCCCATGCGCGCTCCTCCACCCACAGAACGTCCTCTCCTCCTGCTCCTTGGTGCTTTTCCTCTTTGGGACCCATTTTAGGCCACTTTACTCCACCCACCTGGGGCACTGCAGCTGTCCCATCCAGCCCCTTCTGTACCCGAGCGTCCTATCGCAGGAGTGGTCAGGTTTTAGAAAACCGCATCAGACTTGAGTTGAAAGTACCGAGCCTCTGCTGCTTATGAGCTGTGCTCATCTCTCAGCTGCTGCTCCGTGTTGTGAGACGTGGAGGCAGAGTCTCGTCCACAGGGGATGGCAGGAGCCCAGACGGAGATGCAAGTGGAAGCTTCTTATAAACCACAAGTGTGGCTGGGCCTGGAGGCTCATGCCTATAATTCCAGCGTCTCTGGAGGCTGAGGCAGGAGGATCACAATTTAAAGGCCAGCCTCAGTAATTTAGCGAGGCTGTAAGCAATGCCAGGCCAGGGAGTGGCACCAGCAGGTAAGTCACTTCTCTGAACCTGAGACTCCTCCGACATAGAAAATGTGACAGAAATAATAGCTACCTCATACCTGAAAATGAACACTCATAGCAAATGTTTATGCAGTGGCCCCTCAACTACAGGGGACATGTTCCGCGACCCCAGTGGGTGCCAGAAACCATGGGCAGCACCCCTCTGTGGACAATTTGTTTTGTCTCCTACACACCATACACGAACTTAATGCTTTTTCCATCCTAACTAAACACTTATCACACTATGTGGCCATGACTTTTGCAGTTTGAGGTGTGACAGGAAACTAGCATGACTTTCCTTTCCTTCTCCCCAATTTTGTCAACAGGAGATTTGTTCTTGACAGAGATCTTAGTGACCTATAGCAGACTCTTTTTTTTTTTCATTCCTTTTTAAGTCCAGAACTTTCACCTTTTTACCTTAAAGAAAGCAGATTAGAGCTTCTCTTTGATACCTCTGGATTGTCGACATCACTTCTCTTGTGTTCTGGGGCCACTAATAAGGGTCACTGGAACATGGGCTTGGGATGACCTGCCCGCTGCTCTCTGGCCCACAGCCTGTGGAAGCTCTTCACCCCTCCAAGGCTGAGCTTCTCACCTGTGAAATGTTGGCAGTGAACCTGCCTCATAGGTTTTGGTGAGGCTTCCAAGAGAGCACTCAAGACAGAGCCCAAGAGAGCGCCGCCCCTAAGTAGAGTTTGTTCCTCTCGTGGTGCTGTGGGGTGTTGGGTGTTATGTTGGATGTGAGGTGTCCCCCAACAGCTCATGGTGAGACAACACAAGGAAGCTTAGAGGTGAAATGACGCCTGATCAGGGCGTGAATCCCCTGATTGATAGGGATGAACTGAACAGGATGCAGGGTTTAAAACCTTGTTCTAGTTTAGACACGGGTGACCTCAGTCGCCATGTCCTGAGCTGCTCTCCTCCCCCAGGCCCTTCCACCGTGATGTCTACCTCACCTGGGCCCAGAGCAATGGAGCTGGTTGTCTGTGGACTGGGACCTCCGAGACCATGAGCTCCAAATACACTTTTCCTCCTCTAAAGTCATTCTTTTCAGATCTTTTGGTTACAGAGACAAAAAAGCTGAGTGAGACACCAGGTAAGGGGCGCTTTCTTGGACCTTTGAAGAGAGGGTGGGGAGGAAGAAGTTCCTTAGATGGAAGGCAGAGGGTTGGCTACCCAAGAAGCGCTGAGAGGCCAAAACCCACCAAAGGCCCTCTCTCCTGGAGCTGTCCATTCAAGCTTATGTTATGACCATTTTACAGATGAGACAACCGAGGCTTAAAGAGGTCCACATTTAACTCAAAAAGCTAAAACCAAAAAAAAAAAAAAACCCAATCAATAAAGGGGCCAAGGACCTGAACAGATACTTCTCAGAAGAGGATATACAATCAATGAACACATATATGAAAAAAATGTTCATCATCTCTAGCAATTAGAGAAATGCAAATCAAAAGATATCATCTCACTTCTGTCAGAACGGCAGCTCTTATGAAGACAAACAACAATAAGTGTTGACGAGGATGTGGGGAGAAAGGCACACTCATACATTGCTGGAGGGACTGCAAATTGGTGCAGCCAATTTTGAAAGCAGTATGGAGATTCCTTGGAAAACTGGGAATGGAACCACCATTTGACCCAGCTATCCCTCTCCTCGGTCTATACCCAAAGGACTTAAAAACAACATGCTACAGGGACACAGCCACATCAATGTTTATAGCAGCACAATTCACAATAGCTAAACTGTGGAACTAACCTAGATGCCCTTCAATAGATAAATGGATTTTTAAAAATGTGGCATATATACACAATGGAATATTACTTGGCAATAAAAGAGAATAAAATCATGGCATTTGCAGATAAATGGATGGAATTGGAGAAGGTAATTGTAAGTTAGCCAATCCCCCAAAAAACAAATGCCAATGCTGAGTGTTTTCTCTGATATAAGGTGACTGACTCATAGTGGGGTGGGGAGAGGGAGCATGGGAGGAATAGAGGAACTCTAAATAGGGCAGAGGGGTGGGAGGGGAAGGGCCAGGGGGTTAGCAAGGATGGTGGAATGTGATGGACATCATTAACCAAAGTACCTGTATGAAGACAGGAACTGGTGTGAATATACCGTGTATACAACCAGAGAGATGAAAAATTGTGCTCTATATGTGTAATATGAATTGTAACGCATTCCTCTGTCATTTATTTAAAAGATAAAAAGAGTAATAAATAAATAATAGATATATAAATAAGTTCTTTATTTAAAAAAAGAGGTCCACCTTTGTACAGCAGGTTAGAAGCAACGTCAGTCCTCCTGGCCCCGGGTTCCTCCTCAGTTCTACTAGACGAGCTGACGCTCTGCGTGCCAGTCTGGCCTCCTCCTGTCTTTCCCCTTCATGTCCAGGCTTAGCCGTTTGTAGAGAGCCCCCGGGGTCCACACTGCTTCACCACAGAAGCGCAGCCAAATTAGAGGCGTAGCTATGGAATTCACCACAGCCACATGCCTGACAGCTTCCCACTGTGGACCGGGAAATAATTACTGTCAGTAATTAGAATTAAATTGCTCTTGTCAAAACACACAGAATTGCAAAGCCAGCACTGAGGCCTCCTGGATCCCTTTGTCCCAGTGGCCTCCCTCCCTCCTCTTGGCCTAGCTGAGCGCCTTGTGGTTTCCCAGACATTTCCTGTCCATTCTGGACTCCAGGTGTGGGTCACCCGCCATTAGCCATCATCCTCATCACATGCAGAAAGTGAGAGGGGTGGGCTCCTGAGCTCCTGTTTTTCTGGAGAGACCCACGGAACGTGGATGATGATAATAATAGTGGCTGCTCATGGCAGTTAGACAGAAGGACACCAAACCACAGCTTAAAGTGCAGTGGGATTCTAGAAGGTTGTACGCAGTAAAGGCACCTTGCAATTTCACAGAGAAAGAGAGAGAGAGGGAGAGGCCACCTCTATTGTCTCTCTCTAGTTATGACAGTAGTACAAATCTAGTTTTGATAATTTAGAAATTGAGAAAAATATAAAGAAAAAATTTTTTTTAAAAATCTCAAATCCCAATACCCTGCAGTGATTGCTATTCATATTTGGAGTATTTTCCTCTGTCCCTTCTCTCTGCGTCTCTCTTCTGCACCCACCCACAGAAGTTAACTTGATTTTCTCTTCAGCTCATCAGGAAAATCCAAGTGCCCATGATCTTTTTACTTTCATTTCATTTTTTGATTGACTCATAATATTTGTGCCTATTTATGAGGCAATGTGTGATTTTTTTTTTAATTCATGTGTATGTTGCATAACGATCTGTCAAAGTGATTAGCACATCCATTGCCTTAAACTTTTATCACTTCTTTGTGGTGAGTACTTGCAAAATCCTCTTTTCTGGGTGTTTTGAGAAATGCAATGCATCCTCATTAACTAGTCAGCCTCCTTGGTACAGAACAGCAGAACGTATTTCTCCTCTCTGACTGTAACCCTGGGCCTGCTAGCCAAGTGACATATTATTCTAAACTTCTGCCTTCCAGCACATGAAGGACTAGCTTTCACTTGCCCTGGGAGAGAATGGATGAGCCTCATTCCTCCCCTGGGGTGGGCTGCAGGGCTGGAACTCCAGGAGGAGGGGCCTGAGTCTCTGTCCAGAGATCTGGGAAGGATGGGCCTTGAGGGAGACTCATGCTTTCCTGTACTGATTCTGTCACTCTGAGCTCTCCAGTGACCTCAAGAAGAAAAGTGATCTGCTGACTTACAGAAGCCAGATTCCATCTGCAACTGAGCTTTGTGGGTGAAGTGTGCCAATTACACTGGTTCTCTTGCTGGTGACATCAGGCAGATGTCGCCATTTCTGCTGATGTCTTGTGCATGTTGGAGCACACACTTCCTTATAGCATCTCTGGGCTTCTCTGGGTTCCTTGGGTGGACATTTCTGGATGTTGGCTGGGCACCATCAGGGCCAATGACTGTGGTGATGGGGAAGAAGTGTCCCCTGGGAAGCTTCTTGGCTTTGCTGTGTCTGGGCCGGGCCCACCCCCCACCCCCACCCGGGCTAACTGTAGATCTGCTGCCAGAGGTAAATCCAACAGCCACGGTGGGGTGGCTCCTGCTGCCAAATCTCAAAACACAGCATCCTTTGAATATTTAGCTCCATATCTTAAGCGGGGCCTCCTTGTGAAGGGGCCACCTTGATGTCACTGCCTCTGTCTCAGATTCCACTTCTTGTGCAGAAGGATGAGTCTCAGGCTCCATGAGAACAGGGCATGGCCTGCAGAGAGTGTGCAGATCTAACCGCTGCCAGACCCTGATTCTCTTCTTTCTGCTCCAACAAACGAAACTAGTGCCCATCCCTACGTGCCTCTGGTGTTTTACCAAGAGCTGCCTGGGAGGCTGGTGACTTCTCGTGCCCGATTGCCCAACTGTCCAATCTCTCCTACCCCATAGCGGCTGCATCCTGGGCTACTTGATCAAGCACCCTCATATCTGCCTTCATCCTGCAGCTCTTAGCTGGCACTCCCTCTCTTCCTCTCTGTTTCTTCTCCATGTGAAGAAGCACAGATACCAAGCACATCGTTGAGTGATCATTTGATTGCTATGTGACTATACTCTGGAATAACTACCACAGGGTCCATGCTCCCACTGCATCCTGCTGCCTGGCACATGACAGGGGCTGAGGAGAGTTCAATAAGTGAATTGCAGATGAGACTGATGTTAATCTAAGGAAAGACTTGAATCTTTCCGTATTAGAAAAGGAAATTATTTGCATGCTTTTCTTCCTCAATGATTGGGAACCAACCAGCTTTGCAACACTCTTCAGTGTTCTTGTGTTTAAGAATCTCTGCTTCACTCTGACTCCTCCTATTCTATTTAAATAATGCATAGTGGATGGAGATCTCACCAGGCAGAGAGAGACATTAAATCTTCTCCCTTGGGCAAGAGAGGCAGGCGACAGGAGGAGCCTGGAGCTGCATGCTCTCCTGTAGGAGTGAGTCCAGGATGGCCCTCCTAATGAACGCTGGTACTGGCTCCCTGCTTTATATTTAGGATCCAGGGACCCTGGGCAAAAGCTTTCTCATCACTATTGATACAGATGTTCTTGTCCTTCCGTTAACTGGGAGCTGGAGGTAATTACTGGCAGAAGAACAGCTCTGTGAGGCACATTAGGCTAGTGAGAACTTCAGTGGACCGCAAATTGCACCTCTAATTAGGCAGTTGCTGATGCAAAGAGATCAGAATTTAGTTGACAGGCTCACTCAGGGCCAAAGCAGCTCCCAGCTGTAAGTGGTCTTCAGCGGTGTGGGAAGAGGAGAGGGGATGGGGAAGGGAAAAGGCTGGGTGGGAGAGACTAAGAGCCAGAGAGGGGATGAGAGGGCGAAATGGAAGGAAGCGTGGGTTACCCCTCTTCAAACCCAGATTCTTGCAATCAAGTCAGGAAGATTTCAGACATCTTGCTCAGAGTAACAGGAATGAGTTTATTGAAGGGATAGGAAAAGGGAAAGGGGACAGTCTCAAGGGAGACAGTGGGTCCTCTCAGAGAAGAGAGGGACAATGTGCTTCTCCTGCACTCCAGTTTTACTGGGGATACCAGAGAAGTTTCCAGAGAGTCCTGCCCAGGTCTTCCTCTTGACTTTTGACCAACATCAGGATGACATCAGACTTTCAAGTCCCCACTGCCATGGCAACTCTAGGTCACCTTGGCCCCTGCTGACCAGTTCTAATTGGATTCTTAACCATAAATTCCTACAGATCTTTGGGTTATGAGGAACTATCCTTATCTCCCAGAGTTTCAGGATCTGGTCACAAAAGTCTCCTGGGTTCTTTCCATCTCTGGCCTGCATTTCTCCTGCAGATAACAGGTAATTTGCGGAGGAATGTGAAATAGCCTGTCCATTTAGGTCAGGCAGGGCTGCAGGTAAATTGCTTCTTGGAAAAGAAAGCATGTGGGGGTCAGCGCAGTGGGTCCATTTTATGGAATTATTCATTCACCTTGCGTTCCCATCACCCACGTCTGCCTGTTCCCTAATGGAAGAAGGGAGAAAGAAAGAAATGAAGGAAGCAAAGAGATAAAAAGACGGGGGGCGGGGGGAGTGAGGAGGGAGGGAGGGCTGTCTGTCTTCGCTTTCTAGAAAAAGCACCAAACTGCATTTTGGAAGGATTGCACACCAACCTTTGCTGTAATGATTTTGAAAAACCATTTGGCAGTAGCTACTAAAGCTAAACATATGCCTCATCTATGGCCCAGGAAATCCTCGCCAAGGTTCATCTGTGAGAAGCCCGCTCACCTGTCCAACCCCAAAGAATGGACTAAGAGACACGAGGCACAGCAAAAAGCGAAGCTTTACTTCATTCAGTCGTGCCAGACTCAGTGTCTGGAGGGAGCAGGACAGTCAGCATTTTATCCCCAACGTCCCTCCCCTGGATCCTCATGGGCTGCACAATCTTCCTGCCGGTCACCAGGTTTTCCTGCCTCCTAGTGGGCTGTTTAAAGAAGCATACCTCAGGGGGTCCCCACCTCCCTTTGTTCTCTCATGTTGGGGATGTCCTTTGAGTTGATCTCTGTTGGTCAGGTGGGCCCCTTCCTTCTCACCGCCTGTTGTCAGGGGGCTGTGAATTGTTTCACTTTTACTCTGCTAACTCCTCCCGCTGCCTTTCTTACAGCCCACGTCCTTTTACATTTGAAGCTAAAAGCTGGATTCTGAAAATGGACCCGCTGGGCTGTCTATTTCTCGCCTATCTCAGAGGAATGAGCACATGTGCTCACCAAAGGCACGTCCAGGAATCCACAGCAGAGCTCTGCACGCGAGGCCCCCACTGCAAACAACCCTGAGGTCCAGCCACAGGAGATTGGAGAGATACCACATGGCAATTAAAAAGGATGGCAACACCCCTGCTGGTAATTGCCAACAGGTGGTATTTTGATGATCAAAAGCGGGCAGGTGCAGAAAGGGTACATTCCGTAAAATTGCACCCTTACTGAGCCCCAGAATAGGTGGAACTAATCCACCAAGATAGAAACTGTGATGATTATCTTCTCATGATGGGGTATGGACAAGAGAGACACACGGAAGCCCCTGGAGAGTGGCAAACTAGTTACACGGATGTGAAGCCTATGGTGTTTACTGTATATTGTATTATATATAATATTTCCATTTCTTTGACTAGGTAAGGGAGAAATCTTTCACGTTTATCTGCCTTAAGCATTTATTTGGTGAACTGGGTGCATGTTAAGAACCTGGCTTCAATTGGACCTTTGGAACCTCTCTTCACTAATTTAAGTTGTTATTGGTAGTGTATCTGTTACATTGTATTGTGGTGATATTGTTGTAGTATGGTCTATTGTTAAATAGCCTATCTGAGTTCTTTGTATCTTCCCCAGCTGCAAATCGTCCTCTGGTTCATCATCTTCCTTGATTCTTTTGAGTGATGGTTTAAATTTTTAAATCATCAACTCTATCCATCTTTTCTCTCAGCAGTTTTTGGGTTGTCTGCTTGTTTTCTTCGCAAATTTCTTATTTTTTGACAAGCCGGATGAAGGTAATGGACCTTAAACAGTTCCATGGGTGGGGGCAGACATGCAGAATTGGGAGTGGAGGGGCAGCCAGAGATGAGATCACACTAGGGTTTGATTGGGGGGAATTTACCCTGAGTGCAACAGACAGGAAGGGAGGTAAGCAGCAGGTAATGCTGAGATTTGGGTTGTGAAGATCACTTTGGTAGCTGGGTGGAGAATAGACTGAGGGTTGCAATGTCAGATCTCTGGAACCTTCCAGGGGGAGTGGCCTGGGCTGGTAAGGGGGCGGCAGGTGGAGAGATGGGGAAGGCTTGGAGACCTGCTTTGGCACTAGATTTCTCCCTTACTTGTGAAATAGTGTATCTGGGTTCTTCGTTTCTTCTCCAGCTGCAAATCCTCCTCTGGTTCATCATCTTCCTGGATTTTTTTTGAGTGATGGTTTAAACTTTAAGTAAACTTCCCTGGGACCCCAAGATGTGTGCCTCTGGGGTGAGGGGGCGGCCGGCTGGGTGGAAAAGTCCCCACATCAGAAGACAGCTGGGCACTTGGGATTCTGTGCCTCTTCACTGCTGGCTTTTAGCTCTTTATCATTCCAGTATCTGGTCCTGGTGGTCCAGTTGGGACTGCAATTTCATCCCCCTCAACCAATACTGAATTTCTCCATTAAAATACACTGAATAATCTATCGCCCCCTCCTCATTCTGTGAGGTTTGCATGGTCCGTCATGAACCAGTTCTATTGTGCAATTACTCTCATATAATGATCTCTTTTCTGTTGCTTTTATCATAATGTTTTGATAGTTGCATGTTTTGATTCACTTATTTATTTGTAGGAAGATTATCTCCTAATTGTTCTTTTTAAAAAGTTCTCAGTTGTTCTCTGGCTAATCTGTTTGGTGTGTATTATTACTGTTGTTTCCCCTCAGGTGAACTTAAGAATTCAATAATTAAGTTCCAAACAAATCCCATTAGGAATTTAATTGGGGTTTCATTCAACTCATAAATTAATTTCAGGAAAATTATTATACAAGTTTTCTCCTACACATTTTTTTTCCTATGTATTAAAATCTATTGCTATTTTTTGGCAAATATTTTTGAGTGTATCCCATAGATTCTACTGACTGGAACAATTTTTGCAAAGTGGTTCTTTGATAAATTTTTCAGTTTTCATAGTCTTTCTTAAATTTCTTTCTCTCAGAATTCTGTGTTTGGGCTACCATGGTAAAATATCTTTTAGTCCTCCTTTCAGGGACTATTATTCACATATATGAAATATACTGACTTTTTAAAATATTTTATTCTATGAAGTTAACTTACAGGACTAGTTTAAAAGATAAATGTTTTAAAATTTGATACACAACTGTATGCACTTAAGAGGAAAAATGGAAATGGAAACATATGGGGGAAACTTTAAAACATTCACTCGAACAAAAGTAGAAACCCCAAATAGAGAAGTTATTATGAGTTTCATAAGAATGCAATTGCATTATTGTACAAGATGATCATTTTGACATTTTTACAACAATCATATCACATCTTTGTGTTCATTTTAATTGCATTGCTTAGAATTTTCAGAACTGCACTAAACTATAAGGAACACAATAGCCTCTTTTCCTGACTGCCTTTGCCTCTGGTTTAAGTAGGAATTGTCTAGTGTTCACAGTTAAGGATAATGTTGACAGCATAGAATATAAAACTTTACTATGATAAAAAAAATGTTATTTCCTAAATCCCCCACTCTTTTCAAAAAAAAAACAACAACAACAACAACAAATTTTGGGATTCTAGAATTTACTTTGAATGTTACTATCTTTTCTTTCCTCATTAACATTATTATTCCTATTTTCTCCTTAAATATATTCATGTGAAATGTTGCATAAATAGCCTTTTTATAATAAATCATCTTTGCATGTCTTAGATAGGTCTTACTTGGTCATTTTGTGAATAATTATTTTAATTTTGCTACTGGATCGAGTCTAATCATATATTATTCGGGGTTTCTACATCTCCTCCCAATTTTATTTCCCTTCTACATTTTGGAGTCGGGTTTGTGTTGACTACACAATGCAGTACACGTTTATATTTTTCTATGCCTAAAACAATTTCAGTAGCATGGGGATTTGGGTCCCTTGGAATTTTGAAAGAATAAATTTCAAAACTGACTGGCACAGTTTTTGCAAAGTGATTCTGATAAATTTTTCAGTCTTTCAAAGTAACTTCTCTATTTGGGTTTTCTAC
The DNA here is from genome assembly GCF_021218885.2 of Marmota monax. NCBI lineage: Eukaryota > Metazoa > Chordata > Mammalia > Rodentia > Sciuridae > Marmota > Marmota monax. The sequence goes on from NW_026695202.1 coordinate 7,388,082, forward strand.
TTTTGCTCAAGTGAATGTTTTAAAGTTCCCCCATATGTTTCCATTTCCATTTTTCCTCTTAAATGCATACAGTTATGTATTGTCTTTAATATTTTATTCCCTCTTTCTTATCTGTCACAGGATTCCTTTTCCAAATATTTTTTGTGTATCAAAGATGTCCATTTCATTAACTTTTTTTTAAGAAAACTTATTTTACATCAAAAAAGTCAGGAACTATGTCTTACAAGCAGACATAGGCTAGACTTCTGTATAGGTATTTTACAATACTAAAACAAAAATAAACCTTGCATTCCAATCTTTTTCTTTAACTGATTTTATTTTTAAATACATGGCAGTGGAATGCATTACAATTCTTATTACACATATAGAGTACAATTTTTCATATATCTGTATATAAAATGTGTTCACACCAATTCATGTCTTTATAAGTATACTTTGGATAATGATGACCATCACATTCCACCATCATTGCTAACCCCCTACCCCTCTCTTCCCTTCCCACCCCGCTGCCCTATCTAGAGTTCGCAATCTTGAGAAGAATGGAGTACTACCAGTAGCCCAGATTCACCCTCTTCAGATAGCCCCTCCCTCCATTGCTGAGAACTGGCTGATTCCAAAAATACCATGTGAATCACCGCCATATTTAGTCATGCCATCGACACTTTTCCCCAAACACAATATTGTTTAGTTTTGCTGTTTTTGATTTTTTAGTGAGTTGAATTATACTGTAAGATTTTTTTTTTCTGCTCAGCATCATGTTTTGAGATTCCTTGTGGTTTATGCATGTAGTGGACTTTATTCTTTTTCACTGAAGTATGGTATTCCCTTGAATGGATATTACAAAATTGTCTGTTCTGCTCTCAGAGGAATTTGGATTGCAGCAAAGTTTCTTTTTCCTGTGACAAATAATGCTTCCATAGATATTATTGCACATGGTTGTCAGTACCACGTGAGGCACAATGTGTTCTCAGACATAGAAGAAAGAGTGACATTGTCAGATTATAGGAAACGTTCCTCACCATGCTTGATGACCGAGGCTTTATAGTTCCTTACAAACAAGTGGGTACAAAATGGTATTCTAGTGAGTGGTAAATTCCATTGGCATTTTCAACATAGGCTTATGTCATTACTGGAATAGGTCCCTCACACTTAGGGCTCAAGGGACTGCTTTCACCTCTTCTCTCTGAATCCAGGTCCACCCACCCCAACCAGAGTTAATGTTTATGTTAGTTTCCATAGCTCCTTCAATATTTTTATGCTAGTACAGACACATACGTTTATATTTTTTGCTTTCCTCTTTTTATATACAAAGGGTGGCGTGTTGTAGCACTGTTCTCTGCTTTTTCACATAATGGTATAGCTTGGACATCTTTGAAGATCAATATATAAATAACTAGTCAAATTTTTTTTGTCACCTGAAAATGTTTCACTGTGTAGATTCACCATCTTCTACTTGATCAGGCCACCGCTGATGGCTGCTGTTATCATTTCTCGGCTTTAGCTGTTGCAAACAATGCTACAAGAATTAAACGTGTGTAGAGGTCATTTCAAGGAATTGCAATTCCTGGATCAAATGGTCTATGCTTTTGAAATATTTGCATATAAGCTCTACAGCCAAGAAGTATACCTCTTTAAAAACAGTCTGTGAATATTTCCATTGAGATCATGTTAACATTCTAAATCGATATAAGAAGAATTGAAATATTTATGGTGTTGAGTTTAAATATACCCAAACCTTTGTCTTTCTACAAGCTTTTTCTTAGAATACATTGGAATATTTTGTTATTCTATTTCCTATTGTTCTAGTTTGGATATGGGGTGTCCTCCAAAAGCTCACGTGTGAGACAATGCAAGAAGGTTCAGAGGAGAAATAATTGGGTGGTGAGAGCCTTAACCCAATCACTGAATTGATCCCTGATGGGATTAATTGGGTGGTAACTTGAGGTAGGTGGGGTGTGGGTGTGGCTGGAGGAAGTGGTTAGTTTGGGGCGTGGCTGTGGCTATATATTTTGTATCTGGAGCTGGAGTCTCTCTCTGCTTCAGGATCACCGTGATGTGAGCTGCTTCCCCCTGACTCCCTCTTCCGCCATGATGTTCTGCCTCACCTGGAGCTGTGAGGAATGGAGCCGGCCTTCTCTGGGCTGAGACCTCTGGAACCGTGAGCTCTCAAACTTTTCTTCCCCTACAGTTGTGCTGGTCAGATCCTTAGTCACAGTGGCAAAAAAGCTGACTAAAACACTATTTTTATTCTATTTCCTAGATCTTTTATCCTTTCAGGGTTGTGATTATAAACGGGGCTGCTCTTAATGACTGATGTTGAAGTATACAGTTTATTTTACGAATGTGTGATAGATACATGAATTATCTAATGAGTCTGTTAGTTGAGGTCCACCAAGAATCAGATGCCAAAAGAAGAATCAGACGCTTGTGAGAAAATGAAGAGGGGTCAGGGAGGCTGGACGAGGCAGGTGGGACGCCACAGGAGAAGGGGGGTTTGGGTGGAATCGTCTTCCACCGCAGTGGAGTTGGGAGGAAGCTCCGTGAGGCCCTGCGAGTCCTTGAGCCACAGCTGTCCCTTTGAGGAGTGGCCATCTTCTGAATGGCCTTAGCAGCACATGGAGATGGGTGTGGGGTGTGGCAGCTGGGCTTGTTGGCCCTCCCTTGGGTCTGGGAGGCCATCACAGTCCATCTCTCGTGGACCACAGATCTATGTCTCAGAGTCAAGGGAAGCCCCTCCATGGCTCCTGTGGTCTCCCTTCCTGAGGGGAAACAGAAACATAGATGGGAGCAGAGTCCCTGTCACTGCAGGTGGGATGGGGCCTGGAACGGCATCTACCCTCTCTCCATTGTCAATTCTAAGTTCCCTTTGCTCTCACCTTGGCAGGTCTTGATGGCTTAGCTGGCAGAGTGACCCAAACCTTCACTCCTGAGGAATGTGAATCTCTGGTAACCGTAGTCATCTCTGTATTTTAATGAAGTAATGGGGAGAGAGGGGGATCCCAGGAGGTGCCCAGTGGTTCATCTCATCATGGAAATGCAGCCCTAAGTCCTTGTGCTGACCGAGCTCAATGGCCTCAGCCAATACAGTGACTTTTCTCCTCACCTGCTGGTCCCTCGTCACAGGGGGTTCCAAAGTGCCCTGTAGGGAGCCATACCTTGTGGCCCAATGGAAATCTTGCTCATCACGACTCAAAGGCTGTGTGAGTCTTCGAGTTAATATTAGCTCAGACCTGTGTGGCTCTCTCCTTGCACAGAACCAACAAGTCTGACTCTTATCAGACTTTGTCAGATCATGGTGAGCATTTGGGTGGACTGGGCCTGAACAGACTACTGGTAGCTGCTATTATTTACCACTAAGGCAGACCAGCCCTGCAATCTCCCAGAGTCCAGAATTGAGAGAATTTGGGAAGCACAAAGTACCCCAGTGGGACACTGGGGATGATGGTGAATTGAGTCTCTTCTGCTAGCACCACTCCGTCCCCAGCTCATTCTTCCCTTTGGGGACCCAGGACCAACCAGAGCTGTTTGATTTAATACACCCATTGCATTCTGAAGAATGGCGGCTCACCTTCCACAGTGCTCCCTTTGGCTGGGACTTCAGCAGAGCTATAAAAGCCACTCCAGCATCCTAGGAGGCACCCGGGCTTAGAGGGCTCAGTAAAGATACAAGCTGTGGGACCCATGGTCACGGCCCACCTAAGCTCCTCCTTCACTTCAAACCGGGTGTCTTGGTGCCATCCTGTGTGCATTCTAAAAGCCCTCATCTCCAGGAGTGGAGCACCTTAGTGCCCTCACATCGTCTTGGAAGCCTGACTTCAACACATTGGGTGATGAATTACAGAGCACAGCTGGGGCGTAGGTCAGTAATGCACCCTATAGTCAGGGGTCTCAGAGGTACAACGTCATGACCACCAAACCAAGCTACTTTCCTAAACTACTTACGTTAACAGATTTTTGTTGTTGTTTGGATTAGAGTAATTTCTTCCCAGATTAAAATAACACAATGTAAAAATAATGATGGTTGACTTCTCACTTTTCGGTTTTCTGCCTTTTGTCTGGTTGTGTTATCTAAGCTACCCAGTTCAACATTGAACAGTGATGATAGTGAGCGACCCTACTCTTGATAAATTTTATACCTTCAATGCCCTCAGAGAGTAGGCAGGTAAAATGGGATTTGGGGCAAATGCCCAGCACTGTGTATTGAGCTCAGATATCAGGGTTTTCATCTATTTCTTTTAAAAAAATGTTCTGAGTTTCACACTTTTAGCACCTTTTAAAAATTTTATTCTATTGGTATAAAAATATTTAATATAAGATCTACTTTATTTATCAATGTTTAAGTCTACAACACAGTGACTAACTCTAAGGCATGATCGTAAAGGAGATCCCTAAGATATTCTCATTTAGCTTAAATGAGAAAAAAAATTTATGGTTGCTGGTGAGCGAGGAAAATATGGTACATACCCAATAGAATATTACTTGGCCTTTAAAAAGAAAACAATTCTGCAATATGTAACAGCACACATGAACCCTGAGGACATTAGGCTAAGTGCAATAAGCCTGTCACAGGAGAAATACTGCATGATTACATTTAATATGAGGTATCTAAAATACTTAAATCAACTAGTAAAAGAGTGGAATGGTGGTTACCAGAGGCTGAGAAGAGAGAAAATGGGGAGTAGATACAGGTCATTAAAATCTAAAAATTTCCTGGTACTCAGATGCACAAAACAATTGTCCTGCAATTTATTTTATTTATTTATTTATTATTATTTTTTATTTTTTTATTGGTTGTTCAAAACATTACAAAGCTCTTGACATATCATATTTCATACATTTGATTCAAGTGGGTTATGAACTCCCAATTTTACCCCAAATACAGATTGCAGAATCACATCGGTTACACATCCACATTTTTACATAATGCCCTATTAGTAACTGTTGTATTCTGCTACCTTTCCTATCCTCTACTATCCCCCCTCCCCTCCCCTCCCATCTTCTCTGTCTACCCCATCTACTGTAATTCATTTCTCTCCTTGTTTATTTTCCCATTCCCCTCACAACCTCTTATATGTAATTTTGTATAACAATGAGGGTCTCCCTCCATTACCATGCAATTTCCCTTTTCTCTCCCTTTCCCTCCCACCTCATGTATCTGTTTAATGTTAATCAAGCTAGCCAATCCCTAAAACACAAATACCAAATGTCTTCTTTGATATAATGAGAGCAACTTGTCCTGCAATTTAAACACAGCAAGTACTGCTCCATTCCAAATGATTCCCAGTTGGATGACAATGCTCTTTTCTCTCTTGTGGACTATTGCCACAGCCTCAGATGGATGGGGAAAGCTGTGCTATCACATCAGCAGCAGCAGCAGCAGCCCGCATCCTGAATGCACCCCACTGCCCAGAGTCCTTGCTTCCTAAAGCTCTCTGTGCTGCTGCAGACCAGCGGTTCCCAGGCTTCAGTGTGTTGCCAGGCAGTCCCCTGCAGGGCTTGTGAAAATCCAGGTTGCTTGTCCTCCAGTGGAGATCCTGATTCTGTAGTTCAAGGGTCAGGTCCAAGAACCTGCATTTCTATAGGTTTCCAGGCCCTGCTGAGGTGATGCTTCTGTAACTGCACAGAGAGACCCATGACTGTAGCCCTGGCACATGCTGAGAATCCAGAGCCAGTGCCTTGGCTTGCCAGGTTGGCAATGCCACATTATCCTTTGTGGAGTCTGAGTGCCCCGTCACCTCTGTGCATGGTCCAGAGTAAGTGGTGCTGTCTCGTTTGCCTGTGAACACACCAGCCAACCTGTGCTCTCAGCCTTAGAGGTCCAGGTCTTCAAAGTTAGAAGCCAGCTCAGGCTTCTCTATAAACTGCAAGGTCAAAATGCCCTACACTCAGCAAAGTTCAATGTCCAATGTCACAGGTTCTGGTCACACCAAAAACTTTTAGGAAAGAATATATCTCTTTAATTCAGTTGATCACTTCTTTTCATGGGGAGGGGTTAATTAATTTGTAAGTGGTGATTACATTTTGATTGATTTCTTATATTTTTTGTGAAGGTTATTTCTTGCCTTTCTAGGCATGCTGAGATCAATTGTCTCTTTAACCTCCACTTCACATTTCCTTTAAAATTTGGAAATTATACGTTTTCTATTGTTTTAGTGATTACCCTAGAAAATTTAATATACTATTGACATCAAAGAGTTAATCCGTATCATTATTCTCCTTCTGAATAATGCAGTATAATCCTGTATTCTTCTTCCAATGTTTATTTGATTGACAGCCAAGATTTTTACTTCTACCTTATTTGAGGTGATGAATATGCTAATTACCCTGATTTAATCACTGCACAATGTATACACATACCGAAACACCACATTGTACTCCATAAATATGTACAATTATTATGTGTCAATTAAAAATAAAATACAAAATAAAAATAAATTTAGAAATCATTTTTGCATAACCAGTAATTATTTTTGGATTTGCACATATGTTGTGAGATATTTTACTTCTCCCTGAAATTAATCTTTAAATTCTTCCTTTTAAAATTTCAACAAAAATCTGTGTGTATGTAAAAAAAAAAAGTATGGTTCTCATGCTTGATGGTTGTCGGTGTTTTTTTATATCAGAAACTTCAAAATGTTATTCTGTGGCCTTCTGCCTTCCACTTTTACCGGGAGGAGGAAGATCTTGCTCTAATTGTTCTCTGTCTAATTCCATCTTTCTTTATAGCATCATTGAAGATATTTTCCTGGCTCATTGCTGGTCATACATTTAGGAGTAGCTCCCAGTCATTTGTCTTGCTTACCTTTCCTGGCACCTCTGAATCTGAGCACCCAAGTATTGCATTGACCTGTGAAGTTCCAGCTATTGTCTTTCCAACCTTGCACCTTCCCCTGGTCTCTAGGATCTTCCTGTAGAATGCTGGTGCGTCTGTTGGACTGTCCCTTCCCCCTCTGTCCCCATGACATCTTTTCCTCTTTGCTTTCTCTCTTTCACACTATATTTTGTCTTTATTTCCTGAGGGCAGTGATTAAAAGAGTTCCATCTTAGAGACGTAGTCAACTTAGAGGTAAGGATTCCCTGGGCAAAATATTTTATTTTTATTTTTTACATGATCTTGAACCAAATCTAAGAGTGACAGAATCTGTAGTGTGTATCTAAGTGTGTGTGTGTGTGTTGAATATTAATTCACCAGGGATGGTGTGTTGTTCCAAGAGGGGTCCAGCTTTACTCGAGGATCTGCCACGTGTATGTGATTGTGTCTTCTTCCCAATGCACATGGAACCCTTGAGAGCACCCTTGAGTTCCCCAGGGCGGTGACATAAGTACAGGGAGCAAGGGTACAGCAAGACTCACTGCTTCTGCTTTTCTTCTTCTTTTTTTGAACTTCTACAATTTGTGTGACTTCCTCCTTAGCTGCCGCTTGCATTTAAAAACTCGAGTCCTGTGTTTTAGGCAGCACTCTGTGTTCTGATCTCAGACCTTCTTTCTGGATATCTAGTCTCGACATATTCCCAATATTTGAAGTCTGGGAATCACTTTCAGCATTTTAATTAAAGAAATCTATTTTATTTGCTTATAATTCATAAACATCTGTTTCTAAGATTATCATTTCTTTCTTGATGTTGATTTTGGGGTTATTTTATGGTTTTTTAAAAAATTAGATGATTAGTATTCTAATTACATTCTTTTTTATTTAATAATGAAGGCTTTTAAAAACTTCCCCCACTGGTTTTAATAAACATTGTTCTTAATTTTTTTGCTATTTTCTAAATAGCATATAATTAAAAAATTTTATTTCTTCTCTGAGTCAACCTTTATTTAATAGAAGGTTGTTTAATTTCTAAGTGGTTTCCTCTCATGGATTTGATTACATTTCATGATTAATTTCCAGTTTTAATGCAGTGTTGCCAGAGAACATGGCCCCTACAATTTCTACCATGTAATTAAATTTTGTAAACATCACATGAATGCTTACAAAGGTATATTTTCTGTGGATGCTAGTAAAATTACATATATTTATTAATCTTAATAAGTTTAAATTACTAAATTTTCCATGACTTTTTTAGTTTCTATCTTATAGAAGGAGACGGCGCATTGGAGTTTTTCATTAGAATTGTATTTTTGTAACTATCTCATTTAATATTTAAGATTTCTGCATATTTTGTCTTCTCCTTTTTAAGATGTATGATTCTTTTACCTTAATTCTGAACTTAAAATTTTCTCATTTTAAAATGATTTTTTGAAAGGATTTTTTGTCTTGAAATCGGCTTTTCTGACTCTATTCTTATCAGTCTTGCAGCATTTTTGTTTAAATTTGCTCAAATCTTCCTCTTTACGCCTTCTCTTGGGATATGATTTGTATACCATACCATCTGACTATTTAAAGTGCACAATTAAATGTTTTCAGTCTACACCCAGAGCTGTGCAGCTATCCAGCCCAAACATTTTAGAATATGTTCCTTGACCCCCAATAGAAACCTGCATCCCTCAACAGTCATGCCTCTATTCCACCCCTCGCCCACCCCTGAGTCCTAGAAATCAGTTACTTACTGTGTCTTTGTAGATGTGATTATTCTGGACATTTCATGAAAATTGAATTACACAATGTGTGTTATTTTGTGACAGCTTCTTTTACTTGGCAGGATATTTCCAAGGTTCATCCATGTGTGTCAGCACCTCATTCTTCTCTAGGCTAAAGAATGTTCCATTATATGGATAGACCGCATTTTATGTATCCATTCATAGGTTGATGGACATTTTTGCTACTATGGATAATGCTGCTGTGAAAATTGGTGCAACAGTTTTAATTTAGTGGGCTTTCATTTCTCTGGGGTAAATCCCGATGGTATCTATTTTAACTCTATTTTTAATCCTTTGAGGAATTGGCAAACTCTTTTCCAAAGAGGTTGCAACATTGTACAATCCCATCTGCAGTGCATGGGGTCAACTTTCTTTACATCCTCACTTGCACTTATTATCTGGTTTTGGTGACAGACACCTTAATAGATGTGAAGTAGTATCTCATTGCAGCTTTGATTTGCAATTCCCAGATGACTCATGATGCTGATCTTCTCTTTATATTTAATAATCATTTGTATAAATTCTTTCGAGAATTATCTGTCAGATTTTTTTGCCCAGTATTTAATTGGGTTGCCTGTTTATTATTGCATTGCAAGAATTCTTTATATATTAATACATTATATATTAAATATATAAATTCATCATATAAAATTTACAAATATCCCCCCATTTGATGGCTATCAGTTCTTTTTCTTTTTCTTTCTTTCTTTTATTTTCAGTACTGGGGTTTGAACTCAGAGCCTCACATTTTCTAGGCAAGCACTGTACCACTGAGTATACTTTTTTGATGATGTCCTTCATGGTATACAAGTGTTTTCCATTTGGATAAAATCCAATTTACTTTTTTGTTGTTGTCACTTGTGTTTTTGGTGTCAGATCTAAGAAATCATTGTCTGATCCAAAGACAGGAAAATGCATACCTATGTTTTTCTAAGAGTTTTATGTGTTTAGCTCTTACCTTTTAGGTACAATCTATTTTGAGTTAATTTTTATATACCGTATGAGGTAGGGCTCCAACTTCATAAGCTTAAGAATTAGTTCTCTCTGTGTTTATGTATTTATTTATATGTGTATGTGTGTGGGTATATATAAAACATGATATATAATATATTATATATTACATATACTATATACTTTGATCAATACTATAAAAGGCCTCTCTTAAAGAAAAAACTTTTGAAAATGTTTCCCCTACCCCCCACCGAGATTTTGGTTGTTAGTGTTGTTCTCTTTCATGGATATTTGCCTCTAAATGTCATTCCTTCTGGCCCCCACCCCACATTTAGTATCTTGCTATTTTTCTAGATTCTCCAACTTGAAAACTTAGTCCAATTTCTTTCAATTTTTCTCCTTACCTGATGGCTGTCTTGGGGGTTCTAAGTATCCCATCCATACTGTCTGGGGCTGTGGCATGAATACTGCCCTGTGGTGCCTCCTCTGCTGTCCATATCTAAATATCTCATAATCTTCCTCATGATTTTACCTTAACCTATGGGTTATTTGGAATTGGTTTTCTAGATAGACGAAATCATTTGACAATCTATATTACTTTGATTTATGTCATTATTACATTACACTAAGAGGATGCCGTGTGTGAGATGTAATTCTGGGTTGGCTTGGCATATGTGTGCTTTAACACATAGTTGACATTTGAAAATGTCCCAGACAATAGCCAATGTCTCTTTATTGAGTTGTTCATATATTAGTTCAAACTTACTTATGATGTCAAGATTTCTTCTAAATGTTATTTTCTGGGACCACATATAATAATCTAAACATACAAATAAAAATGTTGACTTCTATCCATGGTTTTTGTCTTTGTTGTTCTTAAATATTTTAAGTTGATATCTTTGGTAAATAAATTTTGTAATAATTGTATTCATCAGCTATTGTTTATTTTACTGGCTTATAATCTCTCAATCTCTCAATCTCTCTCTCTCTCTCCCTTTCCCTCTCTCTCCCTCTCTCCCCTTAAACTTTGCTTTCTCAAATGCTAAGAGCCATAGCCAAGTAGTAATGATGCATGGCATTTTTGGTTGAAAGGTGACACCAGCAAGCCATTGAGATGATATGATTATGTTAAGATCTGCATTCAAATGGATATTAGACCCCTGCTGTCCACCTGGGCCTGCTACAGGACTCCTGGAGAGTTCCCATTGGTTGGGGAAGTGCAAGTGCGGTAGGAGGGAATTCTGGAGGAGGGATTTCCTGTTGGTGGGTGTCCGGGAAAATGCTGCGTGTGTGGGTCGCCATATTTCCCGGGAGCATACAGGGCGTTGGCGGGAGTTTCAAAATAAAGTTTGTTCCTGTTTGAGTGGCTCGTGATTTTGTGCCCAGCCAGACTGCGGCAACCTTATTTTTTTCATGGTTTGCAAACCTCTCTATTTTCTACTTATATGTGTAGCCTCTGATTAATGCACACAGTGACATTTATTTTATTTTTATTTTTCTACACAAATAGAGCACAACTTTTAAGTCAATTTTTCTGCTTATACTCTCTAGACCTTGACGTAGACAGAACTGCAAAGCTCCCATAACCTCATTTCATGTACCCCATTCTCTACCCTATTTCCACCTCTTTCTCTGTAAGGCTGCATCCAATCCACTGATCTTTCTTAACATCTTCTTCCTCCCTTTCCTGCAAATCTAGTCTCTTGCAGCCTTTTCCAGTTCAACTTATGGCAACTCCCACTCTTGTCTTCACTCAGGTTAAACACTTGGCATCATCCCTAACGCCTCTCTTCCCCTGGTGGTCCACATCCAGTTGGTCAGGGCATGGTACTGGCTCTACCTCAGGACACTCTCAGTTTCACTTCTCATCACCTCCACTGGGGTCTGCTCATCTGAGTACATCAACACTCCCCAGTTCTTGTGATAGCTTCCTGACCCATCTCTCTCCATGAGTTCATGCCCATCACACAAACCCATGGGAGGTTCTCTTAAAATAAGGTTAGATTGAATCACTCTTGCCCTCAAGTCTCTGCAAAGGATCCCATTTCATTAAGAATCTGCATCCTACTGGAGCCTGGGCGATCCTGCCTGCTCTGACATCCTCTGCTGCCCTCCCCCTTGCTCCCTCCATGGGGGACACGCTGGGTTCCCTACTGCCCTCCCGACACCTGCCCACAACACACTTCTACTCTAGGAGTTTTTGCACCTTCTGCACCCTCTGCCTGCAACGCTTTTCTCAGATCTCTTTATGGCTCTGTGCCACCCTTTTGTGTTCAGATTTCACTCCCTCAAAGGAAGCCTTCTTTAGGCACCTAGTATTGCAGTTTCTGATCCACTTCATTCCCAGTTCTGTCGCCCCAAACCCCCACTCCTCATTCCCTTACTGTCCTTGATGCTTTCATCGTTTATTAGCTCATTTAAGTTCTTTTTTTGTTTGTTTTTGTGTTGTTCATTCCCTTAATGAAGAACCTTCTTTGTCTCCATCTATTTGAAAACATTTGGGAGAGCTACTGAAGGGTTGGTTGGGAAAGCCTTTGATGATTTTATCCTCAATTTAAGACAGTTATGCTAGCAATCTCATATGCAACCATGCTGGGAGCAGTGCATGGGGGCATATTCATTTTGACACATGCTAGCTAGTGATGCCAGTAGAGGGGTGTCTAGCTCTCAATACCTCACTATGCATGACTGTCCCAGAGCATCTTCCTGAGAAGCCAGCAGGTTAATAAGAGATCTGGCTCAGAGGCTGACAACGGGATCTGCACTAGGCTGTGTCCTGGTGGCTTAGTTATTATTATTTTTAACAATCTTTTAATTTAAGGACATTTTAGATTTACAGAATGATTGTGAAGACAGTACAAAGAATTCTCAGACACCCACACTCTTCCATTATGAGCCTGCTATGTTCATCATAGGGATCAGGGTTGTCAGCAGGAAGTCCACACTTCATTCAGATTTCCTTAGTTTTTACCCAATGTCCTTGCTCTTCTCCAAAGTCCCATCCAGGACACCACATTGCCATGAGTGGTCTTGTCTTTTTAGGCTTCATTTGGCTGTGACAATTTCTCATACTTTCTCTGTTTTGATGGTTTTGAAAGTTTTGAGAAGTGCTGTTAGTTATTTTGATAATGTCCCTCAGTTGAAATTAGTCTAATGTCTATCTCATGATTAAACTGAAGTTGTGTGTTTTGGGGACAAAGCCCACAGAGGTAAAGTGACATAATACCAAGCACACATACTATCATGTATGATGTCATGGCAGCCAATAGGAAGAGAGGTAAGCATGTCTCTAGTGTGAGGATTTATTTAAATCTGGATAGGATCTGAGCTTTTAAAAAATGATTTCCTGAGCTATAGGTACCAGCTGCCTCAGATTCCTCTAACACCCTGGTATTTTCTTTCCTGTCTTTAGGGTGTCCCTAAATGCTCCTCCCTGAGGGGACCTGTGCCTCCTGCTTTTTCTGTTGAGACCTGCTGTTATTACTCTGGAGCCCCATTGGTTTGGTAGCAAGGTGTGGGAAGGACGGTATTCTACAATCCTCCAATCGGGTCTCTGGCCTTTAGGGGGCCTGTGTGTAGCCTGTGACCTTCACCAGTTTATTCTATGTGCTTTCCCCCCACCCAGGTGAGAGAGGAAGGCTCAAGAGGGTCAGAGTGAGAGGAAGCCCTTTCCAGGAGTTCTGGGTGAAGTCTTTTTTCACTGAAGTAAGCCATTGTTATGGAGAGACTAGAGGGCATTTCTTCAAGGTCATTCCTCCACTCCCTCCCTCCCTCAGCCAGAGCCAGTAGGGAATCTTTCTTAGATCCTCACCCTGAGAAGAGATTCTTAGAAGTAAAACCCACGAATGGGTCAAGTCCCCACAAGACTCTAACCCCAAGAGCTTCTTACTCTCAGGCTAGTCCACACTTGGTGTTTTAGCCACCTTTTTTTGCTGCTGCGACTAAAAGACCTGATCAGAACAACTGTAGAGGAGGAAAGGTTCATTTAAGGGCTCACGGTTCCAGAGGTCTCAGTCCATACACAGCAGGCTCTATCCCTCGGGGCTGGAGGTGAGGCAGGACATCATGGTGGAAGAGTGTGGCAGAGGAAAGCAGCTCACATGGTGATCAGAAAACAGATACAAATATATACCCCCTATTCACACCCCAATTCCCCTCTCCAGCCACACCTGCCACTTCAGTTAGCACTCAGTTAATCCCTATCAGGGGATTAATGCACTGATTGGGTTAAGACTCTCACAACCCAATCATCTCTCCTCTGAACCTTCTTGCATTGTCTCACACATGAGCTTTTGGGAGACACCTCACATCCAAACCATAACACTCAGCCTCTGGAAATTCAGTGCCACTTCAGTGTCTAAACACTTTGTGTCTCCAGGAGCTAATGCTCCAAGTAAGTAGTTCTGGCTCTAACTGTCTGGGTTGGGAAGTCTCTTCATGGTAATGATCTCCCTTAAAAGTTTGATTCTCTGATGGGTCCAATAAGAGTTGTTGATATTTGGTTTGTCCAAAGTTTTTATTGTTGTTCTAAGGACAGGAGTGACAACTTCCAAGACCTTTACATTTGAAAGTCCAAACTGGAAGGCCTTTTAGTTAACATAGGGAAGATTTCCTGATTTGTATTTGTCTTTATGTACCCCCCTTCCCCAGCACCACACACACCAGAATGTAGGTCCCACAAGAGCAGAGATCCTTGGTCCACTGGTATATTTCTACTGTCTAGAATAATGCATGTCACATGCCAGGAATCCAATAGATATTTGTTGTCATTAAATGAATATAAACAGTTTCTCTCTGAGAAAGAACAGACCTTAGCACTCTCTGATCTCCTTCTACTTCCTCCTCTTGCTCATGACTACCCCGCCATGCACACCCACCATACTGATTTCATCGAGTTTAGCTCTGTGCTGTCACAAGTAACTGTCTTCCCTTCCTTCATTTTGATCATTTATTTACACAATATTGACTTTTACTGAGCTACTTACAATTAGTCCTATTTCTCTGGCTTCTTTTCCACTATCTTTTTTTTTTCTTTAATATGTATTTTTATAAAGATTCTTTGAAAGGTAAACATTGTGAGACCTTAAACACACCAAATATATATTTATGTTAATTTAAAATTATACTTAGTGGAATATAAAATATAAGCTCAAAATTTTCATCATACAAATTTTCATCATGTGCATATATTTTCACACACTTAAAAATATTCTATTGTTGTCTACTAGCATATGGTGCTCAAGTTAAAACAGGATATAAATAATACAGAATACACTTACCTATCACTTTCTGAGTGCCAGAAATTGTTCTTGGTACAATGTGTATTAATTTGTTCACTGCTTTAAAAGATCTTTAAAAAACAGGCTGACTTTCCCAATGCTGACTTCATCTGATCATTGAAGGCACGAATAGAACAAATAATAAAATAATAATCTATATTATTAAATAATGAACATTTTATTATTTAATAATATTAATATATTAATATATCATTAATGCAATTAAATATTATATATTCAATGATAAATATTTTTATTGTTAAATAATAAGTATTTATTTATTATTTGAACAGGCCTACTGTCCAATGGCCTTCACACTGAACCATCATCTTTTTCTCTGTCTTCAGTCTTTAACTGAAACATTGAGTCTTCCTGGGTCTCAGTCTTCATGCTAGAACTCCATCATCAGTCCTCCAGTCTCTCCCGCTCACTGACTACAAAGTTGAGGACTTGTCAGACTGCATAATTGTATAAGCTGATTCCTTCTAATGAATTTCTTGATACATTCATGTAGATAGAGAAAATACCCCCTAATAGTTCTGTTTCTCTAGATCACTTCAACAAACACACTCATGATTTCTCCAAATATTTTCATTTCTGTTTCTTTCTTAATCTCATTTTAGGACTTCTATTATCCCTCCTGCATTAGTCAACAATTGTTACGTCAATGCAGTGTAATAGCCTACTCTAAAATGCAGTGGCATTGAATGATAATCATATTTCCTACTCAAGTGTCTCCAGATTGGCCAGTGTGACTCTGCTTGGAGCTTCAGTTCTGAGTATTAGACCATTTCTGTCCATATATGCCCCTTTGGGGTCTCAGGTCAGAGAGGAATGTCTTCCTAGTACATGGTTGCTATTCTACTAATATTGTAGAAGCACAAAAATGGAAACAGTAACAGGCAAGTGCATTGTTTTTCATTTTATGTGTGCATTGTCCATTTAATTTTTTAAATTTTAATTTGTTATGTATGACAGCAGAATGCATTACAATTCATATTACACATACACAGCACAATTCTTCATTACTCTCGTTGTACACAGAGTAGGGTCACACCGTTTGTGTCTTCATACATATACTTAGGGTAATGGTGTCCATCTCATTCCACCATCTTCACTACTCACATGCCCACTCCTTTCCCCTCCCTCCCCTTTGCTCTATCCAGAGTTCATCTGATCCTCCCATGCGATTCATTGTGATAGCTGTACATGAAAAATAACATCATTTAATCAATTTCATTTCCAGTACCTCCCCCTGCCTTCCCCTACTTCCTACCCTTGATCTGGTTTTATCCTCTCTGCTTGTCTCCCTGCTATTTTCATGGAGTCTCCTTCAACATTTTTTTCTCTCCAGCTTCCACAAATAAGGAAGAGCATATGACTCTTGATTTTCTGAGACTAACTTATTCAGCTTACAATAAAGGTCTCCAGGTCCATCTATTTTCCTGCAAATGACATAATTTCATTCGTCTTCATGGTTGAGTAAACACCCTTGTGCATGTATACTACCTTTTCTTACCCATTTGTTGATGGACACCTCGGTTGATTTCATAGCTTGTCTATTGTCACCTGTGCTGTCACGTGGGTCTGCACGTACTGCTGTAGTATGCCGAGATTAATTCTCATGGAAAAGTACTGAGGTGTGGTAGAGCTGGGTCATATGGTGGTTCTATTCCTAGTCTTTCGAGGAACCTACAGGCAAGAACGTCTTAAACCTTTATCATGTCACATTCAATAACATCTCAATTGGCAAAGGAAAGTCGAGGCCCAGGGAAGCAATGTCCACCGACCTTGACACCATGACAAGGGTGGGGGTGCATAATGGGACTAGAACGTTGGTGCTGATAATTCCATCCATCACAACTACCCTTCCGGTTCACACTTGAAGATATATTCACCCAGACCCTGAGACCTCCCGGAGTCTCATTCAGTCTAGCATCAGGATCAACGTACAAGAAAATGTGATTTTTATTGTTGGAACCTAACTATGAATATCACTCTTGCTCTCCTCTTTTGAGTACAGAATCAATTAAAAAAAAAAAAACACCAGTCCAAAAATAATTGGTTTTATTCCAAGCATACCTGGATTGGAAAATTTAGCTTCAAAGGAAATTTTTTCTAGGTTATCTTTAAAAATGTGGACATCTCACTGTGGAGAAGTCAGAGCCTGTCCTAAGAGTTTACCATGGAGGGAGGGGGGCTGGTTAGGAAGAATTGCTATGCAGGCTGGTTGGTCTGGGGGAGAGAGGTGAGGATTGAACTTAGCAGGCTCAGTGGTTCTCAAAGTGTATTCCTGGGCCAGTACTGTCAATAAGAACCATCTTATTACAAATAAATATTTTGGGGTCTCACCCTAGACCTATTGAATCAGAAACCCAGGTGTTGGTGCCCAGTGAACTGTCTTAACAAGCCCCCCAAGTGTTTCTGAAGCATGATAAAATTTGAGAAATACTATTCCAGTCCAGTGTTTCTCACGTGGCCACCCATTGGAGTCACTTGGGGGGAACATTAAAAGCATTTAGCTATCCTATGAGAAGATGTTTGAATCTACTTTGATATTTGATCCCTTGTAGACATCCAGAGTCTTTCTTCTTTATATAGACAGTCAGGTTTAACATTACCGGTCTCCAAGGAAGGAGCAGATCAGGCTCCAAATGGCCCAGAGTGCTTCTACGTCTTGTGAGACAGCAATGGTAGGTGGGAAGGGATCTGGGTGTAGAATCAAATGACCTGGATTCCACGCCTACCCTTCTCCAACCTTGTACAATTTCACCTAATTTTCATGCCTTGATTTCCTCTTCCATAAAATATCAACTACCTACTCTGGGGTATTTGAGAGAATTAAACATGAAATGACATAAGGACAGTGCTTTGGTCAACTAAAAAAGTGTTCAGGTCTATGCATGTGCAGTTATTCTCTTTTATGCAGTGAACTTGACTAGTCAGCAACTTCAATTCACGGGTAGGAGACTCAGCCATGAAGATTTGGCTCCACAAATCATTGAACACTCCCAGGGAGTTGTCTGCTTGTTCTCCTAATTTGAAAATAACCCTAGAAGAGCTGCTGCCCCCCAGCCCATCAGTCACCTTTCCCCTTGTTAAAGAACCCTCACTGGGACTTTTAATTACCCCACCTCCTTTCATCCCTGCTGGATTCTTTAGCTTTGTCTCAGCTGGTTATTTGTGCTGCAGATGCAGGTCCCCTTGGTACTGTTGTGTGTGACTGTGCTGAGGTCTGATGTGGAGCCCTCTGCCTTAACTATTACAGGAATCCATATCAGGGGAAGAACTGAGGGTGTGTTGTTCCCCAGAACCAGTCCACTGCCTGCATGACTTTGGGGACATTCCACTGGGCCAGGGCTCAAAGACTGTTTCTAGATAAACATGTCCAGAGCCTCTTCTTGTCATGAAGGGAGCATTTCATGGAGCATGTAGACATTAAGTGACAAGCAAGGCCCTAAACTCATGAGTGGGCAGCCACCAATTGAGCTTGGGTATACATCCACAAAAGTTTGCATTTTCTCCTTCTTTCCTTCTTCTCTCCAGACCTAGAACTGGTTGTAGAGACTGGGTGTGCACATCCTCAACTGGGGGGTCCCTAATAATGACAAAGCCAGGATCCATTTGTCTCCTTCCTGTGGGAGGGTTATTGTTGCTCCTGATAGGATCTTTGTGCAGATGATCCCTAATACATGTTCTGTAGGGGTAGATGGTGAGTGCTTGACCTTCAGCATCGGAGCAGGCGGGTAAGATGATTGACATCTTTTCACATTTATTTATTCAATTTTAAGAAGAAAATAAAGGACTGTTTTAAGAGGTCAGGAATGTGCATGAAAGTTACCTCCAAGGGATGCATTTGCAAAGGATTGTTGGAAAACATTTCCAGCAACTACGTTTCTCCTACCTGTACACACACACTCACACACACAGTTACACAGTTATACATCATTATCTGCAGGAGATTGGTACCAGGATCAATGGACACTAAAATCTTTGGAAGTTTATATTCCTTATCTAAAATGGCTATAATAATCACTATAAATTTAAGAACACCATCTTGTATCCTTTGGAACAGATTTATCTTACTTATAGTACTTTAACAATGCAAATGCTATGTGAATATTTTTTGTACTATATTATTAAGGCAATAAGAATTTGAAAAAAAAAAAGTGAACATTTCAGTACAAACACAATGTTTTCAAATATTTTGGTTGATTGAATCCATGGATGTGGAACCTGTGTACACAGAGGGTTAATTATAGATACACACACATGTACAAACACATACATATGAGAGTACAAATATATATATAAATATGTATGTGTTATTGTATACAGTAGTTATTGTCTCTGACTCTGTGTACTTACTATATATGCTTGTGTTTGTATATGGAAACATAATCACTAGCAGAAATAATGAAATCAACTGTATAAATGTGTATGTAAAATATACCCAAGGTTGGTTCTCATTATCCAGTTATATATTTACACATATAATATATATATATATATATATATATATATATATATATATACAGACACGTTCACATATACACATATTTATATATAAATACTGCATGTGTGTGTGTATATTACATATATACACAGTTGATCCTCATTATTTACAGTAGCTATGTTTTATAAAGTCATTGTGAGCACTGAATATAGCAAATACTAAGCCATTGCTCCTAAGGGAAATACAGGAGTAGGTTCTTATAAGCCTCTAGTCACAATATTTTTATTAAACAATCAATATATAGCCTTATTTTTTGTGTGCATTTCTGCTCAAACACACCTTATTTAATGTGGATTGTTGGTTTATTACCTCTGAACTCTTGGCTGACAGCACTATGGCTCATGCCTGAATGAAGCTTGTCCAACACATTTGCTTCCTCCATACAGTGTATGACAGTCTTTTTGCACTTGGAGACACCAGGGAGCACTTTAGCCGTGCTCTTGGGGTCCATTTTAAACAGCAAAAATCACCAACAAAAGGTACAAGCATGTGACAAATGTGACACCACACAGACAGTGAGAAGAACACTTGTTCGGAGTGGGAGCACTGAAACATGAAGGCAGAGCATCACCTCTTCAGCTTCAGCTGGGGACATGTGTGTCAGGAGATTCTAATTTCTCACCCTTTTATCCATGTCTGTGAACAGTCATGAAAGTACCCTGAGTATTGGTTATTTTGGGTCACCAATAAATTTTAGCAAGTAGGCTGACTTTCCAATATGGAAAGTTGAATATTGAGGTTCATGCCGCAACAGGGACGGTTATTACATGAAAGGTGTTTTCGTGACCAAGAACTGAACTTGGGAAGGCAAAAAGCCAACCTTGTTGCCAGGGTACAGAGGCGTCAACTGAACTTCAAGATGGCGGCACTGTAGAGCTGCAGCTCAACAGGACGTGGAGGATTTGAGCACTACTAGGATTCCCTTTGCCCCTGCTTCAGTCCATCCATTCACATGACATGGTACTCGGGACATAACCATAAGTGGGTTCTGGATCTTGCCTCTTGCCACTTCTACTTTCACTCTCCATTGTTTGTTTGGTTGCACCAATGGGGAGGGGAGGAAGGGCGGGGGCTGTGGCATCATGACTGGCTGGCTTGAGCTTGATGGCATTAGGGAAACAGCCCTAGTAAGCAGTATCCATTTGAACACCATGGTTGGAACAACAGGAGAAGCTCCTGAAAAAGAAGTGCTGTTCCCAGCCACAGGGAGGGGTTCTGGAAAGATCTCATAATTGAGGTCTACCCTGGGTACAAGGAAATGCTTTCAAAAGAAACAGTATATTTGAGGCAGGCAGGATGGCGCAGCTCCTCTGACCAGGCATAACCTGCTGTAGACACTGGCACAAAAAGGACAGAGATGCCAGCCTCGCTGGGAGGCTCAGAGGCAGCATCATAGCGGAGGCTGCACTGGGATGTCCCTTGGTTGAAAAGTAGGATGTGAGAAGATTGTGACATGCAGGTGACACTTCATCTTGCAGATGAGAAACAGGTTATCTTGGAGACGGCAGGGGGCATGGAACAAGTCAGTCTCCAGGGTCTCCATCTCACATTTGCAAGCCACTAGCTGTGTGCCCCAGGGTCAGGTTACGTACTAGTTTGAGATTAATTTTGACTCCTTGTAAATCGGAGGGAAATGATGTCCCCCTCATGGGGATGCTAAAAAGGAGAAATGAAACTGGGTGTTTAGGGGTCTGGTAGAGCAGATCTTTAATAACACTCCTTCCCTTCTGTCTTGGGGTTCATTCCACAGGTTAGGGAAGACAGGTGACTTGAACCAGAACCCTGGACATCGTAGCCAGTACCCTGTCCTCCTTGGTCCACGGGCTGTCTGAACTACCATCTTTTAAAGGCACCTGCTTCTCGCTGTGTTGGACTTCTCTAGCAGGCGGAGTCTCCCCTGGCCTCCCAGCAGTACAAGTGGCTAGAAGGGCCCATTAGACTTTGCTCCTTCCCACCCTCACTTTAGGCCCATTAATGATGGAACTAGAGATAATGGAAATGCCAGGCTTCGGGGCTGCGTAATTAATTACAGTCTGGTGCCTTTAACACCTTTACCAATCAGTGCGGGACTGAGCGAGAACCTTGGCACACAGAGGAGGTCCCGTCTCTCTTGATTAGAGGTGATCACTTTGAAAAAATGATCAGAATTCTAACAACACTCACATGCAAGGGAGACCTGTCCACTGAGGTTACTCCAGCCTCATGTTGACAGCCAGGTGAAAGAAGGGTAAAATGTCAACACAAACAGAGCCAACTGTGAAATGACTGTGTGCATAAGATGCACAGCCTCATTGGGCCTGGTCGCCATTGTTATCCCCAGAAAATAACAACACAACAAAAAACAAGAACAAAGAAACAAAATCTAGATAAGCCTTATCGATCTTGTGAGCATCGGACACTAAGTCCTTTCCATCTGTTGCCTCAGTTAATCCCCTGGTAACCCCATGAAGTGGGTCATACTGAGATCCATGATGCCCACTGCACAGGGGAGGAAGTCGGGGCACAGACAGGTGCCCGATGCAGACAGTGGTCCAGCAGAGGACAGCTGTGCTCCCGAGGGATGAGTGGAAGGTCTAAGTATCTGTTTGGAGGTCGGGTGATGGTACTAACTTTGTATTTAAGTCCAGAAATTTTTTTTTAAAACATGATTCCATCTCACTCCAGTCAGATTGGCAATTATCAAGAATATAAGCAACAATAAATGTTGGGGAGGATGTGGGGGAAAAGTCACACTCACACACTGCTGGTAGTACTGCAAATTGGTGCCCCCACTATGGAAAGCAGTATGGAATGGAACCACCATTTGACCCAGTTATCCCAGTCCTCAATTTATTCCCAAAGAACTTAAAATCAGCATACTACAGTGACTCAACCACGTCAATGTTTATGGCAGCTCAATTCACAATAGCTGAGGTATGGAACCAATCCAGGTGCCCTTCAACAGATGAATGAATAATGAAAAAGTGATTATATATATATATATATATATATATATATATATATATATATATATATATATATAAAATATGAATATTACTGAGCCATAAAGAAGAATGAAATTATGGCATTTTCTGGTAAATGCATGAAACTCCAGACTATCATGCTAAGTGAAGTAAGCCAATCCCCAAAACTAAAGCCCAAATATTCTCTCTGGTTATGTGGATACTAACACATAATAAGAGAGGGTGGTAGAAATTCATTGGATTAGACAAAGGGGAATGAAGGGAAGGGAGGAGGATGGGAACAGGAAAGACCGTAGAATGAATTGGCCATAACTTATCTGGGTTCATATATGAATACACCACCAGGGAAACTCCACATCACGTACAACCACAAGAATGGGATCCTAATTAGAATAAGTTATACTCCTTGTCAGTATAAATATAAGAATACACTCTACTGTCATGTATGTCTAAAAAGAATAAGAACAAACAAACAAAAAATGATTCCCTTCCCACCAATAACAGTCAAAGGAAGGAATGTTGGAGAGAGGGTGTGTGTCCTGTGTTCCACCAGATCTCCAGTGTTGGTGCCTTGCTTAAGCCACTATCTACTCGAGGTTAGAAAATGGAAGCAGTGGTCACTGTGGAGGTTGCTGGAGTAGCTCCCTCAGCCCGCTCCTTCCCATGCCTGTGGTCTGAACCAACGGAGGCAGAACAGAAATGCAGAGAATGGAGGTCGAGGCCAGCACTGCAGAAGACAGCTCAGATGCTGTGCCTTAGGTGGGGGTGGCCGTGGGCTTCCTGACCCTGGGTCTCAGGATGAAACAGCTTTCCATTTAGACACAGGCAGGGCTGGGGAAGGTGTCACACTCGGGAGAGAGGACTTTCCCAAAGGGACAGGTGTACTAAAAGAGGCTTAGCCCCACACAGTCTTGTTCCTCTGCTCAACCAACTCATTACAGGCTGCACGTCCCTGGTCCCCAGAAAAGGAGGGAGTGAGGTGTCAGCAAGAGGTGAGGGAGTTACAGTGGGGGACATTAATTCATGTGCAGGAGATAGCAGGTTATGGGACTAAGACTACCTGTCCAACGGGCCTGAGGGGGAAAGGGCTGGGGGTGGGCATGTGGTTGGCACAGGGGCCCAGGAGAACCTGCACCTGCATCCATGTTCATTAATGACTAATGACTCTATCCAGGCAATAATGCTACTCCTCTTTTGTCTTGATGACTTCCAGAAATTGGAATATCTTCCACAAAAGTTATCCTTAAAGCTCAAAAGCTCTGAAGATTACAGGCACAGGGTCTCAGTCATTTGGAAGATCAAAACTTTTTCAGTAAAATGTTCTCTTTTGTCTTTGAGTTTTTAAGAGTTATCCTCAGACTACCTTCACATCTAGTTAAGTCAGCTAAGGTGTGAAAATCTAACTAGGCCTTGTGGGGTTTGGGGCAGAAGTGTTCTGGAAAGACCAACGGGCTCTGTGAGAGGCAAATGAGAAATCACAGTTGCACCACCTCTGGAATAGACGGGGTTATGGTAGCAGTGATGGGGACAGGAGACACTGCCCTCCTCCTGCTGCCTCCACACCCTCCAGGCCTGGACGCCTTGGGAGAATGTCCTTATTTTTCTTTGAAATGAAAGGCAATAACCAAATATCCCCAATATTTGTTTATTGTTTAGAAGGGTACTTAGAAGGATGAAGCAACGCTGAACAACTAATTTTAATTAAGTAAAAAAAAAAAAAAAATCATCCATAGCAATGCCATGTTGGCCTCACAGTGAGCCATCTCTTCCAGACGTGGGAAAGGGTCCCTTAAAAGGAAACACAGTGTTCCTCTGAATGTGGCTTCTAAGAGACTCATGCTAATGAGGCAAACAAACACGTTGCCTTCTGCCTTGCTCCACAGGCTGGAGGGGAGGAAGTGAGAGAACTTGGGCTGTCTGTCCCCTGTCCCTGCACAGCAAGGTGGGAAAGGTACCGGCTTGGAAGGGGGTGGAGCTGGGCTTGGGACCTGGCTTCCCTTATGGCTCTGTCATCTGGAGAACAGTTCTCTACCCTCTGAACCTCAGCACCCTCATCAGTAGAATGAATGTAATGATGCGGTTATGTCTTAAATGGACTCACATCGAAGAGAAAAATAGAAAAAGGATGGTCAGAGACCCACCGGCCAAGAGTTTGAGAGAGAAAAAGAAAGAAACGTAGCTTTGTTCAATTGAATACTTCTTTTATCCCCCCCTCAATTGAATATTTATGGTGGTTTAAATCGGATTTTGTTATTAGAAATGTTGTTGAGAAGAATGTTACCATGTTAATGTATTCACTGGACAGATATCGACTGTGCACCTATTGTTTACTTAGCAGACTGTGTGATGGTTCCATGATTAGATTTCTAAGAAGACCTCAAGGTTGGGGTCTTGAGTTGTGAACTTTGAGGCTGGGAGTGGGGGGTTCTGTGAGGAATTGGCAGGGAGACATAATCAACCAACTTCCTACAGCCTCTGGGGACCTTCTTACTTCAAATTTGGGGGCGTTATAGTGCTTGTTACCTTGTTCCTTCTTGGACTTCTTTCTCTTGGATTTTTCCTTTCTCATGTCGCTGGCTTGGGAAGACAGGTTGGGGGAGGCCTCTGCTTGGAAGAGGGCCTCGCCCTGAGGGACCCAGCAAGAACCATAGTAAGAGACCCAGAAAAGGAAGCCTCATCCAGGCTGCTTAGAGGGCCTCCTGGTCTGGGATAAAGGAACCAATAGACTAGACTTGATAAGGAGACAATGACCCCGAGACTTCGGCGAAGTGATTTCCTGGGAATTCTCGCCCTGTACAGAATGGAATTCACAGGCACCTCAAGCTCTGTCTGGGTTCGGAATTTACGGAAGGACAGAGGATTAGCTACAAGTGGATGCAGCCAATGCGTATCTACTGCAGGTTCCTAGCAATGACAGGACGGAAGGAAAGAATGAGGACAATGTTTGAACTCGGAGCTCAGTGCTGTGGACACGAGGTGACCCCCCCAAACTCACATGCAAGACGATGCAAGAATGATAAGATTATGGGAGGTGTGACCCGATAAGTGCATTAATCCACTGGTGGATTAATTGGGTGGTAACTCACTGGAGGCAGTAGATCACCTGCGGCATGTCATTGGGGGTTTATATTTTGTCCCCGGTGAGCAGAGTTCTCTGTCCTCAGCGGCTTTCCTCCTCCACCTGTTTCTGCTGTGACGTTCCACCTCACCCCAGACTAAGAGCCAGGGGCCCAGTCAGCCATGGACCAAGACCTCGGCAACCATGAGCCAAAGTGATCTCTTCTTCTTTCCATTGTTCTTATCAGGTCTTTCAGTCACAGCAATGAAAAAGCTGAGGAAAGCACTCAGGAGTAATCTACCTCACCAATTTCTAGTCTTTCTTGATGTTTGTTTGTTCTGGTGGGTTGGTTGGTTTTGCTGTTTCAGAGGGGACATGTGAGGCCCAGGAGGCTGAGTTCATGCTGGGGCAGCCACAGTTAGCAAGTCCGAGAAGCCGTGTTTCTGGATTCGCTCCTGTGTGTGTTCTCCTCTTGTGACTTGAGTGAGTTCCCGCGAAGCCCTCTTCTGAGTCTCCTGTGCCTCCTTTAGACCAGCTCTCCAGTGACATTGTGTTTCTTCTTAAGACAAGGATTCGAGAGACAGGAAAATAGTCTTGGACAAGGACATCTCAGTCAACCAGGGATCACACAAGATGATAATGCAGCTGAAAAATCCAACCTTAAGTCGCAGTGACATGTCATAGCATCAGCATTACTTGTGTGTTCATGGTGAAGCTGTTATAAACAAATCTAACACACTGCCATTCACGTGGAAGTATGGCGGGCACAGTTGTGTACAATTCATTATATTTCATCGTGATTATACATGACTATGTGACGTGTTTGCATAGTTATATACTATACTTCTAAAGAGAACTTCTTAAACAGCATGTTAGTCAGCTTTTCATTACGTGACCAAAATACCTGCCAAGAACAATGTAGAGGAGGAAAAGTTTATTTTGGCTCATGGTTTCAGAAGTCTTAGTCCACGGTACGGTCAGCCCACTCCATTGATCTGGGCCCCGTGATGGGAGGGAGTGGCAGAGGACAGATGCTCAGCACATGGTAGTCAAGAAGCAGAGAGTCAGCAAGGATCCAGGGACAAGACATAGTTCTCCAGGGCATGGCCCCAGTGACTGCCATCCTCCATCACTGCCTACCATGCCACAATTTCCACCATTCAAATCATTAGTCTAACAAATGGATTAATCCACCGATGAGGGTGTAGCCCGCATGATCTGACAGTTGCCTGACAGCTCCACCTCTGGCCCTTATTGTACTGGGGACCATGTTTTCAAAATATGAGCTTTGGGAAGGACATTAAAGGTCAAACCATGCAAACATTATCTGTGTTACATGGGCAGCAGCCTTGTCCATCTCGAGGTGACCACATCTCTTGAAGGCACCATTGATCACCTAGGTCTGAGCAAGTGCCTACTCGGATGCTTGCACAGTGACAGAATACTCTAATGAAATATTTCTCAGAAAGTGTCCCCATAATGAATGATGTGTGACTTTAGTTGATGAGATGTTGACTGATTGAATCAAGGTAAATTCTAAGTTGGATGATTGGATGAATGGAGGAGCCACCATTTAAGGAAAAATACAAGAGAATCAGATTTAGAGAGAGAGAGGGTGACAAAAAGAATTTTAGTTAGATAATGTTAACTCAAAATCCCAGTAGATGGCCAAGTTGGGGGTCTAGCAGGAAACTGCATATCTGACCTCAAGAGAGAAGAACTACCTAGAAGAGAAAATTTATTTTATTTTCTATCTGTCAAAGGCCACCTTAGTAACCGAATTCTCACCACATCTCACTGCCTGTGTAGTCATCCCTAATTTCCTGCCCTTCAGCAGTGTGCACCCACAATACATTAGTTGTGCCTTCACTCAGCTCTCCCTCCATGCAGAGTGATCCTTGTCTTCAGGAATGTCCTTCCCACTGGTGACCTTGAGATAGAGCCAGCACCAAGGGGCAAAGTTTCTTGGTCCAAACTGCTGGGGTTAATCCAGAATGCGAACACTTTTGTTGACTTTGGTTGACTTATTTCATCCTTCAGTGACTCAGTTTCCTTCTCTGTAAAGTGGGGCTGGTCCTGGTCCTTAACTGATCATGTTATGGTGATATTTAAATGAGTCAAGGTCTGCAAAAGTCTTAGAACAGTGCCTGACATACAGCACGGCTTCATGTGCCAGGGAGGGGGTTTCCTTCTTCCATTCTTAATAGCCATGTACAGGGCCACGCACCTTCCCCTCCCACAGCTCCAGCGTAGGCTCTAATTGGTCCAAGTCAATCAGGTAAATTCCATCTTGCTTCCCATCATGATTGGTTGAGAATATTGCAGACCTGAGCCAATCAGCACATGGCAATGCTCTGGCTACCAATCATCGCAAAGTTCAATAAGTCTTGCTCCGCCCTCCTCTTCCATTCTCAGGCTCCACTGTAGCCTCTCTTTGACTCAGTCAGTTCCTAAACTTAAAAATCATTTCCTTTTTCTCCCCTTTTGTTCAGCAAGGATCCTATGCCCTCAGCCAGGATTCTCCAGAGGCTGTGTTTGATGTTTGAAATTTTAAACAATTCTGGGGGAAAAAAATCTATTTGAAAAAGTTACCAGTTAAAGACAAAGAGGCAAGAGGGGCAAAATATCCCCTTCACTGACCTAAAGGAAGCCTCTGGGAGTTCTCGATCAATCTCACATTGACTCACAGTAACTTAATATTCACTGTGAAGAACAATGGCTGGAAAGTATTTTTTTTTCCTTTCTCTCTTTTCCTCTCCTTCTCTTTCTTTACCTCCCCTGCCAGTTCTGACTGACTGAGACGGGACTAAAATGGAAAGGATTTTGCAACATAACTGGCATGTCCGTAGCTGCAAATTCAACAATAATACACTTGTTAAACTGAAGGAGAGGTGCGAGCTGGCAGCCCAGAATAGATTTCATTTTCACTCTTGCCTGCTGCCGAGAGCACGGCTCACCTGTCTTCTGTGCTTTATCTCCCAGTGGAATTCAAAGCACAGTCGCTCTGTCGGCACCTGCCTTTGCCAAGCCAGAAGCTGACTTTCTTCCCTGCACCCCCAGCCTTGACGAGGGTAACGACAGGGTGCTGGAAAGCAGAAGCGTTGTATTGATTTGGATATTGGGGAGTTTGAGAGGGAGGACCGAGACATCACTGCTGTTTAGAGTCGGATCTGGATTTGAATGTTGGCCCTGGTACCTTGAGCGAGTGGCATTGCTTCTCTTGCCAAAGTTCTTCATCTATGTAATGGGGATTTCATAACTCACTGCACTGGATATGCAGGATCAGAACAATCAAGCATCTGGGCATCCAGTTAGTACTTGGTCCTGGGAGATGCCCTGAAGTGGCAGAGTCTGAGAACATTCCCACCTGGCACCTTGAAGACAGCCTCCTACAGCAGGCAAGGGCATCGGTTTCAACACCAGGAGAATGTTCTTGGAGTTGAAATGGTCTTTGTTAAGGGTTTACCAGTTTCTCAGCAGCAAACAACCTTGCAAAGAGATGGACATGTTGCTGCTAGTTAGTATAGAACCTCATGCAAATTATAAAAGCTGCAGTTTCCAGGTGAATGCGTCCTGTGTAGGACTCCTGCGTTGGGGAGATGCACAAACTGGATTTCAGCCCATTTTGGTCCCTGCAGCCGGGTGCAGTGCATGACTTCAACAGTGTGCGCAGAGACTGCAGACTGATACCTGCATTGCAGTTTGATCGTGGTTAGCTACGCTGACTTCAGGAGAACAGAATCAAGCCCAGACCTGCGTGGCATGGAAGGGCTTTTAGGATGTAACCTAAAGGCTATCTTTGCACCATGATCTCCCACTTCTTTTCCACAGGAATCTTTAGTCCAAATGAATGGGAATTTGTGTTACTGTGAAGTTGCACCACGGAACTGTTACATGTCATGTTCTTCAGCCACAATGTCTGGTGGACCATAAGGGAGCAGTATACAGTGAGAGCATATGTGTGTCTCAGCCCTGGTGCTTACTACCTGTGCATCCTGGTCATTACTTAGCCTCTGTGTGCCTCAGTTTTTCATCTGTATAATGAGGAGGATAACAGCACTTACCTCATAGAGTTTTTGTAAGAGTTTAGGATGGTTAACACCCAAAACCCTTAAAAGAAGGATGGGTACAAACTGCCCAGTTATCACAGCCTGACATTACCACTCCATGGGTCATTGCCTCCCATGATCCTATTTCCTTATGTCCATCATAAGGAAATGACCCCATCCAGAAGGGCACTCTTTTCTCCTTTCCGCCACCTGCAGTTCTTCCACCAGGAACATTCACCAAACCATTACGTTTCGTGCGCCTCTGACTCCCGTTTAACCATTTAATAGTGAGCTTCTGGGGATAGTCCCTTTTTATCCCCTTCACTGTGAGCTTCGTGTCCGTCTGAGCCCAATAAAGATCACTGGTTTCCTTCTTAGGTTGGAGCTCTGTTGGTCATTTATGACAGAAACCTAACTTGTGCTAGCTGAGGTTCCAGAAACTTCCAACCTAGAGAAGGACATGAATGGCTACAATGATTGTCACAAATGCCCATAGAGTCTCTCTCTTTCATATTTGTTATAATCTTTCTGTCAGTGCCCACCCCCTGCTTTATCCATGAGACCAGAAACATGGTTTAGACATAAAACTCTCAGGGAAGAACTCTAATCAGACCATTTTTAGCCAAGTTTTTCTCCATTAACCAGTGATTGCAGCCACAGACGCGAGGAAGGCAGCCAGCCACTCACACTGGGACTCTGCAGGGTGGTGAATGCTTGTAGAAGCAGCTTGGATGAGTGGAGAGAGGTGGTGCCACCAACCGAGGTGGGGGCGTCAGAGAATTGAGCTGGTGTGGGAGGCAGAACCAGAGAAGCTCAATTTTGGACGCTTTGAGAGAGAGCTCTAAGTAGGACATTCAAGTGGGTGAGTCTCAAATCAGTTGAATATATGGATTTGAAGCTCAGGGAAGAGCCCAGAACTAGAGATAAAAATTTATGAGTCGTAAGAATATAAAAAAAAATGTCTTAAAACCTCCAAAAAGACCTTTGCTTCTAGTAATGTGCAGTAGGTCATAACAGATGAACATTCCCCTTGTGTCAACTACAAAAAAATTTAATCGCAAAGCTCAGAATTTTTATTAAAGACCTATGAGAACTGTGGAAGCAAAAGGGGAGTAGATGGTTAGAAACTCCAGAAAGAGTTGAGTGTCTCCAAGGAGAGCTGACGGCTGGATGTTAATCCCCACAGGGCACCGCCATCCTGGATGCAGGCTGAGGACCCAGCCCGGCACACACAAAGGGACACTCCTGGGGGAAAGAGAAGCCAGAAGAGCAGGTGGCGGTCATGTGAGGTCTGGAAGCTAGAGATCCTGCAGGAGAAAGGCTAATGTGTGCTACAGGATAGACTCTGAGGAATACCAGACTAGAAGAAATACAAGAGTCAATCCTGAGAAATTTGAACCAAACCTACACTCATGGGATAAAGCTAAGGAAGTGGAGAGAGGCTCAGCTTTGGGGGCTTGCAGCACAGAAGAGATGACAATAAATAAGATAAGCCACCAACTAAAGAAGGTACACATAGAATAGGTGTAAAAGCCTTTGGGTATAGGCAGAGGAGAGGGATAGCTGGATCAAATGGTGGTTCCATTCCCAACTTTCCAAGGAATCTCCATGCTGCTTTCCATATTGGCTGCACCAATTTGCAGTCCCACCAGCAATGTATGTTTTCTCTGATATAAGGAGGCTGATTTATAGTGGGGTAGAGAGGGGAGCATGGGAGAAATAGATGAACTCTAGATGGGGCAGAGAGGTGGGAGCGGAAGGGAGGGGGCAGGGGGTTAGCAATGATGGTAGAATGTGATGGACATCATTATCCAAAGTACCTGTATGAAGACACGAATTGGTGTGAATATACTTTGTGTACAACCAGAGATGTGAAAAATTCTGCTCTTTATGGGTAATAAGAATTGAAATGCATTCCGCTGTCATATATAAATAATAGACAAAGAATATAAGCAATAACCACAAAAAATAGGTGTAAAAGCCAGAAAAAGTAGAAGAAAGGAAGAGAAAGGATATAACAGAGAACAGTACAGGAACAGATGAACTAGAAAGCAAATATATACAATAAAGAAGATAAGTTCACTCTCCATTAATAGCCAACCTGTGGCAAGGTTAACATCCCTGGCCAGGGAGCCAGAAAAAAAAAAAAGATATGGTAACAAAAGACAGCCATAACTACAAATAAAATAATGATTTAGAAGAGAGTATTGAGGATAACTTATGCTGATAGATTTAAAACCTAAGTAAAATCACAATCATCAGTATGCTCCCAAAAGAACTGGAGGAGAAATGGAAAACCTGAATAGTTGTAGGACCTTCAAAACAAGGAAGTGATACTTAAAGTCTACCTAAGGAAGCTTAAATGGTTTTACAGGTAAATTCTACAAAACACGAAGAAATCAAATTTTTTTCTAATTTTTTCAATAAAGCTTTCATTTCTTTCTCTGAAATTTTGAGATTTTGGTGCAGGCTGAAATGGAATTAGTTTTCTATAGCCATCTTTCCCAATAATTAGTATAAACTCTGAACAACAACAGCAAGATAATCAAGTACCCACGGATTCTGCAAGGTAGTTAATAACAGGACCAGTGTCGCAGTGGTAAAAGAATATTTGTAAATTGTACATCTGATAAGGAGCTTGTATTAATAATATATAATGAATGTTAAAAATGCAACCATAGGAAAACAAACAAGCCGATTTAAAAAGAAAATAAGCAAAAAATCTGAACAGATAAGGCACCAAAGATACGTAGATGCTGATGGCATTGTACTCAACACCTATTGGCCAATAACACCACTAAATGCCTATTCATAAGGCTGAGTTGGAAAAAAATAAACAAGACCAAATGTGCATCAAAGGACAGATTTTACTGTCTATAGAGTTAAAATATATTCTTAAAAGTAAAATAAAACTATGAATTGAAAAGGTTGAACACTCTTTTAGGCCTTTTATAAACTAGACACCAAAACGTATCATACTTTTATAATTACAAAAACTTCAAAAGCAACCTTACTCCTGAATATGCACACACTTCAAATCTAGCAATACATAAAATAATAATAAAACATGAGCAAGTTAGGTTCCTTCCAAGAATGCCTACTTGGTTTAAAATTAGAAATATTTATTATCATAACCACTTCATTCCGAGTTAAAGGGAAATTATTAATGTGTTGATAGAAACACGTCCATAGATGCAAAAATGAATTCATCAAAATTCCACACCCATACGTGTTAAAATCAAAACGCCGATCAGACTTGGAATTGAAAATGTATTCCTACATATACACAAAAGCCCTGCAGCCTCACGTCACACTCAATCATAAAATATTTAATTCATTCCCTTTGCAGTCAGGGAAAGATGAGAACAATCACCATCATCAGTTTTTGTCAGCACTTTATTGGAAATTTCTAGTCAGCAAAATTAAAGAAGAAAAAGGAATGAAACCTAAGTGCATTGAGAAATTAAGAATCCAAGTGTCATTATTTGAAAAGGAAAGCTTCAAAGAACCCACAGAAAATTACAATAATGCATGAGTGTAGCAAGCTTGCCAAATAAAAGATCTTTCTATATGTCAATTGTATTTCCATACATTAGCAAGACTAATACAATAATGACGTTAACAAAAGATTGAAATCATCAAAACACACCTGAGATAAATTGTTCAAGATTCTTATGGTGAAGCATATAAAATGTTTTGTGAAAGTCGTTAAAGAAGATCCAATACTAAGATCCAGTACTAGGGGAGACATGTGACTCCACCCGGCAGGAAAACACAATCTCATAATATGCCAGTTCCTTCCAGATTTTTCCGTAGGTGCACCAAAATCCCAGTCAATATCCCAAGAAGAATTTTCATAGAACTTGACAAACCCACTCCAATAATCATAAAAGAGAAGGACAAAATAATCAAGACACTCTGAGAAGTGGATCAGTCTGCAAAGCACACATCTTGCCAGATGCCAAAGTTCACTATAAAATTAGCATCCTGAGCCACTGGTGCAAAAGTGACAAATGCCTCAAGAGAAACGTAATAAAGTGGCCGTGCATGAACCCTTGCCTGTGCGTAGCCACGATATGACAGAGCTGATGTTTCAGATCAGCACAAATGATGGCTAGTCATACAGTACGTGTCAACACTTGGTCACCCATACAGAAGGTGTTAATGGACCTACAGTGTGCATTGCATGTAAAAATAAGTTCCAGATGAATCTAAGATTCAAGTTATCAAAACAACTTTTAGCATTATTCAAAGACAGTGAAGCAGAATGTGTTTCTGATCTTTGGGTAAGATGGAATTCTTTTTTAACAAGATAAAGAATGTGCAACCTATAAGGGAAAAGTTTGGATCATTTTAATTGAATTACGTTGAAAATTTCTACTCACCAAAAGCTACCATACAACAAGCCACAAAGCTGAACTAGATGTTCTCAACAAATATAAGCATGAAGGAGAACCATGCAGAAGTAGAGCAAATGCCTACAAAACGATACAGAAGGGCAAGCTGCAGAGTAGAAGAGAAGCCTAAGGCAAAACCAGGCATTTGGCAGAAAACATGATTGGCCAATGAGCATATGAGAAGAAGTTCTTTCGTTCATTACTAATCAGGGAAAGGCAAAATAAATAATTTAAATGGAAAAAAATAGCAATACCAAAAATTTGAAACATAGGAATTCTCATAAAATTTATAGGAGTAAAAACTGGAATGAATGCTTGGATGGACAACCTGGCATTTCTTAGCAGAGCTGAGCAGGTGCACGACCTCTCACCCAGCACACAGCAAGCAGGAGCATTCTCTATGTAAATGTGTGAGCGCCAGGAGGCACATCTAGAACGTTCCTTTCAGTAGTGTATATAAAATTGCAAAAATGATGGCTCCACATGCTTGTCTACTATGAAAAAGATAAATAAATTGTGCTTTACTCATAGAACATAAATTAGAAAGCAGTGAAAATAGCTTAAGTACAGCTATGTGCATCGATATGGATAAATCTTAAAACCACAGTGTTGAGGGGGGAAAGAAGAATATGTTCAGCTTAATGTCATTTATTCATCTTTCAGCAACAGACAAGACTAAATAATACATGGTTGAAGAACACTCACATTTCTTGTAAAATTATCAAGGCAAGCAATCAAATTGATTTTAAAAATTCAGGACATGTGGTACCTCCAGGAAGAAAGCAGGGGTGAAATCAGCATTAGGCACAGGAAAAGCATCAATGTTCTTTGCAAAATTCTACTTCTCAATCTGGGGACAAAGTCCATGAGGCTGATTTTATTTTCATTTGCTTTTTTTTTAAATCAACTTTTATTAATCTGTTCTCTAAGAAATGCTTATGTTTGTTTTATATATTTATTCTTTAAACTTTACATGTATGGATTAAATCACTCCTTTGCATCTATGATGTAGTTCTCAATTATAAGAATTTTAAGAACAGCTGATGAGATTGGGAGTGACAGCTTCAGGGTGTGGTGTTCTTTCTGGAGCCGTGGAAATGTCCCAAAGTTCGCTGGAGTTGTGTTTGTGCAGCCTGTGACTGTGCTAAAAGCCATTGAGTTGTAGGCTTTAAGTGGATGATGTATGATAGATGAGTTGCATGTCAATAATGATATTTAAAAAGAAGAATTAATGTAGTCAGGAAATAGATAATTTCTAGGTAGGTAATGTTCTTGGGAATTGGGCTGAGAAGGAAAGGGAAGATTGTGGGTACCTGGAGGGTGGGATGGAATCAAAGGAACGTTGTTTTGTGAATGGTGAATACGTGGCTGAGAGTTCAGGACAAGTCTTATGTGACAGTCAGGATTTAAACACGGGTCTTTCTGCCCCAAATCTAGGGCTCTTTCTACTTTATAGGCCTTCCTTCCACATCACCCTTTCAAGTTTAAAAGGAAAAATTATACCTGATCAGTGTTCAACTCTCTACCAATCATGGGCTCCTTTGGTTTGGGAGAAAGAAACCCGGGGTCCTGGTGGTGCCGCCCTTCCTTCTTCCTGGCTGATGAGGTGCACACTCTGAGCTATGAACTCTAACCAGGTTGGAGCACTCAACATTCAGAGGAGTAGGTGTTTTGGACTCTCATAATTGGATGGACTTTAGGGCTGGGAAAATACAGGGACAGCAATTGGACATTCACAAATCTGTCCACCTTCTTTGTAATCTAAAGCACCTGCTCCTGGATGATTTACTTAGGGACCAGAGGACTCCTGGTCTCTGAACCCATCTAACTATTCTAATCCTTTATGGATGGTAGCAGATGGGGTACAGGACAGGTAGCAATGCCAGGACAAAAGAGGCCTGTGGTCAAAGCACATCTGCCTTAGGTCCCACGCCCCACTGCCCCTGGAGGGCCAAGGTGGACTCCATAATACCAAGTTGACCCACCTCTCAGAGAAGAAAATAGACAGCGGAAAAAACACACTGGAAGGAGAACCATGAAACCCCATTTTCCAGCAAGGTTCTGATAGGCCCTGATTTCCTGTTAGTCTTCCAGAGTCTCTGCTTCCTCACTGGTAAACCAGGTGGGTCTGTCAGCTCTTCTAACTCCTTCCTGCCATATAAGAGCCAGCTGCACGGGTGGCACTTCCCCCTCCCACAGCGCCAGGGTAGGCCCTGATCCGTCCTCGTCAATCAGGCAAATCCCATCTTGCTTTCCACCAGGATTGGTTGAGAATATCAAGCCCCTGAGCCCATCAGCACATGGCAGTGCTCTGGCTACCAGGATGGGTTCAGAGGTGGCCCAGTCATTGCCAAGTTCAATATATTGTCTTATGACCATGAGATGGGAATCTGTTTTCCTCTGGACGTAAGATTATTGCTCATCATTATTGTGTGGCCAATGAGAAGGGCTGGCCGCAGGGGCAGCGGACACTGGAGAGTAGGGCTGAGGTGTAAGAGACAGACAAGGTCCTTAGGTTGACGTGGTCGAGCTACAGGATTGCCCCACCATGAAACCTCCCCATTTCAGCCTTTCCTATCACATGAGCCGACAAGCTCTTCTATTGTTTCACCTAGTTACTGTCGACTCATCTAAAACTTGCAATTTAAGGAATCCTTACTGTGCCGTGAAGTTAATATCTGCCGGATCTTTTTCACTGGGTACCCTTAGGTCTCTGAGGCCACACCGATAACTCACATGGGAGAACATCATGAGGTACAAGTAAGCGAAGCCTAAATTGCTTCTCTACCAACAGTGGGTGGAAGTGAGGGATGAGGTGGAACAGACCAGAACAATAGAAAGAGTAGAACGTAGATCACTCACCTCGTCCTGGTGCCAACGCTTACCAAACTGACCATGAAATCCACCCGGAGCAGATCACGATGAATCTCTGAGAGTCAATCAGCCTCCCCATCTGGAGAAAGATCACTGGAAGTACCTTTGGAGCTACTTAGATCTGTTAATATGTACATCAAAGGCAAGATGCAGATCTTACTGCACATTAGTAATAAGAGGACAATAGCAACTCACATTGATGAAGCACATTCATGGCACCAGGCCCCGTGCTGAAGGCTTAACACACGTTATCTCATTTAATTATCACAACAGCCAGTGTTTCCCTTTCACATGTAAGGAAATGACGCTGGTGGACTTACGGAACAAGTCTAAGGTCACAGTGGTGTGGTTGAATAGAGATTCAAACTTGGCTCTTTCTGGATCCAGAGCAAGGGCTCTCAACTGCCCAGTAAGTAAGGTGTAGTTTTATTCATGTGTTCAAGAGAAAGTAGGGAGACCTGTTCTACGCCAGAGCCATGAGCATTTTACCAAAGTGATTTTGAGGTCTAGAGAGGAGAGAGAAAAATAATATATTAAAATATATTCATGCCTTATATTAACAACACAGCAGGCATTTAATATATATTTAATGAGAAATGAATGAATTAAGGGAAAGACCATAAAAACAAATATCCGACAATGAAGATTCCCTGAAAATATGATTGCATTTTTAAGACAAAACTCACTCTTGAAAGCGAACAGGATATTGAAGGTTCCGGGGGCGCTGACCAGTGTCTTCATGACCCGCACGAGCATGGCTTCTACAGCTCTATGCACAGGGTCACTTCAGCTCTGGTGTCAAGAGAATCCCCGGGGACATCAGGGCTCTGGACAGGTGACCAGAAGCCTCCATCTTCCCTTCAAAATGCCAAAGAAGGGGTGGGGGAAAGCCAGTAGCTGGAGCAGTCTATTTTCCACCTCCCGTTTCATGGACACGAATGCTCGGCTGGGACGGGGCAGCGCCTGGCTGAAGCAGAGGTCCTGTTGGTTCAGTCACCAGTAGCGACTCCCCCAGCACACTCTTGCTTTGATATGATCAGGTGAGACTTTTCCCATGATTAAACAAAGATCCTGAACCGAAGAAAAATGCTTTTTCCTGCAGCACAGGGAATGGCTAGTTTGAAGGTTTGATTGCCGTGCTTTTCACATATTTAGCGTCTGTAGAATCAGGGAAGACGTTTTCCCCGTATTAAATTGATGGATTCAGGAAAAAAAAAAAGGATACAAAGCTTGGGTTATATTTTTATGAAATTGGTAATCAAAGGAAGCAAGCCTAAGAAGCAAAGTGAGCCCCGCTCCGTCTTGACTCAGGGCTGGATGCGCTTGGCGGTGAAAGTCACGTCTGCTAGGGTTTGTATTGTTCCTGGGACACAGAGCTTGGCTGTCAGGCGGGTGCCCTATCTTCCAAGATCCAGGACCAGCCAAGGTTAGAGGAGTAAGATTTCTTTAAAGCAGAGAAAGGCTCCTGCAGTCCAGGAGGGGTCCTAAGGGAGGGTGCCACTGGCTGTTCTTTGCCTGGGGGTTTAAAAGGCACGTCTGGTGGCCCGGTGTTTGTGATTGGTGAGGACAATATTAATGAGGGAAGCTGCCACGGACCCATCAAGCCATTTAAGCTCTGAGTTTAATAAACCAACCAGAAGCAAATAATTCCAATCCCTTATTCACATACTTAAACGAACAGATCCAAACTTGCGATTTGGCACATCCTTTGGGGAGAAGAAGCCCTTTAGGTGAGGGTAGGTTTGGTGGTCAGGGTAGGGGCAGGGGAAGCCACGGGGAGCCTTTGTGGCGAAGCTGTTAGAATAGCAGTGAGGGTGCCCTGGCCAAGAAGGAAGCACTTGGGTTGAAGCTGTCGGGGCAGCATAACAGGAAGTTCTCCCGACCTGATGTTTCCTCCAGGATGGCGCAAAGTTCTCCCTCCTCCTTCCCTCCTTGAAGACCTTATCCCGTCTCTTGGGGGTGCTCCACCTCCCCGCCTCATTTCCTCATTGCTGCTCTTTGAAGGCTCTGGCTACAAACAGTTTTGAACAATGTTGCACAGCCCCATCCTCCTCAGGAACGCTTGTATTCTTAACGTGTCAGTTTTCAGCAGCAAGACATTGAAACAGACATATTTTTAAAGTGTTTAATTTGTCCCAGACGCCAGCAAGGTCTCCCCACCTCTGATGGTCTACGTTGGGTGCTTTGGCCTCCATCCTGGCTCCAGAAAGCCCATGTCCTGTCCAGCATCCCTGGTGATTCCCGGGTGCTACATTTCTCCTGGCTGCTTTGGGTGCCCGTCTTGGCTCCCTTGCTTGGCGGATGACTCACCTGCTGTGCACGATGTCTCCCTACCACACGTGGTCAACCTAGACCAGAAACTCAGCCTCACCCACACGTGAACTTGCACGCAGTTGGCTCATCCGGCCGTACTCATGTAGATGGATTTTCCCAAAGACCAGGAGAGAGAAGAGTGGGTTACATACGTCAGGTGTACCACTTCAAGTTGCGTGTCTTCCAGCCTGGTTTCTAAAAGCACAGCTATATGGGGAGAATTGGTTCTGGTGTTTTATAGCACAGTAGGGGAACCACAGTCCACTACATATTTCAAAAGAGCTAGATGAGTTTGAAAGTTCCCAGCACATAGAGATAATGAACGCTTGAGGACGCGGAAATGCTAATTACCCTGATTTGACCGTTGTGCATTGTATACAAGCATAGATTATCACACTGCACCCCAGAAGTAGGTATGATGCTTTGTATCAATTAAAAATTTTCAAAATGTTTGACCTCAGTGCTGCCGAGGATTCCTTTCTCCTGCCACCATGACACAGCAGGTCAGCTTCTTCTCCCTCCTCCTTCCTCCGTTTCTGTTCCTTCACTCTCCAATCACCTTGCTCTTCTCAGGAATGAGTGTCTTCCTTCCCTATATATTCTTCTCCTTTATCTCACAGAATGACTTGTTTTTTTCTGCTTTGTTGCCAGAGTTCCTGCTAGTATCCCTGCTCTCAGAGTTCCGCCTTCTACCTCAAGAAATTTGCTAAATTCTTACCCAAAAAAAGAAAGAAAGATGACTTCCTCTTTAAGGAAGCTATAAGGTCATACATTTTCATTCTCTCTCTATAATCCCAGCAATTCAGGAGGCTGAGGCAGGAGGATCGCAAGTCTAAGGCCAGTCTCAGCATCTTAGGGAGACCCTGTCTCAAAATAAAATAAAAAGGGCTGGGGTGGGTGGGTAGCTCAGTGCTAGAGTGTTCAAGCACCAGCCCCTGGGTTTCAATCCTCAGGACCAATAACAAAACAGTTTCGATCCAGTGGCTCTGACTCAGCTGAGCCCAAATGGTCCAAGGCTCCTGTTCCTTCCTGTGAGCTGTCTTTAACCCCCAGGCTCTTTCCCTTGCTGCTGCAAGCCCTGGTGAGCCTCATGTCCTGAGATGGTAGAACCCGGTGCCTGAGGGAGCTGAGCCTCCCGCACAGCAGCCCAGCACACAGAGCAGGAGCAGCCTCCAAACGGTGCAGGGTTTGGTTTTCTTTCTCCCCCCCCCAGCTCAACCTGGCCTGCCCCATCTGAAACATGTCACTTGGCAGCACAACTTTGCTTCTTTTCTGCCTCTTTGTTGGGAACTATGTGACCCGCCTCTTCATCATAGATGATTTTCATTGCATGTTAAGAGTCTGCAAGAAGAAACACTTTCTGGAATTTTTGCACATGCTTAGCGATGCCATTTGCTATTTCTACCATTCCCCTCTTCTACAAAAGCATCATTTGCTCATCCAAAATGTATTTGCTTTGGGTCTATTAGAAGCCTGAAATTGTGCTAAGCCCTGAGGATCTAAAAGAAAACATGATAGATATTCTTGGAGGTGTCTGGTGTAAATTCAGCATTTGTTGAAGATTTTCAATTCATTGATTGATACACTTGTTATTCAAATTCTATTCAGTCTTTGAAGTGCCATGCTAAGCACTCATAACTTAGCAGTAAACAAGACAGGCACATTCTCTGAACCTCTTGGATCTTGAAGGCTAGGGGCAAATGCAGATATTGAACAAATAACTCCGGGGTCAAAAGTCTCTCAAAGGAAAATCATCATAATAACAATAATGACTGACAACTGGGGAATTGTAATGATGTGGCTGGGACTGGTCTGGGTGGGCGAGGTCCTGATTCCATCCTCACATTACCATCCCAATTCAATACCAAAAGGACACACGGAAGCTCAGAGAGTAGAATCACTTTCCCAAAGCCCCTAGCCAGTAAGTGGTAGCTTTGGGTACAAATCCAAGTCTAGGGATTCCGGAGCCTAGAGTTGAAACCATTCCTCTCGTTTATTCAGAAAGTCTGAGGGTCGGGGAAACTGCTTAGAGGAAGTGATATCGTGTCTGAGCTCATGTCTTGGGGTGGCTTAGGGGGCGAGGCTAGGGAAGCACATTCTGAGGATGTCAGAGGAGCAAGTCTGAGAGCTTATGAGGCCAGATAACCTCAGAAGAAGTCCTGGAATGAGGGGACACGTCCCCCTCCCTCCATGCCCCTGATGCCGCATTCTAGGGTGGACTCAATGGTGAGCTTGATAAGAAGGCTTTGCACTCCTTCCAGCCCTGGTCTCGAGACACAGGTAGAATTCACTACAGAAGAGAGTTCTGGGTCCCCACGTTCCTGAGTTAGGTGACCTCTGCCAGTTGGGGCAAGGATGCTGAAGGCAACAGGAGAATTTGTTGAAGATGATGTGATTATGGGAGGTGGCAGATTAAGTCTTCCTTTTGAAAGAGCCTGTCCCAGTCCGCAAGGGACCTCTCAATCATGTGGCCTGAGGTGTAGAAAGCCTCTGGTTTCTTCCAGTTGAGCAGATGTTGTATCCAATGCCTGTGGGAAAGAACTTGAGAGTTGAGAAGAGAAGAGGGAGGCAAAAGGAGTCTTTGTTATGTTTAGTTTTGAGTCGGGGGAATCTTAAGCCCAGGAAGGACTGAAGAGGTGGGCAGAGCAGAGCCCATTCTGCACGTGTCCTCCTCCTCTTTCCTCCTCTCTCCTGCTCCCACCCTGCCTCCTCCGTCTCCTTCACAGGGCAAGCGGCACTTCGGAGCTGGAGGGTGCCTGAGCTTCTTGCTCCTCAGACCCTGGCAGGAACCTGCCGAGCATCAGAATGATGCAGTTTTATAACCTCTCTGTGCGTGGTGTGATCACGACTGCACTGCGACATTGAGACCCCACTTATTTTGTTTATTAACTTGCTCATGAAAAACACTCCAGCATTTGCTCCGCCTGCGATCTGTGGCTGTGTTTTGAAGTCAGGTCTTCAATCCAATCTCAGCTGGGTGCCACTTTTAAACTGTGTGACTTTGGGCGAGCCACGGATCCTTTCTGGCCTCCCCTTAGAAAATAGAAAAAAAAATAAATAGGACCACCAAGGACTTTATTGAGAATTAAGTGACATAATTTATGTGTGCCAGTGCTCAACACGTGATAGACATCATTAGTATTGTCGTTATTATGACCGATTGCCAGGTTTTGAGATCATCATTCATTGAACAAATAATTATTAAGCGACTACTGTTAGCCAGCGCTGTTCTCCTAAAAATGAGGCAAGACGGTTTCTGTTGTTCAGATACGCCTGTATAATGAGA
This sequence comes from Marmota monax, assembly GCF_021218885.2. Taxonomy (NCBI): domain Eukaryota; kingdom Metazoa; phylum Chordata; class Mammalia; order Rodentia; family Sciuridae; genus Marmota; species Marmota monax. Next base: position 7,430,348 of record NW_026695202.1, read on the forward strand.
GACATAGAGTCCTAGGTGGCAAAAACATCCAAGAGAAACACAAGAATTACATGGAGCTGCTGGGTGAGATGTGAGTGGAAATGAGAAGGGTAGTAAGCGGAGGAGGGACATGGGCCCTGGGCACAGAATTTCCTCCATGGAATGAGGCAGAAACTTTCAGAGAACAGTACAAGTGTCTGATAAATAAGAAGTGCTCTGGAGCTTGGCTTTGACCATCCGTAGGGCTTGCTTTCACTACGTAGCAAGCAAAAGGGCAGGCCAAGAGGAAAGAATATATGCAGACTCAATAAGGCAACATATATTAAAGAATCATGCCAAAGGCTTCACTTAGGCCCTTTCCTGTTGCTGTGACAGAATACCTGAGAAAGGGTAACTTTAAAAAATTAGAGGTTTATTTTGGTTTATGGTTCTGCATGCTGGGAAGTCCAAGATCTCTTGGTTGCATCTGGTAAGGGCCTCATACTACTTACCATGTGCAATAGTAACCCATTCCTATGAGAAAGGTGTTCATCCTTCATGAGGTCTCTGCTCCCATGACCCACCTATGTTCCATTATGCCCCACGGCTGAGGTTGAGATGTGAGGGGTCCCCCAAAAGCACATGTGAGAGACAATGCAAGAATGTTCAGTGTTGAAATGATTCGATGGTGGGAGGTATAACCTAATCGGTGGGTTAATCCACTGGATTAACTGGGGATTGGGACCAAGGACACACTGCACACCTTATCTAGGAGAACAAAGCTGCTCAACTCCAGGGAGTCGGCTTTTACAAATGTTGGCCCAGGATTACCACAAGTTCCTGATTTTCAAGGGAAGAAATTTGTAACTGTAGACGGAATGTGGCTGGAGGAAGTAGGTCACTAAGGGGGGGGGTGACTTGGGGGTTTATGTTTTATCCCTGTTGAGCGGAGTTCTCTCTCTGATTTCTGGCTCTCATGCCCTAATCAGCTTTCCTCTGCCATGCCTTTCTAACATGACGTTCTGCCTCTGTTGAACCCAAGCCTATGTCGTCAACGGGCTCTGGACTGAACCACTGAAATCAAAACACCCATCTCCCCACAGCGCCACACAGAGGAACTGATTCTATTTTAACATATAGACTTTTGTGGGCACCTCGAACCACGGCACTTGGCTTGTTGAGTGGAGATTCTGCCACCTGCAGACAAGACCTCAAGCACCATGAGGGCAGAGCAGTAGCGTCTTCAACAGCATGGGGTCTAGGCTGGAGGGGTCAAAGGGTAGGGTTCCTCCAGGCCCTGATCGTGATGCTCAGTCCAAAGACGGTCTGGGTGCAGGGAAACTCAGTCTTGTGTGTGGTATCCAAGAGAACAGGGTGTAGGTGAGAGGGGTCTTTGTTGGGACCCCTCCTTAAGCCATGGATGCCCATTCATATACTCCTTCACTCAGTGGATAGCATAGCGATTAAAGGTCAGAGACAGGCACACAGATGGGGTCACTTCTTTCATTTGCAGAAGTTAACCGATGGGGACTGGTGTGTGGAAATATACATTTACTATTATCTTTTTCTCCCTATACCTTTGGAAAGATGTTCCTATAAAGGACTAACCACACCCCACTGTGTAATGGATACTGTAATTGAGCTATGTACAAAAGAACCGAATGCCCCATTTGGCCTGTGGAAAGCAGGTATTTAAGACACTTAAGCTCAGATTTTAAGAAAAAAAAAAAACATTAAATTTGCTTGGTGAAGTTTCGTATTGCAGGTAGCAGAAATGTCAGCCATGAAGGCAGGAAGGAGCATGTGAACGCGAGGTACATTTGGAGAGCTGTGAACACTTTTGTAATGGCGGAGTGTAGCACACCCTGGAAGAGGTGGAGAGGGAAAGATGTGAGGAGGAAGTCAAATCACGCTGGCCCCATGTCCTGCCCTCAGAAACTAAAATATATCCAGAAAGTTTCCTTATAAACTTAAATCTACTCATGAATAGAAGTGAGGATACAAGAAAAAATAAACAAATAGAGGGCCCTGCTCTTGAGAGACCCAGTTGGGTAGGAACGAGGGACATAGATGCTCTGTGGGAGAACAACATGACCAGGAGTGTCCGTAGGCCAGCCCCCTCTGGCTGTCTCTGCTCTTGAACTGTGCCCTTCTTTAGCTGATTCTCAGAGCTTTCCCATAACTCTCCAATCAAACTATGACAAAAATCATAAGTAGCACAGATTTCACAGAAGGTTCGGTGGGTTGTACACGGTGCGGGAGAATTTCATCCAACTTTCCCATTAGCCATTTCTTAGACCTTTCTCTGGCTTCCTCCTTCTTTACGCAGACTTTTCACCTCTCTTCCACCTTCCACCGTGAGGCGCAGTCCGGCTCTTCTCCTGGGCTTGCCAAGCTCACAGGGCACAAAAAGAGGCAAGTCGTTTTCCTGGCTGTTAGACACTCACATGCCTTCAAGGTCTAAGCGATTGAAATCACTGAGCAGAGTGGGGTGAGTTCACAACAGGAATCGGAGGGACGGGGACAAACTGCGGAGGGCACGCCTCATCTGCGAGAACGCAGCTACTCAACTGCATCCGAGTCGACCTGGGCGAATGTTGGCGCCGCATTATCACAAGTTCTGTATTTTCAGGGGAAGAAATCTAGACATTTAGCTAATTCTTCAGTGTGGTTTTCACGGTTAATGTTGCCAATTAATTTATTCTTTTAAAGCTAACTTTGTGGGCCAGACACACATATCTAATGGCTGCACCTGGCTACCAGCACGGCGGTTGGTAAGCTCTGGCGTTAGCTCATCCTCTCTGCAAGAAGCCTGCCCTCAGGCCCTCAATTTATCCCATGGAGCAGGCTCTGCAAACACTGCACTGGGCTGCTTGGTAGGAGAGAAGCTTGCAACAGGGCGCTCTGCACGCAGGAGGAGCTGCTCGGAGGATCGTCTGTGATGCAGATCAGAGAGCACAGGGTTGGGCTCTGGGCAAAACAGTTTGAGCCAATAAGCCCAGGCGACTTGAGGCAAAGAGGCCTCGGGGCAGTCCCATGCTCTAGTTTGTACCCTATTGCTTGTCTGCAGGTGGTGTCTGAAGAAACAATCGTCTGATACTACATAAAACAAGGAAGGCTTTACCCAGGGTTACTGCAGTTGCTGTCAAGACTATTGTGGTCCCGGAGAGAGCCCAGGCTCAACTCTGAACTCAGTAAAGAGACCTGGGGACTTGAGGCCAATAGACAAAGTACGGGGGTCAAGGGAAGAGATGGGAAAGTAAGACAATTTTTGTTCACCTGGATTCTTGGGAGGCATCAAAATGGGAGATGAAGAGTGGCGTGGTCCTATATCAAGGGCGATCAGATGTGGAAAACAGGGATGAGGATGGAGGGGAATTTTGCTCAAGGGATTTGGCAGGATTCTGAATAAAATGGGGCAAAGCAGGCCTGGTAAGGACAAGACAGGAGACAAGGTTGAGGCCTCACCAGAAGAGAACCCAAAAGAGCCTGGCTACACGTTGGTGTAAGAGCACTCTAAAGAGGCAAGCGCCCAGACAGCACAGCTGGACCGCTGCCAACCTGGGGGCGTGAGGACCCATCTGCCATCATACCCTTCTGCCCTTCTGTGAGTAGCAGAAGGTAGTGAGGATAAAGATGACACTGAGCAAGGCAGACAGCTCAGCCCTTCGGAGAAAGGCACACAGGGAGGCGAACGCTCAGAGACTCCCTACCCTGCCACCATCACAGATGCGCTCTGCCTGCAATGCCATTTGTGCTGCTCCGCTGTCACTGTGAACTGCTGCCACTCCAGTTCCTGATGGAGATACTCACATCCAACCTTGGAGAGACCATCTCGGAGGCCAAGAGACGTTGCGCTACGGGCGGAACATGGTGTGTTCCGTCTGAGGGACCTGCTGGCTGGGTGGAATGGGGAGAGCACTGTCCTCCGTGTGTTGAGAGCAGGTCCCATAGGCTTGCATTTGAGCCACATCTGGCTCTGTGGCTGTCCTGCTCAATCTTGGCTTAGAGCCCACCCTGGCTGCAGGGGGAAATGGAACGTCCTCACAGCCTCTGTTCTCAGCTTCTCCCAAACAAAAGCATGTTCTTCTCCTTTTTAAAAAGAATTTTCGCCACTGATCTGTATGTACGAAAAATCAAGTTTTAAGAAAGCATCCGGATTTCACAAACTCCCACATTTCTATTCTCAGACTCTCCTTGATTTTCTTACTGAGACAATAACTTCATATCTTTGCCTCCATTTCTGAGGAAGGGGTCACCAATGTTTTTTTTTTTTTTTGCTTTTGGCTTTTTGAAAAGACCATGCTGAAACCTTTCTTCCTCTATAAAAATTGTTGCTTCCTCTTTTTTCCTACAACTGTAGTAAAGAGCCTGTCCAGGGTGAAACAGGCATTTCTTCATGTGAATGTTATTCTTTGTGCCCACAATAACTTTCAGACTAAGAAGCCCCTGTCATGGGTGCTTGGTGCCTTCTCTATCTAAACGTTTCATATCCCTTCTGTGGCCAGGGGCACCGTAATCATTTCCTTGGTTTGCATATATCTCCCTCCAGAAAAAAAAAAAGCCAAATAGTTCTCCTGCTGTCACCAGGTCATATGCCTTCAAAGGAACTTAAACAACCCTCTGATTATAAGTAATCAAGAAAGAGATGGGAGACGTGGCGTGCAATAAGTTTTGTGTGACTGCAGGGTGGTACCCACCCAGTTGTAAGGTCCCCGAGGAGCCCAGTGGTGCCTCTTTTTCCAGCTGTTACATTATGTCCTCAAAGCCCATCACATTCTCTGACCAATTTAGGCAATAAATACTAGTTAAACAAACAGATGGGAATTGGAAATCGCTCAAAGAATCTGATGGATTAGGAGTATGGATTTCCATGAATTCTAGGTGCAAGCCTGGACTTGTGCCCAGATGGATTTCAAGTTGTGGAGTCAAGAGCTCTGTCTTTAGCATAGTGACTAAATGACACCCTGCACCCTTGTGAGCTGGAGCCCTTCTCTCTTTGACCCCTTCTCATAGCCTCAGGCATAATGGCAGTTATTCATCAGTGAGGAAACTAAGGCCCCCATGGGAAAGGAGTGTATCCAACCAAGTCCTAGTGTTTGTAGTCTGGAGGCCCTGGGTTTCAACCCAATTTTGTGTGCCTGTTGCACAAAGGGAAAACCCTCTGTCGCCCTGCAGTGTGCTGGCCACCCTGGTCCTCTGGAGTCAAATCCATGTCTCCAGGAAGGAGAAGAAGGTGCAGAACTGAGGTGGCCACTGTGCAGGCACAGTGTGGGTGCTCTAAGGACCTCCTATCTTCCTAGAGCTGGAGGTCAGGATGAGGAGAGGCCAGCAGACTCGGGTCACTGTCCTGAGGCATCAATCGTGTTTTTCTACGGCTTCATATTAAGTTTCTGTCGAGATGTGCCAGATGGAATAAAATCTCTCTTCCTGAGCCTACCACCATCAATTTTATTTCCCCAGGAGTCCTTGTTTGTTCCTTTTGTCAGCGTATTAAAAAATAATCAGAGATGCAAGAGTCACAAGACTCACTGATTCTTTTTTTTTAATTTTAAGGCAATGCCAAGAAGCAGAGGCTGATTCCTAAGATTACAGACTTTGTTGGAAATTATGGCCTCTGCTGGGACCTAAGCGTCCTTCATTTATTCAACCAAAAAAATATTTATTAAGCACCATCTATAAGACACATCTTGTGCTTGTAATTTTACACATGGGGACACAGATTTAAATGTAAGCTCCATCATTTATAGTGATCCAGCATCATGTATTCATACACACTTATTGTGTGCTTACAAATTATCTTCTATGTAAAAGGCAGTGTGCACACATTGTGGGTAAGATACAGCATGCAAACTTAAGGCACTGGATGCAGAAGGGATGGAATTTTAGATATTTTAGATACAAAGTTTTAGATGACATCAGTTTATGGAAGTTTATATGGTGTCTACACTGATGTTTGGAGGGGTGGGATAGTGTCTGTGTTGGAAGAGGGATCCTTCTGATCAGAAGCGAGATGTTGTCTTACCCTTGAAGGTCAGACAAAAGTTGGTCACTAGGTTGGCTGTGATGGTCTTCAGGTGGGTGCCGTTGGAGGGATCTGGGATTGGCCCACAGCCTGTCTTCTCTAAGCAGGAATGCTGAGGGTTTTGTTGGACATGGCTCCTGAAAAGTTAAAAGCTAATCTTGGTGTTGGAATAATCCACCTATTACTGTATCATGTGGGTCTGATTTTCCCCATTGATGTCTCCAAATATGAAATCCTTATGATATTAAAAAAATAATAGCAATTACCCATATTCTTCCTTCCCCTATTAACACCCCAGGTAGCACATTAGCTTGACTGAAGGAGGAAGGGAAACTGACCTAATGAGTACAATTCAAACACAGGAAGGGGCACATCAACAAGAGGATAGTCCAAGAAGGATGGAGAAGGTGTCAATACTCAGCCTTCACAGCTGCCTCACCACCTCAGTGCAGGGGACACTCTGGCTGACTCTATTCTGGACAGCTTTTCCTCAGGAATGTCAGAGAGAACAAGAAGGGCAAATGTTCACAGAAAGCGAATGCTCTCATCGCTGGGGTGTATGGCTTTGACTCTTAGAAAGCTTCTCCCCTGATGGGGGAGACAGACAAGCAGATGGACAGGCTCCACATGTTTCGCGATGTAACATGGGAACATGTTCCAGGAACGAATTGCACATCTCAAAGGATTGGCAGAACGCTTCCAGGAGGAAGTCCCGTGAGGCTGAGCCCTAAAGGATGACCAGCTGTCCATTAAGAGAAGTGGGGTAAGGGAGGTAATTTGTCTCAAGGCTGAAAACAGCACGTGCAATGGCCCAGAGAGAACACAGGGGGGACAGGAGGACGGTGGGTTCCATAAGTCCTAAACCATACAGCAGGGCTGGGGGCTGAAGCTCATGGGAGGCGGGAGGGAGATTTGTGTGAGGGTGGGGTGGGGACAGCATAGGTAGGACTGGAGAGGAAAACACGGTCCCAGATCACGCAGGACCCTTGAGAGCTGTGTCCCTTCCTGCGTGGGCTCTGGACTCCATCATGTGATATGATTCACTTGGACACGTGAATTGGTAGCAGAGGCTTAAAACCCATTTGCACATTAGGGCTAGATTTTGTTTTCTTGCTGCTTTGGGGATTTAGTCATCGAGTGAAGGAGTTCAGTGGGCTGGATGATGAGAAATTTGTGGCTCAGTTGCCATCATCCCAGCAAACAGACACCAGGTGACCGTTCTACCAACAGCATGCAAACACGTCAGTGTGCCCAGCTGATCCACCCCCAAGAAGCAAAGATCCATCCCAGCTGAGCCCTGTCCAAATGGCCAGCCCACTGAGGAGTGAGCAAATCAAGGATGATTGTTTTAAACAGCATAATATGATATAATACAACTCCCATCTCCACCAAGGCCCTATGAGAGCAAACCATGTCAGCACCAAGAGAAGGATGTGTCAGAGTCCCTCTTGATCATTAGCATGCAGTAAAACCGCCATGTTCAGATTTATGGGAAAGTGCTACTGAGCAGTGCGTTAGCTCCAACTAAGACTCCTGTTTTCCTTTTAATCTTACGAGCATCATGTTCTGAGTTGCCTCTGGAGGAAAGAGGAAGATGGTTTGATTCCAAAAAAGAGCGTGGCTCAACACAGAGTGGATGAAGAAGTGCAGAATAGGGAGTGGCCCCAGAGAACCTCGATCACTACTGAGGATGCAAAGCCAGCTAACTGGTCATCTCAGATGCTAACCGATCAGGTTAGCATCTCCCTCTCTTTGGGAAGACAAAGCCAGAGTTAGGAAGAGGTGATCAGCACTGAGAGGGCATGATCATTTCCTTCTACAAAAGAAGCATGCAGAAAGTGCTTAGTCATGATTTCTGCTCTGAAGGAACCAGTCTAGGGAGGAAGAGGTACCTTCCAGGAGGGTCTCAATCAGGAAAATAGAAACAACACCAGGTATTGCCATCTGTCAAACATGCTTGAACCCAATTGGCATGGAGCCACTGGGTAAGAGAGTCTGGTGTCTGGAAACTCCCAGTGGCTCTCCTGGTGGTATGAGACTGCCTAGTACATGTGATATCCTAACTAGCTCTGTGAGGTTCAGCACTGCACTGCAGTTGGGGCGACCTACTGGAGCCTCATAGCCACACAGCCTCTCAGAGATGGGTGTGGCTTGCCAAGATGCCAATCAACTTGTTGACTGCAAGCTACCATGAAGCAAGACTCCGCCCGCTGAAGCCTTATCCCTGCCTTTGATGTGCTCTCCCTTAAATAAAGAACCGGACCCATTTTCTGCCGCAGTCTGGCTGGGCACAAATCACGAGCCACTCAAGCAGGAACAAACTTTATTTCTGAACTCCACCAGCACACTCCACACACACTCCCCGGGAACTCTCTCGAACGCCACCCACGCGGCTCCTCCAGGAACACACCACACCAACCGGAACTCCCTCCACCGGAACTTCACCAACCAACACGAACTCTTCAGGAATCCCCGCGAGAGCTCAACCGGAACTCAACGGGAACTCCGCGAGAACTCAAGAGTCATCATCTTCATGGCTCGCTGGCGTCACCTCTCAACCACGACTTCTGGCAAAAATGCCACGCGTCATCCCGACTCGGCTGTGGCCCTCAACAGTTTTCTAGCTGTTCAGGTCCAGCTTCTGTCTGGACTGGATCTATCAGGTGCTCTGCTTCCTTTAAATATAATTTCTGGCTCTGGCTCTTATTTATTTGCTGATTAGCTCAGACTCTCCTTGTCTCAGGTGGCTCATCACCTTCTGAGCAGGAAACTACCCTGGCGGGGTGCTGGCCACCCCAGAATAAGATATTTCTACCAAGAGAACTGGATGGAAGGGATGGTTTAAAGAGATGTTGGAGAACTGAAAGGACAGAGGGAGCACAGAGGCCCCCCAGGTGAAGGAAGCCGAGGAGGCAGACCCCAACTGGCCGGCTGGGGAGCAGGGTGACCAGATCCTAACAACTTGGAGGCTGAGACGCAGACCTCTGGGGAGAGAGGACTGCCCGTTGATGCTGGTCCCTCAGGAGCTCAGCACTCCAGGGAGATGGAGTGTGATATGCACCTTCCTCCAAGAGAAGGGCACTGACCAGCTGTCAGGGGCATCTGAGAGGGTGAGATGAGGCTCATCCCAGGAGAGTTAAGAAGTGGACTCAGTGTCTGGGTCAGGTGAAGGGCTAGTGCTGGGGCAAAGCTGACAGAAACCGCAGGCGCCTGGAGAGGGGCAAGTCCCCTCCCTCCTTATACCTTGCAGCCTCCCTCAAATGCCTCCGGCTGGCAGAATCTAAGAGGAGCCTCTCCAGTGAGGGAGAAATGTGGTGACAGAGAGCTCTAGGTTGCACAACAGAAACTGGAGAGAAGCCTGGGTTTGGAGCAGGCACACAGGACTTTATCCCCGGCTCCCCCAGACAGGGGTATGTGTCGAGGCATTTCACAGGACACCGTGGGACAAAGGGAAGGACTTGTCTCCTAGATGGAGCCATCGAGAAGGTCCACCAAAGCAAATTCACAGGTGTGTCTTTCTCGGAATGAGTCATTCAGTGCTGGTGGGACTTGGGAAGTTCAGGTGCATGTCACCATGAGATTAAATACAGCTGAGCAACATTCTGAGACCATTAGTTCCTTTTCCAATTTCCATTTTTCTGACCACAGGGAGCAGAAGGCCCAGTGTAGTGTTAGCCCGTGTTTAGCAGGGTTCAAGTCTTGCTGGAGTCCACCTAGCCAAGAGAGAGCAGGCCTCGGGCCCAGAACCTTTACAAGAAAGCATTTCCAAGTCCAACAGCATTATTTGTCTGAGTAGCATTTATTCTTTAGGCATATCTTCTGGTTTGTAGGAAGTGGTACTGGTTTTTCTTAATTTATTTCACTAAAATACAAGTAGATTTAAAACTATGCAGTTAGTAAATAATAACAGAACACATGGATATGGCCAAAAAGAGAAATTCAGAAAGTGGATAAAAATGGCCTATGCTTAGGAAAAATTGACCCCAGGCAACCCACAGTCATGATTCACAGATTAAACATTGATCCAATTTGAAAAGTGGAAGGTGGTAAAATTGGGGTCTTACAAAGAGGATTGGCGAGTGATTTTGAGCAGTAGGCTCCTTGCCCAGCCAGGGAAGGACGCCTGTTCTAGCCCCCTGGAGCCCAGCATGCCACTTGGCAGCTCTCTTCACGCAAAGCAAAAGTGCTTCTGGCCGCGCAGGCACAATTCCTTGGACATTCTGACCCACAGATTTGCTCTTCTCACTTGGATCTCGTCTGTTCTCCAAACAGTAGCCAGACTTGTTGGTTTTCTTGGAGCCAACCATCTAGTAAAATAGCAATCGCTCTCCTTTCTATTTCCTCCCCAGTCCTAAAAGCGTTTTCCCATGAGAACGTAAACTGCGAAGGCCAGGACTTTGCTTGTCTTACTGTTACATCTTCAGGGTCTAAGGCAGTTCCTGGTAAAAATCAGGACAGAGTAAGTGTGTGACTATGTGAATGAATAAATGAAAGAGTTTAGGACTTCCAAGCATTTTACATTTTAGGGTCCTTTCTTAAAATCCTAAACCAAAATGGAGCAGCTCTGGGCATTGTGGAGTGCAAAGGCCCAAGGTTGTCTAGTTTCCCTTTATCCTTTCCATGGGGACAGACCTGCAGTGATCCAAGAAACACATTGTGAAAATCAGGTCTCAACTACTCTTCTCCACAAGGTGTTTAGAGAGTATTTCCTTCATCCCTGTTTTGGAGATGGAAATGGGAACTCCCAGGCATTTAATAACAACCCCCCAAAAAACTTGACCTCAAGGCAGGTGTGAGACCAGCCCAGGGTTCCACCCTGAAGCCTGGCTTCCTCTTAGCCAGGAGATAGGGGCCACCCTGGGGACTCTCTGGGCCCTTTGGCTTCCCTCTCATTAAAACTGAAGTCGGTTCATGTCACTCCTTAGCATGATCAGTCAATCTGGATGTTTGGGTCAAGAAGACGAACAGACATTTGGCTACATGTGTTTTTCTTTTCATTTTTTTAGCTGACAGTTGTGACACTGTGGAATCTCCATTTTTACACACTAGAGCAATTAAGTCGTTGGTGTCTCAAGGAGGCAGATGCCCTCGCAGTTCACTCCTGTCAGCAGAACTTCGTCCCCTTGATCAAGCCAGCATCTGAGTGTGGTCCTCTTTCTCTGGGTCACAGATGTGTCTAACTATGAATTCCTGTGAATAATCTCAAAGTCTTCAGAAGCATCTAGTTTACCTTGTTAGGGAGTTTTACAAATTAGAAGTGACTTTTAAAGAATCTTAAAGTCTTTGAGCTTAAAAGGCAATTATTCTAACTTTCTATCTCACCATCATAAAAATGGCCATAATGGGATTGTTGAATATGTTTGAATATTTCTAGCAATGGAAGGAGACGCCAGGGGTTGGGGGCTTGGCCTCCTATGAAGCAGTCTATTCCATTGTCTGGAAATCCTTAATGTCATAAAGTTCTTTCTAATATGGAGTGGAAATAGATAGTTTCTCTAATATCCCACAGTTTGGGGATATTAGAGAAAGGGGGTCTAACATTGTTGTGCATTTGGGTATTTCTGACTCATTAAGGTTGTTCTAAATTCAGTCTCTCACTCCTCAATCAGGTAGCTCTCATTATGTCCTTTTTGCAGATGGAGAAATCAAGGCTAAGACAACCCGAGAAACTTTCCACCCTAAAGTAGTAGAAGATTAGGATTTCAATGATACCTCTTCAGCTTCTAAGCCTGAACCCTTTCAATTGCCTCACCGTGGTTGCCAGAGTTCTTAGAAATACTGTAATCTGATCGTTTTCAACATTTCCTACTTATGCATGCTATTCACACTTTTTTGAAGAATGGCACTCATTATGCATTGCTACACTTCTCAGAAATGGGGAGAAGGAGGGAGCTTAGTGGCACCATCTCCCTTCTCTGTCTCCTAAGAAAGCAAGTATCAGAACTCCCGATTGTACCTTGATGGTATTGACGTCTCCCTAATTCTTTCTGCGTTTCAGATGTAGCTTCATTAAGGATTTCTGATCATCTATGCTCCACATTTTACCAATGAGAAAATAGTTGGCTAAGATGGAGAAATTTCCAAAGAAAAGTTTGCAGATGGATATTTGCTGAAGGTGAGTCTGTACCAGGGGAAATCTGAGCCTATCTGAAGGGCAGCTAGATTAATTCAAAGTCAACTTCAAACTGGAGACTTTTCAGGTCAGATAGAGACACACTTTGGGACTTCAAAAGCAACTTGTAACAGAATCCAAAGTCTGTAGCCAAGGTGAGCTATCTCCGTGAGCGCACACGGAGGGTTCAGCCGTGTTCATTTACATGAAAGGGACCTGGGGCCATGTCCCATGGCTTGAGTTGGGAGTCAGTGAGGAAGAAGACGCTTGACAATTTTCAAATCAGTTTTAGCAAATCAGTGTCTGGCGAGATCAGGACTAATCTGTTCACTAGGTTTTAAAAACAAATTTGAAGTCGGTTCTTACTTCAAATTTTCATCTCTGTGACCTATTTGGCAAAAATTCCCTGCATGTTCTTTCTTGTTTAGGGCTTATGTTCCTACTCAGAACCTAGGGAAGTGTTCCTGCTGGCTGAATCCTAATGGAAAAGACAGAAAATTACTGCATCTCTTCCGTGTGCCCTGAGCATTAGTGAACCTGGCTTTCAGGAACTTTGAGGGACATATTACTGCTTTCATATTTTACACAAGGAAACTGGGGTTCATGGAGTTTGATAACTTGCCAAACGTTAGGATACTGAAAGCTAGTGCCAGAATGAGAATTTAGGTGGTTTCAATCTCCTTGATTAACATTAGAGAAAAAACCACCAGAGTCTAGGGAAATCCCTGTATGCAGAATAGAACTCTTCAAATTTTTAATCTAATTGCTGACAGGTAATAGCAACAACTAACTGCACACAGCTTCTCCCATGAACTCAGCCCTGTCCAAGCACTGTCTCTATATCTATCTATATCTATAGCTGTATCTATATATCTATATATTTGTTTAATCCAGCAACACTTTAAGGGAAGCATTTATATTATTATTATCCTATTGCAGACAGGGAAATGGAGAATTTTATGCTCTGAGACAGTGGAGAAGCAGGATTCACATCCCAGCAATCCTGCTCTGTGTTTTGGACTACTGAGCTGGGCCGTGATACGGCTAGACAAAACATTCTAATGGGACAAATCATTCACAAATCATTCACATTTCCCTCCTTCATGGAAGAGTGGGGTTACTCTTATAAATGATGGTTGCAGGCCAACTGGGTAACAAACCCACAAGGAGGGTTGGCTGGTCTTAATGGTGACTGTCATCCACATATGCTGGTTTTGGAGTCAGGGTCAGCGAGCAGTGCCCAGGAGCCTGGTTTCACGGGTCCTTCCCTGAAGGCAGAGGCGGACTGTCTGCCCTCTCCCCATGGCTGCCCTCGGCCTGTGGGGTGAGTCCAAGCTCCCCATGTTCACGGTCTTCCCTGCTGGGGCCCCTGTCTGTCCACTTCTCACTTCAGAGGCTACCAGTTGCATCCTACCCTTCATCCCCATCAAACTGATTTCCAGAATGAGCCGTTTCTTGATGGTCAGGCTGCTTTGGGCTTCCGTCACTTTGTGAGTGCTGGTCCCTCTGTCTGAAGGGCTCTCTCGCCTTCTTCATTGGATGAACTCCTACTCACCCTTCAAAACCCAACAGGAGCAGTTGCTAACTCTCAACCCTCTCTGATTCCTTCAAGCAGGGTTAGCATCCCTTTGGTGTCCCCAAGGTCACCTTTGTTGCTTTGCCTGTGTCTGCTTGCATGCTCGCTTGTCTCTTTAGGACTGTTAGTTCCTAAAGCAAAGAGACAATCCTTGTTATTATTTGACACACAATGAAGCACTGGATGAATGATTGAAGAGATGTAACACACCGAACATTATCACCAATTAGCAGAAGATTTATTTTAAAATAAACTGGCACTCAGAGTCCATGTAAGCTTCTTGTCAATTTGGGCAGTGTTAATCCACTGCCAGGAACTGTGTCACTTCTAGGTATGGAGATAAAATTGAGGATCTAAATCTTCTGAGACTTAACCCTAGAAAAGAATGATTCTGACATGTAATGGGGTGCCCTGAGCACACAGCCAGACTCCTGGTTTGACATTTCTTCTCAATAAACACAAAGAGGTTCTTCCCAGAGGGGCGACAGTGTACTGTCATGTGTAATAGTCCTAAATTGTAGTTCTCAGATGCTTTTAGAGAAGATAATTGTGGCCAGTAAATAGATTTCGAATCGGTAAGTGTTTATCGAGCACCCGGCCCATGTGCTGAGTCCTCCTCCTAGACATCCTCCACCTGACCTTAACCTCATATGATTTGCTTTCATTTGACCTGATTTTTCACAACCACCTTGTGAGAGATGATCAAGTGATTTAAATTTCTGAGATGGGAAATCTGAACCTCAGGATAGTCAAGAGACTTATTCAAGGTGATACAGGAAATGAAGGAGCCAGGGCTTGAATGAAGATGCCCCGAGTCCAAGCACAGCGTTCTTTCTACCATCGCAAGACAAAGCGTTTGAGCCCAAAAGACAAATTTGGCCTATTCCAATAATTGAGCTAAGGTGATGTCTCTCCTCCATCAGGGTATTGTATATTGAGATCCTCTGTGCAGAGTCCACCACATAAGACTAAAGCCAAGTCTGGTGCAGTGGACATCCAGGCACTCTGGCCAGTCACTAGAACCTTCCTCCCTCCAGCTCCCCATCTGGGAAGTGGTCTGCAGGTGCATGCAGTCTTCAGTGTCCTGAAATCTGGGGTTTTATCTCTGAAAAGAGAGCATTATTTTCTTCTTTCTTTTTGTTTCATAGAGGGAAGACGGCATTCCTTCCCTCCCCAGGATGCAGATTTACTAGGAAGTCAACTTCTTGTTTCCTTCACGGAGGGATGGACTCCTACCCCCGGCACTGAGCAGCGAGAAGCCCTTTCCTCCCCTCCTGTGCTACCTGTTCATTCTTGCTTAAGTTTACCTGGGCACATTCTCTTCTGCAAACTAAGAGAACTGTATTTAGGGGAGAGTGGCAAGTTGATTCAGGGAGAGGGAGAAGTAACGAACCCCATTTGACCACAATTTGTTTTTCCTTCTGATTTTCTCTCTTGATTTCTGCCTTGTTCATGTCCACAGACTGGAAAGGTGGGGATGTTACTAATTGGATACCACAAAGGATCACTCTCAACTGCAGTCACTCTTGTGAGGATCACCTGTGACTGCCATTGATGTTTTTTTAATTGTACATTATAGTCACACATAATAGCAGGATTCGTTTTGACGTATTCACAAATGTTCATGACAGTTCACTTCATTTCATTCCCCAGTGTTTCCTCTCTCCCTCCCCTCATCCTCTTCTTTTACACTTTTAGTCTTCCTTCTATTTATTTATTTATTTATTTAAATTGGTGCGACTGACTTTCTTAAGTCCTTCCCTAACCCTACGACCCTGGCAGCGTTGGGTGGTAATAACGACTTCCTTCCATCTTAGAACCTCTCTCCTAGGGTCTTCTCTTTCCTGGTCATTCTTCCCTTGGAGTCTTTTATCCGGCCTGCCCACCCCTCCTTCCCGTAAGAATTGGGTTATCGGCATACACAGAGAACTCTACTGGTTTGTAAACTGTCCTTCCACAGTCATCCTGCTTCTGTGTGTAGCTGCCACCTCTAACCTGCCGTCACTCTCGTTTTAATCACCCCGACCTGGAGACTTGCAGATACAGCCACTTCCTAGACATCCACATTCTGATGCCCCATGACCACCACAGTTTCAAACACGTTCTAAACCAAACTAATCGCCTTCCCCATGAAACCAGCCTCTCCCGTTTCCACCAACTCATTCAACGGCATCTAATCCCTGGAGATGGAGACTAGTAGGAGGTGCTCTCCATTCTGTCCTCTCCTTCAGCTCTGCATTGAATTCAGTCGCCTATCTTGCCAAGTTTACCTTAGGAGTAAATCTTCATTAATTCTCTTCTCTTATCCCTACCAGCCAGCTGACTATTCGAAACCTCATTATTGTTCACCTGAATTATTACTTTAGATTTCTATCTCCTATACCCAGGCTCACTCCAATAGCTCATCCATGAAGGCACCAAAAGATCTTTCCAAAATAAAAATAAGACCACGGCACTCCACTTAGGGTCTTTGGGCTCCTTAGCAGCTACAGGATAAGGCCTGTGCTCAGCATGCACCATGAACCTCAACACACATGAGCCTTTTCCTCCAACTCCCGGGGGCTCCCGTCATAGCACCCATCAAGCTTGGCTCCTTAGAATAACAAGGCAAGGTGATACTCACCTTAGCACCTGCAGATCCTAGCCCAGGGCCTGGAGAATATGGACTCAATTTTTTTTGTTTATTTTTTAGTTTTAGGTGGACACAATATCTTTATTTTATTTTTAAGTGGTGCTGAGGATCGAGCCCAGTGCCTCGTGCATGCCAGGTGAGTGCGCTACCACTTGAGCCATGTCCCAAGCCCCTGGAACTCAAATTTTTAATGAAACAGCCTTGAGTGACGCTCTGTAATGTGTCAAGAGTAAGCATAAAATATTTTGGCTGAAACCATGAATTAACTGACCAAATTCAGGTCTTCTCTTTCTCTAATCTTGGAGGTGGACTCACCAGGTAAGAAGGAATTCAAGAGGTCTGGTGTAAGAGATGCTCATGTCCTTTGGTAAAGGATTCTCCCTCACTCTCTCTAACCTCTCTCTTCCTGCCCTCAGGCCCTGAAGCTTCCCTGCAGGGCTTCAGGGGAACTCCCAGCTCCTGTCTGTGGGCACTGTCCACTCTGCTTGCTCTGTAACCTAGCTTTATGACTCTTCCTGTCTCCACTTAGGTTTGCATTTGGTCCTTTGTTGCGTTTCTTCGCGTCCTCCCGGGACTGTCCCTTTCTAGGACTCGCCGTGGGGAGGAAATTTAAAAACGGATCCTTCAGTCACCTCTCAGCTGGTGAATAGACATCCACATTTACTACTCGTAGGTTGGTTGATAGATATTTCTGTTTTTATGAGAATTTTCACTTTACAAAACAATTTCCAAGCAGTTATCTCATCTGATCTTAGCAACACAGAAAAGGGAAAAATGTTAACATGCATCTTCTTTCCCTGGATCCCTCTTTCCCTAAGAGCACTCATTCTCCTTACCAGAGAGCTTCACTGTGGGATGTATATATATATGGTCCAAGCCGGACCCATCAGAATCTTCCATGGGCTTCCGGCTGGAATTTTTGGAAAGACACAGTCCCATAGAAAATAGAGTGTGGCTCTGGGGTCGCTGTGGGTTGGGGCTGCTTCCATCTTTTCCTTCACCTGGAGAGACCCTCTCTGGGAACAGGAGAAAGCAACTGAATCTTGACTACTGTGATTGAACCCCAGTATCTGTCTTGCCTAATTTTCATCTTCTTCTTGACTTTTAAGTGATATGACTCAATGTATTCATAAATTCCCCTTTCGTTTAGCTTAAGTTTCTCTCATTTGTACCCAAAGTACTTTAAAGTCGTTGAAGTTATATAAATCTATAAAAAGTGTCTTACTTTTAAAGTGGTATAAATGAGATTGAAAAATTAACTCTTCTTTCAGTGTTAGCATGTACATATATGTATCTATGTGTATATATATATATATATATATATGTCTACACATACATATGTGGTGTGTATAAATATATATTTATGTATTATATATACTTACCTATATATAAACACAGATTTATTTATTCATGGAAAGCAACTCAGGCTGAAGAGCTACTCACTTTGCCTAATGTAGCCTATGTAACCTTTCTTGGTTCAGGCAGGTGACCTTGAAGCTGGGCACCCTCATCCAACTCCATCAGCTGACTTGGCCTGGACTCAGCATTGACCCATTCCTCTAGCTTGCCCTCCACCAAGCCTGTGCCTTTGCTGATTGGTTCAGGACTGGACAGCTCCTTTGTCAAGGGCTCTGCATGGACTTCAGCAGCAAGGTTGATGATGTTTATATCGGGTCCTTCCTGGACATTCAAGAACTCATTGATCAGTCTCCTCCAGGACCGGCAGCCCACTCACATTTCCCCTGCATCTCTGCTGCCGCTGGATCTGTTTTCCAGGGACCTTGTCAAGCCAGAGGGTGGCTGGTTTCTCGAGTTCCAGGCAAATCAATTCAATTCACTGACAAGTATGTTTAAGGCTATGTTGGGAGAACTCATGTCCGACTCAAGTTCAGGGCTAGGCCCATAGAGGTTTCTAGAAATTATTTTGGAAAGAGGATGCTTTAGTTCAAATATTTTTTAAAATGGAGCTGAGGTTTTCTTTCCAAGTTTTTACTTTGCCTGACCTTTTTGAGGCATTATGTGCCTCCTACCATTATATTTAAAAGTAGACCCCGGATGCCCTGACATTTTTTTAATTATTATTTTCACAGCTGTAGTATCGAAACACTTGTCAAAACCCACTCTGTATGTGTGGGCTTTTTGCTGAATTTCCATGCATTAGAGAAGCCTGTCGCTCTGCCACTCAGCAGCTGCCTCGTCTGTCCACTTCTCCTTCCCTTCCTCTCACCTCTTTCTATTTCCTGAAGTAGTCTGACGGCATCCTCTGTATTGCTACAAAAAGCCATAAGCTAGACCCTCCCCAGGCCCTGCTGCAGCCGGTGGTGGACTTTTGCACGATTGGTCATGCCTTATGCTGATAGCTATGTTTTAATAGTTACTCCTGTCCTGATTTTGAGGGAAGTTCTAAGGTTTCTTCCTCAGGAGGAATTTGGATTGTGCGTTGGAGTCTGAAATTTGGTTTATCCCCTGGCCCTGCTGTTTTCCCCTGCTTGGTCAATTCCAGTTCTAGTACCTTGTATCTGCCCATGTTCCTGGAGTGAGAGTTCTCATCCTGCCCACCAGCCTGCATCTATCTCATTGTTCATAGGAGATGAGAATTCCTGAGTGGCGGCCTGAGTAATAATCATTGTAATGAGGACAGACACATTTCCTTCCATATACCTATTGCACAATGCAGGCTGCTAAACCACTTTTACCTTTATTATTATCATATTTTATCCTTAAAACCATCCACTGGGGAAAGACTTCCAGTTCCTCTTTCAAAGACAAGGAACCAAAAGCTCACAAACCTCAAGTTCAAGCTTCATGGATTCATGTGCCTTGTCTACTGTGCTGGACAGTGGAGACCCAGTATGAAGAATGTACATCTGAGTCCACCATCATTGCGCTCCCAGAGGTTGGGAAGCATTGGCCCTGGGTGGGTCTGAAGCATCAGCTGCATCTCCAAGAGGGATTGATGAAGAAGCAGGAAGAGATGGTTTGTTAATCAACGTGACAAGAAGCTCAGGAGAAAGCAGCTCAATCATCTCGGGGGTGGAGGCACTGACGGTGGGAGGCTGAGTGGGCCGTGGGTGTCTTGGTACTTGAGGGAAACTTTCAGAAGTTTCGAGAAGAGATAAATTGGGATTTTAGATGGAGGACAGCCAAAGGTGAGCACTCTCGAAGCTGTCACCCCTGCCCCGAGAGCTCCTTACCAGAAGCCAAGACTCCCCCCTGCCCCTCAGCTTTCACTTTCCATCCATAAATCCTGTTCACACCTCTCTCTGATGGGTCTCTCCCCACCCCCGGCCTCCCCTGGAGTTCAGGAACTCCTCACCTTGACTGACTCAACACGACTCTGCTTCCCTCCCCGCCTCCTCCACCCTTTGCTCTCTCCAAGCCCCAGCAGTCATTCTGAAACGTGGGTGATAGCGTGGGTTTGGGAGGGTAACAAGTCGGTGTTTGATTTTAAATGAGATGTGTGGCTCTGAACAGATCACTTAGCCACTGTAACTCTAAGTCACCTCAGGTTTCAATGGAGAAATAAAACCACACGCCCCACCGAGGTCCGCCCTCTTCTTAGCTCCTCCACAGGATGTTAACACGCAGAAAATCTCCAAATAAGTTCTCGAAGAGTTCTGATTGGTGAGAGCTTACGACGTGGATTGGGCCTGTGTTTGTGAGCAGATAGAGTCACTGTTTTGTATTTTCGGACTCAGGTCTAGGTGATGCCCGGGCTCTCTTGCCTGCCATGGGTTCCTAGCATCCATGAGGTAAAAGGAGGGTATGTGGCAGGGACATGAACCAGGGAGTGCGGAGCACTTTATCAGCCCAGAATCTGACTGTGTGCTCCAACTCCTCAGATCCCTTTTTGTATTATTCACACAAAGACGAAGATGGAATTCTGACTTCCATGTTACTCTTATGCCTTGAATCACATTATATCTTACTGTTGTAATTTCTGTCTCACCACTGTGCCTCTTAGAAGCCCTATGAATCCTACAGCCTTTCTTGATGTGGTTTTAAAACTGGTTTTTTTCCATTCTCATCTTCCACCCGTCAACCCCTCACTCCCAATGTTTTAGCCACATTGAAGAACCTAATAGCGCCTCGGTCTCTTGTGATGGACCATGTCTTTGACGTGTGATGGCCTTGGGTTCTATCTTCTGTGTGTCTCTCCCTGCTTCTTTCTACCTTTCTTTCTTCCTTCCTTTCTTCCTTCCATAGGCCCAGTGGTTGTCTGACAGTCTGGAACTGGATCACAGTTCAAATTCCACCTTCCCTGAGAGGCTTTTCCAGATTGATTGAAGCCGAATGAATTACTCGCCTCTGTGTCTCCACTCTGAGTTGCATATGCATACTGTACAGATGTAAGGTTGTTTTACCTAATGGTATTTTCCAAATTTGATTTTGTATCTATGTACCTCATTAAATGGTGAATTCTGCTGAAAAGGCAGCATTGATCACAAGGGAAATGTTTTATATCAGATAAGGAAACATTATCGACATTAGTTAATGGAAATAGAATAAGAGACTTGAATGGATATAGAAAAAAAGTATATAGGCAGATGGTACATCAGCAAATAAGGAAGGAGAACGAATGAGGTTTATATTCTCATGACCACAAAAGTGAGATCACCTGTGCATCTGTATGGAATTTGCCCAAATGAAGCTGAAGACAAAGATGTAATAAAGCCAGCCCCCTGGTAATGAATCTTTCCCCATGATAATAATATCGAAATAAGGAATCTGTCCATATGTTAAATAAATAAGTTATAGCCAGAGACAAGCAACCAAAGTTCTGACAAGTTCTATTTCAGAAGCAGGTCTTTGGAGGTATTCAGCAAGGATTTGAGCTCAAGAGGAAAAGCATTTGAGCCTTGTGCAAAGGGAGCTATCCAGGGCCCACATTTTCAGGTTGTTCTTATGCAAACTACTGACTCTGGCTGTGAGTAGCATAAATAATGAAGAAAATTTTCAGGACTCTTCGTGCTGCAAATGCATCACTGCTGGCAGAGCCCCCTCTTGCAGTGGGAACTAGAGCCATCGCAGTGGTTTGTAATTTATTTTTCTCTCCCAGCTTCCGGCTGGATGGACTATCTGGTCCTCTCAAAAGAGATCGAGGGAATTGCAAAGGTGAATCTGAAATTTTCATCTTCACATCTAACAGCTCACAGTGTGATTCAGAAGAGAAACTGAGTAAGGCCAAAAATTATGACTGAATGAATGATAGCCCCTGTCCAGAAAGCTAAAGCCCAAAGTGTTTTGAGGTATATGTAAAAATAAAATTAAAATAAAATAAAAATAAATATAAAAATGAAATTTAAAAAGCGTCTACTATTTTAGAACTTGACTAATTGTCAAGGACAGAATGAAGGGCTTTGCATCTGTTGATTCATTCAGTCTCATTTGAGACTCGAAGCAGCAATCTGTAGGATGGTAATAGTATTCCTATTTTACGGATGAGGACGCTGAGGGCTTTAGAGACCACATGATTTGCTCAAGGCCTGGAAAACATCAAGTGGCAGTGCTGGCATTCAAATCAAGCATCTGCAAGCTCCTGAGCCTGTGTTCTCTCAATAGTCACAAGAATGGCATGCTCACAATCATAAAATCAGGAAAAGATGATGGAGGCTCAGGGATGAGGCTTAAGGTCATGACTCAGGAAGCCAATCCACAGCTCCAGTTCTACCTCAATCCTGCATTACCCACGAATACAGAGCTCCCTGGAGACCACTCGCCAAGAAGAGCAAGCTGATCCCAAGACTGCCAGAACTCTGAACAGAAATTCGAGGTTTATCTCTCATATATGCACAAACATGTGCAAACCCATCAGAATGAAAGAAAAAAAATTCAAAGTATTTCTAGGCTGAAGTATTCTTGGGGGTTAAGAAGGAAGATGTTGGAATCTAGATTTGGATTCAAACAGGACCTCTGCTATTTGCCTACCTTGCTGGCTTTAACTTCCTGGATCCTGTGTCTTTCTTGAGTTTGGTGTATGGAGTCAAGTCTAAAACCTACATATGATAGTGCTAGGCACTATGGACCCTGGTAAATATTTAATTCAAGCTTTTTTATTATGTTCTATTTAAGTAGCATGTTGATATCCATAGCAGGCAAACCAAGGAAACGCTTAGGAAATGCTAATGAAAAATCGAGATTCAAAATTGCAAACTGCAGAGCGATCAAAGCTACGCAGTCACTGAGAATGAAAACTACTGCCTAGGAAAAGACTAGAGGGAAATGTCTCAGAATCATTTAAGATTGCCGTAGAGCCATGTGTTTCTTTTCACGCTTCTGTTTTTCCTGTCTTCTGTGATCAGCAGGAAATATTTTATTAATGGGAAGATTTAATTTTATATTCGTGTTATTTTTTTTACTGTATGTTTAAGTTATCTGGATCCTTGATCTTTCTGTTACCTTGAAATGACTAAGAAAAGTTTGAAAAGTTTTTGCTTGCACAATGCCAGCTGGACTGTCAGCAAATTTGCCTAGCAAATAGTTCACTGAGTTTTGCAGGCTCCTGGGGACTCCTTTAAGTGAAGTGGGGTAGATGACTAGATCTGGGACTCCAGGACAGTGCTTCCCAAGAGCCCTAGAGGGCCAGTAGATGCAAATTCATCTCTGGCTCAATCCCCTGTGACTGAACGGAAAACTCCCCCGGCTCTGTTGAAGGCTGGCTGGGCGCCACGTCTTCCTCCAGACGTGGTTGAAGCTGGAGGAAGCCAAGCTCTGGGAGCAGGAACAGTTCTGCTTTATCAGCACCAATGGCTAGAGCAGCCATTAATTAGGACGAGATTAGCTTAAGTACAGTAGTTAGTTAATTGGAAGTTTGACACAGAGCTCCCCGTGTCACAGCATGGCACCTGGAAGCTGAGCCAGACAGTGGGGGGATTTCCAGGCACATGGTCAAGGCATCCTGTGGAAATCAATATTCAGCAAAGGTCTGGGGAATGGCAGGGGTCCCTTCTGGTTTTGGAATCTCAGTTTAGCTTGCCTCAAATCCTAAATGGCTCTTTCCGAGAGTCTGAGTTGGTCCTACAGGAAGGTTTGCTGGAGGTAGTGATGTCAGACACCAGAGATCAACCAGAGATTTAGATGCCAAAGAGGTGTTTGGAAAACACCTTATCTCTTCGTGAGAGATAACTGGAATAAAGTAGAGTTGAGAAGTGGAAAGGGGTGAGACAGGCTAAGAAAGCAAAAAGGAGACAAGATTTGTAAAGATGAAGGATTATGAATAAGAAAGTGATCTAGTCAACAACACTCCATCAACAGAGGAGAAAGAAGTGGCTGCAGGAAGGATAGAGCAGGGCAGAGGAGATCTCATGGAAGATGCAGGAGTCCATGTAAGAACTGTGCATATCATTCCTTTACTCATCCATCCATTCATTTGTTCATTTTAAATGAATAAAAGCAAAGCATACACCTGATGTATGGTACTGTCCTATGTGCACAAAAGTGGAAAAGGAAGAGACAGAATAACACATAGACTATAATAACGCATTGTGATCCATCTATTGTAAAAGTTTGTGCAACACAATATGGAAACAAGGGGATAAAAGGAAGTCGGTAACGTTCTTAAGGAGTAGGAAATTTTGAAAGGATGAATTGACATTTGACAGAAACAAGCAAATAAAGGACATCATGAGCAAAGAGAAGAGATGAGCGAGGCATCTTGGTGACTGCGGGATGAGGAAAATCACAAGTAGCTGGAGAATGGAGGGAAGGACAAGAATGAGAAAGGAAACATGAGGTTGAGATGGGAAGAGTTTGGGTTCCCGAGTTAGAAATTGGAAAAGAATTATGTAGATCAGTCACCTCCGTGCACATCATGAGCTGGTAATTTTGAATACAGTTGCCACTATGAAGTGTCCATTCATCCAACAAAACATGGCTGAGCATCTCTTTTCTACATACTGCTCCCCCTCTCTATAGACCAATTTAGATTTTCCTAGATATTATAAAATATTTCATTTTACACCCTTGAAATCCATATGAACATGGGCTTATTTCTAGGCTCTCTGTCCTGCTCCACTCACTGATCCATGTGTCTGTTTTTTATAGCAATACTATGCTTTTTTATTACAGTAGCTTTAAAACATATTTTGAAATCATAGAGTGGGAAGCCTTCAGCTTCGTTCTTTGTGCTAAAGATTGCTTTCACTATTCAAGGTATTTTCCAGTTCAATACAAATTAGGGGGGTTATTTTTTTCTTTTTCTATGAAAAATGCCATTTGAATTTTCACGGGAATTGCATTGAACCTGTCGAATGCTTTAGGTAGCATGAATATTTTAACAATATTGTCTTCCAATCCATGAACATGGGATCTCTTTCCACTTATTTGTTTCTTCTTCAGTTTTTTTAATCATATTTTATAGTTTTCAATGTATGTTCATCTCCTTGGTTGCATTCACTGCTAAGTATTTTATTTATTTATTTGATGTTAAGGTAAATGGGATTGTTTTCTTATTTGGGAGGATCATTTGTTTTTAGTTTATTAAAACACTGCTGATTTGTGTGTGTGGATTTTGTAAACTGTAACTTTACTGAATTTATCATTTATGAGAGTTTTTAAATAATGTCTTGCATATTTCAAAATTGCTAAAGAACAGATTTTTAACATTCTCACCACAAGAAAATGATAAGTGGGTGAATGTGCTAATCAGCTTGGTTGAACCTCTTTGCCCACAGATCACATTGTACCCCATAAATATACACAATTATTATTTGCCAATTAAAAATAAATACAAGGGGCTGGGGCTCAGTGGTAGAGCATTTGCCTCGCACATGTGAGGCACTGGGTTTAATCCTCAGCACCATATAAAAATAAACAAATAAACAAATAAAGGTACTTTGAAAATATTTAAAAATAAATACAAAATGTATAAAAGCGCATTCATACATTATGTACATTTGTGTGTGTGTCTGTATATATATATATATATATATATATATATATATATATATATACACACACACACACACACACACATATATGTATATATGATATAAAAATCTTCAAGGAACTCATATGGATCATAGATACAATTGATGTATGATACCATTGTATGATTCTTTCCTTATAGCCAAACTTAAAAACCACCTTCTAACTTCAATTCCTGCCCAATAAATAACCCCTGCTCATTTTAACCCCTTCTTCCAAGGTGTTTCTTTGGTGTTTTTTTATTTCATGACCTCTGTTTTATTCCTTGTTGGGATAAACTTTGTGTATAGTGCACTGGTTTCGTGACCTGACAAAATGTTCTTCGTATATCCCAACAAGAAACTTTAAAATTTTTTTTTTTTAGAAATTAAGAAAATGTTGTGGTTACTTATTTAAGCCGTGCTTTGTTCAGAGTGTTTTGCATGTCTTGACTTGTTCAACCTCCACAATGCCCTTCATAAGGAAGATTGCAGTATTAACACCGTGTCTCGGTGGGCAGGGCATCACACAGGGAGAACAAGCTATTGCCCAAGATTCCTAGAACACAGTGGGAACTCGAGTGCCAGGAAATATGGTTCACCTTGATCAATGCCTTTTACATCCAGCATGATGTGAATCGCAAGTGACATACTTCAGGAGTTTATTATGAAGTGAGCTTTTCTAACACCCAGGTGATAGAGGACTAATATCACCCACTTTAAAGAAAAGGAAACCAAGGCCTCTAGATGGTAGCTAGTTTTCTGCAGGCCACATAGCAGGGGAGTTGTTGGGCGGGACTTAGAACCTGGGTGACTTAGGCCAAAGCCTGTGCACACAGCTCCTTGGTTATACCACTTCCAACACCTTGAGGTAGCTCCTGCCCCTTCAGTTGAGTTTGCTGCAGAATGTGCTACCATGCTCCTTGGAACTGGATTATAGTGAGGCACTTAGCACCATCACGGTCTCCTTACCATCAGCTAAAGGCACTGCCGGATGCCAGGCACTCAGTGGTATTGTAATAGACATTATCTTACTGATCTTCCTGACAACCTCCCCAGAGAGATGTCATTGTCAAGCCGTTTTCAATGGGGAGTCACCCATGTCCATGGGTCAGTTGAGAGACAGTGAATGATTTTCCCAGAGTCACATAGTGACATTTAGATCCGGGTTCCCCTAATTCCAAAATCCATTTTTTCCCATGGAGCTTCTGGCAACAGTCTCCTGTCTCCTGATAATGTCCCTCTGCTTCTCCTAAAGGAGAAGGATGACACAGGATGACTCCTCTACACACACACACACACACACACACACACACACATACACGCCTCTGTCCCTGGGCTTGCAAAGACCCCAGTCAGTCATGTTCACGGTCCGGGTGACAGTGGCCCTCCCTGCTGCTTGTCAGCTGCAACCTCCCAGGAGGAAGGGCTTGCTCCGCTGGGGAAGGATTTATGGCTTCAACCTGGCTCCAGGATGCAGTGCCCTTGCCCGGCCACCTCTTCCCCATTCATCTTTCCCAGGGTAAACAAAGCTTGTAAATTCACAAAGCTTATGATTGAACTTTAGGAACCAGTCCTTCTCTCATCTGCCACACACACACACACCCACACCCCTACTCCTATGTCTTAAAAATACTGTAAAAGCACACGACTTTTTCGGCATACTGCAGTGGCCAATGGTGTAGACCCTGCAGCCAGACTGTCTGGTTCAAACACTGCCTTTCGCGTTTACCTTGTTATATTGATTCATTTCCTTGAGCCTTAATTTTCTCTGTGGTGAAATAGATACACATTAATGCCAACTCATAGGGTTGTCCTGATGATAAATTACCACAAGAATTTAAGACTATGCCTATACCAAATAAGTACTGAACAAGTGTTAGATACTTTTCGATATCATATCATCATCATCAACGTGATGAAGGAAGGGCACAGTTACTCCTTCTTCCTCAGTTGGTTTACTTCCCCAGAGTAGCCTTTAATTAAAAGCCAGG
The DNA here is from genome assembly GCF_021218885.2 of Marmota monax. Lineage (NCBI taxonomy): Eukaryota > Metazoa > Chordata > Mammalia > Rodentia > Sciuridae > Marmota > Marmota monax. The sequence continues at coordinate 7,457,548 of NW_026695202.1, forward strand.
GACACCATCCTGTAATGTGACTTTAACCCAATGTTAAGCCTTACTTCTCCTGGGGATATATTTTTTTTTCCAAAATGACAATTAAAAATTTCCATTTATTGGACAACTATTTTATACCATTCTGCCAGGCACCATGAGGATGTGAATATCTGTGAAAAAAATCTGTGCCTGGCATTTTCCTACCTCTGTACCTTGATCTATTTCTTGCTATTCCATGGTTTATCTCTATCCTACAAAGAACTTGTTTTTCCCCCAAGACCCTACATCAGTTGGCTTCTGGTTGGGTTTAGCCAATGGGAGTTGTGAGTGGAAGACTAGAGGGCAGAGGGAGGAGAGAAGCTAGGTGCATCAGTCAAATATTGCTTTGTAACAAATGACCCCACACTCAGTGGTATACTAAAGTAACCATTTATTTCTGGATCTCATAATCAAGGATATGCTGGTGTAACTTTGCTTAGAGCTATGGGGCTGGGAAAAATATGCTAATGCTTCAATTCTGCAAGTCCTCTGAGGGATTTCCATTCCACATGTCTCTTATTCTTCAGGGAGTAGTTGGCTACTCAAGCTATGTTCTTTGAATGGCCACGGTAACAGTCCAAGTGGGCAAGTTCAACTATGAAAGCACATTTTCAGGTTCTGCTTATGTTATGTCTGCCAACGTCTCCTGGTCTCAGTAAGGTACAAGGAAAAGTCCAAAATCAGTGTGGTGGAAAACTTTAATTTTAGTTTAATTTTTCCAGGGTGACAAAGGTTGGAAGTAAACTTTTGAAAAAATTAGCTAGCCTGTCACACCACAGCCACCCCGTGTCTCAGGTCTCTTGGGGGTTATTCCTTCAATGACTTTAGATTCCACCAACAGGCTGTTTTCACTTTGCCTTTGCTGGTATCACTGCCCCTTTGGTAGCCCCTCTGGCCTAGGGACGGTGGCACATTTCTGTTGTTTCCAGTCACTGGTTGGCTTCACTGTTCTGTCTTTTTCTTTTTTATTTCTTTACTCCTTTTTTATTATAATGAAAACAAAAACAAATTCTCAAAATACTAAAGAGCATACAAGGAAATGTTAATCTCCTTTTCATCCCAATTCCAAAGTCCCTTCTCTCAAGAGTCTGTACTGTGGATAGATTTTTTTTTTTTCCATTTCATACAGAAAATTTCCCAGAATCTCTTACAATTTAAAACCCATCACCGTCCTATGAGGAAAGTGATATTTTCCCAGTTTGCAAGTCAGGAAACTGCTTATTGTACAACTTGGCAACAGCGACTGAATCTCTCTGGACCTGAATGTCCTCATGAAATATGAAAATTATAATAGCAACTATGTCCATGGTTCCTGTTCAGAGACAATGTATGTGAAATGCTGAGCACAGTGCATGGGATACTTTCAAAGTAGTAAGAATAATAACATTGGCAATAATGTTCCTATAGTAATAATTATGACTTTCTCAAGGTCGTTCAGAGACTGAAAGTAGCAAAAACTGGTCCCAAATGTTAATATTTTGTACATTAACATATCAATAGTAGCCATCCTAAAAGGGAACAGTGGAGACCCCTAAGAAAAATTTCTGAAGTTTTTTTCTCTCTCCCAGACCATAGAAGGAGACAGAAAGACCTGTTGTTAACATTACATGATCTAAGTGTGCTGGCACATTCTTGAATTGGTTGGGTCCATCTTACAAGAGTTGGAAAAAAAGTTCCTTCCTCAAGAAGTCTCCCTGATCACCCCATCCGCCACTGCAGTCTGCTTCTTGATGGTAATGTACTAATGTGTGTGTGGTGAGTAAACTGGAAAGGAGAGAAGGATCCCTGGTTTTCTGCAAAAATGCTGATTCCAGTGCATTGCCCAACCTATCAAATCTTAAGACTTCTAAGTAAAGCCCCAGGTTGACAATTGCAGAAAGCACTTTGGGTGTTTTCCTGGAGGTGATCTAAGCACGCAGTTTAGGCGAAGCTGCCACATTGTGACTCATGATAATTTTGTTATTTCAGAGACATTTTTAAAGCACCGACTCCACTGGGGGCACTAAGGAGGCAGTGGTGCTAGGGATGTAAGCTGGACACAGTCTTTGTTCTCAAGGACTTAGAGTCCAGGGTGGATGGAAATGGGGACAGAATAGTTAAAATGTGGTTTATGACGAGGGCGGTATATCCTGGGGCAGGAGTCCAGGAAGGTCTCTGCAGAAGCACAGGCTTTGGAAAACCGTGTCAGAGAAGGTGGGTGCTTATGCAGTCTCTGGCAAGTGACTCATTCTAAGCTCTTGGAGCAGGTCTGATGTGCATCCAGAGGGCCCAGGGGAGGGAGCTGGGGGCTGGAGCAGAGATCCTCCTGTGAGATTCACAGCGTCCCTTCATAATTGTGGTCATTTGCACAGTGGCCACTGTTCCCGCTGGCTGCGTTCCAGTCTCCACGTGGGGAACAGGGCAAGTGGAAGCATTAAAGTCATGGAGGGTACTGAGTGAAGCGCGTGTGCGCACCCCCCCCCACACACACACACACACATGCAATTGGCACTAAAGATATCCTACACTTGAAAAGCAGTAATTTTTTAACAAGATAAAGTAAGGTTAAAGATAAAAAAAAAAGTGCACAGATACTGTATTCCCATAGGGCATGTTTATAATTCTGCTACAATGTGTGTATATTTATTGAGCAAACGAGTGAATACATTGGAGATACTGAGAGCCAGGGTTCTCACTGTCAGAGAAAGAAGCTACAAATAAGAAGAGGGGAATAACTAGAATAAACATGGTGGCATTGGATTGGAATTGGAGATATTAGAATGAACTCATGGTTCTAAAATGCAAAAATCAGTGGGGGAACATTTGCAATGAAACAATACATTGTTATATTCTCGCACACACAAACACACACACACAGAGTTAGATAAAGGAATATTTATATATGCATGCATGTATTTCCTAGCTCTGGCCACTAAGAGAACTCAAGTAATGTCACCCAAGTGACAGTGAGCATACTTCACACTAAGATTTTGGTTTCTAAATGCCATTCTTAAATAAAAAGAACTAGAATTCCTTTGAAAAGTGGCTTATTTCAGGGCCAGTGAGAGAAAAATACAGAATGAGCCTGGTGTCTTTGTGTGTGTGTGTGTGTGTGTGTGTGTGTGAGAGAGAGAGAGAGAGAGAGAGAGAGAGAGAGAGAGAGAGAGAGGGAGGGAGGGAGGGAGGGAGGGAGATCCACCCAGAGCATAAGAATATACTAAAAAAAAAAAAAATGAGGCATGTGGAAGGGAATTTGGAGCTAACTGAAAATCTTTCCCAGTGACCAAACATGGAACAATTTAAGTAACAAAATCAACCATAATAGTATTGGGTTATTATATATAAAATAAAATAAATGTCCCTGAGTCCACAGTGTTATAAATAAACAATTCAACAAATAAATAAAGGAGAAAGATGAAATGGCTCTCTCTTACAGAAGAATTGAATTCATAATTGAGAAAGAATGAGGCAGATATAAAATCACTTTTAGGTGAGCATCATAGTAATAATTATGGCAGGCAAGATCTATCAAAGAATGCAAAAATCAGTGGGGGAACATTTGCAATGAAACAATACATTGTTATATTCTCAAACTATCTCTCCCAAGGTACTTGTTAATTTTAAATGAAAAAAATGTTAAGTTTATAGTGGTAAAGTCTAGAAGACACTACCCTAACCAAGTGATCAAGGTTAATATCCCCAATAAAATGTTTTGATGCTAGTTACCCTGATGTAATTAACCAAGAAGTATCTGAGGGATGGTCTACAAAATAACAGGTCTATAACCATCAAAAATATAAAAGTCTTGATAATTTGATAAGAGAGTAGATTTTAAGTGTTCTTATCATAAAAAGAATAAGCATTAAAGTAACAGATACACTAATTAGCTTGATTTAGTTATTCTGTTGCAGATTCAAGGAGGCAAAGGAAATAGGGCAAATTAATATAACAGGTGATACTGGATTAGATCCTGAAATAAGAAAAGGACTTAGAGGAAAATGTGGTCAGAGGTGAGTAGTTTTAATATTAATTTCCTGAGTTGAATAATTAAATTATGGTTAAGTAAATTGTCAGCATTAGGAATGTAAACACTTTGTACTATTTTTGGTACCTTTTTTGTATGTTTGTGTTTGAGGAAACAGACATGCTTCACCTGATTTAAACATGCCACAATGTATATGTGAATTACTCCACAAGAAGTAATTTTTATGTTTTTATGTATTGATTAAAAATTAATTTTTAGAACAGTTTTAAAAAGAAAACTAAGACCCTTGGTTGATACTTCAGCATTCTTTGCAATTCTGGGCATGCAGTAGGAGTTTAATATATGCTTGTAGAGTTGTTTTTCCACCCTATCCTTGATCTATCATTTTCCCTCACTTGGGGTGCTCTTCTCTCATTCCCACATTTCCTGGTTCCCCCTCTTTTTTGACTTTCAGTGTGACCATGAATTATCCAACGCTGATCTGAGCTCAATGCCACGAGCACTCTGGAGAAGGAAGTTCTAGAGAAGGGGTGAACTTGGGGCCTGAGAGGCCACGGCAGTGTCCTTCACGCATTAGATGGGTTGTTGGGGCTTAGGGAGCAACAACCCAGTCCTAGGATCTTATAGGCACTTGTACTGCACTGCACTCCCCAGATAGGGGGCAGCAGACACCTGAGAATGATGCTTGCAAAGCTGTTGAGAGTTGGGCAGCTGGTAAACTCTAGGGAGCTGTCCACGGTCCTGTTTCCAATCTGGTTAAGGCATTGAGGCAGGTGATCCTAGACTCCCCTCTGTGTTGACTGCAATTGAATGTGACCCTTAATGTATAATTGAGGGTGGGGATGGGGGAAAGGGAGAGAGAGAAAGAGAGAGGGGAGGGGATCCTATTTGGAAAACCAAGCTGTCAAGAATGACCTCAACTTAGAAGGTAGAGCTGGCTCATTCCTGGGGGCTTAGATCTCAGGTAGTCAACATTTTATCCACATCAGGTTTTACAAAGTGTAGTTTCAACTCTACCTCATCACAATTTCCCAGAGCTTGTTAAAAATACAATTTCTAAGCCTTGCATAACCATACCTATTAAATCAGAATCTGAAGGCAAAGGTTGGAGGAAGAGAGGGGGGAGGCTGTGTAAAAATATGCATTTTTAAAAAGCTTCCCTTGGTGATTCATATTCACCCTGAAGTTTAAAAATAATTTTATATCCAGTCCAAAGTGGAGTAGATAGTAATATTTGGGGGCATGTGGGGGAGAAAAACATGAGAACAACTATTCATATTTATTTGTATCTCTTTCTGCAAAGTTTTTCCTGTCCCAATATGCATTGAATTTGCATAATATTTCACTATATGAATATACATTAGTTTTTTATTACCTAAATATAATTCATAGATAAACATACATACATTTATTCATGCATTGCTATGACATTCAACAAGTATCTTTTGATCCCATACCCCAGTACTGTGCTAGCCCTTCAACTACAGTCCCACATAAGACAAAGCACTTGCCCTCCTGAGGTTTATGTTTTCCTCATAACAGGTGATGGGGGAGACAGAGATTGAGATATTGTTGATATTTGCTCAAAAAAATTTTTTTAACTTGAAGGGGCAATTCTAAAAAGTTTAGAAGCCATTCCCTTAGGTTTGCTAAATAGCACAGCCATGTGTGCCCTGTTCTACACAAACTTGGCACCTACCTTTGCATTCTCTTCTGCTTTCCTGCTATCCCATAATACCTTAGCAGTCCCAAGAGGGAGGCCCCATATCTACATTCTGGTCCCTGATACAACTTGCCCTTGGAACTCAGAGATTCTTCTGTGGCTCCATTTTCCTTTCTTAGAAAAACAGTGAGGAGTCCCTGCTGTTCTGCTGCCGTGACAATAGATGAGTGTGTGTTTTTCCACTGCCACTTCCTTCTATGGAAGGAGCTGAAGGAATGCCAAGTGACTTTCTCCTCCCCCCTCCCCCGCCCCTTTTTTTTCAATTGAAAATGCTGTTTTGTACTCATCTGGTACCCTCTTCCCAAGAAGAAGAATTTATTATTAGATCAGCAACTCCCTCAAACACTGAATAAAAGAATAAAGCAGAACTGCTTATGCTGCACCGTGTTCCGAGGCCCTCAGCATAATGTGTGAGCTCCAGCCTGTCACCATATTTTACAGTAGCACTGATGTTTTTACCCAGCGCCTTTGAGTCAGGCAAACAGAACTCATATTTCAACCCAGACGCAATTTGCATAGCACAGATGATAACATCTCATCTTCCAAAGCTGCCCTCCCTCTCTGCGATTCCTCATATTCAGTTCAAATCCTCCTGTTCCCTCATTCAAAAGGATGTTCTGTAATTAGTGCGAACAGGTCCTCAAGCTCATTGAAACTGTTGGCTATTGTGGGCTCAGCTGGCAGAGTGATGTCACATCCGAGTCCTGACAAAGCAGATTGGTCATGTATTGTCACCTCTGGGCAGCAAAGGCAGTCCCTAAGCGGGGAGAGTACAGATGGCGGAACAATTTGGCTTGGAGATAGCATGTTTTGGAAGGACATTGGGACAGTGAATTTATAGTTCTAGGATACGAAGAAGAGAGATTATTTATGTGCAAAGGGATATATCATTAGAGGGAATTCATTTGTTATTCATCAAAGTACCATTTATGGAGCATCTATTCTGTTCTAAACATGGGGTCTGAAACAAGGAGCAACAAAAATTTAGACCCTAATCACATTGAGTTTATGGCCCTTAGAAAACACAGTCAGATAAACCAAAGGTTCTAGTAGCCACGGTGATAATACTGCAGTAGAAAATGCATGGTGGTATCCAAAAATAGCCGAGGGCATCACATCTTGTGCTGGGCTATCAATTTGTTCTGCTGTCACAAAGTACCATAAAACAGGCCCTTTATAAACCACAGAAATTTATTTCCCACTGCTCTAGGGGCTGGGAGATCCAAGATCAAGTTGCCTGCAGATTTGATGTCTGCTGAGAGTCCATTCCCTGGTCCACAGGTGGTGCCTCTGGCTCATCCGCACATGGGGGGAGTGGTCCCTGAGCTCTTTGAGATGCTTTCAAAGGGCCACTAATGCCATTCATGAGGGCACTGCCATTGTGACCTAATCATCCCCTAAGTCTCCACTTCCCAGCACCATCCCCTTGGAAGTTAGGTGTCAGTCTGTACATTTTGGGGAAGGGGAACACTCAGGCCCACAGTACACCTCATTTGCAAGTCTCAGAAAACACCTCCAGAAGGTAATGAGACATAAAGCATGTCACAGTCATGAGTAGCATGACAGGCCTCCAACAACACCTTGACCCTGTTTCTGAATTTTAGCTATTGTAACATTTTAAAATGTGACTATTTGGGCTGGGGTTGTGGCTCATCGGTAGAGTGCTCACCTAGCATGTGCAAGGCCCTGGGTTCCATCCTCAGCACCACATAATAAAAATAAATAAAGGTCTAAAAATAAAAGAAAATGTGACTATTCTCCAAGTCATGCACCAGACACCCAGAAGGCAGAGCTGAACAAGTCCTGGCTACTGGCCTTGAGAAATATAACCTACTATGTGGGGTGGACCCTGGAAAGAAGCCAGGCCAGCTGTAATGGAGAGGGGGACAGAGACGGAACAGCCTTCATTGAGAGGGTTGAGAATTGAAAGCAAAGTGGTGATCTTCTCAGAGAGGAACATCTGAAAGTTGATTTTAGGACCTGTATGGACAGGCGTATAAAACTGGGAGAACTCAGGAGTGTCCAGGGCACAGTGAGTGGGTACAGCTCAGGGTGTGTGAGGGGGAAGAGTATGCAGCGGGGCAGATGGGCTTAGAGTCAACAGATCACACCAAAAGGCAGAGATGTGCTCTTCCAGGCAAAGTGGAACTTACAGATGATTTTATGCAAAAGAATGCCGTGATCAAATTTGCAATTTGCAAATGCTGTTAGAGGTCACTACAAGGGAAAAGTACAAAACACAAACCAAGCAACCTGAAGTCTGTTCTATCAGTCCTGGTGATGGGTGCTCAAAGCCTAAATTATTAAGCAACCTTAGTCTTACAGATAGGAGAGAAAAGCTTAAAAGTTTTGTGTGAGTATCTAGGTTTTTAGTGTCTGATTAAATGTGAAATATGGAGAAAAAATGCTTGATATTTTATGTTCTAAGGATCATGACTCTCATGATTATATACTACACTCCCCTAGGGAAACCTGAAAAAATATTGTGTGCCTAGGCCCTGACCCAAATGAATTGAATCAAAATCTCTGGGGAAGAGCCCATGCATCTCTATTTTTAAAAACTCACAGCATGATTTAATGGGCTCCCCCAAATGAGAAACAATAGTCTAAGATCTGGGGTTGCAGATGATGGCCAGGTCCATCTATTTTTGTTTTTTCCTGTCTTGAAAAATTAAAAATGAGTGAGATAATTATAGATTCACATGCAATTGTAGAAAAGAGCAATACAGAGAAGTTGATCCCTTGTATGGTTTGCCATCTTTTTCAATGGTAACATTTTGCAAAACCATAGTATAATATCACAATCAGGATACAATCAACTGATCTTATTGAAATTTTCCCATTTTATCCATGCTCATTTTTATTAAGTTTTACGCAATTACACGATTTCATCATGTGTAGGCTTGTGTATCTACCACCACAGTGGTCAAGATAATGAGTAGCTCCAACCCATAAGGATCTCTTTGCTTGCCTTCTTGAAATTCCTTGGACAGATATTAGGAGTCCATGTTGATTTATCCATTGTGGTTTTGAATGCTTATCTGCATGTGGTTTTCAGAGCAGTTGGCTCCAGGTATGTGTCTGGAGTTATAACAGCTGACTGGTATCTTTGTTTCATTACTTCAAGTAAAATGTGGAAAGCCCACCCCCTCTTAGGACCCTCTGATTTCTCACTTTTAAGTACTATCCCAAGTATCAGAAGGTGTCATAATTTTCATTTCAATTATCAAATATGGTTTATAAAACTCATAAAGCCTATTATGTGTATTCTTATTTCTTATTTTTTCTTCCTTTTGTCTTCCTGAAACTCCACTTGCTATTATTATTATTATTAGCCTTTCCTTTATGTTTGAAAAACTGCTTCTCAGGTTAAGTTTGCTAGAACACTTATCTTTAGAATCCCTTCATCTCATAAGGTTTTTATTTCTCCTTAATTCCTAGAGGAAAGTCCTACTGAACATGTAATGGGTTACTTCCTCTGGCTTTCAGGATTTCACTTGAAACATCCTCTCATTCATATTGTTAAGCAATGATAAATAATGAGTCATTTCTTTCTAGCTATTTTCAATAGTTTTTCTTCATCTTTCATTTAAAAATTTTTAATAATGGTGTATTTTGGTGTGGATTTCTCATTTGAGGTTAGTGTAGCTTCTTAGATTCACATATCTGTGTCTTTCACCCACATTACAATTTTGCAGTTATTATTTCTCCAAATTTTTTTTTACCTTCCTTCTCTTTTTTCTTTACACCTATGATGGTATGATGGTTGGATCTTTGCTAATCATCCTGCATATCCACCCTCTTGTATTTTCTTCTCTTCAGTTCATCTTCCCTCTCCTGTTCAGTTGAGTGATTTCTATTCTCCTGTCCTCAAGTTTGATTCTGTACTTTGTTATTCCCACTCTATTACTGAACATTCTGTGGTTGATTTGTTTGTTAGTTTGTTTCGGTTATTGCATTTTTCAGTTCTATACTTTCCATTTGGACTTTTAAAAAATAATTTCCATTTCTGAGCTGAGATATTCTATTTTGAAAATTTGTTTCAGGATAACTTAATATTTAAGTATTTTTGTAACAGCTGCTTTAAAGTCCTTGTCAGAACAGGCCAATATCCAGTTCATATCAGTTTTGGCATCAGTCTTTTCCATTCAAGTTATACTTTTCTTGGTCTACCAGGGCTGGCTTCTGTTGTACCCATTACCTCTTTTCTATTATATTGGAACACTCAGGGTTCTACTACCATCTTTTATTTTAGCAAGGAAAAACTTTATTTTGGATTAACATATTAATGTGATTTTTTTTTTTGGATGACGGTACCAAATGAAGGTCAACTTTCCGAGTCTTTGAGATGTCATTGTTTATTTGGTGCTCCTGGGTCCCCGATTCTTGCGGGTGCTACCTGTGAGAAGGAGAGAATTTCCTTTAGTGGGGGAGGTTTCTCGGTTTCCTCCAGCTCCTGACCCCTAATTGCCCTGGGTGTCCGTAGCAGGGCAGGGGCCTCCTGCAATGCTTAGATCTGCTTTCCACCCTGATTCTTATAATCATGCTGGAAAGATTTCAGATATGTCACTCAGAGTAACAGGTATGAGTTTATTATAAGAGAAAGGGAACGGAAAAAGAGGACACTCTTGAGGGAGAGAGTGAGTCCTCTCAGAGAGGAGAGGAATGGCATGCCTCTTCAGCCCTTCATTTTTACTGGGGTTTTAGGGACGTTTGTAGATAGTCCTGCCCAAACCCTCCTCTTGACTTTAGACTGACAGCAGGAGGATACCAAACTTTCAAGCCTGCATTGTGCACAACAACTCCAGGCCACTTTGGACCGCACTGACTGGTTCTAATTAGAACCTGTTTTTAACAGATTTTATGGTTGGGGTAAATTATCCTTATCTCTCCAACTTCTAGGATCTGGTCTGTGCAAAGGTCACAAAAGTCTCTTTCTTTCAGAGTAACTCGTGTTCTTCTTATTGGCACTCTGGCCTGCATTTCCCTGCAAATAACAAGTAGTTTGCTGAGGAATGTAACATATCCTGCTGACTTAAACCAGTCAGGGCTGCAGGTAAATCATTTATTTAGAAAAGAAAGGATGTGGGTGTCAGCTCAGTGGGCACAGTTTACAGAACCATTCCCTCATCATCATCGTGTTTCCACTGCTCACATCTATCTGTTCCCTAATAGAGGAGAGTGGAACCTCAAGTCCAAGTGCACAGAGGCCCAGGGCCTGTTCTGCCTGCTTGCCTGGTTATTGCTCAGAAGGAAAGGGGGTGCTTGCCACTGAGAAAAGAGGTCACCTCACCTGTTGCAGTGCTGTCAGAGGGACTGTGGTTTGATCTATTGAAGGTAGGAATCTACATGGGATATTGCTAAGTCATAGGTCACAAACGTTAAGTGTTGCTGGGTGCCATGGTGCATACCTGTAATTCCAGGGGCTCTGGAAGCTGAGGCAGGAGGATCGAAAGTTCAAAGTCAGCTTCAGCAACTTATGAGGCCCTAGGCAACTTAGCGAGACCCTGCCTCAAAATAAAAAAGCAAAAAGAGCTGGGGATGTGGCTCAGCGGTTAAGCACCCCTGGATTCAATCCCTGGTACCAAAAACAAAACACGTTAGGTCTGAGTGGCCTTCTTTTGTTGGATAGCAGGTAGAAGACGTCCAACCTCTGTGCTGCCCCCCAGTTCTGGGCTCTCAAGCCCACTTTCCTCCTTCGCATTACCTGTCAGGGTTCACCTTTGATTTCACCTCCCTTGGGAAATTTCAGGATTTGTAGTTGTGCTTTGTGAGGAAGAGTAGGAAAAACAGACTGCATCATCTGGACCAGGACTTCAACCTCTTGATTTTGTATATAATATCCCCTGGGAATCCATCCATTCCTATTGGTCATGTATGTTTTCTATGGCTTCTTTTGGGTTACATCAGCAGAGAGGAGTAGTCATGACAGAGATCCTCTTCCCCTTTGTCACTGTGGCTTCTCAGGTAAGTCATAAAACACTTATTGTCTGGCCTTTATGGGAAAAGCTTGCCTACCCTGGGTCTAGACTATCCATTGGCCAAGAGGACATGGTTGAGAGCTATCAAGCACCTAGCTTAGCACTGTGGCCAAGCACCTAGCTAAGCACTGTGGCCAAGCACCAACTTTGGTAATACCTTCTGGTCCAGACAAGAACCTGAATCAATGCTCTCACATTGAGAATGCCATTGGATCCTTATAGTATCCCTAGGAGGTGACCATTGATAGGATAATAGCTCCCTCATTATACAAATGAGAAAGACAGGGACCTGAGATTCTAAAGGTGATTCCTTCAAGTTACTCAGCATGTAGATGCCAACAAGAGCTCCCTCTGTCTTCACTGATCTTTTAAGACAAAGCATAGAATGTGCGCCTGGTGCACTCAGAGTTTGTGACACATGACAATGTGGGGCAGGACACTTCATGAAAAAAATCAGTCATAAGCATCCTGTGTGTGACACTGGGCTCTCATCTTGCTGCATTGGAAGGGAAGGAAGAAGTGAACAGAACACTCTTTCTTTCTAGTGTCACACACAGCTTTACCCACATGCTCACTCTCCACAATTTCCTACTTTTAAGAATGTGAGAAATCAGCCCCTGGGATACTTTCCCAAGTTACCAACAACTAATGATGCTCTCGGGTCCATTCAGTTGTATGTTATTTCATTGACTTCTCCATTCATCTTCCCACAAGGCTGTTAGTTCCCATTTTACAGAAGTCTAAACCTTAGTAAAATGAACTATTTCACTTCAAGTTGCCCTGTGGGCAGTGTAGCTAGAATCTGAATCCAGATCAGCCTGACACTTACTGTGACGTGGACCTGGCATGCAGGGGGCATTAGACGTGGAGAGAAGCCAAGACTTTCAGCATTGAGTCCTGTATTGACTATGAAGCTGAACTTGGGAGGAAGGAGCCAACCGTGTCTGAAAACTGGACTCCCTGTGGCTACTTCTCTATTTCTCTCCCCTTCCAGGAGCTCTTAGGCTGGCTTTCAATTCCACTGGCATTTTCTGTGGAATGAAAAACAAATTAGAAAAAGAAAAAAAAAAGACATTGTTCTTATAAAAGAAAAGAGAGATTAGTAACCTTCCATTTGCTTCTTATCTCCTGCTTTTCTGCTAAAGAGGATTTGGAGAGAGGGTTCATTTTGTTCAAGGTAAGGAGGGAGGCTTTTCATATTCTTCCAGCTGGCCAAGATCACCTGGTTTCCAATTTGGGGGATGTGAGTAACTGTTTATCTAGAGATTACCAACCCATGCTCCTAACTAATCCCCAGCCCTGGGAGACCAAGGAATGTGATGTTACATTTATTTATAGTCGAGGTTGTGCAAAGGCAGAGTGCATGGGTCTTCTCACATGTGCAGGCAATCTTCCCATCTGCTCCCATGAGCATGGCGGCCCTTTCTAACTCAGAATCAGGAGAAAACTCAGGCAGCCAGGAGATAATTTCCTAATGGTGATGGTCAGTGGATCATATGTGTGTATATACTTAAGAAGATGCCTGTACCGTGTATGAGCATGCACTTGTGTGAATTTGAAAGTGCTTGTGCATCGAATGTTTGTGGTTGTGCCAGGAGATGGTGCTTTCAGGTATATAGAAAGATGTGAATGGATGTGTGTGTGTGTGTAATTAGTGTGGCACATACTGTGATTTTGTGTGTATATGGGCTGTGGATGACACATATATACTCGCTATTTTAACATATACTGTGAGCCTAAGGGACATAGTGCACACTCAGGAGGTATGGTCATGCTTATGTCAATCTATGTGTAGAAATTTTCCTCCTAAATATAAGTGATTAGTTCTTCAAAAAAAGAAGAGAATTCCATTCTTGTCCTCTCTCTTCCTGTCAAATTTAGAGTGAGACCTATCTTGGTTTTGAGCTAGACAGATCAGTGCAGTGTATTCCAGTATAGTATGGAGAAGAATTTGTGCAATCTCTAATCCATCATCTGGAGACCAGACTCTAGCCAAGAGAGAAGTAGAGCCAGGTGTGAAATCAGAGCTCACAGACTTCTTCCACCTTGCATGAGATAACCTTGGGTAGAGTATAGGAGGGAGGCAACAGAGTCTCACCCCTTGAAGCTGGTCTGGGAGAAGGCAGGCGAGTTCTACCAAAAAGTCTCTTCCTTTGCATCCTTGTCAAAACCAATTAGCCATAGATGTACAGGTGTGTTTCTAGACTCCCAATTCTAGCTCACTGGTCTATTTACTCCTATAGCATTTTGAGCACATGAATTCTACATAGATGGAAATTGTTCCAAGCACATCACTGGAGAATCCTAATAATGCTGAAAGGGACTTTGGAGCTCAATCAAATCTCCCCTGCTCCTAAACATAGTATCCCGCTCCAGCGTCTTTACCAAAGCCCCTCTGGCCCTGGAGCAGATAGCTCCTGGAGTAAGGCTACATAACCCCACAGCACATGTTCCCAGAAAGTTCTTTCTTCTCTGAGGACTACTTTCTTTTCTATGTAACTTCCACCTCTTCATCTTTTGGGCTTCTGATGTGTCACTCGGAGCCAAGTAACATAAGGGGGAAAAATAACTGCTTTGTCCTGAGTTCAAATCCTACCTTCTCGTTAACTAGTAATGAAATCTGATGCAAGGTTTTTTTTTTTTTTTTTTTTTTTCGTGAGTTGCAGTTTCTTTAAACTGGGGATAATGTTCCATGTCTCACAAGTTGATGGACATATTTGATGACATGCAGGCTCCATGGGTCCATCTTAAGAGCTTAACTGATTTTGTTTTCCTCTGCATCACGATGCTTCTGACCCTCAAAGGCAATGATCCTAACCCTCCAATCTGACCTTCTCTAGTCTAAGCAGCTCTATTTCTCTCACTGGTTCATGATATTTTATTGGCAAATGCTTCAGGATTCTTTCTTCCATGTAGATGGGCCTGAGTTTACTGGTGCCGTTGGGGAAGTGTCCTGCTTGGGTCTGGACACTGGGCTGCCGCTGTGCTCTGAGCACTGCAGAGGGACCAGGGTATTCACCTCTGGGATAAAGAATGGTGCAGCCTCATCAGTTCAGTGCCTGTCTGCCCCAGGCCTCCACAGACACATTTGCTACGCTGACTCATGGCACAGTTCTGTCATTAAGGACGCCACGGTCTCTCCCAGTTCTCCCTTGTCCGATATTTGTGCAGGGATATTTTGTGGCGAAGGATATTAGTACACACTTTAGTCACAGGAAATAATGCTCCTTTTCTTCACCAATGTCCTAGGCAATCTGTTCCCTGCTTATTTCTCTTCTCCTGTCACTCTCCTCTCACGTCATCCACGCTAGACCCTCTGGTCTGTGACTCCTGCAGTCACCATGGCCATTCCCAGCTCAGATGCTTGGCCCCAGCTATTTGCTTGGCCAGGGAACTGCTGACTTTCATGATTTCTCACTTGTGCCTTCTTCTCACAATGTAGGTCCTGCCCAGACCCCAAACTCCAAACCTCTAAAGAGTTCATCCCTATCCTCCTGCACTGCATTTCGTTTCAGAACACTTATCACCATCGTGTGATGGCTGTACTAGTTTATGGTTAGTCTTCTGAATGAAAACTGTGAGCTCAATAAAGCAAGAAGAGATAACTTGTCCACCACGTTCATCTCTGAATCTCTAGCACCTAGCACAGTGCCTGGTGCATGGTAGATATCCAGTAACTAAGTTTTGAGTGAAAGAAGGTCGACCTGAATGAGTTCATTCCCATTGCACATGAACTTATTGGGTTTGAGCAAGTTCAAGGAACCGCTATGCTGCGTCCTTTTCATGGTGCTTGCTCCTCTAGCTCTCCCAGCACCACGTCACCTACACATTTGCTCACTTCACCCAAGTTATAGAGCATATATAATAATGAGGTTAGGACCCAGGGTAAGCACACTGCAAATTACCAAGGCCTCTCAGCATCCTGGAATGTGCTCCAGGGCTCAAGGAGGACCACAATGGGATGGACAAGATGACCCGATGCAAAACTCTCCACTAAGGGGAGAAGAAACAGCGTATCTTTATTATTCTGCATTTTGGTTTTGGGGTGGGGGGCTTGGGTTCAAAAATTGAGAGTGAACATAAACAGCAGCAATAGTAGCAAAACTGATAACCAAAATTATTTCCCCTTCTGTCAACGAGGGATCACATCAGAATGAGGAGTGAAAATACTGGCAATTACATGTGGCTCAGCCTGGTAATTACTCATACCTTCTAGGGCCATCGGGAAGGTAAAGTGAGAAGATACACCGGAAGTGCCTGGCTTCCTGCCAGGCACAGTTGCTTACTCAGTAACGCTGGTGATTTGTTCTTGCTGTTATTTTGCCGTCACTATGATTATCGAGTACCCACTTTGGGCCAAATGCTCTGCTGGGTGTTTCACGTTGGTCATCCCCCTTAATCTTCACGAGGAAGGAACCTCCCCTCCCTGCTCTTGCATTTCCTCCCACCTGGAGGGAAATAAATCAGGGTAGCACTTCCGGCCTCTCCCATCCCACCTCCATCTTTGCCTCTGTGGAAGCTGAGTTTTCTCCTTGGTGAGCTGGGAAGGAAGAACTCTGAGTGAGTAGCTCAGTCCTTTCTACTTCTCTGCTTCATGAAAGGAGATGCCCATCAGAGGCCGGTGTGTTCTCCTCTGTCCCCCAAGCTCTGCCCTCAGGGCAGCCCCCTTTTTATTGACCATTGATGGCTCTAATTTAAGAGCCTTCCCGGTCCTACCACCATTTGTTCATCTGACTTTACTTTTCCCCAAAGCACTCACTACAGAACAGCTTATTTATTTGTTTGTTATGTTTTAAAATGTTCCACATCAGTGTATTTCCCCCTCCTCTTCCTCCTCCTTTTTCACATTATCCTCTAGGTCCAGAGCCTAGAACAGAGCCTGAGAAATAGTAGGAGCATATAGATGAATGGACATGGTTCCCACCATTTATAAGCTATCCCCATTTAAGGGCAGAAGCAAACAACAATGGAAGTAAGCATTTGAAGCTTGAAGACTGACGATCTTGTTCACTCACTCAGGGAATTCTGCACGGAGCGCCACACAGAGCTGAGCAGCCCGACCATCTCTGGGTGGTGTCTGAGTAACCCAGGGAAGAAGCTGCTGCTGTGGCCCAGCCTCCCGGCACTAATAGGAAGCAGCATTTGGAACTTTGCACAAATGGCAAATGACACAGAATTTGGTCGAGGGTGCATGTGTGTTACAGTCAAATACTGCAATGTGCACTAACAGCGTAATTAATGACACTTGTAGTCTCACACACACACACACACACACACACACACACACACCCTGACGGCATGGACGGACATAGCAAACGACTCTTCAGTGTGACTGTATTTGTTGCACTCCTTAGTTTTACACTTTTAAAAAGTTGTAATGTTTCTTGTAAAATGTAGACAATGCTTGTTTCCCCTTTTTTCTCATACCGGTTTGATTGCAAATAAGTCTGCTCATCCCTGTGTACAGCACCCCCATCCAAGGCATATTTCCCAAGGTTTCAGTGATGCCCAGGGAGCTCTGAAGATCTGGAGCCTCGACCGAGAGGTCCAGTGGGCCCAACAGCCCCAGTTCAGCCCACCCCAATCCACATATATTGAATGATTATGTGGCAGTAATAATAATAATAATAATAATAATAATAATAATAATAATAAAAATAATGATAATGGTTGTGGCTGGATCCTTTGATGCAGGGCAATAGTTCCAGGTGATCTCTCTCTTCACCTTTCAACTTCCATTTAGAGAAGTCCCATTTATTTGAAATTGGATTAGGAGTGAGGCTTTTTAATAACTCAAGGAACAAGTTTTATCCCTCATTCTCCATCTTGCCTCTGCCTTGTGGAACTCAACTTCCCCAAAATAGCAGCAACGGTTCACGTCTTGTACTTAAACTTTTCTCATTACGACCCTCTCCTCTCTCCAAATCAAGCACTTCCCATCGAGGTGGGATCCATATTATCCTTCCCCTTCCCGTGCGGAGGAGGGGACTGGAGGTTCAGAGGTTGTCTTGCCCAAGCTGCCTGACGAGAAAGTGCAGAAAGGGCTTCTTGCGAACGCAGGTTCTCTGTTGCCAAGCCAGGAGCTCTTTCCAGGGTCCCCTCTCCATGTCCCCACCCACCCACCCACTTCTTTCAGCAGTTCCTCTGTGTTCCCTGAGGCAGAAACTCCTGAGTTCGAGCTTCCTTCTGCGGCAGCTTCTAAGTTGACTGTTAGGAACAATCAGGTGCCGAGGGCTCCCACCCACCAGTCCCGCTGGCAGAGTCAAAGGAACCATTTTGCCGGCTTAACTAGAAACTGTCATTGTAACACACGCGGCTGATTCGCCTCCGGAGGCCCCAAACAGCCAGTTTTAGTGGAACACAGGGGCTGCCTTCCTTTTATCTTTTTAATTTTTAGAAAGCCAAATGCATTTTTTTTAAGGAGAGAACCACACTTGGATGTGCTTTGGAAGTGCCTCCCAGTCCTCTCTGGCTTGTCCCTGTGGTTGGTGAGTCCTGACTAGGGCAAAGGCTTGATGTCTTATAGGAGATCGCCGATGAAAATAATAACTTGATGAAATCTCAAGGATGAAGGGCTGGAAGTCGG
This sequence comes from Marmota monax, assembly GCF_021218885.2. Lineage (NCBI taxonomy): Eukaryota > Metazoa > Chordata > Mammalia > Rodentia > Sciuridae > Marmota > Marmota monax. The sequence continues at coordinate 7,475,820 of NW_026695202.1, forward strand.
GTGCATGAGGCCGAGCCGGTGGCACAGTCGTCCTCTGGAACCTGTATCATCATGAGAGGCAGGAATGGCAGCTGTATTTGACTTTGGCTTTGAAATCCTACCAGGCCACCTTTCCCTGTCACCCCAGGACATGGCCCAGGAATCTAGTCCCTCTGGTTTCTCCTTCCTTTCCCAGCCACCAGCCCCCACTAACACTTCCTCCTCTTCCCTCTTATGATCTTATGGACATATTGTCTTATGACTTGGACAATCACACCCCACCTCCTCGAGTGCTGTTGGCAAAAGTGGCCACAGTTCCCCACTCTTCCCTGTACTTTCCAGCCTTCTTTATGGAAAGCTGGGCCTTGAATCTGGACTGTGCTATGACTTTCCTTGAGACAGGGCCTGGCAGGACCTTGTGCCAGTTCTGAGCCCCGCCCTAAGGAGACCTTGCATGTTTCCGCCCGCTCTCTTGGAAGCCTGCAGTCAGCTGTGTCGACTCCCCAGGCTCTCCAGCTGGGTGCTCAGAAATATATAGCCCTTCACCATCCCTGGCACCCCCGAGGAAACAGGCCACCCCCAAAAGCAGAGCTGCAAATTGACTGGCAGTTGACTACAGATTTAAGAACGTGCCCAGCCAAGATGAGAAAAACGATTCAGATGAGCCAAGTCCAATTGTGGTCCTGCAGAATTATGAGCTAACTAAAGGGTATTACCTTAAGCGACTAAGTTTGAATGCAGCAAAAGCTAAATTGCTGTCGCTTCCTTTTCATACTTTTCCAAATTCTCCTCTAGAACCATTTGTCATTGGCTTGGCTCTCCAGCTCCAATGATGCTCCCAGCAACCATGACTGTGACAGCCAGGGTGAACTGCTCTCCTCGTACTCTTTCCCTAGCCACAGTCCAGGGGAAGAGCTGCCATCCTCCTATCAGCTCCACGTCCACCCCCGGCCTGAGATGAGCTTATGGCCCAATTTGGACAAAATCAGAGTATTTTCCTCCCAAACAATGATTTCTCCAACTGGAGGAGGGAATGGGGACCAAATCAGGACAGGCAGAGTCTTGCCTGGTCCCTCCCAACTGGAGAGCGGAAGCTGTGTAAGAGGAGCTTCTTTCCAAACTGGAGAGGAGACTGCAAAGAAGTCAGTGTGCAAATTCTTGAGGGATGGAGAACCTGGCCTAAGAGAACCACCCTGGCGACAGGGAGAGAAGGTGACTGCCACTGAGCGTTGGCCAACCCGACTTTGCCATTCGCTGAACCAGTGCAGTCTTCTCTTGGCCTCAGCTAGCTGGAGTTGAGCCCGTGTGACCTGCGCCAGAGTTCTGAGGACAATCTTGTTCCACGATACACTATTCCCCAAGCCCTGACACCTGCAGAAAGACCTGGCCTAGCAAGGTGCCTCTGGCCTTGGTCTAGCCTAACGGGAAGGAAGCTGAAGTTGGCTGAACATTTCCTTCCAGGCCTCTTTTTCTTTCCATCCATTTAAAACACGGTGGCTGTGGCTGGTGAGACCTGGCCAGTCACACAGGCTCCACCTTTGGAAGATCCATGCTCAGATGGGGTGAGATGAGCTGCTCATTAGTTCTCTCTGGCCTGGTAAACACTGGGACAAAGACGCTGTGATAACACGGGCAAGGTCATGGGCTCCCAGGGCACCCGGGGAGGGCTTCCTGGCGGAGTCATTTCATGTGCTGAGTAGGACAGCTAATGGAACTAGTGGTAACTAGCCAGATGGGGGGCAGAAGGCCCAGGGTGACACTCTCCTGAAGGGCCAGGCTATGTGGAAATGGGTGTGGAGAGTTCCGAGAACAGCCTGGAGTTAGAGGTAAACTCAGAAGGTGGAGGATGAGAAGAGGAAGGAGCTAGAAAGGCTTGCAAGGGGCCAGGGTAGGGGTGGACTTTGGGGTCATGCTAATGAGATCGGGCTGTTTGTTTCTCCTGAGAGCAGTGGTGAGTTGTGGGGAGGTTTCCATCATGAGAACAGTCCAGCAGACACGTGCTGGAGGAAGAGAGGTAATATTCAGACTCAGGAGCTTAAGGTAACCCAGGGAGATGGGTTGGTAATCGAGGAGGCAGACAAGAAAGATCTGAGCTGTTCACATCAGCAACCTGGGGTTCCAGAGATGGAGGGGAAAGGAGGATTAGAGGGTATTATAGGAACAGGAGATTGATGGAATGTGGGGGAGGAAGGGAGGAAGATCTCTTCCCCACATTGTTTCTATTCATGACATGTCACCCCTCAAAAGGAAGCACAATGCGGCAGCCTCCAGGTCCAAGTTCAACAAAGCCCTTGGTCTATGAAATCCTTGGACAAGGTCGGTGAGACAATCTTGGCTCCTCCAGTCCTGGCTGACTTTGTAGCTATAAGCATCAATGTTCTCTCTCCAGTCCCTTAAGACTGCCAAAAGCCGAGGCTGCCACCCCCACCCCACGGCAAAACAAATCTACATGTTCTCTGAGACAGAAACAGCCCAGAGAGCAGGGGCCTCCTGTGCATTTCCCTCTCTGCAGGACCTTGGCACCCCAAGTCCTGGCTGGCTTGGGCGCTCCCTCGCCAATGCCTCAAACAGCTGTTTCTGTGGTTGCTATTGTTGTTGTTGATTCATCTTTTATGTTGCTCTTGGCAAGAGGGTGGATCGGACACAACTACTCCAACTGGGGTGAAGTTGGGAGTTTCTAATTTCAATGGCCTCTAATTCAACAGCAGATAGATTTCTCCTCCAGTCCCTTCTGCGGACGACGTGGGTGAGAACCTCACATGAGCACCCAATGTGGCCAAGACGATGGCTAGGTGCTTTATATAAAACAGGAGTGGAATTCTTTAGTCGTCGAGTGCAGTGGCCCTCAAGAGAGACGGCCTGGGTCTGAATTCAGAATCTAGTTCTTAAATTGCGAGCAACTGATTTCACTACTGTATATCCCAAGGTCCTCATTGACAAAATGAAGATCGAAAGACACCTGTCTTCTGGGACTATCGTGAGAACTAGACGGCACGCTACCGTCAAACTCATGCCGCACTCTTACCGAGCACCTAGTGAATGATGGTGCGGGATATTGTTTCCAGAACCCTGGGAAACAGTTCCCACAGATCCTACCTTTCCAATGGTGAAACCAAGGTTAGGAGAAGAAAAGGTGGGTGTATATGAACGCACATGAGTGTAAGTAAGCGTGTGAATGTGCAACAGGCACGTGAGGGTACAAGTGTGGGGAGGGAGAGTGTGTGATAGGATCAGAGAGAGAATCCCATAGGGCGAAACAAGCCAAGGAGGGGGAAGGAGAGGCCAAAGACAATGCCAGTTACGTTGTCATCAGAACAATAAGGGGAAAAGGAACAGGGCCTGGCATGGTCAATAGGAAGGGGCTCGTGAAGCAGGACACGGTGGAGGGAGAAGCAGGGGGATTTGGTGACAACCTGACTGCTGCATTTGAGGCAGATGTCGGAGGTGACCCTAAGAGTTCCCATCTGACACTGGAAAGGAGGATAACCAGCAAAGACCCCTCTGTGAAGCAGAATCAATGGAGAGACAAGAGAACAGGGGACAGGGCAGAGGAAAACGTGAAAACCAGGTGTTCCTCAGAGACCCGAACCCGGACAACAGGGCTGGAGAGCAGGCCCAGAGAGAGGCCCGAGGGGACTTTCCCAGTGTCCGTGGAGGAAAGAAGCCAAGAAGAAAGGGAGACTTGCTGACCAGGGAGAAAGCAAGGTGTCTTCCATAAGTTCATTCCATTTGGCAATTTTCTCTAATTCAACCCTAGACCCTGCTTAGTACCTGTGAAAATGCCTGAGTATTTTGAGAAAGGGAGAGGACATAGATGGCTTCTGCAGAACTCATCTTTCCTTCTTTCCTTCCTTTCATCCTCCTTTCAATCCCCTTTATTGCCCACTCAGTTCCCATGACATGTCAAGCATTAGAATATGAAAACATAAAGGTAATCTCTGGCCTCCAGAAACTCTTATCCTAACAGGAAGACAGTTACATAACTAAACATTTAGCTAGAATTTATCTTCTGCCCTGTAGATAGTATCACGTGTGGATGCTTCCTGGCGGGGGCGTGAGGAGGCTGCCCTCAGCCCTCACCGCGCCTTGCTAGGCGACCTTGAGCACAGCACCCCCCCAAATATTGATAGGTCGAGAAGATCTCCTGTTGCTCAGCTAGCCTTCAGCAGCTATAAATGGAGGGGTTTGGATTAGATGACCTTGGAGGTCTATTTCAGAAATTGACTCCAAGAATTTCTCTTTGGTAGACGCGCTGTCACAAGACCTGATTCCATTTCCCCGTTTCCCTCCCTACCCACAGCATTTGCTGATAGGGTTACAAAAGAAAGACTTTCAAGGGAACAGGGCTGTGGATAAATTTTGCAAGTGGCTGATGTGTGAGCACAGACGCATCCTGTAGCAGAGCCGGGGAGAAGCTTTCCGGCAGCCTGAATGGCTTGGGCTTTGTGATTTATTGGAGTGTGAGGGCTGTTGCCTGGCTTCTTGACTTAACTTCTATAGTTCCATAAATCTCCTGCCTCTTTTCTTAAATGACACAGAAAGGGGGAAGCGAGGAGTGAAGGAGGGGAAAGGATTTTAGTGGAGAAGAAGAGCAGGTAACGTGGCCTTGTCTTTTCCTCTGGGATCTTGGCTCATTCTCATCCTCCTTTCTTAGTACCCTGCATTGGTCCGGAACACTCCCTGGGAGTGGCCACAGCAGGAATGCTGGGAGGTCCCTTCAGCACTCTGAGCATTGTTCCTTTGCTGTGCAGATGTGGCCTCCCAGGTCTATATTTGCTTTGCCTCTGCTAATGTAGCTAAGAAATTATCACCAAGACCAATGTCGGGAAGCATCCGCTTTGCGCTTTCTTCTAGTTTTAGAGTTCAAAAGTCTCACATTTAAATTTCAACCATTTGAGTCATGTTTTATGTCTGGCGTAAGATAAGGGTCCAAATGCATCTTCCCAGGGCCACTTGTGGAGGAGACTGTCCTTCCTCTGTGTGTCTCCTTGGAACCCTCATCAAAGCTAATTGGCCATGTAGACGCGGGTTTATTCTGGGCTAGCTATTCTGTTCCGCTGGTCTGTATTTTTGGTTTTTTTGCTAGTTATTTTAGCTACTGTATCTTTGTAATATATTTTGAAATAATGAAGTTCAATGCTATAGCTTTGTTCTTCTTCCTCAAGATTGCTTTAGCTATTCAGAGTCTATTGTGTTTCTATATGAATTTCAGGATTTTCTTTATTTCTGTAAAAAAAAAATCATAGGGATTTTGATAGGGATCGCATTAAACCTATAGATCAAAAAATGGGGTTACTATCCAAAACATATAAGGAATTCCTACAAAGTAATTGTAAGAACACCCAAATGATGCCATTAAAAATTGGCAAAGGACTTTAAGAGATGTTTCTCCAAAAGGACATATAAATAGCCAACAGGTACATGAAATCCACATCGTAAACTATCAGGGAAACATGAACACTACATGAGATGTCACCTTATGCCTGTTAGGAAGGCCCTTATGTTAAAAGTAACAAGTGTCATAAAAGAGAATCAGTGTTAGGGTGGGTGTGGAGGAATCGGAGCCCTCACACAGTGTTGGCAGGAATGTCAGGTGGTGCAGCCCGTAGGGAAGGTGGTGTAGAAGATCTCCACCTCAAAAAATTAGAAATGGGAAGGAGGGACAGACAAAGGGAACAACAGCAGAATGAGTCTGATCAAACTTCCGTGTGAACATACATGAATGTATGCAGTGAATCTCAAACTCAAGTGTATCCACGAGACATGAATTTAAAAAAAAAACTATGAATAAATTACAGAAAAATTAGCAGAGTAAAGGGAGGGGAGCAGGGGGAGAAATAAGGGTGAGAGGAGAAGAAAAACAAATAACTATTTTATTCTTTATGATGCTAAAAAAATTTAGAAATGTAGCTACCTTATGATTCAGCAATTCCACCTCTGGGCATACATCCAAAAGAATTGAAATCAGGATCTCAAAGAGGTATCTGCACTCTCATTCATTATAGCCATATCTACAATAGTCAAGATATAGAAACAGCCTAATGTATATCAATAAATAAAGTGTATTATATAAATACGTGGAACACTATTCAGCCTTTAAAAAGAGGGAAGTTCTCACGTTATAATAAGTAGATGAGCCATTTATTTATGCTAAAGGACAAAAGCCTGTCACAGAGGACAGATATTACATGTTACTTATATGAGCCCTCTAAAGGAGCCCAGCTCAGAACAGTGGAACGGTGGTTTCCGGGACTCGGGAGCGGGTGGGGAGTTGTAGAGCAATGGGGATAAAGCTTCAGTTATGCCAGAGCCATGACTTCTAGAGATCTGCTGTGTGCCATGTGCCTGTAGTTAGCAGCACTGTATCACACACTTTAGAGTTTGTTAGGGTGGGAAGATCTCACGTTATGTGTTCTTACACACAAACACACACACACACACACACACACACTCACACACACACACACTCTTCTTTTGGAGATGAGAGTTGCACCCAGAGCTTCTGCGTAGCCAGCTGGACTCCCACCAAGCCTCTAGGTCTTCATTTACTCATTTCCTTCCTGGAATGCCCCCCACCCCCGGCAATGTGAACGGATTCTGCCACTCCTCTCCACTGCAGCAGTTACCTCACCTGGCATAATTCTTTGGAAGGTGGGCTCTGGGGACGGACTTTATCAATTCCTGTGATATGAACGTGGAAGTTAGTTACTCTCTCTGTGTCTCAGTTTTCTCACCTGCACAATGGGTGTAATAAAGGTACCTGCTACTTGAGGTTGTCATCCTGTTGAGTGAGATGATCCACATAACTGTCCAGAGCAGAGTCTCTGGCTCAGTCAGTGTCTACTACCTTTGCTTTCCTGGGCCCTTCCTTCTGGCTGGCTGCCACACTCATGGTTGGCCCCCGCCAGCTTCTCTCCCCACCCCCAGTACTGTTAAGAGCCTCGGTGGCTTCCCACAGCCTCCTGGGGACCCAAAGATGAATGTGTGTGTCCCTGTCTCTACTCCTCAGCTTCGAGTTCCTCAAAACCACTTACCTGCATGCCACCACGGATTCCCTGAGCAGGATGCTCCCTCCTCCTCAGTAACTCCTCCCCACTCCTCAGATACCTGCAGACAGACCATTCCCTTAGGAAAGCCCTGTGTTGATTTCTTAGGGCATCTGTGCATAACCACCACAACTGGGCAGAGGAACACCATAGAAATTTCTCCACTCACAGTTCTGGAGACCAGAAGCCCCAAATCAAGGCATCAGGAAGTTTGGCTCCCTCTGGAGGATCTGGAGGAGACTGCACCCCATCCCTCTCTGGTGTTCACTGAGGATCCTTGATGTTCCCCGATTTGGGGCCTCCCAACTCTGTCCTTACATGACCTCATTCTCTGTGTCTATGGGGCTCAGATTTCTCTCTCTTTTAGGAGGTCACCAGTCATTGGGGGGAAGGCACAGTCTGAATCCAGGATGATCTCATCTTCAGGCCCTTAACTTAATTTTACATGTAAAGATTGATTTCTAAATAAGGTTTCATTCATAAGTCTTAGGGCTTAAGACTCCGATGTATCTTTTGAGAGACTCACCTCAATCCACTCAACTTCCCACAAAGTCCCCTCCCACCCCAATACCCACATCTGCCCTGTGGTACACATCTTCATATGTGCTCATGAATCTGTGATTTTAGCTTCCAAGCTCTCATGAAAGTTCTCTCTTTACCTCCATTCCTGTGGTCACGTGATAACCAGTCACACTAGAAGCTGAGTTGCATGAGGATAGGAATCATGTCTGCTAGGTTCTTGGATCCCCAGAGCCAAGACTGGTTCCAGGGGTATAACCTGAGCTCAAATTTAAATAGAGACCAATGAAGATGATTTAAAAAAAATCATCAATTGGGAAGCAACTCCTGATAGAGTGCTAAATAAAAAAACAAAATGCAACCTATAAAATTCATACAGAGAAAGAGAAAAAGGAAAATATAGACACCAAAATGTTAACAATGGTTATAGCTGATATCAGAATTAAAGGTCATTTTAATGTTCTTTTCTATACCTTCTGCATTTTCTGCTTTATACATTGCATTTGTTTGAAAGCCTGTTTAACTTATTTTCTACTACAAAGACATGGTACTGATAACATTTAGAAATCCCTGGGAGAATGGCTTCAGAAATATCACCACATAGCCTTTGTGGTACCTAGTACGCAAGGAGATAGAACAAATGGCATTTAGTTCTTTTTCTAGAATGTGGGTCCAATGATTCACAACAGACCTTTTGTGATTATTAGAAAAATCAGGGTTGTTTTTTTGCTAATAGATCAGAGTTGACCAGAACTGAATTAGTCATAATCATTATCTATTATTGGTCCACACGTGGTTCTCTGTCCTTTACTCTCACACCAGGGGAGCTATCCACAGTCTCCACAGGAACACTGAGCTTCATCGACACGTGTGCTGCTCCTACATCCCCAGCACATCACAGCCTCTGAAACCCAGACCCTCTGGGTGCCTCGCTGGTCCACACCTGGGTGTATAAACCTGCACTGAGTTTCAGAGCCAGGATCAGGTTGTCCCGAGTGAGAAAGCCAGGTCCAGAGAGCTCCTGCAGATGCCTTCCTAATAAGGACGTTGGCCCTCGAAGGCCTGTGTTTCCTCACAGCAGCACCTGGCTCGGGATAGCCCTTAACAGTCTCCTGAGAGCAAGCGAACGCGGGGAGAAAGCAAGACGTTGGCTTTGGCAGTGGCACTGAACTTTGTTAGCTTTGGATGAAAAATGAAATCAGGTACCTCTTGGGTCTGGGAAGTCTTGGCAGGATTCCTAATTGGTCTAACAGTGGTTCCCAAACTTGGATAATAAAAATCACTTAAAATGCCAATTCCTGGGTCCCACTGCTGAGCCTGCGATCCTACTCTCTCTAGGTGATCCTAATGCACAGTAGGGCTCAGCAGGTGCTGGGGTAGGAGACAAGAGCTCAGAATGCAGAGACTGAGCCTATTTTTGTATCATGATGGTTTTTCCACAGGAAAATCTTGATGCTGTGGTCCCACGAGGCCTCCTTCCCTGAGGTATCTCTGCAGCATCATGGGCCACAGTTCCGTGGGAAAGGAGAAAGCCCCTGAGCTGAGAGGGAAGCTTGGGAGCACCTATCAAGGCTTGCCCAACCAGGAGGCCAGGGAAGCGACAGGCAGAAGTAGACAGGTAGGGTGGGCCCTGAGCTGATGAAAAATTCCGGCTCTCCCCAGGGAGAAAAGATTGAAATAAGAGAACTTCAGAAAAGTCAGATGAAACAGTTTGAGCTAACACATGTGCAGGGGTGGAGACTTGCCACTTGGCACTAGTGGCATTTGGGGCCACATAACTCTGTGTTGTGGCTACTGTCACTGTCCTCTCCCCGCTGGATGCCAGGTTCATCCCATAAGCTGTGAAAAACAAAATATCTCTAGATATTTCCAAAGGATCCCCTGGGGGAATTATCTCCACTGAAAGCCTCTGAGTTAAGGGTTATTATGGGAACCTAGGATACAGTGTGGTAAATCCCCAGTCCAGGGCTGGCACGTGATGTGGGCTCAGCCAACACTGGTTTCCTCTCCCTTCCTGTCTAAGGCTGCTCTTGTGTTTTTGGTGAGAAGATTGGTGCCCGTCCTGCTGGGAGGTATGGATCACAACTCTAGCCAGGGATGTGACCCTTTGTCGTGTGACCTTGGGAACCTGGGCTTCCTGACAGCAGGGTGAGAGCTTTGAACTTGAGGGTTATAAGTGCCATTGACTTTCCATGGTTCTTAGAGCACATGGGTCGGGATTGGGAGAAGAAAACTCGTCAGATCCCAAGGAGTTAAAATCAAGGTTGCTGGTTTTGTGAGATGAAGGAGACTGGTGACTGGTGATGGAGAGGATGTGTTCATTGTCACCAAAGGTGTGCAGGCTGGATACGAAGGAGGGCGGACTCTCAGACCTCAGCGCAGTGGTTATTTAAGAATGGAATTAGGCCAGGAGTCAAAGTCAAACTGGAGATGGAACTGTTAGGCTACGTAAGGGCCAAGAGACATTCCAGAGGACTGAGCTGCTCAGGCAGGCCAGACCCCCACGGCCAGGGTGTGGCAGGTAGAACTCTAAAATGACCCCAGATCCCTGGTCCACCACTTGTTCAGTCCTAACCCTAATTTAGATACTAGTGGGAAGAGATTTTTCAGATAGAATTAAGTTCCTAAAGCGGTTGACCTCAGATACGGGTTCTCTCGACAGTCCTGGTCTAATAACAGGAGCCCTTTAAATTTGGTCTCAAGGTCAGAGAAATGTGAGAGGGAGTCGATGGGAGGCAGATGGAGTGTGGGAAGCTTCCAGGAGCCGAGAGCAGACCCTGGCTGACAGCCCACCAGGAAATGGGGACCTCATAGCTGCCGGGAGTCAGATTCCTAGTGGCCCATGAGCTTGGAAGGAGATTGCTGCCCAGACCCTCCCCGTGAGAAGCCAGCTGGAACGATTCACTGACTTCAGCCTTTGAGATCCTAAGCAGAGATCGGGGTCACCCACACCAGGACCCCAACGACAGATCTACGAGAAGGAGGCTGTGCTGAACTGTTAAGCATAGAAAATGGACACACCCTCTGGGAATGACCTCTGGTATGTCCCCTTGAACATCCACCCCCATCAGCTTGACAGCAGAGGAGTTACCCAGCATGTCACTCAGGAGTTAGTCACATCCCCACCCTGTGGCTCCAGTAGGCCTCTGTTAGGAGCAAAAAGGCTGAAATGTGAAGGGCGGGGAGGGGGAGAAGCAAATTCCCTGTGGCACTGACTTCAAGTGAAATGGCAAGAAAGTTCCCAGCCAGGGTCTCGGCCAAATAAAGTAGTTGTTTTCTTTGTCACTGTTTGGAGATATCACCTGATCTGAGATCAGAGGAAGCTGTCTTTTCTTAAAAGCACAACAGACAAAACAATCCTTGAAACCAGAGCGAGCTAGTAATAGAAGTTGGAGTGTTTCTTAAAGTAAGTTGCTAAACAAGAGTAGAGGCCCTCCTCGCCCGGCAACATGAGACTAACTGTGAAATGTGTGCATGCGTGCATGCGTGCATGTGCACGCGCACGTGGAAATGAAATGCACGTCTTTGTACAGTCGAGGTCTGCCTGCTCTGTGGCTATCAGCATGCAGCACAGCTGTGTGGTATAGATGGTGCCATGTTGAGTGTTCATGGAGTTGGAGGGTGGTCCTGGGGAATCACATGTGTGTGTCCATGTGTAAGTGTGTGATGGGTGATGAAGCAGGATGATCATGCTAGGGATAGTGTGTGTGTGTGGGGGGGGTGCTGATGGAGCATGGTGGTGAAGAATCTCTGTGGGATGTGTCTGTGGGGGTAAATGGGTGTGGGTGGGGGGCTGCAGCAAGTGTGTCGGCACCTGTGTGCGCATGTGTGCAGGACTGTTGGTGAAGAGTCAAAGAACAATGCAGAGGAGTGGCAGAGGGTGAGGGCTGGTGATCCCACTTGATGGTTCTTTCTCTGACACTTTCTCCTTCACACTTATTACTCTCTAAATCTCTCTTATTTATGGGATTGTTTTCTTGTTCCTACCTGCACAATGGAACGTAAGACCCAAGAGAACAGATCCCATGTCTATCCTATGCAAATATATTGGGGTACCTTCAATTTTGAGAACAGTGCATGGCGTAAGAATAAATGAATGGATGTGGGGGTGAGGTGACAGGGGTGTCTGTGCATAGGAATATATATTAGATGGGGTGGGGGATTTGCTGCATTGGTATGAATGAGATTGGGGTCTCCTTTTGGCAAGCTGATAATGAGCAGGTGAGGTTGGGCGGAGGGGCAGGTTTTACATGCAGTCATGAGCTGTGACAGGGGTGGTGGTGGGTGGGGTGCTCTTTCAGCTGGGGCTTTAACCCCCAGGTCCTTAAATGAGTTTAAGATCTGGTCAATTACACTCTGAAGGTTAAATGTGCCTGCAATTTCAGTTCCTCGGTTCTCCAACCAGGAGGCTCATCTTTTCTCTAATTATTTCTAAATGATCCTTCTTTGGCCTGTCTTCCTGGTTTTGCTGATAAGCCATCAGAATGCCCGCTAATCCTCTTGAGGAGCTGTAGGATCAGAGCAGCTTCTGGCACCTTCCTCCTCGTTGAGTGGCCTCACAGTGCTTCTTCCTAATTTATCTTGGGCTCTATCTGTTTTTGCTTTCCGTATGAAACACTGTGGGCACTTCTGCACTTTTACATTTCTCTTCCTCTCTCCTGTACCTCTCCTGTAGCTGGAGGGGGGTTAATTAGTTACAAAGAATTATTGCATTTCAAAGTGGTGCAATGCTGAAATAGGCTACCTGGATAACTTACAAAAATATCGTTTTTCGGCAAATTTAATTAGATGGTTTGACCTAAAATTTATGAAGTCCAGATACTGTACAACCCACCTCTCCAAGTCTCATTCTTTTAAACCTATTACATGAAAGTCATTCTCCTAGACCCTGAATGTGGGATGGGAGGTGACAGAGAGATATATTAAGGAAAAATAAGTCCCCAAATATTCCTAGCCTAGGGGAAAGAGATCCTGGAGGAGCAGCAGCCCAAAGACAAAGCTGGACCATCACCCCAACTCATCACCAGCCAGCTGACATCTACAGAACATGAATCATCTGCCTCTCTTCCTCTTCCAATCTTAAATTCATATTAAAAGGGTAAAGGTCAATGGCGCACCCTGAATCTTGGCCCCGGCGATATAGGTTTCATAAAACACAACGTATCCCACTGTTATATATGATTATTAGGCATCAGCAAAGCAATTTTTAAAAATAGAACACAGATTTTTTTTTTGGGGGGGGGTGGGTCAGTCCTCTACCCAAGGTCGTTTAACCTCTTTGTCTACGTTTAGGTCAAATCAAACTCTGAGAGCCCGCCAGGACTCACCATGCTCCAGACTCACTTGTGCAAATACCGTCTCTGGTTGGAACTGGGCATCTTCTGCTCACCACACCATGCAGGCCCCGGGACATGGGGAGGAGACACGGCCTCTGACCTGAGGAGGTCTAGGTTCAGAGGGAGGGGCAAGGCGTCAGATGAGGATGGCCAAACCTGTGCAGAGAGAAGGGTGGTCAGGACAGGGTTGAAGAGAGAGGACCTGGAGCTGAGCCTTGGCGATGTGCACTTTCCCAGGACAACGACGGTTCTCACCCTGCCATGTCCTTTGGCTTGCATGCTGCAAGGTCCTAACCTTGGGCCTTGGCGGACATGTGTCTGTTATTAGGAACCTCTGACTCCTCTTCCCTTGCTAACTGAGTTCTGCCTAGCCCTCGGGGGCTGGATCTCATCTCTGCTTTGTCATGAAATCTTCCCAGTGTACTGGAACCTTCCCAGACCACTCCTCTCTCCCCCTGAGCTCCTGGAGTCTGTCCCAGGCTCAATGCCCAATGCCACCTTTTTGATGACGGTCATTTTTATGTACTAAGGGAGAGCACTCTGAAGAGGGGAATCCAGCTGTCCTCGTGGAAGCCTAACCTGGTAAAGGGGGGCAGTCCAGAGACCCAGGGCAGTGCCATTTTGCAAGCACATTATTAAATGCTGTCCTGGGGGAGCTCAGAACATGGGCGGCTCTTGCATTTATTAAACGTGTACTTGTAAGAAAGCCCTTTAAGCGTCCCGTGCCTCAGTTTACTCATCTGTAGGATGGGAATGATGAAATGAGTTTGTCATCAAAATTAAATAAGTCTGTAATGTGGGGCCGTGGGGGACGCCCCTGACACGGGGTAAGCACCATGTAAACGTTGCCTGCTCTTATTATCCATAGGACGCAACCCTCAAGCGTCTGTGCTGTTTTATAGCTTGAGAGGCAGAGAGAGGGGAAGGGGCATGCCAAGGCCACACAGCTAGTGAGGGGCAGAAGCGGAACCAGAAGTTAAGGGTCCGGTTGCCCAGAGCTCCCTCAGCAGCATGACACCGAGTCTTGTCCTTCCCGCAGGCCCTGGCCCAGCCCCCACAGCTCCAACCCTGTTTGTCAGGTGGGACATGTGGTCCATCAGGACCACTGGATCCAGCCAGAAGGCCTCCGAGGACTGGCCAGGTGTGGAAGGAGAACAGCTGAATTGGTCCAGACGCCAGTGGCCTGAGTCTCCACCCACGGAACTGCTACGTCCTCCAGAGAGGAGCCCCTGGGCTGGCAGGAGGAGTGAAGGTGGTACTAACCAGATGCTCTTAGATTGGGCCTGAAAGCTGCCTCTTCCTCTCTCTCCGTCTCATATTACAACCTGGAGGTGACTTGGCTTTTGCCAGCTGAAGAAGCAGCTCCATTTAAAAGCCATTAGTTTTTTAATTGCAGAGAGATTGCGCTCCCGCTGCCTGCCTGTGGGCTCTCACTTAGTACGACGTACCTGGGAGAGCGGTGCCAGGCAGCCGGCTCCATCCCAGGGCCCCGTAGAGCGGCTGGCGGCTGCTCTCCCGGCCCCTCCTGGGGTTCCTCTCTTCCCTGCAGCGTCCGCCCCTGGCTCACACAGGTGGGCAGCTGGGGAGGCAGAAGCAACCCCTCCTTCTGGGCCCTCCTCCAGCACAAGGTTGCCGTGTGATCTTGAGCTGCGATTTTTTATGACAGGTGAACACCATTTCCTGAACACCCGTCATGCACCACGTTCACCCCAATTCACCTAAGGGATGAGCAGAGAGTGTATTATTACCCATTTTGCATTCCAGGAAGCAGGCTCAGAGAAGTAAAGTGACTTGTCCAGGGCCACACAGCTGATGAGTGGTAGTACTTGGGCTCAATGCCATGGGGCAAAAGGGAAGGCCTAGAAATACGATGGTATTTATCAATCCAGACGCTGCCAGTACCTGGAGTACTGGCTTGAGAAAGCCCCTTCTGCCAAATGGCAGCAACTTTTATATATAAAGAAAGACTTTATATTTAATCTCACATGGCAATGTGGTGACGGCTGAACACGCCTACAGATCTGACCGGCCACCAGAGGCCTGATGGAAACACAGATTCCTAAGCCTGAACCCAAGAGAATCTTGAAGACCTGACACTACAGTGGAGCACGCTCACATCGGACACACAGAAGGGTGTGCAAGCCGCCGCGGACACGCTGAATCTCACATTCTGAGATGGGGCCTCTGTTACTCAAAGTCAGCAGATTAGCGCAGTGACAAACGAATCCCAAAGTGTGCCTGCTTCGCCATCACGAGGTGGACTGCCCACGCACGTCAGGTCTGCTGTCAGGGCGGGTGCCCCTCCAGAGCAGCTGTCCTCCACCCAGTGGCTCCAGGTCCCAGGCTGGCTTGATCCATGGCCCTCCATGGCAACCGTGCTTCTGCGATGCTCCCTGGTGGGAAGGACGGCCCTGGCAAAGCAACACTCCCTCCCGGAAGAGGCTCACAGGACTCCTCTTATGCTTGAGTATCCAGAGTCGGCCCTCCTGGCCAGCCCCACCATAAAGGGGGCAGAGAGCAACAAGCACCCCTCAGTGTCCAGTCCAGTGACCTAACGCATCTTCACCAGGTTGAACAGATGGAGGAGGAGAAGAAAGGCCCGCAGCCCAGCAAGATCCCTCAGCGTGGGGAGGGCCGCTCATTCATTGGATCCTTCATTCCAACCTGCTCTCCAAGCCGGTGCTGCGTGTCTGTTCGTGGGTCAGGGAGGTAGAGACACAGGTGACCCTAGCTTGGGCCACTCAACAGCAGGCATTGAATCTGGTGGGGGAGGCAGGCAGGGACGTGGGTAACACAAACACACAATCAAAACCACCAGCCAGACACGAGAGCCGAGAGGCTTTCCGTTGGAGAAGGGCCTGGGCAAAGCCACAGGCACAGGAAGCAGCCGGGACTCCCACGTGTCTGAGAGAATCATACGGCCCGGCCTTGGGGGAGAGAAGGAAAGGTGGACGGATGGGGCTGGGAGGGGCCGTGAGGATGCAAATCATGGGGTGAAACCCTGGGAGAGCAGGGGGAGAATCTCAGGGCCGCTGTCGTTGTCCGCATGGCTCTCCTGGTGGGCAGGTGGAAAACGTTTTAGTCTTTTTTAATGGGTGCATATTAATTATACAGAATAGTGGGTTTCATTGCGGATATTCATGCATGCACAGAACATAATTTGATCAATTTCACTCTCCAGAGGTTCCCCTCCGCCTCCCCTCCCACCTCCTCCTCCCCTCCCACCTCCTCCTCCCACCTCTTCCTCCCACCTCTTCCTCCACCCTGACAGCCCCCCTTCTACTTTCATAACACCCACCCCCTTCTTGCCTCTAGCTCCCACGTGTGAGAGAAAACATACAACACTTGTCTAAGACCGGCTCACTTTGCAAATCACCAGCTCCATCTATTTTCCTGCAAATGACATGATTTTGTTCCCCTTTTTGGCTGAATCAAACTCCGTTGTGTCTGTATACCACATTTTCTTTATCCATTCATCTGTTGATGGACACCTAGGCTGTTCCTATCCTGATCTGTGTTGAGATAAAGAGGTGTGCATGTGCCTCTAAAGTGTGCCGACTTTAATTCTTTTGGGTGAATATTGAGGAGTGTACAGATCCCTGGTCTGATCAGTGGTAGGATCACATGGTAGCTCTACTTTTAGTTCTTTGAGGAACCTCCTTAGTGATTTCCAGAGTGGCTGTGCATTCCCACCAAGAGGGTTTAGTGCTCCTTTTTGCCACATCCTCACCAACATTTATTGTTACCTGTATCCTTGATGATTGTGGCTCTGCCTGGGGTCAAACGGAATCTCAGTGCAGTTCTGATTTGCATCTCCCTGATTGCTAAAGATGTTGACTTTTTTTTTTCATATAATTGTTGACAATCTGTGCTTCTTCTAAGAAGGTCACTACATATTGATAAAGGGAACATGAAGATATAATGATGACAAATATACATGCCACAAATGCTGGTGCACACAACTTCATAAAATAAACAGTGCTTGACATAAAGGGAAAATAATAGTGGTTGACTTTCATACATCATTATTATCAATATATAGATCATTCAGACAAAAAAATCAGTGAAGCTACTACAAAGTTAAACTATACTTTAGATCAAATGAACTTAACAGACGTCTACAGAATATTTTATCCAACAACAGCTGCTCATGGATCTTTCTCCCAAGCAGATCATTGTTTAGGCCACAAAGCAAGTCTTGGCAAACTAAAAAAAAATTGAAATAATTCCTTGCATTTTTATCAGATGATGTTGTAATAAAATTAAAGATCAGCAGCAAGAAAAACTTCGGAAACTCTACAAATCCAAAAAGATTGAACACTGCACTTTAGGATGACAAATGTGACCTTGTAGAAATCCTAGAATCAAATGAGAAGCGAAACACAACAGCTGGGCATGGGACATGCCTGTAATCCCAATGACTCAGGAGGCTGAGGAGGGAAGATCTTAAGTTCAAGGCCAACCTCAACAACTTAGCAGGACCCTGGCCATAAATAAATAAACAAACAAATAAATATATACATGGGATTGGGAATGTAGCTCAGCGATAAAGTGCCCTTGGTGTCTATCCCTGGTACAAAATATAAATAAATAAAAGTCCATTTCATCTAAACTGGACTCATTAAAACTTGAAAAGAAATACAACTTACCAGAATATGTGGCCTATGGTAGAAGCAGTTCTAAGGAGAAGTTTATAGCCATGAGTGCCTACATTAAAAACAAAACTCAGGCTGGTTATATAGCTCAGTTGGTAGAGTACTTGCCTTGAATGCACAAGGTTCTGGGTTCAATTCGTAGCACCACACACACATATACACAAAATAAATAAATAAATAAAATTTTAAAATGTAAACAAAATTCAGAAGATGCAACATTTTGTTTTGGGACAGACTTGGGGTAGAATCTTGAATGACTAACCCAAAGTGTAAAGTGCTCAGCTTCCCTGGGCTTCCGTTATCCCCTGTGCAATGCCCTGTTCTAGATCTTTGGAGCCTTGTTGGATTTCCAGCTGACAGGGAGAGCTACCTAGGACACTTATTTACAGCTGGTGATCAGGGTTTGCTCTCCCTGGTGTTATAGTTCAGAACTGGCAGCACCAATCTGCAAAGTCCACCTTCTTCTGAGCTTATTAAAAGAAGATTCGAGAGACACCTTGGCTGCCTGTTAGAAGGTTTTAATCTGCTTGGCCTTTGAAAAGATGGATTACAAGAGCAGTGTGTGATCATCACCGCGAGGAGACCTTCAAAGTCAGTTTTCTGCTAGAAGGTGACTGAGATCCAGATTGACAAACCGACCAACGACTAGCAGGATGAGATCATTTAAACATGGCAGCTGTTGACAGAGCTTGGCAGAAAGCAAATCTGTATCTATTTTTTTAAATGACATTGCTTGAAGGCACAGCATAAAGGTCCAGGATTCCTGACTTTTCCACCACGAAAACACAAGTATGAGATCAAACAGACCCAGGTTTGAATTCCTGATTTTGCCCATACTAACTAGGGCCCATTCACCCAATTTCCTCATCAGGAATCAAATTCACATTGTTTACTTGAACACTGAACAAGGTAAGTTTCTAGTGCTATACCTTAGACATAGTAAATCCTTGATGAATATTAACTATAATCCTTGGTAAGTATTAACTGTAATCCTTGATAAGTATTAACTGTAATCCCAATGACTTGACCAAATAGTTAACGGAATTACGAATTTGGGAGTCAAGCTGCCGGGGCTTGAATCTTCTCTCTGCTACTGACTAGCGATGTGGCTTTATCCATCAAATAAAATCTGTCTCATGGGGCTGTGGGAAGTCTTAGCCTGAGTTCATAAAATGCACAGAATAACACCTAGAACAGGGACGATTCAGCATGCTTTAGCGGTTACTCTGACTCAGCCGCTCCGTGGTCTTTTCTCTCAGGAATTCCATGGATTGGAAAACGTGGTCTGCCTAAGTGTGTAAGGAATGCTTAATTTCTTCCCGTCCCTCCTCAGCCCTTTCATTAAGATGGATCATAGACATTCATGGCTGAAAATTAGAATTTGTGATTAGCAGGGAGGGACCCAGCAATGTTCTCAGACTAATTCTGTTCAAAAAGCAAAGAAAGACCTTTGGCATTTCTGTTAACCAATGAAGAATTATCCCTCTGATCGTCTTTAAAAAAACTGAAACAATGATAAACTTACAAATCCAATTATAAACACAGTACAGAAACTTTTTCTCCTAAACCATTTGAGAGTCAGCTGCCCACCCAGTGTCCTATCACCACAGACTGACTACTTCAATGTTTCCTACAAACAGTAGCATTCTCCCCCAAAGCCAAGGTCCACCTGGTGAATCAGAAGTCAGCACCAACCCAGCCTCGCCTTGACTCCACAGACCCATTCAGGTTTCTCCAATGGCCCTGATAATTTCCCCTGCGACTCCTGGACTCACTTAGAAATTGTGCATTGCATCTAGTTTCACGTGATTTTTGTCTCCATCAGTCTAGAACATTCCTTGGGCATTTTTTGATTTTCATGATGCTAGCCCTTTGGAAGACCATTTAGTACCAGGGATTGAAACTCGGGGGTGCTTAACCACTCTGCCAATCCCCAGGCCATTTTTTATATTTTATTTAGAGACAGGGTCTCACTGAGTTGCTTAGGGCCTTGCTAAGTTGTTGAGGCTGGCTTTGAACTTGCAATCCTCCTGTCTCAGCTTCTCGAGCCATTGGGATTACAGGTGTGCGCCACTGCACCCAGCAAACTAATACGTTATGGTGAGGTTCTTTGACACTATATGTAAATGTACCATTGCCTTCAAACTATTAAGTTATCTAGTCAGTGTGGATTTGGAGCTTTGTATTTTATCCAGTGTGCTATAGTCTATTGCTATAGTTCCTTATTTTAATACTAGGGTTGTTTCTAGTCTGACTTGCGGGGTTCCATTCGAGCTGGTTTGGGTGTCCCTTAACCTGCCCCCATTATTTCTCTCTGTCACAAGATGCTCCAGGTTCACTTTGTACTTTTCCCCCCACTCCTGAAGCTGGCCATTTCCCAGGGAGCCCCGGTTTCCTTTAGTGGGCGTGAGGCCAGGCGTGCTGGTTGGGGGGTGTTGCTACTCCCGGATCTTCTCAGTGGACAGCACCAGTGTCTGTCTGTCTGGCCACACATCAACATCCACAGCTGTATTAAAAACCACAGATTCATTCCAACCACAACCTGACACCGTGATTTTCATTCCAATTTCCTGCCTTTCCATATTTCCATCTCCCTTCCTCAACTGGCTCCCACTGTCCCTCCTTTACTCATTGATTTGATCAATCCCCTGTATGTAATCAATCCCTGCTTCCACTGATAATCACTGCCCTTGACCAGACATCGCCCTCACCTGCATTCCAGCCCCCCATGAGGGGCCACCAGGCTGTGTGGACACCCCCTCTGCCCTGCTGGGTCTCAGACACTGCTGCCCTGGGCTGTCCCCACACACAGGTACCCTCTGGAAGATCCTGCTAGGCGTGGCACCCTCCTCCAAGTCGCCCCTTCTCATGTTTTCCTGCTCTGATCCCCCACTATAAGCGGACTCCCTCACCCATACTGCCCCTGCCCTCCCTGACCTTGATGCCTTCTGCGGACTGCCCTCCATGCGGACCTGCTCAGGCTCTGCCTTTGCATGCTGGTGACCCCAGCCCATCATCACCTCCTGCACAGACCCCCTTGTCACCTCACTTGGGCCCTGACAGCTGCTGCTCTTTGCAGGTGTCCTCGGTACTCCAACTGGGCTGGTCTTCTCCTGATGTGGACAACTTGCCCACACGCTCAGGGCTCTGACATCTCACATCAAGCTGCCCCTCTGTACAGATGCTGTCCTCACCCTGGACAGGTTCGGGTTACCCTGCTCAAAGCAGCCTGCCCAGGTGGCCCTGCCCCTTGCCTGTCCCAGAGGTGCAGATGCCTACCCTTTCTGTCCATCTGGTAGACTTAGGACCGAACAAACAAACAAGGGGAGAGGAAGAAAGAGGGGAGGAATAGAAAAATATTCATCTTTGATAATCAAACAGTGTTTTCACAAACATTTGCATGAATTAACCCCCAAAAAAGCCAGATCCTCTAACATATAGCCTTAAAAATTGAATAATTTCAAAAATATGTTCATCCAGGTGATGTTTTCAAATATGCAAAATTGATCTATGCCTGTGGCTTCCTCTTTGAAACAGGATGATCGTCCTGTCCATGCCAATGTTACAGAGGTACTTGTAGGGTCAGAAGGGATATCAAATGTGAAGCCACTCTTTAATGTGCTATCGAAAGAGAGAGCGTGAAATGCCCGGGGTGACCCCTCCATTGCCTCCATTCCCCCCCACGGGACCCACCCTATTCCAGTAGCTGCCATGGTTGGTCTCTAGGAAAAGGAGCTGAAGGCTCCAACCTGTCCCTCGTCTTGTTCTTAGCTTTGATCCTCAAAGAGGAAGTGGGGTCAAGGTCACAGCATTACATGACCCCAGTGGGTCGAACTTTCAGGGTTATAAAGGCACAGTGCACACGTCCTTCTCTTCCTCCTGGCGCTCAGTGATGGCACAGCCTCCCCCTCTCTTTCCCTCTCCGCTGCTGCCTTTCCTCCCCAGGGACAGCCTGACCCATGGAGTTTCCTTGGACTAATCAACTTCTGCGGATGGCCTGAGCAGGCTCAGCCCTCAGCCATGGGGCAGACATCCTTCTTCGCTGAGCAACAGGAGAAAGTAGCCACGTAAGCCATCAGCTTGATGGTCGCAAGCCCGTATTTGGTGCTGATACCTGTGGCAAAAATGATATTCTACACATGTTTACAGGTTGCTCATTACTATGTGTGGGTTATTTTGAATTATAATGTCAATTCTCTCTCTCGTTCTTTCTTTGTGTGTACAGTCCTTCTAAAACCCATGAGAAGGAGGGTGGCTGGGCCAGTCTAGGGTCTGTCGGTATATTCTTGGGCTTCTTTTATTTACTCAATAACTATTTATTAAGTCCCCCTGTGCTGGGCACTTCTCAAAGATGCTCTTACACAGTGGTGAGCATGTGAGATGGCCCACCTCCTTTGAAACTGAAGGTCAAATGAAGGAGATAGACTTTAAGCAAGAAAAACACCCATATCATGATAAACTGTCTCACTTAAAGATATGGCACTGGAATGAAGCAGAAATTATCCAGGTAGAGTTTGAAGAGCACATATCAGACTGAAACAGCATCCCGTGTGAAGGCCCTAGGGCAAGAAATAATTTGAGAGGTTCAGGGGACTGAAAGTAGGGTATGTAGTTTGAAGAGCTGTGGTCAAGGGGAGCAGAGGCATGGAACAAGACTGCAGAGAAGGGCAGATGCCAGGTCAGGCTGGTCTCAGGTAAGAAATTCAGGGCTTTATCCTAAGTGTTTGCATGTCATTGAAACACCTTAAGCAGAGGAGTAGCATAATTTATTTTATTCTTGCTACTTTGTAGAAAATGAGTTGAAAAAAGAGCAAGATTAAAAGGCAATAGGCCATTCAGGAGCTCTCGCAATCATCTGGGTAGAAAATGACAGCAGCTCGTGTGGACAGTGTTGCAGAAATGCTCTCGTCCCATCCCTCATCCCCAGCGGTCCCAAGCCAGGCTGACGTGGTGCAGCGAAGGGATTCAAAGACGTAATTTCGGGCTCCTCAGATCCGTCTACTAACTCGTGGGCAAAGCAGCCAGAGTGAAATACGATCATTTCCCTTATCTAAGAATCAAATTAATTATAGTGCATGATAGTTGGGGTTGCTCACCTGTTCGTCCTTCTACATATTACACCTGTAACTGAGGTGCGTGGCCACTAAGATGCCCCCTAGATATGAATACCTCTTGGTATTCATGCTTTCATGTCATCCCCGCCCACCGAGTAGGAGCGGGACTTGGTATTTCTCTCCTAACGAACAGAATACAGGAGATAGATTAGGGTGTCACTTCAGATATTGGATCCCATAAAGACTGTGGCTTGCTGACTCTTAGGGAAGCCAGCCACCCTGCTGTGAGCTGCTCTAGGAAAAGACGTGGAACACAGTTCCTCTCCATCCAGCAGCCAGGAGGGACCTGAAACCCACCAACATCTCGGAAATAGAACCTCCCCAGTCAAGTCTTGATATGACTGCTACTCTGGCTAATGCCTTGATTTCAGTCCCCTTGAAAGAGACCCTGAGCAGCAGGCACCCAGCCAAGCCACGCCCAGGGTCTTACCCATAGGATCTGTGAAATAATAAACGTCCGTGGTTTTAAAATGCTGAGGTTGGGAGCAATTTGTTGTGCGTGCAGCATGAACACCAATTACAGCAGGATTCTGGGCTGTCACGTGTGTTTATGCACCGCCTCTCAAGCAGTCTTGATGTTTGTGCCCCCATCTTCCAGAGCTGCACAAGGGGGTCCATTCCTATCAGGACAGGTGTTGCGGCATGAAGGTGAAACATTGATGACACTTTGGTTACAGAATCTGTAGGAACTTGAGGATCTGAGAGCCTCATGTCTAACTGTCTCAAAATTATGTGAGCAGAGGGTCAGAGACCTCTCATCTTCCAGCATTCTGGCTTTAGTTAGGGTTCGTGTCTTTGACCTTCTAACTGCTAGCATTTGAATATTGAGCCAGAATCTCTGATGAAACCCTTTGAGTTTTGGATACTGTATTAGTTTCTTGTTGCTCCTGTAACAAATATCACACACACTTAGTGACTTAAAATAACACAAGTTTACTATCGTACAGTTCTGGAGATCAGAAGTCTGAAATGAGTCTCACTGGGCTAAAATCAGGGTGCTGACTGGGCAGAATTCCTCTCTGCCGTCTCTAGGAGAGAATCAATTTCTAGCTTTTAAGACCGGCTGAATTTTTTGGTCTTGATTCTTTTCTCCATCTTCAAAGCTAGCAATGGCCAGTGGACTCTTTTCTGCATCACAACACTCTGATGCCCTCTCTTCTGCTCCTCTCTGCACCCTGTAGGAAGTCTGGTGATTACACTGGACCCACTTGGATAATGCAGGATAATTGGCCCAGCTTGAAGGAGGCTAACCAGTAACCTTAATTCTATTTACACTCCTAATTCCACCTTGCCATGCAAGGAGACCTATTAACAGCTTCGTGGCTTTAGGAGGTGGACATCTTGGCAGGAGGGGAAGATTGTTCTGCTTACCAAAGGCATCTTCCTTTACCTCCCTTGGCACCTGTTGAAGTGTTAGAGCAACATCACTTACCAAATATCTATGTTTTTCCCTCTCTTCCTTTAGACTACTATCTTCCAAGTGCCTCCATGAGAACAGGCTCTTGACTGAGCATGTGCCAGGCTTTCCAACCTCCGGTACTGGGTCAGTAGGTGGTGATTGATGCAATGGGATTTTTGTGAAGACTGCTATCAATGCTTGGGAATTTAAATGCGTGTTAACAGACGCACAGTCCCTGCCCTTCATATCCAGACAGTGGACGGTGCTTGGGGTGGGGATGGCTACGTATTCTGCCCTCCCCGGGAGGCAGCTCCATTTTCTGCAGGGCCTTTGTTAGGGGCTAAAGCTCACCGGGCCTGTGAGATAAAAGATAAGCTGGGGAAGGTAGAACAAAAATGTCTTGGTTCCGGTGCATAATTCATGAAGCCCGAATATTAATGATCCTGTCTTCCCAAGTCAGGCAAATGAAATATGCAGAGGAAGATAAACTTGGAAGCCCAGAAACTTCAGGTATTTTAGACTTAGTTCCCCTGAGGGCAAAGCTATAAAAGTAGAGTCAGACTTGTAGAGCAAATTAGAGCTTTCACATCGGTTAACTCGCATGCGCTCCCAATAACCCCATGCGCTTGGTAGACAAGGAAGAGCCCTCACTTTATGAATGAGGAAAGTGAGGCTCTACCCAAGTCAGAGAGCGTTCCAGGAGCAGAGCTGGTACCAGGACTCAGGTGGCCTGATTTCCACAGTCCCTCGGTGACCTCACTCTGCTACGTTAGTTTCTACAAGATGTAATTAAGATGGCACACACGTTCCTCTGAATGTTACATGATGCAATAGCAACACGTACAACCCACTGTGCTAAGAGCATTTTATAACCTCTTTGTCTTGAGGCATCCTTGTGTCTACGAGATGGGACATATGTAGGGCTCATCACATGTTCCTTGGGTGATAAGGCAGCAGAGTTCTTTTTCCTTAAGATGGCCTTCCAGGAAAAATAACCTTTGTTGACTGATTCATTTATTTAGTCAACCAACAACTTTTTATTGGACACCTACTATTTCCCATGTTTCTGTTTGGAACACTGGGATTATGAGAGGGAACAGAAGATCTTTCTTTATCTTTAGAGAAGGTTATTAATAAGCAAGTAAGAAGAGTGTTAATAAGATGGACATGAATGAGGCAGGGTCAGAGGCACACAGACAACCAAGAGAGTCCAGAAAATTCTTTCAGAGGTGGTGATGTCCCGTCTATGTAGAGTGAGGGAATAAAGCACGAGGGGGGTCACCATACATGAGCCATAGTGGGGAAGAGTGGCCCAGACATGGAGACCATGCAGAGTAACAAGTTCACAGTTTTGTTGAGCAACGTAAAATATTGGCTTGCATTTGGGGAATTTTCAGTGAAGGCTTGAATTCCGTGTGCACCCACCTTCCCCCACCTTCTCCCTCCTGCCTACGTCCCCTTCCCAAGTTCCCACAGCAAGGAAGCGTTTTCGTGAGGCTCCCTGGGAGGGACAGATGTGCACAGGGCCCCAGAGCACTGACTTCCTCCGGAAGCTGGTTATCTGGACTCTCCATCAAAACCACATCTTATCTCTGCTTGAGCTCACCTGAAAATCCGTCCCACATCCTATCAGCAGCCCTGCACTGTAGCCATCTGCTGATTTAATTCAACGCATATTCCTTGGGCATCTGCTATGGCTGGCGCAGTTCCAAGCACTGAATAGACCCCCATCCATCTCCTATTTGTGCTCAGCTTCGGGAGGCAGAGATGGTGGCTTCGTTAGGTGTTACCCCAGCACCTAGGATTCCTTGATCTCAAGCTCTGAATGATGAACTGAAGAGAGATCTGTTTGGATCAAGCCCGTACGCGGTGCCTTGCTTACTCCTCCCCCTCCCATACCTTCTCATAAAATTACACACCCTTCTACTTTACCTCACTGATATGCAGAAGGCAGTGTGTTGCGTTGATTATCTCATGAAACTTAACAGGGTTCATTCATTTCCGTTTTAGCAATTGAACTTTTAGAAAATGATTCCAAGTAAATAAAAATAACATGGGAAAATATTTTAATGTAAAGATACTCCTTTCAGTAATATTATGGTTATTTATTGGTCATGGGATGGAACCCAGGAGCACTTTACCACTGAGCTTTATCCCCCGTCTTTTTTATTTTTTATTTTGTCACAGGGTCTTGCTCAGTTGCTGAGTCTCTTGAATTTGTGCTCCTCCTGCCTTAGCCTCCTGAGTCTCTGGGATTACAGGCAGGCACCACCAAGTCTGGCTTTCAGTATTATTCTTACTGATCAATTGAACACAATCTGATGGCCAGCAAAACATATTTTTACTTATATAAATATACTTCCTTCGGTACAATTGCAACTTCTTTCTTCTTCCTTCTTATTCTTCCTTGTGTTAGTTAGTTTTCAATTACTGTGATAAAGTACCTGAGATAATCAACTTATAAAGAGGAAAAGTTTACTTTGGCTCATGGTTCCAGAGATTTCAGTCCATGGTCACTTGACCCTGTTGCTTTGAGCCTGGGGAAGCGCAGTACATGATGGTGGAGTATATTGTGGATGAGGCTTGTTTACCTCATGGTGTCCAGAAAGCAAAGAGAAAGAAAGAGAGGAAAAAAGCAGGACCCCAATATCCCCTCAAGTACATGCCCCAAGTGACCTGACTCCTTCACATTAGTCTCTATGTCTCCTTCATTAGTCTCTATGTTTCCTTCCCCTCCCAATAGTACCAGAGGCTGGTGACCAAGCCCTGAATACATAGACCTATGGGATACTCTTAAATAAACCATAGTGTTCCTCCTTTTTCCCCTCATTCTCGTGCCACTCTCTGCTCATCTTCCAAATAAAACTCCATTATCCAGAACTCTCAGGACAGACTACCATTTTGAAAGATGGTCAACGATAGGGTAGAAAAAAAAAATCATGTGTAGCCTATACAAAGCTACAAAGTTAGTCTTTTACCTTACTGAGATATGCATATTTTCTTGAAACTTCACTTCTGCAATAATCTGAGATGGGTTCAGATCTGCCAAGGTTTATGCCAACTGCCTGGGACAGGGTCTACGAGGCTAGAATCGTTTTAAACTAGATGTTGTAGTTGTTCAGCAGATAAAGTAAATTCTGGTTGCAATCTGCTTGATGGACTTTGTTATCAGTCTCTGAGTCTGTGAGACCACAAAAACTTACACTTAAGTTTCACAAAGATCAAAAAATGCACTTCAGGCACAAGGAGACTTTCTAATACTTGTATCTCTAGGTACTTGTCATAAGGACCTTCTTGCCAGCTCAAAGAAAGATGAAAAAAGATTAAAATATTTAATTCAGCACTGACAGTTGTTTCCAATGGCGGGGGGGGGGGTGCTGGGTGGAGGTCTCTGGTTTATTATGTTTTACAGAAGCAAAAATTCTTCATTTAGTAAGGAAAAGAATTTGATCACAAGCCTGAATTTTCTTGCCTCAGTGGACCCTTGGCCACCCTACTTATGTAGCTTCTGAATCACGTGCAGCTAGCAATGCAAGATGGCAGTGATGGTCACATGTTACTCCAATCTAGACAAAGAGATGGGTACCGCATTTAGTACCCAGAACCTGCATGATTTTTTACATGACTTAACTCCAGCACTCAACTGTGTTCCTGCTCATTCCAAAGCAGAGAGAGAAGAGAGCCCCAGAGCAGGTGTGCTCAAGGAGAGCAGGTGTGCTCAAGGAGAGCAGGTGTGCTCAAGGAGAGCAGGTGTGCTCAAGGAGAGCAGGCTAGAGGGGGGAGAGGATTTGATTCTTGAAGTGTTGTTTTGCCCCATAAATGAAAACAATTAACCATTTCCTCTTCCCTGCTCCATTCACCTCCAACCACTTCCTTCCCTCCCCAGTCAAGGTGGGTAGACTCACTCTCAGGATCCGGGAAGGAAGCAAGTCAAGAATAATGGACCGTCACACATTTATATAAAATCTCTCTTTCCTTTTCCTCTTGGGTGAAATGTTCAAATGTATTTCAATGCGTAATATAAAAACTACAACAGGTAAACCTTTTTCCCACATTTTTTTTCTGTGTTCATCTAAAGAAGATAGAACATTTCTCTTGATATCTTCTGAAAGTTATTACAACGGAAAAAAACAGAACTAAAGAAAAATGAATATAGTCACATATTTATTTCTATAAGAGAGAACTAGAATTTCATATAGACCTGAAAAAGTGTCCTTCAAATGCATATGTTGACTCACTCATTCATTTTCCTGCTTGTCCACCTACCTATCCATCTACATATATGTCCAACAGTCCAATCATCCACTAATCTACCACCGACAGAATTATCCTTCCCTCTACCTATTTATCTGCTCATCCCTTTTATTTTACTTTATGTGGTGCCTCACACATGCTAGGTGAGCACTCTATCTCTGAGCCACAACCCCAGCCCAAACATAGGGTTTTGAAAGTTCTCCCTTCAGTTCCTGAAGTGATCCTATATTCTTCCAAACTATAACCAGAAGTTCCCCTTTGGCACAAGCCAGTTTGAGCTGCCTTTCTATCACTTAGACAAACAGCACGTGACTCTCAACAAAGCTGATTCTCCACCTGATGAGTGGCAGTATCACTGAGAGGGCAGGTGCTTGAATCCTAAATCATACAAAGCTTTGCTGAGGGTAATAAAAATTGACTCAGCTCATCAGATATCATTGTAAAGTATTTGCATTTAGAAGGTGCTCATTAAATGGCTCTTAGAATTCCTATGCTTTACTTTTTTGTAAGATATTCAGCAAGTTCATGGCAGCATTTGAATAAACACTCACGTAGCCTTTGAGTAAGTCAAAATTACCTCTGATTCTGTCTGTTGTGTATCCCTAGCCCTAACCATCGATGTACCAATTTATTAACTTAGTAAGTCATTCAATTAGCTGATAATTAACGCCTGACATTCTATACCAGTTATTGTGTTGTGCTTTTTACATATGACATCCTTTAATCTCAACCCTAACAGAAAAGTATTGTTTTCCTATTATAAAGATTAAAAAACGGAGTCTCAAGAAGATATCTACAGTCAAATGATTAGTAAGAAGTGGAACTGGGATTCCAACCCATTTACTTAACAGCAAAGATAATGATACCTACTATTTATGTGCCAGACACCATGATAGTCTTTCCATCCCTTATTTTAGCACCCATAATCCCTACAGTGTATATATACTATTATCTCCATGTTGAATATAAAGCAGTCAGGGCTTGGAGAATTTATATAACTATATATATGCCTAAGGTCATGGAGCTGGTAAGGGGCAGGACTGGCCGGTGAACTCCCATCTTTCTGCCTACAAAGTCTATGTAGTGAATGCAATGCTTAGTTCTCCTTCCTTCAAACCTGGGGGATGAGGGGACGAGAGGCATGTGTCAGTATTCTGATACAAAGCTGAAAGGGACTCATTGGGTGATGATGGACAGGTCCAGATTGTGTCCAGCAAGGGGGTCAGGGCAGACTTCCAGCATCAGGTGGCCCTGAAGCTGGGCCTGAGAGTTGAAGTAAACTAAGATGTGCCAGAGGAAACAGCACTGGGAATCCCCAGCTTTGGGTCAAAAGGTGAAGGGGCACATTAACAGGAATGAAACACACTCGACAAAGGGTGACTGAGCCAGTTTGGGAATTCAAGGGGGTGTCCAGGATGCTGCACCCATTGAAGGCAGTGGCCGTGCTCTCAGGGAATGAGTGCCCCTGCTGTCTTCAGGACTGCCCTCAACCTCCCCAAAGCCCCCCATTTACACCACCCACGGGGTCTCACAATGGTTAGCATTTACTAACACTGTGTGTTTTAACGCTTTGCAGTTCATAGATGACTGTGCGCCGCAGGCACAATCCTGAATACAGCAGTGAGACATTAACAAGTCAAAAAACAGCATGAAGACATTGTCACAAGAGACAAGCCAAGAAGTGGGGGGAAAGCCTCCTTCCTGCTCCCGTACCTTCACGTTCCTGGATGCACAAAAACCCAGGGCTCCCTGGACTTGAGGCGGGCGCATGGGTTGGAATGAGCGGTCAGCGAGGGCACCAGCAAACAGGCACTAGAATGGTGCAGTCGGCCATCCGTCAGCACTGGCTCTGGGGTCAGAATCTCAGTTTTGCTGCTTGTTGCCTGTGGGACCCCAGCAGATGCCCTCAACTTCCTGAGCCTCGCTTTCCTCACCTTTCAAATGGGGACACCAGGGACCACGTGATAGGACTGCTTGGTGGTTACAGGCATGCATGCATGCAGGGCCTGGTACCTGTCAATTAACATTCCCATCGTTCCCCCAGCACTAGAGAGGTGACGAGAAGGCAAAGAAAAGCAGATGGCCATGTACGGGGGAGGAATGACACCCTGGTGCCCACGTGGATGGGAAGGTGACAGGTGGTTTCCTGTGACCTGGGTATTGTTGTGTTTTCTTTGTTTAAATTCCACCCACACCATTTCCCACAGCTCTGGCTATTGGGGTTTGAAGCATTTTTGATTCTTTGCCATAGCAGTTAAGGGCTCATCAAGCCGTGCCCAGGACTATGGAGTCTACGGAGCCACGTGGGGCTGCCAGGGGGTGGCTCTCTAGAGCTGATTTTGAGTTCCTTTCTGCTCTAACGTGGTGTGACCTGACCTAGAAATTCCACGGACCTGGGATTCTTCCACCGCCCTTCACATTGGCCGTCTGTGAGGACACGTGCCGGACACTCACTTTTCCAGGCTACTCAGTTACTTAGAAGGGAGGGATGGAAGGAGGGATGGAAGGAGGGAGGAGTGACGGAGCGAGAGCAGAAGGAAATGAAGAGAAGAGGGGGGCGATGCATGGTCTTCAGACATCATGACACTCTCTCTCCCCTCCCCGTGGCTGAAGGGAGGGCTCTCAGCTGAGCCCCGGGGATATCAGGAAGCTGGATTCCCCGCAAATGCTTGACGGAGACCTGTCCACTTGAGCCATGGGATACGGACGGGACTGCGGAGGGGCAAGGAACACACCTCGTTGTGCTCAACACTGGGATTTATTTTGGGGTTGCTTATTTCAGAGCACCAGCCAGGTGCCAGTCGACACCCACGTGGTTTAGAGACTGAAGAGGATGTTTGTATCCCTCCCAGTAAGGAGCTACAGACGGACATCCTCCCCTCTTCCTTCCCCTCCTCTTCCACTTCCTCTTCTTTTTCTCTTCCATTCTCATTTTCTTCCTCATTTCCTTGTCTTCTTAGAGTCTAGACCTTGTTGACTATGGTTCTTCTAATGCAATAGCCCCAAACACAGATGTTCCTGAAAATGGTCTCCTCTGTAGCCTGATGTTACCTAATGGCCATTTGGTTACGATGATGTGTTTCCCTGCACGCCTGCCGGCTCTTCAAGTTCAGGGTGCCAACTGGCATCACATCACAACTTCAAATACTTTGCTGGTAACACTCTGGGTACAGCCTCCCTCAGGGTCAGCAAGTCTGAACTCTGAACACTCCTGCTTTCCCCGTATGAGGGCATCATTGCTGTTCACATGGAGCAGATTTCACCCAATGTCTGCCTGACCGGGCTTCATAGAAGAGCAGCCGAGAGGAGAAGTTTGGAAGGTTCCAGATGTGTATCCATCAGGGCTGCAGGTAGCCTGGGGACAATTTCGTAGTACTACATCCCTTCTGCCCACTGGCTACGGCACGTGGTGCTCATCGTCTCCAGCACCCTCCCTGGAAGCCTCTCCCTCCTCTTCTTCCCAATTCCTCCCCAGCTGGAGCAGGAGAAGGAAGGCCCTTGTTATTTCAAATGGGGCTTGACACAGCTTCTCAAAGGGCATAAAATCAAACCGTTTTCACAGGCAATCTCACCTGGACAGTTAGAGCAAGCCGAGAACTCAATTACAGCCCCTTACTGTCGGATCCAGGGCTCCCCACCTCGCCACCTCCCTAGGCTTCTGGAAAATTCCGTGGGAAGGGAACAAAGGGCACCCCTTCTCCAGCTGTTAACAGGCTGAGCCCACCTCCCTCATCAATCCCAAAGGGAAAGACCAGCGGATGGTTTTCCTGCCATTTAAACAGCTGGAAAGCAAATGATGGTGTAGATGATCCTGAGCAAAGACTTTTCAACATTTGATTAGCAGTATGCACCAAAAAAGTGTGTTTACAGTGTGTGTGTGTGTGTGTGTGTGTGTGTGTGTGTGTGTGAGAGAGAGAGAGAGAGAGAGAGAGAGAGAGATATCTCCAAGATAGTCCCCAAAACCACATAATGGGTTTTTAATCAGAGTAAAATGATGAAATAACTTCCCGTGGGCATTCCTAACCACATCCAGTTAGTGCCTCCTCTCTAAAAGGAGAATAATACCATCCACCACATGGGGAGCTTATAAAAATCAAACATAATAAGGCCTTTGTAAGGTATTCTCAGTTTATCTATCTATCCACTCATCTAGAAATTCTACCCCAAAGAGCTGAAAACACAAACTCAAAAAAAAAAAAAAATACTTGCACATGCCTGATCATAAGAGCAAAATCCACAAGAGCTAAAAGGTGAAAACAGCCCAAACATCCCTTAGTGCATGAATGCATAAACAAATTGTGGCATATACATAAAATGGAATATTATTCAGCTATAAGAAGGAATAAACTACTGATACATGCTAAATATGTGTGCAAGAACCTCATTGTGCTAAAGGAAGAGCCTCATGGTGCTAAGTGAAAGAAGATAGAAACAGAAGGTCATATATTGTATAACTCCATTTATATGAACTATCCAATACTAGAAGGTCCAAGAGACAGAAAGCACATTGGTGGCTGTGGAAGCTTGAGGAACTGGAATGACTATATAAGGATACTGGGTGTGGTTTTGGAATAATGAAATGCTTCAGAAATAAACAAGGAAGCCGAGAGACCTCTGCTCACGAGGGACAAAATACACGCTGCCAAAACATGGTACTAGTGACCTACTTCTTCCAGGAACTACTTCTCCCCCCTTCTTACAGTTACCACCCAGTTAATCCATACCAGTGGGTCAATTCACTGACTGGGTTAAGGCTCTCGCCACCCAATCATTTCACCTCTGAAAATTCTTGCCTTGTCTCACACGCGAACTTCTGAGGAACACCTCGTATTCAAACAAGAACAAGAAAATCCCAACTGGTGCCAAAGCAGTCTTCTCACTGTGCTGTGACCATGGACCACCTCCCAATTCATTCTGGTCACGGAACCATCACCGAAATTGGGTTCCCCATGCCAGAGAGAATGGAAGTTAATGCAGATGGCATCGAGAGTAACCATTAAACACTAAACAAAAATGATGATAATAAGAATAACAAAACGCTCAATTTCTCTTGTATTCTCTTTCTGGCCAATAATGACATTTAGCCAGCACCCCAACTCTTCCTCATGCTTAGTTTCTAAAGTATAATCTAGAATGAGTAATTCGTTTCTTTACAACATTTACTGGCACAGGTTGGTGGACTGGGAGAGTTAGACAGAGAGATAATGTCAACAGTCCCTGGTGGAAAGTCAACTTCTGTTAGAGCAAGGAGCGTGCCTTACTCATCACCAGCAGAACCCATTAGACACTCTAACTTATAGTAGGCACTCAGTAAATATCTGTTTGATAAATAAGCTATAAAGTAAAACATTTGGGTTTCATCCTAGTGGCCTCACTTGTGAATCATCACACTAAGGAAAGGGCAGGGCTAATCACTGGGTTTTCTTATTCCCTTGGTCCACTCCCCAAGCCACCCATCCATCCACCTACCCTCCCACCCACCCTTCCATTCTCCTTCCTTCCAAAATCCAACAGGCCTGTGTGAAGATGCACACTTTATGTCCCACACTGTTCTGGAAGCTGTGGTACAGACATGAATACTGCACACCTTTGCCCGTCAGGGAATTACTAGCAGGTAAGGTGGAGAGGAAGAGGGAGGTGGCGGCTGGGGAGTGTAAGTCTCAGAGAACAGGGGTGGGGGCCAGCTAGGTGGAGAGCTGTCTTGGACTGGCCCACCACAGATGGAGCCTTGGCAGGTGACACAGATGAAAACCAGGAATGCCTCATTCTTCAATAAGCACAAGGGACAAGGACAGAGTTAGGAAAGAGAGAGAAAAAACAAGGAGACCAAAATCCAGGCAACTCAAGAACAAAGTAGGGATCGAGCACTAAGATGTAGAAGAGTCAAAATAACAATGGGGTTGAATGGTGGCACCCCACCTCATCATGCCTGGGTGCTGGTGACGTAGGGTAGGGCAGGTTTACCCGACTTGAACATGAAGCTCAGGTGAACAGCCTCGGCACATTCTGAGCATGCTCATCTAAGACTTTGGTACCCGCCTATGGACTGTTTTAAAGTGGCTTAACATTCACAACTTGGAACTGTGCCTGGTACAGTGTAAATATTCAAGTGTCTTGTGTCATTGGGTTGTGTCTGGAAGACAGTTGAAGCCTTTGACCAAAGGCAGACTTTCTTCTGAACTTGACGTAGGGGTCTGGTCACTGGATCCCTCTCGGGGGGTCGACACACCCATTTCCCTGATGCTGGAAGAGATAGCTGGGGGATTACCTCACTCAAGGCCCCAACTCTCTGGGGTCAGCCAGGACCCGTGACTTGCCATTGCAGGGGAGGAGAGCCTGCTTCCTTGTCTTGACTCGAGACCAATTTCAAGGGCTGGCCTGGCTCTGGAGGGCCCTTGGGATCAGCCAAGTCTCTGTTGCAATGCCGTGACAGTTGAGCTTCCCCATCCTGGCTCCCTCGCCTCTCAGGGGTGTTGCTCCTGGGATCATTCCCCGTAAGCCTCCTGCACATGAATCCCTGTCTGTTTGCTTCCCAGGGAACCTATGATACACTTCTCTTTCTCCCTCTTCTCACTTTCATTCTTCTACTGAAGACCACGTGCCATGTGCTGCCACACTGTTCCGAGTATTTTATTTGCTTCTAACCCTCTCAGTAATAAGGCAGGGTAAATATTTACTGGGTTTTAAAATGAGGACACTGAACTACTGAGTAGTCACCTTCCTGCCCTAAATCAGAGAGCCAGCACAAGACACAGCCAGGATTAGAACCCAGGTGCAGAGGAGAAACCAAATTGTCCCTGTGTCGGACCTGTGGGACACGCGTCCCCTCTTTGCTTTGGTTCCGGTTGGTTGTCCCCTTGGATAGACAGCCCTGACCTGTTGGGGGGCTTTTTCCATTTTCAGTCTCGATTCCTGTTGGCCTCAGAATTCTCCCTTCTCCTAAATGAGAGCCGTCAGCAGGTCCTGCAGCTGGGGCCTTGCCCACCCCGAAGGACAGGAAGGTTTCTGGGGACCAATGTGGCATTTTCCCTTTAAGGGCATAATACCGTATTGTTTGGGTACCAGAGCCCTCATCTCAGGACCGAGGGCCCCTCACATATAGACTCATGCAGCCCCATCATCTGAGGCCTTCCCCTAGGCTGATAGACCAGGGAATGAACAGTGACCAGGCCGATCCTTGTCCTCCAACTGAGTCTGGGTGATCAACGTCGGGTGTGGATTTAGGCCCACACAATCTCTGGCCAGGGAGCTGTGACCTTAAAGACCAGCCGACCACTCATGCAAGCTAACATTGGGGACACCTTTTCATCAGAGCTTACACACCACAGCAATGTTTCTAGAAGCAAAAGAACAACAAGGGAAAGCATTTAAATAGGCGACCCAGGAAGTGCAGCTGAATAAATGCAAGCAGATAGTTTCTGTCATAAAAATCATGTTTTCAAGTAATATTTAATGGCTTGGAAAATAGCCCACAACATATTATTAAGCCCAGAGAATAGAAATGGTAAACATTTTTATTGAATCTTATCACTATTTCTTAATACGATATACTAATAGAAGAAGAGTCTAGAATAAATCACATCAAAATGTTCATAATGATTATTTTTAAAGAATGCCTAATTGTATATCTTCTTTTTATCACCTACTTTATGTACTGTATTAGTTTTCAATTTGGTGCAAATAGTGAGAACTCCTTCTATTATCAAGAAAAACAACTATTTGAAAAGATACCGTAAAAGTCTATTTTTTTTTTCAAGGGATGTTTTTTAGATTGACTGTAGAATAGATTTGTGCATCTTATAATCTAACTCAGTAGAATTTTGGAGGTTATGAGCATTTCTTGTCTAGATTTTTTTTTTAACTTTAAAACTTGCAAACCTGCTCCATGGGTCTGACATGTTTGTATTCAGTTGTCAATCACTAGCTGATGGTGTTCCACGCTACATATTCAAAGCATCCGGGTACTCTCTGATGACTGAGTGCTAGGGTAGGCGAAGGGCTGTTCTTTAGTAGATCTGTTTTTTCAAAGGACATCAGAGCAGCACAATCATTCAAAAAAGACTTCATGGATACACAGCTCATGTCAGGCACTGGCTCAGGTACTTAGGATACAGACATGATTAAGGTGTTTCTTTTTTGGGTAACAGCATTATGTGATGGGTTTCATGACATTATGTATCAAGAATTATAGTGATACAGAGTGAAGTTGCCATCTCCAGGGTTACCAGTGAATGCGACCTTGCAAAAGTGATTTTTGGGACAGGGTTTTGAAGCATAAATAGGAGTTATGTAGGTGGGGGAAAATGTATCTGTGAAGTGGTTAAATATACATATGGCTGGAAAAATAAGATGGTCTGATGGGGAGGGCCCTGGAGTGTTGTGCAGTAGAATTCACAGCTGGTTTTTGAAGAGAGGCTGGGGCTAGATGTTTCAGCATTCAGCATAGATACACGTGTATTCTAACAACCCAATAAACTGAGTTGGCAGGAATGCTCTAATGAGTCACACATAAACATGCATGTACTTAGCACATGTCCTGTGTGCTCAACCCTGGTTTGGGAACTATGAAAAAACAGGTAAAAAATTTTTAAAACTTTTTTTTCCCTCTTAAGTCTGTCTGTGACTTTTGAAATATAGTGCTGGGAATGGGGATGAGGATATTCAGAAAAATAGATACGGTCGTGACATAAGGCCAACGTATGGGACTGCACTGTCAAGTAATAGAAGAACAGAGAGCCCTCAACCCTTCCACCGTGCCAGTGTGGTTTATGACATATTTATATGCGGCCCCTGGGTCCCACAGCAGTGGAGGAGGCCATCACGACTGACCAGCAGATAGGGAGGCTGACCCTGCGCCCAGAGGGAAAGCGCTGTATTTGGGGTTTTCGGGGCCATACCCAGAGCCTCTGCTGACCTCTGGGGAGTTGGAAACTCTGCACAGGGAAGTGCTGCAGAGAAGCTGGGCCTGCTTCACCTTCGAGGGAGGAGAGCACAAGTGATTTTGGGGAGAGAGAGAGACAGCAGGAGGGAGGGAAGGCTAGACAGTGGTGAAAAGCACAGATGCTACACTCAGGTGAGCTCGGCTCAAACCCAAGCTTTGCAGCACACTATCCGGAACCTTTGCAAATTTGACATCTCTCTGTGCCTCAGTTGTTTTTGACTTTTAAAAATGTGTTTAATTAGTTAAACATGACAGTAGAATGCATTTTGACACATCAGACATAAGTGGAGTATAAGCTTCTCATTCTTCTGGTTGTACATGGTGTAGAGTAACACCGGTCGTGTAACCATATATGCACATAGGGTCATAAAGTCTGATTTATTTTATTGTCCTTCCTACCCCCATGCCCTCTCCCCTCCCTTCACTCCCCTCTGTCTAGTCCTATTTCTATTCTTCCCTACTCCCCTACCCCCAGCCTTACTGGGAACTAGCATCTGCATATCAGAGAAAACATTCGACCTTTGGTTCTTTGGGATTGGCTTATTCAGCTTAGCATGATACTCTCTGGCTCCATCCATTTACCAGCAAATGCCATAATTTCATTCTTCTTTATGGCTGAGTAATATTCCATTGTGTATTTGTACCACAGTTTCTTCATCCATTCATCTACTGAATGGCATCTAGATTGGTTCCATAATTAAGCTATTGTGAATTGAGCTGCTGTAAACATTGATGTGGCATGTCACTGTAGTACGCTATTTTTAAGTCCTTTGGGTACAAACCAAGGAGTGGGATAACTGGGTCAAATGGTGGTTCCATTCTGAGTTTTTGCCTCAGTCATTTGTTTGTTGGTTATTATTGTTTGTAAATTGGGAGTAATAATGTCATTTGACTCACAGGATTGCTATGAGGACTTACTCTGAAGCCCCTAGGATGGTGTGAGGCACAGGAAATGGCTGGTAAGCACCACTGGTTGCTGCTGCAAGGAGATGCGTTCTGAGAAAGATACTGGGAGAAAGGGTGAGGGACAGGGCTCTGGGTCTTTTCCTCCCTCCTCTTTTCCTTCCATCCCTCCTTCCCTCCTTCCTTCTCTAATTATTTACTGAGGACCACTACAGACTGACCTTGTTGTGATATGAAAGTCACAGTAACGCTACAGTTAAAGGTCTGCTTTCAGAGACCTGCCCTCCAGGGCAGGGACCGACAGAGACACCAATTCAATGCCAGGTAGCAGTGGCTGCTTGGAGCACACTCTGATGAATTGGTTTTCTCCCGGGCACAGTCCCACTATTGGTAGGGAGCAGAGGAAATACTTGCCTAGTCGGGAGACAGGTCTCTCAGGAGAGACAGCATGGGAGTGGCCCAGAGCTGTTCCAAAGTGGACAACCAACCCTGCACCATAGCCCAAGGGACACCTCCCTGTTGACCTCTGGAGAAACAGCACCTCTTGCTCTCAGGTCTTGCACATCAAGCATTTGAGGACCACAGGAGCAGGGTCATAGCCTGAATTTTGAGTCCTTGTCTGCCAATCCTCTCCCACTGAATACACGTAGCCAATGTCCTATGTGTGGATGGGGTCTTCACACCCCAGATGACCAATGGCCACGTTAGGGTGTCTCTCACCACAGACAAGTAATTTGTGAGCCAATTTGGGGACCACCAGACACCAAGCACAGTGAAGCAGGAGGTACCATGTTTTTCTCTTGAGAGCAAAGCCCGACACGTGAATAACTCTGTGTCCCCTAGTACACTGGGGACAGAAGGTGTGATGGTTGATTTTATATCAATTTGGCTAGGCCAAGGTAGCCAGGTACTGTTCAAACACTAGTCTAGTCATCGTTATGCATGTATTTTCCAACTACATTACCATTTAAATCTGCAGGCTTTAAGTAAAGCAGATCCCTCTCCATAACCTGGGTGAGCCTTGTGCAATCCACTGGATGGATGTTAAGAGAAAACAGTCCGCCTGCCCCCAGGAAAGACAAAGCTCCTCCTGCAGCCTGCCTTTGGACTCAGCTGCCACGTCAGCTCTTCCCTGGGTCTCCTGCTTGCTGGTGACTAATGCAGAG
The DNA here is from genome assembly GCF_021218885.2 of Marmota monax. Taxonomy (NCBI): domain Eukaryota; kingdom Metazoa; phylum Chordata; class Mammalia; order Rodentia; family Sciuridae; genus Marmota; species Marmota monax. Next base: position 7,515,132 of record NW_026695202.1, read on the forward strand.
AACAGACACCTTCTCCCATTCATCCTCTGGGATCAAGTTCCGATGTCACCTCCAAAGTGCTGTTGCCCCTGGAGTCTCAACCTTGGGTTGGATGCATTTTTCACATTCTGTGATAATTGTTTCCATGGACAATCAGGGTCACAATTTATTCATGCATCTGGCCTCGTGCCTAACAGAGACACTGGCTAGTGAGCTGCTCACTTATCAAGATTACAACATGAAAGTCACTCTTGCTCAGGGTAGGGTCGTGTGCCTGTCACCTCTGAATACACCTACTGACTGATGCATTGCAAGTATTTCACTCAATTGTGGTTGAGCTGAACTAAGCAACCGTACTGCCTGCTGCCTATCACTATCTGGTTACAGAGAAGGGGTGTGTGATGGCTTGAATTGTGTCCTCCCCAAATTCCTCTACTGAAGACTTAACCCCCAGTACCTCAGAATGCGATTTGATTCAGAGACAGAATCTTTATAGAAGTTTTCAAGTTAAAATGAGATCAGGGTGGGCTGCAATCCAACAGGCAGCCCTGGGGTCCTTATAAAAATGGAAATTTAGATACAGAGACAGGGAAAAGGTGTGCACCTATGTCAAGGAGAGAGGCCTGGAGCAGATCCTTCCTCCACAGCCTTGGAAGAAACCAACCCCGTGACACCTTGGTGAGCTTTTAGCCTCCAGAGCTGAGACACAATGTGTGGCGGAGGACACTCGGTGGGTGCGCGCCGTAGCGGCAGCTGAGCTCACTAAGGCAGGGTGCATCTCACCCACAACTTTCCTGTCCCACTTTTCTCCTTCTAAGCCTCTATTATTTAAGGAGAAATGAGTATCTAAGTCATAGACACTGCCACAGACACAGCAGAATCTTGACTAATTTGTTCCTTACATCTTACCCCAACTGGAAAGTGAGCTGTCTCCTGAACACCGTCCCTGACACATAGTAGGCTTCCAGCAAGCCACTGTCGAATGAATGAATAAACAACGAGACTCCTTCCTTCCAGGCCTTCCTCAGCCTGTTGGACTCCCTTACACCAGCCCCTGCCTCCCGCCCTGGCCCTCACCGGCTCTGAAGTTGTTATTGGTTGCCCTGATTCATTGGTGGTTTCCATCAGAGCCAGGGCTCAAAAGATGCTTTGGTTTGAAACCCTCCAGTGTGGTGGTCTGGGTGCTTAGCTTCTCCTGCTCTGAAATAACGACTTTTTCTGAGGTGCTGAACCTCCTCGTGTTTGTCTTTGATCCTTTCTGGAAGGACTTGCCCCGGCCCACTTAGTAATGCCAAAGGATCTTAAAGGAAAATAAATCACTGACTCTTCAGCCTGAAAAGGACCCCAGGAGATGCTTTCGTCCAAACTCTGCACTCCCAGGTAAGGCCATGGGTTTTCAAAATAAGCTCTGTGAAGGTTAGTACAGCAGAAATAAAAGTATTAAGTGCATTTGTCTGATGCTTTACCATTTGCAAATATGTTTTTGCTGATACAATTTGATTTCATACTGTCTCATAGAGAGAGAGAGAAAAGTTGGAGAAGATGAAAGACTTTTGTCCTCTAAGTCAGGAGGTCTCGTTGGTGTGTAGCATTGCTGCTTCTCTTCTGTTAGCTTTGGGCTTGCTGGGCCCTTCCCGGACCTCTGTCTCTCCCTCTGTAAAATAGGGATGAACAAGACTCCTTGATGAAGTTGCCGAGAGGCAGAGAATGTAAGAGATCTTTGCAAATTATAAGTGCTACAGAAATATAAAATATGGTAATTTTAAACTGTGGCTTCTTTTTATTTGACTTTCTTTAAAAAAAAAAACTTTGTTATCAGCAGAACGGGGATAGTTTTTAAAAGAAACTTTATTTTAAGTGAGAAATGAGTAAACTTGTGCCAAGTGTACAGGGTGCCAGCTGAACTCACAGCGAGGAGCTTAATATATCCAAGATGCCACTCAGCCCATGGCATTCATCAATGTGGTCTTGAAATTTGAGACAAGCCCACGTGTGAGTATCTGTCTCCACCACCACTAAATTGGTACTTTGAAGGAATACATTTTGCTTTCTATCTCTTCCCCACCCCAACGCTGGATATAAAAAAGTCCCATCTTCCATTCACCCAGAAAATGTCATTAATTGCATGCCAGATACAAGTTGAGACCCTGGTGATATAGTTATTGACAAAACAAGTTTCTGTCCCAGTGAAATTGGAATATTCTATGGAGGAGAAAGATGGTAAATATAAGGTCCGTGTCCAGATAGCATGTCAGATGATACTACATATCCACTGGGAAAAATCAAAAAATGGTGGCAGGAGAGGGAATGTTTGGAATTAAATATTAAAACATAAGAATATGGTACAACATAAAAAGGAAGTGATGGAGAAGGCTTGGGGACCTCTGGGGGAAGAGTAACCAGGCAGAGGGAACAGAAAATGCAAAGGTCCTGAGGCATGATTAGCCTTGACAGGTCTGGGCAACAGCAAGGAGACGGGTGTGGCTGAAGTTCAGTGGGTGGGAGAGGTGGAATTAGGATCAGAAACATAGTCACACTGGACATGGGATTGGCAGAGAGGGCTCTGCAAGGTCATGTAGGGCCTTGTATATAACTGTGTAAAGATGCCTTTTATTCTCAATAGGAAAATATTGGAACGTTTTGAGTAAAGGAGTGGCATAATCCAATTTGTGTTTTTATAGTGTCACCCCAGCTGCTGTGTTGAGATTAACTACAGGGGAAAGGATTAGAAATATGGAGGCTATTGCAATATTCTCTGCAGAAGATGAAAGCAGCCGGGGGGTCATAGTAGAAGTGAGGAGATGTGGTTTGCATCAGTCAGGAGAGGTCCTAATGCCTAAGTAACAAAAGGTCCCCATTCTCTCCATGGCGCAGAACAGCAAAGGCCTGTGCCTTGCTATGGTGCCTGTGGTCATGGAGTATCTATGGCTTTGATCGATGTTTTCTTTTCTGCAAGGTTCAGGCTGGCCAAGTAGCTTCCATTTGGAACTCTGCCAATTGTAAAAGAGACATTGGACAAAGCAAGTCATGGGGCTGCTTCTTGGTGTGGCAGAGCACAGACGAAACATTCCTCCACAAGGAACAGCATCACACAGACAGAAGCCAGGAGAGCTGGAGAACTGTAATGAAATTCACCACATGGTCAAAGTCAGGTTCTGCCTTAAAGGCAGAGACAACAGGTTTGCCAGGGACTCAACAGGAGCTGGCTGGTGCTAAAATAAATGAATGAAGAAAGGCCTCCAGGATTGGGCCTGACCCACTGGGAAGATAGGGTTGTGATTCTTCTGAGATAAAGACCAACACTGGAGGGACAGGTTGGGGGCATGCTAAGTCTGAAGGGCTCATTAAATATGCAAACACAATTGGCCAAGGTGACGCTGGATATAAGAATCTGAAGTTCAAAGAAGTTCAGGTTGCTGATATGTCTTAGTCAGGTCTTCGCTGCTGTGACTAAAGGATCTGACCTGCACAATTGTAGAGGAGGAAAAGTCTATTTGAGGGTTCATGGTTTCAGAGATCTTAGTCCACAGAAGGGCCTCATTCTCTGGGACTCAAGGTGAGGTTGAACATCATGGCGGAAGAGTGTGGCCCAGAGAAGCAGCTCACAGGGTGATTAGGAAGCAGAGGGAGACTCCACTCTCCAGATACAAAATATACACCTCCAAACCATGTTCCCAGGGACCCCCCTCCTCCAGCCACACCCTACCACTTCAGTTAGCTCTCAGTTAATTCCTATAGGAGATTAATTCACTGATTGTGTTAAGACTCTTAAAATACAATAGTTTCTCCTCTGTACCTTCTTGCATTTTCCCACCTCACATCCAAACCACAACACACTACAAGTCTGGGAGTCATGTTCAATGTAGAAAGAATGGGAATTACAGAAAAGGGTGTTTTAAAAAAATGAAACATCATACAAAACTAGATGCGATCTAGACGCTACCTCTATGGTCCTTCAACCACAAAAGACAAGGAGGCTGTCACTTGGGAATTCCCACCCTGTTACCATAGGCCTACTTATCTCACAGAGTTCATATAATAGCTTTTGAATGCTCATTTCTGGCTTCCGCAAGACCCACCTTCACCTCTGACCTCCTGCTTGGACTCTGTCCCCTCCAGCAGCGGTAGGGCTGGTGTTGTGACCTGGGTCAGTCTCATGCACCTGCCTGTGAAATTTCCATTACAGTCTCTCCCCCTCTATTCCTGTAATCCACACTGTAATCCAGGTCTCACTGACACCCCAATCCAAACCATTGCAGGGGAGACCAACTTCTCCATCACTAAAAGCTATACCTTGTTTTAATTTCATCATTTAACTAACTATTTAAGGGTTTAAAATATGTGTGAACTGCCAGGCATGGTGGCCTACGCCTGTAATCTCTACGGCTCGGGAGGCTGAGGCAGGAGGATCATGAGTTCAAAGCCAGCCTCAGCAAAAGCAAGGTGATAAGCAACTCTGTGAGACCCTGTGTCTAAATAAAATACAAAATAGGGCTGGGGATGTGGCTCAGTGGTCAAGTGCCCCTGAGTTCAAACCCCCAGTATCCCCCCCCCAAAAAAAGGTGCAACCCACTTTGAAATTCACAAATACACTCGAGACTTTGAGTCACAGACTTTGAGAGGTGGCTGATTTAGAGGCCATGGGGTACAAAATGAACAATTTCATCAAGCAGCCCCCTGTTGGATCTTTCCCAGTAGTCTCTGACCTCTGAGGACCTTTGTGACTATGCTCTCAGCCCAATCCAACAAACACTTTCCAGCATTTTCTCCATCACGATCATACGCTGGGCATCTGGAGGATTTAAGGAGACCTCTGCCCCTTCTCTGAGAGCTCTTGCTATCCATGGCAGCCTGTTGTAGGTCGAAGCAGCCCCGCCAGAGACCCTTCCTAATATGGGTCCCAACACTACTAGAAGAGAGGATTTTGAATATTCTCATCATAAAAAAAAGAAAAAATGTTTTAGGTGATAGATATGCTAAATTACCTTGATTTGGTCATTACACAATACATCAGTACACATGTCTCCCATAAATATGGACACTCATTATGTGTCCATCAAAAATAAAATAAAATAAAATAATCCGGCTCACTGCTGCTTGTTCTCATCGTCCCTGCTGTGGCCTAATGCATTATTAAATGTCAGCAGGAGAAGGTACAGGTGGGCGGGGAAGTTTCTTCTCCCGTGTCCTTGCTAATTCCTCTACAAGACAGGGGAGTGACCGGCTTAATGGGTGACAGTGAAGACCAGACATTGCAGCACATTTGCTGGTGCACAGAGTCACTGTTCATCAAAACATGGCATAAACGCACATGGGTCTTTCCTCCGAGCTATTTCCCGAAGCTGCATTGGAAGAAAAGCTGAGCCCACTTAGCTTCCAGCCACTGGGATCTCTCTCCCTTCCTCCTATTTGCATTTCTGACCAGCCTGTCGGTATTTTGTTTTAATGACCAGTTCAGCAAGCCAGGGAGCTGGTGACCCTAAGATTCACTGGGGCTGGAGGGAAGCAGGAAACCCTAATGAACATCTAGGTGAGGCTTTTCCCACGCCCAGAGACACCAGACGTTCCTTTCAGGTAAATCACAGTGGCCCAGACAATCATCAACCCCTGGTGCTATTTCTTATTTCCGTTTCTCCTCGTAAGCAGCTTCCTCACAGAACTCCAAAGGGAAGGGGTCACGGGGATGAGGCTAGAATGCGGGTGTTCTTATCTTTCTTGGCTCTGATGCCAATGTTCTGGTTTTAAGTGGAGGAATTTCTAATCTTAATATAATCATCCATCTGTTGCTTGAATGTCATTCAACCTCCTCTAAATCATCCATGCAGCCTGTATTTATGCACTTCCAGTGACAGGGACCTCTTGACCTTATAAAGCCATTCTTTTTGTCTCGGCACATGTTCAAAGGAGTAAAAGTTTATTCCTTTGTTTGTCAAGACAAGTCTGACTGCCCCCACCCAACCATAATTTCCATCTCATGGCCCTATTTCTATCCCTTGGAGTCAAAATGGAGTGGATTTAACAAGCCTACTCCTTTGTGTAACAGCTCTTCCAGTTGACTACGATCCCCTCTAGTTATGTCAAGGTCTGATAACCCCTGGGAAGGAGATATTCCCAAGTGTTTGTTTGTTTGTTTCTCGGTAATTGACTTTTCTGCTCAGTGCTCAGGTCAGACAAGCCACTGTTGATCCACTGATCCGAGATCCCCTCTGTGCCCACAGCCAAATGGAGAGCAGCAGCCAGGTACAGGGAACCCTAGGAGTGTCAGGCAGGACTCCCATCCATCTCCATTTCACTTGTAAGGAAATAGCCGGCTCTTAAGGCTCCAAAGGAGACTGGCTTGAATCCCCAACGATCCCACCATTTGCCGAATGCACATACAAATGACACCCTTGCTTAGGTGCCAGACAGACAAGTGGTGATTGCATATCTGAGACACCCGCGTGTGCACACAGAGGAAGTGTTTGCACATAACAAAGGAGAAGTCTCAACATGTGGAAGCAAAAGCCGGGAATCAGACAGACTGGACCCACATCTTGCCTCAGCACTTCCTGTCTGTGCCCATCAGCCAGCCCGCCCCCCCCCCCCCGTTCTCCCTCCCTTCTTTGCAAACTGGAGAAGTCCTATCCCCCCCCCCCACAGGGATGTTGTCAGATAAGACAAGTGAAGGGTATAAATACAGTACCTGACACATAAAAGATGCTAAAAAAATGTAAGTGGCCCTCTTCAGTATTTCAGTTCACAAGTTGTTTTTTTAATACGTTATTCAATGACACTTAGGATTCATTTGATCTAATTTTCAGCCTTCAGGCAGGGCCTCTGCATGTGTACATTCTATTCCAGGAAGAAGATGTGGGGGGAACCCTGTAGAGGAGAGTGTGCAATCTCCTATTGAACAGTTCTCCATTAGATCCCACTTTCATTATTCATGCTTTCCTTCCTCCATCTGCAAAATGCTGGAGCTGAACCGGATGATCCCTAAAGCCTTGCGCTCTCTTCTTACTCTCATCTATTATTCTTGTAGCCATTGAACACTATTTTTATTCTGTTCTTGAAGGAGATGGAGAGGGAAGCAGCGTCCCCTGGGCCTCACCTTCCTTCCCCCAGGGGCTCTGGTGGAAACCTGGTGTCCGGCACCATCTTGTGCTGACTGCCACTCTATGAGGGAGGTTTTATTGTTGCCCCTCTCCCACGCATAGATGGAGAAGACGATGAAGATTAGTAAACTAGCCAAATCACTCAGGGTTAGTAAGTGACAGAGCTTCTTGAGGCCTATCTGCCTCTTAAGTCTCTATTCTGTACAGGTCACAACTCTGAGAGCCAAAAATAAATCTTTTCTCCTTTAAGTTGATTTCCTCGGGTCTTTTGTCACAGCAATGAAAAGCTGGCTAACATAGCTTAGAAGGGTAGACATGTTTTCTTTGGCTTTATTGGTCTCTTTCCCACTTTCTTCCCAACACAGTGCATTTCACCTAGTAGGCCTTCATGAGAAGACACATGCATGACATTTACATTTGTGGATGTAGAGTAACTAGCAAAGTGCTTGAGACACTTTGAGTCTGTGTTCCACATTAGAATCATGATGAAGATGAAGATGTTGGTGGGTCATTCAGCCGTGAGCACCATGAGTCACAAATCCCACGCTTCCCATCTCCTCCTGGATATTCAGCACCTGTGTCCGGCACTGAGCAGATACTTGGCTTATTGCACGAGTGGATGGATGATGATATAGATTATCCCAAATTTAAATGGGGAAATGAACTCAGGGAAGGAGATGCTCATCTTGCTGGGCACACTCACGAGCTCCCCTTACGTAACTCAGTCCTCTCATCACAGAAGAGAGAAGGTGTCTATGGTCCCCAGAGTTGGGAAACCCAGTGTTCAGCTTCTGCTCTGCCTCTGACCTGCCCTCTCACTCTGGCCTGTTCATTTCTCCTTTCTCAAACTCAAGTTCTTATCAAAGGAAAACTGGCAATAGTAGGATCTGATCAGATAAGAAGGTGCCAGCCCCTGTCGCTCGGTGGAATCAGCCATAAGCATGTGTCTGGATTACCCTGTGCATTTGGGGAATGGGGCAGGGGGCAGGGGGCAGGGGGCCTGCTAAATTTAAACACAGACAATTTCACAGGTAAGTCTGGAATCATGTTCTTCCTTCGAAAAATCAGGAGATCTTGAAAAGGAATGAAACGTATCCAGATTAGAAAGGAAAAAGTTGAATTGTCCCTGTTTGTAGACAATGTGATCTTTTACGAAGAAAATCTTAACGCCACCACTGGAAATCTGCTAGGACTAATAAATGAATTTAGTCTGTGTGCAGGCTACAAGATTGAGATACACAAACTGGCGGTGTTTCTATATACTAACAATGAGCTATCCGAAAGAGAAATCCAGAAAACAATCCCGTTTACAATAGCTACAAAAACAAAATAAAATACTGAGGAATAAATTTAATCAAGGAGGTGAGAGACCTATACACTAAAAACCAATAAAGTGTTGACAGTGAGAATTGGAGAAAATATAAACAAATGGGAAGCAATCCCAGACCTGAGTCACACGCTCTGATCCTGGAGCCCAGTGATCTGTGTTGAACTGAGTGGGCCGGACGGTTCTGGATGGGCTGGGTGGTTCTGGACGGTCTGGGTGGTTCTGGACTGGCAGGCCCTGGAGACTCACTGGACCAGGCTGGAGTGAGGAGCCCGCCCACACCTGTCAGAAGTGCGGATGTCAGGCCAGGTCAGTCCTCCAGGAGGCCGGGCAAGTGGGTGCCTCGGCAGGGGGCCCAGCCATGAACTCGTGTCCTGTGCGTCCAGGGTCCCACCGAGTCGACCTCCACCACTTGGCTTGTCGTTTTGTCTTAGTTCACGTTTCTTACCTCCTTTGCCCTCAATTTCTCATCCGTAAGAGATGGGGGGAGCTAAGGATTCTGTCGTAATTTGGATGTGGAAAATCGGCCCCCACTGCCCCGGGTCAGGAAGGCTGGGTCCACAGCTGATGGCACCATTGGGAGGGGGGAGACTTGGGAAGTGGGGCCTAGCTGGAGGAAACAGGCCACTAGGAGCCTGTTCTCAAAGGGCATGTCTTGTCCCTGGGCCCTTCCCACCCCGTATCTCCCCGTCTCTTACCTCCCCTGTCTTTCCTGGCCCCATATCTCCCACCTCGATGTTCTTCCTTGCCATGGGCCTAAAGTGTGCCGCCAAGCAACCAAGAACTGAAGCCCCTGAAACCGTGACCTGAAATAAATCTTTGCTCTTTAACATGTTTTGCTCAGTTATTTTATCACCGCAACAGAAAGGAGGCCCACGGTATGATCAAGATCCTGACGCATTGTGTCCTCAGTAAATGGGACAATTTACTGGAGAGCTGACACTAACCTCCTGATTTTTCTGGGAATTGAGTGATACAGTGTGTGGGAAGTGGCTGGCACTTAGTAGACTCTTGATAAATGGTAGCCACTTATTCATCTCTTAACGTCTCTGGTCTTCATACTGTGGTAAAGTGTGTGTGTGTGTGTGTGTAGTCTGTTTTCAGGAAACTCTCCCTTTATCTGATGACATATTTCTGATCCACATCATGCAGCTCAGGCATAAGGAGACCCTGCAGGGGTGTCATGGTCCCCAGGATAGATTCTGAGTCTCCTTTCAGCCCAGAGCCTCTGAATTTCTCTCAAGGAGGCTATATCCCTTGATAGATCATTGAAACTTCTTCAAGGTATGTGAAAAACAAGAGCATTTTTAAATAACAAGAATCCATTTATGCTTTAAGCAAACAAAAGTAGACAATCTTTAAGTCCAGGACCACACGACTGCTCTGGCTTTGTGGACACAATCTCCCCATTCTCCAAAACACTCAGTAAGAGATTCCGGTCCACATGGTTTTGTACCTTGGGCCTCTGTCTTGGCCTCTCTCCCTTCATCATCCTCCCTCTCCTAGCTCCCAACTCCTGAGGCAGGAAATCCGATTGACTAGCTTGAGTCAGATGCCACCCATCTCTCATCCAATCCTCTGTGACACAGGGTCCCCGACTAACTGGGGCTGTGAGGGAGTAGTCAAGGAAGCTCACCGGGAGCAGATCAGGCCTTCCAACAGCTTCTCCGTTGGACAAGGATGGAGGGACTCTCCCGATACTTCCTCAAAACCAAGGCACAGAGTATGACCAGGATCGTGCCACTTTGTGTCCCCAGTAAATGGTGACAATTTAAAATGCTAGATGCCATTTTCAATTTTGTAGAAAAGAAAAACTGATTGTACAAGACCCAGAATATGGAAATTGAAATTTCTATTCTATAAACACACCAAACCTCAGTGTAAACAAGGGGAGACGACATAGCGTAAATCACTATTATCTCAATACATGTTATGTTTAATAGCAGCTTATTGAATCTCTGTTATATAAAGCCGTTCTGCTGTGATGGAAACTTCTCCCCCCCCCCCAGTTTTACAAGAGGCAATTGAATATAGAGAAATTACTTTTATTTAAGTTAAGGCAAACAGATTGGTGTAATGTTGCGGAAAATACCGTGGAATGAATCTTCTCATTGAGCCCTGGGGCTTAACTGTGAGGCCAGAGGATCCTGTCCAGGCTTTAGCATTCTCAACACCAAAATGACAAAGTTAGACCTCATGGTTCAGGTCCCAGGTCCTTGTCACCGCTAACACCATCTAGGTCTTTTATGATGTCCTATTGTAGAGATTTTGTGACTTTGTAAGTATCTGAGAGATTCAGGATCAGTTCTGGTTCTAACAGGTAACAAATAGCCCACTCTTCTGTCTCCTGAAGAAAGGGATGGTTTTCAGAGATTGGGTAGGGTCAAGGGGACCAGAAAGGACTAGTGCTGCATCCGGAAACCATCCCCCAGCACCGCAGGATGCTATTACCCTGGGCTTCACATCCTTTCATAGGAATTTCTCTAGCTCTTAAGGACAAATAGGAAAGTTGTCTGTAGCCTGACTCTTGCTGGAGGGACATGAAGCCCCCATCTGTTCAGGAGAGCTCCTGGTCACAGATTCGTCTAATAGACACAGGGAGGAGGGGTGGCGGCCCCTCTGCACACTCTTACCCAGATGGTACTGAGTGCTGGTGTCTGCTTAGGATTTTCCCAATCTTTTCAATTTGAAATTACAATGAACTTGAAAGAAGCCAGCCAAGACCACCACCGACTGCAGTTCTGAAAGTGCCCTTATTCCCCGCTGTGGCCCGTTTACCCTTCCTCACAGTCCTGCAGTGGGTCCCCAGTCCCCATAGACAACCTTTCTTCATGTGCCCCATTTCCCTGGGTGCAGGTTCTCCTGGGCTGTGCTTCCCCTCATCTCCTTGGAAAATTACCGCTTAGTCTTTAGGGTCCCAGGAAGCCCTGAGGCAGCCTGAGAAGGCCTCAGATGGAGGTGGACCTCCTCCCCCAACTGGCCCTTTCCTGGGTGCCTCTCCGTGTGTGCTTCCTGCTAACTGCTCTCTGCTAAGCTCTTCTCCTGTCCCGTCACCACCCCCTTCGCTGGCCTATGATTTGTTCTCAGATACCCACCCCAAGTCGGCTCCTGCTCTGCTTTTCTTCCCGGGGAACTGCCCCCAGGCTCCCCTGCCCTTTGGTGACTGAGTGGTTTCAGCCATCGGGAGACACTGGGCAGTGGGCATCTCTCTCTCTCTCTCTCGGCTTCTGGAGGCATCTCAGATGCAGTGCCACCTCTTCTGAGGGTCACTTTCTGAGGGCCGTCTCCACTGTGGTTCTAGCTCTCACGGGAGGGTCTCCACTCTGGGCTCTGGCAGCACCCTCATTTCCCGACACCCCTAAAGCCGTAGGTGGGGGGTGGCTTTTCTACTGCGACTTCTCACCTGCCTGCAAGGTTTTACTCTTGCAGCACTTTTTACCCTCGGCCCTTCTATCCCTGGTGTGACCAATTCCCTATAGTAAATTTTACTCTGCTTTCAATGCCTGGAGTAGATTCTGGGTCTGTAACTGATCAGAGACAGGTACCATCTCACCCCTAATGAGAGAGGCAGCCTCAGGTTGTGGGAAAGCATCTCCCTGAGTCAAAAAAGACGTGTGGGGCCAGGTTCAAGTGCTGCCTTTTTCAACTCTGAGGTCTGCAACCCCTGGCCAGTGATCAGAAGACCTGTCTCTCAGGCTTATTAGGAAGATGTAAAATGGGGTGACATGTGTGAAATGCATAAAAATGACCTGGGCACAGGGTACACAGGGTAGATGTCCAACAACCTAGAATAGGATTCCTCTATGTCGCTGGGAGATAGATCTCTCTCTCTCCCCCGTTGTCCCAGTTGCAGGCTGTTGGGGCTGCAGCTCTTCATGGAAAAGCTCTGAAGCCTTAGTCCTAATGAAGACTCAGGAAGAGAGGGGAAAATTAAAGGAAGGCAAAGAAAAGAAAAGAAAAGAAAACCAAGATTGAGTGGCTACTGGGAATCGGGTTAAAATGAGTCTCCTGATCTCCTGGAACAGAGGTTCACAGGAGAGAAAACTGGGTCTCTGCAAGGTGAGGTAGTTGGCTTGCCCCGGCTCACACACCGAGCATGGTGGTTAGAATCCAGAACTTTCCTGACCTTGTCAGGGGGAGCGTAAGATTGGAGGAAAGCCGCTCAGCCTCCTGGAAAAGAAAGAGGGGACTCAAATGCCACATCAGGGTCCAGACAGAAAACCCGCTGCCTTTCAGTCTTGCAAAGCCAACCCTAGAGACATGAGCAGGGGTAGAAAGAAAACGAGGACGAAATGGAGAGCAAGGTCATGGGCTGGAGCCCTGGGAGAGCCAGGAGCGAAGAGTCTCCCCAGTTCTCAGAAAATTCTACCTCAGGAACCTGCCGGGGAGACACCATCCAGCTCCCAGGGACTGGCTGGGGAGGGGGGACAAAGGAGGGTGCAGGCAGAAGGGAACTGTCATCTCAAGGTCATTCTCACCTGTGAAGGTCACCATACACTGAACTTCCCCTTGCCCTCCTTCTCACAGGAAGTGGACATTTAAATGGAAGACCCAGTATTTGACCCCATCAGGAAAATAATTCTTGTGTATCCAGCAAAAAGACCATCCCAGGCCATCTATTTCCAATTCGCTCCTTCCTCTCCAAAAGCCTTCCAAGGAAGCTTCTCACAGTCGCCACCTGCAGATGGTGCGAGGATGCAGCCTGCCTCAGAGGGGTTCCAATTAGACAGCACTTTGGGGCACACCTGTCCAGAGGCAGGTGGGAAGTCTGGGTGGTTCATCTCATGTCCCCAGACAAGCCCTGAGATGTTACTCCGTCTCCTTGTGTAACAGCGTAGGAAACTGAGACTCAGCACTGAGAGATGTCAGGCCGGGGTCACAGCAAATAATTTGAACCTGATTCTTCTGGTTCTAAGCCAGGTATTTTTTTTTCCTGATGATGTGTATAAACCTGTACAACTGAATTTTACAGCTTATGAATTTATTTTACTAAGTATTAGAATATCTTCGGTTACAAAAAACTTATACTAACCAGTACAGTAAACTTCATACATAATCAGCAATACTATTACCTTGGAGAAAATTACACACACACACACACACACACACACGCACGCGCGCGCACATAACATACATACTATATTAGAATATATATCATATTACCTATAAAATTAATTATATACTATATCAAATATAATTAATTACAAATAATTATATCAATATAATGTATTAAATATTAATGTTATATATAGAATATAGAATATATTATGCATTAAAATATATAATACATATTATGTGTGATATAATATATATAATTTAATAAAATAATTTAGTAAAAAATTTAATAAAATATTGAGTTTATAGTAACATAGGGTTTAATTATGTGTGATATAATATATATAATTTAATAAAAATAATTTAGTAAAAAAATCTAATAAGATATTGAGTTTATGGTAATACAGAGTTTACTGAAACAATAATAACAAATATTTTATCATGCTTACTAAATGGGCCATATTCTAAGCTAGATGCAGACATAGATATGAACATGTGTGTATAATTAGTTCTTATGGGTTAGATATTATCATTTTAAAAATGAGGAAACTGAAGCCCAGGGAGCTCTCATGACATGCCCAAGGTCGCACAAGTGGCCAGTGGCCAGTTAGGGGTTTAAACTGGTGTAGTTTGACCTTAGAGCACACACTCTTAACCCCTGTGTTAAGTCCCAGGTTTATGAAATTTGGAAATAGACATTCTATTGTGGACTTCAGGGATGTGGCAGAGACTGTCCCAAAATATCCATTTTGCTCTTCTTCCAGAATAACGGAATTTGAGCCTGGACACACGACCACAAAGAATAAGTCCTGGCCAATGGAGGGCGAACAGAGTCTTCAAACACAGTGCCCAGCCTGCCGCTGGCTCTCCTCCTTCCTGCACTCCCTGCTGAGAGTGAACAGGTGGGGCCACACAGATATCAGCTGCACCCCAGGGAAGCCAGAGCAAAGAGAGGGAGCGCCTGCCGTCCTGCTGCCATCGAGAAGAATCTATTCCAGCTCCTACTTTTATGTGAGAAAGATTAAAACCTGTCTTGCTTAGGCGGCCATCACTGGGGGTGTTAAACGCAGCCCGGCCTGGCCCTAGCTCTTGCCAGTCCTGTTGCTCTCTTGCAGATTAGGAACATCAGCCTGATTTTTGAAGAATGTATCTGATAGGCGATATGAAAGCAATGCAAACCTGAAGCCATCAAATAATAATAGAACCTGTACCATGCACCAGGCACCTTTCTAAGCACTTTAATCCATTTAACCTTCATCATGAGGGTATTATTTTTATCCCCATTTTCTAGATGAAGAAGCTGAGTCACATTCTAAAGCACACATATAAATGGCAGCAAGCTCCTGTGTGACCCTTTTGAAACTCAAAACTAAAAGGAAGTTTAATGAGGAGGGGAGGTGGACAGTAAGGACTGTCCACCCTGACGTTGCGCGGAAGAAACGGGGTTTATTTTTTTTAGCATCAGTCTCCACTGGGCGGATTCCAGAGCACACTTTAGGTAAAGGGCTCTCTCCATGAACTTGGCCAGTGCTCTGACTTTCCTGGGATGCCACCCTTGACCGTGTGCCTCTGCAGAACAGCTGGGGAGCTGAGAAAGACCAAGGAAAGGTAAGACAGAAGTAGCACTGGTCCTGTTAGGAAGGCCCCCCTTCCCTGCTCCTGTCCCATGCGTGACTGCTCTGGGCCCTAGAAGTGAGGGAAGCAGGGGGGAGCTTTGAGAAGCAGGGGATGCAGAAAAATCAGTAAATCAAATGGCACAAGAGCAGGCTGGGGGGACAGACTGCAGGGCGCTCGGGGTCCGGGGGGAGGAAGACGGTGCCCTGCACGGAGGGCAACTGGCCTCCCTTTTCTGATTCTAACAATGTATGTTCAAATTTAATGATTTATTCACCATCTACCAAGCAAGGTGCTGAGGAAGAGGGGGGCTCAGATGATGAGCTGAAATGAAAGAGAAAACTGAGTCTCAGGTCTGCTCCTCAGTGTCGCCCTTTAAGGCAGGAGTGGGGTAACAGGCATGCAGAGAACAAGGTCGGTGCCCAGTGGCCTTTCCATGATGTGTGAAAGACTGTGGATTCCACTCACAGACAGTAGGGTCATCATTATTGGTGGACTTTAGCTTTTTTTTTTTTTTTTCCAGAGCTTGGGGTTGAGCCCAGGGACTCACATGCATTTTAGGCCAGCACTCTACCACAGAGCTACACCCCCAGCCCTGCTGGTGAATTTTGAGGCAAGTAGCATGATCAGATTTGCATTTTTTATTCTTTTATTCTTTTTGTGAAAGAGTCAATAGGAAGGCAGAGACGTGTGGCCAGGTAGTGTTGTCTCAGCGGACATGACCTATGAAAGGTTATCAGGCCAGTCACAGGGCTGGCTAAAAGTGGCTGCACTTTTTCCAGCTACCAATATTCAAGTCCAATTCCACAGTGGGTCCACCATACTGTCAACTAAAAGAAACATAAAAGAGCCAAGTTTTACTTCCAATTAGCCATCTCAAAATGGCTCAGAAGTGCCAGACAATTGTTTTGCTTTCTTTTCTTTTCTTTTCTTTCATAAAGAGTGTAGAAGAAGAAAGAAACATCTCAAAACTGACTACTACTTGAACTGCAGTCAAATCCTGGAATAGAAGTTTTGGAATTAACTCTTGCAAGTCCTCAATTAACTTCCAACTGAAGACCGTTTTACTAATCCATAGAAGGTAATTAAAGGGAAAAAAAAATGTAGGTTTAAAAACACAATCCGGTTTATGCCCCAAACCTAAAGAAGTTCTATGAAATATTTGTAGAGCAGATTCTAGGCAGTATTCAGTTCTGAGAACAACAACAATTTGTCTCTAAAAGTGTGAAGAGGACACATGACTTGCTCAAGATCACACAGTGGGGCTGTGGATGGGGCTCCATGGTGAAACAGCTGCCTAGCATCATGCATGTGGCCCCAAGTTTGATCCTCAGCACTGCTAAAAAAATATATATTTAATGTGCAAGCTGAAAATGCAGAATTTGGTTTGGAAATCAGATATCACAGCCCTAATCTAGTGTCTGGTGGGGATTCTCACCCAGACACATTTAAACTTTGGATACATCAATGCTTTCCATTAGGATCCTCAGATCCCTTGTGCTCTGATTGCTATCCTTTAGGATAGATGGATCTTCATATTTCCTTTGACCATCCTTTTAAAAAAATCCTTCATTTACACTACAAAGAACTTGAGTGAACGGGAACTTCAATATTTCAAGTATTCAGGAGTGTTTGATATTTATTTAGTAGGAGTCAAATGATTGCCCCAAATAATTAAATTACCAAAACAGTTTTCAGTGTCATTGGGAAGGTATTTTAGAGATTCTAGTTGGGAAGGGTTAGCCTCAGCAATCTCACAATGAAGAGCAGACAGAGAGCCACAGGCCCTCAAGATTCTGGTCCCCATGTGGGTCGTGTGAGTTGGCCAAGTCACAGTGCTTTTTTCTGGGCCTTGGTTGCTCCCCAGTAGAGAGGGTGGGTTTCATCTCCTGAGCTTAGGCAGTTCGGATACTCTCTAGATTGCTTCTCTTTCCTTACACAAGTTGCCAACTCTGAAAGCGGAGTTTTTATCGTCTCTCTTTTGCCCTAAACCAGCCCACGGAGAATGCCACATGAATCCCAACTGTCTTATTCTGCAGCCAGAGACAGCTACCACCCCACATTCTACTGAATCAGAGGGACACATGGCCATAGAGACTCAAGCATGTCCCCTCGCCTGCTCTCGCACATCCTCTGATGTGTGTTTGCTCTTTCTCACTCTTATATTTACATCCCTTTACAGGGTTCCCCTGAGTCCCTAAGCATGTGACTTCTGCTGACACCAAGTGAAACCTAGCACAGGAGCTGTGGACATGGAAAAAGATGGCCAGAATAAAATCTGACATCTGTATGGAGAATTCAAATCAAAACCCAGAAATTTCTAACTAGCCAACTAGTTCTATGGCTCTGGTACGTACCTATGGTCTACACTCCAACAGACGGACACAGTCACACTCCTCATATGGCCCAATTTGTGCCCATTCTCCATCACATACATAGACTCTCAGGTCTATCCCTGCTCATTTCTCATACACACTCAAAACTCATGTGCCTGTAGATGGTTGCCCACAGAGACCCATCCACCCCATGCACGTACACTACGATCTTCTCTGTGCGTACATCATGATGGTGATGTAATCAAGCATGCTCACAGCTCAGGGAGATGCCCACAGCACTTGCTGCCTCTGCTTCCACAAATACTAGCCCTTAGAAGCTGCTCACATACGCTCACCAGCTGAATTATCCACATAGAGTCACATGGACACCCACTATAGATAGTTTTAGGAACCCCAGCCCATATTCAAGCCACTTTTACTAGGACATTCAACTCAATATACACACACACACTTTAAAAACGAATCTAAAATGCTACATCTTGTTGTTATAGCAACAGAAATCCTCCAAGTGACTAAGAAAGGACAAGGACATACAGGGACAAAGCTCAGCAGCATCTCCGTGGAGGGCGGTGAACGACAGGGGGAAGATGGTGCTTTGAATGTAGGCCCTCCCTTCCCGCTTCATTGAAACTTGCTGTCACTGCGTCAGCCCGTAGGGTAGATTTCACATCTGGACAAAACCTTTTGCCTTATCTCTTGCTCTGCTACTCCCTGTCCCCACCTGTGCCTGTGTGTCCCTGGTTCCTATGTGGATCTTCACAGATGTCCCTGATGATTCTGGGCTGTTTCAGACTTCCATGATGTATGCATGCTGCGTGGAATTCCCTATCCCCGGTGCCTCTAATGCATCATCTGACAGGTGCTCTGCTGTTCATCTTTAAAGGAAGACTCCACAGCCAGCCACTCCCTTTCTGAGGCCTCACTAACCATTGTCAACTCCTCTCTCCTTTGACCCACTAACTGACCCTGGATGGGCCTCCGTTGCTTGAGCACCACTTCAGCACCACGACTGCAAGTTTGTCTTCCTTCTAGACTGGAGCTTCTGAAGGCCAGTGCGCCTGACTCTCAGACACCACCATATTGATGTTCCTGTAACCCACCAGGAGCTCAGTCAGTGGTGCACTAACAATCCTAAGTGATGATACTCCATGATGCACAAGACCATAGGAACACCAAAGAGGGGGTGTCTAATGCTTTTATGACACCTGAGATATAACCCAAGCAGCATTGCTAATTCCCAACCTATGGATTGGATCAGCAAAAAATGAGACATTTTGATTGACTCACAGTATGAGAAAATTGGATGCTCTAATTTGCTGTAGGCTGACTACTTTTCATTCACTACCTTCACATATTTCTGTTTCCTACTTGGTTCTTGAACACTGTTGGGTTCTTAAACCCTAATCTAGATAAAGCCAAGATTTGAGGTATATAAAAAACAGAAGAGGGTGCTTCTCCATCATACAGTGGTTACAAGGGGAGATATTTCAGAATTAAATGGTCTGTGTTTGAATCGGCAATGCCTCACTTCCTAGCTACATAACATTAGGCAATATAATTCACCGTTCTGAGCCTTGGTTTCTTCTGTTGCAAACATGGAGATGCTAATAATACCTAAATCATTGTGTTGTTATGAAGATTAAGTAAATGGCATATAAAGCACTTACAATAGCACACTCACTAAACTTTAGCTATTATTCATAATTATTCACCAGGCAGAGGAGATCACAAGGGCAATGTCTTCAGCATTTGAAAGGACATTGTATGTTTGGGGAAATTAAGAGGGTTAATGAGGATGAAATATAAAGTGACTGGGAGGTGAGAAGAGAGAGAGAAAACAGGAGCTCACTGTTTTCCAAGTCCTAACAGAAGGCCCAGAGCATAGAAGGCATTTGGTACATCTTAGTAGAGTGAGTGGATGGTTGAATGAATGAATACGCCTGTATTAGTTTGTCTGTGCTGCTATAACAAAATGTAGTACAAAGGGTAATTTATACCAATAGAAGGTGTTGCTCACAATTCTGGAGGCTAGACAGTCCAAGGTCAAGGCACCTGGGATTCAGCCTGTCCCCTTGATGTCTGTGTGCAGCATCCTTACACAGTGGAAAAGGCAGAGAAGGGGAAAAAGGCCCTAGCCTGTTTGCTCTCTTTCATAAGGGCGCTAAATCCATCAGTGAACATAAAGCCCTCATAACCCACCCACATTCCCAAAGCACCACCTTTTAATGCCGTCACACTGAGGTTTAAGTATCACTGTACAAACTTTGGAGGAATACATACTTTTAAACTCTATCAACTCCCAAGGCTCTCATTTGTTAGAGAGTCTGGCTACCATGTGTCCTGGAAAAAATGAAAGGGAGCATTTCGTGCTCATGATTTGAGCCCGGCACTCTTCTCGGTGCTTGTGAGATATTTAACAGAACAAAGATCTCCTCCCTCTGTCCCTTACACCGTAGCAGTGGAAGATGGGCAGTAATGATACACTTACCAATTAAGTAAACTATGGCAGGTACTCGAAAGCAGTAGGTGCTCCCCCCGGTTGCTTGTGGACACAGGAGGTGGCGAGGGTACAGCAGCGTCCTTCAGGAGGCTGGGGGCCATGGCAGGAGTAAGGGTGGTGACAGTAACTCATGGGTAGGGGTCAGGAAGGCCTGGGGTTGAATGGCCAAGGCAGGTAAGTATTCAAGAGAGAGGTGTGCATGGCTGGTTTAAGAAGGGATGCGAGAGGCAAGATATGAAGAAGAGTCAGCTCAGGGCTGAGTGTGGAAAGAGCATCCGAGGCCGAGGGACCTGCTGAAGCCAAAGTCCCGGCACAGAGGCACGTCGTTCAGGTTTGAGAAGCACAAGGAAGGCCAGAGGGTTGGAGTGGAGCAGGGAAGGCAGAGTAGTAGGGAGATAAAAAGGAAACAGGGGCTAGGCCACGAGGGGCCAGAGGGTCATCGTAGAAACGTGGGCTGTCACTCTGGAGAAATGAGGAGGAACTGCAGGGTCTTAGGCCAAGAAGTGCATGTGTCTCGCTTCTTCTTAAAGGATCCCGTCATCTTCTGTGCAGAAATCGGCTGTGGGGGGCAAAGGTAAAGGAACAGTCTTAGTAAGCGGCAGGTGAGAAACGGTGATGGTACAGATTGAGCATCCTTCCGCCATGGACAGCTCCTTTCTCCAGTGTCCCTCCAATGCTGGAGCTTCTCAGGGATCTTTCCTTCTCTTTTCCAACTGAAAATGTATATGTGAGTGTCCAGTGGGGCCACTAAAGCCAAAATCAATATCTTCCAAGAAGAAAATAAAGTGGAAGGGATGGCTATTTGTGAAGGTGCATGGTCTAATCAGACTTGGAAAATTCACCTGGGTCTCTGGTCATCTGCAACCCCGGTCCCTTGTTTTGCTTTCTCCTCTTCCAGAATGACCTCCGCTCTGCTTATCTCCTTCTAAAAATAATAATGAAACCTATAATAATAATAATAATAACAATTGTATAATAACACCTAATGGTTACATAGCATCTACTAGGAGATAAGCCACGCCCTAAGCACATTACTGATAGAACTATTTAAAAGTTACTTATATAACTATTTAAAAGTATGAGGCATTTCTGCTCTTACCTCATTTAAATATGTGGTCGAGGAGTTGCAGGCAAGCTCAGGGACTTTCCAAGGTCACACAATTAGGTGGGAGAACCTGATTTCCTCCTGGGCTGCGTGACTTCAAGCGCTGTGTTCTTTGCCGCTCCTCTGAGCTTTTCCCCACAGAGGGGAACTGTAAACTCAGGGACCCTCTCCTGCTATTCACTTTCATTCCAGAAATTCTTTTTAAATTCTGTGCTGTCACCAGCTTCTACAAGTGCATTAGGCACAGAATAGGCAAATGAGGACTGGCAGGTGAAGAGTCCACTGACATAGAGACATTGCACATGAATGTCATTAATGAATATCTTCAGATGTTTGCAATCATTGTTTTTAATTTCATGAATATTTAGTAGATTTTATTCTATATTGTTTTCACTGTTTTTATATTTTGCTTCTCTTAAGAGATATCCTCAGTTCTATGATGTGGAGGTAATGTTGGAGCACTCTTAACTGTTCGTGATGTTATTTATTATAAAATAGGCCTCTGTTCCCCTGAACGGGATGACCTGATGTCTCTTGGATTTCTGTGGGGAAAGACTGTCTTCCAAATTTCAAAGCAAAACACCTCAGAGAATCCTTAGACCCCACGGTTTCACTCCTGATTCGCTGCAGTAATTGCAGTCTTTAACTTTGTAATGCAATCATTAACAGCAGGGCGAATTGCTTAGGAAAACGTTAGCAGGGGTTAAATGAATAAAATCAATTTACTCATAAACTCCAGCTTTTATCTACTTCTGATTTGCTTATCAGTCATAACATGGGCCTGTGCATAATCTGGATGAAAATGTGATGCTCTCAATGTAGGGTTTTCAAGTATTTATAAAGAAAAGTTGGGCAAGAGAGTTGCTGTTGGTGGTGATGGTGGTGGTGGTGATGGTGGTGGTGGTGGTGATGGTGGTGGTGATGGTGGTGGTGATGGTGGTGGTGGTGGTGATGGTGGTGGTGGTGGTGATGGTCATGGTGGTGGTGATGGTGGTGGTGGTGGTGATGGTGGTGGTGGTGGTGGTGGTGGTGATGGTGGTGGTGGTGATGGTGGTGGTGGTGATGGTGGTGGTGATGGTGGTGGTGGTGGTGGTGGTGGTGATGGTGGTGGTGATGGTGGTGGTGGTGGTGGTGATGGTGGTGGTGATGGTGATGGTGGTGGTGGTGGTGGTGGTGGTGGTGTGGTGTGTGTGTGTGTCCACTGGAGGGAAGAATGAAATAGAGCTGCCTTCCATCCATTGTATGTTTTCCTTGTTTCTCCTCCTACTTCTCTGGGATCACTTCCTTGATCATCTTTGACAGCTTCTCTTCCTCCAGTGCTGGGAATTCTCAGGTTTTTTTTTTTCCTAAATTTTCTTTTCTTTTCCAACTGGAAATTTGTATGTGAGTATCTCATGAGGTCACTAAGGCACATACCATCGTTCCCGACTCCTACCACAACCCCAATCCCGCCTCTCCACCTGTTAACCACCTAGATTAATGGTGCTCCTACCCTGTCCCTGCAGTCAGAATCCACCTCAGCTGCAACTCCTCCAGAAATCAGTCACCACACGCTGGCTCCCATGGAGAGCAAGATGTATCCACCTAACCTAGGTCTAGTTTAACCGGCCCTGATTGGCTCTTGCTTGAAATAGTCCGCATTTATAATAAAAATATACATATGATACCCTTGGGGAAATGTCAACACGGAGAGTCTGATGGTGTTGAGGGATTACTGTTACTTTAAGTGTTAAAATGGCATGGTTGTGTTTTTCACAGAGGGGTTTTTTGTTCTTTGTGATTTTAGGAATACAAACTTAAAATTTTCAGAGATCAAGCTATTCTGTTTACGATTTACTTCAAAATAGCAGAGAAGGTGAAGTGTAAGGGTCCCGCGAAACGTCGGAAAAAGAGACCACCAAGTGACCACTCATGCAATTGGCAGAAGGGGGATTTATTGAACCAGCATGCTGGGGCTCCGTGCCCACTCAAGAAGGGAAAGCAGCCCAGAGCCCCGAGCAGGGGCTGGGCACTGCTTAAGTACACTTTTTGGGGAGGGCGGAGGGCTTTGTATACATCAGAACAAATCATCATGAGGCGCGGGAAAATTGAATAACAACTCCTAAACATGATTGGTTCATTCATTGGTGGGAACAGGTCAGGCTGGAGTGATAGGTCATTCCTAAGGAGGGGGTCACATTTAAACTGATTGGTCCAGGCCCTGCAATGCCTATGTGCGACCACACAGAGCCCTTATTAAACAACCAATAGTCAGGGGAAATGTTTACTGGGCAGTTCCAAGCATTGTCTCAACAGCTACAGAAATTTCAGGTTTTGCAGGTAGCATAGAAACCTAACAATACCTAATCCTTTACATTTTAACTCAGACCTTGCAGCTTAGAAACTTTACAACACCCAGTCTTTTACCCTTTAACTTTTACGCTTTAACTTCAATTTCTTTTACCCTTACAGAAGGAGAGGGAGAAACAGAGAAATCCCTGATCACGGATAATAATTCCTAAAGTTAGTGACAGGTAGGTTGGGGTTAATTAGATTATGCTGTTATCTCTCTTTATATATCCATTTGTTTGAGTGTGTTTTGTGTGTGTGTGCACGCACACTAGGGTTTCTCAATCTTGACACTATTGTCATTTGGAGCTAGATGAAATTTTTTCTGTAGGCAGATCTGCTTCACCCGAGCATGGAGTTGAGCAGCGTCCCCTACCCATGCACACTAGATGCAGTAGCACCTACTTCAGTTGTGACAGCCAGACATGTCCTCGGACATTGCTGAGTATCCCAGGGAAGCCCTGAGAACTGTTCTTGCATCATTACCCCAGTTAGCAACTGCCACTGCTTGACTTTATGACCCACATTTGCTTCTTGGTTTGTCTTCTAGACACATGTGACATAAGTGCTGTTGAGTCCACCAGGTGTCTCCATGAGAATGAAGCCCCACTGAGGCAGACTTTCTGAGCTACACCTCGAGTACCCGGTCAAGAGTAAAAATCCAATGTTTGCTGCAAAATATCATCCAAAAAAGCAAATCTGAAACATCACTGATCCAAAAGACATCTTATTGTGCCTTTGGGGAAGTTACTTAATTTATCTGTGCCTGTGTTTCCTCATCTACATAATGGGAATGATAATAGCCCCACCCTGGTGGGCTCCTTATAGATACAAAATACAGGGCCACCAGTTGTTGTTGTGCTTGGAGTAGCCTCAGGCTGTCCCGGCATGGTTAGTAAGAATGCCACCTTTCACTCTCTGTCCTGGCTTGGAAGATGCATTGCAAACTGGCTTTAGTGCCTGTGCAGCTCAGGAAGGCCGAGCCCCTGTTTGCTCTTGGTCCCTGCTGTCCTGATTGGAACTCCTGGAGGGTCTCCGTGTAGACAGCTTGACTTCAGCCCGTCCTGTGGCTTACAGGTTGCTGCTGGCTCCAGTATTGACTTCCCTTATCAATCACCACTCTCTGGGCCCTTCTGCCTGCAGGCCAGGCTTGCTCTTCCTCATCTCTAGAACTTGAACTTGTCATTTCCCAACCTGGAAAAACCCTTCCCCGACTGTCCCCTTGCCACCCTCTACTGCTCCCACAGAAAGTGGCCTGGATGTCACTTCTTCCAGGCAGCCTCAACTAACCCACAACTCACTTCCTTGCTTCTGTGTTGCTATAGAACCCAGTACCCAATTCCTCATGGTCCCTGTGGTATATATAATTCATCGTGCTTTTTACTGGGCTGGAGCATATATGATCCTATGGTTCGTGATTATATTTTCCCAATTCTATATCCCTGGGTCAGAACTCACATTAGGTAGTCAATAATTATTTACTTGTTATATGGATAAATTCACTAACTAACATCAGATCCTGGCTCTAACTCTGCCAGTGTGCTTATTTGAAACTCATACCCCGTCCCAATGGTATCCACTTCATCATATTAAGAATAAATGGAATTATGCATGTAACAATTCCTGCACATAGTAGGAGCTCAACATATATAATTAGATAGGGGTCACCTCTTCTAAACCTAATCTCTTCATCACCATTTTTATTCCTCCTGGCTCAACACAAGGGTTGGGAGACAACCTCAAAGTCTTCCTAATCGCACTTGAAGGATGAGATTCTGATAACAAATGAAAGATGATTTTTTCATAATGGGGTTTCATTTTCATATTGCTAGGTTAGAAAGCAATTTCCAGGGGGAAAAAATGGCAGTGTGTCCTAAATGGTTAATGATCCTCAGCAAGCAATCTGTCCAGCAGGAGAAAGATTTCTTTTGCAAGCTGACAGCTGATCTATAATCAGGTTCTGCTTGGGTGCTATCCTGGGCCCCTCCCCGCACCTCTCCATGGGGCTCTGTGAACACCCTATGGAGGGAACAAAGCCCAAACCTTTTATTAGACACATCCCTGATTTCCCAGAAGCTCCTCAACAGAGGGGGCTTGCAGATGCTGCCAGATGTTGCTTTATCTTCTGGGACAGAAATGCCTTCTCCAGGCGTTTTGAGGTTTATGCTTGGTAAAATTATAGAGCGAATACATTTTCCCCTTCCTTTTCTCCTCTTTATTTATTCAACACGCATTAATTTAACAACTACTGTCTCTGAGACCATGATTGCAAGATAGGCAGCATAATTTCTGCCAACTTAAGCACCCAGTTTAATAAGGAATACAGAGGAATTAAGAGACCAAGCCTCTCCTCTCCACTGGGGAGCAGCCAGGGCCCTTGAGGGTCTGTGGCTGTCCTTTTGCTCTTCAGTTGTGAGGTGTCTGGGGCCATGCATTCCCAAACAAGCCTCTCTAAAGTAGCTTCCCAATGATACTCAAAACCGGTTTGGAATTTCTCTGGGGCAGGCATTTGAATTCTACTAAACAATAATCATGAGGTCAGAACCCCTTGTTACCTAGAAGCCCCACCTCTGAACCTTGCTCCACTGGGGATCATGCTTTCCACCCTTGAACTTTGGAGAAACATTATAGACCCAAATCATGACAGATGGGAGCTACGAAGGGTGGACTCAAAGCCCTGTGGTACAGCAGCCCCCTGGAAACTGTGAGATGGCAAGCAGACACGGAGAGACCAGAGCATGTTCAGACTGCTCAGGGCTGTCACCTACAGCAGCATGCACCTGCTCCTGGTGTTCAGCTTTTGGAGAAAAGTTAATTTTCTGTGTGCAGCAAGGCCCAAGCTCAGGAACGCAGGCCCAGCACAGAGACTCTTGACACACCACAACTCACTCAGGCTTAGGCCCCAACAAGGGCTATGCCCTTCCCCCCTATGGCTTGGTGTTTGAACCCTTTCCTGGGCATCTGTCACCTTCAGGAGGAGTCAAGCATCTAGACTCGATCTCTTTCCCCCTTCCTTTTTTTTAAAAAAAAAAAAATCGATTTTGAGATATTTTATTTCATTTTTTTCAAAACCTTTACAATTCTTTTTCCCAACTTGGACTCTTGTCCATTAACTCTATAGTTCCTGTCCCTTGCTCCACTGTCACAGAGTGTCCTTATTCTTTCTTAGACTCTGCGTTCATGTGTACATCCGCCAAGGTAGGGTCTCTTCTTGCTTCTATTTGAATGCAGTGTTCGTTTACATGAAACAGCTCAGAAATATTGTATTAACAAGTTCCTTCTTTTAAAAATAAATTACATTCAAGGATAACAGACACACAGGAAAGTATACTTGGCATAAATTGAGCGAATTCTCACAAGTTGAACACATCCTTGGAACACCCCCAAAATTAAAAAATCAGGACGTTACCAGAGTCCAGGAAGACTGCCTGTGCTCCCAAGCAAGACTACCAAAGCCTGACCAATGGGACCAGAGATGAGTTGAGCCATTGTTTTTGCTTTAGTTAACCAGAATTACTCTACATACACCTTGTAGTATCTGGTTTTTGTTGTTCCCAACATTATGTTTGTGAGATTCGTCCGCATCGCCGCAGGCAATGGGAAGTTGTTCTTTTCCGTGATGTTATAGCACTCCATGTATAGATCTGTCAGGGTTCACTTATCCCACTTGCTGTTGATGGGTATTGGGGCTCTTTCATGTTCTTATTCTTGCTTTTATATATGTGCATTTTTGTTTAGGGGAATCGCTTGATCATGGGGAACATATTCACACGTGAGATTACATAGAATTTTTCAGTTTTAGGGAACAGGCTGATTTGAATGGTGGGAACATGAGGCTAAGAGAAGAATTCTATAAAATGGTCCTGCTGTGCTGACCCCCACATGCTTTCTTTGAAGCAATTTACCTGCAGCCAGCCCTGCCTGGTCTCGGTGGACGGGATATGTCACATTCCTCAGCAAACTAACTGTTCACTACAGGAGAACTGCAGACCCAAGATGATGACGGAGGGAGGAACCCAGGAGACTTTGTGACCAGATCCTGAAACTGAGAGAAAAGGACAGTTCCTCCTAACCGTAAAATCTGCAAGAATATATGGTTAAGAATCCGATTAGAACGGGCCAGCATGAGCCAAGGTGACCTAGAGTTGCCATGACAGTGGGGTGCCACAGTCTGGCTGGGCACAAATCACAAGCCACTCAAGCAGGAACAAACTTTATTTCTGAACTCTACCAGCACACTCCACACACGCTCCCCCGGAACTCTCCCCATCGCCACGCGGCTCCTCCAGGAACCACCAACCGGAAATCCCTCCTCCGGCACTTCCCCAACCAATAAGAACTCTTCAGGAATCCCCGGGAGAGCTCAACCAGAACTCAACCAGAACTCCGCGAGAACTCAAAAGTCATCATCTTAATGGCTCGCTGGCATCACCTCTCAACCACTACTTCTGGCAAAAACGCCATGCGTCATCCCGACTCGGCTGTGGCCCTCAACAGTGGGGACTTGAAAGTCTGTTGTTATCCTGATGTCAGTCAAAAGTCAAGAAGTGGACCTGGGAGGGACTCTCTGGGAAGCTTCTCTGGGATCCCCAGTAAAGTGCAGGAGAGGGAAAATGACTGAGAGGACCCACTCTCTCCCTTGAGAGTGTCCCCTTGTTCCCTATCCCTTCAATAAATCCATGCCTATTACTCTGAGAGACATGTCTGAAATCTTTCTGACTGGGTCATAAGAATCTGGGCTTGAAGACAGGGTCTTCATGGTGCCTCAGTTTCTTGGAAGGCCCCAGATCCTTAACGCCAGAGCAGTTGTGCGATTCCCACTTCCTCCAACAGCATCCGAGAGTGCAGGTTCCTGGCCAACGTTTGATGTCATCAGACTGCTCATTTTAAGCATGCTGGTGGGTACGTGGTGACATCTTACCTGGTTTTAATCTGCATTTCCTTAATTACCTACGTGATGCCACATCCTTTTATTCATAGTTTAATAATAATTTTCAAAGCCTCCCTTGTGAAGTGCCTTTTTAAATATCTCGTTCATTTTTATTGTGAAATTTATGATTTTATCAGTCCTTAGTAGATAATCTTTTTTCTATATTCAGGATAAAAGTTATTTATTTGGACCACCCATCAATCTACTCTCTGCTGTGACTTGGCTTTTCTCTTCTAATATTGTCTTTTTTAACGGAAGCTTTAATTTTAACTTAATCAATTATTCGTTGTTTTTGCTTTATAGTTATTTCCTTTGCATCAAAGATTTTAACAACCTTTTTCTACCTCAGTGCCATGATGATATCTCCTGTGTCTTTTTTTCTAGAAGCATTATGGTTTTATCTTTCACATTTAGATTTAATAGTCATGTATGATTGGTTTTTAAGATAATCAAAATCTGTATTCTCTGAGTTATAATTCATTATTATTGTTTTTCAAAGTTTAAAAATATTTAAACAAAAAAAATATTTAAGCAGCCTTAATGCAGTGCGATTTGCATGCAAATATAAGTCTCTGAAGTGCACATTTTAATAAATTTTGACCTGTATGGATGCCCAGGAAACCATCCTAACAGTCAAGAAAACGAATATACCTATAATCTCCACAAGTTCATGAATGCCACCCTGGCGATCTCTCCCACGCCTTTGCATTCCAAGACAAACCACTCTATACGTTATACAAATCAATGTCACTATACGTTAACTTGCATCTCTGGAGTTGTACATAAATGGAAGTAGACGGCAGGTACGCCCATTTTGTCTGGCTTTCTTTTCACACAGCATACTTATTTTAAAATTCACCCCATGTTGTTTGCACATATCTATGGCTTAATCTTTATTGTCCAGAAGGAGCCATTTATGTAATAAATGAACGACTTGTTAATCCATCCACCTGTTGGTGTCATCTGAGTAGTTTGCAATTTGAGAGGATTACAAACAGCGCTGCTGTCAACATTGCTGTACGCACCTTGGTGTCACGTTCCTCACCACAAAAACACTCAGAGTCACTCCTGGGGAACTGGGCTGCACGAAATAACCACACAAGAGACAGAGACACCTTTTTCTTTGGGGTTGCTGTGACGGCATCTCTGACCTTATGGGTCCACAGAAAGAGAGAGAGAGAGAGAGTGTGCTGACCCCTTTTATTGAGGAGAAGCCATTCACATGAGGTAAGGGATTCAGGGTGTTGAGTCTAGCTTCTGATGTCTGCTGTCAGCAGGTGACTGACATCTAGGAAGGCCACTCCGAAAGGCAGAGTAAGAGAAGGGGACACACAAAGGGCGTTTCCATGGAACATGCTATCCCAAACAGGGCAAAGGCGCAATATCACAAAGGAACAGGTGAGATTAATTTGACCCATGGAGCTGCAGGAAGGCACGCCTACACATGAAGACACTTTCTGCTACTTCAAGGATCGGGGCAATCAATATCCAGGTCACTACGAAAGTGACCGACAGGGCCTCTTCCGATCACAGGAAGGAGAATGCCAGCCATTCAGACTGGCTCGCCACACCTTGGTATAGTCATATGCTGTCATTTCCGTTGGGGAATTTCCCAAGAGTGGATGCCTGGGGTGTGTGGAAAGTCTATGGATACATTTTTAAGACACTGCTGCACTGTTCACCAAACGGACTGCACATTTTACAGCAGAGCATGAGGTTCTGAACTCTCCAGGCCCTTAGCAGCACTTGGTCTGGTCAGTCTTCTTAGTTTTCACCTTCTAACCTGTGTGTCGGGGTGTCACCTTGCACACAGCCTAAGCTGCTCTCCTTCGTGGTCACCGAAACATCATTTCATGCCTGCATTACATCAGATGTCTTCCTGCTCATTTTTTTTCTCATTTATTGAATAATTATTAGTAATGACTTTATTATTACTAATTAGTATTAAAAGTTTTTTATGCATTGTAACTACAAGTCTTTTATCAGATACGTAATTTGCTGATGTCTACTGCCAATCACTTGTTTGTCTGTTGTCTCAAGAATTATCTTTCAAAGAGCAGAAGTTTGTAAGTTTAGTGAAGCCCTTTTTATCGCTGTTTTATTTTTTTATTATGATTTTGGTTTGTGTCTAAGAAAGCTTTGCCTCTTCTAAGAGCACAAATAATTTTTCTTTATTTTCTTCCGGAAATGTTAGTTGTAATTTTTGCATTTATGTCTAGTGTTCTGTTACAGAAAGTTTTTTTGCATCTGTAAAGTATGATTAGAAGTTCTTAGAAAGATACACAAATACAGACACACGTACAGATACATACATGTGCCTATTTATACACATAACACACACATATTCAATTGCTATGGCAACGTCTGTTTTTAAAACTTTACTTTGTATATTGTTTGCTTTTATGCATTTGCTGAAAATCAATTGATTGCACAAGTGTGGATTTATTTCTGGAAAGCCTGCTCTGATCCACGGATCTATTTGTCTGTCTTTATGCTGCTACCACACTAACTTGATTTCTATAGACTTAAAATAAATCTTAAAATTATGCAGTTCTAAATTCTTTAAACTTTTTCAAAACTGGTTTTGACATTTTCAGTTCTTTGTATTTTCATATGAAGGTGAGAATCAAATAGTTAATTTCTATGAAAAGAATCCTGGAATTTTTTTGGGGGGATATGTTGAGTCTATAAGATCAATTGGGGAGAAAATCTGACATTTTTAATATTGGGTTTTCCACCACATGACTGTAACACATCTCTATACTTAGTTAGGTTCTCTTTATTTTCTCTCTGCAAAGTTCTATAGCATTTGATGTGCCTATTGGAAATAACTCTTGCTAGATTTATTTTTATCTCATATTTTTGATGCCCCTGGAAAATTGAATTGTTTCTACAGTTTCCTCTTTTGATTGTTCGTTAGGAATATGGTTGACTTCATCTTTTGATGCTGTGTCCTGAAACCTTGCTCAACATACACACCTGTTCTGGTACTGATGCTGTCCTACGGTCCACATGATAATTTTAAATATAGACAATGCTGTCATGGGTGAACGCAGACAGTTTGGCTTCTTTCTCTCTGAATAAGATTCTTTTTATTTCTTTTCCTCCCCTTACTACATACACTAGAATGTTCAATCTAATACTGACTAGAAGAGTTGAGAGTAGACAGATTTACTTCATTTTTATCCCTAGAGGAAAATCATTTACTCTTTCAGCATTAAGTGAATACTTGTAAATTATTTTTTGATGCCTTTTTTCAGGTTAAATAAGTTCTTCCTTCTTCCTAGTTTGCTCAGTGAGATCTTATATGAAGATGTGAGGTTTTGCAATGTTTTTTTTCTTCTTCCAAGATAAGACTTTTCATTTGTAGTCTGTGGATACAGCACATCACATTAATTTTCAGTTGTTCAAAGTGAGTTGATTGGCAACTTAAACTCCTCATGTGTCATTTTTGTTTCCTATTACAAGTTACTACAAATTTAGTGGCTTAAAGCAACACAGTTCATTCGCTTATAGTCCTAGAGGTCAGAATTCAAAAGGAATCTTCAAGGGTAAAAATCAAGATAACATCAGCTGGGCTGACTCCCAGAGGCTGCAGGAGATAAGGATTTTGTCTCTCCTGGCTTCTCAGGCTGCCTGCCTTCATGGGCTACTGGCCACATTGTTCCAATTTCTGTTTCCTTGGTAGATCACCTTCTTTTTGGCTTCTGGCTACCCCTCCATTCCTATCATAAGAATCACTGCAAACACTCCACAACCACCTACCTCCTCTCAAAGTCCCTTTTGCCACATAAGGTAACATTCCCAAATTCTTAGGATCACAACATGGACATATTTTGGAGGCCACCATGCCGCCCACCACACTGTGTAACAGAGTGCAAGTATAGGTTTGGGGTCCCATTATTCCACCTACCCCCTGGCTTGGTTGACATGTTTTCCATCAAATCTTAACAGATAATGTTGGAATTTCTGAAGCTACTCTTCACACTGCTAAACTCCTTTGTCATTTTTTTCATCTCTTTGTCTTATTACACAACATTTCTAGGCTAATTACTTTGCTCAGTCTTTCAGCTCATTAACTGACTCTTCAGCTATTTTTGTTCTGCTATTTATCTATTAATATATATTTTTCCTAATTGTCCTGCTTCTAAGTTCCAGAAATACAGTTCCATTTCATAGCAGCCAGTTTTTTTTTTTTTTTTTTTTTTTTTTTTGTTGTTGTTGTTTTGTTTGGTCTCCCTAAGGATATTTATTCTGAAGATTTTTTTTCCTATATCATTGGTTAAATTTGTTTTGGAGGGGGCTAATTCTGATCATTCAGTCTGGTGCTTATTTCAAGGTGCGTACTTTCCCCCCAAATGTTGGATCATTTCTAGCCGTTCCTATTTGTACTGAAAAGCTAGGCTGAAAGATATTGGAAGATGGAACACACATTTTTAGACCAGGTACACACCTGTTGTAAATCAAACTCCAGTGAACCAAGATGTTATTAAAGCATGTCATTAAGAACTACAAATATCTACCACGATTTCTTCATCCATTTATCTGTTGAAGGGCATCTAGGCTGGTCCCATATTTAGCTAGTATAAGTTGAGCTGCTATAAACATTGATGTGGCTGTGTCACTGTAGTATGCTGATTTTAAGTCCTTTGGGTATAATCTGAGGGGGTGGGATAACTGGGTCAAATGGTGATTCCATTTCAAGTTTTCTGAGGAATCTCCATGCTGCTTTCCATAATGGTTGCACCAATTTGCAGTCTGACCAGCAATATGAGTGTACCTTTTCTTCCATATTCTTGCCAACATTTGTTGTAGCTTTTATTCTTGACAATTGCCATTCTGACTGGAGTGAGAGGAAATATTTAGATGAATGGATAAAGAAAATGTAGTATATGTACACTATGGAATATTACTCACCCTTAAAGAAGAATGAAATTATGGCCTTTGCTGGTAAATGGATGGAGCTGGAGAATATCATGCTAAGTGAAATAAACCAATCCCAAAGAACCAAAGGCTGAATGTTTCCTCTGATATGCTGATGCTTATTCACAATGGCTGGGGTGGGGTAGGGAAAATAGAGGTACTTTGGATTAGGAAGAGGGGAGTGAAGGGAGGGGAGAGGGTGTCAGGGTAGGAAGGACAGTAGAATGAAAATGACATTATTACCCTATGTGCATATACGATCACACGACTGGTGTGATTCTACATCTTGTACAACCAGAAGAACGAGAAGCTACATTCCTTTTATGTATGATGTGTCCTAATTCATTCTATTCTAGTGTATAACTAATTAGAACAAATTTTTAAAAAACAACTACAATAAGAGATAGAATACAGCTCCAAAGATTTTTTTTTGTGTCATCTTCAGTGCGGTGTTTCATTTCTCTGGACACAGAACATATTCTTCAGGTCTCCCAAGTGAAACCTATTCTTGTGAGTACTTTGTTGCAGGCATGAACTGCAACAAAGTCTTTATAAAAGTAGAGCCTTCGTATGGAAACAGTAAGGAAGCATGCTTGTCTGTAGGCACACACGCAGGCTGCTGCTTGCAGATTTCCCTCAGGTGCTGCTTTGCTTCTTCAGGGCCAACACTCTAAAAACCCTCCCCCCCAAAAGTTATTCGCTTCCTACATTTTGGTTCTCAGGGGTTTTTCTCAAGGGCAGAAGTCCCTGCTGCTGGATGTTAAGTAGGGGGGAGGCAGGGCAATGCAGCAGCTGTTTCATCTTTAATCCTTTAATTCATTTCTCTGATGACTTCCCCTATCTCCCTCCAGCTCTTCTTGCTTGTGGACTCTGAGCCTGGCATTTCTCAGGAGATTCTGTGGGAAAACGAGCTCCAGCTTCACACTTGCTTCTCTTCAAAGTGAATTTTCCGTGCTCTCCTTTCTCTTTTATATCGATCTGATTTTTATTTTTTCTTTTTCCTTTTTTTTTTTTGTTGGTTGGTTTTTCTATGATTTATGATCACAAATAAAATTTCTGGGTTTTCCCGCGTGTGTACCTTCACCTGTCGCGGCATGGCCAGGTCGTTTTAAAGAGATGGGGACAATGTCCAATCCCCCCCCCCAGCAGGCCAGTGCTCCCCAGCATCATGCTCTCAAATTTTGCATAACTGGCAGGTGAAACCGCATCTCGTTGTGGTTTAAACTTTCATTTTCCTGAATGTTGGCAAGATACAGTCTTTCCATGTCTGAATGAAGAATTTTGCTGTATGACCTGGGAATTAGCGCTCTATAGGTTGGCTTATCTTTTTTTGTTTGTTTGTTTTTGCTGAGAAGGAATTCCTCATATATTCTGGGTAGTGAGTCTTCCTTATGAGACGGAATGGTAGATTTCTTCTGTCAATTTGTGATCTCTTTTCTTATATTATTTTTCATTTATATAAGTATTGTTTTTAATAAATATAATGTAACTTTTCTTTCTGCTCTGTATTTTTGTGTTTTATTGTAATAAAACTTTCCTTCCCTGAGTTTATATAGATAGCCTCTTTTGTTTTTTTAAAATTAAAACAACATTTAAAAAAATATTTTGGTCTTGAATTTGCATGCATATATTTTTATATGCTCAAATTATGGTAATTATCATTTCTAACTCATCAAATATTATAACTGCAATGTTTTGGGAATCTTCAAACTTCTCTTTAATTGTTTATAAATGTGTTAAAAATGTATAAGAAGTGTATGTAAATTGTTATAGATTATAATTATCCTACTGTCCTATACAACATTAGAACTAACTTCTCCATCTAACAATACCATAAGGAAATAAATACTTTATTTATAAGGTAGTATATACTTTATTAAGTACTAAGTACATACTTTGTTAAGTATTAAGAAATTGTTCTTGATATCTGATAGACATGTCCCTTTCACCATGGTTTTTCTTTCAAAATGAATTGGCTATTTCTGGCCCTTTAATTTTTTAAATAAATTTTAGAATCAGAAGTAGCATTTTGGGATTTTAATTACAATTATTCTGAATATTTGAATATATTTGAAGATAAGTGACAGTTTTGCAATTTTATCAATGTACAGGGCTAGTTTCTCTTCATTGTATGTCACCCACAGCAACATTTTAGGGTGTTCATCATAACGCCCTGCCTTTCTTTAGTTTTCCTCCTCTGTGGACCTAATTATTTTTCCTTTTTATAATTGTTATGTAATTAATTGCTCATTGCTGGCGAGAAGAAATGCAAATGTATTTTGTATGATTAGCTTATTTCCAGACACCTATAAATAAGTTATTGATTTTAATAACTTATTCATAGACTCTTCTGGATCTTCTATAGAGGCGATCATACATATGGGAATCAGGAAAATTCCAGCACTTATACCTTTGGCTTCTTGTGTAGTTCTGTTAATAAGACCCCCATGTGATGCTGCACGGGCTGAATTCTGCACATCTCAGAACACACTGTGCAAAGTAACAAGAAGAGGTGCTGGAAAAGCTTTGCAGAGCAGGGGTGTCCTAGTCTTTCCTAGTTCTGATGTGCTGAGGAAGGGATGCTATTGACTCCGAAGTTTTCTGCAGGTTTGCTTGGATACACTCTGTGGAGTTAAGTATGTTTCCTTATAATTTAATTTCTAAGAATTTTATGTTTCATGGGCATTATGAATCTTCATCAAGTGTTTTTTAACTCCCTAATGAGAAAAATCACATGATTTGTTTTACTCTATAATCTCTTAATAGAATGCCTTGCCATAATAGATTATCCAAAGTTAACGCCTTATATTTGGGGAGTAAATCCCACGTCATCATAATTATGTGTATTTGGAAAGAGAGAGATCAAGATTGATCTGCTAAGTGGTTTGATAATTTTAGCCTCTGTGCTTCTAAGTATTATAGGTCTGTAATCTTCTTCTCACACAATTATTGGCTGGCACTGATATAAAGTTCACATCATCCTTCTAAAGTAGGACCATTTGATTTTTCTGTGAGAGTTTCTGTGATGTTGAAATCCCTTTTTCTAGATTGTTTTGCTACAACTCACCTGTCAATCTGTTTATGGCAGTGTACTTTTAACTCATATTCAATGTCTTTAATGGTACTAGTTTTTTCTGCCTGTTTTTCTTTCTGTTTCAGCAAGCGATGTTTTGTTGGTGTTTAAGGAAAGTGCTTATTTAGTACAAATTCCAAATCTATTTATCTAGCTCTTCAAGAATAACACTCTTTCACTAATCTTTTGAATTTTCACTTTAGCTGTAGATGTAGGCTTTTTTTCTACTTAATCCTCATATTATTTACTTAAATCTTATCTTGTTTATTGTTTTTTGTTGCCAAATCTATTTGTTTTGGAAAACTATTTGTTTTTCTATTGGTTCTTTTTAGTTATACATGACAGTTGAATCCATTTGATATACTTACACAGGGATGGACTGTATCTTTTTCTAACCAGGACCCCGTTCAATGGTGAGATTCACTGTGGGGTGGTGTTTGTTCTCTGTTTGGTTGTTGTATTTTCTTATTTGTGTTACTCCCCATATTCATTTATCTTCATTTTTGCTCTATTTTACTCTAAGTTCTTAAGTGAGTATTTGCCTGATCAATTTTTCAGACTCTTAGCACACTTTTTATTTATTTATTTATTTTAGTACTGGGGATTGAACCCAGGAGTCCTTAACCACGGAGCCACATCCTCAGCTCTTTTTATTTTTTATCTGGAGACGGGTTCTTTCTAAGTTGCTTGGGGCCTTGCTTTAAGTTGGTGACACTGGCTTTGAACTTGCGATCCTCCTGCCTCAGCCTCCCAAGTCGCTGGAATGACAGGCGTGCGCCAGGTTAGACTAATTTTTAAAATTCAATTAAGCTTTTAATCTCCTTCAGAAATATACAAGAAACTTAAAAGAATCTCAGTATCATATACCTGGCTATTTTTTTTACTACTCTTAGTATATTTTGTTTCTAACTTGTTTTCAACACCCTTCCAAGTTAGTCATTGTTTTTCTCATCGTTTAACACTTAAAAAGTCCAGCCACACTTATCTGTTGCTTTGCTCACTGTTTCTTCTGACATCTAAATTCTTGCTCTGGATCCAAGTTTCTTCTTCATGATGTATGTCTTTTAGACACTCATTCAATAAGTGGTTTTTTTATTGGTAAATTCAGTCTTGTCTTCCTGAAAAATAATGAGCTCTAAATTTTAGGTTTAAAGCTCTCTCTCTCTCTCTCTCTCTCTCTCTCTCTCTCTCTCTCCCTCTCTCTCCTTCTCATCTGCTGTAGTAAATTCCCTCAGATTCCATGTTCTTCAGTTTTGTGACAACATACTCAGATGTGGCTGTTAGATACATGTGTCCTGGAATTTGCTGTCCTTCCTAAATCTGAAAGCAAGGTTCCTTCATCAGTTGTAGAAAATCCTTACCGTTGTGACATCAACAGCTGACCCAGCCCCCTTCGTTCACCTTCTTCCTAGAAATCCGGTGAGATGTGTACTCTGAATCTCTCATTCTATTCCTTACGCTTAGCATGTTCTCTCTTCTTCTCTCAGTGTGGCGTCTGAGTCGTTTCCAAATATTTATTTCACTTCAAAAATGTATTTGTTCTCTTTTAAAAACCATTATTAAGTGGCTGATGTCAATCATTATATCTTATTTTTCAGAAGATCTATTTGGTTGCTAATCCTACTTTCCACCTTATATTGCACTAAAAACTCTCTGTGCCCTTCCCATCCACCCCTCCCTTCTACAGTCCCCAACTCATTTCTGGTCTTTTACTGTCTCCTTTGCTTTGCCTTTTCCAGAATGTCATCTTGCTGGAATAATGCAGTATGTAGATTTCTCAGGTTGACTTCTTTCACTTAATAATATGCATTTAAATTTCTTCTGTGTCTTTTCATGACTTAATAACACAGTTCTTTTTAGTGCTGAATAATAGTCCATTATCTGGATGTATCACCATTTATCACCTTCTATAGGAAACAGTGGTGCACGCCTACAATCCCAGCTACTCAGGAGACTGAGGCAGTTCAAGGCCAGTCTGCACAACTTAGTGAGACTCTGTCTCAAAGTAAAAAATCAGATGAACTGAGGATGAGTTTCAGTGACAGGGTGTCCTTGGGTTCAATCCCCAGTACTCAAAAATAAAAAATAACAAATGAATTAAATGAAAAACATGAAAGGCATCTTGGTAGCTTCCAAGTTTTAGTAATTATGAATAAAGCTGCTAGAAATACCCATGTGCTTATCTTTGTGTGAATATAAGTATTTATTTCCTTTGGGCAAGTACCATGTAGCACGGATCATGTAGCATGGATCAGATGGTAAGGGTATGTTCAATTTTGTGTTCCCAAGTACCATTTTGCATTTCTGCCAGCAATGAATGAGGGATCCTGATATCCCACATCCTCATCAGCATTTGGTATTGTCAGTTGTACGGATTTTGACAGTTCTAATAAGTATGGAATATTATCTCCATTGGTTTTATTTTCATTTTCTTGGTTTCATATAATGTAGAACATCTTTTCATATTTTATTTGCCATCTGTATAAACTCTTTGGTGAGGTGTATCTTAAGGACTTTGACCCATTTTTTTAAATAAATTAAAATGTTCTAATTCATACACTATATGTATCTATGAGGAATGACGTAAATATATCACAAAATAGTTTAAAGAGAAAGTTTTGAATATAGCCACCATATAGAAATGAGAAAAGTTGTGACATGGACACTATTCCTCTATATACATGTATGATTACGCAACCCGTGTGATTCTGCACCATGTACAGTCAGAAGAATGAGAAGTTGTGCTCCATTTGTGTACAATGTGTCAAAATGCATTCTACTGTCATATATAAAAATTAGAACAATTTTTTGGGGGGAGTATACCAGGGATTGAACTCAGGGGCACTTGGCCACTGAGCCACATCCCCAGCCCTATTTTGTATTTTATTTAGAGACAGGGTCTCACTGAGTTGCTTAGCGCCTTGCTTTTGCTGAGGCTGCCTTTGAACTCGTGATCCTCCTTCTCAGCCTCCCAAAGGCACTGGGATTACAGGCTAGAACAAATTTTTTAAAAAGTTTAAGATGATAGACATGTTAATTACCCCAATCTATTCATTCCCTAATACATACTAGAACAAATCATTGCATCAGACTCTTCTTTTAAATTGGGTTATTGGTTTTCATATTGTGGAATTCCTGCTTTGTGTTTTTATATTATGTACTTCTTATATTTTAAATCCACTTTTAATTCTTCTCCTGCTAATACTTTGAATACAGTGATTCTATTAGTCAAGGTTGAGGACCTAATTCTTATGTTTGTTTTTTCTGCTGATTGTTGCTCTCTGGCTTGATTTCTCCTTTTGATGCTTTCCTTTTTGACCTCAGATATCTTGTTCAGTGCATCCTTGGCTTTGACAACCCTGTGAAGCGTGCATTGAAGGTCTTTCCCTCCAGAGAGGTTTTCATTTGCTACTGAGAGGGGCTCTGGATGGCCTTGGTATTCCTCAGACCCCCCCCCCAGTTCTTCATAATGAACAGTTGGGGTATAAATATGCAGAGAAGACTTTTTTTCCTTCTAAACCTATGCTGAA
Organism: Marmota monax; assembly: GCF_021218885.2. Lineage (NCBI taxonomy): Eukaryota > Metazoa > Chordata > Mammalia > Rodentia > Sciuridae > Marmota > Marmota monax. The sequence continues at coordinate 7,554,926 of NW_026695202.1, forward strand.
AAAGACACTTTCCCTTTTACTCTCCTTTGTTAGTGGGATATTTTTTCTAGTGCATTGTTTTCCCCCATTGTAGCCCCTGGAGGATTTCAGGCCTAAGCAGAGACTCAGTTCCAATTTGCAGCCTTTAAAAGACCAAAGGCCTGTTTTCTCCCCTGACATTCATTAACACTCAAACTCTGGGTAGGAAGCATAGCAAACCCTCCCAGGAGAACTCCTGCATGGGTGTCCTGACAGCTCTCTTTTCCAGGTATCCTTATGTTTTAGGTCCCTTAAGATGTCACTTTCCTTCTCAGAAGCTCAGCTCTGTACTTGAAAGATGTTACAATTTATCCATCATTTCTAAGTGTTTTATTGTTTTATTTAAAAAGGTTTTCAAAAAGTTTCCCAGACTGACAGAAAAAAAAAGATATTCTCGTTGCTTTTTGTATTTTAAATCTACATCAAAATTATGGTCCACTAATGACCTGCTCTTACATTTTCCAACATCGTTAAGTATTTATTGGTTTTTTATTATATTTTTTACATCATTCATAGAAATTTTTATGCATAAGGCATAAAAAGCAGTTGAACTTGGTTTGCCATCTCAACCCAATTTTTGAACTGGGTCTTGAAGGTTGCCAAGTGGAAATGGAGACTAAGGCCACTCTATGCCAGGCAAGACCATCATTAAGAATATGCTTTCCACAGGGAGCAATAAAAACTTAAGTGGAGTTAGAGACCACGCTATCCATTAGGACAGAGATACAAGATGGGCATAAAGGGGAGATAGGTTTAAATGATATTTAAAAGGATCTTGCATGATGACAAAGAGTCTGAGCTCCGCCATATAACTCAGCAAAAATAGTTGCCATTTATTTATTATTTAATAGATGGTAGGCATTATATCAGATATTTTATATAGGGAATATTACCCACATTTTTATAAATAAAGTGGGACAAAGCGAGATTCGTCGAGTGAAGGTCATGCAGATCCCAGGAAGTGGAGCCAGCATTCCATATGACTGTGGAGCTCATGAATCCAGTCACTCTCTGATCAACAAAGGCAAGCCAGTAAAGGATTTTAAGACAAGAGAGAGGCAATCAGACTGGTTGTTGAGGAAGCTTAGTCTGTTGACCTGAGAGAGCAATGAATGGAGGAATTACACACCACTCTCAGGGCTGCTTACTGGAGAAGAAAGCTGTAACCTGGGAAACAGACAGCAGAACAAAGGGTCCCCTAGCAGGTGGCAGGAAAGGTCTTTACTTTCATTCTTCATGAGAAGAGAGGTCACAGGAAGGTTGCAGCCAAGGAGAGCAATCTTGATGCATTTCCGAAGGTGCATTTGTATTGTTATGTAGGGAATGGATTATAGGAGGGTAAAGATTAAAGCAGAGAATTATGCATTGCTGGTTACTTTGTTACTTCAATTTACAAGGAGAGGCTATTTAGGACTCCCTGGCTGGGGAGCAGAGGTGAAGAATATAAGACCACTCAGAAACCAGTGCATGGAGGATCAGCTAAGTAGATGGTTCACAAGAGCCATAGTGTCTCTCTAAAGAGAAAAGGAGGTAAGGAGAGAGATCTTGGCAAGGTATAGAAATTGGAAAAATAATATAGGGGCAGAGTATCAGCAAGGGGAAATCATGTTCTCATTGGTAACATTCATATTCTATACTTTGGAAACTCTCCAGAGATCTGGGAAAGAGAAAAAGGCTTTGTGATGTAGAAATAGTCTATGTAGATGAGGACTGATTGACAAACACAGACTCAGATGGCAGTTTTGTTCTCTCATGTCATATTTTAAATTTCATCAGAAAGGTATTATTGCTCTCAATTTATGGATAAGAAGCAATCTCAGAGATGTTAGCTAACTTACCTAAGGCTGATTACCAGCAACTGGCAGAGATGAAACTCAACACTGATTTTTATGGTCCTAAAGGGTATACTTTTTATGGTCCTAAAGGGTATACTTGCTGGGAAGGAAACTCTGTCTTAATCAAGGTGACAATTACTCCACAGTAGACTAAAGGTAGAGGGGGTTCCAGGAAATTGCAGTCCAGATAGACACATCTTGGAGGTGGCTTTCAAGTTCGCTAATGTTTTCAAATGTCTCACCCTTAGATGGCTCTCTCCCTTCCCCCCAGAATTCGTGTTCAGTTCTAAATCTGGAGGCTTTTTCTTTCCTTTGGGTCATAAGCCAGAGCACCCTAGGGCGACCCCATGCATCCTCATCAAGACCACTGCACTTCCCCTGAGAGCCTGGGGCTGTCGGATTCCACCCCGCCCTTGATGCTTCCTAATGGTGGATCCTGCTGACACCACACTGTCAGGGACACATTTAGGGGGCTTCCTGGGGCTCTGTAAGCAGCTCTGCTTGTGCAGGGGGCAATGGTGGTGAAGGAAAACTTTTTTTCCATTTTCACCCCTTTTTATCTCCATGGGCTGAGAGAGAAAGAGAAGAGAGAGCTTTAGTTCCTCCACCTCTGTGGATAAAAATGTGCAACCACCTTCTCTTTTGCCCTTATTTGTTCTAAAAGTCAGAATTTACTATCTTAGGCATAAAGAGAGAAGTCTGATTGACAGAAAGAAGTCACGAGTCCACAGATTAGACAAGAGGACATCTACTGTAGTTTCAGTGTGTTCCCCAAAAGTTCATGTGTTTTAAAAACTTAATGGCATTAAGTTTTAATGGCTTTTGGACATGGGGGGCTCTGGGGAAGTCATTAGAATTGAAGCTGTGAGAGTAGGGCCTCCACATGGCATTGGTGACTTTGTAAGAAGGGGGAGAGATGTTCATCTCCCCGTGTGATGTTCTGTGTCACAGTATGATGCAGAAAGAATGCCCTCGCCTGGTACTGTTACCTTGGACTTCCTGGCCTCCAGAACTGTGGGCTAAGCTCCCATTCTTTGTAAATTACCCCGTCTGTCATATTCAGTTATAGCAACAGAAACTACAAGACTAAGACAGGGACAAAGACAACCTCAAAGAAAGCAAGGCAAAAAAGAAAGAAAGAAAAGAAAGAAAGAAACCAGGTGAGAAAAAAATCCATCCACAGACTCTATAAATTAACATAGCTAGAAGGATGCAACTTCATACATAAACAGTCTATCAAATCCTGCTAACAGGATAGGTCCAATTTATATTTACTACTTACCTGCTCTGTGCTGGGTCTGGGGTGTTGAGATTTTCTCCTACATTTTCTCATTTAATGCTCTTGCAAACCCAGAGAGTTACAATGAACTGTACTTTTAGAGATGAGAAGAATGATATTCCCAAAGATTAAATGGCTTATGCAAGTTGAGCTCAGCTTAAGTGTCAAAGCCAGAGTGCTAACCCAAGTCTTTCTGATTTCCAAGGCTGGGACTCTTTCTGCCATGATTCTGCAAAGTTAGCTGAGGTTGGAAATGAACAATTTCAGGAAACTGCTGAAAAAATGAGTTTCTGTGGAAGGTAAAAGGGACAGAAAACTGGTTGAGTCCTTTTTAGCTCTGCATCCAGATTGTCTTGGTCAATTAGGGCTGATTATCAGCAACTGGCAGAGATGAAATTCAACACTGATTTTTAAGGCCCTAAAGGGTATACAACATATCATAGACTGCATACTTTATTTTTTAAGAAATTTTTATTTCTCGGTTTTCGAGACTGGGAAGTCCAAGGTCAAGTTGCCAACAGACTGGAATTTGGTGAGGGCTTCTTTCTAATATATACATGACACCTTCTCACTATGCCTTCACCTGGCAGTGGGGTAAGGCAGCCTCTTGGGGATTCTTCTGTAAGGATAATAAATCCCCTAACCCATGACCTAACTGCCTATCAAAGTCCAACTCTGAAAATCATCATATTGGAAACTAGTCAAAACATATGAATTTTGAAGGGAGACAAAACATTCAGACCAGCTCTGGCACACTGCCCCTCCTCCGTTGTCTTCTTTAGGTCTCTATTTATTCTCCCAGTGTATATTTATTGTTCCCAGAGTCTCTTGTTCTGTACCCTTTCAGTTTCTGTTCATCAAGAAAGCCTTAAATCCCTGCAATGTGCTGGCTGCTGAGACCCCAAGGGACACAAACATGGTCATAGTTTAAAAGCAAAATTGGTCAAGAGTCGGGATCCGATCTGGAGTCTGGTGTCTATTCAGGCTTGGTTTGCTGATTCCACAAATATTGGCTGAATCTGTACTGAGTACTAGACATTGTTCTTTTTGGCTAGGGATTTAGCCATGAATATAATTTCTATGTTCTACATTGTTTATGTTCTTGTAGGAGCAGCTGGACAATAAACAAACACAAATAAAATGTAAGTTGGTAATGAAGCCAATGATGGAAAATAAAGCAGAGGGTGCTGGGGGCTGCTGTTTGGAGAAGACCCCTGTGGGGAAGTCGTATGAGCAGAGAACCCCGTGGAGTGGGGGTGACCGCTGGGGAGAGCAGTGCCTAGAGGACAGAGCCATGTCAAGGGCAGTGGGGATGCACACTTAAGGCATTCCAGGGGTGACAAGAACCTTGTGTGGTTAGAGCTCAGCAAGGAGCGGACTGTTGGAAATGAGGCCCAAGAACTAGCAGGGAAATAAGAAATTGGGGTCTTAAGGCCAATTATAAAGTTTTGGGGTATGATTGAATAGTGTGGCAAGCTACTTGAGCAGAGAAATGCAATATTCTGACATGGCTTAAAGGATCTCTCTGGAAGCTATCCAGAAAACAAACCTTGGGGGATAAGATCTTAGAGAGAGGGCCAGTCTGGAACTCACGGTACTCAGAAGAAAGGCCAGGGTAGTATCAGTAGATAGAGATATAAATGGCAGAATTAAGTATAGTATAAAACTGATCAAGACTTTTTCTTGAGTGTGCTAATAAGGAACAAATTCATCCAGTAAAATGTCTGTTTCAGCTGGGTGCAGTGGCACATGCTTGTAATCCCAGCAATACGGGAGTCTGAAGCAGGGGGATTGCAATTTAAGGCCAGTTTCCACATCGTAGCAAGGCCCTAACAACTTAATGAGTCCCTGTCCCTAAATAAAAAAAAATATTTAATAAAGGGCTGGGGCTGTGGCTTAAGTGCCCCTGGGTTCAATTCTCAGTACCAAAAAAGAAAAAGAAGAGGAGGAGGAGGGGAGGAGGAGGAGGAGGAGGAGGAGGAGGAGGAGGGGAGGAGGAGGAGGAGGAGGAGGGGAGGAGGAGGAAGAGGAGGGGGAGGAGGAGGGGGAGGAGGAGGAGGAGGGACATAAAAGAAAGACAAGAAAAAGAGACTTTAATTCAGAAGTTCTGGATGCTTTCCCAGACCTATCACCCCCTAAGTCTATCTCACTTCCAGCTCTGTTACTCCCAAATTTCTGGGAAATCTGTAAATCTACCTATGCACAGTTAATTAACCCCATGATAAGTAGATTAAGCGAAGAGAGATACAAGATCTTGAGGAACCCCTCATTTAGAGCTCCAGTACTATCTGCCAACCAGACAATGAAGACCTCACCAGCCTGAGGACCCTGAGAATAACCAGACACCAGAAACTGTCTTGAGATCACTGGAATGGTATCATTCCCACAGCCTCCCCATGCCCACCCCTTGCCAAATTTCCTTTAAAAGGAGAACCAAGAACCCCCAAAATACCACTCTCACACTCAAGATGGCCCACATCCTCCCTTGCTGTACCCTGTGAGGGTTCATCTGGACTCTCAGCTTGATGGGATTAAGAGATGCCGGAGATTAAGAGACTGCTGGGTGTGTTGATGGGGGGGGGTTCCAGAGACGGTTGAGATGTGGGACAGCAAACTGACGGGGAGTCCCACCCCCAGTGTGGGCAGCTTGGTCCAACAGGCTGGGGACCCGGGTGGACAGAAAGTAGAGGGAGGAGGAAGTCAATGCAGACGCAAATCCAAGTCTTCTTGAGCAGGTGCTTGGGTTGCTGCTGCTGTTACCGTCAGCTTTTTTGCTGCTCTGCCTAAAAGACCCAACCAGAACCGTTGTAGAGGAGGAAAAGTTTATTTGGAGGCTTACGGCTTCAGAGGTCTCAGTCCATAGACAGCTGGATCCACTCCTTGGGGGGCTCAAGGTGAGATATAGCAACATGGTGGAAGAGGGTGGCAGAGGGAAGCGGCTCACATGATGATCAGGGAGCAGAGACAGACAGACTCCATTCACCAGATACCAAAGGTATACCCCAAAGGCACGTCCCCAATGGCCCACCTTCTCCAGCCACACCTACCCGCCTTCAATCGCCACTCAGTTGATCCCATCGGGAGATTGATTCACTGGTTGAGTTAAGGCTCTCATAACCTGATCATTTCTCCTCTAAACCTTCTTGCATTGTCTCACACAAGGGCTTTTGGGGGACACCTCACATTGAAACCTGCCATTGCATGAGGACACTGGGCTCCAGTCCTTCGCTCCTCCAAAGCAGACTCTGACCATCAATTCGCCAGGTAGCCCTAGGCCTTTAGTCCCAGGTTGGGGCTACATCAATGGTAGCCTCTGCTCTTGAGCCTCCAGGTTCTTGAACTGAGCAACTACTAGTTCCTCTGACTGTCTAGCCTGCAGATGGCCACTGTGGACCATTTAGTTTCTGATCATATAGTCCAAACTAATAAGCCCTCTTTTTATAATCATATATAAATATATTCCTATATCTCCTCTTGGCCCTGTTCTGCTACAGAACCTGAGTAATACAACCCCAAAGTTTTCTCTTTCTTGGGATAGTCCTGATTTTCCCTTGAATAAGTGTCTATTTTCTAAATAAACCTCTGTCTACGCTGACTGCTGTGTGCTGAAATTCTCTTCTGTCATGAATGCCAACAACCCCACTGGTCTAGTTCCCTCCTCTCTCTGGGAACTCCTCAAACCTTTCGTCTCCTGTGGTGGGACCAGCAAAGGGCTGAAGGATAAGCTAGTGAGTTGCCAGAGGCATAAGGAGCCACATGAAGAAATGTGCTTCAAAAGAAAGGCGTTTGGATCAGCACGCCGAACTCCACCTACTGGGACGCTCCAAGGCCTGGAACCTAGGATCACAAGGACCGCACTCCTGGTGTGAGTGTGGGTGTCCCCGGTTAGACAAAGACATCTGCCTCCTCGTGGCTTTCACAAAACAAGTGACATGGGGACAAGAACAAAGCTCAGGAGGAATTCGAGCTGACAGTGGGTTACGAGCCCATCGGCGCCATCCTTACAAAAACACCCCAAATAAATAGGAGCTGCCTTGAGGAGACCCGTCTACAATAATCATGGCACGAGGAACTAAATTTGGGAATAAAATAGAAGTGTGAGTCAACCCTGAAATTGTGAACAGAGAGAGATTTCCTTACATAAAGCATTTAAATTTTCCTCACAGTGGAAAAAAACATCTGAGCAAGTATATATATATATATATATATGTATATACTTTCCTAAGTTTGTAAATACTTGCTCGGACTTTAACATGCTCTAGGTTTTTCCCTCACCGTACAGAACATTTAAATATATGTGTATATGTATGTGTATTTTTTTAACCACACCAAAAGTTCTACCTGAGAAACAGACTGACAACCTGTTTGGAAAATGAGTAAAGAAAAGCATGATGCCGCTATATAAAGAGTATATATGGGCTGGGGCTGGGGCTCAGTGACACAGTGCTTGCCTAGCATATGTGAGGCCCTGGGTTTGATTTTCAGCACCACATACAAACAAATAAATAAATAAAGGTCCATCAATAACTAATAAAAATATTTTTTAAAAGAGTATATATATATGTGTGTGTGTGTGTGTATGAATATATATACACATATATATAGAAAGAGAGAGAGAGTGCGAGTGCCAGTCAATGAGTAAAAAAATGTTATATCTCACTCATAATTTAAGAATGCAAATTTAAGCAATGAGATCTCATTTGTCGCCTTTCTAATTCACAAATGTTAAAAGGATTGAAAACATTCATTTCTGTCAAAGGTACAGAGAAATAAAATCTCATGCATAGTTGGTGGAAGCCCATATTGAGACATGTCATGCAGTGATTTTCCATTATCGATAAAATATTTTTTAATAAATTTTAAACTTCATAGACTTAAAGACAAGAATCACATGATTTTATCAATAGACGCAGAAAAAGCATTTGACAGAATAATTTTAGAGTCACATAAAAACTGAGACGCTAAGTTGAGAGTCCCCATACCTCCCACCCAGCCACCCTCGGTATTTACAACTTACATTATTGTGGCTTATTTGTCACAATTCATGAGACAATATTAACCCATTATTGCTAACTAGAGACGCGACTTTGCTCAGATTTCCTTGGTTTTCAGTCTATCGTGTCATTGTGTTCTAGGGTTCATTCAGGGAGCACCCACATGTGTCTCACTGTGAGGCCCCTCTTGGTCATCTGGTACAGGGGCTGCTTGCCCGCTGGACTCTTCTGGCTTTTCCACTCTTCGGAGGAAGTCACCATATGCATCCCCATGAGGGAGTGGAGAGGTCTGCTGGTACAGAATGGAGGGGTCACCCTTGTGTAGGGCAGCGTATCTACCCACTATCACTTGGCATTCTTCATGGGATATTTCTGTCTCCTTTGTTTATTCATTGGATAATTTATCTCCATCAGTGCGGATTCATAGATTCTTATTTTATACTGTGACTTACAGTCTAGTTCAAGTGTATTTATTCTGTTGCTCAAGATTTTCCCAGTTTTTCCCTCAGGAGCTCCTTTAAGTGGCCCCCATGGTCCCCCCGGCAGACCCCCATTGTTGTACTTAAAACAAAGAAACACTTCTCTATTTTCTTGTGCTACAAGATGCTCCAGCCTCAGCTTGTATATTTACTGCCCCAGTCTCAGAATCAGCCATTTCTCCAAGGAGCCCTTGTTCTTTTGATTAGAAAATGATACTAGACTCGAGATCACAGTACAAGACAGGCTGGTTGCTGCCGTAGCATCCCTGTTTCCACATCCTGTCAGCTAACAGAAAAAAGGAAATGCATGTGGGCGCTAATTTTTTCTATATACATATGCATCGCTATTTCTGTATGTAAACAACCATATCTATTTTAAGCCAAACATGCATTCGTGCTGACATCTCTGGTTTGACTCCATCACCACATGGATCACTCTCACATTCTTCCCTTATTTGCAACTTCCCAGAAGTGACAAGCCAGCTCCCAGGAGCCACCATCCATTTACTTAATTGTCCAGTTGTAGTTCAATTTACATGTATAGTGGTTTTAGAATTGTTAGCCCGTGCCTCCTGGGGAAACAGCTCCATCAAGGCCGGTGCGCAGTTCAGTGGGCCTTTAGTCTTGGAGACCTCGTTCATTTCCAAACGTACTGAGGTCAGCACTTCCTTGCCCTGTTCTCCTCAGTGAAATTGCTTCATCCACTTGTAATACAGTGAGGTTATTTTGCTACATTCTGTGCATCATCCTGGGATCTCTCTAACCTCCTAAATTATTTAAAAGTTTCTTTCCCGTATTGAAGTCCACTCTGTGGGCTATAAAGTTCATTAGATTTTGACAGAAACAGGGTGTTGTATATCTACAATTACAGTATCATATAAAATAGCTTCAAAAAATATGTTCCTCACCTAATCAGCTCCCTCTCCAAGGCTACACCTGGCAAACACCCATCTGTCTACCATCTTTGTAGTTTTGACTTTTAGAATGTCATATAAATATCACATAGGAGGCTGTGTTTTACAAAAGACTTCTTTCGCTAATAGATTCATCCACATTTTTGTGAGGCTTAATAACCAGTTCGTTTTATTTTACTGATGAATAGTATTCCCCTTATGGCTGTCCCGAGCTTATCTACTCACCTGTTGAAGAATATCTTGGTTGCTTCTACTCTTGAGGGTTGTAAGGAAGGGTGCTATAACATTCGCATTCATGGTTTTGTACCTACCTGATTTTTCAAATAGGCATTGTTCTTTCTTAGGAGTATGATTGTTGGATACTTTGGTCTGACTATTTTTAGCTTTGTTAAGAAGATACCTGTCTTCTCATGTGACTGTAACGTTTTGCATTCCTACCATCAAGGAATGAGTTCAGTTGTATTTTTTTTTTTTTGACAGCAATTAGTATTGTCAGCTTTTCTGGATTTCAGTCTTTCTAATAGATGATTGGTGATACTTCATTGTTGTGTTAATTTGCATTTCCCTAAGATATTGAACACCTCCTCCTCTGTTTTATATCTTCCTTGGTGAGGTGTTTAGATATTGTGTTCATTTTTTAGATTGTTTGTTTTCTTATTGAGTTTTAAGATTTATTTATATTTTAGGATGAAAATCATTTATCAGAGGTGCATTGGGCAAATATTTTCTTCTGTCTTTTGATTCTAATAGTGTCTCTCATAGAGCAAAAGTTTTTAATTTTAATATAGTCCAATTTATCATTGTCTTCTTTCATGGATGGTTCTTTAGATATCTGCCCTATACAATTATGTCAGCTGAAAATGGGTACATTTAGTTCATCCTTTCCAATTTGTAAACTCTGTAATATTTTTAGAATCTTATCACATGAGCTAGAATACTAATGTATTGTGCACGAAGAATGGGAGGAATGGAAGCCTTCCCTTGTTCTCAGTGTCAGGGTCACGTTTAGTATCTCATCATTATGTACAGTGTCAGCTAAAGGCTGTTTTGAGGATATTCTTTTACTACTTTGGGAAAATTCTCCTTTATTGCTAGTCTGTAATGGTTTTTATCCTGAATGAGTGATGGATTTTGACAAGATTTTCTGCAAGGATTGATATGATCATATGACTTTTCTTGTTTAGCCTATAGTAGATCACATGGATTACTTTTCCAATGCTGAGCAAGTCTTGGAATAAATTATAATTGTTCCTATTGCATAATTCCCTTCATACATTATTGGATTCAATTCCTAATATTTTATTGATGATTTCTGATAAAATCTATGTCCATGAGAGAGAGTGGTCTCTAGTTTTTCTTTCTTTTACGTCTTTGGCTGGTTTTAGTATAGAATGAGTTGAACTGTATTTCCTGTGATGCTCTATTGTGTAAGAGATTGTGAAGAATTGGTGTTATTTCTTTCCTGTGTGCTTAGTAGAGCTCACCATTGGAAACATCTATGACTGGTGGGATGTTTTAAGATGATAAATGAATGATTATTGATTTGATTTATTTAATTGATATCAGGCCTATCTTTCTCTTTTTGTGGAAGTTTTGGTAGTTCTTGTTTTTCTAAGGAATTGGTCTGCTTCAAATTTGAGGGCACAGAACTTCCTGTAGTAGTCTTGTATCATTCTTGACCCCCCTTTTATTTCCAATGTTGGCGTCTTGTGCCGCTCTTTCTCGCTCCCACCCTGTCTCGAAGTTTTGCTGTGTTTGCCATTTGCTGTGGCTTGGATCTCAAAGCCCTCCAAAGGCTCACGTGTTGGAGGCTTGGCCCCAGCAGCAGTGTTCAAAGGTGGCTGGGGCCTTTGGAAGATGATTGGATCATGAGGGTTCCAACCTCATCAATGGATTAATCCATTGATTAACAGAGCCAAAGGGGCGATTGGGAGGTGGGGCCTTACTGGAGGAAGTATGTCACTGGGGAAGAATCTTAAAGGGTATATTTACCCTTGGTAGCTGGGCCCTCCTTGTCTCCTCTCCCGAACTTTTCTCTCTCTCACATTTCTCTCTCATTCCTTCCTGGCCACCACAGGATGAGTAGATTTGTTCCACCACGCATTCCCTGCCATTGATCACAGGCCCAGAAACATGAACTAAAACTTCTGAAACTGTGGGCCCAAGTAATTATTTCTTCCTTTAAGTTGTTTCTTTCAGGCATTTTGTCACAGTGATAGAAAACTTGACTAATACATTGGTATCAAGAATGGGGTCCTTGCTCTTTGTTTGTGTGGTTCAGAAGGCTTCAGGACTGATTTGTGGGAGGAATTTGGGGAAGTTTGGAAAAAACTGAATGGTAAAACCTTAGAATGCTATGAGCAGAGCTGAATGGGTGATTCTGGTGGGAGCCACTGAGTGGACACACTACAGTTCAAGTGTCCATAATCAATGATTTTCATTGGTATTAAGTGCTTCTCTTTGGAATCTCAACTGTCCCCATCCTGACATGGTTTGGGACAGTCCTTCATGGAAACTTTCCTGCTACTGCTTTTAGTGCGACTCCAGCTACACTTTGGCCTAAACAGAACACGCCCTGATTGTCTGCTTACTCAAACAATTGATTTCTAATGTAGGAGAGCAGACATCTCCTGTAGGAAGTGAATTGGCCTCTTTTTCCTTTCAGTTCTATCAGTTTTTGCCTCATATATTTTGATACTCTGTGGTTAGTATCCTTTCAGAACAGTTCCATATTCTTAGAGAATTGACCCACTTATCATTACAAAATACCCCTCTTTATCCACAAAAAACACTCTTTGTCTGAGTCTGATTTGTTCAAAATTATGCATTTAATCCAACTTTCTTTATAATTAGTATCATATATCTTTCTCCATACCTGCATTAGGGTTCTCTGGAGGAAAAAAAAAATAGAAAACATATACACGCATGCACATATACACACATGCACACACACACACACACACACACACACATGCATTGGTTAGGGTTCTCTCACTAATATATATTAGTCCCTATATATAGTATATATAGTGATATAAGTCACTATATATGTGTATATATGTGTGTATATATATATGTACATACACACACACCCCATACATATATACACATACATACATATAATACATATGTATGTATATATATATAGTGTGTGTGTATATAAATATACTTCCTGCAAGCTGGAGAGTCAGAGAAAACAGGAGTGGCTCAGTCCAAGTAGCTGGAAACCTCAGAGAAATGACGTGGCCCCCGTCTGAGGCGGAAGGCTCTGGAGAGCTTCTGGTGTGTCCACACTCAAAGGCTGGAGAAGCTGGGGTCTGACATCTGGGAGCCAGAGTGGCAGCAGAAAACCCCACCCGCCCACTCAAGGAGAGCCAGCGAGCTTCCTCCTACTGCCCCCTTGGTTCTGTCATGAGCCTGCAGCCTGTTGGATGGTGCTGCTCAGGTTCAGTGGGTCTTCTTCCCCTGTTGGCGAATCCACATGCTCACTGTCTCTGGAAACATCCCCATCGACACATCCAGAAATTTGCTTTATTAATTTTCTATGTATCTCAATCTGGTCAAGATGACCACAGAGACTACCCATCGAGACCCCTGTATTTCTAATCCAGACGGGTCATTGTATTTCAAGTGGGGTGCTTGGAGAACACAGCAGTAGTTTCTGTTCTTCACTCCAATCTGACAATCCCTGGTTTTTATACGGCATGTGCGGGTTGTTGGCGTTGAAAGGGCGTATTTACAGGGCTGCATTAAAATCTACCATCTATACCACCTTTTCCCTTGTTACATCTTTCTCATTTTTTCCTCCTTTTCTACCTTCTCTGTTTTTAACTGAATATATGATTTTCCCTCCTCTATTATCTTATCAATTATTCTTCTTCAAAAAGTTATGATAGTCCTCGAGATTAAAATGTTCATTGATGACTCATCTGAATTCCTCAGCCACTTAACATGTGCCATCAGTACCTAGAGGAGTATTTATAGGTGCTCCCTAACCTCCTTGGTGATGTTACTGTCATTCATTCACTTCTCTGTGTTTTATTATTACTATCATTGCTTTAAATAAACTCATCTTTTAGGTCGGTTAAGGAAAACAAAATGATTTATTTTACTTTCATTTATTCAGCCTCAGAATTTCTATTTTCCCCCTTTACATTTGCTCAACAATCTGCCCCATATTCATTTTCTTCTGTTGAGGAATTACTTTTATTTGAACGACAGAGTGATGTGTTTCTCAGCTTTGGTTTGCCTGAAAAAGTCTTCATATTTTCATTCGCTTCGGAAGGATAATTTTGCTGGACTTAGAATTCTAGATTGTTGTTATTATTTTATTTTTCAACTCTTAAAATATATTACTCCCCTCTCTGCTTGCATGATTTCTGATGAAAATTCTGCTACACTTACTCTCTTTTTTTTTTATCTAGAGAGAAGTTTCCTTTTCTCTCTGGCTTCTTTCACGACTTTCTTTTTCTGTTTGGCTTTCTAAGATCTGGATGATGTGCTAGATATCGGATCTATAATCTGTAGTTTGGTGTCTATCATCAATTCTGAAAAATTCTCAGTTTTTACTGGTGTGACTTCAAATATTTCTTTCTGGTATTCTAACTCAGCCTGTGTCATACCTTTTAAAATTGTTCCCAGTTCTTCGATGTCCTTTTCTCTTTGTTTTTCACTGTTTTCTCCTTTGTGTTTTGGTTTGGAAGGGTTTTGTTGACTCACGCTCAAACTCACTTTCCTCCCCCCATATCTGGTCTTCTGATGAGACCATGAAAGACATCCTTCGACCCTGTCATATGCTGTGACTTCTAGCATTTCCTTCTGAGTCACCCTTAGGACTTGCATCTCTCGCCTTACAGAACCATCTGTTCTTTCATGCCGTCTGCCTTCTCCATGAGAGAACTTTCTGTCCTTGGAGCATGGTTTATAATTCTGTTGTTGCTGCTAGTGACACCACATCATAGGAACAGAGTGTCTAGTGTAAAAATATATGTGATCTGGCTAGAAATCTCCTGGGTTATAGATGTCAGGAGCTTCAAATCCCTCTAATGGCCTTCTTTTTTGTCCCCCTCTTTCCTTTGGACTTCTCTGAGCACTCCTCAGAACCTGCGCCTTCTATCTCTTTTATCTATAATCAAATGTGATTTCATTGAAACAGTATGACGGTGGTGGTAGTAAGGCCTGGGAGGAGGTGAACTCTATGGCCTTCCAAATTAATCCAGTCCCTTAGTGGGCTTGGGTGCTGCGACCTTCACAAGAGTTTCTCCAGCTGTTTAATTTTCTCCCCTAACCTCTACTCCGTTCAGTCTGTTTCCTGGAGGCCTCATCATCCCCTTAAGTGAGAACTATTGGCTGTATTTCCTGGTAATCATCTTTCCTTCTCCCTGCACAGTACAGCGAGGCGCTGGTAGAGTTCTTGCAGTTAACGCCAACCAAAGTGTGGAGGGTCCCCCCACCCCCAGGTACTTCTCACTTGCACACAGTCTACACTCATCCTCCAGAGAGTCATCAAAGTGGACCCTGCAGTGTCCTGTGCTGTGGCTCCTGCTGCTCCGACTCAGGGCTGTGTCTCTCTGGATGTGTCCATCTATCCAGATTTTTTTTTGATAGATCCAAGAAAAGTCATTGATTTTTCAATTTATCCAGCTTTTCCTTAAAGGAAAAGACTAATGACTTTTAAGTTTTTTTTTTCACAAAGCTGAAGAAATGGGAAGTCTCTATCAAAATTTAAAATATGACTCTCTTTAGCTTAGCAATTCTTTTCCCAGATTTCCATAGTATAAATATTCTTATATAAGGTCACAAAGAACATGTACAAAGATATTCATTGTAATATTGTCTGTCACATTGAGAAGCTGGAAATAATTAAGTGTCTACCAATGAGATGCTGGATAAAGAAAATATAGTTATACAGAAAATGATTATGCATCAGGAAGATGAGTGATACAGACTCCCATGGCCTAATATGGATAAATGGCAGGAGGTTGTAGATTGCATATATAATGAGATCTAATTCTATGTAAAATTTAAAAAGATTCACCCATATATAAGCCTATGCATACATAGAAATGAGTAGAAAAACACAATTAAACAGTAATTGCTGCTACTTGTAGAGAATGAGAGAGGGAAACCCTTTGCATTTATACCCTTATGCACCACTTGATTTTTTTTGTACAAAGAGTACACGTTATTATATTATTACATACAATTAGAAGGATAAAATAAAACTAAAACAGTTTTTACAGATATGATTGTCTATGTATAAAATCCAAAAGAAGTGAAAAACATTCCTAGAACTAATGTGATTATAGTAAGAGTGTAAGATGTAAGGGCAACAGTTTAAAGTCAATCATTTTCCTATATCCTAGCAATATACAATTGGAACTTGAAATTAAAAGTGCATTTGTATTAGTACCCCCCAAATTAAATGTTTAATTATATGAGGAAAATTAGAAAACTCTGATTGAAGAATAAAAGAAGAATCAAATAAAAGGAGAGATATTTTATGCTAATGTAGATAAAAACAGTATTGTCAAGAAGTCAGTTCCTTCTCACTCCATCTATAGATTCCACACAATCCCAGTAATTATTTTGCATTTTCACAAACTGATTTTAATGTTTATATGGAGAAACAGAAAACTGGGAATAGCCAACAATATTGAAGAAGAAAAAAGTGAGGAGGTCAATGCTACCCAGCTTTAAGCCTACTGTAAAGCTTAAAGCTTGGATCCAGGAGAGATCCAAGCAGTGGAAGTAATCTATGTCCATCAACTGCTGAGGGGAGGATGAAAAAATGTGATAAGTGTACAGAAAGGAATATTCAGCCATAAAAGGATGAAACCCTGTAATTTGTGACAACATAGACCCGAAGGTCATTATTTTAAGTGAAATAAACCAGGCACAAGAAGAAAAATGCTGCATGATCTTGCTTCCGTGTGTAATCTACGAAGAAGCTGATCTCCTAGGAGTCAAGAGCAGAGTGGTCCTGGGAGCGTGAAGGTGGGGAGGAGGGTTGGTGCTGAGTTTGGTAAAAGAAAAAGTTCTGGTGGTTTGTTGCACAGTAGGGTGACTATAGATAATGATAAAACTTTATATTTCAAAAAGCCAAAAGACAGTGTTTTGAATGTTTTCGTGGAAAAAACAAAGGATACATGTTTGAGGTGACAGTTGTGCTCTCTCTGATTTGAACATCGCACAACATAACACTGCATCAAAACATTACGTGGCACCCCACTGTACTTATGTATGCACTATACATAAGTGTGTATAATTTTCACGTGTCGATTTTTAAGAATGCAACATTCTGTGGGCAAAAATGAAAACAAGAAAATCAAAAATCAGACAAAAAAGAAACAGGGTAGAGAACCCAGAGAAGATCCACATGACATACACTTAACTGATCTTTAGCAACGGGCAAGAATCAATAATCATCTTCTCAAAGAGTAATGCTGCAACAACTGACCATCACAGGAAAAAAGAAAATCCAGACTCAAACTTTATACCATTCACAAACTAACCAAAACAGAACACATTTTGGATCTAATGAACCTAGATATAAAATGAAAAATTCTAAAACTCTTAGCAGATAACAGAGAAGTCAATCGAATATTATTTAGCCTTAGATCTGGCAATGATTATTGATAAGTTGGACTTCATTAAAATTGAAACTGTACTCTATGACATTCTCTGTAAAGTGAGCTAGGAGACAAGAACTGGAACAATCATGCATCTGGAAGACTAGAAGTCATACCCTGGAAGAAAATATTTGCAAAAGACTTTCCTACGATTTGTTATCCAAAATCTACAAAAAAACGTAAGATTCAAAAATTAGAAAATAATTACATTTTAAAAATGGGTAAGAAGTTTAAACAGACATCTCACCAAAGCATATGTAGAGATGGCAAAAAAGCATATAAAAATGTTCAATGTCTTACATCATTGGGGAATTAGAAATCAAAACAGCAACAAGATACCGCTACACACCTGTTAGAATTGCAAAAAAAAAAAAATATCCAAACACTTACAACACCAAATGTTGGATGTGGAGCATTCATTCACCACCAATGGGAATGAAAAATGTCATCACCACTTTGAAAGCAGTTTGGCAGTTTCTTACAAAACTCATACATACAATCCAGCAATGTACTCCTTGGCTTTTACCCAAATGAGTTGAAAATATGTCCATGCAAATCCTGCACCTGGATGCTTATCACAGCCTATGCATAGGCCCAAACTTGGAAGCAACCAAGACATCCTTTAGTAGGTGGATTAATAAATAAACCACGGTACATCCACACAATGGACTATTATTTAGCAAAATTATGTGAGCTATCAAACCACAAAAAGTCACGAAGGAAATTTAAATGCATATAATTAAGTGAAAAAAAAACTAATCTGAGAAGGTTCATACTCTATGATAGCAACGAAACAGCATTCTGGGAAAGGCAAAAGAAAATGGGATCATGAAAAACATCGGTGTTGCCAGGGATCAGGGAGGGAGGAGGGGTGATCAGATAGAACTCAGAGCATCTTTATAGTTGTGAAACTATTCCATGAGATATTAAAATGTCAGATGCATCTCATTAAACATTTGTTCAGAATCTAAAGAATGCATGGCACCTAAGGTGGACTCCAATGTAAACTACAGACTGGGTGACAGTGACATGCCATGGTAGATTCACAGATTGTAACAAAGGGATCACTTTGATAGTGGAAGAGGTTGTGCCCATGTGGGCCTGGGGAATATGGGAAAATGCTGTGTGGTTCATTGAGTTGTGCTATGAAGTTAGAATTGCTCTAAAAAAAAAAAAGACTTTTAAAGCATTAAATATTTCTACAGTATGTTATGTACAACAATGAAGAACCTTCTGTTTTGTCTGCTAGCAAAAGCAGTGTGTCCCAGGGAATATAAAACTACACTAATCAGACTTGATCTGACACCTTCGCATAATTAAAAATTGGCTGTCGATATTTAGTAAGCCTAACCAAGGACGTGGTCCCTCTATTTAGACCCCTGTAGCATTTGTTCTTAGGACGTTCAGTGATGGTGACCATTGAAACCAGTTGTCACGATAAACTGAATGTTGAGCCAGACCTTCAACATTATGATAAACCATGATTTCCAAAATTTAAAAAAAGCATATTTGAATAGAAATAATTTAATAAAATAAGACACATGCATAATTTTTAAAAAATGACATGTGTTTGGGGGAGTATCCAAGGGATAATATTTTTTAAAAATGTGTCCCATTTTTAGGAGCATGTGATCAAAAACATTATAGGCTATTAATTCAGAGCATCAGACATGCCACTGATTATACGGTTTTTCTATCAGGATGCATGGTAAAGGCACAGAACAAGGGGTTTGAGAAGTCCCAGGATGGGCACTTCTGACTTTTACTTTGGGTAACATCAGCAACTTTATTATAAAGTTTTTATTTCCTTATTGATGTAGCAAGTGTAATTGACCTTCTGAAGAACATATTGTCCTAATTGTTTGAAAATGCCCACATTTTGGAATTGAGGGGTTTTTTTTTCCCCCTATATAGGTTTCTACACTTTTTGCAACACAGTAGTTACTGAAAAATTAATAGCTACCTAAGGGATAAAAATTCTTTTAGCTATGCCTTCTTGGCTGGCATACCAACCTTCTGTAGCACAGACTTTACAATTTATTTCCATTTCCTACCTTCTGTTTCTTTTATTTCCCCAGAAACAAGGCAGAAATTCTTTGGCATCCATCAGCAAGCATGCGGGGCACCTGATAATCCATTAGCCAGCCACCTTCATTTGGGTGGGAGGGGATAAGAAAATATGAACCAGACGCGGTGTTGCCCCGTGGAACACAGATGGTGCCTCTATGAGGTACTCAAATTGTGGGATTTTAGCCCAGCGAGAGACCTTAGAAGACATCGAACCCAGCCTCCTCATTTTAGAGCTTTAGTGGCTTACACAGGGGGTCACCAGTTTGATAGCAGCTCAACACCTTCATCTACGCTTGAGGAAACTGAGGATGAGGAAGGTGAGGGACTCCCAGTGGGGGCGGGGATCCAAGAGGCGACGCGGGTGAATTCCACTAGGTTTGGGCTGCCTGATTGTGAAGTGAGGACTTTGGCTAGCCTTTGTCCCTCATTCCTGTGCTCCTGGGAGATAACCTCTACATCCTGGGAATTTCCTGAGTGATAATAGTGTCTGTGGTTCAGGGTGGGTCCCTCAAGCTGTACCTGAGAGTTTATGCTCATGAGATCACTTAGATGGGGACTGGCCATGCCAGAAAGGGCAGCCCTGTGACTAGAGGGTTGGGATCTTTGCCATGCACTATCAGCCAGAACTTTCAGAAGGTAGAGCGGCTGGACGTTGAATTCAAGCCCGTGGCCAATGACTGATCTGACACCTTCGCATAATTATCAAGACTCCAGTAAAAAGGTCCCATGAGCTCTCCCGGCAAACAGTATTCCACCATGTTCCAGAAGTAGCACCACCTTCCAGGCAGCAGAAGCTTCATGCCCAGGAGCCTACCAGACCTCACCCTGAATCCTTCCCTTTGGCTGGTTATGATTTACAACTCTTTGATAAAATGACACCATACTCATTAGTGCCATCATCCCCTTTTATCTGCAGTTTCACTTTCTATAGCTTCAGATACCTGAGTCAACCTCAGAATATTGCATAGAAAATTCCAGAAATAAACAAATAGTAAGTTTTAAATTGAGTGCAAATCTAAATAGTATGATGAAATTTCACACTGTCCTGCTCTGCCTGGACTGGGACATGAATCATCCCTTCGTCCAGTGTTTCCATACTGTATATGCTACACACCTGTTAGTATCGTGCTTGATCCACGAGTGGCCGTCAGATCCACTGCCTTGGCATCACAGTACTTGCTCAGATAATCCTTATTTTACTTAATAGTGGCCCCAAAGCACAAGTGTGGAAGTTCTGGCAATTCAGACATGACAAAAAGAGCACCTTTAAGTGAAAAGATGAAAAGTTCCTAATTAACAAGGAAAGGGGGAAATATTATACTGAGTTTGCTAAGAGCTATACCCAAAATATTTTAAAAGAAATAGGCTACCTTCACATAACTATTATCATGTATATTGTTGTATTTTTCTTTTTTTCCTGTATATTGTTATAATTTTTCTATTTTATTGGTTGTTGGGAATCTCTTATGCCTAATTTATGAGTTAAATTTTATCATAGGTGTGTCTGTATAGAAAAAGAAGCAGTATGTGTGTAGAATTATCCATGGTTTCAGACATCCACTGGGAATCTTGGAAATTAGCTCCCTTCAGATAAGTACTACATAGCACCTTTCAAAGTTCTGTGAGTCACTCTGGAGAGTTATCAGCCCTGAGGAGGTAATGGGAAGCCATGAGTTTGCAGCTAGTGGGAAGTGAGGGAAGTAGGGAACTATTGTTCCTGCCTACAGTGAGGGCAGTCTTGTGGGGAGCTATGTCTTAAACCTTTGAAGTTTGGCTCACTTCTGGTGCCTTTGTTTTATGTTGCTATAATGCAATACCTGAGGCTGGGTAATTTATAGAGCAAGGATCTGTTTCTTTTAATTCTGGAGGCTGTGGCCTTGCTACATTATCCCACGGAAGGGGAGGACAGACAGAGGCAAGAGCCCATATGTGTGTTGGGGGTGGGGGGGTGCATGTGCTTTATAGTAAACCCCTGGGCCCCCTCTGCAAGGATAGCATTATGCCCAGAGCCCTCCTCTCCTCACCTCTTCAAGGTGCCCCCTCCCGACATTGCTCACTGGGGCTAACGCTTCCAAGACCCGAACTTCAGGGGACACATTCAGGTTTCAGAAGTCATTGCATTCATCTTTGGAAGGTTCTGAAATTTTGAGACAGAGATGAGTTTGGAAAAAAACCAAGGTTAAGACAGGAGTTAACCTTGATTTGCTTTCTACACATGCACACACACGCGAGCGCGCACACACACGCACACACCATTTTCTCTAAATCCCAACCTTCACCACCCTGTGCCAGTTGCACTTGACAGTTTCCCGAGGCTTCCAGCCCACACCCCATGCTCTGAAACAGTCTAGAAATATTCTCAGTGCAGGACATAACACAGCAGGGCTCCCCCCACCCCCCCGCTGGAGCAAGATTGGTTATTTTAAGAGCATGATAAAAAAATCTTTCAGTCATTTCTCTCCTGTAGGCATTAAAACAAAAAAAAAAGCCAGGGATAAAAACTCATTTCTTGTCTTGGGTAATTGCTGGTTTTCTTTTTGGCCAGGAAAATTCAGGGATGGCTTGAATGTGGGAATCAGCCTGCAGCCAGGGTGCCTGCCTCTCTCCCCTGTTCTGGAACTCAGGCTGGTCCTGCTTTCATTTTTCTTTGTATTTCTTTTGGAACAGCGGGCCATTTTTCAGTCTTTTCTAGAGTCTGCTCAGTGCCCGGGCATCAATTCTGAAACCCGGAGGGAATGGAAAGGCTGAGGAAAAAGTGGATGTCACGGGAACGGAGCGAACAGGAGTACAGCGAAAACCGTGTTTTACATACAGGGAGCCAGAGACGACTGTGTTCTTGTGTTTGTCGCTGTTTGCTTGTTTTTCAAGAGTCCCTCGGGGTTGCAAGGTCTGGAAATGCTACGAGAAAACAGTGGGGGGGGGGTGCTTCTGGGCTCTTCTGGCAGGAGGGGATTCTCGCCTCCCCAGCCTGGCTCAGCTGGTGGGGTGCCACCCCGGCAGCCAGTCCTTGGAGAACAGCAGGTGCCCTCCACTGGTGAGACGCGGACAGGGTTGGTTCTCATCCTGTGGCGGCTGCACCTGAAGGGAACCCTGGCCATTGGGGGTGGGGGGACCGGCTAGGTTTGTTCTTACAGACAAGAACGGGCTGAAAGGGGAGATTCTCTTCCTCCCACTGTCTATGGGAGATGTAACCTTCTACTCCATGAAAGAAAACACGTTCGATATTAGAAACGAAGGGGTTTAATTAAATTCTCAATGTATTCATGGAATAGGTACACGTGCATCTGACAGCGAGTTGAGAACCGGGAAGAGGGGGAAGAGTGAGACCCCGCCAGCAGCGGCTGAGCAAGCAGATGAGCAATTATCTGTGATAGAGAGAGATGCAAGTTCAGAGCAGCAGAGGTGAGCGCCGAATCCCGGAACCCAGAAGGGTAGGGAGGAAGGGAAGGGAATGCCTTAAGTGGAGGCCATCTCTCAGTGTAGAAAGGGCGGGGGCTTTAGCATCCATCCGATGGGTCAGATCCCATTATCCAGCTCTGTGATCTTGGAAAAGTCACCTCACCTCTCTGAGCCCCTGTTTATTCACTCTGATACAGAGTATCCCGCCTCCTTGTGAGGATCAAAAGGGGTGGTTTAGACTGATCATCTGGAACGTGGCTGGACCTCAGCAGCCGCAATTGAAGTCAAGTCGGATTTCTTCATTCCAGTGGGGAAATGGAGCTGTGGGCGCCACTCAGTGGGCTGGCAGGAAAGAGAAGGTGACTCAGATCTCCCATTTGAACAACTCGGCAGACACTGAGCACAAGCACGATTAAGTTTTGAGAGAGAAGAAGGAAAATGAGTGTGGTTTGCCATCACCGCAGTCGGCAGGCCTGTGGGACACTGGGATAGGAGAGTAATCAGGAAGGGAGGCAGAGGAAGGAGACAGGTGTTGTTGACTGCCCAAGGCAACTCCTGAACCTCCAGCTCAGTGCCTCCTCCGCCTTAGCTTTGCACTCCCCAGGCCTCAAGCAGAGAACTCAGGCTCTCCAGTGACTCGGGATTGATTCTGCCGCATCTTCTTGAGTTTTTTGAGCACAGACCTGAGCCTTTATTGGACTCATTAACTTGATCGTTCATATTTTTATTCAATAACTGTCTTGAGGTGCCCACTTGAAGCCAAATGCTGATTTAGGATACAGAGAAACAACATTGGATAAGCTATTTGAGTCCCCTGATCACAAGCTTAAATGCCCTTCCCCGTACCAAAGTGCTGGGCGTCTCCGGCTCCCCGACTCCCTGGCAGTTAACTTCAGTAGAGGAGGACACTCTCTCACACCCACCCTGAATGGCTTCGTGCCATAAAGGAAGAAGAAAGCATCTCGGAAGGTCTCTTAGAAAGCGTGTAGTCCAGTCTCTTCTGTGAATAAAATAGTTATTGGGTGCATGTTGTAAGCAGGTACCCTCGCTCTTCAGAAGAAGGGGTCAAAGGTGTTCATATGGATGGACGAAGGCCTGATCCACGAGGGTTGGTGTCCTCAGGAGAAGACAGTAGTGCGTCCCCCGCCCTTCTCTCTCTCCCTACCTCCTTATAAGCAAAAAGAAAAGTTCCTATCAGCCCAGAACAGCAAGGCAGCCATCGTGGCTGACACTCCGTCTTGGACATTTCAGCCTCCAGGTTTGTGGGCAAGCAAATCTCTGTCGTCCAAGTCCCCGGGGGAGGGCATGGTGGTCCAAGCTAAGATGAAGGGCCAGCGTGTCAGGTAGCGCCTGTTCCACAACAAGCCACGGCAGCTCGGCCACTGGATGTGAGTCGTGTGGGATCGAGAAGGTTTGCAGGTTGGCCAGGCGCTGGCTGGTCCCGCTGCCTCTGCTGCGGAGGCCTATTCCCTGAGTCTCACCCTCTTTCCTAGCAAGAGTTGCCACAGGTTAAACAAGAACAAGGGACACACACACAGGTGCTCTTGGAACGGACGCCTCGTCATGTCTACCTTGTTCCTTGGCTAAAGCAGGTGAAATAAAGGGAGCCCAGAGTCCTAACAGGAGTGTACCACCTAGTTTTGTGACGGGGGTGTGGATACAGGCAGAGGCAGACTTGGGGGACCCCGAGGCAATCGAACACACCCCAGGACGCAAACCGAGGTCTCAGGGCCCTGGGTGGATCTGTTTCCTCAACCACCGATTACTCTGGTTTTAATAAGAAACACACGTCAACAGAGACGGCGGCTCTGCTCTTTGCCATTTACAGGATGCAGCTTCAACAAACTAGAAATCTGGGCAGGCTGGTGAGCACAGCCAGGCGTGTTCACCCAATTTTTGTTTAAATAACAAAAAGTTATTCCACCCTAGGAGGCTGGTCAACGAGACACACCCAGGGCGCCGGCCCGGGCAGAGCGTGGCATCTGCCGGGAGCTGGGCAGCTCTGTCTGGAGCTCCAGGAAGAAGCAGCATCTCTGGGAGTGGAGGGCAGCCAGGCGGAGAGCAGAGGAGGTGAGGGACGGCGGGGGCTGGGTGTTTTCAGCCGACATTATTCCTCTGGGAAGGGGACTCACCGAACACACTCTGCAGTCAGTGCCCAGGTTCGGGTCTTCGTCTTAATGCTCTGGAGGTTGGCCAGGGGTGAGTTAGTGAACCTCGCTGCTCCGTGTGAGCTCGGGAGTGTTTAACAACCAAATGTCCAAAGGAGAGGGAGTGAGAAGAGGAGAAAGCAAGCACACCCTCCCTGCCCTGCGTCTCCTGCCATGTCCCTGGTGTCAATGCTTCCCCATGGCCCCCAACAACACAGACATCCAAGAGGTGATGCATAGCGGGGTGCCATCTGGCAGTTCTTGCACCATACACAGCCCCCATAAGCCTAAATAGTAGCCAAAGAATTAGGAAGTTTTAAAACATAAAGTTTTGTTCTCAATATAGTCTATATTTAATTTTAAGTTTATGTAATTTAATTTGTGACCATGGCAGAGCTTAACAACCAGCCTGAAAAAATCCTGAAAATCTAACAGCCAGCTCGCGCGGGTTCTTCAAACCAGGATGCGCCCGGCTCCAGCACACCCCCGCCCTGGGCCCCCAACCCCTCATCTATGAAATTAAGACACATAAGAGTTCTGACTTAGAGGAGAATTTTAAAGATCAAATAAGATGGTTCACAAAGGGCAGTTTGCACCCAGCCCATGATACACACTCAACAAACCTTGCCCGTCATCATCTGAACACTTCCCATGGCTGAACACATGGTCCCAAGGCTAAAATGAGACAGGTGCTAGTATGATTCCCATTTTATGGAGGAGAAGACTTGCCCTTCACCAGTCCCCCAGTGAGGGAAGGAGCCGTGGCCTGCATACCCACCCCGGGATACCCACACTGCATACCCACACTGCCATGTCTTCTTTCCCCATGGTCAACCACGGCATGGAGACCGGGCAACTCATAAACCTATGGTTTGGGGGTTTCGTGTTCATCGTCAGCCAAGCTCTCGGCTTTCTTAGTTGTTTTTTTCGCTCAAGGTTGAATCGAGACGATCACATTGAATCCTGACGGTGGAAGAGGAGGGTGATAGCCACTGTGCCCACAGACCCCTGGCAGGTTGCCCGCTCTGTGCTGTCAGCGTAGCTCTGGGCACTCGAGATGCAGAGGAGGAAGACGGAGCTGCCTGCCACCCTCAGGGCCACGCAGGGCAGTGGTAGAAGAACACGGGCCTTGACTGGAGAAGGGGAGGGCCCGGGGTTCTCATTCCAACACGCGCCTGCGGTGAGCTCACGGTAGCACAGGAGCTGCTTCGGCAGGATCTGATGGGAACCTAGAGCCCCGGCTGTGCTGGGATTAGAACTGGGTCTCCAGGTCCCCGCCCAGAGCACTTTCCCCAGAATGAAAAGTCCTGGCAGTGTCTCTGCAGCAGAATGTGCTCCTGGGTGTGGGAGCGGTGCTCCCCAGGTCCTGCTGAAAGAGCATCATAGAAATCAGAGCCGTCAGGAGTCCTGCTGTGCAGCCATGAGTGGGAAAATAAGAGGCAGCGGTTTCCTCGCCTCACCTTGGAAATGTGCACCCGAGCCTGCTCAGCCCCATGCCCTGCCCCGAAGGACTCAGCTTCCCCTCCCTAGTAAATACAGCGATCCACCGCCGCCCCCGCTGCGGGGCACCCTGGCTCCCTCGTGACAGTGCTCCTAATAACTGCCACCTGCCCGGATCACCATCACTGTGGCCCTTCCCACAGCACACGCAGGAGATTGACTGTAAGGAAGCCTGGAGCCAAGTCTGCGCTCACTTGTGGTTTTCCCTAATTATTTTCTGTGGAAATGTTTTATCTTCCTGACAGGAGAACACATTCCTTGAGGGAAAAACAATGCGTCTTCTCTTTATTTTGTCACCTAATGATGTTAATAGATGTAGGCAATGCTCAGAAAATAGTCCCCGTCATCCCGGGGACGTTGTTGTGGCTTCGGCTTGGCTGCAGGAACACAGGGATGATCGGGATACTGTCTCCCCCCCTCACAGAGCTGCTGCCAACCTCCCCCGGGAAACAGAGATAAAGACAGGGAACAGAGACCTCTTCGAGAACCAATTCGTGTCCCCCATTTCGTCAAAGAGGGTGCCAGAGAACAGCATAGACTTGCTGAGGTCTGCAGTTACCGTCAGAGTAAAAACTCAGAATTAGACAGCTGGGGACAGCAGGGCCTTCAAGGATGAAGGCAGGGACCTCCCTTGTCTGGACAGTCTCTGGAAGCCTCCTCAAAGGGTATCAGGCCCTTTGCAAACTGAGATTCCAAAATAAAACCCACCTGTGCCCAAGAGCAGGTCCGAGCCGAAAGGAGAACCCTCTCTCAAGGGCACTGAGGGGACTCAGCACCCTGCCGTGGCTGGAGCACTCCAGAGCTGTCTTCTGAGGATGCCGACTGAAGGACACAAGGTGCAGGTCACCGGTGCACCCAAAATGGACAGCCCTGCTTCCTCCCCAGGTTTCCAGCATCCTGTACCAGGGTCATGCGCGCCAGCCCCTCTGCTCCTCAGACAGGGCCCACCCAGGCTGGCTCCTCCTTACTGCCAGTGCCCATGTCCCTGTGGCCGAGGAGAGGAGGGGACCAACCTGCACTTGCTCTGAAATGCTCTGTCATTAAATACGGGACCTGTGGTCACCAGCTGAACACATGACCCCCGGAGCCTGGGAAAGACTCCAACCTCTGTAGGCTGAAGATACACTGGCAGGCCTTAGTTATGCCCCAACGCCCCACCCCACCAACGGCACATGAGTGTTGGGAGGGATTCAATACTGAGATCCTCCTGCCTCAGCCTCCTGAGTCGCTGGGATTACAGGAGTGTGCCACCATACCTGGCTTTTTTTTTATGGTCTGAGGCACCTCAGGGTGAATAATTAACAATAATGCATTACCTATCCCAAAATAGAAGAGAGGAATCTTCATGCATATCAAATTGCCGACATCAGCCAATGTACCCTAAATTCTTCAGGATGTGTTATCAAAGCAAATGCAATATCTGTTTATATATTTTCTCTCAAGGTGAAATCATACAATAAAACAGATAACGTTCAGCATACACTTTCTGAGTTTTCACAATCCTGTCCCTGTGTTGACCAAAAACCCTCTTGGAAACATGGAACTCCGTGTCACTCAACTCCTCACGCCCCTTCCCAGGCAGCACCCTCCAATCCCAAGGCCAAGCCAACTTCCCTTCTGATTTTTTTTTTCATTTCAGGTTAGTTTTCTCTGTTCTAGAACTTTCTAGAGACAGAAGAGTGCCGTTGTAGACTCGCCATATGTAGCCACCCCTCGCCTAGCACGGTGCTCTGAGGGCTCACCATGTCCTGTGTCCATTAGGGTCTCCTTGTCATTGTTGAATGGATGCCATCCTGGTACCATGTGCCGGGCACTCACAGACTCCTATAGAAAGACCCAAAGTATCTTCCAGCTCCTGGAGCTCCGCGTGTCTGTACCTGCTGACCACACCGCGGCCAACATCAGGGTGTCTGCACTTTCTTCCTCTCTCTCTTTTATTATTTTTATTTTTAATTTTGGCAAATTCTGGCTAGTGTTTAGTGACTGTATTTTTAATTTGAATTTCCCTAACATGAGCTTCTTGGCCAGGTCTACATCTCCTTTTGGGAAGAATTTTTTCCTGCCTTTTAAGTTGGGTCGCGCTGTCAGTCCTCTTACTACTGAACTACAGAAGTGATTTGATAATTTGCAGACAAGTCTGATGAGCCTAACAAATCTTTTATCCCAGTTAGGAACTTACATTTTTGTTTTCTTTTCCTTTTTTTAAAAATGTTGTTGTGCATATTTAAGATACACAGCCGATATGATGCTTTGAGATACATATTTGTGGTGAAAAATTACTGTAGCCCAGCAAGTTAACACACCCAGCATCTCACACAATGCCTCTCCCTTTAAAACTAGCCTTTTGATGAAGAAGTTCATTTTTTCACTCATGGCTAGCACAGTTTTCCCGTTTTTTTTTTCAAAGAAATCTTTGCATGCACCAGAGACATGTTCATTTTCTACATTTTTTTCCTAAAAAAATATCTTATCTTTTACATTTGGGTCTATAATCCATTTTTCTTATTTTATAAGAGAGAAATTGAGATTTTTATCTCTTTACATGGATTTTAAGAAATGTGTAGAAATGTTATTATTTTCCCCTTAAATATTGAATAGACTTTACCATCAAAACATTTTGGCCTGGAGTGTCCTTTGGAGAAAGGGATTTAGGTACCAGTTCAATATCCGGAATAGATGTATGACTTTTGGGTTTTCTATAACCTCTTCTCTCAGCTTTATTAATTTGCATATTTCCAAAAGAATTTCCAATTCATGGAGGTTATAAAATACTTTGAAAATCAAATGCTCACCACACTTTTGTTATCCTCTCACATCTGTAATGACGTGGATTGTTCCTGACTGTGGAAAGCCGGAGAATCCAAGAGACCACGGTACGTGCTAACGGCAGAGGCACTGGATAAATGAGGAAGAGAGCAGGAAATCCTTTATAGAAGTCGCCTTTAAGTTTGGATTTCAAAGATGAGCAGGAACTATCCAGGGAATAAGGCCATCGAGGGTGCCCGCAGACAGAACGGCAGATATGAGGATGAGTGACGGCAGGAACCAGACCCCACAAAGCACCGAAGCTGTTATATGCAGTGGACCCCGGGGGAAGGACTCTGAATGACACAGGCGTCTTGGGTGCTTGATAGCAAGGCCTTGCTCAGATCCCCATTCACTGGCTGCTGTACTTATTGCAGTTCTATTACCCGAATATAGGCCCCACGAATGCAAATTCTCTGCCAGTTTTGTTAACCCTTGCTGCCCCGGGATACAGAACAGCTCTTGATACGCAGCAGAAATCCAATCAGTATTTGTTATTAATCGACACCAAGTTTATCCTCATTAAATATGTGCACTGTGGAGATGAAAGGAGACAGTGGCGTGGAGAGTGCTGAGGGGCTGGCAGGACTGGCCCTGCTCAGACTCTGGCCCCAGTCTGTCCACGTGGGTGATTCACTTCTATGTGCAGACAGGTACAGCGCCCTCTGTTCCCACAGAGGCATCCCCAGGGGAAGGCTGTGGGGCACCGGTTGCCCATCAGAATGAAACGCTCTCATGAGGAAGGGGTCAAGGGGAGACCCTGGAAGTCAAGGAGAAGTTAAAAAGCACATTTTTTTCCTATGCCACTCCACCACCCCATGGAATAAGAGACCATCCACGGCAGAAGACTCTTCTGGCTTTACCCAACTGAGACATTTGCAAAGTTACAAAGTCTCACCACCATTCAGCAAGGTGCTCAAGGTGATTTCTCCCATTTTACACATGGAGTCATGGGAGCCCGGGGAGGCAAAGCATCTTGCTCAATGTCACACAGCCACTCAGGATAGGGTTAGGGTTAGAGTTAGGGTTAGGGGTGGCATGCAGGATTCATGAGTATGTCCAGTGACATGCTGTGTGGCCTCAGCTTCTTAGTGGCCCTGGCTTCCTCACTGCTGGGACTGCTACACTCCTCTTTGTGTTATCTTCCCACCCAGATTATCGTGAGCAGCCAAAGCACCAGTTTATAAGCCCATCCTCTGGCCGTCAGAAGCAGTATTCTCCGTGTGCAGCACAGTGCCTAGAACACAGAGATGCTTGAGATTGTCACTATGTATCACAGAGCTTAAGGGCACAGGGTTCAGGGAAAGCTGGGTTTCAATTTCAGCCCAATGTTATTAGGCATCAGGTAAGGTCTATAAACTTTCCAAGCCTCCGTTCCCCATCTGTAAAACCATGCCTACTGAAGTCCAATGTGAAGTAAGTGCTCATCATTTGTCATCTCTTATTACCATTATTAGTCATTATTTGTTGGATAGCATCTTTGGGTAAACATACAAATTGCCCAGATTTGGTGATCTTCACCAGCTGGCCCCGAATCCCATCTGGACCCACATTGAGATGAAGTTGGAGGAAATAGGAAATCACTGGACTCTGCCTGCTCACATGTGGGGGACAGAGATAATTCAGCCCGTTGCAAATGAAAACTAATCATCGTGGCCAGGCTTTGCGGCAGGCAGCAAGAATACCCGCGGCCCCCTTTCTCGCCCCTGGCGGGAGTGTTCAGGAAATGAAGAAAGGAGACGGGATGGACGGAGGAGGCACCCCCGCGCACCTGGCATCCTCATATCAGATACGGGCATTATCTGCTTCCTCTCAGCCCCTCTATTGCCACTCATTTAGTCACTCAGGGTGACAGGTTCTCAGCACAATGGCCACCGCTGTTCCTCCTTAGATCAACCCGGCTTCAATGCATCCTGACAATGCCTACTTTATCCACGACTGCTCAAAAAAGCGATCCTCTGCAGCAATTGGAACCAAGTCTAAGGCGTCGGGTGCATATTCTAAAACTGTCCGCTGCTGAGATAAACACACACTGGATGCATCTCTTTATGCCGCAGAGAACATTCTCCAAATGGGGCAGGGTCCACATCCTGAGACTCCTTCTCAGAATCATTAATAGAACAATGTGAAGCTTCTTTACTTCTTAGAAGTCGGCAGAGAGTTTTTCCTTTTTGTCTTAGGCATGTTGTGATACCTTCTCTCCAATGACCCCCCTGGTCCTTGCGTGACGTGGGTGAAGCTCAGCTCACTCTACCTGTTCTCACCGCTCTGCCTGTGTTTCACGTGGGGCAAAAATTGAGACAGAGAGCCCTCATCCGACTTGGCTCCAGCCATCACTACACTATTGGCATCATTTTCCCCTCTTCCAGACCCGCTGCCGCAGTCGCTGCCGCAGTCTGCTGGGCACAATCAGGAGCCACTTGTCAAAAGAAACTAACTTTATTTTTAGAACCACACACGCCAAACAAAACAGCCTCTCAGGAAAAACCCTCAGAGCCTCAACTGCCACCACCGGCTTTCCACAAGCCTCTCTCTCCCACACAAGCTTCTCTCCACCTCCCACAATCCTCCTGCTCTTGAGGCCGATTGGCTGGGTCACGTGGGTGGAGCCAAAAAAGTCCCCCAATGAGCAGCTCCGTGGTCTGAAAGGGCAGGGAAACAGCCCAATGAGCATCACCGCAGAGGAGCCAATCAGCTAGATGTTGCTGGGGCGCTGTGAGCCAATCATCAGCCGGCAGCTGGAAGTTTGCTGGGGCCCCTTCGGCTGTGGCTCTCAACACCCGCGGGTCTTCCACCACAACATGGTAGACACCTGCTCCCTGCCCACCATCCACTCTCCCTTTCTTCTCTCCAAAAATGAATAACAGTATACCCGGAAAGTAGTTCCCTCCTCTCCACGAGGCTCTGCAGCTGCTCACTGGATGTGTTTGGAAAGCTATTTTAAAGATCTGGCCTCTTTTATTGTTTTTGCCTGGAATGCAGATACAGGAGTCTGGAAATGAGCAGCCATCTTAGGACCAAGAGGTCACAAATATTGGGACCAAATGCTAAAAATGGAAGAGGGAAATGACATAAGGAGCCTCCTGTCTCTATGGCATCGTGGGGCCACTGTGCCAATGTGTAATCGCCTACCCCAGGCGCTCCCTGTTGCCTGAATCCTTTGTTTGTCGGGTTGTTCACGACAAACACTGAGTCCTGATGATTCCGAGGCTCATTTCTCTCCTGACCGGAGGCCCTTCCATGTCTTTGTAAACAGAGTGAACCTTTGTTCTTCTTGTAAGTCACCCCTCAGGTGCTCCCACACCTGTGGAGTCTTCCCTGAGATCCCCAGGGCTATTTAAGGGCTCTTCCTCTGCGTCTGTACTGCCTGTGACAGCTACCTTACTACACACCTTGTCACTTTACATGGGGTGACTATGGATTCGTTGTCTGTTTCTCCAATGAACACACCTGCGAGGATGAGGACGGTGGCTTCCAGACCCGCCTCTTCAGAGTTCAGTCACATTTCCTACAGTTGATGACTTCCCCTAGGTGGTGCCACCCACATAAATTGCTATGTTTTTTGGTGTCCTTTTGGAGATCCCGTGGCCCAGTCTGTAGATACCGGTGTTTTCCAGAGTCATGGCTAAGCCCTTTTCTCGTGTCTTTCCTTAAATGGTCGCAGTGAGTGTAATAGTTCACCAGGCTGCGAAGGTGCTGCTGTCTGCCGAGTGTCCAGCCCAGACCCCCATGGCCCACGCTGGTGGCAAGTGCTCACAGCCACCGTATGTGAGTTCTTCTTTCAGGGCTCAAGTCTTAGCTCTTCCACTTATTAAAGGGGTGACTCCGGGCTGATTCCTTGACCTCTCTGTGCCTCTGTCTCCTTCTCTGTAAATGGGAAAGACAGCGGTCCCCTGCAGAGCCATGAAGGGGGTAAGTAACAATGCTCCCAGTGAGCAGTGGCTCTTCCTGCCGCTGTCACTGGACAGGCCCACTGGGCCCCCCGGACGCCTCCCCGGGGTCTCAGGTCACCCCTTTCCTCCTGACAGGCAACCCTCCCACTTTCCCTTATTATCAATCTCTTTTAATGTCAACGTCCTCTCCCAGTCTCGGAGCTGGAAACCTAAACTAGACAGTGCCTTCTCCTGAACTCCTCCCCCAGACACCGGAAGAGGCCTGTAATGTGGTTTGAACGTGTCACCCAAAGTCCATGTGTTAGGTCCCAAAGTCATATCTTCATGGAGTTGGGAGGTCGGGCCTTTGGGGAGTAAGTAGGGTAACACGAGGTCATGAGGGTGGATCTCCGTAATGGCATTCGTGGCTTTGTATGAAGAAGAGAGACCTGGGCTGGCACCCTTGCTCTGTCTCACCATGTGACACCCTCTTCCCTGTTAGGATGCAGCAAGAAGGTGCTCACCAGATACCAGCTGTCAGTGCCAGCCTCCAGCGCTCTGAGCCCAATGGGCCTTCATTCTTTACAAAGCACTGAGTCTCGGGTATTTTGTTACAGTAACAGAAACAGACTAAGACAACCTGTTACCCGGTGAAATATGTCCCCCGAGGATTCTTGAATCCATCTCCTCAGCATAGAACTGGTCAGGCACAAAGCATCTTGTCTGAGGTAGTGAGAAAGGCTCCACCCTGGGCCCTTGCTCTGGTTTTAGACTCGTTAGTTGCTTCTGTCACATTTTGGCCACAGTCGCCTTTCCTTTGTGCAAATGTAATCATGCCACTTCCTTATGAAGGCTCTCCAGTGGCCCCTGTCATCTCCAGGACGATGGTGACAGCCCCTGGTCAATCTGTGCTTCCTTCTTTCTGTCCTCTGCTCATCTGTGGAGGCTCACATCCCACCAGCCACCCCAACGTGGCCACCCCCCCGCCATCTTGAACGCCTTCTCTTCCTCAGTCCGCCATGCAAGCTCATCGCTCCATTTCCAGGTTGCATTATCCCTTGTACAACCGTCGGATGTCCCCCCTTTTCTAACATGATCCCCCCAGTCAGCACACAGGGTGGGTCTGCTCATTCTTCAAGGGTTAGTTTGGCAATTTAACATTCCTCCCGGATTTCCCAGACAGACCAGAGGGGCTCCTTCCTTTAGACCCTATCACATGTCCAGACGTGTCCATCACATTGAAACCTCTCTGGATTGTGGCTACTTATATCTGACTTTCTTTTCCAAAAACTTCTATAAATTTTTCATAGACAAGACAAGGCCACTTTTATTAACTTGATAGTCCCAGTACACAGCACAGTGCCTGAACTAGCTCATACCTTACAAACAGTCATGGAATAAGGAACTATCTAAATAACAGTACTTCATATACATACCACTCAAGGTGGAACGGACTTACAGTTATCTTTCCTTCTACCTCTTCATTGTACAGGGGAAGATTTGAAGTTCAGAAAAGGTGGGCAACTCATCCAAGGTCAC
Organism: Marmota monax; assembly: GCF_021218885.2. NCBI lineage: Eukaryota > Metazoa > Chordata > Mammalia > Rodentia > Sciuridae > Marmota > Marmota monax. The sequence continues at coordinate 7,589,408 of NW_026695202.1, forward strand.
ACAGCAAGTTATTGATAAAGAAGAAGAAACCCAGGATTGCAAACCCCGAGTCACCGGTATCAGAAATCACAAATAAGAGAAAGTTAAACAAGATAAAGCTAATTTCCCACCTGTAACCATCTACCAGAAGCAAGTCCAAGGTTGGCACAGCTCCCCATGGTAAATGGCATCAGAGTACATTTGATCCTGTGGCTTCCCATCCCCGGGGGCTGCTGTCAGCCTCATGGTCTAAAGTGACCTGCCATCCGTGTGTTTTCTAGAGCCCAGGAACAAGGGGACGGGATGCCCAGCTATGCCCTTTACAGGCCTGACCGGGAAGTGCGGACGACCATCCTCCCTCACTATTGAACAGAACCTGGTCAGGTTGTCACATTAGATCCAAGGGATGTGAGAAATGCTGTCCTCTCTGAACACCTGTATGTCCAGCTAAATATGAACTGTTGCCTGTATTTCCATTTTCGATACTAGCCATGAGCCTATTTTTAAAGCAAGGTTGTTTAATTGTTCCTGTGTCACAGACAGTAAAACTGAGACCCTAGGTGGGGCAAGGACATCCACTTTGGTGTCAACAGTCTTAGTGTGGGATCCCGGCTCTGCTGGATTTGGGGTAACCTGTGCAACCTCTCTCAGTTTCAGTCCCCTCCCTGGGTGACATCTCCTCTCCCTGTGGAGTCCTGGAGGTCCGCGTACCTGGAAAGCACCTGATGCAGGTCTTGGGTCAGAGCCTCCCCTGAGATTTTTCAGGCCAGGGCTCGGGGCTCCGCAGGCTGCTGGTTGAGCTGGGCAGGAGTCCCCCAGCCTCGCACCGTCCCGGATGTGGCTAAGCCCATCCACTTGGATGAACAAGTGAAGTTAATGATCAGAACTGGGATGTGAGGGGCCTCGCTCCTCGCCCCAGGCTGCTTCTCTGCTGCTGGAGACCAGTTCTCCTACCATCCCTCCCTCTGGCGATGAGCCTCAGAATCCAATCCATCTGCCTGGAATCGGGAATGAGTCTTCAGAACATAACCAGCGAGGACCCCCGGAAGCTGGGCGAGGTGTGAACCTAAGTGCAGACTCGGGGCCCTCCTCTGGGGTCCCCAGTGAGGCAAGAGCCTCTAGGAAACCTCCCTCAGACCATCAGCAGCAGCCAAGGACACTGAAGCCCAGAGCCGTGTCCAGCTGGCTGCCCACCCCAGACACTCGCGTCCTCCTCCCAATGAGAGGCCTCTGAGCCTCCTTTCTTCACGGCTTTGGGCTTTGTCCCTTCCTGTCTCAGTCTTCCAGTCTGTGCCACTCCTGGGATGTGCACAGGGCGTCACCCATACAGCCGATGCCCACTTCCAAAATCACACCATAGAACCAGAGTGCCTGCCTGCGGACAGAGCAGGGCAGTGGACAGCAGACCTCAGGAGGGAGACAGGCGTGGCCAGAACATGCATTGGACCTCAGAGGCTGCACACCGGACCCTCGCCCAGCTCTCGGAGCCTGTGACCTCAGCAAAGTCCCTTCAACTCCACTCCAGAGCCTTGCTGGCCTCTCCCCACCCCCACCCCCACCGCAGGTCTAGGCATCAGATTCGCTTCTCACAGAGCTCTCGCAGGGTGGAGAGGCAGTGAAGCTCCTTGTAGGAAAAATAAAGAGGTTCATCATCCCCAGAGAGCTGGAGACTTGCAAAGAGCATGTGCAGCTTCTTCCCAGGAGCTATTTCTACCCCCGCCCCAAATGAATGTGACTGTATGCCTATATCTGAAAGATAATATGAGAAATAAAGATTAAATTGCTTTTGTTAACCCCAGAAATTAGAGTCAGGGCCAATGACAGAAACTAGAAAAGTAGGTGTCTACTTAGGAAAAAAGAACAATTAAAAGAATGTTGTAACAGTTAGAAGGGTGGACAGCTGGAGATGCTGCCCTGGAAGGCAGTGATCTCTCCATCACTGGACACGCTCGGACACGGGTCAGTGACACTGGCAGAGGATGGTCATAGAATTCACACCTCTCTTGGGGACTTTGGCCCCAATGTGTTTAGAGGCCATTACATGGCCAATTCTATTTCCATAATTTTAAGCATGACCAAAATGTCAGTAAGGACATCCTGCTCCATACACCTGAGAGAGCAACTACTACCCCATCCCACATATTGAATTGCTTATAAAACATATCAACTTAATATAAGTAAGGAAAAGGGAAGGAACAGAAAGTTGGAATCAGGAACAGGGATGAACAGAAACAGGAGATACGTTTTCGAGAAAAGAAACCAGATTTTGAAACTCAAACTATGGAGACCTTAAATATCTCGATAGGCAGAACGAGAAGAATCGGGTACAAAACATCTAGATAAAATGGAGACATTCTGAATTACAAGAGTGATCCAAAGAAATATCAGAATGTCACCAGAGATAGATAAACAGCAATCATGTAAAGAAACACAGAGGAAAAGTGGCATTCCTATGAGCCAATTGGAGTTGAAATCAGAGGATGTAATGGGGGAAGAAGAGTTCAAGTTTAAAGAACAAGACAGAACGGAAGTGTTTAGTATCAAAAACTGCACAGGTGACCAGTATAAGGATAAATCCCTCATACCCTCGGGGGTGGGGGGAGTAAAGATGCGGATGAGCTTTAGACCATCAGTGAGTTTTGTGATTTAGGATCTTACCATGGAGAACACCCCTGTGAGGACTAGGAGACACACAAGATGGAAATAAAGACTTGACCCACAGGTTTTGCTGTACACAGCACATATGGAGGTCAGGGAGCCCGTGGAGAGACAGAGAAGGACCAGGGGCCACACCCTTAGAGGGTCCAGGCACTATCTAGACAGGTTTCCTGCAGGGACCTTGGACTGGGGGATTTGAAACAGCCAGCAGGAGTCCCAGGAGGCCACACTGCCTAAGAGGTGGTCGCCACGGCTTGGGGTTCCTGGGGCCCACCAAGTAAGTAGGCTGCATCTAGCTGTCCCCTAGCGGGTGGCCCCTAGGAGGAAGCTGTATAAAGTGGATATCTGGACCGTGCACATGGAGGCCCTGAGAGGGGGCAGTAGACTTGGAAAGTGAGTCGGGGGTGACTGAGTCCCCCTTCTGGTGTGAGCAAGGCCTGCTTCTGTTCAAAATGGGTGTCATGGCAACGTGAAATGACAAGAACTCACTACAGTATGTATGCTACAATTGCAGAGGTCATTCTTAAATAACAGAAATAGAGTGAATAAAGTCCAAACTGGAGTGGGGGGTACTGTGACGGAGAAGAGATGTTCGACTGTCTCCATAACCTGCGCTCCAGGCTCCTGGGGGCTCGGCTCCCTCCCCGCCCCCTCTCCTCTCTGTTCTTCATCCCTGTACTGTTTAGGACCTGCCTCCCCCTGTGAGATTCTTCCACCTGGAGCTAACAAGCCTCAGAACTGACTCTACTGGTAACAGGGGGGCTGTCGGGGGCAGCCGGTGCCCGGAGCAAGGCTCCAGGAAGCCACAGCACCCAGCCCGCCCTGTTTTCTATATTCCTGTCTTGGCTCTGTTGCCTCCTGACTGCAGGATTCCTGCTGAAGTTTCAGAGACCCCACGTTCAGCACAGGAAGAAAGAGGAACCTGGCACCTACAGCATTTATCTTCTTTGGCCAGAAAGGCAAAAAAGGATTTCCCAGAAATCCCAGGAGAATTCAGCCAACGTCTCATGGCTAGAACCAACCTCCTGCCAAAGCTGGCTTATACCAGCTTGCAAGGTTGGTGGTTAGGGTTTTACTGTTAAACCATTACTGGCTTGAAACAAACCATGGACGAAGTAGTTACAGGGTGGGAACTGGCCAGTCCTGCTCGTGACATCTGTGTAGCTGTTGCTGAGAACGTGTCTCCTCCCGACTCTGGCCGTGTAAGAGGCCACGAGTGTGACTTATTCCCCAAGTGTAGTGCCTTTCTTTACATATAACAGGTTGTGTCTGCAAGAGAAAAGCCGGTGGATGTTTGAGAGAGAATCACTAAGGTTTGCTCTCAAAGACTCTGTGAAGGACTCTGAGTTCTATTTTGCCTAACATGATCTCTTCAGTGCAGCAGTTACACGTTCCCAGTGTCCTAAGTCACAAAATAGGAGAGAAACATCATACCTTCGTGAACTGGTGAAGCGCCAGACTGCGGGGATTGGACACGCAGGGCTGGATGCACCGTGTTTGTGCTGCTGTTCTGAAACATGGTCCAGCAACATGGTGGAGCAAGGGAAGGACGGACGGTGTCCTCAATGGTGGCTTGATTCAAGAGTGTTCTCGACAGAAGTCCAGGTCTTAGAACAAACTCAGAAGGAAGCTATCAGACCAGTCCCTTCATTTTCTAAATGTGCAGATCCCCTAATGTTTCCAAGAGACCAACAGCAGGAAAGGAAATCGGACCCCAATTGGACAAAGCCAAGTACCCACCTTCTCAGGTGAAGAACCTCTGGGCGCAAACCTTCATCCACCAGTGAGTGTTTTGACTTAATATCCAAGCACAATAGACTAGTGAAAAGGTAAAGAGCCTTAGAAGACAGGCCAAGCTAAAGAAAGGCTGAGCCAGTTAACCCCTCGCCCCTCGAGGTACACATCCACATTCCGAATCCTTTGGGATTGCAACTAGAGGTGCAGCCAGTGCCTCAGACTTTGTATCCTCTCTCTGCTCTGCCTGTTGTCAGATTTCCTCTAGAAGAGCCATTTGTTCATAATTAATTTGTCCTCCAAACCGAGATGCTGGACCTTTTGTATTAGTGGACACTCAGTAAGTGTTCACTGCCTGAGGTTTCTCTTCTCATATAAGAAACCAGTAGGAAGAAAAATCATTTTTATCAAACAGCATTTTTAGACTTTGTGTGGTACATGGGGAAGCCAGAATTTGAACCCTGGTTTTCTAAGCCAACTCAAATAGTCTTTCTACTGCAAAGTGATACCTGCCAGTTGGCACTCCCATTTGTAACTTCTGGTAACAAGAACCAATACGGTGTTCTCAGGGAGACCGACTTTATACCTGGTTAAATACCAAAGAAAACAAGAGGTCAACTGTCAAAGTATCTCCATCTCCATCTCATGGGCACATTGGCTCACGCCTGTAATTCCAGCTGCTTGGCAGCCTGAGGCAGGAGGATCACAAGTTCAAAACCAGCCTTAGCAAAAAACGTGAGGCACTAAGCAACTCAGTAAGAACCTGTCTCTAAATAAAATACAAAATAGGGCTGGAGATGTGGCTCAGTGGTCCAGTGCCCCTGAGTCCAATACCCAGTACCCCCCAATAAGAAAGAAATACAATCAACAAATATATGAAAAAATGTTCGACACCTCTAGCAATTAGAGAAACGCAAATCAAAACTACTCTAAGATTTCATCTGACTCCAGTCAGAATGGCAATTATCAAGAATACAAGCAACAATAAATGTTGCCTGAGGATGTGGGGGGAAAGGTACATTCATATATTGCAAATTAGTGCAACCATATGGAAAGCAGTATGGAGATTCCTCAGAAAACTAGGAATGGAACCACCATCTAACCCAGACATCTCACTCCTTGGTCTATAGCCAGAGGACTTAAAATCAGCATACCACAGTGATGAAGCCACATCAATGTATGTAGCAGCTCAACTCACAATAGTTAAACTATGGAACCAACCTAGGTGTCCTTCAACAGATGAATGAATGAAGAAAATGTGGTGTATAAATACACAATAGAATATTACTCAGCCTTAAAGAAGGATAAAATCATGGCATTTGTAGGTAAATGGATGGAGTTGGAGATTATCCTGCTAAGCGAAATAAGCCAATCCCAACATACTAAAGGCTGAATGTTTTCTCTGATATATAGATAATAATTCACAGTCAAAGGCGGGGTAGGGAAAAATAGAGGTACTTTGGATTAGGCAGAAGGGAGTAAAGGGAGGGAGGGGGCATGGGGTAGGAGGAATAGTAGATGATCAGACATTAATACCCTATGTGCACACGTAACTACATAACCGGTATGATTCTACATCATGTACAACCAGAAAAATGAAAAGTTACACCCCATTTAGGTATGATGTGTCAAAGTGGTTTCTACTGTCATGTATAACTAATTAGAACAAAAGAAAGAAAGAAGATTAGCTTTGATTTTGCATAAACTAGATAAATCCTTGCCAAAAAAAAAAAAAAAAACAGTATCTCCATCACTGGGGGAAAAAAGAAAAAGTCCGACATTTACTTAGACTTCCTAAAAACTCCCAGTCTTCTGTGCTTTATATATATACATGTATCTCCTACAATAGCTCAAGAGCAGCCCTGTCCAAAGGACTCTTGGTGATGGTGGAAATGCTCTCTATCCACATGGTCCCCTATAGTAGCTACCACCCACACCTGACTGTTGAGCGCTTGAACTTTGGCTAGTGCGACTGAGGATATAAATTTCTCCTGGCATCTCAGGAGGCCAGGGAACCGGGGTCCACAGGGAGCTTCTCCTCCCCTGTCCCTCCAGGCCTCTCTCCACGCTCAGCTTCCAATTCTGCACAGTCTGTTTGGGCACCTCAGGGGCAAACAAAACTCCCCAAAAGAATGGGGAAAAGAGAGAAGGGTTGCGGGAGAAGAGATAAAATTCTCCTAAGGGAGGGATGAGGATAAGAAGGAAAGAAGAAATGCTGGGGACTCTTAGAAACGGATAAACTGCCCCTTCTAACCCTGGGACAGTCATGACGCAAAGAAACCACGCGGCCACCTGTGGATTTATCTTCACGGTGAAGGGAAGAAAGTGGAAGGAGCTTGGGAAAGCAGCACAGGGTCCGCCAACGGGCAGACAGCCACCTTTATCAGGAGGAAAGGTGGGCCTGGGTCCACAGGTACGTCAGGGGTCAGGGGTCAAGGCCAGCAGGAGCACGAAGAACACCAGTGACCGTCGCCTGCAGGTGGCGCTGGTTCAGAGAGAGCTCTGATCAGCCCAGTCCACCATGGCATGGCCCCTTTTGAAGGGTTAGGGTCTTACACCTGCCATAATTAGCATCCGTGGGCTGACACCCTAGTCTGGTTCTCCCGCTCTGTGCTTAGCTGGGTACAGAGAGTGAATGTTGGGCTAGAGACCACGGGAGAGATGACAGTCCTCGGCTGGAGAACCCTCAGCAGCAGTCCCCTGCAGAGCCATGGGGTGGAAGAGCAGCAGCCTTGCCACCTGCTACAGGTGTGAGGAGGAAAAGGGACGTGTCTCAAAGCACAGTGAGGTCCTTGCTATCAATAATAAGGCATCAGGACGCTTCTTTCTTCTCTCTTGCTCTCCAGCTTAGCCTGGGCTCCACCTGAATCCCGATGTTGCTGAAGATCCTGAGCTCAGGAGCCCTACCAGAGAAGAACAGGGAGGTCAGGGGACACTTCAGGGGGCAGAGGTGAAGGGTGAAGAAAGAGGGAAGAAGAGAGGATCTTGCCAGACAGCGGGAGGTGGAGCACAGCAAAAGAAGAGCTCTCTGGTGGCGTCAGGACAAAGTCCAGCAGGAGGCTCTGAGTTGGGGGCCCTGTGCAGCCTGCCCATGGTTCTGAATCCTCACACGTGGGTTCTTTGTATTTTATCTTGGTTGGGGGACAAGGGAACTGTAAAGACAGGGCTCTGTCCACAGGCAGGTGCATGCTGGGGGTGGCGTAAAGGATAACGAACAGCTGCCAAGATCCCAGCAATCGGAGGGCCCCTGGGGGATTCTGAGAGGTAGGTGACAGGGAAGTCCCTGGTGCCGGCACCTGACCACTGGGGACCATGGCCAGGATCAGACCTTGGAGAGCAGGCAGCCTTCCCACACCTCAACAGGCTCCAGCAGACCTGGGCTCTCCAGGCCAAGCAATGGGGCAAGCTGCCACCAGCGTGCGTCCAGCCTGGGCTGTGCAGGCCACTCACACTTGTCACACACAGATGTTCTGGCTGTCACTCTGCCGGGGCTTCTCTGTTTATTATTTTTGGGTCTCTAGGCAGCTACGCTCCTGTCAGATGGTGATGGGGTGTCAGGTTGGATTACTCCCAGGACGATATGAAGAGACAGGCGCTGATGGAAAGTGCCACTTCCTTGGTTCGGATGTGCACACTCGTCACCAGCAATTAATGCCAACCACTGGCCCTGTCTCCCTACAGAACAGGCCTGCATGTGACAGGGGGAAGCAGTTTCCAGGGCTTGAGGTTCACATGCCTTGGGACTCTGCCGCCTGCAGAACTGCTAACCAAGAGCAAGAGGAGAAGAGCCCAAGGAGCTAGAGTTGTTGCCCTACTGTGCGCCATGTACTCTCCTGGGGTGGCCCACCCCTTACTTCACTTAGGAAGGCGGCCAAGACTCTTACCTTCTCATGGGGCAAACCCGAGTTTGATTTCTGAGTCTGCCATTTATTCATGACCATGATCAAGTTACGTAAGCCCTCTGAATATCATCATCTTCAACTGTAAAACTACCTTACAGTTTTGTATAGGATTAAATAAAATCACTTATTCATTTATTTACCTAATAAATATTTAGAATATAGTTGAATGAATATATATAATCAGTGGGATACCACAGTAAGGAAAACAGAAAACATTCTTGCCTTCACGGACTTTATTCTTTGGTGAGGGAAGACAGAAAAGCAAACTAGAAATCGTAATGTATATAAGGTGTTATCAGAGAGTCCCTTACGTAGTACACAGGTGGCATATAGTATCAGCCCTAGAAAGCACTGCTACTCCCAACAGAAGCTATAAGTTACCCAAGATCCTGTGGTTCATTTAGAAACACTTAACACACAACGTCCCCCACTTCTCAAGTCCCGTGTGGCCACAGCCAAGTGAAGAGTTCCAGGAGAACAATCCATGGGTTGTTGGATCCTCCAAGAGCCCATGGGTTGAACCAATCCATCCACAAAGATGGCTAGGGAGCACTTTTCCACGGGGACCTTGCGCCCGCTCTGCCTGTGATGGAGGGCTTCCAGAGGGGGGGATAAACAGCGCTAAAACCAGGACGGTTTCAAACAGACTGGAACAAGGTGGACACTGCCTCCAGCCAGATCTCACCTTGAAGCCCACAGTGAGGCTGGCATGCTCCCAAAAGCAGAAGAGGGGAGCAATAGCCAGACTCAGAAAGGCAGGAGAACCGCGCAGGGGAGGCAGGCTGTGTGAGGGGGCGTCCATCTGAGCCCAAGGGGCCACTGTCTGAGGCCTCTTATTCCTTCAGTTTCTCCTGGAAGGGTGAGAAATGAGTAGTGCCCCTCTGGTTGAGCACTGAGTAACCATCTGATGAATGTGGAGACTTAGTCAATACAGGTTGAGATAAATATACCCCCCGGGGTGCTTGTTATCTGTATCATAATCCATCTTTCAGCCCAGGCTCAGCCCTTTGGAGCAACAGGCACTGCAGAATTAGAGATCAGGCTGAACTTGGCCTTGGACTCCTCAGCGCAGCTTCCTATAAGTCAGGTGCCTTTGCCAAGTCACTTAATCTCTGTGAGTTTCAGATTCCTCATTTGTAAAATGAAGACAAATTATTACCCGGGTCTCTCCATAATGATAATGGATTCACGTGAGAACCAAATTAAACGTGGGAGCTTTTACTTTACGGCTTTGAGTCTGTGGTTCTAGGGTCTGCTAAACTGGGTCGACCTCCACTCCAAACTGAACAAAATTCTGTCCTTCCTTAAAAGATCTTTGCATCAGGATTCCCTCTTCTCTTCACTCTTCCTTTATTTCCTATAACATACAATGCGAAGCATTGTCTAGGTTCAACCTGCATGTCCCCTGCTCTCTACCTGCAGGTGTTTTCTTAAAAATATACATACATAATTTAAATTTCCATTACAGGTATACATGAATATTATATGAGAAGTCAAATAGCACTATAAGACTTATTATGAAAACAGCCATGTATATACATCCCTTGCCCTTACCCCCAGCCCTACCTACCCTTCCAGACACAATTAATTTTAACTCTTCTAGTAGTGGGTTTTTTAGGCACTCACCTTCAGTTCTAAAAATAACATACTAGATTGCGAGATCTTATAGCCTCCCTGTTTGGGTCATCACATCTCAACCTCCACTATTAGAAGGTAGGAATGTATCCCAAGTTGGTACAGATGCTTCTCAACGGGGTTATGTCCCAACAAGCCTATCATAAGTTAATAATAAATAGAACTCACCTAGTTTACCACACACCCCAGGTTTGAACACACTGTGGACCTTCCGTTGTGGGGTATTCCCCCTGAGATCCAAGTGCAGGTCAACAGTTCTCCCCAGCTCCTTGAGAGAACACCGTGCATTGCTAGCCCAGGAAGAAAATCAAATTCAACGAATGTTTTGCAGTGCCTGCTTATCACTACAGCACCACTGCAAAGTAGAAAAGTCCTAGGTTGGACCTTCCTGAGTTGGGGAGCATGTGGATGACCATGACCCGTGAGCATTCACAGCTGACCCTGGGATAGACTCTGGTTTTTTTCCTTACCCCTCTAAAACCCAACGCCCTCCCTGGAAACCAACATCATTTTCATTCTGTTACCTAATGTTCCGACGTCCCATCACAATGCCCCATGTGCAAACCTCCCTCAGCACACCATATGTCTGGGTTTTGTTGGCGTCATCGTCTTGGGGACTCCTTCCCCACAGCGGCTCCCCTCTTGCTCCTTTCAGCCTCAAAGCTGCGGCCACCACCAGGGGACCCTCGGCCACCTCCTCTTTCTCTGGGGGCTGTCTCGGTGCTCTTGTCTTCTCCTTCTTGACTCCCCCTCTTGCCTCAGTGGGCTCTTCTCCAGCACCTTCCCGAGAGGCTGCGGAGGAGGTGACCCTCTCAGAAGCCTGTCTGTCTCTGATTGCTCTGGTGCTCACACTTCACCTATTCCTTGGGCTGAACATGGACCTGTAGGTGGGAGGTCATTGTCCTCCAGACCTACAGGGATGGCTACTTTGTATTTCAGCTTCCTTTGCTCTAGTCCTGAGGTCTGATGCGCCTCTGATACTTGGAGTTTTGACTATGATCATTTTTTTCCTTCTCTAGCAACATTAAGGATTTTCTTTTTGTCTCCAAAGTTCTGAAATTCCCAATTTTTCCCCCCTTCTGCTTGTCTTCTTCATCCCATTGGATGTTACGCTCTGGGACATTTTGGTTGGAAACTCATGCCCTTAGCCAGAACAGTTTCCTGTCCTATTCTGTGACAATTTCTCCCTCTCTGTTGTAAACTGTCTCTTCCTAGAACTTCTATCAGTTTCCGTTTCTCTTTCTCATCGACATTCTGAGACAGTTACTCAGATCTGTCTTCCACGCTCGCTGTTGATTTCATTTCTACAAGCGTGGTTTTCATTTTGAAGGTTTCTAAGCTTCCCTGAGTGCTCCTCTTGAGAGCACCCCACTTTTCTTCCATGGAAGCAGTCTCTTCCCTCTCTGCCTGAGCATTTATTTCTGTCGATCGTCTTCTTTTGATAGAGTCTCTGTTTTCTCCCAATTACTGTTTTTGTTTCATTCTCTTCCTTTGCTTTTTCCTTTCTTCTCTTTTCTCTTATCCCTTGTTTTACTCGGCTTTTATGTTGCTGTGATCAAAAGACCTGACAAGAACAACTGAGAGGGTGTCTTGGCTGCAGAGGTTCCGTCTATGGCCAGCTGACCCCACAGTCTGGACAAGAGATAAGGCAGAACATCACGGTGGAGCATCGGAGCCAGGATGGGGAGGTGGTGGGGGGAAGAACTGTGCTCACCAGGGACATGTCCCTGTTTCTTCCAGCCACAGTTCACCTGCCTAGTTAATCCATCCATGGGTGGATCCACTGATTGTGTTAAGGCTCCCAGAACCCAATCATTTCACCTCTGAAAATTCTTGCGTTTGTCTCACATATGAGCTTTTGGGAGACACCTCATAGCCAAACCATGCCATCTCTCTTGATAAAAACAGTGTTTTCCTCTAATGCCTGATGTGACCTGCCCCTCTATTCCTCGTGAGAGTGGGAGGCTGATGGAAAGTCTGCGGAATCAGCAAAGCTCATGCAGGGAGGAGCTCCCCCATAAGGTTCCCCTTGACCCCCTCATATGGAGCCCCTTGATGCTCGTCTTAACTGTTTCTCCCGGGCTGTGCAGATTCCTGACAGTAGTCATGCATCTGCTGGGAGGTATAGGGGAGCTTTTCTCCCAGGGTCATCGGAGTCGACTCCTAACAGTCTTAAGGTCACAGTGTAGATTCTCACTCAAGCTCCACGTTCCTTGGCCACTCTCTGATTAGTCTCCTGTTCCACGACCACGAGGTCTCCACTGCACTGTCACTGTCGTGGCGGCAGGGGAGACTCTGCTCTTGTGCCACTCCTCAGTCTGCAGCCCACACCCAGCGCCATGTTTGCTTGGACCTGAGCCCAAGTTCAGAGCCTTTTTGAGGCAATGCTCTCACCCCTGCTTCGGTTTGGCTTTGTTGGATCTATTCATTCTCAGCTCCCCAAAGTGCTGTCCTTGTCTATTTTCTTTGTCCTTATAGGTTGAAGCTTAAAAAAAATGTACTATCAATTTACTGGGGCTGGAGGGGGAATGGAAGTAAACCTGGGTGTTCAATGCACCATCCTCACTCGGATGCCTCCTGAAGGTGGGGGATCTTCAACTGGGTGGGTGGCCAGAGTCCCAGTGCTACAGTGGCCCACTCAGCAACCGGAGGAAGCACGGGGCAGGCTACAGCTGGCCCCCTGCCCCAAGACACAAGTCGCTCCTGATGGGAAAATCCAATCACAGTCGTCATCTGTCTTCAGTTCTAAAGGGACATGCATTTCCTCCTGACTGTGGAACCCACAAACAAGACAAAGTGAGCACCTGGCGAACAAGGTGGCACGAAGCAGGAGATGGCAAGCACCGTACCACGTTGTCACCTCCCGAGTGACCAAAGGGCAGTGCGCCTCTGAATGGGTGACCAGACCTGGGAGTGCCATGCAGAAAAGGGATGGATGACGGACACGGCCTGTCTTGTCTGCTTCTCAGAGGAAGCAAAACCTCACCCAGCATCTTCAGAGGTCTCAGGATCCATGTACGGAAATTTCTAGAGGGTCTCCATTTACATTTGATCTTAAGTCTGGGGTTTGAATTTCAAATGTACAACTTATCAGTCACCTGTCTTGGAAAAAAAACTTTATACCTCCAAGACTCAGTTACCTCATCTATAAAAACGGGAATAAAATCTGCATGTTGTTATGCTGGTCCATGAGATGCGTCCCAGTGATCTCAACAGCACTGAGGGTGACTCACAGGTTAATGTCCATGACTATTTTTTCTTCCCAACCTGACCCCTAATGGCATCGTTCCTCACTCTTCACACACTCCTCAGTTTTGCGATCATACCTTATTTGCTGAGATGGTCAGGAAAGAAGCCAGTCGACAGAAATTAATTTCCGATACACAATAATTTTGGGGCGGTTGATATTTTTCATGGAAATAGTTTTTAAAGGAAGTCACGCACAGTGTCTTCCTTTCTTCGACATCAGGTTCAGAACACAATTTCGCTCTGCATATACTTAAGTTCTTTGTTCATTTCCTGTGTGTTTTGTTTGATCTTGTAATGATCTCCTTGGCAAAATGAAAAAAAATGTATAATAACTTTTTGTGCTAAGACAAGTGCAATATAGTTTCATTGAGTAGTAAAAATTACCAGTTAACAACAAATGCCCAACCGACACAGACACCATCAAAGCCTTCATACGCATATACTCCAAGAGACTGAGAGAAAGTGATTGATAGGTTTGACTACATACAAATTAAAATTTTCTCCATGTCAGAATCCATATAAACAAATTCAAAAGCAAACAGCAAACTGACACAATATTTGCACTCACTTGACAGAATAACATGGTTAATATCTTAAATAGATAATTACTCCTTGATTTAAATCTTGTCTCTCCAGCCAGCCTATAGTCTCTTTGAAGGCAAAGGAGATGTCTTCAACTTTGTGGTGATTACCATTTCAGGGCTGGCTCACCCATTCTTTCCAGATTGAATTGGAATGAGTTGAGAAAGGCTGGCTTAGAAGTTCATTCCTCCAGCGGCTCAGGAGGCTGAGACAGAAGGATCATGAGTTCAAAGCCAGCCTCCGTAACTTAGAGAGGCCCCAAGCAACTGAGTGAGACCCTGTCTCTAAATAAAATATCTTTTTTTTAAAAAAAAGGGCTGGGGATGTGGCTCAGAGGTTAAGTGCCCCTGGGTTTAATCTCCAGTACCAAAAACAAAGTTCATTCCAGCTCTGCCTCATGCAAAATGGATGTTCAATAAATATTTGTTGAAAGAATCAGTTTTTTGGGCAGAGAATAAAAAGTCATTTCTTTCCTCCGAAGCTCCATTGATATACATTGGATTTCTGTAAATAAGGGAGCCGAGTGTCCCTCTCGACCTCTATCCAGGCCATGGGCTGTTGGGTCTCTGGCTGTCTCGGGGCCTCATCTTCTCCCCCTGGGTGCTTTCCAGTCTCTGGGCCACAGGAAATGAGAACACTTATTAAGAGCCAGGCCTTTGGTTTGGTGACAGAAACAGACACAATCCTCAGGTTCTTAAGTAACTCTCCATGTTGGGAGGGCTGTTGGGATACAGCTTAAATGACTGGAAATGACCTTGACGAGCACAAATCAGGACATTCAAGTGAGGGTCAGAGGACGAAGGGCAGGAGGGATGAACTTGACCTGTGGAAACAAATAGAGCATCAAACCTCCTACCAGACACCTGGGCTGAAAATGTGATTTGGGAGATGCTGAAGGAACATTTGCAGATTAGAAGAGGACCTCGTAAGCTTACAGTGATGATTGACGAGGGAAGAAGAAACACGATTCGCCAGCCACCTACAGTAGCCTGGTGCATCATCAGGCGCGTCACAGGGTCATCTAAAGCTCCTTCCAACAGCTCCTTGGACAGAAGAGAAAACTGAGAAGTTTAGTGATGCCACCCATGTCCTGTAGCTTATAAAAAAAAAAAGGACCCAAGATTCAAATTCAGGTATCTGTGTTCCCAGCACCCATGCTCGCCATTGTTTCTGGCAGGTCCTTAGAAGTCTTTTGTTGTACAGCTCACGTGTTTGCTAAAAGACTGTGGGCAGAAGGACAACTGAATAAAGTCGTTTGTGCAGCAGGGTGCCCACCTGGGCAGGCAGGGTGTTGCTTGGGTGGTACATCTGTAACCACAGCCTCCTTTGCAGCTTCACAGGTGGACAAATTTTTCTCCCTGCAGAGAGAAGACCAAGCCTCGGGTGGCCTGCTCGGGGCAGGCTGACATTGGTGTTGGAAGCTCTGTTCCTGCAAGTGCTCCAGGGAACCCAGTATTTAATGACGCCTCTGATTCCAAGGTGCTGCTAATCTATTATCACCCGCCACATGACACTGGGGCTGTTTGTTTGTTTTTCAGAAATTGGCTGCATCGATTTCAGACCAATGGTAAATGTTGCCCAGCTGTCTGGGAGGCATTGAAGCGAAAGAAGACAAGAGCCAATCAAAGATAGTTTTTCTACCGGGCAGCATAGGAGAAGATGCAGAGAGTCTGCCCAGGTTTCCTTTCTCTCCTCTGGCCTAACACAATGCCCACGGTTCCACTAGGAGCATCAGATTGCTTTCAGAGCTGGAAGAGTCTGTCAAGACCATTGAACACCTTGGACAGCCCTGAGTGAGCCAACTGACAATAGTCGTTAGTCATTATTTCCTGAGGTCACACAGAGAAGTATTTCCAGTTCTTTAGCCCCAGGGATAGGCACCCACAAGCCACTCACTAAATAATTGGGTGGTACATTTGTAACCACAGCCCCTTTTGCATTTATTGATTGAGCCGTAGAGACAGACAGCGCTTGCAAAAGAATGGAAGTATTGTACCACATAAGGAAGGAAGTTCTGGTAGAGGAGTCAGTTTAGAAAATATTTAAAAGGCAAGAAAATGGAGGTTGTGGCTCAGGAACAGGAACCATGAAACTAAGTACAGGGTGCTCATAGGGTGTCCAATGAGAGATGGGGTCAAAAAAGGTAGATTAGGACCACACGGTGGAGACCCCCAAATACCAGGGTGAGGCTTTGCACTGCTGCCTTTAACTTCTCATTTGGTGACCCCAGGCCATTGGCTCAAGAGGGTGTGTTTGACTTGATTTCTTTCAACATCTACCACATTCCTTGAATACAGCAATGCTCCTTCATTCATCCACTCATTGAATGAACAAATGATTGCTGAGTACCTACAGCATGTCAGGCACTGGGCCAGTCTCCTGGGGTCCAGAAAGGAGAGAGTAAGCAAGACTCCTGGCCTTCTAAAGTTTACATTCTCACAGGACAGAGACACAAACAACAGAATGCTAGCCAATAGCCAGGTGCAGTGGCGCTGTAATCCCAGCGACGTGGGAGACTGAGGCAGGAGGATGGCACATTTGAGGCCCTCCTGGGCAACTTAGTGAGACCTTGTCTCAAAGTAAAAATTTTTTAGAAAATAAAAAGGTCTGGGATGAAGCTCAGAGGTAGAGCACTTGCCTGGCACGCACGAGGCCCAGAGTCCCACCCACAGCGCCATAAAAGAAAAAGAAAACAAAGTTAAAAGAATAAAATACAAAAATCAGAAAGGAGCAGGATAAACTCAGTCATGGATAAAAGGAAATAAGAAGGCAAAGGAAGGAGTCTTCGGCATCAGACTGATTAAAAACAGGGCAGATGAAGACGCAAGTCCTCCCCGAAGCTCTGCCCTTCTCCAACTTGAGCGAGCGCAGGGATCACCCAGGAAGTCTGGGGAGCATGTGGCTCTCGGGCTTCCTCCCAAGGGACCTGGCGCATCCTCAGACAAACAGTTCAGTTGACTTTGAAGCAAGTCATTCTCAGAACGCGTTTGGAAAATGACTGAATTAAAGACGGGAGAAGGAAGATTACAGGAGGCACAGGAGCGGGACAAGGGGGCAGGTGGGCTGTGGGGGAGGGAACCGGAGGGAGGAGGAGAGGGGACGCCTTGGGACTTTGCTTGTGCCTTGCTGTATCTGACTTCTTCGTCCTGGGATTGACAGCTGTTCACAGGGACACAGTGAATGCAAGAGAACTCCATTCTGCAGACCCCGGCATCCCCAGGGACCTCAGAGGAGCGCTGCTACCAGGTGACAGTGGTTGCTAACGGCAGCACCAGCACCATAGCTGTCCTCACACCCACAGTCCTCTTGAGGAGCGATTCCTGGGTTTCCTAGGAAGACAACATAATGCCTTGAGGTCTCAGGGGACAGCGGGAGGCATGGCGTGGGCTGCGAGGGGCTCTTCAAAATAGGGCCAAGGCAGCGGCAGAGCGGCTTGCTCTGTGGATCCAAACACATCCCAGCCAATTACACGGGAAGTAGGCAAGAGTCGTGATGACTTATATAAATAAATGTTGCAGATTTCATTAAGATGAAGCTAGCTTTGCAGTTATCACTTGCTGAGTTGTTTGTGGTCCTTAATCTTCATTTACAAATGCCCATTAGCTTCCTAACAAGCTCCTGGTGGCCAGGAGCAAACCCAACCCTCACCTTGCTTTCTTCTCTCCAGGTTATCAGCCAAGGAAAGAGGTCAACCAGGGGACCAGGGGACGCAGCCTGGAAAAGAGCTTAAAATAGATCTTCTCAAGTCACCTGAAGGCAAAAAAAAAAAATGAAGTCTCACCTATGTAAAAACTAGTCTTGGCCGGGCACAGTGGGTACACCTACAATCCCAATGGCTCTGGAGGCCGAGGCAGGAGGATCGAGAGTTCAAAGCCAGCCTCAGCAACTTAGCGAGGCCCTAAGCAACTCAGTGAGACCCTATCTCTAAATAAAATATTTTAAAAAGGGCTGGGGATGTGGCTCAGTGGTAAAGCAACCTTGAGTTCAAACCCTGGTATCAATGAATAAATAAATAAATAAAAATTGAACTTCAAGTCAGAGTTATCCCTAGAGCCCCAGGCAGAAAGAGCGACCATAGCTGCCCCCCCCCCCCGCCACCTTCCAATCTACAGGTGGGCACTGGGAGGGCTGGAGTGAGGGGACAGTGGCTCTTTTTGTCAGTTGAATAGTCATTAGTCATTCAAGTTTCTTTTAAATGCACAATTAAGCCATGGGTACCCGACAATGAAATGAAAAGATAAGAATTCTAAAAGTCCTTGCTATAAAATCCCTTGACACTTTGGCTTAGAGACAGAAACATAAATCTCAGGTTGGGCTGGGGAGGCAACGTTCAAGGAAATCAGAGAAGTGCCGTCCATTTGGGACGGAGGGATTTGGAGTCTTTGATAAAGCAGCCTGGAGATTTTTGAGTCTCTCAGAAACACCTTTCTTCTTGTTGTTGTTCCAAATGAGGGTTCATGCAGAGCCTCACACCGTCGCTGGAGGGATCTTTCTAAATATCAGTCCGACCGTGTTTCTCTTCCTTAGGACAAGGGTCTGCCAATCTTCTCTCTAAAGGGCCAGTTGGGATATATTTTAGATATTTTGGAGCAGACAGCCTGGTGCAGCCACTCCCCTCTGCCCTTATGCTAATGAAGCCAGACACAGCAAGTCAGGGTAGAGCCCCGGCTTCCCGTGAGGCCATGTGGCCACAGGCAGCTGGCCAGGATTGGCCCTCGGGCAGGTTTGCCCTGCTTAGAGTTCTTTAGAGGCTCCCCTTCCTTAGCATGGGACCCCGGGCTCTTCACAAGAGGAACCCCAGTACCCAGTGAGCCACTCTGGCCCCCGATTCCCGCACCCTCTACTCCAACCACGTAGAACTCTTCCACGTAACTTGCAAACACCACTGGGCTTCACAAGGCCTTGCCCTCTTGCCTCACCTGCCCCTGCCTGAATTTTCTTCCCTTCAGTTGTCAATGAAATTCTGATCTGTTTCACATTCTCATAGAGCACGTTCCCATCTCGGGTTGCTATTGCTGTTACTTTGGCAACACTAGATTGTCTGGAAAGACCGATTATTTCCAGGTCCACTTATCTGAGCAGAATCTGAGCTCCTCAATGGAAGAGACCGTTATTAATTCCTCTTCGGAATCCAACTCCTAGCACCAAGGAACATTTGACGAATGACATCTTCCCTAAGAAATGGAGGAGTAGATTCAAGAGAACACACTCCACCCCCGTGTCTCGCTGATTCAGGAAGGTCATGGTCCATTGAAAGGGGCCAGCACCTCCTACATTCATCAGCTTTTTGTTTCTGTGACCAAAATACCTAACACAAATAACTCAGAGGAGGAAAAGTTTATCGGGGGCTCTTGGCGTCAGAGGTCTCAGTTCATGGTCTGCCGACTCTGACTGCTCTGGGCCTGAGACAGGCAGAACATCATGGAGGAGGTGCAGGAGGAGGGAAGCTGCTTAGCTCACGGCAGCCAGGAAGCAGAGAGAGAAAGGGGGAGAGAGGAGGGGGCCAAGGACAGATGTAGCCCAAGGCCATGCCCCCAGTGACCTATCTCCTCCAGCCACACCCTGGCTACCTATAGATACCATCCAGTGATTTATTCGTTTATCAGTCCATGAATCCAGCAAGTGGATTAATCCACCAATGAGGTCAGACCTCTGATCATTGCCTAGAATCCTCACCTCTGGACTGGCTGCATGAAGTTTCAAAACATGAAGTCTGTGGGTTTAGTTCAAATCCAAACCCTAATACCCCCTCACTCAAAGAAAATCCACAGCTTCTAAAAGCCCTGGGCAGAGGCAAGTGGCCCAGATGCTGTAACTCTGAACATAAGCCCTCCCCTGAGATTCCTCCTGCCCACTCCATTCTTATTTCAGCCAAGAAGGAAGAATCTGCTTCCAAACTTGTGCACCTGTGAATTTTTTTCTCCTGGGCCTCTCTTTCCAAATTCCTTTTTCCTTTTCTCTCTCCCTCTATTTCTTCTTCCATTTCTCTTTCTGTTATGATCTATCATAATCTAACCCCTTGAACAATGAGCACACAGTTGTAGAGTGTTATTCCAAAGCTTTCATTCACCAACAGGGAGCTTTGCCTAAAATTACTTGTTCAACACGTCTTTTTAGTGCCTCCCATGTACTTAGGACACACCCATAACCAAAGTAGCTGCACCCCAACCTTGCAAGAAGCTCAAAGTCTATCGAGGGGGAAAGCAAATGAATGGATGATTAGTGTTATGACTGGTGTTATGGTCTGGAGGTGAGGTGCCCCCCAAATCTCCTGTGTTTCTGCAGGAATGTTCAGAGGTGAAATGGTTGAACTGTGAGAGCTGTAACCTAATCAGTCCATCCTGGTTTGATGGGGCTGGGGGTGACTGTAGGCAGGTGGAGGTGAGTCATGGAGCACACCCTGGAAGGGAGCATCTTCCCTGTGGCCCCTTCCTCCATTTCTCCTTCTCTCTCACTCCTTCCCTCCTCTTTCCTGGGTATCAGTTCCTGGGCTGCTTTCCTCAGCCACAGCCTCCCTCCATGGTGTTGGGACTCATCTCAGGGCCAAAGCAATGATTTGGCTGACCATGGAATGAACCTCTGAAACCAGGAGCCAAAAACCCCTTTTTTTCCTTTAAGCTGCTCTGGTTGGGTCTCTCGTTTACAGCAGCACAACACTGACCAGATATGAGGGCTGCAGTAGAAGTCAAGGGAGGGAAGCAGAAGATTCCAATGCAGATGGCAGGAAAGAGGACACGGGGTCGTTCTGTCTTGGTGGACTGTATCTGAAGCAAGGTGAGAGGTAGCCAGGTGGGTGGTGGCACAGAACACTCTAGGAGGTCTAAGAGGCATGAATTCAGGGAAGTGGGAGCAAGTCAGCCTCGGGGTCAGCAGCAGCACATTCGAAGTTAAGGTCAAGTTTCATGGGAGCTAACATTGCCATCAAGAGGTAGACTCCAGGGAGTGTGGTTCCCCAGAAGAAATCTCAGGAAGAGTGATTCTTGGGGTTGTTCAAGTAGGAGCAATCTGATTCCAACCAGCTGGAGCACTGCAGGGTGACCGCTGAGCTCCTAGGCCAACTACCAGCAATACAGGCCTTAGACAAATACAAGACACAGTTATGTGGACAGAGTTACAATGACAAGACAGACAGGCAGGTTCCCAAAAGCTCACTGGCCCGCTGAGGATCAAGTTCTAGTACCAACAGAGTCCCTGAAAGAAGACAAAACAAGACAAATTTTGCAGAGGAAAGGAAGACCCTCATCTGGGAGACAGACCTCTGACCCCGGATGCCCAGATGCCTCTTGGTGGTTTCTTGGAACTCACTGCTGTCTCCTTCTGCCTGGCTCAGGTACCCCTGGCTCCTGAAGTCAGTGCCACCGAGCCTGGTGACTGATGTTATATGGGTCTGTAGTCAACTTTCCCTGAAGGGTATAGCCACGTTCTTGACCCCCAAGCCCCCATTCATTCCAGAGTCAGTTTTGCTGGACACACATTCTTTTCCGTTTGGCGCAGGGCTTCCATTCCATCCTTTGAAATGAGAACCCACGCCACTCGAGGCCTTTTCTCTGATACTCCTTTTTAAGTCTCCTCTCTAGCCTTTAGCATTCTCCCCATGAACACCTTGCAGAGCCCTGCTTAAAGCCTTCTGGGCTCTGGGGTTAGAGTTCAGCTCTTAATTGAGCCTCCTCACGACAAGAACAGACAAGAAAGGTGTCTGCCAGGCAGAATTTACATAGGCAGCCACCCTTTCCTCTCCCCCATTCAAGACAGAAGGCCCGCAGAAGCCTTGATCTCAGAGCGGTCTGTGGCTACAAGGTGGGGACATAAAACTGCTTCCTCTGCTCTGTGGAGACCCCAAGGGAAGATCGAGCTGGGGCTGCCCAAGTCTTATTAAAAGAAAAATGGTTACAGCACCTTTTTTTAAAAAAAAATAAATAAATAATGCAGGGGGGAAAAACTTGTAAGTAAGAATATAAAATTAAATTTGCCAAATATGCTGAGAGTTGGTCCTTGGAGGAACTTTATCTATACTAGATAGTCAAACGCATCAACTTTGGGAGCGCCTGGCAATTACTGCGTGGCAGAGATTCAATTTGTTCTTGTGTAGACAATATTATTTGGCATAAGGAATAGGGAACATCGGTACGTCGTCTTTCAGCAAACACAGTTCCAGATTGTGGGGAAGGGCTTCTGGGGGCTCTTCATCCACAGTAAGCATCCTGTTTTGCCCAGAGCCAGTAAGTGGGCAGGACCAGTCCAAATCTTCCCATGGGTGGGGCTGGGGAGCAGCGTAGAAGGGTCCAAGTGGAGAGGGCAAACATTGTTCTTTTTTTTGTTCCTCCCCAGATGATAAAAAGTAAAAGGGGATCTCCTGTGAGTCTGTCATTTCTTCTTTCATGGATGGGCAATTCTCTAAGTTGGACCGGATCTTGTCACCATCTCCATAAAATGATCGTGTCACCATCTCCATAAAAGACCGCAAAGACAGTGTTATTTCCCCCCAAAATGAGTTTTTGTCCTTGTAGAGAATAATTTTCACTCCCTTGCATATAGAAGCACATCCATGGTCACTTGTCCCAAACCATAATGATTCCATTTGGAAGAATCATGGAGCCTTCGCCAATTTCAGACAAATGTCAAATACCATTAAGGGGAGAGAATGTGAATCTTCAACGCAGTCGCCCTGTTGAGGAAAGAAGGTAAGACCAAGGTCGGGGACCCACTGGTCCTTCTGCTATCTCGGCTCACTCTACCTTGCTCAGAAGTCATGTACCAGAGGCTGACGGGACAAAGGAGAAACCCTCCGTCTGCCAAGCCACTCCTCCCAAAGGCACCTCTTTCTAGATGACCACATGTGGGCTTCAAGGACTGCTTTGCCCTTGGAGACTCTAGGCTACTTGTTTCGTTTTGGATGTTAAGTGTCCCCCAAAAGCTCATGTGTGAGACAGTACAAGGTTTAGAGGAGAAATGGTTGGATTACAAAAGCCTTAATTCAGTGAATTAATCACCTGGTGGGATTAATTGAGTGGTACCTGAAGGCAGGTGGAATGTGGCTGGAGGAGGTGGGTCACTGGGGGCGTGGCTATGGGGTATATATTTGTATCTGGCCAGCGGGGTTTCTCTCTCCGCTTCCTGATCCTCATGTGAGTTGCTTCCCTCCACCACCCTCTTCCACCATGATGTTTTTTCTCACCTTCAGCTCTGAGAAATACAGCTGGTTGTCTAGGGGCTGAGACCTCTGAAACTGTGAGCCCTGAAGTAGAGTTTTCCTCCTCTGTAATTGTCCTGGTCGGGTCTTCTAGTCACAGTGGTGAAAAAGTTGACTCAAACACTACTATATTTCTTTTCTTTAGTGATAACAGAGGCTTTACTGCCTGCAACCCAGTCATATCCTATAACCTACCCCAGATTCCATCCTGGAGAGTCTAATTCTGTAACAATTTCTGGTACCAAATATTGTATCCATCAGGGTTTCCTTGTAGATGAGGCTACTCCTGTAACAGTTTTTGAGAGAGTCAATAATACATGGAATTATGGAAAGAGAGGCTATAAACTTTGCCTCCAAGAGTGATTTCTAGAATAATACAGCAGAACTGGTCACCAGAGGAATTATCACTCCTCCCACAAGATGGATGCCGGTGGCCAGGAAGTCACTGCCAAAACTCTTGGTTCCGAGCTGTGCTGAGGCTTCAAGGCCACATGCAGCAAGAGAATACCTCCTGTGTTATTACCTTCCCTGTTTAACTTAGGCCTACTTCCAGTCTTTCCAAATCTGATTGAAATACCAAAATCACTTCCAAATCCTTAGCTGCTGGAAACTCTAGGAAATACTGTTCTTAGTTTCCCAGTGTGTGCAGCAACATCAAAGGAAAAATACTTGAAGAAGTTGCCAGCAGATTCACAGCAGGGAGCCAGTCCACAGTATTCAGCACCCACCACCTGGGTTCCATCCAAGTTCTCAAACTATGAATCCATCATCCAAGTCGTTGTCGAGATGTTGTGCAGAAAGCTCCTTAGAGGACACAGAGATGCCTGAGATGTGTCTAAAGTATGATGTTTAGTGAAACCAAACTCCCTGAACTCATGCACTGGAATAATTACCTCTCTTCAAAGGAGACCCTTCCCAGATCTGACAGGCTACCCTCTTGCCTCGAACCTTTTCTGGGCTCTATTAGAAATGGCTGACCTTCATGAGCACACACACACATACACACACTCAGAAATCAGGCTCCTGGTTTTAGAACCAGGACTGTCGAAGTCCTGCCTCCTGTTCACAACACGCTGGGAAATGGGTTCCCTTCTTCACCCGCCTGGTCCTACTTCACTTGCTCAACAAATTGCTTAGTGAAGTAGGCGCTATTCTCCTCCTCATTTTATTGCAAGAAAGAGGAGCTCAGAAAAGTCAGTTGACTTCCCCACTTAGGATGTGTCAGAAAGGAGAAGGGAAGAGAAGATTTTGTAGCTTCAAAGTCCATTCCCACCCCATTGTATGACATTCTTTTACTCAAAGAAATGGAGTTTTCTTGGATCCCAGTGACTTTCAACTATCTCTGAAGAAGGGGTCCTGTCTTCCTGCACAGAAATGTCAACGAGTTGCTTATTCTTAACTTAAGAAATTCAAGTAAACATGCCCTTTGTGTCTGCGACCACTGTTAAGGAGAGGGAGCAGGAATCGTGATTTATTACTTGAATGGACCCCAAGCTTCCTTAGGTGGCCCCTTAAGAAAGGAACAATAATCAATTATGTACGATAATCATAGGATGTATGATCAATGCTCACCAAGAGGTACTAAGGTGAAGGGCACTGATTTAGAATGTAGGCATGTTAGTTCATTATAATACCTTGGTGATGTTTGGCCCCAAATTATATTTAATTTGCTCTCCCTTCCTTTTCCTTTTTCCTGATACAATGTAATATTGTGGTTGAATGCATGAGCTCAGTTTTGTTCAGATCCCTGACTCAGCCGCTTACTAGTGATGGGGACTTGAGCCCCCTGCATTTTTCTCTCTTAGGTTTCATTTTTCTCCTGAGTAAGATGGTGATCATCACGTACCTACCTGACAAGGTTATTCATGAAGTTTTTCAATGGATTAGATCCGACAATCCATTGAAAGCACTGGGAAACACTGACACATAGTAAACACTTCTTATGCATGAGGTATTATTTATTATTTATCGTGTGCAAAACTCTGTACTAGGTATCCTAAAAGTTCTTACCTTCCTTAATTCAACAAACATTTACCAAGTGTTATGATTATGTTTTCAGCCCTCTCGGAGCGCACTGTGTGGTGGAGAAGACAAATGGATAAACAAATCAACGCAGTTAGAAGTCTCCAGCATTGATCCACTGCCCATCCGTATCTATCCTGCAGGCAGGAGAGTGAGCGGTGAGGTCTCCTTGGCTATCATGGCTGGGGAGGCTTCAAGAAGGTGAAGAACAAGTCAGAGCAAAAGCAAACCTGGTATGAAGGGAACCCACCCGTGGGGGAAACTCAAGCACACGTAGGAGGCAGGTGGGTCAGAGTCTGGTGGAGAATCACCATTGGCAGCACGTGCCGTGGGGACTAGTGTTTCTTTAAACCATAGAAAACCCAGCATTGCATGTGGCCCTGTCCCTGCACAGAGCCAATCAAACACAAGTCTCATTGCCAAGAGTTGATGACAGCTGGATTTTCCCGGCGTCTTATTTACTTAAAAGGACATGAATACAGCTACTCCAGGAATTCCTGATGCTCTGTTTGAGGTTTGTGTTCCTCTCCCAAAATCTCGCACTCACAGGTATTCCTAAACATCTCGCTCTTCCCTCCCCTCCCGACTCCCAACTCCAACCCGTAATTCCTTCATTGCCGTGATCTCCTTCCTCTGTCCTGCCACCACCCCCTGGAGCTCTTGACATTGCTCCTGCGGCCAGCCAGGTGGGATTGCCAGGGAGTCCTCAACCTTAGGCTGCAGGACAGCACTGGTGGAGAGCTGATGGATGGCTAGAGTCAGTTGGCTCCATGACTTTGGGCTTGAGACGAGGTGGAGCATCATGGCGGGAGGGTGTGGACCAGAAGAAAGCTGCCATCTCAGCCAGGAAGCAGAGAGAGGAAGGGGACCAGGACAAGGGACATGCTCCTGGGGTGTGCCCCCAGTGACCGACTTCTTCCCACTGGGCCCACTTCCTGTGGTTCCCACCACCTCCCACTGGTGCATCCAGGTCTGAATCTCTCAGTGGTTGAATCCGTTGATGGTTCAGATCCCTCGTGAGCCAATCGCTTCCCAGACTCACAGTGCCCTGGGGACATATCATACCCAGACCATAACAAGACATGAATTGGAAGTGCACTTTTCCAGATGGTTTGCACAGATGCCATTGGAGAAAGATGCTGTTTTGAAGGAGAAGGGCGAGGGACTCACCCAACACTGACGCGCCATCTCCGGGCCTCGGGACATGTTGTACTTGCTCCGTTCTCAGCTCACCGGAGGTGCAGTTTTTCTGAGCAATCACAGCATTTGGGAGGTGGAAGGAATCTCATTTATTCTGTCATCCAGCCCTCTAGCTTTTGGGGTCAGGTGAACACCCAGAGAGAAAAAGGACACTCAGATTCTGGCTTAAAATTCCAAACCTTCCTTTACCCAAGAACCACTGCTTCAGCCAGAGTTACAATCTCGATTCATCATCCCCAGCAAACTATGATGTTGTAAGCATGAATATAGAGAGTTATAAAAATATGTGAAATAAGTGGGTACACACTTTTGTGTTCTATTAAAAAAGAAAAGAAGTGGTGGGGAAAGCAGTTTGGAGTGTGAAGGGTTGGGACTCAGTCGAATGCTACCCGGCCTTGACGCGTATAAGCGATGTAAAACACTCCATCAAGTCATTTGACCCTTTAAGCTTCAATTTCACCATCTGTAAAGCAGAGCGTGCAATACGGGACCGTCTTCCCTCTGTCGTTGCAAGGATCCATCACCATAAAATACACAAAGCCCTAGAAGAGGAGCTGGCGCTGAGGCCCTGCTCACTCGGTGGTAGCTAATATTATTAGTTCTGTCTAACAAACAGATTCTGCAGGCACCTTGCAGCACAGACATTCTAATATGCTTGGTGTCCACTTCAATCTTATTTATTGTGCTTATCTTGTCCTGTGGTCTGCAGTCAGTGTTTACAGGCAGCAGTTCTCTTGGCAACATCAGCATTGATGGGGGACCACCCGGGGGCTTTTCAACTGTCCCTTCGTCAAGACGGTCATGCCACACAGCCCTCAGGGGGACAGCAGGGCCCTGCCAACTGCTCTTGGCATGAGACATGTGGGCAGCAGGGCTGGCATCGCCTCCGCCCTGGCTGGGCAAGGTACATAGCAGATGTTGGCTCCAACACAGACGTTGCCCAGGAGAGTGGCAGACACCAGTGTCAGGATTTGCTAATTGCGTTCTCTCCTGGCACAGCATTCCCACACAGCCCTGGAATCACTCTTGCATTAAAAAAGGACCTTCCTGCCTCTTGTTTTGTGGCAATTTCCTTCCTGGGGACAAAGTCTGGCTCAGTTAGTGGATCTGGTTTTCCAAAAAAGGATCTTGGGCTGTGCCCACTTTCCAGCTGGGCCGCTGCTCTCTAGCCCAACAAGAAAATTGACTTGGCCAAGTTCACTCGGCAAACTCCAAAGCTCCGTTGTGCTATTCTTTGCCTTTGGACACCAGCTTTCTCTATTCCATTTCCCTTCTTCAAGGCAAGACACACTGATCATTTAGTTAAACCCCTGCCAGAGAACTCACTATGGTATGTGCATGTCTTTCATTCCAGCATGTTTACTATAAGATTTCTCCTTCTATTTTGCAGGCAAAGCTGGGTTTCACAGAGAGAAGGGTCTCCGGTGCTGTCACAAACCCTGAGTTTGATTTCTGGCTCTGCCACACTAAAGCTTTGTGACCTTGGATGAGTGATTTCTCTTCTTGGGGCCCAATTCCCTTGTGTGTGAACTGTGAATAACACAACCTACCCCTTTGTGTTGCAAGGATTAAAGAAGATGAGTTATGTAAATCACTCGCTCTTGTGCCTGGAGCATCGTAAGTGCTCATTAAATGTCCCTGCTATTATTTCATATAGCTAGTTGCAGAACAAATAAAGTCACATCTCTTTTAACAGTGCAATTAATTTCTCAAGCTCCCCGTGTGCCCAGGCTTTCCTGCTGAGGCCCTCGCCACAGCCCCTGAATGCTTGATCGGACAAAGGCGTCAGCTCCACTCCCATGTTTCCCAGACAGCTGGAATGTCCAGTAAGCAGGTGGTCGCTCATCATCAACTGAGCCTGCCTATTGCTTCAGGGAAGCCCAGCAGCAATATTCCCGGGATGCAGAGGTGAAGGGCAAGGCAGTCTCCATCCCCAGCGGAACACCAACTGAGCCCAGGTGCCCCCAGGGTCTATCCTCCAGGTGCTGGGACTCAGCCTCATGCTGTACTGGACTAACATGAGCTCAGCCAAAGGCACCCCGCATTTTATATCTCACGTACCTAAAGCTCATAGATCTCCTATATGTAGATCTCACATAGCTCACCTATTGACACACACACACACCAAGCACTCAGCCTGGGAACATGGATCATGCCATTTAATTTGCATAACCACTTGTTGACTTGAGTTGCCATAATAAATTACCTTAGATTGGGTGGCTTAAACAACAGAAATGTCTTTTCTCACAACTTGGAAGCTAGGAAGTCCAAGATGAAGTGGCGGAACCATTTGGTTCCTGGTAAGGGCTCTCTTCCTGGCTTGGAGATGGCTACTTTTTTACTGTGTGCTTATATGGCCTTTCTTCAGTGTGTGTTTACAGAGAGAGAGAGAGAGACTTCTCCAGTAGCATCTTTTCTTTCTCCCCTTATAAGGGCACTAGTCCCACGATCTCATCTACCCCTAATTACTTTTCCAAAGACTCCATCTCTAGATGGAGCTCAAATTCATCAGAACCCAAGGAGGAAAGAAAAGAAATAAGAGCATCAAATTGAGAGACCAAGTACATATGGAGTAACAAAGTCTGCAGACTCTGATTCCAGAGGATCTGTGCCTTAATCATGGTGCCTCCTGTGCACCCTTGAATAATTTGTTGGATTTCTCTGTGTTTCTAGCTCCACATCTGAAAAGGTAACTCCCAGGGTTGTTGGGATGATTAGATGATTAGAGCATGGTGCTTGGCATCTACAAAGCATGCCATAAATGTGAGTTATTATAAATAGGAGTCCTAGATCTATAGCTCCTTACCTCTAGGGCTGTGGCCAATTTATTCAGTCTCTCCTCGTTTGGGCACTTCATATATAAACTGCAACAGATGGAAATAAAACAATATTATGACCCAGGAGATCTGATCTCTAGTTCCAGTCCATCTCTCAGTATCTCTGGTTATTGGCAAGTAACTCTGCCTCCCTATGCTTCAATGTTTGTACCTATAAAATGAGAAAACAAACTCAGACCATCTTCAAAATCTTATTAGTCCAAAGATGTATGTTTCTATTATCTTAGAATATTGCTGGGTATTCAATACCAATGATCCTTTAAATCCATAATGTATTTTTTATTATTTGTATATAATTACAATTACTTCATGGGGTTGTATCAAATGGGAATGTGCTCAAAGACTCAAATGCTATTTACAAACAACCCCGTGAGAGAATAATATTGATGAGGACAGGTAATGTCTTACTTTGTTCTGTATTAAATAGTTTCTCTGCTTTAGTTCACTCCATCGCCACAATGGCGCACTGAGTTAGACACAGTTGTATCTCACTATCTACAGGGGATTGGTTCTAGGACCCCCAAGGATACCAAAATCTATGGATGTTCAAGTCCCCTATGTAAACTGATGTAGTGTTTGATAGAAACCATTCACATTCTCCCATCTACTTCAAATCATCTATAGGTTGATTTTAATACTTAATGCAAGGTAAATTTTATGTAAATAGTTGTTGTACTGTTTGTTTGTTGTTGTTGTTGTTGTTGTTTTAGAAAATAGTGACAAGATTAAAGTCTGAGTAGGTTCTGTGTGCATGCAGTTTATTTTAACATCTTTAATCAGTAGTTGGTGGAGTCCATGGTTCAGAACCTGCAGGGATGGGGGTTCAATGGTATGATCCTCATTCCCATTGTTCAGATGAGGAGACTGAGGTTTGGAGGTTTAAATAACGGGTTTAATGTTTCATAACTAGCAATTGGAGGGCCTGGGGTTGAAGAATAGGCCTTGAGAAGATCACTGTTCCATAGATAGGCAGTCGCTAATGAGCTGCAGGACAGAGATGCTGAGGCTCAGCAAATAATGTGCCCAAAGTCCCCTTATGAGTTAGCGACATGGCCAAGACCAGAATGCAGGCTTCCTCTCCCCGATCAGGAGTGTGCTCTCCTGTGCAGTCTCCCCAGCCTGCTTGCTTGTGGAATAAATGAATACAAATGAGGGTTGATTTGTATTCATTTCCAGCTAACCTGCAGATTTACGCTGTCTCCGCTGTACACCTCCAAACACATCCCTGTGCATACACTTTCAGGTCTTCAGGGATCTGTCCTCTCTCTGTGACTCACTCGCTGGCCCTGGGAAACCAAGATAATAACCCCACCTGAGAGCATGTCAGTGCCAGGCTCCAACAAGGGCCACCATCAACCTCCGTGATGCAGTGGCAGATGCTTTACCTGGAGGGAAATCAAAGACAGAGGTCCCTAAGTACAGGCAACAGAGTCAGCCCAGACAAAACAAGTCACAATAATTCCCAGGGCTGGGAGCAGGGTGGGAGGTTCTGGAAGGAATTGCCCAGGCTAATTAAATGTGCACTGATACATAAAGTGCATCGTACCATGGCCGCGGGGGTAGGGACATAGACACATGTCTATGTTCATGGAGCCTCTATCCTTTGGTACCACGTATCAAGCAGTATCCCTGGAAGAGAAATTCAGGTAAGAAGTTCCACTCTGCTTGAAACAAAGAATAAAGATTTTATTGGAAAAATTAATGAATACATTAATGAAAGTTCAGGAACAGAGCAGAGGGCCAGATACTAGGCTTCACACTGCCATGTATTCAATGAATGTTGGTCAAACGAATTCACCTATTCGTTTAGTCATTCCGGCCTTACACAGGGGTAGACATGCCAGGTTGAGGGGTAGAATTTATATGTCAGACTGCTGCTCGCTGGCTCTACAAACCTGGAAGAGCTCCTCGCTACTGCGCTGCCTTTTCCTTAAGTATACATTTACTTTAGCATTTCCTGGATACTGAAGTGAACATACATAAAATAACTCAGTAATCACCACATCTATTCTGATGGATTGAAAGAATTTCGTTGATAGGAATTCAGCTCAAAATGTTGCTTTGAATCTTGCCTGTCGTGTGCTCCTGGGGTCATTCAACCAGCCTGCTTAGGGGAGGAGCAGGTCCAGTCTTCCCCAGGGACTGAAGGAGCACTGAAGTCCAAGCAGAGTCGAGGCGAACCCAGGAGGACGTTACTTAAGACTGAACAGACGCTCAGCTCTAGGGAGCTGTGCTGAGGTTGAAATTTTGCCCTTGGATACAGTTGTCCTGTTGACATGACAGTCAAATCCCCTCTCTCTGGCTGAGGTTGGATTTCCCTGTGAAGAGCTGTGATTCTGCAGCCAAGCCGATGAGAACTGGCAGACCTGGGGTATAAAATGGGAACCCAGAAGGTGGACCCATTGGTCTGAGTGAGAAGGAAACTTCTTTCCCCTGAACCATTGGACACTTAGGGTCTCAAGGCTCAGAATGGTGACATCTGAGGACATCCCACTGCAGAAAGGGTATACTGGTCTTCTGACCTGTGGGGACAGCCTCAGAGCTAGGCCAGGAGCACCCTGGGAGGAGTGTCACAAGGTGTCTGGCCCTACAGAACTACATCCCGAGGTTGAAGGTCCTTAATATGCTAATATGATTTATGCAGATATTAAAAGGATGATAATGTGTCTCCCTGGCTAGGAAATTCAGAAAAGCTACCCCCATTTATTTTCGTCTCATGGGAATTAAGAACTGCATAACAGACACAATTTCTGCAATCACATTGGCCTCCAGAAAGCTCAGAGGAAAATTTTGATCAATTCAAATATTCATTGAAAAATGTTCACTGAGTGCCTACCCTGGGCCAGGTTGTCAATGTCTGACTGTACCATTCTTCTCTCCTCTCTCTCTCTCTCTCTCTCTTGAAGCAATTTTGTTTTTAATTTATGCTATCTTGTCATTTTTATGCTGTCTTGTAAGATGCCTGAAATTCTTTCAGGAACAAGGCAGGGTATAATTAAACTGTGTAATACAACTGCTTACAGGGAGCTGACACCATCTTAAGATGCATTAATCATCATTTCTTATATTCGTTAGTTTTACAATTCAGGAGGAAGTTTCACATCTATTATTTCATCTGATTTGCATAGCAATGCTTTGAGGTAAACAGGAGTTATTACTACCATTTCATCAAGAAAAAAATGCTGAGGTTCCTTGCAGGGGGCAGATCTTCCACTTGAGTCCTTTACAGCCACACCTAGTGCAGCTGTCCTTCCATTATGCCAAGCCGATTGATTGATTATGGAACATAATATTCACACTGCACTCAGAGGGGGCCGGATCACAGTTGGAATTCTGTAAGCCTTACTGTGTTTGTGCAGGAGGACGGCCGAAAGATGAGGAGGCAGGAGGTCATACCACAGGGAGCATCATCAAGGAGCCTGGGAACAATTGCCTGGCGGATGGAATTCTAAGGGGGCCTCTTAGCTGTCCTAAGGTGCTGTATCATGTCGGAAGACGCCCATTCTTACATTTTTGAGTGTTATAAACTCAGCCAATGTCTACCTAACAGGCGAATCCCATGAGGATGCACCACCTTTCTGTGCCTCTCCAACATCAATTCCACCTGGTCAATGGGGATAATTTTGGCTTTGACAAATAGAATCCCAACTGGAAGAGGGTTGAACCATGAAGAGATCATCATCTCACAGGTGGGCAGTAGGGAGCTGTGGATGGGGAGGACCCTGGACCTAGAATGCTCAGGAGCTCAACAATGTCATCTATATAACTAGGTTCTTTGCTTTTGCATTTTGCTGGCAGTAGCCAAAGTTTGTTCTGACACCATTATAGTCACAAAATGGCTGCTGGTGGCAGTCAGGACTATACACTGTCCTATTTATCCTTCTCCAGGAGAGAGGAACACTCTTTCCTAAACATGGAATGCAATCTTCCCCCTCGGTTTTACTGGTTCGGTTCAGGTATCGCTTGATCTCAGATCAATCCTAGTTACCAGGAGCGTTCCATGCACTGATGAGGTTGGGCGAATCAGGATTTAATTATGGAATTTACCCAGAGATAAAGTGGCTTCCTCAGAGCCACCTGAACTCATGGCAGATGAAATGGCCCATGAATACCACCTGGTCTCTGTTGGAAGGAGGAAGGATTGTAGGGTGGCTGAGCATGCTCATTATGCTCCCCGACACGTAGTACACCTGTACACTTCTACGCCATTGCTCCTCTCCCACATCTCAGTGGCCTTGACTTAGGCTAGGGCAATCACCATGCTTTATCACTCAGCCCCATGAATTATTGGGTCTTAATCCTGTCCAGTCACAGCAAGCCTCATGACTTATTCCAGTGTAATCTGTGGAAACCAAAGCTCTTTTCTCTTTCTCAGTTTGGTACCTACAGCTAGAAGGCCCTAAGATGGCTCATGCCATTTTTTCCTGTGACAGAGAAAGCAGCCCAAGGACAGTGCTGACACATGGAGAATGTCCAGACATAGAGAACTCCTGAGCAATGAGGTCAGAGCCTTGAGGACACCGTGAACTTCCAACCTGATCACACCTGAATCTCACCCCAACACTGAACCTCTCAATTACTGAGTTGATGGATTCTCAATTAGTCTTAAAAGTATCTTTTTACTTCTGCTTTCTTGCAACATGAGAAGTGCTTACTGACAAAAGCATAATCCACTTCCATCAGGTGAAAATGCTTATGATCATCAGAACTGTCCCCAAGTGAAACGGGCTGCCTCCTACTCGCCTTTGTCTTCTGTGACTGGAGGCGTTGAGGCAGATCTTGGCTGACCGTCTGCCCAGGAGGCTGTAAAAACAGTTTTGCATTGGTGGGAAGCTGAGGCACCTACCTTCTAAGAACTCTTCCAATTCTGATATTCCATTGAGTTGAGGTGAATCAAACCACAGGTAGAAGAATCTAAATCAAAGTTACTTGGATGAAAAATGGAGTGAACTAGAACAATGGCATGGTATGTTCATTCATTGGGTCATCTACTTACTCAACAGGTGTACACTGATCTCCAAATAGGTGTTAGCCACCAAGGACACAAGGGTAAGCAAAACCAAGGCCCTGCTCTCACCAAAATTACATTCTAGTTGTCAAGCCATAGTGGAAAGAGACACAAGCTTTGGATTCAGCAATATCTGAATGCCATTCATGACCTCTACTAGCCAGGTAACCTTGGGCCAGGTTCTCTCATCTTGAATTTCATAATTGGTTAAAAGGAATCTGTAACACCTACTTCCTATGATAATGGGCAGGTTAGATGAGATAATATATATGTGTGAAATACCTAACAAAGGCCAGGAACAACGTAGTTAAGAAACACATGACATTTTCTATCCATAGCTAGAGCATTAATTGTTAAGGGTTAAGGGGGGGGGGGGTTTAACATTTTATCTTCATGTTTCCCGCTAAGCTCAGACATAGTAGAAAGCAGATGTTCATGCAGAATTCTGAAGGAACTTGACTTCAAATGGATTAGACGAGCATCATCTGAAGAGTGGAAGCATCTAAGCTCTTTAGTTTATGCACTCATTCAACCAAACATGTATTGCATTATCTCTAATGAGTCAGAAACTACTCTAGGTGCTTGGGATCCAACAGGGACCAAAATAGAAAATATTCTTCCTTCACAGGGTTTGTCTTCTCCTGGATACAGAAATACGAGCAATAAAATATAGGAGAATAGATAATGCTTCATGGCTCTCGGCGCTAAACCAAAAGAAGTAATAACTGGTGGTAAGGAAACGGGAGGAAGTAGAGAAACCCAAGGGATCGGGTAGTGGGGCCGACTTGGAAGGCAATGTAGGGAAGATGGAGCTAAAGCAGGACATGCCTGAAGCCCGTGCTCTTGGTGAAGGGGAGAGTGTGGAGATGCTGTGTGTAGCACGAGGTCTGCATTTGAAAAATCTGCGAAGGCATTTTCAGCAAGCGGATGTTGATAAACCACAGCATTAAGGTGAAAAGTGAGGAGTGGGACCATTTTACATTTTAGTAGTAGAATTTGGCTGATTTGAAATCCTGCCTTCACTATGTAGTTGAGCCATTTGTGATGTAAGTCACAGAGTGAAGAGGAGGATTAATTGAGAGACTGGGCCTCTGAGGGACTCAGTACCTAGTAACTTTGCAATAAGTAATTACCATTTCTATGGTGGCTATTATGAAATAATAATCATTGCATGATCTGAAGGCACATTTCTATCCATTGTTTCTATAACAAATCACCAAAATCTACTTAAAACAATACTCACTTATTAACTCACGTATCTGTTGGTCAGAAATCTGGGTGGGTCGACTGGGTCCTCTCTTCAGGATATCACAGCATTGAAAGCAGGCTGTCCACTGGGCTGAACTCACACTGACCCCAAAAGCTCCGTCGTCATCCCTGATGCCAATCCCTTCACAAGGAGAAGGCCTTTAGAAAAAAGAAAAGGAAGTTTTATTACTTTAATAGCAAACGAAAAAGGCAATGGACTCACATCAGAGAAGAGAGTCTGCCATTCTAACTGCCGGGGAAACAGGGAGGGCTTTAACAAGAGGGGTTCCAGGACTGTTTTCCAGATGTGACCAGCAGATGGAATTAATATTCAACTTTATCCTCAAGAGACCTGTCTTCCCATTTCCAGGTCTGGAGCTTCTTCGCTCAGTTGGACAGTATAGGGAAGGACAGACAACTCAACGTTGGACGTGAAGAATGTCTCTTATTCTCCCTATGTTAGGAAGAGATGGAGAAGAAGAAGGGAAAAAAAATCTGTTTTAAAATAAGCCACCAGTGGTGAACTGCAAGGTCTACATTCAAAACATAAAATGGTAAAGTGAACCCGGCTACATGAAAGGGACCATGCTATAAGATCTGGGGTCTCCATGTCCAAGCTCATCTACATTGATAGAATTCCATGACTTGTGGTTGAAGGACTGAGGTCCCACTTCTTTGATGCTGGAGACCGTCTGTTCCTAGAAGATGCCACATTCCTTCCCACACAGCCCCTACCTTCAAATCAGCAACTCTGCATCTTCTCCTTCTCACACTGTGGATTTCCTAGACTTCCTCTTCTTCCACCAGACAGAGAAAACTCTGCTTTCAAAGGACTGGTGATGATGTTAAGTCTGAACAATCTCCCCATCTCAATGTCAACTGATTAGTAACCTTAATTGCATCTACAAACTCCCTTTTGTCTAGTAACCTAATGTCATTTGATATCTCATCATATTTTCCAAGGAGAGAGTTGCATCATTGAGAGCCATCGGGGTCACATTAGAGTTCTGCTTATCGCACCACTTCTCAAGGAGCTGATTTGTAGGACTGCAGAGTCTGGTGAAAGGAGAAGCAAACTGAGAGGTAGGGAAGCTAGGATTTGGGGTAGCCTTACTAAAATCACAACCAATTACACCTTGTCTTTCCCAAACATATCTCTGGACATGTCGTGATTAAAATGCTAGTAGAAATATGGACAGCAAGGTCCATTCTGATTAGCCTTAGATGTGACAGGAAACAGACGAGTGGTGGCAACGTGAGGTTAAGGGGATAATCCTATCCTAGGTTAAGGGCCTACTGTGCTGACTGCCACATGTTTTCTTAAAAAGCAATTTACCTGCAGCCTTGCCTGGCTTAAGTCAATAGGATATTCTACATTCCACAGCAAACAATGTGTTATCTGCAGGAGAAATGCAGACCCCAAAGGCTCCTCCCTGATAATAAGAAAGACATAAGTTCCTCTGAAGCAAGGGACTTTTGTGATCTTTACACAGTCCAGATTACAGAACTAAGGTAGATATTATAATTAGAAGGCAGCCCTGCCCCAGCCATAAAATATATAATAATAAGTTCCAATTAAAACCTGTTAATGGGGGCCAAAGTGACTCAGTGCAGCCTCAGATTGTTAGCAGTCTCCCCTCCATGGGGTAAGACCATGCACAGGGAGGAAATAGGAGTCTGTAGCCACCCTGCTGGGTGTCAAAAGTCAAAGGATGGAGCTGGGCAAATTCTAGACACTTCCCTAGGACCTCCCACAAACTGGAGGGCAAGAGGGTGCTTCATCCCTCTCCCCACAGGGACTACCCACTTTTCTTTTTTTCCTATCCCTTCTAATAAATTTGTGCCTGCTGCTTTGTGTGTCATGTCTGAAATCTTTCTGGTGTGATCACAAGAACTGGCCACCCAGGACCACAGTAGCTGTGTCCCTTGCTCTGTAACAGATGGAAATGAGAAATGTTTCTGTAGAGACTGGAGGAAAGGCCATCCTTGTTAGAAAGATCTTGGCAACGATCTTGGCTGAATTGTGCCCATGTCCTTGTGCTTTGGGGAAGGCAGAACTTTGGAACCATGAACTAGGACATTTGACAGAAGTCCTCTCTAAACAACGGTTCAGGGTGCTGTGTGCTTGTAGTAAACTGCAAGGTTAAAAAAAATGGAATTTATAATCAAAAATAAAGCATAATTTAAAGATTTGGAAAATTGTCAGTCTGGCCACGTGAAGAAGGGAAGGTATAATTTGGGAGGATCTTTCAAGCATGAGCCAAGAACCTTCTGATAAGGAAGTTAGAATGGAGAGAAGAAAGTTAGATGCTTTTTGTCAAGACAATGGGAGAATGACCCTGGAGACACTCTGGAGATCCTTGATCTTGCTGCTCTAACCACAGGCACAGGGTACTGGGACCATAGGGCAGAATAGTTTGAAGGGAAGGGCCTAGCACATGCATGAGACCTAGGACTCACTCCCCAGGGCTGGCTGCCTGGGCTTCTGCTCCCTGAGCTACAGTTATAGCATTCCTTGGTCCTACCCCCATGAGGCTCATATGAGCCCCTGAGAAATCTGGGCTACTGCTCTGGAGGGTCATCTTTGGTGGCATCCATGTGGTGCTAACTCTGCCAGCATGCAGAGTACCAGCTGTGGATCCATCACCATCTCCATCTAGATTTCAACATATACCTTATGGATCTTCATGGCCCAATCAGAGAGTTCCCACAGGGACAGGGTTGACAGAGTCAGCTCCTGATGGGGCAAAGCCTAGTCGGGCCATGGTGCAGGGCTACCCCTGGGACCCCAGGACAGTAGAGCCCTCAGCATTCAATGCCAATCTGGGAGAAGCCTCCAGCCTGTGGCAGCTACAATGTGGGCTGCCCAGCAGAACTATGGGAACAGGATTCTCAGGAGCCTCGGGGACCCATCCCCAACCCAGCATGTCTGGAAGGTGAGACCTAGAGCCAAATAAGAGTATTTTTAAGCCTCAAGATTCACTACTGTTTGGGTGGCTTTTGGACTTCCTTGAGACCTGTAACCCCTTTTTTCCTTCTTATTTCCCCCTTTTAGAATGGGAATGTCTATCCTGTACCTTGTCCATAATTGTATTTTGGAACCCTGTAACTTATTTGATTTCACAGAGTCCTAGCTGGATGAATTGTACCTCGAGTCTCACCCACATCTTCCTTAGATGATGGTTAGATGAGACTTTGGATTTTGATGTTAAAGTTGATACTGGGATGAGTTAAGATGCGAGGGGCTATGTCAGTCACTTTCATTGTTGTGACCAAAATACTTGAAAAGAACAACTTAGAGGAGGAAAAGTTTATTTTGGGCTCACAATTCCAGAGGTCTCAGTCTACGGTCAGCCAACTCCACTGCTCTGTGCCTGAGATGAGCAGACCATCATGGCGGAAGGACATGGTGGAGGAGAACTGCTCATGGCAGTCAAGAAGGAGAGAGAGAGAGAGAGAGAGAGCGCACAGAGGAAACAGGGACAAGATATAATTCCCAAGGGCACAACTCTATTGACCTACTTCCTTTAGCCATACTCCACCTGCCTACAATTACCACTAATAATTCTTTCATATTTTTAATCCATCAAATGGATTAATCCACTGATTAGGATATAGCTCTTATAATCTAATCATTACAGGTCTGAACATTCCTGCATTCCTAACACCGGAGTTTTTCAGGAGACATTAAAGATCTAAACCATGACGATATGTTAATCATGTAAGGAGTATTCATTTAAGAACTTGGAGTACATTGTTTATCATATAGCCCTAAATTTACTTCACCTACCTTGTCCCCCTTGAAGATTGCAGCAAGATGAAGTGGGGCCTAGAAGTCTCCAATTATTGCCCCACACAACTGAGTCTTACAGGCACATCACCCCAGGATGAGACTTCCCTTCCAAGTAGAAGAAATCGTCTCATGGAATTGAATTTCGTCTTTCCAGGATCATAGGCTTGATAGATTAACCTCTTGAGCAACCAGGAAAAACTTCCCCCTCGAGTGATAAGGACTTCTCCAGAGCTAGAACTAAAATAATGATCAACAGGCCACAATTTGACTCTGGCCCCTACCCCAATTTCTCCTCCATTTAAACCTACAGCTCACGTCAGCACCCCAAAGTCAGGGCTGAGATGCTGGATCTCACTTTGCCTTCTCAGTATTGATTTCTTTTCCTGTTTTGCACCATGATCTTTTCTAGGCTTTAGGACAAATGACCAGACATAGTTTGCTGGCACCCCTGGAGTCCAGCCTCTGCCCCAGCACTAGTTAGCAATGGAATGGAATGGATGCATTTTGTCTGTGAGAACACAAATTTTGGAGGCCCTGGGGGAGGAATGCTATCTATGGATTGAATGTGTGTGGCCCATCTCAAATTCATGTTGAAACTTAACCCCACTGTGGACCGTGGGACTCTGCCTTCACAGGTGGGATGCATACCTAATTAAGGGACTGGAGGGGTGGGCTCGGGCCTTTCCCCTCTATTGCTATGTGAGAACATGGGACTTTTCCCTTTTGCCCTTCTTCCTTCCTCCATGGAGGACACAGCAGCAGGGTGTCAGTCCAGAAGTGGCCCTCACCAAGACACCAAACTGTGGCACCTTGACGGTGGACTCACAGCTGCCGGGACCATGAGAAATCGATTTCTGCTCTTTATGAATTTCCGTGTCAGGCATTTCATCATAGCAGCAGGAACGGTCTGGGCCCCTCGTTTGCACCCCTCAGCTCTCACCCGATGCCCCTCGGGCTGGGTGTGGTGATGTCCTGGGAGAGTGTTAGCCCAGATTTCTGGAGGTGAGGACAGATGGAACTAGGGAGCACAGCACTCTCAACGGGGGTCCACTCCAGCTCTGTAGGAAGAGCACTGAGCGTGGGGGGGGGGGGCAGAGAACATTGTTTTCTGTTTTGATTATTGGAGGTCTGGGGAATCCCAGTTGTGGGGCAGGAGCTTGAAAAACCCAGACCATGACAAGTGGCCTAACAGCATGTCCACAAAGGAATTATCACTTAAGGTTTAAACACAATCCCTGGACTTAGAACACAAGTAACCTGTTCAGGCCAGGAGACATGCTTATTTTGAAAAGGAAAATGAAATGTTTTTGTTTTTTTTTTAAATACCATTTCACCCACTATTCACTTTGTTGACTAATGTTTGTCCCTTCTTTTTTTCTAGTGAGATATTTTCTTGAAAAAAAAATGGAAAAATTTTAAAAATATGGTTGTCTCTTGGTTACTCAAAATTTCACAATTGGCCACAAATGGTCAGTCTATCTCTTCTTGTTACAAACATATCTGAAAAAGTCTCTTTTAATCATGCAATGCTGGCCCAGGAATAGACAGACAAATGGCCCAGAAACAGATTCCGGTACGCATGAACATTTAATATATGATAAAGGAGACATCTCACATCAATGCCAAGAGGAAGTGTTATTAACAAATGGTGCCGGACCTCTGGATAGCAATTTAGGGGGGAAATCAATTCTGGACACTTACTTCACATCATACAGAGAAATCAATTCCAAATGGGTGAAAGAATCAAGTATTCAAAAAAAATCAAACCTTAGAAAAACTAGAGAAAAAGAGAAGTGAATAAGAATTTAGTCTCTAGAGGAGTAGGGACTTTTCTGAGCTTACAGCAAGAGAATAAAACACAAAGGAGATCAACAGATGCAGCAACTCGTGATTTTATTTTTAAAATCGGAACTTTGAGACATACAAAAGCTAAAGGAGTATTTAAAATAATAATTGCAGCAAGGATTAACAAAATGTTAACTTTTTTTTTGTAAATGGCTCATATCAATCAACATAAAAGAATGGGGAAAGCAGGATCAATAAATGGGCAAAGAGACAGAGAATTCACACTAAGAAATTATATCTGGTAAAAAAAAAATGTGTAGCAAAAGATCTAAGCTTACTAGTAATTTAGAGGATGGTAAATTTTAAAAATAAAGAATGTCTTTTTAAAAGCAGAGAATTGGCCAAAAAGGCTGCTTTAAAATAAACATTCAACACCGATAAAAGTAGAGAAATTATTACATTTACCTACTGCAGGGAATACTATGCATTTGTGTGTTACTTTTACAAAACATTTTAATGATTCATAGGAAGCACTTGAAAAAAATTCAGATAATGTTGTAGTTTAGAATGTGAGGCGTTCCCCTAAAAACTCATGTGTAAATAAATGCAAGAACATTCAGAGGTGAAATGATTGGGTTATGAGAGTCTTAACCCAATCAGTGAATTAATCCCCTGGTGGGATTAACAGGTGGTAACTGAAGGCAGGTGGGGTGTGGCTTGGAGGAGGTGGGTCCCAGGGGCTTGCCTTGGGAGTATATATTTTATATCTGGAGAGTGGAGTCCTCCCTCCCTCCCTCTCCCCCCACCTTCCCTCCCCCCCACCTTCCCTCTCCTTCCTGATCATCATGTGAGCTGCTTCCCTCCACCACACTCTTCCACCAAGATGTTCTGCCTCATCTCCTGCTCTAAGGAGTGGAGCCGACTGTCTATGGACAGAGTCCCCTGTAACTGTGGGCCCCCAAATAAACTTTTCCTCCTCTAAAATTGTTTTGGTCAGGTCTTTTAGTCACAGCAGCAAAAAAAGCTGACTAAAATATAGGGGCTGCAGTTCCAATCTTCAGAATCTAAGGTAAAGGTGTTTTTGAATGTTAAGTGTGGGAGGAAGGTCAGGTGCAGTGGCACACGCCTATGATCCACCATACTCAGGAGCCTGAGGCAGCCTTAGCAACTCAGCAAGGCCCTAAGCAAAAAAAATAAAAGGACTGGGAGTACATCTCAGTGGAAGAACACCCTTAGATTCAACTACTAGCATGACAGATAAAAAAGATCTGGAGGAGAACAGGAGAGAGCACGTAGCCAAAGTTTCACGGAAGTATCGTTTAAAACACGGCACTAATACAAATAAAGAAATGGAGTCAATTTTGATACATTCATCCATGCTTTACACTGTGTCAATGAGCATATTATCCAGTGTTGAAAAGAGAATAAACTCAAATTAGAATAATTTGGTAAAGGTTTAGGAAAGATACTTATTTACAAAAAGTGAACAGAGTGTAGAACACTTCTAATATGCTCCCGCAACCTGGAGCTAGAAAAAGAATAGCTGTCTCAGCTCTCAGCAGAAGGAGGTGAGGGAAAGAGGCCGCTGTCAGGACTTGGAAGGAAAGGTGCATGGGAAATTCACCCGGAAGGAGCGAAGACTTCTTTGGAGACACAGTCACTCCAAGGTTACCACAAATAGAGGGTAAATACTCTAGTACCATTGTCCCTGTTCTCTCCAATAGCTTCCTGGGATCCTAAATTGGTGAAGGTGGAGACAAGGACACCTGCTGATGTCATCCAAACACATTTCCACCTCTCGAGGTAGGAAACAGGAAAATGGAATAGATGGGGAGAGATCAAATGGGACATCCAGGACTATGGAGAAAGCCACAGATACTGTTTGCCCTCAGGGGGCTAAATCAACTATTCAACTTGTTTTAGAGAAATGAAAGAAAAAACACTAAATTGGCAGGGACTTGGGATTATTAGTAAATCTCTCTTTTCTTATTTTCCAAATTCTCAGGTTGCTGAGAGAGAGGAACTATTTTCGTTGACTTTTGCATCTCCAGCAAAGAGCACAGTGTTTGTATATTGCACTGAAAAACATCAGTCCTCTGTCTTTGAACCTCAGCAGCTACTCTTCTCTGACTGATGGACAGTTTTGTTGTTTTGTTTGGTTTTAACTCAACTCATGAGATACACAAACCCTGCCCACTACCATACCACTACACAGCGGTGTTGACCGGCTCTCACTTAATATTTAAATGTTAGTGGGACCAGGTGACCAAGAGAAATGATTTATTGTCTTAGAACCTCCCTCCCTCCCTACAGCCTCTGCACTGGCTGCAGGTCGGCACTGGTGATCAGAGCCGCCCTCTTCCACAAGTGTCCACCTGTTCCTTTTACATTCTACCCATATGACAATCCTGACCAAACTTTCATTCAACAGGATTTGAGTCTCAAGCGGTCTGATTTATTGCAAGGCTGACGTTTTCCATTGATCAAGATTATTGGGCAAGGGAAAACTAAGAGACACCTCAACAAATACCTTGGATCCTAAACATGACTTATGGTGTGGCAGAAATTCAATTTCCCATGGTAATTGAGGTCAATCTTGCTGGCCAGTAGAGAGAACTCTGCTCTTCCAGCTAGTTTTTCAACATAACAAGTCCAAACAGGTCAGAGAGAGAGAGAGAGAGATCACGAGAACTCTGACTATACGAGGTGGAGACTCCGCTCCTGGTACACCAGGACCTCCAAGCCCCCCGGACCTAAAGTCACCCAGACCAGGACCAGAAGCAAGGTTTTCCCAGTGGGTTATTACATACAGGTGTATGGGTTCCCTCTCATTCCCATCTGGACTGATGCTCCCTGGCTCTGTGATTTAGCACCAGTTTCAGGGATTTTTTTTCACATTCTGTAGGATAGTACTCTCCCACCCAGGATGTGGCTCCCAGATTATGCCACAAATGAGGCGTTAATCCTCATTCCATTGTTCTATCAAAGCCAGTTGCTTCTGAGTAGTGGAGAAACCAGCAAAATGGGTGACGATTTGGGCTCTAGGTCCATGACTACACTTTCTTTGCTATAAATAAGGGCCTTGGCCAGAGAAGGTGGTGGTCTGTTGCCCTGGTAGGCATACATCATTATTTAGTTTTGGACCAAGAATGCTAACACTAACGGAGCCATTTGAGCAGGGAAGGCAAATCTATACTTGCAATGTGTGCCTAGTCAGGTTAAAGCAAGGGGTCATCCTGTCTAGAAAGAGAGGGGTACAATGATATTTTAACAGAGAGACCTTGGGCTCCTCTGCAATGCTGTCATAACCAGAGCTTGGAGT
This sequence comes from Marmota monax, assembly GCF_021218885.2. NCBI lineage: Eukaryota > Metazoa > Chordata > Mammalia > Rodentia > Sciuridae > Marmota > Marmota monax. The sequence goes on from NW_026695202.1 coordinate 7,633,552, forward strand.
TGGTGTCTGATCTTGAAAAGTTAGGCACTTTGCATTGGCACAGTCAGACCAATACTGAAGAGTAAATTCCATAGTGCAGAGACCCCCAAATCACCTCCATGAACACCCCCATTCCTTCAGAGAGGCTGTGCCACTGTAAAGCTCCCTCACACTGCACCAAACCCTGCTTCATACGGAGCCTTATTTTGCTCTGAGCTTCATTCAACCATCATCATAATGAGTTATTCGATAAGTGGGTCACAGGAGCACGTCTAATGCTGAGGTTTTGTTCATGGGCCCCAGGAGCAAGCCCCAAGGTGTCCAGGTAAAGAGGCTGATTAGCATCCAGGAAATATTCTTTCTGATCCACCCAACTAAAAAGAGCTTTCATCTAAAACAGGTGAAATTTATATAGACATCATTTATATAGAAAATAAATATCTTCACTCTCTTTACTTATCCTAGGAGATCTGGGTTCCCACCTCCCTTCCAGATGTCTTTGCTCTTTCCTGAAGAAGCCTGTCGACCCTTTAACCATGACTTTTGAGTCAGTGCAGGTCTGGGGTCAGGTCTACATGAGCTGGACAGCCAGATGTGGGGCCCAAGGTGCTGCCTGTTGAAATACCGTCCAAGACAGCCCAGGGGAGGTCCGGGAGGCCACCGCCCTCCTATTCCCACTCACATTACCACACTTTGCAGGTCTGTCATTAATCCAGACTACTCTTTCTCTCACTGACTGGTCACAGGGACTCTCTATGAAACCAAGGGTGGGATCTCAGGGGGAAGCAGAAAAGCAGGAGAGGAAACTCAGGGGAGGAAACTGCAGGTGTGTGGACTTGGACTTTCCAGACAAATTCAGTCCCATAGATTCCATTTAAATGTTATAATGAACACAGCCACAAGGGCAGTTTTATGCACCCGTGTATCAAACAACATCAAGGTCATGGTGAGCGGTTTGGGTTTCATAGACACTTAGTGATGAGACATTCAGTCCCAACCAGGTTCCAGTCATGTTTTTCAAATAGAGAAAAACTGTCACAGAAGAGGGCCTCGTTCCAGGCCCCAGGCCTGAGCTCCTTTTGTGCCTGGCTGGAGACTCCCTGCAGTGTCTCTGGTTGTGACAGACCAATGCCGGTGGGGCTGTGCCACTGTAAAGCTCCCTCACACTGCACCAAACCCTGCTTCATACAGAGCCTTATTTTGCTCTGAGCTTCATTCAACCATCATCATAATGAGTTATTCAATAAGTGGGTCACAGGAGCAGGTCCAATTCTGAGGTACACAGCCTGAAAAACACAAAAAGGCCCACAGAGGAGCGCTATGCACCTTTCTTTGTGGTGGTTCATGTGAAGCACAGCAACCTGTCTCTGATTTGAATGGCGCGATGCTTAGAAGCACAGGGCCACTGTACCCGAGAGCTTCATCAACATGACAGACACATGAAATTTGACAGGATTCAGCTTCTACCTTCTGACATGAACTTGTCGGTCAAGGTCTGGAAGTACTTGCTATTTCCTGCTAATCATAGCACTTTGCATCATGTCACCCTTGTAACAGACCAAGGGGATGTTTGATGGGTTATGAGAATAATGATGGGCCCTCTAGACAACCATGGAAAAGGTCCAGAAAGCCGAAGTCTGAAAGGGAGGAGGAAGGAAACGACTTCCGGAACCTGAAAGAACCAAGTCGCAGGGAGGAGATTTCCCTGAGGGGAGCCCTGATCTGCAACGGAGGACGGACAGGCAGGACCCTGTGTTGAACCTCCAGGAAGGGAACAGGGAGGAAAAATAACCCACCCTCATTCTGCTCCCTCTTTCTCGTCTCCTGCGGGGACTCCCCATGGCTAAATGCCAACTAGAAACCAGAAGGAAGAGAAGCTGATGGTGTGTCCGTACCTGCCAGATGCCCAGGACACAGAGCAGGGTCAGGGAGAGTGGACGAGGAAGGTCAGAGTGAAGATCTAGGGCAGTATGGGGTGAAACCCCGTGAGCGTTCACTCCATGACAAGATGGAGATTAGTAATAGGAGGGGGCGGTGAGTGGAATAAATAAAATAGAAAATGAATGTTGGTTGCGTTACCGAGAGTTTTATTTCTTTCATTAACCCATTTTCCAAATTGTGACGTGAGAGCCATGGCAAGCTGTTTAAGAATAGACACTAGATTATTTATTTTATATCTTCCTGTATTTTAAGTGTAAGAACTCAGAGCTATAAACTTTCAGGAGAAAAAAAATCTATAAATAAATAGAAGGAAGTTATTAGAGGAGAGGAGGAGAGGAAGGGAGAAGGGAAAGAGACAACATGCTGAAGTGGAGCAGATTGTTCTCCAAGCTTGTGGGGCTATATCCAAGCGATTCCCAGAGCTATGTGTAACTTTAATACCCCTATAACATTTTTAAAAGATTTTGCAACAAAAAAAAACCACTCTGATTTTTAAATGCCCATCACCCCATTTTCTAAGTAGAAAGTAATACATGGCTATTTAATTTTACAAATAATAAGAAATATAAAATGTATTTAGAACTGCAGACTGCACATGTTTCCAAGGCATAAAGTAAAAAAAAAAAAATTACCCAAGTCTGGACAGTATGCTGGACCATAAAGCAAGTCTCAACAAATTATAACTGAGTGAACCATACAAATAAGTTCCTGGGCCACAGTGGAAATGAGCCAGTCATTGGCAAAATGACACAACTGGAAAAATCCCAATGTGACTGGGAGTTAAGCAGTGTCCTATAGAAAACCCTTGAGTCAAAGAAGAAATCACAACGGAAATTAGAAAATATTTTGAACTGATGAATGAAAATAATTTCCATACCTACAGGGACTCTCAGACCTCTCTAAATGTATCTATTAGGGGAAAAAAACTGAGAACAAACTACCTATATTTCCTCTCCAAAGAGCATGTTCAAACCTGAGAAATGATAAAGAAAAAAAAATAACAATGACAGAAATTTATGAAATACAAAACAAATCATTAGGAAAAAAGCCAAAAGTCAATCTATTGAAAAGTCTAACCAAACTGAGAAAAACTCCCTGGAGATGTCAATGTCGAGAAAAGAAAGAAATCCCAGACGATGGACATCAGGAATGGAAAAGAAACCAGAGGGACGGGCAGTCAGGGCACTTGTGACAACACTTGTTGTAAAAGGGAGGGAGAAGGAATGAGGAGGAGGCTGGGGATGGTCATATCAACTTTAAAAAACCATCACAGCCTCTTGTGTTTCCAGATCAGAGGGAATTTTCACACCTAAAATCCACAGACTGATTCTATGCAGAATGTCATTGGGATTTTAATAGGAATTGCCTTAAATCTGTATGACACTTTTGTTAGTGTGGCCATTTTGACAATATTAATTCTGCCTGTCCAAGAACTGGGAGGTCTTTCCATCTTCCAAGGTCTTCTTCAGTTTCTTTCTTCCGTGTTCTGTAGTTTTCACTGTAGAGATCTTTCACCTCTTTTGTTAGATTGATTCCCAAGTATTTTTTATTTTTGAATGGGGTAGTTTTCCTAATTTCTCTTTCAGTGGATTCATCACTGATGAATAGGCATGGGTTTGATTTACGGGTGTTGATTTTATATCCTGCTACTTTACTGTATTCATTTACGAGTTCTAGAGTTTTCTGGTGAAACTTTTTGGATCTTCCAAATATAGATTCATATTGTCAGCAAACAGTGATAGTTTGAGTTCTTCTTTTCCTATTTTTACCCATTTAATTATTTTCTTTTGTCTAATTGTTAGAAAAAGAAATCATAAAATTCATTTGGGAAAATAGGAGACCCAGAATAACTAAAGCAAGAAGATTGAAGTAGGAGGCATCACCATATCAGACATTAAATTATACTACAGAGCCATAGTAACAAAAAATGTCATGCTGTTGGCACCAAAACAAACACACAGACCAATGGTACAGAACAGATGACACAGAGATAAATCCACATCAATAAAGTTATCTCATACTAGACAAAGGCACCAAAAACACACATTAGAGAAAAGAGAGCCTCTTCAACAAATGGTGCTGGGAAAACTGAAAATCCATATGTAACAAAATGAAACTAAACCCCTCTCTCTCACCCTGCACAAAACTCAACTCAAAGTGGATCAAAGACTTAGGCCCTAGAACAGAGACCCTGTGCCTAATAGAAGAAAATGTAGGCTCAAATCTTCACCATATGTGCTTAGGAACTGACTTCTTCAACAAGACTCCTAAAGCACAAGAAGTAAAATCAAGAATCAATAAATGGGGTCTGGGGCTGTCTGGCATGTGTGAAGTACTGAGTTCAAGCCTCAGCACCACACAAAAATAAATAAATAAAATCGTCTTCTCAGCAAAGGAAGTAATCAATAACGTAGAGAGAGAGAGAGCCTACAGAATGGGAGAAAATCTATACTTCTATACTACATGTGCCCCAGATTGGCAATTATCAAAAAATACATGTAACAATAAATGTTGGCAAGGATATGGGGAAAAAAGGTACACTCCTACCTTACTGGTGGGACTGCAAATCGGTGCCACCAATCTGGAAAGCAGTATAGAGATTCCTTGGAAAACTTGGAATGGAACCACCATTTGACCCAGCTATCTCATTCTTTGGTTTATACCCAAAGGACTTAAAATCAGCAATATTAGAGTGACACAGCAATATCAATGTTATAACAGCTCAACTCACAATAGGTAAACTTTAGAACCAACCTAGGGGCCCTTCAACAGATGCATGGATAAAGAAAATGTGGCATATATACACAATGGAATATTACTCAGGCTTAAAGAAGAATGAAATTATGGCATTTGCAGGTAAATGGATGGAGCTGGAGAATATCATGCTAAGTGAAATAAGCCAAACCCCAAAACACCAAAGACTCAATGTTTTCTCTGATATGCTAATGCTAATTCACAATAAAAGTGGGGGTGGGGGCCGTAGGGAAGAATAGAGCTACTTTGGATTGGAAAGAGGGGAGTGAAGGGAGGGGAGGGGTTATGAGGGCAGGAAGGGTGGTAGAATGAATCGGACCTTACTACCCTGTGTCATATATGATTACATGACTGGTGGGATTCTACATCATGTGCAACCAGAAGAATGAGGAGCTATACTCCACATATGTATGATGTGTCAAACTGCCTTCTGCAGTCATGTGTAACTAATTAGAACAATTTTTTTTAAAAATCCACTGACTGATGAAGCCACCAGGTCCCCAGGGCAATGACCCCTTCCACCACATCGATATCTACTTCAGCAGTTCCTCTAGAGTTTCCCCAAAGGGAGAGCGGAATCTTCTCTACAGAATGTCCCCTGAAGGAAGGGTGCCACAGCATGAATACAGTTTGTCCCCCAAAAAACTCTTGTTGAAATTTGATTCCCCTTGTGGCAGTGCCAGGGGTGGGACCTTTAGAGGTGCACAGGTCATCAAGAAGTAAGTTCTCAGACTTGTGGCACTGCATTAGTCACCTCCAGGGTGGGTTGTTATAAGTGAGTCTCCCCTTGGGTTTCATCTTTTCCACATGCCCTTCTTGCCTTCCCTCCTTCCACCTTGAGTTGAAGCTGCACAGGACCCCCCCCCTCCCCAACTGCCAACAGCTCAGCAGTGCTGGTTCGATGACCTTGAACTTCCCAGCCTGCAGAAGTGTGAGTCAAAATAAACCTCTGTTCTTTATAAATTACCCAGCCTCAGGTTTTCTATTATAGCAACATAATGAAGTACAACCAAAGAAAATACCTACACATTTCAAGGACGATGGGACACATGGTCTGAACTGTCACTGATTCCTACGGAATTGAACTATCATTGTGGCTCCTCTATTAGAACAGAGGCATGTGAGTGTTGGCTAATAAATGGAGTCCTGGACACAATCCAACCTGGTGGTTCCACGGGGTCAGCAGACCCACCCAGAGGTCATTTTCCCTGAATGTATAATTGGATTAACAATCGATAGTTGGCGTGACCCCAGAATTTGAGTTGTTGGCCAGTATAGCAAGAGCCATTACAGCAAGACACAGACATGCAAACTCCGGAAGCTGCCTCCACCAGCTAAGATCATAAACGAGAACTGGCACTCGGTCTGGTGGGGGGAATGAGAGAGACTAGTGACATTTTCAAAGATCTAGAGGATACAGAGGTGATGGGCCTTATCATAACTTTATTTAATTTGCCAGTCTGGCTGGAACCAGATGGAGCCTGGGGAATGGCTGGGGACTTCCACAACCTCAGGCGAGTATTATTCAGCCTAATTGCAGTTGCAGGACGTGGCACTTTTGCTAGAGCAGATAATGTAGGCTCAGACACATGCTCTGTGGCCAGCGACTTGGCAAATGTGTTCTTTTCTAACCCAATCAGGAAAAGGGGGCAGAAAGGGTTCATGGTTACGTGGAACAGCAGTGATATTTACTTACAGCTTTGCTTCAGGGCTGGATTAACTTTTCCACCCTCCGTCATAATGGAGTCCGGGGAGATCTGGAATCTAGAAACCCCATAGACTGTCACATGAAGCTGTTACATCCAAGGCACTGTGTGACTCAGGCAGGATGGACGAAAGGCGCTCCGTGTACTGGAGGCCCCGTGGACACACCTGGGCTCCTGAGAGTGAACACACAGGGACCTGCATTCGGCCATTCACGGGGGTCCTGTGGTCAGGGTGAGCCGTGACGTCCCCTCCAAAACAAAATACAGAATTGTGCATTTTGGCATTTCAAAGAAGGAGATGCAATTTTTGCTAGGCCTCTTCTCGTTCGGGAAGTCACACCCATCATACCCAGAAGCACTGTGACCATCCATGTAGGACTGTCCTCCGTGTGCCCTCTGCCAACAGACCCACCTTCCCACTACTCATCAACAACTATTTACCTAAAGCCTCCTCTATGCCGGGCATTCCTCCCCGTGCTGGGGATAGACTGTTGGAGCAGACAAGGCCCCCATCCTGTGGACTTAGCTTTATAGGAGGAATGACTTCAAATTCTTCCAGCATTTTCCTCCAGTCACCAGCCCCACAGAACCACAAACCAGCCTTCCCCTGCCTTTCCTTGATACATCTGATTTTAGACCTAATTAATGGATCTGTTTATCTATTAATCCATCTGTCCATCATTACTTCTCCCACTAGGAGAGTTGCTATATAATTTGTCATCCAACCAGGACACTTTTGAGAGGAAAGAGAGTGTTATTAATATGCACATCAATAAAATAGACATGAAAAAATATTGTAATTTCTCATTGGTTGCTTTTAAATTCTGAATAACATGTTAATGTCTTCACTTTCTTTGGCACCCGGTGCTCTTAGCCTCCTTTGATCCTTCCTTCTTCCCCCAGTAACTACCAACATTTTTTTTTAGATGTTGCTTTCCTCTTCTATTGCAAAATGAATGATATTTAAATTTTAAGCCCCATTCGTATCTCCCATGCTTTGCCTGGAGGCTGATCCTGAAACGTGAAAACCAAGAATTGGTTTTATAATTTCTAGGACTTTGCAAACATTTTCCACTCTTGAGCTAAGAAATTGCATTTCTTTTCCGTTTTTTCTTTTTTCTTTTACAGAGAGATTTTGCTTTTTGATGCTGAAGTTTGGAACCACTGTCCTTTCTGGTTCTTGCATATTCTCCTTTGAGAAGTTAATTATGTGTTTTCTCAAGTCCTGCGCTTTGCTGTGTGGGTGGCCACTTCTTCCTTGGAGGTGCCTTAAGTGCTGTCTGCTAAGGAGTTTTCTTCCATTCTGTTCGCATCTGCAGGACGTTTTTCCTCTAGTGGAATTTGAAGGAGAGGACAAGAGTGTGTCTTCAATGTTCAGTCACTTGTACACTTCAAAATATCTCTAAGTCTATTTTCCTCATTATTAACGTGAGGAATGAGGCCTTGAGTTCTCTCTACCATGAAGACACAGCGTGCCTGCTCCTCCTGAACATTTCTCTGCCTACTTTCTACTTCCAAATTTGGAGTTGGGTCCTAGATTATCTTTATTATTAAGTACTTCATTGGTTTTTATTAACTTTTGTGAATATTTTTTACATGGGAATTCTCTTTTGCAACTATATTAACAAAATTCACTGAACTGAAGTTGTTTTTAGCCGGTGTTAATCTGACAGTCCCTTATCAGGAGAGGGACAGTACTCCACAATTGCTGAAAATGAATGATATTTAAATTTTACCCTACCCTGGTAAGTACAAACTGCCAATGTAAAACATATTCCTCCACAAACAGATACATTTGGTTACTGTACAAAATGATGCTGCCTATATTGTATCAAGATCCTATCCCATGATGCAGTTGCAAGGAGACAGAGTATCCAGTGCTGGGAGCCATTAGCCAAGTAGGTATGACAATTTCCTTGCCAGCGTACCCCATGTTGCTGACATGTTGCAGTGACATTGAATGTAGGTGACCTTGCTCAAGGACCAAGGCAGATTAGGGTGTTCCCGGTTTTAAGATAATCGTGTTTAGGGCGTTCCCAGTTTAGGTTCCAGGTTTAAGGTTTAAGATTATTCCTGCTGGGAATAGGGCGTATCCTGCTGCCTGAGTTCCCCTTGAGTTCTCACGGGATTTAGACAGTATATTTTGGAGATAGAAGCCCAGTGGAGGTGGATTTGGGCAGAGAACGTGGATTTCCCCAGAACGTGATTGTAGACGGCTGGTGTGAGTTCGGGAATAAAGAGTTGCTGTTTGAATCTACAAGCTGTGTGGTGGCTCGTGATTGTGTGCCCAGCCAGACTGCGGCAATCCAGAAGGTTAGATACTTCATTTGATTCATGGATATCCCCCAAGATAGGACAGGACCAGAGGAATGATAAGTACTAAGCAAATATCTCTGTAGTCATTGAAAAGACAATAAACTTCTAAATTAGATACGATTCTGCTTGAATCCTGGCTCACCCATTTCTTAGCTGTGTACCTTCTCTGTGTCTTAATTTTCTCAGCTATGAAATGAAATAGTTTAATACGTTCTATTTTGCAGAACTAGTCTGAGAAAATAGCATGTTAAAATAAACTCTACATCAAGATTCAAGTGGCAGTGTGACTGGTGACTACACAGAAAACTTGTCTTTCTAAAGAAGTAATTGTTCTCCTTAGTTTTGGACCACCTTTCTCTCTTTTTATGAGATTTCTGGACCAAAATCATTGTTCAGGAACACCCAGAATCCTGTTCTGACCTCTTCTGCCCCATTTTTGGGAGCCACACACCATCAGGGCTGGTTTTGAGATCCTGACCCCCCACCCTGCCTCCGGAATCTGGGCTTGGGGTTTACTTGGTGTGCTTGGAATTTGAATTTCATAGGATTCTCATTTTACATATGGAAGGTGGTACTCAGTGCCCTTGGCTGAGTCCCTTAGGAAATCCTCTTTGGTTCCTACCCTGTGACACCCAGGACCCTTTCCTGATGCTCTGACCCTCCGCACACCTTACTTCTCTAACACAGATCAAAACAGTGAGTTCCATTAAATATCTTCCTAAATTCCAGACTCAGGTGTAGCTGAAAATTTCCTATTGAGATCAAAGGGATTTGGGACAAAGGAAGTCTAAAGCCTAGGAGGACCCCTGTGAAACTTTTTTTTTTAAATTGGGTAATTACCCAAAACAGCAGATAACCAAACTGGATGTAGACAAATGCCAGCCCAGGCAGTTCTGCAAAGTCATCTGCTAGATGAAGACATTGCTCTTTAAAGACACCATCATGGGATCACAAAAGAAAAGAAATATTGTAATGTATCAAAATTAAAAATGGCTCAGAAAAATTAGTACAAAGTGGAATGGTTTATTAAATGAGGCCAGAAGCTCCGTGTAGATGCTGCAGAGCTGTGTTCCGCTCTCGGGGACAACATAACAGAAAGGTCCAATCAAGACCCACCTGTCCCTAAACATCTCTGTGTGCGCTCAGCTCCGTGTTGGGTCCTTTGACATTCTGACACGATCGATGTCTGTCAAATGACTCGCGACATACTGGAGATAAAATACAGAAGTGATATCTAAGGATATACTCAGGGCAAGCCTTTGATTCCCATTGCCACGGTAACCAGCGAAGTCACTATTTAACAAATACTCACACCTCTGGTGGGCCAGGCACTATTCTGGAACTGGAGACACAGAGGGATGTGACATGATGTTCCTGCCCTTGTGGAGCTTGCATTTTCAATTTTAGGCTGAGAAGGTACTGAACAGTGTTCAACTAAGGATGAGGAGCTAGGAGATGGACCTCTGTGCAGAAGCTCGGGGCATGCATGTGACTGAACATGAAGTGATGGGAGTCCTGTCACAGTCTGAAGGAAGAGTGTCCCAGGTGGAGGGGACAGAGCTCGGAGGAGTACAGGGCCAGCATGGAACCTGGGGCTTGAGAAGAATGGGCTAGAAGAGGCTGAGTTCAGGGCCTGCCTTGCTAAGTTAGAGCAAGAAACTTCAGGGTTTCCAGGAAGAGGCTCAGCTGAGTGGGTTTGCAGGTAACTGGCTATTTATCAGCAGTTTCTCTGTGGTCTTAATATTTTAATAAGAGGCTCAAAGTTAAAAATAATAGGATCAAAGAATGCTCACCGTCTAGAAATTGCCAGGTTTCCTTTCTCAGATTTTACTAAAAGATAAGTCACTTTGATCCTCATCTCCATCTTCCCAACTAGCCTGTGGCAGAGAAGACTCAGGTTTGGAGGGAACTGTGGGCTTCCTGGAGAGTGTGACTGCAGTGTTCCACCCTCACTCTGAGAAGAGACCACCTTAGGTAGGTCTCCTAGCTCCTCATCCTGCTCAAAGGTCAGTGAAGGCCCCACTAGGGAGGTCTAGGGAGGTGCTGGGAGCGCTCCCTGGACAGAACTGGCATCTTCCTCTCCAGCTGAGCTGCGTGGCTGAGCTACAGGTATTGACACCCTCAATGTGATGCTGCCACTCGAACAGAAAGAGCAGGAGGACCCTGGGGGACTCTAGAGCCCCGTGGTGTGGATACACAGCAAGAGTGACCAGTTCTCACCAGAGACTCCTGAATATGGAGTGATCACTTATTGTTTAATAGAAAGATGAGTGTGAAGCCCAGATGAGGAAGGGGAATCAAAAGATGAGCCATCTGCACATCCGGGCACTCTCCCCGCTCGTGTGGACAGTCTGGCCAGGAGCTACATCCCCTGAAAACTGCCCCCCATCCAGCGATCAGAGGACAGAACACTTAGACACCTTGGGGTCATGAGGCAAAACAGGGCTTCCTGGCTGGTGGGCGGTGAGCAGACCTACCTGAAGTTTCCCTGTGGAAGGAGGACCTAGGGCTGCCCACCGCTCTTACACTGATGAGGCTTGCCAAAGACCCCTTAGGAGTCACCTCCCAGGATGGCAGGTGAGCACCAGAGGTGTCGAAAAAATTAAAACCCTGAGAAAGAAAAACAATTTCAGAGGACGATCACTAGCGGACGTGGAGTCTTCCCACATACCTACAATCATCAGGACACGGTGGTGTTGGTGGACGGACAGACACAGCACTGGAACAGAAGAGAGAGCCCAGGAACAGAGCCATGCAGATCCCTCAACCACGGAGACAAGGAAGGGAGGGAAGTCAATGGAGAAGGAGGGTCTTCCCCAAAGAAGGCTGGAACAACTCGACAACAGGAAGAAGAATGGGAGGAAGGAAAGAGGAAAGAGAGAGAGAAGAAAAGAAAGAGGGTGGAGGGGGAAAGAGGAGAAGGAAGGAAGAGCGAGAGAGAGACGATCTACGTGAATTTAGGCATAGATATCGCTCCTGTCACCAAAGCAGATCAAAATGGATCACAGACCCTAATGTAAAATGTGAACCCATAAAAATTCTGGAAGACAAGCTCAGGGAAATTCCAGATGACCTTGGATTTGAAGATGACTTTCTAGATGCAATGCCAATAGGAAGATCCATGAAATAAAAACCGGACAACTTGCCCTTACTGAGAGCTGACGATTTTTAAGTGTTTAGAGACCAAGAGACAAAGCAGAATGAATCTGACTGAACTTCTGCATGTGCGCTCAGGGGGTGGCCCTGGGGGCCCAGCATTGGGTGTATCCACAGGATACTAATAAAAAAAAAGAGGAAACTGTAAATGGATTGAAGAGGGATTGGAGGAGTGGAGGGAGGGCAACAGAGCAGGTGGGGGTGGAGGAAGTGCTGGGGACTGAGTTGGAGCATCTTGGGTTCCATGCTTTAATGATCATGTCAAGATATATCCTGGGGTTAAAGAGATTAGAAAGGCAAGCCACAATGAGAAAATATCTACAAAATACATATCTGATAAAGGCATTGTGTTAAAAATGTACAAAGTGTGCTCTGCTTGTGTACAATATGTCAAAATGCATTCTGCTGTAAAATAAATTGATTAAATAAAAATAGGGCTGGGGATGTAATTCAGTTTTAGAGTACTTGCCAAGCATGCACAAAGCCCTGGATTTGATCTCCAGCCCCCTTGAAAACAAAACAAAAAAGCTGAAAATAGATCTACCATACGCTACAGGTATTCCTCTTCTGGGTATGGTGCCAAAAGAAGTAAAATTATCATACCAAAGAAAAAAATGCTACATCAAATATCATCTTATAAAGATATTAACCCTATTGTGAAAAATGTAATAGAATAATCTATTCCAAATAGTTTAAAAAATTAATTTACAAAGAACTCTTAAAACTCCAGTGATATGAAAATACAACGAGCTTTAAAAGTCAGCAAAGGATCGAGACAGATTTCTCATCGAAAAGATACACAAATGTCTCCCAAGCATATGAAGAGATGCTTCACATTCCATGTCATTAGAGAATGGAAAATTAAAACAAGACCCCCCCCACCCGCCCCCTGCACACCTAGCAGAATGATCCAATTCCAATCATGGGTAAACCAAATGCTGCAAAGGTTAGAACAACAAGAACTGCCACTCACTGTGGGCAACAGCACAAAATGGTACAGTTACTTAGGACCCTTTGACATGGGAGTCTCTGACAATGTTCCACACAGTCTTCCCTCACAACCCAGCAATCACACACCTGGGTATTTACCCAAAACTCTTGAATACTTATATCTGCACAGAAAACTACATGCAAACGTTTCAGGCAGCTTTCTTTTATAATTGCCCTAAAACTAGAAGCAACCAAGGGTCCTTTAAAAGGTGAATGAATAAACCAACTGTGGTACATACATATAATGCAATATTCAGCAATAAAAAGAAATGAGCTGTCAAGCTACCAAACACGTGGAGGAAGCTTTAAGTGCATATTGCTAAATTAAAGAAACTCATCTGTGGAGGTACATGGTGTATGGGCCATTCTGGAAAAAGAAGAACCACAGAGACAGGCTGATGTTTACTGCAGCATTATTCGTAATAGCCAAGATAGGAATTGACCTAAATATTCACCAGGGGATGAACACATAAAAAAATATCACACACACACACACACGTGCACACACCCACGAGTCATAAAAGGATGATATTCTGTCATTCGTAACAGCTTAGATGAGCCTCGAGGACATTCTTTTGAATGAAATAAGCTGGGCACAGAAAGACAAGTATCCTGATCTCACTTGTGGAATCAAAAAGAGTTGATCTCATAGCAGTTGAGGACAGAGCAGTGGTCACCAGAGGCGGGGAGAGGAGCAGGAGTGGTAATGGAAAATGGGTGGTCAGCTAGAAAGAAGGAAATCCATGCAGGGTGACAATAGCTAGTAATAGTCCATTCTATAGCAAATGGCTAGAAGGGAGGATCTTAGATGTTCTCACTCCACACACAAAAAAAATTAAAGGTGATACATAGGCTGATTATACTGATTTAATCATTATAAAATGTATTCACATATTAAAACATAAAATTGTATCCCATAAATATGTACAATAATCATGATCATAGAAAACTAAGAAAAAAATAATCCACGAATCATAATCTTTAGATGCATAAAATTTTGAAGTATTATATCAGGAATTTATCCCAATATTGTCACAGCTTATAAAAAACTCCTGCAGTTCCACTAATAGGCACATCACCAAAAAGATTCCTCTCAAAATTAAAAACAACAAAAAAATTATTTGTACTCTCGCCTTTGCCAAGAGCAATTGATGTTGTTTCCAAATATAACAATTGAAAATAAATCCAAGATGTGGAAATATTGTTAACCATAAAATGGTTTTGCAACAAAACAAGTTAGAAAAATCTTACAGTCAAAGAATCATATTAATAAAGCAGTATTATTTATTTTTATTTATTTTATAATATAAAAACATGACACCAAATTATTTTTCTGTTACTCATGTATCACTATTATGTTGTATAAGGAATGAAATATCTGCAAAAACAAAATTCATGGTTCCCAGAGTTGGGGGAGGAAGGACTAGCTGAAAACCAGGAATTCTAGTGCATTTTATTGTAGGAAACCATTTTGGATGACATTGAAATGGTGAATACACAACTCTGTACATTTGTCAAACCCATAAAACTGTACAACCTTAATGTAAAATATGGACTCTAGTTAATAATAATGTATTGACGTCGGTTCATTAATTTCAACAAATTTGTAATGTAAGATAGGGAATATTAATGATAGGGATAACGGCACGTGGAGGGGGCATACTGAACTCTCTGTACTATATGTGCAATTTTCCTGCAAATATAGAACTTTTCTAAAACATCAAGTCTATTAATTTTTTTTAAATGACAAAACAAACATAACCACCCAAAGCCATTGTAACCAAGGAGGGGCAAGAGGGGAGGTGGGTGAGTTGAGAAACTATAGGAGTGTGGTCAGAAATCTGCTAGAGTGTGCTGGGGGCATTTCAAGGGCACCAATGAATACCCTGGGACTTCAAAATCCCAGCTGGCTGACTGTGAAAAACTAATTAGAAAGACAGAGGAATGAATAACAGAATGTCACATGAGAAACCATAATTTTTTTCCTTCTGTTTCCTTGGTTTCTTTTTTAATCCCTTTTTAATTCTATGTACTTAAGGTGTACGGCAGGCTGTTCTGTTGTGCATATACCTAGTGAAATTATTACTAAAGTTAAGCAAATTAACCTTCAACAGCTACCTGTTTTGTTTTTTGTTGTAAGAGCACTTAAAATCTACTCTCTTACATGTTCAGCATACAACATTATATTATTAACTCCAGTCCTCGTGTACCAGGGTGTGTTAGGTCTCTAGACCCACCCTGTGTAGCTGCAGGTTGGAACCTTTGACCTATTTCTCCCCATTTCTCCACCCTCCTTGTTCCTGATAACCACCATTCCATTCTCTGTTTCTATGTATTTATCTCTCCCTTGGATTCCCTGTACAGGTGAGGAAAACATGGTGTCTTCCTTTACGGGTCTGGCTTGCTTTACTGCACCTAACATCCCCCAGGTTCACCAATGCTCCTTCTTTTCTGAGGTTGAAGAATATTCCACTGTGTGTAGACACACACACACACACACACACACACCTCACAATTTCCTTATTCTATGGTAATTTCGGTTTTTTACAAATCTTGGCTATTGCTGCAGTGACAGAGGAGCATAGCTGTGTCCATGAGGAGCTTATTCCATTTCCTTTGTGTATATACCAAGTCACATGTTGGTTGTATGTTTAATCTTTTGAGGAGCCGCCATATTGTTTTCCATAATGGGTGCACCAATTTACATCCCTGTTCACAGTGTGCAGAGGCTCCCTTTCCTCAGCAGCCTGGTTACCTGTCTTCCTCTTTCTTTCTTTCTTTCTTTCTCCTTTTTCTTCTTCTTCTTCTTCTTCTTATTATTATTATTATTATTATTATTATTATTTGTAGAGCCATCCTCACAGGTGTGAGGCCATAGCTCACTGTGGTTTTACCTTGTATCTTCCTAGAAATTAAGGACATGGTGGGCCTTTCCACATACCTGTTGGCCATCTGTATGTCTTCTTTAGAAAAATGAGACACAGTGATTGCTAAGCTAGTGAGCTAGCCACAGATGGAGAAGAGAATCGAGTTGAGAGATGTCTGGGAGGCAGGATTAACAAGATCAAGTTAAGCAGCCCTGGGAGAGGCAAAGGTCTGGGATTGTTCTCAGGGTTTGGGCTGAGTAACTGGCTGAAGAGTAATGCCATTGACTGCAACCGGGGAGGATGCCATGTGAGCCAGGTGGGAGCAAGATCATGAGTTTCCTTTTGGATCTGTTTAGATCAATGGAGCTGTAAGACTTGGGGAAGAGATGTTGAATAGACAGCTAGATGTGTAAGGTCAGGAGCCAGCCCGGGATCTGGGCTGGGATGTGGCTGTCCCAGGGACCTGAACAAGCACATGCTACACTTGTGGGCTCGCAGGTCCTAGACTAATGTGAATGGCAGCTGATCTTTCTGAGTTCCTAGTATCCCCAAGCATTTTAAAAGCTATGCTGTCCTAATTGTCTTCTTATTCAACCTTCAACCCAACTCTGCAAGGTAGATAATAAATGCAAAGTAGGTAATGATAAGAAAATCAAGGCTCAGGAAGGTTAAACGACCTCTTCTACATCACCAATCGGGCAACTGACAAAGACATAACACAACGCCTAGCCCACATCTTCCAGAACTCTTACCTTTAAATGCAAATCAAAACTACTCTAAGATACCGTCTCACTCCAGTCAGAATGGCAGCTATTATGAAGACAAACAACAATAAGTGTTGGCGAGGATGTGGGGAAAAAGGCACACTCATACATTGCTGGTGGGCCTGCAAATTGATAGAGCCAACATGGAAAGCAGTATGGAGATTCCTTGGAAAACTGGGAAAGGAA
Organism: Marmota monax; assembly: GCF_021218885.2. Taxonomy (NCBI): domain Eukaryota; kingdom Metazoa; phylum Chordata; class Mammalia; order Rodentia; family Sciuridae; genus Marmota; species Marmota monax. Next base: position 7,650,211 of record NW_026695202.1, read on the forward strand.
CCACCATTTGACCCAGCTATCCCTCTCCTTGGTCTATACCCAAAGGACTTAAAAACAGCCTACTATAGGGACACAGCCACATCAATATTTATAGCAGCACAATTCACAATAGCTAAACTGTGGAGCCAATCTAGATGCTCTTCAGTGGATGAATGGATAAAAAAAAATGTGGCATTTATACACAATGGAATATTACTCAGCACTAAAAGAGAACAAAATCATGGCATTTGCAAATGGATGGCGTTGGAGAAGATAATGCTGAGTGAAGTTAGCCAATCCCAAAAAAACAAATGCTGAATGTTTTCTCTGATATAAGGAGGCTGACTCCTAGTGGGGTAGGGAGCGTAGGAGGAATAGATGAACTCTAGATAGGGCAGAGGGGTGGGAGGGAAAGGGAGGGGGCAGGGGATTAGCAAGGATGGTGGAATGTGATGGACATCATTATCCAAAGTACATGTATGAAGACACGAATTGGGTGTCAACCTACTTTATATACAACCAGAGATATGAAAAATTGTGCTGTATATGTGTAATAAGAATTGTAATGCAAAAATAAAGAAGTAAAAATAACCAACAATGATGGAAGTAAAAAAAAAAAGAACTCTTACCTTTAAACCCTACATTTTCAAGAATCACTATTTCAATGTTCAGGTGTGTTTCCAATCAGCCAGCTCAGAGAGGTGTGCATACCTATTTAGCCCGCCCAGTGGTCTTAGCCTTCATGGAGATTTTCTTTAAGATCAAATAGCTGATACGACTTGGTTATTGCCTTCTTTGCGTGTTTCTTTAATTTCTATTTTGTGGTAATAACAGGAAAATGTGATCAGATAGTTTTCAAGTCTCATTAGTCAAATTAATATTTGCACTGCAAGTAACCTGAAATTTTGCCAGCTGCCGTGAACAAGGTTCAGTGGAATTAAGGACAAAGATGGTTATTAGAGGAGAAATTAAATAGATTATTTCACTTGGAAAAAGAAAACAACTGTCAATTTGTGAAATGGCATTTTTTTCAGTTCTTTTTTTTATTAGCTACACATGACATTACAATGATCTTGGCAATTCATACAATTGAATCAATTGGGTAAATTGTCATTTTTCTGATCGTATAGATTGCAGAATCACACTGGTCATAGAGTCACCTATATACATACAACAATCATATTGTCTATTCTATTCTGCAGAATAGAATAGACATTATGAAATGGCATTTTTTTAAAGATTCCCTGGGATGAAACACGACTAGGGATGGGAAGCCAAGTCAAGAGGCACAGTAGTTCTGGGATCTCAGGTGCCCGCTTCCCTTCTCTGGGATCCCTTGTCCCTTATCTCAAAGGAGAAAAGGCAGCTGCCTGGTCACCTCATGGGGCTGTGATGAGGTGAAGGTGAGGTATCAATGGGAAAGTTTCACGAAGCGTGAAAAGTGATAGATAAATACAAGCCATCATTTAATAATCATAAGCAGACAAGCCACAAAGATTCAGAGATGGACACATGGGCAGGGGTTGCAGCCTGACTCACAGGGGGCAGGAAGAGCTGGACTCTAGTGACCACCAGGTCAGAGACCCTTACTTGGTAGGTGGCAAAATTGGGACAAGAGAGGGTAGGGGACTCACCCAGGATCTGTGGCAGAGCTGAAATATACACGAACGTTTCTCCCACTGATCTGTTGATTCCTCCCTCTTTTCTTTAACTAAAAGGTCTCTTTGCCATTCCTTGGTGTAATACCATCTCCTACCAGAGAAGGATCAAGAACAATCAGAAAACCACAATCTAACTGCCAGTTTGGATCTTAGTAAGATAAATGGCTTTGACTGAGAAGGAAAATGTGTTAATGTGAAGCTTACAGTAGATCAGTGGTTCCGCATTTCTGAAGGTGAGGGTAAAACAAGAAAAGTACCCACAACAATACCAGATCACGGTCACTACCTACTCAATATGTGCCTCAACCTGTGCTCAGCACTTTACCTGTGTATGTGTCTCACTGTATCCTAACAGCTCATTTGAGTGGGTTGCCAATATGGACTCCAATTTACAGATGAAAAAACCAAGGCATAGAGGGTGTATGAGACGGTCTTGTATCATTGTAACAAAATACCCAAAATAATCAACTTATAAAGAGGAAAGGTTTATTTGGATCACAATTTTGGAGGTTCTAGTTCATAGTCAAGTCCAATTGCTTTTGTATCTACGGTGAAGCAGCATATCATTGCAAGAGTACATGATGAAGAAAGGTCTTTCCCCTCATGCTTGAGATGTAAAAGAGACAGAGGAAGAGACCAGGGTCCCACAGTTGTCTTTGAGTGCATATGAACTAAACCAATGAACCCTCTCACTAGCCCTACCTCAAAGTTTCCACCACCTTCCAATAATACCACCCTGGGGAACAAACCTTTAACACATGGTCCTTTTGACATGTTTTAGGGCCCAAAATATCATGGGGAGACATTCCAGATCCAAACCTTAGCAGAAGTGACAAGGAATTTGTACTGGGCCACAGGATAAAATCAGGGCCTTGCCCAGCCGATGTGGCTTCTAGTTTCCAGATTTTAACCACCAGGAACATTGCATTTCACCAAACTCCACAGCCCCTGGAGCTGCCACTCCATGCTCCTCCCTAACAAGGCAGTGCAGCTTGCTCTCTCACTTTAAACCTGAAGAGAGCATGGAATCTGGCTATCCTCATACTGCAGGGTTAATTCCACAGGACAAAAGGTTCAGCCTCTGTATTACTTCCACTGCACTTGGCTCCCACTGCCCCCCAACTCCTCACCTCCATGTTCTCTTCTCTGTCTCTTGAAATCTTATTCTTCTTTTAAGACTTCATTGAAATTCCACTTCACCTCCTGCAGGTCTTGCCAGGCATTCAGTTCATACCAGTTCCTCTGATTTCCTCTAGTATTTATCTGCTGGACCCTCCACGGGGCTCCTCTGTGCGTGTGTGTGTGTGTGTGTGTGTGTGTGTGTGTGTGTAGTTTGCTGCATAGATCGTAAGGAATGTTTGTCCTAGTATCTTCCATTACATTAGAGGCTCCTTAAGGGCCAGGTCTATGGCTACCTAAGTTGTCTCCAGCCCCTCGCACACGTGGAGTGGGTCATCAACATTCATGTTTAAAGTAAATAAACTAAGAACAGCAGAAATGGAAAGATAACTTTCTCCACTGATAACTTTTCATTTTTTAACAATAGAAAGGATGTCTCTGCAAGGTCAGCATTTAGATATGATTAGAGATATTTGCACAAAGGCTAAAACCCAGCGGGTGGGATTCCTGCCTCGGGGTGCTGGTGGAAGAGGCCTCCAAGATCCCTTCTCACTACCAGAGTACACGGTCTCACAGATGAATGAATGGGTGAGTGAATGAATGAATTTGCAGATGCCAGTCATTCACACTTGGGCTGTTCCCATGGCAACTGAGACATGGCGTTCTGCATAACTCAGTCTTTTATCAGAAAGACACTGGTGTGAAGTAAGCGGAAAGCATATCTTATTTCCTCCATTTTCCAGATGAGGAAACAGGGTTATTGAAGTAAAAACAATTTGCCTGAAGTCAGCAGTTGGGCACACACCAGGGCCAGCCCTCAGGGTCCTGGGTTGATTCAATCTTTGCTTTAACGGCCCCAGACACCCACCAGGGTCCCCACTGCTGCTCGCTTTCTTTGAAGCATGGAGGGAAAGTTGGCAGAAAATATGCAGAAGCCTCAGCATCTCCCCATCTGGGCCTCCAGTTGCAAAGCCACATGGGCTTTACCTCTTGAACACTTCTCAGACGGGCCCCTCCTCTGCTTGAGCATCGCCACTGCTTCATGTTCTCCTCTGGGAAAGAAGACTCTGGAATCAGACAGGCCCTTGGACTTGTCACTTCACCTCTCTCGATCTCACAGTGGGGACTATCATTTTTTAACCGACCCACAGAGTTGCAGGGACAGCAGAGTAGAGTTGCATAGAAATGGGGCTCAGCTGAGCCTACCAAGGCGCCTGGCACACCGTGCAGAGGCAGTGTGTGTTGAATCCGGCCTGTGCATCAGGAGGAGGGCAGCTGTCCTCTGTGTCGTCGTGGGCTAGTTGCTCCAACACTCTGTGATTCCATTTTGGCATCTGTCAAATGGAGACGCTGATGAGAGCAGAACCCACACCCCACAGGTCTTTGTAAGGAATAAACATTGCTGGTGTGTAAGTAGGACCCTCAAAATTCGCCAGGTGAGTGTCAGGTGACTTCATGGACAGGACCTCTTGATCTCGGTATGCTCTGCGTTCTGCCCTTCAGGGTGAGTGCTGCCCCCAAATCATCCTGCTAATCATTTGCTACATTTTTTTTAATGATTTCTATTTTATTCCCTCCACAATCATCTCCTCTTCTTGCAGGAGCTTCCCACCGTCTGCTCTCGGCCCTATGCCTCTTGCCTGGGGCCTGAGCCTTTCTTAGGTCAGCTGTCATCTCCCATCTCCTCCCACACACCTGCTGGGTCGCCTGCCATTGAACTTGAGCCATCTTTCCCACGTCTCCCATAGGAGATCCCACAGTATCCCCATGTTTGTCACTTCTGTGAGGTATCTCAGGACCCGGCACCAACCCTGGAAACACGTCCCACAGACAGACAACTGGGTGGTGGTCAGACCACGAATGGCCCTGGAGAAGGCCGGCTGTGGCACTGGCCGTGGTCCTGAAATGGACATAGGGTCACGCCTGGGAGAGCCCAAAGCTGGGACATAGAGCGCAGCCCCCACAGGTCATACTGTGATGTCTTTGGGGTCGTTTGCTAAGAGCTCCATCCACTCCATCATGTTTCCCCAGTGCCGAGTTTAGTCTGAGCACCTTTATAACTGGGTTCTCACTTTAAAAGTTGATCAGTGATCACACTCACAGTCAAGCTTCTTCATATTACAGATCTGGATGGAAACTATGACGCGGGAACGTTAAACAGCTTGATCCACGTGACACACCAAGAATCCCTCAGTTCATTCCACTCTTCAGGGTCTGCTTCAAATGCTGTTGCTTCCATGAATTCTTGATTGGTTTCCCCCCAAATGAAACCATTTATTTCCCCTGATCTCCCTTAAACTCTCTTTCAGAACAAAATAGAGGAACTAATATAAGTCCCTATGACCATCCTATCATGGGTACCAAAATGGAATCATCCTGAGGGCAAGGTCTGTATCTGACACTTAGGAAATAGTAAAACAAAGCTTTCCCTTGAGTAAAGAGACAGAAGATGGCATATTGAAAACCGGAATTGGTTGTCCTGTCTCTTTTTAGGAGACCACACCTTCTCCCACCCAAACAAATCCTGTCAATCTCTAGCCCCTAGGGCCCAGGCTGGGGGAACTGCTTTCTAAAGATATCTGTCTGTGAAAGCCATTCATGCTAATGTGCTCCTAAGCTAACGGGCTTCTCTGGACAGGTGACAATGGAGAAGAATAACTGAGCGAAGAGGAAATGTGGGAGATGACATGGGAAGAGGGTCTTGACCCCATAATTTTCTGGGCCTTTCCTATGGCTCAGCTTTAAAGGAAACAAAATTGAGATGTTTACTAAGCACTTTGGAGAATGGAGAGGCAGAGAGATAATGGAATAAATGAGCAGGTTCCTGAGAGAAAAAATGCCCATGGTAATGACCCTGGTGAGCTCTCCGCCAGGAAATCCTGAGTCGAGCACACCCAGCATAAGGACATGGGACGCCTCTCCGGAGCTTTCCAGCTCATCTTAGATCAGATGCTCCACCTCCCCACCAGCCTCTGCTTCGAACACTCCCCCCTCCCCCTGGTCCCTCTTGCCCTCCACAGCCCCTCAAAGACAAGATCAAGTCTAGACCTCCCCGAAATGCCCCTTGAAGAAAAGCGTTGCCACCTGCACCTTAGAGCATTACACACCAGGATAGATAAAGATCTCAAAAGTTAACTTAACTCCAAAAATATATATAACCCAACCAATAAATGGGCAAAGGAACTGAGCAGCCACTTCACAGAAGAAATATGATCAGTCAACAAATATATAAAAAAAAATGTTCAACATCTCTGGCAATTAGAGAAATGCAAATTAAAACTACACTGAGATTCCATCTCACTCCAGTCACAAGGGCAATGATCAAGAATACAAGTGACAACAAAGGAAAAGGTACACTCATACATTGCTAGTGAGAATGCAAATTGGTGCAACCACTCTGGAAAGCAGTATGGAGATCCCTCAGAAATCTTGGAATAGAACGACCATTTGACCCCGTTATTCCACTCCTCAGTATATACCTGAAGGATATAAAATCAGCATACTGTAGTAACATGGCCACATCAATATTTATAGAAGCTCAATTCACAGTAACTATGGAACCAAACTAGGTGCCCTTCAACAAATTAATGGATAAAGCAAATGTGGTGTATGTGCACAGTGGAATATTACTCAGCCATAAAGAATAATGAAATTATAGCATTTTCCAGTAAATGGATGGAACTGGAGACTATCATGCTAAGTGAAATAAGCCAAACTCCAAAACCAAAGCCCAAATGTTCTCTCTGATATATAGATGCTAACACATAGTAAGGAGGGAATAGAAGTTCACTGGATTAGACAAAGGGGAATTAAGGGAATGGACGGGTATGGGAATAGGAAGGAGAGTAGAATTAATTGGGCATAAGTTTCCTCTGTTTGTATATGAATACATGACCAGTGTAACTCCACATCATGTTCAACTGCAAGAATGGGGGTCCTAATTAAAATAAATTATACTCCATATATGTATAAGTGTCAAAATACACTCGATTGTCATACATATCTAAAAATAACAAAAAAATCAAATTAAAAAAAGAAAGAAATGCTCCCTGATTGCAAGCCCATCTCAAACTCTGGCCAACTCCCCTCCAGGCCCTCATCTGCAGACACAGCTGTCGCTGTCCAGGTGCAGGACATTGATGACCCAGTTCCTAGGAAACAAGGTGGGTGTGGTTCCTACAATCTCTAGTTACAGCCTAGAGATGTTCTGTGGCTCATCCTCCTAACCTCATCCCAGCCCCAGGAGCCAGGCCTCTGCCTGCTTCCCGTGTCCTGGGCTCTACCTCCTATCTATTCCCCGAGGCCTGAACCTTTCCTGGGTAACCTGCTGCCTCCCAGCTCCTTGGCAACAGCCTGATTTGTAGCCAACCTTGACCTTAAGCCACCATCCCCACCGCTACCCTTGCCTGAGCCTTGCCTGCAGGCCCCCAAGTTCTCTTGGGCACTAAGATACCATTCAGGATGCTCCAGGGCCTTTAGGAACTGGTCCCTGCTTCCCGCCCATCTCAGGCCACCCCTCTGATGTCCAGATGCTCTGACCTTCCTCCTGGAGGCCACTCCCTCCAGCCCTTTGCCCACCGTGGACCCTCTGGTGGGGTCTTACCTGGGAGACACCTGCCAATCCTTGCCATCTCTGACTCAACGCCAGTCCTTCAGAGCCACCTGGGTTCTCTGTCCCCGCACGATCATGATCCATTTTTCATGTCACTTATCTCAATTTATGGTGCTAAATTCATTTTTATTATCCAATTAATAATAATAAATGACTCAATCCCTGTCCCCCAAGCCCCTCTAGACTGTGAGTTCCAGAGGGCGGGAGCAAGGGCAGGAACAAGGGCAGTCCACTCACCATTATGTCCTCGGGATGGTGTGGTGCCCAGCACACCTGGCCACTCAGAAAATACAGGAGGAAAGAATGAACCAGTGACAGGAGAAACTGGTGACCGAGGTGTCCGGCAGCTGGAGCCCATCCTACCCGGGAACGCTCGTCTTCTGCACCCTGGACTGCTCTTTCCCCGGCTGAGCCCCGACCCTCTCCTCATGACGCAGGGAGGCCATCAACCCCAGGTGAGGGTGCCTCTCAGTCGCCTCATCTGGAAGCCCCTGGCCTCCTGCCCGGTGAGCTCTGGACTCCACACTGGTCCTCCCTGAATTCCCAAGGTCAGCTGTGTGCATAAACCCATTACTCTGCCTCTACTTTCTCAACCTGCCATCCTGCACCTTCCCCTCCTGGGTGCACCCTGGTCCTAGGCACCAAGTCCATAAAACTGCATCTTCTGAACTCACACGGCCTTGCTTCCTTAGACTCTAAGACCTCTTAACCCCAACTGTCCATTAATCTCAGGGGTTCAAAGGACAGGGGACAGGGAGAACAGACCCCACGCTAGCTCTGTTTGGGAGTGAGGTGACATGTGGGGCCTTTTGGCTTTTGATGTGTGGGCATCGAGGGAGGCTGGTTCCAGCCACAGCAGGTGAGGGAGGCAAGCCATGGTCCCACAGCACCTGTCAGTGATGTTAGTCAAGCCCTCGGATTACCAAAGACGCACCAGGCTTTCTCCCCAACTCTCTCGCTGCAAAGGTGCTGTGAGGAGGAGAGGAAGTTTTAGCCATAGTGGGATCAGGTTGCCCCCCCCCCGATCTAATGGAATTCAGAAGGGAGTTATAGCTTAGAAAAACAGGATTAAAAATGGGACATGACCCTGTTCAGTGAATCCACAGAGCCACGAGTCCTCCTTATTGTGCAGAAGCCCAGAGAGGGACAGTGGCTTGCCCAGTAAGAACAGCATGTTGGTGATGGTGTCATGTTTAGAGTCAGTCTAGAGATTCTTGACCAGGTGGTTTAATTCCTAAAACCACCTACAGGTGCTGCTTTGCATCTATGGGTCCGTGGGCACTCGTAGGGCAGAAGCAGCTGTAATTTCCATCAGATTCTTGAAGAGGTCTGTAACCCGCACCACAAGCACCTGCATCCTGACCTTAGTGTGAGGGGGTTCGTGCCATGCAGTTGAGGGAGGAGGCAATCTTACCAGAAGGGACAGCCAGCGGCAAACCCCAGAGAGCCAAGGGCTTGGGGTGCAGAGGTGCTGGGTGCGAGAGTTCACACCCCACCAAGGGAGGAAAGAAGGTGCCACCTGCTCGTGACTAAGGATCACTCACAGGGGCACAGGGTGTGTCTGTGCCAGGCACCACCTTGTCCATTGCCGTATATCAACTGTTGATCCTGACGGGTTTAGACAATTATCACCGCCTGCCTCACACCTGAAACGGACGTTAAGGTATTTGCCTAAATCAACAGCCAGTAAGGGGCAGAACCAGATCCTGTGAAACTGCCACCACTTGGACTTACAGGATCCAGGCAGGACACAGGGCTGGAGAGAGATGTCACATCTCCCAGACGTCCCGGCCTCTGGGAGTTCTCCCAGAGGAGGCACAAGCACTGAGGAGGATGATAGGACACAAGTTGCAGCTTTTAAGGATGCAGCGGGAGGCCAGGGTGGAAGGGAGGCTGGACATGAGCTAAAGGCACTCGGACAGGTGGCAGGCGCAGGATCTGGGCTGCCGTACAGGACAGCCTGGGCAGGCTCGGTGGGTTCAGTCTTGGCAGCCACGTGGCGCTGGTTTCAGAAGCAGGCCATATCCGTCCAGGGGGCCGGCCAGGGAGCGAGCCAGCCAAGGGCCCACCACCTGGGCAATATGTCCTCCTTCCAGAACACCTGCCCTGCAGCAGCAGCACCATAGGACCAGCCCAGAGACTGCCGTCAGGGTCCCTGGGCTCCAACCGAGGGGCTGGGATTTGGTAGGGATGGCGAGCCACAGCCAAGGCAATCTTCCAGGCTTACCATGAAGCGAGGAAGCCGAACACCACCCAGGACCTTGGGGACCCTCCTGCCGCCTGTGGGAGCGTGACCCACCCCTGACTCGTTTCCTCATCTGTGAAACGAGGTGATTTTGCATTTCTGTAAGGCTTCCTGGAAGGCTGGCGTGACGTGGCATGCGAAGAACACCTTTTGTAATAGCCGACAGAGAAACCCAACAGGGAAGCCACACCCAATACTCGCCATTTCACCCAGGTTGCTGGAACGTGCTGGAAACCTGCCACGCACCAGGGCCTGGACCAGATGCTGCCGCCAGGGACGTCTGCATCCCAGCGAGGGCTCTGCACAATGGAGCTCACGGCTGATGGCTCTTCTCATTGAGACTCGTTGTTAGAAGAGGCCGAGCGAGATCATCTTTCTCATGAACAACTACGGAGGCTTCTGCGCCCTTGGCCCCCAAATCGGACCCCTGAGATGCCCCTCTCACACGGCGCGGCGCTATCTATGCCTTCCTGTGGCGGCAGGGAAGGGCTCTTACTCTCAGTTGGCGTTGTGCCTTCCCGGCTTCCTCTCCCTGCATCCTACACGTTCCTCCACCCACAGAGCCCAAGCCGGGGTACGCTCATGCCCTAGTGTGGCCTGAATCAGATGCAGCCTGGACAGAGGTCCGGACCCCTGGCCAGAGGCCCTCCCATGGGGGATCAGGGAGCACAGCAGGGGGGGACGGCTGGGGAGGGGCTGCTGCCATCCAGGGGCTCAGGTTTACCTCTGCACTGCTGCACCCAGGCCTGGGTGGGGTGCATGGGAGGAGCTCTGGGCCCTAGGTCAAATCTGAGGGCAGAGTGCACCCCAAGTCCAGGCAGGATCAGGAAGGACAGCACCAGAGCATGTCCCTAGGATTTGCTCAGGAGCAGCTCTGGGCTGCAGCTACCGTGTGGAAGTCACCTGAGGCCACCACGGCTTGCGGATAGGATGGGACCATGCTCTATGGGCCCCGGAGTGAATGCAAGTTGAAAGAAAATTCAAAACATGGTTTTAAATGGAATTTAACATGAAAAAATAGGGCTGGGGCTGTAGCTCAGTGGCAGAGCACTTGCCTAGCATGTGTGAGGCACTGGGTTCAATCCTTAGAACCAAATTAAAAACTAAATATATAAAGACCATGCTACAACTATACAATTTTTTAAAAAATATAAAAATAATGTTAAATAAAACACCACAACACTAAAGAAATAGCCTATTCTGTCTATTAACTGACCACTTCTATAATACTCTTCATTTTAAATCTTTGGTGGCAACCTGTTGGTAGGTTCCCTATACAACAAAAATGTTGTAGCATTATTCTGTAGAGAGACTAGGCTAGGGATAAGTAGGCTTCTCTTTAGTTGGTCAAAACAGTTTTATGAGTACTTTATTTATAAAGTTTCTTTTAGCTTCAGAACTCATTATTGGTAAGGTTAGATAAATGGTTATGATTACAGCCAAAATTTGGTAGCTCTCTCTACTGTGCTCCACTGAGAAGCTGTTACGTATGTGCCCCTGCTTTGTGGTTCTGCTGAAGGTTTGTGCCCTAAAATCATGGAAATTGTGATCAAACTCCATTTCCCACAATTCCTTCTTTAAAAGATACCCCTCCTAAAAAACATCGTATATAATTATATATTTATTTATAATTATCAAGTATACTTCTGACTCGGGGATTTCAGGCTGATGAAGCATGGATGAACTAATCCTCCGTTAATAACGTACACCTTCTGTTCATGGAAGAACATTCCATGGCTAATTTCTGGCTCTGTTCCTTTCAAACCTCATATTCTCCTGGGTACCTCCAATACCAGGTGCCTCCCACTACCAGGACATGCTCATATCTAAGTCCCAGACCCACCTTAGGTCACAGTGCAAAGCTAATCGACCCAGCAGGTGGTCAGCTGCCCCTTGAAACCACCCTATACCAGGGCGGCCAGCCACGAAGTCACCACATACAGAAGGAGCTGTGACCACATCAATCCATTCCACTAATCCCCAAGCCAAGTATTCTCCGTGTTAATTCCTCCTTTGCCAGATGCCAAAGACCCCTCTGCCAGCCCGCTAAGCCCGAGGCTAATTAGCCAAGTGGCCAATTGGCCACCCACCCCTGCAATTAAAGAATCACACATTAGCTGCGATAGGGATGGTGTAGATGCTTGTGCGTGGGGAGAACAAATGCAGCAAGCCGCGCAGAGTGTAGAAACATCTGCTGCCTGGTCTCCTGGGAAGCCGCACATCTGTACTGTTAGATTCTGTTCTCCAAGCTGGATTCTGAGACTTGAGTATAGAACCTGGCTTCGGAGGAAAACAGAAGCAAACATTTGCAGGAGATGACCACGCACGGTTCCTAACTGCGGCCGTGGTTCAATCCAAGTTTTCTCTGCAGAACGGCGACCCCCTTCCCAACTCCAGACAGGAATAAAGTAAGAGCCTGGCTCAGGACCTTCCCGGATGCTCAGCCCTGAAAAATGACAGGGACTGTCTTCTTGATCATCCCGTGTCTATTTCCCATCTCCAAAATAGCACACTTAACCTCAAAATGATAATAAAGAATTCCCACAGAGTTCTGACCTCTACCCATGATAGTGATTTGGAAGCATTTGTTGCACGATTAAAAAGAAAACTGTTTGGAAGCAATTGTTTGCTTGTGGTTGTTGTTTGCTGCCCTTGTTAGCAAGGGCCTGCTGTGGACAAAGCTCAGTCCATGTGTTGAGGATTGGAGGCCTGGAACAAGGCACCTGCTAGGAGCCTTAGGTTCACTCACACCCAGGCTCCGGTTATACAGAGAACCAGGTGCAGAGAGAGACAGTGACTTGGCCAAGATCACGTGGTCATCTGGTGGCTGAAACATACAAATACTCAGATGTCCAAATTCCTGACCCAGGGCTCTAACTGCAATTTGCTTCCCATCAGCTTTGTCAGGACTTAGCCAGAGTCCTTTCCAAAGAGCCGGCCTCCCACACCACCTTCTAGAAGAAGCTTCTGGTCTTCTGACCAGCAGGAGACCCTCTGTTCCTCTCCCCACTTAACGCTTGCCCATCCCTTCCCATGGACACCTGCTTTATGTATCTGCTCCCTGAGACTTGGCTCCCATCTTTGGCAGAACCAGGGAATTCACATCTACCTGATCAAAGCCCAGACTGCATGTGGGTATCGTTCAGCTTTTGGCTGGAACACGGGGCCAACCACCATGAGCCAGAAATGGCTGGGACTTGGGGCCCTCTCATGGAAGCTGGGGTCCAGGGCAGTTATGCAACCAAAGAGGCTTCTGGGTAACCTTGGGAAGCAGGTCAGAGCTGGCACCTCCGATGCCACTCAGGTGAGAGCCCCCTTTGAAAGCATCTCCAGCTCAACCCCTTGACCCCCGCATCCGGCCAGGAAGCAAATTGCCCATTGGTTGTTTTTCTGTCCTTCAGTCTCAGTGGTCCAGTGGAAGTCATTAGACCCTCCCGCTGGGGTCATTTCATGGTCACATCCTCCCCATTCTTCAAATCCCATCTCCTGAGGGAGATCTTCCAAAGCACCCTGTTACCCTGGCGCTGGCCCCATGCCACTGTCACTCGCTACCCCACTCTCTGAATCGTCTTCACTCTGTTGGCAAAGAGGTAGCGTGTTCTGGGGTTAAGAACTCACTCTCTGGGGTCAGGCTGGTTCTAACACTTAGTAACTCTGTCGCCTCAGGACGTGGCCTCTGTCTCTGTGCCTTGGTTTCTCATTTGTAAAAGGGTAAGATCATATTACCTGCCTGACAGGCTGGGCATGAAGATGAAGTTAACTCATTAGACATACTTACGACACTGCCTGGTGCCTCGTAAAGAGCTCAGTAAATGCCAGGCATCATTATTGCTATTATTTGGTTTTCGTATGATGGTTTGGATCTTTCGACTGGGTCATGATTTCCATGACAACGGAAGACTTTGCCAGCCTTTTGAGCTTCCGTCTTTAATATCCACAAAAATACCCTGGCCAGCTTCTATGATTGTACTCCCTAGATGTACATGAAGTAAGTGAACGAGAGCTGCCCGACGGGTTCCCTCTGCTGCCACTTCTCTCCTCTATGTCCTGTTCTTGGATGGACCTCCACCTGCCCCCTGAAAAATTACCTGTCTCTCCCTCTGATTCTCCAGATTTTGACCAGAGAGCCTGGGATTCTATTATTATTATTATTATTATTATTATTATTATTATTTTATGCAAAGTGAGTGAGTACACACACTATCATCAGAGACCATATCACTCACCTCCGTGTCCCTGGGCTGAGCAGCCTGTGTAGCATACAGAAAATTCCTATGGAGGGAAGAAGAAATATCCCAAGTACAGGCGTGGTCACAGCACAGTCCCTCCAAGATCACCTACAGCTCCCTGTCACGTACACGGTGAAGGTTCATGTTCCTGAGACAGCGTTCCTCCTCTGTGCTCTGACCTCACATACTGTCCCACTCCTTCTGCCCTCTGAGTCCTCTCCCCCTTTGTGTACACAAATACCCAGCATGCCGTGCGTCTCTCTTCTTAGGCAAGCTCAGTCACTCTCACCTGAACCTGCTCAGGGTGTCCTCTCCCCAGCTCTTCTCAAATCCACGTCTGGCTGCATCTTCTGAATGGCCTCCTCAAGACATCAAGCGGTTTTCTCCATATTTCCAGGATGTTCTTGAGTCACCCTTTACATCTCTCACCCTCCCTCTCAAGTTTTCCACACGGCATGGAAGATTCCGAAGGCCAAGGACCACTTCTGCATCGCAGGGTCCATAAACCTGCCGTAACCATGCTAAACCCGGAGGAGGCACACGGGGGTGTCGAAGTAATCACAATCGGCTCTTGGCATCTCTCATCAGGCCCTATCTCAGTCTAAGTGAAATATTTAGCTATTTCTAAATTCTCAGCCATAATTCAGCAAGTATTCAGTAGGGACCAATTCTTGGTGCCCCTCTTTTTAAGGAACCCATACCTTCACTAAAGATATGCCTATCTATAAGACAAAGGGAGTTGCCATATTGGAAGGGCAGGTACCTACTGTATGCAAAGCTCTGGGATACAACAAGATCAGCCACGTCCCTTCACCGAAGCTGTCTCCTTAATACATTTAAGAAAACAGGCAAAAGAGTGTCTAGAGATCATCTTACCCAACCCCCTTCCCCCATCTCATAGATGGAACAACTGAGGTCCAGAGAAGTGGGCATGACTTGACCCATCTCAAAAAACGATGTACATAGACACTGAGAGAAAGAGAGAGAAGGTGGAATTGGAGCCAGGTCCAGTGTTCTTTCTACAAATCCTGCTCCCTTCTAGAACATCAGGAGTATTTGATTTTTAAATTGGGTGAAATATTAAATTAGTTAATAGACAAAATACCACATTGTGGGACAAGACATTAAAATAATCTGCAAAATAATAATAATGATCTGCAGCCTATCGAGGTAGAGAAGGGAGGACTCCTACTTTCTCTAAATGGAACATTTCATCTAGGGACACAGCATGGAAAGGACTGGGAGGCCAAGGAGGCTGAAAAAGCTTAGTGCCTTCGAGTTGAAGGGCCCTAACTCTTCATCCCTGCCACCACTTGCATCTGTAGCTACTTAAGAAAAACAACACCCCATTCAACATCACAGAATTAGCCAGGAGCCCCTCTAGAATTAACCCCCCAACCTCCTTAGTCAAAGAGAGCATAAAGAAGTGGGGAGCATAGGGAGTTTAGGATTAGATCTGCATTTAAAACTCTGTGGCAGCTGTAAGATGCTCCTCACAGCAGAGAGGAGCCAAGGGCACTCTCCTTCCTTCTGTGCCCCAAGACTCCTTTGGCCAACAGGAGGTGGAGGGAGCGACACTCTGCCAGTTTTCAGATCCAGACCTTAAAAATTGGCAGTTGCTGTTTCCTACATCTTGGGATTCTTATTCTTGGACCCAGTTATCACACTCCAAGGAAGCCCAAGCCACCAGAAGTGGCCTCAAGTACATGTTAGACCCACTGTCCACTGACATCCAGAATGAGTACAAGACATGGGAGTGGAGGGGTCCTTTGAGAAGATTTCCTCCCCAGGGCCAACAGTGACCACATGCAGAAGGCCACGCTAGCCAAACCAATTCCCAGAATGGTGACAGATAAGAATAAAACTACTATTATTGCAGGAAGCTGCGAGGTTTAGGGACAATTCATGACCCAACAATAAGTAATGATAGAAGGATTTTGTAAGCAAGCTCATAAAGTGCCTGGTGGAATCTTGCAGGGCTGGGGAGCTGTCCTCCAAGATGGCCAGGGCACACTCCTGTCACCAACCAACACCTGATATGTTTATTCTCAGCCTGGATTCGTGGATCTGAGAATTGAACCACAGAAGCGAGAGTAGCTTCTTCCCTCATTAGCATCCCTAACGATCCACTAGTGAGACGTTGGCTTTCTGTTCCTGCAACTTTGGACTCTGCGACTGGAGGGGTCTGGGGGAGAGAGGAAGGGGTCCCCTGGGAAACAGCAATGCTTGGATTACACTGGACGTGGAGGCACCATTCAGCTACCTTGAGTTTCTCACTCTCATGGTCAACAGGCAAAGGGAGGTGACTGTACTGGGTGGGATGATGGATCCTGACTTTTCAGAGGAAAAGAGATGGCTCTTACACAGTCAGGATAAGGGGGAGCATGTCAGGATGGAGGTGATATCCTGGGGTCTCTTAGCATCCCTGTCCTGTGACGAAAATCAACCACCCAACACAGGTAAGACCACTGATGACACAGACTGTTCAGGAATAAATTTTTGAGTCACCCACCTAGTGCCAATCTGCTCGGTGAGGACCAGAGGAATACGGGGTTTATGTGGTAAAAGGGAGTCATAAATCCATGACAACCACACAACCGGTTGCCGACACAGGGACTGTAAGGGTAGGAGTATTTATTTCGTTACGAATACATTTGCGTATCTCTTAGCTGTTCTTCTCTCACTCTCTCTCCCATTTTCCTGCTATCTAACATAAAATGTGCTCGGTGGTAATTAACTCTGTATCTCAGTACAGGATATCAAAGGAGGAACCTGACTTAGCAGCAGAAAAAAAAAATGGACGTCACCCAAGACTAGATAAAAGGACTCTGGATGCTTTTTGGAGGAGAGGGCTGGAGTGTCCCAGGCTGTGTTGGGGGGGGGCTGCTTTTATGTGAGATGGCAACAGTGTTCTGCCATTATCTCCCCTGAGATGCCGAAATGGTGCAAAGCCACGTGGGTGGGCGCCAGCTTGGCAGAGAATGGAGTCTGTGGGCTTTGTGTTCTGTTGACCCTACTCAGCGCTCAAACCAGGCTTCCAGACCTCTCTGAGGGGCTCCAGGACACTCTGGCCACAAGAGACATTTGCATGATTTGGAAGGTAGAAGGGAAAAAATAATAGCTTTTTTTAATTATTATTTTGACACCCTTAAGGGGGTGTAAGCTGTCCTGGCTCTTACACACATTGTCACTCTGGTGCTGCCTGGCTCTGAGGACATGGCAGCGGCACCTCTAACTCCCCCAGATCCTCCTCCGGTGACTCAAATCCTGGGCCTGTGTGTGCAAAAGGGGCCAGCTTCTGCTGGTCAGGGATGTCACTGCTGTCCCCACAGCATGTCCATCTTTCTCCCAGAGGCTTGTCAGGCTGGTTCCAGGCCCCACAGAGAGGCACAGCAGCCCCCTTGTCCAGACAGCTCACCTGCTTCCCACCCTTGTGCAAGGTCAGACTTCCCGAGCCCAGGCCTTAGCTGTGTGATCTGCAGTACTTCTGTTTCTCTGATTGAACCCTAACCCAGGGGCCGTTAGGTGTCCACTGGCCTTCAGTCCACCCTAAGAAAGTCAAGCTTATTCCCACCAATGACGTTCACACTGACAGTTCTCTCCCTGATACCCTCGTACCTGGCACCTTCTCAGCAAACATACTCAGCTCCCACATCACCTCTGCCACGAGCCTTCCACTGACCACAGCGTCTACGATACGCTTCTAATCGTTCTCAGTCACATTACCCCTTTCCTGTAAATTATTCTGGTTTTTGTTGAAACCAGTTGGCTATCTTTGGAAGCTTTTTTTTTTCCTTTTTAATTTTTTTTAAAATTTTTATTGTTGGTTGTTCAAAACATTACATAGTTCTTGATATATCATATTTCACACTTTGATTAAAGTGGGTTATGAACTCCCATTTTTACCCCGTATACAGATTGCAGAATCACATCAGTTACACATTCATTGATTTACATATTGCCATACTAGTGTCTGTTGTATTCTGCTGCCTTTCCTATCCTCTACTATACCCCCTCCCCTCCCCTCCCCTCCCCTCTTCTCTCTCTACCCCCTCTACTGTAATTCATTTCTCCCCCTTGTATTATTTTTCCCTTTCCCCTCACTTCCTCTTGTATGTAATTTTGTATAACCCTGAGGGTCTCCTTCCATTTCCATGCAATTTCCCTTCTCTCTCCCTTTCCCTCCCACCTCTCATCCCTGTTTAATGTTAATCTTCTTCTCATGCTCTTCGTCCCTATTCTGTTCTTAGTTACTCTCCTTATATCAAAGAAGACATTTGGCATTTTTTTTTTTTAGGGATTGGCTAGATTCACTTAGCATAATGTGCTCTAATGCCATCCATTTCCCTGCAAATTCTATGATTTTGTCATTTTTTAATGCAGAGTAATACTCCATTGTGTATAAATGCCACATTTTTTTTATCCATTCGTCTATTGAAGGGCATCTAGGTTGGTTCCACAGTCTTGCTATTGTGAATTGTGCTGCTATGAAAAAAAATAACAATACAGGACTCTTTGGAAGCTTTTTGAGGACAGAGATTTTTGTCTGTCTTGTTAGCCACTGGACCCCCACACTCAGTGCAGACCCTGGCACAGAGAACTTGACAGTCCAATTTGGAGAAGGAATGAGTGGCCCTGTTCAAGCTCTTTACATCTCAGACTCTCAGAATTGCCCGAGGCATGATTGGGCCCCCTTCATGAGAGCAGAGCTGATGGGAGGCTTCATGGGCTTAGATGAAAGGACCTTGTGGTTCCTGGCAGGGCATTGCTTCTCGAAGCTTCTGTCACCTTTCCTACAGCCACAGCTAGGAGCCTGGGGGGGGGGGCACCTAGGAGCCGAGCTGGAACCACAGGCTGGAATCAGATCTCCGAGACCCCTGGATGCCAGAGGGCTGTCTTTCCTGTCTGCACAAGATGCCAAACTCTCCACTAAGGGCGTCGCGGTGCGGTGCACCTTCATCTCGAAACCCACTTTCACAGCTCCCAAGCCTGGTGATCCTTATTTCTCTGCCCTTTGACTCCGCCTCCACCCACGGAGCCAGCAACAATCCCGCAGCCTCCGCTAGTGCCCACTGAATCACTCTGACTTTGGAGTCTGATTGATTTCCTTGCTTCTGCCCTACAGACTCGGATAGACCGCGACACTATTTTCATCCAGCCTGGAGGGAAGAGGGTACCAAGGGGGAGAAAACCTGGTAGTCCTCTCTTCAGTAATGCCCAAATGGGAGCAGGAGCCAGCTTATGTATCCTAAGGATAAAAACAACAGCAGCAAAAACCCTAAGCAGATGTATGGCTGAATGACGAGAAGCCAGTGGACAATAACCAACCTCACTCAGCTTCCTAATTTAGGAGGTAATAGCTCCTCTCCCTCCCAAGCTGCATTAAGCATCTCTTAGCCTACGAAGTGGAATAAGTGGCTCCATTAGCAGCGGCCTTCCTTCTACAGTTTCATGCCTCACGTGAGGGGTATATTTAGTGGGGCCTGCAGGCTTGCCCTGGGTGGGAGACAAGAGGCCAGGGGGCCAGAGTTTTTCTGGAAGATGGGAGAAAACAGCCTACAGAGACACATACTTTTGCAAAAACAAGGTTTCTTTGTGCATTTTCTTTTTCCAGATTTTTTTTTGTTCTTTTTAGTTATATGTGACAGTTTGAGTGTATGCTGACATAATTCTATAATCATGGAGTACATCTTTTCCTAAAGAGGACCCAGTCTTGTGGTGGAATGTGATGTGGAGGTTCACTGTGGTGTATTGGTGTATGCCATAGGACAGTCAGATCAGAGTCACTGCACTGTCTTCCCGATTCCTGCCCCTCCCTTCCCTTCATGCCCCTTTGTCTAACCTCCTGAACTTCTGTTCTTCCCTGACTTGTGCCGTGTGAGCCTCCACATATCAGAGAGAACATCTGTTAAAGTTTGGATGTGAAGTGTCCCCCTAAAGCTCAAGGGTGAAGACAATGAAAGAAGGTTTGGAGAAGAAATGATCAGGCTATAGCCTTAACCTAATCAGTGAATTAATCCCCGATGAGATTAACTGAGTGGTGAATGGAGGCAGGTGGGTGTGGTTGGAGGAGGTGGTTCACAGGGGGCGTGGCTTTGGGGGTATAGATTTTGTATCTGGAGGGTGGAGTCTCTCTTTCTGCTTCCTGATCATCACATGAGCTGCTTCCCTCTGCCACACTCTCCTGCCATGAGGTTCAGCCTCACCTCAAACCCCAAGGAATGGAGCCAGCTTTCTGTAGACTAAGACCTCTGAAATCATGAGCCCTCAAATAAAACTTTTCCTCCTCTACAGCTGTTCCGGTCAGATCTTTAAGTCACAGCAATGAAAGAGCTGACTAAAACCACATCAACCTTTGTTTTGGGGGAATTATGTTGCTTAGCTCCATCCAGACCCATCCATTTACTAGCAAAAGTCGTAAGCCATTATTTTATTTGTGGCTGAGCAATATTCCACTGTGTATCTATGCCCCATTTTTCTTGATCCATTGCTCTGAGGGGAAATCTTTGCTTCACTGTCAGAGACGATCTTCTTCCCCCACCCCCATCCCTTCCTTCCTTCCGTCCATCACTAAACACATTGTTGAACCACATGCAAAACACCAGGGCTTCACCACTCCCAGTTCTGGGGACTGTCACACTTGCATGGGGACAGAGTCAGGCCAGCATTTGGTTTCAGAGCAGAGTGGTAGGTCCTGGGATGGAGAAAACATGGAGTTCCGTGAGACTCTTTTCGGGGCTACCTAGACGTCTTCCCCAGTGTTAGAGGAGAGGACGGAAGTGACTGGGAGGATTTGACTTGACACGTCTGCTCAGCTGGGACATCAAAGAAGAGGAGATGTTTGTCAAAAAGACATTTTTAAAAAACCTTCTGTACTCTTGGGACAGAGCATTCTCATGGGCGAGGCCAGCTGGCGAGATGAGAGGCAAATCTGACCCAGTCCCAAGCTGTCAGTGGCTCCCAGGTCCCTCACCCAGAGATAGCTCCTTGCTGTGGCACATCAGGCCCCATAAAGGGGACCACATTTCACCTCTGCCTCCCCTCCGCTGAGGCTCTGACCCCACCTGCTTTCTTCTCCCACCTTCCGAGTAATGCTCTTCCCTCTCTTTGGATCCCTCGATTTCCCAAATGTCTCTTTGCCTAATCTCCCTTCTCAACCTTTCAGCTGTTAGATGCTTGCACAAGAAATCTTCCGCAGTGGATCGAATCGTGTCCCCCCCAAAATCTTATGTCCATCTGGGGCCTCAGAACGTGACTGAACTTGAACCTGGAGTCTTTGCAGATGTCGTTAATCAAGGTGAGATCATGCTGAAGAATTAAGACAGATCCTAAATCCCATGACTTCTGTCCTTAGAAAGAGAGGACAGGACACACAGACACACACAGGGACAAAGGCCATGTGACAACCAAAGCAGAGATTTGAGTGACGCAGCTACAAGTCCAGGAACAGCTCAGATTGCTGGCAACTACCAGAAGCCCCGGGTATCGACAGCCTTCAGAAGGCCTGATCGGCTGTGTCAAGAGCTGGATCTCAGGGGCCAGGGGAGCACAGGGACGGCTTCGACTGGTCGGGTTTGCCTCTTCTCTCTCTGGCTGGCCTTGGCCATCATAGGTGCTGAGCCATCAGAGGGAACGTGTTTTTGGACGACTAGCCTCCAGACCTGTGAGAGAACAAGCTCTGAATCTGTGGACCCAAGGACTTTGCAGCAATTTTCCGCAGCAGTCTTAGAAAATGAAATGCCTGTGTCTTCCCTGAGCCATGCCCTCCCACCCCGGCTTGCTCAGAAGCAGCCCACCTCTGCCCCCCGCCACACACACCACTGATGCTAGCGGATAATCCGAACATCTCTTAGAAGTGACTTGTCCTGCTTTACACAAAAGTTTACCCAAGTGCATCTTTCTTTTTTCCTCTCTCTCTCTCCTACAAGATCATAAACTCTGTTCTGCTAAGGGGTCTTAGTGTTTTAAATCATCCATGTTTAAAAGGACGTGGGGCCTCAGTGAGTGTGGTTCTATTAATTCAGTAACCATCAGCCTGTCCCACATGAGGTAAGGAACTAGAAGAAATCCATTAGGAAGGTACCAAAGAACACATCAGGAAGGAGACGCCAGGAAGAGAAGAGAGAGCCTGCCTGGCGGCGTGAGTCCGCGGAGAGGGCTTCCAGAGACGGTGGGGCTTGAGTTGTGTCTTGAATGATTTCCATGAGGAAGTCCCCAGGGGAGAAGCTGAAACCAGTAGCTCACCAACCCCTTTGAATGTGACCCCCAGTGACACACTCGTCCTTCATCATGACACAGTGCCTGTGTTCACATCTGGTACCACAGAGAGAGCAGTTTAACCTAGAGGCTCTCCCGCCAGCTGCGCGCACGGCCCTGGTATTTTCTGTTCTTCTCAGTTCTGGGCCGTGGTTGGTCTTTCTTCTCCACCTTCTCCTCTTTCTTCTTCTATGTCCCTGCTTCTGCTTCTGGACAGAATCCATTAAATTCCTTTCACAGTCAACTAATGGGCTGTGGCGGTAAGTTCCAGACTACACTCTCCAGAAGGGCAGAGATGGTCATTTCATCCACACTTCTATTCCCAGAGCTGAGGACAGTCCCTGTCACCTAATCATCGTGACTTGTTAAACTTTGTTAGGCAAATGAATAAGTAAATATTACTAATCTCTGATTTTCCATTGATTGTATCTCTTAAAGTCTCTTTTCCGATCTGAAGCTCTAAGGATATCCCTGTTCCCAAACCTTTTAAAAATCAGCCGTCTAAAAGTGGATTCTATCTCATTATGTCCCGCATTCCCTTCCACACCATTAGCCACTCAATCATTTCCATGAGTTAAAATGCAAATCTAACAATTCGACTCCTGCATTCGAAATTCTCCAGTCTATTTATTCCGATGTTGTAACTCAACATTTGTCTGACCCAGGCAACTGGATGAAGGCAGACCTTATTTACAAGATAGGAATCTCCAGCCTTACCTGGGCTTCTTCCTTCATCCCTCTCAATTGAACTCTGCCGTGTAAGCCATCGTCCCCTAAGCACACTGCCACCCCCTGCCATCTCCCAAAGCTGTCCCTTCTGTTTGGAATTCTTGAAAAGCCCTTGGGTACATACTGCTCCGTTTAAGTACAAACCTCTATGCAATCTAACAGCCCAAGTTCAAAGCAGAGCTATCCCCTAGCCAATACTACTATGCACACAGAACTCTTTGTACGTATTTTCACCATTGGAACCAATATATATCTTTTCTTATATTACTTTTTAGTTATGTTTTGCCAGCCACTTCCCCTTTGCCTGTGAACTCCTCGAGGACATAAACGAATGGAACGTTATTAATCTTCATCTTGTATCTTTGGCACTGAGCACACAGCAAGCATCTAAAGAAGATAAGAGAACGGAGAGAAGAAGAGGGGGAGGACTCAGAGCCCCCCATATCCTTATCACGACCCCGTCCTTTCTCCATTGCTATTAAAGTCAGCATCTATCCCCTTTATTGCTTAACCCAGCCTCTGAAAGTGAGAGGCTCTTTAACAATTTGTCAGTCGACACCATTTTCATGGAGTTAGACCCCCCAGCAGATGTCTGCGTGGTTGAAATCCCCCACTGGCTCAAGAGCTCAATTTTTTGCAAATTTTGAAATCTAGATAGAAAATATCATTTCCTATTTAGACTTTGAAAATATCTAACCCCCTAACCTTCTTCCTCCATTGAAATGAAACTTTAATAACTCGGTTTTGTTATCATGCGAAGTTTTTCAAGAACATTGCATTCTGTTCTAGCAGATCAGGGCCCATTGTGTTTTTGCTTTCCTTGGGTTCCGAGATGGCATTCAATTCTGTCTGGAACTCTCATTACTCTCCCCTCTCCCTCCTCCCCACCCCTGGGCCTCTTCACTGGCCAAATGAGCTCCTCCAGTCTCCTACAAGACCTCGTCTTTTTTTGCTTTTAACCTCACTGAAAATCTTCCTGTTGTCAATTCACTCATTTCATCAGCACTTACTGAAGGTCTACACTGTGTCTGGTGTAACACAATCAGAAACAAGACACAGACATCCTGCCCTTTAAGAGAATGAATGCCATCCAGAGAGGACAGCCAACAACCACCGAGACATGGTCCAACCGAGGAGCGGCGATGGGCGGAGACCCCAGAAAAGTGAAATTCCAAGATAAGACACTCAACAGAAAAGGAGTCGTGAATATTCTTTGTTCTATAAAACATGAAAGTAAAACATCAAAACACAAATTTGTCAGAAAACGGTGTTAGAAATAGCAATTCTTTCTTTAAGCAAGAATTTGCGATACAGAACTCCATACCCAAAACAACAAAGCTGGGTTTTGTCCAATAAATTTCAAAAATAAAATTGGTTCTAATAGCTCAAGGTTAGTGTTGTTATTGCAAGTCAAAACTAATACCTGGATTTTAAAAAAACATCTCAAAATGAAACCTTAGTGGACTTTTGCTTGCCCTGAAGTTTTAGGTGATCTCTCCTATGAGTTTTAGAAAATTGTGGGGGAAAACTTCATGAATTTTATTTTCACTATGCATTATCGACTTCCAGTGTGTTATAACCAGTAAGGGTCTATGTAATGCAAACTGTATCATTAATTAATTACTTGATGGTTCTGTAGCCAATTTGCATTTTGGTGATAGCTGCTGTATAAGAAGAACTGGAGATCAGTATGGTAGAACTCTTCTCCAATATGAGGGTTTGTCCTTCTCTACTCCCATTACCTGAGTAGAACTGCTAATCCACAGCCCATCTTGTAGGTCTATTTTATTTCAATAAGTGATACCTTTACATTTCATATTTAGTTATGTGTCCCACCCTTGCAAAGCCCCATGATCATTCAAGGCCAGGCCCAGTCCCAACTCTAAACTAGCTCTTGCCATATTCTCTGGCCCCTAATCCCCAGCTCCTCTCCCTGGGTCTCCTTCTCCCAAACCTAGTGGAATAGTTCATTCCTGTCCTTCTGGAGTCCTTTAATGGTACAGTCTCATTGCTCTCTATCAATGTCACCATTAATCATGATGGAAACAAATGGAAATGAGGGACATATCCCAGCAGTGAGACATTATGGAAGAATATGGCAAAGGTCTCAGAATTCCTGGGTCTCAAAGTCATGGCTCCCAATTCCCAATTTCTTTGCCAAGTTGAGTCCTGAGAGTCCACATTGAACATCTGACCTCCTCTTTAGTTCCTGAGACCTAAGCAGCTCACCAAATCTTTTCTCCCCTTTACATATAGACCTGGCTATGCAGTTGAGGTCAGTCCATAGGAGGACACTAGCGTGTACTGAAGTGTTTGCCAGCCTTGAACTTGTAGGAATTTCTGTGACCAGACAGGGAGACACAGGTGCATCTCATGAGTTTACCCATTGGCAGGTGACCCCTGAGCACATACATTGCCCCAGGCACTGAGCTCACCCCCAGTTCCCTTCCTTTGCATTCATTACAAGGTCACATGGATTTAAATATCATTTATAATTCTTTCTCATTAGCTTAGCTTCCCCTTTGCAATAGATGGGAAACTTGTGAGGGAAGAGCACATTCTCCTCCATTCCTAATGCTTCCTGTCACCTCTCACCCTAAGGAGAGGGCAGGACAGACCTAATCGGTGAGTTTGGACCTGCATAGATTCAGACAAACAGAAGCAGAAGGCTATGTTTTTTTCAAAGCAGCATCTGTCTTAAAGGGTAGAGTTCACTTTAGGAAGCCCGTGTTTCTTAGGCAGCTTGAGTGGCTACAGCAACATATCATAGAATGGTTGGTTTAGATGACAGGGATTCTTCTGTCAGCTCTGGAGGGCAAAGTCCAAGATCAAGCTAACAGCATGATTGGGTCCAGTGAGGGCCCTCTCCCTGGATCATAGATGGGTAGATGGTCATGTTCTCATTCTTTCCTCACACAAAGGACAAAGAGAGCACTGGTGTCTCTTCTTAAAGGGGCTTTAATCCCCTCAAAAGGCCCCCTCCCACCTTATCTGAACCTAATTAAAACCACACCTCCAAACACAAGTGGTCCCTATGTGGTATGGTTTGAAAATGTCGCACATTCAGAAGAAACCATATTTTGAATTTTGACCCTTGCCTGGGCCGGCGATGTGCAGTAGGATATCCTCCCCCATGCTGGGTGGCGGCCACAGTGAGCCACAGCTCCCAGTCAGTCACCTGATGTCTCTGTGATGCTAAGCCGTGGTGTCTGGTAGGTTAGACACAAAGAATGAATCTTCAACTTACAGCATTCTCCACTTACAATGAGTTCATCAAGATGGAACCCCAGAGTAAGCACCTGTCTTAACTGGGAGTTAAGACTTTCACGTAGGAATTTGTAGGGAACGTGATTCAGTCCACAGAATCACCTGACTCAGAGACCTAACGCCACATTCTCCACCAGCTTTGACTAGTAAAAAAGGTGCTCCTGATGTCCTTCCTTCTGACTCTGCTGTTCATTTCTAAACTGGTTCCTCACTCTGGCAAGGAAGAGATCTTTAATTTATCAGGCTCTTTCAAAACCCCACGTGCCGCAGTCTGGCTGGGCACAAATCACAAGCCACTGAAGCAGGAACAAACTTTATTTCTGAACTCCACCAGCACACTCCACACACGCTCCCCGGGAACTATCCTGAACCCCACATGGCTAGTCCAGGAACCAGCCACCGGAAATATCTCCTCCGGAAATCCCTCCTCCTGCACTTCCCCAACCAATGGGAACTCTCCGGGAATCCCCAGGAGAACTCCAAAGTAGCCGCTGAGGCGGATAGTAATGCCTCGCCTGTCAACCAATACTATTGGCAAAATGCCAGGGGCCATTCTGACTCAGCTGTGGCTCTCAGCACCCACGGTTCTTCTCAGAGGTTAGAAGAATTATGGAAAGAGATGGAAGGGACTCTGTAGAATGGTTCCATTCTTCTAGATCTGTGTGTCCCAATCAGGGTGCCATGGCTTACAAGTGTCTTTATGATATCTCAAGAAGTGTCAATGGAGATAAAGATCCTATGGTCACATAAATTACAAAGATCTTTGCTCTCTAGTGCCTCTCAGGGTCCCCATGCATGTTCATGTGAGAGGTTGTTTCTCTAAAACAAAAACAAAAACTCAGTGAGATTTGTGTAACCCACGGTTTCCCTTTCTTACTTGATCACAGAACACTTTTTTAGCTGAATATCAATTAACAACAAATCATGTTCATCCTCCACAGTTCCCTGGAGTATGAGTTTATCTTACAGCCTTCTCAAATGACAGTTTAAATCCCTCTTGATCAGAGGAGCAAGTTTGCTTTTAACAAAGCACTTCTGCCCAGTAGCATCTACCAGTAACAAGTTCATTATTCTAGTATTTCAAACCACGGTCCAGAAGGCCATGACCCATTTTGTTGTTGTTGTTGTTGTTGTTGTTTAAATGTTCTACAGCATGCATGCCACCTGCCTTCATTTCCCCTGTAAGATATCAACTTTTAGAGGGAGAAAAATAAAATGCCAATATCTTATGCCTTCAGGGCCTTCAATCTTCTTCCCCAGACATCCCACTATGAATACTAGAGGCAAATTTCAAGCTGCCTGAGGTTGCATCAGTTTTACCCACACATCCTGGATAAACAGACAGAGAGGGTGGGGTTAGTTCATCTTGGCAGGTGCTCAGTTGCTGCAGGATGTCAGGCAGGTCTGATCTGCACGCAGCCACCCCATACAGCTCAACAGACTCCCAGAACACCCCCTCGTCTTTCTCTCTCGGACCAGTAATCTCGCCTCCTTGAACCTGGCCCCTTGCTGAACTCCAAGCTGGGCTGCCCTGCTGTGGCTGTGTAGAAGGTACAGTGTTTGCCTCTGCTGACTCCACCTCAGACCTGCCGGTGCCCCAGCTTCACAGACCTTGCTTGCTCTGCATCCTTCCGGCCAGCTCCATGACCTGTTTTAATTTTTTCCGTCTCCCCGGAATCTGCATTTCCTGACTACTGTGTCTCCCATCTAGACAAGGACTACGTCTCCCTCACTAATTAGAAGGAACACAAGGGGGAAGAATTTCCTAAAGCCCTTTCACCTTCTCCCCAGTAGGTTACCTGGTTAACATCCGTGCAACCCATAATGGACAAGTCCTTCAGGCAGAAAGACAGACATAACTCACCCCCGCCACACAGGCTACTGGAGCTCCATCTACACTGCCTGGGAAGAAAGATAAATGATAATATTTGTGACTCCTCTGAAATTTCAATGCTCTTAACTGCTAAGGCGAACTCTCATTCCTCACCCTTTCTGTCACTGGGATCCTAGAAGGACAGACACCCATGAATACATGATTGTGAGACAAACAGACCCAACCCCATTCATCTGATAATGCAGTATGTATAGGATTTATTAAATCATTTAGCGGTTTGAATATTGTCACAACTTTTACATATCCACTAAATGCCAACAGAGGCAGGGGCCGTCGGTTATAAAACGCTATTGCTTGTCTTCATTTGGAACGGCACCTGGACTTTTTCTTTATTTGATTCAGACACAATTTAAAGAACATGAGACTTCACAGTTGGTTCAAAACTCCCTCTATTCTTCCATGGGTCAAGGGAAATAAGTTGGAATCACACAAGTATTTATTATGTGATAAAACTTGAAAACACTCAAAAAAGGGTGTTGAAATGATAAGACAATATATGTAATAAAGATGGCATTGAAGTTGTGATAAATTGGTACAGGAGGACACAGTATATAAATGGTTTATCACGTTATTGTTAAAGACAATTACATAAGTGCTAAAAGTTCTCCTATGAAAGGAATTATCATAAACAATCTTAACCCAAGAAAAATTAAATCTCTCAACAGTCTTGCTAGTGTGGGGCATTCTTCTGAAGGAAATTAACATTTCTCTTGCCAGTCATCCCGGGGAAGCAGTTAACCCAGGGTTGGGAAATGGATTGGGATTTCAGAACAGAAGACAGGGGACATCCTCCCCTCTGTGACTGGAAGGAATGGAGACACATGGAGCAGGCATGGGTGTTCCGGAAGGTTCTTGGACATATGGTGACTTATGTTCAGGACATATGGTGACAGGCGGGACTAAGTGATACTACAGAACCTTCTTTTTCTTTATAGGAACCCTTGACTGGAGGCAGCACCTGCAGCAGAAGTGCAAGGTGGCTGGTTTCTGAAATAGACAAGAGTTGTGCAACCCCGCTGGGTTAGGGGGCAGATTTGATTTCTTTCTCCAGAGAATCCAGAAGGTGGCCAAGGTTGATATTCCGGTGCCAGGGAGAAGTCAACGTCAGTCCCAATGGAAGCCGTCCAGTTGATTGTCATGAAAATCAACAACAGAGGAAGCAGCAAACTCCAGTAATAAATTAGAACCAAGAGATCAGATACACTCGTCCTTCCATACAGGTACATGCAGCTGTCTTATTTGAGGATTCCACATCCTCAAATTGTGGATTTAGGAAACAAATTGTCTGTAGTATGCATGTAAAGGTTTTTTTTTTTTTGGTCATTTTACCCTTAAAAAATGCAATAAACAACTCTTTCATAACATTTACATTTATATAACATTTACATTTATAAGATATTGTGAGTAATTGAGTATACAGGAAGATGTACACAGATTATATGAAAATACTGTGCTGTTTTATTTAAAGAATTCAAGTATCTATGGATTTCATATCCACATGGGGTTCTAGAACCAATCTTCTGTAGATACTGAGGGACAGCTCTGTTGTAATATCACAGGAAAAGCTTGTAAATGACTGCAGGGGCCATTCTGGTGTGAAATAACCTCTAGCAAGAAGGATGGCAGGGGCTCATTCTATAGTAATACTTTGGAGTGAAGCCAGCAAAACGGCAGAATGGGAAGTTTCCATCCCTCTTCCACCAACAGAAACAGCAATTTTCCAACTATCCATAGCACAAAACACCTTCAAAGACCTCTGCAATTCAGATGATAGATGGAGCACAAAAATGAGAGGGCCAAAAGCACAGCTTTACAGTATCTCCCTCACCCCTCCCCAAGTCTGGGCAACGCAGTACTGAAAGAGATGTCCATGACTGAGAGCTCTCCCAGGGGAAAAGGAGGGCAAAGTGAGTGTCCAACTTTCCCCACAGATACTGACCCACAAGCTGCCCACCTTCTGATACTCTAGTTGTAGCTCATCCCCATAGGCCCAGACTCCAGACCTGTCATCATTACCCTGGTGCTGGGCCTCCCACCTGCCCATCAACTGAAGCAGCAGGTCTTCCCATAATCCCCAACAGGCTGTTTGGTGAGGGGCTGTCCCTACTGGGTCAGTATATAAAGACTGAAAGAGATGACTAACACTCTAAATACGCAGTCAGCAGAGTCAGTCCACAAGTGTCACAAAGAATCACGGTCATGTGTCACTATCAAATGAACAAATAGGTAAACAATGGAACCAACCTAGGTGTCCTTCAATAGATGAATGGATCAAGAAAATATGGCATATATATTAAATGGAATATTATTCAGCTTAAAAAAATGAAATTATGGCATTTGCCAATAAATGAATGGAATTGGAGAATACATGCTAAGCGAAATAAGCCAATCCCAAAAAACCAAAAGCCAAAAGTTTTCTCTGATATGCTGATGCTAATTCACAATAACGATGTGGGGGGTGGGCACTAGGGAAGAATAGTGTTATCTTAGATTAGGTACAGGGGAGTAGAGGGAGGGGAGGGGAGGGAACACAAGGATAGGAAGGATAGTAGAATGAAACAGACATGATTACCTTATGTAACATATGACTGCATGACCAATGTGATTCTACAACATGTACCATCAGAAAAAAATGATAAGTTATACCCCATATATGTATGATATAACAAAGTGCATAATGCATTCTACTGTCATGTATAACTAATTTAAAATTTTTTTAATTTTAAAAACACAGTGAAATGGCACCTCATATCTGCTCCATGACTATTATAAAATAAACAAAAGAAAAGAAATATTGGTGAGGACCTGGAGAGAAAGCAACTTTATGCTTGTTGGTAAGAATGCAAATTTGTGCAGCTACTGTGGAAAAGACTATGGAAGTTCCACAAAATTAAAAATAGTCATAACCACCTTGTTCAGTAATCACACTTCTGCTTATATGTCCAGAGGAATTGAAATCAGCATCTTGAAGAGATATCTGCACTCCTGTGTTCATTGCGACATCATTCAAAAATAGCCAGTCCGTGGAAGGAAGCTGAAAGTTCATTGGCAGGTAAATTGATAAAGAAAATGTAGTTTATACATATAATGGGATATCATTCAGCCTCGTGAAAGAAGGAAAGCCTGTCATTTTCAATGACACGGATGAACCTGAAGAATATTATATTAAATGAAATGAGTCAGACACCAAAGGACAAATGATACATGATACCAGTTAGATGATATATTTAAAATAGCAAAACCGAGAGTGGAGTGGAGCTTGCCAGAGCTGGTAGGGGGTGCAGACAGGGGTATATCAATCAAGAGGACAATGTATCAATTATACAGATGAGTAAGTCAGAAATGCAGAGTCCACCCCAGTGTCCAGTTAATAATCATGTACTACTGTTATCATTTGGATCTGTAATGTCCCCAAAGGCTTATGTGTTGAAGGCTTGGTCCCCAGTGAAGCAGTGATCAGAGGTTAGTCGTGTGGGAAGTGATTGGGGATCACGACCTCATCAGCAGATCGGTCCCTTCATGGGCTCATAATTTGGTGGCTTTACTGGGCGATAATAGAAACTAGGATGCGGGGCCTCCCTGGAGGAATTAGGTCACGGGGGGGGGGGCATGTTCTTGAAGAAAATAGCATGTCCCTGGCACGTTCCATGTCTCTCTGTCCTTCTTTTCTAGCCCACCACGAGGTGAGTAACTGTACTCTACTCCAAACTTCCTGCCATGATGTTTTGCCTTACTAAAGGCCCAAAGCCACAGAGCCAAGTGACCATGGACTGAAACCATTAGTCGAAATACTTCTTTCCTCCATTAAATTTTTCCCCTCAGTTATTTTGTCACAGTGATGAAAAGCTGACAAACACAACTGTATGCTTAAAATTTGCTAAAATGGTACATGTTCTTATCATGAAAAATGATTAATAAGAAGAGAAGAGGAAACTTATGAAGGTGACAGTTTTATCACACAGATTATGCTGATAACTTCATGGATGTATATATAGCTCCGAACTCAACAAGTTGTATAGATTAATTAGGTACCACTTTTTACATGTCAAAAAAATGATAGATAATAGAGCAATAGGTAAGTAGGTAGGTATGTAGGGAGGTGGATTAGTAAACAAATAGAAAGAAAAAAATATTTCAGAGGAAGCATAAGACCAGGTTGCTATCACCAGCTGGTGAGCCCAGGAACCAAGCTGATGTCCTACTGTGAGATCCACAACTTGTCCATTGAAAGAGCTGATTTCAATGAGATGAGCCCAGAGATTCACAGTGTTCTTTTCACACCCACTTTCCTTTGAATGTCTCTGTAACTCATCCCTCTTTGCTTGTGATAAAACCTTGGGAAGCTCCCATGGTTTTATCATTCAGTTATCAAGTAGAAGCCTTTGCCTTGTTGTTTAAAAATACAGTTCCAGTGAAATATCAAAACTCAAAACTTCAGACAACTTCACTGCCAAAACATAATGATGCCCCCAGCTCGGGTGGACCCTGGGCTGAGAAGTGGAGATGGGAGGAGGAGAGATACTTCCTGCTGCTCTCTGTCCCTACCTTCTACCACCTCCTCCCCACTCACTAGCTGCTACTTCAGACTCCTGCAATTTCAAGGGATTAATACACTCTGATCCAACAGTACTGTCTGAGCTTCACGTTGGATCCTCACAGATACTTAGCTCTCTGAATTCTCCGGGTCCCTGGGTCATCATGGCCACCACTCTGATAACTTTGCTCTCAGCTCATGATTTACAGTGGCCAGCTGCTCTGTTCCGGTTCCCCCTCCACCCCTCCCAGGTGATCCTTTGAAGGGTGAGTCCCCCTCATGGCTCCCAATCCACACTCCTTTCCGAGGGCTCCACGTTGGATCTTGCAGAAACAGGCCTGCCTCCCTGCATTACAAAGCACTGCGAGTTCGCCCTCCCGGAGCAGCTGTCTGTGTTCTCGTGCCAGTTGGAGAAGCTTCAGACTTTTCAAATGGGAGCCGGATGCCCAGCACTCACCCTCCAGCTCCAGGGGATGCATGTCAAGCTCTTCAGATATCTTCTTGAAGCTCTCCTTGCTTGATTGGCGTTGGGGCAGGCGCACCCCGATGCTCTATGGTGAAGAGGGAGCAAGGCTCGCTGCGCCCTGACAGCTCTTTGAAAAGCCTTCACTTTTAAATTTCTCCAATATCTTTTATCCCATCTACTTTTCCCAGTATTGACGCTGGAATAGTGTTGAACCAGAACAAGCAGAACTGTGTTCACATCCCTGGAATTCCACATCCCTTTAGCATTTGCTTATGCAGGGACGACTGTGTTACTTTTAACCTTTGAGGTCTCCAGAAATAGAAAGCATCTCATTTAATAGTCTTCTATAAACTTTAGAAAAAATTATTGTTATATCACTAATTTCTGCACTTGTGGATATAAACCTCATTAACAACTTGCAGAACTCGGTTTGGAAAACTTAGACTAAGAAATCGCCAACTAACTTGCACCAGAGAGGAGCCATCCCAACCTCCTTCTGAGAACAACATTTGCTCCGTCTTAGACTGGATGATCCAAATTACCTACAAGGTTTTGTTGAAATCAAACTTTAGGCTGCGACGTTGGCATGTCCTCCTAGCAGAGGGGATTGGATTTGAATGGCTCAGCTCTATTTAGAGCACAATCATACACAATTATACAACAGTTCCTCTAGGCTTCCAGCAATGTCAGGGGGTGGGGAACAGCACATCACAGTGACCCATTGAGAGAAATTACTGGGAACTTCAATCTCGCCATCTTGAGCTACTCAATTTGCTCACCAGCTCCCCATTTGGAGACTCAGAGAGTCTTTTTGGAAGCTCTATAGGGTTAGAGAAGATGCTCCCTCTGGGTGGATACTTTAGAAAGAGGCTGAGGCTGGTCTAGCCTTGAGCCACGGCTCTCCCCCTCCCATCCAGGTCCCTGCACAGTTCCAAACTGTGTGCTTGGCAAGCAGTGGTCCCCAAACTATTTTACTTATTTTAAATTAAATTAATAATTCCACCATGCATAATCTTTTTTTTAAAGAATCATTTGTAAAATGTACAAAATTAACTCATTTTTCCACTTAGCAAAGACACTGGTTACTTCTTGAGCATAATTTAAATGACTGCAATTATGCCATGTATGTGGTTTGGTAAACTTCCTAATAAAACATCATAGAGGATTTTTTTCACACTCTACAAATTCTTTATCAGTGCTTTCATAAGGCTCCTTCAAAGATACTGACAAGAAAGTTATCACCAAATCTTAAGAAACTCAGAGAAAGGCCAAAACCATAGAAAATGAGTAAAAAGCTCCTGGGATGATCTTTCTGGAAAAGATTAAAAGAAATATATATACAGATGGAAGCTTTGAAATGTATGTTTTGGCCGGTGTTTTCCCAAAGTCAGAGTGCACATCTTGAAAGGAGTTGGAAATGAGGCTCGAGAAACCTGGTACTCATGGCGGTCCACAGCTCTCTGCATTTGAGGAAGGCTGGATTCCCCCTCTGCCTCCCCGGACCAACTCAGGCCAGCTCTCAAAGCCAAGGAGAGCATTGTAGCCAAATATTTTGCTTTAAAGTCAACTGAAAGTCAAGCTTTAAAAATAGCAAGAGGCATTTTGCAAACCTAATTAGTCTCCTCTGAGATGCTCTGGGGCGCACCGAGTAGCATCAGCCTGCCTTTGGCAGACAGGAACTGGGAAGAGGTAGAATGAAATAACCCACCTGTGAGCTTCCCGTTGGTGGAAAGCCGAGCTTTGATGGGTCTCAGGGGAACGAGCTGACTACTCACTCACCTGCTTAAAGGAAAGCAGAGGTGAAGTTCAGGGACAGCCTTTAGCAAGAGTTGTCACTTGCAGCTGGTGAGGCTCAGCCCTGAGACCCCTGCGTCTTCATATCCTCTCCCTGAAAGCACTGCTATAGAAAAGACCCTCCTCTCCCTCCTCTCACCGGCAGAATGAGACGTTCCCAGCTCCTTTTCTTAAGGGAAATCATGAGCTGGGCACCCTGGGGCTCCAAATGATTGGATGAACTCTGGCCAGACACACAGATCCTTCCAGCCAGTGACAGTGACTTTCAGGGACTGTCCTCCCTCCGGCAGTGAGTTGTTATATTCGGAAGTTTCCCAGTTGTTGTCTTTATGAAAAAAAATCCTTCAAGGTTGGTTTCATGTCACAACGTATACACTCCAGAAGTGTTCCTGAACCCCCTCTAGGAAACCCAGACAGGTTTCATAAGTAACCAAACTAAGTAAATCATGAGCATAATTGATATTGGGTGTAGGCATATGTCCTGAACGGAAAAGGAAACCAAACTTACTCATAAAAACCTCCTAATGGGTCACTATAGCTAGATCATTTGGGGGCCTAACACAAGACAGATAGTTTGAACAAAATGATGGAGTCTAAGAAAAGGGGCTCTGTACAAAAATGTGGGCGGGGTTAAGAGAAATCCACAGAGGAGCACCCCAGGGCCACATAAGATGATAAGAGGTGTGGCTCCGGGAAGACGTGGCCTTTGGCTTGGATCTGGGGCTTTTGTAGAAGAGCCGTCATTGCCAGACTGTGACCCAGAAGGGACCTGGGGGAGTGAATAGTCAAGTTCCCTCCCTTCCACCATTCAATCTGCTGATGATTCTTGCAGGCTGAGCCCAAAGGGAACCTGACAATCCTCAGTAGCTGCCTCTCGGTGCAGAGATGAATGGAGGGAAAGTGTGGAGGGGGCCTGAAACACACCAGCGATGGGTTTCCACGTCAGCCACCCCCACCCCAGGCACGTGGGTCTCCTCCACTCACCCTGATGCCTCGGGTGGAGAAGTCGACTCAGCAGACGCAGCACACCAGCTTCCAGGAGTACTGTGTCACCACGGGATGGTGTCAGTTCTGTCCTGTCTCCACCCTAAACCCAAAACACAGCACCAAGAGTGCTCTTTAGAGGACGAGGTGGTATAAGGGGACACTAGATGAGGATGGTGGGAACGCGAGGTTAAGAGAATAATTCTACAAAATGACCCCCCTCTACCGACTCCCCACATGCTTTCTTTGCCAAAAAGAAATCTGCCTGCAGCCCTGTCTGACCTGAGGGGGCAGGAAATGTCACATCCCTTAACACACCGAGGTAGGGGGCCCAAGGTCTGGCAGTCAGTGTAGGAATGAACACGGGGCTGAGGAGAGGAGGCTGGTACCCAAGAAAAGATGGTGGGTTGCTAACAGCTAAAGTAGCTAACCTCACCTCAGGGACACAAGGGACTCCCCCTCTCTGCTCCTTCCTGCCCTCAGGCAAGGCACACGGGGAAGAAACAGGAGGTGGCAGTCCTGGGTCTATAGAAGAGCAAGACACACACCCTCACTCGGCACCCAGCTCTGGCCATCCTTCTCTCCAGAGAAGTCCATCTTGTCCCTTAAATAAAACTTATTTTCTATGTTTTCCTTGGCATTTCTCAGGTATTTAATGGGGGACAAGGACCCAATCCTGATCTCCAAGACCGGTATCAGCCAGAGTACAAAAAAGGCAAAGGTAGCTGCACCCTCCACTTTCATAGCTGGTCACAAAGAATAAATCAATAATTACAATTTTCCACTATTACGCTGCTCTGACTATCCACAGAGGATCTTCTGCACCTTCTTTACCAGATGGGATGACTCCAACCCCCTTTGTCTAAGATCTCAGTAACCTTTCTTTGTTTATTGAACCACAGCACTTTTTCCATTGATCGGGTCCACTGGGAAGGAAGTACTGATAGGGCCCCGGAGAATCACCTTGATTCCCAGGCTGGTCTTCAATTTATCCTTCTAGGAGACAGGGTGTGCTGGATGCAAGGCTGCTGGTTTGATTCTTTTCACACTAAGATAAATACCTTGAGGAAGCAGGCTCCAGTTCTTAGTGTTCACTATCTGGAGTCAGCCTGACCCTGGGGTGAGGGAGTGTGTGTGTGTGTGTGTGTGTGTGTATGGTCCTATTGTTTCTAATGTACACAATATGGCAAAAATGATTGCATGTTGCTTCTGAGATTAGATTCTCAAGGAAGTCGACATCTCTCTGAGAGAGACCTTGCTGTGCTGCTGTTCTTCTCCTGGCAAAGCCAATGTGAAGTGAGGAGACCCGTGGAGAAGGCCACACAGCAAGGAGCTCCAGTGAGAAAACACAGTCCCCATCCAATACCATCTCAGAACCAAATGCCACTAACAATCCCAGCAGCAACACAGAAGTGGATCCTTCTCCAGCCAAGCCTTCGGATGAGGCTGCAACCCTAAGAAATACCACAATTGCAGCCCTGCAAGAGACCCCAGGCACTCAGCTAATGATGGCTGTTGTTTCAAACCTCTAAGTCTCAGGATAATTGGTTATATATTAATAGACAAATAAAATTAGAGGTGGTGTAATGTGAGTTTATCCTAGTAAGGGATGGGTAACCAGGATTCAATTCTTGTAGTGACCACTCCTGTGCCTATCGGCTCAGCAGTGCAAGGACCCTACATTGGCTGGGGAGAATTCTCAGCTTCAAATCTAACAAAACCATGTTTGTGTGTCCTAAAAGTATTGACTGCAAGGACCTCCAAACCTTTTAAGGCTAACATTGTAGGAAAGGAAGCAAAATGTCCTCATGCATTGCAAACCGCTGGAAGATGAGCGGTGTCTCCTGACAGCCCACATGTAAAGACTTGGTCCCCGGATGGCAGAATGGCAGGTGCTGTAGACGTCTAAGAAGTGGGGCCTTATAGGAAGACCTTAGGTCCCTTTAGGGACATACTCTGAATGTGGATTGCGGGAACCCAGGTTTTCAGTCTCTCTATGTTCCTGGCCTCAAGATGTGACCTCTCATTCCAGTAGATGCTCCTCCCTTGGACACACTCCTAACATGGTGTGCTGCCTGGCCAGAAGCCTAAACCAAGGAGTCCACCTGATCTTGGACTTGAATCTCTAGAAACCTGAGCCAAAATAAATCCCTCTTTACTTCATAAGTAGCCGGTGTCAGGCACTTCTTTACAGTAATGTAAAGATGACTCACATGAATACACTTTCACCCCATTCTCTTCATTTTGGACCACACATTCTGGCTTTGAGGGCACACTGAATTAAGTCATAGATTTCATTCTGTGAATTCAAACCTCATAAGGTGTTATCTTTCAGGTGACCCCCAAAGTGGCCCTACAAAGGGACATTCCATCAGTTTATCATGCATGCTTCTCCTCAGCCATGAGGCCTCAGAAACTTGAATCCATTGTTGTTATATTTATTTTACTATAAGTTTCTTGGTCAAAGGTATGAAGTATGGGATTCCATAGGATTCAACAGTGCATTCACAGAGGTCCATGACTGGAGGTGCCTCTGAAGCACTACAAGCAGGGAAGGACGTCTGTCTGTACTTAGAATACCCGTATGTCTACATCTATCCACAACCCACACATATTCCCTTGAAGACAAATGGCTACCTCCTTCACAAGAAAAGAGGTCTAATGCAATCAACCTCTGTTGAGGTGGCTGGCTTGTCCCCCGAGGAAAAGTCCACATCACAAGTTATCAGTGGCCTTGGTTGCTGGAAAATTGAGCCCTCAGCAGTGGCCGTAACAAAATAAGCCTTCATGAAAGTCCCTGTTCCTGAGCTCAACTGGACCTCTTTCTTGTGGGAACTGCAGGAGGCAGCTACTGCATCTCACTCTCAAAGGGATGTTTTCACACTAGACCCGAAGAAAATTGACCCATAAATCAGGCACCTGAATTTTCAGTTCTTCTTCCATCCTAGGGCACAAGTGTGTCTTCTAAGGTTTTAACCATTTGTACTCAGCTCACTGGGTCCAATTAGCCTCATGCTTTTAGTGTAATAGACGAGCATGATGTTCTGTAAGATTTCGAGATAATTAGATTCCTTTGTGACAGTGTTAAGACAATGGGCAGGAGAGCTGATAGAATCACATGGTAGGAGAATAAACCCCTGTTCTGGCCACATGAAGGCAAATTGCCTCTGATTCACTTTATCAGTGGGTTCTGGGGAAAAAAAAAAACAGCAAAGCACTGGGAAGAGCAACAGTTACTTACTCAACGCCAAAGACTATGTTGATTTTATTCATTGCAAATCACAGCTAAATTGGCATCATGAGCCGATTCTATTCATGATAATCCATGATCACTCTCCAAAGCTATTTGGATTTTGCACTGGACAAAGAGTCATATTCAAGAAGGAATCACCATCCCTGGAACTTTTGGGTCTTTTATGGTGGTGTTCATGTCTGTGATTCTTTCAGCAGACGTAGTATGGTTTCTGTATTTGGAAGCAGCGTTAGGCAATTCCTTCCTGTCAAAATAGTCCTTAATGAGCCAGTGAACCATAGAGAAATTTTTGTCAATTACTAAGTATACCTATTCCTAATTGTATTCACGATTTTCAGTTGCTAAGTAACAAATCATCATAAATTTAGTAGCTTGAAGCAGTATATATGTACCACCTTGCAGTTCCACACACAGAAATTCCAGGCAGAATGGACTAAGTTCTTTGTTTGGGGGTGAGGGGGTCTTCATGAGGTCAGAGTCAAAGTGTTTGCTGAATTGGGCTCTTATCTGGAGCCTCAGAGGAAAATCTCACTTCCAAGCTGACTCAGGTTGTTGGCAGATTTTGTTCTTAGCAGTTGCAAGACTAAAGTTCTTCATTTCCTTTCTTGTCATTTGGGGACTATGCTCAGTTTCTCAGGACCCCCTGCCTTCCTTGGCATGTGTCCCCTCCATCTTCAAAGCCAGCAACAGGGCCTGAAATGAACCCCATGCTCAGATCTCTGACTTCCTCTTCTGCCAGGATCCAGAGTAAAAACTCTTAGTTTTTAGAAAGCTCAAATGATTAGGACTATCCAATTAGGCCCATCCAAGTGGTGTTCTTGTTCTTCTTGTCACCTGATGTAAAGACATCATGCAAGCAATTCCTAATCACAGGCTCCACACACAAAGGGGAGGGGTCAAAAGGAGTCCTTCTTAGAATTCTACCGACCATATCAATTACTTATGTGGTTTGGGCAAATAATCACAGTATGGGTCCACATTCTCCTACTTCCCTGTAAGACAGATTCATGACGAGATTCAACTCATCACCTGACTTCCATAAGTCCCCAATGACCAGACCGTGTGGTATTTTTTCTCTGAAGATTAGGCTCCAGTTCAGAGTCAGTGTCACCTTTACAAATGGCTCCAGAAGAGAGCTCGGGGGAAGATTCATCATATAAGTGTTCTAACGTCTGTTCTTGGAGGGACCTGGCTCCTCGGTAGATAAGCCAGACTCAGTTCTAAGACTAGAAATAGTCATGAATCCCCACGTGGCAACAGTATCAGGTCCACAGTCACAAGAGTTTTCGTAGCTCTACGTATGTCAAGCATCACCTCAGAAGGCTACACGTCTGTTTCACTATTAGGGACCCATTGATCAACCAGCTATCACCTTGTCTTCCTGTGGATCAAAGCACTCTGATTGCCACTCTATCCTCGGGGTTTAATTTAGCGACTGTGCCCTCTTATCTATGACAGTTATGTCATAACACCAAGCGTCTGCAGTGCCTGGATCCTATTATTCCCACTGAAATCTGTTAGTGCTATTTCCTTGCAACGTCTCTCACCCTACACGGGCCTACACCGCCTGCATCACAGATTTTCAAAGCCTTTCTTTCCCAGTAAATATCCTTACTATCGGGTGCTGTTGAATACAGGCTTTAATTACCCAATCCAGAAATTGTTCATGCCACTTTCAGCTTGCGGATGGTGACACATGAAATCTCAAATCCTAGATGAATGCTCCCCATTGACCAATTTGTTCTGATTTAATCTTACATTTTGATCTCCTTGATCTATGATTCTTAGAATTAGCAACCGTGTTCCCCCCAGACTTTTGTTGATGATAATTAACAAGACACTGCAGATCTAACAGTTGATAGATATGGTAAAGATGGCAGAAGACATTTTACTATTTGTCTGCTTGCTCTGGGTGCCACAATGAAGTACCACAGACTGGACATTTAAACAACATATTTAGACAGTATTTCCTCACTGTTCTGAGGTCTAGACGTCCAAGACCATGGTGTGGCAGGGCTGGTTTCTTCTAAGGCCTCTCTCCGTGGCTTGTCAACGGACATCTCCCATGTCCCCACTTGGTCTTCCCTCTGTGTGTCTGTGTTCTAATCTCCTCCTCTTGTAAGGACACCAGTCACATCAGATTAGGGGCCTTCCTAATGATCTCCTTCAGCTTACCTCTCTAAAGACACCGTATCTAAATCAAGTCACATTCTTGCATAAAGACTTCAACATAAGAGTTTGGGAAGGATACATTTCATCTCATAACACCATTCCTTCCATGAGATAAGTGAGGTTGCTCATTCCTCCCTTTGAATACGGTGACCCTGTGGTCAAAGAATATGCCAGAAGTATATCTTCTCAGGAATGCTTGGGACCAGACGTGTTTTCAGACAGCAGAGTTTTCCAGATTTTGCAACGTCTGTATACACGTATGAGACACCCTGGGGTTGGGACTGAAGTATAAACAAGATAGTCATTTGTGTTTCTTATACACTGTATACACATGGCCTGAAGTTCATGATATATGATATTTTTAATAACTTGGAACAAAGTTTCAGGTTTGTAATTTTTCATTCATGGTATCATGTCAGGACTCAACAATTCCTAGATTTCAGAGTATTTCAGATTTTGAATTTGGGGATTAAGGATGTTGACTCTGTAATATTGTGTTAGGAATTCATCAATTTCCCAGGGAGAAGTTGTTGGAAGGATTTTACATACTGAGACGTTGGTCCCTAACACAGGAATATTGAGCAAGGGGATGTCTCAGTTGTAGCTCCATCCGTCCGAAGTGCCTGTCCCACCTGTCTTGGGCCTCACTCCCTCTTTTCGTGCCCTTGCCTCAGCATACGAGGGACAGCAGCTGTTGGCTCCGCAACTCCAGAGCCCTCACCAGGGGCCCCTGAGCTTGATCCTCACCAGCTATTACCAGGCATAAGGAATTCATTCAGAATGACCAGAGGGGCTTTTAAATTTTATCCCTATACCTGTTCAAGGACATTCAAGTCTTGCAATTTGTCCTTTTCTTTGTGTACACTAGTGCCACCAGACATGATCTGCCCACATCACATCTCTGAAATCTCTATTGTTGCCATAGTGACCAAGAATCTCCGTCCTTTGATCTCCCAATGTCGTGGCCTCCACCAGCGCTCTCTCCCAGGCTGCCACTAGCAATGATTTAAGTAACTAATGCCAAAACATGCCCCGATCACCAGTGCCTCATTCCCCCCAGCCGGGGGGTGGGGGGGGGGCTATCCGTGCACCCTTCAGATGTGCAAGCAATCCAACCCTTGATTCTTATCTCACTGATCATGGTGCAGTTGCTGTATCAGATGGGGCCCTGGCCAAGAGTTTAATGAAGGGACAGTTTACAAATGACCGGGCAGAAGTGAGGAGCAACCCCAAGGGTGACAGAAGCCATGGAAACACCAGAACCACCGGGGACAACCTGTGATGGGAAGCTGTACCCACTCCTGGGTCCAGAAGGGACAGGGAGGGGAGACCTGGCTGGAGTTGGTAAGAAGTGACGCAGTCGGAGAGGTCAGATCACTAGGAGCAGCGGCTTTCAGGAGGAGAGCACAGGCCGAGGGAAGGCCTGGTTGGGGGAGTTCGGGGAAATTAATCCCCAGCCCCTCTATCCTGCTGCCCACCCACCTCCTGCCTGTGGCTCCCACTGGCCCAACCCTTAGGAGGCCAGGGCCAAAGGGGCCGGGGGATGCTGCTCATGAAGCTCAGCCTCCCGCAACTCAGGGCATGTGGAGAAGGGTGGGGGCATGACTGGAGGGGCACGCAGAAAGTTCCCCGCCCGTGACTCACATCCACGTCAAACCTGGACAGACAGCCCCTGGGTTCCTCCTCAAAGCGCTCCAGAAAGGAGATGTGGCTGACACAGTCTCAGGGACTGAATTTGGGCAGGACCCTTAGTTTTGACTTTGTTGTTCTTAGTATATATATATTTTTCCCCTTTTCTTGATTTTCTAAAATCTTCTAAAAATGTTCTTTCCCAACTCACACAGCTCATCCTCCTGGTCACTCTGAGGTTAGAGTTGCCTTTTCTTCAGTGTACGTATATCCTTTTACACATGTGGTTTTATTCTGTGAGTTTAGGTAGCACGATAGTGAAGGGATGTATCAACTTGACTGGGCCACGGGGTGCCTGGACATACGGTCAGACGTTATTCTGACTCTATGTAGTGAGAGTGTGTAGGAGGGGATTCAGAACAGCATCTGTAGACTGATTAAAGCAGACTACCATTCCTAGTGGGGGTGGGCCTCATCTAATCAGTTGACTACCTGAATAGAACAAAGCAGCTGACCCTCCCATGAGTCAGAGGAGCTGAAACATCAGCTCTTCTTGTTCTCCAGCCTTAGGACTTGGACTGCAACCTATTAGCTGGGTCTCCACTTGCCAACTATAGATCTTGAAACTTGTCAGCCTCCATAGTCATGAACCAATTCCTTATAATGATTATATTATATATGATAATAAATATATGTACACACACACATATATATATAACAAATTATATGTAATAAGCACATGAGAATGAATTCAGAATGTCTGTGTGTATGTGTGGATGGATGGTGGATGGATGATAGATAGATAGATAGATAGATCCTATGGGTTCTGTTTCCATGGAGAAGCCTGACTAATGCAGCTATCTCTAGCTTACTAGAATGACACGGCACTATAAAGGTATCCTGTTCCTGGTCCTTGTATGTATGAGATCTGTTCCTGCTGCTGTGTATCTGGTTGGCTCTTCCTAACCACTGCGAGCTCTGTTTCCACAGTGAATCTCTATCCCATTTACCTCCCATTCCCTTCAGGACGGTCAAGGGGCTTCCACTTCTCACATACAACAGAGATACCCCAGTGAGCCTCCTTTACCCGTGTCCTCGTGGCATCTGTGTGAGAATGACCCAGACCTCTCTGTCCAGTGCTGGTTTTTGGAGTCAGAAGGACTCGGACTTTTCTGTCTCCTGACCTTTTCCATCTTCTCGTTCCCTTGTTAAATGTTGCTCCGTTTGTTGTTCCTTGGTTTGTGTCTGGTCCTTGCTCCTGGTGTGCGCATCCCTCCCCAGAAGAGAGGAGAGATCGGGAAGAGAGGTGAAGCCCGTCCTGAGCCCCTGACACTAGCAACGCTATACACGCCCCTCACGTGTGCAAAGTGAGGAAGCAGCTGCAAGCCTTCAACTGACATCCCCGAGCCACCTGAGTGGTGTAGAAGGATGTCCTGCAGCCCTGGGCCCCATCCATATGTGAGTTTGTGGCAGTCTGTTGGGTGATGCAAACTATTGGTTTTTATCTAAAAGGCACCATCATAATACCTGGCCCTGCTGCTGGGAAACACCGGAGCAGCGTTTTGCTGCTAGATTACAGGCTCGCTAACATGGAAGCCTGTCGTAAATAAAATTTGCCCATGCTCTCCTTCTTTGCAGTCCTCCTCTCGGTTTCCTGATTAAACCCAGCCTGCATCCCCCGTAGCCTCTGCCTTCTCAGAGTCAGCCCTGGAGGGAAGGGGAGACCTAAGCCCAGCTTCCCCCTGCAGGGCTTGCCTCCTAACTCCTGGAGGGTCAACAGCACAGCCGAACTCCCTCCAGGGCCCCGAGGCCCTCTGCGCCTTCCTGCTGTGCTCGTGGTACCCCGTTTCTTTTCACAACCTCAAGACCCCAGCTCTTCTTGTTCACCCTTTACAAGGAAGCAATGCCCCGGTGGACTCCGTGACTCTAACAAAACCTCCCGTGCAGTGGGGCTCGCAGAGAACCTCTTCCCTTCCT
This sequence comes from Marmota monax, assembly GCF_021218885.2. Lineage (NCBI taxonomy): Eukaryota > Metazoa > Chordata > Mammalia > Rodentia > Sciuridae > Marmota > Marmota monax. Next base: position 7,695,011 of record NW_026695202.1, read on the forward strand.
GCCACCTGAAGCAGGGCGGCTGTGTCCAGCCCTCGGGCAGCAGGGCCCCTGCTTTGCCTGGAGAAGTCTTGCTGTCTGAGTTGCCATCTGGGAAACTCCCACCCTGGAGAGGGGCCTGCCCTGCTCTGGCTGGAAATGGCCTTTCCCCTGCTTTGTACAGTCCTCCCCGGAGTGGGGGGACACAGACCCCCCAGTGTGGCTCTTCCTGCCTCCGTCAGCCCTGCCAGACATCACTGCGCCTTCCCTTCTCCATCCCCTGCCCATCTCCTTCCCCATGTGTCCTTTCATAAATAAATCTAGATATTTCCATCTATACCCTTAACCCTGACCCCCAGACCCTCGCCATGGAATGAGGTATTCAGAACCTTAAAGCACTTTAGGAATTAGCACAAGTATTTAGGGTGCGGTTAGGGGCTAGGAGTCATTCACTGACCCTGGAAGGATCCAGGGTAATCAGACTCAGATCCACGCCCCTGTGTGTGCTGCTGACTCTGGAGCGACAGGTGCAGAATGACTCACACAGAACCCCCCACACCCCACACCCACCAAGAAAGGTCCCTGGGGTTCACCTGGTCAGAGGGCTCAGGTTCCTGCCAAGACTGCATCAGGAAAAAATAAAGACTATGATGAATCAGCCTCCTAATATCAGAGAAAACATTCAGCACTTGGTTTTCTGGGATTGGCTAACTTCACTTAGCATTATCTTCTCTAACCCCATCCATTCATGGTGGGGAAGGGAGGGGGAGCATGGGAGGAATAGACCGAAATCTAGATAGGGCAGAGGAGTGGGAGGGGAAGGGAGGGGGCAGGGGTTAGCAAGGATGGTGGAATGATGGACATTATTATCCAAAGTACATGTATGAGGACACGAATTGGTGTGATATACTTTGTACACAACCAGAGATATGAAAAATCGTGCTCTATATGTGTAATGAGAATTATAACGCATTCCGCTGTCCTATATAAATAAAATAATAATAATAAAGTCTACAATGCCAAAAAAATAAAAGCCAGTCTGGACAAAACCATCCTGCAAAGGAAACTCAAAAAAACAAGAAGGGTGAGCCAGAGAGGGGAAGGGAATCCCAAGGACTGCGGGATGCCGGATCGTCTGACCACACCAAGAAAAGCTGCCCCTGCCAAACAAATTAGCTGCTTCATTAGCTACAGCCAGGTGGAATCAGGAAGTTAATTAAAGTCTGTGGCCCTGTGCATTTAGAAAACAAGACACATCCAGGTAGCTCAGCCTGTGCCCTGCCCTCTCTCCAGCCCGCGAGAGGTGCCTGACTTCATTTATTAAAGTGGCAGAGCTCGATTTGCTTGGAAAGTTCCATCTGGAGTCCTCACAGCACAAAGGTTTATTGTCTCGAAGGAAAATGAACAGAGGGAATGATTTCCTGTGTGTGTGCACGTGTGAGGATGAGCTGGGCGTCAATGATTGAATGAATTAACCCAAGGAAACACGTGCCTGGGCAGAGCACAGTGGCTACAGAGTGCCAAGAATTAGCCTAGGAGTCAAGGCAGGCTGCACCTTATTTTGCTTAGGGCTGATCTGGCCTTTCTGGATTGGATATTTCAAGGCCCCCCTGAGGCCACAGTTGTTCTGTGCAAGTCTGATTTGATTTTAAATTGTGTAGAAATGAGTGTATTTATAAAACGATAATTAGTTCTGCAGTTCCTTGGGGGAAAAACCTATACATGAACACACACACAGTGGCGGGAACCGCACACCCTCCTCCCCAAACCACCAGCCTGACTCTAACAGGCCAAGTCCACCACCCACACTGTCCGGTGAGGGTCCTTGTCAACTGGCTTAACAGAATCCTGTTTGCAGGGTTTGGCACCCTTTAGTGCCTACTCTGGACTGGAGTGCAGGCTCCCGGGATGATCTTTCCTAAGACTCTCTGCAGGATTTCCAAATGAATTCAGAGTTTAATAGACTTGCTCTCCCAGCTGAGAGCTGCTATTGCAGGTCTTACCTGTCTCCCGAGCTCCCAAGGATTCCCGACGGGGAGTGGACCATGGCCAATGGTGCCTTCCCTCCTGCCCCTCACCCCTCGCCTATCTGCATGCTGAGAAGCAGCCCTGCCTCCCGCTACACCTGCTAGGCCCATTCTCAAGAGGCTTCAGAGAAGTCAAAAATAACTCCTCATCAGAAGAGGTTCAGGCCCCCCGTGTGAACGTGAAAACCTTTGAGAAGGGCCTTTTCAGCTTCACAGCCCCCATGGTGAGCCGAGCTTCAAAGCGGGGCAGAGTTAGCCTTTGATGTTTTCAAATCAGTGGTCTTAACCTTTTTCTAGGTCATGGACCCCTCTGGAAACCTAATGAAAGCTACAGAGCCATTCGCCTTCCAAATACACCAGCTCGAGTAGAAAAAGTTGCCTGGGATTGCAGAGGCCGTGTGCACACCCTGAGCACAGAATGAGAATCCCTGCCACAGAACCGAGCCAGAGGGTCCCTCGGCGTGTCTTTTCCCAGGCTTCTCTGAAGGACCCCAACGAGTCTTGATCCTTCTGACCTCATTTCTGAATATTTTTACTTTTCCTTATTTCTCAGGGAATGTGCTATGACCATCAATCCACCCACAGGATGGACACCCAATAAATACACATGATTTTGACTGAACTGCTTTCTTCAAAGTTAGCATTCATTTTGATTAGTAGATGCCCATGTACTATAGGTTTATTTCTAATATCATCCCTACATTCATCATCCATCCATCTATAAATCCTTTCACTAAACCATTCACTCATTCCAAGTCAGCCTTTTTAAAAAAAATATCTTCCATATTCTGGGAACTCGTCCATGTTCCAGGGTCGGAGGAGCCAGCAGGAAACAAGGCACAGATTCTCTGCCTCTGTATCATTTCCAGTTGAGTGAAAGTGTGGACAAATAAATCAGCAGTTATGATGCCATGGGATAGATACTGTAGAGGAGAAGATCGGGATGCTAAGGAAGAAGATAGAGGGGACATTTAACCCAAAATATGGAGCAGGGAATAAAAAACACCTTCTGGGGGGGATAAATTTAAAATAAATACACACACACACACACACACACACACACAATTGTCCAGAGCCTTGAGCTTTATCCAAAAGGTAGTGGAGAGTAACTTCAGGGTTTTAATCTGTATCAAAACAATCTCATTGGAATCTTCCAAAGATCACTGCATCTCCCCAGGGGAGACAACAGAAACCAAAGTCAGGAAACCAGAGAGAAGGCTCTTCCAGCCTTAGTTGGCAGCCTGGTTTTGAATAATGGCAGCCGGGTTTGAAGATGGTGGGTTCCTTGGGGAGCACAGAAGGCAAAATGTGAGGTGTGGTGAGTGGCTGAGTTAGGGGTGCATGAGGGAGGAGGAACAGCCAAGGTTAGGTCCTGGTTCCTGATTCCAGCAACTGCCTGGTGATACTTGGGGAATGTGAGAAAAGAGCAAGATTTTGAGAGAAAGCAGGATGGAAAGATACAGGCCGTTTTGGGAATGTTGAGCTCGAGTTGCCTGCAAGACAATCAAGCAGAGGTGTCTAGCTGTCATTGGGTCCAAAATTCAAGAAAGAGCAAGGCTGGCAATATAAATTTGGAAGTCACTGGTGTGCGCATTATCATTAAAGTTTTGGGTAGGGTACCCAGAGCAGAGACTCTATGTTAGTGTGTGTGTGTGTGTGTGTGTGTGTGTGCGTGTGCATGTGTGTGTGTGTGTGTTCTAATGAAACTTTATTCCCAAAAGGGGAGCCAGTGGGCTACATTCGACATTGAGTCCATAATTTCATGACCCTGTTCTATACTACATTTCCATGCATTACAGTTGTACACATTGACGGGGTTGGTTGTTACATATTGTTCACGCACACGTTATAACATCATCATCTGGCCGGTACCACTCCCCAGCCTTCCCCCTCCCTTCCTGCCTCCCACTCCTTGGGCTTTTCCTCTACTGATATCCCTCTGATTTTTAGGAGATCCACCCCCACCTTTGTTTTCCTTTTTCCTCAGAGCAGAGATTTTCAACAACAGAAATAACCACAACTCCTCCAGGAGGCATTTTGGAGATGCGTGTAAGCATTTTTAAATTGTCATTGTACTGGGGACACTAGCTGACTTCTTACTGGGAGGCTGGATGTTCAACAATGTTGGAGATATTCCCAAAGAATTTGTCTTTATCCTGTGTGACTCTCTCGCTGTTTATACTAATCTGAGCTTAGAATCTAACTCCAAAAAATAAGTAAATAAATTAATTAATAAATAAATACATAAAACATTTTACATTGATTTAATGTATAGCCATGACTCCCTGCATGACAGGGATGCCCCCTGAGATATGCATCCATCACGGGGCAACTTTCTGGTATATGAACATTAAAGAATGTGCTCACACAACCTACAATGACTACAATATAACTAGGCAGCCTCACCTTATCATTGGCTGAAATGTGGTTATGTAGTGCAGGAGTCTGCACTAGAGTCTCTAGAAATGCAACTATAAGATAAAGCGAAGGAAGATTTCTCTGTAATCCTGATTCCCATATTTATATCTCCAGACTACACTTTGCTGAATTCCTGTCTTTTACCTACTCAGTATCTCCACTTGGGTGGCTGACTCAGACCTACCTTGTCCAAAACTAGCGGCTAACACCTTCCCCTCCCAGCATCTATTCTGCTCAGTCTTCCCTATCTCCCTGGATAGGCACTTAGTGGCCAAAACCTTCCAGTAATCTCTAGCTCCTCCCTTTTTTCTCGTAACATATCCAGTTCCTCAGGAAATCTTCACGGCTCTGCCATCAATGAACTTCCAGAATCTGACCACATCTCCCCAAGTCTGTACCATCATCTCCTCTGAGCCACAATCACCTCTTGCCCAGTGTGTCACATAAATCACCCCTTGCCCAGTGTATCAAATGACAACAATTACAATAAAAGCCCTTTCTTTCAAATTTGCTGCCTCTTCTATTTCAGGTGCGTTCAGAATCTCGGCTGTGCTGTGGTTCTGGGCCATATTTGTAGGAAGAGAAAGAAAATGACTCTGGGCAGGGCAGAAAGCACAGGAAAGTAGCACTCAACCACCGTCTCCAAACATCTCCCTCTACAAATGTGAGCCACTCTGGGCTTTGGGACATTTTCTCATCAAGCCCCAGTCCTCCTCCCTCTCACCTTTATCACTTGGCCTTGGTTTTTTCTTTCTAGAAAGAAAAGGAACATGACTCCCCCTGGCTCCTCATGGAAGTCTTGCAGAGGTCTGAAGACGGAGTCTCTGCACTCCCTCTTGCTGTCCCACCTCCTAATTTCCTCATTTAAACATCTCCTGTTCCTTCACCCCTTCCTCCCAGAATGCAGGTGTACGTCCTTTCTGCATCCTCTTGGTATCATCTGCATGGGCTCAGGTTTGTCCCTGTCCTTACAGCACAGGATCCAAGACACAAGAATATTCTAGATGTCACGTTTGGGTGCATAATTGAACAGGATCAGAACCCTGTCCCGATGTTTTGCTGTTTATTTTTTGCATTTGCCCTGAGGTTTGAGTGCTAACCCAACGGTCACAGAGAATCACTGCAAGGTTTCAAGCAGGCGACCAAAGGCCAGAAATGAGTGTGCCTAAGCTCGCTCCAGAGGGAACATGGATTGGAGGAGTCGGAGCTAGAGGCAAGACACAGGTTGGGAGGCTCTTGCAGAGCCCTGGGTGTCGGGTCCTAGGCATCTCCTGCTCCTAGGTCCTGCTAACCAAGGTTGTCTGAGGCTACATTTCCTGGGTCCCTTGCTTTTGAGCTTGGATATTGGCTTCTTATTTTAGGGGTTGGGAGACAAGGCCCTCTGAAGTCTCCAGACTCCTTGTTCTGTGAACCAGTTCCCCTGAAATCCTTCAGTCCTTCACTAAAATGAAGTCGAAATTTGCCCTCTTTGTGCTTCTGTCCCATGGTCGTAAATTCCACTTGTATACTCAACTTGGCTGTTTATATGTCCTCTCACCCCCCTCCCCAGCAGCTGGAGGGTCTTTTGAGGAGACTCTGGGCTTTTTGAATCTCATATCCCCGCAGCACACAGCAAAGCCTCGTCCATAGCCGACCTCCTCATCTTTGTTGAATTAAGCTGAGGTGAACAGGGCTGAATTAAAAGCTGCAGTTAAGATGCAAATATGCTGGGCTCCACCAGACACTAAGGTCCCCGTTAAAACCGTGGCACAGAGTAATTTATTGGAGCAGCTAATAACCACCCAGCCAGCAATGAAGGGCTGAACATAAGAAAGTAGATTTTATACTTGGGAAAGCCTTGGAAAAGAAAGAACCATGGAGCACAGGATGGACACACAAGCCCACCTGGCTGAGGGGCAAAGAGTATGGGCCCCACACCCAGTTAAGGGAGCCTGGGCTTTGAGGCCAGAATAAACTGAATTCTTCCAACCCTACTGCTTACTACTTTCAGTACGGTGAGCTCTGTGACCTGGGGAAAGTTAATTAACCCCTCTGGACCAAGTGTCTACCTAAAGGATCACAAGTCCAATGGCAAGGATTCATGCAGCTCGTCTATAGTTTTGCATGATGGCAGGAGTTTGGGAGGCTGCGGATTGGGGGCCTGGCAGATATTGGCCCTCTGTGAGCAGGGACTGATGAATGAAAATGACAGGCATCTCTGGCCTGACGTGGGTGTGCACATCAGTGCCTCATTCTCCACCAATGTGCTCCAGTTCACTCCTGCTCACAGTCCTGTTTTCAAACCTATGAAGTGGGAATGACAAGGCGTTCCTCTCCACCGATGACAAAGGTTGACTGAGACAGTAGGCAAAGTGCCTTGCGCGGATCACTCAGTGAGCTCTGATTTCCATTCCCTATTGCTGACATACCTAGCGCCATTTTTATAGATCTGGAGCCAGAAAAGAAATGACTTGGCATCAAGCTATTCCTGGAATTTTTCTCTTCCAAATGAATTCCTGTCCAAATAAGACATGAATTGTTTTCGCCAAACTTTCCCTAACTCTCTGAATGGGAACTTGGACGGCAGATTTATGCACTCAGGTGCCTTCACTCCCTTTCCCCCAAAGAAAGAGATAAAAAAACGGTGCATATGTTCCCTCACAGCCCTCCCAGCAATGACAGTAAACAATCCACTCGCTGCAGGAGCCAAGTGCTGCCCTGGGGGGCTATGGATTTCTAGCAGCAGCAGCAGCAAGTGGGCTCGAGGCCCCCATCAGAGCAGAGACTTTACAACTCGCAGGTGCAAGAACAATTTTTCAATTAGGGATAACATTGTTCTTCACCATGTTTTTCTGGAGCCATGTGGGAGGAGGGGCTGTGGCCAGGTGGGAACTCGGCACAGCATAGGTTACAGTTTAGCAGCCTGAGACGAGTTGTTCCCCCAGGGGGTGGGGAAGCTTCTGATTCCATAGTTTTGCCACAGCAAAGTCCTCAGTGGTGACTGGTGGGTGATTTACTCCTGCTTGAATGAGTGGGCAGGTTCTGCGGTAGCCTTTAAAAATGTCCTGCAAATGTGCAGACTCCTTCACAGCCCTGTGTCCCCCACCAGGCTGAAGTGTTCTTCTGGGTCAGTCCTCAGCTTCCGAATCTTGCTGATTCTCTGCCTTCATGTCTCCTCCATCTTTCGGATCCTTGCAAGGCAAGCCTGTGCCCCTGCTGGTTAGGATGAATAGACACAGCGGGAGAGCTTGCCTTCCACCTCAAAGGGAAGAGTAGGGATGAATAGAGAGGAGGCAGACAGGTGTCCCCGGAGGCTGGGAGAATCATGTGGGATGTACCTGCTTGGAGAGAGGACAAAGAAGAAACCTCTGTGAGTGGGGACTGGTCAGGGTGCAGAGAGAGATGTCATTGGAAACACAGTCAAGTTGTTGAGAAACCCAATTATCTTATAAATGTATTTTTTAACTTACTATGAAATCCATGGGAAACATTGAAGACTTTAGAGAAAAAGAACTTGGCCATCAGTGTGGGATGTGTAAGGACAGGCTGCAACAGAGACGAGAAGCCGGGGGATTAGGGGGGTGTGCTCAGCTTTCACACTTGGGGGGCACCAAGAGAATGCCACTCAATCCAACATAGTTTGAGCACACCTGTGTGACAGGCGTGTGCTAAGTGCTGTGGGAAGAGAGATTGACTTTTATTGGATTTTTCCTCACAATGCAATAGAGATTAATTCAGTAAACATTCATCGGGCATTTCCGCTATATGTTAGGAAGGTTTTTGGCCTCGGTAGCTGAACACCGAGTAATGTCACTGGTTCACGGAACAAGGAATCAGTCTGGAGGTCATCGTCAGTGTGTTCACTTGCTCTGTGGCTGCAGTAGCTGCTCCAACTCCAAACACTCTGCAGAGCTTCCCGAAGACTTCCATGGGGTCCCGTTAGTCCTCCCTGTGTTCCATGGCCAGCCCTGGCTGGAATCCAGGAGAGGGCTGGAGAGTATATAGCTCCTCCAGCTTATAGAGTGGAAGGAATTCCAAGGAAAGGGGGATTGGGCATAGTGACTACCATACGTGGATATCTGCTGGGCATGTACACAGCCAGTATCATCTCACAAAATCTCTGCCATGAAGTTACCATCTCCTACTTAAGGTATCTTATGGATAACAAACCTGAAGAACTGAGATGACTAGTACGATGGATTTGGATTCAAGAAACAGTTACAAACACACCCCAATCAGCCATGACAGACGTGTTCTGGGGCCCCATTGCTGGGGCCCCTTCGGCTGTGGCTCTCAACATCTCCCCCTCTCTGTTTAAACAACAAGCATGTGGCTTAGGGACCATGTCTGTTAGGCAGTCCAATTCAACATATGGTCCTTACCCGTCATCGGATGAACTGACCTCTAGGCGTCAGCCTCCTGTCTTAGGTTGGTACCACTGCAATTGGATCATACCCGTCACTGACTACCGGTCCAGCATACAGCTATACTTGTGGATAGGCCTTTGCACCAGTGGGGGGGTGATGTTCTTTGCCTCACCTCTGTTGGCCCCCAAATTTTAGACCATCACTAGTAGAGGAGGATGCAAAATGCCATGACATTAAGCCAATTGAGGGCTCCTTTGAAAAATTGTACCACCGGTGACATCATCAGCAAAAATACCCCAACACTACCACAAGTCGCTGCACCAACAGATAGTTCACAATGCATACAGGTGAGCTCACAATGTGTCCAGGCAAGTTCTGCAAGCAGTTCAGTGATGGCTATTGTAGAAGCTGTAGATTGGTTTTATCTTTCACTTCACCAGCACTGGGATGAAGATAGGAATTCTGGCAATAATGGCTAAAGAAAAAATTATGTAACATTACAGAAGGCACTAAAAGAAAACAATTTCCTTAACAATTTACATTATCTTTAAGAGAATTATTAAATATAATGAAAAGGAAAGGTGAAAGTAAACAAACAGATCTGTTAACCTTCTTTTTTGTTTACATATTAAAACAATCCTCAACAGTTGTTTACCCAATTTAAATTAAACCATATAAATCACGTGAAAAAAAAAATATTTGGATCCATTTTATCATGAGCGCTCATCATATATGATATATGGACATACGTACATTCAAACATATAACACAAAACACAAGTGTGCACACATAATATAATACATACAACACATAACATTATAGTAAAGGCCTTATAACTTTTTACAGGTGAAATCTCCATTGCAATGTTTAAAAACTCTATAGTCAAAAAATAGAACTGATCAGCAAAACATTAACCTAGGTCTGTATGAGCTCAAAAAACAAAATAGAACTTCATGATATGGCAAAGGGCAATAATAAAATAGATATTGAAAAAAGCATCCTGGTTCTGTTGCAGATGTAAGAATAGCCAAACTGGAGTTTTGGATATCAGTTGTTATGGATTTGAGCCAAATCATCTTCTTTTTGATCTGTAGAAATCGCTTTAGTTAATCTTTCTGGAATCCAAATCGGCTGCTGTTCTCCCTGTGGAAACACACAAACAGACCCCCGACTCCAGACAATTACTGGGTCAGGACCTTTCCATTGTCCTGTTAGAATATCCTTCCAAAGTACCTTGGGCTTATGTACATTTTTTGGACACATATGCCTTTCCGCAGCACTAAGTCCTGATGAATCCAAATTTAAAAAGTTTAGAGTAAAAAGGGTTATTTTAAGTTTATCTTTGGGGAATATATACCCCTTCCCAATTCCTTCTTTTTGCTTTAATAAGTACATTTTAATAGTTTGATGAGCTCTTTCAACTATGCCTTGTCCCTGTGGATTGTATGGGATTCCTGTTATATGAGTAATGCCAAATGTTGAGCAAAATTGTTTAAAAGAGGTAGAAGTATAATCAGGGGCATTATCTGTTTTTAACTGTTTTGGAACACCCACAGTGGCAAAATTTTGTAAGCAATGAGCTATAACATCTTTAGTTTTTTCTCCGGCATGAAGGGAGCCCATCAAAAATCCAGAAGAAGTATCAACTGTAACATGCAAATATTTTAATTTTCCAAATTCTGGCAAGTGTGTGACGTCCATCTGCCAAATATGGTTAGGTATCAATCCTCTAGGATTGACTCCAAGATTAACTTGTGGTAAAATGGTCACACAATTTTGACATTGTTTTATTATTTGTCTAGCTTGTTCCTTAGTTATTTTAAAATGCTTTTGTAAAGTATTAGCATTGACATGGAACTTTTTATGAAAATTTATAGCTTCTTCTAGTGTAGAGAAAATATGTATGTCATGTGTAGTTTTATCTACTAAATCATTGCCCAAACTAAGGGCTCCAGGCAATCCTGTATGTGCCCTGATATGTCCTATAAAGAATGGATCTTTTCTGTCCCAGATTAGACTTTGCATAGTGGAAAGCAAAGAGAAAACAGTAGAAGAAGGGGAAATCCTACCAGCATCTTCAAGAGATACTATAGCATTAACTACATACTGACTATCAGAAAATAAATTAAATACAGAATCTTTAAACATCACAAAAGCTTGTAAAACTGCATTAAGCTCTACCTTTTGAGCTGATTGTTTGGGTACTAAAAATGTAAAAGTTTGATCAGGGGTAACTACTGCTGCTGTACCATTATTTGACCCATCAGTGAATATATTTGGAGCATTCATGATAGGTGTTTTTCTTGTCATTTTTGGAAAAATTACAGGATGCAATGACCAAAAAGACAATAAAGGATTAGATGGTAAGTGGTTATCAAATGAAACATTAGATTTGCACATGATTATTGCCCAAGTATTTAACTCATTAGCTAACTCATCAATTTGATTCATAGTATATGGAGTAATAATTTTATTGGGAGAAATTCCAAACACTCCCTTCGCTGCTTTTATTCCTTTGAGTATTAATTGTCCTACAGCCTCAGGATACCTAGTAAGAATAGTGTTAGGAGAATAAGATAAATGTATCCATAATAATGGACCTTCTTGCCAAAATACTCCTGTAGGAATATTTTTTGTTGGTAGTACAATAAATAATAAAGGCAAACTTATATCAATTCTATCCAAATGCATATTTTCCATATATGTTTCAATGATTTTTAATGCCTTTCTTGCTTCAGGCGTTAACATTCGGGGTGAATTTGGATCTGATGGACCTTTTAGGATATCAAATAAAGGTCCCAACTCTCCTGTTGGTATACCTAAATAAGGCCTTATCCAATTTATGTCTCCTAATAACTTTTGAAAGTCATTAAGTGATTTGAGTTGATCTACTCGTATTTGAATTTTTGGTGGACGGACCATGGTTGAGGATAATAGAACTCCTAAATAATTAATTGGAAAATTTAATTGTACTTTATCTATTGCTATCTCTAGATTATAATTTTTTAATAAGTTTGTAAGTGTGGCATAACATTCTAGCAATGTGTTTTTATCTTTGTGTGCTAATAATACATCATCCATATAGTGAAATATTTGTAGTTCAGGATTTTGATTTCTAAGTGGCTGGATTACTTTGTTCACATAAATTTGACACATAGTTGGGCTGTTAGCCATCCCTTGAGGGAGTACTTTCCATTCATATCTCTGATCAGGACCTTCATGATTCAGTGCAGGGATAGTAAATGCAAAACGTGGACTATCCTCAGGATGAATTGGAATTGAAAAAAAAAAATCTTTAATATCTATAACTAAAACATACCAGGTTTTTGGCAAAGCAGACAACTGAGGAATCCCTGATTGAGCAGGTCCCATAATAACCATCTCATTATTAATGGCTCTTAAATCTTGCAATAATCTCCATTTACCAGATTTCTTTTTGATGACAAAAATGGGAGTATTATGGGGAGATACAGAAGGTTGTATATGTCCTTCTGCTAATTGTTGCTTGACCAGGTCATGGGCTGCTTGTATCTTTTCTTTAGTCAGGGGCCACTGAGGAACCCATACTGGTCTTTCTGATTTCCAAGTAATTTTGATTGTCTCAGTGGCCCTTTCTGAAAATCCAACCCATGTCTGTCTGTTCCTTGATCTATTTGTATTGGTGCTGCTATACCTTGTTCTTGTTTTTCTAATCTTTTTCCTTTCCTAAAACCTTGTCTAGTCATAATAGTGGGTGCATTTTGGTTGATGTTATTTGTTAATGTCAAACCTAATTGATCTAGGACATCTCGTCCCCATAAATTTACGGGAAGATGATCCAATACATATGGCTGTATAGTTCCTTCACATCTTTCAGGATCCTTCCAATCTAATACCATTGCACTTCTATGGGGATTAGTTGCCACTCCTAGGCCTCGAAGCGTTTGAGTGGCTTGTTGTAATGGCCAATGTTTTGGCCATTCTTGACGAGAGATGATGCTAAGGTCTGCACCTGTATCCAGTAGTCCATTAAATTCATGTCCCTGAATATTTAGTTTTAGCATGGGGCGAGAATCTAAATTTAAAGAAAGCATAGCCCAATCTACACCTGTGGAGCCTAATCCCTTGGAACCTCTTTCTACAGTACGACTGGAAAATTTATCATGTAGGCTGGGTATTATTAGTAACTGTGCTATTCTATCTCCTGGTGAAATTACTGATATACCCTTTGGAGAACTGGCTATAATTTTTATTTCACCTTCATAATCGGGATCAATTACCCCAGGACTTATCATAAGTCCTTTTAGAGTAGAAGAGCTGTGTCCCAATAATAAGCCTACTGTTCCTTTGGGAAGAGGTCCTTTCACCCCTGTGGGAATGATTTGAATTCCCATCTCTGGAGTTAGTACTGCTCTGGCGGAGGCGCAGATGTCCAACCCTGCGCTCCCTCTGGTTTGTCTGATGAGGGATCTGATGGACAATGTGTCCTGGGCACTACCCTGATGGGGTTGCTGGGTTCCTCCAGTGCTCCGTATATTTGTGGTTTTGGGCCCCGGAGCATTGGGCCCCCATGTCCATTTTTTGGCAATGGAGCCCGATGCCTTTCTCCACGATATCGTGGATAAACGCCTGGTCCTTGTTCGTTTTTTGATAATGGAGTACCCTCTATGGTGGTTTGAGAACGGCATTCATTAGCCCAATGTCTCCCTCTACGGCATCGTGGGCAAATACCTGGTATTCTACTCCTTTGATACCTAGCTTTGTTAAACCCTCCTCCAATGGGGCAATTCCTTTTAAAATGTCCTGTTTGTTCACAATTGTAGCATGTTCTTGGCCTGGCATCTAAAGCCTGTTTTACTGCAGCTGCCACAATTTGCCCTTGTTCATTAATGTCTCTGGCATCTAAAGCCTGTTTTACTGCAGCTGCCACGACTTGCTCTTGTTCATTAATGTCTCTACATAATTTAATAAATGTGCTTAAATCTTCATGTTTCCATGGTCTAATGATATCTCTGCACCAACGATTCGCTTTCTCATAAGCCAGGTGTTTTAGTAATGGCATTGCTTGTTCTGTATTCCCAAAAACTCTGGTAGCTGTTTGAATAAGCCTATCTACAAATTCAGCATAAGGTTCATTAGCTCCTTGTATTACCTTAGATAATTGACCTTGTAAACCTCCATGTCCTTGTAAAGTCTTCCATGCCTTAATTGCATCTGCAGAAATTTGTGCGTATACGCCAGGATCATATGCAATTTGTTGTTGCTGATCCTCATAAGGTCCCTTTCCTAACAACATATCTAGATTTCTCTGAGGATAACCAGCTGCTGCATTTCGCCTAGCCGTCTCCTTGCAAAATTCCTCATTGGCAACCTTCCATAACAGGTATTGTCCTCCATCTAGCACAGCTTTACCCATATTAGCCCAATCTGCTGGCGTCATGTTCAAGTTGTTAATGGATTCGACCATGCTTACAGTGAAGGGTGCTTGAGGACCATAGGTTGTTACAGCCTCTTTTAGCTGCTTCACTGTTTTGAAATTTAAAACTTGGTAAAATCGCTGCCCTCCTGCCTCAAATACAGTGCATGTTAATATTTGAGATCTTGTCTCAGGATCCCAACTATCAACTGCGGGGGTTGGGGACCTCCCAGCATATGGAGGTGGCCTTGTTAGTTGGACACTTACATCCTCTGGTGATAGAAAGGTGTTAGTAGCAGTCTCCTGTTGTAACTTTCCCCCTGATGGCTTTTTCTGTTTTACACTTTCTTTCTCTGTCTGACTGGCTTGAGAGGCCTTCTCTTTTACTTGAATCTTTTCCTCTGTCTGACTAACTTGAGAGACCTTCTCTTTTACTTGAATCATTATGTCTTCTCCTTCCTCTACCATTGTCTGAACTGAAGGCTTTGGACTAAGCAAACAAGATACGAACGTCCACAATGGCAATGTGCCAACTGGCAGAGTCCCTGGGCTTTTCTTTTCTATTCTTTTTAAATCTTCACCATGATGGTTCCATTGTGATATATTTAACAACTCCTCCTTAAAAAGCCATGGGCTACATTTTTGTATTGTATCAACGTATGCCCTGATTGTTCTTGATTTTACTGAGATGCCTCCTTCCTCTAACAATTTACTTAACACTCTTTCAGTTTGTTTTTTACTAATTTCTGATCCCGTATTTCTACTATAATACAACCCAACAAGATAACGCCTAACAAAACTGAAACTGAGTGAAACAAAATTGGAACAACACAAAATCATTATAATAGCCTCCTGAAATGTCCATCCGTCCTTTCTCCCTATCTGTTCCTCAGATGTGAGCGGGTTTTCTTCCATCTTACACATCTCCAGGGACAGGCAACTTAAAACAAAAGTGAAACAAAATAACAAAAGAAGAATCTTAAAATGGCTACCCATCCTCTCGCCCTGCCCTCGGGGCAAGCAGTTCACTTACCCTCAGTCGCTCCCGTGCGAGCCACCAAATGCCGCAGTCTGGCTGGGCACAATCAGGAGCCACTTGTCAAAAGAAACTAACTTTATTTTTAGAACCACACACGCCAAACAAAACAGCCTCTCAGGAAAAACCCTCAGAGCCTCAACTGCCACCACCGGCTTTCCACAAGCCTCTCTCTCCCACACAAGCTTCTCTCCACCTCCCACAATCCTCCTGCTCTTGAGGCCGATTGGCTGGGTCACATGGGCGGAGCCAAAAAAGTCCCCCAATGAGCAGCTCCGTGGTCTGAAAGGGCAGGGAAACAGTCCAATGAGCATCACCGCAGAGGAGCCAATCAGCTAGATGTTGCTGGGGCCGCTGTGAGCCAGTCATCAGCCGGCAGCTGGAAGTTTGCTGGCAGCTGGAAGTTTGCTGGGGCCCCTTCGGCTGTGGCTCTCAACACAGTTACAAACACACCCCAATCAGCCATGACAGACGTGTTCACCTGAAGGTTAGGAAGGAGCCAAATGCCTAGGAAGACTCAAAAGGAGGAACGTCACATCAGAGGTGGGCTTTGAGATGCTTGTACAGGCAAAGAGTATGGTGAGAGCATTCAGAACACAGGGGACAGCAGGACCCGTGGCTGGGGTGTGGGCAATAAGCTTGTTGGGGCAGGACAAGGAGTCCACAGCCGGCAAGATATTGTCAAGAAGCAGATAGAGATCACCGAAGCCACTATCACTATCATGTCATATCTGGCCCAAGGCCACCTGCCCTCAGAGGCCAACAGAGCCAGATGGCCCCCAGATCCACAGCTGGGAGTTGGTGGAACCATTGCCCGCCAGGCTGAGGCCATGACTCGGTCTCCATGCATGCCCCATGGAAGGAAATCTGTATGTGTCCCCAAAAGGAGAGTTTGTAGAATAAAATGAGACAAGTTAGAAGACTCGAGAAATAGATATTGGGACTGCAAAAGATCTAATTTGGGAGAAAGGAAGCAGTTTCTATACTCCAATGTAATTTTGGTGAATATGAAAGAAAAATCAGGAGGTGCAAAAACCCAGTTTGGTGAATATGGCCCCAGGCATCATGGGAGTTTCCAATCCAGAGTCACCTAAGACTTGCCCCTTCCCAGCTCTGTGGCCTTGGGTGTGTTTCTTCTCCAGGCTGAGTCCCTGTGTCCTTAAGTAGCTGAGCATCATGACAAAGTCCACCCCATGCCTTTCAAGCCCAAGCTGCCGACCCTAACTAGACATGGTGGCTTTACAGCATTAGTTTCCTCATCTATAAACTTGGAAATCGAGCCATAGTGAAATTGGTATTTGCTATTCACAGAGCCCAGTACCTGGCAAATCCCTAAGAAAGGCAAATTCCCATTATTTCTAGAATGACTCGTATTATTCTGATTAATCTGAACAATAACACCCACTTCCTGGGACTATAAATAAACTAATTAGTAATGCATAAAAGCCTTGAACCTGCCTTCTAATATGAGCTAGGTCAACAAATATTCTGCTCATTTGTTTCCCCTTACCATTTTTCCTTGGCTGGAAATACACTGTCCACTCAAAAATAAAAGGTCATTGATTACAGATGGCTCCTCCATGGTTTTGTGTTGAGTAAGTCTCTGGGATTGGTTGCTATACCCAAAGGGGATGTTGGCCCCTAATTGGAAAAGGTGGGATATATGGGCAGGGCGGGGGGGGAGTCTTGATGAGCTGGTGAGGGGGGGAGAGTAATGAAAGGAATTAAAAATACTGGCAAGAACATCAATTTTAAAAACAATAGATAAGTCGAAGGAAGACCAGTAGAAGAAAGGGGATGGGGGGAGAAGGGGAAAGAATGTGGAAGTCCTGGGGACAGAAATGGAACAAATGATATTCCGCGTGTGTATAAATATGTCCAGAGGACCCCACTATTGTGTATAACGACGAGGCACTGATAAAAGCATTAAAATCATCGGCAAGAAGGAGATCGAAGGCAAGTGTCACGGGGACCAGAGTAGAAAAGGAAGGCGACGGGGGCAGGGTGGGGCTGTGGCTGAAGTGGACGTTCCAGCATCAGAAGACTGCAAGAGGGCCATGTGAGAAAGACCAGGAAGGACTGGACATTGTGCACAAAGGGAGGGGCTGGAGCCTCCAGGGCAGGGCAGGGCCTGTGGGTGGATGACCACGAAGGTTGGGTAAGAAAGGGTCCTGAACCACTAGGAGGTGGAGGGTTTGAGAGACCAAGGAGCTGGGTGGCTCTTGGAGTCCTGACAGGACAGAGAGGGAGGTCCAAGTCTCTGGGAGCGAGGTGGTCTGCAGAGGCTGGACGAGGGTGCACGGGTGTCCTCTGAGAACAGCATCCCTCCATGGTGGACAGCCAGATTGCCAGCTTCTCCCAGGTCTGCGTCCTGGTTAGGACTATTGTCCTTCCTCAACATGGCTGTCACAAGGTGGGAGGCTGTGGCTTCCAGTCAATCAGGAAACTGCCATTGACCTTGCTGGACTTGCAACCTTTGCAGCCGCTGTGAACTCCATCTATGCACCTGGCCAATGTCTCCCAGAGGGAAACACCCATCCCACTCACAGTTCCCTTGCCCAAATGCTCAGGGGCCCTTCTTCCTCTCACATCCACACATTGTCTCCTCATGCCACCTCCTCCCCATGATACACTGTCATGCATTTCATATGAATTGAGAAGGTGCACCCTGGCCAAAATCCATGAGGAAGTTAGAGATGCTCTCAAAGGAATGTATACCTTATTATTCAAAAACGGCATTGCACTTGTGCATTGGTGACTAAATACTTCTCAAAAACACAGACATGAAACTAGCTCTATCTATTTGACAGTTTATTCTAGAACATTCACGGATTTGAGATCCCTACACAACAACTGCCGAGAAGTGTGTGATGCACAGGTTGGAAACCACAGGCCAAAAACATTTGATCTTGACAACACTAAAGCAATCTCCTAAATGATGAAACCAAGACTCAGGCTTAACAAGCAGGGCAGGGCAGCCAAAGCCAGGTCAGCTGAAGCGCCAGGGAAATGCGTATTCAAACCTTGCTCTCTCGCCGACATGGTTGGAGGATTCTTCTTTTTCTTCCGCCACCTGAGCCCTTCACCCACTGCCAGAGCGGAGCTAACCCCTGTTGTTTTACTTCTGACCCTGTCTGGGCC
The DNA here is from genome assembly GCF_021218885.2 of Marmota monax. Lineage (NCBI taxonomy): Eukaryota > Metazoa > Chordata > Mammalia > Rodentia > Sciuridae > Marmota > Marmota monax. The sequence goes on from NW_026695202.1 coordinate 7,713,350, forward strand.
CATATGCTCCACCTGGCACAGGGTTCCTGCCTGGAGTGTACAGAGTGATTTGTCATTCCACAAACCACAGTCCGAGGGAGAAGAGAACCAGGTGATAAATAATCCCCAACCAGAAAGCTACTGCAGAAGTTTGGAGCCAAAGAGAAAAACAAAAAAACAAACCCCCAAGAAAACATAAAAGCTCAGGATGATTGATTTCATAATTTAAAACTCACAATCACCTTCAGGCGGTAGGACTTGTTTGCCCAGTCCTACCCTAGAGTGAGTCATAGAGCTAAGTATTATACCCTTGGAAAAACCAGGGCTTTCCTAGTGGGAGTACTAAGATGTCGTTAAGCCCAGCGCTGTGTGTGGTGGTATCAGAATCAAATGTCCTTGGAAATGGAGTCCAGCAGAGATCATCTAGGAGATGGCAGGAAAAGAATGATGAGGAGCAGAAAATCACTTTGGCTCAGGAGCAGGGCCTAAGAGAAATGAGGCAGGGCTTATAAATGCAGGGCTGGGTGAGCTGAGCAGGAGGACAAAGAGGAAGGAGGGTATTTATGACACAGAATAGAACAGATTTTGTCTTCCATAGGGAAATAGACAACCAGTGTCCCAGGGACACAGCTCCCATGTATCAGTTACCTTCTGCCACAATAGTGCAGAATAACAAACATCCCCAAACATCAGTGGCAGACAAAAGTAAGTACGGATTTTTACTTACAAGTCTGGGAGACAGGGTTGGCTCACCTCTGTGGGTCTCACTGTTGTGTCTTGGTCATCTGGCGGGTCACTGGAGATGGCTGGTCTAGGAAGCTTTTCCCCCCACGCCTGGCAGTCGGCTGACTGCAAAACAGGGGAGGTAAGTGGTGGATGTGTCCGCCATCACCCAGCAGGCTGCCCGGGCTTGTTCAAGTGGTGGTGGAAAAGTTACCAGAAAGAAACAGTCTCAAAGCCAGCCCAGAGTCAAAGAATGGGAAAACAGATCAGTCCTACGTGATATCAGGAGGAGTTTCAAGGTCCACTGGCAAGGATACTGGTATAGAGGGGTGGAGAACTGGGGACATTGTAGAAATCTATCTTCCACACAACAGCCCAATTAGCCACGTTGCAAAAGAGAACTTAGACTTTATCTATGAATTTTCAAGTTGAGGGGTGAAGATCTGTTTGTTAGAAGGCAGATTTCATTTCACAATATGGGGGAAGCTGCCTGAGCTGTCCAATAATAAAATGGGTAGCCTTAAGAGCCAATATTTTTACATAATATTAATTACTATTGTTAATAGTGTGCATCAGACAATGCCCTGGGTGGCTTACAGAAACTGATCACCACAATAACAATGTGAACGATCATGCAGACACGTTCTGCAGAAAGGGGCTACCTGGCAAGGGGGAGGCTGTTTGCCAAGTCCTGAGCCCAGGTGTGGAGCTGGGTCCGCTTAGAGCAAGTACTTTTTTCTCACTCACATTCAGACGATGCAAACACTGGCAGTAGCCTTCTGCTTATGAAATTGGCATTATTCTGACTTTCCTTTTAGAAACAGACAAGCCTCATAAAGTTTAGATTAATGGCTCAGAAAAACATAGGCTTTGAGCAGACAAAGACCTGAACTCATACCATGTGACTTCACAGTAGATGCCCTTGACTATGAGGCGATCCTGCTTACTCGGTCCCTTCAATCTATCGGAAAGAGCGTGCATGGTGCTCCCCGTTGTACAGATGAGAGATCTGAAGTCCCCAAAAATAAAGGAACTTGCTAAACAATTAAGGGACACAGGCAATGCATGATCATAGAGGACTGGTCCCCATGCATGTCCAATTCCAAAGCCTATTTGCTTTTAACCCTGAAATGTCTCCTCACCAAGGGTCTAAGTTCTCTATCACCAAAAGCTTCTAACAGGAGACCGTGTGTCAGGGTGCGGGGGAGGTTAATGCATCTGCACTGTCATTTAATGTCCTTTACCTGTGAGAGTCTATAAAGAGAATGGGCTGAGAAGCCTCCCTGGGCTCTTCCACTCTGGCTGGTCAATTCCGGGGCCAGGAATTCCCTAGATGGAAACAAGTCTTCGAAGCTGAGAGGGTTCTGGGCAGGATATTTGTTGCATTATTGACCTACTCTGGGTGGGGGGGCTCTGCAAAGCTTCAGGGTCTCACTGGGACCTGCTAACTCCTTGTCATACACAAGACGGACACTCTTCCTCCTAGGAAGTCTTCCCAAGCCTGCCCAATGATTCTGCTGACCTCCCAGTAGGACCAGGTAGAGAATAGTTTTAAACATCTAACTCTGGGTTTCAGACTCTCTGGTGTAGCCCTGGATGGTTTGTGAAGGTCAGAGGGTTAGAGGACGGGTCACCAGAAACCAGGATGTCCTGGGACCGCACACCACCCCTGGTTTCCCCTGTGCCTCTGTCATTCCCTGATTCCAAAATCCCAGCCCTTCCTGGGTCTGGCTCCGCAGCCTGAAGTGCCTTTGACCTTGGGAACTGGACACCTTGCTCATCCCAGCCCCACGCCCGGGATGGGTTTCTTTACCTCCCCACATTTTAAACAACCGTCACCACCACGAACCTGCTCAGCACCCAAGTTCCATCTCTATCACTGACGGAGCATCACCCAGCACCTGGGAAGAAAAGGCACCATTGTCAATGCTCACTGCAGAGGGACTCTTGGTAAGGTGCGATTCCAAAATTCCTAAATCAAAACTCCAGGTCTTATTGAAGTAAAAGACAAAAGGCTTTTTCTGGCCAGGGCCAAGGGAGCAGAAAGCAGACGGTTCTGCCGCCCAAGACCAAGAGAGCAGGTGGACAACAAGCCTTCAAAACCAAAAATCACAGAGGAGGGGGCAGGTGGGGCAAGTAAATCCTAAGACCCATTTCATACAGTGTCACCAAGCTCTCAGAACTGGCCTTTCCTGTACCTACTCAGAAAGTAAGCTGACATCAGCCCCGTAGTTTAAAGACACCGTGGTCAGGGTGCAAGTGAATGGGGGTGTCGGCTTCTATGCGAGTGGGCTCTTAGAGGAAGCGGGGACAATTTTGCGCAGGATGAGATGTCTGGGCAGAGGGGGGTCAGCCTGACTTAACTTTCAAATCAGTCCATGACCCACGGAGTTCGAGACCTGGATCTCCAATTAATTAGTATCTTGACTTGGGGCAAGTCGCCTCAAACAATCTAAGCTTTAGTTTCTCAGTAGTAACAGGAAAATGTGACCTCCCAAGGCCATGTTAAAATCATGGTGATCTACACCAAAGGGTACAAAAGTTCAGTTGAAAAGAATGTGTTTTTTTTTTTTTTTACATCTATTGCATGATGACTATAGTTAATAATAATGTAATATATATTTCAAAATTAGTAAGAGATTTTAAATATTCCCCCCACAAAAAAAAATAAGTCTGTAAGGTAATTAACTTGATGGGCTAATTAACTTGATTTAAGTATTCCACGTGTACATATATCAAAATATCACATAATACCCCATAAAAATATAAAAATTATCATTTGTCAAAGAAGTTTAAAAAATTCAAAGAAGTTTAAAAGATTAGTGAGATTATGTGTATAAAGTGCCAGACATTAGTAAGTGTTCCATTAATTCATATGTCCAGTCTGAGTCCTCCCTCCCCGACCCCAATCTGAGGTGAGGAGGTGAGACCTTCAAGAGGTGATTAGGATATGAGAGCTCTGCCACATGAAGGGGTTAATGCTGTCATGGCTGGAGGGGTTCTCACATCATGGGGTTCTTAGAAAAGCAAGTTCAGCCCTCCCTTGCTCCATTGCTCCTTCACATTCCCTTGCCCTTCCACCTTCCACCATGGGATGATGCAGCCCGAAGGCCTTCACCAAGTGCAGGTCCCTCAATCTTGGGCTTCCCAGCCTCCAGAACTGTAAGCAATGAATTGGATCCCTGACTCCTCCCACCCCCACCAACTGGATGTGTTTTGTTACTTCCCCACGTTTTTAACTGACTGTTACCCAAGTTCTCTCTCAGTCATTGATGTAGCACAACCCAGCGTCTGGTAAGCCAATGGCACCCCTAGCCACTGTTCATTCCAGAGGGATGTTGAGAATGAATCTCTGCTCTTTATACGTTACCCAGTCTCAGGAATTCTGTGACACAAAGCAGACAGAGACACCTGGATTATACAACAGCCTCCTCACTGGTCTCCCTGTTTCCATGGTTGGTGGCATTTGAGGTTGACCGTCTCCAAATAGAAGTTATATCATGTCCCTTCTCTGCTCAAATCCTTCACGCAGTTCTGCATGTCACTCACACCAAAGCCCTGGCAGTGGCCAACAAGGCCCCACATGCTGTCCCACCCTTGTGTCCCACCTCCTGCTCTCCTCTTCAATGCTCCTCTCTTGCCACAAGGGCCTCCCTGCTGCATCTCAGAACACAACAGGCCCAGCCCAGTCCACCTCAGGGCCTTTGCACCAGCCAGTCCTTCGCTTCAAACACACTTTCCCAGTGTCTTCCTGGCTGTTCTCTCCCCCTTCACACTGTCCATCATCCAAAAGAAGTCTACTCCACCCCTCTGTTTGCAATCACAACCCTCTATCCCTTGGCACTCATAATCTCTTTACCCTTCTTTTAATTTTTTAATTTAAACATTGATCACATCCTAACATATTAAGTAATCACTCATTAATTTTGTTAATCATTTACTGTCTTTCAGCAGCCCAGGGGGTTTGGCTCTCTTCTCTCCTGATGGATCCCACATGCCTGGCACACAGCAGGCACATCACCAAAACGTGTCTAGGGAACGGGTGGACCGAGAGCAGCTAAGAACACTGTCGTGCTGTGAGCCCCAGAAGCCCAGGAGCCGTCTTGTTCCTGGCTGTGGCCCCCACCCTCACCCAGAGCCTGACACTGCTGCGACACTCTGGGGTTGCTGAGTGGATAAAGCTGAGCGTCCCCCCTTTCTTTGAGACAGGGAGACGCTGAACACTGAGCTCATATTGGCTGCCCTTAAGGGACAACTCCTCTTGTCACGTCCCAGAGCAAAATTGCCTCTGACATGTAATTTAAAACCTGAGATGCCTGGATATAAAGTCTTACTCAAGTAAATGGGATCAAACATCAGAGCACTTCCACTCGACCAAATGGATATTCTGGATTTAATACAATCCCACAGTCCTTCAGTCCTCCAGGCGGCCCCCGTGGGGGAGGAGGCAGGTGACTCCTACAGAGTTGCCACCCAGAGGTCAATGGCCTTCCTGCACCCAGGTAATCCCAAAGCCCATCAGAGTCTCACTTCGATATCTGATCCGTGAGAGGCCATCGCCTCCCTAATTTCCATTCTGAGCCGCCCCCATCTATCCCAGACCTGGAAGAAGCTACAGTCTTCTTATGACACTCTCAGTCCTGCAAAATGGGGATCCTGTCTTAGCTCATATGTCCATGAGAGCCCTCAGACCCCTTGACTGCCGTTCATCACACCAGGGAGCAGTGGGGGAGATGCCAGCTTCTGTTTGAAGCCCCAGTCTGCAAATTAGTCTCTGTGTGAACCTCTGTGACTGCGGTTCCTCGTCTGTAGAAGGACACCTTCTGCTGCTCCAGGTTATATTCGTAGGATCTGGATGAAATACAGGCCCCTCCCCCAGTAGCTCCTGAGTGCTCCAAACTCATCCATTCTTTCATATTTGGAGATCCACACTGGGGCTCAGAAAGATCAATGTTACAATGTCACCCCGCTGCCAAGAGCTTGCAGCCCTTACACCATGACAGCGTGGGGTGTCGCCATGCTCAGGGACACGGGGGAAGGCATCAGAGGACCCTGCGTGGACGGTTGTGAACTAGCAACTTGCCAGGCACCTGAGGGGGTCAGGAGGAAGAGTATTCAAGGCAGAGACAAGAGCAGAGGCAAAGTCACAGTGTCCCATGCTAGTCACCACTGTCACTGTGACTCTCCAGCCTCCAGCACTGAAATACAGCAGAGGTTCTAAGTACACAGGTGAGAAATGGACCCATCTATATGGACCCGTTTACTTACTTGTCACCATGGACTGTTTCTGGCAGGTTGGATTCTGGTGGTGGAGGGGATGGCATGTCACTTCTCCGTGAATTAGCTTGTAAAAGAACTGTTAAGACTTAAAAGGACAGGTGCCGTGGGGCACACCTCTAATCCCAGCCACTTGGGAGGCTGAGGCAGGAGGATCTCAAGTTTGAGGTCAACCTCAGCAATTTAGTGAGGTCCTAAGCAATTGAACAAGACCCTGTCTCAAAACAAAGGGCTGGTGAGGTAGCTCAGTGGTAAAGTGCCCCTGGGTTCAATCCCCAGCACCAAAACATAGAAATATATATATATATATGAGAACAGTGAGGAGATAGAGGCTGGGAAGACATTATTTATTTATTTAATCCACCACACATTCAGCCTGAAAACTTTCCCAGTTTAATGCTACTTTTACCAATAAAACTAACCTGGGGGAGTGAGGCTTAACACTCAAGGCAAATTCGAGAGAGAAGTGTGAACAAGCTTGCCAGGAAAGAGGTGGGAAGGGGCCTCCTGGGGAGGGACCCTCCCAGCCTCCAGCATCACAAAGATCTCCCCTGTAAATTCTCATACCCCTGTTTTAAAAGAGGAAATTGAGGTTGGGGGTAACTGACTGTGGAAAGAACAGGTTTGCTTCCCTTGTTTCTACAGACTGGATGCACCCCTCAGAACTCATGTTGGATCCCCACCCCACAGTGTAATGGTATTCGGAAGGGAGGCTTTTGAAAGGTGATTAGATTTAGATGAGATCAGCAGTCTCTCTTTCTCCACCGTGTGGGCATTGGCAAGCCTCCGTCAGGAGGCACCCAACAGGTGGGCCCTTGGCCTCAAACTTTCTAGTCTCTGTAACTGCAAGAAATGAATGGTGGATGTTCAGGTCACCAGTCTTGGTATTTCCTTAGAGCAACTTCAGCTAAGATACTTGTCCTCACAGAATCAAACGCATCTGTCCCACCCTGTTCCACCAACAAGTACCGAGAGCTTCTCGGGGTTTCTGGAAATAACAGGATCGTGGGGTTCTCCCTTCCCACCTCTTCTGCTTTCTCAGTCTTACTCGCTGAGTTACTAGAGCTCTTAAGGCCTGTGTGGAGTCCTAGGAAAGGTGACCAGTCTGTGAATTATCAGTGCACATCAGAAATAAAGATGCAACCCCATATAGGAAAGCCAGAAAACAGGCTGTCCGGGAAGGAGGTGTCCTGGGCCAGGAACAGGCAGGATCATTGGGATCATCAGGAGATGCCTGGCCAGAAAGAGCAAGGGCGGCCCCATGCGAGGCAGGAAATGTGTCAGGGACACACAGCCATGGGAAGCAGACCCTCTTGGCTGTGCCTGTGTGCACGGGAGAGAGCGAGCTGGGAGATGAGGGGAGGGGGTGCACATGGCCACGCGCCGCGGTGGGAAGAAATAGATCACAGGGCTGAACTTGAAGCGGGAGCATGCAGATGAAGGACATGTTGCCAAGAGAATCCCGAAAGCATTCCCCTTTCTTCTTTCTTTTCTTCTTTTTGTGGGCGGGTGCTGGGGATTAACTCAGGAAAGCCCTACCACTGAGCCACAGCCTCAGCCCTTTTTATTATTATCATTATTTCTTATTTTGAGACATGGTCTTGCTAAACTGCCCAGGCCGACCTTGAGCTTGTGATCCTCCTGCCTCAGATCCCCAAGTTGCTGGGGCTATAAGGGTGCAGTGCACCACTGCACCCCAGTAAGGATTCTTTCTTCTACACACACTTTTTTTTTTAATTTTTTATTGTTGGCTGTTCAAAACATTACATAGTTCTTGATATATCATATTTCACACTTTAATTCAAGTGGGTTATGAACTCCCATTTTTACCCCATATACAGATTGCAGAATCACATCAGTTACACATCCATTGATTTACATATTGCCATACTAGTGTCTGTTGTGTTCTGCTGCCTTTCCTATCCTCTACTATCCCCCCTCCCCTCCCCTCCCCTCTTCTCTCTTTGCTCCCTCTACTGACATTCATTTGTCCCCCTTGTATTATTTTTCCCTTTCCCCTCACTTCCTCTTGTATGTACTTTTGTATAACCCTGAGGGTCTCCTTCCATTTCCATGCAATTTCCCTTCTCTCTCCCTTTCCCTCCCACCTCTCATCCCTGTTTAATGTTAATCTTCTTCTCGTGCTCTTCGATCCTACTCTGTTCTTAGTTACTCTCCTTATATCAAAGAAGACATTTGGCATTTGTTTTTTAGGGATTGGCTAGCTTCACTTAGCATAATCTGCTCTAGTGCCATCCATTTCCCTGTAAATTCTATGATTTTGTCATTTTTTAATGCAGAGTAATACTCCATTGTGTATAAATGCCACATTTTTTTTATCCATTCATCTATTGAAGGGCATCTAGGTTGGTTCCACAGTCTTGCTATTGTGAATTGTGCTGCTATGAACATCGATGTAGCAGTGTCCCTGTAGCATGCTCTTTTTAGGTCTTTAGAGAATAGACCGAGAAGGGGAATAGCTGGGTCAAATGGTGGCTCCATTCCCAGCTTTCCAAGAAATCTCCATACTGCTTTCCAAATTGGCTGCACCAATTTGCAGTCCCACCAGCAGTGTACAAGTGTACCCTTTTCCCCGCATCCTCGCCAGCACTTGTTGTTGTTTGACTTCATAATGGCTGCCAATCTAACTGGAGTGAGATGGTATCTTACGGTGGTTTTGATTTGCATTTCTCTGACAGCTAGAGATGGTGAGCATTTTTTCATGTACTTGTTGATTGATTGTATGTCCTCCTCTGAGAAGTGTCTGTTCAGGTCCTTGGCCCATTTGTTGATTGGGTTGTTTGTTCTCTTATTGTCTAATTTTTTGAGTTCTTTGTATACTCTGGATATTAGGGCTCTATCTGAAGTACACACACTTTTAATACCCTCATGTGTCAGGTCCATTAGGACCTTCTAAAGTGTCTTTAATATTGATTAACTAAACTGGGGTTTTTCCACTAAATATCAGGAAATTATTCAAATCTCTGTTAGGCACAGGCTTTCTACTGAATATGATAGAGGCCTCTTTTTTATCTATAATGAATCATTACATACAATAACCATCTTAGTAATGCCAGTCTCTAGGTCAAGTCATCTTCTTTGGTATTAAAAATGCCATTCTTCATCATATAAAGTAAATATTAGATCTGAGATAAATTATGTGATATGTGCTTTCCAGTCTTGGGATTTGTGGGTAACAAATTGAAGCTTATTATCCTGTAGAGGCTGTCCTTCAGAACTATCTCTACCTGTCAATCATCTCCTGGGAGGGAGGATATTAGACAGCAGAATCAGGAGGGGACTATCTTAACTAGTCAGTGTTGGAGCTAGATGTCAGAGCATGGAATCAAGTAGAGATATTTGTTAGGCCCTGAATGTGTGTCGAAAATCCAGCTTCCCCCACCCAGGACAATCCCAGAGCATCCCACGGAAGGCTTAGAGAAAACGAGCCAAGCCAAGCCTGAACTGAAACCGCACCTACAGATCCAAATATTGCTTAATGCTGAGAAGGTTGGATGAATTTTTGTTGAATTAAATATCAAAATGAATGAATATAAGCCTGGAAATGAGAAAAGAGAGGTAACTGTCCCTTTTTTCTCCAAACCAAGTAAGATGTATAAGGTGAGAACACTCATGGGTCATGAGCATTTTCTTCAAAACCATGGAAGGCTCTAGATACAGGAAGGGAAACCACAGTTGTTTTAAGGCCTCAAGGAGCATCAGAACTGTGTGTGTGCATTACGATTCAGCTTAGAATTTAAATTTTTTTAAAAACTTTCTAATAAGAGCACTTTTAAACATGGAATGAGTTGGGGTGGGAAGCAGGCCACCTATACCTGAAGGCCCTCCAAAGGTGCTGTACCAGGTGAGAGATGGTTTGGATTACCTGTAGAGGCAGATTCTTTGATTTTTATGAATGGGGAAGGTAACGCCATTAGTAAGAGCAAAGGTTAGGCTATCACAATGAAGACAAAGGGACTCAAAAATGCAGTCACTTGAACAGCAAAGCTGACGACTCTCTCCTGCAGTAGGACAGACAGACTCCGCTCCATAAAGGCTTAATGGGAACCAGTCTGGGTGGGAGTGTGGCTCTACTCAACATGAGGTTCCCAAAGCATCCCTGTCAGCAACCCCATCCAACCAGTGAGAGGCAACAGGTGTCCAGGACCAGATGCTTCTTGTTAACCAAGAGATTCAGAATGGCGCGCAGGACTTCCACCCCTGTTCCATCTGTGTGCTGGTCACATGACCACATCTCACTGCAAGGGATGCTGGGAAGTGTGGCCTGAACTGAGGAGTCAGGAGAAGGAAAAGGGTTGGGGAAACCAACAGCAGATTCGACCAGAATCGTCATCTACCACCTTAATCATCTGTCATTATCAATCAACAGACATGTTTATTAACCTATTAACACATCCATAATGTTCATGTTTTGTATTAATATTAATGCATTAATTCCATTAAAAGTACCTCTTTGGAGCCAGTCTGCCTGGTTCTGGGACCAATCTCTAGTGTTTCAAAAATGACCCTAGGCCAGTTAACCTCTATGTAGTTCTGTTTATTTATTTGTTATCTGGGAGTCATAAAACTACCAGTCTCATGAGATTGGTATGGAAATTAAATTAAATAATGCATCTAAAGTGCTTAGAACAGTGCTTGGCAAATACTAAGAGCCTAGTAAGTACCATTATTTGTTCTGATGTAGATATAGAAGTGAGAAGGACTTTCGGCAGAGGACGTCTGTAGGCAGAGGTTCCCTTTGGCCCGTGACAGCACAACGTGAAGGTTTTTCTCGGCGTGTAAAAAGGGGTGATTTAGCCCTTTCTTACATCTTCTGGTCCCCCACTTATTTACCAACTCAAGAGAGATGATTGCTTTATAAGATTCCTATTCCATCCACCTTCCTGAGTGCTTTGGAAGGAAAACAGAACAGAAAAACTGCAAGGTGCCATCCCTGACTGCTCTATATTGTAATTAGATTCTAAGCAAATAAACGAACCCCACTTGCTGGATGGGCTCCAAAGAGCCTTTGGAAGAAGGATTAAAAAAAAATCATCGAAAGACAAACATCAAGCCACAGATAAATAAAACTATCACCCCTGCCTGGGTGCCAGCTTGCACCAGCAAATGGGTAATTGGGGTTTTCAAGGGGAAACGTATTTTGGAAACGTATTTTGGAGTTTTATGATGGATTCTCTGTGATACCCGAGGCTGCCTTACAGGACACCTGGGAAGGCCTCCTCGGATTGAGGATCTCTGCAGAGGGTTAAGGTTGCTTAAAATTCAACTGTTAATTAGCAAGAGCCCTGGCCACTTGGCCCTGTGGGAGCGGTGGAGTGGGAAGCTGGGATGCCTTCGGCAAGGGAGAGGGTTGGGAGGTGGCAGTGAGGGAGGCGAGGGCTCACTGTGCGGTGCCCTCTCTGTGCTCAGCACTTCCAGTGGAATTGTATTTAATCCTCAGAACAATGCCACAAGGGAAATGCTTCACCTCCTGTTTTATAGAGAAGGACACTGAGGTCCAGAAAGGTTAAGTGACTTGCCCAAGTACTTAACTAGTCAGAGGACAAAACCAGGAATCAGATTCGCCTCGGCTTCTTTCCCAATCTCGAGGGTCGCTTTTCATTGTTTTTGCGTAATTCCGAAGCAAAATTAGACCCATGTCCTGAAGCAGCTCAGGATGCAGAAGTCAATCACCGGAAGGGCTGAGACAGCAAGCACAGTCACCACACACGGCGATGCAGGCCACAGGACCACCCAGGGTTCCCCAGGGGCTCTGCGAGGTCACACAGCAAGGGCAGGGCTGTACCCAAAATGTATGAGGTTCTGGGTCATGTGACTGATGGTTTATGAGGCAAGGGAGACCGTGGCTGAGCCAGGGATGTGTCTGGCATTTGGAATGAAGAAGAGGAAACCTGAGAGCCAGATGGACAGACCCAAAGCAATCACAGGAGGTGGGGGGGTCCTACGAATCCCAGCACGTGCCTCCCCTATTGGGGTCACCCATCCTCACTCCTTCCTCCTTCCATCGTCCTTCGCCTGCTGTAGGCTTGTGCCTACAGGAATGCCCCCCACCCCAATTAAACCGCTCATCCTTCAAGGTCAGCCCAAGGTCAATTACCTGCTTGAACTCTGTATTGTTCACCCATTCATTTAGCAGGTGACTATTTAGCACCAACCATGGTGCTAGAAACTAAAACCTTCAAAATGCTAGGGACTGAACCCCTGCCCGGAGCTCACGTACGTGAGCAGACAGACGAATGAACACCTGTCCCATGTGGAGTGGTGGAATGTGCCATCAAGAAGGATGAGGAGCCTCTGGTGGCAGAGCGTGATGGGGACAGGGAGTGATGGGGACAGGGAGAACTACCCTAGCAGGCAGGGTGGGGAGAGGACTTCCCTGAGGAGAGGCCAATGGAGAGGAGACTCCAAGAAAGGGAAGGAGGGACCCACACACGCACCAGGGAAGGGCGTCTGGCTAGATGCGCTCAGGGTACGGCCAGGCGGCTGCACACCTGTGGACAGACTGATGAGGACGATGTCCCCAGGGAGCAGGGCCTTGCTGCCCCCAACCAGAATAGACCTCTGCCTCCTCCCCAGGCCCCTCAGGGAGTCGGTGTTTACATCTCCCACTCTGCTTCAGGACACTGGTCAATTGTGGACACGCCAGTTCTCCCCTGGATGACAACCCAATGGGATTGAGGACCTTGTTTTCTTGGGCATCACGGAATGGGTGGCCCTCGTGACTCTGACTCTCAGTGGCCCAGTTGGGAAGACTCAGCTGTAAGGGATGGGGGATCTCAGCAGCACCCCCGGGAGGAGGGAGAGGAGGCAGGTGTAGGTGGGAGCGGGCATGGGGTCAGCGCACAGGGCACCCTGTGTCCTGTGCTCCTGATCTGCAGGTGTTCATCAGCCTGGCCAAGGAGTCTGACCCTGCACATGTGTGCTACCCAGAGCCACATGGTGTGTCCCATCACCAACTGGACGATAGTGACCAGCAAGCTACCAGCACGGGACCAGGGCCCCAAAGGACTGCTGAGTGGTAGATGAGGCTGGCTTGAGGACAAGGACTTGTTGAACAGGAAAACTGGGGCAGATAGATACCTTGTCCCTGAGGCTGGGCTAGTGCAGCCAGGTGTGCAGCAGGCCTGACTGGGTGCCCACTCAGCCCCCAGTCCAACTTGCCCTAGACCTGCTACAAGGCAGAGACATCGGTCCTTCCTGATGGACAGGGAACCTAGAGGAATGTCCACCCAGCAAGGACAGAGGCTGCATCCATTCCTGGCCACTATAGACACATGGAGCTACAGGGTGTCCCGCCAACACTAAGGCTCTGCTTTCCCATCCACAAGCCTCTCACTCACAAGCCCCTCTGCATCCCTGTGAGCTGCTCAGAGGCCCTTGTGACCATCTGGGGGGTGGTGGGGGCCACACTTCAAACCAGACAGGTCTCATTAGAGCCAATTCTGAGCCTGAAAAGCAATTTGTAGCTAAAATGTAAACCAACCACAGGGCAGGGCTGCACCTCGGCCTCCCTCTAATGACCACTCAGAGCCACGTGATGAGCTCCCGAGCCTTTCCCTCTCTCCCAGGCTTCTCACAAGTCCTGGTGAAGTCCCGGGAGACTCTGAGTATAGGTGTGGACTCTAAAGGCCTGTAGGTGACTCTACAGGTCACCTCTCTACCTTCCTGGCACCCCTCACTCCAGGACCACGTGGAACAGCTCAGAATCTCAAACACTCCAGGCTCCAGAGGAGCAGAATTTAGAAAATTGGAAGATCCCCTAGGACCTCCTAGTCAAGAAGTCTCATTTTACAGATGAAAAATACTGAGCTCCAGAGAGAGAGAGAGGGAAGGAAAGCCTTCTGTGGCACAGGAGGTAGAGAGATGTTTTATTGGTCACAAAGTGGACGTCCCCCTCAGTGATCCTTCTTTTCTAGAGGTACTCAATCCACACTGGTCCCACAGACCCATGGGTTCCTATGAGAGCATCTCATTAAATGGAAGAAAATTATCATACAACTAAAGTAGGTGTAGGGGTGGGGGTTGGCCTGGAGACCCAATGGACAAAGTATTATTTGAGCTGAGTTATGAATGAGAAGGAGGAGGTAACTATGGGAGAAAGGACTCAGCACCTCAAATGCAAAGGTCCTGAGGCAGAAACACATCACGTATTTAAGATCAAAAGAAAGCCATCCGATCTAAATGACACCCTCCCCACCCAATACTAGTCACTTTCCATTGTTACCTATTCTATTATTTTTCTAAATTAAGATCCCCAAAATGTCTGGTTTGTGTAGTTATCATTTACTTCCCATCCCCATCCCCTGGCTGTGAGCTCCGTCAGAGCAGGTCTGTCTTCCTCACTGTATATTCTCACCACCTGTTCGATGTTAGAATAGTAACAGGCACAATGAATGAATCAATCAGTGAATGTCATGTCTGCTGCAGGATAAGATTAGGGAAGAAGGCAGAGACCAGAACGTGTGGGCCCTGTACACCATGCAAAGTTAAATTCCAACCCGAGAGTTCAGGAGACATTTGGAGGAACAAATAAAGGACTCTCTTGACTATGTTTGCATTTTGCAAAGACCACTCTGTTTGTGAGTGTTTTGTGCTGTAACAGGAAAGAGTGGCTGTGGAGGGTTATTCCAGTGGTCAGTGGGAGAGGGCAGTGCAGCTGTGCAAATGGGGAAATGTGAATGGACCCAGGATGAGTCACGGAAACCGAGCCATAAGGACCTCATCCTGGACTAAATGTAGAGGGTGATGGAAACGGAGTAGTCAAGTAAACCCTCCCCAGATTGACGTCTCCAGGACAGAACACTTCCCTAAACTCATACGTTCAACATCCTGTTGGACACTTCTGCCTGAGTGCCCCGTGATTAGTCTGAAAGTAAAGAGAAAAAAATGTTCTTTCCTTGTCTTTGTTGAAAGCTTCAGGGGAGGACCCTGACTGGTTCCTTTAGACGCCAGAGCCATCTCTTGGACAGAGAGGTTGGGGAAGGGTGACGGGTCAAGCCTGGGCCGTGTGGGGAGGCAAAGATTGAACTCCCCAGAACCCTGTGGAACCGGAACAGGCAGTTTGCTCAAGGAAAGGCGGGGGAGACGATGTCAGAAGAGGAAGGAAACGGATGCCTGGCAAGAGCAGATGCCAACTACGAAAGGCACATCATTGCCCTCGAGATGCAACGTGAGCTTGTCTATGTGACACACGGGGTTTTGCCATCTGGCCCTGCTACCTCCCCTGATTCCTCTCCTGCTATTCCCACTGACTATGCCCTGGTGGAACTAAACGACCTGCTGCCACCCTGGGGCTGTGCCCTGCTTTCCGTTTCACCTGTGAACCTCTAGGAAGTGCCTGCTTATTCGCCCAAATACAATTGCATTCAGCTCAGATGCGGAGTTTTAAGAGGAAGCTCCTCCTGGTACTCCGGCATCCTAGACTCTGGATTTCATGGCCTTAGAAGCGTCTGTTTAACCCTGGGTGTCCACGGGCTGGCGCTCCTGAATAACACAGCTGTGTCTCATCTCTAATTCCACCCACATTTGGGGTACCCTTGTCTTTGCTGCATCAGCGAATAGGAAGAGAGAAAGAATCATGGACAGTGGAAGAAAGACAAAGAAGAGGGAGGAAGAGAAGAGGGGAGAAGGAGGCTTGTAATGTAGCAATGGATGAGTCAGTGTTTCTGAATGAAATAAAGACAACAGACCCTGGGAAGATCCATAAGCCACTGTGTGTTTCTCATTCAAACAGGAATTGGATCAAGTTTGCTCCTGAGGTGGGAGGTGCCGGGGCAGGACACATAGGCCAAGTGCCTAGTTAACACACTTTTTCCAACTCCCAGATGTGAAGCAATGACCCCCTTCCTGTGCTACTGGAGGAGGGCACATGGGGGCAACTCTTGGGAGGACTAATCTGAGAATCTGAAGATGCACAAACTCTACCACCCAATGATTCCAGTCCTCTCACAGACCTGGGGACAGATATGAGACTGTCAGCTGCAACACTACTCCTGAGTATGAAAAATTAGGATCGGATCACATGTCCATTTGCAGGAAAATAGGTGTATACATCTTAATACATTCATTTATTGGAATAGATAGAACACCAGAGACAAAAGCGATGAGTTAGCACCTACGTCCAAACAGATGAATCTCAAAAGCATGTGGGAAAAAAGAAAGTTGGAGAAAGACATACGTAAAGTAGGATACAAACAAAACCAGGCAAAACGCATCAACATCCTCCCTGTGAATACACAAATACACAGTCCAAGGCTAAAAATGTGCGTGGAAATGTTAAACTGCGCGAAATGAGCCTGGGCCGAGGAGGGACAGTGTCTGTAGGGAACCTTGGCAGCATCTGTAACGTCTTGCTCCTTTTTGAAAAGTCTGGAACGCACGTTGAAGATCATAGAAAAACCTTTGCCAGTTTGGATGGTGAACATAGAGGAATTTTAAACCTATCCTTTCTAATCTAATACAACCTCACTAGGCACAAGTGGTTAATGAATTTTATTTTTTAAATCAATTAAAACATAATACAATCAAAAGTTGAGCTCTTGGTCACAGGAGCCACATTCCATGTGCCCGACAAACACGTGGGACTGATAGTTACCATAAGAGACAGAGAAGATTCCAGAGGATATCTGTCATCACAGAACATTCTAGTGCATGACCCTGCCCTAAACTTTGCGATAACTAAATTTTAAAGGTAAAAGTTTGAGATCTACTTGACTGACGCATCCACCACTATCAGATATTGCAATGACCAGAAAATCTTATGCAAATTAGTTGTTTGAGATGTGATCTGCGTCATGCTGAATCTTTCAACCAAGGAAGGTAGCCCCCGGTGGGAGATCTGCTGACCCCAAGACAGTTATGAAGTGTAGAAAACCTAGTCCTTCATCAGTAATCATGATAAAAGGCATGGAACTTCCAAAATTTTAAATACGTGGGGCCATGGAGAGAAATGAAGTTAGACTGTTACCCCACACCATCTACAAAAGTCAACTGCAAATGGATTAACTATAGGCCTGAAATTGTAAGACAACTACAAGAAAACACAAGGGGGTGGTCTCCAACTCAGTCTTGGCAATGACTTTGTGGACATGACTCCAAGAGCACAGGTATCAAGAGGAAAAACAAACAAATGGAATGACATCAAACTGAAAAACTTCTACGCAGCCAAGGCGACAACAAAGACCTACTACAGGATGGGAGAAGATAATTGCAAACAAAACATATGAGAAGGGTTAACATTCACACTATGTAGGGACTCCCACACTCCATTGTAAGGAAACTAGTAACTCAATTTTAAAAATGGGCAAGAACCAGAACAGACACTTCTCAAACAAAAACATTTCAATGGCCAACAGTTATCTGAAAGGTGACTTTTCAGATAACTGTTTTCCTTGGTCACTTGTCACCAAGGAAACGCAAATCAAAAGCGGCAATGACAGATCACCTGGCACCTGTTAGAATGGCTGTCATCAAAATGAGAGAGGGTGGCAAGTGTCGGTGAGGATGTGGAGAAAACGAAGCCCTTGCACGGTGTTGGTGGGAAACTGTACAGGGGGACAGCATGGTGGGTCCCAGAGTATTGAAAATCGAACTGCCATATGGCCCGGCACTCCTGTTCCTGGGATATAACCAAAGGAAGTGAAACTAGAATCTCAAGAGACGTCTGGGCCCCTACGTGCACTGTTGACAGTAGCCGAGGCAGGGAATCAACTGAAGGGTCCCCCAGAGAAGAACGCACATCCTGCTGCATACGCACAAGGAAATACTGCTCAGCCTTGTAAAGCAAGGAAATCCCACAGACAAAACCACGGACATCATGCTAGGTGAAATAAGCCAGGCACAGAAAGACAAACACTGCACGGCCTCACTCAAAGCTAAAACTTAGTCCAACTCACAGAAGCAGAGAGTAGAACACTGTTTACCAGGAAAGATGTTGGTCAAGGAAACAAATTTTCACATTCACAGGAGGAGTACGTGTCACGTGTCACGTGGCGACCATACTTAAGAACAATGCACTGACTGCCTGAGAAGGGACAGCAGCAGATGTTAAGTGTCTTTTCCACAAAAACATGTGCTGTACGTTCAATAGCTCAAGTTAGCCATTCCACAATGGGTACATATTTTAAAACATCATTCTGAATACCATAAATATGTGTGATTTTTATTTAAGGAAACAAGGGGGATAAATAAGTGGAGCTTGTCAAAGTACTCCCACTCCCTAATACGTCAGGCCAGAGCTGAGATCTCAAACCAGACAGGCAATGTTTCCATACGTGTGTGGCTTCCCATAACCAGGCAGGAAGTAACGGGAAAAAAAGAGTTTCCGAGGAAACACACACTGGCACTCGTGAACAGACACCTGGAAGAAGCATCAGAATCGCATGCACTTCCTTGGTTAGAGACATGACCATCTCTGTCTTATGGATAGGAAAAAATCTTCTGAGAGAGAAGTTAAGTCATCCGCCAAAGAGCATAGGCAGGAATAATAAGAATAATGATCATTTACCAAACGCCTACTAAGTGCAAGACATTCTACGAGGCCCTCTGGAATCGCTCCCTCCTGTGAGCCTCATAACCCTCCCTATAATTTATCCCAGGACTCTGGAATCTGGAGAGTCCTGTAAAGCCTCACAGCCTCAGATGCCAATTTTGAGTTATTTCATAGAAAAGGCTTTAAAGTAGAGAGGGACCCGTTTATTAGGACAGGAAGCTGTTTCCTCTTAGTTTTCTATAGATGCTCGTTAGCAGTATGATTGACTGTGATACTATCTGAATGACCTTGATCAAACCACTTAACCTTTCATAAAGAGGACCTCGGTGATGGGAACCTCTGTGATACTGCAACTGCCAAGTTTTGCTCACGTCCCAGACCCTTCGCTCCATGAATGATGCTTCTTCAGAGCACTGGTCAAGCATCAAAGGAGTTTAGTATCTTAAAGCATCATCATTAGCTCAAATTTTCAGAAAATAGAAACTATATACACGAGTATTGACTATTCATCCATTCAGTGGTGCCCTGAGCAGGGCTCAAGCTCTCTTTAGCGTGTCCTCCTGGATCTAAGAAAGGTATTTTTTTCCCTCTGGCTACAGAGACTTTTCTTCCCTACTGAGTTTTGTAAGACCAGGTTTTTTCTTCAATCCTAGACCCTCAATGTCTCACGGCCAACAACAGTGACAGCAACTGCATGATAAATGACTGGGAGGGGAGAGATTTTAGAACAAATCCATGAAGGAAGGAAGGAAGCACTTAGAAGCTTCTGGAAGAAGACCTTCAAGGACATGAGGAACATGAGGACAAAAGAGACCTCAGCACGTCCAGCAGAGTGTAGACGAGGTCACACCTGGTCCGTGAAAACACTGCCCAGAGTAAGAATGAAATAATCATTGCTGACTGAATAATCCCACCACCGAGGGTCTGGGTGTGGCAAACCTAAGACCTGTTTTGGGGGCTCCATAAGCCCTGGTTACATGGAAATCGTGTGCAGATGGCACTTATGCTCACTTCCCTAGGAAGTGATAGGGCCACTTGATTGTCCTCCGTCTCTTTAGCCATCCTGGCCCTTATCACATCTAGCCCTACTCTGTTGGTATTATTACGGGGTTCTGTCAGGAAGGTAGGTGAGCTTTTATTGGTACTTCATGTTATTTAATTGGAGGACCCAGACAGGCCTGAAAATTGATTTGTCCATCATCCCCACTCAATGGACTTCCTTCAGAAGGGAA
Organism: Marmota monax; assembly: GCF_021218885.2. Lineage (NCBI taxonomy): Eukaryota > Metazoa > Chordata > Mammalia > Rodentia > Sciuridae > Marmota > Marmota monax. Next base: position 7,733,072 of record NW_026695202.1, read on the forward strand.
GGTGGGAGATCACCAGTGATAAAGTCACTGTGATAAAGGCTTGCTACTGGGCAGGCGCTGTCTGATGTGTGACAAGACCATCGTAACATGTTGTCAACAGAGCTGTAGAGGGACACTTGGGGTGTCATTCAAGGTGTCATGGGAGCCAAGGGGAGCCAGGATGGGAGGATGCAGGGAGGACTTGCAGAAGGAGAGACCCCAGAGCCGAGTGCCACGAGGACTGGACAGAGGGACAGAGGGCCTTGGGGCAGTGCTGCGAGTGCAGGGGACCACACTTGGAAAAGCTCCAAACGAAAGGATGTGGCTTTTACAGATATGAGAGACTCACTCAAGACCCACTGGGCCTCCGTGTGGTTCCGGAGGAGGACTGGAAAGAGCAGAGGCAGGACCAGGAGGGGTGACGCTGCTGGTCAGACTTAAGAGTCAGGGTGAGGGGCCTTCAAGACAGGACTCGCCCAGATCTGATTCGTATTTTAGAAATACTGCTCCGGCTACGTGCATGATTGTCTGGAAGGTCACTGTCATAATCTAGCCAAGCGATGACAAGGAGAGCCTGACTACGCAGAGAGGGTGATGACAGAGTTTAAAGGCAATTCAGAGGGAGAAGTCACAGGACGCGGTGACTAATTGCAGGTGGAGACGAAAGGAGAAGGCAAGGTGAAGAATGATTGCCGTGTTTTGTGTTTGGTTGACAGTTAAATGGGTGTCATCACCGAAGCGCACGTGAGCAGGCAGAGCCGGCTCGGGGAGAAAGACGCGAGCTAATTTTTGACATGTTGCATTTAGATGCCCACAGAACTCACAGGTGGTGGTTATTAATAGGCAGTTGATTTTCTGGGTCTGAAACTCACCACCGAGCTCTGTCTGGGGGTACAGAGATGTCTGGGTTCTCAGAGTGGAGATGGTGGTGCCGAGTCACAGGCAGAGATGAAATGGGCCAAGGAATATAACCCAAGGAGTGTGCTAGGGTCAGAAGAGTAGAGGACCTGGGGTGCAGGGGGACTTGTCAGGAAAGGGAAGAGAAAGTGCTTCTCTGCCTACCCAGGTCCTTGCTTCTCCCCTGTTATGTTTTGAACGTGTCCCCCAAGGTTCAGGTGAGGGAAACATAACCCCCAAGTTGATATGCTGATAACATTTGGAGGTAGATACTTTGGGAGTAATCAGTATTAGATGAAGCCATGAGGATGGAGTCCCCATAATGGGATTAATGGTTTGTAACCTGGGCTCATGCTCACTGGCTCTCTCACTATGTGATGCTCTCTGCCATGTTTTGACACAGCAAGAAGGCCCTCACCTGATGCCGGCTCCTGGACGTCTCGGCCCCCCAGAACTGTAAAAAGTAAAACTATTTTCTTTATAAATTTCCCAGTTTCTGGCATTCTGTTATAACAGCAGAAAATGGACTAAGATACCCCCCCACACCCCAAGAGAAGAATACCTGGTTGTGTTTTTGAAGATTGCCATAATAAAATTAGTGAAATCACTAAATGTCAAAAGATTATGCACACAGACTTTTCCAGATTTCCTACCTCTTTGTGGCCAGAAGACTCAGTCAAAGGAATCCATTTCAGACCCTTCCTTCTGTCTCAGTGCATCAGTCAGGATCAACAAAGTTATGCTTCAATAACAAAAAAAAATCCAGAAAAGGCTCAGTGCCTTCTCAAACAAAGATTTATTTCAGACTTGTGCAACATGCCGATTATGGGACAGATGAGAGCTCTGTTCCATGTCATTCCCACTCAAGGACCCAGGCTAGTGAAGCCACCACCATAGGAAACATTGCAATTGCCATGAACAGGAACATGGAGTATGGCAGAACACAGTCTTCACATTGCATTGTCCAGAGCAAGTCAAATGGTCTCACTAACTCTGGAGGGCTCAGGAAGTGGAATCCCGGGATATGCCTAGATGGAGTAGAATGGGAAGTGATTTGGGAACTACACTCGGGCTGGTTTTCTTAGGTGTGGAGGCTGGGCATAGGCTGAAGGTAAGCTGTGGAGGGATTCAGAGAGGAGAGAGGCAACATCTTGATGTAGCTAAGCCAACTGAGCCAAGCCAGCGTCATCCACGGCAGGATAAGCACTGTGGCAAACAAAGCACCGACTGAATCCAGAGTCAAGTGGTGATCTCCCACCTTCCCTTCTGAAGGAAGTCCATTGAGTGGGGATGATGGACAAATCAATTTTCAGGCCTGTCTGGGTCCTCCAATTAAATAACATGAAGTACCAATAAAAGCTCACCTACCTTCCTGACAGAACCCCGTAATAATACCAACAGAGTAGGGCTAGATGTGATAAGGGCCAGGATGGCTAAAGAGACGGAGGACAATCAAGTGGCCCTGGGGAAACGAGAGCAAAAGAAGGGAGATTTCAAGGAGAGAGCTTCCATGAGTGCAAGAAACAAAAAACTCTAGGCACAATCGCTGGGACATCACAGAGACCCTTGGCAAGAGCAGTTTCACTGAAATATTGAGGAGGATGGGTGTGGCTCAGGGGTAGCACATGTGCTTAGCAATCATAAGGTTCTGTCCCCATGAAGGAAGGGAGGGAGGGAGGGAGGGAGAGGAGCCAGACACCTGTGTGAAGTCATGTAGGCATCAATTATAGGCACCTCTTTCAAGAATCTTCATTGTGGAGAAATAAACTGACATAGGACAATAATGAGCGGAGGCCTTTGCAGAAGGCTGTAGCTTCAGGTGGGAACAATTTGAACATATGTGTCCTAATGGAAGGAGAGTAAAGAAGAGAGGCAGACGGACAAGTAACGGAAGAGTGAGGTCAAGTATAAATAGGCTGCAAGTGGGGAGCCCAGGATACTCAGTGACAGACCCAGACTGGAAACCAGCAGTTTTCATAATCATTCCCAATATGCCAGGGACAAGTCCCTCCCTACAGGTGAGCAGCACTCCAGATTCACCTGGGAGACCCTGGGATTGGATCACAGGGAATTTACCTGATGTGCAGCGCGGAGCCGCATGAGCGTTAATGATCTGCTGGTAGCACGCAGCGACAGGGTAATTGAAGGGTTGGCACCGCGAGGTGGTGGGGTAATTGCCAGATTGATGGTTGAAGCTTTTGTTTCAGGTCCAGAAAGCAATTAAGAGCCCTGGCTCAGTGCTTATTAACCAGAGATCCAGGTGGCCACGGGATTGTCCGCACACTGTAATTTGCTACAGACCCTCTGCAGCCCCCTCATTGTGCCCAGTGCTGGATCTGCAAACAGCCCCACACGCGCGGCCAGAGAAGGAGAGACGCACTCCTCTCTCCACTTAAAGCTGAACAGTTTTGTCCAACACGTTGTATTCTCCAGTGGAGAGCTGAGGGAATTTTCTTTTTCTAAAAAACAAAGATCTAAAAGTCTGATTTAAAAAGACAGCAGCATGATTTCCTACAAGCTTTTCTGCCGTGTGAAGGAGAAGGGCCAAGGAGGTGAGGGGCTTGCTTTGTTGGTTGGCTTTTTCCAATCTCACTGTCGGCAGCACGTCTGACTTCCCTGTTTCCGAAAGTTGCCTTTGTTCTGTCTTTTCCAAGACTCCAACCCGTGTCTGTTTGTACAGGAAATTCCCAGGAGGACATGCAGTCTTATCTGTCCGTTCAGGATGTTTTTCACTTATTTTTTTTTTAAAGGAAAAAGTCAACAACTCAAGAACTATTAAAAAGGAGTGAACAAGAAAGTGGCAGGGAGATGCTCTAATTTTCTGTCTTCCTGGCCAGCCCGGAGCGGGCCAGCTGGAGGGATGACATTACCTGCAGGTACAGGAATGGTGCGTGCCTGCTGCTCACACTGCCTTCCACAGGTGTGGCCAGCCCTTCGTCTATTTTCTTCCCTCCGCTTTGCTGCCAGTGTGAGTCCATTTTCCGTTGCTTAGACAAAATACCTGAGAAAAACAACTTTAAGGAGGAAATATTTCTTTTAGCTCACTGCTGCCGGGGTTTTTAGTCTGTGATCCCTTTGCTCCATTGTTTCTTGGCTCTTGGTGAGAAAGAACATCGTTGCAGGAAGGGCATAGGGGTGGAAAGGTGCTCACCTTATAGAAGATGATAGCAAAGAGACAGGTAGAGAGAAAGGAAGGGTCCAGGGATACGATGGACTCTTCAGGGACCTCTTCCGCCAACTAGACCTCACCACCTACAGTTCCCACCACTTCCCAATATTGTGCCACCATTGGGGAACAAAACCTTTAATATACAAGCCTTTGGGGACACATACAAGATCCAAACCATAACATCTGGACTGTTATGGTTTAGATATGAGGGATCCCCCAAAAGCTTTTGTGTGAGACAAGGAAGTTTAGAGGTGAAATGATTGGTTTATGAGAGTCTTAACCTGATCAGTGGATTAATCCTCTGATTAATAGGAATTAACTGGGTGTTAACTATAGGCAGGTAGGGTGTGGCTGGAGAAGGTGGGTCGATGGGGTGGGTACCCTTGGGGTTTATATTTTGTCCATGGTAATGAGAAAGCCCCCTACCCCCACTCTCTCTCCCCCTTTCTGCTTCCTGGTTCCATGTCCTGAGCCATTTCCTCTGCCACACTCTTCTACTATGATGTTCGGCCTCACCTGGGGCCACCAAGAATGCATCTATGGACTAAGATCTCTGAAATTGTGGGCCCCCCAAATGAACTTTTCCTCCTCCAATTATTCTTTTCAGGTCTTTTGGTCACAGTGGCGAATAATCTGACAGACACATTGCCCCTGGCTCCCAAAAGGCTTGTGCCCATCTCGCAATGCAAAATACATTCAGTCCACTTCCAAAAGTCCACATTGCTCAAAAGTACGTGCCTAAAGTCTCTTCTGAGACTAAAGGCAAATTTTATCTGTGAGTCTGAAAAAATTTTTTTAAGTTACATGCTTCCTTCATAAAATGACACAGGGTAAACAACCCCAACCCCCAAAGAGAACAAGAGAATTCCAAGGAAGGATCAGAACAAAGCAAGACCAAAACCCTGCAGGGCAAAAATTAAATCCTGAAGTTCCATGCGTGGTATCTGGAGCACAGAGCGGTGCTTTGCCCACTAGAGCCCACATGGAAACCCTCTGGGGCTGGATCTGCTTGTTGACTGCAGCTTTCCTTAGAAAACCTTCTACTTACTCAGCATTTCTAACTTCCTGGGTTCTCCACTGTAGCTTGGGGTTCAGTCTCGTGGCTTCACACACAGCCCACCCAGGGGTTTTCCATGGGGATTCTAACTCTGCCACACACTTCCTGCCCCCCAGACCTTCCCTTGAAGTCTTGATGGAAACTCTTCCATTCTACCAGCACCACATGGATGACACCAATGTCCACCATCAGCTCCGGCAGCATCCAGGCCCAGTGGCACCATAGTTGCAGAAGCTCTGAGAGCCTGGAGGGCTAAGGGTGGTATATGAATCCCGGGGAAACAACCTCCTAGGCAGACCTACGTGAGCAGGTTACCCCAGCACTCGCCTCTCAAAACAAAGTCTTTCAAGTAAGACTGTGTCTTTACACCCTTCAGCCTGTGATGGGTAGCATGTAGCTAATTTCTAAAATGTTCTCAAGGCATCTTTCCTGTTATCCCAGGACAAAATGCATGGCTTCTTTTAAATCTCTTAACAAGTATACGTTCTCTTACCCAACTTTATACTGGATTATTTTCTGGCCAAACTGCAAGTTATTCACATCTTTCTGCCCCTGCTTTTTGCTCCTGATTCTCACTGCAAATATGGGTAAAGGAAGCCAGCAATATCCATCTCACTACCTGAATGCTGTGCTGCCTTGAAATTTCCACCACCAGATAAACTACTCCATTACCTTTAAACTCAGCCTCACACAAAGTCTCAGGGCATAGACAAAGTATAGACAAATTCTTTGCCAGAATGTAATATGAATAGCTTCTAGTCCAATTCCTAATAGATGCCTTATTTCCATCTAAGACTTCATGAATACAGCCTTTACTTTCCACATTCCTCTCAGCATTCTGGTCTTCTGAAATCCCACAAGAATTGCCCATTAAGCTCTGCTTACAACATCCTAGGGCTTCTCTAGCCTGCATCTTTAAACTATTTCAAACTACTCTTGTAAACAATTCCAAAGGCCTCTGAAGCACGTGGTCAGGTATAATCAAAGCAAAGACTCCACTTCTCGGTGCTAATTTTCTGTGTGAGTCAGCTTTCTGCCACTGTGACAAAATAACCTGAGAAAAATAATTTATAAGGAGATGTGGAGAGTGGCGACAGTGATTGGGAGACCAGTGTCTGAGACTGGAGTTCCTGATGACTACATGGCTGTGGCATGCTTGGTGACTGGGAAAGTTTCTGTGCAAAGGAACAGGAATCCCAGTTGCTATGACAATGCTATCCATGGGTACACTGTGTGGTGGGAGTTTTATCAGCTTTGACCTTATTCTCAGGCACACAACTCCTGGGAATGAAGGCACTTCCTTGCTGAGATAACCACAATGTTTCACCAGTTCTTTTGCTCCTGAATCTGCCCTCAAATTAGCTTCTAAATCTGCCCATGAATTAGTAACTTTAAACAGTGGACTTTCTTGAGAGCTTCACAATGCTTCTAACGTTGCACATTACAACTATAGAATATAACTGAGGAAATAGCTACATACTGTTGCTACCTCTGTAACTTTCATGAATACAAAGAATAACGCTTGCATAGTCTTTAATCTGATTAATGAGACATAGAATAAAGATTGCTGGTATAATTCTTTAGGCCTGCATCTCCATCAGAGAACAGCACTCCACCCAATCCCAGGTTTTTCTTCAAGATCTGCATGTGTGACTCTTTATTTTTTTTAATCTCCCATCACCCCTCACTGGAACCTGCTAGTTTGGCCAACCTGGTTGCAGCAAGGAGAAAATATTTTTTTGTCTCATGGTGTCAGAGGTTTCTGTCAACGGTCACTTGGCAACATTGTTTCTGGGCTTGTGGTGAAGAAAAACACCATGGCAGAGAAGATATGGAGGAGCAAGTTGCTCACCTCATGATAACTGGAAACAAAGAGAGGGGACAGGGAAGGTGTCAGAACAAGATGTGCCCTTTAAGGACATGGCCCTGTGACCTGCTGCCTCCAAACAGGCCCCACCTTCTAAAATTTCTACCACCTTCCCACAGCACCACCTCTGGAGACCAAACCAACAATACGTAAGTCTTAGGGGGCAATCCAGATTCCCACCAGAACACCGCACTCATGTTTACTTAGGAAAACTCATTTCAAAAGAAAATTGTGTGCCTAGGGCAAATATAACTCTCCATGCCTAAAAAGGATTTACAGAAAATTGAATTTGGAGAGGGACCCAACGTGTTGTGCAAAACAGAAGAGGCTGGGAAATGCAGCTCAGAAATGCAAGAGGCAGAGAAGCATGTGTCTGTGAATGGCTCTGCACCTCCCAGCACAGGTGGGGCTCCCTCCCGCCTGCCTCAGAGAGGAGTTACCTAGCTCAGGACTCCCAGGACTGGGCAACAGAACCCCACTGTCCCCATGCATGCCAACACGATATATACCAGTGCACACATCCCCTCTTTTCTCTACCACCCCAAACTCCAAGGCCATACACTGACTCAGGCTCTCAGGGGGGCAGTAAGTATTTATGAACAATAATGCAGCCCACCACAGAATCCAAGTTAAAATGGATTATTAATTATACTGACACAGGGGACATGTGGGTTGGGTGCAGTGGTTAAGACACAGTACTGTTGGCTAATATTGTGCTCAATGTGTTGCAAACTCTTTGAGAGCAGAGAAAGAAGAAATTAATAGTAATCAAAGGAATTACCAAAAACTTGAAGCAGAAGGTACACACTCCAAATTTAAAAGGATGGATAATATTTTGATATGAAGTGCAGTGGTTTGAAGATGGGCAGTGTTCCTGACATGCAAAGGGTTGATCCTCAGAATGGCAGTGCTGGCAGATGGAGCTTCATAGAAGATCCTTGTGTCATTAGGGGCATGCCCCCCAGGGACTGTGGGACCCTGGTGGACCTTTATTGCTGCTTTCTGGCCCTAGATATGATCACTTGCTCCCAACACCTACCCCTACCCTTATGTGCCACCCTCTCTAGAGGCCCCAATCAATGGGGCCACCTCATTTTAGACTTGAGCCTCCAGAACTGGGAGCCAGAACCAATCTCTCTCTATTCCATCAGGAACCTGGGTGAGATATTTTGTTATGGGGATGGAAATCAGAGAAGCTCGGGGGTGATGGCAGATGGAGCTGTGCTGGAAGTCAAGGGACAAGGTCACAGGTGACAGGGCACAACAAGCAGTTGGTGCAGCCAAATATTAAAGAGCAATGCAGTGGGGCCACGAGGAGAGTGGGTTGGGAGACAACAGGGAAAACAGGGAGCAAAGCATAATGTGTTGTCTACGCAATGGAGAAAAACCAGTTCCCGCTATGCAGAAGGAACTACCGTCAGAGTCATGATTCAGTGCTAACTCAGCAGAGGTGCAGAAGACGGGGTGGAAGAAGTACAGAGAGAGAGATGAGGACACAGATGAAGTTATGGCTGTAGTTCAGGGACTACGAAGGGTCTGCAGAGGGCAACAGCCGTTCACCAGCAGTCACTCAACAAACACCCGCTGAATCTGCCTCTGGGGAGAGAATGGGGGCAATAAAAACTAGAGGCAGCTGGAGAAGACACAGACCCTGATCAAACCAGCAGTGGCCATTAGGGGCCTATTTGGGAGATACTGAGTGTGTCTGAGGGGGGCTTTGATTTGACCTCAGGCTCTTCACCAAGAAAATGAGAGTTGAGCCAAGGTATAAAATTAGATTAGCATATAATGCATTTTCTCCTGTGGAGAAAACAGAACATGCAAAACCCCTCTGAAGACAGGAACATGACATAGGAAGGAGACTGCAGAAATACAAAACTGAACACTATGGTGGGGGGCGGGGCATAGCATCAACTCCCCTCTGTGGTCATGACTTCAATATTTTTACCTGAATTCCAGGTTGAAAGGTTTTAAGCCAAGGGGTGGTGAGTGAATCTGCAGTTCAAAGAAAATGTTATCTCTGGTCTGATTAGAAGGGAATAGCAATAAACTTGGAGCAACTCATCATGAGGTTACCGTTATTGTGGTGTGAACTGATAAATACAATCAATAAGAGTATAAGTTATAGGTTATAGATTAGCAAAAAAATATAGATTATAGATATAAGATTTTGATAAATGAGATAAGACAATTTATAAAGCAAGAACGGTCACAGACAGGCCTGACTCAATTTTGCTGCCTTCTATAAAAAACTTACAGAATTTATTCTGAGAAACTGAAATGAAAGCTGTTTTCTTATAAAAATTGTCTTTCTGTACTTTGTACGCCACAAGTTGTGCCCTACTCAGGATGCAGCAGTGGTCATTGTGAGCTACATCCTGGGTGTGAATGCCCTTGTGGGTCTACATGACTTTGAAGTAGATTCTCGCCCCCCTGACCCCTGCCCAAATTCAGGATGCAACGCCTGCTTGAACCTGAGACTGTGGTCAACTGAACTGCAAAACTAATGCTATTTTAGTTTTTGTTTATCGCTTCTTGCTTGGTGACTGGGAAATTCCAGTCCTGCCTAGAGCCCACAGGTCCCACTTATTGATGTTTTAATTTCTGTGATTAGCTAGCTTACATGATGATCAGCAAGTCTCCGACTTGTGGTTTTTGTGCTTATATTCTCTTTGGATGGACCAGGAAGCTGCTGTCCTCCTACAGAGCTTGAGTCTCTGCCGTGGGTGACAGTCCCCAACCAGCTAAATAAAACTCTCTTTGGATTTGAAATGCAGACTTAGAGTGCTTTCTGGAACAGCTCCCCTAACACTGTCATGGGCCAAGGGAGAGGTCATCATAGGCTGAACCAGGGGAGAAGGAAAGGGATCCTTCAAAACCACGAGGTCTGGTCAGCACATCTAGGTAGATGCAGTTATATGCATGCAGAGGGAGGGAGGGAAGGAGGGAGGGAGAGAGAAACTGAGCACAAGAGTCCTGTTTTGAAAATGTTCAGTTTGGGCTGTGTCTTTTCAGACATCCAAGAGCAGCTGTCAAGTTTTCAGTGTGTCCAAAGGTCTGGAGTTCACAGAAAGGTCTGAAGTTGAGTGAGAACAGAAATGAAAGGTAGATGTGGGGCAGCAAATTGCCACACACATGCCAGTCAGTGTTCTGATCACTCTAGTTCAGGACTCCCAAAGAAAGACAGCCATCGTATCTGATTAGGTCAGTTGTTGGGGGTTTTTGGTTGGTTGGTTTGCTTATTTGGTTTTGGGTTTTTTTTTTGGCATGTAACTGCATACTTCGATTCAAACTGAATAACGTAATAAGGCAAATAGGCCTCATGCATCTGGAAGAAGTGAGAACAGTGAACTTCGATGTGGGTGATCCAAGGGCCCAGTCATGTCATCTGGGGCACAGATTCTTCCCCATCTCTGCTTTGCCATTCTTAGTAGAAGAGGGTGAAGCCTGCTCAGGTCCAAGTGTGACCTCTAGACCTGAAAACGACCAAAGGATGAAAACGACCAGTTTTTTTCTTGGTACCAGGGGTTGAACCCAGGAGCCTTAACCACTGGTCTATATCCCTAGACTTTTTTTCTTTTTTATTTAGAAACAGAATCTCACTAAGTTGCTGCGGTTGGCTTTGAACTCGCAATCCTCCTGCCTCAGCCTCCCTAGTTGCTGGGATGACAAGCGTGCATGCTGTGTGTGAGCTAATCTAAACCAGTGAGCCTTGGGGTCCTCTCCTCAAGTCCCATGAGTTTGGAATAACTCGCATATCAATGCCTGTGCATCACTGGCAAGGAGGTGGGGGACCCCTGTTGGCTTTGACTGTGGACGCCATGTAGTTAGTCACTACATCTTTCCAACCTAGATGGATAGATGGCAGATAGATAGGCACATTAATAATGCACAAGTAATAATAAAAGCCACCATTAAAAGTTAGTTGTGGCAAATATCACAGCAAATTCTCTACCTACACTGTCTCCTTTAATCTCCATTCCTGTCCAAAAACACACTCAAGGTTACCCCACCAGTCTGTGGCTAAGATTTCATCATTTGTGTAATTTCAAAACCTAACAACCACATAATGCTCTTTCTTTGTCCTCCACCAGTATTTTCAGTGTCAAGAACAGTTTTTTAAAAAGAAAACACGTTATTTTATCAACACACACTCACACAGAAAACATAAAACAATGACCTTTTGCAAAAGTTGTCATTGTGAGTTCTCTCGTTTCGTCCTGTGCATTTACATATTTACTTTGTAATCCCGGGTTAGATTTATATCCTTGTTTTTCTTCTCAACACTGTGTTGTACACATTTTAAAATTGTTTCTCCAGCCTTTGTAATCATTTTTTAATAACCTTATAATATTTCTGTGAGTGAGGATACAATAATTAAGTAAATTTACTTGTAGAAGCATATTTCCCATTTTGCATAGTATAGATAATGCTGTCCGACAGTTGCAGGCATGTAAGGAATTTCCCCCTCTTTTGCTGAATTATTTCTTCATTTTCCATACCAATGAGGAGAAACACTGGGCCATCAGGTAGGAAGCCACTTATCATTTTCTGGACATGGCCTGCCAAATTGCCTCACAGAACTGTTTACTAATTCTTCCTGCTACACACAGTCTATAAGTGTGCCATCAACATAACTATGCACCAGCACTGGTTATCGGGATGCCTGCTATACTTTATTATATAATGGAGATAAAATGGAAAATGCGTATTTTCTTTTGACAGCCAGTGAGGTTGGACATTTTCTGGTGTTTTTAGTCTCCCCTTATAAGTGCACGCATGAGAGTTCTCTGTGGGTACCTTTCACCTTCTGATTTAGAAGCTTTGGATAGTGTGTACTGAGGGGCTTGCGGAGGGTGGGCTGGGAGTTGGGGTCCATTTAAAGGAAGGGTTTGTGTGAAATGAAAAGTGCTTCCCGTACAGCTTGGGCTTTTTAAGACCTGGGAACGTGTTTTCAGCTCAAGGCAGCAAAGCCCTAGATGAGAGGGCCCCTGATGGGGCTGTTAGAGGGCTGCTGTTGCTGAGATTTATGTGGCTCATTCTGTGCTATAAATTCATTTCTTAGCCCAGTTTCACCACATGCCATAAATAACCAGAGCTGTGTAAACAAATGTCACCCAGACACATGAACCAATTGAAATTAGACCTAAAAAAACACTAATGATCTGGTGCAGTTACTTGATTCCTATGTATGCCCTGCCCTGAGGTCACTCACTCTTGATTATGCCCAAACCCACCCATGCACACATACACACATGCATACATGTGCTCACGTGTTCAAGCACGCGCGCGTGCGCAAACACAGACACACACACACACACACACACACACACTATGGCAGTTGAAGAGACAAATAATCTCAGAGGGTCATTCTAAGCCATGAAGGGCATAGAGAAAGATGTTGATAGATAAATAATTGCTACAAAAAATAAATATTTTTCTTAAACAATACTTCAGTACAATAGAGAGAATTACTAGCAGGCCCATGAGAAAATAAGACTCAGAGAAATAGGGACTGTCCCCAGCTTTCCTATCACTGCCTGTCTTCTCAGTGAGGGAATACAGAAATGTAATTGGACAGCTCCGTGGAAAATGGAAATGATCTTACAACCACAATTAAAACCAAAAGAAAAGGCAGCCAAGAGGATGATTTCGTGATTCAAGTTCACAATCAAGGTCTTCAAGGGTAGACTTGGCCCCACCCGATGCTGAGTGATTCTTAATGAATCAGGACTCTAGAAGTTTCCATGCAAATCAGAGAGACTCAGATGGGACGACAGGACCTTGCAAGATGAGTTTAAACAGCTATTTTAAATGACAGGTCCACACCATATTGAGTCCCTCCCAAGGGCCAAGCAAAGGGGTTTAACCCTCAGAAAACCCTGGCTGCAGATCAGAGGGCAGTGCGTCCTGACATCAGGTCTGCTGACTCCAAAGCCCTGAACCTCCCTGTCCTGTGCAATGGACAGGTGGACGCGGAGTCAATGCCACGGTTGAAAGTGCTTTCCCAGACATTGTCTCACCAGCTTTTCACTCAGGAGACACACTGAGGTCCTACTACATTCCAGGCCCTGTGTTCAGAACCCAGGATGCAAGAATAAATAATGCACAATCCCTGCCTTTAGTGTGATTCAAGTCTCGTGCCAGAGAGAGATTATTTTTTTAATTACAATAAAACATGCAACACACCATGATGGAGGTGGGCAGAGAAGCTCTGGGGATGCTCAGGGAAATGTTGATTTTCCCTAGAAGCAACTGAGGCTCAGGGAATTCTCCTGGTGTATCCAAGGTCAAACAGCTAATACATGCAGAGTTGCTATCAGCATCTGCCAGATGCCAACAAGCCACCAGGCATCTTTTTTCCCATCTGTAAAGTATGGATAATGCTAATTTCCCTGTAGGCTTATGATGAGGGTCAAGTCACAAAATACCTGCAAAGATACTTTATGAAATTTAAAGAATGCAATAAATGCTATTTATGATTACTATTATTTGCCACTACCATCGTGGCCAAACTCATGGTTCTGGCAAGAGGCGATGGGGGATTCGAAAATAAAGACTCACACAGGCAGTTTGTGAAGAAAATAGCTGGGATCAGGTGGAGTGCTGCTCTCTGATGGAGAAGCAGATCTAAAGAGTTACATCAGCAATCTTTACTTATATATGTCTGATTATCAGATTAAAAACTATACAAGCATTATTCTTGCTCTCAGAAAGTTACAGAACAAGAAACATCTATGCAGCTTTTCCACAGTTGCAATCCACAGTTGCAACATGCAATGTTAGGAGCTTTGTGTAGCGTTCAAGAAGGTCCATTGCTTAGAGCTACAGTTAAGCAGGCAGGCTCAGGAGTAGCAGAGCTGGGAAACATTGTGAGTTTGGACTAGATAGTCAGCAATGGACATAGAGCAGCTCAAAAAACAGCAGGCAGGGAAAGACAAAGTTCCCTCTGTTCACGAGCTTTCCCTTCATCGAGTTGTACACGTGTGCAGATTCATTTTTCCCATCTCACTCCCTGGTCAGTCCCTTGACCATCAGGAAGTCCCCTATGAATACTTGTATTTTTGCACTGACCTCTTACCAGCTGTGAACTGGTTTTTTCTTGAATAAATGTGAGTTGAGAACTGTGGAAAGAAAAGGTACTTGAATCATTAACATTAAACTGGGATGAGAGGTGGGAGGGAAAGGGAGAGAGAAGGGAAGTTGCATGGAAATGGAAGGAGACCCTCAGGGTTATACAAAATTTCATACAATAGGAAGTGAGGGGAAAGGGGAAAATAATACAAGAGGGAGAAATGAATGACAGTAGAGGGGGTAGAGAGAGAAGAGGGGAGGGGAGGGGAGGGGAGGGGGGATAGTAGAGGATAGGAAAGGCAGCAGAATACAACAGACACTAGTATGGCAATATGTAAATCAATGGATGTGTAACTGATGTGATTCTGCAATTTGTATACGGGGTAAAAATGGGAGTTCATAACCCACTTGAATCAAAGTGTGAAATATGATATATCAAGAACTATGTAATGTTTTGAACAACCAACAATAAAAAAATTTAAAAAAAAAAAAAGGTACTTGAATCCAAGACAGAAGGTTTCTCTCCTGGAATGTAGATGCTCCTTGTCATGTTAATGCTGAGTGATTCTTAGATAAGGGCAATGTCACTCACACCACGCCTCCCGAACCTCATCTGCCTCAAGGAAATGACAGTGCTGAGTCTGAGCTGGGAAACACTTGTCAAGAGAGAGCAGGGACTTGCGCTCCTGTGTGGCATCCAGCTCCTCGTGACCGACCAACTCTGCTTCCGTCAAGGCCTTCTCCTGGCTCTCCCCCTCTGGCTGACAGAGAAACACCCCACAGCACCTCTTCATCTTGTATCTGCCAAGGGCCTGTGGTGCTCTTGGAATAGGACAGAACTGGAGGTCACTTCCTTCCCAGTGTGGACTTCTCGGGCCATTGGACATTGGTGGCAGAGGACATTGATGGCAGGAGCATACCATCTCAACATTGCTGGTCACTCCCTCACTTCAGAGGTGGGAACACGGAGACCCACCCAAGCAGATGAGCAAGTGTGCTAGAATCTGGGATTAACATGGAACAAAAAATACGGAGGGGAGAGTGGGAAGCAGGATGAGTAAAGAAGGTAGCCAGCAACGTGGATTCAGTAGAAGCCTAGACTCAGCCTGATTCCCCCTGGGGCCCTGGGTTTAAACTGCAGCACAGAGGACGTCCTGCCCACATGCAAGAGAGCTGGACTCTATGGCACAGTTATTGGTCATGGGCTGCAGCTTGGGACGGGTGGAGAGCTTAACCCTCCAGCATCTCTAAGCAAGTGGGTCTCCCAGCCAAGCACAGCCCTCCATAGAAGAAGAGTGTCAGTGGGAGCCATTAGCCACCAACACCTGCAGTTCCCGGGAGAGGATGGGGACAGGAGGTGGGTACACTGACCAGGCAAATGGAACCTGAGTGTAGCACCTACCACAGAGAGGCTGTCTCTCCCTCAATTATACATTTGTGATGGGGATGGGGGTGAGGGATGACGTCAAAAGCGTGCTGCCACAGGAATATGTGACCTCAGGCAAGCAACTTCCCCTCTCTGGTCCCTGTGACTTCTTGCTGAGTGAGTTTATTGATTGTAAAATCCTTCCCGTCTCTACATTTCTGTCAAGGATCCTAAACCCCCATTAAGTTAGAGCCTGTTGGAGAGTAGCCACAATTCAAGATTACGATCTGGGAAACACTTCGGTCTCTGCCATCTTGGAGCCCAGAAGGACGTGTTTGGTGGGAAATTCAGGAGCGCAGTGTGAAAAGGGAGGGAGAATGAGGGACACAGTGGTCCATGCACCATGAGGCCCTCCAGGCCCTTCATCTCTGTATCTCCAGTGCCCCGCAAGCCACTGGTATTAAAAATGTGTATAAAGAAAGAGGAGAAAAGAAGAAAGAGAGGGAGGTAGAAAAAGGTGAGGGACACAGGGAAGTTAGGGACATATCTGGGAAGTACCCGGGTAGTGGATTTTGATTCCCAGATTTTCCTAATATTAGGCAACCACAAGGATACCTCTTAACATGTACAAATAAACATGGCGGGGAAATGCATGAAGGAAGAAACTCCAGAGAGCCAAAAGGAAAAGGAAGAGAGATTCAGATCTCAGAACCCATCAGAGGTCAAAGGGGGTGGTCAGTGGTGTCACAGGCTGCTGGGAAATCAAGTGGACAGGAACAGACTTTGACAACCGGGAGGGGACTGTCGAGTCCCTTCAGCAAAGGCCAGTTCTGGATGACATGAACCACTTTCCTTCCCGTGGCCGTGTTCTCCCGCGGGAGCCTGGCAGGGCTGCTGGGTAGAGTCCGGAGGAGGAGCAGGAGGCGTCGCAGGGGACGGAAACTCGGGGACCATTCATGCATCCCCAAGCGGGTAATGGCATCCTGCTTAAAACGCCCCCAATGCACCCCCTCCAAAGTCAGGAACTGGAGCTAATGGTGAAAATACTCCATATGTTCTGATTAGCTACAGCCTCATTACCAGGCGCCGGCGCAGCCTGCAGTTAATGAAATCCGGAGCCGGATCGAGGGAGCCCCCGTGGGAGGGGCGCCCAGGGTGGGGGGGGCGGCTGAGCATCCGTCTCATTTTTATTTTTATTTTTATTTTTCACATTTTATTCCTCCTCCCCCACCTCCATCCTGGAAAAAGAGAAAGAGCTACAAGAAAGGGGGGAGACGGAGACAGGACTTGGAAGAGCCCCCCCCCCCCAACCCAACAGCAAAAACAGCAATCGCTGTATTTCAGAGCCAGCGCACATTAGACTAAACGGCCGCGGAAGCCAAATGGAAACCGTAATTCTTCCAGTCCTTGCCGCCCCGACACGTGAAATAGGTTTGGCAGGGAGTCAAGGAAAACAGGGGCCAAGCCGCGCGCGTGTAGCAGAGAATCCAAAGGCTGCGCGCTGTGGGGAGCCAGATTTCTGCACAGCTCGGAAGGAGAGGCTTCTGGACCCGCTGGTCCGTCCAATTCTCCGCTGGAGCCAGGCCCTGCGGCTCCCAGAGACTCTCCAGCCTACAGGAGGGGCAGGCCAGCAGAGGTCTGCCAGTCCCACCAGGCAGGGCAGTCGGAGCTGGGAGCCTCCAGGCCACCGAGGACCAAAAAGCAAGGCACAGAGACAGCTGCCAGTAAGGGCTCTGGGAACATTTGTCACAAGTGGAAGAAAGGGACAGGAGGAGAGGAGGGCCACAGAGGGAGTTGATCCTGCTCTGTTCAGACCCTCTGCTGGGCGTTCCCAGCCTCTCCCTGAGTCAGTCTTCCACCTGCCCGCTTCCCAGAAGAGGAAACAGGGGGTCAGAGAGCTCAGGGGCTCACCTGCAGCCAGAGTGGGAGAAAGTGGGAGTCGCCACTTGAACCTGATCCTTCTTAATTACAAAATTCATGCTTTCTCACCTACCCCAGGAGTGGCAAACTTCTTCTGTAGAGTGTCAGACTGTGAATATTTTCAGTTTTGCAAGCCTAAGAGTCTCTGTTGCAATACTCAACTCTGCTGTTGTGACTCAAAAGCATCACAGAACCACAGGCAGTATGTAATCATGCAGACGTGGCTGTGTTCCAATAAAGCTTTATTTACAAAAACAGCTGGTCAGATCTGACTCTTGGGTCATAATGTGCCAATCCCTATCCTATTCTAATACAATAAAAAGAATATTACAGAGATTCTTGGGCCAGGGGAGTAACCTGAGGACTGTAACAAAAGCAATCAAAAGAATAAATTTATTCACATAATAGCTGGCAGCATGGTATAAAGGTCAGAGCATAGTTTTATGTAAGACAGTCCTGAATGTGAGTCTGATTTTGCCCCCACACAGGTTAGATAACCGGGTGCAAATTACTTAATGTCATTCAGTCCTTCTCTCCTCCTGCACTAAGTGGAGATGGTAGCCAAATCAACCCCAGTATCCACAAGATCACTCTTGCCACATGCTTTGCATAGATCTTAAAATATAATAAACATCCGGAAAATATCAGCTGCAATTATTTCAGCAGATACTTAATCTTCAATGGCTCTACACAGTGGGTCTCATCACCTGCACACCCTGGGTGAGGACACAAATGTCTCCACAGGATGAAGGACAGTGGTCATCCTCATGCAGCTGCAAAGGAACAGAGCTGGATTGGGAGCTGGCTTCTAAGTCTAAATCTCATTCTTATTTCACCCTCCTCCCCAGGGGGAGGAAAGAAATGCCCAAGGAGAAGACTTACAAAGGACAGAAAGCATGAACACAAAGACCTAATACCGCATACCAAAGCACAGGGACCTCATCTCTCACAGGGTGTCCTACAGAGTCACAAGGGTCATTACCCAGAGCCCCTGCCTGAATTGGGACCAGCCCTTCCAGGATAACTTTTCTGAAGACACACTCTTGATTTTAACAGCCTTAAAAATATTGTGTGATCGGGGTGCGGTGGCACATGCCAGTAATCCCAGCAGCTCAGGAGGCTGAGACATGAGGATCACAAAGCTAGACTCAGCAATTTAGCAAGGCCCTAAGCACTTTAATGAGACCCTCTCTTTAAATAAAAAATTAAAAGGGCTGAGGATATGGCTCAGTAGTTAAGCATCCCTGGGTTCAATCCCTGGTACTAAAAACAAAACAAAATTGTGTGTGAAAGCTGTGTCCTCTGATAGCTGTGCATAGTTGCAGAAGCCCAGGGGCCCTCAAGCCTCTGGCCAGTTATCTTCCTGCTGATCTGGGCCATGGCAGAGAAACGGAAGTGGCATTGTTTCCTTTCCATGGAGATAGCAAAGCTGCCCTGGTGCTCAAATGTTTTAGGAGTAGGAACAAAGCAGGCTGGGCAGAAAAACTCCTGCAGAAAAAGTTTAGGGTCAGTAAATTTAGATAAATAAGTAAACAGACTAAAAAATCACTGCCATGCTTGATTCCTGGAACAGGTGCCCCATTCTTCATGCCCCAGGGGTGTGTATTAGTCTCCAGTGCCTGCAGTAACAAAGTACCACAAAATGGTGGTTTACAAAAGCAGAAATGCATCCTCTCACAGTTCTGGGGGGCAGAAGTCTGAAATCCAGGTGTCAGCAGGCCATGCTCTACCAGGGCCTTCTAAGGCAGGGTCTATCCGTGCCTTCCCAGTTTCTGGAGGCTGCCCTGGCATCCTTGGGCAGTGGCCACATCACTCTAGTCTCTGCTTCCATCTTTCCACTTCCTTCTCCTTTGTCTGGTTTTGCTTGTCAGTGGATTTAGGTTCCACCCCAGAAATCCAGTGTCGTCTCATCTCATGACTTAATTACTCCTCAAAAAAAAAAAAAAAAACAGCAAAATTTAACTATACCTTTTCTAAATGGGGTCACATTCTGAGATTTCAGGAATTAGAATGTAGACATATTATTTTGCAGTGGTAGAAGGATGATTCAATCCACTAATCCACGACGGGATGCCTCATGATTCTGAATCATAATCACATTTCCTGATTCCAGAGAGTTCCTGAATATCAGCATGGTGGGACACCAGGGAGCATCTAATCAATGCCTCGCTCTCCTTCATTTTTCTGTGAAAAGTCAGAAGTCAGGCAATCTGCCCTGTCACTCTACTCAAAGCTGCAGAGTTAAGCCTACAACCTGCCCACCCATCCCCACATAAACACACCTGCCATCATCTGCCCCCCACATGTCTGCTTGGTCTGATTAGCTCAACCCCCAGCCAGCCCAACGTGATTGTGCTTTTATAAATTGCACCATACGTCATGCTGGGTGAATGTCCTCTTTTCTCTGGAACTTGCAACGGACTTCAACTCAGTTTTGAACACAGTTTTCAGAGAACAAAATCTTAGCTGATATCACTAATTCTGCTTCCTCTGTCCTCTTTGCTCTGGTGCCAATTAATTGATATTCAAATAGACACAAGAAAAGGTGGACTTGAATCTAAATATGGTGACTGAGGACAAAAGAGAAAGTCCTTTCAGCCCAATTTTCCCCCAAGAAGCAGGCACCTTACCATCCAAGACAGGCAGCAGAAAATAAGAGAAGGGTTAGGAGCCCTGCGTGGTGGCACACGCCTATGATCCCAGCAACTCAGGAGGCTGAGGCAGGAGGATCGTGAGTTCAAAGCCAGCTTCTGCAGATTAGTGAGGCACTGAGCAACTTAGTGAGACCTTGTCTCTAAATAAAATATTTTTTAAAAAGGGGGCTGGGGATGTGGCTCAGTGGTTAAGCATGCTGGGTTTAATCCCTGGTACCAAAAATAAAAATTTTTTTTTAAAAAAAGAAAGATTGGGGCTAACAAGGTGTACATTGTGAACCTTCTAGTTTCATAGAAAATGGGTGGTGTGGATGGTGTGTCACAAACACTGTGTGAGCACATATTTATGGGAAAATAAATGATCCATCAATAAACATCTAGGTGCCCATTATGCATTCCCAACCATGGAGGTAGAACTGATGCCTTAAAAAAGTTTACCTAGAATTTAGAAATTCATCTGCCATCTACAATGGGAATCTGGCCTGACAATGGTAAAATAATTACACTAAAAAAAAAAATGCTCCTGAGAAGATGGAGCAGAAGGTGGGGAAGGGGAGTGGTGGAAATTAATATGGGCATAGAGCCCGAAGTGTGGAGGAGCACAGCCCTGGACACGTAGAAGCAAGACTGTGTCCCTCCAAAGGCCACTGTCAGACAGTATGGCTGTGAGCATGCCCACTTAGATTAAGTTGTTACATTATCCCATGGCAGTTGGGATAAATTTATTTATTTTTTTCTGACTGAGATCATTCATAAATTCCCAATGCCTGTAAACAGTCAGGTACTTAATGAAACCACACTAATGGATGGTATGTGTGTACCATGGTGTATTCTCTTAATTAAAATTGTAATATGTTAGTGGTAAGAGGGCTCAGGGTCCTCCAAGGAAACGGAATTAAATGCATTTGAAGTGATTAATACGTGGAAACTCCCAATACCAGGCAGCCTTTATTATCCAGAGGATGCTGTATGCAGTGTTATTACATGAAGTCACCCAAGGCCGCAGCCCTGGAATCATGGCGCCTGCCTACGCCCACCACCCCCATCTCAACTCATCATCCTTCTTGAGAGCAAAGTCTTTGTTTTCCTCTCCTCTGGTTCTCCTGCTCCCCGTCTGCCTAACAAATGGCACACCCATAATAAGTGACTGTCTGCTAGAGCACAGCTTCCCTGGTCCTCAATAGTGCAGTGAGACCCCGCCCTACCTTCAGGAGATCCAGGTCTCAGGAGTCATGTGACATTGTGGAAGTCATGGCTCTTGCAGGGGCTGCAGAGTTTCCCTCTGAGAAAGTAAGGCTTTGAGCCAGTTGGTCTCTGTGGTTGACACTGGCCTACGAGAACGTTAAGGATTCTGTGACTCTTCCTTTAAGGCCACACATCTCGTTAAAGGGCCCTGGAGTTGGAGTCATCAGGCTAGATCCGTGAGGCTACTCAAAGATCAATATGATCTTTTGCCCTAAAGTGGTCCCTGATCTAATGAAGGAACTAGGACCTCCACGGCAGGAAAAGAATAATAAGGAATAATTCAACAGTTAAATAATAATCCATTTCTTTCTGACTATAGACAAGTCTAAAAAAGACATCATTTTTACAGAATAATTGGTCTAGATCAGGGGTTAGCCAACCACTGTCCAGAAGCCTAATTTGACCCACCACCTGATTTATAAATACAATTTTACCTTTGCTCTAGAACAAGAGTTAGATGGTTGCAACAGTCCCAAAATCAGCCATGGTGGAGATTTCTGGAGAAGCCCAGTTAAGACTTTTCTGTGGAGAAAGGGGGGTGCCACTCCATGCCCAGTGCTGGACATACTGAGACCAGGGGCCACTTCCTTCCAAGAGTCTGAGGTCCACTTGCCAGTTGTTTCCAAGGTCCCCTCTCCACCAGACTAAACTTCCCACAGAAAAGTTCCTGTATATTCATGTATATAATTCTCAGGCCTTGGGCTTCCTGGCTGGCCTCCTCCAGGGTCACTCCTCCTCCAGGACAGCAGCACAGCCCACATCCCGGCCCTGGGCAGTTGCTTTCACTGGGTGAGTGGTCCCCACAACAACTTTACTCCGGGTGCTGCATTTGGTAGAGCCCTGGCTTTGGCCTCACCTAGACCTTAATATAAATCCTGAATTCCCTTTCTACCTCTCTCTGAACCCTGCTTTCCTCATATTTTAAATACAGCCTGTAGGATTGCCGCAAGGGCAGGCGGTAATGGTGTTCATGAGCCCAGGACACAGTTAGCATTCAACAAACAGCAATTATCTTTATCATTCTAGGTAATGAAGTCTGATATCACAGGACAATGAGTCCACAGAGCAAGCTCTTACTCTTTGCCAAAATATCCCTTGTCTGTTCCCATAATAATAAAAAACTACAATCTCTTTTCTGGGAAAAGTAGAGTCCTAACTCACCCCTCCAGAGGTCTGAATCCATCACGAGTGGCCCCTCTAAGTCACATGGATATCTCTGCACTCCTTGCCTGGTTCCATCTGCTGTGCCCCTCACTCTGCTCCTGGGATGGACCTTAAACCTGGCCATGTTCCAGAAACAGGGCAACATGGGGGCTCTCCGATGCTGGAGACCAACCTCATCTCTACTTGTGTACCTCATCTATCCTTGGTAGCTCCACAAAACAAGCTCTTCCTGCCTTTGCAACGTGACTTTTGGAATACTTAACACAGTGATAAAAGCAGACTCCATATTGGGGTCTGGTAATTGGACCAGTGTAAAAACCAAAGAAGAATGTGATTTAGAGCTGAATTCCAGGAATATCTATGAAACACTCGAGTGGTGTGCAAATAATGGCCACCACAGGTCTCCTTGTCCTGATCCCTGGAACCCATGAATGTGTTACCTTACGTGGCAGAAAAGGACTTTGCAGATGGATTGATTGAGGGACTAAGAGATGGAGAAATTGTTTGAGATGTATGGATGGCCAAGGTGATTTCACTTAAAATTGGGTCCCCAAAAGCAGAAGTGAAAAGGACCTGAGCCACCACTGGTGACCTTGAAGAAAGAAGGGGGAGGCAGGCGCCAAGCATATGGGCATCTTCTAGAAGCTGGAGAAGGTCCGAGAGTCTCCAGGAGGAACACACCCTCTCCGACACCTTGATTTGAGCTCAGTGAGTCCTGTCAGACTTCTAGACTGTAGAACTTTAATCCTAAAGACTGGTTCTGTGTTTAAACCACTGTATTTGTGGCGGATTTGTTATAGCAAACTAAAACACCAGGAAACGCAGACAGGACGACGGAACAACACCTAGAAGATGATCAAGAAAATCCATGGGAGTTTTAGGAAAGAGGTGAAGGCGAGAACCACAGGGAGGTTGAAGGAGAAAAGAAACACCCCTGGTCCTCTTCTGCCTGCCAACCGACCCACAGCCTGGATTTCCAGCTGCAGGACCACCACCCCATAACGACGTCCACCAGCCACCTGGCTGGCAGTTCTGACCCAGACACAAAATCAGACATTATTCACCAGCTCCAAATTCATCCCCGTACTCCTGACTTTGATGATGAAGTCCCAAACTGCTGGCCAGACAAATCTACCCACGGACAACTCTCCAGGCTTGTCTTCAAGTTTATGCCCAGCCACTTCCTCCCTGCTCCAAAACACATCCACCCGCCCACACTATGTCACAAGGCTTCATTTGGCAAACAGGGGCACTTACAGAACTTCTGGAACCCACATATGGCACCTGCTAGTCCACTCCCTGGGCCTGCCCTTGGCCAGCTTGCATTCCCCACAGCAATCCTGGACTCCCAGCTCGAGCCTCCTTGGCACGCTTCCTCTGATCAGCTCCCAACCGAGGTCCTGTGTGTCTCTGTGACCTTGGACTTTTTGTGTGTTCCTCCATTTACACAGAACTGTGCCCTTTAGGGTAGAGCCTAAGTCTTGGCCACCCTGCTCTCAGCTGATGGAATCTCAACCCCTCTCCTTGGGTAAGTTGGAGGTCTCAGACATGACCCGGGGTCAAGGTTATCTCAAAGACAGAAAGACGGGGAAAACAAGGTCAGAGCTATACAACACAACTTTGTGTGATGGTGGAGAAGTGCCACACCAACCCCTTGGCCAGGGGTGACTGTAGAGCAGCCCTTGACAGCATAACTGAAGACCTGAACTTTGAATTTTATTCAAATCTAACTAATTGAAATTTTTATTTAAATGGACTCAAGTGGTTAGTGGCTTCCTGATTGGATGGTGCAGCTAGTGGAAAACCAAGACAAAAAGAAATGCAAGCAAAACATAAAGCCAAAGAGAGGTCAGGTAACGATGGCAAAACCACCGTACATTACACTGGAATCGAACAATTACATAAATGGATGGCTCATGGTGGGAGCCAGGTCCTTCACCTAGGAGAGGAAGGCTGGAGAATATATGTGGTAATGGGTCCGTCAGTGGATAATGGGTCAGTCAGTGTTCAACATGGAGTGTTAACTCAGGTTCAGCTTATAGATAGAAACAGATGATCACATATAGAAACATTCACAGGTACCTTTGTATGTGCCAATCAGCATTACACACATGCATTTCCTTGCTCTGTCAGCTGCAAGGACCTAGATGCATTCACATTCCACTAACAAGAAGCACATCTGGCCCCCGTGTCTTGGTTGGTCCGCAATAAATTAAAGCTTTTTAGAGAAACGACTCAATCTGGGATCAGAGAAGCAAATACACAAGCACAGAAATGAGCTTGGAGCATCTTGGAGCATCAGGAAGCCAGGAGCTAGAGAAACACACACACACACACACACACACACACACACACACAGGGGTGGGGTAAGCCAAGTATGCTGAAGCTAACTAAAAGGAGAGCCCTAGAATCCAGAGGAGGGGTCATTGGAGCAAAAATACATAAATAAGCATGAGGTATTAGATAATCCAACGTATGAAACAAATATCCATGTGTCCACACTGATATAGTCACGTGATTGGATAAATAAGCAAATGAGGGAGAAGAGACAAATATCCCACACAGAAGAATTTCACCCAAAGGACAGAAAAACAGCATTCTACAGGGATACAGCCACATCAATGTTTATAGCAGCACAATTCACAATAGCTAAACTGTGGAACCAACCTAGATGCTCTTCAATAGATGAATGGATAAAGAAAATGTGGTACATATACACACTGGAATATTACTCAGCAATAAAAGAGAACAAAATCATGGCATTTGCAGGTAAAAGGATGGAATCAGAGAAGATAATGCTAAGTGAAGTTAGCCAATCCCCAAAAAACAAATGCCGAATGTTTTCTTTGATATAAGGAGACTGATTCATAGTGGGGTAGGGAGGGGGAGCATGGGAGGGATAGACGAACTCTAGATAGGGCAGAGGGATGGGAGGGGAAGGGAGGGGGCATGGGGATATAAATAATGGTGGAATGGGATGGACATTATTATCCAAAGTACATGTATGAAGACACAAATTTGTGTGAAAATACTCTGTATACAACCAGAGATATGAAAAATTGTGCTCTGTATGTGTAATAAGAATTGTAATGCATTCCACTGTCATATATAAATTAATTAAATAAATAAATTTAGAATTAAAAATTTTTCAAAAGTATCAAGAAAAGAAAATTAAAGTAGAGGCTTTGCCTTAAGGAGGTAAAGCGTAATCCCCATCCTTGATGTCTGGACTCTGTGTAGTGATTTCTCCCCAAAGGGTACAATATGAAGGTAGGAAAATGAGTTACCTGTACAGCTGAAAGACTGACAAAAGCTACCTCAGGTGAGATCAAGGTCAATGTCACCAAGTCCTGTTGACGACAAGTCACATTGATAACCTGTACCCTTGATGTCATGTGATAACAGTGGGACTTTTCACCCTGAGGGTCTTCCTCCCCCAAACCCATGGCCCCAATCTAATTATGAAAAAACACCAATGAATCCCAACTGGGGGAGATTCTATAAAGACACCTGGCCAGCAGCATTCCTCAAAGCTGGCAGATTCTTCCATAACAAGGAAAAATCTGAGCAGCTCTGACAGCAAAGAGGATAAGGACGCCTTAATGGAATACCATATCCTGGTCAGAATCCTGGAACAGAAAAGAATATTAGCTAAAAACTAAGGCGATCTGAATCAAGTGCAGATGTTCATGAATAATAACGTGCGGGTACTGGTTCATTAATTGTGACAAATGTACCATAGCGAAGTAGGACATTAATAGCAGAAGAAACTAAATGTGAGGTATCTCTTCACAATTTTTATGTGAATCTAAAACTAAACTAAATAGTTTATTTGTTTTAAATCCAAAAGAAACAGAAAATAGATAAATGACTGATATTTTTGACACTGTATTTCTTGGGGAATCCTCACATCCCCCAATCTTAGCCCACATCCTCACTCCAATGGAGGGAGAGCAGATGACCCAGTCCTGGTCCACCAAACGTGGATTCCCATGGCCACTGTGATTGGTTCACAGTCCTGGCCAGTCAAGCATTCCATCTCCACAGCCACTGTGATTGGCTTACAAAGGGGCACATGATCCACGCCAGCATGTTTTGGGGAACTATTGGGGAGGTCATACTCTGTCCCCTCCCTGCCCTTCTAGGATCAGTAAGATGGAAGGTGACAGCCATCGAGTCACTAGAAGTTGGCGTCTTGCCTGAGAATGGTGCCAAGATGGAGGAAAACAGAGTTGGGAGGAGGAAAGAGGCAGATTCCGGTGGTAGTTGTTTAGCTCCCAGGTGCCATATTCCAATGAATAGCAGCCCTGGATCGCAGCTTGATGAGCTCCTGTACTTCCTCTTGCTTAAGCAAATTGGGGTTGGGGTTTCAGTCTTTTGCAATCACAAGGGACTTGACTAATACAATAGGTTTGAGCATAAGAGATGTTAGAGGTCACGCTGTTCCCAGCCTCTGTGTTTCCTGCAGAAACTTCTGCTCCCCTGGTGAACTGGTTCCTAAGTGATGCTCCCACCTGTCCTTTCTGGGCACAGTGATGTCTACTTGACAGGTAGAATCAGGGAAGGGAATGTGCATACAGAGCTTCACCCCATTTGGGCTTCCCTTCTAGCGCCTGCCCACCAACCAGATAGCTTCCATTCCTCTGTGGCCGCTCTGGGGCATTCACGCCAGTCAGGCCCATGCCTCCAATCCAGTGGCAGGTCTCAAAGGTCATCCTGCTCTGGCCTCTATCTGTTAGAGTCTATAAACAAGTCAAAATAACACCTGGCATTTTGCCAGGGGAATGTTGGAGTTCGTAAACAAGTCTGGATGGTGCCTGGCAAAATGCCAGAGGGAGTGGTTTGAGAAGTAACAAAAGCGAGCCATTAAGTGTGGAGATTCCTGATTGGTTGACTGCTGTATCTAGTTTATGCTAATTAGATAAGCTGTGTGGAATGTATAAATACTGCTCCTGTCCTGCAATAAACGGCTCCTACTCCTGCTGTATCAACGTTCACAAGTTGTTCGTCACCCCCCGGTTATTTTGCTGCAGCCGGACTGCGGCATCTATCTTTGACCTTTAGACTTCAGGCAGCACTTCTGGGTAAGGGTGACAGTTTCTTAGACCCCCAAGTTTCCTTTGGATCCATCTTCCCAAAGTCTCAACTCTTTAAAGGTAAAATCTAGAAGGCCTATTACTGAAGACCCAAGACACTCTCCAATCTAGCACAATCCATAATAAAAGTAGGAGTTTGTTCTCCAATTTTCTGACATCTATTTCTTTTTCTTTTTTACCTTTATTTTATTTATTTATCTGTATGTGGTGCTGAGGATGGAACCCAGGGCCTCACAGATGCTAGACAAGTGCTCCACCACTGAGCCACAGCCCCAGTCCCTGACGTCTATTTCTTATCCAGCTCTGAACTCAGGTTGGAAGAAAGAGTGGGATTAATTCTTGCCTCTCAAATCTTGGCAACAGTGGAGGATGCTTAGGGACGCGCCTGGCCAGAGGTCATTTGGTGGCCCTCAGGTAATTCCTCCCCTGTGTGTGGACAGAGAAAGGTGAAGGGTAACATGTCTTTTTAAAACCACATGAGGGGTCAGGAATGAGCTTCTGAAAGGATAAGGTCCTCCCATCATTGTGAGCAGCAGATACAAGGTTAGCATAAAATCCCTTGACATCTTTTCTTTCGCCCTGAATGATAAATACATTAAAATTAAAGGCACATACACTTTGCACTTTAAATAATTTCTAGGGAAATCAGTTTCCCCCTCCAGGGACTCCTCGGGCCACAGATCTTAAGAGAGCCTCCTCCCAAGATTCTCTGTCTGAGCTAATGCCTTTATCCCTCTGTTCAGCGGGGACGGTAACTTCTCCCATTTTTCCGGGAGATTGGCTGTGAAACCAACTTGCTTAATGCTTCCAAAATGCTGGGCAAGAGCTAAGAACTGGAATAAGGAAAAGCAGGAGTGAAGTCTGGGAAAGAGCACATGCTTTTTGCATAGATAACTTGGTGCCATTCTCTTAGTTTCTCAAGTCAGAATTTCTTCTATAAATAATTCACTGTAATGGTCGATGAGCTGGCTGCAAGGGGAAGTGGCACTTCATTGATGGTAGTGGAGGAAAGTGAAAACTAAGACAGTCTGGATGGAGAGTCAGGAATGCGGAAGGGGAAAACGAGACCCAGGTCCATCGGAGAGAGGATGGGAGTGAGCACATTCAGTAGCACTTGAGCTCTACTGATGGAGCTTAGACCTGTAGTGTTTGCCCCACTCCCCTGGGGCAGTATATAGCAGCCAGAAGAGGATTCTAGCAACTAAACAGAATTTCAAGTAGTGTTTGGATCCCATGTAGGACACATATAACTTTGATACGTACACTGGCTGTCCCTACCCTTGGGCAGAGGGAGAGAAGAAAGACACTGGACTGTACTAAGTCAGAATTCGTTTTAGCAGCCAGGAAAAAGTGGAAAACCTGAGGACCCTGCAGCCCAAACAACTTTGGTCATTGCCCAATGCCGTCACCCAAGTCTGTGGCACCCCGTGGTTCTTCCTCGGCTACGTAGCGTCATGATCCCAATGACCACAGCTTCACCTGGCTTCAGTCACATGGCTGGAAATGGAGCCCTGCGACCCAGGCTCAAGGCTAAATTCATGATTTGTGTTTTCTCCTCTAATAAAAACACCTCAACAGCCCCTCAAGAGTTTCTGTCTGTTGAAATACACATGAAATTATATTCTTTCTTCCCTTCGCCCACAAAGAGGCGCAGACCTGGAGTTGCAAGGTGAATTAGCATTGGCCCTGGGTTGAGACGGTCCTGGGCTAGAGTCCTGGTACCCTTGTTCAATAGCAGTGGGACCCAGGCCAAGGTACTCACAGGCCACACTAAGCCTGTTTCCCTAGGGACTTCTTCCATGACTACTCCCTGAGCACCTGTCACGTGCTAGGCCACTGGTCAAGGCCAAGGAAGCACAAGACACAAATACACCTGCACTCGTCTGAGCACCTGTACTGGGGAGACCGTGGGCAGAGAGTAAGATGACCAGCAGCAAAATAAAGAAGGAAACCATGCAGCACATTAGGAGTTGTGGCATCCTAAGGAGAAAAATTAAGCAGGAGGAAAAGGAAGAAAAAAGTAGAGGGAGTGTATGGGAGGGGTCTAGTTTAATCACAGGGCTTGGAGAAGTCTTATTACAGGGGTACAGTGTTGGAGGAGGGAAAGACAAACCAGACAGATATCTGGAGGGAGGTCCCTGGCAGAGGAAAGAGCCAGGGCAGAGACTGAGGGGGAGGTGCGGGAGGTGACGGGATGTTTGAGCAGCAAACTTGGAGCAGAGGCAGAGAGAGGGAGGATGCAAGGGAAAATGAGGCCAATAGACATTTGGCACAGAGGACAGGTCCCCCAGAGCCTCCCTGAGTGACAGAGCCATGGAAGGGCATTGAGCAGGCCTGTCTTGGCTTTATGTGTGTGCAAGCTTTGAGAGACAGGGTTGGCCTCCTACCAGGCACGAGAGGATGAGGCCCCATGCTGGTGGGGCAGTAGAGGTTGACAATAAGGACAGGGGCTGGCTGAGGACAATTAGGTAAAATAGTATCTGGAGTGCCGCAGTCTGGCTGGGCACAAAATAACCGAGCCACCACACAGCCTTGTAGGTTCAAAACAGGCACCCCTTTATTCTCCGCACTCCTGCTAACACCACACACACGGCCTTCTCCCAGGACACACCACACACCAATCGGAAATCCCTCCTCCGGAAATCCCTCCTCCAGCACTTCCCCAACCAATGGGAACTCTCCGGGAATCCCCACAAGAACTCCAAAGTAGCAGGCCTAGGCGGACAGCAGGGGTCTAATATACAATTGAATACACAGCTTAACATAACCATTATCATCTCAATGGCTTGCTGGTCACCTCTCAACCACTCCCTTCTGCCAAAATTGCCATGCATCATTCCAACTCGGCTATTGCTCTCAGCATCTCCTCCCTTCTGTTTAATTAAACACCAAGCATGTGGCTTAGGGACCATGCCTGTTAGGCTGTCCAATACTACATATGGTCCTTACCCGTCATTGGATGAGCTGACCTCAAGGCATCAGCCTCCTGTCTTAGTTTGGTACCACTGCAATTGGATCTTACCCGTCACTGACTACCAGTCCAACATACAGCCATACTTATGGATAGGCCTATGCACCAGTGGGGGGGTGAGGTTCTTTGCCTCACCTCTGTTGGCCCCCAAATTTTAGACCATCACTAGTAGAAGGGAGGAGGATACAGAAATGCCACGACACCAAGCCAATTGACAGCTCCTTTGGAAAAATTGTACCACCAGTGACACCATCAGCAAAGATACTCCAGCACTACCACAATTCGCTGCACCAACAGATAGTTCACAATGTATACAAGTGATACATAGTCCAGGCAAGTTCTGGAAGCAGTTCAAAGCAGAGGAATCTATCAATATGTCCATTTCCTCCAAAGTAAATCGACTCCTTGATTGAGCATTACTTGTTGAGTTATTATTCATTGATGCATCAGTTTATACAGTTTACTGTGATAGCTATCGAAAAAGCCGTAGTTTGGTTTTATCTTTGTCTTCACTGGCACTGGGATGAAGATAGGAATTCTGGCAATGATGGCTAAAAAAAATTATGTAACATTCCAACAGGTACTAAGAAAACAATTTTCTGAACAATTTACATTATCCTGAACAGAATTATTAAATATAATGAAAAGGAAAGGTGAAAGTAAACAAACAGATCTGTTAACCTCCTTATTTGTTCACATATTAAAACAATCCTCAACAGCTGTTTACCCAATTTAAATTAAACCATTTAAATCACGTGAATAATAAAAATATTCAGATCCATTTTTTCATGAGCGCTCCTCATATATGATCTATGGACATACGCACATACAGACATACAACACAAAACACAAGTGTGCACACAAACGTACAACACATAAGACAATAGTAAAGGCCTTGTAGCTTTAC
Organism: Marmota monax; assembly: GCF_021218885.2. Taxonomy (NCBI): domain Eukaryota; kingdom Metazoa; phylum Chordata; class Mammalia; order Rodentia; family Sciuridae; genus Marmota; species Marmota monax. The sequence goes on from NW_026695202.1 coordinate 7,764,438, forward strand.
ACAGGTGAAATCTCCATTGCAATGTTTAAAAACTCCACAGTCAAAAAATAAAACTGATCAGAAAAACATTAATCTAGGTCTGTATGAGCTCAAAAATAAAATAGAACTTTATGATGTGGGAAAGGGCAATAATAAATTAGATATTGAAAAAGACATCCTGGTTACCACCTGTGTTTTGACTCTTTTTTGGATATCCCATCCTTTTTCCTGTAACTTGCATAATGGTCTGAAGGTATTCCCACAAGCAAGCCCCAAGGTTTTTTACATTTGAAATAGGCTTTAATGGTGTTCATTATTCATTAGCCTCCAGGTGTGGGAGAACCACTGTTGCAGATGTAAGAATAGCCAAGCTGGAGCTCTGGATATCAGCTGTTATGGATTTGAGTCAAATCATCTTCTTTTTGGTCTGTAGAAATCACTTTGGTTAGTCTCTCTGGAATCCAAATCAGTTGCTGTTCTCCCTGTGGAAACACACAAACAGAACCCTGACTCCAGACAATCACTGGGTCAGGACCTTTCCATTGTCCTGTTAAAATATCCTTCCAAAGTACCTTAGGCTTATGTACATTTTTTGGATACATATGTCTTTCCGCAGCACTAAGCCCTGATGAATCCAAATTTTTAAAGTTTAGAGTAAAAAGGGTTATTTTAAGTTTATCTTTGGGGGATATATACCCCTTTCCAATTCTCTCTTTTTGCTTTAATAAGTACATTTTAATAGTTTGATGAGCTCTTTCAACTATGCCTTGTCCCTGTGGATTGTATGGGATTCCTGTTATATGAGTAATGCCAAATGATGAGCAAAATTGTTTAAAAGAGGTAGAAGTATAACCAGGGGCATTATCTGTTTTTAACTGTTTTGGAACGCTCACAGTGGCAAAATTTTGTAAGCAATGAGCTATAATATCTTTAGTTTTTTCTCCGGCATGAAGGGAGCCCATCAAAAATCCGGAAGAAGTATCAACTGTAACATGCAAATATTTTAATTTCCAGATATTGGCAAGTGTGTGACATCCATCTGCCAAATATGGTTAGGTATCAGTCCTCTAGGATTGACTCCAAGATTAACTTTTGGTAAAAAGGTCACACAATTTTGACATTGTTTTATTATTTGTCTAGCTTGTTCCTTAGTTATTTTAAAACGCTTTTGAAAAGTATTAGCATTGACATGGAACTTTTTATGAAAATTTATAGCTTCTTCTAGTGTAGAGAAAATATGTATGTCATGTGTAGTCTTATCTGCTAAATTGTTGCCCAAACTAAGGGCTCCAGGCAATCCTGTATGTGCCCTGATATGTCCTATAAAGAATGGATCTTTTCTGTCCCAGATTAGACTTTGTATAGTGGAAAACAAAGAGAAAACAGTATAGGAAGGGGAAATCCTACCAGCATCTTCAAGGGATACTGTAGCATTAACTACATACTGACTATCAGAAAATAAATTAAATACAGAATCTTTAAACATCACAAAAGCTTGTAAAACTGCATTAAGCTCTACCTTTTGAGCTGATTGTTTGGGTACTAAAAATGTAAAAGTTTGATCAGGGGTAACTACTGCTGCTGTACCATTATTTGACCCATCAGTGAATATATTTGGAGCATTCATGATAGGGGTTTTTCTTGTCATTTTTGGAAAAACTACAGGATGCGAAGACCAAAAAGACAACAAAGGATTAGATGGTAAGTGATTATCAAATGAAACATTAGATTTACACATGATTATTGCCCAAGTATTTAACTCATTAGCTAACTCATCAATTTGATCCATAGTATATGGAGTAATAATTTTATTGGGAGAAATTCCAAACACTCCCTTTGCTGCTTTTATTCCTTTGAGTATTAATTGTCCTACAGCCTCAGGATACCTAGTAAGAATAGTGTTAGGAGAATAAGATAAATGTATCCACAATAATGGACCTTCTTGCCAAAATACTCCTGTAGGAATATTTTCTGTTGGTAGTACAATAAATAATAAAGGCAAACTTATATCAATTCTATCCAAATGCATATTTTCCATATATGTTTCAATAATTTTTAATGCCTTTCTTGCTTTAGGAGTTAACATGCGGGGTGAATTTGGATCTGATGGACCTTTTAGGATATCAAATAAAGGTCCCAACTCTCCTGTTGGTATGCCTAGATAAGGCCTTATCCAATTTATGTCTCCCAATAACTTTTGAAAGTCATTAAGTGATTTGAGTTGATCTACTCGTATTTGAATTTTTAGTGGACGGACCATGGTTGAGGATAATAGAACTCCTAAATAATTAATTGGAAAATTTAATTGTACTTTATCTATTGCTATCTCTAGATTATAATTTTTTAATAAGTTTGTAAGTGTGGCATAACATTCTAGCAATGTGTTTTTATCTTTATGTGCTAATAATACATCATCCATATAGTAAAATATTTGTAGTTCAGGATTTTGATTTCTAAGTGGCTGGATTGCTTTGTTAACATAAATTTAACACATAGTTGGGCTGTTAGCCATCCCTTGAGGGAGTACTTTCCATTCATATCTCTGATCAGGACCTTCATTATTCAGTGCAGGGATAGTAAAAGCAAAACGTGGACTATCCTCAGGATGAATTGGAATTGAAAAAAAACAATCTTTAATATCTATAGCTAAAACATACCAGATTTTTGGCAAAGCAGACAATTGGGGAATCCCCGATTGAGCAGGTCCCATAATAACCATCTCATTATTAATGGCTCTTAAATCTTGCAATAATCTCCATTTACCAGATTTCTTTTTGATGACAAAAATGGGAGTATTATGAGGAGATACGGAAGGTTGTATATGTCCCTCCGCTAATTGTTGTTTGACCAGGTCATGGGCTACTTGAATCTTTTCTTTAGTCAGGGGCCATTGAGGAACCCATACTGGTCTTTCTGATTTCCAAGTAATTTTGATTGTCTCAGTGACCCCTTCTGAAAACCCAATCCATGTCTATTTATTCCTTGATCTATTTGAATTGGTGCTGCTATACCTTGTTCTTGTTCTCCTAATCTTTTTTCTTTCCTAAAACCTTGTCTAGCCCTATAGTGGGTGCATTTGGATTGATGTTATTTGTTAATGTCAAACCTAATTGATCTAGGACATCTCGTCCCCATAAATTTATAGGAAGATGATCCAATACATATGGCTGTATAGTTCCTTCACATCCTTCAGGATCCTTCCAATCTAATACCATTGCACTTCTATGGGGGTTAGTCGCCACTCCTAGGCCTCAAAGAGTTTGAGTGGCTTGTTGTAATGGCCAATGTTTTGGCCATTCTTGACGAGAGAAGATGCTAAGGTCTGCACCTGTATCTAGTAGCCCATTAAATTCATGTCCTTGAATATTTAGTTTTAGCATGGGGCAAGAATCTAAATTTAAAGAAAACATAGCCCAATCTACACCTGTGGAGCCTAATCCCCTGGAACCTCTTTGTACAGTATGGCTGGAAAATTTATCATGTAGGCTGGGTATTATTAGTAACTGTGCTATTCTATCTCCTGGTGAAATTACTGATATACCCTTTGGAGAACTGGCTATAATTTTTATTTCACCTTCATAATCGGGATCAATTACCCCAGGACTTATCATAAGTCCTTTTAGAGTAGAAGAGCTGCGTCCAAATAATAAGCCTACTGTTCCTTGGGGAAGAGGTCCTTTTACTCCTGTGGGAATGATTTGAACTCCCATCTCTGGAGTTAGTACTGTTCTGGCAGAGGCGCAGATGTCCAACCCTGCGCTCCCTCTGGCTTGTCTGATGAGGGATCTAATGGATAATGTGTCCTGGGCACTACCCTGATGGTGTTGCTGGGTTCCTCCATTGCCCCGTACATTTGTGGTTGTGGGCCCCGGAGCATTGGGCCCCCCGTCTGTTTTTTGGCAATGGAGTCCGATGCTTTTCTCCACGATATCGTGGGTAAACACCTGGTCCTTGTCCGTTTTTTGATAACGGAGTACCCTCTATGGTGGTTTGAGAATGGCATTCATTAGCCCAATGTCTCCCTTTACGGCATCGTGGGCAAATACCTCGTATTCTACTCCTTTGATACCTAGCTTTGTTAAACCCTCCTCCTATGGGGCAATTCCTTTTAAAATGTCCTGTTTGTTCACAATTGTAGCACGTTTTCGGCCTGGCATCTAAAGCCTGTTGTACTGCAGCTGCCAGGACTTGCCCTTGTTCATTAATGTCTATACATAATTTGATATATGTGTTTAAATCTCCATGTTTCCATGGTCTAATGGCCTCCTTGCACCATCTGTTTGCTTGCTCAAAGGCTAGCTGTTTAATTAATGGCATTGCTTGCTCTGTATCCCCAAAAACTCTGATAACTGTTTGAATAAGCCTATCTACAAATTCAGCGTAAGGTTCATTAGCTCCTTGTATTACCTTAGATAATTGACCTTGTAAATCTCCATGTCCTTGTAAAGTCTTCCATGCCCTAACTGCATCTGCAGCAATTTGTGAGTATACGCCAGGATCATATGCAATTTGTTGCAGCTGACCCTCATAAGGTCCTTTTCCTAACAACATATCTAGATTTCTCTGAGGATAACCAGCTGCTGCATTTCGCCTAGCCGTCTCCATGCAAAATTCCTCATTGGCAACCTTCCATAACAGGTATTGTCCTCCATTTTGCACAGCTTTACACATACTAGTCCAATCTGCTGGCGTCATGTTCAAGTTGGTAATGGATTCAACCAAGCTTACAGTGAAGGGTGCTTGAGGACCATAGGTTGTTACAGCCTCTTTTAGCAGCTTCACTGTTTTGAAATTTAAAGCATGGTGAATTCATTGTCCTCCTGCCTGTTCAAATACAGGGCATGCAAATCTTTGAGGTCCTGTCTCAGGATCCCATCTATCAACTACGGGTTTGAGGGCCCCATAGGCAGAGCTGTTGGTTGGACACTTACGCCCTCTGGTGATAGAAAGGTGTTAGCAGCAGTCTCCTGTTGTAACTTTTCCCCTCATGGCTTTTTCTGCTCTAAACTTTCTTCCCCTTTCTGACTATCTCCTGAGGCCTCCTCTTTTTCCTGATCTAATATGTCTTCTACCATAATCTGAACTGAAAGGTTTGGACTAGGCAAACAAAATCATATCATCATCCACAATGGCAATGTGCCAACTGGCAGAGTTCCTGGGTTTTTCTTTTCCCTGTCCCTTAATTCTTCACCATGATGGTCCCATTGTGATATATTCAACAATTCCTCCTTAAAAAGCCATGGGCTACATTTTTGTATTGTATCAACGTATGCCCTGACTCTTTTTGGTTTTACTGGGGTGCCTCCTTCCTCTAACAATTTACTTAACATTCTTTTGGTTTGTTTTTTGTTAATTTCTGACCCCATATTTCTGCTACAAGGATAACGCAACTCAAACAGATAACTCAAAACAAAACCGAAGCAAAACGGAACAAAAAATCGTTGTATCAATTTTCCTATTTTTTTGAAATGTATATTTGTGGTCTATCTCTATCTCTTCCTCAGGGCCGAACAACTTCAAACCTTGAGCCAATCATTTTTCCCAGTTTGCCTGAGAAAGTTCTAGGGATAGGCAGCTTGAAACAAAAACAAAATAAATCAAAACAAGAACACATTGTTTTTTGAAATGGTCACCCATTCTCTCGCCTTCCCTCAGGGGTGAGCAATTTTACTTACCTCTGAGCTTCAGGCGTTCCCCGCACAGGCCACCAATTGCCGCAGTCTGGCTGGGCACAAAATAACCGAGCCACCACACAGCCTTGTAGGTTCAAAACAGGCACTCCTTTATTCTCCGCACTCCCGCAAACGCCAGGCACGTGGCCTTCTCCCGGGACACACCACACACCAACCGGAAATCCCTCCTCCAGCACTTCCCCAACCAATGAGAACTCTCCGGGAATCTCCGCAAGTACTCCAAAGTAGCAGGCCTAGGTGGACAGCAGGGGTCTAATATACGATTGAATACACAGCTTAACATAACCATTATCCTCTCAATAGCTTGCTGGAGTCACCTCTCAACCACTCCACTCCATTCTGGCAAAAATGCCATGCGTCATTCCGACTCGGCTATGGCTCTCAGCACTGGAGAGCTGACCCAGTAAGTGACAGCTATTATTACATGGGTCCTTTCTCTGGGGAAGACCATGTTCATCCTCATCCTTATGACAATGATCTTAATCAGGTTTTATTATGTGAAGGGCTGAAACTTCTAGAAAACTAGGCATATGTCTTTGGGATATATTATACACACACACACACACACACACACACACACAACCCTGTTTCTGGAGGAAAACATAGAATAAATGATGAGCATCTCCTTAAAGAAAAGATTTGCCTTTAATCAGTAAATTGCTTTGCTATAGAACTGTTTCATGAAGAAAAATTCTCTAATTCCATTCTATTTCTACTTCTTTCTATTCTTTCCGATTCCCTAAATTTGTTGACCTCTAAGGAGTGAAACAATAACCACGAAATAACTAAAAATTCCTTTTGGTTTCAGGTTTTGGTTTTCCCTGAGAGGATTCACATTAGGAGCCCCCTGCCTAGTTGGTTTCACGTTTACAAAATGATTTTAGGTAATTGCTTAAGTCATAAAACAATGGCTAAAGTGTGAAAATTTATGCACATGCATAAATCATGTCAGTGGCGCCAGCCATGCTTACTTCGAAGGAACATCATCTTCAGGGCTGTGGGAAGCTCCTCGTATCTCTTTCTGGTGGAGACGAGTGGTTTTACTGTTTTTCTGAAAATTAAACCAAATACTAAGCTTTAGTTGCATTGATGATGATTGTACATTGGGAATTTCATGAAGTCAATGGTTATAATATTATTCTTGAATTTTGGATCAGCTGCAAAATATGTGCTTGGTTCATTCATTTGACAATATTCATGACCCTCTGCTATGTGACACCCCTTGTTCAGTTGCTGGATATACAAAGGAGAAAAACACGGCTCCTGCCCTCGGGACACTTCCAAGCAAGAGAAGCAAGCCAAAGACCATGCAGCGCAGCTGGATGACTGTACCTTGGTGTTCTGTGCAAAGCACGGTGGGAACAGGAGGGCAGGACTCTGCATCAGAGAGCCGGGGAGTCTTCACAGAGGAGATGGCCCCTGAGGGGACGCTTAAGAGAGGAGTGGGTGTTTTCTGGGGAAAAATAAAATTGAGGGAGGGAAACAGTCCTCCAGGAAAAGAGAGAGTGTGCACAAGAGTGAACAATAAGGGAACGAGGAACCAAGAAAAAAGAAAGAATGGGCAGCAAAGCGTGGTGGGCACCGGCCTGTAATCCCAGTGGCTCAGGAGGCTGAGGCAGGAGGATTGCAAGTTCAAAGCCAGCCTCAGCAAAAGTGAGGTACTAAGCAACTCAGTGAGACCCTGTATCTAAATTAAATTCAAAATAGGGCTGGGGGTGCGGCTCCGTGGCCCAATGCCCCTGACTTCAATCCCTGATGATACGAGAGAGAGGAAGGGAAGGGAAGGAAGAGAGGGGAGGGGAAGGAAGGGGAAGGGCAGGGACAGCCTTCCCAAGGAGACACTTGCAGATATTTCAGACAGGTGTCATGAGGTCATCCCTTTAGGAAAAACTACAGAATATACAAAAAGATGCAGGATGACCTCCACGTCCTCCAAGGTGCATTCTGACCCAAGAGTCCCATGATTAGTCAATCTCCCAACACCTCTTGAGCCCTCTGCATGTCCCAGGTGCTAGAACTTCAGCGATGAATACACCTGGTGTCTTCCTTCAGCGATTTGTGGTCTTTTTATCTGTGATGAAACTCAGAAGCATATAACTACTTTTTCCTGATTGATAAATCAGAAAGAGATACAGTTCTACCTCATTCCAGCACGTCACTGGGCTACTGACTTACCCTTTGAGGACCTCAGTCACTTCATCCATGAAAAACGGGCCAGCAAGCCCACTGCCAAGAGCAGGAGAATACACAAAACTGTCTCATTGCCTAACCTCGGAGCTGACGCTCAGCAGATGTTCGACAAATATTTAGTTACACATTTTATTTGAAAAGGATTTCCATTTTTTTTAATTGGAAACTCAGGTGACAACTGAGCAGGTTCTAGGATTGGGGGAGAGGGAGAGGTAATTAACAATCCTGTTTCCTCTTCCATGTTTCACCAGCCAAACTCTCTATTGGGCTGGGGTTGTGGCTCGGTAGAAGAGCACTTGCCTAGCATGTGTGAGGCACTGGGTTTAATTCTCAGCACTGCATGTAAGTAAATAAAATAAAGGCCCAACTGTCTATTAAAAGGTAGGTTTGAGGGGGAAAGAGTGGTCCACAGAATAGATCTGAATGTGGGTAGAGAGGTCTATGTTTGCTTGGGATGTATCCCCAGCACCTGGTACAATGCCAGACCCAGAGCAGATGCTCTGAAAATAACGGTTGAATGACTCCGTGATCTTCAAGTTGGAATCTGCCTTCAGCAATTTATCTAGAGAGCTGTGTCGCTCTGGTCTTGGATAATGCTCATGTTCATTGGCCAGGGCACACCCACATGTTGAAGATGGCTGCAGAAATTAGGTTCAAGCCCGTGTATTCAATGACCCTTCAAGTTGTGAAACTTTCTGTCATCAGCTGCTTCAAGCACCATCTCATGAATGAGAGTTGATCCACAGGACCCCAGAAAAACACACAGAGCAACAGAAACAAGTTACCTGGAGGTGGATTTCAGCTGAGCCCTATTCTAGAGTAGTTCCTCCCATGGCTGCTCCACTTGGGGGTGGCCTCAAATACTGAGCTGTCTATCACTGGTGTGTTCTGGCACGAGACTGGGGTGTGCATTCTCTAGCATCAACTGAGAAAATGGACAAGATAATCTTTTGGTTCTGGGTTTCTCTGTGGATATTTGTGGTTTTCATCTGGGTATCTTGCCTCTGTCTGGTGAACTCCCCTTCCTTCTTCCAGGTCACTCTGGTAAAGTGGCCAAATACACTTCATGCCATACCTTGATCCTCGTCACTGGAGGAGTGGGCTCAATCAAAGGTATGAAACCTGCATCTCCTTCAGAGGAGAAATCTGAGTCTTAAGAGTCTGAAAGCCAGAAGTCGCTTCCCACTGGTCCTCTGGGAGCAGCAATTCACAAAACCAGTTCATGTACTTCTAACACGGAGGGTAGAGGTCTTGGTCCCCTGGTTACCTAACTTTCTGCCAACTGGTTATTCAGCAAATGCTTCCATCGCAGGAGCTACTCAATGGCCTTTGAATAAACCCCCTCCATTACTCAAGCCAGTGAGTGTGTCAGTCTCTACTGCCTGCTGAGGGAGAATCCGTGCAGAGTCTGTTTATCAGTTCTGTGGCCAATTCTGCAATCCAGAGCCTAACATGGCCTCCTGGTCCTTCACCAAAGACATACCACAAGATGAGGGGATCGTCAGCACGCCGAGCCATCTGCCATGGTGTCCACATGGCCAGGACTGGGGACTTGGAAGGAAGGCAGTGTCTTCTGCTCTTTCCAGCATCTCTCCCCCTCCCCTGCACTCTCTCTAGGATCTGCGTTTCCAGATGAGAAGTAGAACAGCCTAATTAATAAAGGGGCAGAGGATAGGAGAGAGCTTCCTGAGAAGAGAAGGGAAAAAAATAGAGGGTAAGCATGTGTGTGCCTTGCCAGAGTAACTGCCCCACAAATGGCCCCTGTGATGGTTGAAACACAGCCTGGGCCACCTAATCACCAATTACCGGGCACTCTAACTGTCAAAGTAAAACTCGCCCACCCTGGCTGCCTGTCTGACAGACGAGTAATAAAACAGAGGAGCCGAAATCACCGTGCTGAAAATAGAAGCTATTAACTTAGCAGAGACTACAGGGCCGCCTTGCAGATGACCTTGGGATGACCCTTGAAGCCAAATGGAGAGGGTCTCAGGAAGAGGCTTTGCTTTTCAACACCCCTCAGATGAGGCTCAGAAGAGAAGGTGGGTACGGGGTCCCCAGGGGTCAAGCAAGCCACTCTTCGGATCCTAATAGAGTCTGAAAGGGAGAGTGGTATGGTAGAAGCAGCTCTGGGCTGCGTCATGCGGGCTTGGGTCCAAAGTTGGGTCTTACTGCTGACCAGTAAAATGCTGCACTGGACATTGACAGTGCAATTCCTTCCCCTTTGCCCACTGGCCTTCCTTTTTAGCAAATATATAGAAACCACAGGGGAAATGAATGGCACTGCTTCTGGGTCTCAATAATAGGGGGCCTGATCAGCAGGGACTTGCTGGCTAGATGCTCTGCGACGCTCACAATTGTGCCACCAAGAATTACCCTGTGACCCTCACAACCTCCAATCATCCTGGAAGGCAATCCTGTACAGGGGGAAAAATAAGTCTCCAATGATCTGAGCTGAGACTATTTCTTGGTTTTACATATAAACACAAAGTAATTTTTGCCCTGATTTTACACTGAACTACCCAGGAGTTCAATTACCACGTAAATCAAGAGAATATTGCATGAGTTTTGCTCTGAACCTCCCAAGAGTTGAAAGCGAATTCACAAAGCATCCCCCATAGCAGGGCTCCCAGCAGCTTTTGAGGGGTGTTGGCAAAACAGGTCCCCGGGATCACGCAAACCCCAGTTCGTGGTGATTTCTTTGCACAAGCATCTGATTACTTCTTATTTTCAGCTACAGCTTCACTCAACGCATTATTTCCTTATTAAATAATAGAGGCACAACTGTCTCATTTCATACAGCTTTGCTATTATTTCTCCTTTATGTTATAGGCAGGGGATATATTTACTTTTTAATTTGGTGTAGAGGTAGGTCTATTAACTATGACTTTCATGTAAAGCAGACCTAATAAGATATTTGCATTCATCAACCCAAGAAGTGCCAACATCTGTTTCTCAGGAAACACACCCTGAGGTGGAAGGAAACCTACTGGAGGGTGCCCTTGGGATCAGCTGTGAGGGATCAAGGAGGCAGGATGGTCAGAGGGAGAAACTGAGCCGTGATTCAGTCACGACACTGGTGTCACCCTGTCCCACAGGGAGCTCCAATGCTGGGATGGTATTCAGAGTGGTCCCAACGTGGTCTGGGCTTCCCTATTCCTTTGCTTATTGGACACTCAATGCAGGATACCTCTGGCAATGCCGCATGAACCTAGGAGGACATGAACTTCTGCTGAGGGCAGTTCTTCTCTGTGACTCAGCTGAGTGTTCTCTACATTCCTGGAAGCTGGAGGTTGAGGGCTTCTGACCCCAGGAAGGATCTGGGCAGCACACATCTACCTTTGCCCTGTTCAGACCCGTGTGCTTCGTATAGTGAGTTCTATGAACAGCCTCTATGTGACTCGGTTTGGCCTCTTTTTCTGGGAAAATCTAAAAGAAAAGCATATTAGCTTCCTCAAGCTACCATAACAACACACCATAGTGTAACAACTTAAACAACAAAAATGCATTTCTTAAAGTTCTAGAGGCTGAGAAATTCAAGGTCAAGATGCTAGCAAGGTAACCTTCTCATTATGTGCTCCTCTCCTTTGTGTGTGCATGGAGAGAGGGGGAGAGACTCAGGTGAACTCTCTGACGTCTCTTATACGGGCACTGATCCCATCAGACTTGGAATCTGCCCCCATGACCTCATCTAGACCTGATTATCTGTCAAAGGTCCTGCCTCCAAATACGATCACAGAGCTTTATGCAAATTTTGAGGGAATGCAATATTAAGTCCATAACATTACATCTGTTATCAGTTAGAATTCTCTGGATAAATTGAACTAATAAGATATACATACATATTTTATAGGCATATATTCTTGTGTTTGCATAAGCACAGATGTTTATATATTTATTTATGTGTTTGTGTAAAGAGACCTATTATAAGGACTTGGCTCACATATCGCTATGGTTTGGATAAAAGGTGTCTCACAGAAGCTCCTACGTTAATGCAGAAATATTCAGAGATGAAATGATTGGACTGTGAGAGCCACAACCTAATCAGGTCCCCTAGTTTGCATGGACTGACTGGGTGGTAACCGCAGGCAGGTGAGGCACGGCTGGAGGTGGTGGATCACTGGTGGCAGGCTCTGAAAGGGGGCATCTTCCCTGTGGCCCCTCTCCTCTTCCCTCTCTGGCTTCTGGCTGCCATGAGCTGAGCAGAGCTCCTCTGTCACACCTTCACCTTGGGCTCAGAGCCATGGACTCGGCCAGCCATGGACTGAACCTCTGAAATCGTGAGCCAAAAGTACCTACTCCTTTAAGTTGTTCTTGTCGGGTATTGTGTTCACAGTGAGGAACAGCTGACTAACACATAAGATCATGGATACTCTAGAGCAACAGCCATCGGGTTTTCAAGCCAAGATGATCCGATGTTCTAGTCCAAATCCAAAAGCAGAAAAAGGCCAAGGTCCTGGCTCAAGATTTCATGCAGGCAGAGTCCTTTGCACATGGCCTTTTCTGCTCAGATCTTCAGGACTCGGGGGGAGAGCTATCTGCTTTGCTGAGGAGGGTCTCTTGGTGGAGGATCTGAGATGACCACGTGGAACTCCAAGCCTGAAGTGAATAGGATCTGTGTGCCATGCGGGGAATGCTCCCCAGTTTTGAACCAACACCTCTAAACACACAAAGCCCAGAGTTAGGGGAGTGAGAGGCACAATCTTTCCAAACACATCAGTGGGCGTGATGGTAAGTGGGGCCTTTCCTACTCCCACCCCCGGTTCTCAGGCCCACGGAGGCTCCCTGCCGGAGATGGGGCACAGCAGAATGATCGAGGCAGTGCAAGGTGGAGGACTGTGTCCCATCCTGGACCATCCCCAGCTCTTTCCTCAGGTGTTCTTCCAAACGGCTATTTAAGCATTTCAATGGGTGGTGCGCCATGACATGTGGCCGGTTTATCCCAGTCCTGTGTCCACTGTGGCACTTCCATTGCAATACGGTGGGTTCCCTGGTCCAAGACAATATGATGCAGGATTTCCTTGAAAATAGATGAAATGTTCTCTAAGCTCTCAGAAAGTGGCGTTGGCTGAGGCCACACCAATAGGAGAGGCAAGCTCATCATTTTAGTCAGCTTTTTTTGTCACTGTGACCAAAAGGCCTTATAAGAACAATTTTGGAAGAAAAAGTTTACTTTGGCTCATGGTCTCAGAGGTCTTGGTCCATAGACGGCCAACTCCATGGCTCTGGCCCAGGGTAAGACAGAATATCATGGCAGAACATGGCACAGAAAAGTAGCTCAGGATGTGGTAAACGGAAGCAGAAAGAGAGCTCTCTGCTCAACAGTGACAAAACATAAAACCCAAAGGCACACCCCAGAGACTCAGCCACACCCTACCAGCTTACAGTGACCACCCAGTTAGTCCATCAGTGGATTAATCCACCGATGAGGTTACAACTCTCATAATATAATCATTTCATGTCTGAATGTCTTGCATTGTCTCACACGTGAGCTTTTGGGGGACACCACATACCCAAACCATAACATAATGCAAACAGAAATTCCAGTCAAGATGAATCACAGCCCTTTCCAAGGTGAAAAGGGTCCAATGTAATTCACTCGTCAACAAGGCCACCACGTCACTGGTTGGTCTCCTCTAGAACGGTGCCATGTTGGGCGATCCGCCTTGATCTCTGTGGCCGTCAGAGTGAACATTCAGCAGTAACAGGAGCTGGATCAGCCTTCATGTTTAGGGGAGCACAGTGATGGCCTCTGTCCCAGTCACCATGGCTACTCCATGGCTGAATTCAGTGGCATGGCAATGACAGCTGGCTGACCTCACCTGGCCAGGTCATGTGTCTACTCTGTTGTATCCTGGCCATTAGCAGTAAAGGCTATGAGCACCCCTCAAGTCTGGCAGAGCCACATGTCATCGGGTAAATAAGGCAACGCAGAATTCCCAAGAGCAACATGTGCTGCCCCCAGGAACCCAAACACCCTGACAAGCACTGCACTTCCTCTTCAAAAAGGAAAAGAACACAATACAATGTTTGGCTTTTATTTTAAAGAGATTCCTCTGTGCCCCACATCATTGAATCCTCAAGAGCCCACTGATGTGAGGCTCCCCTGAAATTTACCTGGACTAATCCCCTCTCTGGGTACCTTTGTCTTGCGATGGCCTTTTGCTTATCAGGCCTGACTAACAACAAGTTGGGTCTTGACAAGGGGTACAAATGCAGTGTTCTGCAGATATCCCCGTCCAAGGTTGAGGTCCTGTTCTCTGCCGGCCAGGGCCTGGCCTGGGCACAGCAGCCTTGCCTGGGCTGAGAACACAATCTCCCCCTGGGTTCTGCTTTTCTCCTAATTGATTCCCAGGTTCAACCCCCATCCTTCTCTGCCCTCATGCTATGGGGGGAAAAGACCATCTTCAGGTGCCACCAAGGAAGCCGTCACACTTCACCTGGAACAGACAACTGATCACCTGTACCTGAGTTGGCCCTAGAAACTGAATCTTGTGAGGTCATTCTGGAATTGAAGGGAATAGACATTAAAGAAAGGAGTGGGGAAAGGTGAGTAGAACGTTCTGGAACATTCTCCAGATGCCACATAATAACGCCTTATTCTGTTTATTCTCCACAAAAATCCTATGAGGTCAGCATTGTTATTCCTGCTCTATAACAAAGGACCTGGAGCCCAGAGGGGTCAGGCAAAGAAGCCTGAGGTCACAAGCGTGCTAGAGTTGACAAACAACCAGGCCTGAGTCCAAAGCTCGTGTTCTCTGAAGGACGTGACAAAACCTTCCCTTGGTGGATTCCTCCTAAGCCTGCAAATCAGGACCAGCTTCCCAGGGGCACATTTGAATAGGCCTGAAGGATGAATGAGACTTCAATAGGCAGAGAGGCTCTGAAGATGAAGGAGTGACAGCAGAAGAAGAATCACACGCATAAAAGATTAAGGACAGGCTCAGTGTGACCTCCAGACTCAACATGAGAAGGGGACAGAAACTAGTAATGCCTATGGATCGGGACTGACACCCGCCTCTTGCCTACTTTGAAGGCTTCAATCCATTTATGTGTACAGTGCCTACCTATCAGAGCAAATACCACGTCCAAGGCCCCACTGGGTCCCCAGCACCAAGGAAGATGCTAACGGATAAATCATCCCTGATTTGATTCCGCCACTCCTAGCCGTGTGTCCTGCCCGGGACATCCTAACCCGGCTCCGTTTCCTCATCAGCAAAATACCAACACTGACTCCCACACAGAGGCCATTCACAAATAGGCTTTAGGAGCCAATGGCTTATCCCATTATCCCTTATCCCCATGTTGGGGACCAACAGACTGAGACATTCAGTTGCCCCAGGTCACACAGAGAGGTGGGGACTCCTGTTTGGGATGGGAGCTTCCTAATGCCAAAAACCCTGACAAAATCAATCTCAGGGGGTCTGTGGGTACACAAAAAAATACCTGTAGGAGGGCTATTCAAGGCGACAGTGATATGGAAGATTCTGGAATCAGAGGTAGAAATGATGAGGACAACTGAGGGAAGAACACACTCGAGAGGAAAGCCAGGCAGGGCAGCTGTTGTGTGGCCGTGGGTTCCCAGATGTCTGAGAGGCTCCCTCATTAGTGTCCCCATGTGCAGAATCGTTCCGCCTTCTCCCTTAGGCCCCTCCATTTGCCTAATTTTTCTTGTGAGCCAGAAAGCTCTTTAGCCCCTTGCTGGGGGACAAGACACTGTGACAGATGGCGGTGTCCAGGCCGGGGATTAAGTTGCATGTTTCTGCCAATAAAACTAGCCAGAAAGCAGAGAGGTCATCACTGGTGGGCAGATGAGCCTGGTGTCCCTGGGTTTGCTTACAGGGGAACACAGGCAGCACTCAGACTCCCAGGCATGGAGTACCACAATCACAGTCTTGCATGGCAGAGGCACAGGAGGGGATTTAATTGACATAGCTGTGTCCCCATGACCAGGCATGCAACACAAATGAAGAAAACATGAAAATGGTCACAGCTTTGCAGAAGGATGTGACACTTGCTGACTCCCCTGCTGGGCTAGGGAGAAATCTGAGAGCTCCAGACTCATCCCACAGATCAGACAGGAGCAGGGACTGGCTACACTCCAGAAGAGGGCAACAGGGTGAAGGGACCAGGCCCTAGGACCAGCCTGTTGCAGTCCCTCCCGGGAGGTCAAGCAGCTTTGCCTTGTGAGGTCCTGACTCAGGCATCTGCAGCCTAACACTCAGCGAAGGACTGAGATTCCATACCAAGGCAGCTGCCTTGCAATCAAAAAGTAGAGTCGAGTTGATGGGCACACACTCAGTACCCTATGCTGCACGAATTTAACCAAATATTACTTCTCACTGTACAGCATTCTTTCACTGTTTTTGACCTAATCATGGATTTTCAGGTCTCAAATCCTTCTGAAAGTTCTTCACCAGCTTATGCACTCCAGGGCCGATCTCACCAATGCTCCCGATACTTAAGGAGAGATCAGTCCTGCACATAGCAGCCTCAACCTGGGCAAGTCACCCAGCTGAGCCTCAGTTTCCCCATTTGCAGCTCTGGGAAAGCAATGCCTACCTCATATGGCTTCCAGAAAGGCCCTGTGGTGATAAGTGCATAGTATGAAAGAGTCTGCCTTTAGCTGTATGCTGCAGGCCTTGGGAAGCCGGGAGCAACAGGGGAAGGAGCCACCACTAGTTCATCCTTCACATGTGACAAGTCCCTTTGTGTCTGATGCCCCTCTTAGTACTTCCCCACATCCTCATCTGGAGTAGGAGCCAAGTCGTCCCCACGTTGGCCAAGGAAGCACCAAGGCCCATTCTGGTGACAAGGGTAAGCCAGGTTCCTGCAGAGCCGGGAAGCTGGGGCAGTCAAATTCATGGAAGGGAGTATTTGCAGAAGAAGCGGAGTTTTTCTCTCATATACTTCTCCCAGAATTGCAAAGGTTCAATGTCCATCCCTGTGATAATAAGGCATAAAGTGGGGATTTCAACATCTCCAGAACTGGGGTCTTTGGAGAGGCAGTGAAAGAAGCATATTTCAACCTGAAGCCACCCTCTCTGTGCACCGACAGCAGGTTCTCGTAGGCACAAAGAGCACAGCCGATCCTGACAACAAAGGACCTCTGACTTCGCTAGACCAGGCCAGCCGCGGATCACAGGTAGAAAGAATAAAAGGGGTGAAAAGGTTTGGAAAGACGAAGTCCACACATGCATGCACCTACATATGTTTTTTTTTTGTGTTTATGTGTGTGTGTGTGTGAGTGTGTGTGTGTGTGAGTGTGTGTGTGTGTGTGTGTGTGTGTGTGTGTGGCTTAGACCAGAAAAGATTTCAGTGTGGCTCTTCTTCAAGTACTTGGTCACCTTAAGACTACCAACCCACATGACACCTTCTCAGACAATCTTCAGCCAATTAAATAACGTGCCTGAGTGTTGATCAAAATTAAGGTCAAAAAAGGGAAAACACTAACAGGCCCTACACATACGCTATGTATTTCATGTAATTCTTCCTTTTGTACAAGTAAGGATGATGAGTCTCGAAACTTTTGCTCTGTGTTCAAGGTCACACAGCTGGTAAGTGGTAGAAGGACATTCTGATTCTAAGGTCCAAGATTGTTTCCCCAAAGCCCTGAGACTCAGCATAGCTAACATTTTTCAGGTTGTTTTCTTAATTTTCAGATTACAATGGGCACGTGGCTGGCCCTAGACTACGTACACTTCACTACTGATGTGCTTGATCCTCCCTGGAAACGCTGCAACTTGAATATTCTAACTTCCAGGTGAGAAATGGGGTTTCCAGGAGACGATGACACACTTGCCCAGGGTCACAAGCCAGTAAGGCCCGGTGCTGAACTGGAGCTCAGGGCCATCTGATTCCAATCCCTGTGTTGGTCCCACCCAGAGAACTGCTTCCACACGGCCTGAAACAAGCCACACTGCTGACACCACCCTGCCCAGTGTCCCTCAGGGTCTGAGTTCTGTGGAGGTGACAAACAGGACAAAAACCGGGGAGAGCAAGACAGGCACCCCACTGATGTGAGCGTGGTTCTGAACCCCACTCCCACAGATCCACAGAGGTGACGCTCTTCTCCATGCAGATCTAGCAAATGAGTTTCCTTCAGCATGAACTGAACAGAGGAGAGGAGGGCTGGTGACCCGGAAGCTTAATGACAAAAATGTAATTGTGTCCCTGGACCAGATAGGTGCCAGCTTCCTAAGGAAGGAGGTAAAATCTTTTGAGTTTTAAGGAGGCTTTGTTTAAAAATAAACACAGAGAAATTCCTGGTCTTACTCATTCTCTCCACCTGGTCTGAGCGGGGAGGAACAGGCAGAGGAACTCTAATTGGCCTGGGCACCTGCTAAATAAGGCAACACAGATATGAGCTTCCCTTGCCGAGCAAGGAGGGAGTTGGGATTTTAAGAGTTGGTGAAAATGTGACAACAGAAAGAAACCACAACACACCCAGTAAAGGTCTTAAATAAAGCAACAACCTCCCATTAATGGGCATGGCATGGGATGCGTGTCTGACCCGGAATCTAACGGGCAGAGGCAGGCGAGAAGCAACTCTTGACTCGCTTTTGAGTGATGTCTGGGAAATGGCTCATAACAACCATGAATTTCAATTTGGCTTAGTAATTCCGTCCAAAGCAAAACCTAATAAGGCAGTAATCAGGACATCAGATTGCAGCAAACTTTAGAAGAATATGAGGGCATTTTATGGAAGCGAATCAATAAGTGGATAATCGTGAATGTTTCAGCTGTCCATCCACCCTGACGTGAGCAGGGACCGTCTGTAAAGAGAACTGGAAGGAAGCCCACTGGAGACAGAGGAGGGAGCCGGGACTGACGGGCAGGGATGCTCTGGGGGCATAATTACAGTATGTTGTTATCAACATTATTGTCACTGCCATTTTACAACCCCAAGCTCAAGAGCAGATGCATTCCAAAAGGCTCCTTGGTACATGGCTGAAAAATACAGAGGTTCCCTGGTGCCTTCTCAGTTCCTGGCTTGTGCCTGCTGGTCTCCAGGGGTTCCGCTATTTTTTCTCTATCCCTAAACCTCCTGTCCCCGCTCTGGCCCTAAGAGAGTTACTCTCCCAAGCTCTGGGTGGGAGCAGGACACAGCATCCCCAGCACTCTTCTCCCAGGCCGCCTCCCGAAGCAAGCCCGGAAGCTCTCCACTGTTTGTTTTAGGAGTTTTACCACCAAAGGGAAGATAGGTGTTGATCAAAAATAACAAACTTAGGAAAAGTACCAAGGTTTATGAAATCTTAAAGAGTTCTTACCATCGTGGTCCTTAGTCAGCGGTGACCCAGGGCGGAGCCTACGGGAGGGAGTGCTGTTCAACTGGGAACCCCAGCTCTCCCACCTGCTGGGAGGCCTCAGGCACCTCATTAACCTGTCTGAACCTCACTCACCTTTTTATAAGATTAAGAAAATAGAATCCACCAGGATGAGGTTCTTTTAGGATTTAAGATTATAATCTATTATACACACAAATATATGTGTGTATAGAGAGATACAGAGGTAGATAGAGATGATATAAATATATCCATATCTGTATTTGTATACATTTTCATATATATTTATATGTTATATATACACACATACCTATACATACACATATATCTACATATACATACATATATATGTGCATGTGTATGTATATACATATACATATACAAATTCAACAATGATATTGGGTAAAAACTATTGAAGTCCAAATTAAGTGTGAACTCTAATTAGTAGTATACTACCAATGTGTTCCTTAGTTGTTATAACTCTACAGTGGTATATAAGGTGTCAACAATAGGGGAATACAGATGGTGGGTATTTGGGGACACTATGATTTATGCAAATTTTCTGTAAATCTAAAACAATTCTATAATTTTAAAAATATATATTTAAATAAGAAAAAAGTTACTCCAACAGAGCAGTAGTTGCCTCCAGGTAGAGTGGATAATTGGAATCATTATAATAATAATTAGCAATGATCGAGTTACCATGACCCAGAAACTGGAATAAGCTTGTTACCTGGCATTATTTCATTTAACCATCCCAGACTCCCCATAAGATAGGCACTGATGTCCTAATGATATCGCTGGTAGGACCCCCCAAAGAAGATGTTCAGTTATTCTCATGTTATATTTCCTTAAATCAGGAGAGCAATTTGGAAATCAAAAATATTTTGCTTCCTGAAAAAAGTATTATAAGACAAGACGGTTTCTATGGATATGGCGAACTAAGCTGGTTTTGCTCTCCTCCACCCCCTCAAATGCAAAAATGCTCAGTTAAACATAATAATAAAACATTATCTATAAGCCCAGGAAGGTCGAGGAGAGAATAGGAAATCCCCACCCCTAGGAGGAGGGAGCTCAAAGTCGGGCATTGAGTCTGACCTGATGCCACGCTGGCCCAGCAGCTTCCACTTCAGAAATAGCCCAAGAGCCCGAGGCTGGAGCAGCGCCAGGGGAACAGGGCTGGCCCACATCCCGGGAGGCAGCAGGCAGACCGCAATCTGCTTAGGATTCTGCGTAGAAAAGTAAGAATTCCCTTTGAAGTTAGAAGTCCAAGTTCACTCCACAGGTGGATATTGGGCTTTGGCCAACAGAGTATTAAGTACCCGGTAAAAGAATGGGAGAGTCATAAACAAAGGATGATAGTTCAAAGAATTATCACAGAGAAGCCAAGATAGACTGTGGCCATATTGTTACAGTGGATTAGAGTCCTGCAGCATGGCTGGCCATAAGGTCAACATGCAAAACATGGAATTTCTGTGTTTCGCTTTAAAAGAAATTGCCAAGATGCTTGCCAGAGAAGCTGAACCCTTCACTTCAGCAACACCAGTGTGACCCTCTCTCTACATTCTGGACAGCATGTGATGCTATCCTGTTCTTTGAGCCATTCTGAGAGGGGGACAGTGATATCTAACAGCAGTTTTAATCTCCATGTCTCCAATGGCTAATGTTGTTGAACTTTTTTCATGTGCTGGCTTGCTATCTGTTATTCTCTTTGGTGAAATGTCTGTTCCTGTCTTTTGCCCACTTGCTAATTGGATTGCTTGCTTTACAGTTGAGTTTTGAGAAGTTCTTCATAGATTCTAGATACTAACGCTGCTCAGGTAGGTGGTTTGCAAATACTTTCTCCCACTCTATAACTTGTCTTTTTATCCTCTTCGCAGATCTGCAGCAGAGAGGTTTTCAATTTTGATGAGGTGCCCTTTATTCGTCGTTCCTTCTACAGATCATGGTTTCAGTGTCCAGTTAGACCTCTCTGCACAACCTGGGCTCTGAAGATTTTTCTTCTTAAAATTTTATGATTACGCATGTAAGACTGAGGTCCATTTTGAGTTAAGTTTAACATAAGGTGTAAAGTTCAGAAGTGTGTATGAGTCAGGGTTCTCTGGAGAAACAGAGCCATAAGAGGTGATCTGTTACATCACTCACCTGATTGGAGGCTGAATAGACCCCCAATGGCTGTCTGCAGACAGCAGAGCCAGGGGAACTGGCCGCTGCTCAGTGGGAGAAGCCAAAAGCCAGAGTGACCTGGAAGCCAACGATGCAGCCCCAATCCAGGGTCCAGGTCCTGAAAGCCCCCTCGAGAGCCCCTGGTGCCCTGATATCTGCAAGTGACAGCAGTAAAAAATAATACAACTGCCCAAGAAGAGTGGAGCTCAAGCCAGATGAGCCCCACTCCAGCTTTCCCCAGGCCCCAGCTTATTTGACAGTGGCACCCATGTTCAGGGGCGTCTCCCCCACTCAGCCCCCTGAGGCACATGCCAATCGTCTCTGGATACACTCCCACAGAGGACTCAGAAGCAGGCTTTACCAATTTTCTCAGCATCCCTCAATTCAATTAAGCTGACAACCAAAATTAACCATAAAACTAAGGAGGTTTTATTTTAGCCTACAAACCTCCAATTTTTTCTCCACCATTTCTTGAAAAGACTACCATCCTCCATTGGATTGGAAAGATAAAGGAGCCAAATAGCCAAACAATTTTGAAAGGAAAGAAGAAAGTGGGAAGATTCACTTTACCCAGTTTCAAGATGTAGCTAGATAGCAGTCCTGACAGCAGGGAAGACACGGATTTAAGATCATAGACTTCAATGTAAGACATAAAACCAGAAACCTCTGAGAGTAAAGCATAGGTGAAAATCTTCAGGAGCTAGGACCTGATTAAGAGTTCTTAAGTGTGACATTAAAATCACCATCCATCAAAGGGAAATTTGATCAATTTGATCTCATTAAAAAAAAATCTATCTTGGCACTTTCTCAAAGGAAAAGTTAAACAAAAAACTATTAAATAATCAATATGAAAGACCTCTGATAAATATTCTGTTATTATAACAGTAACATTATTGTATTCAAATGCCTGGTTGGTAATTTGCCAGATTAATAAAAATTGGGGTTAACTAGAAACGTGAAGATAAATCCCCGTGCTCAGCCACACGTCTTGCAGATGCTAAAAGAACCCAGTTTAGCTGGCCTCTGAAGTGATCCTGGAGCCTGGCAGGGAGTGCACCCGAGCTCCAGCACTTCCTGGAATCTTCTTGAGCATCTGCTATAGACCCTTACTGACCTTCGTGACATCAGGTATCTTGCGCATGCCTGAATCTTCAGAACCATGGACAGCACCCGACCCCCAACTGGGGTCTCCATAAATAACTGTGGAATTGAAAGTGTCTTGGTATTTCTGAAACTCCTTTCTTTCTACTGCAAAATTACTATTTTTTTCCTCCATTTTCTGTGTACCACCTGTTGCCTGCAGGAAATTGGCATTTTCAAAAGCCACATTTACATATGAAATCAACAAGATTAGCACATTTATTGGTCTATTGTGCAAAGGAAGTGTGATCACAATGTAGAAAAAATGGCAAAGGAAGGTTTTTAACCACAGCTGTCTTGGAGCCTGCAAATGGGTTTTCTGCCATCAGGAGGTCAGACACCTGGACTGGTTTCGGAGGTGACTGATGTCATCCACTCCCTGTTGGGAAGGCTCTCTGGGGGGGGGGGGGGGATGACTCCTGATTTAGACAACTGGTCATCGCCCACAAGGCAGCAATCAGATGTTGGGTTCTTCTTCTTTTTAGTCCTTTTATTTCCTCTTGTTGGTTTTCTCTCTCATTCCTACATGAGCAGTATGATTGATATTCTCTCTCTCTCTCTCTCTCTCTCTCTCTATATATATATATATATATATATATATATATACATATATACACACACACATGCACACACATATGTGTATATATATGTATATATATAAACACACACATACACACACGTGTGTGTGTGTGAGAGAGAGAAACATTGAGAGAGAGAGAGAGAGAGAGAGAGAGAGAGAGAACTACAGAACAAGTACAATCTGTGGATTGTCAATCTCATTGAACTTACAAGAATCGGGGTCTAGACAGCAAGGTTGTTTCCCAAAATTTACATCTCACGTCAATGGCAGTTGAAAATTTAACATGGGTCTCTAGTAACTAGTCCACAGCACATATACTCTGAACTACCTCTGGGAAACTTAGAGCTAATGTAAGTTCATCTAGAAACAGGTCAGTTTTACCCCTTAGAAAATATGAAAGATGTTAAGTTAGGGTCACAGCAGCTTTTCTTTTGAGGCAGGAAGAGGTGGGATTGTAGGAGCTATCCATGCAATATAGGGTATGCACTAAATCTGGAAGTTCTGAATCCAGGACGTTCATTCTAAGTTCAACAGGATAGAGGGAAAGAGAGTTGGACTAAGATGATCCTGCCTACTCAACAAAATAAATCACTTTAAAATAAATTTATATAATAAGCAAAACAACTTTAAAAAACTAACAATAAGCCAGGCACAGTGGCAAATCCCTCAATTCAATTAAGCTGACAATCTCAGTGGTTCAGGAGGTTGAGGCAGGAAGATCATGAGTTCAAAGCCAGCCTCAGCAAAAGCGAGGTGCTAAGCAACTCAGTGAGACCCTGTCTCCAAATAAAATACAAAATAGGGCTGGGATGTGGCTCAGTGGTCCTGTGCCCCTGAGTTCAATCCCTGGTACCCACCCAAAAAGAAAAATAAAACTAAAGATAAGTCAGTGCAGTAGCTTGCACTTGATAATCCCAGTGGCTCAGGAGGCTAAATCAGGAGGATCACAAGTTTGAGGCCAGTCTCAGCAACTTAGTGAAACTCGGTCTCAAAATTTAAAAAAATATATAAATGAAAAGGACTAGGGATATACTTCAGAGGAAGCACCCCTGGGTCCAATCCTCAATAGCAAAAACAAATTTTTTCTCATAACAATATCCTGTAAATAAGAATATAGAGAAATCGACACTCTCAACCACCAGGAGATGGATAGACTAGTATCATCTTCTGGGAGCACTCTCTTGTAAAACTAAAAATGTATGTAATTATAAATCTAACTAAGCATATATAGGATCTGTATAGCGAAACTACAAAAGATTAATGGAAGACATCAAGCAAGTCCTGAGTAAATAGCCAAATAGTGTCCATGGATTAGAAGATTCAATATTAGAAAGAGTCAGTCCTCTTCAAATTGATCTATAAATTTGACACAAATCCAAGCAAAATCCCAGTGGGACTTCTTGTAGATAGATAAGCTGATTCAAAAATTTGTAGAGAAATGCAATAGACCTAGAAAAGTTAAATTCATTTTTAAAAAGAAGGAAATTGAATACTCACAGTATCTGATTTTAAGACTTTATTAAGCTACAAGAATCAAGGTGGTGTTTGTAGAGAAATAGACACAGAGATCAATGAAACAGAATAAAGAATGGAGAAACAGACCCACACAGGTGTGGAAGATTGCGTTTCAACAAATACATGAAGATAATTCAATTGTACTCTTAATATCCATCGGCAAAAAAAAAAAAATTCTATACTTTGCACTCTATGGTGCCTACCCTGGAGAAATGGAAATTTGTGCTCAGACAATTCTGTAAACATGTGGATAGATTCTCTACTCACAATCACCCCGAGTTGGAAACAATCCAAATGTCATTCAATAGGTAATGAATAAACACACAGAGCACGGGGGGGGGGGGGGGGGGCACATTTCTATGTTTTCTATGGAATACTACTCGGGAATAAAAAGGAATAAACTGCTAATACATAACCACTTGGACGAATCTCAAAAGCACTGGGCTGAACAACAGAAGACTCAAGAGATAACACTCACACGTGTGTGTGACACTCTTGAAAAGAGAAAATCTGATGTAGAGCAGATCTGTGTCTGACCAGCATTCAAAGTGGAGAAGGGTGTGCCCATAAACAGAGCAGAAGGGAGTTGTCCTATATCCTAATCATAGTGGTGGTTACAGAAATCTATATGGGTACATGTTAGAAAGCATAGAAATGTGCCCGCAAGAAAGGTCAATTTTACTATGTGATACTTTAAAAATAAACTTAGAAACTTCATACCTTCAACGCCTCTGCCCAGTGATAACTAAAGGGATGTCAGAAAAGTTTACAAAGGATGATCAGCAGTCCCTCAGCTCAGCAGAGGAGGAAGAGGAAGGGCAAGTCAAAGGAACTGAAAACAGGATGACTGTGGCTTTTCCACAGCACATCCAATGTGTAAAGAAACAGAATAATATCTACAAAATGAAGGAAAAACCAGATTTAGCCTGTGAGTGATGTCTGCCTTATCAAACTGCCACTCAAGCATAAAAAGCAAAACACAGATATGTTTCCAGAGCCTCTATTTTTTTATCATTCTGCAATTGAAACATGCCTTAGTAGAGTTTTTTTTAATTTTCATACCCAACATTTGTTCTGTTTATTTAAACTAAGAATTTCTGTCTCTCAGAGCCTCGGTTGAAGTCCCAAATGTGGCTTCCCTTTTATTCTCTTAATTCTTTCCTGGTAGGTATACACTGGCTTCTCTCACTCTATTCTTGTTTTTCTTAATTTTGATTTAACATTCTTTATTTGTCTTTGCATGTTGCATCTGGATAATTTCTTCAAATTCAGTTCAGATTCACTAATTCTCTCTTCAGTTGGATCTAATTAGCTGATGAATTTAATCACTGATATTTTTCATCTAACATGTTTTATTCACTTTTTATACGTTTTCTTGTTTTATTTTTCAAATCTATCAGGACTTTAAAACTTTAAAAATATTTTTTGGCAGGAGGACTTCACATTTTCAGCAGTATGCACATAAACACAAAAAAGTACCTGAAAACATAATTCACCAAATAAGCTGGGCATGGTGGAGTATGCCTGTAATCCCAGCAGCTCAGGGGGCTGAAGCAGAAGGATCACAAGTTCAAAAACAGCCTCAGAAACTTAGTGAGACCCTGTCCCAAATTAAAAAAATTTTAAAAGGTCTGGGGATATGGCTCAGTAGTTAAGTGCCCTGGGGCTCAATTCCTGGTACCAAAAAATTAAAATTAAAAAAAAAATCATTAAATAACAAATCAAAGAAAGCTACATGTTTATCTAAAAAAATATACAAAAATAATTGTATAGAATTCAAGACCCATTAATGATGCTTAAAATATTTAGCAAACAAGGATTAAAAGGGAATATCCTCAGTCAAATAAAATATAGCTGCAAAATTCTCCTCTACATATACAGAAAGAAAAATAAAACATATATCCATATAATAACTTGTACATGAATATTCATATTAGCATATTCAAAAGTCCATAAACAGATCAATGGATAATGAAATTGTGTTATAACCACATGATGGAATATTATGCAGTTCTAAAAAATGCAGTTTTGATATTTGCTAGAATATGGGTGAACTTTGAAAACATATTAAATGAATAAAGTCAGCCACAAATTAAGAGATATTGTTTAATTATATGAAATATCTATAACAGGTAGGTCTACAAAGACAAGAAATAGATCAGTGGTTCCTAGGAAGAACTGGAAAAATGAGGAGTGACCACCAATAGCTACAGGGTTTCTTGTTCGGGTGACGAAAATGTTCTAAACTTGATTGAAGTGGTGGTTGCACAACTCTGAAAACATAATAAAAGCTATTGAATTTTATCCTTTAAATGAGGGCATTGTATAAAATGTGACATATGCCTCAATAAAGCTGTCTGAAAAAATTTTTAAAATCTTTTTTGTTTTTTCTTTCTTTTATAGCTTTTTAAAAAGTGTGCACTTAATAATTGCCATACAATAGAACAATAATATCAGGGGTATGTAATGACCTAGTTATTCTGTTGATGTGTCTTCTGGCCTGCTCTCCTATAGTATACTGTGCATCTTGTGAGTTTTCATCATGAACTCATCTACAGTAAGACTTTGTCTGTGGGAATCCTATGCTGTCTGGCTGGAGAGCATTTCCTGCCAAAAGATTTGATCGTGCATGGCAAAATCACTTACGTAATTTCTTACTTTGGGGATTTCTAGAACACGTAGGTACTATAAATGTTAACCCTAAACTTGGTTGAATTACATAGCTCCAACTCCTTATTTTGAAAATAATAAGTCTCTGAGTGAGATTCCCACACAGAGCAGAAAACAAGGTGAGCATATCCCTTGTCATCTCCTCACCCTGATCAGCACAATTTCCTCACGCACACCCCGCGGAGGATGTAGAGATTGGAAAGTCATGAGTTTTAGTTTCAGCAGGTGTCTTGTTGCAATTAACCCTCTCAGGGAGCCAACGTCACATATTGTCTCTCCACACGGCTGTTAAAATCCAACCCCTTAATAATGCAAAAGACAAACAGAAGAAGATGATTGCTTCTCACTAGAGTTTTCATTTTCCTTTTCTTTTGGACCCCAGAAATGCCCTTTACGTTCTTTTAAACTCAGCAATGCCTTTAAAAGGGTGTCTGTTGGATTTAACCCGGTAAACTAATGAAATATACAAACAGTCTTTCAGATTCCTGAATCAAATTGCTAGAGATGTAAATCACAGGCAAACAATGTCAAATAAAAAAATAGGGCTGGGGATGTGGCTCCAGTGGTAGCTCGCTCGCCTGGCATGCATGCGGCCGGGTTTGATCCTCAGCACCACATACAAACAAAGATGGTGTGTCTGCCGAAAAAACTAAAAAATAAATATTAAAAAAAAAAGAATTACCCTTCAATAGACGAATGGATAAAAAAATGCGGCATTTATACACAATGGAGTATTACTCTGCATTAAAAAATGACAAAATCATAGAATTTGCAGGGAAATGGATGGCATTAGAGCAGATTATGCTAAGTGAAGCTAGCCAATCCCTAAAAAACAAATGCCAAATGTCTTCTTTGATATAAGGAGAGTAACTAAGATCAGAGTAGGGACAAAGAGCAGGAGAAGAAGATTAACATTTAACAGGGATGAGAGGTGGGAGGGAAAGGGAGAGAGAAGGGAAATTGCATGGAAATGGAAGGAGACCCTCAGGGTTATACATTGGAGGGGGTAGAGAGAGAGGAGGGGAGGGGAGGGGAGAGGTGGGGAGGGGGGAGGGTGGAGGATGGGAAA
Organism: Marmota monax; assembly: GCF_021218885.2. NCBI lineage: Eukaryota > Metazoa > Chordata > Mammalia > Rodentia > Sciuridae > Marmota > Marmota monax. The sequence continues at coordinate 7,792,722 of NW_026695202.1, forward strand.
GGCAGCGGAGCACAACAGACACTAGTATGGCAATATGTAAATCAATGGATGTGTAACTGATGTGATTCTGCAATCTGTGTATGGGGTGAAGGTGGGAGTTCATAACCCACTTGAATCAAAGTGTGGAATATGATATGTCAAGAAATTTGTAATGTTTTGAACAACCAACAATAAAAAATTTTAAAAAAAAGAATTAAAAAAAAAGTACTTAGTAAATGCACTCATCACTTACTAGCTCTTCTTAAAAAGACCCAAAAACAAATCTACTGGGTCTCCTCTCTACGTATGGATGTTGTTCCACTAAGCTTTACACTGCTCTGACCAACATACTGAACAGGAACAATTTAGAGGAGGAAAGTTTATTTGAGTCACCCTTTCAAAGTTTCGGTTCAGTTCATGGTCGGCCAACCCCATTGCCCTGAGATGGAGCATCATGGTGGAAGGACATGGTAGAAGAAATCTGCTCAGGATATGGCAACCAGGAAGTGGGAGGAGGGGGGGGTCCACTCACTCAAGACAAAATATAAACCCCAAAGGCACACCCCAAGTGATCTCTCCCTCCAGTCCCATCCTACTGCCTACAGTCACCACCCAGTACAGTATCTTTCAAATGGATTAATCCACTGATTTGGTTACAGCTCTCATTATCTAATCATTTCACCTCTGAACATTCACAGGAGATTTTGGAAGACACCTTATATCCAATCCATAACAGATGTCTCTGCCAAAAAAAAAAATCTGTATGCCAGACTTCAAATGGAAAAATCACAGAGTATGGTAGAATCAGATGTTGGAGGACAAACTTTGTATCTTTAAACCTCTGCATTGTTTTGATGTTTTGAGACTGCTTTGATATAATGTAAATACACTAAAAATCTCTCAATATGAATTTAATGAAAGAAAGTCCATCTACATCCATCCAGAGGGGTCTGTTTGGAAGAAGGAAAGGAACAGGGCTCCAACACTGAGAAAAGCTTTTGCTTTTGTATGAGCCGTGGGTTATGTTTTAGCCATAATGAAGGGGGAAAGCATTTATTTACCAGCACTTATTTTTATAGCACAGATTTTATTTTTAAAAATGCCTTAACATGTATTTAGCACACACATATTTTTTTCAATCCTCACCCAAACCTGAACACAGGAGGTGGCATTGCTTGGCATAATAGAGAAAGGCTAATTTGGAATTCTTGAGAGGCCCCGAGGAGAAGTTCCTATAGGTAAAATGGGTATCATAAATGCCTTGTAAAGTTGAAGAGCTGGAATAACGCAGTGGTTCTTAGACTCTAGTGTAAATCAGAATCAACTGGGGATCTTGTGAAAACAAAAACTGTGAGATAAAAAGTCAGAAAACAGGGTGGAGATGGGCAGGTCCTGGGGCACAGAGCCGAGGTGGGAAGGGGACCTGGGGAAAGACGGCTGTTCTTCCCCACCAGGCTAGCTGTGTGAGCGTAGGAAGGCTCGTGGAGATGCACACTAAAGCACTGAATTTTGCAGTATGTACATTACTGCAAAAAAATGTATTTAATACACACACACACACACACACATTATGGGCTTCACCCTGAGAAGTTCTGGGATTGGGCTTGAGAATTTGCATTTCTAACAAGATCCAGGTGATGCTGATCCTGCTTTTCTAGATACTCTGAGAACCGCTGATGTTCCAGGGTAGCTGAGCACCATCATTATTGCTGTTAATATTTTTGGCATGTGCTGTCCCCTCCCGGTTACCCACAGACACGCTCCGGTCACTTGCCAGGGTTCAAAATCCGACTTCTCAGCAAGACCTTTTCCTCACCATCAAATCCAAACTTCAGCTTCACCTCCCGCCAAGCTCCCCTTCCTGGTTTGGTTTTCCCCTCCCTTCCTGACCTCGAGTATGCTACCTGGGTTACTGGTTGTCTTTATTCATTGGTTATCTTTCCCTTCTAGAAGATAAGCTCCATGAGGGCAGCAATGTTCAATTCTTACACATTTTGCTCTTCATTTTCCACCCCACATTAAAAGAGGTCCCCTTAAAACATAAAAGAGCATGTAAAGAAATTTGGCTTTGGGATCAAACAGTCACGGATTTTTGACTTGAGCTCTGGCCCTTCCTGAGCCTTGTTGGCAGTGCATCTAGTATCTGTGAGCCACGGTTTCCTCGTCTGTGGTGTGGGGATGGCTGCACCTCTCTCTTCTATGAGCAAATGCACCTCATCTACAGAGGCGCAGGCACAGAGCTGGGACCCAACAGCTGGCAGTGATTGTTCCTGGTTCTAAGAGCCCCTTTGGACCAACTGGACTTCCCAGTCTAGTCCAAGATGGATTCAAAACGGTGACCACCTTCCTTCCAAATGTGAACTCCTTCCTCTTCAGTGTGGTTGAGAAAACCATTTGCCTTCTCTGAGTCTCAGCCTCTTCATTTGCACAATGGGCTTAATTGAATCTCAACAAAAATAAGAGAGAGAAAACCCACAGCACCCGGGAGGCTGCAATAAACCCCAATGGGCCCTGTGCTGGCTCACTCCAGCCCCTCCCCGTAGCTCCTGAGATGACCAGGGCCTCAGCCTTACCTGCTGCAGCTCCAAGGGCAGGGCTGGAACCCACAGGACTTCAGGTGTCCTATCCAGAGGCGGGATCTTCGTCTTCGGAGCCGGGTGTTTTGAGCATGCGCACATGCAAGGCTTTGATTGGGGCTTCATCTGATGGGAGTCATCGCTGATGGAGGCACCAGGCTGCTCCCCGCGGCCAAAACAAAGGGGATGTAAGCTTGTGTTGATCTGCCGGGGTGAGCTAGGGTCTGGCAGTTTCCAGCGTCCAGGGCACCATTCCTAAAGATGGTTTTTCTTGTATGAGATTTGCACCATCGAGTGGTCACGGTTAATTTGCACCCTGTGCACATCCTGGCCTTGTGGCTCCACGTGGGCCTCATGACAGGACAGAAGGACCTGAGATGCTTGGGGCACCATCGCCACTGAAAACACCCAGGGGTGGGGAGAAGCAAGCACACACCGGCTCCAACAGGCATCAACACCTGTAGTGCAGGGCCGAGAGGAGTCCAACGCAAAAGTCAGGACAGCAAAGGGGACAGACATAGTACGAAGACAGAGGTCCCACTCCAGTCACCCGTTAGACCTCTGCAGGTTCAATGAAGCTCAGAATTCTTCACCAAAGCAGCTTCCCAGTCCTGAAGAGTAGCCCTGGCAACAGTTATCACCTTAACTCACACTTGAGGTCAGAGGCGTCACCCACTGACAAAGCTAATGAGAAACGAGCGTATGGCCCAGCTGTGTGACCTCCAAAGGGAGGGATTTTTAAGTTGACTTTAAGTGAAACTAGAAGGTTTACTTATTCTTTTCCCCCAGCAAAAATTGCATCTTGAGCAAACATTCAGCCTCTGTGGCTTGAATCTCATCGGGGTCTGAGCAACAGCACAGGGCAGAGAAGCGAGGCACCAGACTCAAGGGGAAGTGGATTGCACCTGGGGCTGACTCCACTGCCCCAGCCTCCGCCCAACATGGAGGTCCTGACTCATGGAGGAGGCACCCTCACCTGCCCCAGGAAGTTGGGGGCTCATCAGGATACAGCTTTCCTTTCCTGATGTGATCACTGGAGCCTTCTGCCGGCACAGTGTCAGGGCTGGGCAATTTACACAGCACAGCACAGCACAGTCGCTTCTTTTCTGTGAGCACCTACAATTTCTCATGAGTCAGAGAGATGTCAGGCAGCTCCTCACCCTGAATCTGCAAAGTCATGGTATCTAGCACAATCAAGGCAGGCTTGTAAATTGGGGGACAGTCAGTTGGCATCTTTCCCTGCTGCACCTGGTAAACCAGAAGCCACCTCCCGCCAACGCCTCCATTTCTGCTACAGGCTTTATCGGACCCAGAACTCATAGGCAGAAACCAAAAAATTCCCAGCCCACGGAGAACAGAAGTTGATGATCTTTTTTCATAAGTCTTCTACCCAATCAAGGGCCTTTTAGGGAAAAAAAAATGTTATTTTCCTGACCCAAGTTATATGCATTTTCTGGCAAAGAGGAAGCAGCACGTATCAAATAATGGCAGTGATTTGAAAATGACAGTGGAGAGTGCCTGTGCCCCTGTGTGCTTCCTGCAGAACACAGCCCGCGGGCACTGCAGTGCTTTCCAGAGAGAGCTCTGCAGGGGCCCTTACAGCCAGGACGCCTGGCTACTCTTTAAGAGTCCGTTGACATACTGGGATATGTAGATATAGTCACTGTTCTCCTTTACAGCTGAAGACATCGCTGCGGACCATGCTATCTCCCTCCCGGGCAACTTAAAATATTGGCAATACCGTTGCACCCCAGCGGCAGATGGAGAGGCCCGGGCTTCCGGCTTGGAACGAAGCTGGCCCACAGATGCCCCTTGCATGCCCATCCAGCCTCAGCCCCCACAGAGCCCGTTTTCCTCCCCAAAGCTCCCCGACTCCCCCAGGCCACAGGAGGGCTGGAGTCCTTGCTTTTCCACTCCCCAAAATAGAAATAAAACAAAAGGTTAAGTCACAGGTAGGTATGGACCCCTAACAATTGAGCCTTTCTCCTCCCCCAAAAGCTTCCTCCCAACAGTACCCACTGTCCACACAATGAGCCAGGGAGTGCTAAAAGGTGGGCTTGGGCTATTTTTCACTCTGTGCCCTCTCTCCTCCCCTTTCTCAGTTCTGCCTCCTCCCAGACTTGCTGACCCACCCAGACCTGGACCCCTATACTCCTGCACAAGGCCTGGTCTTCCTCTCTCTGGGCCCACACAGCGCAGTGCCCACTGATGCTGGAAGAACCTTCTCAGCCATGCAGACCTGAGCAGCTCACTACACAGAACAGTGTGGGCATTCACGACAGCTGTGCATTAATGTCCGCAGCTGTTTCCTCAATTCCTGTCTGTTCCTCTAGGCTGTAAGCAGTTTGAGGACAGGGACTGTGGGGTTTTTGCTTATCACTCTCCTTCCAGAGCCCAACACTCTACCTGATACACACAGGAAGCTTAAAAACATTTCCTGAGTGAAGGAAGGAAGGAATACACAAATATCACTCCTCTTTGAGGCTTCTCAGTCACTGTACTCGGTTTGGCAGAAGGGACAGATTCAGAAGCCAAAAAGAAAAAGGTCCCAGAAGGAAGACAGTAAAGTCCAGCGAGGGTGTTGGGTAGCTTTCTCTGGGTTATCACTGAGCTTTGGTTTCAACCTCTCTAAGAAAGGCATGACGGTAATGACAACAGCCATTGTCACGCTCATCCCACGGGGCTTTGGGAAGGCTAATTGACGGTGCACCTGGCAGATCGTGATGTCTGCTATGATGTTATCAGAATGTATCGAGATGCCATTAGCAGAGGATCATTTTTCTAAACAGTCAGAGAGCACTCTGGAGCACTCTGGGGCACTCTGGAGCACTGGTAAGAGGCCCCTCAAGTTGAAGGGCAAACACAGCCATGTTCCAGGGTTGCCTGGGGTGCTAACCCCACGCAGACTCGGCTTCCTCCTTACCTCTTCCCTCTCCCGTCTCCCGACTCTAAGGGTGCTCAGTTAGCAACTGAATCTGTCCAGAGGAGGGTGCTGCAGGTGTGACTTAGTCATTCTACGGAACCTCACCTTCCCATCTCCCCCTCCTTCCTCCTGGTCCACACTGCCACCGATTAGGCACATCCTTCCCCAGAGTCTCTCACCTCCCCATCTGCAGGGCAGAAACACCACTCAGGACTGGATGCTCCCTCTCACTCCAGCGGACACGCACCTGCACTCCTCGCCCCCTCCCCTTCCCTTCGCACTGTCCCTGCCCCTCTCACCTCAGGGCCACCCATGTCCTCTGCTGCTTTGGTCTTCAGGGTCCCACATCAACACGGAAAAGTCGGACCCACGATGTCAGCCAGGCGACTCCCCCGACTGGACCACAGTTTGCTCGTCGGCAACAGGAGCTTCTGGAAAAATAGCACATGGCTTCTCACATGGTGGTCAGGAGAAAGAGAGAGGATAAGGTTTGGTAGCTATTAGATATTCAACAGATGGTGGGTCCCCATTCCTCTTACTCTGTGGGTATTTTCTAAAGCCCAAGTCACTCATCACGCCTGCCAAAGGAGCAGAGTATCTGGAAATATCCTGGAATATCTGGAAATATCTGGAATATTCGAGGCCTTTCTGCAGAACCTGTGCGGTCATCACCCATGGGTGGTTCTGGCAGAAGCAGGTGTTCATGTTGTGTCTGGGCCGAGCCACTGTCCCTGTCTCCTCTCCTCCCACCCAGCCCCAGAAAGATGCTTTGATGAGGTTATAACCTTTCCAAGGACAGGAACTCACACGCCCAGTTTCGTACCTGGCTCGTGTCTGACAGGTAGCCAGCGCTCAAAAAGGTCTCCCTGAGCCAGCCCACGTCTGACCGCTGCCCCGACACCTAACAAGAATGGGTCGTGATGCTCATTCCAGACCTGGAAACTGGGCCTGTGATTGTCTCCCAGGACAGAGACTCATTCCCTGCAGAGAGGTCTTTGCTACATTGTTGGTGAAGAAAAACAAGGAGAGTCTGGGGTGGGGGGGATTGGAGTCTGTGACACAGGAGCCCAGGAGCCCCGGCACCCCCATTGCAGGCTGCCAACGTCATTCCCACGAGGTCCGCTCATTTTGTTTTCACTGGAGACTGATTTTAAACAGACCAACTCTGGGTGAATTTCTGAGTAGGCATCTCAGCCGGGTGGGATCAGTCTCCTGAGGACCGGTCTCTGACAGGCAGAAAGGGCTACTCCGCTCATGTCTTCATCATGTGTAACAGATTAGAAAAATAAATAAAGAAATATTTTAAAAAAAAAAAAAAGAATCACACGTGAAACAAACATTAACACCCGACATCAGCCATTGCTTGCTCCCCATCCTTCAACTCCATCTTGCTTTTCTCCATGCTGCTGATTACTCAGTTGCACACAGAGACCACCGGCCAAGAGGCTTCATTTGCAGCAGAATATTTTTCCTTCCATGTGCAAATCTGCCTCTGCCTTCTGAAGTCCATGATTCAGAACAGCCATTTCTACATATGCAGGTCCTTTCCCAGGGCAAACCGGAGCATTGTCACAGCCACGAATTGGAGACAGCATGTTGGACTCCTCACAAGGACCCTTCCAGGGCACCAGAAAAGTTCACTGAAACAATGTAATATCCTTACTGCAACTACTGGGCCTCCTCCTATTCCAACAAGCTCATGAATAATAGATAACAGGAGCTTCATCTGTTTTAATTAATTGGGTCTTGAAATTAATTCAATCCAGTACAAAATTAGCAGGCAATTAAGCCTCATTGGCCCAACTGACAAAAATATGCCGACGTCACTGTCCGGAGAAGCAAACTTGAAATGGACGAGGGCCACGGAGCTCTCTCCCAAACCGCCCACCAGAAAGGAGCATCACCATTTCCCGTGAGGCCTCAATGTGGTTCCTTTTTCAGGAACTGGCTTTCTACCTCAGCACCAGGAATTTCAGCATTTACAGGTCAGAAATTCTTGCAGTGAGTCCCAAATCCATTGCAAGATGGCTTTAGTTTTTGTTGTGTTTTGCTCACAAATAATTTGTGAGCAAATGCTCGGCAATAAGAAATTGGCTATAACCAAAATTATGAACTGCAATACTTGGGCACACGCAATAAACACATTTGGTTCTAAGAAATTATCACAGTTTGTTATGTACATGAGTTGAGCCGATTCTTGGTTCCATTATCCACTTGGCAATTACATAGAGTGTTATAATAGTTATAATAATAGTTTATCTTAAAATGCTGCATTTCTTCTCCGGATCTTGGTGTGCTTAATGAGCACTTTTTTTCTTAACCCTCACAATGCCCTTTAGAATCAGGAAATATTAATGTTATTAAAATTACTTGGAAAACCAAGATACCAGGATTCAATGATGAGGCTAGACAATTACTGCATTCCAAGTAGCTTTAAAAGACATCTACTTACCTGCATAGTCTGCACAAGGCCCTGGTTCCATACCCAGCGTCACACACACACACACACACACACAAAATCTATTTCAACCCTATGTAGGGACTGAACCTCTGGAATTCTAACCCCCCATCTTGAACAGCTCCATTCATGAGAAACTCAAGAGTGCACAAAGCTCCCATCTCATCTCTAGAAAGCATGATTGGTAGATCAACGGAAATGTATTTCCATTGGATAAAAATGACTTCCACCCCAAATAAATCCTCTTCACGACTACTATCTTCCACATTCAACTACCCTGCCCCTTAATTCACTCTGTCATGAAATGACTTTAAACTCTATCCTGTAGTTCTCCTTGCAATCAACTTCAAAGGACAGGGCCGTGTAATAGTGGAAATGGTCCACTTGGAGTCAGCAGGACCTGAGTTCAATTCTGTGTCATTTCAAGGTTATCTGTGAATGGGCTCCATGCTCAATCCTTTGAACCGCAAACTTTTTGTCATCTACAGAAAGTAAATAAAATGTCTACCCACACAATTAAGTTATCAGTAAATTGAAACTAAATTACTACTAGAGCTAATTCCTACATAGCACAAACTAAGCACTTTCTATGTTTCTATGTTCTCTCATTAACACTTCTTCACAAGCTATGATGTTGTTACTATTCCTATTTTATAGATAATAACAATTCATATTCAGAGAAGTGAAGTAACTTTTCCAAGGTCACACAGCCACTAAGAGGTAGAGTTGGGATTTGAACCTGCAGAGACTGGCTTTGGAGTCCATATTTGATAACAGTATCTATCCTAAATCATGGTTCCCACAATGGAAGGATTTTCAGTTGGCTGATATAAGCTAATGTTGGGTTAAAACCCTGGTCTTCTCCCCATGAGACTCACAATTATTCTAGTCTTCCTGTGGGCTGTCATCCACTGGAAGACCTTCCTTAGACACCATGACTCAGACACCATGAGCTGTTCCAGTGCTTTGAAACCCCACTGCTTTGTTCAGCTTCTTTGCGAATACAAGTGTAAAACTTGACATTAAGTCGTGTGTGTGTGTGTGTGTGTGTGTGTGTGTTATTGTACTAGGGTTTGAGCCCAGGGGCACTTTACCACTGAGCTACATCCCAGAACTTTTTATTTTTTATTTATTTTGAGATAGGGTCTCACTAAGTTGTCAGGCTGGCCTGGAACTTGTGATCCTCCTGACTTGAACTCCAGTGTCACTAGTATTAGAGACTACAGGCATGCACCACCACACCTAGCTGGCATTCGGCCTGTTTAAATGGCTTCTCACTAAATTTGGTGAGAATTCTAAACTGCGGGCATCCTCTGGGATCCCGATTCTCATTCAACACAGGCTCTTAATTTGGAGTCTTTTACACATTTGAAGAATAACTTCCCTAATTTCCTCTCAAACACTGATAAAAATATTGGGGTCAGAAAATCTGCACACCATTAGAGTTCTCTCTCCAAGGTGTTGTTGGTCTATTTCTCAGTACCCTCTGGGTGGGGATCAGTCCTGCTTAAAAATAGAGCATAAGCACTTTCTCACTAAGATTGTGACTTCTTTGTTGAATTGTTGTTGCTTAAACATTCCCTTTTGTCTTGGGTAATTCTGGTTAGCAAAACAGGTAGTCCAGGTAATAATAAGAGCTTATAATTAAATAACATCCATTTTTTTTTGGACTTTCATCTGCCTGGACATAAACCTAAGAGAAAATTAAATTGATAGTCTCCAAGAATACTCCCAGTTCTAACCCTCCAGGAAATGCCAGGCATGCCAGTTTCTCCATGGTCGAGATTTTGCCCAAATCCTACCAGTACCCTTATCACTACCTGTTACTCTCCACAGAACTCACATGGCTCCATGACCACATTCTCTGCTACTCCCACCACCATGATTTTGCCCTGTCCTTCTCTCTGCCTTCACTTGTCCAGCTGACGGCTTCCCAGTTATTGCTCAGGATCAACTCAGGTTAGGAAAGAATTCTTGGAGGAACTGGCTATCCATGTACAAAAGGGCAAATTCAATCCATACCTCACACATATTTTAAAAAATGAATTCTAAATGAACCATAAACCTAAATGGGAAACATAAAATTTTTAAGAGGAAATACATGGGGGAAACATCTTTGTGACTTTAAGTTAGTGTTATGGTTTGGAATATGAAGGGTCCCACAAATGCTCCTTGGTTGATGCAGGAATGTTCAGTGGTAAAATTACTACATTGTGAGAGCTGTAACCTAACAGTGCATCCTATTTTAAGTGGACTAACTAGATGGTAACTGTAGGCAGATGGGCATGGCTGGAGAAGATGGATCACTGGGGACTTGCCCTGGAAGGTGCATTTTCACTGTGGCCCCTTCTCTTTCCTCTCTCGGCTTTCTGGATACCATGAATGTGGCAGAACTCCTCCATCATGCCCTTCCACCATGATGTTCTGCCTCACCATGGGCCTAGAGCAAAGGAGTTGGCCTATCAGGGATTAAACCTCTGAAACCATAACTTTTCCTCCTCTAAGTTGTTGTTATCAGGTTTTGGTCACAGTGACAAAAAAAAAAATGACTAACACAGAAATTGGTACCAGGAGAGGGGGTATTGCAATGACTAAACTGAACACGTGGTTCAAAAGCCTTTGGAACTGGTCTGTGGGAAGAATTTGGAAAAGTTTGGCAACATAAGAAGAAAAAGTCTTAGAATTTTGTAATCAGAGCTTAATGAGAAATTCTGGTGGGAGTTCAGAAGACCAAAATGCCAAGAGGAATGCGGACAGTAAAGACTGTAGTCATGAGATTTCAGAGGGGAATGGGGACTCTATTGGAAATTGGAGTAGAGGCCACTCATGTTACATTCTGGCAAAGAAGCTGTCTAAATTTTGTCCATGTCCTGAGATTGTGTGAGACTAAATCTTAAAGTGATTCATTAAATTAATCTGGCAGCACAGCATTTAGGCAGTGGCATGGATTTTGCTGGAAGCTTTTAGTGACATTTACTATGAGAACCAGGAGGAAAAAACAGGGAAGGGGAATTTTTAAAATGTTTCTTCGGTTTGGCCATAAGAGTGTGCATAAAACTGGGGCCAAGGAAGCTGTGGTAGTTATGAGATTACAGCTACTCAAGAGGTGCTAAGTACTTTGCACTGAGACAATAGGAAAATGCTTTGAGGGCATCTTAGGAATTTGTAAAATCACACACATCACAGGCTCAAGGGTATAGAAGTGAAAACTCCTCCCGTGGGGGCACCCTGTACCCACAAAGGTTCTCAAAAGTTGTTTTTTCAGGATTTGTTTCACTGTGCTCAGCCACCCAATCATTCAGAGGCTATTGAAACCTGGGTCCAAGGGTTGCTTTGACTAGTGCTCAAGCTGGAGACAGATCTTGGAATTGTCCGTATGGTACTAGTTCTGCAGGAAGGCAGGATGCTGAAGTTAGGGGGTCTTGGAGTCTTCCATTCAGATTTTGAAGGAAGGCCTCGCAAGCCAAAGTGTTGCAATCCCTGCAGGCATCCCCTGAGAGGTGGTGTGTGAAGCTATGAGAGGGAAGTCAAGGTTGCAATAGAGACCTTCCAGATTAAGAGATGCCAGTAACAAGGACTGCTGGCTGAGGAAAACCGTAAGCTGTGAAGAGAACCAGGCTGAGAGAGAGGACATGAGCCCTGAAATCAGCAAGGCCAGAGGGGCGGTATTTCCCACACTCCTTGGAGAGAACATCTCCCCGGCACATGCCCCAGATGCAGGACAAGGAGCTACAGCACCTAAAATCTGCGTTTTGGTCTTGCTTTGGTGCTTTCTTCCTGTGCTGGTGTTCATCTCTTCTGAAATGGGAATGGTTGCTCTGTCTCACAATATATTGGCTATATGTAACTTGCTTTTGATTTTTATAGGGCTCACAGCCAAGAGTTTGCCTTGAGACTCAGAGGAGACTTTGCATTTGGTCTTTTGGTCAATGTTGGAACTATTAAGATTATGGGACTCTTGAAAACGGAGTAAGTGCATGTTACATTGTGAGATGGATATGAGCTTTGGGGACCAGGGGCAAAATATTACTGTTTGGATATGAGGTGTCCCCCAAATTCTCCTGTGTTAACACAGGAATATGCAGAGATGAAATGATTATATTGTGAGAGCTATGACCTAATCAGACTTGTCCTGGTTTGAATGAACTAACTGGGTGGAAACTGGAGGTGGGTGGGACAGGGTTAGAGGAGGCTGGTCACTGGGGGCATACCCTAGAAGGGTTTATTTTCCCTTTAGCCCCTTCCCTTTCCTCTATCTACTTCCTCACCACCAGGAATGGAACAGAACACCAGCGTTCTATCTCATCTTGGGCCCAGGGCAATAGAGTTGACCCACCATGGGCTAAACCTGAAACCATGAGCCAAAAATAAACTTTTCTTCCTCTAAATTGTCTTTGCCAGACATTTTGGTCCCAGCAATGAAAACTAATACAGTTAGGTAAAGATTTTTTAGCTCTGATGCCAAAAGCATGATCTATTTTAAAAATCGAATAATTAAACTTTCTAAAAGCTAAGCACATTTATGTTCCAAAGATGCTCTTAAGAGAATGAAAAGACAAGCTACAGACTGGGAGAAGATATTTACAAATGATATGTCAGATAAACTCCAGCTTCTCTCATATTCATTAAATATACATACGCACATATGATCTGCAATGTGTCAGGCACTGTTCCAGGCTCTTGGGCCTGAATAAAACAGTTGACACTCTCAGTCTTACATTGCAATAGAGAAAACTTATATTCTCAGGAAATGGCAAACAGGGACTTGCACTTGACCCTTCTCTTTCTCTCAGACCCCGTCAGTATACCTTGTCAATTAAATCTTCAAAACAGATCCAAATCCTGGTCACTGCTCACCATTCCCAACACAACAACCCTGATCCACACCACCATCTGTGTCTCCTGGGTTATCACCAGAGTCTCACCCTGCACTTATCTTTGCCATTTTCAAAGGTTTCTATAAATGGCATCCAGTATCATCCTTTTAAAGTGGAAGTCAGATCATGTCACGCTTCTCAAAACTCTCCAGGGGCTCTCTTTCTCCCTCAAAGTAAAGAAGCTCATAATAATGCCTGACAAGCCAAACTGGATCTGCCGCTCCCCCATCTCCCTAATAGTTCCAACAACTACTCTCCCCTCTTCTGCTCTCCTCCAGCTGCCCAAGTCTTCTTGCTCTTTCTTAAGTAGACCAGGCAAGAATTTTGCCTTGGGACATTTGCACGTGATGCTGTGTCTTAAATTCTTTTCTCCTGGATAGCCACAAAAATTTATCTTCATTTCTTTTAGGTCTTTGTCCAAATATTACCTTGCTTGTGCGGCCTTCTCTGACGATTCCAAATGAACTAGGAATCCATCTCCCCAGCTCTTCTCCACCCTGTTACTGGCTTCATTTTTCTTCACAGTATTAACATCTACCTGTCAAGATAAATGTTGATGAACTGATTCCAGCCAGCTCAGCACACCATTACAGTTCTGGAGAGCAGAGGTGTCTCTGGTTTTTCACAGTAAAATTCCAGGTGCCTAAGACAGTGCTGGCATATGGGGACATTTTACAAATATTTGTTAAATGAATGAATTCTTTTTGAGTGACAGAATATTTCTTTCTGTCTCTAGAGACTCACACACATACACATCACAATTGGTTCTAGATGTTCAAGCCAAGCATGAACCCCCTTGTAATACCACCTGCCATTTATTGAGGGGCAACCTCTCACTGTGTTTTATTCCCATTTGCTTGTGTGAAAATACTGGAGGAGTCCAGAGACTCAAAGAGTCACAAAGGTCTCCAAATGAGGACTAGGCAACTCTAAGTTCTAGCCCTGAAACTTGCCAGTTGTGTTACCTCAGTTGAGCCACTTAATCATTTAAACTTATGAAAATAAAATGAGCCTATAAAATAGGGATGATATATGCATATTTGGGAGTTGTTATGAAGATTGAAGATATTGCTTTCTAAGCACTAAGCATGGTGCCTGATATCATGGCAGCCGTTATTAAGTGAAACTGAAAGAGGAGGTGATGGGAGAGGCATCTCAGGTTGATGGAATCCAAAGAAGGAGGCACCATCCAAGAAACAAACCTGGTAAAGGGAGTGGCCCTGTTGCAGAAGCAGCAGTGAGACCCAGGCAAGACCCAGCATGGAGACAGGTCTTAAAGGATGTTCTGTTCACCCTGGGCACTCTCTATGACTGTGTGCAAAAGTAAGAGCCCTCAGAATAGGGCTAAATTGGGCTAAATACCATGCATATGAGATCCCAGGACCAAATACATAGCCAGAAACTGATAATATTTAGAAGATGTGACTCTATTAGAATTTGGAAGGCTTAATCCCAATAAACCAAATGCCAAATGTTTTCTCTGATATGAGGACGCTGATCCATAATGGGGATAGGCAGGGGGAGCATGGGGGGGAATGGAGGAACTTTAGATAGGGCAAAGGGGAGGGAGGGAAAGGGAGAGCAAGGGGGTAAGAAAGACAGTGGAATGAGATGGACATCATTACCCTAAGTACATGTATGAAGACACAAATGGTGTGAGTGTCCTTTGTGGACAACCAGAGACATGAAAAATTATGCTCCATATGTGTAATATGAATTGAAGTACATTCTGCTGTCATACATAATAAATTAGAATAAATAAATGAATTTTTTTAAATAATTAAATTCTTTTAAAAAAAAGAAAAAGAATTTGGAAGGCTTTCACTCAGAAAATAGATGCCAGTCTATATCTAGATATCATACATATGTCCTCTTTCACTCTTCCTTTCCCTCAGGACTTCCCAAAAGTCTCTCCCAGAATGATGTAACTAAAAATCCACCCCAGATTTTCACCAAATCTTCCAGCCTTAGGAAGTAGGATCAGGAATATTGTGGCTTCCAAAGAGAATTGATGTTTTCAATAAAGGGCAACATCTTTCCCTTTGAGGGAAGTTAAAATATATTCGCTATCAGCTTTGACGTTCAGACAGAGTCAGCAAAGATAGTATTTATAAGCACCACGAGTTCATCAGCCACAAGCAACCCTGCTTCTCCTAATGATTGAGTAGCAAACAATGGTACAGCTTATCTACCGGGCTCCACAGGGAAGTTGAACTCCTCTGCTCCCCAGCAAGACCTGCGTAGCATCCTTCCAAGGGAGGAAGGTTGATGGAAATTCTTCTTAAGTAAAAACTCTCCCCATCTAATTTCCTCTCCCATGTACTATCAACCAGTCTCTACCTTAAGCACACCCATGCATACCAGAATATCTAAAATTCCACCATCAGGAATTCATCTTTTCCTATTATGCTGGGCTCTCTTCCAGCCGTTGACATTTAAGATGCAATATTGCAGAAGGGGTAATAATAATGCAGTTTACATTCAGTTAGCAAGTTGGAGTTTGCAGGCACTTTCTCTTCCATTATGTCTCTGATCTTGAACATAGTCTTGAGCTCGTCATACTCAACACTAGCAAATGACAAAGACTCCGGGCTCAGGAAATGTCCTTGGGATGAGCAATCAAAATGAATAGTGAACTGACTCAAGGAAATTTGTAAAACAAGAATCATTGTCTGCAACAAAACCAAAGCCAAAGGGATGAGTGATTTGCCCACAGTCACAAACAACTGCTGAACTTAGCTTTGAAGAGTTGATTACCAAATCAAAGACAGAGCAAGTCCAGGGGGCCACCATCTTGCCTTTGAACAAAAGTCCATGATGCTGTGTAGGAAAGTGTACATGGCAGGGCTGTCACAGGTGGAATACTGGGTGGGGACAGTGCTGAGTTTGGGAATGAACCATCTGGGCTGACCCTCCAACTATGAACTTAACCCTTCACTTACCTTCATCTTCCTAATTTGCAAAACAGAGATAATATTCTCTTAATGTGCCAGGTTGCTACGAAGATCTAAATAAATACCGGCTATGATACTACCTCCAAACCTGTAAAGACCCATGCAGATATTATAAATGAATAGAGTTAAGTGGCCATTAGAACTGGACTGCACACAGCTTAGTCACTTACTTCTAACCTCACTGAAACCAATCTTAATAAAGCTCTATGGAAGTGAAAAGGAATCCTTTTTGCTCTTTTTATAATCCAAATTCCTTATCCCTTTCTCTCCCAACTGGATCCCCTTAGGCATATTTGTTTATCTATTTCAGGGTGATTCTCTTGGTGCTCCTTTATCCACTCTTTGCATTTCTTGCAACCTTGCTAATTTATTATTACAAGCTTGATTTTCATTGAAAGTTAATTAGAAAAAGCAAATTTTACAAAATAAGCTACATAAATGAGAAAGCCACATAAGGCAAATCTATGTTTACGTCAAGCAGATAATGAAGAAAGAACACGGGGCTGCTTATCACCAGACCACGGTGGCCTGGTTGTCAGGAGAAGTAGCCCTGTTCTCAGGCTTCTGGTCAGATTTCCAAATGGTACGAATGTCACTGGACACTCTTGCCTCCCAGAAATCTTTACTTCAAGATCAAAAGGCCCTGATCAACTGCAGAGGCATTTCCTAAGACACTAGGACTTGCTCCAATGCATCTCACCGCTCTGTAGAAGCACCTGACGACTTTCCTTTCCAGAAAGCTCAATGCTGCCCTGCCTCACTGCCCAGCTCTCTAGACTGCCGGCTGGTTCGCTTCAGCTGGGCTCAGAGAAATACCACTGTGGGGAACGGCTTCCTCAGATGACTGGAAACTGGGGTCCAGAGAGAAGGTGACTCTGCCAAAGTCACACAGGTAGAATCAGGCACCTGCCTGAGATGAAGACCATCTGATCTCATCGCCATCCTCTCCATGAGTATTCTGAGATTGCAGGATTCCTGCCAAGCACCAATCAATCACCCATCCTCTGCTTGGTCACCTCCAGCAGCAGAGAACTCACCACCTCCCAAGGCAACCAATTCCATCTTTGTCTCTTATCCCTGGGAAGTTATTACACTGAGATGAACACACTCGCTCTCTCTCTCACCCCACTATCCCACCCCCATTGGCCACCATCTTGCCTTTGGACAAAAGAACATGATGCCACATGGGAGTTCACACAGCATGGTAGGATTGTTACAGGTGGAATATTGGGTGGGGGCAGCGATCTTGCCCTCTTTGTTCCCCTCCATCCCTCTGTCTCTCCTCCTGCCTCCCAATTTCACTCATTTCCTCTGGTTCTCCCTGTTGAGGCTCACAAAGCTCTTCCTCTCCAGCAGCAGATCTGGCACTAGAAGCAGCTCCCCTGAATTCCAGCTCCTGCTCATCCTGCCACACAGCCGCTCCCTCTTCCTACACAGGGGAAAGACAGGCAGGGGATGTTCCACAAGAACTTTGGCAGCACATTAATATTTCCCTATTTGTATTATGAATATATTTCATACACCATTTATTCCTTCATTCATTCATTGGATTTGCTGAATATTTTCTAAGTACTAGGCATGGCTCACCAAGCATTAAAGAGCGGGAGGCCTGGAGATCCAGAAGCGAAGACATCAAACTAAGGACGTGTGCAAAATGCCACATGAGCACAGAGGGGAATGTGGCTGATTCACGGAGAGTGATTTTATCAAGAAAGTCTTACTATCCTGTCTCCACTGCTTAGTCTATAATAGACACTCAACAAATGTCAGAAAGAATGAACGAAGTGACATCTTACCAAGCTGTGGATGAGAAGGAAGGGCTAGAGAAGGGGAGATGGCTGCATGTTCTTTGTGAGGCAAGGGAATGAATGAGCATGTGAGGGCAGCTAGACCCCGTGCCACGACTGGACAGCCTGGAAGGACAGACGTCCACTCCCTCGCAGTGCTGGAGGCTGGTCCCTCTGGATGCTCTGAAGTAGCATCTGCTCCATACCCGTCTCCCAGCTTCTGGGGGTTTCCAGGAACATTTGGTATTCCTTAGCCTGTAGGCAAGTCATCCCAATCTCTGCCTCCATCTTCACATAGAGCAGTGTGTGTGTGTGTGTGTGTGTGTGTGTGTGTGTGAGAGAGAGAGAGAGAGAGAGAGAATTTCCCTCTTCTTATAACCCCAGTGTTATGGTTTAGGTGTGAGACAATGCAAAAAGGATTAGAAGAGAAATGATTAGGTTATGACAGCCTTAACCCAATCAGTGGATTAATCCCCTAAAAGGGATTAACTGAGTGGTAACTAGAGGTAGGTAGGGTGTGGCTGGAGGAGGTGGGTACCTAGGGGCATGCCTTTGGGGTATATTTTACATCTGGAGAGTGGACTCTCTCTCTCTCTCTCCTTCCTGATCACCATGTGAACTGCTTCCCTCAGCCACACTCTTCCGCCATGATGTCCTGCCTCACCTCAAACCCTGAGGAATGGAGCCTGCTGCCTATGGACTGAGACCTCTGAAACCATGAGCCCCCAAATAAACATTGTCTCCTCCAAAATTGTTCTGGTGGGGTCTTAGTCACGGCAGAGAAAAAAAAAAAGACTAAAACAACCAGTCATTGAATTGGGGCTCAATACTCCAGTATGACCCCATCTAAATTTGATTTTATCTATACAGACCTTTTATGTCCAAATAAGGTCACATCGATAGCTATCTGGTATTAGGACTTCAACATGCTATTTTAAGGGTCAATCCACAAAACACCTTAAGTAAAATAGGAGATATTTAAAATATACTTATGTCATTTAAAATATATTTATCTTGTGCTTATCACTGTTCTAGATCCAGAGGATGCAGACAAGGAGCCACCTTCACGGAGCCTATGTTCTGGTGGGAGGTGGCAGGTTGATAATTAATGAACTAGAAAATATGGATGGTGTTTGTGAAGGATAAAGGTCACGTGAGGTGACAAGTGGTGGCTACTTTCAACGTGAAGTCTTCCCTGGGGAGGAGACATTTAAGGTGACATCTTAATGAGAAGCAGCAATCAGGCAGAGGGCAAGTCTCAGGGAGTGGTTGTGGGACCCTGAAGGAGCAGAAAGAAAATCAGGGTCAGAGTTCTTCTCCCTTCTCCGGGCTGCCAGACAGCCCCTCTTCTCCACAGTGTCCCTTCCAAATTCAGAAAGAGCCAGCCAGATGCTGATTACAACTGCAGCTGCTGGCCTGAGCCTGCCGGGCCACCTCTGGGGAGTTCTAGGAAGGGCACCCCTGATCCTCCCGATAGCCATCTCTGATCGAGGCCAGCTGTCTTCAGACCAAGGAGCAAGGCAAGACGAATCTCAGTTAAAGACAGGGGCACAGGCCCTGGAGGCGGAGCTCAGAGAGCAGTCTGTCCACTGGAGGGATCAGAAGGGCCACTGGAGGCCATGATCACAAGCAACAAACAGCTACCCTGACTCCAGCAAGAATGAAGTATTGGCAGGCTAGAGGATCGCTCCCAGGATCAAATAAAGTTGAAGGAGTTGGTCTTAAACAGGAACCAGGACATCTCCGGATCTGGGGGACGGGAGCAAGTAATTATTGGAATCAATGGAAGCCACCATGTTGTGTTTAAGATCCAAATTCAAAGGGAAAGCATTCGATTGGCGATGTTTGAGTTCTGTGCCCACTGGGTTGGTCAAGGGTGGGTACCTTGGTTGGCAATCCCGAGAGTGCATCCAGAAGATGAGAGGCTATTACCCACAGCAAAACCTGGAAGCTGTGACCAGGAGAACAGGGAATTTTTTTAAGGCAGACAAAACCCACAGTTGTTCTCCACAATTATCAACAAATGCCCTTCAGCCAACTGGATCCAGTTTAAGCAGCCAAGTCCTGCGGAAGTTTCTGGATTTACTGATAAGTGCTATGGCTTTTTGTCTATTTATCTAAAAGAATTCAGCTTTTCAATAGTCCTATGGCACATCGTCTCCAGGCAGGCTTCGTCAAAGCACTAGCCGGCCTCCTTCTAGGGAAATGATCTGATAAGCAAACACAGTGGCATTTGAAAGGCCAGGTCTGTGAATGGTCCCTTTTTCCCCAAGAAATCATTCATATTAGGGACCTGGTGAAGGATGGGAAAAAATGCCATGCCCTGGTGCTGAATGAGTTTGAACCTTAATGCTGTCTGTCGGCAGGCTCTGGATGTGACAGCCGCTGACCTCAGAGTCACGGCTCCTGACTGTGGAAGAGCCGGGTCAGGGAGACGCCTGGAGAAACAGAACCAGCCCTGGTAGATTCTCTCGCTGCCTCTCAGGGAGGCACCTGATTGCTCAGATGAAGACCCCTCCTGGACACGATCGTCACAGTGGAAAGACAGGTGTCTTCGTGGAGGGGAAACGTGACGCCGGCTCTTGAGCCCAGCTGCAGGCCAGGACAGGTCCTCTTCTGATGGGGGCAGGGATGCGCAAGGACTCGGACCCAGAGCACCCAAGCACACCCTGGCCTTCTACAAACCCTGCAGGAAATGCAACAGGTCAGGGCACGGAGAGCTGGCCGGGAAAAGCCCAGGCATTCTCTAGCCCTGAGGCTCTGGCTGAGCCGTGGCCAGATTGTGAACATCTGGAAAGATTTCTAAATACAGCTTCCCCCTCCCACTCCCACGGCTCACGGCTGATGGGATAAGGTACATCCAGGTGCAGGACCTCTGACTGGGACCCTTCCACCATGCTCTGATAGGACCCCTGGAGGGAGGGCAGACGGAGTCAGGAACTCGGGAACGGAAATCCAGAAGCTCTTCTTCTGCCGGATGCTGTCCTTGGAGCTCCCACTTTGGGGACCGCTTCACTTTCTTGGACCTGTGCTCCCAACACAGCTGGAGGGGACAAGGAGAGTCACAGCTGGAGGGACAAGGCAGTTCACATCCTCCGGGGACAAACTAGAAAGACTGAGGAGTCCAGGGGAAAGGGGCATCGCTGAGACTCCAGAAGGGCCTGCCCTCCCTCTAGCCCAGGCCGAGCGGCTCCCACCCTCCCAACCTTCAACCTCACCCCACAAGGAAACCCCCCAGAAGCCCGAGGCCAAGACACAGTGAGAATCAAGGGCAGCCACTGTCCCAGCTGACCTCTGCCCTACTGGGGAGGTCATGGATTTGGGGGCACATTTCAGGGAGAGGGAATCTGGGCCAAGCTTCTCTCCATCTAAACGCAGCCAAGGAGTAAACTACAGAAGACAGACAGGCAGACGGGAGTCAACTTAAAAATGAAAGAAAACAGTAAGAAATGCAGGGACCGTGGGCTTCCACGCCAAGGACCCCTCCCAACGCTTCATCTGCTCCTTTCCATGTGGAATCCCCAGCCACTGTTGGACGTGTGGATCAGAATCTCCATCTTACAGATGAGGAGCCCAGGGTCAGAGAGGGCAGGTAAGTCCTGAGTGTCACACATCTGGCAGGAGGTACCCCATACCTTTCTAATTAGCCCCATCTAACTCCTAAGGGGTGAGAGAGACGGCCCTGGAGGGCAGCGGCCGTGGAGCCCCTCTGAGGGTGAATGTGAGGAGAGTCTCTGCTGGAGCCAGGATCCGAGGGGTCGGGTCCCTCACAGCAAACCGGCACAAGGCCAGGCCCGTGGAGCCCTTGAATGTGCCCGGCAGCCCAGGGTGGGGTCTCTTTTTGCTTTTTATGAACAAGATTCTGGAGGGTTAAGTTTCCTCCTCAACAGGCTCTTCAGAAAATCTCTCCTCGCTGGACAGTGAGTGACGGAGTAAAGTCAAAACATCTGGCAGCACTGAGAGCACGGGGCCCACCTAGAACCCAGGTGTGAGAGGAGGGTGGGCAGGGCTGGAGGGTGCAGGTACAGGGATGCCTCGTGGGTGCTGCCCCAGAGGCTGGTGGCGTCTGCCTATGGACTTGGGCCTCACAGTGACCGCTCCCTTTTCCCAGCTCACCCGTGATGTGAACTCTACTTGGACATGATCAAATTGCACGCTGGGCTGATTGACTTAGCTAGACATGCTCCTCTGACCTCCCCGCCAGGTCTTAGCAGGCCCTAATCACGGGTGCAGCAGACGGGACCCATAGATGTACCCCTCGCCTCCGCTCGCTCAAGGTCAGCCAGCACCCACAGAGCAGCCCCCAGCCCTTCTCCAGAACCTTTGCCTCAAACTCTTTGCACACGGCCGTCCTGCGTGTCAGCAGGGAACGTCCATCTGGTTGATGGGCCAGAGCCCCACTGTGAAGGTCTCTTGTTATCACGAGGCTGAGCAAATGACCTGTTTATCAGGAAGGAAGGGAAGGGGGCTCGGGTCCTCCCACCACACCCAGTCCTCCCAGTGGCCTCCCCGAGAGGACAAGTCACGTCCCCCAGAACAGAGCCAAACTCCCCAGATCCAGCCTAACAGCCGCCCCCTCAGCTCGCCTCATCCCCCACCCTCCTCCTCTGAACCCCAATGTCAGCCTCCCTCCTCGACCTTGGCTCACCCCCCCGCTGCCTCCCTGGGTTCCCTTTCCTGGCCTCATTTCCTGCGTTCTCATCTCTCGCCTCTGCCTGAGCTCGGTGCAGACCAACAACTCAGCAATAAACCTTCCTTCAGTCCGATGTGTCCACAGCAGGGACCAGGTTATCTGATCAGAGGGGAAAACCCTGAGCACCAGTCCACTGCTTCTTGCTCACCAGAACCATGAGATAATGCTGAGCCCCAGAGAGTTTTCAGCTTCGTGACATAGGCATTGGCGATACATCTCGGACACATCACCCTGTGTAGAGCATTGGCTGGAGACCCTAGGGATGGACCCACGGCCCAGACTGTCAGCACTGAAAGAAACCAGTTACATGGATTATTCCAAAATCTCGAAAAACGAGACACAATTTTTCACAAATTTCCCTCATATTATATTATTCATTATCTATGTAGAAAAGTATTTTATAGCCAGGCACAGTGGCACATGCCTGTAATCCCAGCAGCTCTGGAGGCTGAGACAGGAGGATTGCGAGTTCAAAGCCAGCCTCAGCAACAGCGAGGCACTAAGCAACTCAGTGAGACCCTGTCTCTATATAAATAGGACTGGGGGTGTGGCTCAGTGGTTGAGTGCCCCTGAGTTCAATCCCTGGTACGAAAGGAAGGAAGGAAGGAAGGGTATTTTATGTTCAATTATATGTGTGAGTGTGTATATGCATGTGTATGCACGCGAGTGTACACATATAGCAATACCCAGGGCCTTGCACATGCTAGGCAAGCACTCTACCACCGAGCTACACCCCCAGCACCCATGATATTAAGGTGCTGTTTCACACATAACAAGTGCCATAATCATGGTTATCATCTAAGGATATGTAACCAGGAACCCAGTGATAAGGAAGAAGAAAAGCTGTCACGACTATGACTCTGGCCAATCTACACCAGCCCTAACTCGAATTTGAAAATTTCAACAACACTTATACCTTATCACCAAACACTTCTGGGCTGTCCTCTTGGGTGACCATGACCCAGCAAGGAACACTCAGAGTCAACCTGACTAGATTGGCCCCTGACCCTTGTCCACTTTTAGCTTCCACTAGACCATGTGAAGAACAAAAATGAGCCCGAAGCTCTCCTGAATAAAAAATATCTATTTAAATAAACCTTTTAGCTATTAAATCGGCGGAGGAGGAACGGCCGACCTTTCTGGAGCACTTACTAAGTGCCAGGCACCCTGCCAAGGATGGTCTACATCATGGTCCCTGATTCTCCCAGCAAACACCTGTGTTCGACGTTGGATTATTCTTCACATTTTTCAGATTAGAAAACTGGACTTGAGGGAGATGAAGCAACTTGCCCAGGACGGAAGGCAGAAGGGGTCACCAAGATGCCACAGCAAACCACTGAGCCTCACAAGGGCAGCCCCTCACCCACCACTCTCCTCGCTCCTGGAAGGAAGGGGTCTGTCCACTGTGAGGAGAGGAAGGCTCCTGGTCAGTGCTGTAGGTGACATGAAACTCCACGAGGTTCCCCGGGGTGCCCAAGCCTGTCATGGAGCTGAGAGCAGCTGTCCGTTCCCTGGCACCCACCCACCTCCCTGTGTCCATCTGCCCTTCTGTTCCTTTGGTGACCTGCCTCCGAGCCACAGCATTGACAGCCTCTTTCCCTGCCCCAAGAGTGTCTGCATCCACCTCTGCCCCCAACCAGCAGCAAAAAGCTTTCTATACGGCCTCCCCTGTTTCAGAAGCCCTGAATTTACAGCCACGACAATGCAGCAGTCTTAAAAGCCTTGGGATAACAATCAAGAGCTGGTCCCCGAACAAAAGGAGGCACAAGCGTTAAATAAAAGACAAAGAAGGCAGAGAGGGGCGGGGAGACGCATGACCTGGGCCAAGAAGAGGAAATAGGTTGCCAGGAGTTGGGGAGAGCCAGGTGAGGGAGCTGGTCATTGGGTGACATTCCAGAGGAAGAGACCCCCTCCTGTCCTCTCCATGCAAGCCAGAAAAGAGACAGGTGCACAGAAAGTGACTTGGGGAGACCTCAGAGCAGGGGTTTCCCCCAGTGTCTCCTGGGGCGTCTGCAAGCCTGACAGTCAGGCTGTAGGGACATCAGTGGTGGTCATCAAGGGTGGAGGGAGCGGTCTTGGGGGGTGGGGGGTTGAGAGGGGCCCTTGTAGAGTGTGGGATCCTGTATAACCAGAGGGACAAGGGGAAAGATGTAGAGTTTCAAAACCGTCCAGGGGCAGCAGAAGTGATGAGAGATGGTACCTGACTTAACAGGGCTTGGGTCAGGTCAAGATCAGGTCACAGGTCATGGAGAACATAGCCTGTCAACAGGAAGCCGGATGGGACCACAGAAGTGCAGCCAACATGTGATAACAAGGACCATCTCATTCAGACCTTTCACAGGGCTCAGCATCCACAGAGATCATCATGGACCAGAGCCCTTAGCAAGGGGCTGCAGAGAAGTTCAGCAGTCTGAGTTAATTTATCCCAAAGAGACTGCATTTTGAAATTGAGCTGGCTGAGCCTGCTTGGTTTTGCAAGACTAAAGTATCCACCAACCACAGAACGGGAGGCAAGACAACTAAGAGGCTCTTTTCTGGAAATCAACTTAAAATGTTTACAAATTGAGTTTGGGGGACTATTGCGACTGTGAAAACTCGTCACCCAACATTTTCTCATGACATTGCCAAGGACAAATGAAAGCCACGTAAGAGAGTTTATTTTGAGGCATGGTCAGGCTGCTTTGGGATCTTGGGGCATTGGAAGAAAATAGAAGCATCCCTTCTATTAAACATCCCAGTTCCCCAAACACCAAATTTCCTCTAGTATTTCCAAGCAGGTCATGGAATTGGCATCCGTTCCCCCTTCAACTTGCAACAAGATGTAACTACTGATGCTGTTCAAGTACAGCCAAGTTCTGCTTTTCATCTATTTTCACTTGGTCTTTTAAAGCAGAAGTTCTATTTTGCAAGTCCCACTGGGAAACCTCAGTGGTCATCCACAGTTCCCAAATGATGAATGGTTTCACTGCCAAGAAAATTTCACTTAGAGGTGGAAAAACGGTACTCAGCGCACAAAAAAAGGAATCCTTCGTTGCTTGGAAACACATCCGGGTTAGGGGAGACATTTTTCTTCTTCTCACAGTGTTCCCACATAGGCACATCAAATACTAACTTGTGCCCCCACCCTCTATGTTTTTCTTTATCTCCTTGATGGGACAGAAGTGTTTGGCTCCATTTGGTCCTTTTTTTTTTTTTAACAGAGCAGGGCATCTCCCTCTTGCCTCTTCCTTGTATTTCTTTCTCTCTGGCATCCAAACACACAGTTTTTAAGCTCCTACAGGGGACAGCTCTAATTCCAGATGGTTACTTTAATTCCAGGTGAGAGGGAGCTGTAGAAAGTCTTCTCAGACCGCACATGTGAGCCGCAGCCCAACTTCACCAGTGACAAAGCTGACATCTAACATTCCCCATTTGGGTCCCTTGCCGTTCCCTCAATTGGTTTTGAATCCACAAACTGGAGAAGGGGCTTAAGATATTGGCCCCTTAACCCTAAAAGAACTTGCTCTGCTCTGCAAACATGGCATATGGGGAAAGCAGCCATGATTTCTTCTCCTTCAGGTATCCACATCCTCATAGGTAGCTTCTCCCACTAATAGTTGGAGGCCGGGTCTGTGCCTTTTCAAGGCTGATCGTGTGACTTGCTTTGTCCAGTAGGACAAGAGCAAAGGTGACACAAACACTTAAAAAGCACTTGGTCTTGCTGATATCATCTTTCTCTGGCTGCTTGTGAACCCAGCCAGCCTGTGGTCCAGCCCAGGACACCCAGCTAGAGAACAGCAGACCACACTGAGAGAGAGAGAGAGAGATCCTGACCAGTGAGACCTGGCTGTTCTCACAAACCCGCCAGCCCACCAGCATGAACACAGATACGTGAGTAAACCAAGTTGAGAGCCACGGAGCCCAGCCCGGACCAGTAGAACCACCAGCGGAGCTGACCCAAACTGCCAAGCTACGGAATCACAAGCTGAATAGATGGCTGTTGGTTTGAAGCCAATCCACTGTGGAGTGGCCTGCCAGATAGCAACAGAGAACTGAAATAGTGGAGGAAAAGGTGTCAGGTGACATTGCCCCAGGTTGTTCTCCATCTCAATGTGCTTGAGTGTCAGGGCCAGCTGATGAGCCTCTGAGGTCTTCCAGGTGTCCTCTCCTGAAACCATCTTTTCAACGTCGATCAAGAACTCGGAAGCCCTTCCAGTTTCTAGAGGAGGAGCCCTAAAGCACGTGACTGAACATCCAGGAGTCAATTTGATGTTTGCAGATTAAAGCGTCTTCTTAGAATAACCTGGCAGGGAGACATCCTTGGTGGATATTTTCGGCAAAGAGAGAAGGCAACCCCTGGCACTGAAGCCCAGCATTCACCATTTTGGATATTGCCAGGATGTCCCGAGCATCTCAGCCATGCTCACCATCCTGGAACCGCTGGGAGGCCGAACATTCTCCAGATTCCCAGTCCAGGATGAAAACGCTTTTGAAGACTGTTGTCCCCAGGGGTGAGGCCTTGTCTGTTTCTCTGCAGGTGGAAACCTGTAGACACTGGGAGTCCAGCAGAATGCTTAGACACACTGTGTAGACAGACTTACAACTGAATGGGGTACACAGTCCTGGCCTTGCTGACATTGGACAGCACAGAGAATACAGAGACCTGGCCACAGCTGACCTCATTAACTCTAGGACAAAGGAGATTATACAAAATAAATTAAACTCAGAGAGTCTTAGAATTCCAGGACATCTTCCCTCGCATGGCAAAATAAGCTCTGGACGATGATGCAGTTTTTTGACTTAAGACCTTTGTAAGTCACAGTTGGGCTGCGAGGCTGCCAACAGAACGATGTGGAAACGGATCAGATGGCAAAGATAACACTGCCACGCAAAGACGGCTCCAAATTTTCTATTTCTTATTTAGACAAACAACAGCAGGCTCCTCGATAGAATTTTACATTTCAGCAGAATTGAAATCTACATTTTTGTTGTTGTTGTTCATTTGCAAAAATTTGGATTTATTGCCCCGTTTTTTAAAGGAAGGGAACATCAATGTTTTGCAGGGAAAGAAATGATAGAGAAATAATTCTTTTTAAAACTTGTTTGCATTGTCTGTCCACGAGAGGAAATCAAATTCCCATGCAAGGAAATAAATCAAAAGCAAAATCCCATTTGTATGTATTTTTGTGTACATCTCTGCAGAGGGCATGGGTAGCTCTCATCAGATGATCCAAAGAGAAAAACAGGATTAAAAATCATCACCAGAAAGAGAGTGGGAAAGAGGAGAGCAGAAAGGATGGAGTTCAGGGGTCAGCTTTTTATTCTACTTTCTGCCTCTTACTAGTAGAGTGAGTTAGGGGAAAACGAGAATGTCTAGATTTTGTGAGTAGGAACATGGATAATAATGCAAATTATCAAATGGGGCGGTTGTAGGCTGTGATGAGATCCAAGTATACACCTGGCATACAATAGGTGCTCAGTGAATTGCAGTGCACCACCTTCTGCCTTAAAGAAGCCTTCTGCATGATATTGAAAAACCATTCACAACCTAGGCTCAACTCAAATTCTCTGATTTCATGTTTCCTAACTCTGGACGTTTTGCATTATGTCTCAGCAACCCTGGCCTGGGGTGTGTGGTTTCCAGAAAGTGCCTTAACCCCTTCTTGCCAGAAAAAGGGGTTTCATCCTAAGGATTCAACAAAACTAAGAACTTGGAACAGTTCCATGGGCACTCAAGGAACGTGAACTTGATGCCGTGCTTATCTCCATCATTACTACTACTCGCCAGTCTTCTACCTACCCCCGACCTCTCCCCTCTTCTCTGATTTTCTAGATTCTTTTCACCTTTAGGTCCTGATTCACTGTTTTATCCCAGGAATGGTGGCCTGGGGCGCCTGGTCACTCACACATGGCTCTCCTAACGTGGACACCACATTGCATTAGGGTCTCTTGCTCGTGGGTGACCCTCCAGCTGGTCTGTGAGCTTCAGACTCAACAGAGCCTGGCACGAGACGGGGCTTAGTGAATATTTGTGCAATTGAAGGAAAGAATGAATGTGTAAGTTCTATCCCAAGCAAATCTCAGCCCTTCCTTAATTTCTTTATTAATTCTTTTTATTGTTTTAGTTTGAAGTAGAGAAAAAATAGTTTAAACTAGTAGTCCACTGGGGCTGCTAATAAAATACAATAGGCTGAGTAGCTCATAAACATCAGAAATGGATTCCTTCCAGTTCTGCAAGCTGAGAAGTCTAAGATCAAGGTGCAGCAGATCCAGCACCTGAAGGCTCACAGATGGGGCCTCCGTGCTGAGCCTCCCCTGCTGGAAGGACGAGTTGCTCCCTGGGTCTCTTTGGATTGAAAGGATAAAAGAAACTGAAGTTAAAGACCAGGCATTGTAAAGCTTCTAAGCCGCAAAGCCTGAGTTAAAATGTAAAGGACCAGGTATTGTTAAGTTCCTATGCTACACCCAAAACCTGAAATTACTGTAGCTGTTAGGACAATTCACGGGACTGCCCAGTAGATATTCCCCCTGACCATTTAGTTGTTAAATAACCTGGGCCCTGTGCAGTTCAGCACGTAGGCACCTCAGGGCCTAAACCAATCAGTTTGAATGTGTACCCCGCTTTAGGACTAACCTATCACCCCCGCCCAACCTGTTCCCGCCAATGAATGTACTAATCATGTTCGAGAGTTGTTGTTCGATTTTCCCGCGCCTCATGATGATTTGCTCTGATGTATGCAAAGCCCCCGCCCTCCCCAAAAAGTGTACTTAAGCACTGCTTAACCCCTGCTCGGGGCTCTGGGCCGCTCTCCCTTGTTGAGTGAGCACGGAGCCCCAGCACGCTGGATTCTTCAATAAACCCCCTTTTGCGGTTGCATGAGTTGGTCTCTTGGTGGTCTCTTCCTCCGACATTCGCCGGACCCTTACAGGATGAGGGTGCCAACCCCACCGTGAGAGCTCTGCCTTTGTGACCGCATGGCTTCTGAGACGCCTTCAGCTCCTGACACCATCGCCTTGCGTGTTAGATTTCAACACAGCAATTCAGGGGACACAAACTTTTAGACTATAGCAGCCAAGGTAATACATCTCTCCACCAAGAAGCCCAGGTCGGGTAGCTTCTGGCACAACTGGATGCAGGTGCGGTAGCCACCTCCGGCTCTGCTTTGCTGTGTTGGTCTTGTATCGATGCCTACGGAGCCATGCTCTCTCTTGGTGAGAAGGTGGCTGCTGCTGCTGCCCTCAGATTCACATCAACCCAGACTACCAGTCCCACAGCAATGAGCTTCTCTTTTCCAAAGGTTCCATAAATGACCCAGAAATGCAATCCACTGGCCTGATAACCAACACTAAACAAGGGCAGAAGGAGACCCGGAGCCTCCCAAAGGAAATTGGATATGATTACCACAGGGGAACTGGGAGCACAGCTGGCCATACCCCACCGTCCCGGCCCTGCCTGCTCCCAGTCACCTGGAGACCTGGACTCCCACCTGCACTACCTCCTTCCTTCTTCAACCTCAATTTGCAGATGGCCTCTTCCACAGTGTGTGACGCTTTTGAGGGGACTTGCTAGCCACCTCAGTCCTCCTGGGAGCCATTTCATTGTGGGAGCCGTGGACCAGGGTCTGCTGCCCTGAGTCCCATCTCTGCAGCTTCCTGCCCATGCTCAGGGCTGGGGTTTCAGAAATCTCTGTAAATATCCCCTTTCCTGCCCTGGTGTAGGACCAAGTGGGAAAATGAGCCAAGGAGTGAGGATTTTAAAGGTCACCTTTGCCACCCAGACAGATGTTTCACAACAAGGCTTGTGTGGGTGGCAACAGGGACTTTCTGATTTACTGTGCCCCTGAACTGGGCAGACTGCCCACCTGGTCACCAACAGTGCCGAACACAGGCGTCCCCAGGAAGCCTGCTGTGGGAAGACCCCCCATCACTGAGAAGCAGACGGGCGGCTTTCTGCAGGCGGGAGGGGATGAAGATGGAGAGGTGATACCGCCCATCACCGGTGACGAGTCCTGCTCCCTCAATGTTGAAATATAACGTTAGAGAAGCACAGAGAGGCTAGCACGTAAAGCAGGGTTTACTTACAAAGGAGTAACATAGACCTCTCCCGGGCAGGGCGGACTGTCCCCAGGACAGGAGAAGTCTGTTATCCGTCTTATCCCTCTCCTTCCTGCCTACATGACCAGGCCCAGGTGGGATGGCCAAAAGATGAGGAGCCAGTGGACAGGAGGGGCCAAGGTGGAGTGATCAGGCAGGAAGGGGACCCAGGGCACATTAATTAACAACTTTTACAACTCCAGGTAGGGAGGGGCAAGTCCTGGACAGGTTACCTTAGGGACAGGTTACCTTAGGGACAGGTTACCTTACGGACAGGTTGGAGCAAGGAGCAGGTTATCTTGATGAGGGTGGAGGAAGGGCTCTGAAGCTATTAACATTTCCACTTCCCAGAGGTGGTCTCCAACCTCCCAGACCCAAGTTGGCCTCCTTGAGCCCATCTGACCTGATTTACCTATCTATGCTGACTGTCGGTCTTTAATTCTGGCTTCAGAGAGACAGAGTTGGGGGCTGATCCTTCTCCCAAGGTAACCAATCTGCTTCCTCTGAGGAGGAAGGATGGGGTGCTGCGCGAGCCAATGTCCTTCCACCAGGAGCAGGTGCTCCCCCAGAGCCAACCTGCATCCGGCTGGCCAGTTGCCGTGTCCGGCTAACGGAGCCGAGTCCGGCGAGGGACGGCGGGGTTAAAAATACACAGGACACCAAGGTTCTTCATCCAGGAGGGAGCGTGTGCGCGCTTTATTGCCCAATTTGTTCCCCTTATATATCTTTTTAACACCTGCGGGAAATCACTCAAAAGTGAGGAGGGAAGAGTAATAACTGCGTCCTTGGGTTACCGTCACGTCACCGTCCCCTATCAGGAGGCTCGAACAGGTCAAGATGTTCCCAAGAGACACGTATGCTCGAGGCAGATAAACAGGGAACCGCAAGCCTGGTCACCGCCTTGTGAGCTGGCCACATTGACATGCATAACAAAGAACTGGAGGTTGAGTCCCCAGGGGCCAGGGCGGGCCTGCTACCAGCAGCCAGTGGGCCGCGGGCCCTGTAGTGCTGACCAGGAGTCTCCCCTTCACAATCCACTCTTCCTGCAAGCAGCCAGAGTCCTGCATGGGGATGTTGTCACTCAGTGAACCCCCCCCCAAATAAAAGATCTCACTGCACCCTCCACAAAAGGCAGGGCGGGGCCTGGAGAGAGGGGAAGAGACGGGGGCAGCTATCTGACCCATAAAGCCAACTTGGTGGCAGTTCCTTTTGTCTTCCAGAAAACAAAGTCTGTGAACTGCCAAAGATTTTTGCTGACTCCGGCTTCCCTGCTTTTACGTCTAGTGCGACTCTTCGCCCTTGGGATTTATGGTAATTCTTCCTCCCTCAAAGATAACTCTGTGAGGATGCTCATAAATTGAGGAAGCATTGTTTCGATCTTCCTCACTAATTATCTTCCCTCCCTGTTACTCATCAGCAATTTTTAAAGTCCGAGGACGCGCCTTTGGATGCAATGGGGTACCAGACGCGGGGCTCCCAGATTCCACCGACACCTAATTAAGGGCTCCTCAGACTGGAGCATGGACAGAGGCCTGGTATGTGCAGAAGGCTGCTCTGGGTGCTCTGGGAGGCCAGGAGATTCAGGAAAGTGTGTCTGGCCTTGAAGAGGTAGCCATCCCCAAGGCTACCCCATGAATACCAAATGACTTAGTGAAGCAAACCTATTTGAATACAGTTGTTTGTGTTCAAGGTCTCCCCCAGGACACCCACCAGGGTGAGTGCACAGGGAGACATTCCTTTCTGTTCTCTCTGCAAAGAAAAGCCAGGCATCTGCTGACAAATTATTTCTCTTTCAATCCATGGACTATGGAAATCTTACAAGTTAGTCATGTTTTCCCTTTTTATTTTGGTGGCCAGGGAGCTCAAAGCCGATATTCAACTGACTTCTAACAATTGTCCAGGACTTTATGGAAGGCGTTTTATCTACTAATCTTAGATTCAGTTGACCCCCCCCCAGCCTAATTGTCCCTTAGCCCTGATTAGCTCATCCATTTATTGAAGCCCCCCCATCAGATCACAGAGTCCCTGGTCCCCCTATATCCACGACTTTAGAAAGAGGCCCCAGCTGCCTTTCTCTGCCTCTCTGCTCAGGATTTCAGAAATGGGTAAGAGACAGCAATTTGCAATTTAGCAAGACCTTGTCTCTAAAGAAAAACAACAAGGGCTGGGAGTGTAGCCTCTTGGGAGGGCGATTGTCTAGCATGTAGCAAGGGCCTGGTTAGACCCCCAGCACTGGGGGAAAAGAATTGAGAATTGAGTAGAAGTCCTAACAAGGACTTCCTGTGCCTGGATTGAGGCAGGGGGCAGGGGGACAGGGTGGGGGTATTTGCATATGCCAGGGAGGGTGGAATATCCAGAAGAGTGTAAATACTACAAATGCAGGGAACACACCAACCTGTGTTCATGTTGTGCATGCCCAGTGCGAGGTCACACTTGATGAATACACCCCAAGGAGAGAGCGCCTATGTAGCCTGGTTAATCAGTGACCGACTCTGGGGCACCTCTCTGCCTTGAACTCAGCCTTCCTGTCATTCTTTGGATGACATGATGTCACAGAAGGCAGGGCAAATGCTGATCTCCAATCCACACCACTCGCAGCACGGCGGGTGGGCTGAGTCCCAGGGGAGGGACTGGTGCCATCTCACCATGATTTTGCAAAGTTCCAGGGCCAGATACCCCAGGTTCACACCCCAGCCCCACTACTTGGCAAATTATAGAAGCTCTC
Organism: Marmota monax; assembly: GCF_021218885.2. NCBI lineage: Eukaryota > Metazoa > Chordata > Mammalia > Rodentia > Sciuridae > Marmota > Marmota monax. The sequence continues at coordinate 7,825,767 of NW_026695202.1, forward strand.
TGGACCTCAACTTCCTCATCTGTACAATGGAGACTGTAATAACAGGAAGTGATAAATAGGACAGTTTGCTGACGGATGGAGCCAAGGTATGGGCCGGCATCTGGAAGATCATGCAGGTGTTTGTTGGCCATTGTTCCTGGACTGAGTCCCGGCCCGATGGCCCTTACTTGCAATGGGGAGGCTGCAGATTTTGCCCTCTGGAGTGGAGCAGAGGTGCGGTGTGGGAAATGGGAACAGGGCCATAGAGAAAGGGGGGAAGCCCAGAGTCACAGCCGGAACAGGACAGAAGTGCCTCAGCAGAACATGCTCCTGGAGTCCCCAAGTCCCCACAGACAGGATTCAAACATGACGGCGGAGTCCAAACCAGACTGGAAGAAGCAGGCGGGGAGGCGAGACCAGCAAGGCCCGATGGACAAGGGGCAGCCGGTTCTCTCCCCACCACCTCCTGCAGGGCGGGAACCCCAGTCCCCCCACTGCCTTCTAAGGCCCCCGTTTTAGTTCACTTTTATGCTGCTGTCACCAAAACACCTGACAAGAACAGTTAGAGGAGGAAACGTTGGTTTGGGGGCTCGTGGTTTCAGAGGCCAGGGTCCACAGATGGCCGACGGTGGCTCTAGGCCCCAGGTGAGGCCCATCATGGCAGAAGGGTGTCGAGGAGGAAAGCGGCTCAGGGTGCACAGCTAGAAAGCAGAGAGAGACTGAGCTAACTCACAAAATAGACGTCCCAGGCGCACAGCCCCAGTGAGTGACCCAGGTCCTCAGCCACCCCTGCCTGCCCACACTCAGCACCCAGTCGGCCTCTGTCAGAGGATTAATGGGTTCAAACTCTCAGAGCCCAGTCATGTTACCTCTGAACTTTCTTGTGGTGTCTCACACACGGGACTTTGGGGGCATCTCATATCTAAACCATACCCCCACCACCATTCACCCGGACGTGTAGGCCAAGCGCCTGAGAAGCATCCTGCGTCCCCCTCACTCCCAGAATCCCACTGTGAAATGCACCTGAATCCCACCACGTCCTCCATCCCCACCGCCTCCACCTGGTCAGGCCCCCATCATCCTCGAGACCCTCCCCCAGGTCTCCAAGGAGCTTCCCCTCACGTCCGGCACTGCATTCTCCAAGCCATGAGCAAAGTGTGAATAGAATCACTCCCTCTCCAACCTGGAATCTTCCAGTGGCTCCAATCTTGCCCTTGGAATCATATCCAAACTCCTTTCTGACCCACAAGACCCCTGCGGACCCGGCTCCTGGCCCCATCTTCCACGCCTCGTCTCAGCGTAGCCCCGGTACCCCCTTCTCACCTCCCGAAAGGCCAGGTCTTACCAGCCTGTGGCCCTTGGCACTGGCTGAACCCAGTGCCCTCTGCCCTCTGGGCTTTCCCTGGTCTGTCAGGCCTCAGCTCAAATGGAAGACTTTCCCTCAGCACCTGGACAGAGGGTCACCTCATCCCCCTTTGTCTGGCACCGGAAGCCCGTGGGAAAGCTCTCATTGTTCATGGTCTCCACCCAGCTGGACGGGGGCTCCCAGGGAACAGGTCTGCTCACTACTATTCCCAGTGCCAAGAACAATACCAGGCACATAGTACGTGCTCAGCAAACACTCTAAGTGAGCAACTTCATCCATCAGGGTGTGCCCCAGAGCACACTAGGGTGGTTCTAGGCCAGCAGGTGAGTATGAGGAGAGACGGACAGAGGCCAAGCAAGACCTGATCGGGAACATTACAAGATATGGCAAAGTCACGCCCTGGAGACGGGGGAAGTCTATGTGTGAGGGATGACAGACACAAGGAGCGAGTCACCTTGACAGAGCCCATGTGGTCCGCTGGCCCCATCAACAGGCCTCTAGGGGCCCTACGGTGAGCAAGGGAACTGGACACAGAGGTGAGCACCATTGTCCCAGCCTTGAGCGCGCACCTGGGCGGGTGGGAACCAAGCACAGCTGAGGTCCCGCTGGTGAAGGCTGTGAGGCAGGAACTGGCAGAGAGTCACCGAGCTCGGGAAGAAGCCACCCACCGCGCAGCTCAACCCTGGAGCCAGGGAAGGCCTCGCGGGGGCGGGGTCTGGATGACAGAAAGGAGTTCCCGGGTCACAGGTCCACCCGGGCCGAGCAGAAGGCCTGAGACCTGTGATGGCCCCCCTGTCCGACCTTCTGCTTGCTACTTTCTGCTCCCCGGTAACCCCCCTGGCTACCCGGCTGCCAGCTGCTCCCTCCCCTCGGTGTCCCTCTTCAGACCAAGCCTTTCATCTGAGACACCTTTGAAGCTCCGGGACCTACTCTCACCCACTGTTCAAAGGAACTACTGGAAATGCCACCTCCTGGTGGCGGACTGGCCTTCTGCTCCATCCCTGGCGGGAGGTTAAACTGTCACACCCTTAGGGAGAGTAACTGGGAAGCCTGGGTCAGAAGTCTTTGGCAAACGGCCATGCCTTTAGTGTGCTGAACAGTCCTGGAGTCACTTCTGGAAACCCATCCCAAGGAAGCAGTCCCAAATTCAGAAAGATAAAAGTGCATGTGTCCGTGTCCTCTATACATCCTAGTAATCTCAGCAACCCCCCATATGGTCAACAAAGGGTTACATGTAGATGGTTTATAGGGTGGAATATTATGTAGCCATCACAAAGAGCACTTTCTTGGGATAGTAGGGGCTCAGGAAAATACCGCTTCAGTCATGTTTAGCAAAACGGGATTTTAAGACTTATGGGAAATATGATCACAACTGGGCTTAAAAATCTATGCCTCTTCTGTCTTCTTCTGGGCTCGGAGGTGAGCAGGAGGGATGCCACGTCTACCTTCCTGCATGGTAGGAAGTGCTCATTGGTGGCCCACAGGAAGCACTCAGACTGTTTGAGTGGATTGTGGAGATGCACACTGAAGGTGGCCCTGATCTCCACTGGTCGGCCCTTTCTCCCACCTTGAACCCACACAGAGAATGCTCACTCACCCAGGGCCTGGGAAGAGAGGCTGAGAGTCAGAGAGAAACAGACGTCTAGCAACACAGCGGCAGCCTCTGCGTCACATTGGGGACTTGCTGGGTCATGGAAACCGGCTGATAAAGCTTGGCTCTGGAAGTGAACTTGGGACTAGCACCTCGGCAATGATGAAGAACAACCAGCTGGGGCTAGAGGGTCTGAGCACATGAGCCAGGCACCCCAGGAGCCAGTGAGCTCATCCTCAAAGACACACACGGCCGCCCACGAACTGGACTGTCTCCCAACCACCCTGCAAGGGGACTCTCCGCCGCCCCCTAGTGTGGGAACCCGAGATCAGCACCAGATCCGCTCGCTGACAGCCCTTCCTGCCGTATATGCTACCCCTGAATTCCATGTATCTCCGGTTCTTGAATTTGGGTTATCATTCTGCTAGTTTTACCTTTGAAAATAGAAAATGAACTCTTCCCTGTTCTAGACAGACAGATGTGGGCAGTCTGAATTTTTATAGTCAAAATCATGTTCCCTAAAAAAAACAAACAGAACATTAAGTCAGATCTCCGTAAAGATGTTATTTAAACATTCATTTATCCTGGGGGGAACACACACACACACACACACACTCACGCTCATATTCACACACACACGTGTGCAGGAGAGAAAAGGCAGTTAGAGAAACGCATTAGGTCGTTCTCAGAGATTGTCTCCGGGTAATGAAACTGGGTAATTTGTTTTACTTTATTTTTTCTATTTTTCTGAATTAGGCCAATTTCCCTTCATTCTCATGTATCACTTTTATATTTTTTAAAGAAAACCTACTTCCTGCGTGGATTCTGTTCCAAGCCTCTTGGCAGCGTGGGGACGGGGGACTGTAACACTCTGGTTTCCCAGCTCACAGTGCTGCTGATGACCATTCTCATCAGTCAGAGGCGTCCCCACTGGCCACACGCCGTCGTTGACACTTTATGTCACCCTGGTTCCTGCTCCACCTGGGCAGGAATGTGCCTGGCTCCACCTCCCACACAGCCTAATGCCTTCGACACTCATGTCTGTGTTCCGTGGCTGCACCCCAATTCCTAGGCCTGGTCAGGAGAAACCTGGGAGGCAGGGCCAGCAGTGGTGACCCAGTGTCCCACCTGCTCCTCCTGTCCTGACTTCAATCCCCACACCTAATAAGAGACCCCTTCCAGGAAGGAGCTGCAATAGGCCCGTTGTGTTGTAGGATTTGCGCCCTTGGCCGTGGGATCTGGCGGTCCCCACCCCTGTACTCATACAAATCTGAAGATGGGTTCTGTTCCCTTTCCTCCTGGAGTCTGGGTCAGTCTTATGAACTGCTTTGGAAGTTGAATACGGCAGAAGTGACCAGGTGCCAGGTCCACACTGAGGCCTTGTTCACCCCTGGTCCCTCCCTCCCTGTCTTCCTTCATTCCTCTCACACCACCACCGTTTCCTAAAGACACGTCCAGGCAGCCTGAAACCAAGCCCAAGCTGGCCTGTGGCAGGATGAGAACCCACCGCACAGTCCCCGGAGCCTGGCCAAGACCCACAGCCTCACTCCTGCCCATGGCTGCTATGCCAAGCTATGCCGAGAGGCCATCCAAAAGCAGAAGGACCAGCAGCCGGTCAGCAGGTCTGTGGGCTGTCCCTAATGCTGGTCACTTTCAGCCATGGAGTTTAGGGCGACCTGTTACCCAGCGTGACAGCGGCAAGAGACGCAGATGGAAGTTGATGCTCTCCTCCTATGACTCACTGTTCTGCCAAAGCATCTGAACCTCTGCCCAGAACACGGCACATGACCCCGTTTCCAGGGAAACTTGAATCTCAACGCGGTCCTGCAGAGCTCTCTGCCTTGACCCCAGCATTGGCCTGGCCAGGTCCTCTCCTAGCACCTCTGACAGGGACTTTCCAGACTCAATTTCCCCCTGGGCCACCAAGCTCCATGAGACCTCAGTAGTGGCCATCACGTCATTGGCTATGTGCAGAGCCCATTTCAGAGCCTGTGCCCGTGGACATTCACAAAATGCTGATCAGTGACCAGACTAACAGGAGCCATGGAGAAGCTTGTCTTTATGAAGTAAACACAGTTCCCCAGGCAGTAGGGATCTTTATACCCCCCCCCCATGGTGAGGACATTGAAGTCCAAAGGACTTGAGTACCTTGCGCAGGATCACAGTTTTAATAACATTCAGGTGTTATTTGGAAGCATGTGTGATTCCAGAATCTCACAATGACCATGACAGCCTGCTAGATTTTGCTGCATAACAAATGACCTCAAAAGCCCAGCTCTTACTAGTCATTTGTCTAGGAGTCAGCAGGGGCCTCACTAGTCTTAGCTGGGGTCACTCATCCATCTGTGGCCAGTGGCGGTGGGGGACTTTTGGTCTGCTCCAGACTGCTTGTTGGGGACAGCCAAGCTGGGGCAGTTCCACGTGTCCCTCATCCTCCTGCCCTCAGGGACCAGCAAGTTAACCAGCGTGGCCTTTCCCTAGCCGTGGCCGAGGTGCATAGGAACAAGCGATACTTGGGCTGGGGATCAATCTATCACCTCTCCTGCCTTTTTCAATTGGCCAAAGCAAGTGATGTGACCGAGGCCCAAATCAGAAGGTAGAGAAGCCACTCTGCCTCGAGTGAGAGGGTACTTCAAGGTCATATAGCAGAGGAATGGCTCCAGGGAAAGACGAAGAGGTGCACACAATCATGACACTCCTACTCCGTGTTCCCGGTGAGATGTGACAACAGGGATCCCGCATAACCACGTCATACGGGTCAAGACAGGAAACAGGTTCCCAGGCTTGGCTTGGAGTTCTGTCACTCTATGTGAACTTGGTCCACTCACTGACCAACCTCCCTGTACTTCGGGTAATTCAGCCATAAAGTGAGACTAGAAGTTAAGTCAACCTCTTAGTATTGTTTCTGAGAGTCAAATGAGTTGATAGGGATAAAGCCCTGTGTGTGTGTGTGTGTGTGCACGCGTGCACTATGTGTACAGAGGGCAGGATTGTCTGTCTGGGGAACCCCGAAAAATCAACAAAAGCCCCTGGAGCTGAGTGATTGTTCAACGGTCTTAGATTGCAAGTCTCACAAACAAAAGTTAATTGCTTTCCTAGACACCCGTGATGAACAACTGGAATCTGAAATTAAGACATAAAAGCACTTGGTCAGTGGAAGTGGTTATTATTATGTAAAATGTCAGTGCTCCCTCTCTTGTTCCTCCACTGACCTGTCTCAGTCTACACCTCTGCGGCCGATTCCTGCCTCTTTTCCCTGGTGAGAGATGAACCCTGAGGAGATGTGGAGTCACACAGGGCCACAAAGTGTCATCATCATTGTCACCCTCAGTCACCACCATCACCATCGTGACCCAGGCCCCTGGTCCCCAGCCAGGGAACCAAGTTGCTCCTTTAACAAAAATGAGGTTTGGGGGAAAAAAAGATGGAGGAAAATCCTTGGAAAATATGAAAGAGATAAGTAAAAAATCCTTAAGAAAAAAAAAATGTATCCTTTTTCTGGACAAAGTCTTGTTTCCAATCCTGACTCGGAGACAACTCTTGCTCTGGAAGAGACTGCGGACTGCGTGAGGATTTGGATTCCATTGGAAACGCTTCGCCAGTGCACCTGTGCCAACCCAAACCCATCACTCTCCCTCGCTTGGTCTTTAGCTTTTCTCCCTCGACAAGTAAAGGTGCTGCCCCCCTGTCTGTCTGATGAGTTATAGAGAAAATCAAATAAAATTATAGATACAAAGGAGCTCTTCAAAGTTTAAAAATAAGGAAAAAAAATCCCTCCCAGGAGCCCGGGGCCTAGTCCTTTGCAAACACATTGAAAATTTGGTGTCCTGGTGACATTTCTTCATGGTTCCCAGGGAATAAAGAACGTGTCATCAGCACACACACTCTCATGGGCTCATTAACTGTGCTGGTGTGTGGGCCAAGGCTATTAAAAGGCTGCCACAGATCAGTGGACCCCAGGGAGAAGCCAACGGAGGCCAAGGTAGGGGATAGCCAGGGTCATCATGGCACCCAACAGTTCATCTGTCTCAAGTATTGGGACATTTCGAATCTTCAGATCCTAGAGTCCCTCCCTCTGCCCTGTGGAGCACATAGACTACTGTCTGTGGCAAAACAGAACTGGAGGACACAACACAAGCACTACTTAAGGGTGCTGCAGGTGGGGGGACCTAGGTCTAAAGCCCTGCTGCACCTCACTAGCTGGGTGCCTTCAGGTGAGTCCGTGACTCTCTGAGACCTCATCCACAACATGAGGACAATCAAACCTACCACAAGATTGTCCCACGAATTGAAGGAGATGCCACCTGTCAAGCACTTAATGTAAAACAGCTACTTAATATGTCAGTTCCCACTTCTCCTTTTTCTCCTCACTTCTTAAATAGGGAATATATCATTCACCTATATACATTTACATTTAGGGCAAAGTTGAAGCAGTTAAATCAAAGGAAATATAGATAGTGGGGAAAAATCACAGGACATCCATTCCTTAGGATTTTGGTCTTTATTTTGGGAGTAGATGTGTCGTAAATAAATGCATACTTTAAGAAAACTGATTCTTCATATTTTGGAGGTACGGGCAGGGGCAGAAGTGATATACAGAAAAATAAAACTACTTGAACAAAGCTTTGAGGAGAGTTAGAGGCAAATCCTGAACTAGCACCTAGTGTATTAGTCAGCTGCTGCTGCATAACAAATGCTCACAAATGCTTCCATCACTCAGATGAAAGACAGTAAGGAAAGGCAGGTTCTGGTGAGCTGGGGGGAATGTGCCCTCTGCTCCAGCTGACTGCTGCTAGCTGGCATCTTTCGGGACCTGTTAAGGTGCAAACTTTGATGAAGGAAGCCCTTGGAGTCTTAAACCACTGCACAGACCAACAGAACCAGCCCTTGCATCACATCTCCACCACCCTGCTCTTCCCCCAGTATGTGTCCCTATAGGTCCTATTAGTCCTTCTGTGACTGAGGCTTTCAGAGCCAGTCCCTGAGATACTCATACAGTCAGTTCATGTCACTAGGGTAATGGTAGCTCTGTCACATTCTGACTTGAGAGCAGGTGGCAGGTGCTCCAGAGTCACAAGGAAGCCAAATGGCCTCAAGAAAGCAGGGGAAGAAAAAGTGTTACAATTGAATTCTCAATGCCAAGTGTCTTCCTAACACTGGGCCTCCAGCCACGCCCATCTCAAAAGGAGCATCCTTTTCATGCCATCTACATTCCAGGCTCTTAATGACTTTGATCTAAGCTAGTTGGCAACTGTGCCTCCTTCAGCACAGGGCTTTTTCATACCTGAGACCCTGTTGCAGGAAACTCCATTGTATTCCTATGCTAAAAAGTAAAAACATGATTATTTTTAAAAGTCAACCTACATTGAGTGCTTGCTATATGCCAGGCACTGTCATAAGCATCTTATGAATACTAAGATATCGATCTTCTTAAATATCCTATAAGTAGCATTTCCCATTTTACTGATTAAGGAACTGAGTCACAGAAAAGTGAAAGAAATGCCTAATTTATACAATAAGTAAAGCATCCATTTTCTTGATAAATAATTCTAACAATGCAAATGACCTGACTGGGCCTTCAGAAAAAATTTAGATCACATGAAAATGACTTCTGTCAATCACAGAGAAAGAGGTTTTTCAAGATGGCGAAAGGGAGAAGTCACTCTCCTGGCTTCTCCATGGAATAAAACCAAGAAAGCAGACAGGCAGCTTCTTCACAAGTGAGGTAGTAGAAACCTTCAGGGACACTATAAGTCCACAGGGTGGAAACTCTACTGCCTCAGATCCAAACTGTTAGATGGGTAAACACACAAACAACATGAAAAAGCAAGGGAACAAATCACCCCAAACAGACCAAGATGCTTCAACAACAGAATCCACGACAACACAGTAGAAGAAATGCCAGAGAAGGAGTTTAGAATGTACACAGTCAGACTGATCTGTACAGTAAAGGATGGTATAAGGAGTGAAATCAGAGAGAAAACACAGAAAGTGAAAGATCACTTCAATAAAGGGATAGAGATTCTAAAAACAAATCAAGCGGAAATCCTTGAAATGAAGGAATCAACAAACCAAGTTAAAAATTCAATAGAAAGCAATCACCCACAGACTAGATCACTTGGAAGATGGAGTTTCAGGCAATAAACACAAAATATATAATCTTGAAAACAAAGTTGACCATGGAGAAAAGATGTTAACAGACCATGAACAGAACTTCCATAAATATGAGCCGACCTGAAAAAAAACAAATTTAAAATTGATCGGGATAGATGAAGGCTTGGAGATATAAACCAAAGGAATGCACAATTTTTTCCATAAAATAATATCTGAAAATTTCCCAAACCTAAATAATGAAATTCAAAATCAAATACAGGAGGTTTACAGGACCCCAAATGTACAAAATTACAATAAGCCAACACCACAGTACGTTGTTATGAAAAAGCCTAACATACAGACTAAGGGTAGAATTTTAAAGGCTGACAGAGAAAAATGAGAGGTAACATTTGGAGAGAAATCTCTCCAGACCTCAGCTGGACTCACAGCCCAAACCCTCAAAGTTAGGAGGTCTTGAAACAATACGTACCAAGCTCTGAAAGAAAATGAATGCCATCCAAGAATACTATACCCAGCAAAGTTAAGCTTCAGAATTGATGATGAAGTAAAAACTTTCCATGATAAATAAAAGTTAAAATGAATTCACAACTAGATAGCCTGCACTACAAAACAGACTCAATATACTATTTTATGAATAAGAAATGAAAAAATAAAAGTGAAAACCAGCAAAGGGAGGAACTATACTAAAAGAACAGTGAATCAGTGGAGAAACTAATTCAAATTAAATATCATAAATGAATCAATATGACCGGAGATAAAAAAAAAAAATATTTCTCAATAATAACATTGAATGTAAATGGTCTAAACTCATCAATCAAAAGACACTGAGTAGCAGATTGGATTAAAAAACAAGACCCAACAATATGCTGTCTCCAAGAGACTCACCTCATAAACAAAGACATCCACAGACTGAAGGTGAAAGGATGAGCAGAAGATATATTATTCACAAGATAAAGGCCTTCAAGCCAAAGTTAATCAGAACAAAGAAGGACATTTCATACTGCTTAAGGGAGCCATACATCAAGAAGACATAACATTCATTAACATTTCTGTCCCAAACAATTGACCATCTACATACATCAAACAAACCCTTCTCAATTGCAAGGAGCAAATAGACCACAACACACTAATATACTTGGTGACTTTAACATACCTCTCTCACCACTGGATAGATCCTTCAAATAAAGAAGCTATAGAACAAAAACATACAATTAATAATTTACACGTAACAAACATATATAGAACATTTTATCCATCAATGGTAGAATACTCTTTCTTCTCAGGAGCACATGGATCCTTCTCTAAAATAGACCATATCTTAGGCCACAAAGCAACTTTTAGCAGATACAAAAAAGAAATATAGAGATAATACCTGGTATCCTATCAGATCATAATGGAATGAAAGTAGAAATTAATGTTAAAATAAAAAATAGAAACTAACCTGGAGACTAAATTATATGCTACTGAATGGCAAATGGATAGCAGAAGAAATCAGGTTGAAATAAAAAATGTAGGAGGTAGATGAGAATAATGATACAACATATCAAAATCTCTGGGACACTATGAAGGCAGTGCTAAGAGGAAAGTTGATTGCATTGAGCTCATTCATTAAAAGAATAGAAAGTCAACAAATAAATAACCTAATATTACATCTCAAAGACCCAGAAATAGAACAAATCAACACCAAAAGCAGTAGAAGGCAGGAAATAATTAAAATCACAGCTGAAACCAATGAAGCTGAAACAAAACAAAAAGTTGGTTCTTTGAATAAATCAATAAAATTGGTGAACCCTTAGCCAAGTTAACAAAGGAAATATCACAATGGTCACTACTGAAGTACAGAGGATAATCAGAACCTATTTGAAAATGTATACTCTAACAAAACAGATAATCTTGAAAACATTGACAAACTTCTAGAGATATATGACTTACCCAAATTTAATCAGGTGGACATAGAAAATTTAAACAGATTACTTTTAAGCAATGAAATTGAAGATGCCATCAAAAAGCCTATCAACCAAGAAAAGCCCAGGACCAGATGGATTCTCTGCTGAGTTCTACCACACCTTCAGAGAAGACTAACACCCATCCTCCTCAAATTATTCCATGAAATAGAAAAGGCAGGAACCCTTCCAAACTCATTCTATGAAGCGAGTATCACCCTAATACCAAAACCAGACAAAGACACATCAAGGAAAGAAAACTTCAGACCAATATCCCTGATTAACATAGATGCAAAAATCTTAATAAAATACTGGCAAATTGCATACAAACATATATTTAAAAGACAGTGCACCATGATCAAGTGGTGTTCATCCTAGGGATGTAAGGTTGGTTCAACATACAGAAATCAATAAATGTAAGTCATCACATCGATAGACTTAAAGACAAGAATCACATGATTATTTCAATAGATGCAGAAAAAAACATTTGATGAAATACAGCATCTCTTCATGTTCCAAATACTAGAAAAACTAGGGATAGTAGGAACATACCTCAACTTTGTAAAAGCTATATACACGAAACACAAGGACTACAGCATTCTAAATGGAGATAAATTGAAAGCATTTCCTCTAAAACCTAGAACAAGACAGGGATGCCATCTTTCACCACTTCTATTCAATATAGTTCTGGAAACTCCAGCCCAAGAAATTAGAAGAAAGAAATTAAAGGGATACAAACAGGAAAAGAACTCAAAACTGTCCCTATTGCTGACAATATGATTCTATATTTAGAAGACCCAGAAAACTCCACCAGATAACTTCTAAAACTCATAAATGAATTCAGCAAATTAACAGGATAGAAAATTAACACCCACAAATCAATTGCACTCCTATACATCAGTGGTGCATCAACTGAAAGAGAAATTAGGAAAACTATCCCATTCACAATAGCCTCAAAGAAAATAAAATATTTGAGAATCAATCTAACAAAAGAGGTGGAAGCCCCCTCGATGATGAAAACTACAGAACACTAAAGAAAGAAATTGAAGAAGACCTTAGAAGACGGAAAGTTCTCCCATGTTCTTGGATAGGCAGAATTAAAGTGGTTTTATTACCAAAAGTGCTACACAGATGTAATGCAATTCCCATTAAAATTCTAATGATGTTCTCCACAGACATAGAAAAATCAGTCAGAAAGTTATTTGGAAAAATAAGAGGTTTAGAATAGCCAAAGCAATCCTCAGCAAGAAGAGTGAATCAGGAGGCATCACAACACCAGACCTTAAATTATGCTACAGAGCTATAGTAACAAAAATGGCATGGTATTGGCACAAAAATATAATTGAAGACCAGGGTACAGAATAGAAGATACAGAGACACACCCACATAAATACAGTTATCTCATACTAGACAAAGGTGCCATAAGCATACATTGGAGAAAAGATAGCCTCTTCATCAAATGGTGCTAGGAAAACTGGAAATCCATATGTAGTAGGTTGCAGTGGAACCCCTATGTCTCACCCTGCAGAAAATCCAACTCAAAGTGAATCAAGGACCTTAGCACTTGACCAGAGACCCTGCACCCACTAAAAGGAAAAATAGGCCCAACTCTTGATCCTATCAGCTCAGGAACAGACTTCCTCACTAATATTCCTAAAACACAAGAAGTAAAATCAAGAATCAATAAGTGGGACATCATTAAACTAAAAAGTTTCTTCACGGCAAAGGAAACAACCAAGAACATGAGGAAAGAGCCTATAGAATGGGAGAAAATCTTAGCTACCTGCACCTCAGAGAGAGCATTCATCTCCAGGATATATGAAGAACACGAGAAACTTAACACCAGAAAACCAAATAACCCGATCGATAAATGGGCAAAAGAACTGAACAGGCACTTCACAGAAGAAGAAATAGAATCAGTCAACAAATATATAAGAAAAAATGTTTAATATCTCTAGCAATTAGAGAATTGCAAATTAAAACTATACTGATATTCTGTCTCACTCTAGTCAGAATGGCAATTATCAAGAGTACAAGTCACAATAAATGTTGGTGAGGATGTGGGGGATAAAGGCACACTCATACATTACTGGTGGGACTGCAAACTGGTGCAACCACTCTGGAAAGCAGTATGGAGATTCCTTAGAAAATTTGGAATGGAACCACCGTTTGACCCAGTTATCCCACTCCTTAGTTTATGCCCAAAGGACTTAAAATCAGCATACTTCAGTGAGGCAGCCACAACAATGTTCATGGCAGCTCAATTCACAATAGCAAAGCTATGGAACTAACCTAGGTGCCCTTCAACAGAGAATGGATGAAGACAATATGGTACGTATACACAATGGAATATTACTCAGCCATAAAGGAGAATGAAATTATGGCATTTGCCTGTAAATGGATGGAACTGGAAGCTATCGTGCTAAGTGAAATAAGCCAATCCCATTAAAACCAAAGGCTGAATGTTCTCTCTGATATGCGAATGCTGACTCACAATAGGTAGGTGGTGGAGAGGGAAGAGTAGAGGTTCACAGGTTTGGACAAGAGGAATGAGGGAATGGGCTGGGAATGGGAAAGGCCATAGAGTGAGTCGGACATTACTTTCCTATGCTCATTTATGAACACACGACCAGTGTAACTCCATATCATGCACAACCACAAGAATGGGAAGTTATACCCTATGTATGTATCATAGGTCAAAATACATTCTACTGGCATGTATAACTAAAAAGAACAACTTTTTAAAAAGCAAAAAAAATAAATAATAGAGACAGTTATTCATTGAACCTCTCTCCTTTATCATCAATAAATTTTATTGACTCTTACAACAGCCATATGTGGCACACCTTCTCCCCAATTTCACCATGGAGATTATGGCTCAGAAATCTGGGATCATGGGCTGGGGACACAGCTCAGTTGGTAGAGTGCTTGCCGCACATGCACAAGGCCCTGAGTTCAACCTCAGCACAAGGAAGGGAGGGAGGGAGGGAGGGAGGGAGAAATCTGAGATCATTCCCCCACCATCTATCTGCTTATAATTTGGAAGAAGAGGGCTTGGAACCCACACTTCTCTGGCTGTCCCAGAAGGCAGAGCCCCCAGTTCAGGAACAGGGCTCGTAAGTTCTCACCTGTCTTCCCTCCCCACTGAAGTCCCCGTTTCACCACAGCACACCCCCACCCTGAGCCGGATGCAGAGGCCCTGGGATTCAGGGCCGGCCTTCCCCAGGGCCCACTTCTCCCACCAAGTGTCCCCTGCTCGCTCCTGTGCTAGGGTAAGGCTCATCCCTCTCCAACAACCCAGATTCACTTTGCCTTTTAATGTCCAAATGAAGCCCATCTTCCTAAAACACGGGGTTCTAGAAATTTTAGTAGCACAATGACCAAATCAGCTCTGAAAACCAGATTGGTTCTAGAGATAAGCAGTTTGGGCAGAGAAATACATAACAGCAGAGTAAATAAACTAAGAATCATGATAGCTAAATTTTGTGGAATGCTCATTAGTCGACATGTCTTAACTACTTGAATCCTCATGATGATCCCTGAGGGAGGTTTGACCATGTACAGGTTGAACATCCTCATCCAGAAATCCAGATTCCAAAATCTCTAAAATCCTGAAGTTTTTGAGCCTAATATGATGGCTCAGAAAAAAAAAAAATCAGGTTTTGGAGCATTTGGGATTTGGGATTTCCAGATGAGAAGTGCTCATCTGATAGCGTCTATGAAATATTCCAAAATTAAAAAAAAAAAAAAACGACTCTGGAAACTGAAATACTTCTGGTGCTAAGCATTCTTGGTAAGTGAAAAACAAACAGTAACTTTGTTTTAATGAGGTGGGGGAGGCACAGGGGAGGCACCCAGAGATGAAATACTTTGTCACACAGCCAGTAAGTTTCAGAGACAGGACGGCAGCCCAGCCTGCCTAGTTCTAGAGGGTGTCTCCCATCAACTGAACTGAAAGTCTTTTCTCACAAAGGGGAAGTGGCCAGACTCCACCACCATTAATCGGGTGAGCCAAGGAAAGTGACTAAATCCCATCACGCATGCGTTTGGGGGCGGCAGCACTACACCACGGTGTCACCACAACCGCAACCTCAGGTCAACTTTGCAAAGTGCGTCCACAGAACCAGGCAAGCAAGGAGCAGCCGACATTAACAGTGGCAGGAGAAGCAAAGCAAGGAAACACACCCAGCGGTGGCTGGGCAGACTTGCACTGCTCCCAAGAGGCCAAGGTGAAGATCTGGAAAGGAAGAGGGCTCACCGGCTCACGTTCCCACAGGGACAGGGAATGACTTCATCTTGGCCTTCAATAAGAGAAGTCTTAGGGAGCCCCGTGAGTCTCAATCCACCTCTTTTCCATAAGAGGAGACCCCATCTCTGGGAGCGAGTGACCCCCTAGATTCAAGGCCTGACCCTGCTAAAGAGAAGCTCTGTAACCTTGGATAAATCCCATGACCTCTCTGGGCCCTAGTTTCCTCATCCGTAAAATAAGGCTGTTGAAATAAATGATCTGCAGACCTCCCTCCAGCTTTAAATAACAATCATGCTGAAGGTTTGGAAATGAAACGACTTTCCACCCATCTGGCTGCTTGGTAGGGGAACGGACACGGGGCTTTCTGAGTCAGGGGTGGGGGATGAGCTCTAATGGAAATGATGGCTTTGGGGGATGTCTTTGTTTATTGTGACCGTAACTCACCGTCCCGTGTCCGTTTCAGGCAGATGCTCATTTGTCAGTGGTGCAGCCCTTGGACCTGAGAGTGAGCCTGCGGGTCCTGGCTCCGCAGAAGGGGAGGCTCCACCAGGTGCACCAAGACCTCCTTCTGCTGCACGTGGCAGGTGGCCTCACGGGGCAGCCTGAGGACAGAAGAGTCTGTTTCTTCTCAAAACCAAAGTCTAGGGGAGGTGGTGGCGGGCAGCGGTGCAGAGGGCTGTCTGGGACTCCCTGGGGTTTTCTCTCATCACAAATGACCAGACAGACATGCACGGTCAAGGACAGGGGCATCTGAGAGCACCAGGGACCTCCTCTGTTCCCAGGAAAGCAGGATCCCCAGAAGCCTGCAGCGCCCCAGCCCAGCGCAAGGCCATCTGGGAAGGTCCTTCTTCCCGCCTGTGTCCGCAGCCCAGGGCTGCCACTGCAAAGCAGCCTGGCTGGGTGGCTTCCGCGGTGGCCTTCATGGGCTCAGTTCTGGAGGTTCCAAGATGAAAGCAGCCAGCAGGACCATGTCCTGAGGGGCTTCTTCCCCGGCTTGCAGGTGGCCATCTCCCCACATCTCTCCCCGTGACCTCGCCTCCCCTCTGTGGGCATCTGCGTCCAAAGGTCCCCTTTTTATAAGGACACCGGTCATATTAGGCTGGGTCTCACCCCAGGACTTCATGTAAAATGATTACTTCTATAAAGACCATTCTGACATCGATTTTGGGGACACAGGAAGACAGGAAGGCAGCAAGGCAGAAGGGGGTGGGCCCATGAACACTGTCCCCAGGAATTAAGAGATTTGCTAATGAGCTGCAAAGCCAGGACTCAAGTTCAGGTCTTCCCTGGACATCCCGGGCTTATCCTACACAGACTCCCTGCCTGTCCTCTATCCTCTCACTAGTGGGAGACAGTTTTGTCTAACGGCTGAGAGAACAAACTCTGAAGTTGGAGTCCCTAGCTTAAAATCTTTTCTTGCTGTGCACCTTAACCAAGTTACCTGAACTCTCTGGTTTCCACTAAAGGGGAGTTTGTTGAAGATTTAACAGACGGGAGCTGAGTCCCTTCTGTTTGTCAGACGGTGTTCTCAGTGTTGACAGTGACCAAAATAGAACCGAATGTGCCTATTGAATAGTGTTATTTTGAGAATCTGATGAGATAATTCATGGACACCAAATATTGAGCCCCACAGTGGCTGGCGCACAGGAAATGTTATTATTACTCCCAAAGTAATTGTTATCAGCCACGTTCCCCTCTCCTCTCTCTGCGCTCCCTGAGACTGGGATTTACAGCCTGTAGCCGCACATATCAGGAGGTTGGACAGAGGACAGTGGCAGACACGGCTGCCGAGGCTCCGGCGTGAGATGATTCTCTGACCCTCAACAGAGCAGAAGTGACAGAGGGTCCCAAACCAGCAGCCATCGGCAGTCAGAAGAAAACGGAGCTGTGGCTGCAGGGCTGCGGTCAGGGAGGACATGAGCCGGAGCAGGAGGGAACTCGGGATCCTCTGGGAAGAAAGTCATGGGAAGTAATTAATTATTTTGGAACCCCGGGTCCAGATGCATGGTTTCAGTAGGGAGCCTTGACAGGGGGTGGGGAGAGAGTGGACGGCAATGATCACGGAAAGAAAGAGGGAGAGGCCAGCATTTAGCATCATCCCACTCAACACCGGGCCCTTCCTACACCAGATCTCCTTGGAGTCACGTGACAGCCAAGAGAGAAAAACTGGTACAACAGTCACCAAGGACAGTGAGAACCACCAGCCAGAACCCAGACTCTGGCCATTTGCTGCTGCTACCTCCTGGGCTGTCTCTGGTAGGTGGCTTCTCCTCTCTAAGTTGGTTTGTTTTCACTTGTTAAGATAAGGGTGGTGCCCGCCCCTCAGAGAAGGCATTCATCTCCAGGATATCTAAAGAATCCCAAAAACTCAGCACCAAAAAACAAATAACTCAATCAATAAATGGGCAAAGGAACTGAACGGGCCCTTCACAGAAGAAGAAATACGATCCATCAACAAATACGTGAAAAAAAAATGTTCAGCATCTCTAGCAATTAGAGAAATGCAAGTTAAAACTACACTGAGACTCCATCTCTCTCCAGTTATAATGGCAATTATCAAGAAGACAAGTAACAACAAATGTTGGCGAGGGTGTGGGGGAAAAGGTACACTCATGTTGCTGGTGGGACCGCAAACTGGTATGACCACTCTGGAAAGCAGTATGGAGAAAACGTTCTCTGAGGAGAAAACTTGGAATGGAACCACCATTTGTCCCAGTTATCCCACTCCTTGACATATACTCATATACCCAAAGGACTCTAAATCAGCAGACTATAGTGACACAGCCACATCATATTCATAGCAGCTCAATTCACAATAGCTAAGCTATGGAATCATCCTAGATGCCCTTCCACAGATAAATGGATAAAGAAAATGTGGATATATATACGATTCGATATTACTCAGTCATGAAGAAGAATGGAATTATGGCATTTTCCTGTAAATGGATGAAACTGAAGAGTATCTTGCAAAGTGAAATAAGCTAAACCCATAAAACCAAAGGCTGGTTTTCTCTGATATATGGATGCTGACCCACAATAAAGGAGGGGGCAGAATAGAAGTTTATTGGATTAGACAAAGAGGAATGAAGGGAAGGGAGGGGGAATGGAAATAGTAAAGACAGTAGAATGAATCGGACAAAACTTTCCTGTGCTCATATATGAACACACGACCGGTGTCACTCCACCTCATGTACCGCCACAAGAATGGGAAGTTACACTCCATGTATGTATGATATGTCAAAAACCACTCTAGTGTCATGTGTAATTAAAGAACAAATAACCAAAAGATAAGGGAGGTAACATCTAACATATGGCATGAATGAAAAATAACGAAAGGACGCGCTCAACAAAGGAGGTTGACGCTCTTGGTGTCGTCTGTTCTTTTTCTGATTCTTGCTGTAGCTACTGTCCCGATTATTAAGTCTATTTTTGTGCCCCAGGAAATGCTAGATGGTCCTGACTCATTCTGCTGAGAGGTTTCTTGGCCATTTGCATGTGATGATCCGGCCTCCATCTCTGAGGATAGACGCTGGGGGCATTGAATCATTTAGTTCCCAGAAGATAATTTACAGGAGTTATGTGACAAATGATTTGAAGGAAGAAGCATAAGAATAAAAGAAAATCCACCTCTCAGGGAGCCAAATGATAAAGACAATGTTTGATTGGCTGTTTGAACTGTCAGTCATCTTGGGAATCAAGGTAGACCCAGGGCTACTAAAATCGGAGCTAAATCAGAGCTGCTTCATTCCCAGAACAGATGTCAGCCTTGAGAGATGAGCCTTGCCCAGCCCACAGGGATAATAATAATGGCTAACCTGCCAGTGAAATCCTGCCCACAAATCCCAGTCCTGTGTTTATTGTTGTATGAGATTTATTTAACCTCCAACGTCCCCTTGGGGTGGGCACTAGGATCATTCCCCGTCCATAGAGGAATGTGAGAGTCGAGAGGTCAAGTGACATGCCAAAGTGACGCAGTCGTGAGACAGAAGTTCAGTCCAGGCAGAGTGGCAAGGGACCCGTCTCCTACTGGTACACAGGCTTCATGCACCTACCTGGCACGGGGTAGGGCTGCCTGCAGGAAGGCAGCCAGGACCCAGCCACTTCATGGCCCGTCCACCTATCATTAGTCAAAGGAGCATGGCTGTCATGTGCACCCGCCTCCTCTGTCGGGGAGAAAAACCCCAGGGACAGGAGGGACCAGGGAAGGGGAGATCCCGGGAGTGAGCATGCGCCAGCTACAGAGCTGCTACCACCCAGGACAACCGACCGCTCCACCCTGAAGGGCCCTCCCCTAGGAGGCCGTGTCAGGTGGGTCTCAGGATAGAGGGGAGAAGGAAGGAGGGAAGAGTCTGTCCCTCGATTCTTAACTCCCACTGGTCCAGGCTTTACCCCAAAGAGGGCACCAACAAAGACACCAAGTCCAAAGTGCCTGAGTCTTCAGCTTCGGGCAGCAGCATCTGAGCCGAGAGGCTGGCAACACTGGACTTGGGTGACACAGGGTCAGGCCAACAAGTCTGCACGAAGCTGGTCCAATTCCAGATAACAACCAGCCAGGACGCTGCGCCACGTGAAAATGCAAGCCACCGCGCAAAAAAGACCAGGAGTTCCAAAATGGCTGCACAGAACATGAAACCAAGCCAGGAGCCCTTCCAAGAACAGAGCCCTGGCCAGTGGCACAGGTCGCGTGGCTACCAAGCAGTCTCTGGGCTGTCACATGGAACTGATGGCTACAGTAGCAACTGGAACTAGACCAAAGGGCCATGAAGGCAGGTGGACGGTGAAGCTGAAAGTTCAGCAGGGCCTGGCCACGATGTCAGGAGCTAGGGAGATAGGACGGGGCAGAGTGGGCCAGGCTGGGAGGAAGCGGCTCTTGTCCTAAGGTTGTGTGGACTTCACAGGAGCCGGCAGTCTGGGGCAGAGCCTCAGGATGTGTGGGTTATGCAGAATATGAGCAAAGCAGGTCGCCCAGTCAGAGAGAGGCCTCGGGGAGATCATTAGACTCTCTGAGGCCTAAAGAAGAGAGAAAAGGAAAACTGGGGTTATTCCTATCCGTTCCACCCAAGCACAATCTGCTGCCCGGCTGGCAGTGAGGGTCTCTGTCCCCGGAAGGCAACAAGTGAATGCTTCAGCTGGGAGCCGTAGACAAGGGCATGGATTCCCTTTGTGTCTGGAGCTAGAACAGCTCTAAAGGAAGATGTCACTGCTTGCTCCCCGTCATCCACTGAGCCAGGCTCTCTTACCCCCCATCCCCGTCCTGACCCCACCCGCTGGGTGCCAGAGGTGGCGGCAGGCTTACCCTACACACTAGGCCTGGGTCAGGCTCCGTTTTCTCTTCCGTGTTTAGCCAAGTGGCTTTTTCTCTTGAAGGGTTGGTCTTTACTTTTCTATTTCCAACCTCACGTCACCACCTTGTCTGACTGATGTCATCGGAAATAACACTTTGAAGTCAACTCTGGAATCCTGAATAGCTTCTGAAGTTCCCTCCAGCGACGGGAGCATCCTCCCGGGCCACCCCACGCTGTGCGCCACCCTTCTAGACCAGTCTCTGAACCTCTGCTCTACGTCACGGCTTCCCGAGGGCTCTCCCCAGTCACCAGAGGGGAATCAGCTCTCTGTTGAGGGAAACCCCGGCCTTCACCTTCAGCATCAGGTCTGCAGCAGCCCCAGGAGGTCTCTGTCTGATGACAGAATTAGCTTTACACTACATATGGGACTCGGCATCATGGAGTCCCGAGGTAGGTAGAGCTCCGTGGTCCCCACATCTAGCAGCCCTAGGTCCGCCTGGATACACCCCGCAGCCTGTCTGGTGACCTGCCTCGTGTCCCAAGGCCTTGCAAACTCTGGGGCTGACCAGACCCACCCCTCTACTAGAGCCTCATGTCGTGCCTGGGGTGTGCCTGTTGCCCTCCCACACACTTCAGTGGACCCTCACCACGAACCCCACCAGAGCCCATGTGTTCCCACCAGGTCAGCCTCTCCCTGCCGGCCCTCGCTGTCCGATTCCCGTCCACTCCAATGATCCCCGTGGCCAAGCCTGGGGCTGAGATGGACGCAGCCCTGGACCCTCCGCCTGGACCTCCCGGCTGCCCTTCCTGGTGCAAGCCTCTGTGGCCGAGGGACTTCCCCCCACCAGACCCAGCCTGGCTCCAGCTTCCTGCCGTGTTCACAGAGGCCCTTCTGCCAAGACCTCACTCAGGAGGCTGGTCGCCAAGCCCAGGGGAGCACAGAGGAGCACCTTCCTCCCAGTCCCATTAATCACAGCAAGCACAGAAATTCAGGAGAGAGAGAGGGGAGTTCACGCACGTGGGGCTCCACCAGCCGCCGCCAGCTGTGGATTTCATTTGGCTCCATCCATTCATCCATTTATTCATATTTAACAAATATTTATGGACCGAGCTCCAGATGCCAGACACTGAGAAAGCAAGTAAACAAGAGGGAGAGGCTCCGTCTCCACAGCCTTCCCATCTAGCAGGAGGAACAGACTTGGAACAGTGACACGGGGAACCCAGCGGCGATGGCACCTGTGGCGAATGCCCCGTTCACAGACCCAGAGACACCGGCCACCAGCACAGCCTCGTTCTCAACTGACATCATGAGATTTAACTCAAACCACTCCCTGCTTCTCGAGTTCTTGGGCATTAATTTCCGATTGTCCTTCACGTGGGGATAAGGCCTAATTTTATGGTTCAAATAAAAATCAAAAGCAAACGCCAACCTTTGGAATGACTGCCACCCGCTCTATTAATAGCTTTGAGCTCCTTGAAAAGGAAGGGGAGAAGCCAGAAAGCTCTCTGGATGGATAAATACCAAGTGTTGTTTGACGTCTGGAGTTCACAGCACTGAGCCGCAGGCAGAGGAAGCGCCTCTGGGATTTCACAGCCTGGAGACCCCATGCATTTTTCTAATTCAAATAGGATAAGCCTCAGAGGCCCCTAATGCAAGATGGTTTTTAAGTGTTTCCAAGCTTCCTGAGGAAGATAAAGCCGCCTCCTTCATCAGAATTACTCAGCTGTGGTGGCATTGCCTTGCAGGGGGTGGGGACAGCTTGCTCTGGCCCTGCCCCCCCCTGAAGGACTTGCTATGGCCATTGCTGCCCCCAGCTCAGTCCCTTTCCTTTCTTGGCCTCTTCTCATCCTGTCTTCCCAAGACTAAGTGCCCTGCCTCCGAGATGACACTGCCACCAACCTCCTTCCCTCAACCTGGCTGCAGGAACACCGTCTTGTCCACTGTCTTCCTCACCAGCTCTACTTTCCTCAGAAGACCAACTCCTGGTGGGGACAGATCCTAGGGAACTAATCGGGCAACTGGACGTTCCCCAGGGCTGTTTGTTTTTAAAGAGGATAATGCCTGAGTTCTGGTCACAACTTTGTCACTTGTTTTGTGTGACCTTAAGCAGCCTCCCTACTTTTGGAGCTCTGGGTTGGTCAGAACCGAGACTGCAACAGCCCTAGTGGAGGTCCAACAGTTCTGCTGAGAGTCTGGCCTCCTGAGTTCAAATCCTGACTCTTCCACTTCCTCACTTCACTGTCAAGACTATGGACAGATAAGCAAAGCTCTTCCTACCCCAAAGTCCTCACCAGTAAAATAAGGTTAACAATTACACCCGCATCAGAGGTTTCCTGAGGATGTCGTGAGGTGTTATCTGTAAAGCTCTTGGACCAGAGCTGGCGTGGCTTAAGCCTTCAGCACCCCAGAAGTGCTGGCTGTCCTTAAAAGTAATGACAGTATTGTTCCACGCTCCGCAGGAAGAATATGCCAAACAGCTGTGGGAACAGTTAGGATGACGTACTTGGAACACCACCGGCCAGGAGAAGTCTCAGACTAGGGGACAGTGAGTGGGTGTCCCAGGCGTAAGGGAACTGAAGAACAGACCTGCAGCCAAGAGGGGTCAGCAGAGGCCTGCGAGAACAGACTGTCACTCCTGAGGGCAGGACCGTGTCTGCCCTATGGTCTGAAACTGTGACCCATCCCCCCACAAAAAAATCACATGTTGAAATTCTAAATCCCAAAGTGATGGTATGAGGAGGTGGGGCTTTGGGAGGTGGAGGGTCATGAGGGTCAGGTCCCCGTGAAGGAGATCAGTGCCCTTATAAGTCTTGTCCTGTCCACCTTGTGAGGACACAACCAGGAGGATCATCTATGAAGCAGAGAGCAGCCCACACAGACACAGAGTCGGTCAGCCCTTGATCTTGGACTTCTCAGCCTCTGTGAGCACCCTGTTCAGGGCATGTTGTTACAGCAGCCCGAATGGACTGAGGCTGTCTATTTTTCTCACCATTCTACCCCAAAGCCTGAGTTTAGAGTGTGGCATAGAGTTAACAGACATGGAAGGAAGAAAGAGAGAAAGGAGGACGGGAAGGGGGCAACTTCTGTGGTTTGGTGATGGGAGTGGGTGGTGGAGCGGACTGAGGTGCAGACCCTGGATTTGAGGACTCAGTGAAACCTGAGGGGAAGCACTGGGGTGCCATCCTCCTGGGCACACACGTCCTTCCAGATCATGGGACCACGGTGTGCGGTCAGGACATCCAGGAGGCAGGACATCCAGGACCTTCGGATAGTGGAGGTGGGGCCAGAGGAGGACATGGAGACTGCTAGGTCTGGGGGAGGCCTGGGAGGGGTCTGTCTGCAGAGGGCTTTTCCAGAGACAGAGCAGTAGCCATGGAGCCCGGGAGGCCAGGAGCAGCGCCCCCCCAGGGATGGGGGAGGGGATCGTCAGAGGAAGGCAGCCCTCAGCCAGGGACAGAGAGCTGAGCCAGCAGTCGGGGAAGGGTACGTGTGGCCAACGCACCGGCTGGCACAAGGTGGTCCCAAGTTGCTCTCGTGGGCCCGTGAACTCACTTCAGTGTTTTACTGCCCACAATTTATTTTAACAAGCCTCAATTCCCAGTTGACAGTAAGAAAATTAAATTTAGCCCAATGCAGTCCACACAGCCCTGTCGAGAGATTTCTCCAGTCATTCCTTTTTTTAAGACAGTCTTATCTCAGGCAAATGTTGAACCTGATGTATGCACCGTTACTACTAAAGCTACCACTGCCTGCTATTATGGTTTGGGTCTTAACTCCCTAAAGCCTTCACCAAAAGCTGTCTCCTTAGCTGATGGCACTTTGGAAAGGGGCTGGAACTTTTAAGACATGAGACCTGGTAGAAGGAAGTTAGGTCATTGGGGGGGTGTGCCTTTGAAGAGTATATTGGGACCCTGGACACACTCACACATTTTCTCTCTCTCTCTGTCTCTCTCTCTGTCTCTCTCTCTCTCTCTCCCCGCCCCCCCCACCAACTTCCTGGTCGGCAACTTCCCCACCATGATGTACTACTTCCCTCTCAGGCCCAAATACAGCAGGTCTGAGCAGCCTTAAACTAGAAACCTCCAAAACCCGGAGCCAAAATAACTCTTTCTTCCTTTTGAGTTGGTTTTCTCAGGTATTTTGTCACAGGAACGGAAAGCTGACTGGCCTACCAAGCAGTAGAATAGAAGTTGCCAGAGGGTAGGGAGGTGGACTGAGTTATTTACCACTCTGTGCACACAGTACTTGGAACAGTTCCTGCACATGAAGGTCCTTAATACTTGAGGAATGGATTGCTGTCCAGTTCCAAGACCCTTGCTGAATGCACACTTTGCTCTCAGCCCTAAGAGGACTCCATGGAGCCCGCTGCTCTGCCCCAGGAGTGAGGGACTCCATGTGGGCACATTCCCTGCTGCGCCTGCCACGACAGGGTTTCCCTGCCCCCTCCCAGGGTCTTCTGCAGCTTCTGCTGTGGGCAACCCAAGGAAGGCAGTGCCCTTCTGCCCTGGAGATGCTGATTTTCAAGCCACCAAGAAGTACCCTACCAAATCCCACAGCTCACCCCAGGTCCTTCCAAACTTTCCCAGCTATCTCCTGTCATAACAGTTCTGTGGAACAAATTACTGCCAAACTGAACCGTTCCAGAGTGTGGTGTTTGCTTTACGCTCCCAGGGCTGTGAGCCGCCGGGTGGCTCTGCAAGGCAGCAGGTGGCTGGTGTGGGTTTGTTCTGTGCGTCCCTCCCTTTCCTGCAACAGCAGGTGACCGGACTACCCAGCTCTTCTCGTGGTGACAGCAGCAGGGTGGAAGGAGCGAGCCCAAACCCACAGCGCCTCTCGAGCCAGGCTCACTAGAGGGGCTGTGGCCCCACTCACATCCCATTGGCTAATGCAAATTAATGACCACACCCACCTCTGATCTCACATCCTATTGGCTAATGTTAATCACATGGCCACACCCACTTCAGGGTGGCTAAGGAATATACTCCACCTCTCCTGGGAAGAGCTCCAAAATCTCTAGGCAAAGGGCCTGGTATGGGAAGACGTTGGGAAGAGCAGTGCCACGTGCCACCGTGGGAATTGGGCCATCCCAGGTGCTGACCCCTCTCTCAGCGGCTCCTGCTCCACGGCTGGGTTGTCAGCTCTGTCTTTGGGAGTCGTGTGAGCGACCATATCACCTCCAGGCAGGAAAATGGCACCTGAGCCAGCAGGCTTCAGAATCTGCAGGCTTCCTGGGGAGGCACGGCCCTGGCCCCTTCCCTCTTCGAGTGGGAGGGATACGATGACCCCTCTCAAACAGCGTCCCCTCTCCCCCTTCAAGATGGCTTTGCACATCCTCAGGGAGCGCGCTGTGCGGTGGCTTTTATCTTACGCCCCGCAGCGTCTTCTTTGAGGCCAGTCTGTAAGCTGGCACCTTCCGTTTTAGTCGCCTGGAGGGTCTGCAGAAAGAGAAGCACAGCTCGGTGCTCCAGTGACTGCCACCAGGAAACACGTGATAGGCCTCCACGTGATGCTGGGAACTGGGCTTCCAGAAGCTGGGGAAAGTGCTGAGCGTGGCAAGAGAAAGCGGAGAAGAATGCAGAATAAAACGGGAAAAAAATAATGCCCCCTCGCGGGGCTTAAGGGGGACTAACTATGAATTGTGGGTGTTTAATAAATATTTGTCTCATTTTGTTAAACTTTTAATTTGTTCCACCTCCGCTAAAAAGAGCTCTGGCCAGATGCACCACTGGAAAACTTTACAGAAAAATAGCAACACCGGGGTGGGTGGGCTGAGAATAATAACTTGTCAGTGTATAAGAGGAATTTAGCCAAAAAGCAGTTATTTATCTTAACGTCTATAAGCACCAACCTGGCCCAGACACAGTGTTTTAAATGACATGCACATGCACACAAACCCCACATAAACAAGCCCCGTTATTATCCAAAGCAAGTAAATGTACTAAGTAGATTCCTCGCTGAAAGAAAATGGCACGAAACAAAGAACAGGTAACAATGCCTGGAAATCTTGGTTAATAAAAGCACAAAGCAGGCCAACTTTGGCTCTTTAATTTCTGTATTAAAATCATTATAAGGTGTACGCAGTAGGTGGGCTGTAGGCGTAAATAGCACTCTCAGCCACCTCGTGAAAAGATAAAACCCTAATCCACAGGCAGCATTTCATACCAATGGAGCCCAATCCACTCTCCAGGCAGTGAGTCCTGGGAAAGAGACCATGAAGAAACCAGAATGGCACCTGTCTCATGCTTGAGGCCAGCTGGAAGACCGCGATGCTTGGAGCACTTTAGGAAATGGAGATGGCTCATGCAAAGGCACTGGGGTAGTAGTGTCACTATTCAGGGAACAGAAGGCCAGGAAGGTTGGAACCTGAATGTGAGAGGGATAGAGACTGGAGGGGAAATGGGAAAATCAGCCTGCTAAGCCTTGGAGAGCAATTTCATACCAGCTGGCAGATGCCACCAGTCTGGCTCCCTGCAGCTCGTAGGCTGAGCAGACATGATTGGCATACACAGAGCCCAGTGGATCATCAGATCTTTCCCAACTCGTGTGACTGGCCTTCCCTCCTGCGGTGTCCTTTCTGTCCACCCTAAATGGCCTCCAAAGCAAAACCCAACCCATGAAGCAGAGTCCATACAAAAGACAAGTCTCTCTTCTGAGCCTCCTCTGACGGCTGAGGGATTAAGGCAGATAGCAAAGACCAGCCTGAAGTCCACCAAATCTGTTTTCCCTTCACCCTGGAGCCATGGCCAGGCTGCTTCTCAGCCTCCTTCACGGTTAGTTGGGGCCATGTGACAGAAAACCAAGGGGATGTGGGCTGAGGGGAAGGTGCCCCAGGCAGGCCTGACTCAGGAAACCCGTGCCCTGGCTTCTCCATGGTACCTGCCTGGTGGCCGGACACACATCCAGAACCACCTCTGAAGCTCCCTGTCAGGGGCCGAGCCGCCATCAGCCTGGGTCCTGCAGGATCTGGCAGCGCAGAGCCCAGTCCCATCCTCACCCCATCTTTGAGCAGATTTTAGGTGAGGGTGGAACAACTAGATCGCTGGGGAGTTTATGTGCTGTTGCAACTGACGGTACCTTCATTACACGGCTTCCCATCTCCCACTGGACCTATTGCAAGCGCAGCTTGGCTCACTTCTCCCCCTTGGAGTTACAGAAAGCAAGATCTGGACCCTGGAAGTCCCTCTCGGAGGGAAAGGGGTGCTGGGTGTTAGCAGGAGTCGTGCAGTGATGGGAACTGGGACCACAGTGATGGAGGGTCTCTCCTGGAGTCCCCGCTTACACTGTATCCCCATTGCTGCACAGTAATCCCCACCCACGGGACCACAAGAGGGAGCAGAGCAAAGATCCCACCCCTTCCCTCCCTCCCTGCTCAGGGGACACTCGGCCTCAGAATCTACCACCCATGTGACTTCAAAACAGGGCTTCCTTCAGGGTCCATTTATAGACCCTGCAGGGGTAGACATGGCAGCTGCACCTGTCAATCACTGATATTGGTTCTGGAATTGCCCTTCCAATCAGTGAGAGGCAGGGACAGAGGGACCTCGGTAGGCATCGGGCCGTATTGTAAGTCAGCTGAGGTCTGGGGTTGGTTGTTTCCTGGCCTGGACAATTTCCCACTTGGAAATTTCCAATACCTCGGGAGCAGCCCAGGTGAAGGGCCATGTTTGGGAGATCTGTGTCTCTTAGACGAATGGCCCCTGCTCTAGCCTGGGTTCTGGGCACTGAAGGGCCCTGTTACTACAGATCATTAAAGGCTATGATGGGCAATTGAGGGGACAGCAGCATCTGTGTGCACACGCAACCTGTGTCTGTGGGAGATGATCTGTGCATGCACACACACGGGCAATGGCTCGTCTGTTATTCAGACTTGACAGCCACAAAGGCGTCAGGTTCAGGAAAGCCTTCCGTGTTGCTGTAGGAGATGGGAGGGCAATGATAAGGTGAGCTGCTGACTGCCCCGTGTAAAGGTGGGGTGACTCGATGCAGGTGCTTTGGAAAGAAGCTTGAACAATGCAAAGAGCACTCACAGATCTCGAGGTCACATGGGCCTGGGTTCAAATCCACAATTTTCCTTATTAAAAAAGACCAATTTCATGTCTCACTCCTTTTCTCCTTTGCTTTATCTCAGTGTTTGCTGCCTGTAATCCATATGTGAAAACTGGATGTGCAGCAGCCACGTTGTGACCCTGAGGATGAAAGTCACACCCTAACAAAGACAGAACAAGGTACCAGGTCCTTGATGACTTTGCGCATATGCTGAGCCCCATAACCACTCCGTGAAAAAGCAAGTCCCTGTTTTTTGAGGCCACAGAAATCATGTGTCTTTAGGTACTATCATATACAGTGAGTAAAGCGTATCAAAATATGTTATTTGTGGAGGGAACTCTAATAAAAGGGATCTTTGGCAGGGAACATGCACTGTTTTTCCCCTGCTTCTTGAGCTTAGAGAACAGGCTCTGAAATCAAACTGCAGAGTTCTGAACACTGGTTCTGCAAGACCCAGCCTCCTTGGCCACACCTTGGTGCAAGTCTCAAATAGCAACTCCTTCCGGCACAGGCAGCCACAGTGGGCCCTCCGCATGGTGGGAAGATCATATCTTTTAATTGGATAAAGGATTTGTGGAGCAAAGGCAGCCTTGTACTAACACCCACGACTTATTAACCAGAGCGCCGACTGCATTTCAGCCTCCCTGGCCAGGTATGAGTGATAGTGGAAATACGTACATCCACTCCTGGACGCCCAGGTTCCACTGCCTGCTACCCAGGAGGCCCCGGAACAGTTAATTGAATTCTCTTTGCCTTTATGTCCCTTATGTAAAAGATAAAGTTAATAATGACTTTGTTCATTAGATCATATTTAGGGGCACTGGTTCAGAGACTCCTTTGAAGGAGTCTGAGCCTCAGTTTCCCAATTTCCTCCCTTTCGCGGTCCATCTGTGTATTAATGAGATACCCAAAATCCACATCAGCAAGATAGAAATCATAATAACTGCTATTGCCACTGATGTGAGGCCATTATCCTCATTATCATCATCACATCATTGTCACTTCCCTTCCCTTCTAATTTGTTTATAAGCCCCTGCAATGTTGGCCAGCAAATAAGGACTCAATTATTTTTAAATTTCTACTCTGATGGAATAATGGCCGGCGCTCCTTCCCGTCCATCTTAATGAGCATCTCATCTCTCTCCACTGAATCCCAGGGCTCTGCTTTAATTCCAAGTGTCCGTCTGTCATCTCCGCAGCAGCACCAACCCAGAGACAAAGCATTGCCAAGAGTTCCGTGGAGCCAGTTGAAGAACGAGGACGGCTGCCGACACCATCTGGATGTCTCTGCACATCGGGCCCCAAGGGAAGAGGGCCTCAGAGAGAGAAGAAGGGGCCGGGGGAACTGGGCTCTTGAAGAGGAAGAGGGCGGTGTCAAGTGCCAGCACCCTGGGCTGGGTGCTCATTTAGGAATCCCTACAGAGAACCAGGAGGAGAGATCCCTGCTCCGTGTATCAGGTGCGGGCAGCACCTTGTGGAGTGTGGAGCCGTGGAAGCCACCGGCCTGTGCAGTGAAAAGCTGGGGGGGCCTGGGGGGGGCCAGTGCTCCACCGGAAGTTGCACCCTCAGAAAGGGGCATGGGAACAGTGGGAAACAAGGTCGGAGAAGAGTGAGACCCAGGAAGTGGAGATGCACTGAGATGAAGGAAAGTAGCAGTGACATCCCAGGACAGGGATGGCCAGTCGCCCTGAGAGCAGGGATCCTGCAGGGCCCATCCACGAGGCCCCGTGTCTCCCCATGAAGGTCCAATCAGGTCGCCGATGCTCCCCCAAGCTCGGTGTGAAGATGCACCCAGGGGAAGGCAAAGAGGAGAGTCGCAGCCAGGCCCTCACTGGGCTGAACAGAGGCTGCACAAGACACCTGAGCAGTCAGGGGACAGCGAGCCTCCCATAGTTTGCAGAAACCCAGGGTGGGCTCTGGGAGCCCCCCCAGGAAATGGCAGGTCTGAGTGATTTACACCTTCAAAGGGTAAAGGTCCTTCGTGGAGCCGTGGGCAGACACTCGAGTCAAAGTAGTGCTTGTACACTTCACCCCCCACACACACTGTTTGGAAGGGGAGTGGGAAGCATCCAGAACAGGCATCCAGGAAGCTGTGCTTGCAGACCCCAGATCTTGGGCAAGCTCCCTGGGCTCTGGAAGGGCCATTTCCATCCAGCACGGTGCCTGGTTCCCAATGGGCCTCAGCCACTCTTCAATGACTGCTAATGAGCCTGGTGCTGAAGGTGGCCCTTACGCACACAGAGTGCCAAGGCAGGCCCCAGGGAAAGCTGTGGCTGCGTCTCTACAGAGGAAGGAGGAGCAGGGGCCCTGGCGCTCATCTCTCCAGGGGGTCTGCATTATCCCCCAACCACATCTACATGTTATGCCATGTCAAGACGTGGGGCACATCTTTGTTGAAAATAGCTAACAAGCGCAGTCACACTGGAGCCACCTGTGAACTGGCCTGGGACAGCACACTTAGCGTATTCTCGGGTACAGCGAATGGCACAAGGCCTGGGCAGCACACTGCAGACATCAGAGTCAGCTCACGGTCCTGGAGAAAGGTGTGCACTGAGCTCTGCTGCCGAGCCCCACCTGACACCGCGTAAAGCTGGAAAACTCCCTTCCTTCCAGAAGCTTCCAACTCCTCTAAAAGTGAGCCAAAGTACACCCAGCGGGCTCAAAGTCAGGGTGGAGGGGAGCAGGGCACAGCGCCAAGCTAAGGAGCACATTCAGGGATCCCAGCCTCAGCTGATCCCCAGGGAGCCAGGGGCATGCACAGCACCTCAGGCTCAGCCTGGTGCCCGGGGACAATTCTACCCACACTGGCCAATTACAGGAAGTGGCCATAGTGTGACACAGACTCTCAGGCATAACAGCTCTGCCTGTGGCCAAGGACCCTCCAACTCCCAAAAGCAGTCACCTGAAGGAGGCAGGTGCAGCCTTGAGCTGTTCAGCAAGCGGTGGCCAGGGGGTAGGTGCTCAGAGGGGGTGGAAGGGACCCGCGGGATGGAGCAGTGCCAGCACCCCCAGCTACCATCCCCGCGCTCCTGTGGGAATCAAATCGAACAGCATCACAAGGGTCAAGGGTGTTGGCATCTTCTCATCCCTGCGTATAAGGAGGCTGATGTCCACTTCCATGTCTCCTACTAGGGTCAGCCACTGTCCCAAGGGCTCAACCTGTATTCACGCTCCACCATGTCCCCTGCCCCATTTAAAGGTGTGAAAACTGAGACACAAAGAGGCAAAGTAATTCACCCAAGGTCACCACCAGTCAGTGGCAGACTGGGAATCTACACCTGGAAAATCTGATCCAAAACCTCTGCTCTTAAACAACATGACACCTTGTACTTGGGTGTGGCCACGTCCATGCTCTGTCCTGTACGGTCACTGCCCGCCACACCTAGATTCCTAACTTTAAATTCAAAGTTCAATTTTAAAATTAAATCAAGTTGGAAAGGCAGTCCCTGAGCCACCAGCCAACTTCGACAATAGCCTCATGGAACCAGGGGCCACCGGAGTGGACAGTGCACATGACAATATTTCTATGGAAAATTCTACTGCATGGCACCAAGACAGAAAAGGGTCCTAGAGAGAGGGAGGGCAGGCGCTGAGGCCCTGGGACCCGAAATAAGGCCGACGTGGGTCCCTAATCCAGCGTCAACGTGATTAGCTTCATGCTATTGGAAAACCCTATCACCCTTTAAAATGGGGTCAATAATAGCATCTCCAACCCCCATGGTTATTGTGACAACCAAATATCTTGCAATAAAACACCTCCCACAGCTCCCAGCGCACGAGACTCACTGAATGAGCATTAGCTGCTGCTCCTCCGCTGCTTAGCCACTTACTATCTTTGTTATTATTATTGGCCTGTTACTATAGAACTGGCAGGAACCACCTGAGCACTCCCATCTCATTACAGATGGGGAAACTGAGGCACACAGCAGGAACTCGGCACGAAGGGGGAAGAGCCACACGAGGCTCTAACTCTCTCGGTTCCCTGGACGGTCATCTTTCCACCAGTTTGGGCTATAAAACAATTCCACGGCCATTTTAGCTGTCCGACTTCAAGCTTTGTCTACAGGGTTTAAATATTCCATCTCTGGCCGACCGTGAAACCATGGAAACTGAATGGCAAATTGAAAAGGCAGCAAACAAATTAGCTTGCAAAGCCCCACAAATGATATAATCGCTCCAGTATTTAAGCTGCAAATATTCTCTACACTTCAGCCAAGGCCTTCTCTCAATTGCTTTTGTAAACCTGCACTCGTGTGTTCCACATTCAGCCGCAGCCCCCACAGTCCTGCGGCCAGATGTGACATCCATTCTCGGTCCCTGGATTCAGAGCCAAAGCCAAAGCCGCAAGGGGTGAAATTTCCCACTGACCCGGTGGGTTGCGCTGCCCTCTCATCCAGAGCAGGAAGGCCAGACCACACAGACAGGTCTCCCTTTGGTTGCCTTGTTCCTCCTTGGAAGCTCCAAGAATAAATAACTAGGAACAGTTTCCTCTGTGGGTGGAAAGACAGGACCAGTTAGGAGAGGACAGGGCTAGGGGGATTATAATGAAACCCAGCCAGAAGCCCAGAGGCGTCCATGGAAGGCTATTCTTTATCGTTCATGGTGTCCAAGTTTTTACCACTGAACTGGGGTCTAGGCTGTCCTACCAGGCTAAGGCAGGATTCCTTGGCCCGGTGGGGCAATCATTCAATGGAATGTTAGAAAATGGGACAAAAAGTCTTGACACACTTTCGTGTGACTGAGATTATGACCTCCTGTGCCTGTGCCAGTTCCATCAGAACACGCCCACTCCTCCCAGGAGACAGGAAACAGTCAATTGGATCAGAACTGCCTCAGTTTTGCTGAGATGGCCCAAATTAAAAGAAGGCACCATGCCTCCCACCCCTGCTGACCCACAAAGGCATGAGCCAGCCCCACTGGGATCCCCACCTCGGACCAGCCAATCCAAGATCAATCCCCAGAGGCGTGAGCTGTAGTTATCAGTGACTGTTGTCTTGTGCCACTGAACCTGGGTCAGGTTGTTACAAAGCAATAAGTAGCTGATACAACCTCCAGATTCTCTCTTCCTCACCTCCCTCATCCAATCCATCAGCAAGCTCCAAATAAATCTTCCCACTTCTTTCCAACTCCATAGCCGTAAACTTAATCCACTCCAACATTGTTTCTCATGTTTACCACTAACTGACCCTCTCTCGCCTCCAAAATGCCTGCCTCCAAGCCTCTCTCTGGAAGGAGGTCAGGATTCATTTTTCAAAGCAAAATTGAATCGGGGCTCCCTAGACTGGGAGTAGGGATATATCTTAGGATGGAATCCAAGCTTCTTATGAAGCCCACACTCCCTGCAGGCTCCTCCCCCACTGAGCTCCCCTGGCTGCTCACCTGTTCTCCGTGAAGTCAGAGCAATCCATCTTCTTTTAGCTCCTGGAACCTGCCCATCTCCTTCCCACGCAGAGAGCTTCACAAGTGCTGTTCCCTCCACCTGAAATGCTTTCCTCCCTGCTCTGAGTATAACTGACTCTTTCTCTTCCTTTGAATTTCATCTTAAACTTGACCTCTCTGGCCCTTCTCCTAAAGAACAACTCCCTCTGTTTTCTCTGTCCTGAACTTGAATCCTCTTTCTTGGAATTATTGGAACTGGCCAATATTTTGTTTGTGTTTCTCCTCTATTCATGGATTCTCAGTTATTTACGGAGCCACTGTTGTGTGCCACACACTGTTCTAGGTGCTGGAGAAATGGCAGGACAGGCCACGCCCTGGCCCTGTGGGCTTTC
This sequence comes from Marmota monax, assembly GCF_021218885.2. Taxonomy (NCBI): domain Eukaryota; kingdom Metazoa; phylum Chordata; class Mammalia; order Rodentia; family Sciuridae; genus Marmota; species Marmota monax. The sequence continues at coordinate 7,860,111 of NW_026695202.1, forward strand.
CTAGCCAGGGTCGCAGGCAATGGACAGGTGGTAATGAATTGTTCCTGAAGCACCTTGCTCTGTAGTGTATCTGGCCAACAGAGTCAATGCAGAGCCCACATGGGCCTTAATCTCTCTACTTTGCAGAATTAGCTGCAAGGGAGAAAAGAAACAAGTCTACAAAGATTCCAAAAGCTCCAAGACGATCTCTCCCGCATCTCATTCCATTTTATCTTTGTGATCTCTTCTTACTCCTCTGAACAGCTCTTCCCCAAACCTGCAGATCCCATCTCGGATGTCATCGTCGGCTTCATTCGCGGAGGGCTTCTCTCAGTATCGTGTGTGTGGCCCCCATATCCAAATGACTGAGGTGGGAGAGCAGCCTCCGGCCTCGTGGCACCCCCTTCCCCCCTAGCCAAAACCCACTTGCCCTCCATTGTCTTCCTCCCCCTGAGAGCTGGCCTGCGTGGCTGTCCCTCCCCCTTTCATACCTGCTGAGCGCCAGTAGGTTCGCGAATGCACAAACAAACCTGTTGTAATAAAGAAGTCCAAAGAGCCATCTGAGGAAATAAGAAACGAGTCACTTCCTTCATACCCAGAAACCAAGGTGAGCGGGCCCAGCCCACAGGGCAGCCTGCTCGGAGACCCTGCTTCCTCTTTCGAGGTCGCCCCCTGGTGTTGTGACTTTGTGTCTGTGACTAACTCTGGGTCACTCACTATTATAGGCCCAGGTACTGGCCCTGGTGGAGCAGGAGGCAGGCCCTCTCTTTTTAAAGAAACGACAACTAAGTTACACAAGTGATTTGTGTAATTCGTACAGGTAAGAATTCACTCAGGTGGCTCGGAACCTGGAAAATGCGGAGAGCTGGGTAGCCGTGTGCTCCCTGGCAAAGCACCTTTGATCTATGCTCCTTCTCTTTGAATCATCCCTTTTCTTTAAACTCCTACTCTTCTTGTAAAACCCAGCTCAGATGACCCCAGCACCATCAGCCACTCAGAGCTGCTTGTGCAAGAGGGCTGGGAAGGACACTGAGCCCCAGTCTGTGAGGACTTCACCCTGTTTTTTCCATAGGTCAGGGACCTGACCCTTGAACTTGACAGATGACTGGGTGGATAATACATTGTCAGTAAATAGGATCATTATTATTATTATTATCATTATTATTATTATTATTACTGTTTCTCAAGGTTTTCCAGGAAGAGGGTCCATGGCACCATGGAACAAGCACAGGCCTAGGAGCCAACAGGCCTGTGCTTAAATCCTTCTCACTATGTGACCACCATCTGTGCTTCACTTCTCTAAGACTCAGTTTTCCCCTCTATTAAGTGGGAATAATAAGGCTGGGGGCATGGCTCAGAGGTAGAGCACTTGCCTAGCATGTGTGAGGCACTGGTTCGATTTTCAGCACCACATAAATCAATAAAAATGGTCTCCTGTCCATCTAGAGCTAAAAATATTTTTTTAGATGGGAACGCTAGCAGTGCTACATTAAGGGTTAATACATTTGTTAAATCATATGAGCCATATGAAAGGTCTTGCACATTGTCTGCAGAGTATACCTCAATAAGTAGTAGCTTTTGTCATATCACATCATTATCGTCATCAGGGAAAGATAAACATGTACCTCTTACAGGTATGAAGTTAGCTGTAGAATACAGAGCCCCATAACAATGTCACCAAAGATGGCAGTTGCTTTGGTTTCCAAAATAAGAAGCCCCCAGGTGGACAGGGCTGGAGCGGAGACTCAGGAAGGTCTCAAGGACTGGGCTCCTTGCCTTCTTCCTCTTCACCGTCTCCAGGGTGATGGCTTACTGCTGGCATGTGGACAGCCACCAAGTGATGGACGTGCTTGCAGGACACCAGCACATCCCAAACAAGCAGCAGAGAAAGTGGGGAAAAGTGACTTGCCAGTCACGTTCCTTCCACGTACCAGGAAATGAATGCTTCCTGTGGCCCTTGTGTGTTAGTCAGGGGTCTCTAGAGGAACAGAAGCGACAGGAAGCGTAACCATAGAAGGGGATTCATTAGGTTGGCTTGTGAGACCAGAAGCTGATAGTCCACAGTGGCCGACTCCAGGCTGAAGAGCTGGGGGAACCAGAGGGATCAATGGTGCTACCCTAGTTTGAGACGCAAGTCTTCTGGAGAATCGCTGGCAGAGTCCGCTTTGGAAGAGTGAAGAAGCCAGAGTCTGATCTCCTCAGAGGATCACAGCAGCAATCAAGAACCCGTTCAAGAAGAATGAGCCTGCATCTGCTGCTGCTTCCTTGTTCCAACTTTCATTCCATCCAAGTCATCATCCTGTTGGACGGTGCTTCCCACGCTTAGGGAGGGTCTCCATTTCAGTTGGCTATCCCACATGCCAATCATTCCTAGACACACCCTCTTTGACACACCCATAAGCCTCTTAATCATGGGCTTCTCTTAATCCAACCAAGTTGACAATTCAAATTAACCATTACATCTTGCTAGGAGATGTGGGTGCCTCCTCCCACAGACCTCCATGAAGGTCCCAGGGGCCTGAACTCTGCCACATGGCTGTCCCAAGAGGTAGGAAGCCCTGAGAGGGGGTTGTGGATGGGAGCTGGTTCAGTCACCAACAGTGACTGCTAAGGGTTGAATTGTGTCCCCACAAAGATACAGTCGAGCCCTCAGCCCTGGCACCTGTGGGCCTGACCTTATTTGGAAAGTGTGTCTTTGTCGATATAATTAATTAAGATAAGGTCAATGGAGCAGGAGCAGTATGACCATTGTCCATGTAAATAGAGACACACAGGCATCGACTGCCACGAGGATCAAGGGGAGCCAAAGATCGCCAACAGCCATCAGCAGGGGCGGAAGCTAGGAAGGCACCGCCCCTGGACTCTGGTGGGAGCATGGCCCTGCCAGCACCTTGACTTTGGACTTCTAGCATCCAGAACTGTGAGAGGATGTTAGCGTCAAAAGCTACCCAATTTGCGGTACTTTGTTAAATAGCCCTAGGACAGAAACACAGTGACACCACCACCCCAAGTGCACCAAAAGGCTCTGACAGTGTGACTAGTGCTGACAGGGACAGCCGTATTCAGTAGGCTCAATGAAGCCAGTCGTTCATGCTGCCACAAGAAACCTAAGCGTTCACCCAAAGCTCCTGGGGCAGCCCGTGGGTGCAGCCTCTGGTCTTCTCAACCAGTGCTGGCCGGGGGTCTCTGGAGCCCCTTCCGCTCAGAGCCTTCACCTCAGCATGGGTCCATGGGTTCTGCACACGGCTCACACCAACGCAAGAGCACAGCCGCTGGTCTCCAGGCCTGCACCACCGGGTAAGTGGCTAGGGACGGGTAACCTCAGTTTAAAGGACCCCAGCCCTCCAGAGCGGCAGAACCCCGCAGAAAGCCACAAGCTTGGGAAGCACTTGCTAAGAGTTGCAGCAGGGAGAGTCCCCCATGGCCAGAGGGGCTTGGGTGGACTTGATCTAGGAATCACTATGGCTCCCCAGAGTGTCTTCCCTGGTCTCCAAAATCTCTAAAAATAAACAGCTTTGCAAGCACAGTGGTACACACCTATAATCCCAGCAGCTCGGGAAGCTGAGGCAGGAGGATCACGAGTTCAAAGCCAGCCTCAGCAATAGCAAGGCGCTAAGCAACTCAACAAGATGCTGTCTCTAAATAAAGCACAAAATAGGGCTGGGGATGTGGCTCAGTGGCCAAGTGCCCCCAAGTTCAATCCCTGGTACCCCCCAAATAACTAAATATGTAAACAGTCTTCTCCTCCAGGGTGGACCCTGCCGTGATATATTAAAATCTAATGAGTAAGCATTCCACATCAGGCTTCACACATCTTCATACATCAGCTTCATTGCAACAGGAAATGTGCTATTGTAATCCTCATTTTATAGGCAGGGAGACTGAGGACATGCACCAAGGCCACTCATCCAACAAACCGCAAAGCTTGCACTCAAACCCCAATTCAGTGGTTCTGATTCCTGTGCCCTTGACCACAGAAGCACTTCTGGCAACCCAGAAGTTGCACTTAATGAGCTCAAGAGACCAGTGTCTTTATTCAACATTTACACATTCAAATTTTTCATATCCACCGAATTTCAAAAAAAAAGTATATATATTAGTCTTCTTAAGCTTGTTTTTCTTTAAAATCTTATACATCTGCTGGTGTACGCAAACAAGAGACTCAAAAAGGCAAATGAACAAATAGAGACATGCTCTTACAGGGGAAAAAAATGTTTTTTAAGATTTAAAAGATTTAAGTTTCTTTATGTATTATTTTTAGGCTTAAAGACCAATGTGTACATAATATAGTCAGGTTTTAACCTGACTATATTTTCAGCAATATTGTTTCTAGTTTGATTTACAGAAGAAAATAGATTCATGTGTCACTGTATTTCTTCCAGACGGAATTGTTTCCAAGTCCTCTAACCCCTGAATAAATTACAGAATTCAGAAAATTCTGGATTCAAATCCCAGTCCCCCAGGTCAAACGAAAAATCAAGCTGGACTTAAGATAGTGAAGAATGTATTCAAAAAGACTCTTTAGTAGGACACGCCCCACCTGAGCATCTTGAAGCATCTCAGAATCAAACAGAAAAAGTTTTCTGGTGCAGGGAGGGTAACCTGGGCTGGGAGGGAGTTTGGGGAAGTCCAGGGGGCAGTGAGGGTGAGCAGACAGCATGATGGGGCAGGTCAGCAGCATGTCTCATGTGGTCAGCTTCCTGGCACAAGCTGTTTGGGCCTCCGTGTTTGCTTAACCTTGGGGATGAGCTGAAGTTTAGGAACCTGTAGGAGGAGCCTGACTGACATTTGGCCAAGCCAAGTCTTTGGGCAACTAATTGTGATCATTCGCTACCCACTTCTGAGCTGTGTGACCTTGGGTAAGTCCCCTCTCCGCTGTGAGATCCCATCACCTTTTTATTCACAGTGTGGACAATGGCCGGTTGTGACAGCACAGTGAGGATTAGATAAAAGTTATGCAGGGAGCCATTGATCAATTTCTTTGGGACATAAAGGAACCCAATCGGGTTGCAAGTCCCTGTCCCCATCAGAAACTGTCCTCAGACAACTGCACCCAGTTGCCTGCAGCCTAGTTGGTTCTGTAGCTGACTGCGCTCTCTCTGCCTGGGACCCCCTCCCTCCCCTCAGTGACAACATCCCAAAGGCAGCCTTCCTCAATGTGTTCTCAGCTGCAAAGACAACAGATGAGACAGCTGGATAAGAAAGGAAATTCTCCCTTCTGCTACTTTTTTTCATGCCTCTCGTTAGGGAAATAAGTGCTTTTTATGATCCAGGATGCTCTTCAGATAGGTTTTAGTCTGTGATGTCAGAGCTAAAGTGCCCAATATCTTCCATTCTTAGGAATAAGACCTAGAATAAATGGGAGTTGAGGGAGGGTGAGGATCCAGGTGGTGGGAAGAATAAGGAGGATGTCCCTCTCCTCTGTGCCCCTTGCCCAGCACAGCGGTGGCACGTAGTGGCAGAGAGTCATTTATTCAACTGCCTTGGAAGCCTCTGCTAAGTCGGGCACTTCACATGCACCATCCTGGAGAACTGACTTCCAAATGCCGCCCCGAGCCCTGGACCCCTCCTGGTCAGTCTCACCCGCCTGAGCGCCTTTCCTTCCACTTTGCCTTCCCTCCCTTCCAGCCATGTGTCAGAGCAAGACTGTTCTCCTCCCTCAGGCCTCTGCACCAGCCCCTCCCTTACGTGACGCAGAGAGCCACTCCAATATCACCTCCCCGGGTCAGGCCCCAGATACCACCCTGAAAACCACGGTCCTACTGTCCCTGTACCCTCTTGCCAAGGTTCCTTTATGCTCAGGGGACTTATAACCACTTGAAATCATTTTCTAAATGTATTTCCCAGGTTCACATCAAGGCCCCTCGAGTGCAGGCTCTATGACGTCAGGGACTTGCAGCATTCGCCACCAGAGTCCCGCTGCCTAGAACAGCACCAGGCACACAAGCCTAACAGGCCCTTGGGAGATGCTGCCTGTTATCTCACTTAATCAGCCTGAAGGTAGGTATTGTGATCCGCCCCCCATAGATGAGGAAACAAAGGTCCGAATAAACTAAGTCCCTGGTTCCAGGCTATACAGCTGGAAAGGTGCCGCGTCCGGCTAACGGAGCCGAGTCCGGCGAGGGACGGCGGGGTTAAAAATACACAGGACACCAAGGTTCTTCATCCAGGAGGGAGCGTGTGCACGCTTTATTGCCAAATTTGTTCCCCTTATATATCTTTTTAACAGCTGCGGGAAATCACTCAAAAGTAAGGAGGGAAGAGTAATAACTGCGTCCTTGGGTTACCGTCAAGTCACCGTCCCCTATCAGGAGGCTCGAACAGGTCAAGGTGTTCCCGAGAGACACATATGCTCGAGGCAGATAAACAGGGAACCGCAAGCCCGCATCAAGGCCTTGTGAGCTGGCCACATTGACATGCATAACAAAGAACTGGGGGTTGAGTCCCCAGGGGCCAGGGCGGGCCTGCTACCAGCAAGTCCCCCTTTTTTGTTTTTTGCATGTCAATGGGAATCAAGTAGCCCCTGTCTTAGGTCGTCCACCGCCCCTGCACTGCTTACCCGTCTCTGGGGAGGCCCCATTCCCCTGGCTTAGGTTACAGTGCAAGCGTGGAAGTTGCCCGTCACTGGGTACTACAAGATCAGCTCTTGTCCTACGTAAACGGACACTTTTCAGTTAGGATGTCATGGCCAGCAGGACACAACTGCGGATCCCAGTCATCATCTTTGCCAGTGGGATAGCTATGACCAGGGAGCTTTCTGAACATAAGGGTCTGGGATGACGGCACCAAGTCAGCAGGGTAATTAGGGACCTGGGCAAAAGCAGGCATACATAGGAGGGCTCGGGTATTGGCTCCTGTCCAGTTACATCTCATCTCCGGATGGGTCGTAAGTACACCTCGTGGGCGGAGTCGTCCATCTCCAGGCGTTGGTAGTGAACCTGTATTGGCTTGGAGGTTAAAATGTTAATCTGGTCCTTAATGAATTGAGTTATCCTATTTGCAAGGTTGCAATCAAAAGAAGACCCAGTAAGGGCCCCAGGAGGGGAAGAAGGTAGGGCAGGAACCCATTCATCCCAGTCCAAAGAGGGTTCTCGAATAATTCTTTCCTCCTTTTCTCTAGGTCTTCTTGAAGCTCCTTGATTTTAGTGCGAACTATGCCCGATTTATTGGCATAGAAGCAGCACCTTTCTCCTAAGGCTAAACAGATTCCCCCCTGATTGGCAGTCAGTAAGTCTAGGCCTCGCCTATTTTGGAGGACCACTTCTGCCAAAGAGTCAATTTGGTCTTGTAGGTCCCTAATAGTGCCAGATAGGGTCTTTCACATCATCTATAAGCTGCTGAGATAGACGGCGATAAGAATGTATCGCTGTACCCAGTCCAGCTGTGCCTGTGCCCACAGCAGCCATTATCCCCAGTGTGGCGAGTAACAGTAGAGCCTGTATAGCTCGCCTGTGTCTTCTCACTAGAGTGTCTAGGCTGGGGGTGGGCAGGGGCTCATCTCCTGAGATAATCGTGATATCAGGAAGCAGTAATGCCAGAACGCAACCGCCAGTCCAATTTGCTGGGAGCCTGGGAAAAGCTAAATTTCCACCACACATAAAAACTGTACCATTAGGGGGACAAATGGGCGGAGTAGGTGAAGAGTAATTCTTTACTAATGAGCAGTTCCCAAAGGAAGAGACTCCAACATCAACATCATAGGTATTATTTTGCATCATGCCCAGAAGGCAAGACATAAAACCACCTAGAGGCTGCACCTTAAAGGGTAGCCCAGATTGACATGTGTTGTCATCATCAATGGTATAATTAATGGGGACCGCCAATGGCATGACTGCACCTGCCGTCATGCAGAGCCAGCAATCACCAGCAAGGGTAGGATTGGAACTGTTAAGTAAAGAAAAGGTAGTTTCTAGGATATCTAATGTATTGGCATCTAAATCAGGAAGCTGGGATTTGGGCAATATCAAGGGGTGGTGTGTAGGCTTAGGGATCTCCGGTTTCAAAAGCCTAATCACCTGAAGGTGTTTGATAGCTTCAGTGGGTCCCCCTCCATCAGAGACTCCGATGGGGGCCTGCATGGGCCAGCAGGAAGGTTTACCCACGACGCCCTCACATCCCGCCTCTGTTAACCGAGTCGTGATGCCTTCTCCTCCCCGGTCACCAAGAAAAGGAATAAAATTATAAGTGTTCCCCCCTTCTCCACGGGTGTTAGTTAGGATGGCCTCAAAATACTGTTTTCCTTGATTATTAACACAAATTGAGGCTGATGTATAACAGGAGATGTGCATCGCCAGGGTGTAATGACAAGTGGCGGGACAGCTTCCAAGAGTCTCGGTCGGATTAGGGACAACAAGTCCGGGCTTATTAACACATACCCATTTTGGTTGCTCAAATCCTCCGATGTTTTGATTGAGTTCAGCCGCCATATAGGCTACTTTAGTCCCACAATCAACGCTCTGGATATAACCAGAGGGGGCCAAGTGCTGGGGCCCTCCCTTACACTCACAAGGGGCTCCAAAAAGATATTCATGAATATTCCCAGGTGGGGGGTCAAGCCCTCCTTCAACAAACCTGTCCAGAAGGAATGCCACAAGTGGGGTCCAGCTCATGAGGTGTGTCTCGGCACTCACTTGAAGGGGTGAGAACAACAGCGGCAGGATCAGCCATCTTGGGAATTTCATTTTGTCTTGAATTTTCATTCACCGGTCTGGTGCAGCGCTCCGGGATCCAAATGGGTTTTTCTGTCCCTGGAGGGAAGACACATACAGCTCCTCTCACTCTAGCCAAGAGTGGAGCAGGGGGTTGCCACTTCCCTGTAGCCAGATCCTTCCATCTTATCTGTGCTTTTTGTATGGTGGGAGGGGAAAAGTGACGCTGTGCCGCTGTACGGCCTTCGGCGTCAGTGAGCAAAAAATTTAAAGTGAATAGAGTTATATTTAATAGTGCATGTGGTCCCTGACAACTCTGGTATATCTCCCCCACTTTTGTTTTTTGCAAATAGGTTTTAAGATGTTGATGGGCCCGTTCAACAATGGCCTGTCCTTGGGGGTTATATGGGATTCCTGTTTTGTGTATAATATCCCACTGTGAGCAAAATTTTTGGAAGGTTTGACTAATGTAAGCTGGGCCATTATCTGTTTTTATACATCGAGGGGTTCCCATAAAGGAAAAGGTTTTAACATAGTGCTGTATCATGTCCTTAGCCTTTTCTCCTGAATGTAAAGTAGCGGAGATAAAACCAGAGAACGTGTCTATACTGACATGCACAAAAGACAGTTTTCCAAAACTAGGAATATGAGTTACATCAGTTTGCCAGATGTCGTTTGGCTGAAGGCCCCTTGGGTTGACTCCCAGAGAAGGGGAATGGATAAAAGGTGCACAAGTAGGACATAGGGAGACAATTTTTAAAGCTTGATCCCGGGAACATCCTGAGCGGAAGCGCAAAGTTTGTGCGTTTAGGTGAAATTTATTATGAAGTTGTAGGGCCTTATCATACTCAGTTGTTGTATATATAAAATTAGTGGCATGTGTGGCAGCGTCTGCCATGGCGTTGCCCGCCGCCAGAGGACCTGGAAGTCCGAATGACTTCTAATGTGACCTATGAAGAGGGGGTCTGCCCTAGCCCATATAAGAAGCTGCACTGTTTGTAGTTGATCCATGATAGTGTATTGTTTTCCAATATAAGGTGCCGTCTCAATCGCGGAGGCGAGCCTGGCGATATAGAGACTGTCTGTGAAAACATTAAGAGGCACCGAGCTATAGGTCTGTAAGGCCAATATTAAGGCTGCAACCTCCGCTTTTGGGGCCGAACAATCGGCCACTCTCTTGCGGATGACTTGGGTCCCTACTGAAACGACAGCAAACCCATTTTTGGCCCCGTCAGTGAAGACGGTTTGTGCCCCTGGGAGAGGATCCTTTTTTAGGAAAAATTAGGGAAAATTATTGGACATGTCTTTAGACTTTCAAGGAGCCTGCTTTTAGGGTAGTGATTGTCAACCTGTCCCATGAAACTACAGAAGAAAAGACACCAGAGATCATGTTCCTGTCTTAATTTAGAAAGAATGTCTTGATTATATGGTAATATGAGAACATCAAAGGTTTTCCCAAACAAGGCATCTCCTAGATATTTTGCTTTCCAAACTAATTGTATTACCAGATCATGGAAAGGTATCAAGACCCGGGAGGGGGATGCAGGTAAGTGAACCCAATAAATAGGACCAGTCTGCCAAAAGACTCCAGTCGGGGTGAGTTTTGACGGCAGAACAATGAATAACAAGGACTGGGAGCAGTCCACCTGCATCACCTGCATCTCTTGTAAGGCTGTCTCTATCAATCTAAGCGCCTTCAAGGCTTCTGGAGTAGGTTTTCATGGGGAGGTGGGTGAGGGGTCTCCTCTCAAAAGGTCATACAGGGGTTTAAGTTCACCAGTAGGGACATGGAGGGAAGGCCGCAGCCATTGGATTTCCCCCAGAAATGTCTGCCATTGGTGCAGGGTTTTGAGCTGGTTCACCTGAAATTGAGGCCTCTGGGGAGTGATCCCTACCTTGTTAATAGTATATCCTAGATAGTTATAAGGATGCTGAATCTGCACCTTCTCTGGGGCTATAATCAGTCCGGCCCCCTTTAACAGGGACTGGAGGACTTCATAAGACCAGAAAAGTGCTTTCCTATCAGGGCCTGCCAACAATATATCATCCATATAATGGATGAGGTAAAAGTTTGGGAATTGTTGCCTAAAGGGTTGCAGAATTTTTGCTATAAAGTACTGACACATAGTAGGGCTATTGGCCATTCCTTGAGGTAAGACAGTCCATTCAAACCGCTGATAGGGTTCCCTAAAATTTATTGAAGGTAAAGAGAAAGCAAAACGTTTGCGATCCTGGGGGGCCAGGGGAATAGAAAAGAAGCAATCTTTTAGGTCCAAAATAATAAGATGCCAATCTTTAGGGATAGCCGTGGGGAAGGGTAGTCCTGGCTGTAAAGGTCCCATGGGCTGCATGGTATTATTAATAGCCCGCAGGTCTTGGGGAAGCCTCCATTTTCCAGACCCCTTCCTTATGACAAAAATAGGAGTGTTCCAGGGGGAAGTGGAAGGCACTACATGCCCCACCCTAAGCTGTTCCTGAACCAGAAGGGTCGCGGCCTGCAATTTGTCCTTAGTTAGGGGCCACTGTTCTATCCACACAGGGTCATCTGATAACCAAGTAATAGATAGAGGACGTGTCCACATTTCAGTGGCCCCTAGGATAAATTTCCTAGCCCCCTCCGATCTCCTCCACTTCTGGTAATTTCTTCTGTAGGGTCCACAGGCATTGCCCTTCCCTCATGTCTTTTCCCCAGTCCTTTTCAGGGAAGCCATCCCATATCTAACATCATGTCATTGACAAATTTATTACTCCCTTTTAGGGTCTGAGTGGTGAGGATAGCTCCCATTTGTTGAAGTAGGTCCCTTCCCCAAAGGTTTGTGGGGAGTCCAGCCACTACGTAAGGCTGAAAATAACCACTGTGTCCTTCCTCATCTCTCCATTTTAGAAAGGAGGCACTTTTTTCTGGTCTCGTCTGCCCAATCCCCTGTAATACAGCTGAGGGATCTTGGAGAGGCCAAGCAGATGGCTATTGTCTCTTAGAGATAACAGAGACATCAGCTCCTGAATCTAATATCCCCTTGAAGATTTTATCCTGTATTTTAATGGTTAACTGTGGTCGGGAGTCCAAGTGTGCTACCCAAAAGGTTTGAGGGGTGCCGGTGGAACCAAAACTGCCATTACCCCGGGCTGCCTGTAGGGCGCGGCTGGGTAAGGACGCCGCCAGCAGCAGCAATAATTGTGCTATGCGTTCTCGGGAGGAATAATAATGATCCCTTGGGTAGCCTCGGCAACAATTTTTAACTCCCCGTGGTAATCACCATCAACCACACCTGTAAGAATTCTGAGCCCTTTATGTAGAGTGCTGCCCCTTCCCAGTATCAGTCCCACAGTTCCCTCCAGCAAAGGGCCAAAGGCTCCAGTCGGCAGGGTCTGGGGACCCATCTGTAGAGTCAGTACTGCTTGGGAGGTGGAACTGAGGTCCAATCCTGCACTTCCCGGCGTTCCCCTTGGGAGCTCCCAGATAGAAAGGGGTTGGTCTGAGGAAGATGACGAAGTCGCCCACTCCCCAGGGCACCATTCCGTCCCTGGATTGCCCCGTACACCTTGGCTTCCGGGGCCTGTGGCGGGCCCCTGTTCCCGTTTCCCAGCTGTAGTGGGCATCCCTGAGCATCAAACTTGGAACGGCACTCGCTGCTCCAATGATTTCCCTTGCCACATCGGGGACAGGGGCTAGGCGTGCCTTCCCGACCCCGTCTATCCCCTTCGGGACAATTTCGTTTAATATGTCCCTCTTTCCCACATCGGAAGCAGCCTTTGGGTCGGGTCCCTTTACCATTAAACCCTGACAATCCCGTTCTGAGGGCAGCGGCCAAGACCTGTCCGGTAATATGAGCTCCATCGATATCCTTACAAGCTCGAATCATGTCATCAATACTCTTTGCTCTGGAAGATTTGATGGCATTTTGGCAATAGGAATTTGCATTTTCAAGAGCCAATTGTTTAATGACCGGCATGGCTTGTTCCAAGTTAGGGAATATCTTTCCCGCTATCTGCATCAATCGGGCTATGGAGTCAGAATAAGGCTCAGAGGGTCCTTGAGCAATTTTTGAAATTTTTGTTTCAGCATTTGAAACAGGTAGAGCCTTCCAGGCCTGAACGGCTGCTGTGGCTATCTGAGCATAGATCCCAGGATCATAATTAATTTGCTGATTTATGACAGCATATTGTCCCGAGCCTGTTAACATTTCGAGGTTACGCCGTGGGAAGCCGGCGTCCTGATTGACTCGGGCTAGCTCGTGACACCTCTCTTGATTTTCACTTTTCCACAACAAAAAATCCCCTCCGGACAACACAGCCCTGCAAAGCTGTTGCCAATCACTAGGTGTCAGTTGATTGACAGAGAAAGACTCGAAGAGAGTCAATGTAAAGGGGGCATGGGGTCCATAATTAGTAACTGCCTCCTTTAGTTGTTTAATATCCTTAAAGGCTAAAGGAACATGCGCTCTGGCCGGTTGTCCATCGGCACCCAAGTTTTCAATCACCGGAAAAGTTTGGACTGTCTTAGGCTGCCACTGAACACCCCCGCGCCTTCTGGGGTTGTCTTCATCCCAATCGGGATTATAAGGAGGAAGCATAACAGCGATCGGGGCCGTAGGCGTTTTTAATCTTGACTTCCTCAATTGACCCTCTAGTTCTTCTATCTCTCTTTCTAATCCCTCCTCTTCCTCAGAAAGAGAACTGAGGTCCTCAAGATCCTTTTCGGACTTAGAAGTCTGGAGGCGTTTCTTACCCCCTGAGCCCAAGCCCTCAAGAGGACCCTCATCCTTTAAGGATTCTGCCATTTGTTCCTCCTGCACCTGATTAAGGGCCTGTTCACATTCAGCAAGTTGTTCCTTAATCTTTACTTTGTCTGTTAATAAAGCATCCTTTACCAACCTCCATAAGGAAAAGGTGGCAACCGGGACACTGTCCGAGCCCTGGTCCCTCAGTAACTTCTGAAGGTCATGTCTCACCAGGTCCCAGTCACTATTATTGAGAAATCCTCCTGTCAGAAACCAAGGACAAGCCTGGGCGATAACTTCAACGAATTCGGTTGCAGTCTTAGTTTTTATTCCTGTTCCTTGTGTATTTAACAGCTCTTTTAGTTCGTTGGCCAGACTAACCTTCGCTGTTGAGTTACCCATGGTACGTACCCTGTCTCTTTAAATTATCTTTAAACCAATCCTCCCCCTTCTACCTTTAGAAGGTGAGCCCCGTCCGCTTACCCCTACTTTCCGGATCTCGGTGGGAACCTCCAGATTCCGCGTCCGGCTAACGGAGCCGAGTCCGGCGAGGGACGGCGGGGTTAAAAATACACAGGACACCAAGGTTCTTCATCCAGGAGGGAGCGTGTGCGCTTTATTGCCAAATTTGTTCCCCTTATATATCTTTTTAACAGCTGCGGGAAATCACTCAAAAGTGAGGAGGGAAGAGTAATAACTGTGTCCTTGGGTTACCCTCACGTCACCGTCCCCTATCAGGAGGCTCGAACAGGTCAAGGTGTTCCCGAGAGACACATATGCTCGAGGCAGATAAACAGGGAACCGCAAGCCCGCATCAGGGCCTTGTGAGCTGGCCACATTGACATGCATAACAAAGAACTGGGGGTTGAGTCCCCAGGGGCCAGGGCGGGCCTGCTACCAGCAGAAAGGGGCAGCCCTGGTTTGGAATCCACATGCATTGGCTTCCTCTACCACCCACTGCCTCACGGAGGTGATGCTGCTAACAGCGACTCTCAGGTACCCACTGCCTCTAATCCCTGGAGCGTGGGTGGACTGTGAACGTCTGTCCATCAGGGTGCCAGCCCCTCACATAAACCCCAGCCACACCTCCAGGATCTGATATCAGATAACCATATGCTAAGTTCACGTGCACTGACAGCATCTGTCACCCTTTCAAAATCATATACTGTAAGCAGTTGATAATGGGAACCCTTATAAAGAAGATGCCCATCTCAACAGCATCTTAAAATGGCAGATGGTGGGTCCAATGGTCCCCATGCTACCCAGCCTTTGCTAAACACCAACTCAAGTGGCCCAAATACTCCATCCTGAGCAGTATCTACTAAAAGTACCCATGTAGGTGGGATGAGGACAAGCCCCCAGCTGTGCCAAGCCATGGGCAGACCCCTGAGGCCCCAGGGCAGCCTGGATCCCATCCCGCTCCAAACCACAGCATCCTTAACAGGAAGTGGGCTATGGTAGGCCTCTCTGAGCCCCACTTTCAATATCTATAGAATGTGGGGCAAAAGACATAAAGGTGGTACCCAAATACATGGGTTGCTACGGGGAATAAACCACATTATGCAAACAGTGCATTTCCTGGGACACAGTGAATTCGTAATAAATGGTAGCTGACAGGCTGCCCTCCGGCACACCTGTTTCCCTGACACTCATCACCCAGAAGTGGGATTTGTGTTAACATTTAACACAGAAGATGAGAGATTCCCTCAGGACGAGGGCACACCTGGACATTCTTTTCAGAATCACCCACTGCTCACCGACTTTATGCCAGCCCCTGTGCTCGGCTCTAAAAGAGACAGAGATGGAGGAAACCTAGACCTCCAAGAATAAGTCCCGGCTGAACACGTCTAGGCAGGTGCACGTTTTGTCTTCTAAATTAAGTTTGTTTTCTCGTGCATAATTGGTGCCATTTCTTCTGCGTGCTTAGCAACGGGTCCGGCGGATTGTTCGGCTGTGGCCAACTGTGGAGACAGAGGCGCTCTTCAAGGGTGGACTCTGGGCACATTCTTCACTGCCTGGTTCTTTGGATATTTATTGGGTACCCACTACGAAGCAACTCTGTTTGGGATCCAGAGATTTAATGGTGGACACAGCAAACTCCTGCCCACGGAGCTGGTACCCAGGTGGGAGGTGCTAGTAGACATGTCTGCCGATTCTCAGGTCCTTTTCTCCCAGAGACGTGGGGTCTGTGTCCCTGGCCTTGAACGCGGGCCCACCCTCAGGATAGGCTGGCCAATGGAGTAGAGAGAGACCACGTGACTTTTAGGCTGTCACAAAAGATGAGCAGCTTCCTCCTGATTCTCGGGGACACCTGGTGCTGTCCGGTAAGAAGTGGGGAGACCCAGAGGCCCCATGCTGTGAGAGGGCCCAGCTGGCCCCCTGGAGAAGCCCTGACACAAACACAGAGGTGCCAGACTAGGTCCCGCTGCTCCAGCTACTGGAGAAGTCCCAACGGGACCACACAGCGGGGTCTTTCCCCAAATCTTGACCCTCAGAACCTGTTAGAGACAGTAAAATGCTTGGTGGTAGGTTTGGGAATGGCATGTGATGCATCCGAAAACAACAAGCAATAAATAGTACTAATTAAGAAAAGGCAGGAGGAGAGGATAAGTCGAACATCTGCAGGAAGAGCATTCCCGGAGGAGGGAGCAGCTGCACAAAGCCCTGAGGCAGGAGCAAGCTTCGGGGGTTCAAGGTCAAGCAGGAAGGATTGGAGAGCTGGGACCCGGAGGGGGGGAGGAGATAGGAGACTTAGCCAGACCAGAAGCCAGGCCCGGCACGGAGGGCCTTGCAAGATGGCACTACACGAGAAAGCTCAAAGTACCAGCTTACAAAGTTCCAGGAGGAGGGAGGGGCTTCACCTATCGCTAGGGCTTAGATATGACTTGAATGTGTCCCTGGGGTTCATGCACCAGGAGTTTGGCCCTCACTGTGGCAGAATCTTGAAGAGCTGGGGTCTGCTGGGAGCTGATTAGACACTGGGCACAGAGTTCTTAAGAGGAATTGAGTAGTTCTTGTGGGACCCCAGGGAGCTCCCACAGAGTGGGCCATCATACAAGAAAAGAGGGCTGGGGTGTGACTCCGTGGTAAAACGCTTGTCTCACATGCACGAGGCCCTGGGCTCCATCCCAGCAGTACCAAAAAACAGTGATACTGGCCCTTCCCCACTCTCTGGCTTCCTATCTCCCCAGGGGACCTCTTCTTCTCATAAGAGCCACCATGATACCATCCACCATGAGACATACCCAAAGGGTCATCACCAAAGCCAAGCAGATGTCCACACCAGGCTCTTAAACCCCAAAAACTGTTAGTTAATTAAACCTTTTTTCTTTATGAAGTACTCAGCCTCAGGTATTTCATTAAAGCAACAGAAAGCAGACTAATACACATATATTAACTCACTGAATATCACAACATGTTTCAGGACAGGTAATATTATTATCCCCATTTTATAGATGAAACTGAGGCATGGAAAGGTGACTTGCTCAGATCACAGAGCTGGTGAGTGGTAGAGTCTTATGGTTTGAATCTGAAATGGACCTGCAAAGCTCAGGTGTTGGACGCATGGTCCCCAATACAGCAAGGTTCAGAGGTAGAGAATGTTAGGCAATGATTAGGGCTCTGACCTTATCAGTGGATTAATCCATTTGCTGGATTAATCCACTGATATCTCAATATACTACAGGGACCTAGCTGCAGGAAGTAGGTCACTGGGAGTGTACCCTGGAGGGGTTTATCTTGCTCCTGGCCCTTCTTCCCCCACTCTCTCCTTTCTTGCTCCTGTGAGCTGAGCAGCTTCCCTCCATCACCATAGGCTGCACCCTCTGAAACCGTGAGCCAAAATAAATCTTTACTCCTCCAAGTTGCTCTTGTGAGGTACTGTGGTCACAGCAATGCACAGCTGACTCAAGTGTCGAGCTAGGATTTGAAACCAGTCGATCTGTATCGGAACCCGTGGCTTAACCACTAGTCCCCAGTGCCACGTGAGAAACCTGGATATAGCCTAAGCCCATGGGAAGCCACTGAAACTCCAGACAAGGGTTTCTACAGGGCTGTTTAGGCTGCTGTGTGGAGGACAGACTGTGGCGAGTTCAGGGTAGGATCCAAAAGAGTTGCCAGGAGGTTACCACAGCCCTAGTCAGA
This sequence comes from Marmota monax, assembly GCF_021218885.2. Classification (NCBI taxonomy): domain Eukaryota; kingdom Metazoa; phylum Chordata; class Mammalia; order Rodentia; family Sciuridae; genus Marmota; species Marmota monax. The sequence goes on from NW_026695202.1 coordinate 7,877,602, forward strand.
GGCCAGGGGCTTGCACTAGGGCCACAGCTGTGGCAGGGCAGGGGCTTTGGATTTGAAATACAGTATTGAAATTACCTGATGATGTCCAGATGGAAAAAAAAAAAAAAAGAATCAAGGAGAGCTCCCTGGAGTGTTGACGTGAACAAGATAAACACTGAGGCCATTTCAGTAGGGGACACCCTGAAGCAGGGGCAGTGGCTACATCTAGGTCGTTCCTACCCTGGCCCAGCAGAACCTAGCACCTTGCAGGTACTGGACCAATGTTGCTGGGACAACTGGTCTACCAAGATCCAGCTTGATCTTGCCAGAGTCAATTCTGTACCAAGACTAAGAAGCACAATCTCTCCCTAAAATTTTCAAAAACTCTCTCATAAATCCATTGTCATTTATGTCTTCACATGAATGGTTTTTCACACTCCCTCTCCTGGGACTACTTTTTAAGAGCAGGGGAAGAGGAAAGGCACCTGGTGAAGGCTGGGAATACCTGAATCAGAGCTGGACCGCAACCTCTGGAAGGTCAGTGGCAAGTTCAGAAGCCTCCTGACCTCTTGTAGTCCCCAGGGGCATGCACAGCACCCAAAGCAGAGGTGACTGACCTTGGCTGAGTGGCTCCCCGGTTCCAGGCCCACTGTGAGCACCCACGGTGCTTTATCTCTTCAATCCCAGCACGGCCAGTGGACAGCGGCACTCTGAGTGACCCCACTGCATTCAGGGAAAGCAAACTATTCACACAACATCTCACAGCTCCTAAGTGACGGCAGTAATATCTACCCCAAGACGGATCCAAAAATCCATGCTGTTCCCACTACGCCACCCTGGGAAGAAACTGACGAGCTACAGTGAGTGGCACGAGGGTCCCCTGCATGAACCCTCCACCTGACCCCACCCCTCACCAGCTGGGACCTTACACCTGTGGTTTTCCTTCTTGTGACTGCCCCAATTTCCTCACTGTTAAAAGGCAGTGCCTAACCTCACCATATTTTTGCAAGGATATGAAAAAACAGGTGTTGGCAGCTGCTGTTGTTATGGTACCAACGTCAGTACCAGCTCCCAGTGGCCAGGGAGAGACGGCGCACTATGGACCCAGTTTATATGGTTATGCCCTGACCCTGTGTTTGGACATAGGAACTTTTGGAGCTGATTAAGTTTAAATAAGGTCCTAAGAATGGGTCCTAAATCCAATAGGATTATAAGAAAGAACATCTGACAGCTTCCTCTCTCCCTGGGGGCTCAGAGGAAAACGTACACGAGGCCGGGGGGATCACCTACCAGTTAGGAAGAGGCCCAGGCAGGAACCCAACCAGCTAGCACCTTGATCTCGGACTTCCCAGTGTCCAAAAACAGAGGGGAAATAAGTTCTCAGTAGTGAAGCCTCCCGGCCTGCAGCCTGAGCCTGTGTCCCGCCATGACCCCCCTCAGCTACGGCCCAGCTTCGTGCTTCGTAGCCCGGCCCCTCTGGACAGGGCTCCTGCCTGACGTGGGCCCGGGGCCCTCCTCTTCTGGGCATGTGTATGGGGCTCACTCAGGTCCCAGCAAATGCAAAGCAGACAGCTCTGGAATTCCAAACAGCCCGCAGACTGCAGCCTCTTATTTTAATGATTCTAATTTATCTCCAGCCTAATCAATAATAAATCAAACTAAGTGGAACTAAAACAACTTTCCCTGTAGCTGTGTCATGTTCTGTTGGAAAAGATGACACGCCTCCCCACCCCCAAGGAAAAAAAAAAAATGCTGTGCTGATCACCAGATCCCCCATCTGCCACCAGGGAGCGGGTTCCCTGGGTAGACGCTCGGCGCTCTCCCTGATGGAGAAAGACATTTTCTGTTTGTGCCTAACGGTCCCCACACAGTGTCAGAAGCACCACCACATACATTCCTCATTTAATTTCAGCCTCTGGGCGAGGAATGAGTAGCACCTCATTTAACTACAAGGAAACGGAGGCACCAAGGTATTGGTGACCTGCTCACAATCACCGGACTGGGAGGTTCCCTAGGCACACTCTCTGGGAGGTTGCCCAGAGCCACACCTCCTCCTGTGACAAATTTTCCTCTGATCTGCAGGTGATCTGCAGCTCTGTTGAGAGCCACAGCCTGAGGGGCCCCAGCAAACTTCCAGCTGCCAGCAAACTTCCAGCTGCCGGCTGATGATTGGCTCACAGCAGCCCCAGCAACATCTAGCTGATTGGCTCCTCGGCCCCAGCAACATCTAGCTGATTGGCTCCTCTGCGGTGATGCTCATTGGACTGTTTCCCTGCCAGCACTGGGATGAAGATAGGAATTCTGGCAATAATGGCTAAAGAAAAAATTATGTAACATTACAGAAGGCACTAAAAGAAAACAATTTTTAGTTCCACTTAGTTTGATTTATTATTGATTAGGCTGGAGATAAATTAGAATCATTAAAATAATAAAGTTAGTTTCTTTTGACAAGTGGCTCCTGATTGTGCCCAGCCAGACTGCGGCACAATGTTAGGTTAATGTTTTGCTGATCAGTTCTATTTTTTGACTATAGAGTTTTTAAGCATTGCAATGGAGATTTCACCTGTAAAAAGTTATAAGGCCTTTACTATAATGTTATGTGTTGTATGTATTATATTATGTGTGCACACTTGTGTTTTGTGTTATATGTTTGAATGCACGTATGTCCATATATCATATATGATGAGCGCTCATGATAAAATGGATCCAAATATTTTTTTTTCACGTGATTTATATGGTTTAATTTAAATTGGGTAAACAACTGTTGAGGATTGTTTTAATATGTAAACAAAAAAGAAGGTTAACAGATCTGTTTGTTTACTTTCACCTTTCCTTTTCATTATATTTAATAATTCTCTTAAAGACAATGTAAATTGTTAAGAAAATTGTTTTCTTTTAGTGCCTTCTGTAATGTTACGTAATTTTTTCTTTAGCCATTATTGCCAGAATTCCTAGCTTCATCCCAGTGCCGGTGAAGACAATGTAAATTGTTAAGAAAATTGTTTTCTTTTAGTGCCTTCTGTAATGTTACATAATTTTTTCTTTAGCCATTATTGCCAGAATTCCTATCTTCATCCCAGTGCTGGTGAAGTCAAAGATAAAACCAATCTACAGCTTCTACAATAGCCATCACTGAACTGCTTGCAGAACTTGCCTGGACACATTGTGAGCTCACCTGTATGCATTGTGAAATATCTGTTGGTGCAGCGACTTATGGTAGTGTTGGGGTATTTTTGCTGATGATGTCACCGGTGGTACAATTTTTCAAAGGAGCCCTCAATTGGCTTAATGTCATGGCATTTTGCATCCTCCTCTACTAGTGATGGTCTAAAATTTGGGGGCCAACAGAGGTGAGGCAAAGAACCTCACCCCCCCACAGGTGCAAAGGCCTATCCACAAGTATGGCTGTATGCTGGACCGGTAGTCAGTGACGGGTATGATCCAATTGCAGTGGTACCAACCTAAGACAGGAGGCTGACGCCTAGAGGTCAGTTCATCCGATGACGGGTAAGGACCATATGTTGAATTGGACTGCCTAACAGGCACGGTCCCTAAGCCACATGCTTGTTGTTTAAACAGAGAGGGGGAGATGTTGAGAGCCACAGCCTGAGGGGCCCCAGCAAACTTCCAGCTGCCAGCAAACTTCCAGCTGCCGGCTGATGATTGGCTCACAGCAGCCCCAGCAACATCTAGCTGATTGGCTCCTCGGCCCCAGCAACATCTAGCTGATTGGCTCCTCTGCGGTGATGCTCATTGGACTGTTTCCCTGCCCTTTCAGACCACGGAGCTGCTCATTGGGGGACTTTTTTGGCTCCGCCCACGTGACCCAGCCAATCGGCCTCAAGAGCAGGAGGATTGTGGGAGGTGGAGAGAAGCTTGTGTGGGAGAGAGAGGCTTGTGGAAAGCCGGTGGTGGCAGTTGAGGCTCTGAGGGTTTTTCCTGAGAGACTATTTTGTTTGTCGTGTGTGGTTCTAAAAATAAAGTTAGTTTCTTTTGACAAGTGGCTCCTGATTGTGCCCAGCCAGACTGCGGCACAGCTCCATGTCTTGCCCACGGCTCAGGCCTGGGAGTTAGAAATCCGGCCTGAGTTTCTCCTCTGCCTTTACCACCAAATAGGCTCTCAGGGAAGAATCCACATCTCAACGGGCTTCCTTTCCCATCTCGGAAACAGTGGCTTCTAGTTGTTACAGGCCACCTAGTGCCTAAGCCCCAAGAGCCCAGAGTACACAGAACATGTCAACAGCGCCCCCTGCAGAGGAGCCCTGGGTGGCTGTGGACATGACCCTCACCAGGCTGTGCGGAGAAGTGGGGATTAATAGCAGCAAAGTAAAAAGCAAAGTGTCTGTCACTTAATCAATAATCACAATTACTATTATCTATCTATTCTGGTGTCATTGGGGTTCTCACTGAGACTCATGAGCTGATCTTCAGGTGGAATAACAGCGGCATTGACTGCCCTGCCTCCTGCTCAGCCAGGAGCATAATGGTAAATTATGGTTCATGGGATGGAATATTCTTGAAACCACAGGAACTCAGAGGTGCACACCCAGCCTGAAAGACTCATTTGGAAAATGAGAAAGATGACGTCAAAGAGTCTGTAGTCTCATTGAGGTCATGCAAGTACTTATGGAAGAATCGGGGTGGAAGGCAGGTCCCCAAGAGGGCCTGACTCCTCCCAGCTCCCTTCCTGGCCTTGCTCTGAGCAGATCCACCACACTGGTGTTCTGCATCAGCTCTGAAGTTGAAACCAGACTGGCACCGACCATATACTGTTTTCTGGTGTCTGTTGCAGGTTGAATTATGTCCCCAAGAAAGGAATATTGAAGTCCTAATCTCCAGAACCTGTGAATGTGACCTTATATGGAAACGGGTCTTTGCAGCTATAATCAAGTTAAGAGGAGGTCTTGCTGGATTAGGGTGGGACCTAAATCCAATATGACTGGTGTCTTTACAAGAGTCTTGCACAGGGAGAACACCATGTGACCACTGAGGCAGAGATCAGAGTGACGCAGTCACAACCAAGGAACTAGAGGGATCGCCAGCAGCCCTAGAAGCTGAGACAGGTGCCGAGCACCTTCTGCCCTCGGAAACTTCTGAAATGACCAGCCCTGCTGACCCTTGATTTCTGGGCTTCTAGCCTTTAGAACTGTCAGAAAGTAAATTTCTGTTGTCATAAGCCATCTAGTTTGTGTTCTTTGCTGCCCTAGCAAACTAACACTGTCCCCAAACCAGTCATTGGAGGGAATGGTCCCTTCTTTGCACACAAGAACCAGAGCTCTAAAAACATCTGTTAAAACAGTGGGAAGAACATGAGCTTTAAGATCAAACCCGTGTTCCCAACTCAACTCTGCCCTGTCACTTTGGTGAACTTATTCATGTAATTGACATCCCTGGGCTCAGTTTCCTCATCTGTCAAATGGGGAGGATAATAACCACCATCTCCAGAGCTTTCCGTTGTGTCCGGTGCTGTCGTAAGCACTCTAAAGGTGTCTGTGCATTTAAATCTCACCAAAGCCCTCTGCAGGAGGCACCCTGATCTATGCCCACTTTACTGTCGAGGAAATGGACAGAGAAGTGGCTTCCCCAGCATACACAAGCTGTGCTCAGACAGGACGTGGTTGTTTGACCAGAGAGCCTGCACTGGAGCACAGATTTGCTGTTTCAAGAACACCTCCAATGGTGTTTATCTTCCTGGGCAATGACAAGGACTGGAAGAGATGCAGGTCCAACCCCAAGAGTGGCCCCGAGCATTTAATTAGTGCCCAAAACAAAAGCATTGTTCCTGCTACAACCAAATCCAAGGTCTTTTTACTCTGTTCACCCTTCAGCAATTCACTACTCAGTGATTCACCCCTTATATTTTTACTTATTATTTTTAGTGACCTAAAATAATGGCACATATTTATGGGCAACAGTGTGATCACTTGAAACCCATACACAATGTATAATGATCAAATCAGGGTAATTAGCATCATTTTTTCATGTTGGGAGCTTTGTTCTAGTTATTTATAAAATATATAATCAATTGTTATAAGCCGTAGCCACCCTTGCTCCTGCTATACAAGTCTGCAGGCAACTCTTTGCTACTAGAATTTGGTCCAGCCAGGGTCCTGGGAGAGGTGACTCTCTATCCTGGACTGGGGAGAGCTCAGTTCCATTCCATGCCCCACGTCCTGGCATCTCAATACCTGGCATTCAGGGAAGAGGACTGCAACCCCTATCCAAAGCCGGCATCTTCTAATTCAATCCAGGTCAACACAAGGTGAGGGCGGAGCCCAGTGAAGATATGGTGTGAGGATGGGCTCGGGGCAGGAGTCGGGGGACAGAGGAGCAAGTGGGAACCCAAGGGCATAAGGTGCAGGTTAAAATCCAAATCCGTTTACCGGCCTTGTAGCTTTGGCAATCTCCTTAACCTTGCTAAGCCTGTTTCTTCCCTGCAGAATGGAGGCCAAGCGAATGCCTGTTCTCTGCACCTCTGATGGATGGCGTGCCAGGTGCGTGTAAAAAAACACTCAATACCTGGTGCCTGCTGTTATTGCGTTTCTTCCTAGTGATATAATCTTGAATATGTCACTTGGTCTTATTGAGCTCTGGCCTCTTATCTATGAAACAAAAGTAAAAATTCCTCATTTTTAAGGAGAGGTCGGGAGAGTTTAATGAAATACATATGTTAAAGCCACACTGCAGGTGGCACTTGGGCATTGTTGTGCTTGTACATTATGCCCTTGAATTATGCACTTAAAAATGGCTAAACTGGCAAATTTTATGTTTTGTATATTTCTCCACAACGCAAAGAACAAAAACATTTAAAAACCAACAAATTAAGTCATTCTATTCAGGAATATGTAACGGAGCCCACTGCAGCTGGCCGGGCAGAGAAGGAGCTTCCTAAAGAGCATCAGGGCTCACCCAGACCTCCAGGTGGCTGGGAATCACTCTCAGAGGCAAGAAGAACACCCACATCCAGGCGCAGTCACGCTCCGGTGTCGACCAGTGAGCGAGCTCCCAAAGACCTGTGTGGAGCCAGGCAAGTTCCCTTCTACCCACCTGCATGGGTTCTGTACATTCCCTATTCCCTCACTTCACTCCCTTGAAATGCAGGCAACTCTGGTTGTCAACATCAAGGTCATAGGTCAGGGCCAAGGTTAAAGGAAAGCACATCTATGGGCCTAACTGAGAGGCTACTGACCTTCACGATGGGGACTCCGCCATGTTCAGGGAAAGTGTGCACAGATACTTGGCCACCGAAACTCTCCTTGAAAGTCCATTTTAGGTGCTTGGAAATTTATGTGGACCTCGGTTTTCATGCGCCTCTGGTCACTGCAAGGCACAAGTTGTGGCCAATGACCTCTCAGGATTTGAGCTTTCTCATCTGTAGTGCAGGATGTCTACCACAGAGATGTCAGAGAGGTCTTTCAACATTAAAGATAAAACATTTTAAAATCTCAACATAAACTAGGTCCTTCTTCATGTACCTCACACATTTGACTAAGCAATTAGACAAGAAAATTTTTTGACAGTCTACCACAAGTGGCCACATTGCTGGCCCACCCCACTATGGAATATCATCTCCTCCATGAATGCTACAAGTGCCCTCTTCTTAAAAAGAAGGGTGATTTTACAAGTGCCCTCTTCTTAAAAAGAAGGGTAATTTGAGGTGTCTTAGTGTGTTTGGCTATTATTAAAAAACTACCATAAACCAAGTGGCTTATAAACAAATGAATTTTTTTCTCATGCTAGAGGCTGCGAAGTCCAAGATCAAGGTGCTGGCAAATTCCATGTCTGCTGAGAGCTCTTTCCTGGTTCATAGGTAAGGTCTCCTCACTGACCTCACATGGCAGAGAGGGAGGCAGTTCTCTGGGGCCTGTCACAACAGCACTCATCCCATTCATGCACGAGCTGCCCTCCAGACCTGGTCACCTCCCAGAGGCCCCACCTCCTCATGCCATCCCTTCAAGGGCTAAAATGTCAATGCATAGATTTGAGGAGGACACAAACATCCAGACCACACGTGAAGCAACCTGCAGATTTCCAGTTGAAGGACACCATGGCAGACCCCAAAGAGGATCCAGCTTCAGGGAGAGAAAGGAACCCCAGCTGAGGGCGGGGCTGAGCCTGAGATTCTCTTCCAGTGGCTGGCCCTGTCCTCATACCAATGGAAGCAAAGGACACCCAGCAAAGTGAAAAAGATGATCGTGACCTCAATTAAGTGCCCGGGGTCAGACAGATCAGTCTTGGGATGGCCTCACATTTGGTCCTGTGGTCCCAAGAATTTCCCATCTCTCTGAATCTTTCAAAGAACACTGCAGAAGACTGCGCAAACACCTGGCCACACTCGAAAATTCTCACCTCCCCCCATTCCTCTCGGCCTCTCTTTCTCTCCCTCGGGCTCTGCCTCAGGTCTCTTCCAGAAATTCCCCAGCTAGGAGGCCCCTCCTCCACCCCTTTCCTTATATGCTCTTTTTCAATCCCACGAGTTGCTCCCAACCCTTCCCAAACCACATGTGCCCTCGAGCCACTCCGTTTTTTCCAGACATCCTTGTGCATGTTTGTCTGGAGCAGGGCTGGAAAGTAACCCAGACCAGACGATGCCAGCTGCTTCCTTAGTACGTAGAAAGATAGAGGGTATGACTTTGGGTAGGACTACGCTGAATTTTGTCCCCGTCTGTACATTTTTATGATCGTAAAAGTTGGTCAATCATAAGGGTCCGGTAAGCACCTTGAGTTGAAGTCTGTGTCTGAGGATTCTCTTTGATACATTGAAAAATAAATGCCTTCCATGGTTTTCAGCTTCTCCCGTGAAGAAAAAAAAAAAAAAAATGTTGTTCCACGTCTCTCGAATCCAGGATGGCCTTGTGACTTGCTTTGTCCATAGAAGGTGGCCAAAGTGGCACTGGGTGAGTCCTGAGCCTAGATCTCAACCGACTTTGTAGCTTCGGATTTGGCAGCTTTTGTGAACTTGCCGGGAGTATAGTCCAGTCCGGGGTGGGCTGCTGGAGGTGAAGGACACTGGCCCAGTCCCTGCAGTTGCCCCAGCCAACCTCCAGAAACAGCGCCACCTAGGGACCAACAGCTGCCCACAGGCAGATGGGTGAGGCCTCAGGACCAGGAGGAAACAAGCACCACGGAGCCCAGCCCAGTGCCCGGCCACAGATCACGAACCAGGTGCTTGGCTGCTGCTCTCAGCCAAGAACATACGCTGAGCTGCCCTCTCACCCCGGGGCTGGGACCTCATGGTTCTGGGTCTTAATGGGGCTTCAGAACCAGTGTCTGCTGGCCACCGAAAGGGCTTCCCCCCACCTGGGGGTGGGGGGGACTCAGGCTCTCCAGGGACCCTTCCGTTGTCCGAATCCCGGCTCTGAGCCCTGGACCTGGCAACATGTTCTGTTTGGGGCCCCTGCAGCCCTGGGTAACCCGGCACAGCCCTGGCCAGCTTTCTGCCCTCCTCCTGCCCTTCCCATTACCGGGTGGACACAGCGGAGAGGAAGCCTGGTTCCTTCTGCTCATGGACCAAATCTAGTCTGGCCTTTGGAGCAGAGGCTGCTGGGATTGCTGGCCTTGGTGGAGAGCAGTGCCCAGGGATCCTCTAGACAGAACAGCAGCCCTATCCTCACAGACACACAGGGTTTAGAGAGGTTTCCTGAGGTTGGCGCTCTCACAGGACTCTAGCAATGAGGGCCACAGTGAAGGTCCCAGCCCCAGGACCTGCACCCTCCTCCCTCCATAACCAGCCACTGGACACCTGAAATGCCCTTCACTCTGTGTAATTTAAAACACTCCAATGTTACACTGCAGACCATCTGTACAACAAAGCCAGTACTAAGTTAGAGGGCAACAGACCAGGACATGTTTGCAAAACACATGACTCAGAAAGATTAGGGTTCCAAATATATAAGGAATTTCTGCATAACAATGAGGCAGACGGCTCAAACCGTGATGGAGGAACACCAAGAGGCAACTCACAGACGTGTTCACCTCAACAGCCAGCGCACATGGCAGGGAGCTGAGTCTCACTAGGGATCAGGAAGGGAGAACTGCAGGTGACAATTGGGTGTCAACTCACACCCTGCGAGACTGGCAAAAATGACTACTGGAAGGAACATAAATGGATACAACGCTTAGGTGAGAAGTTTGCTAACACCTAGTAAATCTGCAGTGCACGTACCCTGTGACCCAGCGCGTGCACGTGAGACTCAGCAGGAAAATTTCTCCTTCGCGTGAGCCTGCAAGATGCACATGAGTGTTCATGATGGTACTGATTGTAATACGAGAAAATAGGGAACGGTCTACAAGGGAAATAATAAATAAATGATGGCGTAGTCACACGACGGAGTTCTATACCAATCTTACAGTGAGTGAATTAAATTTGCATGGATCATCATGAATAAAATATAATATTGATACAAAAAGCAAATTGTAGAAAGTTAGGTAAAGTACCCATTTATGTAAAATGTTAAAATCCCAGAAGAATTCCAGGATATGCATATAAAACCACAAAATCAGGGACTGGGGGGCTGTCACCAACATCAGAACAGGGTCACATAGGTAGCGGGTGGTGTGGGCAGGGGACAGGGACCAGAGAGGTGGACAGAGACCTCCAGTGGGTGTCTGCAGCAGGTTGTTTCCACAGAAAAGAAAGACCAGGGGGAGAGGCTGGGTCCAGCCTCCACTAAACTGGTGGTTGGTCATTTTATTGGTGATACTTTTCATCCATCGGTCCAGTCCACAAACACATATGAAGAAGGAGCTGTGGGGACACCCAGGAGGGGGACAGAAACAGGCCCTGGGGCAGGGGGTACACGGGGGTCCCCAGAGCGGGAGCCCCTGGGTGCAGAAGGTGCTGGAGCTCAGAGCCACAGCCTGTCACTTTTAAATGCCACACAGTTCCCCGTGGAAAAAGGAAGGCAAGGACCAGGAGAGGGGCATTTCCAAATTACGCCTGGTTGAGTTCAGACAAAATCACGGCTGAGAAATGCAGAGGTAAACCCAGTGAAGGCTTCAAAGTCTCCATGTGCCACGGGCACAGGGAAGTTTCAAGACTGGGCCAAGGGGCTCCCCTTTGCTGCATTCTGGACTCGCTCTCCCAGGAACCAAAACCAGGCAGATGAAGGAGAACCACTCTGCACCGAGCACTGCACGTCAGGCACCAAGCACTGCACATCAAGCACCAAGCACCAAGCACCAAGCACTGAACACAGGAACCCAGGGAACTGCAGCCAGGCATGGGCATCTGGGCTCCACCTCTCAGTGACACTTAGGTGACCCCAACACAGGCAAAGTGACAGAACCACGAGGACAGAGTGCACCGAGCCTCCCTCCCCTGGCTGCCTGGGGATCTCCTCATTGTCAAGTTATTCTTCACCGACCAATCACGGGACCAGTTCCCCCAAGTGTTGGTTTGTGATGTGTGATTCAGACACTTGGGTGGGTGCGTGGGTGGGTGGGTTAGTTTTCAAGCGCAGTTTAAAAAAAAATAAAAAATTTGTCTTTCTTTTTTAAAAAAATGATAGCATTTTCCCAGTCGTTAATTAAAATGCAGGTGTGAAGCACTTAAAATCGTGTCCCACACATAATAAGAGCTCAATAAATAAGTGTTTCCATTGTTGTTTGTACCTTAGCATGAAAAAGCTTATCAGCTCCCTTCCTGAGAAGAGCTCTTGGTCAAAACATCAAAATATTTATTACAAGGGTGTGTTGTGGTTGTAGAATACGCCAGGGAATTTATAGGTTTGCAAGTCAGATTATTCTGATTTGGAAGATGAGGAAATGAAGGCTCAGAAAGGTGAAGCCACCCGCCCCAGGTCACACAGCTGGGGGCGGAACAAAAGCCATGTGCATTACTACTCTCACCCACCACAACATTCATCTGGATTTTAAAAGATCTTTTTTTCTTCCCTGATACCTAAAGGTCATTTTGGATTTTATTCTCATGGAAACAAACACAGAAATGAGAGAACCAGATGGCTTTCCGGGCTCCCCGGGCCGAGCTGACCTCTCCCCCTCTGCGTTTCCACGGGTCTGAGTCCATCTCCCGGTGGCAGCCTTAGCACATTGCCCTCCAGCGGAGGTGGGATTCGGGTCAGGGTCAATGAGCACCACGGACTCCCCGTGCTCCCTCAGGGCCGGGTGCTCTGTGTGCATGTGCTCCAGGCCCAGGCTGTGGCTTTGCTGCCACAAGGAGAGGACCTCAGAGAGGCAATGCCTCCCCATGGTTCAGAAAGGGACCTGGCCCTGTGCACGCCTATGATCCCAGTGACCTGGGTTACAGGCAAGCTCAAGGCCAGCTCAGCAGTTTATCCAGGCCCTAATTCAGTGAGACCCTGCATCAAGACAATAAAAATAAAAAGAGCTGGGAATGTGGCTGAGTGGTTAATTGCTCCTGGGTTCAATCCCTGGTACCAAAAAATTAAAATATGAAAGAGAGGGAGCCATAATACCCCGGGTCCAAGCCAGGGCGTAGTGCTAGGGAGCTGTGAGACTTTGGATGGCTTTCTGGACCTCTCTGTGCCTCTATTTTCTCATCTGTAGAACAGGGGTAATAGCAGAGCCTTCTGCATACAGTAATTAATTAGCACACGCCATGTTCCTAGAACAGCACCTGGCACACACAAAGCACTAAATAAACGTTGGCCATTCGAGTCACATTATTGCTAAGAAAACCTGTTGGCATAAATCCACAGAAACAGAACACAGACTGGTCATTACCAGGGTCTGGGAGGTGGGTAGGTGTAGCGATGGCCTCACGGGTACATGACGGGGATGATGAAAAAGTTTGGGGACTAAACAGAGGTGATGGCATCCAGCATTCTGAATACATATTTAAGTTCACTGAATTATACATTTTAAAATAACTAATTTTGGGCTGGGGATGTGGCTCAAGCGGTAGCGCGCTCGCCTGGCATGCGTGCGGCCCGGGTTCAATCCTCAGCACCACATACGAACAAAGATGTTGTGTCCGCCGAAAACTAAGAAATAAATATTTTTAAAAAATAAATAAATAAAATAAAATAACTAAATTTTTGTCTGTGAATTTCATCTCAATGAAAAAAAAAAAATCACAAAAACAGACCAGCCTCTAGTCCCATCCCAATCCACCGTCGTAGCCAAGTTTGTGTTACCTCAACTATCAAAGGAAAATGACAGTGATACCCCGACCACAGGTCAACTGTGGGGGTTAAGTCGGGCAATCATGTGAATTAGATCATGCTTGTGAAGCATTTGGTGCATAATAAATGCTCAAGAAATGCGACTGACCAGTCCGAGTTGAAGGGTCACAGCACTGGGCACCCTGGAATTGACCGCCTCGGCCGTCTCACGAGATGGACTGACCTGGCGCCTGCAGGAAGACGGCGCTGTCCTGCGCACAAGGGTCCTGTAAAGCTCAGAGTGACACGGTCTCCAAGACCGACCTGAAGGTTCACCTGGAAATATGTCCTCCCAAGTCCAAATTTCTCATCTTAGCTCCTTGAGAACGAACAATAAGTTATTTAGCAAATATTTGGAAAGAACCAGTCAAAAATCAAATAAATCTCTAAATAAGAGAGATTCCTCTCCCCGGACTCAGATTCCGAGAGAGGGCTCCCACTCCGGCGCTAAAGCCACCGTCCTGACAAGGCCTTTGATGAAGGGCTCTGGCAGGAAGGACAGTCTCACGTGCCATTCTGTGAGCAGTGATCAGTTCTGTTTGAAAAAGAGTCACCCAGGAATTTGCAGAACACCTGTTCTGGCCTGGGGGAGGGGGCAGCTGTGATCAAGGAGACATGTGTCTAGCTGCTCTGCTCCAATCTGATCAAATTGCCCGCAGAAGGAGGAGGAGAGAAAACACATGGGGAGATTTGTAAAAAAACAAACCACATAACCAACAAAAAATTATAAACGGAAATATTATAAACGGGAGACCAGGTGCACTGTTTCCAAATCGTGCTGAATTGTGCACAAATCCTTAATGGCTCGTTTTGTACTGGCTACCCAAACAGATGTCTCAGCCTTCAGAAAAATCACTAGAACTGGAAGCTCAAATCCTCTTTGGGTGGTTGCTTTGCCTAAACCTCCTGCCGCTATGTTGATGCCAATGGCATTGTCTAGTGCCAGAATGTGTCATGAAACTTTCCTTGCTCACCTACTACATATCAGGAAACATGCCAGAAAGTTAGCATATATTAACTCATTTAATCCTTCAAATAAGTGTGAGGTCGAACTTTAGCCACCTTTTTTAAAAAACATGTTAGTCAGCTTGCTGTTACTATAACAAAATACCTGAGATAAACAACTTATCAGAAGGAAAGGTGTGTTTGGGCTCACAGTTTCAGAGGTCTCCACCCATGGTCAGTTTGTTGCATCGCCTTTGGGCCTGTGGCAAGTCAGTACGTCATGGTGGGAGCATGTGGCAGGAAACCTCGCCTCATGGCAGCCAGAGGCAAAGAAAGAGATGAGAAGGAATGGCATTCCAATACTCCCTTCAAGGACATGCCCTCCCACTAGTCCCCATCTCCTGGTAGTTCCACCATGTCCCAACAGTGTCATGAGCTGGTGACAAAGCCTTCAACACATTAGCCTTCAAGAGACACTTTTCCAAACTGTAGCAATAAGAAAAGAAGCTCAGGGGCTGGGGTGTGGCTCAGTGGCAGAGCGCCTGCTCAGCATGGGACCTGGATTCCCTCCCCAGCAGGAAAGAAGGAAGGAAGAGAGAGGGAGAGAGGGCCCGGAAGAGGGAAGGAGAGGAGAGGAGCTCAGAGTTAGAAAAGGGGCACCTCATGGGCTTGTGACCTGCGTCACCATGGGGCTCACTTTTGGCCTCATGATCTGCTGCTGCTGTTTTTAAAATCCTTATTTTGGAATAAGGAACACCCTGGTTTGTTTTGTTTTGTTTTGTGTATTTTGCACGGGGTCCTGTGCCTTCCTAGACAGTCCTGCTGACAGCCACAGTGAGGTTTCCAGATTCACCACCCCCTTGGGCACCCCCCACGTACAGAGCCACAGAACGGAGCCCTGTGGTCACTACTCTTCCTGTCACATTGAGACAACGGAAGCAACAGGGTCCTAAGAAGAGGTCTGTGGTTGCAAAGCGGCAGACACGGCAGGGTGCTCTGGAGCAAGGCCACGGCCCCCACAGACCGAAACTGAGTTTTAGGCCCCACCAGCTAAGAAGAGATCTGACCACTTTAAATAAATGAAGGAATTTTCTTGGATAAGATTTCATGTCCGTCAACATTACAGGAAGTTCAGATCTCACTGTCCACAAATAAGCCTTCACTGGAACACAGCGTCCTTCTTCGCGTCCCCGTAAGCTGCTTCCCACTACGTGGCAGGACTGGGTCACCCAACAGAGCAGGTGGCCCAGACCCTAAGACGTTGACTACTGACCAAAGACGGGTGCCACTTTCCATTCGCCCACACGTTCCCGAGGTTTAATGAGTGAATGAAGCAGAGAACAGATGTTTTCAGCAGTTCATTGTTACCATCGTGGACAATACCAGAACAACGCGATTAGAAAAGACCTGAACCTTGGTAATGAGACTCGGAATCTATTTTACTTCCTAAATGTTTCAGAAAGCGTAACCTTTAAATCCAGATCCCTTTATTTTCCAATTATGGTCGATTGACTGCAGTTCCCTGTTCTTCCTCTCCCCGTGTGTTTGTCTTTAATGTAGCTTTGCAGCTGCTCCTTCAAGAGGAGAAGTATGTGTCCCCACCCGTGGGATCTGGGCTGGGCTTGTGGCTCCCTTGAGCCAATAGAAGTGACAGGGTGCCAGTTTTGAGTCTCACCTCCAAGATGCATAAGGACTTCCTCGGGCTGCTATTTTAAAAGAGTTCCCTGAGAGGATAAGGCCGGGCTGCACTACTGAGGGGGAGAGGACACAGGAAGCAGAAAAAAGGCAGCTTAGTTGATAAGAAGGCCCAGCAAGATCAGCAAAGCCACCTAGTTGACCTGTAGTTGACAATGGACATGGGAGTGAACCTAACCAACCCATCTCAGATCAGTCAGTCCATAGAGTCAGTCCATAAGCACACAAGCAAAAAAAAAAAAAGTGGTGTTGTAGAATGCCACTGTGGTTTGGGACTGTGTGTTACTCAGCATGATTATGGCAATAGATAGCTGATACACCTTCCCTTTTCTCTCCACTCATATGCATCATAGGCATCCCTTCTCCATTATGATCTGCAAAAGACTGGAAGCAATGGGCATTCATCAAATTGCAGTAATAATAGCAATAAGAAGAACGCTCTCTCTGACACTTACTACCTGCCAGACAACGTGCTATATTTCTCTTCTCATCCTTCTCCTTTACTCCTCACCCGAGTCTTGGGAAGTTGTGTGTGTCAGCAGTTTCTAAGACGCCTGAGGTGACCCCTGCTTCCTGGACTCTATGCCCTTGTGCCGACTCTGCCCCTGGGGGATGGGGTGGCCCTGGTGACTCACTCCTAATGAATGAATGGGATGTCACTTGTGAGACCAGGTTACAGGAAGACCTTGACTTCCTTAAAGCTCCACTTCCGGTCACCTTCTCTCTGACTCTCCCTGGCTCCCTCTGTGGAGAGGCCACCATGTTGTGAGCCACCCCAGGGAGGCCCTGTGGGGAGGAACCCAGGAGGCCTCCAGCCAACAGCCAGTGGGAGTGGCAGCCCTGTGTCAGTCAGCTCTTGGTCCCTGTGATGAACCCCAGGGAAGCAGCCTGGAAGGTTGGCTCACGGTTTCAGGGGTTTCAGTCCACGGTGGGCTGACCCCACGGCTCCTGGCCTGAGGTGGTGCAGAACATCCTGGTGGAAGGGGGTGGTCAGGGAAAGCTGCACCTCAGCCCACATCAGCCCTGGGAAGGAGAGAGAGGGAGGGAGGGAGAGGGAGGGAGGGAGGGAGGGGAAGGGGCCTGGGAGGAGAGAGGTCCCCAGGGCACCCCCCCAGTGACCTACTTCCTCAAACCACACCCTGCAGCCTACAGTTCCCTCCACGTCCTAACAGTCCATTCAAATCCATCAAGTGGATTAATCCACCGGTAGGATCAGAGCCCTCCTGACCCAATCATGTCCTAAAGCCTCACCTCTGGACATTGCTCACTGGGGACCAAGCTTTTCACGTGAGCCTCTGGGGACATCCCAGATCCAAGCCATGACAGACTTTCCACCTCAGAGCCCAGGAGGAACTGGACCCATCCAAAGGCCTCTCCAGCAGGCCACCGAGGGCTCCCCTCCAGCAGGCCACCGAGGGCTCCTCTCTCAGCCTCGCTGGACCCAGCTCCCACCTTAGCTGTCACCGTCATGAGAGTCACAGGAGTCCCCACGCCAGAGGATCCAACGAAGCCTTGCCCAGAGCCCTGGCCCACGGAGACGTCCTCACAGTCGGGGTTGCTGTTGGAAGCTGCTCGGCTCTAGAGCAACGTGGGACCTGGCCGTGGGGGACTGACGCAGGGCACGGGGACCTTTTTGCAGGTGAGAAAGTTACAGGCTGGAGCGGTCAGCAAACCTGCGTCCCTCGGTTGGCTCCCGATGCCCTGTGCTGACGCCCCAGGGGACCCCTGCCGTTCACACGGGCACCTCTGCCCACCCCTGCCCACCCTGCCTCTGCCCACTCACCCTGTTCCTGCCCCTCGGGCTCAGGGCCACGTGGCTCTTCCCATTCTCTTTCTTCTCCTTCCCTTGGTTTCTGTGTGTGTGTCTGGTTTGGTCCTCAGAGCAGGCCCAGCCTCAACCTCTCCTCCTCTACTCCTCTCCCCTCCTCCTCCCCTCCTGCCCTCCTCCTCCCCTCCTGCCCTCCTCCTCCCCTCCTCCCCTCCTCCCCTCCTGCCCTCCTCCTCCCCTCCTCCTCTCCCCTCCTCCTCCCCTCCTCCCCTCCCTTCTTCCTCCCCTCCTCCTCTCCTCACCTCCTCCCATCCTCCTCCCCTCCTCCCCTCCCCTCCTCCTCCCCTCCCCTCCTGCCCTCCTCCTCCCCTCCCCCTCTCCTCCCCTCCTCCTCCCCTCCTCCTTCCCTCCTCCCCTCCTCCCCTCCTCCTCCCCTCCTCCTTCCCTCCTCCCCTCCTGCCCTCCTCCTCCCCTCCACCTCTCCTCCCCTCCTCCCCTCCTCCCCTCCCCCTCTCCTCCCCTCCCCTCCTCCTCCCCTCCCCTCCTGCCCTCCTCCTCCCCTCCACCTCTCCTCCCCTCCACCTCTCCTCCCCTCCTCCTCCCCCCCTCCTCTCCTCCCCCTCCTCTCCTCCCCTCCTCCTCCCCTCCTCCTCCCCTCCTCCCCTCCTCCCCTCCTCCTCCCCTCCTCCTCCCCTCCTCCCCTCCTCCTCCCCTCCTCCTCCCCTCCTCCTCTCCTCCCCTCCTCCTCCCCTCCTCCTCCCCTCCTCCTCCCCTCCTCCCCTCCTCCTCCCCTCCTCCCCTCCTCCCCTCCTCCTCCCCTCCTCCTCCCCTCCTCCTCCCCTCCTCCCCTCCTCCTCCCCTCCTCCCCTCCTCCTCCCCTCCTCCTCCCCTCCTCCTCCCCTCCTCCCCTCCTCCTCCCCTCCTCCTTCCCTCCTCCTCTCCTCCCCTCCTCCTCCCCTCCTCCCCTCCTCCCCTCCTCCTCCCCTCCTCCCCTCCTCCTCCCCTCCTCCCCTCCTCCTCCCCTCCTCCTCCCCTCCTCCTCCCCTCCTCCCCTCCTCCTCCCCTCCTCCTTCCCTCCTCCTCCCCTCCTCCCCTCCTCCTCCCCTCCTCCTCCCCTCCTCCTCCCCTCCTCCTCCCCTCCTCCTCCCCTCCTCCCCCTCTCCTCCCCTCCTCCTCTCCTCCCCACCTCCTCTCCTTCTCTCCTCCCCTCCTCCCCTCCTCTTCCCCCCTCCTCTCCTCCCCTCCTCCCCTCCCTCCTCTTCCCAGGTCCCCCGTTACCTGCAGTGGAGTATTTACAGACAGGACAACGTCTCTCAAGTCTGCAGTTGCTGATCTCAAAAGAAATTCACTGAGAATGACAATTCGTTGTCATAGAAATGGCACCTTGGGGACAAAGTGGCCGAGCATCCGCCCTCCGCTGGGTCCCCTGGGAAAAGCCCAGCCACCTGATGTTCTTGGTGTTCGTAATTGGTTTTTGGGTCGTTGTTGTTGATTTTGGTTTCTGTGTTTTAATTAGCTTCATCCCCAATGTCTGAGGCTCCAAGAAGTCAGAGACTTGCTTCCTCACACTCCTCTCCAGGTCTAGAGGAGTCTCACTCCACAGTCAGCAGACTACCCCCAAAAAAATCAATTCTGAACAAATGAATATTAAATACAGAATAGGAGAGCTACAGAGGGAGAGGAAGAGTTGTGATTTAGTGGATGCCTCTGCACCAGGCACTTTTTAATCAAGATTATCTTATTTGAGTATCACAGCTGCTTTGTGAGGATTCCCAGGTGGTAGGAAACTGAGGACCAGAGAGGTAAGGTGATTTGCCCGGAGTAACACAGCCACTCAGCAGTAGGACAAGGATTAGAACACGGTGTCCCTCAGAGCCTGTTCTCTTTGTTCTGCGCCCCACTACTGCGGTCCTGGGGTTTCCTAGGATGGTGCCCCAAACCTTCAGAGTAGCATCTACTCTTCCTCCAACTGGCTTCTGGGGAACCCTCCTGGATGCCCAGAAATCCCACCCGGGGCCCTGGCACCTTCAAAAACACAGGCCACAGGTCTGCAGCCCTCAGCAGCACCCATTGCTGATGACGTACCCAGAGCTTACCAGGGGCTGAGGAGTGCACAGGGCTGGAACCCAACTGTCCCCAAGACATGCTGCATGACCTTGAGCAAGTGACCTGACATTTTCATGCCTCAATTTCCTGATATGGAAAAGAGGATGATAAATATATTTAACCTCAAAGGCTCGCCATGCCCATTAAATGAATGGATCTCTGAAATGCCCACAGGAGCCTGACACGTAGTAAGCGCTCAATAAAATAGGGCCACGAGGATTACCCTTGTTTATCTTCGAACACCAGCCTCACAGCCCCGTTAAGTGCCTTCTCTAAGGATGCACAGACTGCTCCGGAAAATGTAAGCCATTTGCCTGATTGTACGGCAAAGCCAGGAGAAACGGGGCTCCCTGCACCCCCTGCCCCACTCTCTCCATTCTGTCCACCTCAGCCCAGACCCACGAGGTTCCCCTGGCCCCAGTCCTTGCTGCGGTCACTCCTGTTTCCTTGCACCTAATGACGTAGCTTCCTCTGGGCTGGGCTGAGGCGTCACCAAGGTCACAGCCTGGCTTTTGTGGCTGCTGTTGTTTTACTTCTTTTTTTTTAACTCTTATTTTTAATGAACATCACATCAAAACAGATTTCTAACCCATCCAGTGTGAGTTCAGCACGTGCATACAGGGGGCGCTAATCATTTTGATGGGGGGCTCGGTCTTCACTTCCGAAAGAAGAGTTTCTTGAAGAGGAGAGAGAGAGAGAAGCAGCCGAAAGACAGAGGCCCCAGAGGGCCAGGGAGCCAGAGCAGGAGAAGAACCCGTCGAGGGTCCCCGGGGGCCGCCCGGCTCCGAGACGCCCAGTGCTCTCATTTCCCCTGCAAGAGACTTATTAGCGGCAGAGTGGAGGGGGAGCCCGCCATAACGAGTCTTTAATTACAAAACTCTTTTACCTTATTGCTTTTGTGTGGCCCCGATGAAAATGAGCAGTGGCAGTTTCTATTAGAAATGTTAATTACTTTCCCGGATAATTAGACTCGCTGGGTACCGCGCACCTGACCTCCCTTCGTGACAGCAGAGCAGCGATGGGGCTGGAGGAGGCGGGGAAGGGGGGCTTCTAAATGCTGAAAAAGGCAAAATCAACCAAAGGAGCTGAACAGGACACTGTGGCTACGGAGGGCCCCGAGGGAACCCGGAGAAGAGGGGACTTGTCGTGACAATGGGAATGACGGCCGTGGAGAGATCCCCTCCGGGGCTCCTCTTAGGAATGAGGAGCTGCACAGAGCCCCCGCGAGGTCACACAGCGGGGTGGGGACCGGGCCGGCACTAGAACCCGGCATTGGGCTCCTCCGGTGCTGCTCCCCCTCGTCCGAGGCCGAACTCCCCTGTTGGTCATTGACCAGAGACCCAGCGCTGCTTTGGTCCCAGGAAACAGGAGTCGCCAGAGCCCAGATCTCGGGGAGTTAGGGTCTCGGGGCGCAGACAGGTCATGTCCACATGCTGGGACAGAAGTGCCCACGGGGCTGGGGCAGATAGTAACCAGGGGGAGGCCCCGGGTGTGGATGGACAGCTGGGGAGGGCTCCTCTGGGGAGGTGGCTTTGTCCCTGAGACCCAGAGGCTGAGAAGATCCCTTACATTCAAAGAGTTGGAGGGCAAGATTGATTAGGCGTACGGATTGATTAGGGTCTCCCCAAAATTCATGTCCACCCAGAACCTCAGAAGGTGACCTGAGTTGGAAATGAAAGTCTTGGGGGATGTCACTGCAATCCGTCCCTGCCTGGTGACGGTGTGAATTTCTGTCTTTCCACTTTACCGAGGGGCATGAACCAGAGGTACACCTCCAGGGAAAACCATTCTGCCAACTTGGAATTTGGATCTTTCCCCGTCCAGTCGCCTGTCATGGGAGCCTCTTGGGTGCTGGACAGAGGCAACGAGCCACAGCCCCCGCTGGCCCTGGCTCAGGTGGTGAAGAGCCCTGCCCTACGGGGCCCTGTGGCCGAGCCGTGGGCGTCAGGAGGCTGCGGTGTTCAGTGGGTTTCAACCTGAAGGTTTTCAGCTCTTAACACTGCAGGGAACCCACAGTTAGGGTGAGGTCAGGGAACTGGGGGGAAGCTGGACCCAGGGACTGGTGTTCCTATGGGAAAAGAAGAAACCCGGATACACAGGGAAGAGGCCACGTGAGGAGGGACACAGGGATGGGGGACGCAGCTGCGAGCCAACAGGCACCAAGGTCTGCGGCCACGCCAGGAAGCAGCAAGAGGCAGGGACAAGTCTCCCAGGGCCTTCAGACCTTGGTTTTTGAACGTCTGCCCTCCAGAACCGTGAGAGAACAAATCTCTGTTGGGTTTTTAAGTGTATTCATTTATTTATTCTAGTTAGGTACATATGTCAGCAGGATGCGTTTTGATTCATTGTTCACAATGACCGCACAACTTTCATTTCTCTGTTGTACATGATGTAGCCTCGCACCACGTGTGCAGTCCTACAGGTACCGGGGGTAACGATGTCCATCTCATTCCACCATCTTTTCTGCCTCCATCCCCCCTCCCTGCCCTCCCTCCCCTTTGCCCAATCAAAGCCCTTCCGTCTTTCCCAAGCCCCACCCCCGCCCATTATGCATCAGCATCCACTTATCAGAGAGAACATTCAGGATTTGGGGATTGGCTTACTTCACTTACCATGATGTTGTCCAACTCCATCCATTTACCTGCGGGTGCCATAATTTTATTTCAAATCCCTGTTGTTTTAAGTCACCCCTTTTGAGGTCCTTGGCTGCCGCAGCCTGGGACACTAATGAACCTGGCTGCTATAATCCCACACTTCCAGCACCGCAGGATAAACCCCCAAGTGAGGGGATGCAGGGTGGAGAGAGCACGGAACCAGGACTCCAGTGTCCCTGCAGACCTGTCACCAGGCAAGTCCCTCTCCACTGAGGGCCTGGCTAAGGAAGGACATAGGGACCCCCGGCAGCTGGGTCACATGCCTTTGGAGAAGCTAGCTGGTAAGCAGATTCCAGGCCCAGCCCATCTGCTCAGAGGACCAGCGTCTTTGGGTCAGGCTTCGGAACCAGCTAGGAGAGATGGCCCAACATGCCACCAAGTTCTCAGCAACCTGAGGTTCAGTGTGAGACAGTGGGGAAGCCCAGGAAGGCTCAGAAGAGAAATGACCAAGTCCGAGAGCCTCCACCGAATCAGCGCCTTGACCCACTGACAGGGATTATCTGGGTGGTGACGGGCAGGTGGGGTGCGGCTGGAGGAGGTGGGTCACTGCAAGGCGCCTTTGGGGAATATATTTGGCCCCTGGGGACAGAGCTCTCTCTCCCTCCCTCCCTCCTGTTGCCCCGACCTGAGCTGCTTCCTTCCCCTCCCCCTCAGGCCGTGGGGTTCTCCTCTCAGGTACAAGGCCTTGGAGCTAGCTGGACCACACTGTGAAACCCTGAGCACCAGATAAACTTTTCCTCCTCTGCCTTGTTCTTGTCAGGTCTTCTGGTCACAGTGAGACTGAAACGCCATCCAGTCTGTCCTCATGCCCTGGCAAAGCCCACGAGAAAACCCAGGCATCGGGGTGCCAGGGAAAACAGGAGCCGAAGGTTGGGCCCTCAGTTACTAAAGAGGCTGTTTGCAGAGCCAGGCGCCTCTTTTAATCTGTCTTTTCGACGATGTAGTTGAATTCCAGCCACTGGGCTCCGCGGAGACTTGCCAGGGAGGGCAGAGATCCTTCAATGTCCTGGAGACCCTGAGGGTCCTTTGGAAGGCAAGAGGCTCTCTGGGGGGCAGGAAGACTCCAGATCTTGCTCCACTTCTGGAAGGAGGTATGTGGTGCAGGAGAGGGTACCTCGGCTTTGCCAAAGAGGCAAACCCGGGTATAAACACCAACTCTGCCATGAACCAGCTGTGTGACCTGGGGAAAATTCCTAAGCCTCTCTGTGCCTCAGGTTTCTCATCGGTGAACCCAAAGGTAACCAGAGATGCTAGGAGAAGTTGAAGGAATGATGCTCTCGAAGGGTCTAGGAAACTATGAATTATTGCTATGTTGTTATTATTATCATCGTCGTCATTAAAGTGTAGACAGCATGCAGTGGAGAGGCTGGGTCCTGGAGCAGTGGAGGTCCTGGGAGGGCAGCCTGTGTCATGAAAAGAACCCGGATTTCCAATTCCAAGTCGGAGTCATGCCACACGCCTTCTGTGTGGCTCTGAATGGTCACGGAATCTCCTTCAGTGCCAGGATCCTCCCTTCCAAAGTGACGACCAGGTCCCCATCCTGCCCACCTCCTCCTGTGACACATGGGAGACTGGATAAGCTCCAAATTTACAAATCCAGAAAAGAAACAATTATCTAGCCCACTGGTCCCGAGTCTAGGGAGCTTTTAGAAAATACCAGGGCCCAGACCTCTGCCCAAACCAGCTGAAGGGCCCCTCCCCTGGAGGAGTAGTTCGCCACCAAAGACCTGGCCCAAATCTCTCTGCAGGGGAGGAAGACTAGGCCCAGGGAGGGAAAGGGTCTTGCCCAAGGTCACACAGCAGCTTAGCTGTACCCTGGAGGGTCCCTCACTCCCCACCTTCTGCCTCCTGCCAGGAAAAAATTCCGGAGGGCAGATTCCCAGGAGCCACTCAGGAAGCTAGGAAGGGTTCTTTGTGCTGGTGGGGGGGGCAATCACACAAGGGGTCCCCTGCTTAATACCAGGCAGACAGAGGGAGGGGCAGGCTGTGCTGCTCTGACCCCAACCGGCCTGTGCTCAGCCCCTGGATCCTCACCCCTGGCCTTCACAATGGGCCCCAGGGGAGAGAACATAGCCTCATCCCCCCACTTCCAGTTAATTCACCACCCAGACTTCACACTTTCATGTTCCCAAAGTAGCTTTATTTCTGTTTCCTGACACTGTGAATCCCAGCCCTTAGGAAAAAGAAAGGTAAAATAATCAAAGCTATTTCCCACAACTAAGGACCCTATCTGGCTCAGAAATCACCTTGGGGTTCACCCCACTACCCCAAGGGATGAGGATCAACTTCATTCCTAAAAACTGAGAAGAAAATTCATGAAGTGTCTGGCGATGCACATGTGTGTATGTTGGAGAGGGGACCCTCGTGGGACATCCAAAACCACAGCACCGACATCTCACACACAGGGTGCACAGGCCTGGCCAAGTCCTCTGCCACCTGGCACCATACCATCTTCCAGCTGGGCTCCTGAGACAGCAAGCTGGTGACAAGCCTCCCCACCAACACCCAAGCACCCACAGGTCCCTGGATGAATCCAACCAGGGTCAGTGGAGTTGAAGGAAACTTGGTGTCACCACTCCCATTTTACAGATGAGCAAGTTGAGGAGGTAAAAGGTGACTTCTCATTAATAGGTCAACAGGACACAGAAACAGCTCCAAACTCGGGTCCTCCCAGCTCTGAAAGACAGGCTGGTTTCATTTTGTCACTCGTGCCCTCCCCCAGAAGCTCAGCCTCGCTCACTTCAGTGTGGAGAGTCGGGGCCCAGGTCCCTTGGAAGCAAGGCTGCTCCCTCCGGCCTGTGGCTGTCCACATTTAATGAGCTTGAGAGTCACCCGGGAACTTGTTAGCCACTTGGCACAGCGGCTCTGCTGCGATCTAACTCAGCACCTCTCCAACCGTGAGCTCCTGCGCGTCACCTGGGGACCTTGTTAACATGCGGACTCAGATTCAGAGGGGCTGGGTGCCAGAGCCGCTGCGTTTTTAACAAACTCCCAGATGGTGCCCTCACTGCTCGTCCAAGGACCACCCTTTTGAGTTGCAAGGGGCCGAGGTTAGACCACCACCCCTTGAGCCCCAGGGCCATACCCCCTGGCTGCATAACATCCTGCAAATACCCAACCTTCCTGAGCCTCAGATTCTTGACCCAGACAGCCCTCTGGGTCCGTGGGTCCAGACCCGACTGACCACAGATGGAAAACGTATTTTTTAAAGTGCATCTACACTGAACATGTAAGGACTTTTCCTTGTAATTATTCCCAAAACAACGTGTTCCAACAACTATCTACATAGCATTTACTTAGGATCAGGTGTTACAATGACCTAGAAATGATTTAAAGTCTATTGGAGGGTGTGCACAGGTTCCATGCAAATACTATGCCCTTTTACATAAGGGATGTGGGTATCCTGAAATTTGTAACCACAGATGCCACCAATGAATGACTGTATATAAGAAATATACATCAGAGCCAGGCACAGTGGCTAATGCCTATAATCCCAGTGACTCAGGAAGCTGAGGGAGGAAGATCTTGGTTCAAAGCCAGCCTCAGCAACTCAGCAAGACCCTGTCTCTAATAAAATATTTAAAAGGGCTGGGAATGTGGCTCAGTAGTTAAGCACCCCTGGGTTCAATCCTTGGTACAGGAAGGAAGGAAGGAAGGAAAGAAGGAAGGAAGGAAGAAATATACATCCGTATGGTGATACCTCATGCAAGTGTTTTTAGGATTAAATGAGATGATTTCTGCATGTCCCTTAGCACAGTGCTTGGTGCATCGGAAAAATTGCAATCAATAAGAGCTATTACTATTATTCTTGGCGACTCTTGTGGCACATTATAAGCTTCCAATAAATAAATAAATGCCACTGGTGATGTATTTCCCCACAAGCTTATATTTGCTCAGCTTTCCCAACTCCTTCCTGGAGCTTCTTCTAGAAATGGATTTCAGAGCTTGCAATAGCCCTCGGTTTGCACTTGCACAGGTTTCTGTTTCAGCTCAGCACTTGACTATGAGGTGCTATTCCTGCAATTCCGTGGCCAGCTGAGCTCCACCAGGTGGTTCTTCTGCTTGTCTCGCCACATCCTCCCTGGTGTGTTCTCTCTCTCTCTCTCTCTCTCTCTCTCTCTCTCTCTCTCTCTCTCTCTCGTGTCCCACCATTCAGGGGTCTGCTCCTTGTACGGCCTGACAGCAGGCTTCCCGAGGGAGTGTGCCCAGAGGATAACCTCAGGATTCAAGCGCACATCAGTCCTTCCGCTGCATGATGCTTGCTAAGGCTCCATTGGCTCAAGCAAGTCACATGGCCAAGCCCAGGTGGCCGGGACCTTCACAGGTGTGAATACGAGGAAGCGTGGTCTATGGGGAGCCATGAACTCTGAGCTGCCACGATTGACCCATTTGACTTTCAGCCCTTGGAAGACAGGAGCTCGTGTGCCACAGGTGCCACTGGACTCCCAGCCTTGGAAGATGGTCCAATGTGCCAGATCCTCACCACCACCCAAGAAGGAGCAAAGCAAAACCGGTCCCCTTTGCAGCCAGCTCAAGTCCTACAGCCAGTGAGGGCCTGGCACCAGGACCTGGGCTCTGGCCCCTGCGTCCTTCCCCTCCGCTGTCCTGCATAACCTTGCAGTTTCCAGTGTCTCTGGCAGCCCTTCCTTCCCCTTCTGTCTTCTTGCTCCAAGCCTCCTGGTGACATGGTTAATTATTTATAAGTGAACATTTAAATGCACCAGAACAAGTGCTATTTAAAGGAACCCTGTGGTGACTCATTGAGTAATTAAAATAATCATTTATTCCATAAGCATTTATCAGGTTCTCAGCCTGCGCCAGGCACTGCGGGGGCAGAGAGGGACCAGGGTGGGGAGAGGGAGTTAGATGCGGCTCCTGCCCTCAGGGAGCCCATCACTTACTCTGCAGCACCAGAGACATTCATTACGCACCTTCTGCTTCTGTGTCCAGCTAAGCACCGGCAACAGGGGTGAACACAGCACCGTCTCCTCCCTCAGGATGTTACAGTCTGGACGGGGGACACAGGCCAACAAGCACAGGCCATGTGGTCATTATGGGGTAGCTGTTTGGGAAAGGTCCTCTACAAGAAAAGAAGGGCTTTAACTCTGCCTGCAGTAGAGAGAGAGGTTGAAGAACTTCCCAGGAACACTGATCCACTCGCTGTCCCTGGACATAGAAGGAGTTGGCCCAGTAGTCAAGTCCCCATGGGCCTTGCAGAGACCACAGCAGGAGAGCAGGACAAGTCCCTGGGGCCAGAATTGAGGACTTCTGTCTCCCACATCCCGTGTGCATGGCCAGTCTCTGGAGGCAGGTGGCCCAGAGCTGCTCCAGCCAAAGGCACAGCAGCCACAGGAGGGTGCATCCCCTTCTCCTCTTAGGACTCTGGTCAATGTCATCTGCTTCCAGAGGCCTTCCCAAGGGCCAAAGTGGCCCCCCACTGCTGTGGCTGTCAGGTGCCATGTCTGTCTCCCTGGTGGCACGTGGCGTTAATTTTGCTTGCTTATGTATCTATCACCTCCAGTCACATTAAGCTCCAAGAAGGTGGGGACTTTGCCGTTGTCTGCCATCGATATTAGAACACAAGGCACAGAACGAGGACATAATTCCATCCCTGGTCATCCCACGCATCTGAAGGAGTCCCTGTCACACGGTAGGTGGAATGGAGGGAAGGGTCCTTGGAGGGGGAGTGGGGGGCTGCGAGGGGGAGGAGCCCTGAGTGCCAGGAGCTCTGTGGTGACAAGGAGACCTCTGGCTCCTGCCCCTCAGATCCCGATTCCTCCGCCCCACGTCAGGCGTCCTTCTTCAATCAAACTTCAAGGGGAGCTGAGGGTTCTGTTTTGAAGGGGACCCTGGGATGGAGGAGGCAATCTAGGTGACCCCAGGGAGGTCAGGCCTGGGGGGAGCCCAGCTACAGCTGTGATCAGCTACGTGATGAGGTGTGAAGTTCAAGGCCAGGAGGCTCCATTCCAAGGTCACAGCAGGTTCCCAGGGAGCTAGATAGAGGAGGAGCACCTGATACACAGGGGTTGGTTTGGGGCAGATCATTCTAGGGCTTCAGCCCAGAGCGGGGGAGAGGGGTATTATGGTTAGGGTCTGGAATGTCCCCCAAAGACTTACGTAGTTGAGGACTTGGTCCCCAGCAATGTTCAGAGGCGAGGCTTTTAGGAAGTGATTGGCTCATGAGGGCTCCGACCTCATCCGTGGATTAATCCATTTGAGGGATTAATCATCTGAATGGGCTCCTGGAAGGTAGTAGAAACTGCAGGCAGGTGGGACATGTTTGGAGGAAGTAGGCCACTGGGAGTGTGCCCTTGGGGACTGTATCCTGTCCCTGGCTGTCCCCTCTCCTCCTCCTGCTCCTCTCCCGCCACCCCAAGGCTGCCATGAGCTTCACAGCTTGCCTCCACCACTCCTTTCAGCCATGAAGCCCTGCCTCACCTGAGGCCCCGCACAGTGGAGCAGCCGCCCATAGCCTGGAACCCCCGAACCTTGTGCCAAAATGACCCTTTCCTCCTTCAAGTTGTCCTGCCAGGTATTTTTGTCACCACGATGAAACGCTGACGAACACAGGGGCAAGAAAGACTGTGGCTGGTTTCTGTGATTCCACACGTGGTCGGTCCCTGTGCCTTCACTCCACCCATCCTCAGAACCCCACTGAGGTGTCCCTCGACTCTGAGAGCTCGGCTTCTCCGTACATGGGGAGTCAGTCCCCCTCTCTGCCCTGTCAGAGGTAGAACTGGCTTCAGTCAATAACTGACTCCTTCCTGGGCCTTAGCTGGGGAAGTCCCCTTGAGCTCAGAGTCGGCCTTCTCTCCCTGTCCTTCCAGGGCCCAGCGTGGTGGCACCTGTGTACTGCTCCTGATAATAGCTGCCATTGTGTGTGTGCGTGTGTGTGTGTGTGTGCGCGCGCTCGTGTGCCTGTGGTGCTGGGGATGAACCCAGGGCCTGTGCACTCTACCAGCTGAGCTATGTCCCCAGCCCCATAGCTGCCATTTTTGAGGCCCGCTCTGTTTCCAGACTTGATGGTGAAGGCTTTATGTACCTGGCTTAACTTAATCCTTACAGCAGTCCAGCGAATGAGGCTCTCATACGATTCCCATTTTACAGGTGAGAAAACCAATACAAATGGAACCTACTAGATGCCCAATGAGTGAGTGTTAAATAAATAGGCACATGAAGAAGGAAGTGAGCAGAATCATTAAGAAGCAAAGTCATTTGGGGCTGCCTTTGCCGCTGGAGAGCGCGTGGGCCGTTCCCCTAGCGGAAGCGCTGCACAGCCACGTTCTGCCCCCCTGCCTGCCCAAGGGGAGGAAGTTTGAATATAAAGTGTGGACCGAAATCCCTTGTCCCAAGACACAGTTTTCCAGACCCCCTGGGACAAAAGGAAACATCTAGAAAACTTGGCCTCCTGGGGGCTGCTCATTCTAGAATTTCCCTTCCTCCCTGGGATGCCTTGCCCGGCCCCCTGGACAGTCCTCCAACAAGGCCCTCATGAAGGACTCGTCCGCTTTCCTCCCAAACCCTCCAAAGGTGCCCTTAGACCAGCAATCAGAGTTGTCAGAGCAAGCTTGGAAGGCTGTTCAAGTAGCGACCCGGAGTGACAGTGTCTTCTCAGGGCCCCCAACCTGCCCCACCCCAGAGCTGCATGCAAGCTGCACCAGGAGGGACCAGAAAGAGCCGCCCGCATTACGTGAGCCCACGACCAGCTTTCGCAGGCATTTCCCTCCAGGACTCGGGTGACAATCAGGTTGGAGCTGATTGGGAAGTTAAGCCACCTCTAGTAACAGTAGTTCCTGATATTCATTGAGCACTGTGCGAAATACTCTCCATGATTACCTAGTGTAAATCCCAACAACCCTAAGAGGGCACCTATTAAGATTCGTCTCACTTTACAGTAGAGGAAGTTGAAGATAGGCCGGTCACTGTGCCTAGCTCTGTGCACGAGGAGACACCCTCGAGCAGCTTTGCCGATTGCTCATCACCTCGGCAGAGGCACGGCATGGGCCAAAGTGTACTTAGAGGAGACTGAAGAAAGACTCCAGAGTCAGCCAGATCTGGGTCGCCATTCTGGCCCTGCAGCTGTGTGGCTTTGGGAAGATCACATAACCTCTCTGACAGCTCTGTCAACTACTAAGTAGGGACTCCGCCACCCCTCTCCAAGGTTGTGATGAGGACCACAGGAGATGACATATGCTAAGCAGCACCTATGGGTGGTGTGTCATGAATGATGTGACTTCCTTCTGCTTTGAGAGAGAGAGAGAGAGAGAGAGAATACCCCTACCTACCAGGAAAGTCCCCTCATCAGTCTTGATTCACCTCTCACCCTGCTTCCCAGCCCTAGTCTGAACTTCCAAGTCCTGCTGGTGCCTAACCACACACACCAGGAAGCCGAGACCAGAGAGATGGGAGGAAATGGCTCACCCCCACGACCAAATCCAGGGCCAGATCTTCCCGTCTTGGCCCACGCCTTCTGGAAAGGGCTCTCCTGAGGCTCCCACCCAAGATCCCACCCGTGTATCATCCTTCCAGCCAGAACAGCTCCCGCCGCTACCAGGAAGACATCTGTCCCTCCTCTCCCCACCAGCGCCAGAGGGCGTCTGATTAGACTGTGAGGCTCTCAGCTGCCTCCGAGATGGGCCTCGGAAGTGCAGCAGGTGACTGGAGACAGATGCCCAGAATGCCCCACGGTCGCCCAACCTGGGGGCCGGGTGCTTTCCGGGGCAGTGGGAGCCCGCAGAGCTGAGCCACCAGCCCCTGTGCTGGGGACAGTGAGATGCAGCCAGAAGGGGAGCCGCTTTTCCTCTGGAAGGAAGTGAACATTTTGTCAAAATGGGCCCCAAGCCAAGCTGGCTTCTGAAAACTTCCTCCCTGAATTGTGGATCTCTGCTGAGAAATCACACCAGTCGGGGTCTGGCAGCAAACAGAAGCTCTCTCAGATGGTATTTTGAAGACACATTTAATGAGGAGACTAAGGTAGGCATGAAGGGGCGAGCCAGGCTCGGGGAGCCCAGGAGCAGGTGTTGAGGCTCCCGGGGGTTGGCAGAAGGGGGGGCTGCGTCCCTGTCCCTGGGGTAGGAAGGGCAACAGGAGAGAAAGTTGCTGTCGGAGCCCACAGGAGAGTGGGAACCTGGAAGGGGAACTGCCTTCCAGAGCAGTGGAGGGGGAGGGGGTGCACCCCAGCTGAACCTCAGCAGAGCAGGGAGGACGGGATGCCGAGGGCCCCCTCCCCCTTCTCCCAGCCTCCTGCTGCTCCACGGCTCTGACCCAGCAGAGGTCATAGGCAGGAGCAAGACTCAGGTGCAGTCCCAGGGGTCAGGCTCCTGGAGCACAGAGCAGTCAGGGAAAGGAGGGAGATGAATGGGAGAGCATCCAGGCGAGCGAGAGAGGCCCTGGGGTTCCGAGTTACTGGCCCGGGATCACATCTTAAATCTCATGCCTAAGCAAATCCCTCACACTAAGCAAAAATTCTGAACCTCTCGTTTATAAATGGCCTATTATCAAATGCAGAATATTAGAAATAAGGTTTGTAAAGAGACTCTGCAGTGGCTGGCACAGAACACATAGACTGGCATGTTGGTGGCTAAAAAGAATCATAGGCTTTAGGATCAGATACCTGAGCTCCTAATCCTGGTTCCATCACTGCCAAGTTGTTTGAGTTTGGGCAAGAAACTCAACCCACCGGAACCCCAGTACCTCACTTGCTAAATAGATGATCCACAAATACCCACTGCACCGAGTGACCTAGTTAAGGATATAGCACAGGGCCCGGCACACAGACCACCACTAGTTGTTACTGCTCCTCCAGCTATGGATGAAGTCTGAGCCCAGAGTGTGTCTCGGGCTGCACTTCTCTCCTCTCGACTTGCTTCCCCAGCAGGAGCTGGTAAACTGGAACTTCAGTGGTTCCCCACTCAGCAAAGCAACAGCTGGACCACTCATTGTCCCACAAACTTGACTCCCAACCCACAGTCCAGCTGCTGTTCCTCCACCCCGAGAGAAGCAGCACTCGGCTGGTGGACATGGAAGGAGGCCCAGCTGGACAAGGCAGTTTAGCCCCACCATGTCCCACAGCAAAGTTGATGGTGTCCCTAAACAATGAGGAAGCAGGACATCCAGCCCCTAGGATGTGGGCGTCGGTGGTCCTTTTGCAGTGGATGGAATGGTGAGCTCTGACCCGGGCTCACATCCCACCCGAGAGCAAGGGCTGCCGTGGTCCTATTCGACCTGCTGCTCCCACACCTGACCCAGGGTCTTGGCACTACACCTGAGCCCCTGGGCTGTTCCAAGCAAAGAAGACACCATTTACACCCTCATGATGCTTGGACTGGCAGGAGAATGGAGATGTTGACAAGTGATTGCAAATGTCAGCACTGTCACTGAAGCTAATGGAGAAGATCCACTGCTGGTGAGATGGTGGGAAAGGATTGGTGTTCTACCATCAGCAGCAGAAAACTCAACTACAGAACATCCGACTTTTCCTTAATGTCACCAAAGAATAATGGGTACAGTCATGGTCTGGATCTAAACAGCCTCCTACAGCTCATGCGTTGAAGGCTTGATCCCCAGTGCAGCAGTGTTTGGGGGCGGGGCTTTCTGGAGATAATTGGAACATGAAGGCTCTACCTCAGCAATGGATCGATCCATTGATGAATTCATAGCTTAACAGGATATTGGGAGGTGATGGACTTCAGGAGGCAGGGTCTAATTGGAGGAGAGAGGTAAATGGGGTGTGGCCTTTAAGACGTATTTTGTCTCTCCTTTCTCTATTTTTTTTTCCCATGAGCTTAGCAGACTTCCTCCATCATGTGCTTCTGCCATGATGTACGGCCTTGCCACAGTCTAAAAGCCACCAAACCAACCATACACTGAAGCCCCTGAAACTAGGAGCCCAATACACCTTTATCTCTTAAGTTGATTTCTCTCAGGTGTTTTGTCACAGTAACAGGAGTCTGACTAACACAGATACAAAGAAGGCTAAATGAACCACACTCCAGAGAGGAAAGAGCGCTTCATCAGTGGGGAAGGAGCAGCTGCTCCTCTCATACCCAGGGCCAATTGCCAGGTCTGGGCATGTGCAGGTGGAGAACACCTACCATAGGCAGAAGAACTCCACTAAAACAGGACAAACCAGCCCACCTTTTAGTGACAGCGTGGGCTGGCATGACAGATTGGGATCTGGAAGAATGCAAGTGCAGTCATCAATCTCCTGGCCCAACCATTCTCCCCCGCGGGAATGGTGCTGAGTAAGCAGCTGTGGGGGAGGAGTTGGGAGGCAGAGATGAATCTTGTAGCTCCCCCACGGTGATGAGGCGATATCCAGAGATGAGCTGAAAATAGCTGAAGCCACCAAACATGTCCCTCCAAGCCCCAGTTCTGATGAAATCAAAGGACCCATCCCTCAGCAATGGCAGCATAGGAAGTTGGCTCCTAAGATGAAGGACCAAGAGAGATCTGTTATCTCCTTTGTAACTAGAAGCACCTAAAACTAATAAACCTTCAACCCAATCATGGTGTGATCTGAGTAACTAACCTCTTATCCTAACTTCCTGGCAGGGAAAAGATTGACCCCCTCCTAGAGAAAACAACATGAAACACATTTTCTAATTCTGTACCTCACTGTTCTTGTGATCAAAGTGTCTAGTACACAATCAAAAATTATGAGACACGCAAAGAAGCAGGAACATGGGGCCCACAATCAAGAGAAAAGAGAGTCAATATAGATAGACCCATAGATGATCTAGAAGTGGGACTTTAAAATAATTATAAGAGACATATTAAGTGACCTTAGAAAACATAGGTAGAATGAGTGGGTGGTCAAGTAGAAAACTTTGGAAGAAAAAGGAAAGATTTATTGAAGAAGAAAAAGAGGAGGAGAAGGAGGAGGAGAAAGAGGAGGAGGTGGCAAAAAAAATTCTAGACTTGAAAGCACACTATCTGAAATGAAGACTATAGTGAATGGACTCAATGGCAAACTGGGCTCAGCAGAAGAATCAGAAAATTCAAAGAGTGGTCAATTTCAAATTCCCAAATTGAAGCACAGAAAAAATAAAATATGAAGAGCAAGAGGATGCTGTACTAAATACCTAATGATTGACACATGTGATTCAAAAGGTGCAGGAGTGTCACCATGAGAGATGTAACCCATCTCCCAGGTCAGATCTCACAAAGTGCTGCTCCCTTGGCCGGGAACACGTGGCCCACAGAGACCTGTCCCTCACACCCTTCAGGATCCTGCTCAAGGGTCTCCAACTTGGTGGTGTCTTCCAGCCTTCTATACACAAGTTACATTCACCTCCGCTCCTCATCAGAGCTGGAATTTCTTCTGCCCTGATTTCATTTTCCCCTAACCCTCATCACCATTAACAAACCAGGTATTTTGTTTTTCTTTTTGGTTACTTCTCTCCTGCACTGGAATAGATGTTCCCTGAGGACAGGAGTTTGTATCTATTTTGTTCACTACTGAATCCCCAGCACCTAGAACATACTAGGTGCTTAATAAATATGACTGATCACACTTGATATTTAAGCCTGTTCAGATGCAAAATAAGGCATGAAGGGACAGCTTCTGGCTATACATGGAAAGATGAGGGTTTGGGGCTTATCCCTTTCAAAGCAAGTAAAATCTAACTCAAAATGGCCAAAGTAAAATAGAAAGTGTATCAATGTGTGTTAACTGAAAAGTACAAGATTCATCCTTCAGGCATGACTAGGTCTCGATGCTAGGACTGTGAGCAGATGCAATGAGTTCACCCTCCACTGAGTGCAAAGCTGATAAACCCGAGCAGGAGACAAGGAGCCAAGAGAGGTTTATTACTTGCAGCAAGTGTGGAGTGTGTCGGAGATGGTTCTCAAAGTAGTGCCTCCCCAGACAAAGCAAGCAAGGGGCCTTCCTCAGGAAAACGCCAACTACCTACTCCCACAGGAGAGGTTTGTCATCACTTACAAGGCGGACACATTCCTGAGCATGCTCAGTTTGAAGCCATACGCTGCAGGTTCAAAAAAATGGCAGATGGGAGCACGTTTGAGCAAGGTTGAGTCTAGGTCACCTAGAAGGGGTGAGTCCGAGTGACTCTGCCATTTTGGCTGGTTCCTGGTGAGTTTCTACGGAAGGCCTTATCTGAAAGTCATTTAAAGGGGCAACAATTCCCCAGCACAGGTGATGGTCCCTAAAAGCATCTGCCAAAGTGATGTTACAGGAAATGCTCTCTCTCTTTGTCTCTGTGAGCTTCTTTCCCAAGCAGCTTCCTCCAGGGGGTGGTAAAGAAGGACCCCAAAGCTCCAGCTTGGTGGGCTTTATTTGAACCTCTCCAGGAGAAGGAACCTCCCCCAAGACTTGCAGCAAAAATCCCAGCTATGGCCCTGGCAGGGCTGACGTCAGACATAGTCCATTCCTGAGTAAATTCACTGCCACCAGGAACTGGGGTGCCAACACAGCCCCACTAAACCACGAGGCCATACCCAGAAGAGGGAAGAGGTCTGGGTGGTAAAGACACGTGTCTGTTTCCTTAAGACACGTCTGCAGGGTGGAGGTAGGACCACCAAGGTAGAGGCAGCGCAGGCCTGAGGCCAGCAGGGCTGACGGCTTCAGGAAAACAAATGGTTTCTCTTCGGTTAGAAAGAACAAGAGTGGAGTGAAGAGACCTGGGGAGGCAGACGAGGCCAAACCTGTGGGGCCTTAAGGCCTGAAAGTTGGCCTGTGCTTCTGAAAGCAAAGGGGAATGATCTAGATGTGAACCTAAGACGACCCACTCACCTTCCTATCTAGAAGGATCAAACAGGATCAGACCTGGAGCCGGCCACCTGTTAGGGGCCTGAGAAGGTGAGGGGAAATATTAGGGAACCCGTCTGAAGACACAACTCAGCATGTTCCAAGCAGACTGGGATTTGTTAATAGCTCTCCAAACCCTACCTGGGAGCTCTCAAGCTGCCAATCTCTGTTCTTCCCCCAGGGGTTATGAGAAGTCCTACAAGGAAGGCACTGTGTACCCACCTCCTTCCCCTCTCCTCCCTCACCTAACTCCAGGGCAATCAGCCAAGCTTTCGCAAGTGGCTCCCCTGGTGTGAAATCCATATGTAGATGAGCTGTTTAAATTTGTTGAGGTAGTAAAGATAAGTGAAGAGGGCCCCTGCTGGCACCACCTAGGGGAACCACTTTGCCCTAGAGTCAAAGAGCCAGGTCTTATTCCTGCCTCTGCAACTTAGCTGTGTGCCCTTGAGCAAGTTCCTTAACCTCTCAGAATTTTTGCATCCTCATTTGAAAAATTAATATATTGCAGTAGCTCACAGAGTGCTTATGAGATTTAAATGACTTTGTGCATCAAGAGACCAGGAATGGTGCCCGGCACCCAGAGCGAGCTCAGCTGAGATTGGGTCCACCGTCCTCCCAATCCTTCTTCCTTAGGTGCCGAGGGACCCATTTGCACCTCTTTGCCTTCTTGACAGCAATCCTTCATCATGCCCCAGTTTTGTGATATAATTTTGATAAATTGAATGCAAACAGTCAAGAGTCATCTCATTCGTCACATTGGGCTTCAATGACAATTACTAACTGTTCCAGGCCTCTAGCCGGACATAGCGCCTGGTTGGGTGGTCTCAGGCTATTGGTCAGGCCCTGATGGACCGTGTGTTCATACATTTAGGCTAATAGGGAAGAAACAGCACTTAGGAAATAGGAGGGGAAGCCTGTGCCTTTAACCATTAGAGCATTTGTCAGACCCTCAGCCACCAGGAAGTTATTGTCATTCCCTAGCAACAAGCGGACCCATCTGCCCCCCACTTTCAGTCGACCATGCACACTCAGGGCTCCCCACACCCACTGCAGCTGGTGACTAAAAAGTATGGGGTAACGGGAAAAGATAGCTCAAAACCCTCAGTGTGGTGGGAACTGTGAGTTGCTTCTGGAATGGAGCGAAGGTGATTGGTGTGTCACGTGCCGGTGGTGATGTGGTTGTGTCACGTTGGGTTACAGCACTCATTGTGGGGGAGCCTCTCATTCTCTTGCTGATTTTGAGCAAGTAAAAATGGTCACACTAAGGATTGCCATGTAGCCAGGAAGCAAAGGCCTCCTCTGGGAGCTGAGGGCAGCCTCCACTAGCAGCCAGGGAGAATGAGAGCCCGGGCCTTAGGACACAAAAGACTGGATTCTGCAAGAACTGTGTGGGCTGTAAAATGAGCCCCTCCCCAAACAAGATGAGAAACAGTCCTTCATCACAACCTTGTTCAGGGCCTACCTAAGCCATGTCCATACTCCAAACCCACAGAGATTATGAGATAATAAAGGCAGCTGTTTTGACCCATCACAGTAAATAACAGATATACTTGGTCAGTGCTAAATGGATGCATTAATGACTCAGTGAATGAGAAATTAGACAAAATATCTAATCAGAAAAGGAGCAGACCAAGAGAATCCACTGCAGGTTGTGGATGGTAGGAAGGGAACTAGCTCGGCTCCATGCAGTCATGCAGGGACCCAGGCTCCTTCCCCATCGCCTAGCCCTCAGTCTTTTCTGGATCCTTTGCATCCATCAAGAGAAAGACAACTTGGAGAACCATAAAGATATCTTTTTAGTTAGAAGCAAGATCAGAAGTGGACAAGTCACTTCTGCCATCCTCTATTGGCCACAACTCAGTCACATGGTATTGGCTGGCAGCAAGGGAGGCTGGGAAATGTAGTCTAGGGATGCTGGGAAATGTAGTCTGGCTCATGCCTACCAGGGAAACAAAGATTTTGATGAACCCATACTAGTCCCTGCTCCAGAGAAGAAATGGTTAAGATATAAGACTAAAAGCACAACATGGAGCTCAAGTAATTCATATTGTGTGGAGAAAAGAACACAAACGGAAACTAATGATGATACATGGAAAAATACAAAACATAATCAAGAAAGAGAGAAAAGAATGGGGGGAGGGGAAGAGAGAGAAGCAACCTGATGTAATGGAAACTTGGAGTCAAGTATCAGCTCGGCCCCTTTTGACTTTATGAACAAGATTTATTCACTTGCCCTTTTTAAGCTTCTGGTATCTCACATTTAAATTTAAAAAACTAAATTAGTCTCTCAGTGCCTCAGTTTCCTCACCTATTAAACAGAAATAATATTGCTTCCCTCAAAATCTGGCTGTAAAGATGAGCTACTCGGTGTAGATAAAATGCTTGGCTCAATGTCTGACACACAGCAAAGATTCTAGAAAATCAGCTCTTAACATTAGTTATTGTGATCATAATCACTGTTGTGAATTATAGGGATCCAAAAGGATTTGGAAGTCTTTATAAATCAGAGTTTTTCTATACTATATTGCTTCAAGTGCTTTCGATATGCAGACTCAGAGGGTTGATTCTGGCCCTGGGAGATCTGGATGGGCTCCCTGGAGGAGGAGGCATTGAATCCAATCCAGGCTTTGAAGAATCAGAACTATCCTCACTCTGGGGACAGTCTTGGAACAACCAGCCTCTTCACCCCCAGAAAGATGCAGACTGACGGGGGAGATGGAACCCACAGAACCCAGGATGGGCCCAGAGGTATCTGCGGACACATTCACCAGCTCCAGATTAGAGGCAGCACCACCGCCGCCGCCCCCCACCCCATCCACTCCCAGCTTGGACAATTTAAAAGGAAGCACCAGGTGATATAGCAGGTAATAAACTTAAGGGATTCATTTCCTCAGGAGGCTGCCGAGGTGGAAATTTTAAATCATTTCCCAAAAAGCTTAGTTAAGTGATTGATTCCGAGCGGATTATCAAAGGCTGTTAGGAAGCAAATCTTTAAACTTTAAGGTTGAATCTTGGAAAACAGGTCGGCTCTCTGATGACACTTTTCTCTGCACCTCTGTCATAGACAAAATATTAGGCGGCATATTTCTCCAGCTTGACTCGCTGTGACAATTCAGTTATAAAGTCGCTGCAAGGAGACACCTGAAATTACACTCTGGACCAGGGAGGGCCAGTGCGGGGCACTGTGCCATCACTCTCCCTGACAGCTCGTGGCAGACATCACTAATCCATCACGGTCCATCCAGCACCATTTCCCATGGCATCATTAAGCTCCGGACTCCTGCCCAACATAGTAATGACTTGGCAACCCTGCTAGAGCCACCCCTTCCTCAAGATGAAGGGGAGCCCAAAGAGAAGAGGGGATTGGTCCGAGGTGTTTGGTTTGGGGTTATCCCTTTAAAATTTCCAGAGTCGCCAGCTACTGTGGGAACCAAATAAAACCCAGGTCCAGCCTAGGCTCAGGCCTCCATCCGGGGGACCCGGAGACAAGACCCTGGGTCCCTTCTCTCCTTTCATATTTGTAAACCTGCTATCGAGTTTGGAAAGTGGAAGTCTGAACTTAGCAGAGAATAATACACAACAGTCAGGAAGAGGAGAGGAAGAGGAAGAGGATGGGACGGAAGAAGGAGGGAGAGAATTTTCTCACGTGTGTTCTGGATTTGACATTTGACAAATCCTTTTAGATCCATGATTATGATATTTATCCCTCCCTCTATCCCCAGCTGCACTAAGAAGGAAGACCAGGGTCCCTGGAGATGGAGTGACTTGCCCGAGGTCCCACAGCTCCTGAGTGGTGGGGCTGAGGCTCAGGCCTGGCCCTCCGTACTGCAGGGACATCATTCTCTACTCTGTAAAGTGGGCTTCCGTGGAAGCACCTCTGTCCCCTCCAGGTGTCAGACCTGCCAGTCTGGTGAGGAGGGGAGGAAGCTCATTAGACCAGCCCCTGGCTCCTGCTGAGATGACCGGTTCCCTTGGCCCCGTCTTCCTTCCCAGAGAATGAAGACGTAGCTGTGGATACGCAGCAGAGGACGTCAAGAGGTGGCAGCTGAAGCCAGTCCTGGGGTGCCAGATGTCCACCGTCTCTCAGGCCAAATCTCTGTCTGTCTCTCTAATGGTGATATTGGTGCCTCTGGAAATAACCTAATTAAAGGATTGCCTGGAGTTAATTCACCCAACAAATATTTTTTGAGTAGTTTACCATGTTCCAGGCACCAGGCCAGACTCTGGGGACACAGACAAGAAGTTCATAGCGCCCCTGTTGTAGGAGGATGAGCACATTTATAAATAAATGAAGAAAATATCAGGAGTGCTGAAGGGTTATCTGACAAAGAGTAACTGGGGGGTAAGCGGAGCACATCAACTTTAGGCAGACCTCCCAGAGGAGGTGACCTTCAGCCAAACCCTCAAGGATGCAGGGGAGGCAACCATGTAAAGAGAGACAGAAGAGCATCCCAGTAGGTGGAACAGCAAGCACGGCGGCTCAGAGGCAGCAAGACTAGAGTCCAGGAGCAGGAGGCCAGCGGGTATCCAGGGCAAGGGTTGTTATCCCATTAAAAAGATGAGAAAGTTGAGCCCGAGAGTCAGAGCAACTTGTCTACGACCTCACCATCATCTCTAAATGACACAGACTCAACAGACCCCCCAGTGAGTCATGTCACTGCAAACAGTTCCCCATGACCAGAGCACTGCGTCTCTGAAACCCCAAGGTCACCTCTTCTGATCACTCCCCTCTCAGCCTCCTAATTTAACCAGAGAAACTTCATGTTGACTCCCAGGCAACTGCCACAGCGTCACCAGCTGGAGACCATCACCAGAGCCGAGGCACACCGCAAGGAGGGTGCGGAGGTGTCCCTGGACAGGGGAGCCCCTTTCCGCTCACAGACAAGCTTCTCCCCCAGGGAGGACCACGGGAAGGAGCACCTCGACCCACATGAGGGACCAGGGAGTGGCTGCTTCATTTTTCCAAAAGCACCAGCCAGTCCAAAGCCCCAGCCTGGGATCCCAGTGCAGCCCATCTGGTGGGGGAAATCCTGTGCGTTCTCCTCATGTCAGTTCACAAACCTTTTCCTGAGCAATTATTTCATTCGTCACTCTGAGTTCATCTCCAACCTCTAGGACAATGCCTGTATTCAGTAGGCACCTAATATATATCAGCAGAATGAACAGATTGTATGCAGAAGTTAAAGGACACCAATGTGCTTAATCCCGTATCAGTCCGGGCTCTCCAGAG
This sequence comes from Marmota monax, assembly GCF_021218885.2. NCBI lineage: Eukaryota > Metazoa > Chordata > Mammalia > Rodentia > Sciuridae > Marmota > Marmota monax. The sequence goes on from NW_026695202.1 coordinate 7,918,892, forward strand.
GATCCGTGGGATACAGGTGGGGCGAGCCGCTGATGGGGTTCCATTCAAGCACAAAGGCCTGAGAACCACGGGAACCAGTAAATCCCAGTCCAAGGGCAGGAGGAGACCCGTGTCCCCGCCCGCAGCATGCAGGGAACAAAGAGACAAACCCTCCTCCCTCTTCTTTGTTCTATCCAGGCCCTGGACAGATTGGATGCCCAGCCACACTGAGAGGGCAACCTGTTTTACAAAGACCACCCACCCGAGTGCCGATCTCGCCAGAAACACCTCCCAGACGCACCCAGAAATAAAGCTTCATCTGGGCAACCCTCATAGAGCCGGGTTCACACATAAAACTAGTCATCGCAAAGCCTATTCATTTCGTTATTTCTTTTTTAAAAGAGAGAGAGAATTTTTTAATATTTATTTTTCAGTTTTCGGTGGACACAACATCTTTTTTTATTTTTATGTGGTGCTGAGAATCGAACCCAGCGCCCGGCGCATGCCAGGTGAGTGCGTTACTGCTTGAGCCACATCCCCAGCCCTCATTTTGTTATCACTGATGAACAAATTCTCTATGTGTGCTACCTCTGGCACTATGCTGGACAAAAGGAGGGAGAGGCTAAAGGGTGGAGAGAACATTGATTCATTTGGTCATTCGACCTACGCGGGGGGGGGGGGGGGGGGGGGGATGTGGATTAGCATTTCATGCTCTTCGTGGTTATATGGCTTCATTTGAGAGTAGGCACTTAATAGATCAGTCCTTGGAATCCACCGAGTTCAAGTCAGGCTTGACCATCTGTCTCCAATTGGGCTATTTATGTGACCTGTCAGTTCTCCACCAGAAAAATGGGAATAATTACTTTTCTTTTTGCAGTATGTTAGGTCTTCATGGAGCGGGCAAAGAGGCCTAGCTGAGAATCCAGCACATAGTAAGTGCTCAATAAATGGTAGGTAGCTAATCTCGCTATTCTAACAATGGCCAGTTATCACAAGGAGCCGAAACTAAGCTTGAGCCTGTGGCATCCCTGGCATCAATCCCCCAAACTCATGCCTCTGACCCCACATGGAGTATCTGGGAGGTTTACTGGACCCCCAGTAGGAAGTTCTCTGTGGGTGCTCTCTTTGTAATGGGATCACTAGCGTGTCACCCAAGGTCAGTGGTTTGGCTGGAGCTGGAGTCCCTTGGGTTCTTGGGTTCTCACTGTACGTCCGACAAGGGACTCAGTCTCAAGATGGAAAATTAAGTGTGGTCCAGGCTCTGCCCTTGAGGACACACAGTCTAGGGAGATCCGAATAGAGACGTATCTCTCAAGAAAACTCCCAGAGAACTTGACTACAGGCTGGGCGTGCCTGCGGAGGACGGTCCTTTGAAAAAAGGCAGGTAAAGCGGGAGCTTTGGAGCCAGGCAAATGGAGGTTCAAATTCTACCTCTTTCAGGGCTGGGCTTGTGGCTCAGTGGTAGAGCACTTGCCTGGCATGTGTGAGGCACTGAGTTTGATTCTCAGCACCACATATAAATAAATGAACAAAATAAATGTTCATCAAACTAAACTAAAAATAAATAAATAAATAAACCCAAATTCTACCTCTTTCATCCTCAAGCCCCGTGACACGTGACATCTCCAAACTTCTGTTTGCTCATCCCTAACTTGGATGTGGGGACACTCACCTCCCAGGACTGCTCACAGCCAGCCAGGAAGGGGCTGCATCCTATGTCCTGCTGGTGCTCAGAGGAGGACTAAGCACAGGTTCCAGGAGAGTGGCACCTCTAAGGACGTTGTCCAGGGCTGCACCCCTCCTGTCTGACACGGCTTGAGCACCTCATGGGTGCAAAGACGGGGTGAGAGAGGCCCCTGGGCAGAGGGGAGGCTAGAGAACCATCGTGGAGACATGGAACAAGGGGTTGCCTTTCAAACATGGGGAATAGCTAGTCTTCAGGGCTGTGCCTATGGAGGTGTGTGTGGATGGGCGGGCGGGGACGCAGAGGTGGAGAGGGAAGGCAGAACCTCGGGGGCCACGTTAAGCACCTCCACTGCCCCCCAGTTCCTCACCCTGAACTCCACGCCAAGTCTGTCCACCCCACATTCCTTAGGAGGGTTTGGGGAGGACACTGTAGATTTTCTACCCAAAGGCGCTTTATAACCAACTTCTTGCCTTCCCCCATTGCAAAAGCTGAGAAGCTAAAACAACCCCCCCACCCACCCACACACACACACACACACACACCTGCCTGCAGAGGTGCATCCACAGTTCTGGGCCATGGGGGGAGCAGAGGCCCAGAGGGTTCTCCCCTCCAGGAGAAGGGGGAGTGCCCTTTTCTCCTTGTCATTTCCCACATTCCCCTTCTTTCTTAAGGGAAGACTTGGGGATGCAGAGCCGTTGGGCCACCCTGAGGTGGCAATCCTCAGGCCTCCCTGGCCAGGAGGGTGGAGCCCTTGGTCTGCGTGACCGATGCTTTTCCCTGTGTTTGCACGGCGCAGGGGTTTGCTATTATCTGTAGCCCACAGCCACCTGGGTCATGCAAGGACTCGCCAGCCACCCTGTCTGGGTGGCCCTGTTAAGGACGGATCCTTGCTCGTTCTGCCTTTCTTCTCCTCAGACCAGTCTTCCAGAGGTTTCCAACTGGACTCATCGAGACGCAGCCGCCCGCACCTTTGAGATTTAGATTTTCCTTCTAAACCGTGATCCTGGTCTCCTGATCAATATATTTTCTCATCAGAGTGAGACTCGAGGTAGAAATGGCTCCCAAATTGGTGTGGCCTCTGTTTGGTGGCTTTGGCTATTCTGTGGCTGTTGGGCTCCCCAGTGTCCTGATGTCTGCCACGTGGAAGACACCACAGCTCTGGAACACAGGCTTGGAAAGGGCCCTTCAGGGGGTGGAACTCAGCAGAGCAGCTCTGGGTGTGTCTGTCCTTCTGCCCGCCCCCTGCTTTGCCTGGGGTGATTAGGATTCTGATGATCTGTTATTGTGTTCTCTTTCACTTCCAAAATAAGCTCCTTAGAACCAAAGGGAAGACCCCAAGGGAGCTCATGCCATTAACAACAGACCAGAAGAGGAACAGAGAGAACCAGACAGCCCTGTCACCAGGGAGACCAGAGAAAGATCCCTGGCGTCAGAAAAAATTGACAAGGACTTGGAGATGAGCAGAATCGAGTCCAGAGTCTCTCTTTGGTGGAGTCAGGTGTTACCTGCTGGATCTCGAGGGGTTCTCTGCTCCCACCAAGATGGGCCCCTTGGAGACTTCAGTCAACTTGGCTGGTCACAGCATGGTCAGGGTGGTCATCGAAGAATGCTTGTCCATGCTATAAAAATGATTTTTTTCTGGGTACAAATACAATTGATTTCCACCTTGTAGTTAAAAAAAATAATAGTAACCCATTACGCTTTATTACCCAGTAGCACAGATTGTCCAAGTGCCATTGGGTTCATTCGGGGACCGCCCAAGATGATTTCAGGCCTGATTTCATAATAATCGTAAAGCTTTCTTTGACTTTTTTGCTTTTCTTTGTCCACAAATGTATGTTGACATTTTCCAGAGGCTACATGGCGGGGGAGGCCACTATCATTGTTTTGACAGTTAATGAAATACATGCTGGTGTCTTCTTATTTCAAATTTTTCTTTTAATATCTTATATGGCAGATATTGATAGACATAACCACATAAACAGAAGCTGTTTGAGACTCTCAATAATTTTTAAGAATGTAAAGAGACCCTGAGACCCAAAAGTCAGAGACTCACTGCCATATAGATTATTTGCTAATTTAACTAATTATCATCTATCAGCAAATTCATTCCAGCCTCCTGATGTGTGGGTATCTGCGTGTGTTCTCCTTTGAACTGGTTTTAAGATCTTATTGATCCCTTCATTAATTAGTGAGGTAAATAAAATCTTTGCTCATTTTATATCTGTGTAAGCAAGTCATGTTAAACTTGGTAGAAGATGAGGCCTAAACTCCGGGCTTGGGGTTTAAAAGGGAGAGGTGGGGCGCGGCCATAAGGGGAGAGGTGGGGCGTGGCCACAAGGAGGTGGGGCGTGGCCACAAGGGGAGAGGTGGGGCGTGGCCCTGAAGGCCCAGGGGCCTATGACGGACACTTGGAGAGCGCTGGAGCAGCGCTGTAGTGGGTCCCCAACACTCCACCATCCCTCATGCTTCAGCCAAGGACAGGGCAGGCGTCCAGTCCTGGACAGTCCCACAGCAGAAACCAGACCCAGAGGCTTTGCTGAGCCCCTCGGAGCTTCCAGCTCAGGAATCCCTCTTTCTGTGGCCCTGGGCTTTTGTCACCCCTCCAAATCAGTAGGAGAGGCTCCTGTCACCCAGAAGGGTGATGGGGACATAGAGGGGAAAGTCCTGCTCCCAGTCCCTGGCAGGATTGGACAATGTCACGCCTTCCACTTACGTGGCCCACTTCCCCAGGGAAGGGAAGCCGCCTGCGCACAGTAACGGAGACTCCAGGAGAAGACAGCGACCAGGACGGGAGCCGTCCCCAGCCCAGGGCTCCTGCTTCCTACAGCCTCAGGTGTTGACAATCCTGCGGGTGCCCAGCCCCACCTCCTGGGAATCAGTACAGGTGTAAAGGCCTTCGCAGCTCCGGGTGGGGCCCACAGAGGCTCCAAACAAACCTGAGCTGGAGCCGCCACTTCAGTCCCTGCTGTGGGACATTCCAGTGCGCCCAGCAGAGGGGCAGGGGTTGTGCAAGGCTGGGGGTGGGGCAGGGCAGTAAAGGAGATTGGGAGGGTCCCTCAAACACAGGGAGGCTCACAAGAGATGTTTTAGAAGTCATTTCTTGCTGGGCGTGATGGCACACGCCTGTCATCTCAGCAGCTCAGGAGGCTGAGGCAGGAGGATTGCAAGTTCAAAGCCAGCCTCAGCAGCTTAGCAAGGTCCTAAGTGACTCAGTGACACCCTTTCTAAATAAAAGGTAAAAAGGGCTGGGGATGTGGCTCAGAGGTTAAGCGCCCCTGGGTACAATCCCAGGTATCAAAAAATAATAATAATAATTTCTTAAAATATGGGTATGTGCCTCTGTGTGTATGTATGAGAGAGAGAGAGAGATGGACAGACAGAGACAGAGAGATCCTCTTCATTGTGGGTGTATATGAGCATCACCTTCCCTCCGGACCCCAGAAGTGAGGGTCACTGCTGCAGACCAGATAAGAAGGCATCATCTTTGTTTAAGTGTATAGGAATGTGGGGTTCTGTCAGCCTGTGGGTGACTTAGGGATCCTGTGACCTCAGCCTGTGTCTCTTTCTCATTGGGGAGAATTCAGGACAGTGGGTAAAGCAGAAAGCATATTAATAATGTCTGAGAGGTTAAAATAATCTACTTCAGAGATCAGCCAACTATGGCCCGTGAGCTGAGAATGGTTGAAACAAAACCAAAGCCATATTTTATGATGTGAAAATAAGATGAAATTTAAATTCAGCATCATAAGTCAAGTTTTCCTGGAACATAACACACTCGCTAGTTTATTAATTGACGGGGGCTGCTTTGAGGCTACAGTGGTAAGACTCTTAGTGCCTACAGAGGCCAAGAGGCCCACACAGCCTAGAAGTCACCCTCTGGTCCCTTGCAAAAGAAGTTCACCAACTTTGATCTGTACAATAAGCCAAGAGAGAAAATATAGAAGGTGGGCAGGTTGGGTGTCAGGGAGGATGGGTGGCAAGGTGCAAGTTAAGGGTCCTCCTGTCTCCACACAGACCCGGAGAGCAGCAGTACTGGAGAGAGAGCATCTGCAAGGTGATTTTTTTGTTGAAAGAACATTCCCACTTATTTATTTATTTTTAGTTGTAGCTGGACACAATACCTTCATTTTACTTATTTATTTTTATGTGGCACTGAGGACGGAACCCAGGGCCTCACGATGCAAGGTGCAAGGCAAGTTTCCAGCACTGAGCCACCACCACAACCCCTAAAGAATATTCTTCATCAAAAGTTTCAGAAGTTTTTATTCTGTGGATAAAAGTATATGTAGTAAAAGCACAAAAACACCTAAGAAGCAATACCCCCAAATTCAGATAAGAATTCCCTCTGGGGAGATGGGGAGGGGAAATAAAGCTAGATCTGTATCTTGAGGCTTTAAGTTTTTTTAATTTATGTATCTGGAGAAAAAGAAGCTGATGAGAAGTGAAAGATAAGAAGAACCATAAGAACTGAATTCCTTTCTCTTTTTCTTATGGTTCTCCCTGGCACCTGGGACTGGGAATAAGAGCGGCCAAGCCAGAGGCGCTTGACCATGTCCTGACCACTGCACTTTGTGTTTCTTACAGTACGAACTCCTATTTTTCACTGATTCTCGGACACAAATTTCTTTTTTTTTTTTCCACTTATTTTCAGACACAAATTTCTTTTCCACAGTTAACAACTCTGAAATAGGGATGCACATTACAACTGATGGCGGGACCTAGTTAAATTGTCAGGCATTTTTTTCTTTCTTGGTGCTACATAAAAATAATGGCTCATTGTCTAATCAACGGTATCTGGGAATCTCTTTCAAAGGGACACATAAAGAGCAGCTTCTCACCAGACACGGTGGCTCGTACCTCTAATCCCAGCAACTGGGGAAGCTGAGGCAGGAGGATCACACATTTGAGGCCAGCTTCAGCAACTGGGTGAGATCCTATCTCAAATACAACAAGAAAGGGCTGGGAGAGAAGGGAGGGGAGGGGGTGTGGGGCCAGTAGAAGGAATCAGACACATTGCCCTATGTACAGACATGACTACGCGACCGTGTGATTCTTCTCCATATGTACAACCAGAAGAACGAGAAATCATACTCTATTCTACAGGATGTATCAAAGTGCATTCTATTGTCATGTATAACTAATTAAAATAAATTTTAGGGCTGGGATTATGGCTCAGTGGTGGAGCGCTTGCCTAGCATGTGTGAGGCCCTGGGTTTGGTCCTCAGTGTCACATAAAAATAAATCAATAAAATAAAGGTATTGTGTCCAACTACAACTAAAAACTAAATATTAAAAAAAATTTAAATAAAAATAAATAAATTTTTTTAAAAGAAGGGCTAGGGATGTGGCTCAGTGGGGGTTTAATCCCTGGTACTAAAAAAAAAAAAGCAGTTCTCTTCTTTGGTGCCCCATTGAGACTCCAAGAGCAGAATGGAGTTCTGCTAATGGGTCGACTCAGGAGGTTTCTGCGGCTGAGAAGCCGAGTGGGGACTGGACAGCAGTCCCACAGGACTTTTCTGTGTTTAATTTCCGTGTGGGAGGAGGAAACCGAGTTTGAGTCACCCACTGCTGCTCAAGGTTCTCTCTCCTTAGAAAACAGGTTGCTTTGATTTAGAAGATGTGATGAGTCAGAGAAAACTTCCGCTGGTCAGCAGAACCTGGCCTAGAAAAAAATTGTCCTAATTCCTAAATGTTATTAAAGTGCGTCTCCCAGAGTGAACTACAGAATCGATTAGTAATGAAGTCCTCTTTCCTCTGAGTTGGTCTTAGAAGTAAGGGATTCTTTAAAAAGCAAACCCTTACATCCTGTTATAACCATCCCTTGGGAAAGAAAGGAGAGAGCCAGAATCTCCTGAACGGAGCCGGGCACAGGAGGAGGGGTCCTGAAAGACTCGCGTCACCAGAGCCGTGACTGCAGAAGGGTCCACGAAATCTGCCTGTTCAGGTGAGACCATAAGACTCAGCTCTTTCTCCATCCTTCCACCATGCACGAGCCTCAAAGTGAGTCTTAAAGTGACGAGGCCTGTTGTAATGAGCTATGACCGTGGCATCTGTCATCAGTGACACCCATGCCCAGAAGGATAAGGCTCAAATCCTGAATTCTGCCCTGAAGTCAAAACTGCAAAAAGTGAGGGGTCACTGCTGCAGACCTGGTAAGAAGGCATCATCCCTCTGTTTAAGTGTGTAGGAATGTGGGGTTCGGTCAGCCCAAGGGTGACGTAAGGATCCATTCATTCAACAGACATCTTCTGAGCGTCCACTGTGTACCAGGTCCTGCTCCAGGTTCCTGAGAAAGAGTCCTGTCTTTGTGGAGCCTGTGCTCCCGCAACTTCAACACTTCACAAATCACCTTCTTTGATTCCCAGTTACTAATGCTGAACAGTAGGGCCGGAATTTGAACCTGCCCCATTGCCCTGACACAGCGGAGCTGTGGCTCAAACACCGTGTCACATGTCTGAGGCATGAGCGTTTTCCCTTACGGAGGACGGAGCTTGTCCTGGAAGACAGTGAGCACCTCCGGATGGGGTGTGGGAGGAGGGACGTAGTGAGGGAGCCCAGGGCCAGCTCTCCGTGTAGCAGCACCGTCCTGTCCCTTCTGGGCCTGCCCCTGTGTGGAGGCTCTGTCAAAGGGCACCAGTACCCGCTGATGGGGCCAAGTGTGGTCCCCACAGAATCAATGTGCTGAAGGACTCAGGCCCAGCACTGCTCTATGTGACCATGTTTTTTTACATTGGGCTTTTAAAAGGGCACTTAAGATAAATTGAGTCAAATGGGCGACAGGATAAGAGGAGATTCCGGCACAGAGGCAGGCAGAGGGTAAACCATGGGGGACCCAGGAAGATGGCTCCACCAGCCAAGAAGCCTCAGAAGACACCAGCCCCACCAGCACCGGGTGCTGGACCTCCAACCTCCAGAACCACGAGAGAATACTGATGTCTGAGCCACGCGGTGTCATGGCAACCCTCACCAGTACCACGTCACCGTCCTCAAATGACACAGCTCGTGACTTTCTTGAGCCGGGCGCAGGGCAGGCTGTGGGACAGCAGCACAGGAGTCAGGAGCTTGAACTTTGGGATGTGGCCCCAAGGCCCAGACACCATCCCCGCCACTTCTGTGCAGGACCTGGGAGAGCCGTGCCACCTCTCCAAGAGCCTCTTGGCTGCTCCAATGTGACAGGGGCTGGTGGTGACAGCCTGCTGCCGGGATTGTTACGAGTAGAATTAATACATGAAAAAAATAGAATGATTCTGGCACAAAGCAAGTGCTGCTGGTGTTATTTGTTATGGACATTGTTCTCCTGGTGGGAAACAAATGTGCTAAAAATAAAAAATCAGAGAGGGTTTAACTTGGAGGTGGACTTGGAGCTGGACTCCACCCAGCCTCCGGGGGTGTTCTTTCTCCCCTGGCCTCAATCGTGGTGAAGGGTCTTCCTGCTTCCTCCCCTTCCACCCACCAGGGCGGGTCCTCCCGCTCATAACATCTACGATGATGAGGGTCATCTCCACAAAGACGACCGCCATGTTTCAGCCATGCGACCCTAGCAAGAGGAGTTGGAAGAACTCCATGTCCTTACTCCCTGCTCCATCCTCTCCCCCACAGTGAGGGGCAGCTCCATAGAGGGCAGCATGAAAAACACCAATTCTAATCCAGCCCACCCATCTTCTGCCAGAGGGGACCACCTAAAGCTCAGAGAGGGAGAGTGCTGGCCTAATGTCACACAGCAAATCTGTGGCAGGACTAAGAGTAGGATTCTCTGGATGCTGGAAATCATAGAACCTCCAAAAGACATTTGTGACCTCTTACGCCAGGGAGGGGAGGTCATAGAGGGGAGAGTGAGCAAGGTTTCCTACCACCTGCAGCAGTACCCGGCGGCGTCCATGCAGGAAGCTGAACAAACAACAGAAGCCGGTGCTGCTATCCTTGCCCTTCCCCTTCAAGGCCTGGACGCAGGCTGCCTTCCGGGAGGAAGCGGCTTACCTGCCTCGCACCTTTCCCTCCCTCTCCCCTTGACCTGGTGTTTGGGGCTTGCTGGAGGGACGCTGGACAGAGCCACACCCTGAGGAGCTTCTAAACTCTTGTTTAAGTGGACACAGTCCAGAGCCGGCTGATCAGAGGCCCAGCACTGGGCTGAGATCCTGCAGGCACCCCCGCGAACACCCCACAGGTAGATCCCACGGGCAGCTCTGCTTTACAGGTGAGAAAACCCAGAGCAGATGAAGGGCTCACCTAAGGCCACTGGCCTCCAAGTGGACCCTGCTCAAGGTCAAGCCTGTGCACTTGGCCACTTCAGGACACCCAGCCCATGAAGTGGAGGCGACTAAAGGAAGCTCTGAGTGTGTGGTGACCGCTCCCAGGAGGCTGCGTCTCCTCCTGCCAAGCCCTGGGGCCCTCGCTGTCCCTCCCTCTGACACCGGGCATGCCAGGTGCAGCCTGCCTCTGAGCCTTCCTCATGACCTCCGTTGTCCTAGATGGCTCTTGACCAGAACCTTCTGTCTGCAAAGCAGCAAAAAATTCAGATGGGGTGATGGCCCATGGGGACACGGGAGGTGGAAAATGAGACCTTTCTCCTCTGAGCAGCTGAGTGACCTGGAATAAGTGCTCAACCTCTCTGGGTCTCCGTCTCCCCGTCGATAAGCACCTACCATAGTAACTGCGCACAGTCGGCTCGCCAGGAAGCCTGGCTCACCTGGAGCCAGGGCGTTGGCTAACGGGATCTCCACCAGGTCCCACTAGACTGGGGTCTCCAGCCTGCTCTTGTATCCCCCCGCCTTGGGGCGTTCTAACTCCAGCAGGGGCACCTCAGGGAAGCCAAGGCCCCTCGAAGGTCACCCACAGCCCTCCCACCTGGCTTCCTACCACACTCCTTCCTCCCACAGCCCAGCCTCCCAGGCTGTGAGACAGGCGGCAGGTCAGTCAGTGGAGCCCAGAGCTCCTCCCCACCCAGGCCCGCCCACTGCCCATTTCTCCCTGCCCTTGGAGAAGCAGGACGATGGGCAGACTGCTGCCCAGCAGAGAGAGCCCACCGCCCTCCCGCCAGACGGCCCCGCGTCCATACTCGGACCCTAAAGCCAACGCATGGGGCACGACGGGCCTGCATGGACGGTGGGCGACGGCTGGATGGGCGAAGCGGCCTTTCTTCCCAGTCTGTCCTCCGTGGTCTTACAAACAGATGGGGGCACTTGCCTGGCTCAGGCGAGTCCCTAGGTTTATACCCAGTTCTGGGGAAAAACAGATGGAGGCCTCCCACTATGGAGACGCTCTAGCCCCTGGGGGGCACCACGCGGGCCTCCTGGGGGCTTTTCCACCAGAGCTGAGCAGGAGCCCGGGGTCAGGCCAAATCCCAGGTCACAGTGGCCAACTGTCCCCGAGGGGCAAGTCTTGCTTAGGTAAGACCACAGGCTCCTGAGCCGGCTGCTGCTCACCTAATGACGGTGACCTCACCCAGGGACAAAACAGACCCTTTTCAGAGAGGTCTTTTCAGGGGAGGGGACTCAATGAGACGTAGGACAAAGCCCTGGGCCCAGCCTGACTGGACCTCCCTGGGCCTGGGGAAGAGTGAGCCGGGCAGGGCCGTGCCCTCTAGGGGGGCCTCGAAGGAGTCCCACAGGGGAAGGGGCAAGGTGGGAGAGCCCAGAAGACGGCCCTGGGGAGGAGCACGGGTTGGAAACACAGGACGTGGAGCCAGATGAGGTCACCTGGAAGTCCCTTGGCCTCCTTTAGAATTGGGGGGCCTGCCCTTGCCTCATTGGAGTGTGGCAGGAAGAAGTGGTTTCACTCTGGAACCCTGGAGCACCGCCTCACCCGTGGCAAGGACACCCCGCGGCCCGGGCCTCCCAGGGTCACCGTCTCCTCTCAGCTCTCTCTCCTCCAGGAGCCCCAAAGCTGTGACAGTGCCACCGTCCCTGGGTCCCCCTCTCAGCCACATCCTTCTCCTCGTTGCCGTGGTGCCTGGAGTGTAGGAAAAGTGTCCTCTGCAGACGGGGCACCAGGGACAGAGGGACCCACCAAAGATGCCGGCCCCAGCTTCACAGCCCAAGCCCCAGTGGAGCTTCTTCCCCACCCAGCAACTGGGTCACCGCAGAACCGCGAACAAATAAAATGAAACAAAATGGTCCATAATTAGAATGGCAATAAAGCTGGGGAGGAGCAGGCAGTGAACTCTATTAATAGTGCTAATAAATGTCCCGTGGCCCTGCCGCTCCTGCCTGCTGGTGGGAGGTGTTGCTTACACTCATTTGCATATTAATTTGGAAGGAAAATGCCGGCTCTTTCCACTGGGATAAATCAATTCCAGTGGAAGTTCTCTGATGGGAAGCTGCTAATTCTTCTTCCCTTTTCCTCCCAGCAGGAAGACACCCCTTTGCTGCCAGGAAAATATTTTTTAAGAGCCACCATGGTGTGGAGAAAACTAGGCCAGAAAACTCCAGGCCCGGTACAAGCTGGCAGAGGGCCGGAGCCCAGCTGTGAGGGGTGCAGCAGGGCCAGCTTGGAGGTGTCAGGGGCCAGGACAAGGCAGAGAGACCCCCGGCTTCTCTGGGACAGCACCCCTGGGGTGGGCAGGTGTACCTTGAATCTCGGTGCTGGATTGAGCCTGGCTGGAAGGGAACCTGGGGTTGAGGAAGGTCTGAAACCCAGAGGGCAGAGTGCTGTGATTGATTAGTGATGTCTGCCACGGGCGACAGTAGGGTCGGAGGAGGAGGAGGGGTGTCTGCCCGTTGCCTTGAGGAGCATCACGGTTCACGTTCGGGGACAGGATGCAAGGAGCCATCTGAGCCATGCAGGGGAGAGGAATGGGAACCCATCTTCAGAGCAGCCAGTCAGATGAGAGACAGTTCAAGAAGGCGGTGAGAAGGCATAATTAAATACTAATTTCTTTCTAGCATTTACTATGTTTTGGACACTGTCAGATCTGGAGAACACAGAGATAACTAAAACAAGAAATTAAACCTAATGAAGGAGACGGGCAGGTAAACAGGGCTTTTGATATAATGAGCTGTCACCTTTCTATGTCTAATCCCGGACTGCCCCTCTCTGCAGCCCTATAAGCTGCTCTTTCTCCACGTCTCCCATCGGATAATCATGTCCCCAGGTTCCCTGCTTGGGCCACTCAGCCCCCTCTGCTCTGCACATCCTCACTCTCAGATGCACCCTGGGCATCTCCACCGATCCCCTGCTGCACACGGGGAAACCGAGGCTCAGAGGGATTCACCAAGGCCACACAGCTAGCAGGCAGGACAGTGAAGACTAGTCCCAGTGTCAGTGTGACCCAGAGCCTGCGCCCTTGACCCCAGCAGGCCATTCTGCGGACCACTGACATTGTCCCCAGAGGCCCCTCGTTCACAGGCCAGATGCTTACCAACAACTGGACACTGATTCCTCCCATCCATCCCGCCACACCCAGGCTGCTCCTGATGGGGCGCAGGCTGTCATGGTGACCGATGGGACGGGGTGAACTGGGGGAGGGCTGTGAATGGCAGACAGTTTAGGGCTCTGGGACTCTTGAGTGAAGGCAGGTCATTTGGGGCTGCTCTAACTTATGAGATGTCACTCGCTCTCCTACATCATGAGGTCAGAGAAGTCGCTAGACTTTCCCAGTGAACCAGGTACTAAAAGTAGAGTCCTAGAAAGTTTGGCTCCTTGCAGAGGGAAATGGAGACTCAGAGAGGGCAACACCTTTCCCACGCACACACAGCCGTTAGCAGAGCAGAGACCAAACCCAGAGCTCGCAGGCTTCCAGCCCCAACTGTTTCCTTTCAATTCCAAGATTCTCCTGCTGGCACAGGCCAAGAGGAGTTTGGGGCTGCATTTAGTAAGCATCCAAGTCGGGAAAAATAGATGTGAGCAGGCAGAATTCACGTCTAAAGAACATCCTCGGTGCCTTGCGCTCAGTGTGGCTGGTGGAAAAGGACCGTGGCCACTGGGCACTGGGACAGGGACCATCACCTGTTGCCACCCTAAGCAGACCTGCCCACATCACTTCCCCAGGGGAGGGAGCCACCTGCCTGACGCTGACCTCAAGGACATCATCTCTAACGTCCCCTAGGCCCATAACGGGGGTGCCATCCTTCCAAGTGCCCTCCTGGGGTGCATTCCCCATTCAGGGAGTCACGTGGCCTAGGGGCCAAGGGCGGGGGCCGAGACCAGACAGCCCATGTCCCAACCCCAGCTCTATCTCCTGCTGGGGGGAGGCCACACACTACACCTCCGAGCCTCATTCCCCTCGTCCCCAACATGGAGCCAAGAGATGCCACCTGCCCAGGGAACAGGGGGCCTCACTCTATTCCAATTCACTGCCTGAGTCTCCCCATCATCAAGGAAACCATGAGGACAGGAACCGTTCCGTTCACCCCCGAATCCTCAGCACCTAGAGTGGTTGCTGGCACCGACCCCAGAGGTCAACTCAGAACATTTGACCAACGCCAGCTCTCCCTGGCACGAGACTGTGTCAAGGTAGAAAAACCCAGAAGGCACAGAGGAGGCCCTACCAGGAAGAGATGTGGGCCAGGTCAACATATGGACAGCAGAGATGTCTGGCTTTGGAGAGGACAAATGGGCCCAGCCCTCACGGTGCCATTGCTGGTGGGGACAGGGGAGCACGGAGCCGGCCTCCACCCAGAGCCTCCCTGCCTCCTGGCCTGGGAAACAGGACGCAGGCAAGAGATCATGTGTGTTCCCACAGTGATCACAGTGCCCCGTGGACGTCTCCCGGGCTCCGGCGTCTACAGAGCCCTCCTCCGCCCAGCAGCAGATGCCTGGTTGCTCAGCCAGAGCGAGTCTCCACGCCCCGATGGCAGAGACAGACATGCTGCTTCAGTGACACTCATAGCTGGAGGAGGGAGGGGGTGACGCTCCTGTTTTTGCTTTTACAATGCAAAATTTGTCAACTTGGCGCAGTTGACAGGCTGTCTCTGTGTCACTGCACCGGTTCCTTTAATTGCTTTCCCTGCGTGCGAGCATCTGTGTGTGTGTGTGTGTGTGTGTGTGCACGCGAGTGTGTCCCGGGAAAGGCTTGCTGGCTTTGGCAGAAGAGGTGCTGATTCCAGCAGCTGGGCCCTTCCTCTGGAACACAGAGTGACGTGACCCCAGCCTCTGGGGGACACTGGGTGGGGACGGGAGACCCACAGCAGGGCTCTGGTCCCCAGTCTTTCCCTTAAAAAAAGCAAAGTCAAGAACCAGATGCTCACACGGGGCTCTTCCTGATTCAGCGTCAGTTTCAGTCCGTAAGATGTCCCATCCCAGGGGAGTGCGGCCCCTCTCCAGGACATGGGAAGGAGGTGACCACCCCCTCCCACCTACACAGCCTCAGATGGGTCTGAGGGTGGAAGGACTTTTATCTGGGGAGCTGACCTCGCCTGACACGATGAAATGGGCTGAAGGTACCCCCTTCTCTCCTCGAGCCCAGCAAGATGCGCCTCAAGGAGGCCAGCAGGGGCCTGTCCCTGGGCCTGGGGGTTCGTACACAGTGGCCTGCCGTGTCGCTGGGGCCTGAAGAGGTGTGGCCACTGGGCTGAGGCAGGAAGCGGGAGGACAGAGGTGCTTGTGTTGGGACCCAGCTATGCAGGCCCCACGAGGGTCGAGGCAAGCAGACCTCAAGAGCAGGACAGACTGATCCCAGGTTGCCTGGTGCACAGGAAGGGCAGTTGGTCATCCGGCCACCCTGAGGGGATCCGAGACAAGCTAGAGCTGGAAGAGATGAGACGGAAGGACCCCGAGTCCCTGATGTGCTCACCAAGGCCCTGGATGAGCTGACCTTGACCTCTGAACCTCGGGACTTGTCAACACGGAAGGGGCCCCACTGTCCCCACTCCTGAAGCCATGGGAGCCCCCTGCTTCCTGAGCCGATGCTCATGTGAAGAGTGTGATCTAATGTTGCATCCAGCAAGTAGAAAAGCTCAAGTTAAAACGGGATGGCGGGGCCGGGGTCTGAGTCCAAGGCTGGCCGTGGTCGTGACTCTGAGAGGTTCAGAGGTTCGTGTGGAAAGTGCTATGAAGGGGTCCATCTCAAGCACCCCAGCCCGGTCACTGCTGGGACACGGCACTGAGAGCAAGCCAGGAAACGAGACTTCAAGGGCTTCAGAGGGCATGAGGAGACGCTCACATCAGGATGGGATAAGTATCTCCATGAAGTGTGTCCAGCGGAGCCGGGACACCCAACAACAAAATGCAGCGTGGCCCCCGGCTGGCGTCCTGCAGCAGAGAGAGGGCAAGTGGAAAACTGGCCACTCCAAACAGAGACAGGAGCTGTTTAATAGTCACCTGCCAAAGTCAGTCCCGACTTCTGACCCACGCGCCCTAGCAGCATGAGACATTAACACTGGGGCAGGGGCACGCCTTCCACCCGGCCACCTGGTACTAGGGTTAGAGGCTGCCAGGAGCCAGGAAGTCCCCAGCCTCCTCTCTATGTCACTTCAGGCTTCAGCTACTCAACGTCACAGTTTATGCTTAGAAAAATCTGAAAGCAACCAGCCACAGCCTCTCCCACCCCTAAAGCCAGCCCCTGGACTCCATTCTGGAATGTAATAATATTTGCTTCTGCGGGGATGACACTGTCATTATAGAGCACTCTGCTGGGGCCCAGGCTGGCCGTAAGAAATCATTCCATTTGGTGGACTCCCTCCCGCAACCCCCCCCCTCCAAGCCGAGGTCTGGATTCCCCAATGGAGGGGCCGATGACTCAGCCATGATGATTCAGAACGGCCTGACGAGAGGTGTCCCAGTTCACCAGCTCTGTAAGGTGGGGGCTTTTCTGCAGGGCGTAAATCCTCCAAGGCTGTCCTTCATGCCTGTTGGGCAAGAATTCTAACAGAAGAATCCAAAGGAAATAGGGGAGATGGGGGGAGTGAAATTGGTGAATTCTCCCCCTTCCCCCAGCTCCTCCTCTAGACCTGCCAATCAAACATGGCACCTAAGCCACTTGATGGCCTCTATCGGAGTCAACCTAATCAGAGGGACTCATGCATTCACTCAACAAAAGCTTACTGAGCCCTCACCATGTGCACGCTCTGGAGAGACACTTCTGACTCACACAACAGGAGCCATGGAACACACTTCACGGAGCCAGGGTCACAGTGAGCCTTTGTCCCCACTGAACTGCGGGCTTCTGGAGGCATGGATCTCCATCTTACTCATCCTTGATCAAATCAATGAATCAGTCAACACCAGAACCACCCTGTTTTTCTCTTATTTAAAAAAAAAAAAAAAGGTCCTGTAAGATCTCCCAACATCCCCCCTTTCCCCCTTGTCTACAATAGGTCAAGCAAACTCTGGCCCCTGGGCCAAATCCAACGTGCCCTGTGTTCCTACAAACCTTGACTGAAACTCGGCCCTGCTCCTGCATTCACGTATGTCGATGGCCACTCTCATGAGGCCAGGGCAACAGTGAGTAGCTGAGACAGAGACGAAATGATCCCCAGGGCCAAAGACATGTCCTCTCTGTCCCCTCACCCAAAACACCTCTGCCCACAGGATGAAGCCCAGACTCCTCGGAGCGGCCCCATCCTGGGTTTGGCCACCCCAGACCACCTGCAGTTCCCTCGGGGCCTGGCCAGCCAGGTCTCTGGATGCTTCACCTGCTCTCTCTGTCTGTGTCCAACCCCCCGTCGAATGGCTTCAAGACTGCACACAGAACCAGCTCCCATCCTCCTCATCTCCTTCCCCTTCCTCCCCTTCTGCAGCCACTGACCAATCCAGGTGTCCCCTAAGCTCCCCGCCCCTCTGGCTTTTCCTCAGTGGCAGCTGCGAGCACCCTGCCCTGGTCTCCCTCTCCTCATTCTTCTCCCAACAGGTCAGCTTTCCAGGGGGCAGGACAGATGGAGGTTCCTCTGCCGGCCTCTTGCTCACCAGCGTCTTCCAGTAGCCAGCCCAGGACTTGGCACACAGAAAGTTCTCAGGGAAGGGACTGAGTAGAACTGTGTGCCTTTGTGTCACTCTTCTTCGTCCCACGTGCTCCCTGCTCCCAAAGCCCAGCCTCCACTGGTTCAGAGAGAACAGGAGCTTAGAAGCAAGAGAAAGTTCCAGTTCTATGAACATGGGATGATCTGAGGTGTTCACCTGTGGGGGCTTCAGAGAGACCGGGGACTGTGTTATTGTAACACAGCAGGGGACAGGAACGGGGAAGGGCCCAAACCCAGCAATGGCCCCTGCACCAGGTTCCAATCCGATGCCCCCGTAAGACCAGCACCTTCCTTCCAGTGATGGCCGAGCGTCCACCAGGCTCTGGCTGACGGCAGCGCAAGGAGAGCTGCCCACGTACTGCATCGTAAACCACGGGGCTTCCACGGCAGAACTGCTCCAGGGAAACAGGGACGGAATTACCTCAGAGGTCTGCAGAAATGCAAGCTTCCAGTTGGACCAACCCAGAGTCAAGGTTGATAGGCAAAGGAGGAGCCATAACCTGTCTTAAACCCTCAGGAGCTAAAAGCCCAGAACGCATTTGTCTGATAAACAGGTCAGAAGACCCTGCCTGGACTCTTTTCGTCCAACAGGTCAAATTTTATTCCCTGGCCAAGGAGTTGGGAGGCTTCAGTTGGGACCTATTGGTTCATGTCTTTGGATCCCGATGAACTTTGACTGATAACAATTGTTTGACCTTGGAATGGTCACTTCTGTTCCTGGTACTTGGACTGCTCTTGGAACCAATGTATGAGTAACCTCTTGGGGTGTTGTAATAAATGGGAATATGAGAGAGGTGCTGGTCTGTGGGATCTTGAAAGACTTTCTAACACCTCGTGCCTCTTGGCATGATGGAACCCAGCCTTGTTTCTCAGGGAACCATGGTAGACGAAAGTTGATGTTTCACAATTAAAATAAAACTTCAAAAATTCTTCCTGGTTGCAACAATCATCTCTAATAAGATAAGTAATGGGGGTTGCTATGATTTACATATGTTCCCCCAAATTCAGGTGTTGAAACTAATGCTGTGTGACAGTATTCAGAAGAGGGACCTTTCAGAAGTAATGAAGCCCTGAGGGTCCTCCTGTGTGACCTTAGGAGACTTTTCATGGCACTCAGCTGTCTTGCCCTTCTGCCTTCTGCCATGTGAGGACACAGTGTCCTCCCCGCCAGAGGACGCAGCCCTCATCAGACAGCCAAACTTGCTGGCACTTTGATCTTGGACTTCCTGACCTCCAGAACTGTTCTTTAATCAAAGACCAGTCTGCACTATTTTGTTATCACAGCTCAAAACAGACTATGATGGGGGTTCACCAGGTAGGAATGACTTGACTCCAAATTGTCCTGCCAGGGTTTTTAGGCTTAATATTCTTGAATATGAATTCTAAGCCTGTTATGTCACCAACACAGCTCTGCAGGGTTCCACGTGCATCTCACATTCACTCAACTTCCTGACATAGAAGAGGCTGCTCAGCTCCTCCAGGTCCAACTTTAATGGATCAGTTGAACTTTTAACTTACATGGTATCTGCATGTTCTCCAAGTCAAGAGCTTTTCGGGATCAGATGCAATAGGATCTCCTGAGGTTTTTATTAAAAACTACATATCAGTAAGTCAAGCTTGATCTACCCTCAAACCCAGCATAGCAGGGATCTGAGATGGCACCGACCTAAATTCTGCACTTTAAATGTGCCCAGGTGAGTCAGAGAATCATGGGGATTCTCCGTGACAAAATAACACCCTAAGATAAATGGAAATTCATGTCTGGTGGAGAATAGCGTCACCCTGGAGAACAGGACAGACATTCTGACCAAAGCCAACTTGACTCCAAAAGCTCACCCCATAGGCAAGGTGCCCTAAACCTCCTGTCACCAGCAATTCTTTCACCCTCAAGAAAGCCACCATGAGCACCCACCTACAGTGACTCCTGACTGGCACCCGCCTTGTCCCCCATCCTGTATGACCTCATCTCCACAGAGCAGCCAGAGGGAGGCTTTCGTAGGATAAGTGAGACCATGTCACTTCCCTTCTCTCTGTTTCCGATGGCTTCCCAGCATGCTTGAGATAAAATCCCATGTCCTCACCATGATCCACAAGGCCCTACATGACGTGGTCTCCCCCTTCTCTCCAAAAGATTCTCCCTCCACTCTCCATTCACCCCCTGGACCCCAGGCCCATTGACCTATGCACACCTCAGGCTCATGTTGCACTTGTCCTTCCCCCATCACTTTCTACCCCTCTCTTTTTTCTGTTTCCCCATAGTATCTGATCTTTCTATTACACATTTATTTCTCTATCCATTTATCATTTCTCTCCTCCACTAGAATAAAATCTTCATGAGTATAGTGTGTCAGTCAGGATAAATTAGGGTATGCTGCAGTAACAAATAACCCCAAAATCTCAGGAGCTTAGAGTCACAAGGGTTTGTTTCTCATACTCTGTCCAACACGGGTCAGCTGTAGCTCTGCCCTCACATTACCATCATCCTCACTCTGAGACCTGGTCTGATGGACAGTCACCATCTAGAATATTGTAAGTGACTTAATGGAGGAAAAGAGAGTATGGCAAAGCAATAAGTAGCTGGTGCATATCAATCCGTTCAGATTTCACTAAGAAAGCCCCAGTTCAATGGAATGGAGTTCCTACTCCAGGAAGGAAGTGAAGACTGGTGACCAGTAATCAGTCTGCCAGAGACTGGAAACTGTTTGCTTCAGAGTGTCCAAAATGGTGCCTAGTCTGATTAGGTGCCTGGTGAATATTTGCTGGATGGGTAGAGGGATGGTCCCAAGGCTGCATGGCAGCTTGAATTAATTCTAAGGTCCTGTGTGCTTCAATTCATGCTGCCCCAGATACGTGGGCTCAATGACCAACATAGCCGCAGGAGCTGGGAAAGATGGAGGCACACCTGACAACAGCCCCACGTGCCCAGAGCAGAAGGGAGCACAGACACAGAGCTTCAGTCTCTCCACTGAAGGAGTCCCCATCCTCCTGGTGGGGAGGGGGTGTGGGCTTTGTCAGGGCCAACCCCAGGGTGCAGAGCAGCAGCAGGTGCTCAGAGAGAGCCAGAGCCCAGACACCAGGTCAGGATGCCTCACTCAGATGTCTTGGGCCAGGAGGCAGCTGGGAAGCCTGGATACCAGAGCTTAGGAAATGACCAAGCTGCATAAAGCACTGAGATCCAGAGAGGGACAGTGAGTTGCCCTGAGTCACACAGCTAGTACATGGCAGAGCCAGCACCCTGGAAACAGCAATGATGACGGTAACCGTGGAAACAGCTAACTCTCCCACACCTTCACCACCTGCCAGGCACTGTCAGGAGCCCTTTCCAGGAATTTCCCCACGTAGACCTCACTGCCATGAGGCTCTTCATCTCCACTTTGTATGTGAGGAAACTGAGGCCCAGGGAGGTTTATTGATAGACCCAAGACCACAGCAGCCAATGGCAGAGCTAGTGTTTGAGGCTGGGTGTCTCGTTCCAAATGCCATGCTCTTGATTCCTGTGCTACTGACACCATATTCCACGAGCCACCTGTCCTGCTCAGGACAGTTCAAGGAGAGAAGCCAGGTAAGCTGGAATGAGAACTGGGCACCCAGGCCTGGGGAGCTGGCGCATCTAGAGCAGGGAGAAGCCCTAGGAAGTTGGAACCCAGGTTGGAGCAGAGCCAGTGACAGGGCCAAGGGGACCGGGGACTAGGAGGAGAAATCTCCAAATGGATAATGAAAACAGCAGCAACGGCGTCACGAAGCACTTCCCGCAGGCTGGGCAGGCCAGGCCTTCATTACGCACTAATTAATCTAATCCTCCCAGCAGCCCTGTGGAGCCGGGGGCGGGGCCAGAATCGTGCCACTTAGTGCCAAGAAACTAAGACCCAGAGAGGCCAGCTGTTTCAGTCTGCTTTCACCACGTGACCAACCACCTGCCGAGGACAAGGTAGAGAAGCGTACTCGGTGCTCACAGCCTCAGAGGTCTCAGTCCACCGAAGGCCGGCTCCATTGCTCTGAGCCCCAGGTGGGCAGAACATCGTGGCAGAAGGGTGTGACGGACGGAAGCGGCTCAGGACATGGAGCAGGAAGCAGAGAGAGCTCCGTTCACCAGGGACAAAATATAAACCCCCAAAACCTCCTCCAGCCAACCCTGCCTGCCTACGGTTCCCACCAAGTTGACCCCAGCAGGGGATAACGTCGCTGGTTGGGTTGAGGCTCATAACCCAACCACACTGCCTCTGAACCGCCTGGCATTGAGCTCTGGGGGCACCTCACCTCTACATCATGACCCTAACCAACTTGCCCAATCACAAAGCAAGCTCATAGGGAGCTAGGACCTGAGCCTGCCTTGGCCCCACTTTTCACCATAGCACCAATGATGTCCTAGACACACAGCTGATTGGGACACAGAGCCACCTTGGCTACCAGGGCCCTGCTCCAGCACCTGTGGGGACAGCAATGTTCTGCTGCATGAGGCCCAGCATCGAGGAAATGTCCTGGTACTTGGAGGGTTCTTGGAACGCTAACTTGGGTTCAGATTTCACTGGGAATTCTCCCTGATGCCCTCTTCCCCATCCCCTGCTCCAGGGCTGGAGTGCCAGCATCCTCCAGCCAGGCCCAGCATCTCCTGACTCCCCACATCCTCCAGCACACACACACACACACACACAGGGCTCAGCAGGGCACTGGGCTGGTCAGTGCCTTCCAAATGGATATGCTGATTTTGCACAAAGCTATGGCCAATTTTCTGTTAAATCAGGCCAAGTAGGCTGCAGCTTATTGTCCCAGATCCCTCAAAGAATGCCCCTGGTTGCATGCCATCCCACTCTGCCCAGGCCCCATGTAACACAATGTTGACACTGGTACACAGGAGGATGTGTGCTGCCCAGAAAGGGAATCAGGAGGGGGAAGAAGGGAGGCAGAGGGGAGGTACAGGGGAAGGAAATGGACCAAATTGTGCACAAACAAATATATCACAATGAATCCCACTGTTATGTGTAATGATTTGCCAATAAAATTTTCTTAATTTAAAGAAATCTATTCAAAGGGGATCCTTTGATCTGAGAAATATGTGTTGAGCACCTATTATGTGACATGCACTATTATAAGTGCTAGGAATGCACCAGTTGAGAAAAATATCTCCCCAAAAATTCTTTGCTGGGGACACACAAGAAACCTGCATAGGAAATAAGTAACATGCATACAATGTTAGAAGGTGGTAGATGCAATGGATTTTAAAATAAAAGATTTTTAGAGCAAAAAAAGAGGGGTGGGGAGACCCATGGCCAAGAAGCCGCACTGCAATTTCAAATAAGGTGGATGGACTAAGTCTCACTGAGCATGTGCAGTTTATCAAGGAGTGAGAGCCTGGCTCGAGTTGCCCAGATGCACTCTGAAGCAATTCCCCTGGGGCAGGAGTGTCCTTGGCCTGTTCCAGGGGCACTAGAGGCCTGGCAGGGACAGAGACAGCAACGTGAGAGTGACAGAGGATGAGCTAAGAGAGCTGACAGTGCCCGCCCATGTCCCGAGGGCTCCTCTGTCAACACTTGGGGTTGGCGGGGCTGCCACACACTGCAGGATGCTCACAGCCTCCCTGGCCTCCACCTGCTCAATGCCAGCAGCACCCTCACCCAGCCCTGATGGCAAAACTGGCCTCTAGATGTTGCCAAATATCCCCTGGGGGGCAAAACCACCCCCACCGAGAACAGAGGTGCAGTGAAGCCCCTTGCCCAAGGTCACTGACTCATACCCATCTCAGGTCATGTGACCTCACAAGCCAGGCAGCTGCCCCTACTGGAGTCCTGAGACTCCCTGTGCACGGCCAGGGATCACACTGGCTGAGGATCCAGGCAGACATGAGCTTGAACTTGGCCTGGCTGCTTCCCATCTGCATGACCCTAAACCTCCTTCGTGGGGCTGCTGTGAGGCTGAAGCTGGGAAACACTGGTGAGCACATCTAGGGAAGCGTCCAGCACAGCGTGCAGCACCGCGGAGGACCCTGGAGAATGGTTTTCTTCTTAGCCCTGGAAGTTCCCTAGGCTCCACAAACTCCGCAATTTACAAAGGGATTTATTCTCTCAAAGTTGCAAAGGCCAAGGCGTCCTCTGTCCCTCCTGTTCCCACGAAGGACGGAGGGGAGGACTCCTCCTTTCTCGTCCAGTTCAGGCCATTCTTGGGTTCCTTGGCTTGCGGCAGCACCGCGGGAGTCCCTGCAGGTCTTCAGTCAGCCTTCTCCCTACTGTGGTACTTCGCTCTGTCCTCCCAGCTCATGAGCATGGGGGTCACTGCATTTGGGGCTCACCAAGGGAAGCCGGGCCGGCCTCCGTTTCGCACAATCTGGGCCTCTGCTTTTCCCTCCTGCAAACAAGACCCTCCCGGTCCCTGGGCCCAAGGTGGGAGAGGAGTTTGCGTCCCTGACGTTTCCTATTCTGGATTAGCCCAGAGGATCTCTGGGGACTGTGAGCGCGCAATGGGAGCCACGTGAAGGAAAGCGAGGTGGGTGGGAGGCGAGAGTAGCAACATTTTACCCTTTCCTTCCGCGCAACTCAGCGGCCCGCCAAGGCCACGGTCTCGGTCAAACCTAGGACCACAGCGCCCCCTGGCGGCCGGCACGAGCCCGCACCCTGGCTCCCCTGTGCTCACGCAGCCAAGCGCTGCGGAGGTGGCTGTAAATGAATTTAGCATCAGCACAGTTATTTAAATTGTTTTAATTAATCACAGATTGAGCAGTAAATGAACCACTAAGTGGGGAGAGAGCGCGGGAGAGAGCTTGAGAGAGGTGAGGGGAGGAAGGCAGTGCCTAGGTGGCGGCTCCAAGCACAGGGAGTTCCACCGGCCAGGGCTGGGGGCTGCAGGCGGACAGCCGGGCTTTCCCGCGCGCTCCTCCCGCTCCTCCCGGGCTCGCGCCCCCGACCCGACGGAGCCTGGGGAATACCTGCCTCTCTAATCAAAAGGGTGGAGTATTGGCTAAAGGGAAGACCTAATGAATCCGGGGGATTCATTTATTACAAATTTTAGGCGTGCTTTGCCCTGTGCTCAGCGTGAATGTACCTAAAAAAACAAACATAATTGCAACTAAAGGAACAGTTTGGAACACCAAGCATTGTGGCACCCTCGGAGAGTCTCCAGGCGACCTTAACCATGGAGCATAGCCTGGCCCTGGCAAGTCTCAGTCCGCAGAAGGGAAAGGGCTTCCTGGGTTTAGGATTCTTTTCTCTTGAGCAAGACATTTCCTGGATCCTCTGGGCCTGCGAAACAGGTTCCCACCTGCTACTGCAGTTCCCCGGGATCCAGCGAGCTGCAGGCCCCAGGCCTGTGTTTGCACAACCGGTGAGCCAGGGATATCTTTTTAAACTGTTGGTTGGGCAGCGGGGAGGTCAAAAAAAAAAGACTATTTGGTGGCATGACAGTCCATAAGTGAAGTTTTACTGGAGCACAGCCATGGTGACGTAAGCATTGCGCATGGCAGTTTCGAAGCTCAGGGGCAGCCAAGCAGCTGTAACAGGCTGGAGGACCACGCCTGCAGTATGTCCTCTCCTGCCTGCTCTGCAGAAAGGTCGCCCACCGTGACTGCATCCATCGCCAAGTGTAAGTTGGATGACTTCTAGGCCACCAAGAAGAAAAAACACTGGCCAGCTCCATCACAGTGCTCCTCGCCAAGTACAGGATATTCTCGTTTTCCAGAAGCTACCTTGGGGTACTTAAACATGCGTCTGGATCTGGATCTCACCTGTAAACAGGAAAAGGAAAATGCGAGCAAAAGATGGTCCTCAAAGGTCCCCATCCAGACATCACCTCTTCCTCCCCCCTCTCCACTCCACCTCACTCTTGTCCTTGTCACACACAGTGGGTCCTGGTGCCTCTGTGATGTAGCATTTCCTGAAAGACTGGTCCCTGTCCTTGGGCTTTTCTCCTCTGTGGCCGACCCCTGCCCTGGCGGTGCCAACTCAGGCCAGGACAAAATGGCTGCCCGACCCTGGGGATGGTGAGATGGAGAGGAGAAAGGGCAGGAGTAATAAACTTCTTCAAATCTGGAACCATTGTCATCAGGCTGCATATGACAGGAAAGAAAACAGGCTCCTTCTGTCCTCTAGAGGTACAGCAGGGGGGTGGGGGGTTAGAATGCCACAGATAAGCATGGGTCTTCCCGGTGCCTCAGAGACAAGCAGGTGAATTGAATCTTAGTCCATAAGCAGGTATCTTCACAGACACTGAGGAGTGTTCATGGTGAACACAGACACTCGGTGATGGACAGTCAGAGGGAGAGTAATTCTTTCTGAATTACTGGAGATGGACATAAAGTCGCTCATCTCTACCATCCAAGCACTAATTTATTCATTCAACAAACATTTACGAAGTGCCTCATTTGCAGACTAGGCACCGATCTGGGCACTTGGGATTGCCAGTGAACCAAAGATGTCTGCCTTTAACATTCTAGTGGGGGGAGGAAATAAGTCTCATGCCTAACAAGTTGTACAGGATGTTAAAGGAAGCTAGATGCTTTAGAAATAAAAGATAAATAAAAATATGGGGGTGAGGGGACAAAAGAGACAAGGGGGAGGAGGGAGAAGGGGTGGGGGAAGAGGGAGGAAGAAGAGAGAGAGGGAAGAAGGAAAGGAGGGAGGGGAGGAGGAAGAGGGGAAGAGAGAAGAAAAGGAGGACAAGAATGAGGACAGGAGAGGAGGGGGAGGGGCGGAGGAGGGGGAGGGCCGGCCTGGGGGGAGGAATGGGTGATCCCCGACCTTGTCCAGTGTTGGGGGGTTAGGGGTGATAATAAAAATCAAGCTTCTGTTGGTTTTATTTTTAACTTGTCTCCAGACAATGCAGCTCTTCTTGCCTGAAAGGGGACATGGCTTCCCCCGCTGGCCGGTGTGCGCCTGGCTGGTGTCTGGGGATGCCCACACGGAGCAGGCCAGGGGTGCCGGGCGGTGGCCGAGTTCAGGGCTCAGGGCAGCCAGCCCTCCGCCGCGCTGCCCCGCTGCTCTCTCACGAGGGTTTTGCACGTGGCACTCGGGGGATCCTCACAACAACTGGGAGCCAGAGAAGGGAACGGAGGCCTCGAGAGGTAAGCGACGTGCGGAGTGTCCACAGCGAGCAGGTGGCAGAGCTCGGCCTCCCGCCAGGCCCGGCCCCAAGGTCTGTGCTCCGGACCCCTGTGTCGCCCGCCTTGCCCTGGGCTCCGCTGGCATGACCGAGGCTTCCCTAGTGGCCGGGGGTAGAGTGGTTCATCCTGGTGATCTCTCGAGCTATGTCCTGTGGCCTCCAGGTCCCCACAGCCCCTCCTCAGTCACTCCATTGGCTGCGTTGAGGCCCCGGAGGACCAACCCTCGGGCCCCAGGACCTCAGGGCACCCTTGAAGAGGCAGATGGCTGGTTCCTGGGACGCCGCTAGGGGCCCTGGGGCAGGTGAAGCAGGACCCCACACCTGTCGCAGGGGTGACGGACTTCCTTGTGGGCGGCAGGCTGGCCTGGGATCTCCCTCCCTTCAGACAGAAGCCACCTGACTGAATCACAGGAGGACCTTCCTGGCGTGAGTTCCAGGGAAGAACTGTCTAGAATCCAGGGAAAGCCAGGTTTTCCAGCAAGCCTCCAACAGGCCTGGAAGCCAGGCTCCACCCCCGGAAGTGGCCCTGTGGGCGGGGCCTGTGTGGCGGGAATGGGATGAGCCAGGACCAGGAAGCACCATCAGGACGGAGGAGGAGCCCCGGTGAGCCTGACCCCAGCGCTCATTAGCTGGGTGCTCATCTCTCCGAGGAACTGCATGAGTAACACGTCTGCTAATATTTACTGAGCCCTCAGGACACCAAGTAAGCACTTTCCTTAATGGAATGGACCATGCCCCCCCCCAAAAAAAAAGAATGCTCAAGTTCGGAGCCCCAGATGGGCTCCTTACAGGTGTGGTCAAGGTGAGATGAGGTCATTCAGGTGGACTGATGACAAACACACAGGGAAAAGTCAGGGGACACCAAGGCAGAGACTGGAGGGAGGCGCCCACCAGCCCAGGAGCATCAGGGACACCAGCGACCCCAGAGCTAAGGGAAGGGCCTGGGACAGACCTGCCCCTATTGGGGTGTTTCTGTCCCCTTTGAAACACAGGATGAAGCCGTGCCACGGTGCTGGGTGGGAGCAGGACCTTGTGCCTGCATCATGGGGGCTGAGCCCTGACCCTGAAAGGGCTCTGGGAGTAGTTCACTCTTGCTCTTCTGCTCTGGTGCCATTTCTGTCCTCTGTCACATCCTGACCCAACAAGAAGGCCCCTGCAGGGAGACAGCCCCATGATCTTGGCCTCCCTGAATTCCAAGCTGGGAGAAGTAAATTTCTACTAATGAATAATAAATAATAAATTTCTTTCTAAGGGCCCTAACTGTGTTTTTCTGTGACAGCAACACAAGGAGAGCAGGACAAGCCCCCGGAGGGAACACAGCCCTGCGGACACTTTGAGTTTGGACTTCCAGCCTCCAGGACTGTGAGAGAATTAATGTCTGTTGTTTTCAGCCCCCCCCCTGCTGGTACTGGCCTGCTACAGCAGCCCCAGGAAATTGCCTGTGCTGTCCTGCGTGACCAGTAAGGGAAACCAAGTCACAGAGTTTAGGTAACTTGCCAGGAGCTGCACATCTGGGATTCAGACCAGGCAGTGGTGTGCCCATCTGTGCTCATGTCACCACAGTGTGTCTCCCTTGGGGCCCACCCTGTGGCTCCTATTCCCCAGAGCAACGGAGCAGTGGGGAGCATTGTTCTCCCACTTAGAGCTGGGAGGGAGCTGAGTGAGGGAGGGCGAGGTTACGAGCTCTGCCTTGCAGATGCGGAACCCAGACCTTCAGACGAGAAGCAGGTCACATGGGGACTGGGAGGCAGAGCCTCATTTCTGAGCAGCAACCAGAGGCATCTGCACAGGGCCGTCCACCCCTCCTGCAGACTCAGGCTGCTGCAAGGGGAACATGAAGACCCTCCCTGCTCAGAGGAAACTGCGTCTCCAGGAGCCCAAGAGCATTGCCCACCATCACACGGCACCTCAGAGCCAGAGCCCACGGGACCCGAGACCCGCGACTCCAGCTTAAGTCTGGATCCCCCCTTGTGCCACCAGTGGGGTGGGTTCATAAAGACATGAAGGCCCCATTCAGGATACAGAGCCAGAAAAGCACAGCTGGAAGGGGCATCTGGGGCCGCCTACTCCAAACCACTCTTGCACAGATAAGGAAACTCAGGATCAGAGAGGGAGAGTGACTTAGCCAATTCACACAGCCTAAGAAGCCTGGGTCTCCTGCTCCAGAGATCCGATGCTTTTCCCTCTAAACCACAACCACCATGCAGATCAGTAAGGGCCTAGTCAGGATATCAGTTTAACACTGAGAACTATTAACTAACTAGCAGCAGGAGATTAACTACTAAGAAGCATCAAGGGAACAGAAATAGCAGACATAGGGAGCGGCTCCACCTGCAGGCCAAGGGAGGAATTTTGAAAGAACCCCCCAACTCCCCCATTGAATTCTCCTGAATGCCACAGGCCAGATCCTAATGCTGTAACCAACACCAGACTAGGTAATTTAGTCACTCTGGAAATTAATTTCTTACAGTTCTGAAGGCTGATGTTCAAGATCAAGGTCCAGCAGGTCAGTGTATGGGGGGGGGGGGGTCCACTCCGCTTCCAAGACGCGCCTTGAATGCTGCGTCCTTGCCTAGCCAGGGAAGTAGAAGGGCAAAGGGGCCCAGCTAGTTCTCTCCAGCCCTTTTCGAGGACGCTAATCAGTCCTTGCACGAGGGCTCAGCACCCTCACCTCACCTGCTAAAGGCCCGCCTCTTAACTTTATCACAGCATCAAAGAAGTTTCAACGTGTGCATTTAGTAATTTAGGAGAACACATTCAGACCACAGCAGGCAGGAAGCCACCTGCTTGTCAGCTTCTCCCAAACTCACGGGCGGGTTCTCCCACACATCACTGGCAGGAGAGCCCCGGGGCCCAGGCCACTGCTCACGGCCAGCCCTGCAGCCAGCAGCAGCCTGTCCTCCGGCGCCCTCTACTGGCCAGGCCCAGCATCGCGACCGCTGGTAAAGAAACGTTCGCAGGCGTGGAGCTCCAGGGTCACCAAGCAGGACCAGGAAGGAGCTGGAAGAAGACCGGTGGACAGCCAGCACAGCCCCTGATCAGAAGAAACGGCAAGCCCTCCGCAGCCTCTTTCTCGCTCTGCACGCTCCACGAACCCCCTACAGCTCCCCCGCGGGACGGGTCGCTCACCCCCTTGGCCTTGCACCCTCCATCTTATCTAAAGGTGCGTCTCGGATGCCCACTATGTTCCATTACCTCATTTAATCTTGGGCGGTGGCTCTGTTGAGGAAGTCCGAATAGCCCATTTCACAAGCAAGAAAACCGAGGCTCAGAGAGGGGGGAGGAAATGAACCGGCCACTCTGCAGGTAACTGGGGGAGCTGGAACTCAAGCCCTGCCGCCCGCCCCACCGTCCCAGCCTTCTGGACTCAGCGATGTCGTCTGGTACAGCTCTCAGCACCCACCTGGTCCTAGCCAAGGTCCCTCAGCAGGGAGGGTCACCACACCTGGATGTGCCCAGGTGCACCGGCTGCTGGCCGCCCCTTTACCACCCCGCCAAGTCCTGAGCATGTGTGTTCTGGCTCCCGACAGAGATGGCTCTTCCTGGCCCCTGCTTCCCAGCCCCAGAGAGCGGCAGAGAGCAGGTGACCTGGGGACCAGGGCCAGGGGTGTAAGACCTGCTGTAAATAGTACAGTTTCCAGAATTTTAAAGAATATGACATTTGAATCATTTACATCTTGCCACGCAGAGTTACAGGGTGACTAAAAACGCAGAACGGCGGAAGGCAAAGCTGACCCGCCAGCACCCTGACCACCCCTCCCTGTCCAGAGCACCCCCTTCCCGGTCCTGTGCTCACTGCAGCTCCACTTCCCGGCTGATGGGATGGAGCACTGTTTCTCAAGCTAATAGTCATTTCCATTTCCTCCGGAGGCTGCCTGAGCCCCAGGACTATTTCTGAAGTCCCCGGGAGCCAGCCTAGACAGGAGATGGAGGGAGGCGGGGGCCACCGGAAGAGGACTGGACACCAGGGGGGACTGGGCAAGGAGAAAGCAGCAGAGGAGGAGTCCCCTGGAGCCTGGCCACGCCCCTCCCGCAGGACGCCCACCCCTCCCCCTCCCCCAGGTTTGCCAGGCTTGGGAAGCCCAGGGGGCCCCACCTGTCACCAGCCAAGACCCCACACTGCAGACCTGGGTCCCCAGACACCCAAGGAAACCGACAGTGGAGAACAGGGGTCTCCCGGCAGAGGCAGACTGATGGTGGGGTGCACACAAGGCCCTTTCTAGTGGAAACTGAGGCCCACTTCCCAGCCCCCCACCACCACCAGGCCAGGAGGTGGCCAGAGGGTAAGCCAGCAGGGGCCGCCATGGCCGGTGGGCAGATGCCCCCTGGGAGATTTGCTGCTGCCCCTGATGAGAGGCGCGGGTAACTGAACATGAAGCAAGAGACCCTCTCTGTGTCCAGTGGGCCCTGCTGGAAGCCGGGCTCTGTCCCTCTGCCTCACCCTGGCTCCTCTCCATCTGGTCACCCTGACATTTCTGAGGCTCGCAGAGAAGGTACTTGGTTGCCACCCTGAAATTGGGGAGAGACCGATTCTCCGGCTTTTGTCAGCGGCAGCCATGGATCATCAGGAGGCTCTCCTCTGCCTCCCCCTCCCCCTCCTCCCCCTCCCCCTCCCCCTCCCCCTCCTCCCCTCCTCCTCCTCCTCCTCCTCCCCCTCCCCTCCTCCTCCACCCCTCCTCCTCCCTCCTCCCCCTCCCCTCCTCCTCCCCCCTCCCTCCTCCCCCTCCTCCTCCTCCCCCTCTCCCTCCTCCCCCCCCCCCTCCCCCCCTCCTCCGCCCCTCCTTCTCTTCCCCCTCCTCGCCCCCTCCCTCCTCCCCCCTCCTCCTCCCCCTCTCCCTCCCCTCTTCCTCCTCCCCTCCTCCTCCACCCCTCCTTCTCTTCCCCCTCCTTTCCCCCCTCCCTCCTCCCCCCTCCTCCTCCCCCTCTCCCTCCCCTCCTCCCCCTCCCCTCCTCCTCCCCCCCTCCTTCTCTTCCCCCTCCTTTCCCCCTCCCTCCTCCCCCCTCTTCCTCCCCCTCTCCCTCCCCTCCTCCTCCTCCCCTCTTCCCCCTCCTCCTCTCCTCCTCCCCCTCCCCTCCTCCCCCTCCTCCTGCCCTTCCTCCTCTCCTCCTCCCCCTCCCCTCCTCCCCTCCTCCCCCTCCTCCTGCCCTTCCTCCTCTCCTCCTCCCCCTGTTCCTCCTCCCCTCCTCCTCCTCCCCTCCTTCCCCCTCTCCTTCCTCCCCCTCTCCCTCCCCTTCTCCTCCTCCTCCCCCTCCTCCTTCACCCCATTATCAATCTGCTGGTCCCTGGGGTGGCTCCTGCAGCTCCCTTGGCCAAACGCAGAGATCACTAATGGACTGGCCACTCGCTCAAAGACCCCCACCCCAACACCAGCCTGCCCCCGTGGCCCGTGACACCGCTGGAACCTGTCCTCAGAATCCCTCCAAGATTATGGGACATTAACACCCCAGGACGCCGTGCCCAGGAGGGGCAGGTGAATTTCACTTGAAAACGAAAATCTCACAAGAAACGGGATTTCATGAGATCGATGCAAGTGATGGTGGCGTGTGGCCAGCGGAGGGACCAAGCCAGCCCCTGCCACTCATGTCCCACACGCCCCCTCCCGGGTGCACGGTTATGAGCAGGTCCTTAACCTCCCTGTGCCTCAGTTTCCTCGCAGCGTGTGCTGATCTCCGACCCACACTCTGCTAGGTGGGGTTGCAGGTGGATCACACCAGGGATCACACAAGAAAGCTCGGCGCACAGGCAGCCTCCAACACACGCTGCTTATCAGTGGCGGTGTAAGGGGTTAAGCCCCTCAGTGATCAACAAAGAGAAAAGCAATGGGGATGGTGAATAAGCACCAGAGAGGCCCTTAGGAAAGCTTCCAAAGCCCTCCAGCCTTTTTTGCAGAAATGACCCCCTTTCCAGTGGCTCTGTGACCATCTAATAGGAAGTGAGCATTAGGGCCCCCGTCAGAAGAATCCCACACGGAGGAGAAAAACGGGACTGGTTCCTGGTTCATTCTAACACACACGGTGCATGATCTAATTATGATAACAGGGTGCTGAACAGAGGACACGATTATTGCCGTCGTTAGAGCATTTAATGTTTTGGTGACAGATGGTTCTGGTCCAACAGGGCGAGTGTGTGTCGGCGACATAGGACCCATGGACTGGTACCCGTGTGGGTGACTGGAAGCCAGTGACATAAATACATGTGTGGCCCCGAGGCGGCCCAGGCCAGGACAGAAGTCCAAGCAGCTTCTAAAGCCTCTTTCTTTGGGTGAATAAGTGTTTATGTGATGAGTGAATACTGGTTGTGTCAGATACTGTGCCCGCGGCTGGGGACATGGGTAAATAAATGGGCAAAACCCCGACCCTCTGGGCTGACCATCGGGTTGGTGGGGAGGCCGGGGGAGGGGCTCTACTCCACGGGGACCCTGAGGGGATCTCTAAGTAAAGTTAATAAGTAGCATTGAGAAGGGGGTGTGCTGCAGGGAGAGAAAAGGGGGTCAAGGGCCAAGGCAGGGAGAGCTGAAAGAATGAGCCCTGAGGCTGTGCAGGGAACAGCATTCCAGAAGAGGAACAGCCAGGGCCAAGAGGCCAGCGGTCCCACGCGTTTCCCCGACAGCCCAGGCCGAGGGGGCACAGTGGGCTCAGGGGTCCAGTTTCACAGACCTGGCAGGACCGCGCTTCTTGCTGGACTCAAGGCTCAGGGCAGGCTCTTGAGCACAGCAGGCAGACATGGCAGGCCCGAAGGGACAGGAGAAGAGCCCCAGGAGGGACCCAGGCCGCTGGCCTCCGTGGTGGAAGGGCGGGGCTCCAGGTGACCGCAAGGCCTGGGGTGGGCTGGGCGGGGCGTGGGGAAGGGCGTCCGGGGAGTCTCAGGGTTGGGTTCAGGGCCATCTAGGCCCAGACCTGGACCTCGGTAGGGTCCCCCAAACTGAAGTGTCGCTGCCCACCTGTGCCAGGCGCCCCCGTGGCCCGGCGCCCAGCGCAACCCCTCCCCGGGCCGCCCTGACCTGGTGCCTAGTGAGACCTACTGTACGCCCGAGGACCTCCTGGAGCCCACGCAGGCCGGTGACCAGGGAGCTGCCCAAGAAACCCAGGAAACGGAGGCGGCCTGGAGCCTCGTCCCCCTCCGTGGTCTGCTGTCTGCCGTGTGGGAGGGACCGGCTCTGGGCTCCAGGGGACACCTTCCATGCCACAACCGCAGCCTCCGCTCTTCCACCAACCGCCCTGTGGCTTGGACAGTTCTTCCCCCCCAGGGTCACTGTTCCAAGGTGGGTTAGCTGGGCTCTTCAGGGCTGTGCTCAAAAACTTCTGTGCAGATACTGCCATTTCCAGAACGTTCTGTGGCCTCTGTAGGAAAGGGAAGGAGGACACTGCTCTCTCCACAAGAAACCTCCCCAGTAGCCAGCCAAGCCGCCCCCAATCCTGCCAGTGGCAGAGTTCACTCCATAACCCATTTCCCAAAGGAGGAGATGGGGGCTCGCAGTGTTAGAATAAGTGACCCAAAGTTTCCCAGCTACTCTCCTCTTTGCTGTGTGGCTTTGGGCAGGTCAATAAACCTCTCTGATCATGGAGAAGTTCTTTTACCCCTAGTGCGCCCTGGTTTTCAATTCTGGAAAATGAAGTTTCTGGCACCTATTCATACTCAAAATACAGACAGAGTTTCTGGGGCTTTTAAATTTTCATCACTTTCGGTGTCACTGCCGTGTGATTACAGATCCCTGTGAGGGACTCCTTCGACATTCAGTGAGGAGGGAGGGAAGGAAGGAGTGAATGCTTGCCTTGTCTCTGGAGGAAAGTTCTGGAACGCAGAAGGGGCCCAGGTGTGTGAAGGGCATTTAACCACAAACCTGAGGGCGGGGAGCCCGGGGCACAGAAGGAAGGGGCCCACACTGTAACCACAGGGTCCCCCACCACTCGCCAGCCTCTGCCTCCACCCCAGAGTCCCCGAGTGGGAGGCCACTGTGTCTGATGGATGGCCAGGCAGACTGGAGGTCAGCCGCTCACTCGTGGTCCATAGAGGGACCCGTAACACACAGACCCCAGGACGCCTTATTACACTTCTAATTTGTGGGCTCCTTGGAGGAGTCCTCACGGACAACACGCCAGTAAATCCCAGGTTAGAAGGGGTCCAGCAGCGGCACCCGGGATGGTGCCCGCTGAACCTTTGAGACAGTCTAGCAACCGTCACCAGGAGACAGACTGCTAAAGGGATTCTGATAACAACTGGAAATCAGTTGACGGGACGGTCTTCCCTGCTCCAGCTGGGTTGCAGGGAGAGAAACTGCCACTCGTGTGCGCTGACGGGGCTGACCACAGGCCCTTTGCACTGTCTCCTTTCAACCTCTCCTCCAGCTCCTGTCGTAGCTGCTATCATCCCGCTCCACAGAGGAGCTCTCAAGGCTGGTGAGACTCGGCGTCCTGCTGAAGAGTCACACAGGGACCCAGCAGTCTATGCCACCGATCACTGCACTTCTCTGGCCTCGGGTCCAAAGCCGGCATTTCACTGAGTTTTCACAAAGCTGAGACCCAGTGATCCACCTGCAGGGGAGCAAGGCAGCGGCTGAGCCCAGGAGGCGGTGCTGGGCCTGTGTCCTGGGGCCCCGCAGAGACGCTCCCCAACCCTCAGCCCTGGGCGCCCCATTCCTGTCTCTGCTGCTTTATCCCATAGCGCGACCCGCCTGCCCCATGGGGAAGGGGAAGCTCTGCGGGTTCACAGGCTCTGTCCACAGGCTCCCAGGGACCCAGGGACCTCCAGGCGCCCCCAGGGCTGGGGACGAAGGCCCCCATGTGGTCTCTAGGACCACGCGTGCTGACCACGTCCTCTTCCTGGGGCTGCGGGGAGCCAGCCAGCCTCCTGCGGCCCCGGGTCTGCAGCGCGTCTCTCCCTCCTCTGCCCTGGGGCCTGGTGGGGGACCACGTGCTGGGTCACGTGTGTGCACAGGACGCGGGATGTCAGGACTGCGAGACCCTGTCACCGAGGCCACTGGGGTCTAGTCTGTGGCGTCCTGCTCCTCAGGGTCCCTCTGTCCTCACTCGTCTTCCGGGCCGCCCGCCCACATGGTGGCCCCTGTGTAGTGGGCACACAGACGAGGGCAGCACCCGTGGGAACACCTGTGGGAACACCCGTGGGAACACCTTGTTATAACTGTGGGAACACCCGTGGGAACACCCGTGGGAACACCTTGTTATACCTGTGGGAACACCCGTGGGAACACCCGTGGGAACACCTGTGGGAACACCCGTGGGAACACCCATGGGAACACCCGTGGGAACACCTTGTTATACCTGTGGGAACACCCGTGGGAACACCTGTGGGAACACCCGTGGGAACACCTTGTTATACCTGTGGGAACACCCGTGGGAACACCTGCGGGAACACCCATGGGAACACCCGTGGGAACACCTGTGGGAACACCCGTGGGAACACCTGTGGGAACACCCGTGGGAACACCTTGTTATACCTGTGGGAACACCCGTGGGAACACCTGTGGGAACACCCATGGGAACACCCGTGGGAACACCTGTGGGAACACTGGAGGGAACACCCGTGGGAACACCTGTGGGAACACCGGAGGGAACGCCTTGTTACACCTGGGGAAACACCCATTGGAACCCCTTATTACACCGGGGGACACCTGTGATGATGCCTGTGGAGATACCTGTAGGGATACTGGGAAAATTCCTGTGAGAACACTCAGAGAAACTATGGAAATACCTGTCAGAATCCTCTGGGACACCGGGGGGACACTGTGGACCATCTGTGGGGACACCTGGGGGGACTCCTGGGGGAGCAGCTGTGGACCTTCTGTGTGGACACCGTGGGAACACCTATGGGCACCTTGAGAAGCCCCTGGGGACAGAGGCGGGGCCATCTGGGAGTGCCTGCGGGGAGCCAGGCAGGAGACCTCTGCCAACACCTGAGGGCACACCTGCGGGGAGCTGCGAGGTCGGAACAGCTGTGGGAGCGTGGAAATCTCTTTCCTGGAGAAAGTAGCCCTGAGTCTGCTCCCGCCAAGAAGCTGTCGATCCCGCCTGAGTGTTCTCCACAGTGCATGTGTCCCACGGATCTCCAGGAAGGACCCGGAAACCCTGATAGTCCACCCACAAGCCACCTGGTATCAGGCCCCTGGTGTGTCCCCTGAGTGGCCTGGGGGAGAACTCAGCTCGAGGGACAGGACCAGGAGGGCAGGTGGCCCTCTTGGAGTGGAAGGCAGCTCAAGGTCCGAGGACACCTGCAGAAATGGCAGTCGGCGGGTCGGAGCAGTTCATCGCGAGCCATTTTTTGGACAGTAATGAGGCCATTCCTGGTTCATGACAATAAAACCATGTCATCTGCATAGAAAGGAATGACTGTCCCTCTCCCATAGCAAAGGGCGATGCCACTCCTCCCGAAATCTTTCAAGTCATGAACAACCGTTAAACGGAGCAGGACCAAAGCTCGTGGCTCCTGTGCTGATTGAAATCGTTACCTGGTTCATCCGGACACTCTCCCCCGCCCCAGACCCGGGCTCATGCTGTTAAGGTCCCGCGCTGCCTAAGTACCTGCGGCAAGGTGGGATTGCTGCTGAGCTCCTGTCGCTGAGCCCATAATTGGTTTCTCTCCACATAATTAGTTTCTCTCCACTGAGTCAAAGGCCAGAATCAGTCACGGCTGTTGTAATTCTTATATTGTTCCTGACAAATTTTTGCACAAGTGGTATGTATAAAAAGGTCAATAGTGTGGAATAAATGTACCGCAAACCCAGGGGCTCCTGATATAAAATATCAACCTGAGAAGCCCAGGCTTACAATTTTCAAAAGAAGAAAATTGGAAAATGGTTTAGTTGGAACTTCAAATAAGCCGATGAGTCTATCATTTGGGAAGAAATAAAGGATGAGCCTCTTACAACTTGGGATAATCTACCCATGGGGTCGGTCTGCACAAAATCACACAGGTAGAATTAAAGAAAGTCAACACCCTGGATATTGAACCCTTGAAATGTGACAAGTCCTAGTTAAGTTGTGAAACATAAGCGACGCATTGGATTTCAAGCAGTACAAACAAAGAATACAAAAATAAAATGTCACTAAAAAGAGAATGCAAAATAGCTCAGTCATAATTTTATATTGATTGCATGTTGAAATGGTAATATTTGGATATTTTGTATGAACAGAATATATTATTCAATATCTTAGCCCGTTTTGTGTTGTTATAACAAAATGGCTGAGACTGAGAACTTGATAAAGAGGTTTATTTGGCTTTCAGTTTTGTAGGCTAAAAGTCCAAGATTGGATAACCCCATCCGGTTGACCTCTGGTGAAGGCCATCAGGCTGCATGATCAGGTGGTGGATGCCATCACATGGGATCAAGAGAGAAAGAGAGAAACCACACAGCAAAAGAGCAAGTTAAGAAAGCCACGCTCACTTTTTAACCATCTGAGAGGAGGCATGAGTCCCTTCCAAGACGGTGCCCTAGTGACCTGATCACTGCCCATAAGGTCCCTCCTCTCCACTTCTCAATGCCATTACATTGGTGACCAAGCCTCCGACACATGGACCTTTGGAAGACGAGCTATATTCAAACCATTCCACCCAATCTGATGCCATCTTTTTATTTTTCACTTTATTTTTTAGCAGTCCTGGGGATGGAACCCAGGGCCTTGTGCGTGCTGGGGCAGATGCTCTACCACTGAGCCACATCCCCAGCCCACTTTTTATTTTTTACTTTTTTATAAAGTGACTGCTGGAGAATTTGGATTCATTTGCACGCACACCACAGTAGACACCTCCAAGATGGCCCCAGTGGTGGCCTCCCCCCCCCCCCCGCCCCGGCACGCCCAGCCCTGAGGAATCCCTGCACACTGTGTCAGCGTGGCTCTGTGACCAGGAGCACCCCCCAGAAGTGATGATCTGTGTGTCACCTCAACTGGGCGAAGGATGCCCAGGTAGCTGGGGAAGGTTCTTTCTGTGCGTCTGGAAGAGATTTCCCCTGCGAGAAGGGGATCCCACAGACACAGAGGGAAAAACGGGAGAGGGAGGTTACGGGAACTAACGCTACCAAATCGGGCTGTGCCCGTGAATGAGCAGACGCAGTGAGCTCACTTGGGCACACAGTCATCATACGCTCGAGTCAGAACAGCAACAAAGATTCTTGGATGGCAGCTGCCGTTGAATCTGCTGAGGGTCCAGGCAGAATGAAAAGGGCCGTCTCTCTCCACCTCCCCCCACCCTGGGGCTGGACAACCATCGTGGACGCCCTTGGACGTCAAGCTCCTGGCTCCTGGGTCTTCAGACTCTGGGACTTCGTGCCAGTGCCCCAGCGGCCCCCACCCAGGACAGTTCTCAGACTTCAACCTCAGCTCAGACGGGGTCCTGGCTCTCCTGGGTCGACAGCTTGCAGTGGCAGATTGTGAGACAACTTGTCCTCCACGGTGTCGTGAGCCATTCCGTCAATCAATCAATCAATACGCCTACCTTTGGTTCTGCTGCTGGCGAGGACCCTGACCAACACAGCATGTCACCCCCAGATTCGCTCATACAAGTTGCCATGGCGCACCCCCCACACCGGCTCTGTGGTCAGCTGCCCTCTGAAGGGTCCTCCTTACCAAGAACCTGGGAGGTCTCTATCCAGGAGCCAGATCCTGCTGCCCCGTCCAGCTCCAGATGCCTGCAGCCCAGCCTCCATCTGGGCTCTGACCTGACCTCAGGAGAGGTCCACGTCCCAACCTCCCAGTGAAGCCCCTGCAGAGTCCTGTCCTCAGACATGATGAACATTCATTCTCAGGTAAGGTACTACAGAGCCAAGACAGCTAGTTCACGCGCGTTTGATTTCTAGTGAATGACATGGATCTCGGGCTGAAAAAATCCCTAGCAATCCGAGAAATGCAGATCAGAGCTGCCCTGAGACTTCCTCTTGCTCCGGTTAGAATGGCAGCATCAAGGATACACTCACACACTGTTGCTGGGACTGCACATTAGTATAACCCGGTCCCCAGCAGCCGAGAACTTTGGAAAGCAGTATGGAATTTCCTCAAAAGACTGGGAATGAAACCACTGTATGATCCAGTTATCCCACTCCTTGGTATTTTTCCAAAAGAAATAAAATCATTTTACTATTGTCA
Source organism: Marmota monax (assembly GCF_021218885.2). Classification (NCBI taxonomy): domain Eukaryota; kingdom Metazoa; phylum Chordata; class Mammalia; order Rodentia; family Sciuridae; genus Marmota; species Marmota monax. Next base: position 7,958,633 of record NW_026695202.1, read on the forward strand.
TAAATACAGACCAATACTTATAGAGGCTCCATTCACCCTAGCCAAGTTATGGAACCAGCCCAGGTGCCCATCAACAGATGAATGGGTAAAGAAAATGTTGTACATATACAGAATGGAATATTACTCAGCCATAAAGAAGGATGGAAGTATGTCATCTGCGGTAGATGGGTGGAACTAGAGAGCATTGTGTTAAATGAAATAGGCCACATTCAGAAGGTCAAATGTTTTCTCTATTCCTAGAGGAATAAAGAAGGAGCCCTCACAAAAATAGAAGGGAGAAATAGAATAGAGGAAGGGGATGGAGAGGGAGGAGGAGAGGTTATGGGGAGCTGCTGGGGAACCAACTCTTCCAAATTATGCTGTACCTGAGTGCAAGTATACCACAACAAGTCTCACTTATGTAGGTAACCATAATGCACTAATCCAAATAATAATGATAATAGAAAGGAGATTGGTAGAGTAGAGCAACGGACCTGTGAGAGGGAGGAGGGGAGGGAAAAGGACGGGACTGGGGAATCAACCCCACTACCGTGTGTGATTACAATGCACCAACAAAAAGTGAATTAATTGACTTTTTAAAAAGCAAGGTTGTAGTGCTGATTCTCAGCCTGCCTGCCCACCAGAATCGCCTGGGAAACCTTTGTAGGCTAGTGCTGCCTCCCCAGGGGAAGTGCAGTCTGTTTGTACCAGAGACGCCCACACAGCCAAGTTCGCTGCAGCCCGGTCCCCAGCAACCAAGACATAGGGACAACCTAGGTGTCCATCAGCCAATGCAGAGATCAAGAACCAGGTGCACAAACACAACGGAACACTACCCAGCCATGAAAAAGGAAGAATCCTGTCATTCAAAACCACGTGGACAAATCTAGAGGCCATTGAGGGAAATGAACCAGGCACAGAAAGACAGGACCACATGGTCTCAGATGGACCTGAGAGAGGTAACATCCCACAGAAGCTGAGAGTTGAACAGGGGTCACCAGGGGCTGGGGAAGGCCAAGGGAGGGGGGGATGCAGAGAGGGTGGTCAGTGGGACCAAGTTACAGTGACGTGCAGCCAAGGTGGGGACCACCCTGTAGGGAAGAGCCCCTTGATGTGACCATGCCAACTTCTACATGTCACCCAGGCTCGGCCAGTGATGTCACCTGGGAGTCTGCTAGAAATGCTGAGTCTCGCCCCCCCCCCCCCGGGGTGGACAGAATCAGAGGCCTCATCTCAGTGAGACTCAGGGGATCTGGACGGGCTCTGAAGCCTGAGAAGCACGGATTGGGTCTCGGCCAGGACGGGGACCTCAGGAATCTCACGCTCCAGATTCCTGCTGAGGGTGAGGAGTCCTACCGGCTGTCCTCCTGGAGGGTTTCAGGTTGTGCGTGAGCTTCCCCCCGGGGGCCTGTGGGCTGGGGGCTGACCATAAAGAACTTGGTGAGGATTCCCAGGAAGAGGGGGAGGGGGAGGGGAGGCAGAGGGAGAGGGAGAGGAGGGGGGAGGGGGAGGGGAGGGGAAGGAGAGGAGGAGGGGGAGGGGGGAGGCAGAGGGAGAGGGAGAGGGAGAGTCTACACCGGGGAGTCACCCACCAGGAGTCCTACCAGCACCCGCCCCATCCAGGACTCACCTGAACTAACAGCAACACCTTCCAACTGTGCAGAGGGGACTTAGTCCAACCAAGACAGGCGCTTCCCCAGGGGATTTCCCGGAGTGACTCTGCTGATCCACAGTGGCCACCTGGGCCACCTCCTTCAGTACTAAACCCCCACATAGCACCCCCACAACAAGGGCCAAAGTAACGAGGACACTGGTGCCACCTACAGCTCTGCTCCCCCCTCGCTCACCGCCCCGTCAGAGCGTGAGGATGGTCGGACTCTCTGTTCATTTCTCGTGTTTTCTTTTCCAGCATTCTTCTTGATACTTGCTGTTTCTAGATATGCATGACAGTAGGGTGAATTGACATATTCCACATACAAGGGGGCAACCCATCCCAAGTTGATCCCATTCCTGTGGTTGAACGTGATGTGGAATTTCACTGGCCGTGCACTCACTATGGACATAGGAAAGTCACGGCTGATTCGCTCCACTGACTTTCCTACTCCCACCCCTCTCCCTTCCCTTCCTTCCCCTTTGTCTAATACAGTGAACTTCTAGGCTTCCCCTCCCTACCTCCCTCATTATGGGTCAGCTTCCGCACATCAAAGAGAACATGGGCCTTGGGTTTCGTGGGATTGGATTATTTCATTTAGCATGACAGTGTCCAGTGCCATCCATTTACCAGGAAATGTCATAATTTCATTCTTCTTTATGGCTGAGTAATAGTCCATTCTGTGTATACACCACATTTTCTTTATCCATTCATCTGTTGAAGGGCACCTAGGTTGGTTCCATAGCTTGGCTATTGTAAATTGAGCTGCTATAAACATTAATGTGTCTGCGTCACTGTAGTATGCTGATTTTAAATCCTTTGGGTATAGACTAAGAAGTGGGATAGCTGGGTCAAATGGTGGTTTGTTAAGGAATCTCCATACTGCTTTCCAGAGTGGTTGCACCAGTTTGCAGTCCTACCAGCAATGTATGTGTGAACATTTCCCCCTCATCCTCTCCAACATTTATTGTTGCTTGTATTCTTGATGATTGCCATTCTGACTGGAGTACAATGGAATCTCGGTATAGTTTTAATTTGCATTTCTCTAATTGCTAGTGATGTTGAGCATTTTTTCATATATTTGTTGACAGATCATATGTCTTCTTCTGTGAAGTGCCTGTTCAGTTCCTTGGCCCATTTATTCACTGGGTTATTTGTTTTTGTTTGTTTGTTTGTTTTTGTTGTTGTTGTTTTGGTTTTGGTTTGGTTGTTTTTTGGTGCCAAGTGCTTTGTGTATCCTGGAGATTAATGCTCTCTCTGAGGTGCAGGTGGCAAAGATCTTCCCCCCATTCCATAGCCTTGATTGTTTCCTTTGCTGTGAAGAAGCTTTTTAGGTTGATGCCATCCCATTTATTGATTCCTGATTTTACTTATTGTGCTTTAGGAGTCTTATTGAGGAAGTCTGTTCCTGAGCCAACATGGTGGAGAGTTGGGCCTACTTTTTCTTCTAGTAGCTCAGGGTCTCTGGTCTAATAATTCCAAGGTCCTTGACCCACTTTGAGGTTTGTGCAAGGTGAGATATAGGGGTTCTATTTAAATCTACTACCTATGGATTCCAGTTTGACCAGCATCCCTTGTTGAAGAGACTATATCTATATATGTTGGTTAAGTCTACATTATAATTGTATTCATTAGTTCTGTATCTTCTTTATTTAGTTTTTGTTGGAGGCTCTATCTACTGATGAGAGAGGCATGTTAAAGTCACCCAGTTCATTGTGTTGTGGTCTATTAGATTCTTGAAGTTGAGAAGGGTCTGTTTGACATATGCAGGTGCTTCCACTGTTTGAGGCATAAATATTATGATTGTTATGTCTTGCTGATGTGTAGTTCCCTTAAGCTGTATGAAATGACCTTCTTGTTCCCTTCTGACTAACTTTGGCTTGAAGTCCACTTTATCTGAAATGAGAATAGAAACCCCTGCTTATTTACGAGATCCATGTGAATGATATGTTTTTTTTTTTCCTTCAATCTGTGTATGTCTTTACCTATGAGGTGAGTCTCCTGGAGACAGCATATTGTTGGGTCTTGTTTCTTAATCCAATCTTCTAGTCTTTGTCTTTTGGTTGATTAATTTAGGCCATTTACATTTAATGTTATTATTGAGATATGAATTTTATTCCTTGTCGTTTTGGTTTATTCCTGGTTTTTAATTTGAATTAGTTTCTCCTTTGATGGACGATTCTTCTAGTGTAGTTCCTCCCTTTGCTCTTTTTCACTTTTCTTTTTCATTTCTTCTTCATGAAATAGCATATTGCGTATGTTTTGTAGTGCAGGCTCTCTAGTTGTGAATTCTTTTAACTTTGGTTTATCATGGAAGGTTTTTATTTCATCATCAATTCTGACCCTTACTTTTGCTGGGTATAATATTCTTGGCTGGTATCCATTTTCTTTCAGAGCTCGGTTGTATATTATTCCAAGACCTCTTACCTTTGAAGGTCTGGGTTGAGAAATCAGCTGAGATCCAGATTGGTTTCCCTCTAAATGTTACCTCTTGTTTTTTCCTCTGGCAGCCTTTAAAATTCTATCCTTATTCTGTATGTTAGGCATTTTCCTAATAATGTGCCTAGGTTGGGGGTCTGTTGTAATTTTGTACCTTTGGGGTCCTGGTAAGCCTCTTGTATTTTATTTTCCATTTTGTTCTTTAGGTTTGGGAAATTTTCAGATATTATTTTATTGAAAAGATTATGTGTTCCTTTGGTTTGTATCTTGGAGCCTTCATCTTTCCCAACAAATCTTAAGTTTGGTCTTTTCATGTTATCCCATATTTCTTGGAAGTTCTGTTCATGGTCTATTAACATCTTTTCCCCTTGGTCAACTTTATTTTCTCAATTATATATTTTGTATTCATTGCCTGAAACTGTGTCTTCTAAGTGGTCTAGTCTATTAGTTTCAATTGAATTTTTAATTTGGTTTACTGATTCCTTCATTTTGAGGATTTCTGACTGATTCTTCTTCAGGATCTTTCACTTCTTGTATTTTCTCTATGACTTCATTTCTCACATCATTTCTTACCTCATAGATCAGTTTAACCATGAATTTTCTGAATTTCATCTCTGACATTTCCTCTATAACTGAGGTGTCAATGGGGTCTACTGTTGGGGTGGTCTGGGTTCTTTGGGATGGTTTTTCCTTGTTTCCTCATGATGTTCGGTGTCTCCCCATCTATCTAGATGGGCCTGATGCTGTAGAGTTTCTACCTGGTGAGTGTATAGTGTCCCTCTATGTTACTAGTACCTCACAGATTGGAGGAAGGGGACCTAAAGACAGCAACAATGTATGCAGACAATATATAGCAGTAGACTAGGTGCTTGCTTCCCATTCTAATATTTAGTGTTAATTGGTACAATATGTAGGGAGAGTAGGATCAGCAATTTCCACCAGAAAAAAAAAAACAGTAAATAATCATGCATTACATTTGGCTTAAAATCAAACAACTGGTGTTGTCTATGCCTTCCACCGTACTAATTATTGCTGTGACCTTGGTGGTAGGGTAGAGGTCATATACCTCAATTAGTATTAAGAAGTGTTAAGGAGAGAGTTGAGCATGAGAAAGAAGAGGCAGGAGGGTGGGAAAGTGACTGCAATGTCAAAGGGTCAGAAGCTCGATGCGGTGGTGACTTAGGGTACATTGTTAGTTTGAAAGGGGATGAAAAATAGAAGAATATAAAGGAGAGAGAGAATGGAATTGGGTGTCAGGAAAACAGAGAGGGAGATGAGAGAGAGAGAGAGAGAGAGGAGGGGAGTGATAAAGATGATACAAAACAAATTCAAAATAAGCTCATCAGAAACCCTGACCCTCAGAATACAGAGCGTGGGAGAATAACACCTTCAAAAACAAAGAATGTGTAGGAGTCCTTGACTCAGTCAGTACACATCAAATCAAACAAAAACCCAGTATAGAAAAGCCAATGCAGAGGGGCTGGGATTAACCACCGGCATTAGGACCCACCCGGCTCTGATCCCTGAGCCTGCCCCTGGGATTGTGGCTCAGCGGTAGAGCGCTCGCCTAGCACGGGCAGGACCCGGGTTCGATCCTCAGCACCACATAAAAATAAAGGCATTGTGTTGTGTCCATCTACAAAAACAAAAAGAAAAGAAAGAAAACCCCAAACAGAGCAAAACAGAGCTACTACCACAACAAACAAGCAACAAGAAAAAGAATCGTGGTGGAATGTTAAGAAATCAAGGAGTCGTCTCCTCTGAGGTGGACGAAGTGGTCAGTGAGTGCCCGGATGGATGTGTGCCCTGGATCCGTTCCGTTTCTTCCTGAGGTGACCAGCGTGGGATTGGGTGGTGGGTTTAGCGTCCCTTCCTGTTACTGTGTTGCTCAGCGTGTTGAAGGTTGGGGTTCAGACTTCCCAATTTCCCTTCTTGGGAGATTAGTGTGGGCGGGCAGCAAAGCCACTGGCCACGTCTGGGGACAGGTGAGTCAGGACCAGGCACTGGGTCCCTGGGCCGTAGTGAAGCTGTGGCCTGGCACGCAGGGCTCTGGGTGGAGAGGCTCCCTGCAGGCCTAGTCAGTGAGTGGCAGGCCAGGTCAGGGGCTGGGCAGTTGGGAGACTGGGGGCTGGGGCAAAGGGCCCTGGTGGGTACTGGACTGGTGCCAGACCTGGCAGGACCTGGGGGCCCAGGGACCAGTGGATGCTGGACTAGGGAGTCAGGGACCAGGCTGGTGCCAGGACCTGGCAAGTGCTGACCCAGGTGTGCCCCAGAAACCCACTGGGCTCTGGATGACTGGCTGGGTGAGCTGAGAGCAGACCCCCCACACCCTCTTCCAACCTCCCGGCCCCTGTAGCCGGCCCCATCAGTCCCTGTGAGCAGCAGGACTCACGGAGCTCCGAGGGCCCGGCTCTCTGCAGCCTCTCCAGCCTGAGTCCCCCAGGAGAATGCTTTCCACGGGTTCAGAGAGGCCCACGAAGACGCAGCTGCAAACTCATGGACCAATTTCCGTAGGCTCCGCCATGTGCAGGCCCAAGATGGCACCTGGGTCCGCTCTTGGGGGACAATCAATAAACTCAAGACCCAAAGGTTTTTTAATATCTCATTAATGAGGCAAACGTCTCTGGTTCGGCTAGGGCAGACTGCCCCTCCTGAAAGGTCCCTGCTTAGCATCTGGACGGCCATCTTAAGTGACAGTGCCATTTTAAGAAAAATTTTGCTTTCCCACCCGAGATCCTTTCTGAGAAAGGCTCCCCACCCCCTTGTACCAACCCCACCCTTAACCACCCACATCAGGACCCACCCGGCTCTGATCCCTGAGGCTGCCCCCTAGAAGCCCGAGCCCCAGCCCACGGTGCCTCTCTCCGTCTGGCGAGAGGTGGCCTTGATCTGTCAGCTCTGACAGAGGAACTCCGTGTGGCTCTGCCTGGTCTCGTCTTTCCTTTCTCGCTCGCCGTCTCCCGGTTCCTCACTTTCCCTTCAACTCTGAGCCCCCGGGGAGACGTGGCATTCCCGCTGCTTGAGTCCCCGGCAGCTGAGCCAGGAGAAAGCGCCACGATGAATCACCTTCAGGTCACTGTCCCCAGTCTCTTAACCTGTGTGCCCTAAGCCACAAAACAAGGGCCTCTGCTCAGGAGACCAGCTCCACAGCCCCCAGAGGCACACAGAGAGTCAGGGCTGAAACATCTGTCCTGGAGGGAAGTGGGAGGGGGCGGGAGACGCCACTGTCCTCAGCTCTCAGACCCCAGTCACCACGGTTCCCACCAGGCACTTCCCTGGGAGCCCAGAAGGGAAGCCCACACACAGAGGAGGTGGGGGCGGTGGAAAGGGTCGAGGTCGGGCGGTGGAGAGGACCAAGTGAAAGCCGTGACCCTGGCTTTGGCCAGCGACTAGCAGAGGCCTGGAGTGATCCTCTGGCCTCATCTGGCTCCTGTCCCTCAACAGGGATAGCAGTGTCCACTTCCCACGGAGGCCGCGAGCACCGGCGTGGTCAGCTGCACAGCCGTCGACAAGCATGAGGAGGGTGGCAGGACAGCCCAGGTGACGGGGAGGGGGACGACTCAAAGTGACCAGTCCCTTCCTTCTCTCCTTTCTTCCTTCTCTCTACACACCTCAGAAGGACAGAAAGTCAGCGTCCCCGTTTCCCAGGAAGGCTCCTGCCCCACACTCGTGGTCACATGCACATGTGACACCATCTTGTCAAAGCAAAGGCCACTTTATGTGTCACACACCTTGAAGCAGACACTGTTGGCCGACCCCCGACCCCTGCAAATAATCACGACCTGCCTGTTCCCTGACCCCCAGGAGCTGAGCGGCAGAGTGACAGGGACAGGGGCCCACTGCGCAGGCCCCAGGAGGGAACACCAAAATTTCAACTCAGCCTCGAAACTTCATTCTTTCTGCCAGAGATGGGTTTGGTGGCAGGGAAGGGGCACGTGACACGATCCTGGACAGGGGGAAACCAGGGGAGTCTGCGAGGAGACCACTGCTCTGGGAAAGGCTGACCTCTGGGGTAGAAAGTCCAAACAAGAGTCTCCGTGGGGTTTAGTGTGAGCTGCAGCCACCAGCCGTGAGCCACGAGGGACCAGCCACCAGCCACAAGGGACCAGCCTGAAGGCGAAAGCAAGGCTCTGGGGGCAGCCTGAGTCACGACTGCCAAGAGGAGTCAGCCTGAGTGTCCGTCAACGGATGATGGACACGGAAATGTGGTGTGTTCACCACGGAAAGCTCTTGGGCCTTAAACAGAGACAGTCGCGACAGCGTGGATGAGCTGGGGGACACTACGTCTGGGCCGGGAAGGTGAGCACCACACGGTGTCAAGGACGGCGGCACTGCACATGCCAGTGAGTCCCGTGGGCCTCCCACAGGTGTGCAAATTCCGAAACACGTAGCACACCACAGACGGGGACCATTTTTATTTTTTAATCTAAAAAATAAATTAGAAATGATAATTGTAGAAAGACACAGGAAGCCAGTGCACTGGAGACGGCAGAGAAGAAGGACGACAGACCAGGCCTGAGGACGCCCCGAGCAGACCAAGAGGGTCACGCTGAGCGAGTGCCCTTAACCCTGCTTGGTGGGCAAAAAAACGAGGCCCAGATGAAAGAGAAACGGAATGTGGGCCCCACCACAAGAAGCCACCAACACACCTGCAACTGTGTGACAAGGAACTTTGCAACACCATAAAACAAATAAGACAACTTTACAGCTGACACCAAATGCTTTCTTCGCATGTTGTCCAAACATCTGTCAAAGACTGTTCCTTACTCGGCTACGGGGGACCTCAAACCACCTCGGGTCTGGAGCTGCCCGACTCTGTGATTGCTGTTTGCTCAAATGAACTCTTTAAAGGTTCTCCGTGCCTCGGGTTCACCTGCATGGAACTGACATTAGGCATCCGTTTATACATGCTGTCAGGTTCTGGATCTGAAAAGTCCCCCAAAGGCTGATACGTTGAAGGCTGGGTTCCCGCAGTGTCCAGAGGCTTTGGGAAGTGATGGGATCACGGAGAAGTTAGCCTCCTCCATAGCTGATGGCATCACTGAAAGCCAATGGGAACTGGGAGCTGGGGACTAGGGAGAGGAAGTAGTCACTGAGTCAGGCCCTCAAAGGGCATATGCTGTCCCCAGCCCCTCCCTCTCTCTCTTTCTCCTCCACCGCACCTTCCGCCATAGTGTTTCCCTCTAAAAGCAATGAAACTAGCTGACTGTGGACTGAAACCAGGAGCCAAAACTAAATCTTTTCTTCTTTAAGTTGTTTTTTCTCAGGTATGTTGTCACAGCAACACAAAGCTGACCGGCACACCTGCTCATGGTCCATCTGTTCTCAGGGCATGCTCCATGAGAATAGAGACCTTGTCTGCTTTGACTGCAACCATCCCCTGAGCACTGACTTCACTGTCTGGCACATCATGTGGTCACTTGAGAAATATTTGGCAGGTGCACAAATGAACAAATGGCTCTGACCTACCATTCCAGCCTGCTCTTCCTAAGTACCTTTTCAGGTCCCTCTCCCATCAATGAAATCAATGACCATGGCTCACAGGTCCCCGCTCCAAGTCTTTGCTCCTGCTGTTGTGACCTACTCCTTCTTCAGAGCCCAATTCAAATCCTGCTCTGAGGGTGTGAAGGGCACCGTGGAAAGGGCTGGGTAGGTGCTGGAACTGAGCACAGAGGCCCAGCTCTGCCCAAGCCTAGCTGGGAGGCCCTGGGCAAGCCCTTCGACTCAGAAGTTCAGCTGCTGCCTATGAAACATGGCCACTGTCCACCTTGGCAGGGTTTGTTTGCTCATGCGTTTTAGAGTAAATTAAATGAGACATTCAAAAGAGGGACTTGAGTGTGACTTCCCTCCTCATCCCTCCTCTTCAAAGCTCTCACAGATCCAAACAGCCACACGGCCTTTGACTCCCCCGTCAATCTAAAACCAGACAGAAACAAAACAAAACAAAACAAACAAAACAATCGGAGAGAGACTCTCCAAAGAATGACGACATTTATTTGGAAATAGCAGACGTTACCACGGGAACGCACACTCCATAGCAAACCGTGGGCATATCCAAAGAGATAGCAGCAAGGGGAATTGTCAAAGACCAACACAAGGAGGATCACATCAGACATTTTAAAACAGTTGTCCTTGACCACAGTGATTATAACCAGGATGGAGTCCATCTGAGATCCAACAGACGGCCGCTGGGCGGATGTCCCTGTGGACAATCGTCTAAGGTTGCATGGCCTCTGTGCGGGGCTATGGCTCTAGAAGCGTCTTTGTGATAAGCTGCTGTCAGGCAGCCACAACCTCCTGGCGTTATTAACTTTTTGGTGTTGTTGGAGTTGACACAGGTGACCGTTTTGATTCTGACGACTTTCACACTTGTTTCACACCAGTGAGCCCCGCGAGGTCCATCCAGACCACTGACCTCTTGCTAGCGGGGTCCCTGGCACTTCAGGGCCTGACTTTACAGTCCCCTTGCCTCTAGAATGTGGGTTCCTCAGGGCAGGGTCCGTGTCCCCTTCCCCTACCTCTCCCCAGGGCTGGCCACTCAGGAGATGCTCAGGGACATCCGTGGGTTAAATGTGTGGGAACAAGGAGACCTGAGGCCAGGAGGGCCAGGGCTGTGGGGAGCCGGGGAGGGACTGTCTGGAGGGAGGGCTGGCGTCCAGGTCCACACCACCCAGGGGCGGCCAGAGCTTAGGCTCACCCCAGAGAGAGGCAAAACCAAAGGAAATCAGATGGGGTGTTAAACCACAGACTCGGCAACTTCCCTCTGCGCCGCTCAGTTCTGTCCAGGGAGGGGGCTGGACCAACGGTCTCCGGGGATGAGGGGCAAAGTGGAAGGGTGGGCTTTACACTGGTCAGCTCTTGGGCTCACACTGTCACTCATCTCTCTGGGCAGGTCTTCTCAGCTGTAAAAAGTTGCAAATGACCCTTAATTGATGGAGCTGCCCAGTGGATTAGAGGGGACAGTGAGCGCCACAGTCCCTGGCAGGAGGCCCAGCACTTGGAAGGCACTGAGAGCCTCCCTTCCCGCCTCTCTCCTTTGCTATCTCTGATTCTCTCCTCCCCAAGAGTCCCCATCCTCACTCTTGACCGCTCACGGCAGAGATCCACCAGGGCTGCTTCTGCTCCGGTGGAAGGAAACTTGCCGTCCCTGGGCAGTGCCTGGTTGGCCTACCCTCGTGGGGCCCGACTTCTGAGGGACTCAGCCCCTGACCGTGAAGACCACCAAGATGGTTACATAGTGGTTCATTCCCCTCTTGGCACAGAGGAAAACACCCCCGCAGTCCCCTTCCCTCTAGACAGCATCAGATGACTCCTCCTGGCCACAGAACCCCAGCAGAAGTCCTATTAACCACTTCCACTTCTGACTCATTAAATGCCCCTCCTTTGCTCTCCCCATTTCTCTTGAAGCCCACAGTTGGAAGATGGTGGTATCACAGTTTGGAAAGTCCCTGAATTGATGCCAACCACGTCACACTGGTGTAGGTGAGTGATGCCACTCCTGAGATTTTAGGGCTCACTTGTTACTGCAGCAGAGCCTAGTCTCCCCTAGCTAAATCACAGAGCCTGACTTCTGTGGGGCACAACACTTAAACCAGGACATCTTTACCTGTCCCTCCTCTCAGGGGAGTCCCTCTTTCTCTTGACTCCTCCTCCTCAGGGAATGGGGACCAGTCTTCCCCACCCTAGCTTCCTGCCTGCACCCATTGTGAAGACACTCACTTTCAGTTTGCGGGGGTATCTGTCACGGTCTTGCAAATTGGTTCCAGTGGCCAGCATAGAATTCTGGAACTTCCCAGGGGAGTTCTTGGATCTGTGACATCCATTCCACACCTTGGGCTGGGCCTCAGTGTCCCCACAAACACCATAAGGGCCTCAGAAGGGCTTTCCTGCTCTGACACTGACCAGCTGACAAGAGCACATTGAAGAGGGACGGCCACGGCTGGCATCGTCCTGCACCCAGCCCAGCCTCCTACCTGCAGGTGCCCGTAAACTCCCCTCCCCTCGCAGGATAAGCACTTGCTACAGGCCGGGCCCTTCTGCCCGCCTCCTGCTGGAACCAGCTCCCAGCCCCGCCCCTTTCTCAGATCCGCAGGCCTCCTGCCGCCACGCCCTGACACCTGCATCCCGGCCCTGGGGGTGGAGAGTTTGTTCCCTTATCAGCCCTCTTACTGACCCCTCCCTGGTTACACAGTGGTGTGGAGCAGAATTCCTGGCAAGGACGCATCCGCGACTGTCAGCTCCGGCCATCGGTCCAGTGCACAGGGAGGAAAGGTCCCCTCGGGGCTGTCCTGGAGACGGGAAAGGCAGAGCAAGCAGGAAAGAAGCAGAAGGACCCCCAAAGGAGGTGGGACACCCCAGGCCAGGTGGACAGAGCCCAGCTGTGAAGGCAGGCCCAGGAGAGGAAGCAGAGACTCCGGAGAAGGGCCAGACCCCACGGCCCCGCGACCACCTTTCCTCAGCCTCCGCCTGCAGGACGGCAGGAGCCCAGGGCCCCAGAGGCTCCTTCTGGAGTCTGGAAGCAGTAGGATTGAAGGAAGCCCAGGTTTCTGGAAAGATCCCTCAACTCTAGCACAGCCCAAGGCCAAGTGGTCACCTGGGACCCACAGGTGGCACCCCAAACTCCCAGGGGCTGGCCAGACCCCGCAGGAAAGAGCCACAGGCCAGAGAGAGGGCAGAGGTGGACACACTCCTTCCCCGTCTGGAGGCTCACCTGGGACGTCCTGCCACCCCTGCTCGACTTTGTCTCTGCATCCTCCCCTGGGCTGTGACCTCAGGGACCCTGGCCTGGGCTGGTGATTGTGAAAGCAGCCACCTCTAAGGCGACCCCAGTTTGGCAATGCTGCCTCCTGTGACTTCAGGTTGCTGAGGGCTGAGGGCCCAGGACGCGGGCCAGCTGGCCTTCCTGCAGGGAGCCGCCCTCTTGGTCCCCGGTGTATTTGGAAGTCCATGGAAGTCCCCGCAGTCACAGGATCGTGCCTGGATCATCCAACGGGAGGCTCCCCCTTCTGCAGCTCCACCTGCCCTCTGGGTCCCGCGAGGCTCAGAGAAGGAAGCACGCCACCCTCTGCGGGCACCCTCCTGGGCACACGGAGCCCGCCACACACAGCTGCCCTGGGGAGGCGCCACGGGGCGCCCTGCTCCCTGCAGGGGCATGGAGGGGAAGATCTCGGGGTGTTGTGAGGCCCCCAAGAAGCTGGGCCTGTCCTTCTCCATCGAGGCGATCCTCAAGAGGCCCACGGAGAGGAGAGATGCAGCCAGGTCACCAGGGGCCGGTGGAGGGAGCCCCGGGCAGGCAACGGTGGAAAGTTCCAGGCTGGCGACGTCCCCGCAGCACCAGCCCCCGGGTAAGTGGCTTCCGGTCATTTCTCTCCGTTCCCTGGGCTCCGAGGCCCAGCTGGGCTCCTGCAGAGAAAGCAGAAGGCAGGGCCCTGATCTCAGAGGGGCCCGGGTTCTGGGCTGGCTGCCATATATACCCTCCAATCCGACCTGGGGCTGGGTGCTGGGTGCAGAGCTCCGGGGCTCCATGTTGCAAAATGCAGGGACCGAGGCTCGTGCTTGTCACCAGCCACCGCGGAGAATGCTCTTGCCACTTACTGGCGATGTGGCGGGCACCGTCCTTTAGCTTCAGTATCATAACTAGACAGGAGAGGAACTCACGGGAGAGCTGGACAGTGTCCCCAGGTTACCTGAGGTCAGGGCCTGGCTCAGCTGTCCCCAGGTCCCTGCTCAGCCGGGCTCATGAGCTGAGCTGGGCCCGCATGGCCTCCAGTGGCTGAAGTTTTGCCCAGCGTCTGCCCTCTCTGATCCCTCCGCCAGTGGCCATCCCAAGGAATGTCCTGTTAACAGTGACCAGACAGATTTCAGAGCCCTCCTCAGAACCTGCTTGACGAGGGGCGAGTGGTGCTGGGCCGTGAGGTGGACACACACCTGCTGACGGCAATCTAGGTATGGGTCTCTGTTCTGCCCAGACCCGCTGTGTGTCCTCGCGAAGGTCCCTGTCCACTCTGGTCTCGGCTTTACCCTAGGTGAAATGGCTAACAAGAGAGAAGAAGAGAGTTGGCACTGGTGACATCTTGAGGGTCACTTGAGTCTGACAGGCCTCAGCCCTGAGCAGCTCACAGGAGGCTCCCAGCTCTCCCCCCTCTTCACGCTTAAATCCAAGAAGATTCTAGAAAGGGAGCCCAGGGGTCCTTACTGTCAGCCCTGCCTTGAACAGAGCCCCGCCCCGTGGAGCCTCCCACAGAGGAAGCTGACGGGTGCTCAGCTGCAGGCGGGGGACCTGGAAGAGAGGTGCTGGTGGCCTGTAGCTGGGCTGTGGGTGGGAAAGGGCCCCTGGCTGGATTTTCTCAGGTTCATTAACATCTTCCAGGAGGACTGGGCTTTCACAGAAGCAGTTTCACTGAGGCTCCAACCCGGGTCTCTCCTGCTGCTTCTGTGTGAAACCCAGGACCACCCTGCGCGTCACAGTGACGCAGAGAGAGGAGACAGGCCCCATCTCTCCTACCAGGACAGCTGCCCCTCCCGGCCTGGCAAAGGCTGGTGGTAGAAAGGAGGCCATTCTCCTGAGGCCTCTGCTGAGGACTCGGGCAGACCCCATGTCCTCCTGCTGCACCCAGAGCAGACCCTGGGAAGAACTGGCCATGACATTGGAGGGGGCCCCACCTCCATCACAGAACTTTCATGGCCACCTTCGCATGTCCTGGTCAGCTCTAGAACTGAAATCCTGGTGACCAGGATCACCTCTTCTGTCCTGATTGTAATTTTTTTCTTTTTTTTTTTTTTTTTTTTTTTTGGTGCTGGGGATCAAACCCAAGGCCTTGTGCATGCAAGGCAAGCGCTCTACCAACTGAGCTATGTCCCAGCCCCGACACCATTGTAATTTGAAGCTACCTCCCCCACTCTGCTGAAATTCGACATTCCAGAAAGCTTGGGGATGGTCCCACTGGTAGTTTTCAAGGTGACATTGATAGGCACGCAGGCAAAGAGGTTTCTGTGGACAGTTCTGTAGTCACTTTTACGCTAATCTTAGAGAAGCTGTTGGTGACAAAAGGTGCTGGTTATCTATCTGTAGTCGTGATGTAAGGGTTCTTTGTTTGTTTGTTTGTTTGTTTTAGTTGTCAATCACCTTTATTTATATGCGGTGCTGAGAATCTAACCCAGGTCCTCACACATGCCAGGCAAGCACTCTGCCACTGAGCTATGACTCCAGCCCTGATTGTTTGTTTAATAAGTGTATTTATTTGAGCAAAAAAGAAAAAAGTCTATTGAGGACTTATTTCAAAAATCATAACATAGACGGCTGCAAATATGTCAGACAGTCCAAAGGTAACTTGCAGAAATGGCAGATGATCTAGGGTGGCTGTGACGTGCTGTGCTGTGCGGAGGGGAGGGATTTGGGAAACCTGGCCTTGAGGCCCAGATCTGGCACCGACTCACAGGGAGACCTTGGGCAAGCCCCCTCCCTCTCTAGGCCTATCGGCAAGGCCCCTCCCAGCTCTGACCCACCCTGGCTGATTCAACCACAAACCAGCTGCTGGAAACCTTAGGGTGATTCCCCAGTGGTCATCTTCCACCCTGAGGAGGAGGGCAAGCCCTCCCAGAGCCCCTGGCCCAGCCAGTGTGGGTGGCTGATGGCTGATGCCCCTCCCATCCCCTGTCCTCCTCCTCCTTCCATGCAGTGCCCCTCAGGGAAGGACAGCAGGACTAGAAATAGCAAGGCCCTTCCGCCCCAGATCAACGGCGGAGTCAACTCCTCTTTGAATCTCATTCAGCATTTACGGGGCTACATGGAATGGCTCACAGACACCCCTTCCCATCCAAATGACGCAGGCACTTATAAAATTGCAGCATCTCGGGCCCAACCTCCAAAATCTGACTGTCCTCCAGGGCAGGACCCAGGAGCCTGTGTTCTAAGCACCATGCTCAGTGGTACTGATGTGTGGTCCACGGTGACTCTTGGAGGAGGTCTGGGCTCAGAGCAGTAAAGTGACTTCTTCCAAGCCACAGAGCCCATACGTGCAGGCTCTGAGGTCAGGCAGACTCTCCAGGCTCCAGGGCTGACCCAGGACCCGCCGGCCTTGTACCTCAGGCCAGGGACCCAGTTCCTCCCCCCATCTTCTCAGTCCCCTGGGGACCCTCATGATGGATGGGTCCAGCCCTCCCAGGTCTCAAGTCAATGGGGACATGCAAGAGGCTCTCCCCATCTGAGGTGCTGAGCCCCGCTGCCCACTCTCTCCTCTTGGGAGGCAAGCCCCCTGAGTCCCAGGACCCCCCCAAATCCTGTGACTCAATCAGGAGGAACCTCCTTTTTGTACCAGAGACCCAGGCCTTGAAGAGAGAGAGCTCATTTCTGCGTCTCTCCCCTGATGACCACGCGCAAGGAAGTCCCCACACAGGGGGAGGGGAGGGGAGACAGACCGGGAGGTTCCCGCCCAGCGGGAGCACCTGTGGGGGTGGCCAGGCCTGGGGGGAGTGCACGGGGGTCCCCTCACCTGCTCACGAGCCACCTGTTCACTCACAGAGTGAGGAGCTGCTTAGAGCCCATGTGAGGCCAAGCTGGCCCTGGAGAGGTCGGGGGACCATAGGGGGACCACCCAGGGCCACAGTGGGCTCCTTGGTATCTGAGGAAGGTCCTGCAGCAGGGTCAGCTGGCAACCTTAAGTTCTGGTGGCCATATGATCTCCGTCACAATTACCTCTGCCATCGGAGCCAAAGTGTCTGAAAACCATGGGTCAAGGAATGAGTGTGTTTGTGTTCCAATAAAACTTTATTTAAAAAAAAAGGCCACAGGTGAGATTTGACCCTCCTGTTATAGCTCAGCGACCCCAGCCCCTGACTCATTAGCATGGCACACAAGGTCCCTCTCAGGCTGACCTCCTGTCACACATCCCTGGCCCTCACGGTCATCCCTCGAGGCACATGGGCTGTCCTCTCATGTCCAGATCTTTTCTCCCTTCTCAGGGCCCACGGCTCCTCCTGCCCCTTCCTTCTCTGCACCCCACACCCGTTTCCCATGACTATGGCAACACGTCGCCGTGAGGGAGGGTCTCAGAACACAGAAATCGGGGCCTGACCACACTGCAGTGAGGTCAAGGTCAGCGTCCTCCGGAGGCTCCAAGGGCAGATCCAGTCCACACTCCCCCTGGGCCCCAGCGGTGCCAGCCGACCTCGGCCCACTCAGGCTGTGGAGCATCTGTCCCGTCTCCACACTGCTACCCTCTGCCTGGGTTGTCAGGTTGTCCTCAAAGGACAGCAGTCCAGGGTGAGTGCTTCTCAACACCCTTCATTATGTCTGCAAAGATCCTATTTGCAAATAAAGTCACACTCACTGTCACCAGGGGTCAGGTCTCGGATGTCCCTTGGTGCTCCTCACCCACTCTGCCTTCCCTGGCTTCCTGGCCCCTCCTTTGCCTCTTCCTTCTCCCCTCCCGCCCCACCGTCCTTCTCCTCTTTCTTCTTTCCTCTTCTCTTTCCTTTGTGTCTTCTCCTCCTTCCCTTCCCTGCCTGGAACCAAGCTCAGCTGCTCTGGGCACCGGGAGAGGCAGCCCTGACACAGGGCTGTCGCTGAAGCCCATGGGGTACCCTGTCACCTTGGGATTAATGGCTCTGGCTCTCAGACAGGAGACTGAGGCTCCACCGGAGCAGACAAAATGCAGAGCTGAAAGTTCATCAGTGAGGTTTGATCCCTTCAATGGCCTCCCAATCCATCTCCCAGTCTCCGTCACAAACTAACCTGGTCATGGGGACATTCCATCAGGGCTCAGGGGCACCTGGAGGCTGGTTCTAAAACTAAGAACCCTGTGGGAGTTCAAGAAAGTCCCAGGCCTGGAGACCCCTGCTTGAAAAACTGCAACTCGTTACTGTGGGTCCCCCCAAAACAGACCTGAAGGAACGGATGTGAGCACAAGCCATTGGCCTGGGGTGTGCAAGGGAGACCAGCAGGGAGATAGTGACATAATCCAGCAAGGGAAGGCAGAGTGCACGGGCGTGTCAGTACAGAGGTGACTCCATATGAGATGGAACAAGAACTCACAAGTCAGAAATTCACAAAGTTCTGACCACGGAGACCAAACGTGGAGGTCGGAAGTTGACCCAGAGCACAGAAAGCTTAGAGGTGATGAGCAGGACCCCAGAATGTCAGAGCTGGGAGAAACCTATGAACAGAGGAGGAAGCTTAGAGTGTAGCTATAACTTGTGTGTGTGTGTGTGTGTGTGTGTGTGTGTGTGTGGTGGCAGGGAATTGAACCAAAGGTGCTTAATCACTGAGGCACATCCCTAGCCCTTTTTATTTTTTTATTTAGAGAGAGGGTCTTGGTAAGTTGCTTAGGGCCTTGCTAAGTTGATGAAGTTGGCTTTGAACTTGCAATCCTCCTGCCTCAGCCTCCTGAGCTGCTGGGATTGCTGGCGTGCACCACCACACCTGGCTTAGCTATGATTTTAATTTGATTTACCCATTGCATATGTTATCTGAGCATACAACAAATACCTGCTGAACCTCTTGAGTGCCAGGCATGTCTATTGTTAACAAATCATCCCAAAACTTACTGGCTTAAAATGGTAGTTAACTGGGTGGTTCTGGCTCAGAGTCCCTCATGAGATGGCATCTGGGGTGCAGTCATCTCAAGGCTGGACTTGAATAGAGAATGTGCTTTCAAGATGGCCCTCACATGTCACTGATACTTGGAGCCAGTCGTTGGTGGAGGCCTGGTTCCTCCCCAGGCAGAGGTCCTCGCATGCTGCTTGAGCATCCTCACAACATGGCAGATGGTGTCTCAGCTTGAACATTTCAAGAGGGAGACAGCCAGGTGGCATCCACTTTGTCTCAGAGCTATTTATTTGTGCTTTGTATTCCAAAAGGAATGGGGAGCCATTTGGGGGCAGGGGGTGTTAAACAGGAAAGTGTACAGTGGTCAGTATTAATGAGAACACTTTGATTTTGATTGATAAAAATTGTCCTAGGTTAGCTAAAATGGAAAGGGGAATGTATTGCAATGAAGAAATTAAGAAGCAGTTTTCCTAACTAAGCCACAGGAAGGGCAGGGGGCAAAGCAGGGTTCGGCCATGATGGGACACCAACCCAGAGCAGCGTCCCGCCTGTCCAGCTGCTTCCCTGCCTGTTGCCTGGACTCACTGCCAGCTGCGTCCTCCAAATGGCTCACAATAGCTCCAAGAGTTGTGTCAGCCTCCAACGTCATCCCCAAGCTCTCTGAAGTCCCAAGTCCAAAAGAATCTTCTTCTTGCTGGTCCCCTTCTCCCCTGGCATTTCTTACACAGAACCCTTGTACCTCTTCATGGGCTGGTTTTAGTTTCCATATGTGGAACCCCCGAGCCTCTTTCTATACCAGGGTGTGTCCTAACGAGGTCTATTCCCCCAGACACTCCTGGGGAAGAGCCACGGTTAATAATTGGTGGGCCGGAAACGGCTCTTCCCCCTATTTGCAGGGCCCTGTGACTGGGGTATCTCTGGTATCTCTGGCCCTGTGACTAGGGTATCACTGCTCACCCAGGGATGGCCTCTTGTGGGTGCTTCAGCAGAGACAGCTCCCTGCTGGTAGGAAGGGTAACCAGACATGGATTCTCCCAAGGAAGAGAACCAAGTTCTGTGACCCTTCCTGTGCTCCACCGGAAACACCCTCCGGCCACACAGTTCACCATAGGTCAGGAAAGGGCATGGCTGCTCTTTTTTTAAAAAGGAAGAAAAAGGAAAAGACGCATACATGTGAAAATGGTGTGTGTGTCTGTCTGTCTGTGAGCACATCTGCTCAAGTCCTGAGTACATGAGGAAGCCACAAGCCCTACACGGCCTGGAGAGTGCCACCAAACCAGTCGCCCTTGGGAACAAGACCAGCACATCCAACACTGGCGCTTCTCCACTGTTTCTTTTATATATATATATATATTTCTTAGTTGTAGTTGGACACAGCGCCTTTATTTTATTTATTTATTTATTTATTTTTATGTGGTGCTGAAGATCGAACCCAGGGCCTCGCACATGCTAGGCGAGCACTTTACTGCTGAACCCCAACCCCAGCCCTCTCCATTGTTTCTCGATTTCTTCCTTCTCATCTCTTTCCACCTTATACTTTTCTTTTTATTGTTTATTTATGTGAGAAATCCCCACTTATTGCAGAAAGATAGAAAACATGCAGAAAAATGAAAAGAAAAATGGAAGCATAACTCTGCTAATAATGAGTAATCATCACTATTAACATTTTGAAAGAAGATAGACCCTGAAAATTGTTTTGAATATGGAGGCAGCTTTGTCACAAGCTGAAAGTTAGCACATAAACTTGAAATAAAGAAAAAAAAATACCTACAGTGTTTCCACGAGGATATTCACGACCGGCCTTGGGGAGAGGGGACAAAGCTTTGCAGGCTCAGGAAGTCAGGAGAATGGGCAGGTGGGGAATAAAAGGCTGTGGCCAACGTGGGGGGATCTAGAAAGGTCGGCTAAGACCGAATCACAGAAATGAGGGGTGCAGAGGGCAGATGGTTCTAGAAAGTTAGCACAGGGGAGCCTGGAATGGCACACCAAGGGGCCTGCCTTCTGCTCTGTGGGATCAAGGGAGCCCCGGTGGCCTGTGGCCCCAGCTCTGGGGAAGGGGCCAGCGTGGGTCAGCTCTGGGAGACTCCTGGCCTGCACCCGCCTTCATGTGTCAGGATGGCGGTGAGCACACCCTGATCTCCTCCCTGGTGACCCCACTGCCTTCGGAGACCAGGGCTCAGTGGGAAGGCCCCCCAGGCCTCCAGCTGTGCAGCCAGGGCCAATCATCAGACCGCGGCAAAGGAGCCGTCAGGGTGGGCGCCAGGCCCCCGGGAAAGAAGGGTTCATAATCAGGTGGCCTAACCACCTGTGTAAACTGTGTATTTCTTATGATCGATGTGCTAAATGGCTCAGGTTTAATTAAGTTCTGCTGACTTGTTCCCTTTGAAGGCTCACTGAAGTGTGATCACAACCCCCAGAATTAATAACAGGAGAGAAAAAACTTGAAAGGGGTGGCAGGTCCCCGCCGCCATCATCCTCTTTCCCTGCCCCAGGGGCCTTCGGCCAGCGGCTTCTCAGCTTCTCTGCCAAGAACCCGGTAGGGAGATGCTGAGCCTGGACGCGGGACCTTCTCGCTCTTCATCCAGTGTTCCTTCAGGACCCTTGCCTGTGGCCAAGGGTCTAATGAGGTCCCTCTGGTTCCAAAGGTCCCCATGCAGAACCGTCTTCTCTTCCCTGTCCCCACTGTGCTTTCTGCCTTCTCTCACCTGCTTCTCTCTCTTGTGACCCCCTGTGGTCTGTAACATGAGGGTCAGCCTTCCTGGTCACCTCCTGCGGTGTGGCGGGAAATCTAAGCGGCTGATCTTCATCCTTCCTGAGCCGTCCCCTTGGACACTGCTCTTCCCCCTCCCAACCTGCCCTATGGACCATATTCAGGTTGACTCTGCTCTGAGTCACCATCCAGAGCTCCTGGACACCATCCCTACCCCCACTGACATCCTCCTCCCTGGGCACAGGCACAGAGATGAGCTGGTCACCCCTCCCTGGCCTTCCCTATAATCCGTTTCCCCAAGGCCATCAAAGATGGCACTGTGCCCATTGAATAATCTCTCTCCTGAGATTCGTGGCAATGAGAGGATATTGTAATGGAAGGACGAACTTGAAGTTCAACCCAGAATATGACTTTTTCAAGAATCTAATGGGAACTCCAGTAAGGCGGAGCAGTTCAATAGAACATTCTGAGATGACGGAAATGGTGCATATCCAATATGGTAGCCACCAGTCATGTGTGGCTGACAAGCTGTGGTGAGTGGAACCGAGAACCTGGATTAGATCTGATTTAAATAGCCACTAACAGCCGCCATGGACTCTAAGGAGTCCAATCTTTCACAAGGTCTGGCCTCAGATCCTAACCTCATTTCCCTGACTCCAGGTTCAAGTCTATCTGTCTCTTGGCCTTCTTGATTGGCCTTCTCTCCAACCAACGGTTGGGGTGCTCCACCCACTGGGTGTGATCTCAGCCCTGGAGTCTGTCCCCCATGCATGCCCCTCTTTATGTTTCTCTGGCTTGGGGGTGTTCAATCTGGAATAACACCCCAGGGTGAGGGCAATCAGTATCCACTATTGACACCCCAGGAACCTATGGCCAGTCTGGGGGGAAGGGCTTCAGCACTCTGAGTCCAATTTGGGGCTCAGCCTCCACCTCCCCTTCAGTGAAGCTGTCACTACCACATTAGACACATACCATCATCAACTCTCAAAGACAAACACTTCTCCTAAGGAGGTGGATTTCCAAAGCCAATCAGATGCCATATTGAACTGTCCTGTGACCTGCCAGAGCCTTCCTCCAAGCCATCAGCCACCAGGTCATTAGGCAGAGTGGGGTTTTTATCCTTGCCCTCTCCGTCCTACCTCCCCAGATGCTCTTCTAGCCCTGCTGGGGGTGGGGGAAGCCACACGCATCTTAACAGCTGCTCCCCCAGGAACACTAATGGAAGCTTTGAAGTAATTACTTTATTGAGGAATCTCCCCTTAGTCACAAACTTCTGTTTGCCCAAGTTTCCTTCTGGGAAGATGGAGGTACTAGCTCGGCTTTGTTATAATCTACCTCCAATTTCACACCCTCTGTCTTCCATGTTGTTTCATTGCCTGTATTCTGGTCCTGCACCCCACTTTGACACACAGCATCCCCCCCCACATCCTGATATTTCCAGGGGGATTTCAACACCATGCCCCACAGCCAATCTGGGATTGCCCCTCTGTGAATGTTTTTCAACTTCCTATAGAACTGCACTCTGTTGTTGATGAGCATCTAAAATGCTGAAGGGTGGGTGGATGGGTGGGTAAATTGGTGGTTGGATGAGTGGATGAGTGAGTGGATGGATGGGTGGGTGGATGGGTGGGTAGATGGGTAGATGGGTGGTTGGGTGGATGAGTGAATGGATGAGTGGATGAGTAGATTAGTGGATGGATGGATGGATGGATGGATGGATAGGTGGGTGGGTAGATGAGTGAATGGATGAGTGGATGATTGGGTGGATGGATGGGTGGATGGGAGGAGCCCAGCCTGTTCATGCTGCACCCCTGCAGACAGGCCCTCAGTGCCTCTTCTTAGTGAGTACTCAGAAGACACACTAAGCTCTGCAGGGGTTAACACCTGCCCTTTGTCTCTACATCACTTCTGATTGGCCTCAGCCCTATTCCTTAAGCACACCATCAGCTCTAAATATAAAATATATACATATATAATATTTTTAAATTATATTTTAAAAGCAGGTGGATTTGGGGTGGGGAAAGGAGAGAAAAGGAAGGAGCAGCAGAGATCAGACTCCTACCAAAAGTGGCTGAAAGCCAATCGCTTACTCTGGTGGAAAATAATGTTTAAAACCTCACTGTTGTTCACTCTCAAGGATCTTCTAAGAGTCAGCAAAAGTGATTAAAAATATGTTAAGGAGATAAAAACAAATTTACAGCCAAACAGGGGGAGGTAGGGGGAGTGAGCCCCAGAGCCGACCATGAGGTCCCACTTCCACCGCAGAGGTCACTGCCTGGTTGTTTCTGGAGAGGAAGGCTCCCTGCTGGCCCTCTTCCTCGCCACCCTGAAGGTCTTCAGAGTCATCTTCCTGGAGAGAAGGAGGACCCTAGGAGGTCGGGGTGGCCTGGCCTTTGCCACTGGATCATTCGACTCCTCTCTCCAACCCCACTCTGAGATGGGGAGCAAATAAAACGAGGTCCAGGTTGCAGATTGGAGAAAACATGATCAGAACTCACGTCCTTCATAGCAACCAAAGAAAAAAAATGCTAGTTGATCTTTTCAGTTTAGTCAGCCCCATTTTTGTGGACTGTGCTCCAATTCATGGCTTGAGGTAGTTTTACCCCTTACTTAGGGGAAGAAGGAAGTGGGCCGGTGGGAGGCAGGGACCTCAGCTGGAGCTCAGACCCCCACCCCGGTGTCTGACTGAGACATCTGACCTGTAGGCAACTTCAGACCAACATGTCAACTGTCTTCAGAACCTGAATTTCACATTTATTCGTGTAGAGCAAACATTCCCCAAGCTCCGTGTGATGCTGGTGTCCCTCTAGTCTGATACCTCCCTGCCACCGGGAGCCCCTGTCCCGAGAGAGATGCCGGCAGGCAGGTGTGGGCCCCCTGTCACCAAGGAGCGTGTCCTCTGGGCTGAGTGTGGGTCGCCTGGGGGCAGGGGGACCTAGGTCTCCCTCATCTGGAGCACCTTTTCCTCACTGGAATGAGGACGGAATCAGGAGAGGCGAGGAGATCATCTAGAATGGTAGACTCCCCCGGCCCCACCTCGCCCGGGGCCAGCAAGGTTGGGAAGAATTGCAGGTGACCATAAGAAAGAACTCAGGTATCGAAGAATCTGTAGAATTGGATTATAAACAAGTGAGAATAGATGATCCCAGGCCCATGGGACTGTCAGAGAAAACCCCAAAGACACAGGCATGCGGTGGTGTCCCGGCTCCAACCAGGCAAGTTGTGGGGTTGGCAGAGGGATGGAGGCGGGGATGGCTGCATGGGGGTGTGACCAGTGCAGCCACATGGTCCCTGTACCCAGAGGGAGGCCCCAGAAATGGGGTTGAATGCTGTGTCCACCCTCTTGGAATCCTGAATAGTTTTCTGTCAGTGAGTCCAGTGGGACATGGCAGCGTGGGCCAGGGGCTAGGAACTTGGCACCTCAACTGTGGGTCAGTGTCTTCTGGCCACCTCCTGCTCCCTGAGAATGGGCTCTCGGCCCACTGTCCCTTGCCCCACCCATAATGCTGCCCTCTCTGTCTTGGGAAGGGTCTGGGCACAGTCTCCAGGAAGGTCAAGGTCAGGTGCAGCGTTGCAGGATCTAGCCAACTTTTCTCATGGGGCATCCATATCCTCAAGTTCCAGTGTCCTCAAGGCCCCAGGGTCCCTCTGAGGGTCTGCACTTACCGCAAGAAAACATGTGCTCAATCAGAAGAGCAAACTTCACCACCATGACAGGTCGAGAGAAGGAAAAGAGCTTTCTCTGCTTTTGGAAAAAAAAGGGGTCCCACATTTTCACGTCGTGCTGGGTGCCCCTGAGAGAAGGGAGGCTGGACAGGCAGGTCAGGCACTGGTGGGGCCCACTGCTGCGGAGCGGGGCCTTCGCTGTGTGGACCAGAGTTGGCACCCTCCTCGGTAACAGGCCAGATGGTGACTATCTTAGTCTTTGTGGCCATGTGGCCCCTGTTGTCATGACAGTGACACTGTTGTTCAAAAACAGGCAGTGCACACATCAGGGGCTAGAGCTGCGCTCTAATAAAACTTTATTTTAAAACAGACAGTGGGCCAGAGGCGGCCTTCGGACCACAGTGTGCTGTCCCCCGTTGCAGACGAGGGGAGTCACTGAGGGTATCTGAGCGCAGAAAGGCACTGTTTTACAAGGTGAACTTGGCTCCACCGTCCAGTGTGGGTGAGATGGGGTCAGCCCAGGCGAACTTTGAAAACACCAGGGGGGCTAGGGGAGAGAGAAGGGGCCCAGACTTGCAGCCGGGGTTGGAAGGGCAAATGGAGGCCGCGCCAGCCTCACCGCGGTGCTGTCCCAGGACTCCTGACACAGCTGACCCTCTCTCCTGCAGAAGGGAGGAAGAGCAGGCGCAGGGTGCGCACCACCTTCACCACGGAGCAGCTGCGGGAGCTGGAGAAGACCTTCCAGCTCACCCACTACCCCGACATCCACGTCCGCAGCCAGCTGGCCACCAGGATCAACCTGCCAGAAGCTCGGGTGCAGGTACGGCACCTCCAGCCCCAGCCCCGGCAGGGACCACGGTGACAGGCTGCGTCCTGAGCCCCTGGGGGTGCCCCTTCTGGAATTTTCCATTGGCTGCATTTCATTGGCCAAATACTATTTTTCTAGCACTGAAATCACCACCTGATGAGAAATAAGCCATCGTTATAAGGCGGTTTCTCTCCTTTTGTGGGGAGCAAATGGAGGGAGGCAGCATGCGGGCCTCTGTTGGTCTCGGCCTCTTCCTCCCCACGTGCTTACAGCTCCAGAGGTCGGTCGCCCCCGCAGCCTCGTTCAGAAACCAGGTTTTGACAGTCCAGGCCAGGGGGTGGACAAACTTCTGTGAAGGCCAGATAGTGACGACTTTAGTCATTGTGGGGCATACAGTGACTGTCAGAGCCACCGTCAAGGCCACTCTTGACATAACCATTCAAGACTGTAACCTAAAAGCAGCCATAGACACCATGAAAGCTGTGTGACTCCATCATGGATTAATCCACCGGTGGTCAGAGCCCCCATGATCCACTCACTTCCCAAAAGCCCTGCCTCTGAGCAGGGCTGCTTTAGAGACCAAAGCTTCAACACAGGAGGCTCTGAGGGCCACTCCAGATCCAATCCAGGACAGTAGGGCTCTGATAGAACTGAACACCGAACTCTGAACGTTACCTAATTTGCGTGTGTTATGAAATATTATTCTTTTGATTTTTCTCTCAACCATTTAAGACTAAAAACCATCCTCATCTCACGAGCCATTCAAAGACACGCGGAGGCCGGGTTCAGCCCACAGGTTGCCTTGGCCAAGCCCTGCTCTGGACCACAGGGGTGTGCTTTGGGGGCAGCACAGATTTCCAAAGCCCCTGGGGTCCATGGCGAGAGCCTGGTTAAGCACTGACAGTCTCATCTGCCCTCTGTCATCTCTTCCCCCAGAATGTCTGGTACTTCATCTCCGGTTACAAACACAGCCACTCCCTGTCACCAGCGGGGACCTTCCACCCTTTCTCAACTGCAAACACCAGGCCCACACACAAGGTTCTGCCAGATTCAAGGGTACCACGTGGGCACTCTCTCTAAAACAGTCTCCCACGTCATTCTTCATTTTCAAAAACCAACGCAATGCACAGGTTCTGATTCGCACTCCCAACCCGGCCCAGGCCAACTCTCCACTCTATTCCATTCCAACTCCTCTCCCCCCGGCTGAGGCCCACCCTGCCTTACCCTTCTCCTCTTTCCCCACCTGAATCTGCCCTGAAGCCTAGAATTCAACTCCTGCCTCAGAGCAATCATCAAGTTCACATGGTCACGCACCAGGACCACCGGGTGGAAAACAGCCGACGGATGGGTTTCATTGGGCCTGCACAGTATTTTAACACTTAGAAGCTTTCACATCAAGATCAACATCTTCCCCCTGGAAACTGGTTGAGTCCAAATACGGGGCTCAGGTTTCCAGGTGTTGACTGAGACAGGAGCTGAGAAGCTGCCCCCTTTAGACCACAGACCCCTCGATTCCCAATATCACCCCTGCATGGTCCCCACAGCCCTGTAGGCACCAAAGACCACAAACCGGGTCCCCTGTCAGAGAGCTGAGGTCCAGATCTAAAGAAACCCTGAATGCATCTAGCTTACAAACTGTGAAGTGCGACCGTGGGAGGGGCCATGAGGAACTCCTTCATGCCTCTCCACCTTCTCCAACCACAGATCTGGTTCCAGAATCAGCGAGCCAAGTGGCGGAAGCAGGAGAAGACCGGCAGCCTGGGCGCCCTGCAGCAGCTGGGTGAGGCCGACGTGGCCCTGCCCATGAACCTGGACGTGGCTGTGAGTGCCCTGGTCATCAGGGCAGGGGGGAGGGACCACCACCTGGAGACATCCCAGCCAGCCCCAGGTGTGAGGAAGCACCCGGGGTCGTGAGAAATAGCACAGGCAAGGAGGCTTCTGGAAGACCAGCCTGGGGCGAGTGGCTGGCCTCTGCCCCGTCCTCATCCCTGAATGGCGATCACTTCTCCTTCCTCCAGGGGGTGGAAGGTGGGACTTGTATGATATTTCACAGCTTACAAAACAAAGTCTCGGAGTAACGCGCAGGACCCAGAGGTTGGGCGTTAGCTCTAGAGTCGGACTGCCCGGGTTCAAACCCCAGCTCTGCTCAGACCCATGGTGCAGCCTGGAAGGGTCACCTTGTCCCTCAGAGGACAGTCAGTGAGATTTGACGAGGCTGAGATGACTGAGATGCGGAGAATTCTGATTCTTGGCATCCAAGAAGCGTCCCGAAACATCAGCCACCCGCGGAGCCTACATATGTTCTGGGCATACACCAGGCGCTCATCTCGGCAGTAGAGCCAGAAACAGTAGACAGCCTGCCCTGCCCCAGGGACACAGGTGTCTACAGCCACCGCGAGGCTCCGGGGTGGAACTTTTTCATGCACTTATTTCTTTTGCTGCTGCAGAGACCAGGATCCGACTAATGATTCTAAGTGGCAGAGTTAGGGCTGTCCCCTAGCCCAGGGTCATGCCCTTCTTACAGGGACCAGGGTCCGCACAGGACTTTCACTGCTGAGCCAGGAAGTCCCAGGCCACGGGGAAGCTGGGAGGTGCAGGGACAGCTCTGGGTTAACTCACCTCTGTCCCCGACCTCTCCTCTCACAGGGCTCCGTGCTGACACCCTCTGCTCTGCCCAGGCTGGCTCCCCCCACAGGCTGCTACCCACCTGCTCAACATCAGCTGCCCTCTGCCTGGGTCCCTGCCCACATGGCCGTCCTCCCGCAGCACCCGTGGGAGATGCCACCCTTCCCGGGCCCTCTGCTCCAGCAGACCTGCGTCCCCGCCCTCTGCCTCCTTCCACCTCCGCACCCCAGCTGGGGCGGCATCTGTGCCACTTCAACCTAGGAACCAGAAACCCTCTCTCTCTGGTGACAGCAGGTGGCAGAGGGTGCCCTGGGTCTCAGGGAAGAGCATCTGTTCAGGCTGTCCTGACCTGCCATTGGAAGGGGGCACGGGCCTCCGTAGCAGGGTGGACAGCAGAGGACCACACTCGTCTCTCCAGCCCAAGTTGCTCCCCTGGTGCAGAAAACAAGCTGAACTGGAATGTGTAGGGGGTCCTCTCGCTCCTGAGCTTCCTTGAACTTGCTGTGCCACCTCCAGCAGGTCACTTGCCCTCTCTAGACCTCATCTGTAACACAAAGCAGTTGGACAAGATGATTTCTGGACACACTTCTCTCCCTTCCTTTGATGAGGCGAGCCACAGTGAGCACCGAGGCAGGGAGGAAGCCGCAGAAGTGTCATTCCTCCTGCACTCATTCAACATGCGTCTGTCGGGCACCTCCTGGGCACCGCGAACGCAGAACTGGACGCGGAGATGAACGACAGGGGCTCTGCCCCGGTGGGTGAAAGGCTGGTGCCGACCTTCCCCTGAGAGGGAAGTGGACACGTGCCTAGCTCCTTCTTGATGGCCTTGATGTGAACATTCCAGAGTGGGACAGAAATAGAACTTTTTTCTAATTTAATACAGAATTTGGTGTCATGGGTTATTTTTCGGGGTTGGGAAGGGCTGTCGGCCTGACTGGTGTGAATGGGGGGTGAGACAGTAAGCTCTAGGGGCCCGGGGCCCAGGGGAAGACCACCCCCTGTGTCCTGGAGAGTCTGAGATGTCATCCACCTCTGTCCCCATGGAGGGAGTCCCCGGGGCAGAGCACACGCCCTGCCTGAGCCTCCTGTTTGCCGACTGTAGATGGACGCGGAATCTCCCACCGGCCCCAGAGTCACTCAGAGGCTCCAAGAGGAGGCCAGCGTGCATAGCAGAGGGCAGAGGCTGAGCCCACGTGGAGGGAGGTCCTTGTCCCCACACTACAGGGAAGGCGCTGCCTTGGCTCCCACCCTGGATGAGAACCCCACTGAGCTTCCCTCTCCCCCATGGCCCTGAGGCCTGTCCTGGCAGGGAGGACCGGGCCTGCTCCCCTGAGCTGGACAGTCAGGACTGGCTTCTGTGTAAAAAGACAAAATAAGTCCCAGGACCCCTCCCCAGGCCCTGAGCCCTGCCCCGGCTGAGCCCTGCACCCCCCGGTTCTCTGTAGACTCGGGTTCCGTCCCCCTGGGCCACGGTTTCCTCATCTGTAAGGTGGTCACTGTGCCAGCCCTGCTTTCAGGCACAGGACGGGACAGGACTGCGGCTCACAGGGTGTGACTGTGCCTGGTCAATGGGAAAGCGCCCCGTCATCAGAGCCCGGGCACCGTGAGCGACGCCTGCTCTCCAGCAACCCTGGCTGAGTCAGAAGGCCAGGGCCAGAGGAGGGAAGGGCCAGGTCACCCACAAACGTGGTCAGCGGGGAACAGGTTGGCAGCGCCCACCCGGGGCCTCAGACACCCATGTGCCAAAAGGGGACTCCGATCGTGTGGCTGCCGTGGACTGACTTTCCCAGTTGTGTCAGGACGTTTATTCTAGCAGCTTCTAGGTCACGGATCCCTCAGGTGCTCAGGTTTCAACACGACCCCCCACATCCTGCAGGGGTCTTCCTCGGGCTGAGGTGGGAGCCGGAAGTGTTCTCGCCAATGTCACCACATTTCTGTCCACCTCCCGGCCTCCGCCTTGCTCAGGCCCCGGGCCAGACATCTGGTCCTGCTCACTCTGGGCCTCCCTCTGGTCTCTCCTCAGGAAGATGGTGGATGAGACTGTGGGTCCCCAGACTTCTGAGTGGGGTGGGGGAAGTACAAGCCCCCCCCCAACCCTGGGTCCTCATCCTCTTTCCCTGTCAACCCTAAGGGGTTCAGGTGACCAGACGTCGCAGCTTCCCTACTGAGAGGGCACTCTGTGGTGCCGTTTCTTCCTCCCTAAGGGCTTCACTCCCTTTCCCTCCTGTCTGTGGGACAAAGGAGGACCTGGCCACTGCTGCCAGCTGTGTGACCTTGGGCAAGTGACACGCCCCCTCTGTGCACCAGTCCCCTGGGTAGCGAGTTTCCTTGCCTCTTAGGATCACTGTGACAATTGAGTTCATCCATTTCGCACGTGGCAAGCGCCCGGCACCTGTTAAGAAGACAGTCGTCCCCTCGGGCAGCCCCAGCCTCTTCCTACCAGTGACCAGCCACTCTGACACCGCGCGAGCTCGCGGTCTAGTTCCAGAGAAGCTGGGGACTCGCCTGGCGGTGTGCAAAGTGGTGAGCTCACTTTTCTCAGGGAAAGGCTTAAAATGAATCACCCAAGGAGCCCGACAGGCACCCGAGTCACCTTCCCCTGGGTTCCTAGTCTAGCCCTGAGGACTGGAGACTCAGAAGTTCAAGGACGACTTCTTTAAAAGGTGAATTCTCATAAATATTACCATGGATCAGTACGCCCCCAGAATGTGAGTGTTAGAAACATCATGGCCATCGTAATGCCGCCAAGAGGTGGGACCTGTAAGGGGGGCGAGGGAGGCCGTGGGGCTCTGCGCTCCTGATGGAATCATGCGTCACTCTGGGAGGGGTTCCTTCCAGAAGGACGAGCCCAGCCCCCTCCTCGGTCTCTCGGTATCTTCCCCTTGGTCCCGTCACCATGACACAGAAGGCCCCTCCAGATGCCGGCCCTGCACCTGGGATCCCCCAGCCTCAAGAATCAGGGCCACGGCATCTCTTTTCCTTGCAGATCAGCCGGTTAGGATGCTCTGCTGGGGCAGCAGGAGGTGAGCTAAGAAAAGCACATCACGGACAAGTGTCGACATATGATCAACTCACAAGAGATTGTGTCCCACGACAACTAAAAAATAAATATTTTAAAAAATTAAAAAAAAAAAAGAAGTTCCAAGGACAGATACGCCAGGGACCACCAAGATCACAGAGGGGACAGCAAATACGGACAAAAGGAGTCACCTGCCATGGGAAGTGACCGATGTCATCTCCACTGGATGTGACTCATTTGCATTCTATCAGTTTTCAATGACTTGAGTTGAAAAATAGCTCAGAAACAACGAAAGAGGCAGACGTCCTGGCCGTGGCCCGACAGAACCGCAGTCATTTTTATGTGCCCCTTTCAACATCTTTTGCAATTTTCCCCTCACAGAGTTACTTTCACTCTCTGGATCTGACTCTCCCACCCATTAAATAGGGATAAGTGGAGCCTCCGCAAAGGTTTTTTACCTGTAAAGCACTTGATGGAGCTGGGTGCTGTGGCACACACCTGTAAACCCAGTGACTCGGGAGGCTGAGGCAGGAGGATGGCAAGGTCAAGGCCAGCCTCAGCAACTAAGTGAGGCCCCTTCTCAAAAAAAAAAAAAAAAAAAACAGATGAGGCTGTATGTAGCTCAGTGGTAGAACCCACCAGTGTCCAATCTCCAGTATCAAAAAACAAACAAAAAACACTTTGTGGATGTAAGACACGATCATTTGTTGCTTTTCAAATTCCTCTAGAACTCCAGTTAAAAAGTCCCTATCTGCAAAAGGTTTAGAAATACAGTAAGAGACTCACAGGACACAGATACAAATGGACACCAAACAGGGGAATATTCTCAACCTCAACCACAACTAACCATGTCAGTCAAATCGTAACAAAGACATCTGTGTATCTTTCAGATTGGCAAATCCATTGGGGAGGGTTTGGTGAAACAGGCGGCCTCAGACCTGGGGAGTGGAGTGAATCATGTCAGAGGGCAAGCTGGCACCGACTGTTAATAATCTAATGCAACTCTTTGACCCGGTGATTCTATTTATAAGAGGACATGCATCACTGAATGTTTGAATGACCATAAATCACCACATTGTCGGTCTAGTAAGTGTGTTGCTTGATGTCCCTCCAAGTTCTAGTTTGACTATTCCTCAAGAAAGTTATCTTCTGTGGATATTTTATTCTGAACGGCGTGACAGTGTGTATTGGACGGTGGGGGGAATGCACTCAAACGGCAGACTTTGTCTCCCCATGTAGACACCTACCCAGTCTCCCTCCATTTGAGTGCTTACCTCCTCACCTAAACTTAAGTGTCTTTCTAATTCAAAAGCTGCACTTGTTCTGAGCATCATGAGCAGAAGTTAAGCTGATGTGAAAACAGTTTGCAATTCAAAAAAAAAAGAATCAGCTTAATCACTTAGAAGAGAATTGTGTTGTTTTCATGAAGTTGTGCGAGTGTTTTCCTCCGTCACGTCACTTCCCCTTCTGTATAATGAAAGACGGGCTGGGATCAAGTGGTCAGTTCACTTCCTTCGCCTGAAGCCCTTACATGGGATTTCACTCTGGCCCAGGCTGGGCTGCTCCTTCCCAGGAACGGCGGGAAATCGGTGAGCCATCCACTGTGGTACCCAGGCTCACCGCTTGGTCCTGGTTAATCAGCAAAAGCTGTATACTCAAAAATATTAAATGCACACACACAGGCACGCTGGGCGTGACGACGTTTTGGCCAATGGTGGGCCACGTGGGCCACGTGGTCCTGGCAGTGATGGCCCTCATGCCACGTAGCTACTCTGTGGCGGTGCCCTCTGATGCTGGCAGGACAAAGCCCCAGGACACAGTTCTTAGAGAGCATCCGTTCTTCAACAAGGCACCCCTGTTGGTAAACACTGTGCATGACAATGTCCATCGAGGCTTGGTGGTCGCCAAAGCCAGAATTGCTAAGAGGAGACTGGCTGAGCCTCTTGGAGTAAATCCATCCAGCGGTTGAGTATTCCCAAGAAGTAGAATCAGCAAACCCGAGCCACAGAGGCACACCCGGGGTCACAGCAGTGCCATCACGGCAGCCACGCGGTGACCCACCCAGGCGCCTGTCCACAGATGAATAAAGAAAAAGTGGTCTATATGCACAGCGGAGTTCCGCCCGGCCACAAAGAAGAGTGACATTGTGGCATTTGCTGGTGAGGGGGTGGACCCGGGGGAGATCACACTGAGCCAGACTCAGAAAACCAAGGGTCGAATGTTGTCTTTCAGGAGCAGAAACTAGAGCAGAATAAGGGGGAGAAGGCAGGAGGGGGAGAACCACGAAAACGGGAAGGAGGTGAGGGGGCAGAGGAAGGGGGTGGAGGGGCGGGGTGGGGACGGTGGCAGTCATGGGCCAGGTTAGTAATTAACTTGTAAGACAGGACATCCGTGGGTATATGTGGGGTCCACAGGTGTGAACTCGCGGCTTCCCACCACTCACAGGTCCGCTCTCCTATCCAGCAGCCTGTGCTCACTAAACATTAGACGACGGAGCGTCCCTGCACCACGACTAGTGACCTTCTGCCTCCCCGCTGGTGCCCCCACCCCGTCAGTTTCTGTCCAGGTGGAATAAACACACCAAGTGGGCTCCGGGCCCCCATGGGGAGTCCTTGCAGGTGAGCATGGGGCTCAGGCAGAGTGGCAGGGCCAGTGGGGTCACCAGGAAGCCTCAGGCTGTGGGGGGAGCCAAGCTGCTCCCAGACGCTCTGGAGTTGAAGGCCTCTCACCTCCCCCAGCTGCCGGGGCCCTGACCGCTGAGTGACCCTGGGGGTGGGACCTGAGCTGGGGGAGGAGGTTACAGCCCTCTTATTGCCAGGAGGCCATAAAGCCATTCCTTGGCAATTAGAATCCCGAGGGACAGGTCCAAGTCATTTACGGCTCCCAAACAACCACACAGAGGTGCTTATCGCCCCAAGAATCCCGCGATGCTATTTGAAGGGAGCCATAAACAGGGGACCCGGCTGGGGGTGGGGAGTACACGGCAGGACAAGGGACAAGGCCGCGTGGGAAAGCGGCTTTCCACCAGAGGAGCCAGGCCCCAGTGCAGGGATGGATCCCTCCCCACAACCACAGGACACAGCAGGGGACCCCGGGGGACAACAGGGCCTGTGCGATGTCACTGGCATTTGATAAAACTCTGCCCGGCGAGGCCCAGGGAGGCCCGCAGGCTGTGTCTTCCTCCTGGAGAGCCGGCTCACGTCCGGCTCGGGCAGGTCTCCAGGACGGACCAGGGCATCGCGGACTTTGACACTGGGCCTCCGCCCACCCCCGGGAATCCGGGCAGCACCGCAGAGCTTGGCAGGCCTGGCCTGCGTGGCCCATGGCCACCACCGCGGGCTACAGCGGGGCTGCACGGTTCCCACCCTGCGGCACGTGTCCCTGGCCAGGCGGGGACTGTCCTGAACAGAGCAGCCTGGGGATAGCGCAGGAAGTCACAGGGAGATGAGCAGCTACCTGAGAGGACCTGGCAAGGCAGAAAGACAGGGACAAAAGAGCAAAACAGGGTCACCAAGAGAGGAAGACACCGTGCTCCCTTCAAAGGTGACAGGAAGAGACTCTGCAGGTACAGCAGGGGCAGGGTTGACCCGGTAAAAGAAGAGGCTTCCTGACAGTAGAACCAGAGGCCGAGGAGCCCACGGCCTGGGGAGGTGAGGAGCCCCCGCAGCCGGAGCAGAGGCCCCGGAGAGCGGTGGTCAGCCCACTAGTGAGGGTTCAGGATCCACTGTTCAAAGCACTGACTGAAGGCAGAGAAACGGGCAGAAGTCGGAGACGCTCCCCGCTCCCTTGGAGCTTATGTTCTGAGGGGGAGGAGAAAGACTAGGAGCCAAATAAACAAAAAGAAGAGCAACCCTGTCGCAGAACTGCGAGACTGGAAGTGGCCAGCAATCCCTGGGGGAGGGTCTGATGGAGTCAGGGGACAGGCCAAGTCTCCGTGCAGTCAAGACCCTGAGCCCTGGTGACCGGTGGCAGCCGGCCTGAGGAGAGCCTACAGCACTCCAGGCGTCAGGCCAACAAGTGCAAAGGCCCTGAGGCTGTAGCCATTTGGGCAAGTTCCAAAAATGGCCATTTGTTGTCCAAAGAGCAGCTCCCCTGACTGAGCTGGGTGAGGCCACGGCGTGCTGTTCCCCTGACAAGCGATGTCATCAGGAGTCTGAGCTCAGACTCTTCAGTCTGGTATTGATGGGAAACTGAGGGACAAGGTCACCAGGCACTCCTAACACACACGAGATGGGTACATCACAGCTATTGTGCGTAGAGGGACAAGTTCTAGAGACATAGTAAAACATTCCCTGTATTCTCTGCTTTCTCCCACCCACACCCCAGAACTCCCAGGTTGGAGCGTGCACAAGACCTTGTCGATTCTCAGGAGGGGAAGGTCTAGTGTACCATGGGGGGCTGATGGGCAGGGAGTCATCAAGAGCCTCACTGTCAGAGGAGAAGGGCACCCGCACTTGGGTGCTGCGTACAGTTACACAGGTTGTGCACAACATACAGAACCTCAAGGCCACAAGCGCTTGTTTGGGTCCTGACTGTCCCATCCCCGTCACATCACTGTAGAGTGTGGATGTCCATCCTCAGGCTATTGATGGTAAAAATGAGACAAGGAAAAGCCCACGTGACTCCAAATCACGTTCCTCTGACTCTACACCTGAGTCCCTCCCTGAGGACCCTCAAGACGTCACTGCACATTCCTTGGGTGGGCTGTAATCCCCAGGCCCTCACACACCTTGGCCTGGCCTCGAGAACCAGCCAGCGTACTCACCCCTCGCTGCCCAACGGGGGGGAAACGAGCGTACCTCCCCCTGGGTTGAGAGAAAGAGTCGTCTTTATTATAAAATATGAATTTATCTCACATTAAAAGGTCGGAAAGGGATTCAGGGGGAATCTCATAAGCCAACAAGGGCGTCATTGTAAACATTTCCATCAGCTGCAATCAGTTGACTTCAGGTAGCAACATTTCTGAGCCCTTGGGTCGAGGACCCCCATGTCCCACCCACCCCTCAGGCCCCTGCGACTGTCTGCTCCCACCTGTCCCCAGCAGCCCGGCATTTGCTCTGTTATGACGGCAGACGGCAGGTCACCCAGCTGCCCTAAGAGCGCCTGTGGGTTTGTCACCACGGATACGCCCCCTCTTGACAGTGGGGCACGGAACCACGCGTTGGGCGATGTGGACAGCTGGGTCTCAGTGCAACCCGTTTCCTCCGAAATCCTCTGTAATCCTGCATTTAAGCGCCTTCTTTAGGGAGAGGCCCCCTGGTTTCGCCAAACTGTCAAAAGGTTCCAAGGTTCAAAACCGTGGGCGCCCCTCCACAGGCCTGCTCCTCCTCACCCGGGCTCCCGTCCCCTGGAGGCCTAGGGGTTGCCGGGCACCTCTCCAGGCCACTGCAGGCCCCGCACCCCAGCTCTCGGATTGCCCTCCTGGCCCCCGGGTCCTTCACGCAGGAAGAAGCTACAGAGCGACAGCCCACTGCCCTCCTGGCCCCTCGGCGAGGGCCTCTGGAGCCAGCGCGCCCTGGGGCCTGCTCTGCCCACTTGCCTTTCCAGCACGACACCCGGCTCCGCAGCCCCCCGGGAAGCCTCGCTGGCCCGGGGCTGGTGGCCTGGCAATGCCCACCCAAGACGCAGGCTGGCCTGCGCCCGCAGGGACCCTGGGCAGCGAGGAGCTCAGGTGACCCACCCCCGGCTCCCACTCCCCGTGCAAGCTGCTCTCTGTGGCAGGACTGCGTCTCCTCCCACGGCGGCAGAAAATGCCACCCAGAACCCGCAGACGAGCTCGAGGCTGGAGCCAGAGGTGGCCCCGCTGCGCCCTGGGCCCGTCCTGCCTGGGTGGCCGGCCCACCCTCTCCACTCCGGGGCACACCAGGGGCTGATGTTTCAGGTCAAAGAGAGCCACTTAGCGGTAACACGGTCTGCGTCCCTGTCCCTCTTCTCCAGTGCGTATTGAAGCCCTCAGGCGTGTCCTGGGGTACAGGAAAGGGGACCCTGAGTGAGCTCTGGAAAGACAGGACTCGGGTCCCACTTGCGTCCCCTGCCGGGTGCAGTCTGGACAGCAGTCCCCACGCCCCAGGCTCTCCGTGTCCTGTTTGGAGGAGGGCAGGGAGGTTTGGACACCCCTCTCTGAGGCCGTGGGTCCCTTGGCAAAACCTTCCCTGATCCCCGGGAAGAGCCTGCTGCCAAGCGCCGTGGGGCCGGCTCCAGCCTCCTAGGAGACACCGCGCTGAGGCCCTGGCGCCTGCAGCCTCCGCCACCGCGCCCAGCCCCTCGGCAAAGGGCAGGCCACCCAGGGCCTCAGGCCTCGGGGCGCTGTGTCCACCACGGGCCTGACCCCTCGGGAGCCTCCCGCTCAGACGCCCTCCTGCTGGTTCTGTGGCTCAAGGCCGGCAGCCAGGTGAGGTGCCGCCAGGAAGAGCACTAAGGGACAGGGACCTGCTGGCCCTGCGTCCCCACGGGCTCCTGGGGCTGAGCAGGCTCCAGAGGCCCTCGCAGGAAGAGTCCCCAGCAAAGCAGCTGCACTTCAGCAAACTCAGGCCAACTCCCGGCTGCAGCGGGAGGCGACAGAGCCCTGCTCAGGGTCACAGAGGACCAGAGTCTAGTCCCCAGCTCGTCTCACTTACCTCACTGAATTTTTAAAATGACACAAAGGGCCACGGGTGTGCTGCAGTGACTGTCCCTAGGCACGGTGACAAAGGCAGAGTCACCTTCCTCTCCTCACCTGGACCCCAGAGCACAGAGCCGTGCTCCACCCTGTGGACCCCAGGGGAAGACAGAGCCCCCGTCTCTGCAGCTGGTCTCTGAGGAGCACACAGGAGCCGGCCTACCGAGGCCAGGTGGTGTCCCACCTCCGTCTGGCTGTCCCCCGCTCAGCCCACTGCCCTGGAGCAGAAAAGCGCTCTCAGTCCTCTGTCCTCTAAGGAGGGACAGCAGGGACTTGTGCAAAGGGGTCTTCAAAACAAGGCAGTGTCTGCCCTGCATCTTCCTGGCCATCTGTCCTCACCTGGCTTCAAGTCCCATCACCTCCAGCCTAGTGGCTAGTGTCCCCCCTTCCAGAAGCATCTGACCCCTCTGCACAGCACCACTGAGCCAGCCTCCAAAACACGGCCAGAGGCCTCCCTGTGCCCCCGACCCCACAGCTGCCAGAACACCCAGGAAAGGGGTCCCATCCCAAAATGTGTCCCAAGACACACGGCCACCCCCGCCCCCTGGAAGCCTCCTAGATACTCAGTCTAGATCCAGCCACTTGAAGTCCCAGTTCCTGGAATAGACGATGCTTTCCGTTAACTGTGAATTTCACTTTGAGATAACTGCATATTTAGGTGGTCACCGACATAACAGAGTCCCGGGTGCACCTCTCCCAGCTGTCTTGGATGGAACATTCTGGAAAACCGTGTGCTGCTGTCGTCACAGCCAGAGTCACAGGCCACGAGACAGGGAGACCCGGGAAAGGCCTGGAGGGGGCTCGCTGGACCTGGAGAAGAAACTCAGCAAGAGGGGGAGGGAGCAAGAGCTTGGGGGCGTCTGGAGAGTCTCGGGGGGGTGGGGAGGCAGAGTCCCAGCCACAGAGAGCCACAAGACAGACAGGACCGGAGCTGGCTTTCCAGAATGGGGTGGGCGGGGGCCAGTCCTGAGCCTGGGAGAGAAGGCCCGGGTGGGGGCAGGGCAGCCCCCCGAGGGGCCAGGACGCGCTGGGGCGTGAGGTCCCCAGAACGCTGACTCTCCAACCCCCAGTCCTTACTCATAATGATACAATCAAGCCCAGGACAAAGTTGTCTCTTATCCCGAGTGCCATCTCTGAAACTGCATGTACAGCCCAAGAGCAAAGTCCACTTTTGCCCATCAGATGACCCTCAGGAAAGATGTCTATTTATCCAGCCGCTCTTGCTGAGCACCTACTATGTGCCCAGCAGCACAGTCCTGGTGCTGGAGATCCAGCAATGAACAGGACAGACGGCTGTGCCCTGCAAGGTTGCTTCCTGGGGTGGGGTCAGGGGGGAAGCAGTTTTCTACGCGGTCCTATCCACTCCTGGACTGGCGCTGCACTTTGTGCACCACGGGGAAGCCCATACGTCCTGGGGGCCCGGGACAAAAGGTGAGAAGCCTCTGGCAAAACCGGGGCAGAAGTCACAGCCTGGAGCCACCTGCCCACAACGTCCAGAGCACCTCACGCCCCCAGGGGCCATCTTCTGCGTGGACACCAATAGCAGAAGGTCAGGACGGGGTGGCTTCACACTGGGAATGTCGTGTCCTCCTGCAGAGTGGCCAAGACGAGCGCTCACTGCTCCTGGAACCCCTGAGACAGCCTCCATCTCAGGATGGGTGTCCAGCGTGAGCAAGTGCCACGAGATGAAACTCCCCCAGACAGATGCTTCTAGAAGTTTCTGTCAAACACAGACCTGCCCTGACACATCTGATAGAGGCTCCATTTTAAAACAAACCAATGTCTTCAGTTCGCGGCTCTTTGTAGGACTTCTCAGAGCCTGGGATTTGGTGATGTGCATTGTAAATTTCTACACTACCCAGGGACTCACATCAATTTTTCCCCAGTGTGACAGATTCCCCCCCGCCCCCCGCCTTAGGGTGAACCCTTCTGGCTGGACAAACTGAGCCTTGACAAAGAGATTTATTTTCAAATTGAAGATGTCCTCCAGGTGATCAGCTGCAGACTATGACTGAGGATCTCCCATCACTGTTTGAACACCTCTGGGCGCCAGACGCATCCCCCCCCCCAAGGCAGCCTGTCCCAGCTGTGGGAAGTGGGATCCACCCACAGGATTCCCAAAGACAGCTGAAGTTCACCTCCCTCGCCTATTCATCTAGTGATATGAG
The DNA here is from genome assembly GCF_021218885.2 of Marmota monax. Taxonomy (NCBI): domain Eukaryota; kingdom Metazoa; phylum Chordata; class Mammalia; order Rodentia; family Sciuridae; genus Marmota; species Marmota monax. Next base: position 7,998,901 of record NW_026695202.1, read on the forward strand.
TAATAACAATGGCTATAATGGCTGCCGTTTATTGAGCACCTGCTAGGTGCAGGCTGTGATCTGTGTGATTCCACCCGTGGTCTCCAAAAACCACTCAGGTGCTCCTCGAGGTCAGCTGGGCCATGGCAGCCTAGAAAAGCCGAGCTTTGGAGAAGCTCGTCCTAGGGACTCCGCCCCGACCGTCCAACCCAGAGGCCAAGGACTTGACCAGCCGCCGCTTCCCTTTCCGCCCCGCCTCCCTGGCTGCACCAGCTGGAGCCCCGAGAACGACACCCACGTGGGATGGGCAGTCTGATCTGTGACGGGCCACTTCTCATGATCACCCCTCCAAGCTGGCACTGCCACTGTCCCTCCATTCTGTCCTCTAACCTGGAATAGCCCACGAGGAGACATGACGGGCACCTGCCTTCTTCAAACCAGGCTCCCGCTGGGTGGCCCCGGGGACGTCACCCTACCTCTCTGAGCCTCGCTCTTCCCATCTGAAAATGGACATATCGAAGGCCTCCTCGAGGACAGGCCCAGCAGCCCGTAGGGTGGCAGGGCACTGGTGCCAAAATCTCCCTTCTCTGGGGTCCGGGGGACTCAGCGAGGTTAAGCAACTCGCCTGGTCACAGAGTGGAAAGCGTCCACCTGGAGCTAGAATCCAGTTCCTCAAGCTCCAGAGCCCAAAGCTTCCAAGGCCCCTTCGCCCACATTTCTGAGGGCTGGGAAGATGGAAGACCTGAGATGGCAGGAAGCAGGGTGGCGGAGGAGACCAGGAAGTGCTCTCCTTACTCAACCACCGTGTTCCCAGCAGTGAGCTCAGTGACAGCAAGGGTGTCCTCCCCATGAAGACTGAGGACAGGACCAGAGAGGGGGAGACACTTGCCCAAGGTCACACAGCCAGCAAGTGAGAGGTCAGGAGGTGACCACAGGCCTGTGGGACCCCCCTGGTAGGGCTCAAGGGACTTCTTAGACATGTTCTGTCCCTCCTTTCCCATGCCAGAAGCCCTCCTCCCCAGGTGGCAGAGAGAGGAGAGCCTGAAACGGTGCCCCCAGCCCCAGTGCCCTGCTCTGGGCAGCACCGGAGCCCACAGCGTTCCTCAATCCCGGATGAGAAGCATTGAGGACGAGGCCCCCTCAGCTGGGAGGGGACCCTGGCCTGGGGCACCAGCGGTCTCAGCCCCGGGAGGGTTATTAGCACCCCGCAAACGCCTAGAGGTCGTGAACTTCTGCCCTCCGCCTGAACCCCAGGAAACCGCCTCTGATTACTTTACAGCCCGCCGTAAATTCCTGCCTGTCCCCACTTTATGGCCAGGAGAGAAGCATGGGCGTGGCTGGGCAGAGTGCCTGCTCCCCCGGGCGCTGTCACAGCGCTGAGGACGCTGTCAGCCTGGGCCGTCGCGGGGCTGGCAGCAGGTCCTGGCCTGAGCCGAGCGGCCCCCAGGACCCCCACAGGCTGCGGCACCCACCCCAGGTCCCGTGCACGCTCCCCCACAGCCTCCGCCTACTGCGGAAGCAGCCAGGTCGGGGGACAGACGGGAGGGCTGAGACCCCGAGGGGCGCTGTCCAGGCCACACACTGGCGACCCGCTCCCACCCGCCTGCGGGACAGCAGGTCGCGGCACCAGCGGTCCAGGGACAGCGGCCTCCCACCCCAGCCCCACCCAGGTCCTGGACCCTGGGGGATGGGGTGGGGACGTGGGCTGCAGCGCCCTCCTGTCTCCCAGCCCTCGCGCCCCCAGGGTCACCCTGCAGGGAAGGACAGAGTCCTGAGACCACCCAGGCCAGCAGCCCAGGGGCACAGACTCCGGCCTCCAGAATCCAGCCCCGGCCTCCGTGCCCAGCGCCTCCCCGGAACTTAGGCATCAGCACTATCTGGCCACCTCTCCTGTCTGTGAGGTTCAGGCCGGGAGGTGGCAAAGGCGGTGTGCTTGGGGGACTGTCAGGTCCAACCGGGGAGAGGTCCCCTCCTTCCCTCCATGACCTTCCGTCCCTCGCTTGGCCTCCTTCAGCATCATCCCCGCAATTCCCTGGAGACTCTGGAGGCCCTGGATATAGTCCAGCCTGACGGGGAAAGTGGCCCTGGGGGAACAGGGGCATAGGAGGGGGGCCAGAGAGCCGTGGGGACAGCCCAGAGAGGGCCCAGGGGCCACGGCTGCAGGAAAGAGCTCCGGACACCACGAGGGGTTCTAGGCGCCTCCCCTCCCCTCCCCCCCTCCCCTCCCCCTCCTGGCCTTAGTTTCCTGGTGCATCTGTGAAATGGGTCCAGAGGGCACTGAGCCAGGGGCCCGGGGACGGCTCTGTGGCTGAGACCTGGCTTCCACCCCGTCCCTCCAGCTGGCGGTTCTCCCTCAAGCCTCCAGACAGAACCCCCGGGAGCTCAGCAAACCCTCACTTCCCCATGTTCTGAGGGCTGTGTCCCCGACCCCCAAACTCAACCTGGGACCCCCTGACTTTCTAGCCAAGAACCACAGAGCAGGAGCCGGGAGGGCTGTGGACAGGGGAGGCCAGGAGCCCGGAGGTGACAGGTGGCTCTGGTGTCAGACAGGACTGAGTCCTAATCCTGCTCTCCTCTCCCCGAGGCAGCTCTCCGGGAATCGAGGCCTCCTGGTCCTGAGCGCTTCCTCTGCAGAATGGCACCGGGACACCTCCCGGGACTGCGTCACGGGCCCTGCTGCCTGCAGTCCCCGGCACAGATGTCAGCGGTTACAGCACCTGCCCCGAAGAACGGGGGCCGATGACGAGGGTCACAGCTACACCTGGTCAGAGCCTGCTCCACTCTCCTGCAGGCTGCGTGTCCTCGGGTGGTCATCGCCCCCTCTGCACTATAGCAAAGCTGGGGACCCTCTCCCTTCGTGGCAGTTAAATTAGTCACTACATACAAATGCCCAGCATAGTCCAGGCCCTGCTAGGCCTCAGCACCTGTCTGTTTTCTGTCTCCTCCTCCAGACGTGGTACAAGGACCCTGGGGGCTAGGAGGCATCTGGGGTCCCTCCAGCCCTGGCTGTGGCTGGGTGTCACGTGGCCCAAGCTCAGAGGGAACCTGCTAGGGGCTGGCGACTTCCCTCCTGCCCTGACCGCTGCGCAGCCGGAAGGCACTCATGGACTTGGGGTTACTTCACAGGGCACAGACATGGCCAGAGAAGGGACTCCGGCTTGGTCCCCGCGGGCTTCCTCCTTGAAATCAACCTCTTCTCCCTGTTGGTCTCAAAATCCAGGAGAAAAAGGAGGAGCTTGGGGTCAGACAGACCCACGCTTGTGTTCCTGTCCCAGCCTGTCTAAGCGGCGCCCTTCTCGCGGGCCTCGGTTTCCCCATCTGTTAAAGGGGAACCAGACCTTTGTGCCAGAGGTTCATTTTAAGGATCAAATGATGACGTCTGCACAACTGGGGTGGGGGGGACTGAGATGAGGCTCCTGCTCGCTAAGGGACCTTGGGGCAGTCACCTCACCTCTCCGACCTCCACTTCTCAACTCCTAAGCAGGGACGGTGGTGTGTGCCAATGAGGCCTGTGGTTCAGACTAAAGGAGGAAGTTAGCCGGGCTCTGCTGGCACGTAGCAAATGCTCAACGAGCAGCAGGTGGGGTGTCCGTCCTGTGGCTGGCCCCAGGCCCCTCTTTCCCTACCCCTACTCCCTGGACCACAGGACCAAAGCCTTCCTGGGAGCTGCCCAGACCCCCGGTGGTCGCTGTCCCCGGCCCCCGGATGCAGCCACCACCCCAAGACCCAGGGCCCTGTTCTCAGGCTGACTCGTGGCTCACAGGCCGGGCCAGCACCTCCACGTGGCGCTCCCTCAGGCTTCCCTCCCAATCAATAGCTGCCTCCCTTGGCGCAGGTGAGATCAGTTAAGGCCTGGGCACTGCTGGCCTGATAACCAGCTGCTATCGATGCCCGCGTCCGCTTCGCGCTGCTATTTTTATTATTGTTGTTGGTGTTGTGAAATCCTCCTTCCTGCTCGGCGGGATTGGGGCTATTCCAAAAAAAAAACACGATGTTCACTTTGGGCCTCGTTTCCTGACACCTAGGGAAGGGCCCTCTGGACAGCCCTGGTCTCCCACCCCTCCATCTGCCCCACGGAGGAGAGCGGCTTCCTTCAATGGCAAAAATATAAGCCCCGTAACTTGTGCTCTGGTTTCCACAGCAGCGGAGCCCCCAGGCTCTGTGACCCCGAGGCAAGCATCGCCACCCCCCAAAATCAGCCACCAGTGCGAACACAGGACAGAAAAGTGCCTGCTGTGCCTGTGGGACCCCGTCTTGTCTTCAGAGAGTCCCCAGGTGCCAGCGCAGGCCTCACTGGGCTCAGAGAGGTTAGGGGCCTCCCCCAGCTCACGGCCTGTCCACAGGGATCTAAACACTGTCCTCCCAGCTCACACTCGGGTAACTCCTGGGGGACTCGCTGTCTGTGCCCCTGTGGGCAAAGGTTCCAGGGGCCCAGCCTGCCTGCCTGTCCTCCCCTCTACCCACGCTGGGCCTCGGATCTCTGGCTGGTTGCTGGGGAGGACGGGGTGGGGGCTGGTCCTGTCCAAGGCAAAGGCCACCTCATAAACCTTTGTAATCATTACTCCACGCAGAAGAGAACACAAAGAGTTCCTCTGCGGAGGGACTGCCAACACCCAGACAGTGTGGCCGAGTGCTGGAATCCTGTGCGTGCGTCCTACTCGCCGTGTGACCTCGGGGACTTGCTGTGCTCTGGTCTTCTCCTCTGTACCGGGGCCTCCCCGTACAGGGCTGTTGAAAGGTTGAGTAAGAAGATCCACGTGGAGCCCGGCGCAGTGGCGCACGCCTGTGATCCCAGTGGCTCCGGAGGCTGAGGCAGGAGGATCACAAGTTCAAAGTAGCCTCAGCCACTTCGCAAGGCCCTAAGCAACTTAGCAAGACCCTGTCTGAAAATAAGAAATAAAAAAGAGCTGGGCTTGTGACTCAGGGGTAAAGCCAGGGTCAAATGATGACTCTGCACAACCCCCGGGGCCAACGGAGATGAGCCTCTTCCCCTGCTAGCTAAGGGACCTTGGGGAAGTCACCTCACCTCTCTGACCTCCTCTTCTCAGTTCGTAAGCAAGGGTGATCGCGGGAACCAGAGGCCTGCGGTTCAAATTAAATCAGGAAGTTAATGAGCTCAGCCGGCACACAGTAGGGTAAAGCTAGGCTCAACCCCAAAAGAAGGAGAGGGGGCCTGCGGCTGTAGCTCAGAGGTCGAGCGCTTGTCTCGCAGGCGGGAGGCACTGGGTTCCCTAGGTAAGTAAATACATGAAATAAAAATAATGTGCCCACCTACAACTCAAAAAATATTTTAAAAAAAGAAGAAAGGGAGCGAAAGGGAGAGAGAGAAAGAAACATGGAGTCCTCACCCCCCCCAGTGCGCAGGAGTCCCCTTACTGCCGACTGCTCACATCACGCAATCGCCACCCGTCCGCTGTCATTCTGTCTGTCTTGCTCTGTTTCGTATTTACTCCCTGCCTTGTCTCCATCTCACAGGGAGAAACCAGAGACTGAGAAAATGAGCCCCTCACCTGAGACCGTGCGTTTTTTAATGAAGCTTTTTATTCTTAGATAAATGAAATGCAGCTGTAAGAAGTGACCCAGGGGACGCCTCTCTGCCCTCGCTTTCCCCTCCAGTCCAGAAGCACTGGGCAGAGGAGGCCCGATTGGTCTTTCCCAGGAAAGAGACCACCTTCCCCTTCCTGGGTCCCGAGGTCCCTCGCCAGCCTGTCTTCTTCTCTGTCCCCGTCAGAGTCTTACATTTATTTTAGGTTTAATGTCCAGGGTTTTCTGTTGTGCTTAGCAAGTAAAAATAAGGAAAGGTATTTCTATTCCGTCTTCTCGAAGCAGAGGCCCCACATACATTCTAATAAGGAGCAGAACTGGGGTCCCCCGGGGGGCAGCGGAGGCTCAGAGCCATAACCAGTAGGCTACACTGCCTCTAGCCACCAGAGTTCATCCAAGTGGCTCCTCTGGGGACTGTCCTACTTTGATGACCCTGTCACTGTGAAGTGCTCGAGGCCATACACCAAAATCTCTTCTCAACAAGGACAGTTAAGAGTCCTATTGGCCCAGCACAGATGTCTCTGTAGAGTGTGGCCAGGGACCCCCCAAGTGCCACATGCACATCCTGTTAGTGTGTGAGTTAAGCCATTGAAATATGCATGAGACCCGCAACGAAGAGTTCTCCTCGCTCATTATTTATTGAGTGCAAGTAACTGGAGATCAAAATCAAAACTGCCCTTAAACCATGCTCCGATTTTGCACCAGGCACTTGAAAAGCACGGTGAATCCTGGACGCTGTTTCAGATCCCATCAGCCCAGCTGATCCGGCCACTGCTGCCACAGCTGATCTATACAGACTGAGGATTTCATAAACTGCCACCTGAGGGTGCCCTGTCTAGGCCCCCACTAGGAATTTCTCACTTCCTGTCTCCAGGAGGCTGGGGACACCCACTCAGCACCCACTATCATGCCAACTAAAGTTCAGGGCAACCAGCCCGCCCCCCCCCCCCGGGGACAATCCTTAACCAGTGGGGGACAAGAATGGGTGGGTGGCCACTTCCTCCCTTCCCTGAGAAGATGGTTCAGACACCTAACCCAGAAGACTTCCAGAAGGTACCTCAGGACTGAATAGCTAGTCCTTCCCAGAGAGGGTCAAATTCTTCCCAAAGGGATAAGAGGTCCCGGGTCGGCTTCCTTTGTTCCTGTGGTCATTCTCCCTGATCACGCTGCTCCCTCCTGGGTCACGCTCCCAAATAAACTATCCACACGTAAGCCTCTGGGGGAATCCCCGTGAGGACACCGGATACCCAAAGTGGCTCTAGACAGCAACCGCACAGAGCCACATTTCAGAATGACGACCAACCCTGGGACTCAGGAGCAGCACAGTTACTGGGGCTTCACCTGAGGCTGGGCAGGAAGAGGCACCGGTGGACGGTGGAATTCTGGGTTGTATAGTGACGGTGGCATTTGACAAGCCCTCAGGTAGTAGTAATTATAAAGTTGTGGCCTCTCTTAACTGCTTGAGTGACCTTGAAAACAACAAATGACCGGCCCCGATCCGCCAGTCCCTCTTCCGGGCAGAGAGGGCTGCATCTGTGACATTATTTCAGAAAACCTGCAGAACGTGCTGAAAATAGGCCTGGGGTCTCATTGTCAGGGTGGCAGAACTACACAGCCACAAGTCTCCTCGGGTCATCAGGGACCTCCGAGGACACTAGCAGGACCCTGAGACCCAGAAGGGGAACAGTGAGGTGGCCTGAGAATATTGAACCCCAGATTCTCCTAAAAACATCCCAATTCCTCTTTCCACAAAGCAGCATCCCCTTGCCTAAAGACCTCACCTGAGGCTGGGGCCGCACCAGTCAATGTCTGTCCTCCCTGAGGTCTGTCCCTATGGCTCCTCCTGTTGCCTTCAGGATCAGAGACGGCACCAGGTCTAGGCACCACCCAATCATGGCTGCTCCAGGTGGAAGGAGCAGACTCTTGCAGGACGGGGCCAGTGAAATATAAATATGGAAAGACGCCAGCCCATTGACGCGGTGACACTCACCTGTCACACTCTGGCAAAGTTACTGAAGCCATCCTAACACCCTCTTGAAGCTCGGACACAATGGAGTTGCGCCGTAGATGAGATGGGGGTGAACTGACCTGGCTAGGGTTGGGGAAGGGCCAGGAGGCTCGGGGAGGCAGGAAGGATTGGTTCTGTGAAATGGGCAAATCCTTCTTCGCTGGAGCAAGTGAGGACAGGGCAGGACCGGAGGAGAGCAGCCTGCACCGTTGAGAGGGGAGGGACAGCGGTTCCCTGCAGTCCTGAGACTTGCTTTCTGGGACCACGACCAGTATCCGGTGTCTTAGCCTGAATTTCCCCAGATCTGTGCACGGACATTTTAATCAGGAGCTCGCTGTGACCAAAATACCTACAAGAACAGCTTAGAGGAGGAAAAGTTTCTTGTGGGTCCTGGTTCCAGAGGTTCAGTCCATGGTTGACCCGCTGTGCTGCTCTGGGCCCTCGGGAGGCAGAACATGGCGGTGAAGAGTGGGCAGCCTGGACAGCCGGAGGGCAGAGAGAGAGGAGCCAGGGTAAGACAGGATCCCCCGGGCGTGACTCCAGGGACCACTTCCTGCTGCCAGGCCCCATCTGCCTGCAGTTACCACCCGTGAGTCCATTCTAATCATCAATCCACCAAATGGATTAATCCACCAAATGGATTAATCCACTAGTGAGGTCACCACTCTCTGATCATTTCACCTCTGGACATTGCTCGTTGCCTAACACATGAACTTACTTTTCAGGGGACATTAAAGATATAAACCATCAAGGAGCATGACCCCAGGGGAGAGGAGGGTGGGTTGGGTGGATAAACGTGGGAAGGAGGGGAAGCCAACGCAAAGGCCTATGGTCCTTTTGATCAGAGTGACAGGTGCTGTCACCAACCCACTCCCCCGTACAGTGCAGGCAGCAAAACTCTGAGATGTCACCTGGTGAGGGATGACCACAAGCCCTTTGGCCACATTCTCACCACAGGACATCCGAGCAAGGCCAGGGGAGGGGCAGTGTCCTCTGTCCCTCTGCCCAAGGGGACTCGGTGACCCTCTGTGATTTCAAATTCCATTCCTCTCTGACAGGCTTGTCACCTGTCATCGGGGCGCAACCCATCATTATCGTCATTAGTGGCAATGGATAATTGAACAACACAGACGCACTAATCTCATTAAGCCAGTTTTTAAATTAATTGATTTTAATTCGTGTGATTAGTGAAGATGTAATGCTCTCTTTCATCCCCAGGCCGCCTGCAGGCTCTCGGGCTCTGTGTGTTATTATTCGTGGATTTTCACCCACTGAGAGGGAAGGAGTCTGGGGAGCTGCTCCTAGTCGGAGGGCTGCCCACGGGGTCTCTTAGCCCAATGACGGAGGGACCCACGGCTCCCGGTGTGTCACCCCCTTGGACACCTGCTCTCCGGCTGCCTCCCTGGGCACCTGACTCTCTCCACATCCGGAAAGCCCCCTCTCCTTTCCTCCCTGGGCAGCAACACATGGAGACCCAGCTTGGGGGTCACCTCCTGCAGGACTAGACGGCTCCCCTGGGGTACCCCCACAGCAAGCCTCACCCATGTGCAGTGTCCCTCGATCAAAATGCAAACCCTTGAAGAAAGGGCCACGTACCACAACGGCATCAACCACCAGGAACAGGGCCCCATGTCGCTGCACACTGTCCCCACCCAGCACACTGCCAGGACCGTCACTTTTAACCCTCACCCGAACGTGGGATGGTGTGGGGGTGGCTGGTTTCCCCGTTTATCGGAGAAGATGGGAACAGAAACTTGGAGCAGTCGGGTAGCTTGCCCAGGGCCACACCCTCCCCCAAAACTGGATTCAAACTCACATTTTGGTGGCTCCAAAGCCTACAGCCGTAACTACAATGCCAGAAATGTCACTTGTCTGTCCCTCCACCCCAGCACAAGACCTGCTTCCTCCAGGCTTCTCCAGGGCCCCAAGGCCCCAAGTGCGCCCCTCACAGAGGTGGATCTCAGAGTGGGAGACGCCAAGGGCCCTGCAGCCAGGAGAGGAGTGACGCCGATCGGCTGAGCCACATCCCATTACTCTACTGGTCTTCCGCGGCTGAATTTTCAGTGCTGTTGGTGGGATCACATTTTTTATTATTTTATTACATTTTTATTCTAAGACTTAAAACCACAAACGAACACAAGTGATAATTCCATTCATCGTTGAAAATGGTGCTCATCCTGCCAGAGTGTGGATTTTATTGCCATGGTAACTGGAAAGCCCAAAGATGATAAATCAGAAGTCCCTGCGTGTTGTGGGGTGTCCATGGGGGGCCGACACCCCACCAAACATCATGACTCTATGAGTGGTTAACAGTTGTAATAAAGCCCTTGACCATGGTCTTTATCGCTTTGCCTGTAAAACACAAGGATAAGAAATAATTTTGTCAAGTGTGAAGGGGGCGAAGAACTCAGCTGCCCTTGTGAGAAGGCTCGGGCCCGGCTCCCGTGTGACCAGCATCTCAATCTGGGGGGGACTGGAAACGGATCCTTAGAACCCTCTGGGTTGAGGACATTTCCCTCTTTGCCTCTCGTGTTCCCGGGTAAAGACAAAACGCACTCACACCCAGGTTCACGGTGGCTCTGCCGCTGTCCTGTGGCCCACCTGGGACTCTGGCTTCCGTCTGCTAAGGGGGATTCTCCGGGTTCTGTTTCGTCTTGTCTAGGACCTGGGGACACAGCCCTGTGTGGTAGAGATGGTGGCCTGGGCACTGGGAGCTTAGGGTTTGAGGAGGAGAGATGTTGGCATTATTCACACACCTGACTTGTACATCGGGGAGTTGGCAGAGAGGAGGCCACTTTCTATTGACTTCTGGTCTGGAGTGTCCCCCAAAAGCCCATGTGTTAAAGGCTTGGGCCCCAACATGGAGCTGCTGGAAGGTGCTGGAAGCTCTAGGAGGTGGGGCCTAGAGGGAGCTCTGTAAGTCATTGCAGCTGCACCATTAATGAAGATTATGAGACCCCAGCTCCTTCCTTTTTCTCCCTTTCCCTCCCTGGCCATAAGGTGGACAGTCCTGTTCTGCCACAGATGGGCAGCCTCACCACAGGCCAAAAGCACCGGGGCAAACAGAGCATGGACTGGACCCTCTGAAACTGTAATGCAAAGCAAACCTTTTGTCTTTATAAGTTGGTCATCTCGGGTGTTCGTTATAGTAAGGGAACGCTGACTAACACACCATAGTATGTGTTCCAAGTATGAAGGAATTTGACACAGGACTCCAGAGGTTTGCAAAAGGCTCCGAAGGCAGATGTTGTGAAAGACGGGAAAGGTACCCCTGATGAGCCGAGGCTGCAGCACCAAAGGGTCCAGTTATCAAGAGCTCACCCAGAGGCCACTGGGCAGCTCCCATGAGCCACCTGTCTGCAACCCTGTACAGGTAGCTGTAAAGAAGGGCCCTGGGAGTTGCCTCTGCCCCACTTCCCCACCCCTACGGGCTGCACTGCCTCTGGACGGTGACAGCTGTCTTCCTCTCCCATGGCCACGTCTTCTCATTCGTCCACTTGAACCCAGAACCATCCTGACAAAGGGACTCTAGGAGGACTCCCCAGAGGAAGTGGCATTTAACTTGAAAAGGGAACTGAGACTTGATCAGGTGAAGAGAGTGGGGAGGGCCCCGAGGGAGGAGGGGGCACACCCCGGGGGGGTGGGGGGACAGCGGGTACGCAGCGGGCATCGCTCCTGGCCTCCCCTGGAGGGTTTCGGCTGGAATTCGAAGGACATCTATGATGGCTGGTGGGAGGAGGGGCATGGCACAGAGGTTTCCTGATGCAGCGATGGAGTTGGCCCCACTGGATGCCAACATCAGCAGGTCTCACTTGTGATTTTTGACAAAAAGTTTGCTGTGAGTACAGGGACTTGGAGTGAAGAGAGTGGCCACTCGTCACCACTCACGTCCCTCATTTGATTCGTTTTTGACAGCCCTGTCCTGTTTTTGACAATTAAATAACTTCCCCCCCTCCTTGGGACTCGGGGTCCCTCGGGGTCCTGCGGCTTCCCAATTCCTCCTACCCGTGTTGCTCCTGCTTCCTCCCACCCCCGCTGCCCCGGGGTCAGAAGCAAGCAGAGTCCCAGGGCCAGGCATTTTGCAGGGGCGCGGAGGGGCGGCGACACACAGGGGAGGGGGGAAGGGGTGGGGGAGGGGAGGGGCACGGATGGTGAACTCAGCTTGAACCCCGGGGTCTGGAGACGTCCAAAGAGGAAGGCAAGTGACAGCCTGCGTTGGCCTGGAGCCCAGTGAAGGGGCAGGGGACAGAGCAGGTACTTCAGGCAGACGGGGGTGAGAGCGCAGGTGGCCGGAGGGGAGGTGGGAGGGGGAGCCCCAGGGAACAGTGACACTGGTGCCAGTGCAGACGCCTTAACCTGTCACAGGGATGGATAGTCACCAGCATCCGAGAGCCGGGCTCTGTCGTATGCAACAAGCCACTAGAGACCGTGGTTTTTGGAAGAAAGTTCTGGAAACAGCATCCATGGCTTCAGCCACATGGAGACCCTTGGCCACAGTGGGAGCTGTCTGCTGAAGGTTGAGGAGGGAGCGGATGGGGTGGAGGGACAGGGTCAGGGAGCACAGGCCACCTCTGAAGAAGCGTGGCCCCCGGGATGGGAGGGACACGTGGCAGCCAGAGGGAGACGGGGCAGGTGCCGTGGGTGGAGGGAAACTGAGGCTCAATCAGGAAAATGCAGAGGAGGAAATAAAAACACGAAATCCAGAGCCAGCGCTGAGCTGAGACTAAAGAGGAGCCTGGGCAGGTGCTGTGGGTCACTGTGTCCCCAGTGCCACAGTGTGCCAGGAGGCGATGGGGTCTGGTGCTGCCCTGGTGGACGGGTCATGCTGTCCCAGGAGGCAGTCAGCTGCCCTGGTCTCTCCTTGGAAGGGCGAGTTCACACCCTCACTCCCTCACCCTCTCCTGCTCCTCCTTCCGCCATGTCACCAATGTCGTCACCTGGGGGACCCCTCGACCTGGGACTTCAGCCTCCAGATCTGTGAGGAGTACATCGGCTTTCTTTACCAACTGCCCACCGTGGTATTCTGCCCTAGGGACACGAAGTGGACCAAGTCCCCAGGAGTGGTCCCAGCCAAGGAGGAGCCCACTCCCCCAGGGCTGACGCAGGTGCCTCCTTGGTCTGACCCCAGGAGCAGGACAGGTCCAGGGCACGGGGTTTCCCGTGGAGAAGCTCAGCGGGGGATGTCGCCCTCAGCCCACCTGGAGAGCCCTGGAGACCACCCATCCTGGGGTTTGCAGAGCGTCCTGGCGGGCAGCTCTCGCTTCAGTCTCCCGTGGGAGCCTCCACGTGAAGCAGCAGAGCAGAGGCGCAGGTGGCAGCCAGGAGCCAGCAGGGTCCAGGTCTGTCCCTGCAGCACCTTGGTCCTCGGAAGCCTTAGGCCTCCTCGGACCCCAGTCTGGAGCTCGGGTCTGGATGGAGATCTGCACATTTTCACTTCTGACTTCTCTCCATCGCTCAGGGCCGGCCGGGCCACGGGAAGCCCTAGCCTCTGTGACATTCCCCGGTGGCCTGGGTGGACTTTGCTTTCCACTAGCCTGACACATTTAAATTTATTTATTTATCTCCGCCACGCCTTGTTCCACAGAGGATTTGAGGTCATGTACCAAGATACGTGTGCGACAAGGTAAAAGATCCAGCAACACACACAGGAGGTACCAAAGCAGCCCGGGACACTGAAGGAAGGGAAGTTTGAGAGTGTGCCAAAGTCCCCGCCCCTCGCCACAAAGAGGTCACAAATCTGACTCTCGGAGCTTCCCAACTATTAAAACAGAAAATGCAGCTGGTGCACGGGGCCAGACCCCGAGGGTCCCATGGTCCATTCAGCAATAACACTTCCTCCGAGAAGACCGGCATTAGAGCGGCTCAGCTAGAGTGACTGACCAGACCTTCACCCACTCTGTCGCTCTGCAAAGGCTCCCGTCCCTGGGCACAAACAGAGAGACCACGCGGCTCAGCGATTCTGACCCGCACTTCCCTGCACGGAAGCTGCAGGTGTTGAAAGAGCCCCTGGCGCCCTCTAACCCCTGCCTTCTGGAATGTTCTGGACTCATGAGACACAAATGCCGAGGCCACCACTAGATCAGAAGGGGAGCTCAGGACGGTGGACCGGGGTGCTGAGAGGTGGGGGGCTGTGACAGGAGCTTCTGCTGGCTCTGAAGCTCCTGCCTCCAGGGTTCTGGTCCCAGGGACACCCCCAGGGACCCCGGGTCTCATCTGATCTCCTGAATCTACTCTTTCCTGTGAAGGAATATTTTCCTTCATTAATTCGTCAAGCGTGAAGCACAGGCCAGCGGCTTTCCTACGGAGTCGTCTCGCTGCATCTTGAGACCCACCTGAGGGGAAGGTAGAGATGACCGTTCCACTTAACAGATGGAAGAGCTGAGGCTGAGGGAAGCCGAGTGCCTACGCAGGCCTGCCCAGCAAGAAGCCGCAGGGTAGACTTATGCCAGTTCTCTCCACGCCCAGCCATCCTGGTGCCCTTTGTATGGTGTCAGGGAACCAGCCAAGGTGAGCACAAGACAGATTGTGCATGGGCCCCAACCCAGGCAGACACCCCAGACCTGAGAAGACCAGATGGAGGGACCAAGAGCCTTGTGAGAGATGAAAGGACTTAAAGTCCTGGGAACAGAATTAGTGTCCTTGTGCACCAAATTCAAGCAATAATCCCTCGTATGCAGGCTTGTATGTGGAGCCACCTTGTACATTGGTGTAGGTTGAGCACTGCACAATTCTAGAGGGCGCCATTCACAACAGCAACAGCAGGGGTTTATGTGTTTTTTATTATAGATTTCCTGCAGGTAGCACCCAAGTGTACCAAGGAAGGGGTGCCGTTTCCTATTGCACAAAGGTGACCTATGTGTCCACAGGGTGCTGGTGTGAGCCTTACTGGTGGTGGCATGGGTTCAGTGACTGGGGCAGAGTCGGTCCTGGATAACAGCTGGTCCCCGCTCTCCTGTGGTACGAGAGCCATCAGACCCGCTCCGCCTGGCTCCCTGAGCAGCTCCGGAGAGGAGACGATACAGCGTGGGCTTTTCCTGGTTTTGTGGCTCTGGCCACGGGCGCACAGGGAATCCACCAATCAGCTGAGGCTGTGAGGGGAGGCCTGGCCAAGGGCTGGTCCTGATCCACCCGGGGACTGGGATGTGTGTCCTTCCCCGGAGATGGCAGATGTCCCCCTGCGGAGCTGGGCTGCAGGGAGGACCCAGGATGCTCTGGATTCCAGGGCTCTTCCCACTCTGCCTGGCAGGCTGGGGGGCTCCCTGCCCCGAGCTGACGGACCTGGGAGGACCCAGAGGGAGGGGGCTCTCCTGGGCCTCGGGCAGCCAACTGTTCCTCGCACCAATCGGAAAGGCCGGCTCCTGGCCCCTCAGCTCCCGAGCCACCCGCGGGCCTCCCTGGGCCAGTGCCAGCCGGGCCTCTGGGCACCAGGAGGGCTTGACGGGGAGGCTGCTTGGGCTCGAAGCCTTAGAAGCCGGATCCCAGGCCATCCCTTCTCTCCTCTTGGCAGAGTGTGAAAAGGCCATAAAACAATTAGGAGCCACACTGTCCTGGGAGCAGGGCGGTGTCACCAGCCAGCGATAAGGTCCTCCTGCAGCGGAGGGAGATAGGCCGCCCCATAAACCCGGGTCAGCCGCGGGGCACGGGGTGAAAAGGTAACAGGGGAGGGTGGCCCGCCCTGTCCCAGAGAAAGTCTCCCTGGAATTGTGACCTGGGTGGGGGAGGGCGCACCACCTCGGTCCTGGGTCGCTCCTGGGTCCACCCTGGGGAAGTCAGCCGGCGGGCGGGCGGGTGCTCACCTGCTCCCCACCAGACTGAGCCCAGACAGATTGTCAGATGCTCACCCTGCCCTCCCCCAGGACCCTGGGCCACCCACCTTCCAGCCGTGGGACCCTCAGGCTGCCCCTGTCCCACCCTCAGTGCCCAGTCCAGCCCGTGGTTTAAGATCCTGAACAGCTGGCCTGCCAACAGCCCTGGTTTCCTTCGGTGTGACGCTGGGGACTGCCTGAACCTTTCATCCACTGTCCTCTGTCACAGAGTCCCCACCCCAGGGAAGTGGCTCTGCTCTTGGATGAACAGAAGCCATTCCCCAAACCCGCTCCAGGTGTCTTAAGAAGACCCTTCGGCAGTCCGCCAAGGGTGCAGGGTGAAGCCCGAGCTCCCCGTCATCCGAGAAGAAAAGGGAGCTTCACAGGCATCCAGCCCCTCACAGCCTGGCTGCTCCTGCCACCGGGATAAGGTTTCAGGGTGGGTACCGGAGGACCGAGGCTGCGCACTGGGCAGGGAGGCCGGTGAACTGACAGCTTCTCTCCATGACCCAAGACGCGTCCCCAGCAATCACCACCACCTCCTCATCTGCAAAATGAGGGGCTTGGGTCTTATTTCCCCAGTCCAACCCCTCTGATTCTCATTCTCACCTGACCACTTGCCCACTGGGCGGAAGGAATATCCATGAAGGAGCACTGGAGGTGATGCCGCCCAGCGGGCGTGTCTTGAAGAGCCCAGGATTAGGGATAGACATGGGCAGATATGTTTGCTCAGGCCGTGCACTGCACAAGGGTGCCCAGCTGCAGGTGGGGGTGTCTGGAATACACCAAGCTGCGCACCCTGTTCCAGGAGTTCATCTACCAGGGTGATGCGCCTTCTTCTAATGTGCACAAATGTGGAGACCCTCAACTTGTACTTCAAGCCCCAATTCTCAATGCTTGGCCTCGGGCAGTTGTAAGAACCAGCACTTCCAGGCTGTCAGGATGCAGCGGGGCTGGCTGGGCTTTCAGGAATGATGCCAAACCGAGCTGGGAAAATGTGTCTCCGGGACCCAACGCAGACCCTGACCTGGAGCAGGTCCTAGACCGACAGCCTCTTTGCACCTCTTCTCCGCTCGACTCCTGCCGAAGTGCTCCTGGGTGCTCCAGGGTGGGGAATGGAGGCCGTGCCCAGGATCCCCCCTCCTCCAGATGGTACCACTCCGGCATGCCACCTCCATCACAGAGGACTCGTCCAGGGAATGCCATGCAGCCTCCTTCCAGTGGGGATGTGGAGACCCGACGGAAACCTGGGTGAAAGCATCGCCCCGTGACTGTAGGAGAGACTTCCATTTTTGCGTGTGAACCCAAGCGCTTTCCATGGGCGGACGGCTCTCCCTAAAGGATTCCGCATCTGCTCTCCCCTCAGGCTTCTTCCACCTCCCACTGAGAGGCGAAGGGACTGAAGGTGGCCCTGGGTCCCAAACGGTCAAGCTGAAAGGAGAGACCCAGAGAGGCCACCGGGCTCCGTCTACCCATCAAGAACGAGCAGAGCATCGTCAGACGCCACCCGGTCGTGGACCTCTCTTGGGCCCTCTCGCTGCCTTTCCCACGGTGCTGAGGGCAGGTGCAGATGGCTTCCACAGTGGCCACGATGACGCCGTTTTAGGGCCAGGTGCCGACTGCACTCGCCTGCTGCGTCCCGAGTTCTTCACTCTTGATCAGGTTTTGCCGCCAGAACTTCCCCCCCCCAGAACTTCCGTCCCGTAGAATTCAGGGAACAGGAGTCCTTCTAGAAACATCCGAGACAGCACCATGTTGGCAGTGGGCGCCCTCCCGCTCTCCGGAGCTTCTCTGTTGGCTACAGGATGAATCCAACGCTCGTCGCTGGCCCTTGGCTACAGGCTGTGGTCAGCAGAGCTGAGCGACCCCCATGGGTCCTCTTAAGGAACTCAGATTCTGCCTGGGGGTGATGGAGGTGGAGACGAGGGGGCAGTAGGTCAGACAAAACAGCGGCCACAATCGGCTGCAGGTGGACGTGGAGGGTGGAGGTTGGGCATGTGTCTGGGGACTCACAGCCTTGGGCCCTGGAAAGCATTGATTCCAACTGTCACTTCACAGTTCAAGTATGAGGCCCAGAGGGGGAGAGCGACCCCAGGTTGCACAGCAGAGGACAGGCAGAGCCGGCCGAGAACCCGGGACAGCGGAGCCCGAGTTCTTCTGTTCCCGTGTTTCTTTCGGGTGTCCTCAGCTGTCAAGTCCCCTGTTTGGAGCTCAGCCTGGCACTCTGCAGAGAACCCTGGGACCCCGGGAGAGAGGGCCGGGGCCACAGCGGGAGTCTCTACCGTGTCATCTTTTTTTTGGGGGGGAGGGGGGACCAGGGATTGAACTCAGGGGCACTCAGCCACTGAGCCACCCCCAGTCCTATCTTGCATTTCATTTAGAGGCAGGGTCTCACTGAGTTGCTTTGGGACCTCGCTAAGTTGCCGAGGCTGGCTCTGACCTCGCGATCCTCCTGCCTCAGCCTCCCGAGCCACTGGGATGACAGGCGTGCGCCACCATGCCCGGCTCTGCTGTGTGATCTCGAGCAAGACACTCAAGCTTCCTGAGCCTTCCTTTCCTCCTGTTCTTCATCGACCAGAATTCAGCTCCGTGGGCAGAGGCAGCGTCTCCTTGTCCTCCCTCCTCCCTGTGAGGGACGCACCTGGGGCCCCTGAGAAGGACCGTCACCGGCAGGTTCCAACCAGGAGCACTTAGGCTCTTGGAGTTAAAACAGACTGGGGATGAAGGCTGGGAGGTGTCGCTGTGTTGGGGACTTGGGAACGGATCACTGGGAGGAGGGAGAGGAGAATGTGAGGGGCGAGACGGTCTTTCTCACTCTGCGCTGCCCCCCCCCCGTGACCCCCACTGTGTGCTGAGAAAAGAGCTGTTCAAGGTGAACTTGATCCTCCAGTCCTTCCTGAGCCCGGGGAGCCCCGGGGTTCCCAGCAGCAGAGAGGGGACAGCACAGAGGAGTCCCCACGGTCCCTGTTCATGCTGACCGTGTGGCCGCAGGAATGTCACAGCGCCTCCATCAACCTCAGTCTCCCCACCTGTAAAACGGGGTGACGATGACCAGAGGCTCTGAAGGAGGTTCCGCGAGGCAGTGTGCCAGCCAGGCTGGGAGGCCATCACGCTGGGCGGGTTTCACAGCCCCCAGGTCACACCTGGTGAGCTGCCGTGGTCAACAGGGAGCAGCCCTTGGGCCCTCTCAGCCATTTGTCCCACTTCCTTGCTGGCACCCTACAGGTCCAGCGGCTGGGGGCAGCATGTGCAGAGACCAAAGTGGCACCGTTAAGGCGCCGGGCGGGCGGGCTCACTAAAACAGGGGCCAGCGAGGCCCGGACGTGGCTCTCCTGGGCGCCGGGAGTCCCCACGCCACCCTCAGCCAGCGCCCTCCACCCCAGGCACCGGGGACACCAGGAGAAACAACCTGCCCCCCCCCCGAGGCCCTGGGTCTAGTGGGGTCGGTGGCAGCAGGTGGATGAAGTCCCAGCTGGTGGCCGTGAGGACCAAGAGCAGGAGTGCCAGGTCTGAGGACAGCAGAGGAAGCGCCCTGAGACCTAGAGGAGGCCGGGCCTCGGCCAAGCACAGGACAGAGCCTTAATCGGCCTGAGGGAGGGAGGCTGGAGAGACCTGTCCCCGTTCAGTCCTCCCACAGGAGGGCCAGGGCGGCTCGCCCTCCTTAGCCAGGAGACCACCAGCCCAGAGCCGACGGGGGCCCTAGCAGGAGAGCGGCCCAGTGGACCAGCCGGGAGGCTCCAGGCCTCGCCCAGCCCAGCTCCCTGCTCCAGAGACCCACTCCCCCACCTGCCAGTCAGCCTGCCCTTCCTTCCAGATGAGGCCAAGGGACACCTGACCTGCAAGCTCCCTGATTCTGTCCACAGGCGTCTGTTAGGGACCTTGTGAGGGGCTCCTGCACCCCAATGTGAGCTCCTCGGGGACTGGTCTGCTGCGCCCCTCACAGCAGCGGTGGAGACCCCAGGGACACGTAATTAGTAACAGCCACGGTGACAACGAAACGGTCACTAAGCACTGACTAGTGCCTGACGTTGTGTTTGGGGACAGTCTCCACGGATCCTGCTCCTCGCTGGCCCACTCGACCTCCCAGGCCCTAGGAGACCCTGCTGCTGTCACCCCCATTCTACAGAGGAGGCCGCTGTGGCCGGAGAGAGGAAGCGCTCGGCCAAGGCCAGGCAGGTGCTCATTTCAGGGCCAGGATCCAAAGTGCCTGACCCCAGGCCAGGTCTCGCCCACAAGGGCCACGCTCTGAGACAGGGTATTATTAGTGTCACAGTAAAAGTGGGAACAAAGTGATATGCAGATACGGAGGGGGAACAACTCTAGGAAATGACACTGGAACTGGGGGAGGAGGGCGGCTGGGAAAGTCACTCTAAATGAGGAATAGCCAGGTCCAGCGTCAGAAATCACCACGGGGTGGTCAGTGCCGAGTTGTGAGGAACCAGCCCTCTGCGTGTTTTAAACTTTAAATGGGTTTGGAATTGGAGAACCACAACTGGCAGGCAAATTACACGCAAGAAGGCCACGGAGGAGGGCCACGGAGGAGGGCCATGGAGGGGGCCACGGATGAGGGCCACGGAGGAAAGCTGCTGAGGAGGGCCACGGAGGAGGGCCTGAAACAGGCTACTTCTGACCCAAGGCCATAAGAAAGCAGCGAGGCTCCCAGGAAGGAGCCTCCCTGGGGAAGGAGGGGAAGGGGACTTTGGCTCCTGCTGAGGGGCCCTGGGGAGGGAGGCCCCCCGGGGAGGCCGCTCACCTGGGGGCCACATGGAACTAGGCAGGATCAGGTGCCTCCTCACACTGGGGGGCCCGGGGCGGAAGTTTAAATGGAGGCCCAAGTGGCCTACCCGGTCCCAACGCTGGAGGAGCCCACGCTGTCAAACCCCTTCCTCAAACCTCCTCAGTCCTCGCCCAGGGCCTGTGGCCAGCCAGGACAGCGGAGCCACCCCGGAGGGCGCGCCAGCCCCAGGTCACGTGGGCCACGTCCCATCTCTCCACCTGGGGACACTCCAGCCTTCTCTCTCTTCCCCCTGCCCCCGGCCAGACTCCAGGTCTGGACCGGACATCTGGTGAGCAGACGCCACACTCCTCCCCACCGGGCGGCTTGCGACTGGGCTGCCAGGACTGTGTGACATTGGGGTGGCCGATTATTTATGTGCACAAGGACTTGCAGATATTCGCCCAGCTTCCCCTCCCCTGGGAGCAGCCCTGACCCTGCACCTAAATATCAGAATGTCATCGCTCAAGGACAGGAGCCAGGAGAGAGGTTGGTGGCACTGCTAGTCATGCAGACGGCACGGGAGGTGACCACAGACACGTTATGTGCTGTACGGTTCAAAGCGCTCCAGGAAGAGGTGTGGAAAGGTGTCACCACGTGGCATGATCCATCTAAGCCGACAGACGTGGTGGACCTGATTTAAACATCACACAATGTGACACACACGTGTCAGAACTTGACGCGGGACCCCCACAAACATGCACGACTTCATAAAACATAAAACATGTATCAGTTAAAAATACAGTTAAATAAAAATAAAGCCAAATAAAAATGTTCCCTTGCCTTAAGCTACTGATCCATAGTAATACCATCCCTCAGCCTTCCTTGACAAACTGACCTGCACAGTGAACTAAAGTCCAGGCCAAGGTTTGGGACACTCGGGGCCCTTAGCATCCCGTGCTGGAACTTGGTGGGAATGGGGAGTGGGGGGAGGGAGCCCCCAGGTGGAGGCCCCAGGTCTCTGTCCCACATTATCAGCTTGGCTCACACCTGGGAGCTGTCCTCTCCCACCCCTGGGCTAGGGTCACCCACAAGCAGTATGGCCCACCCCTGGGAAGAGCTGGGAGAGAAGAGGAGACAGGTGCTGGAAGTAGCGTCAAGGCCACCTGGTCAGGGGGTTCCAGGGTCCCAAGTAGCTCGAGCGTGACATAGAAGGAGGGGGCCACTGCTCCAACTCCCCGGGTCCCTGGGGGAAGAGGCACAGGGAGCTCTTGGGACCTGGGACGTCTCTTGCCAGGTCTGAAAATCTGCAGGTGCAGAGAAACTGTGGCTTCCAGCAGGTCCCGAGTGCCAGTCACCCGTCATTACCTGGCCCACCAAAGGGCGCCTTCCCCACTGTCGCGCCTTCCTGGTGACCCTCATTTCCACACCAGGCAGGCGCCGTCCAGCTCCTCCTGCCCATGGCCAGGGGTGAGAGGCTAGGAGCCTGCTCAGGTGGCGTCGGAGGAGACAGGCTCACGCCCACCCTCCCACTGGCTTAGCGAGAGTCCTGCTCTCGGGGAAGGGAGTTTGGGGCTCACCTGTAGGGTATTTGCCTGGCCCTTCAGAGGTTGGTGCATTTCTCTTCTGGCTGTTACTTCTCCGAGGGCTCGAGAGGTGCAAGGAGTCTAAACTGGTCAGTTGCAGGACCGGTTGGAGCCACTGGTCATTCTATCTAGATTTTATGAAGATACGGGTAACATCCAGGAGGGGGGCCTGGTGGGACCTGCTAGAGGACCCTCGGAGCTTCTGGAGGATCCCTCTGTCCTGTCCCCTGCAGGTGGCCGGCCACGTGCTGGCCCAGGCAATGAGACAGAGTGGGAGCGTGAACGTCACCTCCACATGGAGGAAGTGACATCTCTGGGTGTCTTCCTTTTGTCACGCAGAGGCAAGAGAAGGGGTCTGTGATGTCCAGGTGCTGCATGGAAAGGCCTGGATCCCTGAGCCATCCCTTGGGGCCAGACGCACAGGCAAGTCACCCGAGCTGCCCCAACTCGTGACATGAGTGAAGGAAACTTTGGCCAGGTTCAGGCACTAAGCTCAGCGGGGTGGTGTTGGGGTCATCACAGTAAGAGGTGGCATGGCTGTGACAGAAATGAGGACGACGGGAGGAACGTGAGGGTGACAGAGGCGCTCCGAAGTCAGCAAGTGGCACATGAAGTCAGCAAGTGGCACATGGTGTCCTTCAAGGTCACCTGGGGCAGACCCCTACAGGGCGGAGTGGGAGGCTCACACCCAGGGCCAGGGGCCTAGAAGACAAGCAGTTAAAAGCAGCTCAGCCGAGAGATGGCCGAAGATGACCGTGGAGGAGGATGGACACTGTCCAGTCTGACGACTCCCCAGCCCCGGTGCTTGGTCATCAGCCTAGCTGGGAGACCACAAATGGCCACTCCAACGTCCCCACAGGAGAGCACGCAGCTCTCGTCCACGGACAGACTCAGGGCCCAGTGGTTCTAGTCCAGGGCCACCCACCCTGGCTGTGAAGGGGGGACGGGGGTCCCCTTGCGGGGCCTCAGTTTCCCCCGATATAAAATGTGGCTGTGGGTCTGTCCAAGGCTTGGATGATAATGTGTTGGTGGTGACAGACGCCAAGGGAGACAGAGGGGCTGATGGCTCCTGTCACAGACTCCCAACTGTCTGGGTGGGGAGCCAGGGGCACCTGCCAAGACCAGTCCGGGGGCTCCGAGGTTGAAGAATTTGGCTGCAAGAGGTGGCCAGGAACACTGCAGGCCCCGGGGTCAGGTGGGCATCTCTGCTGGCCTTGTGCGCAGGGCTCACCTCCGTGCCAGCTCAGGGCTGGGGGCTGTCGGCTCCTGGGGTTTCCTGAAGGAGAGGGTGAGAGCCACGCCGATGCCCACGCCCACCCAGGCTCCCTGCCCGTCCCTGTGCCACGTTGCGACGCTCATCATCTCACACGGTAAGTGTTGTCAAATTGCTCTTGAATCTCACCAAAAACACATTAAAGGATCATGAATGAGACTAATAGTGAACACGGTGACCTACTCTGACCTCTGTCCCCAGGAGCCATGTGAAATCCAACATCTTCTGCCTTCTACAATGCATTTTGCGTCTAGGAATATACATTACATTTTCCGGAGTTTAAGCATAAATAATATCAGGCTGCACCAATTAGCTGACTGTATGCTGAGTTCATCATATAAATGGTAGGTGGCCTGCACTTGGCCAAGGCACTTGACCTCTATGTGTCTCTATCCTTACCTATAAAGTGAGATAATGACAGAACCTTCCTCCTGGGGTTATTGTAAGAACCAGAAAATCAGGGACATCACCTGCAGCACACACACAAAAGAGCTACATGAGCACTTGCCGTTGGGGTGATTTTATTCTCGTTGGTATTGTGCAAATAGCTTTGTGCATTTAAGTCTGGAGCCCCTTTCAGGTTGGCAGTATCAACTGATCACTCAGTCTTTTACCTGATGTATACTATTCCACAGCATGAATTTTCATCATTAATTAGCTATTCCATTTTTTATTAATATTTAGAATATTTCCAAATTTCAACTTGTGTGAATAATGCTGCCGTGAACATCTCGGTATTGGCCATGCTATTATCTCATTAGATTCTGATAACAATCCAGAAGATGGATTATTATTTACTGGCTCTTGAAGTGGGGAAAGTGAGACTAGCCGGTTAAGGGCTGAGCCAGGATGTGGCCCAAGCTTCTCTGCCCGCAGAGATCATGCAGGTCCCCTACACCAGGTGGATACAGCTTCCCCTGCCCACCAACAGGCCCCTCCTCTGAGCGTCCCCCCCGCCACTGAGTACGACTGGATCCTGTCCTAAAGGACATGGTCTTCTGCCTGACCCTGGGCTGCTAGGGGCTTCTTTTCAGAGAAATAAGAGAAAAAATCACTAAGAACCCGTGTTGGCTTCTCTGCTGGCCACTGTGGCCCTGCCCTGCCTCCCAGGGCCCCTCCGCACTGCAAGAGACCTGGGAACCGCATTTTCCACAATCTCTGCCTGTGGGTTCTGGGTTGGAGTCCACCCCTGAGAGGAGCTGAGGGAGGTTGAGGGGGGAGCGGACGGGAAGCCCCCATTCTCCAGGAACTTCCGGCTCCGCTGCTGCCAACCCAGGTGGCAGGAAGGCGCTCAGATCCTCGGGGCTGCGGCCACTCCAGGCGGGTTCCAGGAACACCTGCCCCGGTTCTGCAGGCCGAGGCCGCTGGCTGGGTCAGCACCCTCTGACCTCTGCCTCCCAGATCTCCCCGTGGCCAGGTGAGCCCTGCTGGGTATTAAAGCCCCCTGCCTGGAACGCTGGGGCCACCGTCTGCTCTGACCAGACTCTGTGGTCACAGAACGCGGCCCCTCCCAGACTGCTGGCGGACAGGCTGGGAATCGAGGGAGAGGTTCCTGTGTGTTTTACCGTCCGCAGGGCCGTGATCTGGAAGTGAGGTGAACCCGTGATGCGTGTCAAAAGGGCGCTGAGCTTTGGGGACCCATGGACACGTGCCCTGGGCTGATCAGCTGATGGCCTCACAGATGCATGTCCTGGGACCACGACTGACCCAGGACCATTTTGTCCACAGAATCCCACTTGGGGGGGGGGGGTTGAGGGAACAGGGCAGGGGTAGAGGAGAGGGCTGAGGGTGGAGACCAGAGGGAGACCAGACTCCCCGACCCACAGCAGGCCTCACCTGGGCCCGCGGGCTCCACACTGGCTGGGCGAGGCCCGGATGACCAGCCCTGTCCCCCACAGACAGTGTGGCCTCCTGAGCGTATTCACGCCATCCTAGAGGGTGTGGCAGGCCAGAAAATGGTCCCAGAAGACACCAAAGTCCTTGAACCTGTACGTGCGACCTTGCCTGGGGAAAGGATCTTTGCAGGGGTTACTAGGTAAAGGTCCTGAGAGGAGGGGTCCTTCTGGATTTCCCGGTGGTCCCAAATCCCAGGATAAGTATCCCCCGAGGAGAAAGGCAAAGGCAGACAGAAGAAGGACATCAGAGTGCTGTGCCAAACCAGGGAACGTCAAGGACCGGGCAGCGGCAGCCACCAAAGCCGGGGGGAGGCATGGAACCTTCTCCCCGGGCCTTGCCTTCTGGCTCTGGGCTCCAGAGCAGTGAGAGAACAAACGCCTACACCAAGTTTAGCTTCCCTGGGAAACTGAGTCAGCAGGATACACCCCAGGGCTCAGAGTCTCAGTCAGTGACCTTCAGGACCCGTCCCTCAGGGGAGCTGGGGGCTGCTTTGGGGAGGTGTAGGGTGAGACACAGGCTGAGCTCTAAATCTGCCATATCTGTCCATTTTCTGTTGCTATGACAAAATTCCAGAGGCCAGGAACATCATAAAGAAAAGAGGTTTATTTAGCTCACAGTTTTGGAGACTGAATGTCCCATATTGAGCACCCTCATCTGTTCCATCTCTGATAAGCGCCCCTTTGGCTGCTTCACAATATGGCAGATGGCATATGGCAGGGGTGAGTGTGAGATGCTGAGCTAGGAAGCCCAGAAAGGTTCAGGGGCAGACTTGCTATTGTACAGCAACTTGCTATCCCAGGAACTCACTCCAGGGGACCAGCTTCAATCCTTCCAGGGTTGATGCCCCAGGGCTCTAAGCACCGCCCACTAGGCCCCGCCTCTTAAAGGTCCACAACCTCCCAACGCTGCCACGCTGGGGACCAAGCGGCCAGCCTAGGAACCTTTGGGGGGACACCTTCAAATCACATCCACACGCTTCCCCCGCCACCCACATGGACCGGAGCAGCTGCCCTGCAATGTCTCCTGTTGGGCGATGGGAACAGGCAGGACTGGCCAGGTGAGGTGGGAGGGGAGGAGGAGACGCGTCCAGACCGCGCTGCTGACGGGTCCCTTGGGGTGTCTCAGCTTCCTTGGTCAGAGGGGAACCTTGCTCCTGGGTGCACTGGTCCCCGGCTGCAGCGAGGACCTGGGCCCTGGCCTTCCAGGGCAGCACGGGGCTCTACGCTCACTACTCACAGCTGGAAGGGCTGCGGAGGTTATGTCTCTGTCCCCTGCCCTCGGCTTAGAGGTTAGGAGGTTGTCACTTAGGTAAGAAGGAACAAGTGGCATCCACTGACGAGACCCCCACTCCTTCCAGCAAGCAAGGTCCCTCCTCTGTGGCGCCAGCTCAGGTCTGCTCAAGGTCTGAGATCAGGAAGGGTCATTCATGTGATCAGGAATCCCACGTCATTGACCACATGGAGCAGCCTATGTGCAAGGTTGGGACCCCTAGAAACCGACTCTGGCTTGGAGGCTGCACGCTGGCAGTTTCTTGGAAGGCCTTCCAGGAACAGCACCGGTAAGGGGCTGAGGTGTGGGGGACTGGGCAGAGGCGAGAGTTGAGCTGAGATGTGACGGTGACAAGAGCTCAGCTGCTCCTGCTGATTGCAAGGTCTGGGGCAGTCTTTCCAATTGTACCCAGGAGTCCCTCAGGAAACGGGGGGCGTGGCCCAAGGCACAGCTCCTCCCTCCCACCCAGGGCATTTCCAGGAAGGGGACTGTGAGCATCAGCAGCCCCCAAGCCTGGGAGCTGGGGAAAGAAATGAGCACCTCCGTCCTGAAGGGGAGCTGGACAGTGCCCAGAGCTGGCCCTGGCCACTGGTACAGACCCCACCATCAAAGGGTGATAGAAGAGGGTCTCGAGGGCTTGGGGAGAAGACCCGCTCAGAACAGCATGGGTGCTCTGATGCTAGCGGAGGGGCCCCAGGGTTTAGTAAGAGCTTGAGTCAGGACCTGGAGAGGTCGGGGAGTGGCACACGGCCCGGTGCCTCCCACTCCAGGCCCAGGCAGACATCACTAATCGAGCGCAGACTTCTTCCCAAATCCTCCCCAACATGAGCTTCAGGCATGGAGAGAAGCAAAGAATCTTCAACAGAAAACCTGCTTCCCCCGTTTTTCAGAGGACGCCCTGCTTAAAGAGGGCTACCCCCCACCGCCCCCACCCCTGCTCACAGTGCATTGAGGCAGAGCTGGGGTGGGACCCAGGGCCTTTCCAACAGTGCCTGTCCCTGGGCACTTGTCCAGCCAGCAACCGGCTACACAGCAAGGTGGGGGCTCAGCTCTGCTTTGTCTTGAGCCACTGCTCAGGGCCCGCTGGCTCTGCCAGCCTGTGACAGGCCCCACGTCCCTCCCCTGCCAGCCCCAACTCCAGGAGGCAGTGACCGGCACAGGGCTGAACTCTGCCATCCTCCCGCAGGTCAGCGGGGGCTTAAATCAGACGCAGCCAGGGCGCAGGAGGCCCCGGTTGAGCCTTAAGATCCTCCCGGGGGGCAGCAGGGCAGCTTCCCCGACTGGGGGGGGGGGGAGTTCACGTGTGGGTGAAGGGGAGAGCAAACAAGGGAGTCGGCCCGCACGCTGCTACTTCCAGTCCTGGTGACAGCTGGAGACCAGGCCCCGATGGGGTGGCTCAGCAGTCCCCTCCCGGCCTCACACTCACAAGAGTGCCAGCTGCAAGGTGGCTGGGGGCAGAGGCAGAGCCCTCAGTGCCACATGGGTGGCACAAAGTGGCAGGCCAGCCCTGGGACTCCCCTTGCTATGCTGAGTGCCCTCCAAGACTCAGGTGGAAACTCAGCTGCCACTGTGGCATCTCAAGAGGTGGCTTCACAGGGCGATGGGCGCCACTGTGGCTCCCGGAGGTGCCTGGGGAGGGAGCTGGCAGGGGGCGAGTTCGGGCGTCCTTGGCCTTCCTTGCTCCTGCCCCTCATCCACTTGCCCTTCGTCACCATGCAGCACAGAGGCCACCCCGGAGGCAGCCGCCTAAACCCACAGTCGAATAAACCTGTACTGTTTATAGGGTCCCCGTCTGTGGTATCCGGTGACATGGCCCTCCTGGGGACCTGAGTCAGCCCTCTGGCTGCACTTGCTCTTCCTTGACTTGAAATCACAGACCCAGGGGGTCACGCAGCTGGGCCACACTATCATCTCCCCGGCTGCACCGTGGACAGTCCCCTGAGGAAGTGCGGGCTTTGATGATAACGGTGGCCTGGGTTACTCTCTGGGGACCCAAAAGCCATGCGAGCTGATGGCAGGGCCTCCCCCTTGGGCCCGGGCCTGGAACAGGACGGCTGCCCGGCAGCCATGTCCTCACGTTCGGGTCAGACTCTGCCCGGCCCTGCAGGTGGACAGGACGGGGCTGGAGAAATGTTTGGTCTGAATCTATGACCCCGGTGACCTTGAGCCCCTCCAGGTGCCTCGACCACACACGCAGACCTCACAGGGGTGGCAAGAGGAGGCCCCTTCCCCGGAGAGCTCCGCCTCCTCCCAGGAAAGACGTGGCCCCGCGCCCCCCTCCGCCGGGCCTCCTGCCGCTCCCTCCCTCCCTCCCTCGGTGGCCACTGGATCAATCTTCCTTCTCCGTCTCGGGCTCATTGGTTTCCCACGTCCCAGACCTGGTGACGGTAACGGAAATCAGGCTAAGATGCCACCCAGGACCCCGACTCCTGACCTGCAGGCCAGGGCTGTTTCTACCACACTCTGCTGGCCCCTGACTGGCAGGTCAGGGACAATGACAGGCAATGACCACCCCTGGTCCGTGGGCGGGTCTGACGCCTGCCCTGGAGCTAGTGCCCTGGAGCGCTGGCTCCCCCTGGTGGCAAGAGCGGAGATGTGCCCCGAGTGACCATCCAGAGTCAAAGAGCGGGAGGAGGAAGGCCCAGGGGGCCAAGGAGTACCCCAAAGGGGGCATGTGCCAGCTGCACCTGGCCACACAGCCTCCAAGTCACTGCCAACTCCTCCTTTGGAGCCTCTCGGTGCAGCGGCTGCCCCCAGCATAGTCACAGAAGAGTCCCTGGACCCTGTCATGGGCAGAACCAGGTCCCAACAGCCCTATGTTGAAGTACCGAGCTCCAGTACCTCAGAATGCGACCATAGTCGGAAGTGACACAGGTCAACGAGGTCATGAGATGGGCCCTGATCCAGTATGCCTGACGTCCCCACAACAAGAGATGAGGACACCACTGGGCGCAGAAAGGGACCATGTGAAGACACTGGGAGTGGAGGCCACCTGCAGGCCAAGGAGAGGAGCCCCCTTCGCAGCCACGATGCACAGCAGGCAAGGACTGCGCAGCCCTGGGGGAGCCCTGGGGAGCCTGACCTGACGGCCAGCACCTGGAGGATGGGGCCCTTAGCCCCTCCCCCGGCCTGAACTAAGAACCACTCTTCCAGACCGTGTCCTCGTTACCCCTGTAACCGAGCCTCGGGACCAACCAACTGTCCCAACCCCCAGTCACCCTGATGGCCAACACACCAAGACCCTCACAAAACTTGACGGGAGCATCAAAAGGTACTCAGCCAAAGGGGGGTCAAGAGGAACACAGGGGACCCGGCTGCCCTGGTGCACCTGGACCATCGGTCAGAGGCAGAAGGTGGCCAGGACAGGACTCCGGAAGCTTCCCCAGGGCGCCCAGTGAAACTGGAGGGGCGTGCCGTCCTCTCCCCTCTGGGAGGACCCACTCTCTCAGTCCTCTCCCTTCTCATCAACTCACGCCTATAACTCCGAGCGACATCCCTGAAATCTTCCTGACTCGATGGCAAGATCAGGGGTCCAAGGGGAAATGCCCCGGCTTCCTGGAAGGGCCTCACTCTGTGATGGCCCCAGGCCTTGCTCTCAGCCGCCAACCCCTGTGCTCATTTTTTTTCTATAGATATCTACTGAGCATGACGATGGACTCCTTCCTGGAGTTAGAGAAAGGAGGGAGAACTTGCACTCACCCAGCGAATTTTTATTGAGCAACTATTAAACGCAGAGCTCTGTCCTAGGCACTGAGTTATGGTGATACGCTAGATGCACGATCCTTATGGTGCCATCGGTCTTATGGTGGGGGAGACCGATGTTTCTCCTGCAAGCCCTGGATGACCAGTTGTCCAGGGGAGGAAGGACCTGATTCCCACTCTGGAGGAGAGGAAAGGGTTCTGGGGGGGGGGGGATGCTGCACTAGGCGGGAGGAGCAGGGTTCTCTCTCCCTCGCTCTCCAGAAAACCACCCAATGCTCAGCCTCGATCGGCGAATATTCATCTACCACACACACAAGAAATCAGGAGGTGTGCATCTAGATGGGGCCGGGGACAGGCACAGGCAGTCACAAACTCAAAGAAGAAAGAGAAAACTTACCACCAAGCTCTCCTCCCCACGCGGACATCTGTTCTGATGTGAAAGTTAATTATGCTATCTGAAGTCTTTATTTTCATCCTGCTTAATACTTACGACGGAACCCAAAGCGTGAGATAGCAGCAAATCATTATAAAACAGGATTTAATTATTCCCCAACTCACAGGAATCAACAGGCTTTGGAGGAAACACGTGCTTGGACAGCCATGTGGCCAGGGGGCAGCTGCCTCCTGCTCCCTCAGTCCCTCCCAGGCAGCGTACGAAGGACCAAGGTGGCAGCAGGTGGGGCAGGACTTTGGTGGCACCGTGTCCGTGGAGACGTCTCGGTGCTCCTCCTGGGCCCGGGCACAGAGGGGACTGCGCGCATCTCCACTCAGCCATCTGTTCACCACAGAGAGCCTGCTGGGTGCCAGGTGCGGGCCCTTCTCCATGGCATCACATCCCAGACAGAGGAGGGGACGATAAACAAGGAAGGCACATCCCAGCGCACTGAAGTCAGAGGCTGTGCCAAGAGAGGACTCGAGGGCCACCTCCCCCCCACCACGTGGCCCAAGACAAGTGGTCAGAGGTGGTGACGTCAACAATAAGTGTTGGTGAGGATGTGGGGAAAGGCACACTCTTACATTGCTGGTCGGACTGCAAATTGGTGCAACCACTCTGGAAAGCAGTATGGAGATTCCTCAGAAAACTTGGAATGGAACCACCATTTGACCCAGTTATCCCACTCCTTGGTCTATACCCAAAGGACTTAAAATCAGCATACTACAGGGACACAGCCACATCAGTGTTTATAGCAGCTCAATTCACAATAGCTAAACTGTGGAACCAACCTAGGTGCCCTTCAGTAGATGAATGGATAAAGAAAATGTGGTACATATACACAATGGAACATTACTCAGCCTTAAAGAAAAATGAAATTATGGCATTTGCAGGTAAATGGATGGAGACTATCTTGCTAAGCAAAATAAGCCCATCCCAAATACCAAAGACTGAATAGTTTTCTCTGATATTCGGATGCCAATTCACAATGGGGGGGGGGGGGAATGCTAGGGAAGAGCAAGGGTACTTTAGACCAGCAGCTGGGAGTGAGGGAGAGGAGGGGGTGTGGGGGTAGGAAGGGTAGTAGAGTCAATCAGACATTATGAGCCTATGTGCATATAGATGACTACACAATCGTGATTCTCCATCATGTACAACATGATACATGTCTCTTGTATCAAAATGCTACCTACTGTCATGTGTAACTAATTAGAACAAATTTTAAAACTTGAAAAAAAAAATGTGAGGTCTGAATGAAGAGGGCCAATCACAGGAAAAGCGAAATCCCCAATCACACCTCATTCTGTGCTCGGCAGCTTTAGAAGACACTTTCCCTTACAGCGACATTGGATTCTGATCTTCCTAACAAGCAGGAGAAATAGGTCCAGTCATTCCTGCCTTGGGGGCTCAGAGAGGTGAGTGCCTGCCCAAGGACACACAGTCAGGCAGAGCCAGAGACTGGAAGGATATCGCTTCCTTAGAGAGAAAGCTAAAACAGAGCTGTAGGGGAGAGGGGGCGGTTTAGACCCACACTGCCAAAAGGCATGTCTTGTGGACAAAAATCCAGACAGAATGTCTACACCCAGTGACCGTCACCCCCACACACTTCAAAGAAATCCCCAGTGTGAACTGGACATTCATTCCAACAGGGGCTCACTCATCCAAGACTTTTCAAGAGCCAGGCTGGAGAGGCAGAACCGGCACGGGATTTGGAGTCGAAGGTCCTCAACTGGACTCCAAGTCAACAACCTTCCAACTGGGCCACCTGGACCCTCTGTCTCCTCAACTACAAAGTGGAGCTCACTGGGCTTTGCCCATGGCCAGACGCACCTCTTTGAATCCTGTCTGTGGAGACATCCTCATCCTTAGGCTGGGGTAGTTTAGATTGTTTGAAATCTCCCAGAGACACTGGGAGTTGGGGAACACGTGTGTGCAGATGGTGGAAACTGAGGTTTGCGGCCAAAGCCAGGTCCTCCACTCACCTGGGGATCCCAATGTTCCAAGGCTGTTGACCTGGGCCCGGGCAACACCGCCACCTAGTGGCCACTTGCTCTTCTCGCTAGGGAACTGGCAGACTCAGGTGGCCCTGAGGCTCCTGGCAGGTGACTACACACAGTCACCTGGGGATCTTATTAAAATGCAGATCCTGGCTTGGCCAATCTGGGGCGGAACCTGGGATTCTGCATGTCCAGGTGCTCCCAGCAGATCCTGGTCCTGCAGGTCTGCGGACCCCCCTTTGAGACCAGGAAAAGGCACTCCTGCTCAGCACTGATGACAGCAGATGTCCCCAGGTCCCAAGAATGCCCAGTCGCCCTCAGTCTGAACCAAAGAAATAGATTCGGGCCAGGTTTCATGCAAGGAAAAGCTCTCTGGTGTTAGAAAAAGTTGCATGCACGAAGAGTCTACCCACAAGGTCCCAGACACGGGGCTGTGTGCTGGTGACACAAGAGATCACAGCCCGGGGTTGTGGTTGTAGTGAGGCAGGAGGGAAGAAATAAAAGATGGGTAGAAAGACAAGGAGACTGTAATGCGAAACTCTTGTTCCTCGGACTTTCACTCCCCAAGCCAGTTCTCTCCCCAAGATTCGTCACTCCCAAATTTCTGGGAAGTCTACAAATCTTCACTTACAATATTAAAGTTACTGGAAATTCACCCACTTATAAAAATAGCCCTGTGCACTGCTAATTACCCATGAGTGCATGTATTTTTAAAACAGATGGAGCAAGGGGAGACGCAGACCTGTAATCGAGGGCACTTTCCCAGCACTGTCTATTGATCAGATAATGGAGAAGACGTCAACCTAAGATCCTGAGAATTGCCAGACCACCCCACTGCCTTCTGTGATCACCAGACTGAGGTCATCCCCGTGTACCTTCCCATGCACACCCCTCACCAAGTTTTCTTTAAAATAAGAGCACAAGATTCCCAAAGCCCTTGTTACTACCCCACATTGATTTCCTCGATAAATCTCTGGGCCTCCGTATCTGATGCGTGCTGAAATTTTTTCCTCTCGTGTAGGTCAAAGACCCGCTTGTCCTGAGTCGAGGTCCCCCTCTCCAGGATCTCCTAGGATGCCCTTCAATGAGAATGGAGGACAGGAAAGCCTGGCTTCCTAGCCAAGCACAGAGGCACATATCAGTAAGCCCCAGCAACTGTGGAGGCTGAGGCAGGAGGATCAAAAGCTTGAGCCCAGCCTCAGCAACTCAGTAAAACCCTGCCTCAAAATTTAAAAAAATTAAAAGAGCTGGGGGTGTATCTCAGTGGTAGAGTGCCCTTGGGTTCTATCTCCAGTACTGCAAGAAAAAGTAAAAATAAAATAAAAGCCGGCTCCCGCGTTCCTAAGAACAGGGACTATTCCCAGAAGGCCCAGCAGGAGGCAGTAGAGGCTCGGCACAGCAGGAAGGCCTCCGGATTCAGATTTTAGCCACCCTTTCGTGCCCTTCCTGGGTTGCGCGACCACAGGTAAATGAACCCCCTTCTCTGGGCCAGTTTTTGAGGGGGGGGGGGGTGGGAGGACTGGTTGAGGTCATCTCTAAGGCATTTTTCCATTAGTAAGAGTTCAAGAGTCTCAGGAGACTGTACCTAGCAGTTGGGCACACAGACCCCTGGGCTGCCTGGTGCGCTCACTAGCTCTGTGACCTTGAACAAGTCACTTAACCTCTCTGCGCTCCAGTTTCTAGAAAATGAGGAAAGTTCATAAGGTTCTTAGATAAACAACATGACTCGGCCTTTAAAATACATAAAAACACTAAACATCGTTGAGGTTCTTAAATCCTTTAACATTCTCATTCAGCCGCCCAGTCTAGGAAGACGGCTGCAATGCGAAGAGTCTCAGTTACGGAGTATTTTGAAGTCCAGGAAGCTTTCAGGTGTCCAGCGTACCTCCCCGCCCCCTTTTTTCTGGCCACAGAGCAGCTTCCCAGAGAATCCCCGTCCACCGGCCTCGAGGAGTTCCCGAGCGCACGTCCAGGCTCGCCCATGTGACCACGGCTTGGCCAATCAGAGCGCTCCGTCCCCCAGGCTCGGGATTGGTCAAGGAGCGGGCTCTCGGGCCCAGGCCGGGCCAATCAAGAAAGGGCTTTGGCTGGGCTCCCGGGAGACGGAGAGACGCTGCCCGCGAGCTGCCTGGGTCCTCTGGCTGCTCCGAAGGGGACCCGCCTGCCAAGGGACCGATGCAGAAGTCCCTGCCCAGCGCTGGAAGGAGACAGGCCCTGGACGTCCTCCGAGCTCCTGCATCCAGACGCACCCGACCTGCTGAGTTAGGCAGGCGGATCGTTTTCATTTCTTTTGAGTTGGGTTTCTCTCCCTCGAGGCCTCTGCAGGCTTGTCCCACCTGCTACTTCCCTCTCCCTGAAACTGGACTCAAGAGCCCTAAGACGGGCGTTTTGGAACAGCTGTCCTCTACCCTTCAGTTCCCTGATCCGAAGCCTTGCTCTTGACCGAGGAGAAAGAAACTCCCATCAACAGTGCCTAGCAGGCCGGGGCGGTGGCACGTGCCTGTCATCCCAGCAGCTCGAGAGCCTGAGGCAGGAGGATCGCAAGTTCAAAGCCAGCCTCAGCAATTTAGCGAGGCCCTAAACAACTCAGTGAGACCCTGTCTCAAAAGAAAAAATAAAAACGGCTGGGGATGCGGCTCAGTGGTTAAGCACCCTTGGGTTCATTCCCTGGTGCCAAAAACCAAATGCCCAGCAGGTGTGAGTGTGCCCACGGTACAGACAGGGCCTCAATTGCACCTGGTCTACCCACCCCTAACACCATGCTTTCTGCCTGAGTCCACGTGGCCCTCTATGAACCCACGCACTCCCCTCCCCCCAGGATCTAGTGACCCACTTGAAACAGTAATGTCCAACACTGACATGTGTCCCTGAGAGGTGGCTCCCCCACGGCAGCAGCATTGCCTGCGAACTTGTTACAAATTCTAGACTGCACCCCACCCAGACCTTGAGGAGCAGCAGCCCGGGGGCCTATGACTGCTTTCACAGCCCCACCCCAGAAGATTCGGATGTACACTGACTAGGAGAACTCTGCCAGGAGTGAACAAATCAACTCTATTTGGGGTTCATTTCCTATGCTCTGGACCTGTTTGCAGGACCACTGGTGAGAGTTCAGCCAGGTAAGGCCCTTGACCTCAAAGAGTTGTGGTCCAGTGAGGACAGCCACATCAGCCCTGCACATCCACTGACCCATCGAGTTAGGAGAGTTCACAACCAGCATCCTTGTTTCTTGGAAAAACACTCAAACCCCCAGGCCTCTGCAGGCTCGTCCCACCTGCCCCCTCCCTGTCCTCTGCAAGACTCCTACGTGTGCGCCAATACCCAGCTCCACGATCACTCCATGAGGTCTCCAGCAGAATCCACGTACCCCACCCAGGAAGGGCCCTGTAGCAGGCCCTTTCTCCCCTCGGGGTGCTCACCACACTGCATGCCAGAGCACCTGTTAGGAATCTGAGGTCAGGCACTTTGTTCCTGCATCTTGTATCCCCAGAGGCCAGCCCAGCACATAGTAGAAGCTAATAAATGTTTAATGAACGAATTAATGGAGGGAATTAAATGGAGGCTTGATGGACAGCAAAGGCTCAAAGTCATAGCATCAGGGGCTGCAGCGCTGGCCCAAGTGTGGCCCCAGCTGTGGCCCCAGGACAGCAGCAGCAGCCTGGAAGCCACGCTCGGTGTCAGGACCCTCCCCCGGCTTGGGGATCAGAGCCTTTTCACAAGGTGCCCACAGGTGGCTTCTGCGTACCTTGAAGATTGAGAAGCTGTGCATGATAATCCCAGGATTCATAGCTGGGTGGGTTTATGCACATCAGACACATGTGGGGCACTGTCAGCTGAAGCCACTGTCCTCTCCCCCTGGGAAGACCCCCAGCTTGACATGTGGAGGAGCCCTTGCCCCCCACACCCAGGACCTAGCTGTTGGGTGGCATCCTGAGAAGACACCACCTCCTCCCACAGCCAAACCCTTGGTGCTGCAAAGACTTCCAAGAAAGATACACAGAGCTTAGTTCTGGTCCAAAAGTCTGCACTCATCTACGAACGCAATCAATAATGGTGAGGGGAAATCGATGGCGCCGGGAGACCCATCTCTCTGTGTATTTATGGAGCGCAGGTCCCAGGGCAGCAGGGCCTGCTTCCCGGAGATCCTGATTCCCTTCCCAAGAATTATGAGGTGTCCGTTGTCTCTGCTCGATAGCACCCTGGAGTTACAGAGCCATTTAGAAATGAATTGGCTCATTTTTCTGCTTTCCACTTGCTCATGGGGACGGGTCGCCCTGGCCAAGGAGTTATTAAAGGGACAGACAGGACACTTTGCCCGTTCGATCCGGCCTGTGTCTGGCTTCAGCAGCCTCCCTGTCACCAGCAGGTGCTGAAGTGTAACTCCTCATCAGATGGAACGTTCCAGGGAAAGGCAGCTGAAAACTGAGGAGTGAGTATGTTATTTACCTCCAAGTATTTCTCCCCTGTTGGAGGGAGATCGTGGCAATTTTTTTTCCAAAGAAAAAACTCTAATTTAGTGCCACATCTAATGATCCCATGAGCAAACTGAGTGACAGTGCAGAGTTTGTTTTCCCCAAAATTAGCAATGCCATCTCCTAAAATTAAATGGCAGCGTAGGATTCAGACAAGTCACTCAACATCTCTGGGCCTCACTATCCACATTTGACAGTCCCAACTGCTAAGGTCACTTCCAGGAAAGGGCTTCATACAGGACCCAGAGCATGGGATGTATTCGACAGCTAATAAATCACATCCACCTGCTAAATATGAGGATAGGCCATCGGCTGCCCATCGCTGAGACCCAAGATAGCTCTGGCTCTGTCTGAAGTCGATGGAACCAGCCCAGGCAGTGTCCCTCACAGTGTCCCTCACAGTGACCTAGCCACTTATTAGCTGGGACAGAGCCTGGGGCAAGTCATTTAACCTTCCTGAGCATCTTCATCTATGAAGTAAGGGTGATAATAAGGTATCACACAGGGATATAGGATGATTAAAAGCAGCCACGTATTGTAAACCCATTAGGAACCACTAGAGACACCTTGGCTCTGGTTTGAATGTATCTCCCAAAGGTCATGTGTTAGAAATGTCATCCCCCAAGTCATACACTGATGGTGTTTGGAGGTGGGGCCTTTAGGAGATAATTAAGATCTAGAGAAGGTCTGAGAGAGGACGGGGACAGAACAGAGAGCATGGGATGCAGAGCTCAGGTGGGAAAGGGGGAGGAGTCCTCCAGATGGAGCAGAGAAGAATTCCTGCCCCCAGGACCTTAGAGTGAAACTCTTGGTAGATGAGCTGTTCTCAGCTATGACCCAGCCCGTGTGGACCCTGAGGTAGGTAAATGGGACTGCTTGGGTGGGGATAGAGTCCTGGTGTCCTCTAGCCTGGGTGGATCTGAACAGAACCAGTTGGAAATGTCTGTCCTTATGGGAGAAACAGGCATTTTTACACAAAAAAAAAGACAGAAAGAAAAGCAGGTGAAAGGATAATGGAAAGAAAGAAAGACAAACAGACAAACAGATTGAGTTTGAAAAGTGCACACCAAGCTATGAGGAAAGAGCTTGAGTTGAGAAAGGTAGAGAGTAGGATTTGTGGGGCTGGGGCTGGGGCTTAGTGGTAGAGCGCTGACCTAGCATGCATGAAGCACTGGATTCGATCCTCAGTACCACATAAAAATAAAATAATGAGATAAAGACATTATGCCCACCTATAACTAAAAAATAAATATTTATAAGAAGAGAGAGTAGGATTTGCATTTTTTATCATGTTCATGATCATAAATAAAATACATCCACTTCCCTTGGGGAGCAGTGGTGTGTATCAGTCAGCTATTGCCATGTAACAAGCCACTCCAAAACATAGCACCCCCAAAACATCCACCAGTTATTAAACTCCTGATTCTGTAGGTTGACATTCAGGCTGGGTTCACCCGAGGAGGCCTTATGAGTTCTGCTGGGCTTCCCCAGCACCTGCAGGTCAGCTGACTGGCTCAGACTCTAGGCTTGGCTGAATATCAGCTGGGACAGCAGGAAGCCTGGGCCACAAACCTCTCCTCCTCCTTGAGCTCTCCAGGCTTGTTCATGTTCCTCTTGATGCCAAGGTGCGGAACTGGCACAAAGCCAGCTCTGCTGCATTCACAGGCTATACCTGATCCAAGGGATGAAGAGACAGACATCATTTTAATGGAAGGAGCTTCAAAGGCACATTCCTAAGGACAATGGGTAGATGCAGGGAAGGGGACAATCAATGCCATTCTTAATATCCACTTACTACATTATGGCAGAAAAGAGGAAAGTCAGTCACATACCTGGGGCCCTAAGCAAGAAATCCTTTTCCTTCGTATCTGTAAAGCCCTTTTCAAGTTGTAAAGCCCTTTTATGCTCACTATTGAATTTACTCCTCCCAATAACCCTGTGTTCATTACATTTCAGTGCAATAGCTTGAAACAACATACATTTGTTATCTCACAGTTTCCATGTGTCAGGAATTGGAAAACAACTTTTGGGGTGGTTCTTGCTCAGGGTCCCTCATAAGGTTGCAGGTATGATGTCAGCCAAAGCCCAACTCATCCATAAGTTTGCCTGGGGCTCAGGGATGATGGTTCCTTCACATGGCTGTTGGTGGGAGGCCTCAGTTGCTCACCATGTGGACCTGTCCACAGGGATGCTTGAGCATCCTCACAACATGGTGGTTCTCCCCACCCCCTGCCACCAAGTGATCCAAGAGAGAGCGAGGAGGAAGACACAGCTAGTCTCAGAAATCATACTTCCTTGTTGAATGAATGTGTGAAGCATCTACAGAGGAGAACCTGGGGAAGAGCAAGTCCAGGAGGGAGCCCTGAATCCTTCAGTTTCTTTCAGCTTGTAGAGGAGGACCCAGAGACCCAGAGACCAGGGACCTGCTTCAGTAGGACTGTCACCCAAACAGGCATCCTGCTGGAACACGTGTCCCAGGAGCATCTCTGTGTGAGTCCCCTCAGCCCTCTGCCACCTCCAGAGCAGGCCCTGGCCTGGCTTCCTGGAGTGGGCTCACCACCAAGTATTCACGAGGCCCTGAGTGGTTCTCGACCTTCTCTGACCAGATCTGGACCAGGTGGTGGGCAACGTCCAGAGTCCCCTGGAAGATTCTTATAGCCCAGAGTGTCCAAAGGGGTCAGAGAAAGGTGGCAAAGATTCTCCTTTGTCTGCTGAACCAGGAAAAGATCGTGAAGTATTCAAGAGTCTAAGGTGACACAAAAATGTGTGTTAATCGCCAAGGATTATCTGTGAGGAATGGCAGGAAAGAAATGGGGAGAGGCTGCGTGACCTCAGGGCTGCAAAGTGGTTTTGCTCCCAGGTGAGTCCAGAAAGATGCTTCAAGTTCAGCTTCTGCTGAAGACAAAATAAAAGATTCAGTGAGGTGGGCCTGGGGCTGAGGGCCCCTTTACAGAGAAGGATGAGAGCCAGCCTCATGCCCTAAGGAAACTGGGTGGGATTCAGTGAACGATACCAGGTCCTTGTCCCTATTTGAAAGGAGTTTTCAGACAACAGAGTGAGAGCAAATGTTTACCAGAAATATTACAGGTCGGGGATGAGCAGCATTACATCCAAAGATATTATACAAATAGATAAGAAAAAACATTAGCCCCGAATGGATAAGCAAATAGCCCTGGGTAAAAAAGCAAATAACATGAATGTATAAAAGAAAAAAAAAGGTTAAATTACAGAAAAATGCAAACCCTTACTGACAGAGATAGGTTTTGGGTTTTTTAGTTTTGTTTTTTGGGTTTTTGTTTTGTTTTGTTTTTTGTTTGGGCGGGGAGCTGTTTGAGACTGTCTCATTAAGCTGCCCAGGCCAGCCTTGAACTTCCTAACTCAGCCTCCCACGTTGCTGGGATTATGTGTGTGTGCTACCAAGTTCAGTCAAAGACACGTGCATCAAGGTAACATTGAGACATAAATTTTTACCCATGAAATGAACAAAGTTGATTTCTATTAAGATATGTTCAGGACTGGGGATGTGGCCCAAGCGGTAGCGCGCTCGCCTGGCATGCGTGCAGCCTGGGTTCAATCCTCAGCACCACATACAAAGATGTTGTGTCCACCAATAACTGAAAAATAAATATTAAAATTCTAAAAAAAAAAAAAAGATATGTTCATTTAATCATGTCAAATTTGAGATGATACTTTGTCCACTCAGGTTGCTATCACAAAGCATCCTCAGAAACAACAGGAACATCTCTGTCACCATTCTGGAGGCCGGAAGTCCAAGATCAAGGTACCAGCAGCTCTCATGCAGGCCAGGGCCCTCTTCCTCAGAGCTGGTACCCGACACCATGTCTTCACGTGGTGGAGAGGCAAGAGGGTCTGTCTGGACCTCTCCTGTACGGACACCAACCCCATTTGAGGGCTCCACCCTCATGAGCTACTTATGTGCTAAGGGCTCCACCTCCCAACAGCAGCACCTGGGGGGTTAGGACTTCAACAGGTGAATTCTGAGGGAACCTCCCGGCCACAGCAGATATGTCTAATAGAGTCTCCTTTGAAATGTGTAACAGGAGCCACACAAGATTTGTATCATTTGGTCATATGATTCTTAACCCTAGAAATGTAACCCAAGGAAATGAAAAGAAAGGAACAAAGAGTCATTTATAGAGATAGTCACCACAGGGTTAGTTACAGTAGGGGAGGACCAGAAACCTCCCCGTCACACGT
Organism: Marmota monax; assembly: GCF_021218885.2. Lineage (NCBI taxonomy): Eukaryota > Metazoa > Chordata > Mammalia > Rodentia > Sciuridae > Marmota > Marmota monax. Next base: position 8,039,794 of record NW_026695202.1, read on the forward strand.
CAAGGAAAAGACTGGCACAGAAAGGCACGATTATGAAACCAAATATGTGCAGGCATCAGAGCTCTGTTTTTAAAAAAAACATCTAATGGCTTATAACATAATGTTGGATGAAAATGTAAGACACAGAACTGAATACGTAATAATTCCCGTGGTAAAAATGTGTGATTCTAGAATACATAAAAATGGGCATCACAAAGAACACAAAAA